>NC_058110.1:24305973-27099723 GCF_914725855.1 Thunnus albacares
AATCATGGCGCACATTCTGGTAATCTTACAGCCTGAGACCTTAGGTTTCACTTGCTCTTCACAAATGCAGCTAAATATACAAAATCTTCACATGTTTCTCCATTTTATTCGCAGAAGTGATTTCAGCTGCCGTGTGGGGGGTTTCCTGTGTGCGTGTGTATGTGTGTGTATGTGTGCGTGCAGCAGGAGGAGTCGGGTGGAGCAGGAGGCGGGATGCACCAATGGAAAAGACGCACCGTTCGTCGATTGGACCAGACGCGCAGTGTGCGCACGCAAGACGCGCCTAGCGAAGCTTAAAGACTTGGCTTTTTTCCGGGACATGAGACAAGAGGGTCCAAGACACCTGTCAAGAGGACTACACATCCAACAGCTGTATGTGAGGCAACTGGAGGCTGCGGTTTTCGCCATGGACGCGCTGTTGTCTTTATCATAGCCTCTCGGAGATCAGGAGCGTAAAGTTATTCTTGTTTCTTTTTTTTTTTCCTTTGTGTTATTTTGGTTTTGTCAAGCCGCATGAGTTCGCCGCTGTTTTTAGGTCAGCTGGTAGGGGTTCCTTTAGAGATAATGCACCCCACCATGGAGAAAGACACAACTTACACCAAGATCTTTGTCGGCGGGTTGCCTTATCACACCAACGATGCTTCACTTCGGAAATATTTCGAGACTTTCGGAGACATCGACGAGGCGGTGGTGATCACCGACAAGCAGACGGGCAAGTCCAGAGGATACGGCTTTGTAAGTTCATCTCAGTTCATCTGCCTTCTGGTGGAATAAATGACCACATGTGGAGTAAAATTGTGTTTTCTTTTTTTAAGGTTTTATCAGCCACATGCAGTGGCTTTAATTGGATAGTCAGGGCTGTAAAACACTAGTCTGTTGCAGCATTTAATGAGTTTGAACTTTATGTTTAATTGTATATTTTATCTGCTGGTTATTACAACCTCCTGCAGGATTTTTCTGGGCCCTGGAGGCTTCACACACTGCCACTTTGTTCCAGCAGCAGCCATGTGCAGTGTGTCTGGTGGTGGCAGTCACATGCTTGAAGCATGAGTAGCAGGTTATTTTTTATAAGTGTGTCATCAATTATCTCTGCAGTCCCAAATTACAAATGAGCGCGCAGACATAGGCTACACACAACAGCACAAGGACACACTGTGCAGCAACAAGCGCACTCACACACAAGACAGGGATACACTCGAGTTGGTAATAAGCTGCAGCAGCTGTGGACAGATGTCTCTCTTTCTGCTGTGTGTGTGTGTATGAAAGAGAGAGAGAGAGAGAGAGAGGTGGGGGGGGGAGTAGTCCTTGGTCACAGAGGTGTGACATGTCAGTTGGCTCTGCAAGATAAGGCTGCAGTAGTTTCATTTTGACTTCCTCACATATAGCCCTCCCCCCCACTGCCTGGATGGTTTTAGTTGGGTGTGTGTCTGTGTGTGGCTGTGAGTTTGTGTGTGCAAGAGTGTGAAAGAGAAAGAGACATGAGATAAGAAGAGTCAAATGTGTATTGGACTTAACGTGAAGCAGTTCAAATTATCTTTGCTACTTTGCAGTCAATGAGCCAATCAGCTTAGGTGACCGGTGTGTGTTGAGTTGTTTTCTCCACTTTGGGGACGTTGTGCTGGTTTCACCCCTGACTTCCCCTTAGCGATCGAATTCCCCGTAGCAGCTTCTTGAACCCCAACGACCTCAAACCATCCACTGCCTCTGTTTGAGTCTAGAGTCTGATGCTATGAAACGAAAGCAAGCGTGGCAATTTCATTTTCAGTGCCCCATTTATTGGTGGTGGAGCTGTAGTTTAAGTGTAGCTGCACTGTGTTTACTCAAGGTAGATTCCAGTATCTCATCCTTAGCAGCCCAGTCTGCAAAAAAAACAAAACAAATCTACCTCCCACACACCAGCCTACACCAGACCTTAGACACAGCCAAAGCTCCACTGGAACCATCTCAACACACTGATTGTTCATTTTATGTTGTGGAGTCTCCTCGTGCGTTTAGCAAAAAGACTGAATCATTCGAGGAGAGACAAGGACAGCAGCTCCCTCAGGGCCGCCCAGCTCTGGATCTGTCACTTCATCTGAGCGCTCAAGTTGGAATCACTCCATGCACACAGGAGAGAGAAGCTTTCACATGATGCAGTTATGTAGCTTTATCAGGGGTGATACTGTCAGTAATGATGTGACATTGTCAACAGGTGACCATGGTGGACAGGGGGGCAGCGGAGCGGGCGTGCAAAGACGCGAACCCCATCATCGACGGCAGGAAGGCCAACGTGAACCTGGCGTACTTGGGAGCAAAGCCTCGTAGTTCGCAGACGAGTAAGTGTGTTAGATCGCTGCTGAACACACACACACACTATCAAACGTCAGTCTCTCTTTTATACGTCTCTGTCACATACTGTACAGGATCATATCAGTTTCTTCTTAATCTAGTTTTAGCCAAATACCTGTCCCATGAAAAGACCAAAACCAACAAAAAAACAGGTACCGAATATGGTTTCACTTTTTAAAAAGGTTAAATAATTCCCAAACACAGATGGGCACCGTAGGTTTTGTCAACCCTTACTGAATCAGGAGTAAATTGTGCATTTTCTGGGAACTATTTTCACTCAATTAAGTGGTGTGCTTGTAACTATTTACTGCAGCAGAATGGTGTATTTTGGATCAAGTCAGACTAAACCACAGTGCCCATGTTCATCACAAGGAAGAAACATGTTGCCCAATACGACTGTGTGACTCATTGATGTGTTTTTGGACAACTATAGAGAAATAAGCTACACAGATAATACTCGGGTGGGTTCATGGTTTCGTCAATTGACAATAAGAAAAATAAAGAATATCCCCAGACTTTGCCTTAAATTGCTGACCATTTTTCAAACAGTATAGTAAATAATTAGTCCTCCTGTATTTATGCGGGGTCAAAGTTACATTACTGTCAAATGATAATGAATTTGAGAGCAGAGACTGTTAATCAATACTCTCATACTTATCTGAACTCCTCAGTTAACAGCTGCAGAAAAGCTTTGCATTCACAAACTGCTGTTTATTCTGGGGAGATAAAACTTGGAGGACAAACAACATGGCTATCATGAAAAGAAACATGTGAATTCGGTTGATTCCTGCTTTTTAGAATGATTGAGTCCAGAAGCCGGCTTTCACATCTCTGATGTTGCAGTATCCCACACACGCAGGAATCATATCAACAGGAAGGTCATCAAAATACTCCTTGCTTGCAAAGGAATTACTGTATAATTTAGCTTTGATAAAATATTTTTAAAAAGCAGCTAAATGGTCACTGTGAAGGATTGTGAGCCAAGTTTCAGGTATCTGCATGTTTGTTTTCATGCTGTAAATGAAATGACTGGAAACCCGCAGCTGCCAAGTCAATCTACAAACCAGTAAATGTGTGTGTACAAATTTAAGGTTAGTGGGGTAAATCATTCAAAACCACTAGTATGCAAATCCAGCCAGCAAACTGTCTCTGCTCGTTCCCACCATACATTCATTCTTTGTTCACTGAATGTTGTACACTTGAGTTCATACGCAGCTTTCATGCCACTGGGCATTTTCAGCGTTAACCACCAGCGCTCATGCTTTGTGACTTTCCCTGCGATATCTCGGTGCACACTAAACCTTGACAGTCAAAGTTTGGTGTTCGCTTCCTGATTTAAAGCTTGCTGGCTGAAATGTTCATCGTGTGTAGGTGTGTCTGACAAACAGTGGCGCCCACAACAACTGACTGTGTGTCCTTATTCCTGGGCTGGTGCTGCGACGCAACTCCCCAAGCATGCAGCTGATGGGAGATGGCAGCGCTTGGTATTTTGTTATTGTGTGTGAGAGAGAAGCGAGTGAATAAGAGAGGGAGAGAATAAGAAGAGCAAGAGGGGATGGGACTGTTAAGAGCAAGAAATAACAGAGCGTCTGTCTCCTCTTTGTCCCGGTGGCCCTGTTGTGTGCAAGAAAGAAAGAAAATGTGCATTTAGATATAAGTTTGAACAAAAGAGGAGGGGTGATGAGGTCATGGAAAACAGTAAAAGAAAGGAATAATGGAGTAATGAATAACTGGAGGAATGTAGAAATGTCAGAGGAGGGGCAGAGAGGAGGTGGAGGAGGAGGAGGATACGTGTCTCCTTTCTTACTCAGCCTCAGCTGATTCCTGGTGAACTCTGGAGGCAGCGAGGTCATAGATGTTTGTGCGCATCCTTATTTGTGTGAGTGTGTTGAGCATGTGTGTATGCAGTTAGTCTGTGATATCTGAAACAAACAAGCAGAGACAGTCCTTGCATGCTTGTCTCTTTGGTTGTCTGCGTTGCCGATAGCTGGAACATCTCTCCTCACTGTCTCTCTCTCTCTCTCTCTCCTTGTCTGCAGGTCTCTCTGTTGGAGTTCAGCAAGTCCATCCTACGTGGGCTCAGAGGCAATATGGGTAAGACTGAGAAGAATCAATACCTCTATTTCCACCTCTCTTTCTCTCTCTTTCTCTCACCTGCCTCCTCTTCAACATAATACATTTCGGAGCGCCCCGGTAGCCTAAGATGTATGCCACATAACCGATTCTGGCAGCGGACCTTTGTTGGATGTCATTCCCGGTCTCTCTCTCCCCCCTCGTTTCCTGTCATCTCTAAACTGTCACTGTCCGATAAAGGCATAAAAAAGAAAAGGGGGAAAAATAAACACAAAAAATTTCACTCCTCCGTCCTTGACATTTGTGTGCACTCCTCGCTCTTGCTCTCCACTTGAGTTGCGGTGGTTAGTGCCACTCTGCAATGTGAGAGAAAGAAAAAGCCTCAGTGGCTGTCGCAGCAACAGCAACAGCAGCAGCAGCAACAGCAGCAGCAGCAACAGCAGCAGCAGCAACAGCAGCAGCAACAGCAGCAGCAATAGCAGCAGCAGCAACAGCAGCAGCAGCAACAGCAGCAGCAGCAACAGCAGCAGTCTGAATCTGTATCTGTACGTTGTATTTTGATTTGTCTTCTGTTGTCTATCTGTCCTTCCGGTCCATTAAACCCACAAGAAGCTCAATTCTGAATTTCACTCACGGTTGACTTGGGTTTCACTGAGGCAACGAGCCATTTAGTCAAACTTCCCTGCATCACTTTCCCCTACACACACACACTCTCTCTCTCACACACACACACACACTGCTGCCATTATCCCTCGTCTCCTTTCTCTTCACATTCATGCACTCGCATTCAGGGTTCGGTGGTATAACGATATATACTGTGAGACGTTATAAATAATTCAACCAGAGATTTTACTGTTTATACCGTGTTAATGATTCACAACCTGGGGGTTAGCACCCCTACGAGGTGTCACAAGATGATTACAGAGGTAAAAAAAACAAAAACAAAACAAGAATAATAGTCTTTAGCCATGTTAGCGGCTCTGTGAGGTCAAGCAGCAACTACCACAGCTTGAGGCTAAAGCCAATTCGGAAATACCTAAAGTATAATCCCATCGACGGCCGCTAGATGCTGCCTCCAAAACTTCCATTCAAAAAACATCAACCTCTCTAGAACTACTGAGTCAGTTTTTTATCAGTGAGTCATTATGAGTCACTTTGGATCACTTAAGTTATCACAATTCATCCTGAGGGGAACATGAGTGTCTGTACCAAATTTAATGGCAATCCATCCAAAAGTTGTCAAGAGGTTTCACTTAAAACCACAAATGTCTTAATAGTGGTGCCAAAGGAAAAGTCAGGGGATCATTAAAGTTACTGAGATTTCTCCTCTGGGGGGCTGTGAATGTCACATTTCATTGCAATCCCTTAAATAGTTGTTGAGATATTTCAGTCTGGACCAAAATGGTGGACCAACAAACCAGCAGAGCTGCTAGTGTGACATAAAACAAAGTTCTGTGACACAAAGTTGTTTTTTTTTGCTAATCTTTGGTTCTTTCTTGTGAATACTGTATATAGTTTCACCGCTTAAGACTTCTAAAACTTATCTAAGATGGTAGAATCACTCTTTTATTAAACAGCTCACAACTCATAGTATTGGAGTTTTTATTTTTGCATCGATGTAATGAAGTGAACTGATTTGTCAGGTATTTGATTTGCTGGATTAGTCAGAAATAGACTTTCCTGTTTTATCGATAAACAGTTTCTCAATAGAATCCCCAGAAAATTATATTACAATATGTACGGAGATCACAGTATAAAACAACATATACCAGGAAGAGGATTTTATCCATATCATTGTGTATGGGGGGCTGAAGAACCTGACCTGCTTGGAAATTCTCTGTAATCCACATGAGACATTATCCTCTACATCCAGTCTCCCTGGGTTACATTGTGAACACAAGAAAACACAAATGACTCAGTTCCTGAGTGAAAAATAGAGGATGATTCACGCCTGGGGCTGTTAAAGACAGTAGAGAAACACCACAAGTTGAACCCAGAAGCTTCTCGTTGTGTAAGTTGAGGGTTGCTGACTCTTCTGACAGACTCAGATATTCGGTGTATGACTGTGTCACGACCAGCTCGCAAGCCACAACAAAAGAGGGAGATACATGCGAAAGTTAGCAGTATCAAATCGAAATTTATCAACGTAAATAGCAATTATAACTGCAATAGGGTGTGAAAATCTGGATCCGTGGTGTGTGTGAGAGTGCATGAATGCGGTGGCTGATATGAAGTGCATGTTTTCAGTGCTCAAACAAAAGGAAGCGATGCAAAAGAAACATCCAGAGCTTGCTGAAGGGTGAAGGGACCGACACACTGCCGTCTAGGCAGGCAGGCTTATTTAACTTGGAAACACTGGCCAGGTGTTCCCAGTTAGCTCAATGGCACCTCGGCTCCACCCAGCCAAGGACCTGCAAGATACACAAAGCACACACACAATACACTGGATCAAGGCAACAGGCTCAAGGACAGTCACAGACTGTTGCTTAGGTGATTCTAGGCGAGGATATTGTCAGCCAGTATCACTGCTGTCTGTTTTGAGATTTTCTGTGTATGTGGGTGTGCTGTTGACTTTTCATTTCAAGCTTAAATAGCTGCTATTTAGGGAAAAGAGTGTTCACTCTCTTTGATGAAAGCATTTTGTAGTCTTTGGTTGATAAAAAGCTTAAGTTTTAGCATCTGGATCTTTTGGAAAAGAAAACTGGAAGAAGACAGGATGACAGAAAAGTCCATTAACAACCTCAACTGTTCTGAGTGCTATTAATATTGCAGTCCTCAATTTCTGAATGAGTGATGGGGGAATTGAGGCTGACCCAGATTAGTCTATGAATGAGTGATGATGGGTTGATTGAATGCCTCCCGTAGTGAGGGACGACATTCAGAGCAGGGGGAGTTGCTCTTTTAATCTCTCTCTTCCAGGAAGAGTAACAGTTTTGACACTTCACAGACTGAAACAAAGACGAAAAAAAAAACACCTGACACACTAAACACACCCAAAAGGCAAACACACACAGAAGGTGGCTCTTTGTCAGTGTAGAAACACCTGCAAATTTAAGCATTAAGATCTTTGTAACATGTTTTAATGCTTTCATGTTTTAATCAATCTAATTATCTGCTGAATATAATGCTTTCTTAACCAGAGCTGAAACCATCAGTCGGTTAATTGATAAGTCGATTGAAAGACTGTTTTGATCCATCATTTGAGTCATTTTCCGAGCAAAAATGTCAAATATTTGTTGATTCCAACTTCTCCAATGGGAGCATTTTCTTTTTAAAAAACACTATATTCGTGATTTTCCGCCATCATCCACCATCCCGACATCCCTTCCTACACAACCCTCCAGGGCTCAATAATCTGGCGTATGATACACTGTCTTGACACGAGAGTCGAAAGGGGACATATCATGCACATTTCCTGGGTTATATTTTTATTCTGGGGCTCTACTGGGATATCTTTGCATGATCTACAGTTCAAACTTATTTATCTTATACTGGCTCTTTATGCAGCCCCTCAGTTCTCTCGGCAGACTTTCTGCAGCTCCAGAGGCTTCATAAACAAACATTAGAGGTCAGGTTTTGCTTCTTATTCTCGCTCTTTACTTGAATACATTTCAAGTAAAGAACGAATACTTCTCGAATACATCCGTACATGTTCGAGCCCGAATCTGATCCAAAATACACGAGTGGACAACACGAACAACTGGTGGAACAATCTTAGCAACAAATGCAAAAAATCTGACGTCATCATGAGGAGCAAGTAGAGGTAACATTGCAAACGGAGTGTCTAGAGCAGGCTGAAGCCCCGGCCTTTGACTTGCAGGGAGCATTTTTACGTACGTTCACCTCAAATTTTGGAAGTGCGGCCATGTTTAACACAGACATCTGACATTGTAAGACTATATAAATGACACAAAATGACAAAAAGCATGTTATGTCCCCTTTTAAAGGTTCGGTGTATAGAATACAGTGGCATTTAGCAGTGATGTTGCAGATTGCAACCAACTGAATACTGCTCACCCTCCCCTTCTAAGCTTGTAAGAGAACCTACGGTGGCCGCGAAACTCACGAAAAACGTGAAAGGCCCTCTCTAGAGCCAGTGTTTGGTTTGTCCATTCTGGGCTACTGTAGAAACATGGCGGTGCAACATGGTCGCCTCTGTAGAAGGGGACTCGCTCCCTATGTAGATATAAAGGGCTCATTCTAAGGTAACGAAAACATAACAATTCTTATTTTCAGGTGATTATACACTAATTAAAACATACTTATGAATATTTTATTCAACTTCTACCAAGATTTTTCCACCAGATGCCACTAAATTCTACGAACTGGACCTTAAAGATTTACAGAAAGAGGAGAAAAAACACAAATACAGGAGAGAGCAGATACATAAGTAAATAAAATGTGAGATTTTTTTCTGATTTTATATAATTGTAAACTTAATATCTTTGGGTTTTGGACTGTTATTTGGACAAAACAAGACATTTCAGTGTGTCACTTGCAAGTCTTTCAAACCATGCTGGGCATTTTATACATGAAACCTTATTGAGTAATCATGAAAATAATCAGCAGATGTGGTAATAGTCATCTAGTAGTCATTAGCTTTTCTGAACAGCACAGTAGCACATGATTCATTCCGGTTGACATAATCTTAACATTTCTCACCAATTCTCCAAAGGCTGCTACAGTTTCATGTTCCAACAAGGCGTACTGTAGGTTTATTAGTGGTTAAAAGGAGTTTTTGAACACTTTACAGACCAGCAGTAAGCAGCTATGAAGTATGAATAAGACAAACGTCTGGATTGACAGATTGTGAGCTGACTGCAGACTTAGTGGCTTATTGTTTAAGTGGAAAAATCCTCTTTGACAAATTGTTGCATATTTTTCACTTAACAACAAGCCGTCAAGCTTGCAGTTAAAAATGTTAGAGAGTCATTAATTTCCTTTAACTATTGTGACAGCTCATAAACTTTTTATTTTCAAGTTGTGCCATCAGTAATTTTAAATGGATCTCTGTGTTTAATTTGAAGACATCCAGAGCTGCTGCAATGACTGATTTTGGCTGATGACTGTTTTTTTGTTTTTCTAAGATTTTTTTTTTTGGCATTTTTGCCTTTATGTGATATCTGAAAGTGTGGTGTGTATCTTTTTTTTGATTCTTTGTTCATTGACAACTCGTCGTGTAGGTTATAAACTATGAGAAAACACCCATCATGTGGTGTTCTGGTGGCCTCGGGTTTGCATGTTGTTCCCCATCTCTCCACACATTTCCTGTTATCTCTCTACTGTTGACTCTCTGATAAAGGCATAAAATGCCCCCCAAAATACCCATGATTTGTTAGTCAGAGGTGACATCTTTAAATTGCTTGTGTTGTCTTACAGTCCAAAGATACTCAATTTACAACAATATAAAACAGAGAAAAGAAGCAAATCCTTACATTGATTACATTGGTGGTTCTGCTTGATAAATGACTTAAACTTTAAATTGATTTTAAAAAATTGTCATCCAATAGTTTTCTGTCAATGTAGTAGTAATGTAGTAGTAGTAGTAACGTAGTAGTGTTACATTAGTGCTATTTTTGCGATTAAATGATTAATTGTTTGGTCTTTAAAATGTCAGAAAATAGTTAAAAAAAAAAACGCCTCTAACAATTTCCCACAACCAAAGTTCATATCTTAAAATGTCCACTTTGGTTTCCAAAACCCAAAGATTTTCAATTTACAATCACAGAACTTAGAAAATCAACAAATAATCCAATTTGAGAAGTGAACTTTTTGGCAGTTTTGCTCAAAAAATGTCGATTCATTGATTTAATTTGTTTCATTTGCTCTTTAGTGCATCAGTTTATGGGGCTCTTGTAAACCAGCTTCAGTTTCATTGTTTGACTGTGTATTTAGGGAAAAAAATCTGTTGTGGAAGAAGAAGCGATACTAATATCTGCAACAACATTAACCTCAGGAGATCTGCACAGCTGCAAGAGGTGTTGTGTTTTGAATGGATGGAAGCTTCACTTTTCCTCAACAGGAAACTCTCTTTGTCGAGTTACCATCACTATCAATGTTGTTATTTCTCTCTCCACCTACACATCAACTGAACAGTGAACACATCGGGTTTTCTGTGGTTTGTCTTAAGTCACTCTGATAAATGAGGGGAAAAAACTGCTACCATTCAACACACCAAAACAAGCAGATCTGAGAAAACATTGACTAGTAACACTTTACTGTAGGCATTTATAAGCTGTGTATAAACATTTTATAAATGTTTTATAAGGCACTATAATGTAGTTGTTAGCAGATATAAGGACATATTTAAGTTTACAGCATTTATTAACAATTTTAACTTCTCATATAAGGACATATTTAATATTTTTACAACTGTGTTTTACCATGTTGTCATTCATTATCTGTTTTATAAACCGGCGTCCACTTACAGTATGGATGCCCACAGAGGAGTTATAGTTATTGATAATAAGCACTTAGATTTGCTTGAGGAAGCAGGTGTAAAGGAAAGTGAAAGAACGCAGACACAGAGACTTGTTCAGTGACTTAAAGGGAGTGACCTATTTTCACTTCGCAACCAAAGAACATGTGAAAATCTGAAAAGAAAAACAACAATTCAAACGTGCCTCGACTCAAACTTAAGGCGTGATCACATTGCACGCAGCTACGCGGTCATCCTCTCTCTGCCTTGTTTTTTCCTCTCCATAACATTTAGCTCAATAAAACTAGAGATTAAATATTTAAAAAAAACCTATAACTGAATTTAAAAAATACTTGTCTGTCCTGATGGTAACAAAACATAACGCTAAACACAAACAAACCTAGGATAGTATGCAAAAGCACTAAATATATTAAAGCGCGTATGAGACAAATATAGTGTATTCTCACTTTGTCACACTACTTATAACTCAGTAACATGTGGTATAAACCATTTATTAACTATTTATACACTGCATATAAATGCTAAATAGGCAAACTCTTTGGTTTAATTCCTTAGATTACAATTTGGACATAAATCTTTAAATAAGAGATAAATAAACCATATAACCTGTCAAATCTTTTTCATTTTTAGGACATAGAAAGGGCGCATCTGTCCAGCTCCGATCTCTCTGCTCCGAGGCTACGTGTGTGTTTGACATGATCAGTATGACTGCAGTCAGTTTCAAACATTTCTTAGCAAAGTGACAGACTTCTTTCCGTCACTTTGCCACATGTCACTTTCTTTATATTTTACTCCCAATTTCCCAACATGTAGCACTGAGACAAGCCTGTTTTTTATGGACTGACGAAGCACTCATACTTGTGCTCAGACCTATGTCGATGTGGAATCTTTGGTTAGATCTCAGTAGTATATAAACCTCAGAGTCATGAAATCTTTCTAAAGATGTCTGCAGGTCCTCTGTTGCTCCTGTTTCTTTGGAGCTCTCAGGGGGGGATTCAGGGTCTGGCGCTCACACATGGCGTCGCCTCTACCTCCATTAGATGCACTCACATGGTAAACAGCAAATAACAAACTCAAACAAAGCAGTGCTCTGTCTGCTGCTTTGGCGTGTTTGCTTTAAGTTTTAAAGAGGACAGAGGACGGGCTGATGCCAAATGTGGCTTTAAGGTACAGCTGAATTGGGGGGGTGGGGGGGGGGTTGGGGTGGTGTTAGAGGAGGAGGATATTCTCATTCGAGGGAGGCATCTGTCGCCCATGGCTGCCTGGCTGTCTGCCTTTAGCACCCAGCGTCGGCGTGGTTGCTTGGCAGAGGATCCTTTTTTCTTATTACAAAAATTATTCAATGTTAGAGAGGAAGGAGATGGATGTGCGGTGAGGCTGTTTAAGGTGGTGGGTGTGGAGGGGGGCAGCACTTCCTGTTGAAGCAGAGGAGCAGTGAGGGGGAGGTGACAGTGAAGAGGGGGTGATACAGACTTACAGCACACCTGTGGCTGGGTTCAGTGAAGCTTTAGGACCGGCGGTAGACGTGACACCAGAGCTCCTTTTTTATGTGTGAAACCCATTTATGGTTGGGTGGAAATAGAAAAATGTCCTCAATGAAACATCAGTGAATCATAAAACAGCCTCTGTGGGCGACGCCTTGTCGACTCCTTTAATACATTCACAAGTGATTTTTTTTTTTTTTTTTTGCACTCTTTATCTGTTTCCTCTGTGGCTGCCTTCCTCCCTCTCTAAATTATCTTTCTTTCTTGCTCTTTCCTCCTTTCTTTCAGCCCGTAGTTATCACAGACGCTGTCTGTCGAGGGGTTTAGGGGTAGACGTCGAACCCTCAGGTGTATATTCTTCTTACCCAGGGACCCAATTAGGAGAGACACTCGTGTCAGATGAAAAGCCATATTTGAAAAAAGAAAATCGTGTTGGAAGCTTTTCATAGCGCGGAAAGCTCCCATTTTGTTCAGTTGTCTGTTAAGAGATGACACACATTTTGATCTGCATTTGCATTTTTTTTTTTTCTTTTTCAGTTTGTTGTTGGGTGGTGTTCATTTTAACACTAAACTCAGCTCCTGCTCCTCTTTTTTTTGTGCTTTGTTGGAGCCATAAACGGATGTCGACCCCCCCCCTCCTCCCCCCCAAAAAAGCGTAAAAAAATATACAAATCTAGATTGAGGCCGATTCTTAATGAGCAGTGACACTTCTGCGTGAATAAACACTGAATGATGCACTATAATGTAGCTGTAAGCAGATATGAAAACATTTTGGTAATGCTTTATTTTACAGGTTCTTTCATTTTATACTACTTTCCTGGAAGTTTTCTGAGTAATTTGCAGGTATTTAAGGGTTATTTTTGAGGACATTTTACAGAGTGTGGTGCAATTGTGTTTGCTCAGTTGTCATGAGGAGTGAAGAAGTATTTATAAATAGATAAATACCTAATTATATCAATGTGTTATATTGAATTAATATACTAAATATGTGCAATAAACAGATTATATTTCATACAGGACAACTGTATTATATTGTTACGGATGCTTCACAGGAGGAGTTGACAAACATGTTACACTAAAACATCTAAAAAAAAACATCTTTACACCTGCTTACAACTACATTATGGTGTGTTATAAACCATTTATTATTGTCTATTAAAATGCTAAACAAGGGGGGTTAAAATACAGTTTTATCAGTTTTTACTGTGAAGCTGCTGCAGATATGAAGCTGCCGGTTACTCATTAATTGATAAAAGTTGGTTTAAAGATTTTCAGATTTTTTTTTGTTTCTTATTCAGAGCAGAATATTTTAGATGCTTGTTGGATGTGTAACAAGCATGCAACAAGTGAAAATGAGATGGAAATCATTTTGATGATGACAACACAATCTGTGTCTCTGCAGGGTTTGTTACACTTACAATCTGAGACACATTGAAACGATCATGACTTACTTGATCATATTCAACAAACGTATCACTTTTGCAACATTTTCACATATAATCTTCTGCATATCATGCAGCCTCTTTGAATCCTTAATCAAACTGAAATGCATTTCTTGCTTGCTGACAAGAGAACTGAGTGTCCAGCGCTGATGTTGGCCTTTCTATCTCTCACCCTCCCTCAAGCCGTGTGTGTGTGTGTGTGTGTGTTCACACAGAGAGAGGACGGAGGGTCGTGTGTGTGTGTGTGTGTGTATGTCTCCATGAGTGTGTGTTTGTCTCTTTGACTGACTCACCCTCCTCACATCATCTGAACTATTAAAAGCGTGGCTGTCCTAAGGCATGAAGGATATGATGACTGATCCTTCACCTCTCAGCCTCCCTCCCCCCCCCCACTTCTCCTCTCCTTCCTCATTCCTCGCTAAAGGAGTCCCGACCTTGACCCTTGGGAGAAAAAAAAAACAAACTGCAGATGTTTTTTTTTAATTCAGTACATCCTATCTCTTTTATCCCGCTTCCTAGTTTTGAGAAGGGACAGTGAGGAGGAGTGCAGAGGAAACTGGCTGTGAGGGAGTGAACCCACAGAGAGAGAGAGAGGGGATGGATAGCGGACTCGGTGGAGGTTATTCTGCTCTCATGGGTCTGTTAGTGAGCGTGCACCCATGCAGCTGCGCCAATTATCCCTGCTATGGCTGAAACCCCCCCCCACTCACCACGCACACAAACACACAGACACACACACACATGTATCCACATCCTCTTCTAAGCTGCTTAACTGACCACACACACACAACCTGTTAAGTATGTTTTATTTTTGGTACAGTCAGACTTGCACGTTCATTTTTGAGCACATGATGTGTTCAAGCAAATGTGTGTTTCTAAATTAATGTTTGTACGTGAGTGTTTGTGAGTATATCTGTCTACATCCCCCGCCCCCCTCCCCCTCCCGTTCGTATGTACAAATACGTATATACAAATGTGTGTTTGACAGCCCGCGATGATGCCAGGCACGGGGAAGAGAGAGGCGAGGCGCAGCTCTCTCTCTATCTCTCTCTCTCGTACGATGCCGCTGTCACATTGGATCAGTCAGGCCGGTGCACAGGCGGGCAGCGGCACACAGCCGTGGGAATGACACTGCACTTCTGCTCTGGGAGAGACTCACGGAGTTGAGAAAGGAGAGATACAGATGGGTGGGGGGGCCGCAGTATTAGCTACAGCTGTCTTTTGACTTCATGCTTGTTGTATATCATTAGTAGATATGATGTTTGGCATGGTGCTGCTCTTTGCCCAGGACTCCCCACAGATATAACATTGCACTCGTATAGGGCTGCAAGTAAGGATTATTCTCATCATCGATTAATCTATCGTCGTTTGGTCTATAAGATTTTTGAAAAGACTGAAAAAGTAGCATTCACAGTTTCTCAGAGCCCGCAGTGATGTCTTCAATTTGCTTGTTTTATTCCGACCGACAGTCGAAAACCTTAAGATTTTTTTAATCTGACAAAGAAAAGCAAAAAAATCGTCACATTCGAGAAGCTGTCCTACTCGTCCCGCAATGCAATGCACAAAGAAAATGGAGGAGCTACTCACAGCTGGACAAAATGAGAGCTGAGAAAGCTCCAGAAAGTGAAAACATAAGTATATATCTGCAGAGAGACATTTTGTTTTCTCTTTGTGAATTCACAGTGTCATTCTAAAGTCACAGTTTGGTTGTTGCCAGTCAGCACATGTGGCATCATTTCCTGTTAGTAGGAAATGTTTCAGTATTCTATAAATATTAGTACTTACTTTTTACAGTAAGTATGGAACTGGGCACAGCTAGTGTTTGTAAGCCCAGACCTTATTAAAATGTTGTTTGGCATCATTTCACGTCTCACTTGGCACAAACACAGATCAGTCAATCAGTCAAACATCGTGATCAATCTTGTTTTCAAAAACAGGAAGCTCACAGTCCAGTCAAACCGACGCACCAGTAGAGAGGGTTATGAACTTTGCTTCTAATTAACTTCACTTTGCTCAACTTCTGCTTCTTGTAGCTAAGAGAAATAAAGAATAAAACAAATAAAGACATCTCTGACTTTACTGAGAGCTTCCTGTGTTTTAACATTTAAATCATTTTAATGTGTTGAAGCTCATCAAGAAGCTGCAGCTGAGTGGTTATTTTCTAACTGCTAAGCAACAGTTGGTGATGTGTTACACAAGATCAAGACATGAAACTTTTTTAATAAGGTCTGAACTGAAAACAGCAAAACTATTCTTTAAACATTTTGGAAAATGCATTTAATTTGCTTTTATGCAGAGAGTTAGATGAGAAGATCAACACTTTTGTAGTTTCATATTCTAAAAGTCACTAATTAACACGTTGTATCTCGTTTGTTTAATGCGTACACAAGCCTAAAGCACAAATTGTTGTTGGATTTAACAAACTAAATACAGCATGTTAATTAGTGAGCTAAAAAAAAAAAAGTGAAAGTGTAAAGTAGATTTGGACAGGCAGGCTAGCTGTTTCCTCTTGTTTCCAGTGTTAATGCTAAGCTAAGCTGACCAGCTGCTGGCTGTGGCACAGGGTATTTCCCAAGATATGAAACTACTCCCTTAAGTGTGAGAAAAGAGGTTTTGAAAACCTTCACAGACTTGTTTGTATTGTTTGAACCCGGAGAGTTTTATTTTAAATTCTAGTCCAGACTGTACGGTTTCCAAAAATTACCAAAAAAAATGTTTTTTATTTCACCAACACATGGGTGATTCATCAGGGTGATTTACAGAATATGAAAAAGACACAGCCGTTATACAGTTAACTCTACTCGAAGGCTGAATCCTCATCAGTTATCCAGTGAGAGCTTGACACATTGATGGCCAGCCTCCAAAGGATGATGCACTTCCAGCACATAAATTTTTAAAAAAGTACAGAGCAAAATGAATTATAAACAGCAGAAAACATCTAAAAAAAAAAACAAGGATACAATTTAAAACCTGTTTTAAATGTTTAAAACTATTAATTAACAGCAAAACCTTTATTAAATAATTGTAAAAATGACCAAAAAAACCCTTCTAATACTAAAATCTTTATTCATTCCCCTTGGATGTAAGCTCTTAAGACAGCCAGACATATTTCGGAGGTCAAACATTCACTGATGGACTTTTCTTTTATTGGTATTGATCTGGATTCTGGATCTGCAGTCTCCGAGCCAAAAAGCATTGGTGAAATAAAGAAGTTTCTTCTAGTTACTCAACTTAGTGTCACCAAGTTGTTATTTCACTCTTGGTCCTTTTTTACATCAGCATCTAGCTGACTGGTGAAGTAACGACTGCATACTTCTCCTACTGGCAGAATTTAGGAAAGTATAACATAAATCCATTTGATGTGATAGTACAGATGCCAAAACATGGTGTTTCAATATATTATATAATATTTCATAATTATAATGTTTCACTCAATTTAAGTATGATATTAGTTTGGCTTTAATGAAAACAATCCAACACAGAAATCTGTCTTTTCAGGCAAAATGTTTTATATAAGTTTCAAGTTAGTCAGTGAGAAATTTAACAGGGATATTTTGGACTTTAGGGTTCCTCAGAAGGACACAGTAGGTTAAATATGTTGTCTAACTTACAGTGCATATGGGCATTGGAGTAAATTGGCAGGTATACATACCGGTGTGTGTCTGTGTGTGTTGTGTATACACCAGTGTGGGTGTGAACAGGCCCAGTGTCAGTGTTTGTTGTGTAAGCACACCTGATCCCTGCTCCTGCTCTGTTTAGGGGTAAGCAGCAGCAGCAGCAGTAGTAGCAGCAGCAGCAGCAGCAGGCCGCCTCTTGCTGCACTGATCACCTGCTCAGACTCAGTGACAAGGTTACTGTCAGGTTAATGGGTCTGACTGTAGGCACTGATCACAGGAGTGTTAAGTGTTAAGTACTGTCATGTTCTGTTGTTTTTACTTAAGCGCAGCGGCGTAACCTAGTTCTTCTGATATGATCGCTGTTGCTGTTGCCAGATGAGGCAGTTCAGGTTAAGTGGGCAGCCTCAAGCAAGGGCATGACTGAATACAAAAGGACAGGAGAGCACTTTTTTCTCCCATTATTGCTGAGGCTCGAAGTACCAACAATGTGATACACTTCATTTATTGTGGCGAGTTGTGTGTGTATGTGTGTGTGTGTGCGCGCTTACAGGCTTTCAATGCAGAGGCCAAATTTTAGAGCAAAAACTTATTAATTATTATTATCAGGAAATACAAGAGATTGTGATTAAAAGTAACTTCTCGTTATTCATTGTTTAGTTTTTAAATGTGTGATTTTTCATTTTGGAACAAAGTGTTTCTCAGGCAATGTGCTAATTAATCTTAAACACAAGGGAGATGGTCTATTTATAAAGTGACAGCAACAGTGCTGATAATTGCTATTAAAGGAGGAGGAGGATGCCTTTATAGGACTCAGGTTTTTAGTTTTGGGGTGTAAAGATAGGAAGCTGCTCCTAAAGAAACCGTTGCCCGTTTGTTTATGTTAAACATGCAACTCTGACTGTGTGTGTCTGGTTACTGTTGTCATTTCAGTGACTCTCAATAATTAGATCAGATTTCACCGAGATGCTGTCAGGATTGTGTATGTGTGTAAATTCTTTATATTTTCATAAAACACTCTTCTGTATCTCATGTCTTTTACTCTGGGGGCCCCAGATGAGTATCAGCTACATCTGTCATCTTCCTTTCTTAAACTTTGGTGTCATTTACTGTATTTATGTTTTGTTTTCCGTTTGCTTTCTGAACATATAACCGTTAAAACTGATTTAAAAACAGATGAAGAAAAAATGTGAAAGCAGAGGTCATAAACCTGTATGCAGTGGATCTGACAGCTAAAAATGCCATATACAGAACATAAAGGGGGAAAAAAGTCATAAATGCAAACAATAAAGGAAAATAAAAGGCACACAAAATGTAACTGCAGGCAATGATCAACAACAAAATTGTTGCTGCATCTCCAGTCAGGTGGTGAAGCTCTTCAAAGATATAGAGCCAAGTGCCCAAATAAACATTATAAAATATACAGTCTTAAAGAACAAGATAAAAGTACCAAATGTAAATTTCTGTAACTGTAATGACAATTTCTTGTTTAAAGTTTTAAAATGATAGTGTGATCTTAATCACATGTTTTATTTTGTTTTCCGCATCTGTGCACCACAACACCTCAGGGATCACTGGTTGTTTCGGGTTTTATAAAGGGGAAGATGAAGGTTTTTTTGGGGGGTTTTTTGGAGTTGATTTGAAAATGAATTTACTAAAAGCTGATGAGAGAGAAAGTGGTGAGAACTTATATTTATATATAAACACAGAGAGAATGCTGCCTCCCAGGTTTATCCTGTATCACGTGAGGTTATAGAGCAGTTGCAACTAAGGCTGCAAGTAATGATTATTATCACTATTAATTTAGCTACTGATTATTTTGTTGCACTTTTTTGCCTATAAATGTCAGAAAATAATGATATTTGGTTTGCTGTCATAGAAGACTAAGAAATCCAGCAAATATTCACATTTGTGAAACTTTTAATCTCTTATCAAAATTGTTGCTGATTAGTTTTCTTTTGATCAACAAATTGGTTAACTGACTAATTATTTCACCACCATTTCTAACCCATGTTCCTCTGTCCGTCCAGACTCGCCCAGCAGTACGTCTACCCTCAAGCGTTCCTCCAGCCCAGCCTGGTGCTGCAGTCTCAACTCAGCCCCACAGCGGCAGCCCTCGCCTCCCCTTACCTGGACTACAACTCCGCCTACAGCCACTACGCCCCCACGGGACTGGAGCAGTACCCCTACACGCCTTCACCGTCGCCCTCTGCTGGATACCTCAGCTACAGCTTCTCCCCCGGCACGCCGGCACCCGCTCTTACCGCCTCGCCGACCCCTCCGGCTGCCCTCCATCCTCCTCCTCCTCCTCCTCCGCTGGCTGCACTCAGCACAGTGTCTGCCGCCCCTCAGGCCTTCCTCCACTACCCGCTGCACCAGCCCGACCGCATGCAGTGAGCAGCTCTGAGCGGAGCTGGAGCTGCCGGACTGATGAGTCGGAACTGTTGCGCTACGACCTGTGCCATCATCAGGATGAGACTGGAGAAGCAGGGGGAGAGTGTGATGTAATCAAAAGGGCTTTCAGAAAGCACTCTCACTCCTGTCTTTTTTTATATTATTGTTGTAATAGTTAATGAAAATGTTCTACTGCTATTGTCATCAGCATACGATCTGAATGTTTTTCATAAGTGGCAAACGTCAGGAACCGGAATGAGATGACATGGTAATCCTCTGGAAGTTTCTCTCTTACCCCTGGCCCTCAGCGCTTTCTGCTGGAGAGTGAACGGGTAAAGACAATGAGAAATACGTCTGTTTGACATGATGCTGCGGCTGCAGTTTCTCCAAAGGTACTGGGCTGAACGCTGGACATTGGCCAAGCCGTGAGCCAGTTCCTCTTTCAGAAATGCAGGTCCAATTACCTCCTCTTCAAGGTTACCTTTCTGTCTACGGCCTTAGAGATCTCTCTGTACCTGGTTCAGTTTGTGTTAGTCATTGTTATTAGTGTCTCATCTCAAATGAACAAAATGTTTATTTTACTGCCTTTTGTCCACCGCTGGCAAGTTATTACACAGTGATAATCACAGTTTAACAGAATATGCAATTACGACGATGAAGGATGAGCATGAATAAGGTAGACAACACTGGTATATTGTTTTCTGTATTGCTACTGCTACATCATTACTCAGTGAAAGACCTTGTTAACACTTAAAACACAATATTCATCACATAAGGTTCCTGCAGCAACTTAGGCTATTTCTGACCTGCAACTTTTGGAGCAACAGAGTCTAGATCTGGTGTTTGTGATACTTAAATTACATTGTTGTCAATACATATCAAGTAAATGTCAAGAAGTATGTTGTTGCTGAATGTGTATGTGTGTTTTTGCTGTCTTTTTCTGTGTGTATGCGAGTGAGAGAGAAATAGAGCGATGCAGTATACGCCAGTGTCAGGATCGAGCTCCTTTTCCAGCCCATTGTACTGGTCAGAGATGTTTCTTTGTTATGTTCTTTTTTTTTTCCAGCTACAGAATACAGACAGATGCTTTAGCAAAGATATTGGAGTCCCACTGTGCTGTGGCACCACCTTAGTAGTCTTAAACCAAGCCATACATCACATTTAAAACAAATATGCAAAATAAAAAGAATATTTCTAAATAACACATGCTATCATTTTCTGAGTGTGGATGATAACTGTGGTGAGATATCTGCTGCTGCATGACACAGTTGTTGCCTTGAAGGCTCAAGTCTGGAGAGTCACAGATGAGTCATCATTTCTTTATTGAAGAGAAATACTTTACACTGATGGACTGGTAAAAGTGTGTAGGTGAAGGCTACGTTGAATTTGTTTTTTATTTTTTAACATTTACATTACACAACATTTTTTTTAAGGCTTGTAGTTGCTGATGTGACTGCACTGTAGGCAACATTGTTTTCTCATCTCTCAAGAAATGTTTTATATTTTTTTATTTCCAACAAGTCCCATGAAAAGACCAAAACCAACAATGTATTTTGTCTATTTCTCAGTATTTTCTGACTTCACCTGTCTGTCTGTGGCTCTCAGCCCCGAGCCCACTGGTTCCTACTGAAGACTTAAATCTAAAGAATAAAATCTAAAAAACAAACACACATGTAGTTTCTTCTTTTTGCAAGGGCTAAATAATATCCTAAAACAGCTGGGCACTGTAGTTTTTAGTAGGACTGTAACTAACAATTATTTTCACCATCGATTAATCAGTTATTTGTGTGGTCTGTAAAAATGTGAAGATGTCCGTACAAGTTCCCAGAGCCCATATTTATTCTTCAAAATGTCTTGTTTTGACCATCGTCCAAAATTCAAAGATAATCAGTTTATCATCAGAGAGGAGTATGAATCCTAGAAAATATTCTGTTTTTCTGTTTCTTCTGAAAGAAATTGTTTAAATGATTATTAATTTAACAAAATTGTTGCATATTAATTTTCTGTTGATTGACTTGTCATTGTTGCTCAAGTTTTTAGCAAAGAGGAGATTAATACACATTTGGTGCTTGAGTGAGTATTCCTATTAAACAACAGTGTCCGTGTTGATCATAATGAAGAAACATGTCAACTAGTGCAACAGTGTGAATTATTGGTGTGTTTTTAATAGTTTCTGGACAACAATGGAGGTCTATAGCACAGAGGAATAAGCTATATTATATCAGGCTTTGGGCAGACCTGTTAGTAGTCATTGTTTTGGTCTTTTTTATGGAATTTGTTAATTATAAGAAAAATATAAAACACCACCAGTTATCCTTTAATTGTCTTTGTTTTTTCAGGGCTCTGGAGGTGGAGTCACACTGTAGTTTATCAGCTGTTATGCACAAGAACAGAAGACAGTGGAAGATAAATGAATATGTCAGTTTTCTTATCAAACACAAGCAATAGTCAGCCTGTGGGGTGGACCCAGTTTAACCCAAATAACCTCTCCCTTCACCACATCTCCTTTCATACCTCCAACTAATGTGTCGTGTGAGCTCTTGCCTAAGATGGTTCATTTTTGTACAAAAACTATTCAGGTTCCTTCAACTGATACCAAGTTTAAATGTGAGTCTGATGTGCTCTTTTCGCCATCTTCTGGCCACAATTATGTATTGCAGCTCACATTTCAAAGCCCAGTAACTCCAGAAAATGATAACATTTAAAGCAACAAAAATGAGCCAAACCTTCTATCAAGTTTTTATGTTTATTATCATTGAAATTTTATTGAAACGCCTTGTGCTCCCAGTAAGGATTAAATAATAAAAGGAGACTCAATGTAAAGCTCGCACAGCCGATCTGCAGTGAACAGACCTACTATCAAGTAAGTCTGGGATACAACATGTCCTTTGGATTGCGCTGGTTCAGAACAAAAAAGCAGATGGTTTATGTAAAAATGAATATCATAGCAAATACCACAGTGAGGGGAGGAGAAATGATCATGTCTTAAAAATTGATGACAAAATGAACACAGTTAATGGTACGAAACAGGAGAGCGGTAATGAAAATAAAACAAAATAAAAAGTACTGTATCTGCAATCTTGATCTCACGCACACACATACACACATATACACACTCACTTGCAAACACACTCATACATACGGGCAGGCACACACATGCGCACGCTCACTCTCACGCACACACTTGTATCCACACACAAACACAAACCCACAGATAAAATGTAGTGATTTGAAAATAGTGAAACCCTGGTAAAATCTAATGGTATCATACATCCACGTCTTGTGTCTGAAGTGCAGAAAACAAAATGAACCTAAAAAAAAAACTAGAATGGAGATAAATTCAGATGAATAATGAAAAGCATGCCCATCTTCACTGGTCTAACCCAACTTGAAACGACCACAAACCCAGAGTGTTGCCCTCTCTGCCCTACCCAAACCCCAACCCCCACCCCTCTACTCCACCCTCACCTGCCCCATGCCCTCTTACCCTTCTCATATCATACCCACATCCCCGCCTCACCCTCATCCTGCCGTTATGTCTTCCCCCTCTTCCAACACCCGCCTCCCCAAACCTCTCTGCTGGATTTCAGGGTTTCCACGCTCCTCTGCGTCGCAGAAGAAGGCCTGGCTGGGAAGGAGGAAGCAGTCAGGCAGTCAGACAGGCAGGCGGGGGGAGATGACAAGGCAACTGCTGGCTCAGGCTCTGGTCACCATTTATTAAAAACACAATGTCCAGTTCTGAATACAGAGTGAGGACCAGGGGGTAGAGGAGTCTTGTTGTGTGTTGAGGTTGAAGGTTGTGAACCTGTGCGTGCGTGCGTTTGTGTGTGTGTGCGCGCGTGTGCGTGTGCGTGTGTGTATGTGTGTCGGTTTTTACAGTGGCACTGGAAAATCTCATGTGGTGTTAGTCTAGATGTGAGTATTTGGGTTAGTCTTGTGCGATGGTGTGTGAAGGCATGGGGGGGTCAGTGGAGGTGGGGTTGGCGTAGCTCAGGGCCTTGTCCCTCATCCCTCGGCCCCAGTCGGAGAAGGGGGTAGAGGCAGGTTTATAGGGCTTGCGTCTTGAGCTCGATGGGCTCCCCGCGGGTGTCCTGCTGGGTCTCGCTCTCTGGGGGCCGACTGCCCTTCAGTGTGGCCAGGCGCTCGGCCAGACCCCTCATGCGTGGGAACAGCATGAAATCGTACAGGAGGGCACCCATGGCACCTCCTATCATAGGTCCGACCCAGTACACCTGCCAGCAGAAAACATCAGCGTTAACATTATGAGTCCACACATCATTGAGTCATTTATGACTCCTGCTGAGAGAGGAGTGAAAGCAAAGGGAATGATTGATCTCCTCAGTGTGATTGCAGGTCTTACCCAGTGGTTGATGAAGTTCCTGAAGAGCACAGCAGGAGCAAAAGACCTGGCAGGGTTCATTCCAGCACCGGTGTAGTACATCTGAAACACAAGTCACTTGTTACTGGATTGTGTTGTGAAATATTCACACTTATCTGTGAACATTTGTGTGACCTCGTCTCTATATTTCAATGTGTCTCACCCCCATGAGATGTCCAATGGTGACGGAGAAGCCGATGGAAAGGGCAGCAGATCCCAGACGTCCGTTTCTTCTCTCATCAGTCACGGCGAAGATGCACACCACCAGCTGCATGGTGAGGAAAACCTCCACAGTGGTGGCCATTCCCAGACTGACACCAGGCTGCAGCTGGAGACACAGATGGAAAAAATTAAATCACAAATTAAACAAAACACAAATTACAAATATCATGCCAGAAATCAAAAATTAAAGAAAATCATGCCAGAGCACTGATGGACAGGTTGGTCACAGAGCTGCTGATTTTGAGATGTCTTTCATTTCAGATAAATTACGAGTTACCTGAAATTACAATAAAGGTATTTTTAACTATAGTTTTAATGGACTTGAACATGCTTTGCTGGACTGATGCCACTGATGGAATCCTCCTTTTCCAGATTTGACAAATATCTTAACATAAATGCCATTTATCCCACGGATTAAATCAACCTACCCCAAAACAACCTATCTCACCTCTCCCACGATTGCTACACATGTTTCTGAAACATCCATTTTGGGTCCTTACCGTGTTCATTGCCATGTTGCCTCTCATGTTGCCAGGTGTGACTCCATACAGCACAGCGGCCCCAGCCACGGCACCCAGGCACTGGGCGGCCATGTAGAAAATGGCGCGGAAAAGAGACATCTGAGAGCCAACAAGGTAGGCAAAGGTAACGGCAGGGTTAATGTGACCGCCGCTGATATGGCCAATGGACTGGATGAGGGTGGCAGCTGCCAGACCGAAGCACAGGGCCACATGTAGGACATGATGAGGCCCGGTGGTCCAGCGCAAGGCAGCACCCATGCCGAAAAATACGAAGAACATGGTCCCGAAGAACTCTGCGAAGACTGCCCGCCAAAAATTCATGGACCGGAACTCCCACATGGTGACTGTTCACTTGAGGCTCTCCACCAGATGAAGAATATTCTTTAAAAACAAATCTGTCAGGGTGAGTCTAGAAAAGGTAAATATGTACCTTCTCAGTCCTCTTCAAATGCCAAAAATAACAAAAAAAAGATCTCCCTTTTGTAGTCAGCTAACTCGGCTGACCGAAAAACACTCAGAGAGTCAGTTCAAAGACAAAACAGGATTTCAGAACGTCAACAGACGAATCCACTCAACGGATCTTTACCAAGCCGTGAACTGGGTTGGTAAAGTCAACTCAGCTGCGTTCGCTTGCCACCTCTGTCCACCTGTCGCAAAGACATAGGTGTGAGATATGTGGGAGGGTGGTTAGAGATCTCAGGTGGGATGAGTTGTCAAGAGGAGGTGGGCATCAATGCTAAAGGGGTGTTTCTAAAGAAGAGACGGGGATAGACAGAGTGTCCGGTGGACCTTTTAGCCTCTCTGACGGAGGGGAGAGGGCCAGACAGGGGCTTTATAATACCCCCCCAGGGGCCCCAGGTGACGCCATAATCCCCCTGTAGGGCCAAGGGTGGGGGGCGGCGGTGCTGGACATCCTAAATCAAACAAACTTAACCCCTCTGTCGCCCCCCTGTAACACACCAAGGCCAAAAGAGAGGCAGTGTTTCCAAGAAGAGAAACAGATAAAGCGAGAATGAGTGGAAATATGTGAAAAACATTTAATGGGGAGAGAGATTCTGCAGAAAGAGATGACAGGGAGGATTATATGTTTTATTCATGGGGAAACTAGGAGGATGAGCTGAGGTGAAGAGCAGCTGCAGCTGAGAGGAGAAAGTTTTCTTTGGGGCATATGTCATCTGTTGACATATCATAACTGTCATAATCAGGGGATGCAAATGCTGATGGACAAGGACAGAAAGCACACATGCGTGCACAAAGACACGCGCATGCACACACACACACGTATAGGGCCTACACACATGCAGATAATACAGTTGGGGCCCCGGACGGAAGTGCCCAAAGCTAACAGCGCTGAACTGACCCATACACTGAAATGCCTGACCCTGTGAAACCATTGTCTGTAACAAGCATGTGGGCAACGTATGGACAGAGACAAGACGAAAATATATATTAAACTAAAGCACAGAAGCTAACAGCTAACAAAGCATTGTCTCGCATTTCAAATGCTAAATGCTACACCTAAATGCTAAAGCTACAGCTAAAGTTTATAGTTTATTGCATCTGTTTATTGTTTTGGAGACATATAGGCCTACGCCACCAACCCGTGCTGTTGATATTCAGCAATCTTTATGAGGACAATAAAGAAATGTCACTTTCTAGTTGCAGCAGCACTAAGAGCTGAACTTGGAATCACCTCAGGGCTCTGAGAGCCTGCACTGGCACTGCCGCACAGCCAAACGCCATGAGGTGGAGATGCCAAAAGGTGAGGAAAAAGTCATGTGCAAAGAGGTAAAACAACAATACAACAGGGAAACTAAAAAATTAAGGTAGAGTTTGGAAAAACACGACCAACTAACAATAATTCACACAAACACAGCGGATTGTGTCTTCTGTTGGCTTCTAGGAGGTGCTGGGCAAAGGTTTGCATTATGTGAGAGTGTGTTTGTGTTGCAGGTACGACCAAAGCCCTGAAAGTTCTGTGTGTGTTAGTTTGTGTGTGTGTGTGTGTGTGTGTATGTGTGTGTGTGTGTGTTTGTGTGTTTGTGTGATGCTGGGGAAAGGCAGAGGTGCAACGGGGCAGCAGCAGGGATGTGTGTGTGTGGAGGGGGGGGGGATGGGGGAGGGGGACGGTGGGGTTACTGAGCAGCACCAGGGGCATCGCGCTGACCAGTCGAGAGCCATCACTGTTGGGGGGGGAGTGAGGTGGGAGAGGGTGGGGGGGTCATGAATGCAGAATGCTGAGCTTGCCATTTTAACTCCCTTTTATACATGTTAGAAAGAACACACACAATGCAAAATGCTGGCGGCACTGTGGCAGTTATTGTGCACGTTGTGTGTGTCGGTGTGTGTGTGTAAATAGTTTATTGTAGTTTATTGTAGTATGTGTGTATTTGTGTGTGTGTGTGTGTGTGTGTGTGTGTGTGTGTGTGTGTGTGTGTGTGTGTATTCTAATGACACTGCTATAGTGTTGCTAACATGGTTTTATTTTAGACATTCTGTCAAATCCATAAAAGCCAGTGTACAGTATGTTTTACCTCAATTATTGATATTAACACTTAATAAATGTTTACTATATTAAATATTGATATTAAAGGGTGGGTTCATCCAAATTACAAAAAACATATTTTCTCCATCAAGTTAAAGCAATTAGTGAATTAATCAATGAGTCGATCGACAGACAATTACCTTAATAATCAATTAATTATCATTTTTGGTTCCTGGTTTCTGGTTCCAGCCTCTCAAATGTGAGGATTTTCTGCTTTTCTTTGTTTTATATCATTTTAAACTGCATATTTTGGAGTTTTAGTGTGATGGGTGGACAAATATAAAATCTGAATGTGTCATCTTAGGATCTGGGAAAGCTAGTTTACATCCATTGTATTGGGATTAAATTATAAATCTGATGGATATAGGAAAACAAAGGAAAGCAAATCTACTAGAAGTTACAGAGAAAATTTGCTTTTTTAAAAATTTATTTTGGTGAACTGACCCTTTAAAACACATGCTAAATATGTTTTAAGACAAGAACAACACTGCTATTTACAAATATGAATAAAGGCTTCATGAAAGCAGTTTGTAACATACAAAAGCGAACCTTTGTCTCCCACACATGCATGCACGCACACACTCATTTTATCCATTTCAAATAACAAAGCTTACTCCCAGTGAAGGTGTTTTTTTTTGTTTTTTTTTCCTCCGTGGAGCCATTACAGAGGTATGAAGGTCCATTTGATTGTGAATAGGAGGCCTCGGAGAAGAGGCACGGACATGAGAGAGATGCTGGCCTGCTTGTTGAGAGCATCACTGAAGGGGCAAGGACCTCTTTAGCATTTCAAAGCATTTAGACACGTGATGCAGTTGAAAATGACGAACATGAGGGTGTTTTTCAGCTGGATTTCAATGAGTCTCCATTATATATTCTAATGATGTGCAAATGTGAAAGTAACAATATTGAATCTCACAATATTGGATACACTTTTACATGCACTAATGACAGGCAACTAGGACCTCATAGGTCACATTCAGCCCCTTTAAAATGCAGCCTCCATATTAACTTCTCTCCACATGTGAAGTCAAACAAGGAAAAAAGAACTTTTAGAACATTATGAACCTCCAGTATGTGCTCGATAAAATACCGAAATGTGGCAGGTGAACACTGTGATTGTTTCAAAGTGACCTTAACTTTTGTTGCCTTATTTATTGCCTCCTGAGCAACATGTGAGTTTTACATTTACTGTGGTTCCTTTAAAATAAAAACTGGAAAATGTTGGATGCCTAAGATGCTGCAATACTTCAGGAAATAAGGAAAGGAAATAATCATTAAAAAATTTTAACTATATGTTTTTACCTTCTAAAGTTTCAGATCATTAGAGGTGGGAAATAACTAACTACATTTCCTTTAAATTTTGAGGCACTGGCAGTTTGGTTTCCATTTGTGCTACATTCTGCGTCTCTTTCACTGTGATTTATGGGGAAATATTGTACTTTTTTACTCCATCAACAGTTGTAGTTAACTAGGTACTCAACTCTTGAAATATGTCTTTTTTCACTATTTCCATCCCTTTGTACTAGATATCTCCTTTCAATTATGGACTCGTAATGGCATTATAAAAATGAAAGATCTTTATAGTAATGGTACGTTTCCCTCGTTTGAATTAGCGCGCAATAAATTCAACCTGCCTTAAACCCATTTCTTTCGATTTCTACAAATTCACAACTATATTAGATCCAATAAAACCACCTTTCCTAGTGCACCTAATAGCACCCAGATGGGATCTTTGTTTTCTGTTGATTCTTCATCTAGGGGGGGTAATATATATCTATCATATCATATATCTACAACTTTATGTCTCATCAGTTAGATATATCCCTGGGTTTTCTAAAATCCACTTGGGAGGAGGACTTGGGCATTGGCTTAACGGAGGAGCAATGGATAGAGGCACAGGAGGGTGTGCACTCAGCATCTAAATGTATTAGGCATGGTCTTATACAGTTCAGGATGTTGCAACGGCTCTGTCTTTCAAAGGTCAAGCTTTTTCTAAAATGTATCCTGATAAAGATCCTTTGTGCGACCGTTGTGGGACATTTCCTGCCATGTTTGGGCGCATGGTCTGGCCCAAAATTATCCAATATTTGGAACTCCATATTTAAAACTTAGTCTAATATCCTGGGACACAGTGTTGGCTGTGTACTGGGGTACTGGGAGAGGACAGTCCTCTTACAGGACTCACTTCCACTGTGGAAAGGTTCATAGATCCTTTTAACATACAGATTAATTCTACTGAACTGGAAACAGGTGCAGCTCCCCCACTTACACTACGTTGATCAAAGATGTTGCAACATATTAAACTGGAAAAACTCAGATTCACTTTATAAGGTTCCACTGAGAACTTCCATAAGACCTGGCAACCCTTTATTGATTATGTAGAGACTAAGCAATAAATATCATCTTAACTCTTTGCTAATATAACTAAGTTACAATTAAATGTAAGATGTCAGTAATCATCACCTAAAGCAGCTTTGTACCTCAGTCAATACTTGTACTGTACATGTCCTGCTGTTTTCATGTGTGTCCTTGTATGTAAATTCTGTATCGTTCTTGTAATATTTTGTATAATTTGTATACAGTGCTTACTGTTCACTCACTAACCAAAATATCAATAAACAAACGTAAAAAAAAAAAAAAAGTCTGTTTTTGTGTAGAAATTTTGTATCACTAAAATATTGACTTTTCGGGTTCTTTTCAGCTGAGCATCAGAGTGAAGTTTAGATTTAAATTTACATTTTCATTACTGTTGGTGATGCATCAATATTTTAACATTTTGATGGGAACCAGTCTTCACTATGAGTATTTTTTGTTTTTGATACTTGACAACATTTTATAGCCAATACTTTTTACATTTAGAATTCAAACTTTTTCTTTTATTTGAGAAATGTTTTATAATTAACAAACAAATTGGTAGAATCGTTAATCCAAAGCAATATATGTTTTTATAGCACTAAAATGATCAGTCAATTAATCGATAGACAGACAATTAACAGTAACTATCTTATCAATTGAATTTTTCACATTTTTTTGTCATTTTTCAAGCAAGAGTGCCAAACATTCATCAGCCTCACCTTCTCTAATGTGAAGATTTGCTTCTTTTCTCTGTTTTATATCATTGTAAACTTAATATTTGGGGGTTTTAGGCTGTTGGTCAAATGAAACAGGACATTTGAATCTGTCATTTTATAGGCTCTGGGGAGATTACAGCATTTTTCACTATTTTCTGACATTTTATAGACTACATCTATTAATTGAGAGAGCAATCGACAGATTAATCGATGGTAAAAATATCATCAGTAGTTGCAGCCCAGCATTTTCTATGTACATCCACATGTTGGCAGCATTTTGAGGTTCAGTGTTCAACAGGAAAAGCCAGAGATCATCAGGTTTTCTATTGTGGTGTTACTATTTTCACTGGAGTAAAAGATTTGAGTATTTATTCATCACTGGACTGGATGAATTCATACAGTCTTTTAAAATGTTCATACTGAATATATGAAAAATCTTTGGATACCATTTTTTTTTCATTGGCAGCTACTGTATCATCTTATATATTAGACTATATTATTAATGTTATATGGAGGTTTCATGTGTGAGAAGTTTAAGCTTATGTATAGCTTCTCCCCCTCTTTGGCTGCCACCAGTCGAGCCTGATCTACATGATTGTGACATTAACTGTACACTATGCATCTTCATAAACATCACTGCATTATTGCAGAATGTGTGTTTTGTGTATTTCTCTGTTTTCATGCATGTCTCCTCAGTTCTCTCCTCTGTTCTCTTGTTTGTTGGCCTGCTTGGCTCTCATGGCGTTCTGTGTGACCGTGGACAGCGATGATCCGGTCATGCTGGCCGTCTCCACGATCTCGATGTCCTTACAGGTCAGACATGCCACCAGCTTCTGGCGAGAGGCGCTGCGTGCAAAGAAGAACTCGTGGCACACGCCGGCCAGTATAGCACCGATCACCGGTCCCATCCAGTACACCTGCAGGTAGGGGGAGCACAAAAGAGAGACAGGTTATAATAAGATGCAAGGGAGGTAAAGACAAAGGAGGTGATGTCACTTTGTCTGGACAATCCAAGACAGAACTGGACTTTACAAGTGAGGCAATGTTAAATAAGTCTGGTGATATTCTATATTTTTCTTATTGTAGTAATGATTTGATCCCAATAACAAGTATTATCTGTGTATCCATAGCTGATTCGTCTGTGCCATAGACCTCCACTGTTGTCCAAAAGCCATTAAAACGTATCAGTGAGCCTGATGAACATGAGCATTGCAGTTTATTTTGAGTTAATCCCACATACACTGTCCTGCTGCCGTGAATATTCACTAACACAACAAATCTGTGGCTGAAAATAGTCCCCAGCTAATACACAATCTACTCCTGTTTGAATAATGTTGGCTAAAAACTACAGTGCCCAGCTGTTTTAGGAAATTATTTAGCCTTTTTAAAAAATGAATGTTTTTAAAAACTTTCATCTTCAGTAGGAATGAATGGACTTGGGGCTCGGAACCACAGAGAGGCTTTTTTATAGACCTGCTAACATATTGTTAGTTTTGATCAATAAATGTTATTGCCTATAGCTTATGATTATCATAAGAACATTGTCAACAATTGTAAAAGAATAGTATTGCTTGGACGAGTGGTACCAGAGGAGACTGATTTGGATTTTGAGGCTCTCTCTCACCCAGTGGTTTTCCCAGAAGCCAGTGATGATGGCTGGACCCAGAGAACGTGCAGGGTTCATACTCGCACCAGAGAACCGCGCCTGACAGGTAAACAACACACACATACACACATTAACAGATTCATATTGGTAAATTAAACCAAGTCAGAAACAAGTACAATTTAAACAAGTCGTTTATTTATTCATTCATTTTATCAAATTCCTTTTTCCTGTTGCTAGTGGGCCTCTCAGGATAACAGTAGAAATACCTTGAACAGACCACCAGTCCATCAGAGACAAACACACTCAGATCTTTGTGTCCAGTTCACCTGACCTGCATGTTCTTGGACTGTGGGACGAAACCCACGAAAACTTTAAGTAAATGCTTAATCAACAGACATTGATTAAACACCACAGTTTGACAAAAACATCCTACTTTCTGGAAGATAATAGTGCTAAAAATTCAGACATTATGTCATCCTAGAAAGCCTGAATAAAATATGAGATGTGGTGAAAGGTAGAATTAAACTGCAATGATTAGTCGATTATGGAGAAAATTAATCACCAATTATTTTGATGACTGAATAAATGTTTTAATCCCTTTTCAAGCAAAAAGCCAAATATTTTTAGTTTCAGGTCCATAAATGTGAGAATTTGCTGCTTGTGTTTGTCATGTAAGGTAGTAATAAAAATGTTGGGTTTGGATGTTGGTCAAAAACCCCCCCAAAAAAACAAACAAATTTGAAGACGTCACCTTGGACTCATAGCAAATTAAAAAGGTAATTTTGTGATTTTTCATTTTGACATTTTATAGACTAAACAATTAATTGAGAAAATAATCCACAGATTAATCGATAATGAAAATAATCCTCAGTTGTAGCTCTAAATTAAACTTCCTTTCCACTTTCGTGACTAGTTACTTGTTTTTACAAATTAATTTTGAGTCAATTCTTTATGACAGAAAATAACACAATCATGCATGAAAGCTCCTCTTACCCCTATTAGCACTCCAGCAGAGTGTGCTAATCCAATGGCCAGATTTCCTGGTTCTGGGCTCTCCCTCCGTCGCTGGTCTTCCACTGAGAACACAGTGAAGACCATCTGGAAGGTGCACAAAACCTCTATGCCCAGAGCCTGGGCTGCATACAACTCTATTGGCACCTGAGGGACATAAAACAGGAGTAAGGAGAGAGGAAGAGGAGCCGGACAAGTAGGCCAAAAGAAAATTGTCAGAAAAGATGTCACATTTTAAAAGATAATTCACTAATATTCTGAGAACTGACCTTGTTGACAAAGTAGTCTGCAGTGGTTTTGAGCGGCAGGGCCAGGTAGAGGGCCCCGGCCCCTAAAGAAGCCCCTAAACACTGTGCAACGATATAAACAAGGGCCCTGAGGACCTCTAGCCTCCGTGTGGCCAGCAGAGCCAGAGTCACAGCAGGGTTCACCTAATCAGGGAACAAAAACACACACTTACATATTAAACAAATATTATAAATGTTACAATTAAATAACATAAAAACTACCAGAGGAAGAAAAGAGAAAGAAAAATAATATCTAAAACTCAACGTGTAACTATGAGACGTTCACCTGTGCCCCACTAATCTCTCCAAAACAGTGGGCCAGTGAAACAATCACTACACCCACTGCCACTGCTGGGTACAGTGGTCCCCCGGGGGCCTCTCCAGGGCCTGGCACAGACGCACCCAGCACGGCGCTCACCAACACCATGGTGCCAAGCAGCTCTGCCAGTATGGAACGCCAGAACTGACGACTTCGAAGCTCCACAGAGGAAGGGCACAAAAACAAAGATGGCCTATATTTAGTTCACCAAACGTCTTTTTTTTTTTTTTTTAATGTGGGTAAATTATGACAGAAAAACTGGAATCCTGATAAAAGCCATTATAAAAACATACATACCTTTTTAATCAAAATGATTATGATGATTAGGTTTATCAATTAACTTCTTAAGAACTCTTCTACCACATATTGAAAATGATAAAAAAATGTGATGATACAAGGCATCTTAAAAAAAAGAGGCATACACAACATTTGTTGTATCACCAGGTCTAACATAAACAAGTCAACTACACGTCAGTAACCTGTATTTAATCCTTCACTTCATTCTGTTTAAAGTATTTTTGACAACACACTTTACAAACACTTCTGACCTAATCACATAGTGCTGCTTTTGCTCTAAAATGCAGAACTTTTTACACACTCCTTAGTGAAAGCAATGTTGGTGAAATTAGTTCCTTTTTTTGTTTCAGGATATTCGTTCAAGAACACGGGTCACGAAGGATTTAAAGAGTAAGGCAATAAAATAAGATGCTTACCTCACGCCACGTCATTTCAAACTCAATGTTGTCCTCGGGTTTTTTTTCTTTCTTTTCTGTTAGTCCGTCTGTCTGTGTGTTCTGTATCTGCTGGGGTCTGAGAGCTTCAGGGTCTCTGCTACATCCCTCATTAACTTGTAGAGTCTGAGAGGTCCTTTGATGAGAGCAGCCTCCTCCCTCTCTGTCTCTCTCTCTCTCTCTCTCTCCTCATCCTCTCCTTACTCTACACCTCAAGTCTCTGTCTCCCTGCGCGCAAACATCAGTCACTGCAAGTCCTGAAAGTATTTCTGTCCAAGGCCGCGTGTATAAAAAACCCCTAACCTTTTTACTCTGACAGATCTCTACCCAACAGTACTTCTGACCTTGAGCAATTTAATACATCTTCAGAAAACTACGAGGAGCCTTTCACTTATCTGAAGTGATTGTGGCCACTTCACAGGCTTGCACAATGTCTGGATAAATCAACGCAGCTGGTCGAAACATTGCAGGGAGGACACAAAATAATATAACCACTTAAAGAAAAGGATTGAAATAACTCAGTCACAGTTGTAAGCACCGAGTCTTTTAAGGTGGAAGTTGAATGCCAGTTAGTAGCTCAGTTAGTGACACACACATGAATTCAAAGCTCAAACAAAAGAGACCAAATCATTTGTGCAGGTGAACTGATCAATAACAATACATTCTTGAGGAATGGTGTATCTAAACTCCCAGTGCTACATGCCAAAGTATGAATGACATTAAAGGATAAGTCTGGCCATGTTCTCTATTTTTCCAAAACAACAAACTGATCTTATTATCAAGTATTGTCCTCCATTGCTGTCCAAAAATGCACATCAATGAGCCATTTCAAGTCAATCCTACATACACTGCTCCGCTGCTGTAAATACTCACTAGCCAAACAAATCCGCAGCTGAAAATAGTCCCCAACAAATGCACCATTTACGCTTGTGTGAATTTGCTAAACACTCTAGTGCCCAGCTGTTTAAACAAACTACTGAGCCTTTTTTGGAAACGAAACAATATATTTGTGACCCCTTTTTAATTATTTAAAGGGTTATGGCTTGTGCTACATATCACGACCTCTTGACTTTGTAGGCCTACTTCATTGGAAAGATCTTCAGTACAAAGTCAAGAGGTTGTGATATGTAACACAACAAGCTGGTGAAGCTCGTCTGTCTTAGAGGAACAACTCATCAGATACTGAAAATGTGATCGATGTTATTGGTCTCTCAAGCTGTTTCTAAACAAACTAACAAGACCAATGAATGAACATGTCAGCCAGTGCAACTGTGTGGCTCATCAATGTTTTTTTTTTTATCAGTTTTTGGACAATAACAAAGATCTGTAGCGCAGAGGAATACAATATATCAGGCTTTGGATGCTCACATGATACTTGTAAGTAGATCAATTAATTGTTGGTTTGGCTCTGAACATAAGATTTGTTGACAATAAGCAAAATATAGAACATTTCCAGCCTTATCCTTTAATTCTTCAGTAGGACATAATGGTTCTGAGGTCACAAATAGCAATAATGATCACAATGACCTTTAATTTATAGCATTTTTCAAAGCAGTGTCACAAAGTGTTCCACAAAAAACAAACAATCACAGAACATAAGATAAAACAGTAAAAAATTATTGGTAAATAACAAAGTAGAAGTTAAAAGTGACATGGCACATAAAAACAAATTAATGTAGAAATGCAAATTTATTTTAAAAAAATTACTTTTTAAAGGAAGTCATCGAGACAAAATTCAACAGGAGGAATCTTCCTGAGTTTGGGGGCCTTACAACAAATGCATCCATGAGGTTGAGAGCTTTTACATACGAGCACAAGAGGTGGAAGAAGGTGAAAGTCTTCAGTCTTTGCATGAGATTTGTTAACAAAACAAAAATATTGAATACTGTCAGCCTCATCCTTTAACAAAACATTTGATCACCTCAAGATTACAATATAATCATAACATAAAGGTTTCCTTTTTTATATATATGTATACTTCGATTTTAATTGCATTTTCAGCTCTGCTTACAGTACACATATAATATAATACAAAACAATACCACACTGAACAAATACATCAGAGTCAGTTGTCCAGGGCAGTTCAGACACATGTACACATTCTCATTCTTATTCTGCAACTGAACAGTTCAGTTATTTGTTGGCGTCATGTTACATGTAAATGATCCACTTTTCCTAGTTCTTGTTGAAAATATTGCCTTTAACTCTTAGCAGGTTATGCCAACTTATCCATTGAAAAGATCCTGGATAATCTCAAACTATTGTTCTTTCCCTGGAGGATCAGCTTTATACCAATTTCTTGTTATAGATTTTTTTACCAGATATCTATCTCTTCTTTGTACAGCCTCCTCAATGTTCCCTTGGTACATCATAGAACATAATGTCTTTTTAATAGTTGTGTTTACATTATCCCAGAAAGGCTTTAGTTTAGTGCAGCTCCTTAAAATATGTCTGTGTTTGGCCTCCAGGTCGGAAGGTCGCTTTTGATCCTGGGTGTTATGGAGAACATAGTTAGATTCTAAACTCTCTCCATACTCGTGAGTTAGTAGTAGTACACTGTGTCATACACATTTTGTACCATGCTTCATCTGAAATTTCTATATTTAGTTCTGACTCCCATTTGTTTTTTTTTTATGTATGATGTTGAGTTTCCTCTACTTTCCCCTGAGGCTTGGTAGAAGGCAGAAATGACCCGAGATCTGCCCTGTTGATATTCATCCACTATAATTTTAATAATACCATTCAAATCTATGTCAGGGTCGTTTTTCACATGTTTCATAAAATAGTCCCATATTTGTAGGTATCTAAAGATGTTTTTCCAGACCAAATTTCACCTTTAGTTCCCATCTTTGAGCAGTGATACCTTTCTCTGTCCATTGTTTGAATTTTGGGTCATATGCAACCCAGCTCAGTAGACTTCTATCCCTCTCAAGTTTATATTCCTCATAACTATATTTTCCCAGATTTCTAGTGTCAATGTTGTTATTGGATCCATTGTGTGTTTTATAGTTCCTGTCTGTTCTTTATTTCCTAACAAAACTGGATTTTGTAGGTCCTCGCTTCATAATCTGAGATGCACCAACAGACTCTAGCCAAATAAACCTTGATATTTTTTTTATCCCAAGTGATGAACTCGTTCTGTGGTGTCAATACTGGTAAAGAGTGAAATAGATATCACAACCTTGGTACAATATTCATCTTAACCAGCTGGATTCTAGAGATAAAGTCTGGAGGGGGGAGTCGTCCATCTCTGTGTATCTTTTTGAATATTTTGTTCTATAACACTGTAGTTGAACATGAAGGTTTCTGCGGCTCGTCCTGTTCCTCAGTTGTCTCCTGTTGGGCTGAGATATGTTAGCGTGTCCTGAGCACCTGGCACCCATTACTGCTGCTCAGCCTAATTTTCATATCAATTATAGGAGAAAGGGAGCATTAGTGAGGAGGGAGCATGAAGAGCAAAAAGAACAGACCACATCATCCGCTTTGAAATCATTTAGTTGGTCATACGTTGCATTTTCCGATAAATATGAGATAAACATGATAAACATTTATTCTGTCCTCTAATGATTTACATCTTAGAGAAGGAAATTAGGTTTGCAAAATAATTTGCAGTGAGATGGACAGACTTCTCATTCTATTTTGAAGGATTAAGGTTACAACTAAATGTAACACTGCCTGCTGTGTTATGTTGACATCATACTCAAAGGTCTTTAATATGACGTCCTCCTAACCTTCTTTTTTCCCATCCACTAACTACTCCTACGGTACCGCTCTGATCACCATGGGGACAAACTCTTTCATGATGCTGTTGCCATAGTGCCTATTGTGTTTATGCATCTGTGCACGCTTTTCATTTTCATCCTTTGATATCAGACAAACATACAGCTTGTGAAGACGTTTTGCAAAAGACACAGAATTCCTCTGTTTAGCTCAAAACTGGGAATATTCAGCCCGGCGACGTCGGGGACGTGACAAGTCGAAGCTGCTTTGCATCATCAGTAAATTTATGTTTTTAAATATGTTACTATATTATTTCTATTTCTATATTTTAACAGCAGAATAGAGGCAGCTAACATGATGTGATGTATAGGTGGAGATGTTTGGAGTCCGAACTGATTCTCCAGGCATCAGGGGCCCTCAATCTGGCAGACTGAGTCCAGAATGAACTGGTTGAAGGGGTGGGGGGTGGTGGGGGGGAGGAGTGATGGCGTGCCCCATTATGCCGTGGATTACCCCCTCCTCTCCACGGCAACTGTTAAATTGTTATCCCCCCTTTTGTGGGGCTAAGCCCAACTGTGTTGAGTGGGACGGGCGGGGGGCACACTGGAACCCGCTGGCGTGGGGAGTTTTCAGCCCCCTCCGCCCAGAGTGCTGACACTGACACAATTTCACACACAAATATACACACACTCACACAAAGTGCGAGCTAAGGGATTTGAGGGAGTGAGAGAGGGCAAAGGGAGAGAAGCACCAAGAGACATGGTACACACATTTTTATTTTTTAAATTCTGAGTATATCCTTAATTATTATTTTTTTTATCTGTTATATGCATGTAGAATCTAAGTGTGTGTGAGTGTGTTGTACTTGAGTCCACTGTAGAGCAGCTGGGAGTGATGGAAGGACGTTCCCAGCAGCATGTGCCTCAGACAGGACACTCCAGGGATCTTCAGAGCTCCACCCAAACACTTCACCAGATTTCTGTCATGGTTAAATGTTCTTTTTCACTCTTAAACGGCACATTGCAGTGCGCTTGTCCTGTGATGTACAGTGAGGTATATTATAGGTTTGAGGGAGGCAGGCTGCATGTCAGAGTGTGAGACTATTTGGAAAATGTTCATCTGACAATAACAGTATCATTTTCCTTTCAGCACACTGTAAATGTAACATAAATTTCATAAATATTTTTCAAAAACAAGTGTTTTGTTTCTGCAGAGCGGATGTAAATTATACTGAAATGTGGTAGAGAGACGTTTTAACTACACTGGAATCCACATCACAAACATACCACAAATACCAAAAGTTGATCCTTCATTCTCATCTAATAAACTGCAGACCTTCTATGAAGCTGTATATATGAGCGCCCTTGAGGGTAACTGGGAAGATTGTGGAGGAGCTCAGCTATTAGAAATCATGTGATAAATAGAAATTATGCTTTGGTAACAAAATATATTAGAACTTCAACCAACAATTCTTTTCATTCTTGATACATCTAAAAAAGAAAAATGTCAATCACAGTTTCCCAGTTCTGCCAGTTGTTCTGCCTGACCAATAATCAAAATCCCAAACGTTTTCAGTTATAAATCAAAGAAAAGCAGCAAATGCAAACTCATAGGATAGTTGGCTTGATAAATGACTTAAACAGTGGGTAGATGGTCAAAATAGTTGCAGATTAATTTTCTTTCAGCAGTAAGAAGACTTTATGTCGTCATATGTTTGTGTTTAAAGGGAAAAAAACCAAACAAACAGGATTACAAATTGTTGTGAGGCTGATGTGTAATATTCTAATTGTCACAATAACCAATAAATGACTGTACATGACAAACTTCCCATCAACCTGAGTCACATGTAACAACTCAACTCCAGGTTCACTATGTCTTGAACGAAAAGATTATTGTAATGATATTTATGAAAGTGTTTAAAATCAGTTCAAACTAACACATTTGAAACATGAAGGCCGGTGTCTTCCCATTTAGATTTTATTACAGATTATGTATGATGATACAAGGATGTGACAAGACAAACCAGTAGAAGGAGGCAGGGGGAGGGTTACAGTGTTAAATTATTTTATACATGTGTTTTCTATTTAACTCATAATGTGTCCATGGGAACGCAAGCAAGCACATGATCTTAAATCAGCACATGCTTTGCTCCAAAACATATATATATACTAATAAATATACTATTTATTTATCTATTTATTTATTTATTTAAATAAACAATATTTTACAGGAACTGACAAGATGGTTGAGATCAGGACGGCCAGTGTCAATTAAAGTATGAGCCCATCTGACAGAGCTGTGGAGGAACGTCAGACAAAAACGGTTGGAAACCACTGATCTGGATCAGTGGAAAAATAACAAAGTGTGTTGCGTTACTATGACAGCTGGAAACCATGAGTTGTCATTAACTGAGGTGTTACTACATATTAAGCATTTTTAATAGTAAAACATAACATAAAACATATTTAATGTAAACATCACCTTAGTTTAATATAGTGAAATGATAGTGAAAATGCACAATAAATGTGGAATGATGTGAAAAATTCTGCAGCACTATTGGCTTGTCCTAAATGCGTCCCACTTTGGAAGATTGGAAGTAGAAATAACACAAAAATAACAAATAAAATTAACAATGAACATATACAATAGACTCTCAAAAAGCAACATAAATAAACATTTCACGTTTGAAAAGTGTAGGAAGAAGCAACATGCTTGTCTAGTCCTGCCCCTATTCTATACTAATCAATCAACTTAAAGATTCACATAGTCCAACTGTCCGCCCCAGTGTCCATCATACACGACTAAACCTCTATGTTCATCCTCTTCATACATAATCAAACACCACCAAATCAGGAATATGAGAAAAAGAAAAAAGAAAACCAATAACAACAACGTCACCATTAGTGAGCGTTAAATTCCTCATTTCTGTACCTGTAAAAATTGCTTTTTTGTACTTTTTTTTTAAACTGTGATATTTTTACTCTGATTTCTTCATCCACACATCTGCACAAACTGAAATACACATACTTTTAAGATTGATGCAAACACAATGCTGTTTCAAATTAAAATTTTCTCTTAAGTTATGACCCCTCCTCTCTGTCTAACATTGTTTGTATGTTGCCAGGAAGTAAATTATTTCCTGTTTTGTACATTGTTTGTGCCGTCTTAAATTCCACTAGATCCATGAACTGAGACTTTAAAAACAGCTTGTTTGTGGGTTCATTATATCCTACATTGTTTACTATCCTTATGGCTCTTTTTTGTAGTATGCATAATGATTGTAAGGTGTTTTTGTAGGTGCTGCCCCACACCTCCACACAGTAATTCAGATAAAAGTGAGCAATACAGACTTTACAACGCTTTATGATCCAAAATGTGATCCTTGTTTTTACCAGAATGCCAACTTTGCTCACATATATCTTATATGATGCTTCCAGCAGATTTTGTCTGATTTTGTATTATATCACACCCAGAAATGTATTTTCATATACTCTTCCTATATTTACATTGTCTATCATCACTTGAACTTGTATTTATTTTACAATTTCCAAACAACGTAAGTTTAGTTTTAGTTTTGATCAAATTTAATGATTATTTGTTTGTGTCAAACCACATTTTCAACTTATTCATTTCCGTCATGACCACCCCCAAAAGCTGCGGCAAATTTTTGTCAGAATAGAAAACATTAGTGCCCTCTGAAAATAAAATAAATTTCAATATTTTTTGATACCTTACATATGTCATTTATATACAAAATAAACAATTTAGGGCCTAATACTGACCTCTGTGGGACTCCACAAGTAATATCCAAAAATGTTTTGTAGTCATCTATCTGCACAAATTGTTGCCTGTTTCATTTATAGCTTTTCAACCAATGGAGCAAAACCTCTGACACCATACCTTTCCATTTTAATTATATATCATATATTGTGATCAATGGTATCAAATACTTTTTTTAAATCTATAAATACTCCTGTTGCTTACTTCTTGTTAGCGATACAACTGCTTATTTCTTCTATTAACTCCATTAATGCCATAGATGTTGATCTGTTTGTTTTGAATCTATACTGACTGTCCATCAACAATTTATGCTTCTCAATGAAATTGTCCAATAAATTCCAATAGTTTTTTTCAAGGATCTTAGAGAACTGGGAAAGTAAAGACACAGGCCTATAATTCTTAAAATAAAGAATAAGTGCCATGCAATTAAGTTTCTTAGTGTCAAGAATTAATCTCAGATCTCCCAAATGATTTTCTGTTAGGTAGCTCCTGAGTTCTTTTAACAAGGAGTGACCAGCAGATGGCTGCATTTCAGCACAGAGGCAGAGGACACACCAGTGGGTCCAGTAATACATGCATATCAAATTACTGTGAAATATTTAAACCATATCCACTTGAACATAATGCCGGCTGCAGTAAGTTGTATCCACTTGCTTAAAAATACTGCATATTTAAGCAGAATATTCAATAAACTCATACACAGAAATTATTTCAACATAACCTCACAGTGAACCTAAAGCTGCACCTGGTGGAGATGTGCAGTATATCCATCTGTTTCACTTACCCTGTTCAGAATCTCTATCCCAGCATGCACTGGGCCAGAGGCTGTGTGAGGAAACTGGGGCACCGTACATTTGGGAGACAGATGGAGAACAGAAAGAAAAGATATAACTGTAAGGCCAAAGATAAACAGAAGATGCAGTGACCAAAAAAAAGATACTTTCTACTAGATGTGGTTTTTATTCAACTCACAGTACATTCTACAGATGCACACGTGTTACATCACCTTAATACAACAGAGTCTTGTAATACCTCCTCTTAAAAATGATGAATTGGTCCTAAAAATATAAAGGAACAAAATTTAAAGTCACCAAAACTGTACATTATTAAAAATTCACTTAACACCACGTTTGGTTTTCATGTCTTTTTTTTTTTTCTTTTTTGAAAAAACGTCATGTCCCTTTAAGTGTCATAAGGAACATCAAAGTGTATTTCCTATCAACGGATTTGAGTTCAGTGTAAGAAACAAGTTTAAATAAAACCCGGACTGTGGAGTCATCCTGTCGCCTTCATAGTAGACCAACCATGCCGTGCAACATTGTACATTGGCCCTCGTACAGCACAAAAAACATAAAATCGATTAAAGGAATGTAAGACAGAAAACCAGGCAGGAATGTGCCCAGTAATTCACAATCAGAGCTCCTTCGCAGTTCTATCATTAAAATGAGAGGATTTTAGCCTCCTACATAACCACCTTTAGATGTTTTCACCTAGTCGGACTAGCTACAAACAGAAGTGTCTTTTTTTTTTTTTTTTTTTAAAACACGGATTAGTTGGTCAATTGTTGGCTTGAAGCTGCAGACTTTATCGTGTCAGTCGTGGCAATTACAATTACAGTATAAGAGTGAACTGTGTAATCTCTAAAAACAGACAGATATTTAACAAATCCATAGATGCTACAACTGCCGTAGCATCCTTTCAGTCTGTGACACAGATCAGGTGTAACACCCCGATTATTTACTCTCAACAGGAGGGACAGTGAAATACATGAGTCGAAGCCCAGACTGACTGACCAACATTAAAAATCCTCCAGTTTCAGAAACCAGTGTCTTTCACACAGCAGCAGAAGGTGGGTGTGTGTGAAACTTGTGTGCATGTTGTTGTTGTTGTTGTGTGTGTGTGTGTGTCTGTGTGTGTGTGTGAGTAAAAACTGTGTATGTGTGCGTGCAAGACTTTAAGTGGAGGTTATACAACGTCTACTCGTGACAGTCCATGAACAGATTCCTTTTAGTTTAACTGGCCTTTTCATAAATTGTCTAGACATCTCTATAAGGTAATCTGTACACATTCACTACAAGCTATTGCTATTAAATAATCCCAGCTATTGTAATCTTTATATATATTTATATATAGAATATATAATAAAAATATATTGAGCAAAAAAACTTCTAGGCATAAGACCACATTACATTACATTTCCATTGAACAGGTAAGAAATGGCCCAAGCTCTGTGAAGAGTTTTGATCCATTTTGTCGTGGAAGGGTGCTAAGCAGGTCCAGTATGCAGCAGTTAGGCTGCATTAGTGTGATCAGTCCCTGACCTTCAGTATGAGTCTGACACCCAAAAAACTCAGGGCCTGAGACCGTGTCATCATTGACCAAAGGCCTCGCTACGACATGGGGCTCGTGAAAGGACGTGACAGGAGAACGCAAACAGGAGATGAGGTGCTGAGGTGAAGATGAAGAGACACGGAAAGGAGGTGAACAGAGACGTGCTGTCACTCTCTGAGATGGGGAATGGGTACAAGTTCAAGACAGTTCAGCTGCGGGCCTTGGAAAAGATCAGGCCAGTAGAGGAAACAATAACAGACAAATAGCCAAATCTATACATATATACCTATACATGAGAGAATACACAGAGCTGGAAGAACCTCCAGACAGTCTTTGCAGTAATGGATAGTGTGACTGGGACGGTGAAAGCACCAACAGTCGACAGTCCTGCCATCAGGGGGAACGTCGTAGGATCCTATTTGTCCTTGTTTGAGTAGAACTCCGCCCAGCGGCTCTCAAAGAAGCGCCTCATGGAGTGTCCGGCCATTCCGACCTCTGACGTGTCCTCGTTGAACTGCTCGCAGTTGTTGAAGACCAGCTGAGCGTCTGCCGCAAACTCCTCACAGCTGCAGTACCTGAGACGAGGAAACGGCAGAGAAAAGACTGACGTTAAAACATATCAGAGACTGATGATTCCAGCTTTATTCAGGCAAACTGTGAGCTGCTCTTACCCTCCCTGTAGCAGCCTTTCTCTCATGGTGAGGAAGTCCATGGGGTTCTTGATGATGCGGCGGTAGCCTGGCACCAGTCGGGGGTTGACGGGTTCAAGGAATGGCCAGGCATCTGCATGAGCCTCCATCTCCATGAGAATGATCCTGGCGGGAAATAAAATAATTAACACTAATCCATCGCAAAGTAGTGTAACCGTACAAAGAAACATTTCCCTAAGTGACTTTAAAAATCATTATTTCGACTCACTCGCAGAAGGTGAGGTCCGGCTGGTTGCGGGTTGTCATGCGTCGGCGTTTAGCAGCCCCTCCATCTCCAGAGTGACGAGAGGATGAGGAGGGTACCACGGTCTCCTTGTGCCGTGTTGCCATGCCAGAACTGCGTCGCGTTGTCGTCGTCATGTCATCTTCGGAGCTGTCGTCTTCATATCTCCTCTTTTTCACCCTGGTCCGCTTTTTGGACGAGCGCGGTGAATCACAGTCGTCCTGAGAGACAGAGCAAAAGGAGGAAACAGACTGAGACGATGACGAACAAACGAAGCAGAGAACACATTTTCTGGTAGGAAACTAATGCTGCAAAACATCCCTAATTTTCCCTGTGAGCTGTGATTTGAGGTAGTTTCTCAGTTAAGAATCAACAGGACGAGTTCTGACCTTGGCAACGCAGGTAGGACAAAACCAGTCTCCGTCTGGCACCTGGGTGATTTTGGGCCTCAGGCAGTACATGTGGCAGCCACGATCACAGCCGTCACACAGCAACAAGCACTCGTCATTGTCTCCTTTCCTGCAAACCTGGCAAGTCTAGAAAAACACAGATTCCAAATGAGTAATCCTTAGTGTAAAATAACAACACATTGGGAGGATTTATGAGCTATACTGCAGCCAGCCACCAGAGGGCAATGGAGATGTTTTAACTTCACTTTTGGGGAGCTGTCATGAAGTCCATATTTATATACAGTCTGAACAGATAATTGTGAGACTCCTTACCACTTTAGTCACAGATCTCTCCCAGGCAATAGCCTTCTCCAGCTGAAGTAAACACAGACAGAGCTGAGGAGCGCTGCGGCAGCGATCTAGAGCCTGACGCCATGTTCGTAGTCGAGAGGTGATCTCACTTTCCAGACTGGAACAGAAGAAAATATGGTTAAAATATTACACACACACACACACACACACACACACACACACACACACACACACACACACACACACACATAAAAATCCTCCCCCGCACAAGCAATAAAGGCTGTTCTTCTCACCTGATGACATCCATGGGATGCTCTTCTCCTGGGGTGGGGGTGAGAGGAGCGAGGCGCATCACTTCAGCTGGGTTCCAGAGCGGCTCCTTCAGGTAACGCCTCTCAATGTTTCGCTCGAGATTGGCTAGCCGCAGCACGCCCAGGTCCAGCGGGTGTGTGGCGATGCGGGGCAGGCCGGACCACTCCTTCTTCGTTCGCACGATCCAGTCATCGCGTGGGTCAGCATCATGTTCGTAGTATTGGAGGTCGTCACGTGTGGAGTCTGGATCCGGGATTGTGTAGGGCTTAAAAAAGGGAAGACGGGGAGAGTTGAAGTATCAGTGACAGTGATGACTTCACAGCACAACTTTTCCAAGACTAAAGATTTGTTTATATAAAATTTGCACTCCAGTGAAGAATGTTTTAATAGTTACCTGAAATTCTGCCATTGGAGTCTCTTGGTTAGATTCTGTATCATTCATCGCACTCTGAGGAGGTGCCTTGAAGAAACACAAGCGGAAAATATAATGTTTTACTATTTCCAAGCTGTATGTTGCTGTGTGTTGTTTTGGCTACTTTTCACATAAACACATATGGCCACAGCACAAGCCAAATATGCCACTAATAGGTAATTTGTTGGGGATTTGTTTCAAAGTCTGCAACACATTAGTCCCAATATTTTCTGTGCTCCTCTCTTTTCTTCAATTTTCAATAAAAAGCAACTCATTGTTATATCTTGTTTTTGTAGTTTAAAAAAAAAATACACCTAAATTGTAGCCGTTGTTGTGACATAATTGGACCAATTAGATGATGCACAATGGTGACGGGCAAACACTATGGTGATTTCTCACCTTCAGATGGAGGTCAGCAGCAATGACCCGCTGCTCTAGGTCCTCCACCCACTGCAGGGCGCTGATGTCAGTCTCCATCGCTTTCTCTTGCACCTGCCAAGGTTGCTGCAGAGCCTCCAATAGCACATCCTTCTCTTCTACCTTCAACTCGAACAGAGGGTCTAGTCGAGAAAGAACACAAAAGACAAGTTGTAAGGGGAACGCGGTACAACTGGAGAAAAAGGATGACGGCACGATATCAACAACACTCACCGTTGATAGGTTTGGTGCACATCTCAGCTAAGCTCTCCATGTGTTTGGCTAAATGTTTATGGAGCACCCTCTCCCTGATGCCTCTTGGATGGAGACCCTGTAAGGTGCTATACAGTTCCTCTGGATCCTTGATCCACCACCAGCCACGCACCATCGCTGGAAAAGAAAAGATGAATTACACATCACAGTTAGAAGAAAGCATAAACACAGAGTATCAGGAGTGCCACACAGTAAGTGACCATGATATGTATGGTGTTTCCTGTATATTTTTGTACAATAAATTTCAGCAGGAGTCCTAAATCTTAAATGTTTAGGAATTGTTTCAATGTGGCAGCAGTCAAATTCATTTAAAAGGAAAGCAGTTGCATATCTCACAATGCTGGCTTAAAAATCATAATTCCCCTTTTAACCAGGTACTACTTACATGCTGGGATGGGTTTGACCACCAGCTGTGTGAAGTACTGCTGTTCGAGCTCCTGGAACACAGAGTTGGGAGGGCGGCCTCTGCGCTTGGCTGCGGCTCCTCGTGGCCCTCTGCGGGCAGGACTGCTGCCTCTGCTACCTCTCCTCCGCCTGCGACCTGGCCTGGTGGGGGTGGTCGGAGCAGGTGTTGCAGGAGGAATGGGAGCTGGAAGAAGAAGAGGAGGAAGAGGAGGTGGCGGGGCACCAGCAGGAACAGCAGAAGTCGGTGGTGTAGGTGGGATGTCCTGCGGTGTTGCTGGGGTCGTGTGGTCAACAGGAGCCAGGCCGACAGGAGGCAATAGTGGGTCCGGCTGAAAGGTGGGGAGAGATGCCTTATGAATACGTTGCACACAAGACTCAAAGTGCATTATTACAGCATGATTAAATGTATTTGTAGTTTTGAATGATTGACGTAGGCAAACCTGCATGAGTGGAGCAGCGAGTGCGGGCAGAGCACTCGGGATCTGTGGGAGGAGTTTGGGAGGTGAGCTGGGTATCTGGGACTCGGTCAGAGAGTTGTCATCACACGGTTGTTTGGGGAGCAGGTTGAACCACTGTCCCTGCTTCTCTGCCATCTCCTTCACACTCTCCTCTGGTCGATTACCCTCTGGAGCCTCCCCTGTTGCTGAGCATGTGCCGTTGGTCACTGCTTCCTGCGATTGGCTGAGCCAGCTCTGGAAAGCAGCCTGTGTGAGGTCATGTGCGCCGCTAGTCGGTGATCCTGGCCCTTCTTCACCCCCGGACCTGACGCTACTCCGACGCCGGCGGCGAATCTTTGCTTGGCGGAGGTGGAGCTCCACTTCTGGTTTGATTTTTCGGGGCCGCCCTCGTCCTCTTGGCCTGCTCATGAGGGATGCCGTGCCAGGGAGGGGGTCCTCCTCCGGAGACAAAGTCTGGGCTTGGCCAGGGGTAGCAGAGGAAGGGGAGGAAGGTAGAGTAGGAGGGGGAGAGGTGGGCATGGGGGCCTCCTCAACTTTTGGCTCCTTTTTGAGGAAGGTGACAGGCACCTCAGCTACAAGGGCTTCTCCTGAAGCTGCAAGAAAGAAAGGTAAGGAAAAAGTTTAGATGAAGATGGACAAGCCAGGGGGTTTATAAAGTATAGAAATAGGATTGCAATTCATCTCCTTCAAATTCATTATCAGACTCACTCAAGAGCTCTTCTGGACCCTCAACTAGAACTCCTCCGAGGTGAGGTAGGGCCAAGTATCTGCGCCGGTAACGGTCCTGGCCAAGCAATATGGCCCGCATGGAATGAGACGACTGTAGCAGCTTTTTACGGAAAAATGCTTGGCGCTGTGAAGAGCAAACAAAGGGGAATACTTAATATACAGTATATGTTTGTATAAAACACTGTGTCTGCAGAGCATCAGTCTTACCTTGGTTAGCTTATCTATCTGCCTTTCAAGCTCTGGAATGCTGGCATTTGTAGGGCTCTCAGTCTGTAGCAGAAAAGAAGGAATTAGATTTAGAAACGATCAGTTTCTGGGGCACATACCAAATAACAATGTCCAAGGTTAGGTTGTTGCATTTCATTCTCCGCTTTCACCCCTTGTATTGCTGTTTCTTTCTACTGACCTGAATAAAAGCAAAAAGCGCAAAAAATAATAAAAAAGAAAAGGAAAGAAATGATCAGTTTCAAATTCTAGAAAAACACCAGAGAAGATACGTACATCACTGAGTTTGGGCTCTTCTTTGCGTACACGGCGGTTCCCTCTCTCCATGACTACACTCTCTTCCAGACTGAGGTTCTCTTCCTCAGCCACTCTGGCACTGCGCCTCCTCTCCTCAAAACACAGCTCTTCCTCCGAACGTCCTGTCCGACGCGCTAGTGCCGCCTTCAGTCTGCAAGAGAGAAAACAATAAGGATCAACATATTAAAAGGCTTTGACTGATAGAAGATCTGAGTGATTCATTCAATTTCCTTCATTTGAAGAGAGAAAACCAGGATCTTACTTGCGTAATTTCCCCTCGATGATCCACTTGTTCTTCCTGTAGGTTGCCATGTTCTCTAATGTGTTGTCGATGTCGCTGAAATACAAAATATAAAGTTACAGGAATGTGGGAGTAACATATGTCATCATCATCTTTGTCTTCTTAGTTTCAAGAGTAACCTACAGAGTAAATGATGAGTTCTTGTTCTCACCTTGTCACAATGTTGCTGCCGTTAAGCTCATCCACCAAGAAAGCCAGGATGGCTGCCTTGGTGTCAGGAGGCAGGGCATGAAATGTTTTGGTCCTCAGTGTGTTGCACACCTCTGTGTCATAACCATGAGATTCCAAAAAGATGCGAAGTACTTCTGAAACTGTGCTGCGAGTCAGCTCCACCTCAACCAGCTTGTCCCCAAGGATCTTTACTGACTGCAGGTTGGGATGGGAAGATGGAGAGGAAAATTAAAAAGGTTGATCGCTGGATTGCATTAAAGGAGAAAATTCTCAAAGTGTATTACACACCTGATAATATGACGGCAGGCCTGGATCATGGAGTGCTGCCTCCATCAGCTTTATGACTAGGTCTTGGAACTCTCCTTGGCTGTCACCCAGGCCTAGCAGGCCCTCCTGCAGGGAAGCAAGGGTGGGGATGTCCTTGGGTACATTGAGACCAATCACCTTCCCATAACCATGAAGGAATTCAACCACAGCCAGGCAGTGTGCAAAGGCTGTGCCAGAGAGAACCACGCCGGGGATACGAGACAGCTCTGGCAGGGGCTAGAGGAAGCAAAATGCAAAGGTCATGATCACCTTGACAAAACCTACAGTTGAAGAGTGGACTGACACACACAGGGTTTAAATGATAAAACTCACTTTGTGGTCAGTGAGACACATGTCCTCCGTGGGCTTCTTCAGCTCTTCTGTGATCAACTGCTGCCTCTTCCGTTCCTCCAGACGTCTCTGGGCCTGCGCTCTCCTCTCTGCCGTCCTCTTAGCTGCCAAAGCAGCTTGAGCTGCCGCCTCTGCCTCAGCCTGAGCTTTAGCCAGGGCCTTGGCTTTACTCCGAGCACCCAGAACCCGCTTACCCTGGGCTATCCTCTCCTCATCTGTCTGCTGTATCAGTGGTGTAGCCTCAACCTTGATTGACCTCCTGCGGCCAGGCTTCTTGGGCTCTGCGGCAGACTCTGATGCCAGCTGTTTGACCTGTGGGGCAGTCGGGTCTGTTGGTTCAGCCTTCAACTCCAGGCCCTTGGCTTCTTGCTCAAGCTGAAACCACAATGGAAAGAAAGAACAGGTGTTGCTGAGGACAGGATTGGTATGACATAAAGATAAGTCATTTTTTGCAGTGTACAGTCTTTTCTTTACCTTGGCTTTCTTTTTCTCCTCTTTCATCTTCTTGATCTTTGCATCTTCCTTTCTCTTCATTCTTGCCTAGATAATGAATCGCAGCAACAAAATCAGGATTACACATAAACACCTTAACAATAAACACATTAACATTACAAATAGTGTGGAGTACATACCTTTCGCTTCATTTTCTTCTTGATTTTTGCTAGTTTCTCCTTTTCTTCCTCTGTGAGAGCTTCTACAAAAAAGAGAATACAAACATTTACTCACAGTACAAACTTCTCAATGTTTCCTGCTAAGCAAGTCGTCTTGTCTTAGATCTTAATGCCATTTCCTGACTAGCAGCTACACACACCCCTGAACACGTCCTCAAATTGACATCCACTCACCCTTGGCCTCAAGTCGCTTCAACAGTTTGGCGTCAACTTTGCTCAGGAGGTCAATCATCTTGGGTTTGGGAGGTCTACCAGGGCGGCGGGCCTGCCCTCCCCTAATACCACGAACCCTGCGTGATTTCTCTTTATCAGGGTTTGGGGGTCGACCTCGCCGACCAGTGATGGCCATGATCATAGAAGGAACCTCCTCATTGGCCAAGAGGACCCACTTCATACCCTGTAACATATAGTAGAGAATACAGAGCCCTCATTATGTCTTTTGCACATTTCTGACATGTTTGTCATAACAGTTTAACTGCTGTGGTTTAGATCAAAACCTCTGGAGATGACTGTACTGTAACGTCATGTAAAAAATGTCATAATGAAAACTTAAATTAAGCACAGCTGGTATACAGACCTCATGAGTTTCTCTCTCTTCGTAGAAGTCTCCAACAGGCATGCGTGGGCTGAAGCTGAAGTGTTCTCTGGTGACCACGCTGTCCTGGTGTTTCTTCAAGTACTGAGCGAAGCAATTCAGAAATAAGAGAGACAAGGTTAAGAGGAAAAAAATAATGGTCGATATTTTGACCAATACACGATCAATACATCATCATGTGTTTGTATGTGTTGGGTAAGACCATGATTTCAACAGCTTTAAAAGACCTGTTTGGTTGTGTTTTGTAGCCATGGAGATTTACCTTGATTATTTCTGGGAATTGCTTCATCCTCCTTCCACAAGGTGTGTAATACCAGGTTTCACCTTTCATGCGATTCTCCATTTTTTTCACACGAATCTCCCTCCTCCAACTATCAAGAAGAGAGATCATTATTACAATCCTGTCATAGGTTTTTTAGAGACAGAAGCATAGCAAGCCAACAGGAGTTGGAGTATAATATATCAACACTGCACACATTTGCAAACCTGTCAAAACTAAATAAAAACAGAGATCTTTGACAAGATGTGTCACAGATGCAACCCTCGTCCAGTAATTTGCTACTTTATTTCACTAGTATTAAGTGAGAGATGAATGTCAGCATGCAAAGACTTTAAACAAAACATATTATATAGTTGCAGTGGACAATTAATAAATTATCTTGCTGATTAAAAGTGAGGGTCATTCAGAGCAGTTATCCAGTTAATAGTAATCATGATTGTTGGGCATATTTTGGTGAATCTTACATATGATTGTTTCCATTTTAATCAGACTTAGAAGACAAAATAGTAAGCTGTGCAGGCAGTGAAATTTTGGGTGATAAGGGCCCTCTGTCTGGACCTCCTTTTGCACCACTACTGCTTTACAAACTATTGAATACTAATACAATAAAGAAACCTCCATTGAAGATTTTGTATCTTGTACACAGACTAAATCAAAACACTTTTTCTGTGTGTGTGTCTGACGGTGTTGACTTAAACCAACTTACAGTTACAATTAAAATGCAGAGGACTGACATGTATTTAGTTGCTGAGCTAAAAACTGATCTGATTCCTTCACATATCACTTTATTCTGCTTTAAAGCCTCGATAAGTAGTGAAAAGGATCATTACCCATGCACCAGAGGGAACTGAACCTGCTCCTCTGTCGCAATCCTCCGCTTGTTAGATTCACCTGTTAAGAAAACGCACACAACCAGGCTTAGCGTTAGACTGTTAATCTGTGATATCCTCAACAAGATCCCCACAAAACTCTTTTGACCTTCTTTATTACCTGCAGTGGAGCTGTCGTCATCGTTGTCTTCAACATCATCACCAGTTGTTTCGGCATTTTGTTTAGGTGTTTTTACCCCGTTTCCATCTTGGTCTTGCTTCTTGGCCCTTTTCAGCTTCTTGGGTTTGTCGAGAGCTGTGCTGATGGCTGAAGCATTGGCCAGGACAGCATCAATTGTGGCTGTGATTGGATCAACCTCTTCGGTTGTAGGCCCAGCCTCTTCACATACATCTGATGTTTCTTTGACATCCACCTTGAGAGACTTCTTCCTCTTTCTACCCTTGGCTCCCTGCTCTTTGTTGTCTCCTCCATCAGGCTTTATCTTCTCCACTTTAGGGGTTCGAACCCGAGGCTTCCTCTGGGCCCCCTCAGGAGCTTCGAGGAAAAGAAGGAGAGGAAAATGTTTAAAATAAAGTCAAATATTTAGGCTATTTAAAGTAACATTTTATTGAATTCAGACTGCTGAATACCTGGGGTTCTAGTCCATATTGCCTTTGGAGCTTGAGGTTTACGTGGTTTCCCTGGGGTTTTCAGATGTCCTCCAGAAGCTGACACAATCTGATCAGTGACTGGTTGGAGTGGGTGTACAGCAGGGCTCTCTGCTGGGGTGCTGAAGGCGATGAAGTTCTCATCTCTCATCTTGAAACTCGGGGGAGTCATTGTCTCATCAACAGTGGTCTTCATGCTAATGCGTCCAACTGAGTCTGGTGTATCATGTCCTCTGGGGTCCCACTCTGCTTCAGGTCCTAATCAAAGGGGAAAAGACAACATTAAACTGTGTTGGTAGAGCAAGGTAGAGCAATAATTTATATTGGAAATAAAGCTCGCTCAATTTGGTGACAAAGAAAGGGAAAAAAAGAAAGAAAATTAACTTTTTATTGAGTGAAAAAAAAGTTTATGTATCTACTAGTTTCCTTGATCATAAAATTTAAGAAAGTACCTTGACAACCTGGCTGAGATGGCGCAAATGAGCGCGAGATGGACACATCACTTGAATCAACAGGGGGATCTTCCATCTGAGAAGTGTTGTTTAGAGAAGACTCCAGCATGGATTCTCCGGTGATTTGGCTACTGTTCTTGGTCTCTTCTGCCTCAGAGGTTTCCCTTTCCCTGGTGGAATCTAGTGTGTCATCTCTGGAGTCTTCCAAAGAGGAACTGCTATCTCTAGTTGTGTCAAATGCAGTAGATGGTTCCTCTTCCGTATTTGAAGTGCTGTCAAACTGAGAAGTGTCTTTTCTCAGGTGAAAGCTGCTGTCAAAGTGAGCATAGTCATCTACACATGAGCTGTCACCGTCTAAGAGAGAGGTCTTTTCCAAGAAAGAGCTGGCATCGATTAGAGAGGCGGTGTTGCACGTTGAATTGCCATCAAATCGAGAGGCAGTACGTGAAGAGTTATCAAAACTTTCTTCATCGGTCAGACGTTCTATCCTAGTGCTGTGGAGATGTGGGGACTCTCGGAGTGGAGTTTGCTCCATCATGCAGTCCTCTGCCTCACAGATGTCACTGACACTGCTTTGCATGTGGCGCTTTTCACGCTCCATCTGTTTACTATTGGGCTTTCGATCAGGAGCCACTGTGGTCTGCAAAGGTTTTCCAGGAAGATCGCTGAAGGACTTGTGTGTGCGAATTTCTGATTTCTGAGTTTCAGTCTCAGTAGCTTTGACGTTCTGTGGTTTCTTTATTGTGCCTGAATCAAGCTGAGGGAGGCTTTCTTCTGGTATTCCAATGTTTTTCCTATCCTCACCATGACCATGGTGCTCTGGCTCGAGAGACGACTGTTTTAGCGTACGATGAGGAGTGGTGTTAGAAGGACGCTGCTCAGAGTCAGAACTTTGGACCACTCCAGAAGATGTACCCATAGCAGGAGGCACAGACACCAAGGCAGGAGGGGCGGACACAGGTGCAGTCCTGGAGGCTTGAGTGGTTAGAAGAGGTAGGGTAGACAGAGGTCGGACTGTAGGACTTTCCTGGGCTGCTAGGGAAGGTAAATTCACCCCTTCTGGTGGTGAGGATGCTGCAGAAGCAGTGGAAAGACCAGAGTCAACAGCTGGAGGAGTGTACAATGTCTGACGCTGGGGCGTGGGTCCTGGGTCACAAGGTTTATTGCCAACAGAAGGAGTTTTAGACACAGATGTGGGAGATCCAGATGTAAATAAAGAAGGGCCAGGTGGTTTTGAGGTTGAAGGTCCTGATATTGACATTAGAGATGGAGCCACACCAGCTGATGAGGAATTTGCACCCACAGATGTGTCAGACGCTGATGAAGAGGCGGACATCAACTTTAGGGCTCCAGGCTTTTCATGCTGAGCTCCAGATGTATCAGGAAGGCAAGATGTCATGGACCCTTGAACCATCTGTTGAAGAGATGAGATGGGTGCAGGAAGGGGTCCAGAAGCTGTAGGAGGCAATGCTGACTTGCTCTGATGAGCTGAAGACTCTGATGAAGGAGACGCTAGAGGTGTAGACAACTTTGAAGGTGATGCAGGCAAGGAAGAGGAAGAGGATCCCGCTGACAGATGCTTGGATCCAGCAGAAGTTATCTCAGCTGCAGCAGAAGGGGGAGGCCTGAGGCCTTGCATCATTAGGGGAGGTGAGGAAAGTCTAGGAGGAGCAGCTGGGGATGAAGCCAAGGACACATTGGGAGGTGTTGAGATTTGTGGTGGAGTAGATTCTACATCAGGCGATGAAACTACAGGGGGCCCAAGGGCTGATATAGGGGATCCAGAGACAGCAGGAGCTGCAGAGACCCGTGGAGGTGTTGAGGCCTTGTTTAGAGACGGTGACACTGCTGCAGGTGATGTAGATGCAGAGAGATGAGATGACGCAGACTGGGGAGGTGTATTCATCACTGTAGGCTCTCTGACAGGGGAAGCAATATCTGGACACTGAGATGCTGGATTTTCAGAATGCTCATGATAATCACCTGCAGGTGCCGTATGAGCTGCAGAAGGTTTGGATTGGTAACTGTCACTTTTGGATAGCCTCTGAGCAACAGGTGCCCTTTCCATACCGTTATAGCTTGTATCTACCTCCTTGACAGCTTCCCTCGCATGCCCTGAAAAAGAAGAGAATCAACAAAATAGTGAATAAAAAGTTTCTTTTAAATAAAAGTGTTTTATTATGATTCATTCAGAGTGACGGTATTATATATATTGAAATATATTGAAACAATTGATGGTCATTCAGGCAGTGGATTTACATACTAACTATAATTATATAGAAATAATGACATGTTATAATCAAAAATGTTCTGTAGGCATTAGCTATCCCTGGCAAACCATGTCAGAGACAGTTTATTTTCAAAGGTTGGCCAGTGTAGCACACAGTCAAACAGTGACACCTGCTGGTTAAATGTTGGCACGATCCCAACATTAAGCACTAGCAGTGAGACTGACATGTTACTAGAAATGTGTGTGCAAGTTATAACTAACATAGATAAAGTGAAACCAATAAAATAGGTTGCAAGAAATAACTGTTACTTCAACAATACTATTTTATGAAGACATGTAATTCTGTCAACACAACTAGTGAGTCACAGTTTAATATGATCAGCAACTGGGATGACTATGCCAAGCTGGCCACAAAAGAAGAAGACCGTTAGACAACATGAGTATCACCCCACTCTTGGCTTTAAAGGAGGAAATGTAAGATAGAGGAGTCGAGCTTCATTTATGAGGAAACACAGCGTTAACAAAATGAAGAACTAATCATGTCCTGGCACAAGAACTTTTTTTTATGGAAACGGGGTAAAAACAAGAAGACTGACGAGATTAAATGAGTCAAAAAGTTTCACAAAAACATCTACAAGTGTAAAGTGGTCACCTTGCATGGCAGTAGACATCGCCACGTTGCTAGCATGGGGGCTCCTTTCCCTGCTGTGGCTCTTAGGTGATCCACTATCCTGCACGGTCGATGGTGACATCATTGGTACTGAGGACATGCCCACAGGGAGAGGGCTGCCAGTACCCCCTCTGCCTAAACTGTGGTGCTGTGGGCTGCCACGAGGAGGAGTAAAATTCTGGGCAGCTGGGGGCATCATCTGAGCCTGACCTTGAGGCTGAGACTGCTGTGGTGGCTGCTGCTGAGGAGACGGCAGGGACGGGTGCTGGGGCTGATGCTGGTAGTAGGGCATCCCATTAGGCATCAAGCCATAATGCTGTGGTTGCTGGTGCTGCTGGTGGTGATGGTGCGGGTGACGGTGGGAGTGGAGGTGCTGCTGTGACGGCTGATGCGGGGGTGGCTGTAAGGACTGCTGCTGGTGATGTTGTGACGGTGTAATCCCAGGATGTGCCTGACTCTGGTAGGTCCCATACATATTGTGGGAATTATAACTTATCTGCTGCGGGCCAGGGTTACTCCTGTTCCAGTACTGACTCCCAGTAAGAGGCATGTTTGGTGGGCCTGCCACAGGCGGCTGGTGGGAGCTTTCGATACCACCATTCAGTTGGTACTGTCCATGACCCTGGAAATGGTGCTGTGACTGAGGCTGCACCATCCCGGGTGCGGGCTGCTTCTGGTGCATCCCGTGCCCAGGAGAGGTGCTCATGCCTGGACCATACTGTGGGTGCCCTCCCCACAAGTAGTCATAGCCCATGTTGCTCTGGTGGTGGTTGCTCATGTGTGGGTAAGGAGCTGTTGGTGGGTGGGAACCAGGCACACCGGACCCGAGTACAGTAGTGACGCCATTCACATTCATTTCGCCATTCATATCTGTTAGACATGAGACCATTAGGAAAGTTTAAAAGTTTACAGCTTGCTTTAGTAAAACACAGTATTTGTTGGTGGGATAGGTTAAAACATTAAGTGGTCTAGTGGAAGGAGAGAGTGAGGTTTGGCTTCATAGAGTATGTGAACTGGCAACTGTTGTCAAAATAAGGCTAATTTTATTCCGCATTTTGATTAAGTGCTAAAGGATAAAAATACTCACTCTTCCCCTGCTGAGGAAAACTCATGGAGGACCCGTTAGTATAAAGAGAATCCCCTGAGGAGAGTTTCAGTCCTGAGTTTGCTGAGGAGTGAGTGCCATAGTTGAAATGATTATTTGCCTCCATCTAAAAAAACAAACAAACAAACAAGCAAAAAGAGCAAGAAAACATAAATACAGAAATTCAGACTCTGGTACTCAATGTTCATCTCCAGTAACATGTATAGCAACTGTACAAGACAGAGATGCATGTGCACGATGCGCATCACAAATGTATTATTTAATTCATTTTTCCATTTATTTCCATGCAGTTTCTGAGCACACTCGATGCTACACAATACGTACGATTTCCTCCGTGAAATGCCTATCCTAAAAAATGGTTTTGGCATCTGCAGCCTTGTGACAGCACCATTTCCTTCCAACAACAACAACCGTCAAAATGTCGCAACCAGCTACAGCAAACAGCAACAGCAGATGCCAGGCCCTAGCGAAGCCGTAATGGACAGCCGGAATATTACGATGAAGCTCATCATTACCGCTGATGAGGCGCTGCTGCTAACATTGAGCACAGACGATAAATGTACTTACGGCCCAGGCGCACAAACAGCACTCGAGACCCGGCCTCGGCCAACTAACAATGGAGGGATTAGCGAGAATATCTTACAGTCACCCCGAGGCCTGAATGACTGTGACTACACCTCTCGCAATTTAACAGCTCCATGCCCTCGTATTACAAAAGTAGCCCTCTGTGGATACTTGATTTCCTAATTTCAACAAGGCCGTCGCCGCGCTAGCTAAGTCGCGCTAGCCGCGTCCTCAAACGAACAATTCACTTTAAAGCGTCGCTTAGCCGGCTGTGCTAACTAACAACTGATGCTCTTGACGTTAAATACGAGCTCAACTCATCAAGAGGCCGTTTACTTTAGCGTAATGAAAAAAATATCACCCCCAGCTTCAGCTCCAAGGTTATTTTTGCTAAATCATCACAATATAACCTAGCTAGCACACGTTAGCCAGACAGCTAACTGATAGCATCCTTAACGTTTTTACCAGGAGTACGTTACGTTACTTTAAGCTGCGATGTTAGCCGATAGCCAGGTAGCAGGTACCGCAACCACGCTGGTTTGTATCCATGATGTCCAGCAGCGATAGAGGGAACCGCGGGTGGAAAATAAATATCAACCGGTTTGCTGATAATAACTAAAACTCAGTCAGACTCGCTTGTTAACAGATGGAGCCGTGCTCCCTTTTGTTCACAGGCTAACGTCAGCTAGCAGCCAGATGAAGTTACATTGTTTACGCTGCACGCACACAGACACATTTTTTTTTGCTTGCAGAGCATCATCCTCCCACACCACCACCATCAAAAGTTTCGCTGATATTTCAATTAAAGCTATCCAACCTTTCAGTCCTTGGATCGCGAAGGCACAGCTGCCTCTAAAACCTTCGTCTTAGCGGATATGCGAGTGGAGATGGGCACAGCGATAAATAATAAACAACTATTCCCGAACCTTTGGGGTTTAAATTAGCAAACATGGCTGGTGTGGTCCAGTGCAGCCATGATCACAGAACAGAGCGAACAGCAGCGATGTAAACGTCCCGATGATCACCACTCACACATCCGGTCACGTTTCTTCAACAAACTTCAAAACAAAACACCTATTAATAATCTATTGTTATTAATCATCATCAACAACAACAACAACAACGCAACAATCGTATAACACAATAATAAAAGAGTAATACGAATTATGTACTGTTATTATTATTTTATGAATAATACTATTTTTCAGTGGTGGAAGAAGTATTCAGATCCTTTACTGAAGTGAAAGTACCAATAAAGCAATATCGACATGCTCCATTACAAGGAAAAGTCCTGCATGAAAAATCTTACTTACGTAAAAGTACATAAGTATCAGCAGCAAAACGTAGTTAAAGTATTGCAGTAAAAGTAGTGGTTTTGTCCCTCTGGCTGATATATTATTATATATGACATTAGATTATTAATACTGAAGCATCAGTGTGTAAGCAGCATGTTACTGTTGTAGCTGCTGGAGGTGGAGCTAGTTTGAACTACTTCATATACGGTTAGATAGTTTAGTCCAGTGGTTCCCAAACTAGGGGTCCCTCCAAAAGGGTCACCAGATAAATCTGAGGGGTCGTGAGATGATTAATGGGAGAGGAAAGTAGAAAAAACAAAGTTCTGATACACAAATCTGTTTTCAGTTTTTGAACTTTTTCTCTAATCTTTGATTTTTGGTGAAATTTTGTTTAGAGGGAAAAATCACTATTTGTTGGAGCTGTTTACAACTCATAGACATCTGAAATATGACCCCCACTGCACACTGCTTTTTGTAAAGTAAGTTTTATAAAGTATAAGGTAGCATCAAATGGAAATACTCAAGTAAAGTACAAGTTCCTCAAAGTTGTAATTAAGTACAGTACTTGAGTAAATGTACTTACTTTCTTTCCGCCACTACTATTTATATTACTATTTGCTATTTCTAATAAACATATTGTCAGCAAAATGTTATTATAAAGTATCAAAAGTAAAACTATTAAATAGGCCCCTGTCTGATGCACTGTTAATATATTATTGGATTATTATGACTGCTGCATTAATATGTAATGTGATACCTCTTTTTATATACTGTCGGTGGTTTAATGCACCATATAAAATGCATCGTATTTTATTATGCTCACATTTATTTGACAGCTTTAGTTACTTTTCATATAAAGATTTGACACAATGGATAATATAACAAGTTTTTAAAATACAACACATTGTTAAAGATGAAACCTGAAAGTGGTTTCCAACCTTTTTGACTTTTGACGTCTTACAAAAAGCAGTGTGTAGTTGGGGTCACATTTCAGATGTCTATGAATTGTTAACAGCTCCACCAAATAGTGATTTTTCCCTCTAAACTTATCACATGGTTTCATTTCAATAAATGTTCAAATTATCCAATATTTCACCAAAAATCAAAGATCAGAGAAAAAGTCCAAAAACTGAAAACAGATTTGTGTATCAGAACTTTGTTTTTTCGTCTTTCCTCTCCCATTAATCATCTCATGACTCCACAGATTTATCTGGTGACCCTTTGGAGGGACCCGACCCCTAGGTTGGGAACCACTGGACTAAACTATCTAACTGTATATGAAGTAGTTCAAACTAGCTCCACCTCCAGCAGCTACAACAGTAACATGCTGCTCTAACACTGATGATTCAGTATTAATAATCTAATGATGTCCTATATAATAATATATCAGCCAGAGGGACCAAACCACTACTTTTACTGCAATACTTTAACTACATTTTGCTGCTGATACTTATGTACTTTTACGTAAGTAGGATTTTTCATGCAGGACGTTTACTTCTAGTGGAGTATTTTTACATTGCTGTATTGGTACTTTTACTGAAGTAAAGGATCTGAATACTTCTTACACCACTTATTATACTCAATAATAGCTGTCAAGTAACTGTAATGGAGCAAAAAGTGGAATATGAAATGTAGTGGAGTAAAAGTACAAAGTAGCATAAAATGGGAATACTCAAGTAAAGTAGCCCATAGTACCTCAGATGTACTTAAGTGGGCTACTTGAGTTAAGTTTACTCATTTCCACCACTAAACAGTGACAAAACAAAGTGGTTCATTGGCATTTACTGATGTGAGTTTACAGCTAGTCAACTATGTCTACCTTTTTTTTTTAATTAACCAGGTGTAAGGGAATTTTTCGCCTCAAAAACCTTGTTTTTAAATTGTTCAGGTTAGGTTATCTGTGAAGCAAATTTAAACAATCCAGTGCTAATCCCACCCAGTCATCCTTTTACAGCTGCAAAATAAAATCTACGCTTTAATTTTAAAGTGCTTCAGAGTGAAAACAGGAAATTAGTTTCGCATATTATAGAAATCTTCTCGGAAATGACAGTGAGGAAATCAGGCCTGAAGAGGAAGTCTTCGTTCTCGGCGGAGGAGCGTGCAGCCCTCTGGGTCCTAGCGCCGACATATACTCAGGAATACTCGAGTAGGAATACTCTACTTAAAGTATGATTACCTCTATTAAATACAACAAAGTTATTTTTTAAAAACATGAAAGAGCCAATATTGTATCCTGTAAACAATTCCATTATGAATATGCTATTTCAATCAAGTGGTGCACTGTAAAGGTGATCAATCTTGAGATTGATTTTTCTATGTTTAAGAGAGCACCCTGCTGGCAGGGCCACAACACTATAATACTTACGTAATTCTCTAATAATATATATAATAGTAATAGTAATAGTTTATTACTCACTTAAATTAACTTTAGTGCATACACTCACCATTAAATAGAAGAGTTCCTAATATTCTGTCCACCCTATTAACATACATGAGGGGTGCAAAATATTGGGAACACTTTTCAATACAATATATTCACTCCAGTACACTACCACCACCACCAACTACAACCTCAATAACAAATTAGAATTATTACCTTTCTGACAGTGTTAACAAAAACTAATAATGTATAAACTTAATCAAAGAAAAATCTATGGCAGAGGTGTTGTATTGAATTTAAAATCATGTCTTCTATCCAAAAAATGTTTAATTCCCAGTGATATTTGTGGGGGGTTGAAACCCACCATCACTGACCCTCCTTTTGACAGAAAGTCACACTTGTATAAATAAATCAGATGTCATTAAGAAAAAAAAAAAAACTCATTGAAAATGATTCTTAAACAGTTTATTAGAAAGATGTAGACAATAAAAAAAGAATTTCCACTGTAATTCAACATTACTTGTCTCCCCTTACATTTTATTGACAGTGCAAATATAATTTGGTCATTACATGTCGCCATATCTTTCCGACACTCCCTCGCCGACAAGGGAGGATCTACTCTAGATGAACAAACGGAAAGAACCTGGAGGATAGCAACGAACCACATGATGTTGAGGCCCAACCGAGCTTCAAGCCTCTTTATATCAGCTGCAAAACATTTCATCTTGCTTCTTCAGTCTTAACGTGAGTGTGCATGTTAGGCGGGTATGGAGAGAGGAACTGTTAAGATACTGACTGTGTGGGATTCATTCAAATTACCAGATGATCAGTGGGAAGATGCAAATATTTCTGCAATGATTCCAATTTCACATACATTAAACAATAAGTAAAGGGAAACATGTAAGCTGGAAGGTTAAGCTACAGAAACAAAGACTGGCTTCCTGGATATCTAATTCACGGCACATGGAAGGCTTTAGAGGAACCCAATCAGTAAACGCATCTAATTCTCAGATGTACATAGCTAGTGTCTTCTTAAAATCATGAGAAACTACACTGGTCGACTAACTTAAAACCACAACATTGGGAATGGGTGGGCCTTATCATTTTTAACCACAGTTTATTTGAAAACAAGTTGTAAATCTCTTAACACGTATTGCTCAGTTGAGGACAACTATACAGCTTTTCCAACAAATAATGTGTGCTTAGTTGTAATATTTAACAGTAAAACGAGATACCCAAAAAGGTGCAGTACAGCAAATGGAAGTGGAGATAGCTGCTCTGTACAATACCATGCATATCAACCTTCAGTGGACTGATCGGTCAAGAGTTTGGAGCTGAGGCTATGGATTTTAAATATGGCTACTGACTCATATGTACAGTTGTTTGTCACTGCCTTCGATTTTCAAGATATACATTTGTTTTGATTCTTCTTGCCGTCTGTTCTTCCATTTTCTTTCCAGAGTCTTACAGTCTTTCTACTCCAAATCTGGCATTTCTGAAAGTAAAGTCAAACAGAAAAAAAAAAAAAATTAAAACCTTCCATCAGAACAAAAAAACTACTTATCAAAAAGGTCGTAGTCATCCTATAAAGTTGTTGTAAAGGCTCATTAATACTTACTCTCGTCGTCGCTATCTGCAGACTCGTCCTAAAAAAGACAAAAGGTAAAAGATGAAGTGGAGAAATGTTGCATAAGGTTCAACAGGAGTTCACTACAATAAGCCTAAATTTAATGATCCGTTTTCATTACTGCATATAAGCCAACTGCTTAGAAAGCAAATAAAAAGGGGGTAAAAAAAGGATTCTTACGTCATCTGCACCGTCTAGATCGGGTAGGTCATCCTCACCTCCCATGTTGTTCATCATCTGTAATATTACACCAAAAGAGTCATTTACTTTTCTTAAATGCTTCTTAAACCCAGGCACCCGAAGTAAGACAATGGTGGAAAATCTTTTGCATCTCTCTAAGTTTAAACTTGGTTCATACTGTACTTCAATAATGTCATTTGTCATGATGACAGAATGAATCGACTACAGCTGGAATGACAGAGCATGTTGATGCACTTTCCTACTTAATAAGATTAGACAGTGGAGATGCATCACGCTTTGTCTCCTAGTACCAATTATGTTACATGTCAACAACAAGCACCCTTCTGATACCAGTGCTGTTTTCTTTTAGCAACAGTGGAGAGATCACAGGAAATTAAAAGAGAGAGAGAGAGGAGGGAATGACATGCAAAAAAAGGTTCCAAGCTGAACGTGAATTGGGGAGCTTGGGCACTCCTACTTTTTGTCCTTTTTCAACTTGAAAACTGTACTTCACTAGAATACAAATTAGGACTATTTCATGCCAAGTGTGCAATATTCAGTTGTGTTATGTTGGAAAACAAACATAAACATCAACTTGAGACTCTGTATCGTCCTTGTATTATATGACTGAAATAAAAAAGATGTTAAAAAACAACCTTGAGACATCTTTAGGAGTCATCGCTATATTCTGTAACATTATCTCTTACACTTTGGGCCTGGTCAAAATGCCATTCTGGGCTTTTTTGGATGGGCCTGTTTATTATTTTGATTGATGGTATAACAGCTGATACAATAATATGGAAAAAGCTCCTAATTATGTCAAACATTTACCTCTTTAAAGTAATGATGAATTTTAACTGATACTAGTCAATGAACAGTGCTTACATCTGAGAATTGATCGAAGTTGCCCATCTCCTCATCTGAATCATCCTCCCAGTCTTTCCAGTTGTTGAAGTCAACACTGAGCCAACTCAGCTGTAGAGACACAAAAATTAAAATTCCTCATAATAGCAATGAGATGCATTTAAACAACCTAATTTGTGACATTTTAGTTTCGGCTGACTGTATCGCACTGTTAACGATTAACATTTCAAGCCAAATTTATGACACACGCTGTCCTTTATATTTAAGAACGGTTTGCTTGTGCGTTTCTGACCTTTGCCTTCTCTTTTGTTAGCCTCGGCCACGCCTTCCCTGGCTGCGCTTTTCGTAGATAGCACAACACTGAGCGATCTGTGCGTTTATGTTTGGATTCCTGTGTTTAGGAGGAAAGAAAACACCAATGTATGGTTAATTTTTGGATACATTTCGTGCAATGCAATCCGCGGTACTGGCTAAATGTCCTAAAACAATGATTCAGACGATAACTTGTTATAACTTACATTTTCATCAATGGCTTCAAAAAGTTCTATTTCATTCTCGTGTTTGACATTGTCAGTTCCACCAAGACAACTGAGGAAAAAGAAGAGACAGTTAAAATTCTGGGAGGAACGAAACAACAAACAGAGGTCAAGCCAAGTGCAGACCACAGGACTTTCAAAAATCTCAGAACTGCTGTGCTGCTCACACCAGAGACATTTTTTGTCCCAAACTGTTATCATGTTGATGTGAGTGTGTACAAAACTTCTCCCAAATGAGGTGCACTGATAACAAGGTTACTCCACCTTTAAAAACCCATGAAAGGAGCAAATCCAAGCAATCGTGATATTTAACAATAACATGAGACGTGAAATAAAACGAAAAAGAATTAGAGTGCCATACTTAATCCAAATGCAATAACAAACAGGGCGTTAGTTGTGGTTTGTGTTCTGATGAACTTGGCATTCAACTAAGCGTAATAATAAAAAGGCGTGCAACTTCACACTTGTTATCTTGATCAGCATTTTCTGCATGTTTTTGAAGCATCCTACTGTGTCACTCTTGCAGCTCATTCAATGCTTCCTGTTAATTAATAAAATAATTGACTGTGCTATTTTAGTTTGGAGTGTGTGTGTGTCCGCTGCCTCCTGCTTCACGTTGCACTCTCATTGGATACTGCTCTTGATAGTTTGTTTTAAACAGCCAGCATGAGGCAAACGTACCTGAAACCGCACTTTGTTTTATCAAAATTGACTTTAACATCTTTGCTGTCTGCCACACAGAACTCTATAAAAACAGAGTCCCTCCTGTCGTACCACTTGGCAGTTGCTGGATGCCTGTGAAGAAACAGAAGATGTCAAAACATCAATAGCATGTTGGAGAGCTCAACGCTTAATGGTTTTACAGCATGAATGGTTTTGTAAACAAAATGTGTGGCCAGTTGTAATTCACAATGTTCATTTAGAGCACAGATCTTGGTACTTTTAGCCAGAGCTTTACACAATGTTAGGATCTGGTCCAAAAATAAGCAACAATGACTTGAAAATTTTTACCCTTTCCCATTTTTTGTAAAAGTACATAGTGCAGCTCATCAGCGCCACAATTTTCATAAAAAATACATGATACAGGTCACCAGTACAGGTAACAGGTGGGCAAAAAAAAGCCTGTGTATCAGGTTGCCACACAGAATCCAGTTACACGGTGTGATCCTGTATCAAGACACCTCAAAAGTAAAACATCTGTGCTCACTAAAAGTCAATATATTTTGCATGGGTTCACCTCAGGTTTTCCTAGAAACGATGAATATTATTGTACTGCTTTTAACCTGTCGATGCCAAAGTTATAATCAGGTTTTTTTAAAGTACTTTGGTGTGACTAATATACCAAATTCATCATAAAATAAATAGTGATGCTCAATCCAATTAGTAATACCCACTAATACAGTTAATGCAAGATATGAGGGAAGAATTCATGCTCATTCATGATTCACAATTGTTCAAGTCTGCCTTAAAACAAGTCAGGTGCCCGAACGAAAACCGAAAGAGGTTTTCCACGCTGTAATCAGTCCTCCTGTTCATACTTGCTGAAGAAAGATCCACTTCAAAATGTGCTTTCAATGTAAGTGGTGGGGGCCGGAATGCAGTGTGTCCACACAGTCACTTTGTGCAAAAATGCAAGTTTATATGAAACTTATAAGAGGCTTCGTCAGTCTGAATTGGTCATATCAAATGGAAGTATAGTAACAAAGAGAGAGACTTTGGCACCAAAAAGACTGTAACGTTGAAAGATATCTTGACTCATTTGGATGGCTGAAGCTTCATATTAGCTTCAGATAAACTTTCAAATAGATTTTTGCACAAAAGGAGACTTGTGGCCCCCATCATTTACATTATAAGTGCATTATGAAGGTATCTTCTAATAGCCAATATGAACAGGGGGAATGATTATGGCAATAAAAAACTATTTCAATGTTGTTTTAAGACATACTTGAAAAATTATGCACCCCTCCTTTAAACCTTATTAAATGATATATGATTGCTCCTCCATTAATACAAACTTACCGTCAACTACATCAATGAGAAACACATCTTCAGTACATATCAGTGGTTACCACTCATCTATAACGACTCACATCCGCGTTAATTGATGTTTCGATTCATTTTATGCAAGTCACACGAGTTGTAGCCATTACTTAAACTCTAGCGTTATGTTTATTAGCACCTTTCTCCTCTATGCACTGAAATGATGATGGCCTCTTTAGCTTTCAAATCCTCTTACAAATGATCGAGGGGCAACCAAGGCGGTGGATGGGCGCTAGCGTTGAATACAAACGCTGTTGCTCTCTCCCTCATAACTACACTATAAATCCGCCAAAGATTAATAACACTTGGCTTCGCTGTTGTCATAACACATCCCACATTTTCTGTATAACGCTTAAGTCATGATTGCTGGCACAGACCACATGCTAATCTAACGATAGCCTTGTATGAAGCACTTAAATGAACACTCTGCTAGCCGAGCTAACAGCATTGACGTTAGTGAAGCCATGCGGTGCACCTGACACATGAAATAACGTAAAGTAAACGTAACTGTCTTTACAGCTAACGCAGCGAAACCTGTTCTGCTACAATAACTCTGATGGTGCCTAAGGCTTTTTTAAAAAACCCATTATATGAAATTCCAGCTAGGCAGCGTGTTCCCGTTAGCTCACAGTTCACTGAGGTAAGGCCAACCTCCCGCCTTGGCCGAAGCATGTTGTCGGACGGCTAACGTTAGCTAAACTGGCTACTCAGTTTGTATTATCACCTTTTTCCCCACCATTTTTACACTTCCCACAACTTACATGTCGGCGTGAAAGTGAGCTTCTTTTTCACTGATAAAACAGCCTTCTGGAAAGAATAGAAATGCCTGTAAAAAAGAAGGAAATGCTGCCCACACACAACCAATGCAAACGCCTCTAGCTTGTGGACTGTACGCCGGATCTTCTTGCGTACAACAGGATGAGAATTGCAGTTCTGACGCAGCTACAGCGTACGAGACGTTTCTAGAGCTTTCAGTCACGGCTGTGGGCGATGTGAGGGAGGCGGCGTGTGATCTGCCCTGGACTTCAATACATTTAATGTGCTTTGCCATGGTCCCCACCCAGCCTCAAATAATCTTATCCCTTATCCCCGAACAATTTAAGGATGAGTCTGGGGGGTTTAAGGAAAATGCACAAAATTGTACTGCACAGTATTTTACATTACAATATATTTTATAGCACTTTAAAGGATAGGTTCATGATTTTTCAACTCTCTCTTTAAACAATAGTCAGGTGCCAAAATGAACACTGAAATAGGTTTTTCTGGCTGTAATCATTCCTTCTGTTCATAATGACCATTAGAAGATCCCTTCATAATGCACTTACAATGTAAGTGATGGGGGACAAAATCTACAGTCCTCATTCTGTGCAAAAAAATGTATTTAAAAGTTTATCTGAAGCTAATATGAAGCTTCCGCCATCCAAATTAGTCAAATCAAGTAGATACCTTTCAATGTTACAGTCTTTTTAGTGCTAAAGTCCCTCTTTTTGTAACTATGCCTCCATCGCAGCTCAACAGGGAAACACTGTCCGAGGAAACACAAAGAAGGAATTTGATGCTAAAAAGACTGTAAATGGCAGATATCCACTTGATATGACTAACCCAGACTGCTTAAGCCTCATATAAGCTTCAGATAAACTTTTAAATGCATTTTTGCACAAAATGACTTGTGGACACACTGGATTTTGGCCTCCATCACTTACATTGAAAGTGCATTGGAAGGGGATCTTTTAATAGCCAGTATGAACAGGAGGAATGATTACAGCGAGGAAAACCTCTTTCAGGGTTCATATGGACACCTGACTTGGAAAAATTGTGAACCTAGCGTTTAAAATATTGCAACTTTTACCAAGACTGTTACAGACAAACAGGCAAACATTAGATAATTACACAAAAGAATATACAAGAAAAGGCATGACAGTAATCCAGATGCATATTTAAGGCTGTAATCCTATTTGTTGAAAGGTTAATCTACTTTCTAGTGTCGCTCACTTGTGTAGCAGTAAGTGTTAGGAAAAAAAGGACAAAACACAATATTAATAAATGCAGTTGTCGATTCTAAAGTGTACATTGTAGTCATCTAATCTGAATGGCTACTTTGAGTGACTCAGTCATCAAAATGATAGTGGAAAGATAAATAGAAATTTTCATAAATACAATGGGCATCTCACATCCTCCCTTCCTCTTTTTGTCTTTGGTGAATGTGTGCCCTTCAAATGATTAAATGATGACCAAATGATTGTCTTCTTCTTTTAATACTTTAGTTGTTTTCATGTTGTTTTCCACTTTCAACAATTTATGATATAGAAGTTATCTTAACAGAAAAGGCAAAGCAGAATTCAACTTTTAAAAAAGGTACATTCAATTAATACTAGATTTGATATAACATACAATAATCCTTCTATACATATAAGAAAATATAGCTACATCATTTATGTAGACATGTATATTGAACAGAACAGGAACTTATAGCTAGGCACAGAGGATAAAGTAAAAATCATCTGACTAATTGCAAAAAGTGGACAAGTTGATACATAACTTTTATTCTTCATGCATAGTTATAACTTTATGTCACCAGAATCCATCTTTTTTCAAATGCATCCCCCATATTTCTTATTTTTTTGAGTCATTTTCTCCATAAATTGTATCTGTTGAATTGTGCTTTTCCAGCTAGTTAAGTCTTTATCCACCTCCTTCTTCTTGTAATTTGCTTCAGTGTTGTGATTCTCAGGATTCTCAATAAATAATTTTCATCTTCACTAAATCCACCTGGGGATTTTCACTGTAGAATATACTCTGCTTTGAAATACAATGTTTGTTTGTTTTTGATAACTTCCTCTATTAACTGCAACATTTGCTAACAAAATTTATTCAAAGACTCACAGGAATAAAAAGAAAAAGATGCATATTGTTTGCCCTAATTTCACCACAGTTCCTCCAGAGTTTAGATTTGTAGTTTTCTGAACCTCATTAAACATCCGTTTCCATTCTTCATCTTACTTTTGTTCCCATTTTGTCTTAATAGCACCAATTTTTATTTCATATTCTCCCTGCAGGATTTTCTACACATTCCCAACTATGTTTGTATCTTTTCCATTATAATTTTTCATTTGTCTTTTTACCAGATTTATGCTTGTTATGCCCTCCATTCTCAGTCTCCCATTAACTGTGGGCCTTCACATTTGTATTGTCAGATTTCCACCTGTGCCGACATGGTCCAGCTGCAGACTGGAAGTCCCAAAGATGAACCAAAGCTTTACCATCTCAAAAGAAGGCAGGTTTTTTTGGGGGGTGTTGCATAAAACACTCGGAGCTTTGATGAAGTCACCAAACTCCATAAACCAGTGATTAAAAGAGTCATAAAGATACGAGGCTGTCTGTCCCGACCTAACAAGTGCAACAAAACTGTACAAGAAGACATCTAACTAGCCTAAATAAGATAAATTACCTGCTTGGCTGCAGGATGAGCGTGTAGATGCTATGAAGTGTTTTTAAATGTGAACTCTGATGATTTAACACATCAAAGTTAGTCTTTAATATTGTTATTCTGTAGTTCTGGAGGGAGATTTGTCAAAACTGAGGAAATAATTGAAGTGACATCCATCAGGTTTGTCAGCCTGGTCTTTGGGACAACAATTTTTTAAACAGAAAACCTGCATTTCCGCTGGGAAGATAGAAAGACATGAGCATTTACCAGAAAGGGAGGGTCTAACTGAATGAGTGCTATCAAGTTGCATTATGGGAAGTGTAGGATCCAACATTTTTGGAGCTCAACTCATCCAATGGATAGAAAATGTCAGGATATCTTAGCCTCTGCTTTAATGATTGAGGAAATTTGTTTTGATCTGTCTCATGAGGGATTCAGTTTGAGAGAATTATAATATAAATATGAGGCTTTGTGGTACTACAGCTAACCATTATAGAGGATGTCCATACTCAGCACTTACTTATTTCTCCCAGTGAGAAAATTGAGCCTTTTTGTATTGGCATTTGAGACAAAATGGAGACAGTTCAGCAGCCATCTTGACACAGAATCAACTTTTGCAGATAATGAAGCAGGCAAACATTTCATTTCAGCTTGCTCTAAGACAGTGAGCTGTACACTCCCACGTTCATCCTGATTTTTCAAAGCACGAGAATTGAGGTGTGACTTGCAATCCTTCGAGACGGCATATTTCTGATTTGACTGCTACTTATCTGTGCTAATAAGATACGCCAACTCACCTCTGCCTGGTATTGGGTGTGTTAAAGATCAAATCAGGCCCAAGGCACTCTGAAACCAGATGAACTGACACTGGATTTCCAGCCGTGTCACCCACACAAAATTAAATGATCATTACTTTGAATTCATATATTTTGATTGCTACACCGCAGTGGCTCCCTGGGAGCACTACAGGCTCAAAATTCAGCCTTGGTGTGAATACTGGGATTTGACTTGAGGAATCTGTATAAACACTGGTGTCCTGTCCAGTGCAATACTGGTATTGCTGCACCCTGTGACCCTATATAGGAATATGTGGGTAAAAAATTATGATTGGTAGAATTGATATTACAAATAAACGTTTTCTGAAATTCTAGGATTGGGGTTCAAATGAAGCTCAACTTACTGCTACCTTGACCAGGTTCATCAGTCTTTGTAACCAAATCACAATGAAAAAAAAAAAAAAAACCTCCCATTTTTTCCAATGAAGTACAAACAACAAAATTTCATTTTATCAAGCCACAACTTTATTTCCATCTTGGGTATAAATTGTATAAACGAGCTTAGATTAAATCAGCAACCTCTCTTCGACCCTTTGTTGCCAGCGTCCCCTTACATCGTCAACTCCTGCAAAGGGAACAAAAAAAAAGGTTTGTTAGCGTTTGTGTCGAGACATTCTTTTTGACCCATATGTTAAAAGAGTTTCTCTCTTCTCAGGACAGAAATGTTGGCTTCAGTAAACTCAGAAGAACGAAAGTCACTGTATCAATCATCACTGAAGAGTTTTCCATACACATTAGTTCAGATTTGAGCAAACCATTTAAAATGGCTGAATAAAGACTCCACTTTACTACCACTGAAAAAGGGTTTTTATATCTTACCATAATAGCATTGACAATGTCGTTGTTGTTGTTTTTCAGGGCGCGTACAGCCTTCGCCCGCGACACGTTGGCTTGTGACATGACGAGTTCAATGTCCTTAACCTCGACTCCGGTCTCATCAACCTATAAAAATAATGAGGGATTTGTATTACATCATATTATGAAACAAGAAACACCCATTAGTTTTAGCTCCTTTTCATCTGAATGAAAAAGTCTTACCTCTTCTTCTTCGCTCTCCTCCTGTACTGTTGGCGTCTGTGTGTTTTCCTGGATGTTTGATACAGCTTCTCCCTGTACCTTGAATTTTTCTGCAGCAGCCAGCTGGGCTTGCTGGGAAAGATCTTCGATCTAGGGTGCACACACAGTAAAATGAAAAATCAATACACCATTTGGCAATAACATTTGAGGACATTTTGTACTATTTTGACTATCACTATGGTAACCGTGACCTGAATCTCTCAATGAATCTGTTCTGCTGCCTTATAAAAAGCTAAGACAAGACAATATAACCATTATAATCCTTATAAGGCTCAAGACGACTAATGAAGGCTATCGTCATTGCTGGCTACATACCTTAGCTTCACCGAAGACGATGTATGTGTCTGATGCGGGGCTCTTGTAGACGTCTGGTTTGGTAATGACGAACAAGATGTTCTTTGACTTGCGAATGGTGACTCTGGTGACCCCTGTTACCTGCCTGAGACCAAGCTTTGACATCGCCTGTAAGAAACACAAGTCATATTTTACAAATGTGGCCAAGTTGAACTAAAAGAAAGAAAGCAGAAAAGCAAGCAGTAAAGAAAAATACTGTAATTAAAACAAGATCATTACCTTTCGTGCCTTCTTTTCACTGCGGCTCTGTTTGGCTTTGCTGACAGGTTCCTCGTCTATTTCAGCAGCTGCTGCAAGCTATAGGAGACAGAATATTCATCCACATTTAATGTCAACGAGTAAATGTGAATTAAGTTTGGATATGAACTCAAAAACATTGAAATGCTTTTAACAATTTCTCTTCTCAGGACAGAAAGGCTGGCTTCAGGAGACTCAGAAGAACGAAAGTCACTGTGTAAATCATCACTGAAGAGTCAAAAGACCAAAAACATCTGCTCAAAATGTTTGACACTAGTAGATGTTGTAATGATCTTTTCTGTTTAGGTTAAATTCTGTATCAGTGAATACAATATTCCAGACCAGACTAAATTCTCACCTGAGCTTGCTGTGTCTGTGTCTGGGCAGAGTCCTGTTCCTCCAGCTCAGGGACTGAGTCGTCACTGTCCGACTCAGTGCCGGATCCTACAGAAAACGCCGACAGAGACCAAAATTTAGTCACAACATGCCACCTGTTTCAAACATGTGCTCATGCAGGAAAAAAGCTGCATTGATCCTGGGGAAGGAAAACAGGTTGGTCAATAATGGTTCAAAATACAGTATGTTTGTTGTTACTGGAGATGAACTATACCCACCCAACATGTGGACAATTCCAACATGTAAGTTAACAAAGACTGCAATAATAATGAACTCAAATCCAAATTATTGTGTACTCCAAGTATGTGAACGCAACACCCTAATATCCAATATCATTTATCAGACTGACACTACACATCACTGCTGAAAAAAAACAAAAACAACAAAACCTCATTAGACATCATATATTTGCATAAATTAAACTGCAACGTAGCTAACAGTATGCAACAACAGAACCGACTGTTTCCAATAACAGGAGCGTCCATTTCAACGACTAGGAGCATGTTAGGAGTTAAACTTTACATCAAAGCAAGAGCATACTTACTTACACATTATTTGCTTTTTAACAGAATAGCACATTTAAGCATCTGAGCAGTTCCAAAAACGCAGCGATAGTAGGAAAAACAGCACACAGGAGGAAAGAAAGAAGAAAATACCCTTGTCATTCTTGATCACAGGCTCCACCTTGGCTGGGGTTTTAGCAGGTGTGGGAGCAGGTTTGGGTGATGAGACAGGTTCAGAAGGAGTTACCTCAACCTCAGGTTTAACAGTGGTAGGTTTTGCAACTGCCTCAGCAAATGTGAGTTTACGGGGAGCTGCGTCAGAAACAGCAGGCTCAATAGAGGCAGGTTTTAAGGGAGCGGATGAAGGCTCAGCTGCTGGTTTGGCTGCTGGAACAGCAGGCTTGGCAACCTCAGCAGGTCCAGCCTTAACCTCAACCAATTTGGCCTCAGTAACTGGCTCGGCAGCCTTTACAGGGGCTGGCTCGGTAACCTCAGCGGCAGCTGGCTTAGGTTCTGCAGCAGGCTTAACAACCTCTACATCTGGCTTTGCAGATTTAGTTTTTTCAACTTGTTTAGCAGCCTCGACCGGAGCGGGTTTAGCAGCCTCGACCGGAGCGGGTTTAGCAGCCTCGACCGGGGCGGGTTTAGCAGCCTCGACCGGGGCAGGTTTAGCAGCCTCGACAGGGGCAGGTTTAGCAGCCTCGACAGGGGCAGGTTTAGCAGCCTCGACAGGGGCAGGTTTAGCAGCCTCGACAGGGGCAGGTTTAGCAGCCTCGACAGGGGCAGGTTTAGCAGCCTCGACAGGGGCAGGTTTAGCAGCCTCGACAGGGGCAGGTTTAGCAGCCTCGACCGGGGCAGGTTTAGCAGCCTCGACCGGGGCAGGTTTAGCAGCCTCGACAGGGGCAGGTTTAGCAGCCTCGACCGGGGCAGGTTTAGCAGCCTCGACCGGGGCAGGTTTAGCAGCCTCGACCGGGGCAGGTTTAGCAGGCTCGACAGGGGCAGGGTTAGCAGGCTCGACAGGGGCAGGGTTAGCAGCCTCGACCGGGGCAGGGTTAGCAGCCTCGACCGGGGCAGGTTTAGCAGCCTCGACAGGGGCAGGTTTAGCAGCCTCGACAGGGGCAGGTTTAGCAGCCTCGACCGGGGCAGGTTTAGCAGCCTCGACCGGGGCAGGTTTAGCAGCCTCGACCGGGGCAGGTTTAGCAGCCTCGACCGGGGCAGGGTTAGCAGCCTCGACCGGGGCAGGGTTAGCAGCCTCGACCGGGGCAGGGTTAGCAGCCTCGACCGGGGCAGGGTTAGCAGGCTCGACAGGGGCAGGTTTAGCAGCCTCGACAGGGGCAGGTTCAGCAGCCTCGACAGGGACAGGTTTGGCCTTACCAGCTGGCTTAGTAGCCTCAACAGGAGCAGGTTTGGCCTCAACAACTGGTTTAGGAGCTTCAACAGGAGCAGGTTTGGCCTCAACAACTGGTTTAGGAGCTTCAACAGGAACAGGTTTGGCTGGGGCTGCTGCCTTAACAGCTTCAACTTTGACTGCTGGTGCAGCAGCCTTAATAGGTACAGGTTTGGCCTTTGAAACGGTTTTAGGAGCTTCAACAGGTTTAACAGCCTCAACAGGTAGAGCTAAAGCTTCAGCAACCACTTTAGCACCTTCAACTGGAGCAGATTTTACTGGGGCTGCTGCTTTGGGAACCTTAGTAACAGGTGCAGCAGGTTTTGCACACTCCTTCTCAACAGGGGGTACAAACACTGGCATTTTAACGTGCTTCTCAGGTGGGATAAGGGGAGGGAGATCCTCATCAGCTACTGCAGTAACAGGAGCAGCTTTTGGTAAAGGTGCCTTAACTTCAGCTGATTTGGGAGGGCTAGAAGCAATAGTATCTGAAAATGAAACTGGGGCAGCTACAGCAGGCTTTGAGGTAACTTTAAAAGCAGCAGGCTTTGTAGCAGCTGGTGGGGATTTTTTTGGCTCAGCTGGGGCAGGTTTAGCCTCAACTGCAGCTTGCTTGGGGATAGACACTGCTGGTTTTTCATTTGCTCCTGTGACCTTGCTCTCCACAGGGGCAGGAGCAGGCACAAATGCCTCTCCTTTCTTAGCTTTTCCTTGTTTGCCAGCCTTGACAACTTTTGGACCGGAGCGGTTACCCTGGTTAGCAGGTGAGGAAGCAAGGGGAGATTGCACAGGTGACAGGGGGGTTGAGGAAGTAGATTTTGGTGAGGTGGGAGAGGAAGAGGAGGCAGACATTGATGAGCGTTTCCTTCTGCCAGGGACAGCCTTTGGGGCAGAGGAGCCCTTTGCATTCTTGGCATCTTTGCCTTTGGGCTTAGCAGGGCCAGAAGCTGCCTGCGCTGGGGCAGGAGGTGTAGCTGAATAGAAAAAGATTCTTTAAACATTTTTGAAGGGAAAGTGGAAGGCTTGCTCATGCGGGTTAAACGATCAAACCAAGACGGAATCATCTTTCTTAGGGTTAGGAAAAAGGACACACCTACCTAACTTTAGAGTTTGATGCAAACTGCTACTCAAAATGCACGGTACATACTACCCACTTCCACACAGAAAACTGCATTCTATATTTAGTCAGGATGCACTAAAGACAAAAGTATTTGCAATGCACATCACCACATCTCAATGAAATATCACACAGCACAGGGCTATGTTACGCAGACATAGCAAGTGCAAAAATGCAACTACTATTGCACCATTAAACTGGTGCCTCAAAGCAGAACGGACCAACACCTGGCCAAACAGGTCAAGATTTGTGACACTCATTTCTCAATGTGCAGTGAAATGCAGGAGCGACATACTGAATGTCTCTAAAAATATGTCAAATATGTATTAGAATGGATACAAATAACTTAAATGAAACAAAAACAGTTCCTAGCCAAACTACACTCATTTATTTTCCATTTTTTAAAATTACCAACATTCTTCACTGGTGATGAGGGAGACATGATCAGTTGCAGACAAGGGTTATATAAGTCTAATAGAAAATGTTAACTATCCATTTAGATATTACAGCATTAAAGATGCAGACAAAAACAATATTAACTATAAAATAAGTCATGAACCATCCAGACAGAAAACACTAACACAGGCAGCAGAATGGCATGAATCCATTTAGCCAACTTTCTCATGTTGAAAAATATGACAAACTATATGCACTGTATGGAAAACATTAAACCTTTGTTGAAGTGAACCTAATCACAAAGGTTCTTTTCAAAGATGGGGACAAAAAGTATGGGGAAGAGGAGAGTCTGCCTTTCACAAAAAGATAAACCAACCTGACAGGTGGCGGGTAGAAAGAGGTGGACCTTCACATTTGGAAGTCCCCTTCGACTGAATGGCCTTGGAGAGAAGTATAACGGGTTCCTTCTTGTCTACGTTTTCATTTTGAGTAGCCACATCGACGTTCACATCACCAGGCAATACTTCATGAGCTGCGTCCGGGCAGAGATTCTTCTGGCATTCTTCCGCAGTCTTTGGTGCGTCAGTTGTCTTCCCATCTTCAATGTTTGCACTGACGTCTTCGGAGGCAGATGGTTTTGGATCATCAGGAATTTTTTCTGCCACTGCTGCCGGCTCTTCTCCAGTGGCCTCTTCTTTAACGGATATCTGTGTAACCTCTTGGCTGGCTGGTTCTTCAGCAGCAACAGCTGACTCCTGATTTTGAACCTCTTCAGGGGGAGCTGCTACCTCCTGAATGTGCGGCTCTGAGGAAGAAACGGGAGCCTCAGCAGAAGGCACGGTCTCTTCAGGAACAGGCAAATCAGCTGCTGGGTCAGCAGTCGCCCCTTGCGGTGAGACAGGTGTTGCCTCCAACCCAGTCTCTTCAGATTGCTTGGTCATGTCTTGAGCTGCAGCCACACCGTTTGGTTGATCGGCAGTAGCCTGAATGCTAGTTTCTTCAGGGGAGCCTATCTCTTGAGCAGGAATAGAGGTTTCTGGAGGATTCTCCAATGGGATTGCCTTATTTACTGAAGGAACAGCCATCTCAGGAGGAGCAGAAGAACTCAATACTCCTGCAGCTGATGAAGTAAGAGCAAGAGGAGTAACAGGGGGAAGGGCCGTCACAGTAGTTAACGAGCAATTTTACTAGCTCAACACAAACTTTGTGAAAAAGGGAATTGTGCTCCACACGTGAATAGAAACGATGAGTTTGTGGAAAAAAGTTCAGTGATGTGGAAATGGCTCTTGATTTGCCAAAGTAGGGGAGGGGGGCGTGTTGGGTGCTCTCCAAAAGAAACAAAAGTGCCCAATGTCCCAAACTCCATGCAGTGTCCAAACGTGAGATAAGCACTGGAAGACCACCCATCGTCCAAAACAGCCCATACATGAAGGTAAGCTATAAATCCATTAACAGTCCAAGATCACTTTTTAAAGCAACAAACTAGACTACACTGACTAAAATCCTAAATTATTTAGACAGTTCAGCATTGTACATTACTATACTGCTTTATGGAAAAGGCTATGTGGTGTAATTACTTAATAGTTACACTTCCTCCATTGTAAAAGGCCTTTTATTCAAAGATGAGAACATTTATGGTCAGAGAAGAGCTCTGGTCCACATGACACCAACACAATCACATCCCTGTGAAATAATGACCCAACACTTATTTTGAATAATGTACAGTACTAATCCATCTGGGGTTGAAGTTGCATCAGTATTTGTCCTTATCATTGTCAGAAGTTCTCTCTCAAACATGTAACATTGTCAGTTACTGATGACTGTTGCATAATAGGATCTGTCATCTTTTGTTTCCTTGGAGTTTGTATTTGCACACAAAATGTCCAAACGAGTGTACAGCTACTACTGCAAGCACGATTTTTCACCAAGTTCCTCCCACATGGCTGAACAGAATGTAAAATATTGAGCTCTGTTTATTTTACCTGATGAATAAGCTGACAAGCATCGTCACATTAATAAACCTCTATTCAGACTGTACAAATCAAACCACAATTAAATCACCATGTGTATTTCACTGCTCTCACAGTAAAACTGTATTTTCTAAGTTCTAGTCAGTTTTCTAACAGATGTACTGTAGTTAAAGCACTACAAAGATGTATTTTTCAGTAGTGCTTTATGATGGGGGCTGAGCAATACTCTGATAGTCAAAAATATATCAATAAATTCAAATTCAGATCTCAAATGGACTACGTGAGAATTGAGACTACATTTTAAAGGAAAAATAAAAAGGGTAGATTATGGAGCTTATTGCTCTTCATCTTTACATTGTACATTTATTAAATACTACAGACTACTCAAAAATCCCCTTATGAGTTGAATGAATAAGTTCAAAGTTATTGACTATTAATTGCTTCCTTTGAAAGTCTCATCTGTGCTGCACACATACAAATGTTGGGAAACGGTTTCAAATCGAACTCACAGCAGTTTAATGTCAGCCAGTAACAGTACATGCGCAGTGAATGTCTCTGAACCCTCTTTTCTATTTTTACATTTGGTTGTAGAGTGATAGCTACTACTGACTGACGGGCTAGCCGCCCTGTTAGCTGTTTCACTGGTGCTAACTGCAACTTATCAGTTGGGTGTTCGAGTCAGAGCCCCACCCCTGGCCAAGCATCTCCTCCCACAAACAGTTTTAGTGGAAAACTGGTGCATACTGGTAAAAAAGTGACACCCAAGAATTAATACAGATGTATGTGCAATTGCACAGTTATGCTGAAATTTGAGCACTTATGATTCACTGTTTTGGGATTTTTTCCTCCAACACCCTCCTTGACATATCCACCTCAACAGTGACTAAAACTAAACCATGAAAAACAGTCATCTATTTTTCACTTTATTAAAACACTTATCTTAATTTTTGGTCACAGAGCATCACGTACAATATGCACAATGATGACTTTCACAGTCTGTCCACTATTTTCACATTTTGTTTCATTCCTTCTTCAGCACTTGTAAGTCCTTTTTGTAAGTCGTGCTGGCACCAAGTTATAGTTTGATCACATACAGCTAGAAAGTAAATAACTAACCACATTTTTCCAACTGAGAATAATGGTTTCTATATATATTGCTATGATAAGGCTTTACAGGTGAGGCTAAAATAAATACGCAATGCAAAGATCTGTGCCATTGCTAACAAGGTTACGTCCCATCTACACAAAGTGGGTTTTCAAGGCATTTATTGTGCACAGGGAAACCACACTCATCACCATGCATTGTGCGCTAGATCCAGTTGTCAGTGCAAGTCACCACACGCCATTGTGAGTTTGTGTGAATTTAAAAAAAAAAAAAAAAAAAAGAAAAAAAAAAAAAAGGAGGGGTCCTGGATTACTCTTTTCAAGCCAAGCCATATTAACCCAATGCAGATCCCTCAGTGGGAAAACAACTGTTACAAATGTCCCAACACCTGGCTAGTGACAATCAAAATATGTCACCTGTTACATCAACTCAGTGTCCAGCCAGCTGAGTCAACTCCCCGAACCAAATAATCATCCAATATTGATCCTCTACTTGACAAATTACCTTCAACAGACGGCTATTTGTTGAACAATTCACGCGTTCTCTGAGCTCCAGGACCCCGTTAGTACAGTCAATATGCAGCATTGCATGCAAGATAAATAAAAATATACAAACCAGTCTCCACTTGAGGCTGCTGCATCTCCTGCTCAGTGACTGGGACCGTTTCTGTGGCTTCACCAGGCATGGTTGCTGGTGAGAAAAAATGAAGTAAAGACAATTAAATTTAAGACTTTGTAAAATACTACACACAATGTAATTTAATACATTATTCACTGTCATGCTGTTCTAAGAATGAGAGAAAACCAGTAGGGACAAAAAGGCCTACAATTATTTATGAAGTACAAACACGTACAACTTACAATTAATGTTACTGTCTACAGCTGGAAAGAGGAAATATTCAAGACCTTTAGACAGGAAATGTAAGATTCTTTAAAACCTGCTAAGGCCTTTTCTGTTGAGGGAACTCAAGGTTTTTAAAGACTTTTCAAGACCTGTAGATGCAAATTACCCATTTCCTGCTGTTTTTACAGATATAGCTGATGTAAACAACCCTTTGACAGCATCAGAAATCAACACAAACAACTAAAAAAAGTTAGTTTTGGGTGATAACAGGTTCCAATTCTTTATTTTTTTCCCCCAATTCTGATAGTATAAGGTAGTAAATTGTGATTTATTGCTGCACATCTCTTGTATGTACTGTCATATTCAACAACTTTACTAGCATTAATATCATGAGAATGATTTAGACAAAGTATCAAGTAAAGACAGCAATGGGAGAAGTACTCAGCTCCCATACTTCAGTAATGTCAGCAGTACAAATGTAAAAATACACCACTATGAGTAGAAATCCTATATTCAACATTGTATAGAACAGTGGTTCTCAAACTTTTTCACGTCATGGACCCCCTACGCTGACATGAATTACACCACAGACCCCCATTTAATAAGATTTAATACCAGAGTCCCCCGTCTGATAAGATTTGAGCTTTTTAGATATTTCATCACAGAAAGTGTATGAAACCCATGACCAAAATAGTCATATATCCTATCACTGTTACTTATGAATGGAATTATAGTGAAAATAAATTATTCCCCATTTTGCTGGGGACCCCCTAAAAAACCCCTGGGGGTCCCGGGACCCCACTTTAAAAACCACTGTTAAAGAGAACACATAATTCAATGCTGTTAGGACTTTTAAGACCTGCAGATACAAACTTCTTGTAGTAATTTGGGATAGCTTCTTTAGCACAATAACACTGAGTGGGTTAGCCAATTCTCACGTTGACTCTCAGTTGACAGAACTAGTTGAACAGGTGACCACGCTTTAGCCTGAGAGCTCAGTCTGTATTACAGCGACGTTTAACTGAGCTGATGTTAGGATCTGTCAGCTTCAACAGAGGAAAGCTATCAATTAATAAGCAAATATAACATCACATTCCCCACAATCTGAACTCATCAAAGTAACCAGCCAGTTGTCACACAGTTCACTGCGGCCCTGACAGGCTGCTAAGGAGCTGGTAGTCATGATGTTCGCCCATTTTGAACCGGTAATCGGCGGTACAACGGCACAAATATCACCGCATAGAGAAACGAAATGTAAATAATAGCTACACCGGCCTGATGACCGCTGTTTACTTAAACGTATGAAACCGTTGGTACGGACGGTAATATGTGAAAAATAGCTGGATGATATTGGATTATCAGCGGAGATACTCACCGACTTGGGACGTTATATCCAAGATGGCTGTGAGAGAGAACTTCTAACCTCCGTTTCTCGGTAATATCCGGTTTAGGGCCGCATCTTCTTCTTCCGGGTTACTTAAAGGGACACAGACTCATTTTTGTAACCATAGAAATTACAATCCTTTTTCATACAGTGGCACTGAAGTGCAAAACACAACAACATTTCACAAAACACAACAATATTTGAGGAAACAACAATATTTCAGAAATGTTGATGTTTTTTGTGAAATGTTATGTTTTGTGAAATGTCACTGTGTTTTGAGAAATGTTGTGTTTTGCACCTCAGGACCACCACACTTTTATATTTAATTATACTAGCCTACTTCATGAGTCTAGCCACACTATCTCTGTAGGGCATAGCAGTGCTTAAGCTAAATGCTAACATTAGCATGCTAACACGCTTACAATGACAATGCTAAAATGCTGATGTTTTGCAGGTATACCACGTTTACCATGTTAAAGTTGAGATGAAATGAAAAATGCCTTTTTAACCGTTTTAGATCACATCCCCAGTGATATTGTGCACCTATTTAACAATACATGGCAAAAAATATAACAAAAAAATGTTTTCTTTGTATTTTTATATCAAAATCCAATCATGTTTTCCATCTGTAAAACAAAATATGACGTGTGCTTACGTGGGCTTGAACCAACCAATTTCAACCGATAATAGCATGAGATCCACCCATCAATCAATCTTTAACTTTTAGCGGCACAGAGTTCAGATTCATTAAGATGCCCAGGTTTCAATGTTCAAATCAAAATCCTCCCAACGTTATGTCCCACCTGTCTATCCTGTTTCACCCAGAAATACATCACAATGCAGAAGTTAGATACTCTTGAAATGACGTTTTATCCGAACTTTAAAGCGTATTAGCTAACATTTGCTAATTAGTGCTAATTAGCACTAAATCCAAAGTACAGTTGATGCTGATGGGAATGGCATTTGTTTTTATTTGGTCAGAAACCAAACTACATGACAAATAATTACAAATTGGACCCGATGATGGCAGTTAATGTTTAAGTTAGGAATCACCAAAGTTATTAGCCACAATTCAGCCTGAAGTGGCCAAGAACAGTCTGTAGGCTACTTCATAATTCAGACAGGGAAACAATATTTCATTTATTTTTTTCACTGTGCTCATTCAAATTTATTTTGGATAGATATACAAAACTTTATGAAAAGGAAAATGGGTAGTAATGTACAGATTGATGTTTTGTTATTTGTTTAAATATTTTTATTAAGAAATATGGCGCATGAGAAGAGAAAACAATGTCACTTCAACAATGAGAATCACAGTTAAAACACAGAAACATATTGATAATACTATGGTGTTCCTCAGCCTTGCCAAGTCTCTGGAACTCTTCTGGAGGGGTGAACACCATTCTTCAAAAAGATATTCCCTCATTTCGTGTTTTGATGATGGTGGTGGAGAGCGGTGTCTAACACGTTAGTCCTAAATCTCTCATAGGTGTTCAAGTGGGTTGAGATCTGGTGACTGTGAAGGCCACAGCATATGATTCACATCATTTTCATACTCATTAAACCACTCAGTGACCCCTCGCATCCTGTGCAGCATTGTCATCCTGGAAGAGACCACTCCCATCAGGATAGAAATGTTTCTTCATAGGATAAAGCAGATCACTCAGAACTCTGTATTGATTTGCAGTGACCCTTCCCCCTAAAGGTACAAGTGGACCCAAACCATGCCAGCAAAATGGCCCCCAAAGCATACCAGAGCCACTGTTTCCCCTCACTGTAGGGGTCAAGCATTCAGGCTTGTACTGGTTTTTCCTTTAATTTGTCACCTGTATGTATATCATTCTGCACAGTGAAGCTCAAACCTTCAACTGTAGGAACAAGAACAAAAACACATTTTTGAGTGGTGAGGGACTTTAAGTGAAGGATTTACTTATTCCACAACAGGCCATTTTTGGGCTGTTTGGAACTGAATTCAATGCTTTTAAAGACTTTTCAAGACCTGCAGATACTAATTACCTGTTTCCTGCTATTTTTACAGATATAGCTGATGTAAACAACCATTTAACAGCATCAGAAATCAACACAAACAAGAAAACTTATAGTCTTGGGAGATAACAGATTCCAATCTTGTTTTCTGCAAGTTTGGTGGTGTAAGGTAGTGAACTGTGATTTATTTTTCAATCACAGTGGCATCATTAACTTGCCTGCTGCACATCTTTTGTATGTACTGTCATATTCAACAATTTTACTGGCATTAATATCATGAGAATGAATTAGCCTAAGTATCAAGTAAGAAGGATGGCGATATGAGAAGTATCCAGCTCCTGTACTTGAGTAATATTAGCAATACAAAGGTAAAAAAAACCACCACTACGAGTAGAAAGCCTACATTCAACATCGTATTAAGTACGCATATTATCAGCAAAATGCACTTTTACAGCAAAAGTACTCATATGCAAAAAATGGCTCCTGTAAGTCATATATCCTTATAGACTATTTTATTGAAATATCTTCATTTATGCGTTAATGTGTAAGTAGCATTTTAATTATATAATTAGTTAAGGTGGAGCTAATTTCAACTACTTAATATACTGTTGGGTTGTTTAATCTAAATCGTGTTTTGTATGATTTTATTTTTTTGTATTTTAAAAATGAATCTGCAAACTATGGTGAACAAATTAATGTAATGGAGTAAACGTATAATGTTTCCCTCTTTAACGTAGTGGAGTATTAATATAAAGTAGCATAAAATGGACAGTGGTGGAATTTAATAATTACATTTACTCAAGTAGTGTACTTATATATACATTTGAGGTACTTACGCTACTTTATACTCCACTGTATTTCAAAGAGAAATATTGTACTTTTTACTCCGGCACATTTATTTGACAGTTCAAGTTACCATTTACTTTTCAGAATGAGCTTATAAAATATGATGCATCGTTACAGATTTAATAATCAAAATATATAAAATAGTTAAAATTTGTTCCACCTTGGCCAACTACAACAATAAAATGCTACTTCAACATCCTGTAATATATAAAAATGTAATAGTTAATATATCTCTCACAGGCGACATTGATATTTATAATGCAGGACTTATATATGTATTTATATTGCAGTATTGCTACTTTTACTTAAGGATCTGAGTATCCAAGTACCAAAGACCTATCAAAATTGTAATAGAACACAAATGTTCTTACAGTCAACTGCAGGAAATCAACACAGAATGATATAATAGAAGAAATGCTCTATACATTAACCTAGATAATATTAATCTGTAGGATAAAGGTAAGAAATTAAAAAAAAACCTCTGGTAAAACAAGAGACCCTATTTAAACCTTAATACATATCAACTGAAATTTTACAACGTACAGGTAATATGTAACCCTTCACTGGCACAACAAACTGCTTGTTCTTCCAGATAATTTGATTTAAGTGGAAAGACTAAAGCTGCAAAACCTCTTCTGTTCTGTAAAAAAACAACTGGGAGTCAAAGTTTTGAAAGAGATGAGTATCAAATTTATTTTCACAACTGACTGTACAATAGCAACATGTAGGCAACTGGTAGACAAACAATACAAAATTGTCATTTTACAACAAAAATCTGCAGTAAGAAAGAGAGGATTATTATAAAATAGATTTAGATGAAATAATTGTTTATCAGAAACAAATGGCAACATTTCATTCCACCACCACACAAAGCCCCAAAAAACAGGACGGTTTGCATCATCATCCACATGAAGTAATAGGTAGCTAGAGACAGTGCCTGCTCAGAATATCACTTCCTGATTACTGATCCAGCTCAGAATTCCTTCTGAAGATCTAAAAGAGAGAAAAGAAACAAGAAAATTGAATACATAAATTAATGGAGATGCTTTCCTCCTTTCACCACATAAAACTAAAACTTACCGCTCTTTCTGAGAAGTTCTCCTTTCCACGTACGAGCCATTCCATCCAGAAACTGATCAAAGTGTTTCACATATTTCGCCAGGCTGGTTCTTTTGTAATCTGTGAAGAAACGTAATCAGTAAGCTGAAACATTAATTTGCTCAGTTTTTTTTAGGAAAAAAAACCAAAACTATTATAATTGAGCTTTATAGATTGATATATACATAGATTGATAGAGGACTTTATTAATCATTATTATTAATAATAATAATAATAATAATAATAATAATAATAAGAAGAAGAAGAAGAAGAAGAAGAAGAAGAAGAAGAAGAAGAAATACAACTAAATAGACTAAATGAAATATAAAAATAAATAGAATAAAATAAAATAGAAGAGACTAAAGATGGAACAAAAATTTGACTATACTATGTAATATAACTATAAACTATATAATAATGCAAGAATGATGGAGTAATTCCTATCCTATCTTCCTATAGGAAGAGTAGGCAGATGAGGCCTCATTAATCTGTTCAGAACATATTTCATGTTTAACTCTATTGTAATAGTTAAAATAGGAAATTAAATCAAGGTTCAGCAGGTCATTGTTTTAACACATTTGCCACATTTTGCTTGATTATACTTATTGTGAACCAACTCATAACTTTAAGAAAAAAAATCTTGTGTGTTTTTAGTATTTTCTCAGGCACCTCTGATCTTCCGTCTCTCTGCTGCATCCTTCTCATTTTCCTTCTCCTTGTCATCATCCACCTTCTCTTCCTCTTCGCCTGTCCTTGGCCGATCCAACTCTTCACAGATCAGACTAGAAAAAAAAGTTATAACATCAGCTCTGACGAGTATCAAACTCTACACACAGCAGAATATGAGACATTTAATTATCAAATACCTGATTGTGGGCACAGCAAAAGGATCAAACGTATCTAGTTCTTTGAGATCCATGGGAACGGAGATGCGCCCTGGCCAGAGTTAAAAGAGATAGACCACAGTGAGACTCAGCCATTTTGTCAGCGGTGTATCCAACATGCTGTCCTGATTAAATGTTATTAGGTCTATGCTCACCTGTTTTGGGATGCACGCTGAAGGGGCTCTTCAACAAATGGTTCACCCCTTTACTGACATTCACATCGAGCCGCGGGTAACAATACTGCAGCATGATTTCTTTCTCAAAGTGCTGGCCCTTCTTGGCAGTGGCCTGGAGGAAGAAAGATTGTATCATGTTTGTAATAAATCTTCTTCAAATGTGTATAAAATGTGTTAAATAACTGTAACTGCGAGAAGGATTACCAACCTGTTTCCTAGCAGCGTGTTCTTTGACCAGTTTCCAACGAATCTCAGGTTTCTTCTCATTTTTGAAGTCCTGCTGCACTTCATTTCTAACATGTAAGAGCTGAGTTAAGGGTCAAATCCACACGTTTTCACAAAGATTTCTGCATAGTGGCGACTCATTTTTTAAACAACAGAAAAAGCAATTGTACGCCTATATCTGAATCATATCTGAGAGAAAGAAAATGCAGTTTTTGTCAATCCTGAGATACATATGTAACACGTTGTGAAAAGGATATCTTCAGGCATGAGGGCCAGCACTTTGTCTACAGATTCCTTGCGGCCCAGTATGTCCTGTTCCTGCAGTGCGTACTGGGGAAAGTAATGCTCCACCACTGCCAAAGACTCTCTGTTGAGATTAAAGGTACAGCTGAAGCCGCAGAACCCGACAGAGGCAACAACATCGATAACAGTCTATGCAGTTAGAGATCAACATCAAAACAACACATGGATACCTGATAAAAGGATGAATTGGATCTGTCAGCACTACTTTCTTCACTGTGTCATCACCGCCCTGTAAAAATACCAGTGATCAGTATATCACATCTCAAATATTAACTCTGGCTTTGTACATACATTTCTACTAAACTAAATGAAAATGAACCCAAACTGAGTTTAAAACTTCTAAGTTATGTCTTTATTATTATCACACTAAACACTGTGGTCATACCCAGTAACGCCTGTTAAATATAGCAGACGAATAAAGTTCATTAAAGAGGAATGTCACTGCTGTAAATAGGATGATTTCTTAAAACTAGGTCCCTTGTGTAGTAGAAATGTGCAATTCTTTTCCAAATTGGAGCCTTATGACTAGGGAAAATTAAGAGAATTGCTGTAGATTCCCACATTTTGCTTCATCTGGCAGACTTTTGCAGCTGGATGAAGAGGGATATTTTAATACAGGGAAGACAGAGGAAAGTTTAATGTCATTTATATATAGGTACTTCCCACATTAGAACCATAGAAATCAACTTAAAGATCAGTGAAGTTGCTCTATAACAACATAATTTTTGGCAGCAATCGCAGTCGACTAAAGGAATAAAGGATTCTGGGTCAGTACACATCTATCATCTCATTCCTCACAGCTCTGAAAAACCAAAGTGCTGCTCTTGAGTGTGTTATCTAAAATACTGGTACCTTAACCAGGCTGAGGTATTCTGCCACTGCAGAGCGTGCTGCCACAGAGAGCTTCCTGGCAGCTTCATCACACACCCAGCAATGCACTCCTCTTCTGCCAGAATAAACCCACAGGAGGTGCTGGAAACCAAAGTCGTCTGGAATATCACACAAGTGTATGACGCTGATTATGCCTGCTTTCAAAGTCACCTTTCCACAGATTACACTTAATAAAAATTCGAGAGAACATGAGTATATAGTAAGGCTGCATGTAACGATCATTGTCAGTGTCAATTAATCTGTCAATCATTTTCTAGATTAATCTATTAGTTGATAAAATTCGATAAAATGTCAGAAAATGGTGAAAAATGTCGATCACTGCTACTCAAAGCCCAAGATGCAACCTCAAATGTCTTGTTTTGTCCCAACCAGCAGTCCACAATCCAAAAATATTCAGTTTACTTTCATTGACTAAAGAAAGCAGAAAATATTCAAATTTAAGAAGTTGAAATCAGAGAATCGACTGAAAACAATGAATCAGCTATAAAAATAGTTGTTGATTAAATTTCTGTCAATCACTGCAGCCCTAATAGATAATAGCCAACAAAAAAACAAACAAACAAATGAAAAACAAACCTCGAAGAGCTCGATCCAGGATACGTATAGCGACTGTCATCAGGGTCCAGCACTTGGAGCAAATGTCTGCAGCACTAAAATTGAAAACTTCAGTGTTATCTCAGTGATGTGACTGTGGGGATATTTTGAATTATTAGGTCAAGGTGACGTGGAATAAAGTGGTTGTTTACAGTCATTCCAAACATCAGTCAACAAAACGCACCACATAAATTAATTTACCTGCAACAGCTTCTGACATCATCATAATCCGTCATATCGATATCAAACACCAGCTCCTTCTCCAAAGCCTGGAAGGTTCCTGACTTCACTGTGTTGTGTTGATTAGGCTGTGGGTGACAAACAAACAGAAGAAAATCTCTCCATATATGTCTGCTCTGACACAGAGACGTGTGAAAGTGTGGTAGAAGCATGCAGTCATACCCTGTGACTGTATATTGCTCCAATATCAATCTTGTATGGGTTCATCTTCTGCATTTCCTTCTCCAGTTCATTCTGTGTGCTGAAAGACTGGTAGCGGACGTAGATGTCATCTTTGAGTGTGAAGGAGAACTCTCGATTCGTAAAGTAGTTCTTCTGCACTGAGGTTGTAGAAGAAACAAGAACATGTTAGTGTTGTTGGCTCAGGCATGATGGATTACTGGACACCATGTTGAACAGGACAGAGTAATATGGTATCAACAGGGACAAGCATGAGAGTGAAAAATGTCATTAACAGCCCCAGTCACTTAGCTTGTTGAAATGAGCTTTTGCTTGCTTTCCTGCACTGTCTAATCAGGATACTCACCTCCTCCATAGTTTAGCCAGCGATAGTACTGGGAGAATGGAAACAGCCGCCGGTAGTAAAGCGGTAATAAATCCGGCAAACACGCCGGGTCATAATCTGACGATGATGTTAATGCTAATGGCATAGCGTGGCTATAGTAACAGCTCCGGTACCGGTGTTAACGTATGTTTAGTTGTCACAAAGACACCTGCTAGCTAGCTACCGTAACGGGCTGACGGCTCGGTGTGTTGTTTTACACCGATGATAGCGCGGGAAACGCTTTCAGGAAAGAGAACCAATGAGAAGAGGGTCAGACAATGACGTCACCGAATCTAGGAAACGTGCTCGTTAGCAACCGGTTAGCAACGGATATTTTTTTAAAGAACATAATTAGTTTCTCGGTTAGGACACACAGCAAGATTATGATAAAAAAATGTAATCGCAAGCGAGTTGAGGTTAAGCTTTCTTGGCTGGCTTTCTTAAACTTTTGGTTTAACTCAACCTTGTAATATTTGTCCTACTATGAAAGAGAAGGCGGAACTGCAGTGGGGCTTTAGGAAGAGAGCATTATGGGACATGTAGTCATTTGGCTATAATGTCGGTTACATACATGAGCGCTTTCAAGCAAGATGGTAAATAAGGAGATTTTTTTCTCAAAATTTACGGTTTAATTTGCAAACAATTATGGTATGATATCCATATTAGAAAACAACAAGAGACGTTTATCATTTTACACTGAATGTAAACCTCTGAATATGAAAACAAAAAAAAAATATTGAAACATGTAATATAAAATGTTAAGTAAAATACAACTTAGAAGATAATATAAAAATAGTCCATAAAATAAAACACAATTAGGCTAGGTGGAGTTTTGATAATATAAGAACTATTAAAATAATAAAGTACACTTTTTATGTTGGTAAAAAAAAAATCTTATACAATTTAAATTCATTTAGAAATGCTGCAAATTTTGGGGAAACTTTAAAGACTCTAGCTTTATATTGTAAAATGCAATGAGTTCCTGACTTCCAATTATACTGTACTTTGCCCGTCAAATAATAGCAGTACCAAGATATTTTCTATAGAAATCTGTTGTTTCAGAGAAGGAAACCATGCCTATTTAATCCACCAGCAAAAACTAGTACTAGACCCTGTTCGATGTGTTCTGATTTCATGGCATGTAGACTGTAATTTATTCTCTACACCTTTAGAGGGCAGTGCAGTTCCATGACAATATATTCAGGGTTGCCACACACTGAACCCCACCTAAGGAAATGTGATGGTATTTTTCATCATTAGAGATCAATGGTACTGAAACACTGATACAATTTCTTCTTTTCTTGCAACTAAAGTAAGAACACTGTCATAATTTATGTAAAAATGTCAGCTGAGATTAACACACAGATACTCTCTGGAAAGAGGTGCAAAACAAAAAGGGGACTTCCCTGGTTTTAAATAGAACAGGCATGGATATGACCCGGGATACAGGGTCCAGATGGGCCAAACAGGGAAGTGAGTGTTTACTTTTGTTCCTCTCTGGATAAAAAAATGTTAAATTGGTCAAATTTATGCCATTCTCTCTTCATTCAGATGCAGTTGTAGGTACATGCAAAGCACAAGGATAGTCTTTGATTTGACATTTGAAAAGGGCACTTTTACATCCAAGACAAAAAGGGGCAGGGGTGGTGCCCCTTTTTGTCCTACTCATTAGACTGGATGCTGCATTTGCTGCACCCAGTGGCAACACTGATTACTTAATGATAATGTGGCTTTATGGTTATATTTTCACCCAGCATGTCTCAAACTCCCTCTGACTCAAGTGGTGCTGTTCACACTGAAGGTTGAGGGCTATGCAGCGATAAGAGCTCTTGTCAGTTATTGTACTTGTGATAAAAAAAAAACCTCTAGCCCTTTGCACTGTTGCTGTACATTAAATATGACTAGCTCTGTAATTTTATTCATCCACTTCTCTGTCTGATCTCCTGACGTGTCCATTGTTGTCATTAGAACCTTTCTCTATAATTTCTCTCTTTGTGTCTCTGCCATTCTGTCTTCATTTCACACAAAATGGAAATATGACAGAATGCAAATGTCAAGACGTTTTTCTGTATTAAAACCTTTTTAACTACAGTGCCTCTGCTATTAAATGTATTAAATCAGGGGTTGTCCTCCTTCACTGGCGGTAACTTTAACTAGATGGTATGAAGCTTTTAAGAAAAAAAATAAAACAAGCATATCAATATTTTTGTGCACTACTAACTTCAGAAGAGGCTTTCATTTTTAAGCACTCAATTTTATCCGTTAAGTTTTTTTTCCAAAATTGTCACACAGGTAGTTGCTGAGAGTGAGGACTACACTCAACCTGTAATTACCCAGCTGCTATCATTACTTACAGTATGTAAAATATCTGTGATCTAGATACATGGTAATGAATTATAGTTTCTCCTTTGCAGCATCAGTTGACTATGACATGTTCAAAAGCAATTAACAGACAAGCGTCGCCAATACATTTCCACTTCATGATTGCGCTTGTGTTTATGGTAATATTCTTTAATCATACCCTGATTTACATAATGCAAGAGCTCTCAACCACATCTTACTTGAATTATGCAAATTCATCGGCTGCAAGGCAAAGGAAATGTGATGGATTTTTATTTTTTGGGGGGTCCTTTCTTAGAAATTATTTGAAATGAACTTTGGATTAATACCCACTGTCTGTCATTCTTACTGTATTTTAACAACGTTGGTCCATATTAATGCACGTTACATTCAGTAGCTCCTATCCCATATCCTTACTGGCCGTCTCTTAACTGTTATACTTCAGTTTTCCTGTGGCTCATCATGCATGTACCAGTATAACAGATACCTACTGCTTGCAAACATCTATTGACACACATGTACACACACTAAATGTCAGTGGGGCGAGTTAGGTAAGGTGAAAATGTAACTTCCAGTTGTGTATGATAAATCTAGGTCAGACAGTCGTCAGGTGCCCATGGAGCAAGTTGGCCGGCACAATAGGTCAATGTGTTCGCAGTACACAAGGAGTCATAGTTAAAGGATTATATAAAAGTCACTGCATCTTCCGATAACCAAAGTGTGCCACCATCTCAGAGTGCTGTCGCCCTTCATCAGGAAAACATTGGTGACACATAGGTCAGTACAAATCCTCTAAAGCACAGTCTGCAGTGACACTGAACACTTTATTTCATGCTTTATGATGCCACAAATTATTTAGATGGGATCACAAAGTTTGATAGCTGTGATTTCGGTGTATCAAAATTTGCGACCTATCAAAGTCTATGACACTAGAGAATCACTCATATGAAAAAGACCAACGTACTAAATATTGTTAGATGGTGTCATATTGTTCCACAGACAGACACTTAGGTTTTTGCCATCACAGTTAGACTGTCTAGACTATCTAATATCTGAATATGTAGAGCCACACATTTTGGCAGCTGTCAAAATTTGTGACCCTGTCTAAATAGCCATTATGTGGCACATAATATGCCAATACCTATCAAAATATAGTATGATAAGAAACATTTATGCTGGAAATAAAGCTGAGTCGTCCATATTCATCCCTATTCAGATCACAAAGGGACAAAACAGGTAAAAAAAATCTCCCAATCAGCACCTTTTAAAGCTCACTAATTAACATGTGTACTTCATTTGTTTAATCCATACACGATGCATCAAAACTAAAAGAGCTAGTGGGTCTGCACTGTTTTGAGGTAAATGCTAATATCAGCATGCATGCTCAAAATGACAATTGATAATGCTAACATATTGATGTATGGTGTTTACAATGTTTACCAGACAAAGAGTGGTATCTATCTTGTCAGCTAGCTCACAGAAAGAAGTATTTCCCCAAATGTTGATCTATTCCTTTAAACTCACCCTTTCTTAACTATCCAGTGTAAATAATAGATTAAAGGGGATGAGTTTTCCTTTAATGTCGACTGTAATAACAGCCCAAAACTAAAAACAAGTTTAATTTTAAAAAAATGGCAAGGTTATGGCATGTTATTAGTTGATGGTGTCCATTAGTGTAAAGGGAAGGAACAGATAAAGAAGATAGAAATTTAATTGACAAAGGGACACTGTTTACCTTGTTTCTCACTGCACTAGGCAGCAGGTGCAATTAATGTTGCCATTCAGAGTTTCACGCTATACATTAATGGCATCCAAGAGCCTCTGTGACAGTTGAGCAGTTGTTTCCATTTATGTTCAGCACAACTCGCCATGCTTCACTTCCTCTCCGAATGGCTGACACACTTGGATTCTCGGTTATACTTCAGATTGATGAAGCCATCTGTCATCTGTTTATGGTTGGCAGGCAGCACTAAGCCCTGTACTGTTTGAGCAGCCGTCACCACATGCTACATATTATATAAACATATGTACACATACCGACACTTGTATGTTTCATGTAAAAATCATTTAAAATCTGTGAATGCAGTATGCGTGTGTCCTCCTGGCTGTGAATACACCTCACTAAAACAGTTGTTATTTACCATGTAGAGCAAATTCTGATTAGCTGAATATCTTTGTAATGTCCTCCTTTGAACCTTTTCATGTACACTGTCATTTTTCAACCATTTGACAGAAATTACATGTCGCTGAGGCTCTGACCTATGAGCTGAGCTACTACAAGGCTTTGAGTCATAAAACTCCACAAACATGTGTTAAGATACCTGCACACAACCACTTGTACTATTGACACAAGTCAGATAACAGATGTGTTCCTATCTAATGACTTCTGGTTTTATTGAATGTGACTATATATACTTGCACCCACACAAGCTATGGACACAGACACAGAGGAAAAAATAATGCTGATAACATACATCAATCACCATTTCCTGCAAGGTTGTTGAATATCTTTGTGAGTACTTTTTGCAGCTGTGAACAAAATTAAATTTAGGCCTAATAAGAGACACATCAGGTTTTCCACAGCATGAGGACTGAAATCTTTGTATGTATGTATGTGTGTGTGTGTGTGTGTGTGTGTGTGTGTGTGTGTGTGTGTGTGTGTATGTGTGAGACTTGCAGGGAGTTTATATTCTATTATTAAAAACCTACACATGGTAGCAGGTAGGTAGGGTATTTTATCAGAGCTTTTACTCTCAATGCTTTCAAAATGTAACTACTTAAAAATAAACAAAGGCCTGAGCATTTATTCCTATTCAATTTTATTCCTGGTGGTGTGGAGATGCCTTTGAAACATACCTTCATATTGAAAAATAATATTTACCGGAAGTATAAGTTAATTGTTATAGTCACTGAATAAATAAAATGTGACCAATTCAAATAATTAAAAACAAGACTAGCTCCACTGTAGCCTACTCCATCACTACTGTTGTGGCTGTAAAACGGTGGATAAATAGTTTTGAGTGTAATACAACTCCCACGAAATGAATTCTCTCACTATCAGAATTTGATCCATTAGGACTGATAACATTTGGAAAGTCTAGAAGAGCCACACGATTAAATTATTTTATCTCCATTCAAGTTAGCAGAAGGCTAACCGGAGGGTAGCAGGAAGTTAGCCCATAGAGTACTTAAGTACTATTTTGAGGTACTTGTACTTGAGTATTTCCATTTTTATTTTATACTTCCACTCCACTACATTTCAGAGGGAAATATTGTACTTTCTACTCCACTTCATTTATTTGACAGCTTTAGTTACTTTTCAGATGAAGATTTGACACAATGGATAATATAACAAGCTTTTAAAATACAATTTACATACACACATTTCAGATGTGAATTTTTAAAAATTCTTTCCTCTCTCATTAATCATCTCCCCTCAGATTTATTTAGTGACCCTTTAGAGGGGCCTGACCCCTAGGTTGGGAACCACTGGACTAAACTAACTGTATATAAAGTAGTTTAAACTAGCTCCACCTCCAGCAGCTACAACATGCTGCTTACACGCTGGCGTTTCAGTATTAATCATCTAATGATGTCATATATCATAAATCAGTCAGAGAGACCAACCCAATACTTTTACTGCAATACTTTCACTACTTTTTGCTGCTAATACTTATGTACTTTTAATTAAGTAGGATTTTTTATGCAGGACTTTTACCTGTAATGGAGAATTTTTACATTGCTGTATTTGTACTTAAAGGATCTGAATACTTCTTCCACCTTTGATCCTCCTCCATCATTAGACAAATAACAAGATCAGACCTCGTGTCTCGTGCACTGCCCTCCTCTGTGGGAGCGCCGGCTCGCGCGCGCCGCAGCGCTCATTGGTTGGCGCGACAATATAAAGTTCCGCAGTGACTCCCTCATTGACTGCTGCTGCTGCTGCTGCTCTGCCTCACTCACTCACTGACCGAGCAGGAGAGTGAACACAGCCGACCACAGGAAGGATTTACAAAGTTTACCGTCATTATATCCACTACTGTTTCTTCCATCAGTCGATACTCGTGTTATTTATCTTCACCATGAAGGAAAGAAGACTCACACAGCCTTTTGTAGCGCGGTGCAAACTAGTGCTGGTCGGGGACGTCCAATGCGGTAAAACAGCGATGTTACAAGTGTTGGCCAAGGACTGCTATCCAGAGGTACCAGATTTATCTACAATCTTATTATGTCTGCAGATACTTTTCTGGTGTATTTTGGAACAGAAAAATAATATCTAAGATTTATTTTACAGCTCATGTTTACACAATTTATTTATTCCCTGAGGGAGAGTGAATATTCATATTTATGAGGACATAGCCCATAGTTTTCCTGTTAATTAATTAATATTCCCGACTATATTATATAATACTTTTTTTGTGTGTGTGTTTCTAATAGTGTTAGAGACATATAGTATCTAAGTGGTACTTAACTGAATTTATAGTGATCTTTTTAGCCTTGTTTTATATTTTTAAACTCCCATGTTACTATTGTGTGATACTATGTAGCTTATATAATTATTGGCGTATATGAAATAAACGATATTTGACTATAGGAAAAATTTTCATTCACTAAGCTCTAAGTCACAAAATACTTTCTGTGGTAATAATACCAGTGTTAGATCAGTGATATGCTGTAAATGATTAACTTATATATTGATTAGTTTATTTAAGAGATAAATTGATCATAGCTAACTTATTAATAATGATTATTGTCTTTTAAAAATAATAATGCTACAAAAATGCAAAGCACTGTTTGTCTATTTTAACACTATTCGTGGTTGGTGAGACTCAAGGCGTTGTTCTTTGTTCCTGTTTCTTAAATTTTACACTAAATGACGAATAATTTTATACCTTTCCATTAGAATTTGTGATAAAAAAGCTCTCTAAGCTGTTCTCTCAATTGTCCATTTCTAGACTTATGTCCCTACTGTGTTTGAGAACTACACAGCCTGCCTGGAGCTTGAGGACCAGCGTGTTGAGCTCAGCCTTTGGGACACATCAGGTGAGGACACTCTGCTATTTTCTATTAAAATCTTGCTCAGCATTAAACTATTAAAGACAAAATGATTTGCCCTCCCCTCTATCTTTGCCTCACTGCTAATTTAAACCTCTCCCTGAGCTTTTATTGCCAATGTTTGTCCTTGAGCAACGAGTTGACTAGTTTTAGTGCTGTATTCATGGCTAATTTGTGGAACTTGTTTACCCTCCCAACAACACAGTCAGGCTGGAGTCGGGTAACATCTGTAAATGAGGCTCCATCTCATTCATTGTTATACTAAACAGTGTTGTTGCTGTTTACCCAGACATCACTATCTGTCAATCCTGTTTTGATGCAGTTAAGCAGCTTTACACTGATATGAAATCTGTTGAGAGATCTTCTTTTGGTAGAGTGGAGCAGGCGATGAACGACACTCCCGGGCAATAAACATATCTGGATTACTCACAGGGCCAGCGGGGCCCAAAAACCACAGTTTTACATGAAATACAAATTATCCAAATCTGAATTAAACATGGGCTCAACAACTAAAGACAAAACAGGGGTCTCAGTTTCAGAAACTTAAATGGAACAAAACACCACACACACATCACACAAGTGATAACCAGGAATGTAAAATCCCTAAAGCTACATCAAGTTAACTACATACTAAGTGTCTATATTATATATAATATATATATGTAATATTAATATTATTTTGGGCCTTGAGGTTAGAGCTGCAATGATTAGTTGATTAACTGATTAGTTGTCAACTAATCAGTTAATCGCCAACTATTTTCATTCATTTTGAGCCATTTTTTAAGGAAAAAAAGGTCAAAATTCTCTAATTTCACCCCCTTAAACGTGAATATTTTCTGGTTTCTTTAGTGCTCTATGATAGAAAACTGAATATCTTTGGATTGTGGACTGTTGCTCGTGACAAAAGAAGACATTTGAGAGCATCATCTTGGACTTTGGGAAACAGTGATTGACATGTTTCACCCTTTTCTGACATTTTATAGGCCAAACAACTAATCAATTAATTGAGAAATTAATGGACAGATTAATTTATAATGAAAATAATTGTTAGTTGCAGCCCTACTTGACATATATATTAACACATATATTGCTTAACAGCATTGTTTTGCAAAACTAAGTTGTAGATATTAGACCATAAACTTGTCCGACATATCAGTCTGATCTCCAAGATTTTGAGAGTAAAACTATTTTTACAGTATTATTGGAGCTTTGAGCAATTTGTATTATTGTTTAAGGAATTGCTTGACATTTTGGGAAAGACACTTATTAGCGTTTTTGCTGAGAATAGATGAGAAGATCGATACCACTCTCATGTCGGTAAAAGAGATGCTTAGCTTAGCTTAGCATAAAGACTGAGAACAAGGAGAAACAGCTAGCCTCGCCCTCCACCTACCAGCACCTTTTAAAGCTCACTAATTAATATGTTACATGCCATTTGATTAATCTGTTCAAGGAGCCAGAGAGAGAGAGCCAGGCTAGCTGTTTCCCCCTGTTTTCAGTCTTTACGCTAAACAAAAGTACGCTAAGCTAACGGTCTCCCAGGTGTAGCCTCATATTTAACAGACAAATATAAGAGTGGTATTGATCTTCTCATCTGATTCTTGACAATAAAGTGAATAAAAGTGTTTCCTGAAATGTCAGACTGTTCCTTTAATCCCACATACATGTTAAATTAAGAGTGGACAATAAACTCGCGGTGAGACTTGCATGGACTGATCTTTACAATGGTTTTCATATTTCAAGATGAAGTACAAGTTATTTTATTTCTTATGATTTAATTTAATTGAGTCATTTTTTTTTTTAAGAAAAAAAGTCCAAATTCTCTGATTCCAGCTTCTCAAATGTGAATATTTTCTGGTTTCTTTAGTCCTCTATGACAGTAAATTAAATATCTTTGTGTTGTGGACTGTTGGTCAGGACAAAATAAGACATTTGAGGACGTCATCTTGAGCTTTGGGAAACAGTGATCGACATTTTTCACCATTTACTGACATTTTATAGACAAAACTAATCGATGTAACGAGAAAATAATCAACAGATTAATTGATAGTGAACATAGTTGCCTCCCCATATTCAAGACAGTGTGGCTTTAAAACTAAATATTTTGTAAGAAAGGTTTTAGTATCTATACAGTATCTTCCTTTTCAAAATGAGCTGTGTAACTGGGTTAATTGCAGTGTCCTACTGACATGATGACCTTAAACATACATAAAGAGTTACGTAGATAAGATCAATAAGAAAAGTCGTCCACTCCATTATGGATTTCTTTCATAACAGCATTGGCTGAGGCATTGTGCTCAGAGGAAGTTGAGCAGTGCCAGTTGGCCTGCAGAGGGGTTGTTTTAGGGGTTGCCTCGACCATGCAGGGGGTGGAAGTCTGTAAGAGTGTTGGCAAGCGTGTGTGTATGTGTGTCCTCTCTTACTATGTGTGTACGGCGTACAGTCGCTGTGAACAGAAGGCGCAAGTGAGGGAGACCGAGAGAAATGAAATGCATGACCTCCTCACTGCCTTATGGTGTGTGCTGCCTAAAAAAAAAAAAAAAAAAAAAGGTCTTATGTAACTGAAACCAACACTGAACTAATGTAGGTTTGTCTGTTTATCTCCCACAGAGTAAAAACTTTCTGGACAGTCGCCCTTTCCAGAGGAAACATTGCATAAGACATATTTACATTTTCAATACACAGACATGCACAAACACAAAGTTCCCCTCACTCTTTTCTTTTCAGTCTCTCTCTTCTCATTTAGGGCTGCAACTAAAGATTATTTTTTATTTTTGATCAATAATGCTCATTATTTTCTCAATTAACTGATTCATGGTTGGTTACAAAATAATGAATAACTACATATTTTACAATCACAATTTCCCAAAGTCCAAGTTTATATCTTCAAATGTTGTGTTTTGTCCAAGCAAAAGACCAAAAAAACGAAAGATACTGAGTTTAACCATGACATAAGTAAAAGACAATGAAAAGTGTCATTAATTTTTTGTCTATTCACCAATCGAATCAAATGATTTCAGCTCTAATAATATTACTCCAGGTGTCCCTCTCTGATATAATATGGTCTTTCACATACAAAACAGAAAAGAGAAGACTTATAGTTTAATGTTTCACCTCAAATCTGTGTGTACCACAAGCGTTCTCACTATAAAAAGGCTCAGAAGTGTATATTTCAAGTTAATGTTGCATCTTTTACCAAGAGATGGACAGAGGATGACTCCTTCCATTCTCTTTCTTTCGTTCACAGTAGCGAGGACACTTTCAAATGCATCAATTCGTGCTTTGCTCAACTAAAGCCGTTGTGTGTGTGTGTGTGTGTGTGTGTGTGTGTGTGTGTGTGTGTGTATGTGTGTTGTTTGGTTTGTGTGTTTGCGTGTCCAGGCAGGGGGCTGCTAATGTGTAGGAGGTGGTAGGTGCCAGAAGTTGTGTCCTCTTAGATCTCTCTGCCTCCTCTTTCCCAAGCCTTACATCACCCTGGATAGTTATGTGATGGCCGCTTTGATTCCCTCTAAAAAAAATATGATATTGATAGATTGTAGTTGTATAAGTTGTCCTACTTTGCAGATTCAAGCCGAAGATTCAGACCAACTGAGAAAAACCAGCAGGGCTCGTTGAATGGAAGTGCTGTTTTGATGGTTTTATTGTCATAAAAACCTTTTTCATTAATGTCTCAGGGGCCAAATTCATCAAGGCAACATGATTGTTAGTTTGTTCCGGTAGAAGCTTATTAGAAGTATCTATTCCTGATATTATTTTAAGGATATAATTATATCCTCTTTATATTTGCAAGGAAAGCTTCTGGTGCATGTTTAGCCCCTGAGGACAAGAGTAGGAAATTAAATCTCAGTGTTGGTGTGTGGGGAGTGATTAGGTGGCAGAGGGAAGACAATAGAGAGCGGACATCCTGTCAGTCTGTTTTTAGCACAGGAGCCTTCCTGAGAGTTAAAAAAGATATTTATGGCAATGTAAGCAAAACATGTTTCCTTCACAAATGCACACATAAACTACATTCTCAAAACTAAGGTGTCAGGGTTGACTGTCTGAGTGAGGTGATGAATAGTGTATGTTGTGTTGAGGATTAGGAGTAGTGGGGGTTAAAAATGTTGGAAAAGTTACTACTGGCTGCTTTAGTAAAGGCATCGGCTGCAGGGTCAGAAATGTGTGGTAATGATGTCAGTGCATCAGTAATATCTGAAAGGTAAGAAGATCCACATCAAATATTGCAACTAATGTCTAAATAGTCATAGTCAGTTTTATTTGTGTAGCCCAATATCACAAATAACGAAATTCTCTACCCTTAGACCCTCGATTAGAATAAGGAAAACCTCCCTAAAAAAACCTTTTAATGGGGAACAAATGGAAGAAACCAATGGAGCCTATAGCAATATTACTGACTTTTTGCTTAACTCTTATATCTAATTAGTGTGATTGCTGCAAGCTGCACAAAACTCTTGAATGCAACACACAAATGCAGCCAACTTTGAGTGACGTGTGCGTATGAACATCCAACAATCCTATAAAATTTGATGGCAAGATGTCATTTTAAATGACCAGCTGGTCATTTCATTGGTTTTCATTAAATATTCTCCAACATAATTAGCTATTTTTTTCCAGATCAGATTTCAGCATCAATATGGCAAGGTTAGAAATGCTCTGTCAGCTTGAATTTTTGTGACTATGTGCATCTGTGGATTGTAGAATATGGTGTAAAGTTTGGGTGTAATTGGACACCGGATGGCTCTACAATTGTGATTCAAGCATTTGACTTTTGGAACATTGGAACATTTTACTGTATCTTTAGCTGGCAGCAATCACACACAGTTTCTCCAGAAAATACCCATCCTAGTTATATTTCATTTTTGTTACTATAACAGCATTAAATGTAAATGAACTTTTAAGAGTCAAAGTTTTCAGTGATATAGCTTTTATATATATATATATATATATACCTATATAGAATATTTTCTGATACAAACAGAGACTTAATTTAACAGATATTAAAATTGCCAGTTTTGATCTCAGATGTTGCAGACTGTATCAGACATACCGTCGGTATTTTATCAGTGAGCATGCATGCCAAACAGATAATATCTTATGATGGTAATTTACCTTCACTTTATTCCTGGTAGTTTATTTTTTTACTCACAGGAAGTGGTTTGATCTATTAAGTTTACTACTGACCAATAATGGAAAGATAAGATTAGTGCAGAATTACAACCTGTGACTCAGTGAGTTAGTTGACTTTACTGGAAAAATTCCACTCAGTAGGAAGGTGTTGGGCTTGGTGAAATTATTTGCTCTCTTATCTTACTTACTTACTTTGGCAGAGGTGTCCGTTTGTGTTTGTACAGTGTGAATGTGAAGAGGGTGATTGTGATAGAACATTATAATAGTGTCAGCTAGATTCAAACTGAAGAGAGAGTTATTTTGTTTCTATTTCTGCTTTCTGACAAGTGGAAAAACTTCACTAAAAGTTTTAAATTTTAAAGATGTTAAGGGCCCACCTTCCAAAACCACATGTTCAATAAATTGTGAGCATGTCCCTCAGCTACCCGAGGTATTTTCTAAAACTCTACTCTGTCCCTCTAGGTTCTCCATACTACGACAACGTCAGGCCTCTCTGCTACAGCGACTCAGACGCAGTGCTCTTATGCTTTGACATCAGCCGACCAGACACAGTAGACAGTGCACTGAAGAAGGTATGAACTGCTGCATTATGAACATGACAGGCTGCTAATCTTACTTGGTTGAATGTGGAAGCCTCCTTGGTCAATAATCTACCCTCCCCTATATACACTCCTTACATATTGTACCATTTACTAATTACACACTCAAATGACAGACTGCTGACACCTGTGTTTTTTTTTCCTTGCAGTGGAAAGCAGAGATCCAGGACTTCTGTCCCAGCACACGGATCCTGCTAATAGGCTGCAAGACAGACCTGCGCACAGATGTGTGCACACGAATGGAGCTGTCCAATCAGAAACAGACTCCCATCTCCCATGAACAGGTTTGTTCCATATCTTCTCTTTTCCTCTTTTGTGTGTCTGTTCAGGTTTCTGTGTGTGTCCTGTCTAAAGAAGAAAGAAATCCTGCCCTTGGTTTTGATCTACTCTAACTCAGACCATGTCCACACTAAGCCGGCTAAATTCATAAACACATTTTGGCCCTAAAACAACGTGTTTCTCCCCCAAAAATGGAGCCGTGTAGAAATGGCCTCCAGAGTGTGTAAATCTGTACAGCGTTGTAGTGTGTATGGGGGAAATGGAGTTTGACATTTCATTGTTTTTCATTGGCATTTCATCGGAAGAGAAAGAAGAATTAACACAATAACGACAATGGCGGACAGCTTTGTGCAAGTGTTGTTCTCTTTATTGTCTACTTTGGTAGCTTGCATAGAGTTAAACGTAGCTATCCACCACCTTTCTCTCGCTGAAACTGTTGTAATCTGCTTGCAATAAACAATGTCAGGAGGCAGCTGCAGAAATGGAAATAGTGTACCATTTCTTCTTCGCTGGTTTTCTGTGGCACATGCCCAGTAGGTGGAGAATTACCCATTTTGGTGTTTTGATGTTTTAGAATTTAGCCGGCTTAATGTCGACATAGTCTCAGACTCAGTTACACATTTTACATGCGTACAACTTTTCCTTCGTATTGCAGGGTTCTTCTTTGGCCAAGCAGCTCGGAGCTGAGGCTTACCTGGAGTGCTCCGCCTTCACGTCAGAGAAAAGCATCCACAGTGTTTTCCGGGCTGCAGCTCTGGCCTGCATGAACAAACTCCAGCCTGCCAATAAACCCAGCCCAGTCCGCCGCCTCTCCAAGAGACTCCTACACCTGCCAAGCAAGACAGATCTCCTCTCCTCCACCTTCAGCAAGGACAAGTCCAAGAGCTGCATCATCATGTGAATACTGTTACTGGGAATAAGAGATAGCAAGGACAAGCAGACTACAGGTGGTCAGCGGGGGTGCAGGGTGCGCAAGGGAAAGAGAGCTATGATGTGGATTTCTACAAAGCCTCTCTCTCCTTTGCAGCATCCTCCCCAAACTCCCCGTCAACCACTTCAAAAAGACTGCTACACCACTCTATATCCAACTCTGACACTGAACTTTTGATCTTGACATGTCACCAGCGCACAGTGCAGAGACAAGAGTGACAATGATGTTTAATATATTCCTTGAATAATTAACTTGCATTTTATATGTAGAACAATCCTGCACACGTGTACAAACAGAGCATAGCAGGCACTTTAAGACTCCTCACGTAGAGGTTGCTGTGAGAGAGTCTGCTTAAATAAGGTCAGTGCCTCCTCTTTTCCATTGGGAAAGTGGTTGTAAACACTGCGTTTGACTGCATTACTCTGATGAGACCCATTTGAAATTCTGATAGCATCGCCCTTTCCCATCCATCTCTTTATCCGAATGTCTCTTAAGGTCACAATACGGGCTACGTGACGAGATGAAATGTACAATGTGACAGTGACAGGAAGTGGTATCTACAGAAATGTGGCTTGGGGAATTTAAAACAGCAAAACAGTGGTCCTTGAAGAAATTATTACCCCACCCACCACCCCCATCCCACCCCCCCCCAACCCCCTTTGCAGTATTTCATTTTGAAATTAAAGCTGACAGTGGAGAAAACGGTAGAGAGGGGAGCGATTTGGCAAGAGGAGTGTTCATTTGCAAAAGGCAGTGGGAGGACGAACTGAGAGCACATCTGAAGGAGAAGGAGCGCAATGTGACTCAGCACTCACATGAGCCTAACAGTCTAGGGTGGACACGCTGTGACAAAAACAAACATAAAAACCTGCGCCATGTAAAGACTGTTTTTTTTTTTTGTTTTTTTTTTGTCAGATCCCCTTCCATCAACCATCATCACAACAGTCTTAATTCAGTGTTATTAACCATAAGCCTTGATTTTAGTGGTGTTACATTAATGATGCATCATCTCACTACCCCCTGCTACCTTAAGAGCTGCTTAAAATTGGATACCAGTTTTTAATACATGTTCCAGCAAAAAAAAAAAAAAAAAAGAATCACTCTATCTTGGTTTTTAAAATATAAAACAAATATTGTTTGGTTTTTTGTTGTTGTTTTTTTACACACGCCAGCCTGGATGGATTTATTTAATGTACCAAAAGGAGTCTTAGAAATCTTTGTTTATGAATCTTCTTCCTCAAGAGAAATAGTCCTCAGCTTTGAACTTTGGACTGTAACTGGGTTAAGCTGAATATTTGCTGTTATCCAAGATGCCCCTGCTGCCATTTCCAGCCTTGATTGTTGCGTTAACACCGCATAAAACGTCCCTGAGCTGATGTTGGACAATATGGGGGAGGGAGGTTAAGTTGAATCACACAAACAGGCTGGTCCTGTGTGGGGAAAGAGATGTTTTTTCTTCCTCTTTTTATGCTTTAAAAATATTTGGTTTTATTTTTCCAAGTTCCCATAAAAGTATTCTTGGCATTTCTCCATTTATAAAATAGCCTTTCTGGATGTTTCTACTTGCTTGTGGCTGTCTTTGGTGGTTTTTTTTTTTTTGTTTGTTTGTTTTTTTTCTGTTTGTAGCTGTTGATGTTGTTCTTGTATTCACTTGAGTCTTCTGGCATTAGTGGCTGTTGACAGCTCGGCTAATGGAGGACTTGATGATTTGTAGGTCTGAAGCCCGGAGTTCTCTGGATGTACAGAACACTGGAATTTAACGTGTTGCTTAGCAACAGTGTGAGCAGGGTCAGGCGTGAGCGGGGTTCCTGTCTCACCGAGAGAGGGAGGGATGGCTCTCCGAGAGGGCGCCTCACCTTTTATTTGTAGCATTAGACAGAAACCGCAGCGAAGGTGATGGCCGGGCAGCGGACTGTTGATGATCTCTGTGTGGTTTTTAAAAGACCCCACGCTGGTAGCAGCCCACGAGTGGGATGTTGGAAACGACATCGCCATCTAAAACGTGTCTCTGTCGCTCTGCTGCAGTCATTCATTTCACTTCTCAGTCCTATCTGGAGCATCATGGTATCCTAAACAAGCTATAATGTAAAGCTGTCATTTCACAGTTTACTCTCTTGCTCATTTCTGGCACACAGACTTGTTTTTTTTGTACATATCCTTCCTCTTGTTTGTTAAAAAGTCCCAGAAGAATGTTACTGAGGCAAAACAAAATGTTTGTGTGAAATTGCCAATTATGGCTTAAATTATTGACTGAATTCTGTATTTGTTATTGTCATACGCTATTTTCATCTTTAAATCTTTATTTAAATAAATATGTCTGAAGTAAATTTCTTAGTCAGTGTGTATTTCTGTGTAAAATCCATTAAAATTTTTTAGACATTGAATGCATCTATTGATAACTGACACTCATTATGGGTAATACACTGCATGATCTTTGTATGCCACACTTTTCACACTTCTCTCACCCTTTATTTCAGTTTTGTCTCATGCAGAGTGTCAGGAGCTGTATCATATTTGAGAAAATGATTATTTGGGGAATTTAATCAAAGTCAAGGCTCCCAAAGAGAAACACAGACTGATAGCTAAGCAGCACATTGTCTATTTTGTCTTAAGAATGATAATATATCCTTATTTCCCAGGTCAAGAGCACAGCAGTTCACTTCATGCTCCTACTAAGACCAAAACACAGATAACATACGACTCTACTGTATTTCAAGCCAACTGACTAACAGCTCTACAAAATAATATTAATGCCACTAAACCTGTTTCAGCTCAGTGTGAAAAATTAAGTGCAATCAGGTTTGGGTTGAATTTCTGGACATCAAACTGAACTTTTTTGTCCAGTCCCTAAAGGACTGCATGGCCTACAATTAGATGATGATGGCAGATACACAGTATGGTGTCAAAACAAGCCTGTGGAAGTTATATCACTGAAGCATGAACAGAGCCTAAGGGAGCAACCCCTTCCCCCAACACACACATGCCGAATGCCACACACATAAGTACATCATGTTACATGTGTGATTCGTTTTGAAAACATGCCACTTTCTATTGTTTTGTTTAGGGAAAAAAAAGGGATTTGTTGATAATGTGGTGTCCTACTTGAGCAGCTGAGGATGATTATCAGATATTCATAAATCCTTCACTAACTTGGTGTGTAAAGTCCGACCACTAGCTAGTTTCAAACTAGTGATTTATCAGGTTGATTTAGTGCTTAAGAGCCTCAGAAATGTTTTACAAAATATTTTACTTGGCTAAGTCACATCATGACCTGTATGGATATAATATTTTTAGGAGGCCAAACTAAATATTGAACTTAAAGGATAGGTTCGTAATTTTTCAAGTCTGTCTTAAAACAACAGTCAGGTGTCCACATGGACACTGAAAGAGGTTTTTCCTCACTGTAATCATTCATCCTGTTCATACTGGCTATTAAAAGATCCCCTTCAAATGTGCTTCCAATGTAAGTAATGGGGGCCAAAATCCACAGTGTGTCCTCACAGTCATTTTGTGCAAAAATGCATTTAAAAATTTATTTGAAGCTTATATGAGGCTTCAACAGTCTGTGTTAGTCATATCAAATGGATATCTGCCACATTTACAGTCTTTTTAGCATAAAATTCCTTCTTTGTGTTTCCTTGGACAGTGTTTCTCTGTTGAGCTAAAAATATGTTGAAAAATATCTACTTAATTTAACTAATTTGGACGACTGGAGCTTCATATTAGCTTCAGATAAACTTTTAAAAACACTTTGTGGATTGCCTATAGATTTTGGTCCCAATCACATACATTGTAAGTTCATTATGAAGGGATTTTTAATGATCCATATAAATAGGCTGCATTTATATAGCGCCTTTCTAGCCTTCCAACCACTCAAAGCACTTTACACTACATGCCAACTTTCACCCAATCACACACACATTCATAAATTGATGGCAGAGGCTGCCATGCAAGGTGCCAACCTGCTCATCAGGAGTGCTAATGCTAATTCACACACACATTCACACAGTGATGGGATGGCACAGCCTTCGGCAGCAATTTGGGGTTCAGTATTTTGCCCAAGGACACTTCGACATGCGGACCGGAGGACTGGAGGAATCTCCCAATTAGTGGACAATCCACTCTACCTCCTGAGCCACAGCCACCCAGGAGGTAGAGTAGACAGGAAGAATGATTATGGCAAGAAAAACCTTTTTCAATGTTCATTTGGGCACCTGACTATTGTTTTAAGACAGAATTGAAAAAATGTTAACCACCAATCCTTTGTAAATGTAGGTATGACTTGCTTTATTCATGTAAAGATAAATGGACAAATACTGTATGTATATTAACGTTAGTGGTTTAGAGTGAGAGCTGAACTAACTGATGTTGTTTGGTCAGTTAGTTTAATATTGCCAGCATGATGCGGTGTAATGTGTGGATTGAATGTTTTTTGTGGAAAAACTGTTTTACTTATCAAACAGCGTTTTATTCAAGAGGCAGGCTATAATTGACCTTATTCTATTCTACCTGTGTGTTATTAGTAAGCTAGCAAGCTAACGTTATTTCAGTCAGTACAAAGCAGTTACACAGCAGCTAGTAAGTGTAAATATTTAGTAACAACTCATCGCCGTGTAGCTAGAGTTTGAATGGTGCAATCCATTTTAATTTAGTTAGTGATGTGAAACACTTTACACTCAGTGAACACTCGTTTTTTTTTTCATTTGATTTCTATTGACTCACAAAAATACAAACAGAAAAACAGAAACCAAACCAATTTACAAATCTGAACCAACCCTTTACCCACCCATCAAACAATATCAGTCATAAACATCATTACTATGCTTCAATTCTCACTATACTTACATCTTACAGCACAGGTAGAGCAGCAGTGACAGAAAAAGAAGACAACAATTATTAATTTAAGTCAAAAAAGAGAAAAAATAAAAGTGGTGGTCTTGAATTGATTTTTATAGTGACATTAAGTACTTTTCCTGGTGCTCATGTTTCAGCATATTCTGTCTCATTATTTTGGAGTCTGAAGGCTACCTTTTCTACTTTTATCATTTCTATTGCTTCACTGATCCATTCTTTCTGAGTTTGCGTATTTAAAACATTGCAGTTATTCATGATAACCTTCTTATAGTTTGGATTATTGCTTGCTTTGTTACACCAAACCAGAGGTCTTTAATTTTATTGCAGCCCCACAACAGATGGAGCACATTTTATACATTTACTATCATCCCTTATGCCCAAGTAAACACTTCTGTTATAACTAACTAGGCTTTGCCAGCTCCAGTAGCCATGTTACCCTACTCATAAAGGGCTCACTTGTGTTTGAGGCCATAACAGATCCAGGTGAGTAACATGTCCTTTTCTCTCTCTCTGAAGGTTACTTAACTGCTACTTCTGGTTTTACTGTTTCCCTTCCTCTTGCTTTTCCTTATGTAAGCAAACATCCTCCCTGACCTCCATTACTATATTTGCTTAGTCTTTCACTTCACTGATATTTGCTCTTATCGGGATCTCCCTGGCTGTCACAGTCTGCCCGCTGATGATACGACACGGATGTAGTTACTGTTTGTCATTCCTGAACTATCACACACACAATACGGCAATGACTCATGACCTCCTTATCCATCACCTTTAAACAACAAGGAGAGGCAATTGTGAGAGTATACTCTGCATCACTGGACTCAGATAAATTTCATCTCTTGTCTGCTCCAACATTGATTTTCTACAGCTTGAAATGGAGCAGTGGTTTGATTGTCTTGTGGATAAACTGGGCTGCCTGCCTGTCTGTCTACGTAGCTCCTCTTTCTTATCTTTTTGTACCGTTTGATCTGTCTCCCTGTCTCTTGCGCACAGATACATACATACACACGCCCACATTTATCAAAAATTGGCCAATGTACATTACACGTGTCTGCAAATCAGATAAACCTCTGATGAAGGCGTATTGAGCGTGTCATCTATGACATGTTGCTCCAAGGCGTGATTATACTGTACGACCATAGCTGATGTTAAACTCAAGCACTGGGATTCTGCAGTTCTTTTGTCAAAGACTGCACCTTTTTGTGCTCGCAGACTACATTTAAAGGGATAGTTCCATGGTTTAGGAAACAGTTATTTGCTTTGTTGCCAAGATTTATAAGAGAAGATCAATACTACTCAGGGGAAACAGCTAGCCTGCGTCTGTCTTAAGCGTATCAGCACCTTTAAAGCTCACTAATTTGCATGTTATATCTTGTTTGCTTAATTTGTACAAACAAAAAATACTTTGGGTTTTTTTGCTGGACTATTTTGTGGCCTGGTGCACATTTAAGGCATTTAACTGTTAGCAAGGAGGCAAATATGTGTATCTCTCAAAATGTTGAACTATTCCTGTAAAATCAGGTTTACTGTGCTGTCCTCTTTATGTTGTCCCAAACTTAGAAAAGGGAGGTTCCTAGCCCTGTTTTCAGGGATATATTGTTTTTATTATTGCTTTAATTATGGAATTAGATGTTATATGATTGATAAAACTAATAGCTGTCTGATAAAACTGACATTTTGATGACTATATGTTCAACATAGAAGCAGCTCTACAGGATCTCCTGGACCACATGGCAACTTGTCTACTTCCACCTACAACCTGGATTTGTCTATATTTTTTCTTTCTTTCTTTTTATTTTATTTTATTTTCCCTTCTTTTCTTTTCTTTCTACTTGAGAATGCATACAGAAAATAAAAACTCCAATCACAAAAAAGAAACAGGTGTCTGTGCTGTAGATTTATTGATAAAATTACCACCATGTCCAGGACAATTTCTGAAAATAGATTTGTACAGGCCAACAATGACACATGTATGAAACTGACATATATGATGTAAACTAATGAACAGGTCAGCAAGTGATCTGTGCAGTCTAGACATTTTGTCCCTTCCTCCCTGGATAGATAGGTGCCTGCAGCGGAGACGGTGAGCCTGCTGCAGATCAGGATCTGGAACCAGAGGAGGGATGATTTAAAGAAGAGTGCTGCCATCCGAAACCCTCTGGGGGAGTCAAGAGAAAATGGACGCTGTGCAGCGTGGCTCATTACCACATAAGCACATCATCTATCAGACATGGCAGCGCAGGCAGGCAGGCACACATAACAACACACAAGATGCAGTCTCACACACTCGCACAATCAACCTATCAGACCTCTCCAGCGCTGCAGCGGCAGAGAGGGAAGCAAAGGGCTGATGAGAGGAAGGATGGGGGGTTTGCAAAGCTATGCTGCCTGGTTACTGATGAGCTATCTGCAGACTGACATATAGATCACATTCCCTCATATGCCCGCGCCGCGCACACCGAACACACACATCCACTATAACAGTGAGCCTTACCACAGCTGCTCTGACAGTATCATAACTCCTGTCTCAGGATGGAAAATGGGGTTGTATGTCACAGGCTCAGCTGGCTGAGGAGTGACATTCTCCAGTGTCCCATATGGGCATCTGCCTCTCTGCGGTTCAATCACACAGACATGGTCGCTATGATGTCTTTCCAGATATTGTTTTGATATACTGCACTACTGTATGTCTGCATAATTCATGTCACTGAAAAAGGCATATTTAGATTACAAATGCAAGTTTTTATTGTGTATTCAAATTGTGGTTGTGTTTATTTCTTTAAAAGAACCCAGTACTGGCACAAAAACCATACCTGAATGTGTCTACCTGATTGTAGAGGACTTACTGAAGTGAAGTTTTACTCAATCAATCCGTCACTCGCTCTCTGATTTCTTAGTCCAAAGCTGCTCTGATGTGACAGATTCAGGCAGCAGAGCAGCGCTCAGTCTGTGCATGTCTGTGTGTTTCTTTTTAACTTTCCAATGAGGCGCACAGACATCACCAGACAGCATAAACTACAGCCTTTCTATATAGCCCTGAACCCTGAGGACTGGCTCATATGATTATTAACCATATCACGGGGTAGCATTAGCATACTGTGCATAATGTGCTGAAAATCAAGTCAAATATTCAATAAATATAAGGCTGCGTCTGTGATTTTTAAAAAAAAATTCAACTATACATTTACGACTGCTGTTATTAAACCAAGTTTCTTTGTTTCATTTACTGTCAGTGCAGTCCTGTTATCTGTTCATGCGTGTGTCTGTGAGTACCGTATTTGCAACTAAGGGCATCCATGCATGACGATGTACATACGAATTGATGTATGAATGTGTGTCAGTGTGTGCTGTGTATACTAAGCAGTTTATCTTGTCTGCTCTGCATATTTCCTTGTTCCCAGTGCAGCGAGGTGGGGTGAGCCAGGTTCACATGCACCGGCGCTCAGCTCAGGTCTGCAGGAATGATAAGACCCCTTGTGTCCCTGCCAGAGGTAAATAGAGTCCCCTGGTACGCCCCATCCAACCCCCCGCCCCCTCATTCGCCATATTATGGCACCCCAGAAACCCCTATTTACCCACACTGTTCACCTTCACCAGATCCAACCCCCCTTTCATGCCCATGTGCCCCGTTTGCCACACCCTGAGGGCATGTCAAGAATGAGTGCTCTTCTAGTGGTTTAATTAGACAACCATACTTGGCATCGGGGAATATTGGGGGAAGGGAGCCCAGGCTGGGGCACATGAGGTGCCTGAGATGGGGGGATGACAGGGAGGGAGGGTTACTGTTGGATATGTGGTGTGTACATCTGGTAAACATCCCTTCAAAAGCTAAACACAGTCATATCTGTGTCATCCAATCATGCAACTCCAGCAAAAGGCTGTTTCTAGGGCTTTTAAAGGGCTTTTAAAGGGGTAAATATTTGCTAATCAGTTGGAGTCATTTCCATGTTGTATCTTTAAATCGAAAGTGTTTTTGCCACAACAATTGACCCTTGACAATATGATTTGTCAACCCACTAATATTGATCTCTTGCTTGCACATGCCTAACTGTTATCAATAGTGAGCTGTTAGGGATCAGAATTAGGTAATAGTCATCATTACACAACGTTGGTTGATAGCAATTCAGCTTCCGGACCTGAAGAATAATTAACTAGCCATGACGCAAACAAAACGTGGAACCACAGAGACTTCAGGTGGTAAAAAATGCATTAAAAAGTTGAATAAGGGTAAAATATATATATTTTTTTGCTTGTTTACAGTACATTTACAAAACATTTGCCTGCTTTTAATGCAAAACTTTCCCCACAAGCACAATGAATTTCCCAATTCACTCAAAAGAAGAATAAAAAACCAATTGAATGTATGTGTGGACTTACCTGGAAAATCTTCCATTAATTGTGCCTGCGTGTGTTTATCTCCTGCCACGTCGTCACAGTTGTCAATCCTCATCTTCCTGCCTTTTGTTGCTGTACCTGTATGCTGTATCATCACTGTAAAAACACCAAAAATAGGGCAGTAGCATGTTAGGAGAATCATGACAGAGTTATGATAATGAGTATATTTTTTTAATTCAACTGTTGTACTCAATTTTCCCTCTATGAATAACTCGCTAGGGGCAACTGTACACATATTGTATAAGACAGGCTCCTAATGGCAAACATAGGGTAGTCATGGCAATGGTAAAGCGTGTTTATGTGTGAGTGAAGCATGCCAACACCAGCAGAGACAATATGTTATGGGCACTGAATAGAAATAACACCACCTTGATGTTTCCAATGCATGACAAACAATTTTACCTAAAACGGACAGCCAAATTATATAAATCAAACACTTTCATGTCTCATGTTTTTAGTTGTGATGAAGCATAGTTGTGATAATAAATTTATAAGAATATGGTCATGGAAATTGTAAAAAAGTGCCATTTACTGTCAATTTACTATTTTATATCAATGAACAATGTTTCTGAGTTTTGTTTACATGATTACTGCTGCTTTTGTACAAATTTTATACATTACATGTTGTGTATGAGAAAGTTAGCACCGTAGATTTACACCACATGACATACTGTACATACACACAGCGCAGTAATTAACCTCCATATAACATATACGTTAAAATAATGCAGGAAATTTGTAACCATATAAGATACACAAACATAATAAAAAGTCCATTTTATAACATGTTTCACTGAGTTTTCACTTACACACAGATGAAGAAATTCATTTTATTCATTCATATATATTTTTCATATTATAAATCTACATTCTCTTTCTCTATGTTGTTTTTCTCGTTCTTAACCACTCAAAGTGACAACATGAGATTGAAAGACTTTGTAATGACCCTCCACATCCATACAGATGTTATCATTTATTCTGGCTGATTGACTCAGTTCAGGTTGAAGTTGGGCAACGCTAAGTTGACAATTGTGGAAGGTCAGAAAAATGTCGGTGCACTAATAAAAAGTGATAAAGGTATAAGTTGTTATGGAAAGGTTTATCAAAACTGAAGAGTGACGAAGATGTCAATGGAGCGCTGAAGCATAAAAAACAACTGGTCAATCCAGACTAGTGTTGAGGAGACTTCATCATCTACTCTTACCCACATCTGCCTGTTATTCCAGACCTGCCATTCTGCACCTGTCCACCAGTTGTTCCCACTGAGTTCTCCCCGCTAACTAATTACCTGCCTGCACACCTGCACCTCATTACCAAATTAGTGCTAGTTTTTTCATAACCGTAATATCTGTTTGCCACTACTCTTCGCAGACTGTCTATGAAGACGCAGTGGGCCAGTTCTATTTCTGTTCTGCCTGCCTTTGCTCATAGGCCTTTTTCCATTGATGACACTTGGACATGTCACAGTAGAAAAAGCACAGGTGTAAATAATAAAATGAATGATGTCTGAATAACATTTTTCTGCTTCAGTTACAGCGTCCTGGTACTGTGTATGCTGGCTCACCACCATGGCTTACTGGGACACTTGAATAGAACAGAGCCATTGTTAATGTTATTAGTAAACCTGTGCTTTTCCTGCTATGACAAGTCAAAATGTCTGCTGTGAGAAAGGCCTATTGGGTTTGTTTGCACAACCTTACTGCCTCATGATAAAGACTGTCTTATCCCAGCTTTGCTAGATTGTGACAAAATGGGCAGAGACAATCAGATTATCATGACTAGTCAGTCCAGTCCAGGGTTTCTCAAACCCTGACCATGCAGAAACAGCAGCACATTGTGGTCTCTGGCCCATTGCCTAGGGTTAGTACACCATGAAAATATACTTTATATTAGTCCTTGAGACAAAAGGACAACAGTTTAGCTTGTGAATGGAAGAAAAAAAGATTAATAAAAGAGAAACAGAATAGATTTTGTTCATGGCGGGCATTTTAACATGTCATAGCAGGAAATTAACAGGTGTATTTCATTTATTTCTGTAGGTTTCAGGGCCCTCATATTATGAATGCTGACTCACTGGCTTGGCTTACTGAGACACAGTTAGGTAGGGATCTTCATTAAATGGTGTTCTGACAATTTCATTGAGGTTAACGTGACTAAAACAAAGTAAATGGTTGCAGATTTTAGACGTAGTGAAGGAGAAGTCCCACTCACAAATGTCAACACTGTACCCACTGAAAGAGTGAATACTTATAAATACTTAGGGATAGAAATTCATGACCAGTTGAAGTTCAACAAAATTTTTAAACCGTGAACTGTAACAGTGAATGATTTTCTAATGAAAATTGTACATGTTTTAATGTTGATCGGTATGTCCTTCAACTGTTTTACAAGGCTGTCCTTCAGATCGTCTTGTCCTTTGGCCTGATTTGTGTGTTTGGTAACGCAGCCGAGACTAAGATAAGTAGCAACACGTGAATAGAGTCATTGGGTGTGACCAGGTGCCAGGTGCTCAGTTGTGACATCATTCTGAGTAAGGCTGAGTACATCCTCAGTGACCCTACGCAACCTCTACGTCACAGGTTCCAACTAAGCTATCGGGGCAAAGGAAGGATCCTGCAAAGGACAATAAAAATAACCACGTTTAGCAAAGTCTTTTGTTCCTTCAGCAATTAGACTTTTAAATGAGAAGGACAGCACAAAACATGGGATTTGATGTTTTTTTTGGCCATGGCTATGTGCAGTGGTAATCCTTGTGCAACACTTGTATGATGCAATATATTTTATTTTATTAGTTGGTTCTACTTCTTATGCAGAGTTTGTTCCTCAGGGACCATGTAGTTCACTGTACATGAAGTATTTATGTCTCTACATTAGTGTGTCTGTGTGTGTGTCAGTGTATGCTTGAGTGAGGGAGCTTGGAAATGCTCTGTTTGTGTGCGTGAGTGTGTGTGTGTGTGTGTGTGTGTGTGTGTGTGTGTGTGACATGTGTTAGGGGGATGGAAGGGGGGGCTGCATATTGTACATTTAATAGATGGATAATAAAGTTTACCTTGACCATGACACCTAAATGGAACAGAGCCATCATTAATGTTATTAATTATACCTGTGTCAAAAAGTCAAAATGTCTGCTGTGAAAAAAGGTCTATTGGACTGAAACAGATTAAAGAATAATATCCATTTGCACATTAGTAGTTGTATGAGACAGAGGGAATTCATCATTTGCTGCTTTGATCTTCAGCCTTGTATTCAAACTTGTTTAGAATTATTTAATAAAAACTAATCAAGAAAAACAAAGAAATGCTAATGACTATAGTTCAGTACATAAAATACAAATCCTGACTTTATCTGTCCAACCAGTTCATTGTTCTCTTCTCAGAATCTTTCCCCTTTGTGATTTTTATTTTTTATCCCATCAACTTTGATCTGTTCCTACTGAAAGTGTTTCACCTTCAGAAGGGCTCCATAAATCTCACTCGTTCTCCCCATGGATGAAGAGGCAGGTCCAGAATATGAATCAGCACTGAGCCAATCCGGACTGTAGTCAAGCTTCGCAGCATCTAAAAAGTCTTTTATCTTTCTGCAGAAGCATGTATACGCACATACACACCAGAGGACGGTTTAGATTACAGTCTCGTCTCTGCACTAACAGCACTTCTTGAATGTTAATCTGTCTCTGAGGCTAGTATTTTTAAGTGCTACTGAGCTGACAGACCTATTTCATCATGGCCACACTACAGTCTATGCAACAGAGTGATACGGCCTGCTCCTACTGCAGACCTTTTAGTCTTGTATCGGGTAAAAAGCAGACTAATAAGCAGTAGTGAAACAAGTATTCAGATCCTTTACTTATGTAAAAGTACCAATACAGCAATGTAAAAATTCTCCATTACAAATAAAAGTACTGCACGAAAATCCTACTTAAGTAAAAGTACATAAGTATTATCAGCAAAATGTACTTTAAAGTATTGCAGTAAAAGTAGTGGTTTGGTCCCTCTGACTGATATATTATTATATATGACATCATTAGATTATTAATACTGAAGCTTCAGTGTGTAAGCAGCATGTTACTGTTGTAGTCGCTGGAGGTGGAGCTAGTTTGAACTACTTTGTATACAGTTAGATAATTTAGTCCAATGATTCCCAACCTAGGGTTCGGGCCCTCCCAAAGGGTCAGCATATAAATCTGAGGGGTCGTGAGATGATTAATGGGAGAGGGAAGAAGAAAAAACAAAGTTCTGATACACAAATGTTCAGTTTTTGGAATTTTCCTTTAATCTTTGATTTTTGGTGAAATATTGGATCATTTGAACATTCATTGAAATTAAACCATGTGAGAAGTTTAAAGGGAAAAATCACTATTTGGTGGAGCCGTTAACAACTCATCTGAAATGTGACCCAGACTACACATTGCTTTTTGTAAGATGTCAAAAGTCAAAAAGGCAGAAAACCACTGGTTTAATCTTTAAAAATGTGTTGTATTTTAAAAGCTTGTTATATTATCCATTGTGTTAAATCTTCGTCTGAAAAGTAACTAAAACTGTCAAATAAATGTAGTGGAGTGGAAGTGTAAAGTAGTATAAAATGGAAATCCTCATGTAAAGTACGTACTTCAAAATTGTACCTAAGTACAGTACTTGAGTAAATGTAATTACTTACTTTCCACCACACTGAAGACTGACCGGCTGGTCTAAATAGATTCAGGTTTTGTGTTTCACTCCTGACAGTATGAAATGCCCTGTCTGGGGAACATAAACTAGCTGTGTCTGGCACTGTTTAAAATGACCTACATATTTTTTTGATTGTGGCTCATTTTTTAATTTGATGTTACTTTGCGTCTTATTTCATTTATTTTCTTTTGAATGTATTTCACAATTTTTATTGTTTTTAAGTGTGTATTTCTCTTACCATCTATAGAAGAGATAAACTCCATTTAGATTTAATAAAAACTTAATACTGTCAAATGCATCAAAGTCTGGACAATTGACGGTTAAACTGTTTCATTTGTACAATCTAAACCTACCACCTGGTATAAAATTCAGCTAGAATAAATATAAAAACAGTTTCGCCCTAAGTTGTAACACGGTTGCCACCTTGTGCCCGAGATGCTGCGTAGAAAATTATTTTTAGGCAGGCATTTAGGTATTCATGCGCCAAACAATCGGGGCCCTGAGAGAATGCCTCCTCCTCGATGGGAAATGTAGTTTAAAGCTCTCTTTGCCTCCACTCTGTTTGGCGCGCTCAGTACTACGACTCCCACAAATCCTTGCTGGCTGAAGCTCGTGTCGACCGCTATGGCGTCTTCTTGAAGCGAAGAGAAATCGCAATAGTTTTGTTGACAAGTGGCCAAGGTAAGCTTTAAATGTTGAACTACGCACTTCCCATTTTGATGTATCTTTTATGAAGCGTAAATATTTGTCTTGATTGTAGTCTTAAAGTTTAATGTTTGTGCAGTTTCTTGAAGATAAGTCGTTTATTTGCTCAGTTGTTAGCTAACGTAGCTTGTGCTCACTATTACACCACATTCATTCTGCAGAAGCTGAGTGAACCGTCTTACTTTTATTTAATTAATTACGTTTCATTTGACAAATTGTGTTTTGCAAACATTGATGGTGAATTTTGACGGAAACAAAACAAACCTGACGCTTTCTCTGTACGACTTAATGCTGTACGTTATCTCAGTATAAGCAATAATAATTAGAATGGAAATATACTTTAACATAAAACATAACAAAATACACATACTATGTTGAAAACATATAAACCATATGCGAACCCACCACACAAGCAGTTAATGTCAAATAATGATCTAGTAATGCGCGAGTTTTTCTTTGTCTTTGGCAGAAAACTATATGTACGTGTTTTTTTAAGCTTTGCCTTCTTTTAACGTTAAAGGACGCGTTCACAATTTTTCAAAGTCTGTCTTAAAACATCAGTCAGCTGTCCATATGAACACGGTAAGCGGTTTTCCTCGTTGTAATCATTCTTCCTATTTATACTGGCTTTTAAAAGATCCCCTTCAAATGTGCTTTGAATGTAAGTGATGGGTGCCAAAATCCACAGTGTGTCCACAGTTTAAAAGTTTATCTGAAGCTTATATGAGGCTTCAGCAGTCTGAGTTAGTTATATCAAGTGAATATCTGCCACATTTACGGTCTTTTTAGCATCAAATTTCCTGTTTGTTTCCTCGGACAGTGTTTCCCTGTTGAGCTGTGGTGGAAGTATAGTAACAAAAAGAGGGACTTTGGCACTGAAAAGACTGTAAGGTTGCAAGATATCTACTTGATTTGACTCATCTGGATGGCTGAAGCTTCAATATTAGCTTCAGATAAACTTTTAAATACATTTTCACATAGAAGGAGGACTGTGGATTTTGTCCCCCATCACTTACATTGTAAGTGCATTATCAAGGGATGTTCTAATGGCCAGTATGAACAGGAGGAATTATTATGGCAAGAAAAAACAATTTCAATGTTAATTTGTGCAGCTGACTGTTGTTTTAAGACAGACTTGGAAAAACTGTGAACCCGTTGCTTAATTAATAGTCAAATGAAGTTAAATTCATGGAAATAATACATGAAATAAGGCTGCATATTTTACTTGAAAGTATTGAACATCATGTTTGCTAACTTATTATATGTTGGTAATGTATGTCGTTGTCTGTTGTACTGCTCATATTTGTGGCTTATTTGTCTATGAATTATACTCTACCTTTTTGAATGCATAAAATTAAGTGTTCAGTTAAACTGAAGGAAGAAAAAATATTTTTTGTGACATTTTGATAGTAACACTGAGCAATATAGTGAATATTATTGGTGGACTACAACAAGAGGTAGCTTTTTTTAATGATAGTTACTAACCAGGCACAAATTATCCATCATGCATCATGCATGACCTGAAAATTGCCCGGTGTCTTATCTGTTAAAAACAAACAAAAAAAAGTTTTTGTGAGAAAAAATTGTTCAGTGCAAGTTTAAATGTAATGGCTCCTTTTTACAGTGTCAGACTGTTTATTAATGCAAGCCATCTGAAAAATAATAGTTCAGTACCTTATCTACAACCTACCTATCCAAGAGAAAGTAAAAAAACTGATTATAAAAATGTATTATATGTATAACAAGTCAGTTCAAGTAAATTCAGCCACCCACACCTACTTGCTGTGTTTGCAGATGGCAGCCGACTCCGCAGACAAAAAGGATGCTGAATCCTCAGGGACCAAAGACAGAGAGAGGACACGAGAACGAGATCGTAAATCCTCCCCTTCACGCAAACGCCATCGGTCTCGTGAACGAAATCGCTCCAAATCTCCAGAAAGGTAATAAAACTGCTAAACTGGAAGTTGTAAATGTTATGCTTTCTAAATGTTTTCTGACAATCCTTGCTGTTTCATTTTCTGCATCGCCAGGCTTCAGTTTTTCTGATGTAAAAACTTTGTTTGTTTTTTTTTTCTACCTTTTTTGATTATGCCTACAGAGATCGTCGCATGAAAGACAAGGATAGGGACAAGGAACGTGACAGAGACAAGGACAGAGACAGGGGCCGTAAGGACAGAGACAGCCATCGACGTGATAAAGATCGCAGCAAGAGGTCCAGGTATGTGAAGGCTGAAACGCACTGCAGTGTGAGATAGAAAAGGATCACAAATGCAGTAAATGCTGATTTATTTTTTTTGAGCAAAACCAAGAAATTTTTACGCTGTAATTTAGTTTACAACTTTAGGTTGTGACTATTTACCCACAGCACTCTAAAAAACTTTCAAACAACTTTATAAAAACTGACATTTAAGCCACATTAACATTATCTTAATTACTATTTTTAAACTTGTGAATAGTGTTCACAATCCAATTTCATTACTGACTTGCTAAATTCAGTCTGTTGCTCTTTTTTTACAGAAGTACATCACCCAAGTCAAAAGATTCCAAGTTAAAGAGAGAGAAGGACATAAAAACAGAAGAGGATGAGGATGATACAAAGAAGAAAGAGAAGGTATGAATCTGGTTTGGCTGAATCTTTCCTGGTGTTGCATCGTTTCTAATGTTGTTATTTTGAGTGTTTGACCAGTGTTGCCTCTGTTCAGGTCCAGCCACTATCTTTGGAAGAGCTTCTCGCCAAGAAGAAGGCAGAAGAGGAAGCGGAGGCAAAGGTGAGAAGTTCCCTGAGATACACATTTTCTTTTCCTTTTGTAAAACCAAGATTATTTTGTCCTCACTTCTTTTTTTGATTTTTGGTCCTTTCCAGCCCAAGTTCCTGTCAAAGGCAGAGCGAGAAGCCGAGGCTATTAAACGGCGCGAGCAGGCGACAGAGGAGAGGAAGAGGATGATAGAAGAGGAGAGGAAGAAGAGAAGGTTGTTCCAGGACACGGGACGAAAAATGCTGGGTGTGTATCAGCCTCTGGTTGGTTCAGTTGTAGACAATCTGCAATTTTGTAACACTGTAGAAGTGTGTTGATCCTAACTGAGGATGTGTGTCACAGAGGACCCGCAGGAAAGAGAGAGACGAGAGCGAAGAGAGCGAATGGAGCGAGAGAACAACGGGAACGAAGATGATGACGGACGACAGAAGCTGAGAGAGGAGAAAGATAAAGGCAAAGAACTCCAGGCCATCAAGGTTAGAGAAATTTGACTATTGTATTAAGCAGAGGAGTTAGATGTTGTACAGGTTTAAGCATTAAGCTGAGTCTTGGTGTATTTGGGCAGTTTTAGTTTTTCATCAAATTAAACCCTTAAATTTCTTCTGTGAAACTGCACTTTAGTGGCAGCTGAATATCTAATGCACCATATTTATATTTATCACCTCAGAACTTGCATGTTGGATATTTATGGACGGACTCAGTTTTGGTCCATAACAAGAGAAGGCTGCTTCTTCATGCATCTTTGAATCATGTACTTCACTAAATTGAATATCTAACCTTTTCACAGGAGCGTTACCTGGGCGGGCTCAAGAAACGCCGGAGAACGCGTCACCTGAACGACAGGAAGTTTGTGTTTGAGTGGGACGCTTCTGAAGACACGTCAGTCGACTACAACCCGATGTGAGTCAACATGAACACACAGTATCACTTAAACATGCACCTCCTAGATTTGAGGCAGGTTTTGTTTAGCCAGCATGTCTTCATGTATAAAACATCACGATGTTTCCCCGTCTGTCTCCTAGCTACAAAGAAAAACATCAGGTACAGCTGTACGGACGAGGCTTCATCGCTGGCATCGACTTGAAGCAGCAGAAAAGAGAGCAGTCACGTTTCTATGGTGACCTGATGGAGAAAAGGCGCACGCTGGAAGAAAAAGAGCAGGAGGAGTGAGTAAAACATAAAATGATCATCTCTGTTTGGCTTTTAAAAAGGATACTGTTTCCAAAAGCAACTTCAAGTCTTTAAACTTAAAGCTGAGCGTATATTCATAAAGCTGACTGGAACATAAAAACTAAACCTAAAACTGACTCAGCAACTCACTTAAAGTTACTCCACCCTCTGTCTGGCCTCCAACCAACCACTATCCAATCCCCGATCTTTACTCCTCTCAGGACAAGACTGAAGAAGATGCGTAAGAAGGAAGCCAAACAGCGCTGGGACGACAGACACTGGTCTCAGAAGAAGCTAGAGGAGATGACGGACAGAGACTGGAGAATCTTCAGAGAGGACTACAGCATCACCACCAAGGGAGGAAAGATCCCCAACCCCATCAGGAACTGGAAGGAGTACCAGCTGCCTGCACACATCCTGGAGGTCATCGACAAATGTGGCTACAAGGTCAGTTCACTGAGCCGCCTCGTTGACCTTTTCATAAGTGGAATACAGATACTTTATCTCACCTTTTTTTTTAATCGTCCTCTAATTGACCTAGAAAACTGATATCTCTTAACTGTCCTCGGTCTAAGTGAATTTAATCACTAATAATATCTTTTTCCGCCTTAAAACCCAGGATCCGACACCTATTCAGAGGCAGGCCATTCCTATTGGCTTACAGAACCGTGACATCATTGGTGTGGCCGAGACTGGTAGCGGTAAAACGGCTGCTTTCCTGATTCCACTGCTGGTCTGGATTACAACCCTGCCAAAAATAGACAGGTAACGCAGTCGAGGCTCAAGTAATCACATGAAAAGGCGTTAATGTATTTGCTTTGTGTTCTTGTTTCTTTTTTTTTTTTTTATTCACATCTGCTCTCTGTTTGGCTGTTCGTGAAGGATTGAGGACTCTGATCAGGGTCCGTATGCTGTGATCCTGGCTCCCACTCGTGAGTTGGCACAGCAGATCGAAGAGGAGACCATTAAGTTTGGTAAACCGCTCGGCATCCGTACGGTGGCTGTGATCGGAGGAATCTCCAGAGAGGACCAGGGCTTCCGTCTCAGGATGGGCTGTGAGGTGAAACATGCAGCGTTTATACTTTCTTAGTGGACTCAAAACACCACTGAAACAGTAGATAGACATTCTGTTCTTTGGCTCAGCATTCAGCGAGCACCAAATGTTACTAAAATCTGTCTTTGGTGCTGTCTCATTTTGACAGTAACAGCTCTTGGTGAAGAATTACACTCTCGATTCATTATGTTTGCAACAAAATAAGTAATTCATTATATTCAGTACCCGAAAATTATAATCTTGTTCATTTACTTAAATCTGAATACACAGACATGATGCACATACTGTTAGATTCAGTATCACTTGCACTCTTAAGGGTTACAAATATCGTAGTGATGATTACACATCATAAAATAGGAGCTCTTTAAAACCAGGTGTAAATTCAAAGACCTGTGGATCAGATTTTACTATCAAGACAACATATCCAGATACAGATCACATGTTAGTACCAAAAAAGCCAGGTTCAAAGGTTAAATGGTGGTGAAAACAACAAATTATTTTGTTTTGTAAAAGTGAATTGTAGCAGCTGTTTCTTCAGCTTATCAAACCTCTGAAATTCAATGAAAAAGTTCCTTGCAGACATCCTAGACGAGCAAACGGCAACAAGAAGTTTATCCTTTTGGTATATTTTAAGGTAACGATACTGTGTTCACAAAACACGAATATACACCAACTGTTTGTTTTACTCGTCTAACAGATTGTGATCGCCACCCCCGGTCGTCTGATTGATGTGCTGGAGAACCGCTATCTGGTCCTGGGCCGCTGCACCTACGTGGTCCTGGATGAGGCCGATCGTATGATTGACATGGGCTTCGAGCCTGACGTCCAGAAGATTCTGGAGTACATCCCAGTAACCAATCAGAAACCAGACACAGACGAAGCAGAGGACCCCGAGAAAATGACGATGAACTTTGAATCTGGAAAACATAAATACAGACAAGTATGTTTATCTGTCAGACGTTTGCCAACATCATTTATGAATAATGCTGTTGTGCAGGTGCCAGGTGCTCTCACTGTTTGTATGCGTTTCTAAACTCAAACTGTATTTTATTGCATCCTGCAGACGGTCATGTTCACAGCCACTATGCCTCCAGCTGTGGAGCGACTTGCCAGGAGCTACTTGAGACGTCCCGCTGTGGTTTACATCGGCTCCGCAGGCAAACCTCACGAGAGAGTCGAACAGAAGGTCCTGCTCATGTCAGAGGGAGAGAAGAGGTGAGACGGACACTTTAAACCCCAAATGTCATGTTTACTTTGTGTCAAAGTGTCTTCAAGTACTGAATGTTTTTTGTTTTTTTATGTGTGGTGCAGGAAGAAGCTGCTGGAGGTGTTGGCACATGGTTTCGAGCCTCCCATCATTATCTTTGTCAACCAGAAGAAGGGTTGCGACGTGCTGGCCAAGTCTCTGGAGAAGATGGGGGTAAGTCACTGTAGACTCGTCTGGCGGTTTCACCATCACTACTTGTGATGTGTGTGTAATCACCTTTGTGAAACGGGCTGTTGGATTTCCAGAATGCTGATCATATAGAACAAAATCTAACCCGTCTCTTCTTCCCTCTCCGTCACTTCTTGCAGTACAATGCTTGCACGTTGCACGGTGGCAAAGGCCAGGAACAGAGAGAGTTTGCGCTTTCCAACCTCAAGGCAGGAGCCAAAGATATCCTGGTGGCCACAGACGTTGCTGGTCGAGGTATCGATATCCAGGACGTCTCCATGGTCATTAACTACGACATGGCGAAGAACATCGAAGGTAAGAAGCACGCAGTGTTTCCTCACTATCTAAGTTTCTTCTTTGTCTAGTATATTTGTTTTCTTGGTGTTATTGTTATTACTCTGGTAACAAAGTGCTCTTCTCTCTCCTCCCGCAGACTACATCCATCGTATCGGTCGTACTGGTCGTGCCGGTAAGAGTGGTGTGGCCATGACTTTCCTCACTAAAGAGGACTCGGCGGTGTTTTACGACCTAAAGCAGGCCATCCTGGAGAGCCCGGTTTCCACCTGCCCTCCAGAGCTTGCCAACCACCCGGACGCTCAGCACAAACCTGGAACCATCCTGACCAAGAAGAGACGCGAGGAGACCATCTTTGCCTGATTTACCCCGGTGGTTGGACTGTATACATTGAAAACACACACAGGACTATTTTATCACCTCTTCCTCTGTTGTATCTCAGAATATGTATTTGTCTCACATTTAGGATTTGGTCTGAGTATTTCTGATTTCCCTTTCTATCAGTTTTTAGTCCATTCTGTGGGTAGTGATATCCTTTTGTCTGATTTAAAACACAGTAACTAGTGCAGAAATCATCTCAGCACTGGGTTTTGCATTGTGAGGCTCAAATTTGGACAGTACTCATCAATGTGTGTGAATTTGACTATTTTTACACAGTTCAAATCTGTGTAATAAATGTTACGATGCTTGTAATGTTTCTATAGACGAGTGCAGGTCCAGGATCACTGATTATGTAGCTGAGCTCTACTGTAAAAAAAGCTTCTCTTCTGTTTTGAAATGTGATAAATACCAGCCAGGATGTGAGTACAGATGAGTAGTAATAAGTACTGTGTTGTGCATCTTTCTTTTTTAATTTTCAGTCATTATACTTTGAGTTTCCTGACTTTCAGTAAGAGACCAATTCCAGGAGTGATGGCTTATTGTTTTTCGCTGACTAAATTACAATGCACCGTTTTAAATATAAACATTTGTATGAAGTGAATACAGAAATTGTGTTTGACATTTCTCTCCTCACTGCCTAAAAAAAATATTGTGAAAGACTGACATCTGCTCGACCACATTGTTAGAAATGTGGAAGGCACAGGAAGTGTGTAGTAGTCCAAAAAGAAAGCGATGTGTTCAATGACTAAATCTTAAGATGCAGAGAAAGAGTTAAAATCTTCAAACATGTAAATAAAGGCCAAATGTCAGGCAGGAGTAATGTGGAGTTTTGTTAACAAGCCCTAATTGGTAACATGGCTTATTCATGAAACATTTTTTAATGGTTTAGATCTTGGTCTTAATCAGGGTTCAGATCAATAGATAAAACCTTTCTGCATTCATTCAGAGCTGTTTCCTGATTGGATATGTATGACAACAGGTTTGAGATAATGAGTGTTAATTTAGGAAAATTAAAGCAGATTTGTGTATTTCTTCCTTCCCATTAATCATCTCACGACCCCTCAGATTTATCTGGTGACCCTTTAGAGGGACCCAACCCCTAGGTTGGGAACCACTGGACTAAACTAGCTAACTGTATATAAAGTAGTTCAAACTAGCTCCACCTCCAGCAGCTACAGCAGTAACATGCTGCTGTAACACTGATGCCTCAGTATTAATAATCTAACAATGTCATATATAATAATATAGTCAGAGGGACCAAACCACTACTTTTACTGCAATACTTTAACTACATTTTGCTGCTGATACTTATGTACTTCTACTTAAGTAGGATTTTTCATGCAGGACTTTTACTTATAACGGAGTAGGTTTACATTACTGTATTGGTACTTTCCTGAATACTTCTTCCATCACTGCATTCTCTCATCACTTACATGACTGACAAAGTACATCAAAGACTACATTTACCAGCGAGTGTGTTATAATGAAACACAAAACGGACCCAAACCATTAAAAGTACATAAAATGTCATGTTTATTTTGTTTATTTCACATAGCATTGTAAATCTATTTTCAAATAGAAAGCATTCTTTACAGCATCAGGCAGGAAATGTCTCACTTTTTTACACATTTGCTGTCTCTTCTGATAAATAGAGGGAACAGGCGTGTTTGGGTCACGCTAGCACGCTGTGGTCATCTGGTGGATACATGGTTATATTAGTGCAGTTATTGCATTACAAAGCAACCATCCCCCAAAAAAAGTAGTGCAATTCTTCTTTTTTTTTTTTATTTCTCTACTCACACAAAAAAGAGGAAGTCCAGATGGTCTAAGGCGTTTAAAGTTTTTTCAATGTTAGGCTTAGTATTGCATACAGAATAAGACAGAGGAAACTAAATTATAACCCTTGTAAAAATTGTGCTTCATAAATTGAAAAAACCTCAACTGCTTTATCAGTTGCTAAATTGGTCCGCTTTGAAAAACTGCCAAAGTATAATGGAAATAGCTAATTGGTGAACTAAGACATGCAGGGCTTTGATAATTCACTCGTTCCTTTAATCACAAATTAAAAAAAAAAATCATAAGCCTGATCTGGGACAATTTTTAGTGAGTGACTTTAAAAGTGCGTCCGTCTAATATTGTGGGATAAAATGTCCCCCAATATTAAGGTTTGTGGAAAACTAAAGTGATGCGCTCTGATTTTTAGTAATAGTGTTGTTAGTGGTGGGGGTGAACTGCTGCATTTCACAGAGTGAATAGCCCCAAAGACAAGACTATCACTACAAGACGACAAGGAGAATCAGAATCAATGCAGTACTAAAATACTTAACCATGAAAAGAAACAATCAGATTTCATGCAACACTTGCATAGATTTTTTTTCTTTTCTTTTTTTTTTTCTCAATCATGCTGATTTTTTTTTTTCTCTTCAAAATATACAGAACACTAGATAGAGATACCTGTGAGACATGGAAGCAGTAAACCAGTATTTCCTAAAGCCGGCTGTGTATCAACCCCCTGTATGAACAGAAAAGCAGGTCACTGCTCGTCACCAACTCATCATCGGCTCGTGGACTGATAATGGCGCAGAGTGACATCATAGTGTCATGAGGTGCTACAGCTGCAAGTCCTTCAGGAGCACGACACATTCATTACATGGGAGTGAGCAGTTGAGCGTGATGAGTGTGTAGAGCCGCGTTTCCACCGCAGGAACTTTTCCCCAGGTACTAAGAACCTTTTGCGTTTCCACCGGAGGGACCAGGGTCTGAATTAAGTTCAAGGGAAATTATTTTACCCCCCCAAAACTCCCTGCTGGGTACTTACAAAAGTACAAGAACTACAGGGGCGGGGTTTGCAGGGATGACCGTCACTGATTGGTCAAACAAACACAGCGCAGCTGCTTCAACTTGTGTGCCGCTTCATTCAAAAAACAGGGAAGTACCCTTAATTAAGGACCAGTTTAGGACAAGGGAAGGACATTTCTCTTTCTTTGTTAACATTAAAAGTCAAGGAAGCCATTGTTGTTGGCGTCCTGACTCATTTTAAAAAAGACTGAGGGAAAAAGAACGAGACACCAAGCAAGCTATGAGGTGGTTGAGTGGAGAGAGGGAGCTGCGGTAGCGAGAACAAAGCCGGTGAACGAGAGAAATAAATTTTCTGATTGTTATTGGCGGTTCTAAAGCACAAATAAATAACCATCAAACACTCAACAGATGATTTACTGTGGAGACAGACGCTCTCTGCATTCATTCATTACATCCAACTCATGCAGCAGTAAATACAAAGAACAACAGGACAAATCTGTGTCGTTGTTTTCTCGTGTGTTAATACTGTGTCTCAAATGCTGCCATCATTTTAAAATTCCTTATGGGTCTAATCTGCACGACCAACATGGTTCCTCAGATGCGGTGGAAACGCCAACAGGACTGCACTACAGGGACTTTAAAGTTTCAAGTTTAGTCCTGGGATCGGTTCTAAAGTATCTGGAACTTTTGGTGGAAACAGAGTTTAGGACTCGCCCTCAAAGGGACACCTGAGGATCTGCCTTTGTTAAAAAAAAAAAGACAACTAATCAGTGCTCAACTGTTAAACTGCAGTACACAAACTGAACTGAATGCTTGACATACAAGGGGCTGAGATTAGTGTAGAAACTGTGGATGCTACAATCAATAACGTGCTACAATCGAATTACAGGGTAATCGGTTGGGTTGGGAGACACCAGGCGGTGCTGGAGGTGCAAAGGCATGCAAGCTTACATTCTCTGAAGCCTGGATTTGAAGAGGAGCTGCCGCGGTGCAGCGTGTGCTTGATATATGTGAATGAGTCGATGTAAACAAACAGTTTGGCAAATATAATTCGTCCTTTAAAAGTTCCCTTTCTTAGTTGTGTTTACATTCTCTGTGCCTGTTTTTTTTTTTTTTTTTTTAAAGATTCTTAGAGGTGTTTAGAGAGTGATTGTGCAACAGCAAAGACAAGTGATGCCCAGAATGTACTGCAGCTTCATATGATGGGATTAGATTTGTTTCATAATAATTTAACAAAATCCCCCAAAATCCAAATAGAAACAAAAAATTGAATTGAAAGTGAATGAAAATAATTTGGAACCAAAAACAACATCAAAGGCTTCAAAAAATTTTTTTAGATTACAATAATCTCCACTTTTCTTTCACTTTCTTCAGTTTTGCTGTTGAATTTTTCAGTTCTGACACAAAGCTCTTGTGTGGCTGCTAGGGCTGAAACAAACGATTAATCTCATTGTCGATTAATCTGACAATTATTTTCTCAATATTTAGGACAACAGGTGGGAGATAATGAGTGTCAATCAGAAAAATAACTCTTGTACAGCATGTTTTTCATTTGAGTTACCTGCTGTTATGTATTTTTGAGTTGTTTTATTATACCTGCCCCTCTAAGCGAGTGCCTGAAGTTTGCTCTTTAGTAGAGCTGCAGCCATTAGTCATTTAATCAATTAGTTGATCGAAAGAAAACAAATAGTAGGCGATTAATTTTGTCGATCGATTAATCGACTACTCGATGCAGCTCTAATGGGCGGGTATTACAGGGCTTCTGCGTCCACATTGGCCAGTTACTTTTTGGAGGGACAGGTCAACAGTCTGGAAATGCAACAAGTGGTACAAAAATAAAAAAAAGTGACATCAAAAGAGAAATCCTGATCAGTGAAAGAAAAATTGAGAATATTGTAGTTAATTGTAGCACTTTTGTGTAATTTAATTATAAGTTTTGTCTTTGAGGTGATTTTTTTCCGTTTTGAAATGATTTTTATTCACTTTCAATTTATTAATTTTTGTAGTGTGATTTTTGACTTTTTTCAGCTATCATGAAAAAAAAAATCTAATCCCATACATATCGCTTACACTCATATTGTGACCATTTAGAGGCTGATAAACCGTATGTGTGTCTCCCTAATGCCATTCACCGTCTTCAGAGTGTAAACTGACCGAACACATGGGTGGAAACATTTCTCTGAAACAACAAACGAGTCCGTATGAACATAAATCGATCAAACAAATAAATAAAGTAGCAATGAAACAAAACCAGGTGCCCATTCGGTATATACATTGTAATCAAATGCATTACTATTTCCCATAAATGGATTCAACAGTAGACATTCCTACATTAGTTTATCCGTAAAGATCATTCAGTTCCTGTTCTGACGTTAATGTGCAAATAGTCTTAAAATAATTATATTCATACATGCAATAGTAAAGATATTTAAAAGTCTTAGGAATTTTAAGGCCAGTATATGAGACATCCTACAATAGAGAAACCTTCGGCAAAGCAGCTAAAGTTTGCGTACAGCTGGTAGCCTGAAACCTTTCCATTGCAGATTTGAGTAGCCCTGTTGACAATCTGAATGATCTGACCCTGGAGAGGTCGTTACATCCCCTCGGTTTAGATAAAGTAAAACTGGGAGTCTGGAAGAGAGTGATTGTAAATACTAAACACTTGTGGATTTAATAAATCTGTTTCTGTTTGTTTCTGATTGGCGTTACAGTTTGGAGCTGATTTCGGGAAAGCTGTTTCATCTTTAAATCGTGTTTATGGAGACAGTTGGAGGGCTCGGGGGGGCGGGGGGGGGGGGGGGGGTCTAGGTGCTGATCTGGAGGCCAGTGGGGGGCTCTTGTTCCTCAGTAGGTGTCTCGGGGCCAGGGGCGGCTGCGCTGGCGGTTGTTCCTCTGGTTGTGACCTTGCTGAGCTTCGCGTTGGAGCAGCCTGTCCTGTGACTCGTGCCCGTTGGCACTGTGGGCACTGCCTGTGTGCCCACGGTGAGGGGGGTACATGTCCCTGTATGTGCGAGCATGGCACGGAGAAGCATACTCATCCTCCTCTTCCTCCTCTTCTTCTTCTTCTTCTTCCTCCTCTTCTTCATCCTCCTCCTCCTCACCCCCCCTGTGGCACGGGCTCCCCCTCCGGCCGCGAGACAGGGAGTCACTGGCCTCATCAGACGGCATCAGACTGTCCTGCTCCAAGGGGGAGTGAGCCTCCTCGCCCACCTCCTCCTCCTCGTCGCCCTCCAAGCCCACCGCCTCACGAGGCTGCGACTGGTTCTTGTTCTGGTTCTGGAGGATTCAAACGGTGATGAAGAGAAAAAAAAAAAAAAGCAGAATGAATCAGAACACGGCTCCGCCTCAGAAACCAGGACAACATCTCTAAGTAGCTTCTGGTAACAGTTGTCACAGTTTTTCTGCCGCAGCTACTTTTCATAGACAGCAAACGCACAGAGAGGGTGGACAAAATAATGCAAACACCACATGAAGAAGGACTCTTACATAACTGTTAGGATTACAAACACTGCAGTCACATATCACTTTCGATGCCAATTATATGGAAGCAAAAATCTTACAAGAAAAAAAGAGCAAACATTTGTTGTTTCCATGTGAGGATCTTCTGCTTTTCTCCGTTTTATATGATTATAAATAAAATATCTTTGGGGGTTTGATAGTTGGTCAGACAAAGCAAAGCAATTCAAAAATAGAAATTATGCATTTTTCACTACTTTCTGACATTTTATGGACCAAATGATTAATTGATTAGTCGAGAAAATGTTGGTCAGATTAAATGATAATGAAAAGAACCGTAAATTCACTGAATCATATTTTCATTATCAATTAATCCATCAATTATTTTTCCGATTAGTTGATCAATCGTTTTGTCTGTATCATGTTGTAAGATAATGAAATATGGCCAGATATTTTCAAATTGCTTACTTTGTCGATCAAGAGTTAAACCCTGAAGGTTTTCAATTTACAATGAAGCAGCAAATCCTCACATTGAGATGCTGGAACCAACAAATGTTCAGCAATTTTCCTTTAAAAAGACCTAAACGGTTAATTGATGACCAAAATGATTGCTGATTATTTTTTTGAACTGGGTTTTGAAATGCTATTTGATATTTATGATGGCTGTCTCTGTTTCTAGTGTTCAAAGCCACAAGCAGCAGAGCAACAAAACTACAGGTGCACTGCTCAAAGAAACAGTGAAAGTTTCTAATATGTCAAGAAGAAAATCTTTGGAAATCATGACATTACATCCTAAACATAACCTGCCATAATCTACAGCTAAATTACAGTTCATAACCTAACTGGCCTGCACTGGTTTGCAGTGTTGGTAAAGCCTTCTTCAAAGTGTTTCCATTGTTTTGTCTGTGTGTATAAAGGTTAATACTACAGACACTGAGCAAAAGAAATGCCAGTTCAACAGTTGAGGGGGTTACTCTCGGACATAAAATGTTGTTACACTAACATTATGGTCTCAGTATATTGTTGTGTATTTGGTTCCAGTAAATACACTGTTTAAGCATCGATCATGTGCTGTTAATTAGCATCGTCATTCAAGATAGCGTTATTATGTGCCACTGTGAGCGGGGGCTCCATTCACAAAGCATGCCTGGAAAAGGATCAACACCGATTGAAAATAGAAAACAGTGGTGAAATTTTCTCAGCTGACATTTTAAGCAAATGTTTTTGTGATTTCAAGCATGTTTTCAATAATAGTATTAAATTGAAGCCCTGCTTTGTGAATTTTCTCCCAGAGAGCTTGTGGTGCAGTGTTGATTCATCTGAGACCATCAACTAAGGAAAAGGAGGCAGGATGCAATTAAAAAAAAAAAACAATAAAAACATCTTTTCTGTGGTGAGATCTGAATGAATAAAATGCTGTTCATTCACTGTCTCAACCTGTGTGCTGCGTTCAGGTGTCGGAAGGTGTGTAAAAAGGGATTTTTGGGGTTGATAGTGCAAATATAAATATATATATATATATATAAACCCTACTACTCACCCCATTTTGTAAGCGATCATTCAATTAATTCCTGTGTTTCAGAAAACTGCAAAAATGTTAAGCATGGATGAGTGAGAGGACACACAAGACAACTGGAGACAATTAACTAAAAACACAAGAGTGAGAATCTGAGATGGGAAGAGCTGGTAAAGACAGTGACAACATACAAGATTCCTACTGAAGAGTCTTAAAAGAGTATTAAAACAGTGTTCGAGCTCTCCTCGTTTTAAACAAATGAGGACAACAAACTCACCTGTAGGCTTGAGATGGCAGAAGGCGGAGTCATCAGACTCTGCTCCAATAAGGGATTGAGAGGGGTGGTGCCTGGGAGATGAGTGGCACGCCAGTAAACGTCCAGGTATTCAGACAAATGTTCACAAGCATCTTCCAGCTGGTTCTCATCCAAAATGACATCAAACATATCCTGCAGGTGAGAAACAATAACATTTTACATGATTTTTTACAAGGAATTGTGTTGCCTTTGGTTAGACTTTCTCAATTCAAGCTGGACTCTTACAAGTTTACCACCAATGGGCGACAAAATTGTAAATACTAGCAGGAAACAAGTTCCATGATAGCTGAATTTCCAAATCATGCAGTATGACTGAAGGGGTACGACTGGAAAAAAATATATAGCAGGTTTATAGTAAGTATGTACATTAAGTAATATTTCTTTATCATAATGCTGTTAAAGGATAAAGCTGATGTTATCAGGTGTTGTAAATCCCACGAAGAAAATCATGAAAAGCCGAAAACCAACAATGTCTTGGTCCTCTATATTTCAATATTTTGTGACTTCCCTCCTCTGTCTGAGGGACTCGGTCCCGAGCCCATTAGTTCCTACTGAGGGCTTTAAAAATGGTTCACACATAGTTTATAAAAGGCTCAGTAGTTTCCCTATAACTGCTGGGCACTGTAGTTTTTAATAAACATTACTCAAATCGGAGTAAACAGTGCATTTATGTTGTTTACTTGACTATTTTCAGCCGTGGATTAGTACACATTTGGTGACTATTTACAGCAGCAGGACGGTGTTTACTGTATGTAATATACTCAAAATAAACTATAGTGCCCATGTTCATTGTACATTGTATACCACAATGAAGCTATAAGTATACAGAAAAGAGCTATAACAGGCTTTGACTGCACAGACAATACTTATTAATAGGATTAAAGTCAATTTATTGCTGTTTTTGGTATTTTCATTGGATTGGTTGACAATAAGAATACATTTATGTAGAGTATCATCAGACTTTCATCCGTTTAGTCATTTAATTTATGACCAGCAGCTGTCAAAATTGTGAATACCAGCAATACAAATGTTCCATGATAGCAGAATTTCCAAACAATAATTCATGAAAAGGTGAACAACTGGGAAACATTAATGGTAAATATCCATGAAAGTAATATTTTTTATTGTAATGTGTGTCAAGGATCTTCATATCTGACCAACTAGGTTCAGTCAGTCAGAAAAAGAAGCACTGAGCCTCGAGAGGAGATTCACTACAAATTGTTCTCATGATAAAATTACCACGACTCAAGTGCAAACACCTTGTATATATGATTAGAAAAAACAATGGTAGGTACTGCAAACTTAGCCCATTTAAATTTATGATCAGGGACATTTCTTTTCTTTTTCACTTTGTAAATATGACTTGTTCATATAAAATATTCAGATTGTACCAGTTGTTTAGGAAGGACCAAACATTATAGCAATGGAAATAAATGAACCTGCTCGCTCTACTCACAGGGGGGCACTGAGAGAGTTTGTCTGCAGCCATCATCTGCACATTCAGGTGCTTGCTCTGAGACTTCCCCCTGGATTTGATCAGCCTCTGGAGCACCTGAGAGAAAGAGAAAGATGACGTTAGAGGTCAAAGAAGATGAGGCAGCCTAAAGCCAAGCAAATCGCTCATGAGTGAGGTACCTTTGGTGAGGAAACTTTCACATAGACAATGATGGGTGCAAGGGAGGTTTTGGCTAGCTGTGCGGGATGATTGATGGTGTCCGCATCCAGAACCACCAGCTGCAGGGTTTTGGCGAGCTCAAATATCCTCTCGATTTCACTCTGAACCTCCGCTGCACGGACAACACACATGAGATTTCACACAACTCATTGCGTCTTTAGACCAAACATCTGTGTTTTTTTTCATGCTAACATTAGTGTGGTTACCTAGACTGGAACGAGTGTTGGATCTCTCCATTATGGGTCTTTTGTTGAGGACAGATCTTTTCGCTAAGGACAGGTCGGCAGTTACACGGGTGATTGAGATTCTGCAAACAAAGTCACAAATGACAGTGATAAATCATTTTGATTGGATATAAAGATGGTCTGACTTTCCACAAGTACAGAGTTTATTTTATTATCTCTCCGTTTTACTGACCTTCCCTCAAATCTGTGTTTCAGGAAGTCAAAAAGAGCTTTCTGCATCATATCCGTCACCTAGGTGAAAGGATAAGAGGAAACAAACAGATTTGTTTAAACAGATGCAAACCTTCAAAATAGCACACACATGATCAAATGTGAAATTCAGATGGTCGGCTAACAATGAATGTAACAGTGCAGGAACAGTTTCAACAGAGCAAATAATGCAGAGTGAAGTAGTTGTTCTCTGTCTGCTGGAGGTGAAATGGGGAGAGGCTGACCTCATAGCCCTTCAGCGATGGTCCCACGAGGACCACCGGCCTCATAGAGGGCACCACGTCGTAGGGAGGGACATGTTCCTGCCAGAAATAGGGGAGGACGATAGGAGAGGGATGAAAAACAAAGAAAGAAGGGGTGAGAAATAATGGGGGAAGGGTATGTTTATCAGGAAAAGCTATAAAACACAATGTCCCTTAAAGGTAAAAGTCAAAAACTATGTATTATGAGGTATCACTTCATGCAAACCTACCTGTTTTTGCTTCTGTTTAGCTTGTGAAAACAAGAAAATAATGCAGGAATCAATGAAGGAAAACAGAAAGAAGGCAGCAGAAGGCAAAGAGAGTTTCTGTTGGAGCACACAGGACAGGTTTGTAGTACTTACATTCACCTGCAGATGGCGGTGTGGTCCTCCAGCTCCCAGTCACCATGTCGCCCAGACTAGAGGAGTTACCCCCTGTTTTCCTGCAACAACAGAAAACTAAATTATCAAACTTACACTGTGGAAACACATCGTCTCAGAGGCCCACATGGTTGAAGGTAAATGCATCCTGGTTCAGGGGTTTAACCAACCTCTGTTTCTGCTCCTGTTTGAGCCTCATCGCTTCCAGTCGTAGAGGGCTGGGGATGAAGGTGATGTCCGCACCTTCTTTTACTAGCCGTCCGATCCACCAGTCATTATTGTACTTCTGTTAAGTTCAGTACAACAACAGTCTCATGTCACAAACTATATATCTTTGTCGTTTTAATGTAAGGGAGTTCTTCATCATTAATTAATAAATAATCACTCACTTCTTTGATGTGCAGAAAGTCTTTGGCATCAAAGTTGACTGCAGCTCCTTGGACCGGACAGTCCTCATCGAGAGCTCCACAGTAACTCACATTCGTCTTCACTGCAAACGCTACAGGTTTGGACTGTAGCGACAATAAATAAGTACAAGAAAAACCGTCGTCAATGATGGAAACTACAGAAGAGAGCTATAAGATCGTGTCTAGGGCTGCAACTAAAGACCAGCGCCATCATGTCTGATAAAAAAAAGCATTAAATCATCACATATGAGAAACTGAAGCCAGCAAATGTTTGGCATTTTTGCTTAAAAAATGACTAAAATGATTATTTGATTATCAAAATAGTTGACGATTCATTTTCTGTAGATCGACTAATCGATTAATTGACTAATCATTGCAGCTCTGACTGTGTCCACTGAAAAACGAATTTTGACTGCAGATGTACAGTAGATTTAACTTGTTTGTTTGACTGAATAATGCCTCTGGATTAATGTTTTCAACTGTGCTTTATTATTCTTTACAGATGGTAGGGTCAGAGTAGCTCGGTGAGAAAAATAAGAAAGGTCTCCTGACGCAGTAGAGCTCCACTTGTGGCTCATAAAGACATGAAGGATAAGTCTCGTGATATTCATTATTTTTTTGGTTGTCAACAAATCCCATGAAACAACCTAAAACCCTGATATATACTTACTCCTCTGTGGTCCTTCAGACCTCCATTGTTGTCCAAAAAATATTAAAAACAGATTGATGAGCCAAACCGATGAACATGGAGACTGCAGTTAATGTTGAGTCGATCCCACAAACACCATCTGGATACAGTAAATACTGACAAACGCACCAATTCCTCGACTGAAAGTGGTCCCAAACTACAGCATCCAGCTGTTTTAGGAAATCAATGAGCCATTTGAAAACATGAAAATATATATTCGTGACCCATATTTAAAGTTTTACGACTTCAATATGAACCAATGGGCTTTGGGCTGAGAGTCACGGACAACACAGTGAAGTTGGAAAGTTCTTAGATTTCATGAGATTTGTTGACAATAGCAAAAATATAGAATATCCCCAGCCTCATCCTTTAACACATTATTAAACTTGAAAAACTCTTATAACACCACAGCAAGTATAAATCACTGTATGACCTACCTTAGCTCTGTCGAGCTGCAGTTGTGCCTGGCGTTCGGCTTCACGCCGATACGCCTCGCGGTCCTCCTCTGCTGACAGGTCTGAATCCGACGGTCTACTGGTGTACGAATCAGCCGACCCCTGTCAGGAGACAGTTGGAGTTGGACATGTTAGGGATATTATTTGTCATATAGGAATTATATGATCATTTCATTACTTACATGAAGATTATCTAGTCACACTGAGGTTACTGAGGCGTATTACTATGAGGCTAGAGATCTGCTGTTTCTGTTTTTACTTGTGCTTTCATCCGCTCTCTGTTCCTGTTTGTGTGCAGGTGTGCATGCAAATACGTGTCTGTATTCACACACACATTCATGTGTGAGCCTGCGTGTATCTACAATACAATGCGTTGCTCTCCCACACCAGCCATCCTCTGGCAGACCAAATATAGCACAAAAGAGGCAACTGCTTCCTCTTCTCTCCTGCTTGGCCCCAATCCATTCCATCATCCCCCACAGTGCAGCACATATACATCCTTTATTCCCCTGTTTATTCTCCAAGGACATCTCCCCATTAGTAAAATATATGCTGGCTATCATTTTTCATTGTAAGCGGTTTAAGGACACATCGCAGGGATGGTTCACACATTATGCTGAAAGCGACAGATAAAGCAAAGACACAATTTACACAAAGTAAAATGGTGAAAACTGCCTTTTAGGTGTTGCTGCTGGCTTTTATTCACAACCTATGAGAAGACTCTGGTGATTGTTTTCTTAAATGTCTGTATCATAAACTGTATGTTAAAATAATCATGTTGCTGTGGGACATTCTGACAGAAACCATGACGCTGATTTCCAAAGAGAAAAAGATGAAAAGGAGAAGAATATGAAGTGGTCTAGATGCGGTTTGGGTACTCTGTGTGTTTCTATGTGTGTGTGTGTGTGTGTGTGTGTGTGTGTGTCAGCTCTCCTATATTTGGTATCTATTCGGCTTCTCTGAAGGAGCTCAGTCCTGAATCTGTCAGTAGAAAAAAAACGCTGCAGCAAACAAAACCAAGTCAGGCAACAGAAAGGTGAGACAGCAGACAAAACAAGAAATAAAAGAAGTGATGGATGAGACACTCACACACTCATAATGACATTCCTGTGTACTGAGACATTGAGGCATATTCTTGCAAATAAAGCAAGATGTAAAGAAACAGCAGGAACAGAAACAGTAATACAGTTTTCACTTTGGTTTTCCACTTCTCCAGAGTGCGGTGACTTAGTCCTGGTCATCCATCTTGCCAACATATACAAACAGATCCTCTAGAGGACCAATTAACAACAGCACAACAAAAAGGAAATTCAGGCTCAAAATACACACACAAAAAAAGTGCCCAGACATGAAAAACAACCACCACCTTTTCTCGTTCTGCACTTCAGGATGCATACATATAATCCAAAATATATTTTTATCTATGATGCCACTTCAAGCCCCAGAGAAACGGCAAGCAAACATCTCCTCGCTCTTTTGTGTGTGTGTGTGTGTGTGTGTGTGTTTGTGTGTGTGTGTGTGTGTGTGTGTGTGTCTATGTTAGATAACTAGATCTGATTTCTAGCACTCACAAGCTCTGCGAGGCAACACTGCAGCAGTGCCGGAGCAGCACTGAGAAAGAAAAGGAGGGTGAGGAAGAACGGGATAGATAGAGAGAGAGAGAGAGAAAGAGAGAAGTAAGGGGTGAATATCTTTGACAAGATATACTGAAAAGAGAAGTATGTTTACGAGGACGGAGAGTGAGCGTGACTGACGGATGGTTGGCGCGACGAGAGAGGTATAAACGATTTATACGACGAGATAAAGCGAGGCTATCTCAAGGGGAAGATGAGATTAGAACATAATAAAATGCTATGAAGGAGTGGAGTGAGACCTAGATATCTATCCTCACCGCAGATAGAAGAAAAGAGGGGAAACACAGCAGAGGAGGAGGAGGGGAATGGGGGGGGGTGGGGGGGCGAGGAAAAAGACCACGAGAGACAGAAAAACACAGATAGAAACGGTCAGAGAGAGTTGCATACCTGGCTGATTAGGAGGACGGCGCTAGAGCCTGATAAAGACATGAATCTGAATTTTCTCACTATAACGGCGTCCCTGTCTTCACTGGGAACGCACTCAAACACACACAGACATAAAAGTGGAATAAATGTGGTGGTGGGCGCAGGGGAAAGGCGTTATGTCAGAGGGCTGTTTAATGATGCCAGAACACAGAGAGCTGCCTCGGCTGTGATTGCTTTTCATTATTAATGTTTGGACACGAGGCTGCTGCACACTCTCTGTCCTGACTACCTGTTAACCCCCCCCCCCCCCCCCCCCCCCCAAAAAAAAAACTAGTGACAGACAAAAAAACATTTGTGAATTTTGCAGGTGAAGCTGAGCTGCATTGCAGAGCGTAACGACATGACTACATCTTTATCGTCTGGTGTGAGGATGTCTTGTTTTTCCACTGCTAATGTCCCCCGTCTGGAGGCTAAATTTAACTCTGTTCCTTCAATATTCTGCTTCTGTGATTATTCTTCACACACTGCAACACTGATGGCCTCAACTCCACAGGGAGGGGCCGACGGGGAAGCGTGTCATCCAGCTAGTTGAGTCCTCGGGAGGGCCAAGTCATCCTACAGTTTACGGACAGAACGACGGGGGGTCTCTATTCTAATTTCACTACAGTTTCACAAACACGTTGTTCAGTGGTTTTACATTTTACATTCAAATGTGTTCTCATTTTTCCTTATATTCTTTTTATAATACATGTAGATAAGACAAGTGGCTCTGTTGTTAAATGGTAAATGGTAGTGTGGGTCATAATTTCATTCATGCAAATGTAAACAAAAACCCACGACCAAAACTAAAGAAATGCTTAATTGTAATCTACCACTCTAAAATTGATTGACAGGTGTTTTTACGTTATCTATTACATTATTTAATGTTAATTCATGTTTTCTGCTGTAAACAAATGTGCATTAATTGATTTTTTGGACACTTGGGTCGCCACAAGAGGCTGTAAACACACCAACATAATTTTGACAAACAGTATTATCACCTTATAAAGGGGCAGATGTATTTAGAGTCGTGTTTGTGTCCATCTGACGAATCCAAGTCAAGACGTCCAATGTTTTGGTCTTCACCAACTCCTGAGGGAAATATCTGTCTCTTTATCCACAAAATGCTCCACTATGTTCACCAGCTTGTTGCTAAATGCTGCTGCTGGAAACAACGCTATGAGAGCCGTGACAGTGAACCAAACCGGTAAAGTCGCAGGACCCGAAAAACAAAATAATGAGCTGAAAGACACTGAAATGCTCCGTAGAGCTGAGAAGAACCGCAGAGTCGAGTGATAATTCTCTGTGGGTTTGTCACAACGAGCGACCACTTTCACATTATACACAGTCAACTGAGCCATTGATAACATACACATATTGATTATAGCAGCTTTAATTTATATTAGTTTATATTAATATTTGTGAACCTTGGTTTGAAAAAAACTTAAATTTCAAGAATGATTGCTTAAGGAAAAACAAAAAATGTAGATTTTTAATTCATAACTCAAATGCTTAAGTTGTGTAAGTCAATTGACTTCAAATTGTTATAGTAAAAAAGTATATTTTTAACATTAATGTAAAGCTTAATTCCTTATTGAATCATTAAGAAGTGATGTTATTGTTTATTGACAGGTTTGGGTCTGACATGCTGTCATTCACTTGTTTCAAGATCAGATAAATTTTTCCTCAATGTGAAACCTCAGACAGTCATGCTTGGTGAGCGCTCAGTCACACGGACATGAAAGTTTTTAAGTCCTCTAATTGTAGCTGCACGTCTTACTAGACAACTTCTAGATAATGTCAAACTATAGAAGACTCCAGACATTTACTGTCATTTGTTTCATTGTCATTTATACATAGAGAAATGGAAAATTGTGCTTATTTGATACATCTGTTGAAGTACAGACACAATGCAAACATATACAAAAAGTTCAGTCTGAACATCAAAAGCAAAAAACCAACAACATCCCAATGAGAAGTGTGAGAGGTCATCTTTGGTCACGCAGGACCACAAAGCAAAAACGGAGCGAGATGAAGCTGTTACATGCCAACAGGTGGTTTTAACTTTATTTGGTTGTAAACAAGAAATGATTGTACCAAACATCACAAATGTATCTTGTTTTACTTTATTACAATTAAATAAAATATTGTTGTTAAAGTCCTCTTAACAGTTACGTCAGTTAGAGAAAAGTCAACTTCTAACTTAGTATTTCTGAGAGTTAACTAAAATTCACACTCTGTTGGGAATGACCAAAGACACACAGAGTGGTGCTTCTGCTTCCACAAAACCATCTTTGGCCAAGTGTAAACGAACAGACATCGGCATGCAGAGAGTATTTTAACCAGACAGCAGCCAAGATTTCTTTTCTGTTGGTTTGCTAATTAATAGCAACTGAGCGTACATACTCTAAACCACTGCAATGATTCTCCAAAAAAAGCACTAAAGAGTCTCCTCAGTAGGATGAAATATAGACGATGAAATCAATGGAGGCGGATAAAATTTAAGACACTATTAATATGTAAGTTTATTACAACCACAACTCTTGAAATTAAAAAATTGCACTCTTTCAAAACACGATTTGGAAATAAAAATCATCTTGTAAGTATAAATGATTTGTAATGAATACATAAAGAAATACAAAACATAGTATGTTCCTTTGAAATTATGTAAATAATGTGCAGAGAGTGCATGCTAAAGCTAAAATCAGATTCTGCTCAACAGCAGAATATATTATTCAAGAAGCTGGAACACCTTTCCCTCAGTGCAACAAAAAAAAAAAAGCCCCAAAAAACTGCAAGCTCCAGCGATTTGGAAATCCTGTAGCCAAATATCCAATTTCAAAAAGTGTTCGATTAACTGTGCAGTCATAATTCAACGTCAGCAAGTTACACATGCACAGAGCTCTCTGATACACACTGTAATAAATCACTCAGTAGTTACATCAATATCAAAGTCAAGATCAGGCACGTGTCAGATTGATCAATCACACGACTTGGCGAGGAAGTGTTAAGACGAGACGGTGAAAGCTGTAAAAGGTGAGAAGGAGATTGCACACGGGCAAGAAAGTAAAAAAAAAAAGCATTGTTGATGTGTGTGTGTGTGTGTGTGTGTGTGTGTGTGTGAAGAAGCGAGGCGAAGGAGGAAGACAAAGGAAAACAGAGACGAGCGGCAACAATCCGATGGAAACGCTACAAAGAAGAGACATGAGGAGGGGGAAGACGGGAGTTTCAGACGGAGAGAAGAAGAAGAAGAAGAAGAAGAAGAAGAAGCTGACTGTGTTGGGAGTCATTTGTACTTACTCATTTAATGTGGTGATGCTGCTGCTGCCGGTCCCTCCCTCTCTCTATATATATATACACTACATGCTGTACGCAGATACACTGTACTGTGTCCCATCCCCTAACCAGGGACGACCTGCACTGGAGCAGACAACTGGCAACACCTTCTATTCTATTCTTACCCCCACCTCATCCCAACACACACACACACACACACACACACACACACACACACACAGAAACACACACATACAGAAACACACAGAGTAACAACAACCAACGCAGCTTTCGCATCACTTGATCAAACCAACTCTCTCACATTATTTGTTATTTCAGATCAAACTCCAGCGTGCACAGGTGGAGAAGAAACAGAGTGGAAACTGCTGTAAATAGACCCCCCCCCCCCCTCACCTCCTCCTCCTCCCACCCCCCCTCCTCCCCCCTTTTTCTCAAAGCGTCATGTCCTACATATAACACATACATCCACACTTATGGCAGCATACTGCTTATTGTATCCTGCTGCAGAAATGAGTCATACTCCACTGCTCCTCCATAGACACCCCACCCCTATCACAGACAAGAAACTATCTGCTCTGTTTGTGAAATCTACTCCTTCTGCATAAAACATATACTGTATCACCTATGAGGGGAGTGAGGGAGGGGTGGGGGGATGAGTGAGGGGGGGTGGGGGGGGGGTTTGTGCCTGTTGTGCGTGCGGAGAGAAGGTAATGATTGAAAAGAAACTAAAAGGTGCTTGTGTGTGAACAATGAACCCACACGTCACATCGCCCGAGGCCTTCAAAATGAGCATCATGAATATTTTAAGCCGCGCAATATTCTCAGGGAATCTGGAGATTGTCATTAAGCCCCCCCCCGCCCCCCACCCCTCCGATCAGGATAACTAATGTCCCCCTTCTGAAGAAGATGTCTGCTCAGCCCTTTTTTTTTTCTTCTCCCATGAACGCCTCGCAGCCTCACTGCTCCACTTTCCCTCCACGTTAATGCTGCTCTGCATGTAACAAAAGTATTTTTTCATGGTGTTTGTTTATTTCATGTTTACAGGTATTAAACCATTCTGACTCTTTCTGGTAAGAGAGGATTAACATCTCACTAGTCCTTAAAACCTCCAGAGTGAGTTTTAATGAAAAACTTTTAATGAAACATTTCAACTACTGTCTTTTTAACAACATTTTGAGGATTTTTAGTTTGTGCTTAAGTCTAAACAAAAGCTGGTTTCTGCACTTTTTAAAAGTTATTTCACTTTGACAATTTATTTAATATGCATCTGTTTTGAATGTTGAATACCACAGCCTTGGTTTTTCCTTTCTTTGCAAAAGATTTCCTTTTTTATTAATTTTAATTTTTGAATTTAATATCGAACATAAATATATTTGACATAAGACATTATTTTCTCCATCAATCAGCTGTTCTATAAAATAGTGAAAACAGTTTTCCAGAGGTAAATATGTCATCTTCAACTGCTCCAAAGCCTGAAGATATTCATTAATCACATAATACAAACAATCAAAAAACCCTCACACTCACAACTGATAACTGAGAAGTAGGAAATGTTTCGCATTTTTGCTAAACTATTAATTGATTATCAAAAGTTGTAGATTAATTGACTAATTGTTTCAGCTGTAATTTGATATTTGAATAGTATTATAAATAAACAGGTCCTGTGTTACTCATGATGGGTTGAAGGACTTTCCAAATTTGGGCCTTATTGAATATTTTGTGGAGCTGAAACAATTAATCAATTAATCAATCTCAGTCTCATTAATCAGTTTCTCCGTAGGGAGGATTTGCTGTTTTTTCTTGATCTTATGAGATAATAAACTGAATCTTTGGAAGACGTCACTTTGGACTTTAGGAGATTGTAATTGTGAAATATTGGGATTTGCTGGCGTTTTATAAACCAAGCGATTTATTGAATAATTGAGAACATTATTAGCAGACTGACTGATAAAATGAAAATTAAAATAATTGTTATGGGCAGCCCTAGTTTGGTGGTTTTGCTTGATAAATTACTTTAAGTGAGACTTTGTAACTTTTTCTAAGCAGCCACTCTTTCCACAAGTGACAATTATGTGACAAATGGAAATGCTGATAGAAACAGTCTCAGTAATGTTGCAGCAGCACTGCGTTTATATGAAGTTTGCTAACATAAGCCTGAAAAAGCTACTGATCATAACAGACCAGCCAGACTGTAGAGGCGAAACATCTGAGTGTGCTGGACTGAGTAAAGGTACTATGGCTGCAACTTAAGATTATGTTCATTATCGATTCATCTGCTGATGACTTTCTCAATTCATCAATTAATCATTTTATCTATAAAAGGTAAAGGTGTTGTCTTCTAATGTCTTGTTTTGTTGGATCAACAATTAGAAACCCAAACATATTCAGTTTACTATCATGTTTGTCAAATAAAATCTTCAAATCCTCACATTTGAGAAGCTGCAAAGAGCAAATTTTGGCATTTTTCCTTTAAAAAAATGACTAAAATAACTTGATTACCAAAACTGTTGCCGATTAAACCTCTGTCGATCAGTTCATAGATTAATAGACTAATCATTGCAGCTCTAAAGGGTTTGTTTTATTGTTTTATTGCTTATGAGTTTAGTTTTTCATTTATAAGAGGAAGACTTTTATTTCTTCATTCAAAAGTTACACAATTTCACTTTAAATGATTAATCGATTATCAGAACCATACATTTTCTGACGATCAACGAATAAAGTAAACAAACTAATTGTTTCAGTGCAACTTTATTTCAATAGAGAGTCATTTCTACTTCTTGTCCTATAAACTACATTTTTAGATTTTCAGTTTAGGATTTAGTTTAGTGAGTCCAGACCAAAGCTGGTTTGAACACTTAAAGGCTTCAACTAACAATTATTTTCATTATTGATGAATCTGCTGATTACTTTCTCGGTTAATTATGAGCCTGAAAACAATTTCCTGAAGTCCAGCGATGTCTTTAAATTGCTTGTTTTGTACGAATAACAGTCCAAATCCCAAAGACTGATAAGTTTACTATCATATATGAGAAAGAAAAAAATAAAAATAACCAAAAATGACTTAAACTATTGATAATTTATCAAAGTGACGGCTGTCTTTCTGTCAATCGACTAACGGACTTGTTGATACTGTCAGTGTTGTTATGTGACGTGTCTGTATGTTTTATTGTTTTATTGAACTGCCAGATGATCCAAAGACAACATCCCACCTTTGTAGGCAATAAAGCTGCATTCTATTCAAATCATTTCAGCTCTAGATGAATTAATCGAGTTTAAACGGATGGAAATACTCTATAGATGGTGTCAAAGCCTACAGGGAAAAAGGAGACCGCCTTGTAGTTTCTGTCGTTAGCACATCAGACTCTTTTTTTTGAGAAGGGATATTTGAGTCCTTCCCAGCTCCCGACTTTCCCTCTTTGATGTCATGAACCTTGGGGATCTAGCGGTTTGGGATGAGCTCTGCATGCACAGTCCGTCTGTGGCTCAGAGAAAAAGTCACAACCTGATTTCTACAGGGATCGTTTTCTCCCCTCTGCTGGACTCTCTGTGAAACTACAACCAGCTCTCCTCCACACTGACACACAAATCAAATCAAATATAATCATCGGAAACAACACATGAAGATAAATGAACATCGTCTTCATTATAAATCATTAAATCGGCAGATCTAGATGTGCTTGATTCACAACATCCATACGGTGACATCTGAGGGGAATCTGAAAATCTCTGTTGCTTGTTTTCAGTCTTAAATAAAAACCAAATCTCCATCTGAGTCTGTTGCACGTGCTTGACCTGAAAACATTAATTAGAAAAACCAGGCTGTGTTGGGATTTTGATGTAGCACACTAACACTTTCAAGCATCATTCTGCTGCTCTCTGTCGGGCAAAAGAACAACTGCAACTGAGGACACAGCTCTGTGGAGGAAGATGCAGGGCAGAAATGCTCATATATTGGATAAATACAGCACTACTAATGCCATTTTTTTTACCTATTATGAGTCCAAACCAGCAGAATATATCTGAAAAAACTATAGGAACCTTACTGATGCCAACAAAATCTGCCTGTACTGAGCAAAAAGCAACATCAGACCCTTTAATGGCAGCTTTATTCACACCTTAATGTCTTAATTTTCCATGTAAGCCACAGATCTGCCCTCCCACTGACAATGTATTTATGAGACAACCTGCTAGTGACTGTGATGTACCAGCAGCCTCTACAATGCATGCATAAATAAGGAAGGAGAAGTCAAGAAATGGCTCCCTCCGAGAGCTTTTTACCTGCCGTTTGATGAAGCTGGATGTTGTGTCAGAGGACGTGCTGCCATCGGAGCGTTTGAAGCGGCTCTTGCGTTTAGGCAACTTCCTGGGCAGCTGTGATGAAAGAGACACACATACAGGTGAGAGAGAAAAAAAGAGAGAGCAACAGATGAACAGATAGATATGTATTGTTGGATGAACAGACAGCAGCATGAAACCAGCTTCCGCTATGATGATTTTTTTTTAAAGGTTTTTCTTTATAATTTTGACATAAAAGTACCTTTAAGGAGGCTAAAAGAGCTGCTATAATCAGCTGTAGCTTTGCCAAAAAAATCAGGACTACATTAACCTAGCTGCACACAGATGTCTGTGTAATGCAGGAGACAGTTTTCCTGTGGCCTCCTATAACGCAGCCCATTAATAAGACAGTATGGATGTTGCAGTGTGTTGACAGGCCCCTGTAGATTCAGGCTACAGGTGAGTCAGAGTCATGGTCTGCACCTTTAGAGAAAGCACCAGCGTACAAGTCCCATCATGTTACATACAGCATCTGTGCCTTTCCTTCCCTACATTAAGTGTAGATTGAGGAAATGCATTGAAATAAATAATCAATACAGAATCCATTTAGAAAAAAAAGGCCTGGTCTGCGAGTTCAGACTAAAAACAGCAACATCTATGGAGATTTAATGCTGTTTTATTGTGTGTGTGTGTGTGTGTGTGTGTGTGTGTGTGTGTGTGTCGCATCATTAATCGTAAGAGAGGACACTTTCTAATCACTGGCTTTTCATCGATCAAGCATCAATCTGCAGTTTCAGTGAAGGCGGAGGTGAAAAAAAGTAGCTCGGTGCCAAAACGCGACGCCTCAATTTCAAACAACAAGTAGCAAGACCTTTTTTTTTTTTTTTTCCTTTACACTTCGCTCGGTAATCAGACAAATGTGTGAATAAAAAGTGAGCGGACGTACCTGGAAATAGTGCGATTGAGAGCCGGTTTCCACAGCAGACAGAGGGTCTACGGGCGATTTGGACATTTTGACTTGCACCATCTATTGAGAGCGCAGGGAGGCGGGATGCGCACAGACATGGGTTACTGGAGGAAACAACAAGGGATACAAAATACATCTGAATGCATCAAAGACAGCGAGGAGGCGGCACACAGGCGCGAAAAGAGAGAGGAAAAAGGCCGTTAATATCCAAGCTATGCTCATACTCCCGGAGGAAAAAATAAATAAAAGAAAATAAAAACGTGTTACATTGGGGGGGTGAAAAAAGGTGAAGGAGGCAGGAAAGATACCGGAGCTAAAATAACCCGTAGAGACTGGAGCGTCATCCGTCGTGCAGAGGCCCGTACTAACTGTGTGTCTGTGCCGGGGGAGTCGACGCGCAGGGGCGGATTCACTGAATATGGGGGCCACCGGGCTTCATTTTCACCCTTTTTTCCAACTGGGAATGCTGGTACTGGCAGTGGTAGAAGAGGTGCACAAAACTGTTTTCCTAAGTAAAACTAGTAATACAGCACAGTAAAAAAAAAAAAAAAAATGCTGTAAAAGTAAAAATCCTGCATTCAAATTTTTACTGAACCCCGTTCAGAGCCTGATTTTGTTCCAAACACATGCACAAAAATATTACTCTGCCACTATTCTAAATGCGCTCATAAATCAATGGCAATAAAAAAACTATTAACATACTTTATTATGTGTTATTTTTTCTGTCCTTTCCAATGAACGGAGAATCAATGCGGGAAACCATGACAATAAACAGTCTTAAAGACCTTTTTTTTATAACAAAAAACATGAGTTTATTTATTTTTCATGAATGATTAACTCATATCAATGAATAAAAGGGTGCTTTAAAACACACAGCATACATTTTTTTTATTATTTTAACAAACATTCAGATCCCCTGACCAATCCAATGGTCCTGAGTGAAAGCTATAAATCTTTCATATGATATGTTGACTTATATAAGTAATATAACATCTCATGTTTACTTTAAAACACAAATAATGTACTTTAACAATATGATTGATAGATTAAAATGTGCCACCTGCTTCCTCCTTGCCTCACGGTCAGCCATGCCTGCTGACAAAGGGGGTGTCGCTCTACTGCAGCCCACTTTAGATGATGTGGACCACTGTGATTGGTCTGTAGACTTAGTTGGCCCTATGGGGGGTAAAACCCTAACACCTTTTAAAATACCCAAACCATGGGATTTATTAACAAAAACATACAAAACATACAAAAAAACACTAAATAAATTAACATCCCAGGCTGAGAGGCAGCAAGACCAGCAGTCCACAAACAGGAAGCCTCTCTCTGCAACAGGAACCTGGAACATTTAACCCTTCCTCCCTGGCCAGGTGCACCTCATTGTGGACTGATTATGTAGACCTGGGTGGAGCAAGAGGCTGGGGAGGAAAAGGACAAAAAGCACAGGCAACACATACACCCGTAACATAGACATCCATTCAAATCAGTTTGTGCATTCGGGTGGAGTCAGATGACAGTAATCGTAGATCTGGACATCCTAGAAAAGTTATGTCCACTGGAATGATTGGGGTTAAACGTGAAGAGTGAAAGAGAGACATTATCAGCGCATTGGACTTCAATTTACTTCTGTTCAAGGTGGAGCTTTTTTCTGTGTATAATGACTTTGAATAGTAACATAATTAAATATTTTTCATATCTAAACATCATAATAAATCTTTAGCTGTTTGGGGCCCTTTTACTTGGGGGTCACAGGCAGTTGACTGCTTTGCCTAATAGTGAAGTCCGTCCCTGTTAACATAAAAAATGACTCATACCAGGATACATTAATATAATTTGTATATTTCTTTTTTTTTTTTTTTTTTGTAGAAGTGTGTGGTTTTATACAGACACGCTTTTCCTTCTCGTCTGTGCATAATATTTGTTTGTTAAAGGACTTCGGCTAAACCACAGTCAAATGTACAGTATATGTGGGATCTTCAAAGACTCGATCCTGGAATTAATAAAATCGGCGAGATCAGGTTCTTGTGAAACTTTTTTTGCACTCTCAAATTTTTTTTAGAAAAGAAATATCAGAGGAAAGCTCAATAAAAAAAATTGATTATATTTTTGTCTGTGTGAGCTATGTCTGTCTACGCTGTTTTTATTAAATTATGGCTTTGGATTCTTGCATATAACTATTTGGAGGAACTTCTTTGTTAGTATTTTTAATAAAGCCTGACCAATAAACCAACTGCTGGCCAGTATTAGGTTAACAGATATATCAATGTTAACAGTAGATGTCAGCCGATAAATAACAAGAAATTGCAACAGAGACATCCCAAATATATGTTTTATATGCAGTTGAAAGATGACATTAAGGGTGAGAGATGGGGAGCGACATGCACCTTGCTTCACCTCAGCACCCCAAGGCCACCCAGGTACCCCCTTGAAGTAGCAGAATTTATCTTGGATGATGGTGCTGAATCACGTTCCAGTTTCTCATCACATTCAAGTTTTTCAGGAGAACATAATTAAAGGAAAAGTTCAGTTCATTCGCTTTCTTACCGACCACTCTAATGTGTGTATGCTATGTATTAAGCTACAGACAGAATACAGAGTGAGACTCCATGTAGTCCTTGCGCCTGATCAAGGAATAGTTTTGTACAGAACGAGATATAATATTTTAATTAGTAAACTTTAGACATGCTGGTAGGTGGAATTGTTACCTGTGGACAGAGCAAGGTTAACTGTTTCCCCCTGTTTCCAGTCTTTATGCTAAGCTAAGCTAAACGTCTCCGAGCCTTTGTTTCATATCATAGTAACCTACAACAATGACAAGAGTGGTATCAATGTTCAAATCTAACTGTGTGCAAGAAAATTATTAAGCTCATTGAAAACACATTTGCAGCTCATTAATGATCTGTGTGGCAACATGTTTTGTGGCCCATTTTAATTACTGTACAAAGCCACAAAGCCGCGTTCTTGTCTATATTTTGCATCTGAAGGAAAACCACAGCATCCTCCTTCTGCTCCGCTCAGTGGCCTGATTGTACTCCAGCTGTTGCACCAACATGTTTTGGGTTAGAAACAGTGACAGCATCATGCAATTTGTCCACCAGAGAGCACTGACAAGTTTATTTTTCAACTGAACTTAAAATCCACTATAAATTGGGCTGTAATGATATTTATATATTACTGAGTCAAATGACTAAATGTGAAAGTGGTTGCATATAGATGAGTCCACAGAGAATTATCATCTAACCGTGCAGCTCTAATGAGCTTTTAGCTCATTGTTTTGGTTTTACAGCCCACATTTACTGTACAGTTTGACCTCACCAGTATCAGCTCTGTCTCCAGAAACAGGCTGTAATTTAAAGCAAACAAGCTACTACGTGCTGCCTGACCAGCACCAAACTCTACTGGTGGAAAGTAACTAAGTACATTTATGCAAGTACTGTACAATTCTGAAGTACTTGTACTTTACTTGAGTATTTCCATTTCATGCTACTTTATACTTCCACTCCACCACATTTCAGGGAGAAATGTTGTACTTTCTACTCCCCTACATTTATTTGACAGCTTTAGTTACTTTTCAGATGAAGATTTGACACAATGGATAATATAACAAGTTTTTAAAATACAACACATTGTTAAAGATGAAACCAGTGGTTTCCAACCTTTTTGGCTTTTGACGTCTTACAAAAAGCAGTGTGTAGTCGAGGTCACATTTGAGATGTCTATGAGTTGTTAACAGCTCCACCAAATAGTGATTTTTCCCTCTAAACTTGTCACATGGTTTCATTCCAATAATTATTCAAATGATCCAATATTTCACCAAAAATCAAAATTAAAGAAAAAGTCCCAAAACTGATTTGTGTATCAGAACTTTGTCTTTTCTTCTTTCCTCTCCCATTAATCATCTCATGACCCCTCAGATTTATCTGGTGACCCTTTGGGGGAGCCCGACCCCTAGGTTGGGAATCTATGGACTAAACTAGCTAACTGTATATAAAGTAGTTCAAATTAGCTCCACCTCCAGCAGCTACAACAGTAACATGCTGCTCTAACACTGATGCTTCAGTATTAATAATCTAATGATGTCATATATAATAATATAATAATATATCCGTCAGAGGGACAAAACCACTACTTTCACTGCAATACTTTAACTACATCAAGCTGTTAATACTTATGTACTTTTACCTTAGTAGGGTTTTTCATGCAGGACTTTTACTTGTACTGGAGTATTTCTACATTGTTGTATTGGTACTTTTACTTAAATGAAGGATCTGAATACTTCTTCTACTACTGGTGCCAGCTGAGGGTGCAGCTATTGGGAAAAAGCTTTTTTACACCTGTGAAATATATTAAATGCAACATGCAAATTAGACACCTGTGGAGTTGCTGGAATGAATGCCTCATGTGTTATTTCAACATAGACTAGCTTTATTGGCATATTTAATCACTTCCTACACATACAGTATGTCTGTACTGAATGCTTAAGTGCCTCGAGTGAACAACGTAGCCAGAAGTTCCTCTTTTTTTTACACTGGTGCCATGTTGTGGAACAACCTTCTGCTACACATCATGTTTTTAAATATGAGATGATCTTATCGAAGTCAGATTTATAATCTGAAATGACACTTTTACTTTACAAACTGTGATGATGTGTTTGGGGATTTCAGGAGTGTATTGTTTAATTTTTATGATGAATGTCTTTGTGTTTCTTTATATTTTCTTTGTCTTTGAACATCTTGGGACCATGTTGGAAATAAGTGTCACTTTAACATGCTACTCTTTGGATTTAAGTTTTTTTTTTATGTCTGTTTAATCCATAAAATCAATCAAACAATCAATCAATCAATCAATTAATGCACAGAGATTAAATTCATATCAGCCTTTCTTTCTTATTCTGGCATTTGAGCACATATCCCGAAATGTCAGCGTTATTTTGAAGATGCATTATAGAATATTTGTTATTGAAATTTAGGAGTATTACAATAACTAAGTAAGTATAACTAACTTAATAACTTAACTAAGTAACATTTGGGTCAGCTGGTAATGTAGTAAATATTTACCCTTTCTTAACTAAATCACATTTAGCCGTTAAATGAAGCCTTCTTGTTTGGTATGAAAAGTAGTTTTAAGCCTGGTACATTATCTGTTTTTCCTTCACAGAAGAGATTTTAAAGCTTTATTATCGGATGTTTTTATGACTCTTGTAACTGTTTTCATCAATACTTTTATTGATTGTGCAGTTGTTTCTGATTGCCGATTGTGTGCTTGTCTTATGAATGTTTCTTGTTCTCGGGTCTTTCTTGAAAAAGAGATCTTAATCTGAATGAGAGTGACTGATTAAATAACGATTAATTCAAAAAAGTCCTGACAGATGACGCTGACATGGACATTTAGTCACAGACCTTCCTGCTATAACTTTATCCTGAGCTGACAGTCCTCTGCAGGTCGCAGCGCTGTGACTTAACTCATGTCAACACTAACGTAGATGAGTATAAAAACATTGCTCCCAAATACACCAGTCAAAAGTTTGGGCACATCTTTCCATTCGCTTATATAAACAGGAAGGTTTTTCACATCAATTCGCCAGTTATGTGACTTCACTGCTGAGACTGAATCTATTTTTGAACTTGAATGAAGTAAACTGCTTTTTTTTTTTCCTACATCCGCCTTGTGCTGTACAAGTCTGCTGAGCTCAGTCAGCCATTGTTACAGTTCAATCTGGCCAAAGATGGACCAAACGATTACTTTCTCCGTTAACTGTTTGGTCCGAAAAAATGTCAGAAAATGGTGAAAATTGCTCTTCACAATTTCCCAGACTCCAAAGTGACATCTTCAGTTTGCTTTTTTTGTCTGACGAACAGTTCAAAACCAAAAAATAGTCAGTTTACTATCACATAAAGCAAAGAAAAGCAAAAAAATCCTCACAATTGAGAAGCTGCAACCAGAGATGGTCTGGTATTTTTGCATTTTTTGAAAAAAAGACTCAAACATGATGAATTTATTAATTTTCTGATGATTGACAAATTTATTATTTGACTAATTGTTTCAGCTCCACCTAGCATAATGTGGAACCAGCAGACACTAAGTTCTGTTCTGGTTCTGTTCACAGTCTGTGTCTCTAGCTGCCATTCTCCACTGGTCCTCCAGAGGCCCTCAGACTTTTCTCCCTGTTTGTTTGGACTGGTCTGACTGGGAGAAAGCTGTTTTGAGTTGTATCTTTAAAGACTTCTGGCATGATATCATCACCTTTATTAGTTAGACTGTATTCATTGTGCATTGTGTTTCTGGGTTTCTGGTTTTCTGTTTGCCTTGTGTTTTTCCTTCTGTGTTCATGTTCTCCTCCTCAGCCTGCTTTTCCTCTCACACCTGCCCTGCATTCAAGTCCTGCCCTGCCCCCTGTGTCTCCCCCAGCCAATCAGCTCCCTGGTTTTCAGTTCAGTTTTGTTGGATCCTTTGTTCAGTTTGTTCAGTCTGCTCTGTTTGTGCTGCATTCTGTCTCAGTTTTGCTTTGACCTGCCAGCTTTGTTTTTGCCTGCACAAGCCTTAAATAAAGAAGTTATTTCTTCAGCCTCACTCAGCCTAAAATCTCCTGCATTTGGGTCCATCTGCTCCGTTCCACCTAACATTTCCTCTGCTGTTTCCAAACCGCAGTCCTGTCGTAGATACCTGCTACTGGCAGCTTGCTATTCAGACACAGAAGACTAAATATTATTGTGAAAATCTTAATGATACCTCCAAAAGCCAACGTGATTCCTTATTTCATACACAGTCTCTTGTGATATCTATGTAATAACACTCATCTTGCCCAATCGAAAGTAACAAATTTACCAAAAATGTAAATTAACCTGAGGAACTGACACCATTTTGTGAAGCTTTACACTTTTATAAAAGATAATAGCTCATAAAAGATCATTTCTTGTTACAGTTTAATCCAGCTGTAATACTCCATGCAGTAGTACCTCATCAACACAACCTGATAAAGTATGTCGGTAACAAAATTACATAATGTGCACAAGGTCATGCATCAATACTTTCTTTATTCAAAATGAGCACCTTTAATTTTGATACTACTTAATATTTCTGTATTAAATTCATTATGGTACTGAAAGGAAGGATGTGTGATGATATCGTTCAAAGGAAGAGCTGTCGAAGTTCTTATTTTGTAGACGTTTATTAGACGATGGCCATCGGGTCCATTCCATATACAAAGATGGTCTGGGCAATGTACCACTGTCGATGCACAGCTTATATAGGGTTACACATCTGTATCTTATCATATGAATAACATGTTTTCCAGGGGCACTACCTCCGTTGGGAGCCATCCATCAAATGATTGACAGCTATCTCACAACATAGTATGTGTCATCACATGCCCACATCTGGAACCGTTCCAAACTTAACCATGGATCCATTGTTTGTATCTAAAAGGCCCCCCAGAAGGGCTATGCCATATTACCCAAGGTGTCATACAGACTAGGGAATGTTTCTGTCACACGTCCAACATCCAAAATCAGTAAAATACATAGGGTCAGATAAAAATCATACTAACAATTCCCCCTTTTTTTTCTTTTCCTTTTTTCTTTCCCCCTTTTTTTTGCACAAGGATATTATAAAATCAACATATATGACCATAAATGTAGCATCTTACATACACATGTTAAAAAAATACACATAGTACATGTAAAATCTTCCCTTCCATCTTGTCCTCAACTCTTCACGTTACCATGCTGTTTGCAAAATACATCAGTCTTTATTATCCTCTGTTATGTTAGACTACACCTGCTTCACTCTCCCTCACTTCTAATAGTGACCTGGTTACCATTGTGTCCTTGCTACAACTCTTCACTGGCATCAGGGACGAGGCCCCTATTGGTTCTCCGACCCCCCTTTAACCAGACTTCGCCAAATCACTAGCAAGCAAATGAGAATGCTCCCATGTGCGTCTCTTCATACACAGAGTTTCCATGTAACTCATTATCCCCATCTTCTCCACATTTCTGACTATTACAAAATGTCTCTTAGTCCTTAGTCCACATTGTTCATTGGATCTTCAGACGATTCGGATGAAACAGACGTTGAGTCGTCGTCTTCATTCATCTCAGGTGGAGCGTAGATGTAGGTGTTTCTGATTGGGTTCTGGACCAGTATAGTCTTGGAAACAGAAGAAACGGATTTCATGATTAAGGCACGGAAAATTGGGAAACAACAACCCATTATTATGGCTACTATCAACACAATGCCTATGATGGGGGCACATAATCCTACCAGCCAAGCTAAAACAGAATTTCCCCCAAAATACCTTGCGATGTTCTCCCATATCTTGTTTCCTCTGTAACCCATTTCCATTCGTGCATTCCTATTAACTGCAACAATGCTTTCCTGGATATCTCTCAAATTCTTAATCGCAATTGACAAATTGCCACTTCCTTCCGAATCCGAGGGCAAATACGTGCAGCATCCTTCACCAACGATAGCGCAGACGCCGCCGTTGACTGCGGTTAAAGCGTCCAATGCTACACGATTGTCATTAGCAAATCGCTTAATCAAGTCCAATTCACTACTGATAGACTTAAGCGCTAAAGATGTAGAATTAGCCATTAATGCTAAATCATGTCGTGTCAAAGCTATAAGATAATGATTATTGTACTGTAATTCAGTGTTCCAAAATATAGATGCGAACACCATTTGAGAATGAGTGTAAATCTGGTACCCATCATCCAATGCATAATATTGTTCTGCCAAACGCTGAGGATCAGTGTTCCTCAGATGTATGTATCCTTTTACTTCTCTGGCTTCTCTTTTGGCTCTAGACGAAGTCACATTATTTCTGATATACTCTACGGGCTCCACTACATAAGTTACGTCATGTAGTATGCAAATTCCACATCTTCCCTTGAATCGCGGTGGAAGACTGTTCCAAACATGTTCTCCACAGCACCAATAAAATCCTTCCATCACGGGTACACCCATAAATGCCAACTGTGCATAATCGTTCCCTTTATCAATGATGTATCTACATTTGTCCACCTGCACAAATCCCATATTTTGACCTCCTCCTGTGTCATTTTCTTGTCTTCCTTCAAGACATAGGTCAAAAATGTCAGTGTCATTAACAATTGCTGATGACTTCGTCGGTGTCGCCGATAAATCGTATGGCACGTCACAAATGTGTTTCTCATAGAAACTAGTGCATCCCACAAGAGATGGGTGATCTCCTGGTGCGTGAAATTTAGTCACATGAATGCTCACGAGATCCTGTCCATTTGGTTGACTAATTGAGATGTTGGAATAAATTGCATATTGTGTTACTTTGTACATGATGTTATTCTCTTTCATCACTAGATTAAGTATCTTACCGAAATACATTCTATTTGTTCTAATTATTGGTCTCGGAGACGAAGTTGTCAACACGTGTGTTCCTGTCTTAGGGTGGTTTTGGACTACGTACATATATGCTAGTGTACATAACGCGGGTAATCCTTCTGGTCCTTTAAGAGGTTTTGCTACTAGAACAAATACATCTCTAGTTGACAACGGGAGTAACGAACATGCATAGCAAGATTTCTGTGTCAATCTTCTAACTCTTCTCTTAACTGATTGGTACCACAAATTAGATTCAAAAGGATGGCCTGATCCTGGTTTAATGTTCAATTCCTTGTAAGTGTGTGTATCGTCCTCCTCAGTCACCTCATTCGCCTTTTGGTCTCTCCCTGTTGTATTCGGCCATTCTATTTTTTGGGTGTCTTCACTGCCTATTTTATCTTTTTCATCTTCTGTTTCTGATGTAAATTTAGCTGTTTTGGGAATCCAATATGGTGCGCAAGTTCCCTGCCAATTTGGAGGTATGAAAGTATACACATTCTCTCCACACGACCAAATCACATTATCCAGAGCTGGAAAAGGATAACTGGTGAGAATATATATATTACTTCTGCATCCTTTAGTAAACCCAAGGTCATATCGTATGATACCTGTTATCGCATTTACACATACTTGAGGTGGTTTTCTCTGAACGGCCCTCAACACAATGGAGTGAAATTCTTTATATGCACCTTGATCTATGTGCACGTAGAATTTTGGTGTGATATTCTCCCATACATCATTACAAAAGTCTACACTCGGTCTTGACGTCAGTGCACTCAATACAAATATTCGAGTTACAATTGTCTCATTTGCTACCGATTGGTAGTCTACTTGCACATCTACCTTATGTGGTTCAATTGTGATGTATGTGACCTTATTAATGTAGTAAGGTTTGGTTGCATCAGTTGTTAGTGGGTAGTACAGACATTGCATTTCCAAATCAGTCACTGGTACGTGATCCATCATTCCTACTTCCATGTGCGGTCTAGGTTTCACAATCTCTGACCTCTTCGCTCTTCTCATGCGCTTAGTCATCCTCTTCATCCATTCACTTTTCTCTTCTTTTCTATTCCACATGCTTTTGTCTTTCTCATCACTTCCATCATTCATATTAATTCCGTCTACATTACATTGTACAACTATCCAAGTAAATATCATGCCGCATGCTATAATGCTTAGAATAACTCTGGGGTTAGTTATTTTAGTAAACTTTAAAATGTTAGATGTGTCATGCGTGTTTCTCCCTCGTTCACGCTCTCTCATCACTCCCCTTCGTGTGTTTCTGTCGTTGCCGTCTCCGCCTCTTGTGACGTTGCCGTATTCGCATCTGTCGCCTCCATTTCGGTCGATGGTGCCGCCCTCACTCTGGATGCGTGAATCCATTGTGGTTGTCCTTTGACCTTGACGGCGGTCCTTGTCACCATCAACACTTGAGTCGGAGGTCCGTAGCGTGGTTCTCCTCCTGTAGGCTTTAGACTGCGAATCAGCACGTAGTCACCTGGTTGGAAGTTATGTGTAGGCGTATCAGCTGGAAAAGGAAGAGCGTCAAATACCTGCTGAGAATACTGAGAAACGAAAGAAAACAGATGTTTAACGTAATTTTGTTGTAATTCTTGTAGTTGTGTCAGATCCACTGGTGTTCTCTCGTTCATCTTGACTCCTAAAGGAAAAGGTCGTGCCATTAACACTTCATGTGGCGACAATCCAGTAGTTTTGTTCGGCATTGCTCTTATAGACAAGAGCGTCAATGGTAATGCCTCTATCCAATTTAGCTGTCTGGATTGGTGCACTTTTATCAATTTTTCCTTAATCGTTCTATTTGTTCTCTCTACTTGAGCTGAACTTTGTGGATGATAAGGAATATGAAAATTCCATTCGATTCCTAATGCTTTAGCCAGTAATTTAGTTACTCTCGACGTGAATGGAGTTCCATTATCCGAGTCAATGCTCTCAGGTATACCAAAACGTGGAATAACATGTTCCATTAAACACTTGACTACAGTTTGAGCATTTTCTTTTCTTGTTGGGAACGCCTCCGGCCATTTAGAAAATCGATCCACAATCACGAGTAGATATGCATAGCCTCGACATTTGGGCATATGCGTAAAATCAATTTGTAATGACTGAAAAGGTCCTTCCGGTCTTGGCAAGTGTTCATGCCTTGGTGGATTATTATGTGGATTGCATCGTGCACAAATTAAGCATCTTTTGATATATCTTCTAACATGCTTCTCCAAACCTATCGTGAAAAACAATTTAGATATGTAATCTGTTACCGCTTTGTAATTTACATGAGTTATCCCATGTACATACGCGATTAGAGGATCATATGCTAGTTTAGGTAAGGCTACTCTTTTATCCTTAAATTTCCACAAATTATCCACATCTTTATGGCAGTTCTTCTTTAGCCACAACTTTCTTTCTGCCTCTGAGGCTTGTGTTTGAAATTCAATTAAATCATTAACAGTATAAGGTGGATTAGTCGTTTGTACTGCCATTAGAGCTGTGTTCAACCATGGTGGGAAGGTTGCATTTAAAGCTGCCTCTCTAGCATATTTGTCTGCTAAGTTATTTCCTTTTGCCACTTCTGATTCGCCTTTAGAATGGCCTGCACACTTTACTATGGCAAGTTGCTCTGGTAACATCATGGCTGCCAATAGATCTTTCACTAAAGTAGCATGTTGAATTGGTTTTCCTGAGGTTGTTATAAATCCTCTATTTTCCCAAATTTTACTGAAATCATGCGCCACCGAAAACGCGTATTTTGAATCCGTGTATATCGTTGCAGTCTTATTTTGTGCTAGAGTACATGCTCTAGTTAAGGCTATTAGCTCTGCCGCTTGTGCTGATGAAACAGGTAGCCTATATGCTTCAATACATTTATCTTGATTGTCCACAATTGCGTAACCTGATAATGTGGTTTTATCATCCGGTCTCATTGATGATCCATCACAAAATAAGATGAGGTCATTAATTTCCAAAGGCGTTTGTTGCAAATCTGCTCTCACACTGGAGGTGGAGTTAATCAATTCCATACAATCATGTTCCACTTCCTCGTGTTCTTTGTCTTCCCCATGTAGTAATGCCTTTAAATGTAGTGCGGGGTTAATATGTGTTGTGGTTGAAATAGTTAGATTTTGAGTCCCTGTTAAAATGTGCTCATAATTACTACGTCTCTGGCTAGTCATATGTTGTGTTGTTATGTTGAGCAAAATAATGTTTACCACATGTGTTGTATGTAATACCAGTGGATGTCCTAAGACTATCGTTTGTGCTTTCTCAACCATGATGGCAGCAGCGGCAACAGCTCGTAAACAAGGAACCATGCCTTGTACGATTAATGGAAGTGTTTTGGAGTAATATGCAACGGGTCTTGACCTGTCACCATGCATCTGTGCTAACACTGCGGATGCAACAGTACCATTCTCTGCCACATAGAGGTGAAAAGTTAGCTTGTAATCCGGCAGTCCCAATGCTGGAGCTGTGCAGAGAAGGTATTTGATGTGACGAAAGGCTTGTTTCATTTCCTCATTCCACTGGATGTCGTTCGGAGCATCCTTGATGGTTGCCTTGCGCAATACAGAGTCATATGTGGCATAATCAGCCAACCATGCCCTACAATAGTTCACCAGACCCAGAAAGGATAAAAGTTCAGTCTTTGTCTTTGGTCTTTTGATGTCTTTTATTGCCTTCACTCGTTCGGGAGACAAATATCGGCATCCATCTCTTAAAACAAAGCCCAGATAGTTGACCGCTGGCTGGCAAAACTGTAGCTTTGTAAGAGAAGCTTTGTGTCCACCCATGGCGAGATGCTTTAGGAGAGCAATAGAGTCTTGGAGGCAGTGAGACTCAGTTGGTGATGCTATGAGGATATCGTCAATATAAACACATAGCGTAGATGGTCCGGGTAAGGTCAATTGAGCCAGATGCATATTAACCGCTGAGGCGTACACAGTTGCTGAATCAACAAAGCCCATTGGCAAGCGCCTCCACACATACTGCTCATTTTTGAATGTAAATGCAAACAAATCTTGTGTATCCCGATGTACAGGGATGGAGAAATATGCTGAGCATAAATCTACCACTGTGTAAAATTTAGAGTCTGCTGGCAGTGCTGCTAAAATGGAATTAACATCTGGTACTACTGGTGCAATAGGATAAACGGCTTCATTAACTTTTCTTAAGTCTTGTGTGAACCGATATTTATTTGTTCCTTGCTTTAAGATTGGATTTATCGGCGTATTATTTTGGGATCTTCTCTTAACAATTACTCCTTGTTGCAATAAACTTTCAATAACCGGTTTAATTCCTTCTTCCTTTTCTTTAGAAAGTGGATATTGCTTAACGTAAACCGGATATTTATTGGGATTAATTTTAGCTCGATAAGGTGGTATATTTAATAATCCAACATGATTAGCATGCAGTGCCCATAGTTCTGTTGGAACTGACGCTAATATGGATGGCGCTTTCAATTGAATTTCTCTCATTGCATTCTCCACGATCAGTGGTTTCATATTATGCTGCAACGGTTTAATGAAGAAGTGAGTTGGTTCTACATTATAAGACCATATGACATAGTCTTTGTTTTGATCTTTATTATCTGGTACTTTTTCAAGGTATTCAATACATGATTTCACTAATGGATCAATATCTGTAAAGTCTGTGCGTACAGCACATACAAAGAATCGAATCTCTTTAGTTGTTGTTTTCCATAATAATACAAGACCATTGGGAGACATGTAAAAACATGGTGTATTTTCATCCATTTCCTTTTGACTCGTCATCTTATTTGAGAATGGAGGATCAACTGGTTTCATATGTAATATTTTAGCTGCAGCTGCTTGTTGACATGCCGCTAATTTCTTGATTTCGTCCATGGCAAACAACCTGTAAATTAAATCAACATCTGTTAATGTGGATGTAGCTATATAAGCTGTTCCAATGTTATGAGACAATAGTTGATGCACTCTATCTGCAGGAATGTGTATTTCCAACCCATCTGGAGAGCATGAAATAACCGCATTTAATTTGCTTAAAATGTCTCTTCCTAATAGTGACATTGGTGTCGTATTACTCACTATGAATGAATGTTGAAATTTATGTTCATCCACACAAGTTGTCAAAGGTATAGACATTGGTTCAGTTTGAGTCACTCCAGAAATGCCAATTGACTTAACGATTTCCTTACTAACTGGGCATTTCAAATCTTTTCTTCTCAAACACGACATAGTAGCTCCAGTGTCCACTAAGAAAGGGATCCTTTTACCTGCAATGCTCAAGGTTAACTGTGGTATCTCAGATGGTTTACTAGAAATCTGTAATTGAGGTGTATTAATTATCACTTTAACATGCTGTGAGTTTAAATCATCCATGTCCCTCTGTTGTCTGAGTCATGCATTCCATATCACGTTTCCTGCAGCAGCTGTTTCAGACTGCTGGTTCGGTGTCTGTGTTCGAGGCTGTGTGTATGGGCGTGTATTATTGTTAAAATTTGCTCCTGTGTATGTTTGTCTTTGACATTCTTCCTGCCATTTTAGTTCACAATCTCTTGCCCAATGTCCCATCTGTTGACAATAATGGCATACATCAGATAGATTTCGCCTTGCTCCACGTCCAATCCCATTCCTGTTGAAGTTTCTCCCCCTTCTTGTCATCTGCCTGTAACCTCCTCTCTGTGTGGGGGCCCAACTCTGCCCCTCACCCCAAGCTCCATTTCCTCTGCCTCTGCCTCTTCTCATCTCTCTCCCTCTGTTCGTGTTTTGGAAACCTGTTAAATTGTATGTTGGCTCTTCGTGATTGAGTTGCAAAGCCTGTGTCATATTCTTATTCTTTTCAAACAACCCAATGGCGTCTAACTCCCTTATTTTCTTTAACAATTCTTGTGGAGTTAAAGAGTAAACATCTGGTGCGGCGATTTTTAGAGTGTAAGAAGAATTTGAATCTAGTCCATTTAGAAACATAGCAGTGAAAAAGGGATCTTTGTCCTCCTTTATTTCTAATTTGGCCTGTTCTTTCCAGCACTTTTGAAATCTCGCTGCATATTCAAACATCGGTTCATTAGATTTACGTTTGCAGTTCAAAATTTGCGTGATATCTCTCTCTTGCGCAGCATTCTTTTGAAGAAAATCAGCCATTTCTCTAATGTGTTCTTCTTTATGCCTTTTGTCTAACCATGGATATTTCTTCTCCAGTCGAGTTTCATGTTCAAGAGGACCATCATTATCAAAACTTAATGTTTCACACGCTTCTATCAGTTTATCTACACTAATATTTGGCATTAAAGTTGTCAATATGTAACGAACATCTCTCCCTGACATTGCGCTATGCATTAAAGCAGTTGTCCACCAGTTCAGAAAGGCTGTGGGATTTATCAATGGTTTAGGGGCATCCCGTGTGATTTGTGATATTTCACTCAGCGTCAAAGGTTTGTCTAAAACTCTATCATCAAACGTGACTAGTGGAAACGCAACATTCAAAGTTTCTCCGTCCGCTGATTGTTTCTCTTGCTCCTCTTGATATTGTATGTATGTCATTATAAGATCGTGAAGAATTTCCGCATCTTTATCCGTAATACTGTTAATTACCGCTTTAGTATATTTAGGGTCTTTAAATCTCTCTACATCTAATGTGAAACCTTGTTCGCGCTCATACCGTTTCAACACTCTTTTGAAGCTATCAATCATGCATTTAGATACTTCATTGATCTCTATCTCTTGTCCATTCTTCAGTATGGCAAAACATTTTTTAAATTCACAGGACATTGCTTCCTTCAGATAGTTGATTTGTTGTGCCCGAATTCTGTCACTGTGCCCATGATACTTGTTCGATATCATATCAAACATTTTCCTACAGTTTTGCATCCATTCAAAAGTACACTGTCTTCTCCAGCTCTTGATTTGATTGGATATACTTTCCACTGGAAATATCAAAGATGCAGTGACTTTTTTCGGCGTGCAAGATTTAGTTTTGTTTTCTGTACATAAAATCATCCATTCCATAATTTCATTATCAGATTCATATTCGGGCGGAGATGTAATGTCATCTATATTAGGATATAACTTATTCTCTGGTGTTGTCTTGATCATTTGTGTTTTCTCCCCTTGCACTTGTTCCGTATTCATTGTATCTTGTGTCATTATAAGGTTAAATTTCTTCTTTTTCATTAGCTTTTTTGTCATATTTGCTGGCCATTGACGACTCATCATTTCCCATGCTTTGAACACCTTTATCATATATTCTTTGTCCCAACTCGGATTAGGTACGGCAGTATTATCCATTATGTATGCTCGTATGAAGTCTAACTTACTCTTGTCAAAACTACCGTCTCTGGGAAATTTATTATCTGTCCACTCGGAGATGTCTGTTAAGAATGGTTCGATGTAGTAAAATCCTATTTTAGTTTGCATCCACTCTCTAGGTGTCATCTGATTTATTGTTTTAGCTTTAACTTCTTTAAGGTGAGGGTTCGTCTTTAACAATTTCTTCATTGCTTTCCTTTCCTTTCTTGGTAGATCATGTTCTGTTTTGTGTTTTATCTCAATCTCCTCTTTACTCATTTTACTGGATTGTGACCCCATGATTAAATGTTGTTAGTATATAATACACCAAAGCATGCAGCGTCTCTGAAACAAGAACTTTCTTATGTCTCTTCCACTCTCTTTTCTTTTTTTTTTTTTTTTTTTGTGCGGGCTGATATAGCGATCAACTGTATGTCAGAACGCACTCAACCGCTATATAATCAAAATCACAATAACATTTATTTACAAACAGCACAAGGCGCTAGACAGCCCTTGCCTGTGACACTCGTCCAGACTCACTTTCTCTCTCAAAGTGCTCTAACAGTGTCTCTGTCGGGACGGAGCGCTCTATAGCCTCTCGTCTGCACCCCTGCCCAGACCCGCCTTTCTCTCTTTTGAAAAGCGCTCTGACAGTGTGACTTATACTGTGTGTCCACTCCGGAGATTTCTCTTTTTTTTTTTTTCTGTGTCTGACCTCTCTTCGTCAGAACACCAAGGCGCGCGCTCGTAAGGCACACACAGTCCGACCCCAATGATAAATTATATGTTAAGTGCTCCTGACAACAGTTGCTCAATACCAATCAACAATCACTATGAGAAGTGGTTCCAATAACCGTACCAATGTAATTAATAATTTGAATCAGTCCCACATAGCCAATAGAACAACATCACACCACATCATCCAAAAACCAGGTACTTCGCAGTGAGCAGTCAGGTAAGCAGTGAAATTCAAAATATCACAAACATCTGCTTACCTGATATCTCGTCACCGACTGTTCGTGACGCCAAATGAAAGGAAGGATGTGTGATGATATCGTTCAAAGGAAGAGCTGTCGAAGTTCTTATTTTGTAGACGTTTATTAGACGATGGCCATCGGGTCCATTCCATATACAAAGATGGTCTGGGCAATGTACCACTGTCGATGCACAGCTTATATAGGGTTACACATCTGTATCTTATCATATGAATAACATGTTTTCCAGGGGCACTACCTCCGTTGGGAGCCATCCATCAAATGATTGACAGCTATCTCACAACATAGTATGTGTCATCACATGCCCACATCTGGAACCGTTCCAAACTTAACCATGGATCCATTGTTTGTATCTAAAAGGCCCCCCAGAAGGGCTATGCCATATTACCCAAGGTGTCATACAGACTAGGGAATGTTTCTGTCACACGTCCAACATCCAAAATCAGTAAAATACATAGGGTCAGATAAAAATCATACTAACAGGTACTTAACAGAATCTTACTAAAGACTTGATAATGCACAGTGACTCTTGTAATAAGTTAAAGGAACTAAATGCAAATTACACAAACTCATAATGGGTTTATATTATCTTCTAATAGGCACGTTGTTCAAAACCAGATAAAATAAAAGGATCTCTTCAGTTTAAATGAATAATTGTAGATGCTGACTTACTCAACAGTTATGAAAAAACATATTAAAGATGATTGTGGGCTTTATATGCAGTGTTAAAGTGAAAAAACGTCCATGTTTAGAGTGTCACACTAGTGAACGGTTGTATCTTACAGCTCACAGGTTAACTGTCAACAACTGCAATTAGTGTTTCTGCAACGTCACCTGTTCATTTCTGTTTGTTTAACAGTTAAAGTGTTTTGACAGGGCCTTTATCACCTATCAGCTTTTGTAAATACGTCTCTGTCAGGTCTGATTTACAGTCGTTTAGACACTGACAATAAATCACTGGATGTTCCTTAGAAACCTGATCCTGTGAAAGAGCTTTGTTCGATTCCCAGAATTCACTAAAGGTTTGTCAGAACTGTTGTTGTTTATACTGTATTTCAGACTTATTAGACTTATTCTGATTTTTTAAAACAATACACAAAAGCAAGGGAAGTAAGTCAAAAAGGACATCTTTCATCAACATACAACTTTATCAGTGATATAGTTTATTTACAGAGAAGGGTTCCACTACTTTTACAGTTTTAGTTTTAGATTATCATCAGTGTTCTCTGACTTTCCTCAGCTGCTAAAATCCAGATGATATCATCTCAAGAAGTTGACAATCAATATCAAAAATTTCAACGCTCATCTAGCTCGCTTTTAACTTTCACTGTGAGCTCACAGCAATAACCTTTACAAGCAGCAGCAAGACTTGCTTTTCCCCCAATTTTGAAGAAAATGAGGGCTACATACGGTACTCAATGCTGGAAAAATACATCTTTTACACATTTTTATTTACAATATTCACAGTGTACATTCTCCTAAAAGGATGCTATTGAGTATCAATCATAGACAATACAAGTAAGGACAATGCTATTTGTTGGAAAGATGCAAACTCAATATTCATACAATTATCATCATAATATCAATCAGTTACTGTGTAGAGTTTTACTGTCATATTAGCCAGCTGGAAATCAGCACGGCAAAGACAAAACAACTAATTATCTGTACAAAACAAGATTTAAAAGTTTCACTTGATGCCCAACATGTTGAAACTGTGCAAAGTTTTAAACATCTCGGTACCGTTCTTGACTTCAAGGTGATCTTCTCTGAAAATACAGAGTATATTTCCAAGAAATGCTCACAGCCACTTTATCTTCTCAGAAGACTCAGCAGCCTTGGTGTTAGTCAGCAAATTTTATAACTAGTGTACAAAACTCTTGTTGAGAGTGTTTTAACTTTTCATTTTGGTACAGTCACTTAAACTGCAGATCTAAGAATAAACTGACAGCCAGCAGAATAACCCTAAATGTCCTTGATTCAATCCAGTCCTCTGTTCAGCCAGTTTGAGTCTTTGAGCTCCGGGAGGCGCTGTAGAGTTCATCTGGCTACTAGAAGTGTATTGAAGAAGTCCTTCATCTCAAGTGACTGATGAGATTTAATCCACAGACATGACGTGAACTGTTTTTAATGTGTAATGTAGCCTTGTCCCTATGTTTGTTATGCAGATTGCTTCACTTTTTATCTCTTTACTGTAAGAATCATGTGTAGTTTATCTTCATGTTTTGGTGAGAAAAAGAATTTTCCACTATAAGAAAGATCCATTCTATTCTATTCTATTCTATTCTATTCTATTCTATTCTATTCTATTCTATTCTGTTCTATTCTGTTCTATTCTATCGATATTGAAGTCATTTACTTATAATTATTGTTTTCATTAGACCACCGTTAATTGGGAAAGCATGTTAACCAATTTCATGATAATGTGTTAATGGTGAGATTTAAATTAATATATAAATGCAGTAATAACACTCATGTACTTATGGTTTGTTTTTGTTGTTGTTGTGGAAGAGGAAGCTCTGATTTAAAGAGCTTAAACTTATATATACTCATATAAACTTATATATTATGTGTGTGTGTGTGTGTGTGTGTGTGTGTGTGTGTGTGTGTAATATGTATATGTATATAATATATCTAATGTATATTTGTGTGCTTGTATTTATTTGTTGTGGGTCTGACTGTTTAAAAGGAATTGAAAATGAAAGTAGATTTTTGTTTTGTTTCATTGTGCAGTTTTCTGTCTCCTCAGATAAAAACATTTTTTAGTGACCCCACGCTGGCTCTTCTACCTGTTGGTCTTTATTTACAGAGCCAGTAGTCTACATTGTGATATGTAGTCCCATTTAGAGTACTGGTAATCCAGATTTGGTAATCCTGAAAAATTTGTATCTGGATCAGAGTGATCTAATCCAATGATGCTTTGAATAACCGGCACAAAAGTAATATGGATCACCTGATCCTGGATGGCAAAATACTGGATTTCCATATCCGGATCATTGTGATCCAGATGAAACTTTTTAAACAACTGGGCCCAGATCACAACTGCAGACTCGGTTCACCTCTAGAGGGAGTGCCGAGTTACTAAAGTGGGAATGAGAGAGTGGTGTGAGCAGGGCTGAGGACAGCTGCGTCAAACCAGCCAAAGTTACAGACAGAAAAACACCGGAAGTGAGACTTATCGTACCTCAACATTAAAACTTATAACATGGAGGAGACGGAGGGTGAACACAACCAGAAACAATACAACACAACACAGTCAAATGCAGGTAGAAAACTAAATTATATTATATATTAATTATTTTAATGTTTTGTCCGGGGGAGAGTTAACATGCACATTTTGCTTAATCTCATTTATTTCTGTAAATTTGCACAGATATATAAACCAGAGTCTGGTATGTAAAATAAACGCACATGTTGATGATGTTTCTGTATAACAGCAGTCACTGGCAGCATCATGTTTACTGCTGATAGGATGGAAACATGTTTATTGTTCAGAATAAAACAGAGAGACATTATGAAATAAATAATCATATAATACAGTAATATATATATAATATAAATTCAATTTTAAATAAGTACAAATTTAAAACTCATAATTATGAAATTGCATGTCATAATTACTCATTCTAACAGTTATAGAGTTTATTACATGTAATTTATATTTAATTCTAGCTGTTTTTATTTTGAAATGGCCCTTTTACAAAATATATCTGTCAAAAAAATAAATAAAATAAATAAATAATCTATGATGAAAAATGACATGAAATAAAACAGTTATTGGAAACAAAAACGTGCTGCAAGATAAAAACTTGAGAAAAGGGACGTGATGAAATAAGAACTGATTGAATGAAAAAACAAATCTGCACTAAACTCTGTTGTTGTGAAAAAAACAGGTTGAAAATACATTTCATAACAATAAACTGTGTTTTGTAGATTAGATGTATTGATTATCTCTTTGTCTCATTGTCTCATCTCATTATTTCATTGTTATTCTGTTTGTATTGATTGTATAATGTATTCAATATGAATTATATGTTTTATAATTTATGTAATATTGTTGAACACTTTGAGCATTCAATATTAATCATCGCACAACCCCTCAGATTTATCTGGTGACCCTTTTGGAGGGGCCCGACCCCTAGGTCGGAAACTACTGGACGAAACTAGCTAACTGTATATAAAGTAGTTCAAACTAGCTCCACCTCCAGCAGCTACAACAGTAACATGCTGCTCTAACACTGATGCTTCAGTATTAATAATCTCATGATGTCAAATATGATAATATATCAGTCAGAGGGATGAAATGAGTACTTTTACTGCAATACTTTAACTGCATTTTTCTGCTAATACTTATGTACTTTTACTTCAGTAGGATTTTCATGCAGGACTTTTACTTGCAATGTAGTATTTTTACATTGCTGTAGTGGTACTTTTACTGCAGTAATGGATCTGAATACTTCTTCTACTATTGCTCTCTGCAAGGAGCTTTAATGTGAACAATAACCGGAAGTGTGGTGTTTGTATTTCATCACCATCTTGACAGTGGTGCTTGGAGCCGAGAGGGTCAGGGGGAGGAGAGGCAAGGGAGTGGAGCGAGAAGACGACAGGAGGAGATCCACAGGGTGACCACTTTAACCGGACCATCTTCGGACAGCTCGCCCCCACCAATGGTCCTCCACCCTGGCCGCTGTGCTGCGGTCCTGCCGGGGAGCAGAAACACAAGATGATCACGGTGAGTCCGTCTTTCTGACCGTATGTGAGTGCTTCTGCTGCTGCTGCTTCTGCTGCTGCTGCTGTTGCTGCACACTGCAGGCCGACATATATAATATATGTTCTCCCGTCACACAAACGTCTCAAACGCTGTTGCATTGGACCGTAGACGCCTCTGCCACTTCTCCGTCAATACACCATTTCTGCCGGAGTGAATGACATAAGGCCTCCGTTGCTGCTTCATGCTGCTGCTGCTGCTTCATGCTGCTGCTGCTGCTGCTGCTGGTTGGTGGTGGTGGCAGAGGATACACGGTCACTACATGTTTTCATATACGGATACATAACATATAAGGAGGATGAGCCGCATCACTGTGCGCTTCTTATTCCAGCTGATCTTGAAGGCTGTTCATAGGCTGCATTCACACGCTTGCAGGTTGCATTTTAGATGCTCCAAAAAAATGATCCACTGCAGCCGCATTTTATTCCAATAATTACACAACTTTAAACTTAAACATCTCCACGTAGACACCCTCCTCGCCTCTGTGTGTGCACATGTGTGTGTGTTTTTTATTTTTATAAATGATTTTTTTAAAGTGTTAATCAGTCCTCCATCCACTGACTGATGCTGAGGAATGTGCAGCAGCAATAACGTGTTTATACCTGTTTATTTACCCAAGACTCATGTTTGTCAATACACTAAATCCCGCCAGCTATTGCTTAGCTGCTGGTTGAAGGACGTTTGCAATAAATATGAGATAAAATAAAGAGCTGACAGCGGCGTGTTTGTGCGTTAAGTTGGTCGCACCGGACGCAGCGGAATGGTTTTATGGTCCCCGCTATGGTTGTCACATAGGCCACGGTGTTATGTAACAAGAAGCCTACGCTGTTTGAATGCGGGCCCTCACACACGGCCTGTGCATGGTTTTTTTTTAATACACCGGATCATCCGCACATGAGCAAAACAGCCGCAAAAAAACGCAAAAAATGTCCATTGAACGCTGTGCATGCCTTTGATTTCCCCTAATTGCTTGATCTGTTCTCGCGTCTGTATCATCATCATCATCATCTGGCTGATAAGTGAGCCACACAGAGAGAGAGAGAGAGAGAGAAGGAGAGAGAGAGAGAGAAAGAGAGAGAGAGAAGCATGCACAGCCTCGGACATCATCACAAGCCCACAATGAATGACTTTATGCGCGTTGTTTGTGGCTGTTAACGCCACTGTAGCGGCTGTCCGGTTGAAAATGTCCCCTAGGAATAGTCAGTCACCCCCGCCTTCCCTCTCTCTCCCCTCTCTCCCCTCTTCACTCTCCCCTCCCCTCCCCTTCCCGCTCCTCTGCTAAGCGCTAGTGGGGGAAACCGGAGAGTACAGCCAAGCAGCACCATGCAAACACACAACCGAGCGACTGGCAACACCGCGACGTTTGCAAATGGGTACAAGCTGGTCGACCTTGTGCAGGGGAGTGAGGGACGCAGGGACGGTGGAGGAGGAGGGGGAGGGAGGTGTGTGTGTGAGAGAGAGAGGAGGAGGAGGGGGGGGGGGGGTTCTCCTTGAATCTTGTCGATCCGCTGCCAGGGAGGAGGGATACGGCGTGGACGTGCCAGAGAAGGCGCACGCATGCAAGAGATAGTATAGAGAGGAAATGCTCTACTTTTGCTTTTTTTTTTTTTTTTTAAATTGACATTTTTACAGACACCATAAAACCTCCATACATTTTCTTTTTTTGCAAACTGTAAAACTAAGCAGAACAATAAGAAACACACAAAAAACCAAAAACAAAACAGTCTGGTAATAACTTCACATGACCTTCATAAATATAAATCAAGTAACATAACTAATATCAAATATGACAGTGACTCATACAAACATACTCAAGACAATATAAAACTAATTAACAACAAAAAACAAAACAAAAACAACAACCACCAAACAATACAAAAAAGAAAGGAAAAGAAAAAAAAAGGAAAAAGGGGGGGGGGGCGCGTCTGTACAGCCAACAGTAAGACCGGAAGTTCCTAATGACATAATGACAAGCTATAATATGAGATAACCCACACCGTGTAATGGATAATCCATATTGTCCTCTGAGATACAGGAATCAGTCAGACATAGTAATCAAACACGGTGTTTCAGAGGCCACAGATAGGCAGTCAATCAGCTTTACAGTCAGTGTTTCTTTAATTGGGACAAAAACAAGCTGGAAACGCTATTCTTGCTTTAACAACACAGTGTGCCTCACCGGTGATAACAGAGGCGAGGAGGTGCGTTGCGTTTGCATGTCTCTCTATAGCAGTGGTTCTCAAACTGACACAAATTAGACCACAGACCCCCATCTGATGACATTTTTGCTTTTAGATGTTTTATTACAGGAAGTGTATGAAACCCATGACCAGAATAGTCATACATTCAGTCATTGTGTTACATAAGGATTGAATTTTAGTGAAAATAAATTATTCCCCTTTATGCTAGGGACCCCCGGACCTCACTTTGAGAACCACTGCTCAGTACTCTGTGGGGCTCATGAGTGTGGAGGCCTGGCTGGTGAGATCAGATGGTAGCAGGTGCTGTGGCTGTTTTATAATTCAGTCAGCACGAAAACAAACAGTACTTACAATAAATAATCACACTAATATATTATTATATTAACTTCTATGGTAAAATGCTGTAGGGATATTATAGTGATATCAGAGGAGACATCAATAGTATAAAAAAGAAAGAATTTACAGTGAAAAAATATGTAAATATAGACTTTACTAACGTGCCATGTTAGATCAAAGCTCACAGATGTGCAGTTATGAGATTATGGGGTTTTACGTTAATATAACGTGTAATGTCCGTGGGAGGGATAGAGGCCGTGTCAGTGGGGGTCTCGGGCTTTGTTGATGAGGCCGGCTGCAGATGGGAAGAAACTGTTCTTGTGTTGTGATGTTTTGGTCGTGACAGACCTCAACCTCTTGCCGGAGGGAAGCGTTTCAAAAAGTTTATGAGTTTATTTAATAAAAGTAGATTAAATGTGAGCTGGTCAGCATAAACCCATAACTGAATATGACAGAAACCCCCGTTTTTAGTCCCTAGAGAACATTAGGGGAATATTTTAGATATTTTCTGTTAAAAATCTGATGCACTGATTTCACTTTTTCTCTCCCAATACTGATACCTCAACGCACCCTTTTTCTCACAAATGTAAAATCTGTGTATCTCACTGTGAGGAGCTCACTGGGATCTCTCTCTTGTAAGGTAACATGAAGGCAGACATCGCTGTGACACTAAAAACTGAATTAGTGGCCTGTTGTGACTTAATGAAAGTAAATGATAACAGAAGCACAAAATGTTATGAAGACATTGACAAAGAACTGTAGAATGGTCGCTGATTGTTTTCTTGGTAAATCGATTATTCGTGCAGCCTGTAAAATGTCCATCCAAGCTCCCAGAGTCCATTGTTACTCTTCAAAATATCTTGTTTTGCCGCCATATAGTCCAAAACCCAAAGATGAGCAGCTTATTGTTATAGAGGAGCATGAATACCAGAAAATATTCACATTTGGGAAGCTGGAACCAGTGAATTTTTGCTAAAAAAAATTGCTTAAACGACTATTTGATTATTAAAATCATTGCTGATTAATTTTCAGTTGATTGGTTGATCGGTTAATTGAATAATCATTGCAGCTCTAATCCCCAATCTGTTTAATAAGGACAGTATACACCCAGATACCAATCAGATGTATTGGAGCAATGCATCCTAAAAAAACTAGACACAATTTAGATCATATACAGCAATATATGTCAAAACATGTAGTGTATCAAATATAAACTTAATTAAACATATAACACTTTCAAAGACCTCATATATAACAGATCATTATCATTATCTGATTCATTATCTGTCATGTCACATTTTTAGAAAAAGCTGAACTCAAAGATTATAAAGTTCATGAGAGAGTGGACAGTAATATAATCTTTACTTTGTAATTTCATCCAACAACACCAGACTGATTTAATTACACACATGTCTGTGATTTATGTATGTTATGTGATGCTGGAATTGATTTTAATGGACTTTTGGTTTAACGCTGTAGGGCCTACAGAGCTGGCGCCGTCATGGTGTGTATACCATGACTGTCTTGATATTCGTCTTGACAGTGTCCTGTTGTCCGGTGGCATTTATCTGTATTTATTACTCGTCTTTTATCGTTGATTGTGATAATAAACAGAGCTTGAAGGAGTCTCCTCTTTATCTTCAGTCCAGCTGGCTCCAAAAAGCTGTTGTGTGTTTATACCAGGGGATGTGTTTTTTTGCACGGGGGTCAGAAAGTGCAGTTTCACCTCAAAAAACCCAGACCTACAATCTATTTTGGGTCCGACCCTACCTCTCCCTCCCCCTCCCTCCAGTTTTGGAAGTAGCTCGTTCTAGTCTATGAATCTTTCTCAGTTTTCAGACGAGACAAAATCTCAAGTGTGTCTGGTTATCCAGGAAATTAGATTCATGTGCATTTAGCTGACAATGATGCGTTTTATTTCCTGTCAGATTTGGGATGAAGGAACTCTTTGCTAACAAGCTATTCAAAAGACTTGAACAGGCCAGTTTGTAATTATATTAGCATCAATTTCAGACTGCACAAGACATCCATATAACTATCTACTCTTTGCTTAAATTAGTGCCATTTAATTGTCATGACACCATCACAGATCTTCAGTATTTGTGCATCAGCTATTCCTGTTTGTCACTCTGTGTGCTATTTTTCTTCTAGACCCAGCAGAAGCCGTGGAGATACTGTAGGCCTGGCAGCAGAGACTGGTCCTCTCATTAACCTTGCTCTTTGATCATTGGCTCTGGCACAAACATCTGGAGCTGTGTGAAGCGGCTGGTGCACCTTTTGACCCGATCCAGTCATTCCCACCCTGCGGCCCTGCACTGTGGCCTCTACAAACTCCTCACTTCTTCAAAATTTCGTCCACGGGGATAAATGAGTGAACCGGCTTCAAGGGAAAGGGCTGGGACATGTACCAGAACCCCAACAGGTAAATGAGCAACTCCCACAGGTGGATAGAGGACTTTGTCTGTTGTCTGCCTTTGACCTGTTGCTGTACTGAACGCTCCTCTCTCTGCTCACACAGAATGTCCTGGTTCAGTGGTTTCCTAGTCGCCAGAGTGGACGACCGCAAGACTGCGTGGGGGGAGCGCAATGGCAAGAAGTCCAAACGGAAGGGAGGCTCATCTCTCTGCAACCCGCGTTACATGAGCTGTCTGCGGGACCCAGATGCTATGGACCCCCCATCTGGAGCCCCCCTCCATCAGCACCACCGCGGAGGGGTGGCGGGGGCCGTGGGAGGCGGGGGTAACTTCGGCGTCCGTTGCGGATGGCAGGAGGACCACTACGGCAAAAGGGGAGGGGCTCCCGGGGAAGGGGTGGGGCTGAAATCGGTCGACTTGGGCTTTGAGGATGGGGATTTGAAAGGCAGGAAAGGGGGGTGTAACGGAGGAAGCGGGGACATGGGCGATGAGGGTCCCAACGGCGCAGCAGGGGTGGTAACGGCTGCGGACTGCTGGCTCAGGGTGGTGCGAGTATTCCAGTCAAAAAAATTCCAGTCCCGCAAACTGGAGCGCCTATACCAGCGTTACTTCTTCAGGCTGAACCAGAGCTCCTTGACCATGCTAATGGGGGTACTCGTGATTGTGTGCGGCATCATGCTGACCTTCCACTGTGTCCACGCCGTCCCTCATGTGGCTTATTCGTCAGCCCTGTCGGTGGCGATGGCGCTCTTTATGGCTCTTATGGTAGTGTGCAACCGCAACGGCTTCCACCAGGACTACATGTGGATGGTCAGTTACCTGGTGATCGGAGTCTTGGTGTCGGTGCAGGTGTTCGGGGTGCTCATGGTGGCACCTCGGAGCGCTTCAGAAGGCATCTGGTGGTCCGTGTTCTTCATCTACATCATCTACACACTGCTGCCGGTGAGGATGAGAGCAGCGGTACTGAGTGGAGCTGTGCTGTCCATCATACACGTGGTCACCACCTGGCAGATCAACCAGGAAGACAAATTTCTCTGGAAACAGGTAATGACTGTTTGACTGTTCTCTTTGCTTGTCACGGTTGACTTGAACTGACACAGACAGTGAACAGGATGGAAAATATTTTGACAGTTCCACATTTAGAAAGCACTTTGGTTTTCCCTTTCTGTTATTTTATATCTATATATCACATATATTATGTGGACATTGTATCCTGCAGTTTTTCCTGGTCTATTAAGTTTAAGTTTCTTCTAAAGTTCAATACACTCCAATCATATATCACCTCTTCAAGCACACAGACCCTTTGTTGGGTCCATCTGCACAAATATTTGTTGTGAAGCCAAACGTTGTTCAAATCCAAGGAACTTTATTTTAAAGATGTGAACAGATGAGGCCTGGAGCACACAGTTATAGTTTGAGCTTTCTAATAAAGTGGAGCAGCTAACTTTTCAACACAAAGCAGGTCTTCACCAGAGAAAGAAGAGATAGTGACAGTGGAGACGTTTAAATTATGTCTCTCATTGGCGAACAAGTTCTGCTTAATGCTTACATATAGCTGATGTCATATTGCCACAGTATATGTAAATATACTTCAAAGAAAACACAATCGATTAATCTCTCCATTTAGTTCATGTGGTTCAGCCTTATTCAGTGTATGAACTTTATTTTAAACCTGTATTTGTTGTTTTTTTTGGCCATTTTTGGCCAGCATAGCAAGCTGTTAGCAAACAGTTGCCTGTTTACACATCCAGCATTTACGGAGCAATATTAGTATTAATTCTGTGGTCACCTGCCGAATGTTAGTCCATTATTGTCTCTCCTTTTAGCTCTGCTTTGGTCTCCACCAGCTCCTGAGAGAAATATCCGGCTTTTTAGCTGCTAAATGCTCGACTATAATCACCAGCTGGTCGCTAAATTTGTCCGTCTACTGTTTGGTGCAGGGCAAGTAGAGTGGGAGTTCATCAGAGCGTTTTGCCACCAAAACAATGACCTGAACAATGTAATATATAATGGAACAATGGTCAATTTTGGCTTTTACACTGACACTTGACAGACCAAATGGTTAATTGATTAATCAGTAGCCCTAAAAAATGTGTCATCAAAATTTGAAACTATGTTAAGAATACAATAGGAAACATTGTGGTGGAAATAACTGACCAGTAACTAAAAACATCAGGAAACAGATAAATTGTGATATACAGCTACAAGAGTCGTCACTATAATTTAACTGAGCTTGACACATTATTATGTCCCTACATGTCTGGGTGCATTTAAAGTGTCTCCTTTGGCATGATATTTATGATGGGGTGATAATGTGTGAACTGCAGTACAATTCTACTGTCACCACATTGTATCTACGTATTTACATGTACTTTGGGGCTTATGGGTCTCGCTGTACAGTGTGTTGTTTGTGCGTCATGCCAAGGACCTAGGGGCTCGCTGAAGGTCAGTGGGCCGAGTGAACCGCTCCGGCTGGACGGCTCTGTGTGGGTGTGTGTGTGTGTGTGTGTGTTGTGTGACAGTGGGAGAATACCATGATATAAAGCAGTATCACTCAGGTCTCTGTGCTCGCACACAAGGGACGCTTTGTACTTTTCACCAAGGGTGGGGTGACGGGGGTGAGGCTGAAGGGGAGGGGGGGCACAATATGGTGGCTGCTTGCATTCTGAGCTGCCATAGCGGTTTTACAACTGTCGGTCTCCCCGGGGAAAAGTTATGGAAACTATAATGGGAAGGCCATAACTTGAAAACAATAGAGGGATATAGGACTTAATGTTCAATCTCTTTAACGTTTCAAACATAGTCTGTTACGTATTAGCTTGCTTCTATAAAGAATATGTTTTATTTTGCAAAAAAACAACCACAAACACAACTCACTTAATTTTAATTAATTTCATTGTTTATTATAAATTAATTATTGAAGTATAGGACTGGTCCTTAAAAAAAAAAGGCAGATTTGTGGGAACTCGGTAATGGCTGTGTGCTCTTTAACATAATGCATGATATACCCATAGTGCAATCCATCACAGGCTCCAACATTGTTTGCCATCGTACAAATGTCATGAGATAGCTGCTTATTCCTAAGGTCGTGTGTGTACTATGTGACACAGTAATACAGTGTCATCAATCACTGCTTCACGCTTGTGTGCAAGTATTTCCTCTTTCTCCAATAACTCATTAACCTCACTGGGTTTCGGTTGCTGGTGTTGATGGGTACAGATAATGGTTAAGTTGTATAGTATGAGGTGCGGTGTAAATGTTGATCTTCTTTTCTGCTTGTCTTGTTATTCCCATCTTTTCTTTGCTGGCGCTGCAGATTTAAACGTGGGAATTGAGAAGGAATCTGTGCCATCGAGTTCGGGTTGAGAGATTTCTGTTGAGTGAGCCATGATGGGGATGAACTAGATTCTGGATGTTTGGTTTCACTTGGATCTGTCCTCTCAATCATGAGTGTGTGTAGAGCTTTAACATATAGTCCATTAATGGATTAGTCTGTTGACAGAAAATTAATCGTCAACTATTTTGATAACCGAATAATCGTTTTAATATTTTTAGACTGTTGATCGGACAAAACAAGACATTCAAAGACATCACCTTGGGCTCTAAGAAATGATATTATTGTATCTGTATCTGACAATATTATATATTGTCAGTGTGACTGATGTTGAAAATAATCGTTAGTTGCAACCCTAGTTGTGTGTTGATTTTTGAAAAAGTCTGAGCTCAGAAGCTGATTTATCTTTGTCCTTGTGCAGTAAATGATGTGTTATTTGTATATTGGACTGTTGTTTCATAAGCTGCAAATCAATGACCAACTATAGATGTTTTTTAAGGCACTTTCCCTACAATCATGTGTCTTATTTACTTCAACTCATGAAAAATATAAATAACTGAGATATGAGATCACACACAAAACACTATAAATTCATGTAATACATGAAAATGTGAGAACTGTTTAGCGCCTCAAGCTGCTAAACTTCTTTACTTGACTTACCTGCCTCAGAAACACAAGGTCAATGTCAGAGTTGCTCTAATCACCACACAGGGGGCCGATAGCGATGTGACGACCTGAAAACCACCAAAGAGCTGCAAAAAAGAGTCTTTAAAGGCCCTGAAAGTCAACTTTCCCAATTGGCTTTTTATTATGAGTAATGTGGTCTTACATAAACACACTTTTCTGCGAAAGGTGCCCTGTGGTGTTTTTGATCACTAGTAGCACTGTGGAGCATTGTGTTGATCATAACCGTAGACTGTATAAATATAATGGACGTAGCCACCGTGATGTCACCCACTGGTTTGTGGACTCGTGTTTTGAAGCCTCGAGTTTGACATATTCACCATTGCCATCTTGGATTTTTGGAGCCAGAAGTCACCATATTTGGGTGAAAGGGTGGAGCTGACCCTTATGCTAGCTGCTAGCTTGGTTAGCACAGTGCATTTACAGTCTATGGTTAACTGTGATGATGCTAATGCCAATTTTCGCCAGCGAAAAACATGCTTAAAACCATTAAAACAAAATGTAATTACAGGAAAAACTGAACAGCTGAGTCCTTGGACGGTCTTTTAGTACAACCAAACGCTGAACAAGACTTTTTTAGGCCACCAAAATGTTACACAACTTTCATTAACTGAAAACACACTGAAATAGCGACGGCTACGCCTATACTCTGCTAAACTGGGGTAAGGCCATGTTTACATCACCTAACCAACGTTGTTGCTGTGGTAGCAACTTGTCAATCACAATGTAGCCACACCCTCAAGTATACCCTACTTTATTGTCAAACTTAAATTAAATGGGGCCATAATTTACAAAATGAACATCATGCTGTATTGAAGAAGACATGAAACTAGCGATTGAGAAGTAGTGTCATTTTCTGATAAACTTCTATACAAACGGTTTGAGGCACTTCAGCATTGGCTTCACTTTTCAGACCCAGAACTACCCCCTTAGTCATGGTGGGATCCACATTCCTGCTGTCAGTCTCATGTTATTCCACTGAGCAGGTGTCAGTGTTAAAGTGCCAAGAAATCAAGATATGTACCAACATATGCAGAGAAGAAGACTACACACAAGCAAATAAAAATGTAGGCTAAACAATTCAGGGTTTAAAATGTTCTGAAAAATCGACTTTGCAAATGTTTTACGAAGGAAGGAAATACACTCAACACGGTTGTTAAACCTTAAGGATACACACAATGTGATTTGGGGAGAAACACTGAATGAAAATATAAATTTAGCTTTGTTTATAAAAACTCTCTCACAACAACTTTAGTTATTTTAAAGATTTTCTGATTTTTTGTGTTTTGTCTGAGCTCTTTTCACTCGTTTGAAATGGGAAGGGATAAGAAAATGGTGATCTCAGGTACCTCCATGCACCAATCATGGTTTAGCAACATTTTGATTAAAAAAAAAAAAGTTGAGTTATTTATTCATTTGTTACCATGATGTGGTATTAAATTGATCATTTAAGATATAAAAGAAAATATAAAAGAAAGACTTAATTTAAGACATCCACAAAAATATAAACTGAAAACAGAACAGTAATAAAAAATAATGCTTTTACTTCAACAAGTAAGTAAAGTAAATCCCCTTATCTACACTTTTAAAATACCCCGTAAAATAATAATTTAAATCTGACAACAATTGTCTGAGTATGATAAATAAATGTCTGTATATGTGAGTATGAGTAACAGAATACTGTTCAAGGTTGTTGTCCTGTTTTAATTCACTATTGTTGCTAATAGAATCTGTCATGTAAGTCTTGATGGGGTCTGTCCTCTGTATGAGAAGTACTTCATGTTCAGCTCTTGAAATTTATGATCCTTAATCCCTTCAAACCTGTCAAAACACACGCGGTCCGTCTGCTAGTTCTCTGAGCTGTATTGCTCTTGGCGTTGGTTGCTATGTGTGTTGTTACAGCTGCATACAGTAGAATTGAGTGTCAACTTATTGTACATGCTCACACCATAAACTACCATAAACTAAAGCAGGATTGCTTTTGTAACAAACACCAATCAGCTTTAACTGGTAGTAGTGGTTTGTACTGGAGACGTAGTGTTCTATAACATGTGAGTGTCACTCTGCTGTTACTCCTTCATTCTGTGATCCTCGGACTTCACAGCTGAAATCAGTTAGCCATAGCGGTACAGTACACACACACATGTGCACGCATGTCCCACCCAACCAACCACACACACACACATACAAACACACACACACACACACACGCCATCCCATGCTTTGTTATGGTTGACGCCTTCTCTTATAGTCTCTGTTGAATGTTTGTCAGAATTGCTGCAGTTTGTTTTCTTTGGGGACAAAAAAAATCACATAACTATTGTCCTGCCTGTGTGTGTGTGTGTGTGGGTGTCTGTTTGAGTGTGTGAATACTGACATGTGCGTGCTCCTGTCTATTTTATACAGGGCACTCTGACGGGCCATACTTTACTTTGCACGCACACTGGCCCCCGCTGATATGTTTGTCAATGAAATTTTTTTGGTGTTGTCACTGAACCTTTGTCATGATTTTAACATTCTTCACCTCGACGTTATTTGCTTTATGGCCCCTGACAATGGCTAGCATTGTTGCGTGGATGTTGTTGACACAAGTGCTGTGAGAGGTCAAAGACTGGTTCCTAAAAATACCCGGCCCTTGGCGTTTCTGCTAACTGTTGCGTCACATGGAACAGTCTTATCAGAGCCTGCGTCAGAGCAACAGGCAGGTCACTCTATCCCCCTTTTCTCTGCATACACATGGGCCCGCCTTTTCACACTGAAACACACACTCTCACACAGGTGCAGGGGCTGCTCATTCTGTATGTTCACACACACTAGAGTGATCTTTTTATGCTGTGTGTAAATGAAGCATAACCTAATGCATTTTGGGATAGATCTTTTATCTTTGACCACAGCAGAAATGGTGGGTTAAGCCCCTAAAAGCCCATTAAGCAGCATGGAGGGCAAATCAGGCCTCTGCATGGACTCTGGGTCAGGGGACAGTCAATATGTTTCCCTGGTCTCCTTGTCAAGCTCCCACTAAGTGTTTTGTATTCATTAGATAAGATAAGGGAATAGAGTTTAAATAGGAATGTGCTTAGTTTGTACCCAAGACCGAAACGGTCTCACGTCAAACTTTCCGAAAGGCTGTTTACTTAATTTTTAAATTTCCAGGATGTTATACAGAGAATAAATGCATGTTAATCAGAGCAAATCTCACACAGTATTGAGTGTATCAGCTGTTCACAGTTTCACAGCAGCTCCCAGTGCTGGAATAACCTTGTTTGCATCATGCATCAAGACGGGAGACTTGGATCCCAGTGGAGGAAGTGTCAGGCCATGATCACCTATGCGAAGCTGCCGCTATAGAATAGGACACCCAGTATAAGCAAAAGAGGAGGCGGCAAGGTGGTGTGATCGGAGGAGAATCCGATATTCTCCCCACGCAGTCCTTCCACAGCCTCCTTGATAAATAATTTGTGTGTTTAACGCGGCAGCAGCATTTTAACGAGGATACCTGTCACATGTACACTTTGCTCACAAGCAGGATGGGTGCTGACCGATGGGATCACACACTGACACACACACACACACACACACACACACACACACACCACAGCTTTACTCAAAGGACCCAGATAGGTTTGCAGTGTATCAAAATTTAACTACTTATAGCTGAAGGTGATAATTGTTTCTTTGCGTAAATACATTTTCTTGCCTGTATTTACTTGTATAATAATTACATGGATACAGACACACATAAATACACACACACACACACACACACATATATACCACCGCCGTCAGTCAGTCAGTCTGTGGACCAATGAGAGCGCTGCAAATGAATTATCAGTTTAGCATCACTTCTGAGAATGATGGGGAATAAACAGCATTGCTAAGTGTCTCCCTCAGTGCTTGTGTTCAGTTGGTCCAGCGGTTGCCATGGAAACAGGTACGACTCAAGCAGCCGAGACCCAGTTCAGCCTGCTGGTATACAGTTTGGTAATCGCTGCTTCAAGTAAGGACAAAAAAGAAAAAAAAAAGAAAAAATCAGGCCAAAATTGATTTCTGCCGTTTACTTTCCTTCTGAGAATCAGAAAGCTTGCGGGCGGGTGTTGGAAGGGTCCGAGCTTTCTAGACACGTTTGCTGTTTAGCTGCTCAGATAGATTCATGCTTTGTTTTCCTCCCCCCCGCTGTCGAAATGAGACAGTCCATAATTAAACATGGCGATGACAGAGGAGAGGTCATATGAGTGGAGGTGGTGGGGAGTCGAGAGGGAGGGATGCACAGGATGTTGTTTGCCAGTTGTCTGGTTCAGGGAAGCTTATCTCTGGTCAGCTTGCTATGACTGTGCATGTTTTTAGACCCAATGCTGTGGAAACAGTGCAAGATGTGTTTTCAGGCCTTGCGTATACAGAAAACTTGAAAAATTGACCTTTTATGCTTCTGTTATAACCAAATTTTGGTCATCATAACACCAACACAATACTGGGTTAACGTTACCCAGAAAGACCCAGTTTTAGTGTTATTTTTTTATATTACTGTTGGGTTATTTACCCAAACTAAAGCTTGTCATAATCTATTCTTTGTAAACTTGCTTGTCATTGATTGTTAATAACTTGTGTATCTTTTGCAGTATGTTTTAGTTTGGATAAATTACCCAAAATAATCTAAAAAAAATAACACTCATACATGGGTCAAAACAACAGAGTGCTGCTGAGTGAAATTAACCCAATATTGCATCAGTGTTACGGTATATTTACCAGAAATGGGTAAAATTTTGACCCTACTGATTTTTAGCCTGTATTTATAAGAGCTTCTTCATCTGGCACTGATAATTTGTTTTATTGCCAATAACAACTCCTTTACATTCTTCTAATACTGACATAACTCCTCTAAGAGGCTTCTTGTTTAGTTATCCCTGAACTCCTTGTCTGTTGTCTGGACTGGAGTGGAACAAATCTCTCAAAGTAAATCATTTTTATATCTACAATAAGTGAATTGGCCCCTTTTTCATCTATGTTTCCTTAGTAGAAACAGCAGTGTGTGTGGACTGAACTTTGTCACAGGCTTTTTAATGTGACATTTTTTGGATCAACATATTCATGATATTTACACAAGTCAACATTTCCTGCAACGTTTTTCTTCCCCATTTCACAGTCGGTTTATTTGCATGTAAAGATCTATGATGGGAATCCACAGACTGTTTGTGTTCACACGTAAAATATAAGATAAATTGTATTTTTTCATGTGTGTGTTGAAGGGTAACTAAATTATGTTTTCTGCAGTGGAAACAACTTTAAAAGGGAGAAAAATGTAATTGAAAAAAACTCACAAGATGGTGATTTATTATATTTTTTTTAAATGACACTGCTTCATGTCAGTCATAGTGGTGAAAGATTTTGGAAACTGAGAATACCTTTAAACACTTTGATTGATGTTGCCCTGGAAATGATTTCCTGACAAAACTGTTCATCACAAATTACTGAATATCATTTGCAGAAATGACAAGACGGTACAGGTGATTGTGCTCCAAAATACTTTTTGTTCTCTGCAGCTTCAAAGATTATTTTTTGAATGTGAAGTTTTGTCTGATTGTAGCCAGTTGACAGTTACTTCCAGACAGAGTATAGACCACCCGGCTGAGTGAGGGAGCAGAGTGAACAGGCGGGGCTTGATTCTTTATCTGTTGATGTGGTTCTGGTCATTTCTGATAAGGGCAATGAGAGCTGTGTGTAGACATGAGGCTCAGCCTGAGTACACAAACCCAGCAGCTGCCTGGCACCGCACACATACACAGACCCTTTCACAAAAGACTAAAGTGACAGCGAACGCGAGTCTGCACGGGAGGAGGCAGGAAAAAATAAATGAAATGAAAGAATATAGAAATAAATAACCAAGGAAAGATAAGGGGCAACCTACCGGGGAGACTCTTATGTTTTGTCACGAGGCAAGCACTGTCATTGTGTTCGGGGTGCTGGAGTGTGTTTTACAGAGCCTGATCTAACACAGATGTTGTAAGGAGTTCCAGATGCTTCTCAAAGGCAGATGAGCTCCGACTTGCACTCTCGCTGGCCCTGTTTCAACAACAATATCCCATCAGTCAATGCTCCCTCTGGGAAAAGGTCTTATAAATTCAGCGTCTTGCTCTCCATAAGGTTTTCTGTCCAGCTAAATGATTTTTTCCATGTCAGCATGAAATATGGCTCTCAGTGTATTTAAATAACCTCAGCAGTCCACGACAGCTCCCAACTTATATTTGAAGTAAGGCAGTGCTGAAAAGATTGGTTGATTAATTAACTGTTCGCTAAAATCTTCCCCTTCAAACGGTGACTGTCAGCAACCGTAACTAGGCCCATCAAGCTTTGGATTACTAGTGGTGTACATGAGGCTGTAGATAATCAATAATTTCTAACTTGATAAAGAATTCTGATCTTTTGTAGCCTCTTCAAAACTTAAGTGTAAGGAAAGGATTTAATACCGTGATTGTCTGCAATCGTTATCATGCCCGGCTAACTAGCTGTAGACCTTTGTTGTTGTCCAAAAACACGTTGTTGAGTCACGCTGTTGCACTGGGTGACATGTTCCTTCACCATGAAGATTACGGTCACGTTAGTTTGTTTAGAACCGGCTCCAAAGACTAACAACAGCGATAATGTTTTCAGTCTCAGGAGAGTAGTTCATGATAAGACAGACACCACTGTGTTTCTGTTTACAGAGCTTCGTCAGATGTTGTGCTGCATATCACAACCCCTTGACTTTGACTAGATTGTACATTTCTCAAACAACTTAAGTAAAAGTCATTGTTGGTTTGGCAACAGGACAATATAGAAAATCACCAACCATATCCTTTAACTAACTACAGATTATGTTAGAAAAAGCCCTGTTCACAACTAGCATAGCCACAGTTGGTCCTGGATGCTATCAGAGTCAGCAGCTAACTCTGTCCTGTTCTTTATTAGATTTGTGAAAGTTTACACTCCAGTAACCCCACCCAGCGCTATCCGAGATAGCGTTATGTTCACTAAGCACATCGGTTAATCCTCATCCTAAAAATCTCTCCTCTTACATTTGTTCTTATCATACTTATAATACTACGACTAACTAGCAAGAACAAAGCTGTTTCTTTATTTCCATGTCGAATACATGGATCATCAAGTGGTGATGATGTTGACTTTTTTTCTGGGACATGCAGCTTTAGCTTGTGTGTTTGTTTGTTTATTCATTTGCACAATATCAAAATAGAAGATAAAATAGTAAAATATAAAAGATTATAACAGCTTAAAATATGAGGAAATGTTAATACAATCACATAGGTGTGCAGGCAGAGCCAAAAAGCCAAAAGGTTTGCCGTGTGACCCCTCTAGAAGAATTTTAAATTTCATCATCATCATATTTCAGGAGCAAAATGTGTACAATCAACATTCATGTGCTCATCTGTGCAAACTAAAATCTACAAATTGTTCAAAATAGAACGGTACTAAAAGTGAATGATGAGGAATTTCTTAATATTTAAAAAAAAACAACAAAAAAAAACAACATCTGGGGGTAAGTAAGTTTACTACAAAATTACTGGGAACTGAGCTCCAGATTGTAGGACGCCTGTCAGAAATACTAAATTAGGTGTTTGTTCCTGGTTTCATGGTTGTGAATGATGTTAAATGTACTGAAATTATCAACTTCATGTATGTAGCCATAAAGTGCATATTTAAGACCCCTTTTACAGGGTTCTTTTAATTAGCTAGCTTGCTAAAGCTGATAACATCTGCTGGCTAGAAATGAGAAACCTGCTTTTGTCCACTTCTGTCAGAAATCAAGGACCCGTCGTTTCAAAAATTATTAAGAACTTTTTTTTTATCTGCCTGATAACATTTTAAGGGGGCATATTGTTCACATTTCCATTTCTATATTTTTAATCTGAGGCTCTACTGAAATATCTTTGCATGACTTATTGTTAAAAAAACTCCATATTTATCTTATACTGGGCCGTTATGCAGCCCTTCAGTTCAGCCTCTGTCTGAAACAGGCTGTTTTAGCTCCTGTCTCTTTAAGGCCCCCCTCCTGATGAGCCCACTCTGTTCTGATTGGCCAGCTTGCATCTCAGCCAACTTCCGGCCACTTGGGAGGCTATGTTAAAAGAAAAAAAACATGAATGTAGTAGTAGGATTTCACTACTTTTGCTCATTATCGCAATGTCAACTTCTCATATACATCCGAAAATATTAGAGCCAGAATCTCATCCGAAATATGCGTGTGGACAACGGGAACAACCCATAAAAAACTCTTAGCAACAACCTTAGCAACAAAGGCTACGGAACAGACGGATGTCTATGCACATGGTAGAAAAAAAAACATTGCAAACAAAGCATTCAGGGCAGGTTCAAGTCTTGGCTTTTGAATTCCAGGCAGCATTTCTACATATGTTAACTTAAAGTTTTGAAACTTTGACCATGTTTAACATAGATATCCAACATCATTACATTATATAAATAACAGAAAATCACCAAAAGCTAAATATGTCCCCTTGCATGTATGCATATATGAAACTGCATATATGCTGGAAAGCTTGACGGGCGTAGCAACAGTAACTTAGAGAGGTGGGCCTTGGTTGGCTTGGTTCTGATTAGGGCAAAATGAAAACACTTGTTAGTTGACAGTCAGAACATACATAAGAATATATTATGTTCGCACTGTGGTATGCTAGTGTAATGAGCCTGCAAAAGTCATCAGCCATCTACCCTCCTCCTCTTCGGACGGTCCCCATGCTGCACCCTCCCTGAACCCGGGTGGGGGGCTGCAGGTCTTTGGAGGGAGGCTGAGGAATGTGGGTGATAGTTGCTAAGTGAAAGCTGTGCTGCTGCCATCTCTGATAATTCACAGTCACCGTGGGTGTGAGTCTCGGGCCAACACTAAGCAGAACCTTTCATAAGACTGAGAAAGACACAAATGCAGAGAGAGAGAGAGAGTGACTCTCTTCAACAAGACTGAGTTAAATATAAAATCATCATCACATCTCCATCTCCCATGTTTAAGAGGCCTGTAATGACTGCTGGCTTCAAAATGAACTGTCTAACCGGAATATTAAGTCAGGAAATTGAACATAACACCTGCATACACATTATAGCAAAGCCTTGTTTTTGTATATCAACAGCTTCTAAAGCAACATAAGAGACAAAGCATGTCTCTGTGGAAAAATGTATCTTTTTTTTTTCTTACAGATGTAACTAAAGGGATTTAAAGTGTAAATTACACTACATGAAACATTTTAGCATATGCATGTGCATCTTCAGTATTCATTTGTCTGTCAACTGATATCAGGGTCTAAATAAGTGAAGTTGTACAAGTTATGGGGGAAATGTTAAAGGATAGGTTCACAATTTTTCACATCTGTCTTAAAACATCAGTCAGGTTTTCCTCGCTGTAATCATTCCTCCTGTTCATACTGGCTATTAAAAGATCCCCTTCAATTGTGCTTTCAAAGTTAGTGATGGGTTGGGGGGGGGGGGGTCATTTTGAACGAAATATAAAATGCAAAGAAGTATTTATCTGAAGCATATATATGCATTTTTTTAGCATAAATTCCCCTATTTGTGTTTACTCGGACAGTGTTTCCCTGTTGAGCTGTGGTGGAAGTATAGTAACAAAAAGAGGGACTTTGGCACTAAAAAGACTGTAACATTGAAAGTTATCTACTAGATTTGACTCATTTGGATGACTGAAGCTTCATATTCGCTTCAGATAAACTTTTAAATACATTTTTGCACAGAAGGAGGGCTGTAGATTTTGGCTCCCATCATGGTAAGAAAAATCAATTTCAGTGTTCATTTGGGTACCTGACTGTTGTTTTAAGACAGATGTAAAAAACTGTGAACTCGTCCTTTAAGATCTTCCCTCCTGACCTGCTAGTTTTGTGTATTTGTATGCACACACACACACACACACAGACACACACACACACCTTCCTGTGATCAGCGTCTCAGTGTTGGGTGTTGGCTGAGTATTGTTAAAGTGGAATGGAGAGCAGGATGGGGGGATTAAAGGAGGGGGCAGATCACCTACTGCTGCTCTGTGTGAACATGCTGAGAAAAAAGAAAAGACACTTTCTTCTCCAGACGGACTATGTATGCACTATACGAAAAACATTTGCCAGTTTGATTAAGATTGTGTGGCAGTGGTAGGAAAATTGCACTCTCCAACAAAAATATCAAATACATCAATACAAGTAACATCTTATAACTTACGAGATGTAAAACACGGGTAAAACACAGGCTGATCTGACCAGAACAGATTTGTATCAATAACAGTACTTTGCTTCAGCCATAAATGACTGATCGGCTACTGTTTATCAATTACATTTCTAGTCTCGTAGTGTAACACGGAAGATATGTTCATGTTTATGAGTCAGTTTTTGCCAAATGAGTATTAACATAAGCTGATGTCACTCTGTTATCCCTCACTTACTAGTGGGAATTACGACATCTGCCCTCAGATACAACCCTAGACCTAATTTTATTCTTGAATTAATTAAAAGTAATAAAAAAAACAAAACATATAAACAACATATAAGACTTCTGTTTTCACCTCTCCTGTGCAACGTCGGCCCCCAAATAAGCATTGCGGGAAAAAACTGGCCCATGGTTCTGTTCAATGGTTTGACATGGAATTGGCTTGTAAGTGCTGCTTTTAGTCACATCCTATATACTGTCTGTCTTGTTGAGGATTTTTAGTTATTTCATTGAAATATTGTCACTTGTAATTTGATATGGCAAACTTGTTAGCAAACAGTTGCTTATTTATGCATCCAACAGATACAAAGCAACATTAGTATTCATTTGGAGTTGTGTTTCTGTTCATTTGGTGAATGTAAGTCCAATATTGACTCTCCTTTTAGCTCTATTTTTGGTCTCCACCAACTCCTGAGGGAAATATGTGGCTCTTTAGCTGCTAAATGCCCCACTGTGTTCACCAGCTGGTCGCTAACTGTGTCTGTCAGCTGTCTGGTGCTGTGTCGCTAGCAAAACTGTCATAATGCAATTTGATATGAAAAACTTATTTACATTTACATTCATTTGGAGTCTTCTTTCTGGCCATTTGGTGAATGTATGTCCAATTGACTCTCCTTGTAGCTTTGGTCTCCAATATTTGTCTCCTTTATCTGCTAAATGCTCCGCTAGTCCACCAGCTAGTTGATAATTTTGTCTGTTTGTTGTTTGGTGCTGAGCAGGTAGTGTATACTGGGTTTTTTAGAGCTCTTTTTGCTGAAAACAACAGCCTGTTGCAGATGAAAACAACATTATGAGAGCGGCAAGAGGGAATCAAAACAATAAAGTTGCAGGCCAGAAAACCAAAACAATGAGATGAAAGATGCTATAAAGTCCTGCGGAACTGAGGGGAATGACAGAGTCACATTATAATTCTCTGTAGGGTTCATCTCTATGAGATTTTCCTTTCACAAATAATTAGCTATGTGGTATATTGTTTATATAGACGTATATATATATAAATCAGCTTTAAATAATTTATCCTGATACATTACATTCATGTGTGTCTGTGTAGGATGCTGTTAAATGTCCCATTTGTCCACATTCTCCCACATGCTCTCTCCTCTTTAAAGAACACTCTCTCCCAGTCTGAAAGGGGGCCTAATGGCCTTAAAAGTCAATGTTTATAGACTCACTGTTAGGACCACAGACTTCCTGCTAAAGTAAATGGCTGCTGTGCTAAATCCATCATAAAGGAGGAGAAATATTATAAATAAAGTTTCGGAATATTCCATTAGCCCTCTCATCCTCGCCTGCTTGTCCAACTTGGAGACGGTAGCTTCAGAGGGCTTTTATTAGATGCACAGTGGTGACGTGGAGAGGAGGTGAAGTGTTGCTGCTGAGTTGCATTTGTCTCTTGTTTGTTTTGACATATGTATTCCTCATTTAGACCAATTGTAAAGACAAAGATCCACCACTTAATTTTCTTCCATTATAATGAATTTTTAGCCATGCTAGCAGTGCGGCTCTGTGGATGCCAACGTTGATCTGTCGGTTAGTCCACTACTTTGGTCCGGACTGAAATATCTCTACAATTATTTGATGGATTTTCATGAAATTTTGTATGAACATTCATGGTTCCCAGATGATAAATCCTACTGACTTCTATGATCCTCTGGCTTTTCCTCCAGTGTCACCATGAGGTTGAGATATTTTGGGCTTTTAGTGAAATGTCTCAACAACTATTGGATGGATCGTCATGAAATATGGTTTAAGCATTCATGTCCCCCACAGGGTGAACTTTAATAACTTTGTTAAGTTTACTTAAGTTTTTATTTAGCACCATAATCATGTCAAAATTTCAGTTTGTCCAATACTTTGCAAAACTAATGACAATCCCATTAACTTCAGCTGAAGTTTGTGTTTAGTGCTAATTAGAAAATGTTAGCTTGCTAACATGCTAACAAAGACTGAAAATGGCTTATTATCTCATAATGATGATAATAAATATGACTTTGTCATAATTTTGGCATTCATTATAAGAAAAAAGGTGCAATTATTAACCACTTAACATACAGTTTCCCACTTTAATTTCCCTCTTCAGTTGCTATAAAGTTGTTAAAATCATCTTATTTCACTCCGTCTGACAGTATTTAAAATATATTTTGTATCATGTTCTTCCGGCTCTTCATTGAAGCTTTATGATGTTTACATTGAGTGAAATATTCGAACCTAACAGTACGACTGCACTGTTCCCTTTAAAATAAATATTGTTGTGCATCATTTTACACACATTTCCCTTTACTTATATGCTGTCTGTAGAAACTTTGGGATTCCAACTATAATTTAGAAATTAAGTTTGAGTTTTGTAAGTGGCAGAAACTGGGCTTCTGTACATGTATGTGGATCATGTAGGTGTTTGGAAACCTTTAAGGATGAGTAAATGTACATTTTTAGAGGGTTGTCTCAGTTGATAGTATGCCACAGAGTCACTTGTCATGCATACAATTGGTCATTTATTCAGCTATGCATCCATAGAGCCATGTTGATCATTTATTGATTAAGCCTGCACATCCTCCCTAAGCTGTTGGAGGCTTTTTGTGGTAAAAACACATTTTAATCTGTGTTGTGCTGAATAGCCAGTATTACTGCTGTTTTGCCTGTCCTGCCTAGATGAGAGCAGCTCTTACATAATGCCATTTTGATATCCAGGGATTAGGCCGAGGTCCTCTTCACTGACTGGTCGGCTGGCTGGCTGGCTGCTTCCATCATGTCACCCCTGGGGAAATGACGACTGCTTTTATGGCAGAAAACAATGTGATGTTCCAGTGACGTAATGTTCAATTCCTGGTTTATTTTAACCTTTACAAAAAAAGGCCATAATCACATTGGTAACTCAGTCATGAACCCTACCTGATGGGGGGGAGTTTACGATGAAGATCATAATGTGTAGTGGTATGATTATAATGGTGCAGGAGCAAAGCAGCGAAGCACAGGACGGCAGGATAAGGTAATAAGTGATGAGTTTAGATAAATGAGTTGTTGTTGAGCACAGAGGATATGAGCAGGTGCAGTGGCCTTGAACTGGGAAGCATGGCAGCATGCACAGGTAGCAGGTAAACGCTGCCAAGCAGAGCTCCTAAAGAGGTGGAGTGCTGTTGCGTAAACACAGGACCTTACTGTGTACTCTGTAAACCCACTAGCCCTTGCCCTCTTGAGAAAAGCAAGCAATTAGTTTGAGCCTGTGAGCTCAGACACATGGAGTGCGATACGCATGTTGTGTGACTCTCAGCAGATAAATCCTTATAAGAGCTGAAGCTCTTTGCATATGGAGAAAAAAAAATCCCAAATCCACACATAAAAGTCTGCACACATAAACTGTATAGACTGACAGGAGGAGTTCACCTGCAAACACACGTCGTGCTGCAGGTTTCACTTTTGTCTCACGGCTGTTTTTGCTTGAACAGTGAGAGTAATGTAAACAGAGCTGAGCGCTGTGAGCCATCTGCCTAATGTCACTTTGGCCTATATCTGTCCTGCTCTCCATCTCTGTCTTTTGGTCTCTTTTTACTCTCACTCACTCGTACTCTTCTCTCTGTTTTCATCCTCACATTGTCTTCTTCCTTCCTCATCCCACTCCTTACCACTAATTTCCTTCCTACCCTCAACATCTGTCAGTCTTCCACTTTATCTGTGTTGTCCATTATACTGCTGTTCTATTTTTTACCCCACCCCTTGTTTGCTTTCTTTTTAAACTCATCGGTCCATTACCCATCTGTTGCTATTCTCGTGTCTGTGATACTCTGTGTCACCTTGGTTCACCTTTATCCTCCTTATCCTCTTTTTGTAGCCGTGGTGTCCCTTTTTTATTCATTTTCATTCATTCATACTCTTCTGTTTTTCCACACGCTCCCCTTAAACTGGTTTCTTAAAACCAATATAACGACAGTAGAGAGCTCTTGTCATAGGCGATTAAGCAAGTACTATTTATCATCTCTAGTAAAATTAAGATTGAATGAAATTTGCGAAGGTAACTATGTACACATGTTATATATAAAACAGCAGGAAATTCACTGAACAAACAAGGATCAGACATTAACCCTTACATACTGTTTATATTCTGACCCTTCACAGTATCCCCTCATAATTAAGTCTCTATACTAAATTTCTTAACCACAAATTAATTAACTAATTAAGCTTTCAGAGAGCAGAGAGAGTGTATTCTTTAGGTTCTACGCAATGTGTTTATGGAGAAAAAAACATTCACAATAACACTATATTATGGTCCTGTGTTACCAGAAACAGGAGAACATAACAGCCATTATGATTTCAGTGAGTTTTATTGAATGTGAGGATTGCAAGAATGGTAATTTTTGAATACATAAGGGTCAAATTTAACCCAGAACACCCTTTATGTGCAAAAATGTGTATTAGCTGCACAAAAATAAAAAAATGTTGAGACCTTTTAGTAGAAGTCATAAAATATCAGGCTAAAACAGTGTTTAGGGTGTTTTTACTGCTCTCAAATGGACACTATATAAGGGTCAAGTGGAGCAGAAGTGCATAAAAAAAATACACTTTTCTTGCTCTGATAATATTTTAACTGAAGACTCAATATTCTGACACTCAGACTTCTTTTATACACGCATACATACCTTTCCAGTGAAATTTCAAAGGTAAAATAAGCATGGTGATTTATAGACTAAACACTTGAGGGAGGATTTCTAAAGGAAGAGTAATGGATCTTAACAGTAAAAGGATCCTGAGTCATAATTCTGGAAAACCAAATCGATTTTGAAAAAAGCAGGAGAAAGAAAAGTCTGTTTTTGTTTGGAACTACCAAAAAGTTTGAAGTACATTCAACCTATATTCAACGTTAGCTCAAAGATGACTTAACTTTCCTCAGGACCAACATTTTCAGCTTTAAAAAGAAGAGTTTTTCCTACAAACTCAGGCTTTGATCTGTTACCAAAATGCTTCTAAACATCTAATTTTGATTTAAAGGTAATATAATGAAATATCAAAGGATTACAAAGCAGTTTTCCTGTTCCAGTTCTGCAAGAAATGCACATAATTGTTCAGATAATGAACATTTAGAATATGTGAGGATACTGATTCTTTAAAATATCAGAGAATTATTTGGGAAAGTGCTGAAAGTACATTAAGAGGACAAGTAATTTCATGTATCATTTAAGAAACATCAGCTGACACGTAGAAACCTGTGAAAGATTTGAAGTATACAACAACATAGTAACCACAGAAAATAATTAGCAATTAGCTGGTAGAAGAACCTTATTTTTGATACTTCACATGTAGATCAAAATTATGAAGGAATCTGTATTTATTATACTTTTAAACTTTTACCATGAAAAGGGCCTTTATGTATGAATTCTGCTCATAACATGTAGGCAAAGATCCCCTTAGACATTGACTTCTTTGGACAATAACTATAAGATTATTAAGCCAGAGGCAAAAATACTTGAATACATGCTACCTAAATTGATAAATACTGAATCAGTTTGGTTAAAAAGATATTCTGTTGGCAATAGTTGACTCATGATTGTGATTAATTATGCAGACTTATGCATGACATTTCACGTCTATCTTGCAATGCAAATAAAGCATTTAGTGACATATATTTGAGTTTCTTCTTTTATGTTTTGCTCCATATATTATGGAGTACAACTGAAACAAAACAATATTCCAAAGTATTGTTTATCTGATTGTTTATCTGATTTATTCTCTTTTGTTTTTGCATTGTAATTGAACTCCTGGCTTCATGTTTTTAAGACAACACAAATATTATTAAATAATCCATATGAACATCTATATAATAAGAGCGATCCTCCGCTTGCATGTGTTTTGTTCTGTTTTCTTCTGTTCTGTGGTGTAAAATGTGAATTGATAGTAACATTAACAAACCCCTTGGCCTTTGTGTATTTCCATTTCTACCCAGGAGATGTCAGTGTGTAATGGTTTCTGGCTGCATACCCAAATACTGTATAAATGTTGATCATAAATCCTTGAGAAAGAAGAGAAGTAAAAAGATTAAAAGGGAGAGTCGCTTTGGAAACTGATCTCATCTCAATTGCAGGGTAAAATATGACATTTGAATTGAATTAGGGCTTATAATTAGATGGGAAACCATTTCTTCGCTCCTCTTGGTGTTTTATACAGGATGTATCATCTCCGGGCTTCCTTCTGGTGCATTCTCATTGTTAGTGTCCAAATGTAGCCTCTGGAGTGAGGAGCGTCACGTTCATGCCGTAAACAAGAGCAGATCTTGTGAGGAAGTGGCCCTGTAACGGGTCAACAGCAATTCCCACGATGCAGTAGGGGGACATTTTTTTGGACACTGAAGGTTATCCCTTCACAGAACACATGACCAACGCTTCACAGAAAGCATGCTGTTAAAATTATTAGGTGGTCAGTGGACTGTGAGGGGACAACTGATCCCACAAACAGGGCCATATCCTGTCAGAGGAAATGTGTGTGTGTGTGTGAGTGTGTGTGTGTGAGTGTGTGTGAGGCATTTAACAGAATAACCATGAACACTCAAGACCTGCAAATAAATGCAGTTGTAGATGCAATTAAACAGGTGTATTTAAAATATACTGTATATAAATGTATGTATGTATATTTATAGTAGAGCTGCAACAATTAGTCGATTAATTGAAAACTATTTTGATAATCGGCTTATTGTTTTGGTATTTTTTTTCAAGCAGAAATGATAAATAGTTGCTGGTTGCAGCTTCTCAAATATGAGGATTTGAAATGTTTATGCGTCATACATGACAGGAAACTGAATATCTTCAGATTTTTGACATCTGAAGACATCACCGTGGACTCTAAAAAATTATAACAGGCATTTTTCACTATTTTTGGACATTTTATAGACAAAATCATTAATGGAGAAAATAATCGGCAGATTAATTGATAATGAAAAGAATCATTAGTTGTAACCCTAATTCATAGCAAACTCTGGCACTGAGCATGTTTCTGTATTTTTCATATAATTAACTGATTCACAACTAAATACACTGTCTTGTTATCTTGTTGACGTACTGATGTGAATGTACTGTACATACATATACACATATACATACATACATACAGACATATAGTCTGTCTTGAGTCTCTGGTTAGAGGTAGGGAACAGAATATTTGAGAAAAGGAGTAAACAGAGGAATGAAATTCATACCACTTGTATCATAATTTAATCTTTACAAAGAGTCTAATAAAAGTCACCAGATAATGTTTTTTATGCCTTTTTATGTGAGGATTTCCCGGTAAAGTCGAGCACCTGAGATGCACTGTAGACTTATCTCTGTCTATCTCAATGGAACCAGTCAGCTGACAGCTTTACTTTGAAGATTAAACCCACAGAAAAAAAAAACAAAAAAAACATCCTGGCATGTTTTGAAGATAAAATAATTTATTTACACTATTTAAATGAGTACATTTTATCCATTTTATTCAGTAAAGACTGATTCCTGAAACCATTTTGTCCCAGAAGCAATAACAAGTACATAAGCACATGAGAAACAAATCTAACAAGTGTAATTTAATGAGAAAGCATTTTCAGTGATCTATTTCCCCACTTTTTATTCTTTACCCACTTACTATTATGCTTAAATCATGATGATGTGGGAACATCACATCCAGAGTTTCTCCTTCTGTCACCGGAAGTAATTCCCCCTCCTTCCTCTTGTTCTTGACCACCTCTTTCTCCCTCTTCATCTTCTCCTCTGCAGGTGAGTGCTAATGTCCTGATCTTCCTGTGCACTAACATCATTGGAATCTGCACCCACTACCCCGCTGAGGTTTCCCAGAGACAAGCCTTCCAGGAGACCAGAGGATACATCCAGGCCCGATTACATCTGCAGAGGGAGAATCAACAACAGGTAGACCTGCACACACACAGGCACGCACACATGCACACGCACACACACATTTGTCTATATGACCTCCTGTTGGGAAAGATTCCCTCACTTCCATTAAGGCATAACATAAATCCTACATTTGTGTAGCTTGTCCAGTTATGTTTTTTTTTCAAATGCAGTTAATTCTTCATCGTGTTTATTAGTCTCATACTCACATGCTCTTCTGTCAGGCTCTTGGAAACAGCTAGACTTATTTTTTCCTGGCGGTTAGTATCCGGTCAGTTTGAGCTCCTCATCGTGACATTCAGTGGTGATTCTTGGCTGCTTGACAGGTGATTCAGTCCCCTGGTGCATTTCTGCAGCAAAGCTGTTAGAAGACTCGTTTCCACTCATCAGGAAATTATTTCCTTTGTTGGAGCAAAACATGTCACATCTCACTCCTGTAGGTTAAACTGGGCTAACAAAACACTTTTAAGGCTGATTTACCCTAAAAGAAACTCACTAGCATAGCAACAATGAGGCTACAAACAACAATGCAACAAATGTGCAATCTACACTAAAAAAGAATATCTGATGTTGTGAATACATAAACATCTTGTCTTGGAATATAACACAACCTACATTTAAGAAATATTGTCTTGTATTTCAGCCAAAATGGTATATTTTCCATATTATCTAAACTCTGAATATCTTCCAACACAGAGTACCGATCTGGTTTGATTAAATTGTGTTTTAAGTCATCAGCTGATACCTGATCTGCTTCAAAAGGCTTCAGTTCATTCATCCAGCTCACGTAGAAAAGATTATTTACATGTGAAAACAGCACCGCGATAATTAACGTTTGGCGTTTAAGCTCCGACCTCATCACTCCCCGTAGGATACACAGAGAGACAGAGAGAGAGACTGGGGAGTGATGATAGCGGATATCCTCTCCCGAGAACGATGCATGAATCAGATGAGTTTAAACAGACCCCCAAATTGATAGGTGATGCAGAGAGGGGCATGTTACGTGTGAATGTATCAGTGCGGCTCGAGGATTCGCTTTGTTTCTGGCACCGATACCAATCCGGCATATCGGTGCATGATCAGTCTTTGCTTTGGTGCAAAATGGAAAGTGTTGAAAAAATGACCGTCTTTGATTCTGAGAGTGTAACATTAAAATCTGACATTCACTGCTTACTTGAACTTAAGTGGAACCTCTTTGATGACTGGATGTGTCACATCTATGTTTAGCCAGATAGCTGCATTAACAAGAGTGGGGCCGTGCTGGTGGAGGTCTAAGTTGCTTACCATGTGATTGCAAAGTCACTGGTGCGAGTCCAGCCAGGGACCTTTGTTACATGTCGTCTCATCTCCTTTCCTGTCACCTCTCTACTGTTAGGTGTCAAATAAAGCCAAAAATACTTTAACGCCCCTGAAAACTTTGTTTCAGATTGCAAGTATTTATCTGTGAGATTAAATATTCATGACTAAATAAGTGACAATCAAGTTGAGTAATATTATCACAGTATATATCAAGAGTTTAGCACTCAAAATCTCAGCCAACTGCCTTCATCAGGACTGTGTGTTTGTGGTTTTGATCAGATTTGATTGACAGTGGCCTGGCAACACAAGCAAACAACCTCACACCTGTCATCAGATTCTGAATCAAATATTGCTAAATCCTGATTGGTGCACAGAAGTACATCACATCACCTTTTCCATCTTTTTTTCCAGTGAGAGGCACACAGACAAAAAAAAACACAAATTGATCACATAAAATAACCAAAACGGTTCGAAATTTGGCAGAAGATTCTGTGCTTTGCTCATATTAATCAGTTTATTAAGAAATTAAGTTTTCAGGGCCTTTACAAACACCATCAAAGAGCACAGTGGACTCAGACATCTAGGGTATATCACTAGTCTCTATTGTCAAAATGTCAGAGGGTTAGATATTCTTTAACGTAGCTTTTACCTAAAACTCAAAGTTTTCGCCACATGACACACACTCACTAACACAAGCATGGACACCTGACATGTTGCATACAGACAATAATATTATGAATGACACAATCTGCATTTCGTTTCTTTTTTTTGTGTGTTTTCCAGGAGCGTCTGTTGCTTTCAGTGTTGCCAAGGCATGTTGCCATGGAGATGAAGGCTGACATCAATGCCAAGAAGGAAGACATGATGTTCCATAAGATCTATATCCAGAAACATGACAATGTCAGGTCAGCCTGGTCACTCGACGGTCTTTCTTTCATGTTTTAACCGTGAATTAAGAATTCAGTCGCTTAATCGTCTTTTTTTTCTGTTTGGTCTGGTGAATTTTTGCACAAGATACCCCTTGAGGACCTGATATGATACACAAGGAAGTAACGACATAGTTCATCATCTTGTGGCACTTCATCCTCAAAACATGAAAATACAAAATTCAACACAAAACAAACATTTTTCCTTAATTCTTCTTGAGATTCACACACATTTGAGCACAAACACACACATACACACATGTGCGCGCACACAGAGTCAGAGGAGGGTAGAGTGGTTTGGCAGAGTGGAGGCTAATTAACACTAGTGAGGGAATACTTAATCACCAGCAGCCAAGATAAGATAATCCCCAAAGATGGAGAACTTCAGCACACATTCAATTACAGCACTGAGCAAACACACTGCACACAGTCCACACACACACACACACACACACATTAAACGTGCATGAATCTCCTTCAAAAGACTTTAAGGTCAAACTTCCTGCGTCTCTCAAGGTCAGCAGCCCTGATAGTAACGTTATGCAATACTGCTGCTGTGTAGTGATGGAAATATAATCAATATAATATAACTAACTGAAAATGTTTTTATCAATAACAGCGGAGGATTAATAATGTTTCTCTCTGTCTCACCCTGTCTTTCCAACTCTTGATCTCGTCCTCAGTATCCTGTTTGCAGACATTGAGGGTTTTACCAGCCTGGCCTCTCAGTGCACAGCTCAGGAGCTCGTCATGACACTCAATGAACTCTTTGCCCGTTTTGACAAGCTGGCATCGGTAAGAAGCCACAGTTTCTTTCTTCTCTGTCTGTGTCTTCAAATGTTTTCTTAAAGGAATAGTCAGATGTTTTGGGAAATAGCTTTAAAGGAGCTGGTAGGCAGATTTTTTTTTAGCTTTAGGAGAGAACCAGGCTAACTGTTTCCCCTTGTTTCCAGTCTTTATGCTAAGCTAAGCTAATCGTGTCCTGCCTTTAGCTTTATACAGGGTATCTGCAGGTCTTGAGAAGTCTTTAAAAAGCTTTGAATTTATTTTTACCTAGAAAAGGCCTTGGAGGTCAAATATTTTTTTCTTGCCTGCCATAACAATTTTTCAGCAGTCTGAGATGAAAGTTGACAATTGTGGTAAAAACTTTGGTCATCAATCCAAAATGGTGGTCCTAGATCGCACTGTGAGACGTGTCAGATTTGGTGCTCTGACATACACATAAACGTACATGGTCGTTGTTGTTGCACAGTCTACAGGCGTCACTGATACTGTTAGCTACTAATAGCTACAGTAGTGAGGAAGCTCATCAACTCATATTGGGCAAATTGATCAGTTTTCATTGGTTAATCCATTCACCCTTTTTCTGCCACTTATCCGGGTCCACATCACATTACTTAAATCAATTAAATCATTAGGAATCATTGTTGTATACTTGTATACCTACCATACTATCATACTTTCATACTGCTGTTATGACCAAGAAACCGGTATTAAATTGCGTTCTGTTTGGTATTAAAAAGGTCTTCAAAAGTCTGAAATTTAGCTCTATGAATCCTGCATATCCATAAACTTAACGGACAGATATGAGGTGGTATTGATCCTATCATCTAACTCTCAGCAAAGTGTATTTCCTAAAATGTTGAACTATTCCTTTAATTTTTTTCTTTCTCAGACACCTTATGGACACTTTACAACCTCATTTTTTCCTTCCTCTTTGTCTCCTCTTTTCTCTCTCTTGCTCTGCACCCCTCTTTTCTCAGGAGAACCACTGTCTACGTATTAAAATTTTGGGTGATTGTTACTACTGTGTGTCGGGGCTGCCTGAACCGCGGGCGGACCACGCCCACTGCTGTGTGGAGATGGGCGTTGACATGATCGAGGCCATCTCGTGAGTAGAAAGCCTGTGTTTGTTTTGGAGTTATTTTCTGCTGTAGAGGAGATCGCTGATCCTTTAGGCTTGTGTGTCTGCAGGCTGGTGCGCGAGGTCACGGGGGTCAACGTTAACATGCGCGTTGGCATTCACAGTGGCCGTGTGCACTGCGGCGTGCTGGGACTCAGGAAGTGGCAGTTTGACGTGTGGTCTAACGATGTCACGCTGGCCAATCACATGGAGGCGGGAGGCAAAGCAGGGTGAAGCACAGGGTCACATACCTATTTGCACACGCAAACATGGACACACACACACACACACACACACAGGCATGTGTTATATTGAATTCTTGGTGTTTTTGTCCCTGCTAGACGGATCCACATAACTAAGGCCACCCTGCAGTATCTTAATGGAGACTATGAGGTGGAGCCAGGTTTTGGAGGCGAGAGGAATGCGTATCTGAAGGAGAACAGCATCGAGACCTTCCTGGTCCTCGGCTGCAGCCAAAAACGGGTCAGTGCACAAAAACATACACAGCTCAGTGAGGATATAATAGGTTTAAAATTTGGCAAACTTAATTGAGGCTAAAATGGGCCTAAAAATATATGACAGATACAGTAGATATTCCTTCACCCTGAGTAACTACGTGGAGTCAGATGCTTAAAGTCCCCCCTCCAGTCAAAATTGTCTTCTTGTTACTTCAGTTGGATGTTTGAGCTTCACTGTGCAGAATGATGTACATAAGTGCAGAATTTGAAACTAGAAGGCTTTTCACACGCATTTGCTGAAAGTAGAAAGTTTATCTGTGCTCACTATGTTTAAGGCGTGTAACTACGAGCATGATTTGTGACATCACAACTAGTTTGAGGCCAGTTGTGGTCCAGTATGCAACATACACCAAGTGTGATGTGGAAACCTGAAGTGCACAAACACTGACAATGGACTTTTCAGTGAAATAGGAGATATCTTGTGTCCAGAAGTTAAACTTCTGAAATGAAAAATAAGTCCATTTTCATATATTCAGAATTTTTGAGTGAGGGAGACCGTTTTTTTAATGCTAAAACATGTCTGGAGGGGATCTTTACGCTGGTAGCAGTGAGGTGCAGGTCAACATCGACTGTGACAGTGAATGTAACATAATTAGCTGATCAATGTTGCATAGAGTCCATTATTTGTTATTGATTCGCAAACGGGAATGAGAGAAGGTTTGTATATGCTTAAAGGAATAATTTTGGAAAATACATTTACAAATCGAATAATAATTTGTGAAGGAAGCAGAACTGTAGAGACATAATCTTAACTGATGAGAGGTAATAGATTTGTGAATGAAGTCGTCTTCTAGACCCTGAATGGACTATATGCCACCCTTAAGTGTAACAAAAGCCAGAATTAAAAAGACTTTTTCTGGGGTATTCAATCACTTGTATTGTTTTTCACTGGGTGTTGTGAGAACAGTTGGTCAAGCCCTCATGTTTTTCTCTCTGAGCAGAAGGAGGAGAAGGCGATGATGGCTAAGATGCAGCGGACGAGAGCCAACTCTAACGAGGGGCTGATGCCACGCTGGGTCCCTGACAGAACCTTCTCCAGGACCAAAGACTCAAAAGTCTTCAGACAAATGGTGAGACTTAACATCTACACACCGCTTCACGTTGGTAGAGTCATGTTTTTTTGTGTTTGATGCTTTTGAAAAACCTTCTTTTGCCTTCTGATTGCGATGTTCTTTCTCTTCTGTAGGGGATTGATGAGACCTCCAGTAAAGACAAGTAAGTATTGACTATTAAAGCGTGAACGTGTGTGAAAACTGCTGCACTGCTTCACTAGATTTAACTAACCTCTTTAACTCTTTCTGTTCTGTTTCTCGTCTCCTGCTCGATCTTTGTTTTCTCTTTTTTTCAGCCGTGGTGTTCAGGAGGCCATGAACCCGGAAGATGAGGTGGATGAGTTCCTGGGACGAGCCATTGACGCTCGCAGCATTGACCAGCTAAGAAAAGACCACGTGAAGAAGTTCCTGCTCACCTTCCAGACCTCTAGCTTGGAGAAGAAGGTTCAAACTACAACCTAATTATCATTTTATGCATTTTTAAAACCACAACCTCTCAAATCTGACTCTCTTCCTCATTATTTTTTCTCCTGTCGCAGTATTCCAAGAAGGTGGACGATCGTTTCGGAGGCTATGTTGCCTGTACTCTACTAGTATTCTGCTTCATATCCTTCATACAGATTGTTATCTTTCCACAGTGAGTAAATCACATGTTCACATAATATACTGTAGATCCTCTTATATGTTCTATACATGTTTAAGGGTGCTTTCAAACCTGCTTTGTTTACCACATCAAACCTTTCAGAGGAAGTGGTCTCACTCTGGTCACAAACTCTGGAGCAGTTTGTTTGTGCTGGGAACATAATCTGACCTTGATCTGACCGAACTAACCAAGTTGCACTCTGCAAGTTTGAGCTAAATGTCTCCCGAAGCCAGGAGTGCTTTGCATATCGGGATGCGGATGAGCGAGACAGTTGTGAGCAGCCAGCCGTAGAATAAATTGTGGTCCGACCTGCACTAGCAACAAAGTGCATTGCTTCCTTGATATTTGGGAGATAGGAGCTTCAGGACCCTCTTCCTGTGTTTATGTTCTCACTCCTGCCTCATACACAGTTGACCTATGAGCAGAGTAACTTTTAGTTCGCTTGAATTTTTTTCTGGGTGAAAAGAAACTGAACCAAGGGGGAAATGCAACAAATTTACCACCTCATCCACTAATTCAGACCAGAGCAAACAAACTATAGGCTTGACAGTGTTTTCATACTTGTAGTTCAGTTTAACCCTAACCCGAAGCAAACAGGTTTGTTGTGAAAGTTTCTTTACAACTGTACTTCTGTATTCTTCTTTGCAGCACCCCGGTCATGCTGGGAATCTACATCAGTATCTTCATCATACTCGCCAACATCCTTTTCATTTGTGCCATATACTCCTGCATCAAGGTAGTGGAACTTATCAAAACACACAAACAAATCTTTTGCTAATATATCTTTTTCTAATATTCACTGATATTTAATTAATGTGTAAATACTTTATTTTCACTCTCCTCAATCTTATCGTAGCTCTTTCCAGCTGCGATGCAGACTGTTTCAAAGAAGATTGTCCAGTCTCGCACCAACAGCACACTGGTCGGAGTATTAACCATTATCCTCGTCTTCATCTCTGCCTTTGTCAATATGGTAAGATCAAAGTAAAAACTAAACCAAACAAAGAGGCAGCACATTCATACATTATGTTGAAAATCATACTGAGTACATGCTCATGTGTATGTGTTTCTTCACTCTAGTTTGCCTGTGACACCAAGAGCTTAGCGGAGTGCGTTGCTGAGAAGCTGAACACTTCTGCAGCCATGGTGACGCCCTGTGTGATCCACAGCTTGAATGTGTCTGTTGAAGGGGGTCTCGAGATCTGTCCTAGCCAAGGTCCTTCCTGCCCCTTTCCCGAGGTGAGCCGCTACTCTGAGTTCATTGTATGTCACCGTTTGTGTTCCTTTACGCAACCGTTTGAGCCGTTTCAAAAAAGAAAATGTCACATTTGCATTTGTGTTTGTGAGATCTATTGTTGATATCACCTCTTTGTGATGCCGCTCTCCTTTTTTGTGCCAGTATTTCAGCTACAGTGTGCTGCTGACGCTGCTGGCCTGCTCAGTGTTCTTGCAGATCAGCAGCATAGGGAAGCTGGCCCTTATGCTGCTCATCCAGCTCACCTTCCTGCTGCTGGTGGAGTGGCCACAAGTAGCACTATTCGACAACGCAGACCTCTTTGTCACCTCCAATGCCATGTAAGTGCAGCAGGATGGATACTTATGAGGGGAGCAGGAAACAGATTTATGTTGTTTGTAATGCAAATAGAGCTTTTTCTCAATTTGTACTGATAGTTTCTATATGTCTTGGATTTGTGTTTGGGTATTGAGCCTCAAAAACAACTGAAATATTGATATTTTCTGTAGTACCAAGTGTCTTTTCTACTTACTCTTTGATCAGATATTTCATGATCTAAACCTTTCCAACTTTAGACTATATTTTGTCTAGACAGAGTTATTTTTTTAACCCTGATGCATTGAGCATTAAACCTGCAGTGTGGAACTTTAACATATAAATGAATTTCCATTATATTCAAGCCCTTGCCAAATAAGTTCACACAATGTTGATTTAGCCTATCACTGCTAGAAAGATGGCCGTTAATCGTACGGCCCTTCAAGACTTTCCATAATGTTATCAGGCCGAATGGATCAAATTCTGAGTCATTTCACGGGGGATGTGTTATGGTCAAAACAATTTATCTTTCGTTTTACAGCCTCAACAGCAACTTACAGCCAGTGGTGTGCTGGCCATTGGGCATACCTAGACAAATCCTGGTGGAATATCCGTTTTTATCACCCCTCTCTGTGTGCCTGTCATTCGGGGTGCGCATGAGAGTGTGCTGCATACCTGTGTCAGGCAATCACAGCCGAGTGCCCCCATTTATTCTCACTGCCAGAAGGGGGAGACAAAAGTCCTGCACTCCAGATTTAATTTATATTCACCAAATGAACGTATTGAAAAAATGATTGTATTGATAGTGGTACCAAAACTCCGCTATCTATTAGTGTAGGTAACAAAAAAATCCAAACAAGCCCTTATTCATCCCTCAAATTTAACCATATCTGAACTTGAAGATACAATTTTATTGAAGTTGTATGTCAGACTTCTGTATATTTCATTATTTGTTCTAATGATATATGTTTTTTTTCTCTTTCTAGTGATTTAAATGAAACTAGTGCTCAAGGGTAAGAAATTTAATTTGTATTAATTAGTTCCATGCCCCTTAAATTGATTAATATCATAATAACTATTGTTTGTTTGATTTATTTTGTATTGGCCAGAGTTGATTTATTTAATGTTTGTACATTTAGGCCCAGTTTCAATGAAACTACAGACCAGTGGTAAGATACATTCAGTGTCACTTTTGGAGGCTTTCATCTCCTATTCTGTCATGCCAGCACTTGTGTTTCTTTTTCACAGTACACAAAATCTGCCTTCTTTTAACCTGACTATGTGTTTGTCTCTTTGCAGCCCATTTGTTGTGTCCAAAGTGTCCCTGAGGGTCATGACTCCAGTGATCCTCACAGTCTTTGTCCTGGCACTGTACCTGCACGCCCAGCAGGTTGAATCTACTGCACGCCTCGACTTCCTGTGGAAATTACAGGTATGTACTGCGTCCACTAGAGGGCGTCACCTGACCATGTTAACCCCTCAACACTGTGGCAAAGGCCTCAGAGTTGTGCATCAGTTAACAAACTGATAAAGCTGTCTCACAGTGATACACTATGTTTTATTAATATCTTTGCTGATGAATATATCTAATAAATAACCTTCACTCTCAGGCCACAGAGGAGAAGGAGGAGATGGAGGAACTACAAGCCTACAATCGTCGTCTCCTCCATAATATTCTGCCTAAGGACGTAGCTGCTCACTTCTTGGCGCGTGAGCGGCGTAATGACGAGCTGTACTACCAGTCCTGTGAGTGTGTGGCCGTCATGTTCGCCTCCATCAGCAATTTCTCCGAGTTCTACGTGGAGCTGGAGGCCAACAACGAGGGAGTGGAGTGTCTCCGGCTGCTCAACGAGATCATCGCTGACTTTGATGAGGTGAAGTTTGTGAATGTGTTTTTGTAAAGCTCAGTGTGTCGACATCTCTCCAGGAAAGTGTAGATTTGACCTTTGCTGTTTTGTCATTTATTCCCATCTCAGATTATCAGTGAAGAGAAGTACAGGCAGCTAGAGAAGATCAAGACCATTGGTTCCACTTATATGGCAGCCTCTGGTCTCAATGACTCCACCTACGACAAGGAGGGCCGTTCCCATATTACAGCACTGGCCGACTATGCCATGAGACTGAGGGAGCAGATGAAATACATCAACGAGCATTCCTTCAACAACTTCCAGATGAAGATAGGTAAGGCGGAAGTAACTGCTGTCTCTCTGAAGCAGCATGTAGAATTCAGAAAAAGGTTAAAATGTTTGGAAATCACAGAAATGAAAAGTTTTCTAATTATTTAAAATGGTTTAAAAAACAGTTTTTGTTTTGTTTTGTTTTGGGTGCAGTGTAATGCTTTTTTCTTAAATTTCCAGGTCTGAACATTGGGCCAGTGGTAGCAGGGGTCATTGGGGCACGGAAACCTCAATATGATATTTGGGGAAACACAGTCAATGTGGCCAGTCGCATGGACAGCACAGGTGTACCTGACCGCATACAGGTAGGTTTCATATGAAAGTTCAGCTCAAACTGGTTTTTAAAAATGAAATAATATATAATATATATATAATATAAAAAGAATGGAATTTAAGTAAACATTTAATATCTATAACATTTCATATTTATACAGAATTACTATAAAACATAAGATTGACTGAGTCCTCAATAGATTACTGTAATAACTCATTAGTTTTTGTTTAAAAGTGTCACTTTTTTGGGCACTTTAAAAAATTTAATCTGTACTATACCCAGTTGTTTATTTGCCTAAATAAATTCTTAATAAATTAGACTCTTAACAATTTTTTAACGACAGAAAATACTTAGTTTTCAGTGTGTAGTTTTGTATACTACCTAATTGCAACCCATTCAAAAAAATGAAGAATTAACAGTTGCACAGCATCTACTTTCAGGAAATTATTGAAAACAACCCAATATGCTAATATATTGTTTGACACACAAAACTACACACTGAAAACTATTTCTGTCAGTTAAAGAATTTTTAAAAGTCTAATTAACAACTACATATGAACCCAATATAATAAGTGGGTACTTATCAACTAAAAAGCTTAACAATGTTTTCTGTCTTTTCCTATAATTTATACGAAATTGCACCACTCTGTCTGTAAAATGTCCTAAAATTTAACCATTAAATACCTGCAAATAACTCCGAAAATTAGTATAAAATTAAGTTACCAAAAAATGCATTGTGTATATCAATTTCATCATCTAAATGTTTATGCAGCTTCATGTAAATATGCATTCTGCCGTTCTGCTCTCAGGTGACTACAGACCTCTACCAGGTGCTTGCAAACAAAGGGTACGTGCTGGAGTGTCGCGGGGTTGTTAAAGTCAAAGGGAAAGGGGAGATGACAACCTACTTCCTGAACGACGGGCCACCCAACAGTTAGCAGCCATGGCAACAGCAGATGCTTTGACGATCCCCACTGCAAGGACACAGCACCACTGAGCGAGGACTCACAGTGTGAGCGAATGGCTAAAAACTAAAATAAACGCCATCACTTGAATCCCAAGCAAGGAGGAAAGAAAAACTTTTAAGACTTCAAAAGGAAAAGTGTTCTTGATGAGAGGAAAATGTTCTCGTTTTGACAGCCATTTTGGCCCACATACATGTTGAAGGACAAGTGTTTTTCTCATGTCTAGCCTCTCTCTCAGGCTTCTTGAAAGATGCAAAGTCTGTTTATTTAAAACAACGCCTTTTAGCCTGTGTCAAAAGAAGATTAACGCTGTACATAAGGCTAGTTTTTATTTTACTTTGTGTTTGTTTCTTTTTTTCCTGTAATTTTTATTTCACATGAATTATGAACAGGTACTCATATTTTGTTTCTGGATTAATTATTTATTTCAATCTCGATGTTTTGTGCAAAAGGTCCTTTATGAAAAAGTGTGAATACATACGTGCACAAATATCCAGTTTATTACACGTTTATAAGTGTGTATGTACATGCATATTTGTGTGTGTATGAATATATGTATAAAATGAGGAGGAATATATTGACCAAAGACTAAAGTATTTACTAAAAGCAAGGCAAGACATGTTTGATATGTTCTTGCTAAAGTCAGCAATGATCACCGCCTCTGTTTTTTAGGCAGAAGGCCTGAACCCTTTGTCCTTTTGCCCAACTGCTGGCAGCAAAGACTGCTTCATTGTTTTCATAAAATACGTACAATTAATTTAATTTCGTCTGTCATTCAGGCAGCAAAGAGCTGATCACATTAACTCTAAATTATGATATTGCCCTCAACATCTAGACAAGATTACTAAAGACGACTAAGGATGTTCTCCGAAGGTGATATCTGAAATCTATATTTTTATCTCCACTCTCTGAGGAGTAGAAGTAGCTCCAGCTAGGATTAGGATCCTCTTCATCCTCGTTTCATGTCAGATTGGTTCCTCAGAGCTTGAGCAGCCAGAATACAGCTGGTTTCAGCCGTATCAGTATATCGTCATCGACTGCTCCTTCCCTTTCAGAGAAGTATTTTCGGTGCAAATGGAAATGAAGGAACTTAGGTCAGCGAGTTGTTCCAGAGCCATCACGGGGGGAAACCTCGGATTTCAGCGCAGTGGTACCACAAAGCCTGATTCTTCTATGAAGAAGAAATAGATGAAGGAGAGAAATATATATTGATTTTGACTGAATACTGTGCTTTGTAATCCTGAAGGGGCATAACTATTTTCACTGTGAGGTTTTTATGATACAACAAAACTGCTTTCTTGCCAAACATAACCGCTTCGAAGCATGTCTGATTGTGGTATCTTGTTTTCATTTTTGTTTGTTTTAACGTAGGGTATTTTGTATCACTTCTGTATCCATCATTTGTATATTCTTAATGTTGTTATTATTATTATGATGATTCTGATTAATTATTATGCTTATTATGATGATTCCATTCCAATGAAAAGGATCAAAGACCAGCACGCTTTCTTGTAAAATGCCAGTTGTAAAGCTCAAGCTCACTGGTACCAACTGATCAACTGCAGCCAATGAATTCTGCTGTTAAATCCTAATGTACAATACAGTATTTCAACTGGCGATAGGTGTGATCATGTATAGTAAGTAATAACCATTAGCTGCCTTTGCAGCAGAACCCGAGTGGTGTATGCTCACATAAGCATAGCAGTAAACACATATACAGATGATTCACTGTGCTTTTTTTTTTTTTTTTTTGTATTTATGCCACTACTGCAGTATTGTAAATCTCAGTCAGGCTTTAAGGTGACCTCTCCCTTCCACACATTAAACAGAACATAATCCTCATCCCTGGTATTACACTATGTAGTGAAGTGGACAAGGCAGAAGAAGTAGGCCTACATGTATCTTTCAGAATCATTTCATTCATTTCTAGTATTATACCCCCGCCCCTCCCACTCAGTCTTTCAGCAAAAAGTGGACATACTAATTGCTGAGTTTGATTGCCTTAAGTTAATATAAAACAAATCATAGAATTACACTAAAACAGGAACTGTGCCTGCTTGCCCTGTCTTGACTACCGATGTTTGAACGGAGAGAAAGGGATAAGGGCTTGTCGAGAATACTTTCACTTAACATCTAATCGTCGAAAATGATCTTTTGTTTCTCCAGCTCCACCTTTCTTTTTTTTTTTCGTAATTGGGAGAATCCGCCCTGACTTAGCTCTTCCGCCACATTCAACAATGGCAACCAACAGTTGATCATGTTTGTACCAAAGCCAGCTCACGCAGCCTTGTGCTATTGGTCCCTCCTGTGCAATGATATTTGGCCTCGGGCGTGGTGGGAACACCAGAGGACAGTAATGTAGTGGAGATCACCAACTATTAAGTGAACTGTGACCAATGAAGAGTGATTCATATAAGCAAAGAGTTTATAGAATGGACATGAGTTTATAAAAATGTGCATTGTATGTATTCTATTTCTATTGGCTGTCCATAGACTTGTGTTGATTGTTAACTCTTGGGATGTTTTTGGGGGGAGCAGGAGCGGGGAGGAAGGTTGCCCCCATACTACTGAAACAGTGTTTTGCTCAGGCCTGATGAATCCTTCCGTATTTGTTTTGTTTTATTTGTATTTTCCCTGAGTTGGAGGAGTTGAAAGGGGAGTGTTTTGCAAAGCTGAAGGACAAGAAGAGTTGAGGACTATGACAAAGAGAAAAATAACAATTCCCCTTGAAGAAAAAAATAAAAAAAAAATCAATGGCTGTTTTGTGTGTTCATATATTTACTGATGTTTTTATGTACTGCAAAGTTAGTTTTCCATTCCTCTTATAGATGTAGAAAGTGTTTTCAGTGTTCAATATACACATATTTAATAGGCACAGCTATTTTAATTCTTAAAAGCATCCATTCAGATTCTGTATGTGCTGACTATTCAGTACTGGGAATGACAGCATCATAAACATATGTTAGACAACACAAGTCTTCAAACAACTGAAATCTTGAAGGTATATGATAGTACTTGTTAAGAATATTAAAAATGATGATTTTCTGTTCATCATGAGCCAATTTGCACCATCTACAGGAAAGTTAAGTAATTGCCCATCGAATTTTGACACTTGAGCCACCTACAGATAATTGGTGCGTCTTTGGTGCCAAGTTGTATTGGGAGCTTGGACCATTGCATACCTGCTTACAGATCTGGTTAGAATTACAACTGCAGTTTATACTTATTTTCAACATGCAGGAATATCAGCTATCCATGCCAACATATAGTGACATTTACTGTCAGTCTAGATGCCACTAGTCACTGATTCATACATTTAAATCCAATGCCTTCCTCCTTCCCTTTCCATTTCTGTATCGGTAAGTTGCCTATATTGCACCACTTTGTTTGAAACAAGCGACCTTGAACTCTTCATGTGATGTGCTGGTGCTTTGACACATTCATGGTCATCACTGGAAGCTCTGAGACTCCCCTACAGAAGTGACCCTGCATTCCAGTGGTGATCCTCTATTCCATGTGCTTCACGTAGTTTTCATTGAGTTTATGCTTTTGTAGCACTGAATGAAGTCCATCAAGTATTTCTCGGGGCATTTCAAGCCTTTTTGAAAGAGCTTTTGAGCAGTTCAGATTTAGTGCTTATGTCCAGCCAGAGAGTGTCCAGATTTCTTTTGACTTCCCACGTCTCGCTGATCATCTGAGAAAACAAGCCTGTGTCCATTATGGCACCATCAGACTTGAACCCTTCTGCACTAAAATATCAGTGTAAGATTTCCTCAAGAGGCTGAATGTTATTTGTTCTGAAACTATACGGTAAAATTTGTTTTCTTGCTGCAGGTTCAAGGCACATCTTGTTCATCAAGTAAGGAACTACCCATGCCCCAGTAACTAAACTCAACTCTGGCTGCATTTTGAACTCATCTTTCAACTATTCACATGAAGTCAAAATTCAGAAGTAGTTATTTTCTCCTCTAGAGGGCAGCACAATCTCACTTTCTCTATAGACCACTCCAGTTGTGCCTTCAGACCTGCAGGTCTGGACCTCTGGTGATTCTTGCCAGATGATTTCTTATCTTACCATCTATGTCAAATTGATTTGTAATATATAAATGAGATAATTTGTCTTGAATTCGTTTGACAAATTCAAATTTTGCTTGTTGATCACTGAATTTTATGGCCTTTTAGGTAGCATCTAATTTTTGTATGCAACAGAATATCACTATTTTGAATATTTACACCTCCAGACTTCATTTCTAAAAGTTGTGAGCTAAAAAGATTAAGAAGTATTGTTCTAGAGAGGCAGTTAAATAAATACTTCACTGTAAAAAAAAAAAAAAAACAGCTATAAAAATAGCTGTATCGTTAATGAAAGAATAAGCAAAATGCAGCATGAAAAATCTCCACAAGTGGATCACTTTAATTTCAGAAATTCACATCAAAACTGATGCTGCCTCTGTATTTAAGCAGCATCAGCATGTGTGTATTAGAACTGAAGAAGAAAAATGGAGAGGGCTATCAGAACAGGCTGAACTCCCGGTCTGTCACTGACATTTCCTTAACAAACCTGTGAAAGCAACAGGTGGATTACACTCACAGAGATCTAGATAATATGTGAAGAACTGAAGAACAATTTTAGATTTGGAAATGTTACTTACTTGGTCATCTCACTGTTCTTTCGGGGAAACCTTTTGACTTGTGTCCATGGTGCAGGACTGTTGGACATCAACCATCCATATTGCTGGCTGTCTGTCAGAGGCATTATGTACAGCTGGTTCGGGGCTGGAGAAGAGAGGAGACAGAGACATTCACCAATCTCACTTTCAGCCCTTGTTACAACTGCTCAGTTTAATGTATTTTACTTGTCGCCAGTCATACAGCTGTGATTTGAATCCATCTTAGTTCAAGTCCTCCATACCAGTGGCTCCCAAACTATTTGGCTTGGGGCCCCTTAAAATTAATCAAACTCTACCTGGGACCCCTTATCACACGTTACAAATGGAAGATGAATTTGAATAACTTTTGGAGGCTTAACGAGATAAAATACATCAATACACAATAAATAAAGCAAAAAATAGAGGAAAACTTGCAAAAAAACAACAATTTTGTGTGTCAATAGTATGTTTTTGTTATCCTATCCTGTCTAATCATCTTGCAATTAATCCAGCGACCTCTTGTGGAAGTCCCAACCCCCAGGTTGGGAACCAATGCTCCATACTATATGACTAATGTCTTTATGCAAACTCACATCTGGGTGTTTGACCCCGTTTGACCATCTCCTTGTATCGCTCATGGCTTCCTTGGTGTATGTCAGTGCCGTAGGCAAGAGGCTGGTGGTAAACGTTGCATATGTCCGCACATCTGAGAGGGCCCTGTTGTTCTTGAAGAGACGGAGGCAGTCCTGCGCTGATGTTAAGCCCACCACCTGTAAAGAAATATGTTACTATAGTATAGATTGATCATTAATTGCATGGAAGGATTTCTGAACATGGCCCACTGGGCACACGCCTAAGGGGTCAAGGCCTGTGTTTGAAGTAATTGTTAACATTTCTTCTTAGAAAGTTTCTGAGCTATGTTCAGGTAAAAGCAGAGATTTTAAAGTTGAGTATCTGCCAACCAAATCTAATCTAATATCTGTTTTTGATTATTGTGTGCTGTAGTATTTATACAGAGGAGTGTCGATGTGGATGTGCTGTTCAGACAGCATCTCTTCATCTCCAGCATGAACTAAATACTTAAGTTCAGCTGTTCAGTTTTCAACCAACAGCAGCACCTGAGAGCTCTGCTTCACCTGCAAAATGTCAAAGGATGATCTGGGAGTCTTGCTCCTATGGGAGAGGGGTGTGTGGCCCTTTACAGGTACATGGATTACATTATTATGCTTAAAGCTATTAAAAAGGCACAATCAAGTCACAGTTAAATTTGTATTCTATCATGATTGTATTCCTTGAGATTTTACTGAAATGCCAAAATATAGCATAATTACATCAAAGTCACAATGCATTTGACCTCAAAGCCATATTTGATGGGTTTATGCCTTACAATTTAAAGCTCTGATGTATTTTATGACTCTTGCAGTTGTTTTTATTAACTCTTTTTGGCCATACAGCCAACAATAACAAATATTTGAAGAATGTACTTATATGCCAGTTGTGTGGTTGTCTAACTATGAATGTCTCTTGTTCTAAGGTTTCTCTTGAGATCTTGATCTCAGTTATACTACCTGATTTAAGTCTTAATCTGTGGGATTAAAATCTTCCACAATATATAAAGGCACTCAAGGGCAACAAACAGCAACTTGCTTGCTCATATTAGCAAATATTACCCTGCTCTGTACTATCCTGTTAATATTAGCTCTGTAGCATGCTATTCTCTAAAGTATTTTGAAGTATTGAGTACTTATTGTTGTTAGTTATGAGTAAGATAATGTCTTTGGTTTCCCTGTGGATATATCTACAGTTGACTAATACAATAAAAAGCGACCCTCACTGACGCTAGCAAACGCTAAACCAAGCTCCAGCTCCTCTTACCCTGAGGGCGAGACGCTCCTTTGGGATTCACTATCAACTTGTCGCCAATTGGGTTTTGATAACCCAAATGTGTTAAACCGAAGAAGGCCATATGTGTCACAGTTTGCCTTAAATCGACCCAGTAAACAAGCCTTGCAATGCAGATACAGAGACAGACAGCGTGTAAATAAATCACAACTTTTGGTTGGTTTAGATGTAACCATGGGAACAAGCTCCGCCCGCCCACAGTGTCCCGTGAGGAAAACATTGGAATACATTATACTAAAAATAAATAAATGCACAAATAAACGTACAAACAAACAAAATAACAGGATAAATATATAATTATGGGCAAATAAATATGCATTTAATTTATTCTTTGCCTGATAAAGAGCAGGATTTATCGTCAAGAGTTTTTTTTTTTTTTTTTTTTTTTTTTACTTAACTGACCGTTACTATAGCAACATTCTGTGAGTTTCGACCATAGGTTTCGACCTATTTTTATACAGTCTATGGTTTCGACCAAGCGATTTGCTCCGGTCTGAAAAGTGAAGCAAAAAAAAAAGTGAAGCCAATGCGGAAGTGCTTTAATCCTGCATTCTCGCTAATGGCCAATAGGGGGCGAGTCCGCTGGCTCCAAAAAGAGGTCAGATTATATGGAAGTCTATGAGAAAACTACTTCTCTTAATACCCTATTTTTATTCAGTCTATGTTACTACCTCAGTAAACATTTTCCTAATGAGTTTATGGTCTCAGTCGCTACTTTCAAGTCTTCTTCAATACAACATGATGTTCAATTTGTCAATTATGGTCCCATTTAATTTAAATTTGACGATAAAGCAGGGTATGCTTTGTGGCGTGGCTACATTGTGATTAACTAGTTGCTACTATGGCGACAACGTTGGTTAGGTAACGTAAACATGGCGTAACCACAGATTCACAGAGTATAGACGTAGCCTTAGTCGTAGCTATTTCAGTATGGTTTCAGTTCAAGAAAGTTAATTGTAACATTTTGGTCGCCTAAAAAGTCTTGTTCAGCGTTTGGTTGTACTAAAAAACCTTCTAAGAAGTTGGATTATTAGTCTTTCCGGTAAGTACATTTTGTTTTAAGCATTAGCATTATGACATTTAACCATTTAACCAAGGATGTATAAAGAGATAATGTACTGTGCTAACAAGCTAGCAGCTAGGGTTAGGGTCGTCACTTCCGGCTCCAAAAATCCAAGATAGCGACAGTCTAAATGGCAAACTCGAGGCTACCAAATATGGATATATTATAAGAGCTCTTAAAATATAGCCATGCCTTTAAACGGGAGTGCACCACAAACCAATGGGTGACATCACGGTGGCTACGTCCATTATTTTGTTAGAGTCTATGGTTTCGACCATACACGGAATATGTTTTATTTCCTCACATGCTCACATTAATTTGTGAAATAATAAGCTTTATACGCCTCTCTGTGGCTGACAACCTATAGGTAACTGGGGCTGTAAAAATATCTTAAATTCTATATCTTAATATCACCTTTGATAACACAATTTATTTTTCTTTACTCACAATATTTGGTCACAAGTGTTATCACTGTTTAAGCTGCCACTTGGAAATCTTTGGTTCACTATTTTTTCAAGTCTGTCTTAAAATAATAATCATGTGTTTAACTGTTTTTGCTTGCTGTAAGCATTAATTCCTAATGCATTTCTTACATAGGAAATGGGAGACAAAAATACAAAGTTTATCTGATGCGTTACTATCCTGTTTTTTATGTGTAGCAGCTCAGCATGAAATAACTTTTCAGGGAGATAAAATGTGGAATTTCTGAATAAAAAGACTGTAGAACTGTGTAGACTGTAAAATTTTTGAAAAATACCAAATGTGTATGATGAAGCCTCAAACTAACCTCAGAAAAATGTTGGAGTATATTATTTGCATAAAATAGGACTGTAGATTTTATCCCCTGTCACTTCCACTGGCAGCTTAGGAAGGGAAGAAAGGTCTGGGCATCTGAGTATCTAACCTATTGTAACCTCTAATGTGAATAATTAATGTGATGTGTAGGCCTATGCCTACTACAGTTGTGGACTGAGCACAGTCATTTCTACATTTCTAACAATCATTGACTGTTTTACTGTCATCGTTCTTCCTGATTTTGTTTACTACATTCACACCAACCAGGTTGCCACACGTTTGTATGCAAGCCTGAGAAGAATTTCCCTCATGCCTGAAAGAAAAGTGTGTGACACATGAGAAACAGGAACACCAGTGCAAGGACTTGTTCATGGCTTGCAACCAAAGTATTGTAAGTACTGATTGAAAGTTTTTTTTTATAAATAATTTGTATAACATATGACAGGTATATAGCACTGTGCATAGTACTGTTATGGCCATGTGTGATTTTTGTTGTTTATTGGGTATTTTGTCTCCAAATGCTATAAAATGTAAGTACAATATAGATTACAAAAATAAATTACAAAACATGTGCTAGATACAAAACACAAGTATATGTCTTGATGTTATATGAAGCCTGTGTGGATGTATCTATAATCATGTAAAGCAAAATAAGCAAACATTGTGTAGTATGTTTAAAAATGATACAGAAATTATATGAATTATTAATTTACAACATATGATTTTAATTTTACAGTAGGCCCAAAGCACACTTGAAGAGAGGGATGTGTCTATACTTTTAGCTTGTAAATTCTTACATTTCTTTGTATATTAATTTTACATTTTACATCATATGTAACACACAAAAAACACAAAAATCTACTCTTATGGGTATCATATATATGTATGGGTTCAGTAATTCTCTGCAAATATGCTGTCTTTGCCAACTTTGTATGATCGACACATAGATACAGATGGTTTCCAGGTGTCTTGTTTGAAGAATTGAATGAAAATTTAATGCATCTCTAATGCTTGTCTGTCACAGTTTTTACAGTTGTTGGCCAGTAAAAAAACAGTAAAAACAACAACAAAAAAACTTAACTTAGATTCAATGCTTTTTAAGTTTTTTGCTTATACTTTCTATACTGATGAATCTCATTTCAGCTTTAGGTCAGTTCTTCCTTCTGCATACCATGCGGTTTTGTCGACTCACCTTACCAGTAAAGGTCACAGCTTCCTGCTTTCTGCTTTTACTTGTCATCATGCGTTACAACATAAAATACAAAGCATTCCAACGATCATCACACCATCAAGCCAGCATACCTGTGGACGGCCTGGTTCCCAAGTGTCCACCTGGCTTTTACAGTAAACAGGAACTCAAGCCTCACCTTCAGAGACCTCTTCAAGATCCCACAGCACAGGGCGCAAATGGTGAAGCCTTCGAGTCAGACTGGTTGACTTCCGAAGAAGAAAAAGAGCAGTTACGTGGATTTAGTAAAAACCAGTTCAACCAGTTTGCCAGTGATCGAATCTCCCTGCACCGTGATCTAGGCGAAGACACACGGCACCCAGAGTGAGTAAACTCATTGTTCATTATCTCAGTAGAGGATCAATTACAACTGACATATGATTCAAGAAGAAATGTATATCATGCTGATACCTGTTTAAGGATGGGTTCACAATTTTTCAAGTCTGTCTTGAAACAATCAGGTGCCCATATGAACACCATAAGAGGTTTTCCTTGCTGTAATCATTCCTCCTGTTCATACTGGCTATTAAAAGATCCCCTTTAAATGTGCTTTCAATGTAAGTGATGGGGGCCAAAATCCACAGTGGCCCCCATCACTTCATTTTGCATAGTCATTCTGTGCAAAAATGTATTTAAAAGTTTATCTGAAGCTTATATGAGGCTTCAGCAGTCTGAGTTAGTCATATCAAGTGGATATCTGCCACATTTACCATCTTTTTAGCATCAAATTCCCTCTTTGTGTTTCCTTGTACAGTGTTTCCTTGTTGAACTGCAGTGTAAATATAGTAACAAAAAGAGGGACTATGGCACTAAAAAGACTGTAATGTTGAAAGATATTGACTTGATTTGGCTAATTTGGACGGCTGAAGCTTCATATTGACTTCAGATAAACTTGTAAACACATTTTTGCACAGAAGGAGGCTTGTAGATTTTGGCCTCCATCACTTACATTGTGAGGTGCATCATGAAGGGATCTTCTAATGGTGAGTATGAACAGGAGGAATGATTATGGCAAGAAAAGCCTATTTCAATGTTCATTTGGGCACCTGACTGTTTTTTCAAGACAGACTTGAAAAATTGTGAACCCGTCCTTTAACTTTCAGTTTGGCTCTGACAGTTGCTTGGAACAGACGTTTCGGCGTTGTCCTGGCCTCCCTACCACCAGTGTGATCATCGTGTTTCATAATGAGGCCTGGTCCACTCTGCTGCGGACCGTCTACAGCGTCTTACACACAGCTCCCGCTGCCCTGCTCACAGAGATCTTACTGGTGGATGATGCCAGCACAGATGGTGAGTGTACAGAGCTTCACAATGCTGCATGTACAGTAAAGATGGATCCACATGCATAGACTGATGTATCTCTGTTCATAATGCACATCATAGATTCCTAAAACATCCTTAAAATATTTTAGTTACCATAGCACCAAGCACATACTATATATCAGTAGTGGAAGATGTTTCATATCCATGTACTTAAGTAAAAGTAGCAACACCGCATCATAAAAATAGTTTTAGAAGCAAATATCCTGCATTCAAAATGTTACTTAAGTATTATCTAAATATATTTAAATATATATTAAAAGTAAGCAGAAAAATGGACACTGCGTTACCGTTATATATTTTATTATTAATAGATTAGCTGGTGCATTAGTGTGTAATTTTGTGCATTTTTGTTGTAGTTGGTTGAGCTATAGCTAGTTTTATCTCCTTGTTAGACTGCTGGGCTGTTTAATCTCTAACATTGTATCACATCTTATAACCTAACCATATGTTTTGTATGTAAAATCATCATTTTTAAAAGTAACTATAACTGTCAGATACTATATAGACTGTGGAGTATAAACCACAATATATTTTTAACTAACAATATGTTGTAGTAAATAAATAAATTGTAGTGGAGTAGTATAAGTATAGAGTGGCATGAAATGGAATAAATACTCAGGTAAAGTACAAGTATCTCATATTTGTACTTAAATATAGCACTTGAGTAAATAAAGCTAGTTCCATCCTACCACTGCTGTGGTAACACTATTTCCAATGCTAACAATATAATGTAACTACTAATATTTTTACTCATTGGAAACCAGACAAGTGTAAATGATCTATTCTTTATTACCATGACAAACTGATACAGTTGAATTTATAGACATGATAACAGTTGTTGTTCTAAAGCTACAATAACTTGTTTGAATTTCTCCCTCCAATAATTTACTAGATCACTTGAAGACTCGTTTGGATGAGTATGTGCAGCAGCTGAATATAGTGCGTGTGTTACGTCAGAGAGAGAGGAAAGGCTTGATCACAGCCAGGCTGTTGGGGGCGCAGGCTGCACGAGGACAGGTCCTCACCTTCCTGGATTCCCACTGTATGTATCCCATAATGCAGTGCATGCCATTATTTTCATGCAGGATTCAGTTGTTTGTAGATTTTGAACAGGTGTCTGTTGTTCAGAGTTGTTTCTCTGAAGGTTATAGGGCACACAGTAGGTGTAAATAGTGGGAAGATAACAAATAAACTTTACGAGGGCCATGAGTCACCACATTTGACCCATATAACTTTCAAGCTACACCCTGGACTGTGAAAACTTTTTAACCTGACTGACAAATGTCACTCTTATCTTCTACATTCCTGCTCAGGTGAATGCTTCCCTGGATGGCTGGAGCCTCTTCTAGCTCGGATAGTAGAGCAGCCTACTGCTGTGGTGAGTCCAGAAATTGTCAGTATTGACGAAGATAACCTAAAGTTCAGTAAACCAAATCCTAAACCCCGTCATCGCACTCGAGGGAATTTTGACTGGAATCTCAAATTTGGATGGGAGGTTGTCCCTGAAGAGGAGAAGAAACAAAGGAAAAAGGAGACATACCCTATTAGGTAGATACAAATATATATATACACATATACTTGCACCTGCATCAATGCTGCACAATCCTCTTTGGATCATCTGGATTTGCTACTTTTATGATTGAATGTTTAATATGCATCTGGATTCTGCATCAAATACACATAGTGATAATTGAGAAATATTCGGATTGTCTGATGGCAGATGTGATTTTTGGAATAGAAATATTAAGGCTTTGTGCAAGGATGAATTGTGCAGAATTTCAAGTGAGTCAGACTCATAACCACTGAGTTATGGTCTTTCATACTATATCATGTTGCTGTACCATCTTTTGATTATTCCTTCCTTCCTTGAAATTGAAGTAATCCAAATACTGCATGATATGCACCCAGTTTGATAAGGAATGGGTGTAATGAGTGGGAGTGGTGAAAAAATTGCAAAAACTGCTTAATGGCAGAAAATCTGTTTAGGCAGTTATTGGCATAGGGATAAGGGATCCATAATGCAAATGCTCTTTCTTCTACATCTCATTGCTCACTGCAAGTTTTATGAGCCAAAATGTACAGGACTATAAAATATCCACATGGTGGCTCTAGTCACACCAAAGTCTGATCAGTTCATGCATGGTACATGGCCTATTTTTTACCAAATTTCTCTGAAATCTGTTGACAAATTAGCTGATTTAAAGAAATGGTTCAACATTTTTTAAATAAGCTTATTTGCGTTCTTGCAGAGAGCTAGATGGGAAGATTGATACCACTTTCATGTCTGTACACTTAATATGTAGCTGGAGCTAGCTTGTTAGCTTAGCTTAGCATAAAGATTGGAAACGGGGGAATTTGACATTTTTTACAGGGACTTATGTGCTAGATTGTTTTAAAGCTGGGAGGAGTAACTCTAGTTTCCACTTGCAGAATGGCAACATCACAAATAGTCATTTTCACACTATGTTTTCTTTTGGCAGTTATGGTCATTAATAGCGACTGGTTTGTGTCTGATTTTGTAGAACCCCTACCTTTGCTGGTGGTCTTTTCTCTGTATCCAAATCATACTTTGAGCATATTGGAACTTATGATGACCAGATGGAGTTCTGGGGAGGTGAGAATTTGGAAATGTCTTTCAGGGTAAGAGTCCTTCAGTGTTTTCCTACAGATATACTGTATATACATATAGTGCACTTTACAGCTTCAGTAACCTTGGTGCTGTGTGTCCTGTTTACTGTAGGTCTGGCAATGTGGAGGTCAGCTGGAGATTATTCCTTGTTCTGTTGTAGGGCACATTTTCCGCAAAAATACCCCCCACACCTTCCCTAAAGGCCGTTCTGTGATCACCAGCAACCTGGTCCGCCTGGCTGAGGTCTGGATGGACGACTACAAATGGATCTTCTATCGTGCAAACAGAAAGGCTGCTTTTGTATTTAAAGAGGTTGGATAGTGCAATTTTACAGTAGTCTACAAGTTAGTCATTTCACATTTATGATGTTGACCTACCTCACGATATGTTGTTTTTCTGTTGTCATTTCCCCCTCAGAATTTATTTGGAAATCTTTCTGCACGTCATAAACTCAGGGAGAGATTAAAGTGCAGGAACTTCTCTTGGTACCTGAACAACATTTACCCAGAGGCCTACGTGCCTGACATCAGGCCTGTTATGCACGGACAGGTAAACTACTTTACCAACATTTGATCATCTTTTATGGGATGATACAGTTTGTAGCTCTAAAACATTTTTAATTTACATTATGCTGAATAATATAAGCCTGAAGGAGTTTTGTTTTATTGCATAAATCACATCAATTAAGATCTCAACTTTCAGTCTTATACACTTTAAGAAGTAAGGTGGTAACAAACCTGCCTCAGTGGTCAGTCCTTTAGTAAATAAGGACGAACACAATTTGACTGTTTAGCACCAAAAAGGGGCTGTAGATGCCCCCTAGTGTTGAATGTGATCATTGCAGTTTGTTTCAGCCTAAAGTTAGATTTCTATTATATGATCTGAGTGTGAGGTTCAACAAAAAGAAAGTTGATATATGGAGATTGATGTATACTGATGAGCAATGCATTTGCATATCAAGAACTGTTTTTAATAACATAGTTCAGTACAGTAAATTACATGGACATTCACATTTGCCTAAAAAGGCCTTGAAAATTTTGTTTGATATCTAATTGCTGTGTTATATTTTCTTCTGCAGTTGGAAAACACTGGTTGGAAGTGCTGCCTGGAGGCGAGAAAGAAAACTAGGCGATGGAGGCCTGTTGACATGTTAAAATGTAACAATGAAGGTGGAGCGCAGGTACATCAGCTACTTCTGTTGGATCAGTGGTTCCCAGCCTGGAGGCCAGGACCCGTCAAGTCTGAGGGGTCACCATGTTGAATAAAGGGATAAGACATTGTGTTCAGATACTTTAAACTCCTGGACTCCAAAAACAATTCAAAAACAAACTTTGGTTGAACTGCTCATAATTCACAACTTGTGATGAGGGCTCACATTATAAAATCACTGAATTAGATCAACATAAGCTACAGTACAGTTTTAAAAGTATTGCTGGCAATGGGATTAAGCATTATCTTACCCCTCTTAAATACAATGTTTTTTTCTGTGTGACTTTTAGTATTTTGAGTACACATCCCAGAAAGAGCTACGGCTCAGCGCCGGCAAATTTGAGCTGTGTTTACATGCAACCCCTGGAAGAGCTCTGGTGTCTCTTGAACTGTGTCAACTGAAGGGAAATGTAACCACAGCAGCTCCTGAACAAGTCTGGATCTTTACACAGGTATAACTCGCATTTCTACATCAACCCAACTGCTGCAGCAACTGATCTTACAACACTCTCCACAGTTGCACAGGGAAATACTGATTTCTATTTCCTCATTCTTGTCACTCTGCCTCTGAGTTTGTTTCACAGTTGCTAAATCTAAAACTCTTAAACACACCAGAAGATATTAAAAGTTTACACTGTTGTTGTTTTCAGACACACCATCTAAAGAACCCCTCATCAGAAAAATGTTTGACAATAGCAGGAGGAAACGTGATGGTGACTACCTGCAAATCCACCAGTGCCAGTCAAAGCTGGGTCTTCATCTGACACCAATTATGGATTTTTCTATGTGGACTTGTGCATTTAGCTTTACTTCAAGGATATTTTCAGATTTTTTCATGTCTATTTTAATTAAATACTTGTGGATTTTGATGCTTGTCTTTTACACTGGATTGGCACTAGGAAGGGATCATGTTACAGCCTCTGCTTCAGTGCACATATGGCATGTTTGTATTGAATTAAAGGATGAGTCTGGTTATACTCTATTTTTCTCATTCTTAACAAATCCCATGAAAAGACCAAAACCAACAGTGAATTGATCCTGATACAGTAAGTATTGTCTGTGTATCTTGTCCCTTTGTGCCATAGACCTCCATTGTTGTCCAAAGACTATTAAAACACATCAGCGGGCCAAACCATTGCACTGGGTGACATGTTTCTTCATTATTGTACCTTGGGGACTGTAGTTTATTTTGAATCAATCCGACACACACCATCCTGCTGCTGGAAATACTCTTTAGAGCACTAAATGTTTATTAATCTGCAGCTGAAAATAGTGCTCAGAAAATTTTTACTCCTGTTTGAGAAACGTTTGCTAACAACTACAGTGCCGAGCTGTTTTAGTGAATTGTCTTTTCAGCCATGCTAGTGTTGATTTGACTGAAATATCTCAACACCTGTTGGATGGAGCCATGATATTTGGTACAGAAATCAATATTCCCCTCAGGATGAATCATAAAACATTTGGTGATTCCTCAAAGCTGCTACAGTTGATATTTTTAACAACAGTGTATTAAATGACAATGCGTAATGTGAGAGGTGTTGCTCATTACACAAACAGAGAATTGTCATGCAACTCTGCAGCTCCGTTTTATATAACTTTTTAGCTGTCTGGCCTGCAGCTTTACTGTTTTGATTCACTCTCACTGCTCTCATAGGCAGCTGTTTCAGCGCTAAGAACAAACTGTAAACTACCTGCTCAGCACCAAACAGCAAACAGACACAGTTAGCAACTAGCTGGTGAACATTGTTGAGCATTTGGCAGCTTAAGAGCCAGATATTTCCCTCAGGAATTGGCAGAGAGCTAAAAGAGAGTATTTGATTTGCATTCACCAGGTGGACAGAAATACTCCAAATGAATGATGATGTTGCTCCATAACTGCTAGATGTTTAAATAAGCAACTGTTTGCTAACAAGTTCAACATATCAGCTAAAAAGATGATGACATGACTGTTGTTTTCACAACTTGCTTCAGCTGACCCCAAGGGTCTGAAAAAATCAATTTAGAACCAGCCCTAAGTCAAAATTTAGTTTGTTTTATTTGGCTTATGACAAAATACCTGCATAACTAATAACATTTCCATCAGCCTCAGCCATACTTTATGTTTAGTATTAATTGGCAAATGATAACATGCTAAACTAAGATGGTGGTAAAAATTACCACTATCCATTCTCTCAAATATGCTGCTCTTTAAGTGTTGGATAATGCAGGAGAAAGTAAAGGACCAGTGCCAATGTTTTGCTCATTTAGTACAAATCACATATAATTTACATTAGAGCTAACCATGTTTAACAATGCTTTTTTCCCATGATTTCAGGCATCCATTGCTTTCCATTTTAGGGCTGCAAGTATTGATAAATGTATTAATTTACTGCATTAAAAATAATGTTGCAGATTAAGTTTCTGTCTGCATTACTAAACTGGTAAATATTACCTGCTAATCATTAGTAGGGTGTGTTAGCATTGTTATTGTGAATATATTCGCTTTTAGATAAAAGCACCACTGTCTCTACAGCCTCACAGAGCTGCTAGTGTGGCTGTAGACTCTTTCTTAAAAATAAAACTATATTTGAGACCCATTTTTAAAGATTTATGTCTTCAGCATGAATCAGTGGGCTTGTGGCTGAGAGCCACACTCAAGCAGGAGAGTCATAAAGTATTGAGACATGGACTAAGACTGTTGGTTTTGGGCTTTTCATGGGATTTATTGTCAGTAACAAAACTACAGAACATCACCAGCTTTATCCTTTAAAATCGATATTAAAAACATGAACCTTTCCTTTAAAAGTATTTGTAAATGTTTCTTGACAAAAGAAAAAAAAAAGTCAATAACTTAAAACAGTTTCACAGTTTTTCATGTCTGTCTTAAAACCACAGTCAGGTGTCCAAATGAACATTGAAACAGGTTCTTTCCATTAGAAGATCCCTTCATAATACACTTTAAATGTAAGTCATGGGGGGCAAAATCCACATACCTCCTTCTGTGCAAAAATGTATTTAAAAGTTTATCTGAAGATAATATGAAGCTTCAGTTAGTCAAATCAAGTAGATATCTTTCAACGTTAGTCTTTTTAGTGCCAAAGTCCCTCTTTGTTACTATACTTCCTCCGCAGCTCAACAGGAAAACACAACATCAGGAAGTAAATAAGGCAGATATCCACTTGATATGACTAACTCAGACTGCTGAAGCCTCATATAAGCTTTAGATCAACTTTTAAACGCATTTTTGCACAAAATGTGTGAACACACTGGATTTTAGCCACCATCATTTACACTGAAAATGCATTTGAAGATCTTTGAATAACCAGTATGAACAGGAGGAATGATTACAACGAGGAAAACCTTTTTCAGGGTTCATATGGGCACCTGACAGACTTGAAAAATTGTTAACCTATCCTTCAAAAACTGTATATATATTTTTTTTAAAATAAAGATTTAAAACAGATTGAATTTTGTTTTATTTTACACCTTCTCGTTCTTGTGTTTCCTCATACTTATGTACTTACCTGTCCAGTTTTCATTATGTTGAAAAGTATGTGTGTGCAGAGAGTAGGAGGAGGAGGGTGAACGGGGGTGGTGGGGTGGTACAGTTAAACCACGCCCACCTGCAGAGCGGGTTACGTCACTCAGTCTACAGTGATGGGGACTCGAGCGAGCGCTGGTGAGTTTCTCCCAAACCAATAAAATCTCTCATTTCTGCTTTGTCACTTGAACAGGGAAGTAGGCAAATGTGGAGCAGCAGTGCCGAGGCTCGCTGTGTGTGTGTGTGTATATATAAAGTCTGAGTCCTGTCGTCCAGCTGCCTTAGTCACAGCTTTGACTGCCAGGTTATCATGTCGACTCGTAAGTAGCCGTTACTATCGCTTCCGTTGTTTAATTAACCGTTTTTATATGTAATTGCACGTAGCTACTCGTAAGCTATGTGCCGCCTGCTAGCTGTAAATGGTAATTTGTGAATTGTCATGTTGTCATATCACCATGTAAAGCCAAGAGCTGATGACAGTGCGGATTTTTAGTATTAGCCACAAGTTTACAGTATATAAAACACCGTGGAGCTCAGTTTAGCAGCTTTATCTGACCCGTTTCATCCTTGATGTTAGCAGCTAACGTTAACTGAGTCACTCATGTGAAACAAAAATGTTAGCCTCGATTTGTTAGCCAAACGAGCTTTATCACGGTGTTGTTGCAGTGAGGTGAGGTTTAGCCCTTTAAATAAGGGATTTGGTGGAGGATTTGACTAATATCATTATAGTTTGTTGTGCGTTGTGTGAGCGTCAGGCTATTTCTGGGAGCTGTATTGACCATCTGACATAAATCCACGTGTAGTCCCTCCTGAGTGTTGTTTACTATGTCAAGGATGATATGTATATATAACCTTACACGACTGTTGAGGTCTATCCATCGTCATAGAGACACTTCAGGGATGCATAGCAGATTTCCTATAACCAACGCAGCCTGCAGGTTCAGCTAAGGGTGAAAACAGGGAAGTCAGTGTTGATATGATTAAAAAAATAGTGTAGTACTTCCTGATTTGACTCACTGTTACCAAATGAAATTAGTCACAAGGAAATCTGAGATTGCCCATTCTCAATATGCCGCTCCTTATCATTTAAGTATTGTTAAATGTAGGACCAGTGCCAATGGTTTTTCCTGTCACACCACATATACTTTACATCAGAGCTAACCATGTTTAACAATGCTGTTGAGCTTTACAAATGTATTTTTTTCCACAGTTTCAGGCATCAGTTGGTTTCCTTTTTAGGGCTGCAACTACTAATTTAATTTATTAAATTACAGCAAATTTAATTAGATGTATTAATCTATTAACCACTTGGGCCATAAAAGTCATAAAATGGTATAAAATGTCCATCCCACTCCCCTACATGTCTGCAAATGTCTTTTTTTTGGTCCAAAATCCAAAGATATTCACTTTACAGTTGCAGAAAACCAAGGAAACCAGCAACTCCTGGAACCAGAGAAAGGTGACTCGTGACTCAAAATGATAGTTGTTGCAGTTTCTTTTATTAATCAAGTAGAACATAGAGGCAGTGTATTTTCTGACATTTAGTCTATGAAATGTCAGAAAATGATGAAAAATACCCCAACTTCAGGGAAGGTGATGTTGTCAGATATCAAGGCAAGTCGATTTTATTTGTATAACCCAATATCACAGATCACAAATTTGCTTCAGGGGACTTTTCAGCCTGTACAGCAATACAACATCATCTGCCCTTTAGACCCTTGAGTCAAATAAGGAAAAACTCCCCATAAAACCCCTTTTTAACAGGTTTAAAAAAAAAAAACGGAAGAGCAACAGAGGTGGGATCCCTCTCCCAGGACGGACAGATGTGCAATAGATGTTGTGTGTACAGAATAGAACACAAATTACAGAATACACCATCGAACAGGGTAACAAAATTATAATGGATTTATGATATATATGAAGAATGTGATGAAGAGGACGCCAAGCAGTTGTCCAGTTGCAACCAGAACAGTATAGTATAGTTTTTGTCTGACTAACAGTCCCCAAAGATATTCAATTTACAATATTACAAAACAGAAAAATGCAGCAAATTGTCACATTTGAAAGGCTAAAACCAGTGAATGTTGAGGTTTTTTGCTTGAAAAGTGATTGAAACTGAAATATTACCATGAACATCAAGTCTATTACTTACTGTCAATGTCAGTGCAGACTTTTCAAATTCCACTGTGCTGCATTACCTAAACTGCTCTCCTTATCAGCAGTATTACATTGACAAATATGACATGCAAGCTTTGTTTACTCTGGGATAGATTACATGTCTAATGCAAACTTCAGAGGGCTGCTTATGCAAAAGAAATGGAAGGAACGGGCTCTACTTGTTGCCTTTTTATATTTAGTCTCTTGAAATCTGTTAGGGTGCTACCAGCCAGGAGAAAAAGTCTATTGGCTTCACATACTAGGTGTGCACTCACAAACTTTCTTTTTTAACATTTTTCTTTTTATTAAATCATTGGCAACAGTCCACCGTGATCTATAATAGGCTGCCAACTGATTTAATACTCATTTCACTCATTCAGAAACGAGTGGAAATCAATGGCTGCCTGGAAGGGTAGGAAAAATGCACTAAAAGTGCACAGCCTTTGACAAAGGTCAGCAAAAATGTTAAGTGTGCATGATGAATGTAGTTAAGGAGCTAAAACTTGCACGCGCATTATCTTCTTTTTTGTGTTCTTGCATGCAAGACAGTAACTCCACCAGCCAAATGTTGAGTAATGTTCTCAACACTGTACTAATTGTTATGCAGGTTTAGTGCCCCTGGCAAATTCCTGTTTGGTTCACAGCCTGTATTTGTCCTCTTGATGGTTGGTTTAATATTTAAATCTTTGTTTTTCACTGGAGTTTTCTTTTTGTCTACTTTTTAGAGAAAACGACCACCATCCCCCTCTCTCGCTCAGAGGTGTTTGGGGAGCTGAGGAAGGAGCTTCATGAAGATGAAGAATTCCATCAGTCTGATGCTCACATCTTCATCATCATGGGAGCCTCGGTGAGAGCCGGGGAGGGGACTTAAAAGTCTGTTTAGTGATTGTTTAAGTAAGGTGTAAAAATGGGAACTGATAAGGCAATGCATGCTTGTGAAATTAAATGAAAGGGTTAATGATCTGGAGCAATCTTGATCCCACAAAATGTACAATGTGATTCAGAAAATAATGAGGCTTTTAAGATGCTTGTTCACTCAATTATTACTATTATTTTTGGTACATGTATAATGTACAGTGCAACTTGGGCAAGATTTTTTTTGGCCGTCTTTTCAAAGAAAGTGTGTTGAAATCTTCCAAAATACTGCAATAATTGCACATGATCTGATTAAGGAAATGTTGAAACTGATTTCACCAAACTTCTGCAAACAAGCACCTCTCAGTCGACCCAGCTTTCAAAAGACTAGAATTGGGACAGTGAAAACCTCAAGGTTCCTCTTTATTTATCATTTCAATAGTGTTTGATAGCTATGATTTACTACAGTCATAGTCAGGAGCACTGGGTATTATTCAAGAATTTTGCCAATGTGATGTGTAAGTTTTTGTGCTGTAACTTTTTTTCCTAATATTTCACACTGTGAAACATAAACATACTTTAATTTTAAAAAAAAATAAAATACAGTAAAATTAACAGCATTTTTATTTAATTATTACAAAATTTAAGTTAAAGCGGCTATAATTTATATTTTCATTATAACATGTATAATATGTATCAAATGTATTATGTGAGAGGCGTTACTTGTGGTGATGAACCAATTGTACCACAACTGTCACAACCGACTGCAGCTCCTCTCGGCTTTACGGAGCTTTATAGTGAGTTTCAGCTCATTGTTTAGCTGTCTGGCTAGCAGTTTTACTCTTTTGGTTTGTCTCACTGCTCTCATAGTGTTCTTTTCTCTCAAAGAATCCATTGTACACTACCTGCTCAGCACAAAAATGGCAAACAGTTAGCGACTAGCTGGTGAACATAATGGAGCATTTAGCTGCTAAAGGGCCAGATATTTCTCTCAGGTGTTGGTAGGGACCAAAAACTAAGTTAAAGGACATTGTTGCTCCTTAAGTGCTAAATAAATAAATGTTAATACATGAATAAATGAGCAAAACAAGCAAATGTTTGCTAACAAGTTTTCCATATTAACTTAAAAGGTGATAATGGTACGTCAGAAATCAGTTATTCCAGGTTTAACCAGCAAAATAAACCAGGCTTAAAATCTGATTGAGTATTACAGTTAAATGTTTTGTGATATTCTGTTTCAATATTCTGTTGAGTTTGTTTGTTACTTGAAAATGTGATACATTTAGTTTCTTTCCATCCAAAGAATGTAATAAGGAAAGTCAGTTTTTTTTCACCACTTACTATATTTCCTCATACCATTTAGGTGTTGAGTTGAGGAAGTTAAACTATTTCAGGCACTCTGAAACTCTTTTAGTCCTGTTTCCTTCTTTCTTTGTTACATTATGTCTCCATTTATTCCCCCTCTGTGCCTTCTCTTTCTCTGCCAGGGCTTCAGTCTATCCAAATGTGTCTTCTTCTTCTTAAATTGTTTCTATAATTAAAAAATAACATGCCTAACACTACTGTAAATCTAAACATAACTATCTATGATACCATGTATACTAATACCCAGTTACATCTTAACATTTAGCAATAAATTTGCTTTCACTAGTCAAACCATGTTTTTTTAAAAACAACCATTTTCTTATCATCTTTTTATAATCCTTAAAGACACAACTTGTGTGGAAACAGATAGTTTGGCCAGGCTACAGTAGCTCACCGGCTGTGTCCTTCTATCTCTTGCACTGTTTGCTCTCGGGTGAGGAGAGAGTCGCTGTCATTGAATTCTGCAGTGTCATTGACTGTCAGCGTTTTCCTTTCAGTACGATACACAGGCGGATCAGGGGAACGCCTTGGCAGTGTGCAGTCTCACTCTGGTTGTGTTTTTTTTCATGGATACGTGTGTGTGACCTGTTGCAAGCTAGTGGTTTTTTTCTTTTGTTGGTTTTCTTTTTTTAAATGGCCCTGTCACGTTTATCACTACATTTTGCTAACATTTACTCACCACCACTAATTCAACAGTTATTGCATTCCAGCTTCATGCCGATATGAGAGGTTTGACTGAGTGCAACAAGTTAGTCCTTTGCTAATGTTGCAGGACACTGTGCAAACCAAATCTGCTGCCCTCTAATTAATTCACAGCTAAGGAACAGAGAGGCCAACAGTTTACTGTTATAATGGGAATTACTTTCAATTAATTTGACTTTTAATGTCATGTTATGTGGCACAATTCATGGTAACACTTTACTTTTTACACTTACTCCCTATTTGACATTTATAAGCACTATTTAAAAATTTAATAAATAGTTTATAACACTGTATTGCAGCAGTTGTACGCAGTTATAAGGACATTTTTAAGTATTTATTAATGCACAGAATTCTAACTTCTCCCATGAAGACAATTTTGTATTATTAAAACTGTTTTACTGTGTTGTCATTAATTATCTGTTTACACACCAGCCTCCACTTATGCACATCCACAGAGGGGTTATAGTTGTTAACAAATTTATAAACTGCTTATGAATGCCAACTAGTGAAGGTTAAAGTAAAATGTCGCCCAATTTGTCCTTGTATTGAAGTTTGTCTTTAGTCATCACTAATGAAACCTGATGTCTCCTGTCAGGTTGAACAATGTCCAGCAGATGCCTTTTATCTAACAGAGACTGAGGGCCTGGTGTTCTCTGTGAAACATGTCGAACACTGTCAAAAGATGATTGTGTTACATTTCCTCCTATAGTACCTCATTTTATCTTCCACTTCATTTTACTTAAATTAAATTCTATGTGTTATGCGTCTCTTTTTTTATATGTCTTTCTATATCTGAACACTTTGAGTTGCTTTGTTTTTGAAAGGTGCTGTGCAAATAAACTTGCCTTGCCTCATAGTTAATCCACTAAGCAACTGGTTCTTCCACATGATTTCATTAAGCAACTGGACCATCTTTTGTTTCCACACTGTCTCTTGGTGGTTGGCACTTGCTTCCAGTGGGATTACTAAGGTTGCGTCATTCTTAAATAAGCCAAAGCAGCCTACTTACCTGTTACCACACAGTGTGACCTGTAGAGCTGCTGCATCTTGAGACTTTAGTACAGTGGAAAATAATTGGCAGCCTCACAGCGTGCACTGATTAAATAGCACCACAGTTGGTCCCAAACACTGCGTCAGCATTCAATGATTGTGTACATAACATATATTTTTAAGGTGAAATCATATTTCTGATCGTGTGTTTGCACCTGTAGGGGGATCTGGCCAAGAAGAAAATCTACCCAACTCTATGGTAAGTGAACCCCAGTGAAAGGCTTTCACATCACTAACACAGCAGAGGCCGATGAAAGATACGATTCAAATCTGGACCGGTGCTTCTGAAGTTGCGTATAATAAAACATTTCTCTGTTTTCTCTCAGGTGGTTGTTCAGAGACGGCCTCCTCCCCGAGCAGACCTATTTTGTGGGATTTGCTCGCTCTGACCTGACAGTTGATGCCATCCGGACATCATGCATGCCATACCTGAAGGTACAACTTGACCTTTTAAGTAACAGTTTTTTTTCCCCTTGTAATATAATTTTTCATTTTTAATTGAGAGGAGGTAGTAGGATTTACTGCAGATAGTAGCAAACATTATACAAACACCATGTAAATAAAAACCTTTCAAGGCAAGAAAATAAATATAGAAAAAAATGAAAGAAAGAAACAAAACAAAACAATAAAAAATCCAACTGAACTTAATCTCAAGGTGATAGTTATCAAATAAATGAGTCATAACACAAATGCATACCATTTAAAAAAAAAAAAAAAAAAAAAAAAAAAAAAAAGATAATAAATATACTCACTTTTAACTTTTCCAGTGTGAATTTTTCTGCTCTAAATTAAAACTTACTGTATGAATTCTCTTTTCACTTATTTTAAAGCGATTTTCTTGTCAATAGAATTTTTTTTCACACAATTTTTAATGATCCTAGTTAAATCCATGCTTGCTTAAATGTTTTCACTCTCTGGCCCAGGTGGCAGACTCAGAAGCAGATCGGTTGACAGCCTTCTTCAGCAGGAACACCTACATCAGTGGGAAATATGCAGAAGAAGGTTCCTTCTCCAAGCTCAACACACACATCCAGTCTCTGCCCGGAGGAACCGAGGCAAACCGTCTCTTCTACCTGGCCCTGCCGCCCACCGTCTACCACGATGTTACCAAGAACATCAAGCACCACTGTATGAGCACAAAGTCAGTACACACACCTCTCTCACTAACTGTGTCATATGGTTTTACTCGTTGCTTTGCAAGCGTCTGTTTCACCTGCTATGTCTGAATATCTGCAAACAACTAGAAGTCACTCCCAGCAGGCAATGAGAAGGCTGCCATTCTTTAAGATGTGACAGTGTGCCCAAACTCCAGCTTTCTTATGTAAAGCTTCATTTTTTGCATTTTAGGACATAAAACAGGTCTACCATCACCAGCAGTAGTAACATGGGCAACATTACCAGTACAGGTGGAAGTTCTAGGCGCTTCCATAGGCACAAGAGAAAAACCTTTCCTTTCTCTTTGACCTCATCTGTTTCCTCCATAAGTAGATCTGATGGAGGACAAAAGTTATCCTCACAAGCTACTATCTCACTTTCGAACTCTTACTTTTGAACTCTATAGTGAAATCAATCCCAGAGTGTAAAAAGACCAATCCTATCATGATTCAAGTGGAAACCCACTCATGATTATTATGGTGATGTGTGAAGAAAGGTGACCAAAGTATGAAACAAAGTGGACAGGACTTGATATGTTCATTTTCTTCTGTTTGTGTATGTGTGTGTGTTCTGTAGAGGCTGGAACAGGGTGATTGTAGAGAAGCCGTTTGGACATGACCTTCAGAGCTCTGAGGAGCTGTCCACTCACCTCTCCTCGCTCTTCACCGAGGAACAGATCTACCGTATAGATCACTATCTGGGCAAAGAAATGGTGCAGAACCTCATGGTGCTCAGGTAAGAAAAAAACATCTTCAGACTCCTTACAGCCCTGCAAGGATTTGCAATCTTCAAGGTGTGACAATTCATACATAAGATTTATTTATTACTGTATATAATGCTTGGTGATTGTCAAATAGGATATTATCAAATGCTGTAAATTGGGATAAAGTTTTCTGGTGAACAAATATAAAAGAACAAAGTCTCAGAGAGCCTGTAACTGAACAGCCATCATGATGAATATAACTCAAAACACGTTATGCAGTTTTTTTCTCAGCATCACTGGTGTTAATTTTAAGTAATCTTGTGCAATATGGACAAAGGAGGGATTATTTAATTTCATACTTAACCAAAGATCTGCTGTTGATTTAAGGTATTAATTAGAATTATGCAACACTTCAGTTTAAGCTGGTTGGTGGTTTAGAAAAGTCCCCAAGCATGTTACACAAAGTAAATAGAAGTCAGCCTTTAACTGAGAACAAAACAGAAGATAAATGTCTATTCATGTTGTCACGAGCAGCTGTCGTGCTGCTGAGCCGGAGAACTGTTATGTTGATGTGATGTTTGTTGCAGGTTTGGAAACCGCATCTTTGGGCCAATCTGGAACAGGGACAGTGTGGCTTGTGTTGTCCTCACCTTTAAAGAACCCTTTGGCACTCAGGGACGAGGAGGATACTTTGATGATTTTGGCATCATCCGGTGAGTGGGAAAAAAAATAAATCTATAGTTTGTCTTTGCACTGCAGTAATAAGATGTACTGCTTCTGTACCAGGTATAAAGGGAAGTTATTTTAACCATTTTTAGTTATATTGTAATCATCAGTATCTTAATACTGACAGCTCACTGCAAATTACCCTATTGATGATGGATAGCTTTGACTAGTGTTAATAGTGTATCAGTATCACTTATCATTTTAATGAACACGATCACAAGCATCACTGTCTCCTCTCTGTCTGTTGTGTGACCATCTGTTTCCTTTGTCGTGATCAGCGATGTCATGCAGAACCACTTGCTCCAGATGCTTTGTCTGGTTGCCATGGAGAAACCAGCTTCCACCAGCTCTGACGATGTCAGGGATGAAAAGGTTCACAACACTACAACACTCTCAACGCTACAAATATGGAGATTTGTTATATTTTATGTTTGAGAGTATGTAGTGTTCTCTTATCATGCGTTCCCTCTTGTAGGTGAAAGTGCTGAAGTGCATTGCTCCAGCATCTATGTCCGATGTGGTGCTGGGTCAGTATGTGGGGGATCCGGAGGGTGAAGGAGATGCCAAACTGGGTTACCTTGATGATACCACTGTACCTAAAGGATCAACTCAAGCCACCTTCGCCACAGTTGTGCTCTATGTGCACAACGAGCGCTGGGATGGTAAAGATAATTTGCCTTTTCATGAAACAAATCCTGCTGATCTCACATTTTCCTTTCAAAGATACATTAGCATGAACATTTTTTTTTTCCTCTTCAGGTGTCCCTTTCATCCTTCGCTGTGGAAAAGCTTTGAATGAGAGGAAGGCCGAGGTGCGGCTGCAGTTCACAGATGTCCCTGGGGACATTTTTGGAAATCAGTGTCGCAGGAATGAGCTGGTGGTGCGTGTGCAGCCGAACGAGGCCGTCTATGCCAAGATGATGAGCAAGAAACCCGGCGTGTACTTCAGCCCTGAGGAAACTGAGCTGGACCTCACCTACAAGAGTAGATACAAGGCAGGTCCAAACACATTTAGATATGCAGATAAATCCAGCTAGAGCTTTAAATAACGGGACTAAAAAAGCTAATCAAGTTATGTACATCACATGTTCAATTTTTCTGCCTTGTTTTCTAATTTAAAACGTAATTTCAAACAACTTGTTTCCTGTTTTCAGGATGTGAAGCTTCCAGACGCTTACGAACGTCTCATCCTGGATGTCTTCTGTGGGAGTCAGATGCACTTTGTACGCAGGTCTGTCTTTGATTTCCACAACAGTTGTCTCATGTCATACTTGCAAACTGAACCTTGTTGTGAAATAGCATGTTAACACAAGATGGCGCCATAGTGCATCTTTTCTCTGCCTCTGCATGACTGACACCTGTTTTAAAATCTGATATTTTTTTACACAAAGCAGCCATTTTTATGTCTCTATGTCAATTTTGCAGTGATGAACTAAGGGAAGCATGGAGGATCTTCACACCTCTCCTTCATCAGATAGACAGGGAGAAGCCAAAACCTACGATTTACAAATATGGAAGGTAGGAAATGTTGTTAACTCTGCCCTTAATTGGAATTTAATACCAGGAGTAGGTCGTAACGGCTTCTCTTTTTTTCTTCGTAGCCGTGGACCAGTAGAAGCAGACGAGCTTGCGAAGAGGGTCGGATTTCGCTATGAAGGCACTTACAAATGGGTCAACCCTCACAGACTTTGAATTGTGATGAGATGAGGGAGGAATATAGAGGTAGAATAGTGGGCGGGGTGCAGCAGGGTGAGCGAGCCGTGTAATGTTCCAATACTGGAGTGTCTTTTGAGGAAGGAGGTGTTTCCACCATGTGGATCCATCACAGTAGCAGCAAAGAAGAAAGAAGCTATTTTAAAAAAAATTGAGTATTTCTCAGGTAAAGCAATTATTCTTCGGAGCTAATTCATCAGACATTCAAAAAAGAGTTGTGAATTTACACATTAGCTTATACCACAGTTTTGGTGGTAGTTTATTTTTCATAGCAGCACGGCAACTTTCTGTATTTTAATTTTAAAGATGGGGGACCAAGTCATTTGGAGAGGGAACAAATAAAATCTTGAGTTAGTTACTTTCGTGAACAAAATAATGTCTGATGAAGTGGCTCCGTGTTCCTGTCTCCATTAATTAGGTCATGGTTTTTGTCAGGATGGTAAATGGAATGAGTAACTAGAGCAGAGCAACAACAAAACACACAGCTGAGTCATGCTCACCCAGTGAAAACACCGTACCAAAGATGGTAACTGAACACAGCAGAGACGAGAAACAACAGGAGTGATTGTCCACCAGCTGACACTCTTATAACAATTGCGATTGTAATACCATATGCTTTGACTGCATTTATTAATCACACTTAGTGGAATTTCTTTTTATAACTTGTGTGCTCTGTTTGCCCCCACTGCCTGGGACCAAGGACATCATGGCTGTTTAATATAAACAGACTGTGGTTTCCGAAGGTCAATGCAGGCAGTGTCTCTTCAAAGCATTCATACTGGAATAGTCTTAAGTGTCCTTATGGACAAGCAAAGCGAGCTCTCTGTCTTGTTTAGTAGCCCCCCTCCCAACCGAGTTTCATTCCTTTTTGTTACGTTATTTAATGTTTATTTAAGTTACTGATGTTCATTCCATATTTCAAATATCCAGGCAAGCAGCGATGTCTCTTCCACTGGTCAACAGAATGTCTTTGTAACAACGTACTGTATACTGCTGTTAACTGCACACTCACATGTAAAGCTAGCTATATTTCCACAACTTGTAATAAACTAGTTTTGCTTCTCTGTGAATGTGTTTCATGTTTGTGGTGCTGCTGGTTTCTTATTGTTTCAAAGCACTTAATGACCTTTTTTAAATAGGTATATTTGGAGAGGATATTTTAAATTAACATCAGCCTTTGAATAAAAAATCTTATGACTAATATGTTTTTCTTTAGGTTTGGTTGATTCTTACTTGGAACAGTTCTAGATAAGTGTATTTGCTAGTTCAAACTACAAAGATGGCTGACACAATCAGAAATTAGAATAGAAATTATTCAGAAACTATTTTGATAATGAATTAATAGTTTGTCATTTTTTAGTGAAAATGTTAAACTTTCATTGGTTCCAGCTTGTTGATTGTGAGGATTTGCTGCTTTTGTCATGTGATAGTAAACTTAGCATGTTTGGGTTTTGTTTGTTAGTCAGATAAAACAATTTAGAGTCCATGTGATGGACATTTTCACTTTTTTTTACATTTTATAGACAACACAATGAATTAAGATAACCTGAATAATGAAAATAATCAATAGTTGCAGGCCTAGTGTATAATCCCATAGAAGTACACAAGTTGCAAGAAAAAGAGTTAAGATTTAGCTGATTTAAGATAGTTTATCTACCAACTACCAGACTTGACTGCAGTGTCAGTAACAAATTCACTGACTATGACTACTAGTACTGCTGTGTTCTGCCACACTACAGTGATGTTACAGCGGCTTGACAGCTGATGAAAGTCTTCTGCCACATCATAAGGTTCTGGGTAAAAGTGCCACACAATTACAGGCTTAAGATCACAGAAGACATTTTCATAGCCAGAAATTTTGTGTTTACATGTCTTATTACTACAAAACCATTGTTTACTTGCCGTTGGTCAGCAGTTTCTCCCCTTTAACCTTTTTCTCTGATGAAGGTTTAAGAACTGTAGAATTTAACTTTATTCAACATTTTAGTTGATATTAGTTCATTTTAAGTCAGAGTTTGAAATGAATTACTTTGGATATGATGCACAGTGTCATAGTACTATTACTGGTATTTTCATGTAATGGATCTTTCCATTCATTCTGCCATGAATGTGATACTGTCAGTTCTGTTAATAGAGCGGTGCGGTATCAGTTGTCTGTTCTGTAATGCAGTAGTTTTCCGTCAGTATTGCGGTGCTGTGTAGTCTAATGTGAGAGTGAGAGAAAAATGATTCCAACAATGATTTGATGACTTAATTTATTCACAGACAAATGTTGACATAATTTCCAACACACATTAGCCGTAACTGAGTGAAAACACGACTAGGAAGGATCACAGTGACAAATGGCGTAGTGGACGGAAATTAAGGAGGTAAGTCTTTGGTTTAACAAAAAAAAAAAAAAAGAAGACTTTGCAACTGCGCTTTTTAAGGCACTTGCATGTTTTGTTAAAAACAGTTGCTGTGCGATCGACATTATGTTAATACAGTACGAGACAGGAAATATAGTGTATTATGTAAGAGAGCATAACGTGAACGGCACAAAGAGGTGAGGTATTACATCTATAATTAAATATTTTCTGGTGATGGACAAGCATTCACTGGACGGCAACATAAATGTTACATAAGGATAAGTTCCCCTACTGAAGGCTGTCAAAAGGTCTTTACCCTGAGCGGCTGTCAAAATCTGAATGCATGATTCAATGCCATTTAAACATTGTGCAATGTTAGTGACTGAAGGGCAGTCAAGACAGGAGTCAAATCAAACATTTTCTAATTTAATTTAATTTAATTATGATATTTTTGATATCCTGTGAAGTCTGGATGTTCCAGTTGCGAGTTGGCTGCTGTTCTCGAAGTGACACTATGCATTCTGATTTCATCTGGCTCAGAAAAAAGAAAAACCTCCTCAGGTAAAAAGACCTATCAGACCATCTCATGAGGAAAGACACCTCAACAATTATCCTTCAAGTTTCGGTATACGTCAGGAAATGAAAGAAAAAAAAAAAAAAGATGTTAGAAACTGAATGTTAAGGATAAAGTGGTTGAACTAGAGCTGATCACACACAAATGTCATGCAACATCTTCCACTCACTGGCTGGAGCCATTTCGTAGCATGACAGCTGTGGAGTGGTTGGTCATCACCAGTCTATATCTGACAGGTAACAGATGAAAAAGTGGTAATGTTCTCCATTTAGAAGGCACTTTGTTTTTCTTTTTCTTTTTTTTTTTTCTACATGTGCTCTGGATGGTTCTGCAAACAGCTGATAAACTCTGTGACTGGATGGCCCTGGTAGCAGGTCTGATACACTGCATTGAACAGTGGGAACCTGGAGGAAGGAGGAGTTGCTGATGAGTGAAAAAATAATGCTGATCGATGGCTTTTCTATCCAGTGCAAAAGGAAAACAGTGCTGCAGTGTATTTGGCTCCCTATGTTGCGCATTGTGTTGGAGCTTAACTTACTTGTCAATCAAGTTTTTGTGCTTGAGGATGAGATAGACCTCAGCTGCTGTTGCTGGTCCCTGCAGCTTCTGACCATTCAGCATCTCTTTCTCCAGCTCCTCGATGGACTGAGCAAGAGATGAAACGTGACACATTTCATGAGTTCTCAAAAAAAAAAAAAAGATGGGTGTATTTGCTTCAGGAACAACACAAACACACACACAAAATCTAAGCTCTCACCTTCCCTGTCTTCACAAAAGCTTCAGCTACTTTGCGGTTACGGCCGCCGTAGCAGGTTGTGATGAGGTCAGCCACGCCGCAGCTCTCCAAGAAGGTTGCAGAGGACACGGGCCCGGCCGTGCAGAAAATGCGAGCAAAGGCGATCATCTCCATGAGGCCCAACCTGATCACCGCTGCCTTAGTGTTGTCCCCGAAGCCCAGTCCGTCACAGAAACCTGCCCCGACCGCAACAATGTTCTAAAGGAAAGGAGGAAAAGAGTAAGCAAGATCTGGAAAATTTAGACGAGGCAGACTACCTGGAGGAGAACAGTGTTCAAATAAATATGAGCGCAGTGGGTCTGACGGAGGACCTGTGATGAAGCTCCAAGGTAAACACTGATTATGATGAAATCATAATGGAAAATGCAATCTCCAGGGAGTGCTGTACTTTTCCTCTCAGTTTTTTTTCCTGTTTATCTATACCCAGTTAAACACTGCAAAAATTGAACATATTTTCCAAAAAAAAAAAAAAAAAAAAAAAAAAAAAACTTCGACTCATCAATATATTTCATCAAGGCATAGCCCCAGACAACACTGTCTGTCACAACAGCGATTTGTCCATTTGCCAATTTATGACAAAAGTTGAGCTGGGTTCATGAAGCATTTATGCAGAATAACACTATTTGAGAACTAGGAAGACCCAATGTTTGGTACATAGACATGAAACTGGAATTACGCTTCTCCAAAGATACACGAAAATGTCTCTGCAAACCTATGCAGTGTGGAAGTGTTGTAGGTAACTGTAGGTCACACACACTTGCAGAGGAACCAACATGCACACTTTAACAATTTTCAACAACACATCATGAGGACCTGCACATCAAGCATATTGATTGGTTGATTCGATTCCTGTCAGCTGGTGTGCCTGAAACGGAGACTAAAACAAACTTAATCGTATTACATTCAAGTAGAGGAGAAACCCGAATACACTGGGTTCTGGTTTTTTAACATTTGGCATGTATCCCTGGAGCAGATTTGCTGCTTATGAGAAGCTTAGACTAAATACATATCACTTTCTGTGATTTGTCAGCATTCCTGTAATGGCTGTATGATTTTGTGTATAAAAAAAAAAAAAAAAAAAAAATTGTTTTTGAACTTTTGCTCACAAACACAGACCTGCAGATAGTTCTGCAGCTGTCATGCGGGCTAAATGGACACTAGTTAAACTTGTTTAAACTATTTTCCATGTTGCATAATGGCAACATTAGCCGACTGCTATGACAAAAAAAAAAAAAAAAAAAAAAAAAAAAAAATCAATGCTGGTGCTATTTAGAAATGTATAATGAGTTGAGAGGCTTTCGTCCATTTTCCTTCCATCTGTGTGACCTGAGTGGTGAGTTCAAAGTCCGCCCTATTGATCTCTCTCACTATATACAGTATATCACTGGTTTTAGTGTCACCAATTCCAAAACAAGCCTGCTAGAGAAATGTGACTTTTATGGTAGTAAATGTGTAGTTATACACTGATATCAGACGTTACAGGCCAACATACACTGAAATCTCACCTTCAGGGCTCCACAGATCTCTACCACATCATGCTCCTCCACTACAGTCACTCGGAAGTTGTTGGTCTGCATGAGCTCCTTCAGGAGAGCCCCGTGGTTTTTATTCTTACTTCCTGGAAGCAGAAAGAAGGACTTGATTATCTTTTAACATCTCTGAAAAACTACTTGTTACAACTGTCACCTCTGTGCAAATATGAGAGTCATGGTAAAAAAAACAAAAAAAACAGCGACTTTTAGAGTACACCCCTAACAGGTTAGATTTGCCCGTCCTGCTTAAACAAATATTAATCCTGTCAAAACTAGTTTGTGTTCTTTGGTTTTAGAATACACTGATCCCATGAAGCATGCCGTCATGTGGTGCGTGCTAAGACATGAAAAAAGCAAATGTCAAACTGAACCAGCCGGCTCTGTCATTTACACAGCAACTACAAAGCAGATTAAACTTTTACCCCCGAGATGACAGTGCAGAAAGTTTAATGAAGAACACAAACTGGCAGGAAGACTAACAACTTGCTTCCTCTGTCAAGGCCAAAACTTGCGGTTTGTGACTTTAAATCTTGATCAGTCCTATAATAAGCAATCAAGGCACGGCATCAGTGTCACGGCAAGACTTACAAAACACAACCATACAACACAGTAATTAGACTAACCAATGGTGGTTTCACAAAACTTTTCATCAGCAACCTCATTGGCAATGTTGGCCCCCATCAGCACACTCATAGTGATACCGAGCTTCTCCTGGATTACATCAGAGATGAGTTTAAGTCCATCAGGCCCCTCGTCCACACCCTGGAGAACAGCAAACACAAGTTGTGTAATTACATTAAGTTACACACAGAGTGGTTGGTATTTGGGTCAAAGACCACACTGTACTTTAAACTCGCCACTGCAGTCTGGCGTACAACATGAATTACATCCACACAAAGCTTCAAAGACAAATTCATAAACAATTATAACAATGCAACACAATGAGCAAAGTCAAACCTTGATGAGGGAAATCCCCAGTGCGTCAGCCTTTATCTTGCCTTTAATGGTGTCACACACTTTCCCAACAAACTGGTGTGGGATCACAAACACCAAAATGTCTGCATCGCGGGATGCCTCCACCAGGTCCGGGACCGCCAGCTGGGAGGGGGGGTGGGTGAGGGGGGTGAGGATGGTGTCGTAAAAGAGAGAAGATACATCAAAGTCTGATGTAAGCTACCTTTGAACTGGTGTAACAATCTGCTTTGAGAGCGTGTTCAAAACACTGATTTTACAGTGGTTTTAAATCCATTATAAAAAAGACTATGAAGCTAATGTGGAGGCTGCGATGGAAGAAGCTATTTAAAGGAAAAGGACAAATTCAAGTACAAAGAAAATGCCTCAAGGACCCAAAAATAATAAAAATGTGAGACCACATCCATTCACAGTAACAGCAAAGAAACAGGCATTAAATTTGTACTACTGTTAGGATAAATTATGAGAAACCAACATTTTCTTACCACATTTGCTGGTAGCTTGTGACCAGGAAGGTACTTCACATTTTCGTGGTCAGTGTTGATTACTTCAGTCAGTTTGCGCCCATTCACCGTCTCCTCAAACACCCACATTTTTACAGTGTCATCAAATTTTGAATTCTGAGCAGCATTGGCACCCACTATCTTGGCGATGGCAGAACCCCTGTATTGTTTAGATTAGAAATCATGTAAAATTCACACTGAATTTCCATTAGTGTTTATTAGGAATAACATGGCAGGAAAACAGTCAGCGTGGGTAGCAGAAGAGGTGCGCTTATGATCAGTGGAGGTGTTTGAGATGATACATCCTACACTGATTAGGCCTTTTAAATCTAGATAGTAGATAGACAGTAGATAACACTTTTTTTTTTTTTTTTTTTTACTATCACCTGACTGCTGGTGTGATCATCAGGACCATTCATGTCACTCTTTGATCATAAACTGCTGCTTTCTGAGCAGGATGACCTGGCAACCTGTAAGCTGAAATATGTGACTATCTCTCCTCAGTATGTTCACTCAGTGTGGAAACAAAACTGGGCCAAACTACATGGAAAGATTTACTGATTTTGGGTTATTAAACAGCAACGTTATCTTATGGTTAAAAACAAGATTTGAGACACCATGCAAATGACTGGGCCATACATCAATTCGGCATTAACATAATGCACAAAGCATCAATGAACCTATTCATATTTAAACTTAACATTTGATCAGTATTGTAACTACAATAGTAAAAAACCACTGTGTGTAAATCTAATTTTGTTTGTCTGATTAAGTAAAGCTACATGCCGAATTGTACAGACGACTTTAAAGATTCTTTTTTTTTTTTTTGCCTAATATTATGTTTTTACCGCTTTTGGGATTTTAAAGTTGACAAGGTAGCTTTAAATTGCCCAACTGTTGAATGGAGTTTGGTTTGCCTGCAGAGAAAGCACCAATTGAGGGCTACTGATGGCAAGAACATTAAGCCATGCTGCCCCATGGTGGATGGGCGACTGAATGATGGCTGTAATTTAACATTAACGTCTAACAGTAGAGATGCTGGTGAGATTGAGCTAATTTAACATGTAATATAAGTTATTTATGCATTTCTGACACATTATGATTACATGAACGCAAAATTCCCCGTAGTCGTGACTGACAGGTGGCCAGTTTTCGCTATTCTCAGCCAGTTTCTTCGCACGTGACTTTAATTAAAGCTAAAACTGACAACTGTTAAGAACACAGCTTATGAAACGTTACATAGCAACAGTATAACGGCTCTTAAATCAAACTGACGTTACTATGGAAAATGCGGCTAATTAACGTTAGCTGCCTGTTTGCCTGGTGATGCTAAGTTGGCTAGCAACGGTGCACCGGGTTGACAAGCTATATCTCTGAACACGAGCTGATGGTCACTCAAACATAAAGTAAGCCATGTTTAACACACCGCATGTGTACGGTTACATACACTATCACGTTAACTTACCAATTTCCAGAGCCGATGATGCAGACTTTCTTCGGAGCTGCCATGGTGAAGTGGTAAACCGATGAGTTGGGAGGGGGTGAAGCTGCACTGACTGACTGCCGCTGTGTGGACCTGCAGTCTGGTTATGCAACGCTCAAACGCAGCTGCAAGCAGACCTCTGATTTTATTGGCCTGTCGGAGGGGGAGACACTGGCCCGCCCATGATAGCGAGGGCCAAGTCTGGTCACTCATTCATACAGACATTGAGAGGTCAGTAGGCTCAAAGTAAATCGGACAAAAGTCTAGGAGAGCTTTGCAGACTTGCTTCGCTTATAGGATTTATGGTGAAAACATGGGCCAACACATGAAATAACAACCTGAGAAGTTACTAAGGCTGCCTCAGTAGACTTATTGTCCAGACACACCAATTTACATCCAGTGACGGAAAATAATTAATACATTTAATCAAAAACTCAAAGGATAGGGTCACAATTTTTAAAGTCTGTCTTAAAACAACAGTCAGGTGACACACTGACAGAGGGGTTTTTTTTCTTGCTGTAATCATTCCTGCTGTTCATACTGACTTAAAAGTTTAAAAATCCTCTTCAAATGTGCTGGGGCCCAAATCCACAGTGTGTCCACACAGTCATTTTGTACTAAAAGTTTATCTGAGGCTTATGTGAGGCTTTAGCAGTCTGAGATAGTTATATCAGGTGGATATCATCAGGATCAAATTCCCTCTGTGTGTCCTTGGACAGTGTTTCCCTGTTGAGCTGCAGTGGAAGTATAGTAACAAAAAGAGGGACTATAGCACTAAAAAGACTGTAATGTTGAAAGATATCTACTTGATTTGACTAAATTTGGATGGCTGAAGCTTTATATTAGCTTCAGACAAACTTTTAAATACATTTTTGCACAGAAGGAGGACTGTGGAGTTTGTCCCTCATCACTTAAATTGCATTATAAAGGGATCTTCACAATGACTATTGTTTTAAGACAAACTTGAAAAATTGTGAACCCGTCCTTTAAGTATAATTTTGAGGTACTTTACTGAAGTATTTCCAATTTATGCAACTTCATATTTCTACTCCACTACATTTCAGGGGGAACACTGTATGCTTTACTTCATATTTAGACATTAGACAATTATACATACTGTACACAAGATAAGCAGAAAAATGTGGCTATCTTTTCTCAGTGTGGAGGCAACACTGTGCCAAACCACATGAAAAAAAACTAGTAATTTTGTGTTTGTTTATCCATCAGCAAAGTTACCTCACAGTTAAAAACAAGATTTGAGACAATAATATAATAATACAATAATATTAAAACGGTGTATGCTGTACTTCACTACATTTAGACATTAGACAGCTATGGCTACTAGTTCCTCAGATTAACATATTCATAACATATGTTTTCATGGACATATTTATTTGATAAACTATGATGCACTGTTTGACATAAAAATGCCCAACACTATATAAAGTAGTGAGACCCAGCAGCAACATTTAGATGCTACTTGCATATATCAATTATTATAATCAAATAATATGATATGTATAATAATAATATTATTATAATGATAATTATTATAATAATAAACCTCTAAAAGGCAACATTTTGTATGAGTACTTTCACTTTTCATACTTTAAGTGTATTGTACTGATAAAACTTATGTATTGTAAACATGGTATAATCTAAGATCTAAAATTTGTGGTACATCTTCCACCACTGGTTACACCACACTCAGTCCTTTCATCATTCAGTCCTTGAACTTTGTATGAACTGTCTTTCCATTTATGTTCTTGGGATGTGTTGGAGGAGACAGTTATTACAACAAAGTCCCTAAGGTATTGACAACTTTGTGATTTCAGTGAACAGACACATAAATAAATTAAATCCTGTAAAACACTATCAGTGTCATAAAGTCATAAAGCCAGTGCTGGAAAGTAAAGTTCAATGTAAGTAGAGGAATTATCCACTACTTACATATTTAATTGTGATACTGTGTTATACTTCTACACCAGTTCATATCAGAAGGAAATATTAAACTTTTTTTTCCCACATTACTTTGCAGATTCAGAGTTCACACACAAAACATATGATCATCTACAGTACACTCAGTTGTCGATTTAGCTAAAACTAAAAGTCTAGTACAACAATCCTACAGTCACTAGTCCGTCATGAAGGTTATCATGTTCAGTTTTTGTTGGAACTGTTTTAAAGAGCTGTCAAATCAACTTTAGTGTCATTTTAGAGGCTGTATTGTACTTTGTGGTGCAGTTGAATTGTATTGCGTTACACTGAGAGGTGTTTCTAATATTTCATCCACTGCATTTATATCAGTGAGGGTAGACTAAATATTTGAAATACCCCTCAGGAAAAAATACTAATAAATTGGCCTCTGAGTGTATAAAGTATGATGCGTTTATTAAACTATTTAATGGTATAAAAGCTCTACCTCAACCAACTACCAGATTAAAATGATGCTTACATGATAAAGCATCAGTAATAATAATAAAATTAATATAATATGTAAAGGGACATTCTACACAGTAAGGAATACTTTTACTTTTGATACTTAATTTAGCTAATAATGCATATTAAAATGATAAATGCAGGAGTTTGCACTGAAGTATTTCTATAGCATGTTAATGATACTTTTACCTAAGGATCTGAATACTTTCTCCACCAATGGATAAACCACTGTGTGGATTAGCCTACATTTCATTCACAGTACGTATGTCATACTGAGTTTTAACTCCAACTTTTAATGCAATCAGCGCATTAAAAGTCACAAGAGCGACCGCAGAAAGATCCGTATGGGAGAAATTTTTTGGTCTGAAGGACTCAAACAAAAGGGGACATTGTTGTGTAAGACTTGGAACAACCAACAGAAGAGGGGGTGTAGGAAGGAACTATAAACTTCAGATTCAGCAGTCTGATTTCTATGAGCAAGCACAAACTGAGAAAATACAGCTTACTTGACTAAAAACTATTCACTTCAAACGGTAGTATCATAAAGTCGTATTTTAATGAACTACAAGTGCTACTTTGGAGGAGCCCATCTGAGTTCTCATTTACTAAACATTCACTGATGTTGTTTGTAGTTTTACTTAAACTTGCCTTGTTAAAGATGACATCAGTGACTTTGCCAAATTTTAATATATTTGTGAAATAACACACTCTAACAACACTGTAATACTCTATAAGAGTCTAAGCTAGCGGCTCTGTGAGGCTGTAGCTACTTAAGGGACAGTGGCGCTTGTAGCTAACACTGCATGAAAAGAGGTGGAAACGGATCAGTAAACCTCTGCACACATAACAGGTTTGTCTGGTTTCACAGACCACAAAAGTCTGTTTCAACAGAACCACATAGCTGTATTTATCTGGGAAAGTGTACCAAATTGTGAACAGCTAAACAAAGCCCCCCTGGGGTGTTCTGTGAGGGGTTTTCACACCTCAGATGTTTGTATTTGACACCTTGGTGGTAGTCAAATGGTCTTCCTCATTTGGTCACTAGAATCAAACGCTGATTGGTCGTATTTTAATTATTCCCAACCCTCCAAGCCACAAAAATATTTGCTTATATGGCCCTCACATGCATTACCTTTCCATAAAAGTAGACACTAATGATGCAAACATGCTCACATTGACAGTTATAACATTCAGATATAATGCAGATATAATGTTTACCACATTCTCCATCTTAGTTTGGTGTTTCAGCATGTTAACATTTGCTAATTAGATTTCAGGTATTTGGCCATAAACCATATTGGACAAACTGGATTTTGGATCTGGTGATCACCAAAGGGATTACAATTCACCCTGAGGGGGACATGAATGTGTATAAAGAAATTCATAGAAATGTATCCAACAGCTTTTGAGACATTTCATTCATACCACATATTAACCTCCTCATGGCGCTAAAGGGAAACTAAGGGGATCACCGAAGTCTTCTTGTAATATTTCACAGAAAGTGAAAACTTTGACCTGCTGGTGATGCTAGATTAAAAGTCAGAGGGTCACCAAAGTATATATATAATACATCTTCTGGACACCATGAATGTTTGTACCAGATTTCATGGCAATCCATCAGTTGTTGAGATATTTCAGTCTGGACCAAATTGGTGGACCAACCAACAGACCAACATCCCTAGACCCACGCCGCTAGCATGGCTAAAAATGGTAAATTGTGTGATAATGATATACAGTGAAAAGTAACACTGGAACAACATGTCAAAGTCATTGTTTTGCCCTGAATTAATCTAATTTCCATTTCACTTCAAAACATGATGATGAAAAAGTGCATGTTATTGTGCAAAAGCGTAGCTCTTGATTGTATAGTAGTAGTAGTAGTAGTAGTAGTAGTAGTAGTAGTATAGTAGAAGTATAAATGATGACACATGACACCTGGAAGTGAATAAAAGTTACATAAAGTTAGCATTTAATTTTTAATATAACAACTGCTTCAAGTTCATAATTCATCTATATATCATCAGACAAAAATAATCGTCCTGTCATATCTAAAAAAAGAAAAAGAAAATGGAGGCCAAAACCAAACTGAACCTGAAAGCATGGCGGTCATGGGGACTTATTTTGAGATGCATGACTTCATGCAGTGGACACTGGAAAACAACAATCCAGCTGTTCATTTTAATTTCCTGATGAATACAGCATAAGCAGCTGTGATTGTAGCAATACAAACAAAAAACTAAATAGCCTCATACTTAAATGTTGTCTTTGATAAATAATTGTTCTTGTTACAATCATATTAACTGATTAGCATCATACTGTATGTACAGAAAAATTGATTTGAGACACACAGCTATAATCTATATTAAATAAATACAACAAGTACAACATTAGACAGTTTAGACTATGCTAATACAATAAGATTATTATCCATAGTCGTTGCAATATTTACATTTAATTTCAGCTGTATGATTGTGCTTGATAGTAACACTACACAGCTACACAGCTATATAATTCCCATTTTGTGTTGAGAATAACATAGAGCTCAATGGAAATGAGTGCAAGTAGGTTAATTACAACAGAATATTGTAAAATGGTTCAATTTTTGTAAACACAATCAGAACAGAGACAAACCCTTAAACATGCACTGCCAGAGCCAACATGTTTTACCAACTACAGCCTAACTCATAACAGATAACTGTTTTTTTGGATATGAGGGCAGCATTTCAAATCTTCCTTTATCAACTTCAGAATTTGGCACTGATGTCGGGCAACATTGCACACACAAACATATATACAGTATGTATGTACAAATAAATACATGCTCACAATATACAACCAAACACACAAACAGATGATGAAACAAACTGCAGTCAGACGTGCAGATTAACTGTTCATCGATGGACCACATTAAGGATGCCGGCTGTACAGTGCTACATGCAACTCGAGCCCTAGAAGATGTCAAACACATTCAAAAAAATGTCTTTTTATTCATTTTTTATCTTGCCACGTTAACACACCTGAAGGTTAGTTCCCTTAAATGTGATGAACAGCATCTACATGTAAAAATGTATGACATTCCCTTAAATGAATGAATTAAATTATGTTTTATACTCTTGCCAGGAGATTTGGGTTTTTTTCTACAGTTTTCAGTGATTGTCATTGAAAGGGAATTTGGAGCCAAATTATATGAAGGAAAAAAGCTTTTTAAGTATTTCTTCATAGTTGGGTTTGTGTAAATTGAATTTTGTGGCTCTGTCCAAAGGTAACAAAATCTGTCTACAAACACCTCCAAAGCTCATTAATTTACACTCTATGTTGTACCTCATCTCCTTGCAAAACTGGAGTGTAAAAACAAAATGCCGTTTGATAGTAAATGCTAGGTTGGATCAGCTGGAAGGACAAACTCTTGTGAATGTGGTTACAATTAAGGTTAAAGTTAAGGTTAGGGCTATGTTAAGGTTAGGGTTAGGGTCATGCACACAATGAAGAAACACAACATGTACAAATCTTGCAAGAGTTTCACAAATCGTCCCTCTGGCTGATCCAATCTAGCACCAACCCTGTTTGGTTGGGTTTTGTGCAGGACTATAGTGACTTCCTGGGGTCTTATGGTCACAGTGAGGTTGCCAGACAACCATCCGTATTATGGCAAATTGGTGTATCGTTTTTATACTTTTCTGTATGGATTAATTACATGAAATGTGTTAATTAGTGAGCCCTAGAGGTGCTGGTAGGTGGATTTTGTTACCAATTGATGGAGCCAGGCTGGCTGTTTCCCTGTTTCCAGTTTTTGTGCTAAGCTAAGCTAACCGGCTGGTAGCTGTAGCTTCATATTCAACAGACAAATATAGGAGTGGTATCAACTATGCTGTCTAACTCTAACGCCAGAAAGTAAATAGATGTATTTCCCAAAATGTCGAACTTTCCCTTTAAAGTGAGACTATATGTAACTTTGGAAAGAAAAAAATAACACATTCTTCCTTTTATGGAGGAAAGGTTGAAATCATAAGCAATAAAACACTCAATTGCTGAGTTAAATAGACTCAGAAGTTTTTCTGCTACAGCTTTATTTGGTCTGGTATGACCAGTAGCTTATGGTGGCTAATGTTAGCAAATTTTAGATACATACTGCTGTATACTGAGTCAGTATAAAAAAGAGTATACTTTAATAGTCCCTTGTGGCCACAATATAGCTTTTTCACAGCAGACATTTTGACTTGTCATAGTGAGAGAAGCACAGGTGCTACTAATAATATTAATAATGGATCTGTTCTATTCAAGTGTAACCGTGTGACATTGACCCATCATGCACAATACCAGGAACCTGAAACTGAAGCAGCTATCATTTAATTTTATGAACACCTGCGCTTTTCTATTGTGACATGTCAAAATGTCTTCCATGAAAAAGGCCATGACTGCCATTCAGTAAATGTTACAAAGGCTTGCTTAAATGCCAAATTCTGCTAATTTCAAGACATGAAATTTGCCTTTTTAAAGCCAGTTTTGCTTGGCTCATAAAGTCTTCAGAGTGCTGTCACCCTGCAAGATGAGGTAGTATAGCATATTGTCAAAATGCACAGGGTTTCACAAGGGAAGACTGTTATGAGGTTGAATGACATTAATATAAAAATGGAAAGGTGGTGAAAAATGGAAAAAGTCAAGTAAAACCTGATTTATGAAAACAATTTCAAGACAAAAGTGTAAAGAAAATGCAGTTCTGACATGCAATCCCTAAAGAAAATGACCTAAAATAATAAGAAAACCCTTCACATCAATTATTTCACAAAAAAACTCAAACACAAACAAAAAGCCAGCTTAAACAAAAATCAAACACCACCACATAGCTGTGATTTTAAATGCTGATTTACTGAAAACATATGAACTTAAGCTTAGTTCATGCCCCCATTTATTGTATCTGTTACTACCATATGTCTTGAAAAGCTGTTTACAGATGACCATGCAGTTTTTTTATTCATCACAACATGTTGATCACTGGTTTCTGCTGTCCTGCTGTCCGTGTGGCTCTCCTGTCACTTTAGCCACGTGTTCATCGCACTGTTCACAAACATTATCCAGGCACAGTTCAAACACGCTCTCTGTTGCTCCAGCAGTCTGGCTTACTGCAACGAACAAAGTCCATGGATCCCCTTAGAGACAAGAGAGAGCAGCAGCTCCCTGTTCACAGCTGCGGAAGCCTAGTGAAAGTTACTGACGTGACACTTGACATCGTCTAGGCTCAGGACTGTACCCTGGTCATTGTTGTTGTTGTGCTTGTGCTTCTTATCAGAGCAGCGACACAGCTTGTACTTTATTACCTGAGAGGATAAAAACAGAGCAGGTCACCTCCTGTCAGTTTTGGCTCAACAAGGACCGTAGAGTAAAAACACAGGATTCTTTTATCCAAAGAGGGTTCAATCAAGGGCAACTGGACTTGGTTGTAGATACTTGTAGACATTTCGCCCCTCATCCAAGGGGCTTCTTCAGTTCTAACTGACTGGTGGGGAGTCCCAGGTATTTAACCTTTGTGGGGTCATTATCGAGGCAATTGATACCACTTGTTTTGGCCCTGAGCTTGGTCCTGAGCCTAGAGCCACAGTCACAGTAAGCGAGGAACAAACTCCAACGACTCCAGTGACTCTAATGACAGTTGATACAACAGCCAGCGGCACTAATGAACCAAGTGGTATCAATGACCCTGATAATGACCCCAAAGAAGTTAAATACCCGGGACTCCCCACCAATCAGTTTCGATTCAACCCTCCTTGGATAGCCATGATTTGGATGACTGAGAATCTTCACAGACAAGATTCTTTTATCTACTTTCTCAAAGACGTCTCACCTCATAAAGATAGTCAAATAGCTCCAGAATGGTGAGTATGCTTGCCCCAATAAAAAGTCCCATTTGACCACCAATATCACCTGGAATAATAAAATGTAAGCATGTAATATAGTAAAAAATAACAATATTTTTTTCCAAAAAGGACAAAAGGAGTTGTCAATATTACAACACTTAAATTATAACACGTGTTTAGAATAGAATTCAATAAAGCTGTACCTAAAAGTCCAGCCACTTCATACGCCTTCTTCTGTTCAATAGTTTCATAGTTTAGAGCCTCAAAAAAGATGTCTAGAACCAGGATGTTTTCCCTGTGGAAACAAAGACAGTCAGAACAATAATATTCCATTTGCACCTATTAGCTTAAACCTGCAATGAGTGATTTTTGGCCACTTGGGGGTGGCAGAAACAAGTTGTGAACACAGATACATTGAGTTGAGATAGCAAACTGGTTAGCCAACAGTTGACTATTTATGCACCCAGCAGATATCTAGGAACATTAGCATTCATTTGGAGTCATGTTTCTGGCCACCTGGCTAATGTCAATATAATATTCACTCTTCTTTTTAGCTCTGTTTTGCTCTACAATAAACTTCTGAAGTAAATATCTGGCTCTTTAGCTGCTAAATGCTCCACTATGTTCACCAGCTTGTCTGCTGTTTGGAGATGGGCAGGTAGTGTACAGTTTATCAGAGCTTTTTTTGCAGAAAACATTTGCCTGCTGTGTCTGGAATTTACGCTATGAGAGTGGTGAGAGTGAACCAAAACAGTAAAGCTGCAGGATGTAAAATCAAAACAATGAGCTGAAAGACACTTTAAAGCTCTGTAGAGCCAAAGGGATCTGCATAGTCGGGTGATAATTCACTGTGGGTTTATTATTATGACCACCTTCACATTCATACAATTGAAGCAATATTATATATAAAGGCATTGTTGATACTTACTTGATATACTGCTCAGATTTGTTGTATTTCTTTGCAAGATATTTAGCAGAGGCCTTGCTGGGGATCTTGACGAAGGACAGCTCTTTGCTGTATCTGGTCATGTTACACGGTGTCTCACACACACAGAAATCATTATCTTTCTGCACCAAGAAATCTGGAAGGAAGAAAGCCAGAGCACAGTTTGACCTTTGGAACAGATCAGTGCAGCTGTGACTTAGATGTCATGGGATGATGTGCGTATGTCTGTTCTGTAAAAAATCAGATCAGACATGGACAAAGCCTCTTTCTTACCAAGAGCTGGATCAGCACATTCTTTGTACAGCTCGGGGGTGCAGTAGGGTGCATCGCCTGCAGCCAAAGCAACACATACGCCTGTCAGTGCGATTTTCTTTGCTTTCCTTCTTTGAAGTCCCTACAGTATTTTTATCCCCCTGCAGCATCGTTAATGCAACTCTGATACAACACATAGTAGCAGCGGTTTCCTACCAGGCATGTGCACCATGCGACAGTTACAGTTGTCCACCAGGTAGCGTGTTTCACAATCAATGCGACAGGCTGTGATGCTGTAACTGTCAAAGAAGTCTGAATCCATGGGTGTCACCTTACAGTCCCCCCAGGGCGGGGGAAGATATATCAGCTGCAACAGGACACATCATACATCATATCAATTATTATACACAAGCCACTGTTTTCCCCAATATTAGCACACGTATTAATACTGTTACTGATACTTTCAAGTCAAGCATGTTGTATAAAATAATAAATACATTTTATTTATTTTGCTATTTTGAAAACTGGAAATCATAGACTGAAATTGTTGTATTTATGTATTTTTAAACTTTGCTGTAAACGATTTTATCATGTCGATTAATTGCTTTTATGCAGATGTTAAATGCCTTGAACTGCCATTGTGCATGAAAGGAGCTATACAAATAAAAATGAGACAACAGTAAATATAGTATACAGTATAACAGTAAATAAAGGCAAATGATGAACACAAATGCCACAGCAATCAAAGAATACATTATGCAAATACAAGAGGAAAACAGGTAAATCAAATTTAATTTTATTCTAAATCTGTATATATATCAACAAGTAATTTAAAATGAATTTAATATTCCTTTTGGCCATCATTCCTATCAGTAATAATAACATTGCACTCATCAAGTTAACTTTCTGAAATAAGGAAACAAAGCAACAGATTAAGAAACATGAGCTGTCAGACCATCAGACAGATTTTAAACAAGGATGAAGGAAAACGTACATGCAAACATTTACTGAAACCATCAATTGTAAACCTAAAATAACTCTGAATCAATGACTAAATTGTAGATAATAAGTTATGAGAACAGACTGGGTAATATTATATTAATCATTGTGTCATGATTCATTTCTAACTATCTGTTTATTGACGTACTGACCATTTTCTTCATGAGTCATTCCTGATTAAATCTCAACCAGACGCTTAGCGGCACAAAACAGTAGCTCGTCATTCATTTCTAATTACTTATTTAAATAGTACAACATAAATAGTACATTTAAATAGTACAACAGTATCCCTCACCCTCAAGTAAAATGATGCATCGTGTAGTGACTTGTAATTAATGAATAGTAATTCAGACACAGTTTAAAGACCAACCTACTGAGTTGTGCACACATAGTATTTCTGAGGAATTATTATCAACATTTCAGCTGTGCACACATTTGTGTTTTATGGTTCTAATCTGAAAATGTTACTTGATTATAACCCATCTGATTGTTTTACCTCTCGTGTGTCTTGATCTGTCAGACTTTGTTGTAGCTATGTTGCCAGATGTTCCCAGATCTCAGCACTTTCTCTAGTGGGTACAATGTTATTACCCAAAATAAATAGCGACTTTAAACCAAGAAACAAGTTATAATAAACCAGAATTATCCTTTAACAAATACCATGTGTGATAAAGCAATGCAAAAGTCTGTACCCTCTGTTCCTGGCAGGAAACAAACGTCTGGAATCCAGGAGCTACTCCGAACCCGAGCTGATCAATGAAAGACGGCTCGTCCTGACTGTGGATCTGAACTTTGACCCCGGCTTCAAACGATGTTTCATCTGCAAGATGAATAGAATAGTGTGGGATCAGTGCAACACGCAGTAAAAGGTTATTTCACTAATGATTCCAGATGCTTTGAAGATTTTTTTTTTTTTAACAGAGTTTCACACTCTGAGATATTAACACCCACACACACCAGCACACACCTGCCCACACACTGTTAGAGAGTGTGACAGATAACCAGCTCTTCTCGCCAGTGAAAACCTCTGAATGAAGTGAATGATATTCCCCCTCACCTGTTTCTCCCCATACAGGCAGGTATTCATCCTGCTGAATGTCCAGCATGAGCTCCAGTCCATTACCCATACCTCCCTTGGTGGTGATGAGGGGAGGACGTCCATCACCCCCTGCGTTAAAGGTATAACACTTCCCGTAGCGAGTGAAAACCTGTGAGACACATGAGACAGATTTTTCATCATCAAATACTGTACTGTAGCTAAGCAAAACTCTCACTTGTGTAGTTAAGGAGATTTCTCATCCTGAAAGGTTTCTTAACGATGCTTTTCCACTGGGGGTCAGTGTTTGTCTCAATTTCTAATATGCAAGTGTGTGTCTGTGTGTGGTAATGTGTGTGTGCATACGACAGAGAGGGTGTGAGAGAAAAAGGAGCATGTGTGCCAGAAGGAGGAGGAGGACAAGGAGAGTGGAGGAGAAAAATAAAGAAAGAATTCCTTCTTTCGGGTTTGGGAGTCACACAGTCAACGCAGTGAGGTGATGGAGACTGGCAGACTGGTGATTTAACATTCCCTCACATGCTCTTTATGGCACTTATAATGGACCTGATGTTACCATGGAGACCAAGCATCCCAGTCAGGAAGATTGCCGCCTTAATTTTTAAAGGAAAGGACATAGATGTTAGTTTTAAGCTGTGTGAGATATCAGCAAATGCCCATGTGACATGTTTAGACAGCCATGACTGCATGATAGTAAATAGACAGAAATGTATCAATGCTGAGCTTTCTTCGGCGAAGAGTTAATCTTGCATTAGAGTGTTTAGTGTTGTATGAGTCACATAATCCATGCAGGGAGAGTGAGTGAGAGAGCGGGAGAGCAGAGAGCAACGGAGAGCAGGGACGCAAAGTGAAAGAGACAGAGAGGGGGGGTGAGTTTAGCTGCTACCGCTTGGAGCAGGCTATTGTTCAGCGTTATGGCCCAGAATGACATATCTATGATTAGAAAGAACAAACCAACCAAGGAATTGTTGATAAAGAGTTTGGATCCTGCCAAGGGCAGTTTAAACATTTCGGCCATCTATCAGCGAGGGACTGCTGGTTTCAGAAGAAGACATCAATCTGAGTGGGGAAAAAACTTTCAGTTCTATCAAGGCAGGCAAACGAAAGGAACGGCAAGCCACAAACAACATGTGTGCACACATTTAGACTCATACTGACACACATGAAGGGGATGTTTCACTGAAAGGAAATGTTTGTTTCAAGTGAAAAATCTGCTTCAGTCTACCCGGTCTTCCTATTCTTATCTAGTTTTGTCAGCCTGCTGCAGGTGGCACATTCATTCACACTTATTGATCAGTCTTACAGACGCCTCAGACATCTGTAAGAGGTAACCCAGCTGTCAGAGAGGTTCTGCCCTTTCTTTACAAATGAGAGCATAAATGTGTCAGATCACACAGTGGCTGCACTTACTGTACTTTATAAATAATTCAATCATTGCCTAAGTGTTAAATCCATGTGTATGATGCGCGCATGATGTTCACCAGCATCCTGATTGATACGCAGACATGAGGTGATGTCAGGTAAGACTTGCCCTCTACTTTTTGATGAATAGTTGTGAATGTTGTGACAGAGGTGGTGAGAGTAAAAAACATCAGACATGTATAATGCACAATGTCCTCACAGTGTGCAAACGGCGTGTGCTTGTTCTGCTTGTTATGATGAATGAATAAATGATTGCGCACACATGAAAGAGGTTTTCTGCAGCAGGAATCATATGGAACATGATGAGAGATAAGTGTTACATCAAAGAGGAATACATGTGTACTTTCCAGAGAAATTCTAACTTGTGAAAGTTGAAGTTTAGTTTACTTGTTAATTTTGACGTGTGTGCGCTTTTCCCACTCTTTTCCCACTATCAAAGGTATTTTAAAAAGCAAATCAATCCTTTTTTTTCCACAGGATTTAATGTATTACTAGACTGCAGTTTATACAGAGTATAATCTTCAGGGCTCTGTGATCAATAAAGCTGTCACTCACTCACAATTTCCCCAGGATTGAAAAGCACTCAACAGGGCTCTGCTGTAATTAATCATTATGCACATAATTATACATATCTGTTTTTAGAGACACATCAGACTTCAAAAGAATCTCTAAATCACAAAGCCATGCACTTTCCCATATATTTAGCAAGGTCTTAATACAGTCTTGTAATCTGTGAGCTGCTCAAAGATGTCTCAGCAGGGTAAGTTCAATCCATTAGTGCTCTGTTGTTTTACAGGAAGGTTTTTCTTTAAAGCTGTCTTGCTGAAGTGCAAACACTTAAGCTGTTATTATGCTGTACGCTTAAACAGCTATCACCGGGAAAATGCTATTTAAATGCAACAGCGAGCAGGCAGTGGCCCACGGTGACCAGCACTCAAACATTTCCACATTTGTTGCATCCTTGTGTGATTTATTATTCTAATCCAATGAGGATTTCAGTTGACCTGGAAAAACTGGAATATTTCACACTATACTGAGTGTCTTCATACATAAATAAAATTTATGGAAATAAATAAAGAGATTAATATTGATAAGACTGAGAGTCAACAGCCGTGCTAGCGTGAGGCGACATTTCACAGCCGTGCTTTGAGCTTAATGCTAACAGGCTGAGGTAACACGCTGTATAATGTTTTCCATGTTCACCATCTTAGTTTGGCATGTTTATGATGAGTGGGTCTATGGATAGAGGGTGTTGTACTGACAGCTGGGACCCCCTGACAATCTCAAAACAAAACTTTAGGGGGGGTCTGTGCCTAATTACTTAAATAAATATTTGGATTAGATAAATATTTACCTAAACAGTAAGGTTTATTTTTTACGAAATCAAAATCTTTAATTGTTTTTAAATTAATGGGTAATTTATTGTAAAGTGTTACCAAATAATGCAATAAAATATATTGTAATCGAAGCATTTATGACATTTGAATGTAATTTGCTCTCTCTCTGTATATTTAAAGAAGTACTGCACACTTACATGTGTTTTTTGAGGTGTAAACTAAATTATATGATTGTACAGTGATGAAATACATCAATGCTGGTGTTAATATTAACACTGACGACAAATTTATAAAAATCGGCATTTCATAGGTTGAAAATGACTCAACCTGTCATCTGCTATTTAAAATCAGCCCTGAAAAGGCGGGGCCAACGCTGATGTAAAGTCGACTGTTTGGGAGGTCTCTACGTCATGAAATTTTATATAAATGGTAGAATGTTAACGTCCACCTCCCCCACTCTTGAAAGTCTGTGAAACCGCCCAGCCCACCCGCATTCAAATATATTTCAAATATATGCTGATTGCAACAGTTTTAGCTTTAGAAGCTAATAGCAACACAGACCTGTTGGAGGAACTCTCTCCGTCTGTGACTGTCTGCAGGAGGAAATGCTGCTGGCAGCCACACAAACAACAGAAATCCTCTTCACATTTTGTCCTGTAGCTCTTTAACTCTCCGGCTGTCTTTTCCTGCAGTTATCAGCTGGTAAAATCTTGTTTCAAAACGTTAAATCGTGGTGTAACCAGAGAGCTGTTACTGAACCTGTCTGCTGTGGAGCAGCAGTTTTACCCACTGAAAACTGCAGGAACAGACACACACAGTCACAGACAGAGATTTCCTCCAGCAGGTCTGTGCTGCTGTTAGCTCCTGAAGCTAAAACTGTCTTCATGTGAAAATAAATCAAGACAGGTTTATTTAAAAATGACTTCTGGCTTCTTTAAATATCATCGCACTGTTTGTCTTCCTCTCATCATCATGATCAAACACACACCCCCAATCTCAGCCCTCTTGCCCACTTTTTTTTTTTCCATTTTTCAAAATTATGCAGTGGGTGGAGTTAGGCTCAGACCTGGGGGTGAAGATACACCTTAAAATGTTCTGATAAATGTGAACTAATTCATAAGTAAAAGTACTTTATTTATCTCTAGGAAAATTAATAAAAATCCTTAAACAGTGCTCATGTCACAGAACAAACAAATAAATAAACCAATAAAAAAAAATGCAACCCCACTTCCTCTTATATATCTACTTGGATCTAGTGGCTAATGTATGCCTATTCTGTTTTGGAAATACTGCCCACAGCACCAAGACATGTAAACATAAAAACATATTACAGCCAACCCCCCCCCTCACTGCCTCTTTTTGGTTCTGAATGAATCACTGACTCGCCACACTAATAACTAGTCTTGGGTGGAACAGGGAGCCACTCAAATGAGAAAATAAACTATAGGCAGGGGATTGGAAGCCTAAGGCACAGTGTGTTCATGTATGTGTGTAATGATGAAATAATGATGCCCTGAGTCACTGGTTGTCAAAAAAAAAATAAAGAAGTCAAGATGAGAGGCAAACAAGAATAGGTAGAGGAGAACCGCAGGGCTTCTCGGGAGCATGGATAACTAAAAGGCTTCATGCAGAAGCTCTTTTTCTTAATTAGAGGGAGACCAAAGACTGTATTGCACTGACAAAACACACTTTGATACTGGCTGCATGGATATAAGCTATCCTTGTACTTGTAGTTTCAGTGGTTAGAAACATGAAAACCTAAAAGTGACTGGTTTATATTTGTCCTCACTACAATTTGATTGTATTTTTAGCCTTTGCTAATGGTGTGGCAATAGGATGTTGGTCAGATGGTCGATCCAGCACTTTGATCCAGACTGAAATATCTCAATAAGTATTAGGTGTATTTCCCTGAAATTTTACACAAACATTAACTGTCCTCAGAGGATGAATCCTAAGGATTTTGTTCCCCTGACTTTATGTCTAGCGCTGACCACTTGCAAGTTAAAAGTTTTCATCTATGCAATAGTGCAATATCTCCACATCTACCAGATGGTCTGCCACAAAATCTACCCACACATTCATGGTTTCCAGAGGATTAATCATATTTTGACTTGTTGATCCCCTGACTTTACCTCTAGAATTGACATTTGTGGTTTTGAATGACATGTCTTGACAACTGTTGTCATGAAATGAAAACTCAGGATAAACTGTAATAACTTTGAAAAGTCACTGACTTTATTTAGAGCCATCAGGTCAAAATGTATGATAATAATTATTTATGACCAAATACCTGCAAAATCAATGACATTTCCCTCAGCTATACTTTGTGTTTGGTGCTCTTTAGCAAATGTTTGCATGCTAACATGCTAAACTAAGATGGTGAACATGCTTTCTTTTCTTTCATTATTCTTTTTTTCAATCACTTCAGTTTATACTTCAAAACCAAGATTTTTCTACAAAATATGAGCTACAATTTGTGACAACATATTCAATGATTGAAAAAGCAGAAAAGAATGCTGACATTAGGATTTAGCTCAAAGCACCGCTATGCCCAAGGGAGAGCCCCTTTAAATAATCCGCTGGAATAATTTGTCAAAAATACATATTTGTGAAAATTTTATCTCGTATTTGTGAGTAACCTTCCTAATTTTCCTTAACATAGTGGTCGAAAACAATTTTACTTTCCCTCCCTATAATGCAAAAAAAAAAAAGGTTTGTTCGGTCACACTACTGTAAAGTTTAACATCTAGCCAGCCGCTCACCCCTCCAGTGAGCTTTCAAAATGGCCAGTCATCAAAAGTCAGGTGCTCAGAAAAGAAGAGAGAAATGAAAAAGAGAAAATGATAGCAGAGGTGCAATAGACTTTATGGCCAGTTATATGGAAAAAAAAAGATATTGAAGTAGAAGATACAGCAAATACAGCCCCACCTGCAATGGGGCTAATGGGTATTCACCGAGAGCAAGGTGAGACATCTATTTAGCTAGCTTGAACATCTGGCAAACACAGCCACTAATAGCTACCACCTAGCTTTAACTTCAACATCCATTAGCTATTAGAGGAGGGACAGAGAGGAGAGATGCAGCCTGCAGATGAGAGCAGGGTGGGAGAGGAGAGAGAGGGAGACATAGCGCCCACCCTGGAGTCAGAGCAGCAGGTGGATGATAAGAGCACAAGCGAAATAGCATCAGAGACTAATTTTAGTGATCCTTGTTAATGGTCGGATAAAATGACTGACTCTGACAGGGTGAACCTGTGGGGCTACCCTTTGAGTTAGCCTATATTTGGATTAAATAGCATGGGGAAGAGGAGAGCTCTATTGCCGTGCGCAAATGGCCTATGGGAGGTGGGGGGTGGGGGGGGGGGCAGACACGCAGCGGGCCTGGCTATGCCTATCTCACAGAGACACGGAGCCACTATCATGGCTTTTTACCCTTGTGGAAATGCTAATATTAGCAGGCTAACATGCTCACAATGACGATGATATCGTTGCTGGTGTTTAGCAGGTAAAATATTAGGATTACCAAAGTCATTAGGATTTGTCCTCTAGGCACCATGAATATCTGCACCTAAAGTCATGTCAATCCAACTCGTAGTTGTGGAGATATTTCAGTCTGGGTCAAAAAGGTTAAAATGGCTGGGGACTGCAGTTTTTGGCAAACACATAGCCTAAATAATGCATTGTTGGGGGCTGTTTTCAGGAAGAGGCTACAGTACTCTGTTTTTACTTTATCTACACAGGTAATACTTGTTATAGGACCAATTCATCGTCGGATTTAATCGTTTCATGGGATTTGGTAATACTTTGAAAAATATAGACTATAACCAGACTTGTGATTTAAATATTTGACCAGTATTCTGCATAACTTAAAAGAGGCTGAACCATTGTATTTTTTTCTGGAGGTCAAAGTCAGAATAATGAGTGAGAATTGATCATGCAAATCAAGAGCATCATGTCCAGTGCATTGACTGTTGGATGACACCTTGGGGCGGTGCAGGCTGTAGGGCAGAGCTGTGTAACGATCTTCTAATCGGTTTGGGCAGCAAGTCCTCCTGATGTTATTGACAACAGAGGAGAAAACAGCAGGCGAACTTTTCCAGCGATTGAATAAAAGGAGTGTTTATTTGAAATCAGTTCATATATCAAAACTTTATTTTATAGGAAAACTTCATCAGTCTCTCTCCTACCTTACCTGCTGCTTCACAGATGAAATATCATAACACCTCCTCCGCTGTTGTGAAGGGAATTTTTATCTATCATATTTGGGATTTTAACCACCAGCTCCCACACGATAAAAATATTTCTTTCCCTCCTACATTTCCTTCCTCTCTAGTCGGCATCGCTCTTCCCATGTTCCCTTGTGTCTCCTGAACTATGATGTTCTTTCCCCTTTGGACTTCTCTCCATCTCCTGCCGCACTTCCCCACCTGCTTCATTTGATGAATATTTCACAGGCCAGTAGAGACAGTCCTCCTCTCTCATCCTATTCCCAGACACCGTCCTGGCTCTCAGTACCTATCACCTTCAGAGACGATAGCATCATAGCGCCGGGTAAGAGGTACCTCAGGAGACCGGAGGAGAGCGGGGAGCATATCATATGAAGAAAAATGGAAGTGTGTATTCACTTAAGTTAGATGTGCCTCAGAGTGCTGCTTCTATCTAAAAATCAGGACTGTGCTGACCTTAGCACTATCGCAGCATTGCCAAGTGAATCTCAGATAAGGGTTAAATCAGGCAGGTGTTTCAATATAAGGCCCAGCAGGTGAGAAGAGGAGGAGGAGTGAGGAGGCGGTTTAAGCTGCGTGGATGCATTATGATATTGTGGAGGTTTAACTCAACTCTAATGCATTTGAACTGTTCAGAAACAGAAGCAGCTTTACAGGTTTTAGAAATGATTGATACATCAAATTTTCAGAACATATTTCTAATGAGGCACCCTTTATAATGGATTTATAAGTTGTAATGAATTGCTTTATTAATGCTAATGCTTTACTAATGCTTTTTAGATCCATAATAAGCCATTAAAAATAATTTGATTGTCAGATTGAAAAACATTCCTGTAGCTAGTGTTTATCTCTTATATTTGGTAATAATGCAGTTATAAATGATGGTAATCTATTAAAAATTTATGGTGGCCCTTAAGGACACATGTTAGAAATATGAAGGATTACTCTCTCACCTGAAGAAATATCAAAACTTAATAAAGTACCATGATAACAGTCCCTTGTTTCTTTGCCACTGACTGCTGAGTCATATAGCCTGATGGGCATGTGATAGTGTCTTTATACTCGCTGCTGTTTATTCAAATCAAGCCCATCATTCCCACTAGCGTCGTGGAGCAGTTCCGGTGTAGCAATTAGCTTTGTAGCGTTTTCCTTTTTGTATGTGCTTTGGTGTTTGTTTCCCTTAATGTTCAAGTCTATAGTCACATGTGATAATAAGTCATTATTAAAGGGTTTCAATCATCAAATCTGTAAATGTTTATAAGTTGGTAATAAATTAATGTTAATGTAAATAAGTGGTTGAGCATGTTTGCTGACTTTAGTGTGGGCGTCACTGCACTGATGAAAACTTTTCCACACAGGAAATAAAATGTTTGCAGGTCTTGTAAAAATTTTTAAGGGGGAGTCTTTCAGGGGTCATAGAAAAAGTTCAAGGGTAACATAGAGAAGGATATCTTTACATCTTATAGTGCTGAGGTGTTTTCCATTTCAATACTGTAAGTCATTGATCCTGTAAAGACGTAAATGCTACAGAGTTTGATGAGTGGTTGAAGTTTGCTCAGTAGAGAAAAGGATGCCTTACAATATCTGCAATAAATATACATTGCATGTTTAGAACTTCTGACATTGTGGAGAATACCTCTCAGTCCAGATATTATTTATTAAACATTAACAAAGGCATTAGTTGTCATTCTATCTATCTATTACCTTTAGAGCTGATATAAGAAGTTGATTAATCAATATTTCATTACTATTTAGGTAATTGATTGTTATTTTTTTAAGCAAAATGCCAAAAATCACTGGTTCCAGCTTCTCAACTGTGGATATTTGCTGTTTCTTCTTCTATTCGAGTGTTGATCTGCTGTCAAACAAAACAGAACATTTGAAGATTTTTAAAATATTTTTAGACCAAACAATGAATCTATTCATCAAGAAAATATTTTTAGTTGAAGCCCTGAACTCCTTTATAAAAATCCACCTTATTAGGAAATGGCACCGACTTTTTCATATCACCACCATGTTGTGGTACAGAGGGATCCGAATCAGCGGAGCATTAAAGAGAGACCCTTCCTGAGAAAAACAGAGATTAAGCGGAGGCAGCAGAGCCTGTGGGCCACTATCAGTCTCTGAGGACAACTAATTGTTGGCTCAATGCAATCACTGGTTTCTATGTTGGATGGACCTGCAATGGCACCACACACTGAGAGGAAATAACGCCCTGGGGGAAGACTCCCTATGATTCCTCCCACCTTTGTCTGTGGTTCACCCAAATGAAGAAATAGGGGAATTTTTGTTGAAAGTCTACTTTAAATAACTACTGAAAAATGATACTTTCAGATTTCTCTAGTACGGATGCGTCTTGGTGAATGATGGAAATGGTCTTGTGAATCTGAATGGGAGACATAAATGTCTTGGAGTTGCTGGTTCACATTTATACAGAACTGTTCAATTTCTATAGGATCTCTTGCAGTATTATCAGGCCGCCTCTTACTCTCCCCCAGGTGAGAATAGAGTGAGATGGTAAATAGCTGCTTCGAGGACTACGACAGTCACTATGAGTTATGTACTGCTGTTTGCTGTACATTTTTATGACATAATTAGATGAAGTTAAATAGGTATATGGCATCTTAAAAGTACTTGCACTGCTTGCAAATTGTGACATGACACATTAATCTCATCATTCTTCTCCTGCCATCACTCGTGCTACATCATGATATGCAACAGATCCATATGGGATGTTAAAACCTCCTCTGCCTGCACTATTCCCTGCATGTCTCAATCATCACTGTCGCCTACAAATCTCCTGCCGGCCTGCTTGTGCCAGAACCCACGCTCGGTCTCTGCTGTGAGAGAAGGCAGAGAGGCCATCACAGCAGCAGCTCGCTGTGCTATAACTCCAGTGTGCACCACCCTCTTGTCACACAAAGCTGAGTTAACATTGAGGGAGAAACAGCCCCAAGCCCAGTCGGATGGGCAAGACACAGGCAGGGGCCCTACTACAGCTGAGGGCATTTTAAGTGGCAGACAGCAGGGTTAACAAGAATGAAATCCTTGTGTGTCAAGGGTGAAGTGTGTCTTAGAATATCTATCTCAGCTCATTCACAGTTTTACTCAAATAAAATGCCCTTAAAGTATCAAAAGTAAAGTTCTGATTAGGCAGAAAGTTACATCATTATCATGTTATTGTATTATTATTATTACTGATACATTAATGTGTGAGCAGCATTTTAATGTTGCTGCAGGTCAAATTTTTTACTACTTAACAGATCATCAAATCTTATGAGCTGATCATATGTTTTGTATGTAAATTCCACTTTCTACTAAGGCTCTTTTATAAAAGGTTTATGAATGCTAATTGACTGCTATATAATAAAGTCTTGTTAAAAACAACTTTCTGGTCGCCAGGTTGTGAAAAGTCCCTGTTGCTTGTGTTTATCCTCCTACTTGCTTGTCTGTTTAACTCTCTCAAAGATAAGATTGGCGATTTTTTATATTTTTCTTATTATCAACAAATCTAAGAGCCAAACCAACAATAAACTCATCCTACTTACAGGTATTTTGTGTGTATCCGAAGTCTGATATATCTTATCTGTGCCATAGACCTCTGTCGTTGTCCAAAAACATGTCAGTGAGCCACACTGTTGCACTGGCTGACATGTTCCTAACTTGTCTAGAAACGGCTCCAAAGACTAATAACAGCGATAAGATTGTAACTCTCAGGAGAGAGGTTCCTTGTACAGCAGACACCAGTAGCACGGCTCTGTTTACAGAGCTTAGCTAGCTTGTGCTACATATCAGAACCTCTTGACTTTGTAATGAAGAAATATACAAGGTAGTACACACGAAACACTGTCACAACACACAATAATGTTTAATCTAGCAGCCATCGGTGGCATTGCACTTTCCACATAGACTTCCTACTCAAGCTGTGGTAGTTGCTTATAACTAATATATAATTCAAATAATTGATTAAATGCTAATTAAGTGATTGGTTACATCTTAAAATCCTTTACAAAAATTATCATCTATATGTTGCTATATTGCAGCAGTCTATGCAAACTAACTGTACTATACATCACAGCCAGATGGGTCTATATGACCTGTACTTGAGTGGAGCCTTATAATGATGGGTCATTTTGAGAGAGTTTAAATTAGTCTCCAGAGTCAGATGATTGCATGTTCATCTGGCTGCAGACCAAGACAAAAGCTTGGTTATGAATTACTCGTGATTAGCCGTAATAGGTGGTGCTATACTTTTCCCTGATAATGGCTCGCCGTTTATTGGAAGGTGTATGTGCATAGGCTATATGTCTGTCTGTCTGTCTGTCTGTCTGTCTATATATGTGTGTTCATTTGACTGTTTAAATTTGTGAGGATGTCACTTCAGTGCATGTCTAATAATATGCAATGTATAATAATGAGCTGTAATCACCTTCCAGCAGGGTGCAGGAAAATTCATTTACGAGCGCCAAAAGGCTGTCACCAACCATTTCATCTGACACCTGACTTGAACTCAGTAATGGACCCAGAAGGCTCTCGAAATTGCATGTTTCACTTTGTGGCAACGTCCCGGCTTTCCTCATAATTTACACTGACTTAAATCGATACCGTCTTCCCCCGCTTAATGAAATTGTGTACCTTGCTTTAAGTTAGTCTTACAGTAATTACTTTTTCTATGTCATCTGAAGTAAACAAAATAAATTAGATCAAATCTCATTTACAAGTGTCCACAACCACTTTCGGCACAGTGGTGCCGTTCTCTGTGCTTCTAATGTGCGCTGTGAAACAAAATGGACACCTCACATTATGAAGTGCTGTGGATGCTGTGCAACAGTCAGACTGCTTCCTATGAAAAAATCCACATGAATAAGTCAAACACAGCATGCTCTGTGGTGAGATGGAAACCAGGAGTAAGTACATGGACATATGGTAATATTTTAGAGGGTAACAGTACACATACATGCACAGATGCACAATAGGGATACGCTGACGGATGATGCGTGATATACGTGCATCTTCATTCCCTCTGAACTCCTCTTGTAAAACACACACACACACACACACACACACACACACACACACACACACACACACACACACACACACTCACACATAGTCTAGTTGCACAATAGAGTACTCATAGATTTATTTTAGGAATAGCTCCATGATTCAACATCTGAGTGGCTGTAATAAAGCAGTTGAGCTCCTCTGGGAGATGAGTTGGGACCAGCTTGTACAGTAGATCTGCCCCAGGCTGGAGGTTGGACAGCAGGAAGAGTTATTGGAGCCTGCCCTGAGCTTTTGTTTACCGGCCAATTTGATCATCAGGGACTGCATCCCAACAGAGGAGAAGGAAGAAGCCATCTCCCTCATTAATAAGAAAACATCAAAAGACAGAGGTGCTGCTGGAGCACACTCTCCTCCTGGAGTAGAGCACCTTTTTTCGCTTCTGTGCAGCCAACAAACCCCTCTTTCATCAGCTGTCTTTCATTTTGCTACTCCCAAAATACCATACAGCGAAGGTGGGATGAGCAGCAATTAATGAATGCATTCATTACAGGGATTCTTGTCACTTTTTTGGTGCAGTTTAGAGGGCGGGAAAAACTGTCAGGAGGGGAAAAAGGCCCTGCAGCTCTTCCCCTGGAGTGAACCTCCTCTGTGTGACAAATTTCACACTCTACTGAGAGAAATCCGCTGAGGCTTTAGATTTCCCAGCCTGTCACATGCTGTTTCTGAATACCGAGAGATTAATTCATTTCCCAGATAGTGCATGTAAGCTACCCCAACTCCCAAACATGCAGTTTCAAGGCGTCACTACCTGCCCAATCTCAAAGTGACAACAAGGGAAAATTCAAGCTGGGAGGCAAGATAACAGACACACACACACACACACATACACACAAAGGTCAACATGTCACTATTTTTCAGTTTGTTGAACAAAATATCCAGTTTGTTGAATGAACGAGCCACGAGATCCTGGTCAAACTCATTTAACAACCTTGTGAATAATAAATTAAATGCACTATTTTCAGTGCAGCAGTCATTAAACAGCATAAAACTATATGCCCTGTCTCTTGAGAGTCCTCTATCAACTGAACAGCAGTGCCATTGGGAGTTTTATTGAAGACAACACTATGCTTTTCACAGAAACAGAGCTCTGGCAGCGGTCAAACTATATTAGAAGACGAGGTTTAAAATTCTTTGGATGAATATTTCCTCGTCATTAGCCTACATGTCTATAATTCTATTTTGGAGAAAATGAAAGAAAATGTTTTACTTCATAACATTTCGACTCAGCCGTCATTCATCCATTCTTTTCTGTGTTGTGCAAAGTCTTTCAAAGAATCAATCCTTTTTTTTTTATTTGCCTCATGCTGTGTGTGTTTCTTTGGTTGGTTGGATTGATGTGAGTGTGTGTATGTCAAGAGGGCAGGAGGTTTGGTGTGTTTACTGTGAGAACTCTAAACGCGCTCAGAGAAATAAACACTCAGAGCGGCAAACTCGGCCACCCCGCTGCGTCCTGTCAGAGAGAAAAGGACAGCAGACAACGACACGAGCCCCACTGAAAACATATAACACAACTCACACACACACATACACTTTTAAAGAGGCAGTTTCATACTGTAAAGTTGCATATAGAGAGCCGTGCATTCAGGCTAACAATCACATCTGCGCTGTCAAATCAGTCACAAAAGTTGTCAGAATCGTGTGGGACGGCTGGTGGCTTAAAGCAGGAAACGGCCTCGATGTGTAAGTCCCACTAACAAGACAGTGAGTAAAAAAAAAAAAAAAAACACTGCTGGTGAAGTGTATGTGGATGTGAAAGACTGAATGCAAAATGAAATGGCAGAACTATCTGGGCCCATTTGCAAAACACTCAAAAAATAATTGGAAGATGTGGAAAATAAGGAAAAGCATTTCAAGCAATATTTCACACCACCAATACGTGATAGAAGCGATCAATTATTAACAGAGGCACACTTATCTGTGACGAATGGATATGAAATTGATTTGCATCTGTAAACCATTGGTTCTTATAAATGATTTCTCCTCTAGAATGGCTAATAAGGATTTCAGTTCTTTTCTTATCAGTTAGGAGTAGTGGGATGTCTTATCCACAAAACCAAAAAAAGTGTTTTTTTTCCATTTTTACATAAGGAGTGGTTTATTTTTAAAATCCCACTGAGCTTACAGCAAGTGTAGAGTGTCGGTGAAAGTTGAGGGTCAGGTCTGTGCAGCCTCTTAACAGGCTGAGGTTGCCATGGTGACCTGAAAAGGGGATTGTGTGAGGCTAACAGCTCGTTTAGACAGAGATTCGCTGTAATCCTAACAAGGATCCTACTACAGGTCTTCCTCCTCTAAAAGAGTTGTGAGAGAGCGTCTCTGTGTTTATATGTTTGTTTTTCTGTAAGTAAAGATGTTTTCAAGGTAGCCTACAAGAACAGGAAAGAAAAGACAAAACAAACACTGCAGTCATGTCGCTCATCTGGAGGAGCAGCCCATGTCTAAGGCGCGGCTAATGAGAGGCATCACTCAAGGCAATGGCACCTTTTTATCGAAGTACACGATGTAATCAAATGACGACTTGATAAGTGCCTCGATGCTGCTGCACACAAATCAGAGAGAAAGCCAAAAACAGAGACACACAGCACTCTGTCTGGAGCGGCATCTGCATATTGACATTTTGCAACTGCATGTGAGACTCCAATCAAACGGAGGCACGTTTGAGGGACAGGGGAAGTTTGAATTAAACTTCTATTAAAAAATACCAGGATGTAATAGTGAGACTCTTAATGCTGGTGCTACAACAGCCTGAATATTGGCTCGATACTGCCGGAGATTGGATGAAACCTCTTGAGGTTTAGGGAGCAGGAAAGCAGATTTTGTCCCTCAGTGATTTCATAGGCCTTTGATAGTGAGGTATTTTCTTCTTGAATATTACACCCCTCAGCATTGCCATGACTTGCCCTGTGAGTCTTATACCCTAAAATGCTGTTCACTTTTACCACATTGACATTCTCTGAGCATTCAGGAGCAGCAGTGCCCCGTGTGTACCTCTAAATCCTTCGTTCAAGCTGGTCATGAGCTTGTATGGATTGTTGTTTATAGGACTGGAAGGAAACTAAAAACTTTTCTAAAAAAAGATGAAAAACCCAGCTTCTTTTTTCTTTCTTGAACTACTGCAAGGTGTTTCTTTGAAACTATATGTTTTGTAATACATTAATGTTCTGTGCGGCACAGTGGAGCCTCACAGTTAGAAGGTCCCGAGGGTATCCCAGTGCATGCTGGGATATAGGTACCGTCCCTTCTGTGACCCTGAATAAGAATAAGAAAACAGATGGATGGATGGATGGATGGATGGAAGAATAGAGATATAGGATGTTCAGGTGTTGTTAACCTTCAGTTTAATATTTGCTTTTATTTTATGTTAAAGGGGCCATATCATGCACACTTCGAGGTCTATTATCTTCTGGGGCTCTACTGGAATGTCTTTGCAGTTTTAAAACTCCTTATTTATCTTATACTGGTTCTTTACGCAGCCCATCAGTTCAGCCTCTGGCTGAAACAGGCTGTTTTAGCTCCAGTCTCTTTAAGGCCCCCCTCCCGATGAGCCCACTCTGTTCTGATTGGTTAGCTCAGCAGTTGCTCCGGAGGCTACATAAACAAACAATAGTAGTAGGGTTTCACTTCTTTTCCATGTTCTTCACTCAAAATGTCAACTTCTCAAATGCATCTGAACATATTTGAATCCGAATCCGATCCAAAATATGCAAGTGGACAACAGGAGCAACCCGTGGAACAACCGTAGCAACAAAGTCTATGAAATGTACAGCATTCGTGGCCAATCTGATGTCATCACAAGGAGGAAGTAGAGGTAAACGTTCAGAGCAGGTTTAAGCCCTGGCTTTTGACTTGTAGAGAGCATTTTTATACATGTTCACCTCAAGTTTGGGACCTTTAACCTTTTAACATAGACATCTGACATCATAACAGTATAAAAATAACAGAAAATCACAAAAAGCATGACATATCCCTTTTAAAGGACCTGCACCCTTCTGACTGATTAGATCTCTGCTCTGGTTGAAGGTGGGTGGAGCTGTTCTGAGAATTACTTACTCACCAAACTCCATGTGTTAATGAGGATGGTTGCACTTCAAAACCTGATTGTTTGAGCCTCGTGGGTGTGGTTTCCACTCTATTGGTTTTCTGCACATAAAATAGCACATACTGCTTATGCCAATTTAAAACAATGTCTCTGTCAGGCATGCTAACAAAATACCTCATATATCAACAGTGTGGGAAACACTACAGACACCAAATGGAAAGGGTTGTGTATCTATGCACACATTTACAAGCTGTGAAAGAATCAATTAAAGTTTACTACATCATCTCCACGACTTGCTGCAGTTTGATTATGAGCTAATAGAGATTCAGCGTCATGGCTGCTGCCTCATGTTTTGCCTGCACTCTTTTTAAGAGGCTTGCTCGTCCTTGCCGCTATGAAACTAGCAGCTCGCACTGACACGGCCAAATGGAGTGCAGCCAAGGATGAAGATGTCCCACCCTAACAGCTAACTGGAGAGTGAAGGAGATGACAATCCCACAGGTGCAGTCAGACTGGATTTTGCTGGTCGAAATTTACTCACATGGTGTACCGAAAAGCAGCTGCATACTTGCGTGGGCAGGGCTGTAAGTATAAACTGCAGAACACTTTGTTGTCTTTAACCTCTATGATTGAGTTACTTTTAAAAAAGCATAGAAACAATAGAATGAGAGGTCATTTCCAGCCCCAGACAGGACAATTCAATCAGATTGAACTATGACTTGAGGTGACCTGACTCTGTGTACTGATAAGAATGATAAAGGTGTCATTTGTCCCATCCTAACAGGACACTCAGGGAGTGTGTGTCAATCAAATACAGTCTGTACACACTCACACAGACCTGAGAACAGGTTTAATTAGCCGAGATAATTAAAATCACCTGTGTGGGTTTACCATGGATGCGTTGTGTTTACCAAGGCCCTGTGCGTCCATGGTGAACCCACACAGGTGCAGGTGATTAGACATTCTCTCAGACTGTGTCAGTGAGTACAGACTAATTAACATTTGTCTCACTCTCCTGTTAGCCTTAACTGAAAAATATTAAGTCAGACCAGATTTCATTCTATTAATTTCTATGAGGACCGGGGTGAGACATGTTTGCTTACAGTTGCCTCTTTTAATTCACTCAAAGCTTGATCTGACAAAACATCGACTTGCAAAATCACAAGGTTCTCCAATGTCAGTTTGAGAGAGAGGATGAGACTGTCTCCTCCTCCTCCTTCCTTTTGGAAGTGTTGTTTGTTTTGTTTCTTGTTTTGTAAGTGCACAATGAAATAATACAAACAGCAGAGAAGTAAGGGATGCTGCTTCAAGGACAGTGATAGAGATTAATAACACTGACATGTTTGATAGGAAGCTGTATATCATTTAAAACTTTGTGGACAGCTATTGTTAGCGTGCTAGCCATGTTAGCTGCAGTTTGTTTACAACCCTACCCATGTTACTCCCTGCTTTGTTTCCACAAAACACAAGTTATATTTCACTGGTCTGACTACACCTTTGGACCCTCTCCTATCATTCACAGGTCTACCTACCTTACACCTCAGCAAAGGTGTATTCAGCAAAGGACCATCCTTTTTTCTTTTTTTTTACACTCAATCAATCAATCAATTTTTATTTATATAGCGCCAAATCACGACAAAAGTCATCTCAGGGCACTTTTCACATAGAGCAGGTCAAGACCGTACTCTTTAATTTACAGAGACCCAACAATTCCCCCATGAGCAAGCACTTGGCGACAGCGGTAAGGAAAAACTCCCCTTTAACGGGTAGAAACCTCAAGCAGAACCCGGCTCTTGGTGGGCGGCCATCTGCTTTGACCGGTTGGGTTGAGAGAGAGAAAGAAAGAGGGAAGGGGGGGGGGGGGGGGGGGGCAGAATAACAACAATCATAACAACACCAACAAACCTTTTTCACAGCAGACATTTGGCCCCGTCTTTGTCAGGAAAGCAAAGGTGCTAATAACAGTAACAATAGCTTGTTAATGAGAGTCTCAATAAGCTGTGACAGAGGGACAGTGAGCCAGCAAGCACAATGCGAAGACCCTGAAACTGAAGCAGTTAAATAGAATTCAGCCACTGTTCATTTTTATTATTTTTTACACTTGTGCTTTTCCCACTGAGACATGTTAAAATGTCATCCATGAAAAAGGCCTACTGACCTCTAAATTCACCAATAAGTTCTTGTTTAAAAGTATGAATCTGCAGATAAAGTTTCAATTACATAGATGTTATCTCAACTGGATTTTACAGCAGGAACCATCTGATTCTCTTTCTTTGACACCTCTCTCTTTTCTACTCTGCCTTTGTGTCTCAGTCATCCTCCTCTATTTATTATGCATCCTTCCATCCTTTTTTTCCATATTTGAACCTGTATGGCCCACTTCCACAAAGTGGAACTCATTTGTCTGTCTTCAAATGCTAATACTGTAGAACAAATAATGAATGCCACTCAAAATTATCTCCACTCGCTGATATCACTGTATAATTAAAACAAAACTGTTCTTAATAACGTGTCAGAGGTGATAACGCAGGGCACTGATAACTCTTTAAAGACATACACATACACAAGCATGCACCCAATCATTCCCTCGTTACCAAGCAACAATGGAGTTATAATGAGCGAGACCATCGGGCCAAAACTAATTTCGAAGTATAAGGACTAATGCTGTGATTGCTCAGTGGCCTTCTATAAGTAGGTTATTGTCTTTAGTTATTTACTATTTTAATTAACCTTTTTCCTCCTCACACATACAGTAATTTCTCTTTAGCATATTTTGTGTTATGCTATAGCTAATTTCAAATGATGAAGTTTTGAATCAACAGTTATATTCTTCAGCTATTTCTTATTCTTCATTTAAAGCAGCTATAATCAATATTCTTATATAAATGTTTAATTATTAGGGGCGGCTGTGGCTCAGGAGGTAGAGCAGGTCGTTCACAAATCATAGGGTGGCAGTTTGATCTCCACCTCCTCCTGTCTGCATGTAGAAGTGTCCTTCGGCAAGGTAGCGAACCCCAAATTGCTCCCAATAGTCAGGCCAGCACCTTGCATGGTAGCTTGTGTGAATGGGCGAATGAACAGCAAAAAATACTGAGCGCTCTGGACAAAAGCACCATATAAATGCAGCCATTTAGCCTGTATCATTAGTTTAAAAATCTGTTGGATTTGTTAATAGACATCTGTTTGCTAACAAATTCACCGTATCAACTTCAAAGGTGATAATATCAGTCTGGTCGCCAGAATAAAACATTGGCACTGTACGTTTCTGCAAACCACAGAAATGTTGAATATCTACATTTCAACACGTGAAATACGTAGCATGTTAACATTTCAACCAAATGTATCATATCAAAATGTCAACAAAATGTATTTTATCAACATTTCCAAAATACGTATCATCTCAACATTTCTAAAGTGACGTAGTTCACATGTGATCTATATGAGTTGATCTTTCCTATATAGGAGGAGGAGGGGCAGGTGGATGGTTAGTACATTTCTTTGCAGCAAGTTGGAAATCAGCAGCAGAGAACAGAGAACACTGTTCGAGACCACCTCGAAACTGAAACCAATGTCCGCTTCCCATTTCAACCGACAAAAGTGAGAAAACCGGCTGTTTTTACTTTATTTTTTATCTTAATTTTAACCCAAACCATGATCTTTCCCTAACCCTAACCATGTGGTCTTTGTGCTTAAACCTAACCAGACCTTAACCACAGTGTTGTCACACCATAAAACATCATTATTCAACAGGTAGAAATGTTAATATGCTACGTTTGTAGAAATGTTGATATGATACGTAATTCACGTGTTGAAACATATATGTATTCAACATTTCTGTGGTTTGCAGAAACATTCAATGCCAACATTTTCTTCTGGCGACTGGGTTGGATAATATATATGCTGTTCATAGTTTTGACCTTTAAACCTTAAAATCAGGTCAGCTGGGGAAGTGTGTGAAATATCCTACATCACTTTGCAGATGTCCTCTTTACTGTCTTGTGAGGTAAAAGGCTCCTTGCAAAATTTAAAGGTAGATGCTCTGAGTCATGTGAGGGGTTAGAGCAAACGCTACAACCTGAGGGTGTCTAAGAAGTGTTCCATCAACCTGGTTTTTGCTGTTTGGGCTGAAAACGTATTGCCGGTTCCCCTAATTGAACACAGAAGTGTTATCGAGGTGGAGAGGTGGAAGAGTAGCTGGTCCAGACAGCAGCATCTGCAGGCAGCGGAGACTGACGACTGGAGGAGCATAATAAGTTTCTGCCGCTACCTTAAACAGGTGTGTCCCTGTCAACCGGAGGACACAGAGAAGGAGAGAGGGCCGTGCGAGAAAGCACGCCTGACAACTGGGCCTCGGCTTCAACTTCAGCTCCGCTCCACTTATCAGAGGAGCAGAGAAACAATGACCAGCAGAGAGTAAACAACCAACGCAAAGCCAATTTACTTTTTTCAGATATACCTGTCATTCCCAAGTGTGGCCACACACCGCAAATGACTGATGTCCTCTATTCTGGGTGGTTGTCTGAACATCACTCACTAAGTGGTATTGCCTGTTTTACCTAATGTCAATGCATAGTGGTGTGAGTGATGGGTTTAATTTCATTTCATTATATAAAGAGAACAGTTGCAGAATGTTAACTGTGAGTGTGTGGGAGGTAAACAGAGAAAAATGTTCATTCATCCTCACGTGTGTTTGATATCCAGCGAAAAAAGGATAATTCTCCTATGTACTCGCTTTGTTGTTATCTCACCTTGGTAAAAGAAGTGATCAATTTACATCTCTGATGAGCCCACTCATCAGTTACTAAATATTTGTCCTCAGTGCCACTCCAGAGCCATTTCAGCTCTTCACATCTGACACTACAGCGCATTAAGTCACAGAATAATGAGGGATATTAGCTTGTTAAAAAGTAGGTGCACAGACGGAGGTTAAGTGAACTAAATTGTGGCGCGATCTTTCTTTTGTATTCATGAACACAGACGCATACACAAGTACATGTCATGATCAGTAATCAATAGATCAGAGCAAAGAAGAGCTTCATTGGCAGCAAGAAGAGAAATTGACTGAACTATAAACCACATATTCACAGGTCAAAATGATCTTTTTAGGGAATTAATTGATTTAGAAACTGTAAACAGAACATTGACATAACCACATAATATCACCACAAAAAGCTGATAAGGCAATAAGCAAACTGTTCCCTATTTACACATTGACCACAAAGCAATATTAACTTTCATCTGGAGTCTTATTTGTGTCTACCAACAAATATGAGTCTTAATATTCACTCTCATTTAGGTCTCGTTTGCTCTTCACCAAATCCTGAGAGAAATATGTATCTCTTTAGCTGCTAAATGTTCTTCACTAGTTATTTGCTAACTTTGTCTGTCTGCAGTGGTACTGAGCAGGTAGCTTCATGGTTTTTAGAGCTTTTTTTTGCTGCAAACAGCTACTTGTTGTGGTTGGAATCGACACAGATGAGAGCAGTGAGAGTGAACCAAAACAGTAAAACCAAAACAATGAGCTGAAAGATGCTAACACACATCATAGAGCAGAAAGGAACTGTACAACCAGGTGTCAATTCACACTGGGTTTGTCACTACAAGCAAGACCTTTCACATTACATAGTCATTTGATAGTCAGTTAATATCAAATATTGATTAGAGCAGCTTGAAGGAAAATAAAGTCTCATTGAGATTAAAATCTCTTTTTCAAGTAAGACCAAGAAGACTGTGTAAGAACATTTTTACCCCTATAAATACAGCAACCAGGCAAAAACAAGACAACATCTTACATGCTATAAAAGAGTTTTACTCAAGAGTGTCATTAATCATTTGACAGCCATCTTAGACACACATCCATGATTTTCAGCAGAGTGAGCACATGCAGGGAAAAGTAACACCTGCCGAGCGTCTCAAGCAAATAAATCTTGTCAGGTAAAAGTCACTACACTTCTAGTGGATACAGTTTAGATTCTGCCACACTTAATGAATAAGACTGTTTTTCTCAGTTGCTTTGGCACTACTGTCAAATGAAAATCATTATTCTCAACACATCATGTGCAATTCTGAAATCCACTGTTCATTTTCTAACATTATCATATCCGTTTCTTTTTGCTTGACACGGTCATACATTTACTTTGCAGATTATTCTGCTTTTCTAATGGCTTGTATTACTGTCAAGCACATTTATCAACAAGCTCATCATGTAAATCCTCAAATGCTAAATATTGCACCCAACCATCATAACCTTTCAAACATAAATGTTTCCTATTTTCAGCATTGATAACATGTGAATCCACAGATTCAGTTAGTAACATGTTCATCCTCAGTGTTTAGTGCAATTTATCGTGTCTTTTCAAGTGTAGTTTACAGGGGCAATGTGTGTACAGTGAGGTTGTACTGAGCCATTTCTATGTATTTTAATGTTAGGATAGATATAACATGAAAACTCTGTGAACAGACAAACAAGATTGTTTGGACAGCAAACGATGTGTTGAGGGGATTTATATTTGTATTTCTAAATGTTCCTAATTTGTTGTATTGAGAAATTAGTTTTTACTTCACGTTCATTTTTGTCATTTTTTTAAACATTACTCTAGATATAAAACATTTACTGTGACAGTGAGAAATCTGTGAACAGACTGATGTTTATGTGAAATAAGTTTATTCAGTTGGCTGTAGAGGATATTTGACTTTATTATTGGATTACTTTAAGTCTCCCTCAGAGGTGACATTAAGAAACATAGTTTTCTTGTCATCTGTCTTACTCACACAGCTCTTGAGACATTTGACTGTGTTGGCTTAAACAATGATAAACGGACGTGTGGTGATATTAAACAGTCTCCCTTATCATCCTGTCCTTTTTCTTTTTCCTTTTTCCTCCTTCCTGTCAGACTGTAAATGTCTTTCTATCCGTCTCCCAACTCTCCTGTCAGTCTGCATTATAATTATGTGCAGTAAACACAAAAATGTCATAATGATAATCTTTCAAGAAAGCACAGCATCCCAAGGAGCCGGGGTCTCAGCAAATCAACAATACACCTCACAATCACACACAAAACCACACACCATGCACACATCAGCCAGTGAACTGTGGCTCCTGCCGCTTATTTCCACAGACGTGCCATTATTTCCTGCAGACACATTAAAAAGGAAAAACAACAGTAAGAAATGTTGCCTAAACTCAGGCTGCAGGCCAAGCCAGAGCCATCGCCGGTTAACTGATTAGCTCAGTAATTGTGGTGGAAATGCCAGTCTGAGGTTGATATAAAAGTGCAAAGGCACATCCAGGAAATACTAATCAGTCTCCAGGCTGTTCTGCCAGGAGGCTGCTGTTGTGAATGTCACTTCCCTCCTGCAACTGCATTTTATCTGTGTGTAGGTTCGTGTTTCTGTGTGTTGCATGTGGCTAGAAATGAATATCTCCTTCTTTCCCAGTAGTTTCCCTCTGACAATAATAAAATCCTTTAATATGAGCAGAGTAAATTTGGGTTGGATCTTCTTGCACATGCAAATAAATGACTCATTATACCAGTGTCAGATTAACACATGCACAGAGAGACCTCCTTGTTCCCCACTTGTTCCTATCTTCCGCTGCTTTCTCCCCCCATTTAAAACCTCCTCATTATAACCCTCATTTTTGTTCTACAGTAAATAGCATGCCTCCAGCTCATTTTCTTTTCTTCTCTCCCAATTCTTTCATGCGTTTGTTCTCATCTATAGTTCAGAGCGAGTTCATTTCTGCGCCCCTTTCTCACACCTACAGTGACCGCAGTGTACGTCCACACCTGTCACTACAACTTCTCCCATCTGTCTCTTCTCACTTCGTCCTGCCCTGCGTCCATTTCTCCGACCTGGTCACACACAGAGTCTCCGTCTGTCTGCACACGGTTTTTATGCAGTTCACACATGAAAAAAAAAGACATAAAAGCAGGTTTCTCTGAGTGAAAACCCAGCAGCTGCCTCTTGCTTCTTCTGTGTGTGTCTGTGTCTGTCTCAGTGATGTTCGTAGCCTACTGTGGTTGGATTATTTGATTGTTTACAGGTTTAGTGCTTGTCTGCTATCATTCAGCTCTGTTTACAGCCCTTGTTCCCTGACAAATGAAGGATTATTGGGAATTGCTGTTTGCTTGTGTGTGTGTGTGTGTTTGTGCATTTCTGTGCATCTGACTGGATAATCCATTTAAACCATGAAAACATTGTTAACATCCCCCTTAAATTCCTGTTACGTGGCTTCGTTTTTTTCCACTCTGTTTGACAATATCTCATATATTCTGCATCTGCTTGTTACTGCGCTTCATTAAGGAGATATCAGATTCATACTGAGTGAAATATTCAAATGCTATGTGTCATGTTTTTATGGCTGCACTGTTACATCAAATGAAAGTGTCTTGTGATTGTGATTCAGCGTGGCACGCTAACCTCGGACACCTTTGAATTTACATCAACGTCAGTGGGTTTTAACAATTACTGCCTGCACATCATATCAAAGAGTTAAACTGATCCAGCAGATACAAACACACGGCGCTACTCAGCCTCTCTGCTGCATCTAATAGAGGCTTTTGTGTCTCCCAGCCAACTTCTGGAAACACACAATTAGCCTGATTTGGGGTCAGTCGAGTACAGAGCAGCTCAGCATACTGAACTGCGGCATCATCTCTCCTCAGTCTCCTCCTTCTAAACTCCATCCAGCAGTCAGTGAGTCACAACTAGCCCTTTGCAAGCCTGCGTCCAGCCCACCCAGAGCCCAGCCCTCAAGTCACCTGCACTAATCCTCAGGATAAATAAACCATGTGCAAAGCAGTGCAGCTAACCCGGGCTATTTTCAGCCCCACTGTGCTTTTTTTTTTTTTTACCCTCCCCTTCTTCTCCGGTCCAAAATGTCTTCATAAAAAGCGTTTCCCCCTCCCAGGCTCGGGCAAATAGAGCGTGCAGCAGTACTGATCCGTCTAGAAACCAGCTGGAGTCATGGAGATGCTGTGTGGTTGTCCGCCCTTTAACAACATGAGATAATATATCTCTTGGGGTTTAAGATGAGCAGATTTGTTCGGGGTTATTGGAATGGGCGTTACGTTAAAGACTGATTAGGCTATTAGTATGCTAAAACAACTGGTGATGTTTTGAAGCTCGATGTTTGCAGATGATTAATCCTTCCTTCCTCCACCCTTCCTCCTCCTTTACCTGCACTTAATGATGCTCTAAACCTCCAACTACTTGTCCTAAAAAACCCCTCTGTGGTATGGTTTCTCTGGTCTCAGGGGGTTGGATTCTTTAATGGCGTGAAACAAAAGAGTTTTTTGTGCAACAGAGAGACAAAGTTAGGGGATTAAGAGAGAAATGGGGAAAGGAAGATAGAAAAAAAGAGAGTGAGGTGACTGGTGACTGGCAGACTTGTAATTCACCATGGCTTTTAAAGTTGTCTGTGTGATGACATACAATAGTTTCATCTGCAGTCGCTCTTGCGGGGACGCAGGTGAATGTTTATTAAAGTTACTGTTTTAAAATACGCTCAATAAAATTGCATTTAAACTCTCCTGCTGCGTTTGGCAGTCTCACTGCTGACAGATGGCTTTCGTGTACAGGATTACTCTGCATTATGAGCCCTGAGTATTCACCTGCTGATCTTGGTAATGTGGTTACTCCGCCCCTCAATCAGTCTTTGGAGGTGGTCAGCACTAAATGCCCTGCGTTCAGCACAGTGGGGCAAATATTACTTTAATCCTCTACTGTAAGTGTGTTGGTATGTTTACGACAGCGCTGCGGTGGGAAATGGGAATGCGTTTAAGAGGCTGCTTAAGTGATTTCCTGTGCTCTTAATAGTTCCACCTACAGTATCTTCTTTCCATCAAGATTTCTTCCTTTTTTTTTTTGTTTTTGAAAAACCAGAGCTCCTGAATTGGGGAGTGAAAAGGGGATGTCATGGGAGCAATGAGAACAAAGGAAAGGGCATAAGAGTGAGGGAAGGAGAGAGAGACAGATAGAGAGAGAGAGGAGAGAGCATGACATGAAAACATAATGAGGATTGTCATGCCCATGGGGGTTGATGTGAGGAATGCACCGCGCAGGGGTTGAGACGAAGGAGGAATGCAGAACGATTTTAAAGACGGTAGAGAGAGTGGGGACAAAATCAGGATAAACACTGTGACTGAGAGGTGACATAACTTTGCAAGCTCAGCGCAGGAGGATGTGACAGGTTCAGGAGCCAGGATGTGGAGCGCAGCTGTGCTGACCCACAAGCCGCTGGGCGATGTGGGTGGTGGCTGTGCTTCACATCTGTCGCTTCAGGCCCCAAAACCCAGAGGAAATGCAAGCTTAAGTATATTCTTGCCAAGGGAAAGATGGACTGTTTCACCCCAAAGAGCCTGGTACTTTTCCAGCTCCCAGCAGTGCTGTAGTTGTCAGGGAAATCTGAGCTCATTGTCACCCTCTGGGTTGCTTTTAGAGAGTTCAGGTTGGGGCTAAAGACCATCACTACATGAGTTTTACAGCAATCAAACTGGAAATCAGACATGAAAACATGCTGAGTGCATTTGCAACTGTAATCCTGCTACTCCAATGAAAACATCACAGTGCAGAAATGATATTATACTGAGGATTTCAAAGGACCACGGTAGTGGCTTTGTATGTTTTATTCCATCCCTGGAGAATATATTTTACATTACTGCTGACCATTTTCCAAAGCAGACCGTGCATTTTAAATTTCCTACCTTCCAGACAACCATTGGATTCAGTTCATGCCGGCACAGTTTGAAAATCAACTTGCAGAAATTTGCAGCCTGCTGGAGAGATGTAATCCATCACTGTATAAACAGTATTTAGTCGCCTTAAGTAATTTATTTATTGTCAAGGTTAGTTTATCTATGCTGCAATATGCAAGTGGTAACTGCTTTGAAAACTGCAATGCTTTGGGAAAAGATCCTAATAGGTGATGTAATTAAGATATACAGAATTTATAGTTAATGAGCCAAAACATGCTGAAATGCTCCTTTAAGGCTTTTAGTACTGTACTTCTCAAACTGGCTTTCTTAATATATTTACAGCAGCACGACCTACAAATTATGAAATAGTATAAAATGCAGTGATTCTCATACCACCAAGCTGTCTCCTCTCTTCTTCTAGGGATGGCGTGTCTTACATTTTGTCTACAAAATCTGCAAATGCATGTTGCCTTCTTGAGACATGACAGCTGCGATCAGAGTACAGAAATTATAACACAACTGTCATGACAGCAGTGTGCTGGGAGCTTGCAAACACACATCTATTCCCCGGGTAGACCTGTCAAAGCCTGACTCTGACAAACAAAAAAGGGCCACGCATCAGACCAAGAGAAGGGCTCGTCAGAGTAGGACTGTGGCTCTGTTTTCCTTTACTGGAGTTCACTGGTGAGTGGGTTTTAAAATAAGCACAGTTTGCTGTTTACTACAGAAATACCTCTGAGTCCAATTAGCAGTGATGATTCTGCACTGGGTTCTCTCGATAACTCCCTAATAACTACCGGAGCCATTTATCTGTTTCTCAAAGTGCTTCGCTGAGTGAAGCAACACAATAACTTCTGCACAAGTCTGTTTGGTCTTCTGTCTTACTGTCTTGGAAAATGATTAATTAACCAAGGAATATCATTGAAAAATGGTGGAAAAACACAAATTCAGCAATGAGAAAAACTATTTCTGCTGTATAAGGGGTTAAAGATCCCCTAAAGGCATTTATTAAGATTCCAGAGTCTATGAATATGAAAATATTGTTCAAGTGTCTCCTACTTAACTGTAAAGTCCATTCTTAATGTATGTGCACTGGAGGCTTCAAGTTTCCACATCACACTTGTTTAAGTTGCCTACTGGACCACGATTGGCTCCAAACTAGATTTCGCAAATCATGCTCATAGTTCCACCCCTTACAATGAATGTGAAAACAGCTTTCCAGTGTCAAACTCTACACATACATCGTTCTGTAGAGTGAAGCTCAAACATTCAACTGGAACAAGAAGAGGAAATACATTTTTGAGTGGAGGGAGACTTTAATATTTTAATAAGTAGGATAAAGACTCCTCAGAAAGAAAATGCTGTCTCAGTTTTTAATTAAAATCAAATACAAGATCGCAGAACAATTTGAAACCTGTCTAGGAGAATCTCATATTAAAGTGGATATAATCTGTTTTTGTGTGCATGAACAACAGTTAAAACTAATATTTAATACCTTGTTGGGGGCTACTGTTCATCAAGCTGATATATAACTGAACATTACCCGAGCTGAAGAGGAAATATTAGCTGAGAAGATGCATAAAAACAAACTGGTACATTTATAATTCTGTGACAGCAGATGACAAGGTATCGTCAACTTTCTGTACGCACCATCAATCAGAAAAGTCTACTCTCAAGGCCACTTACAGTTGTAGAATCACTCTTTTGTTTTTCCCATTATATGATACGAAATTACTTATTTTAAAAAAAAAAAGAAGCGATCCTGTCAATTCAGTTGAGTACGGAATCTGTATTCTTATCGCAAACGGTTCAAAATAGTGTCTTATCAGCCTTTTTCTCTTTCTTTTGATCTTTTCACAAAGAACAGTCAGTTGGGATATACCTCTTTCTTTATTCATCAGGCACTTTGCAATGAAACAATGAAAAGATTAACAATGCAATGCATCAAAGACGGTCTTCAAAGGAAGTGCATTTTCCAGTTTTCTGGAGCTGTGCGGTGATGTAGATAACAAAGGGAAGTTGAGAGGGGAGAAATAAAGGCCTTAAACCTCTCCAGGGGAAACACCTCTCTGCTGCCACTATGTTCTGGCCAGATGCAATTTCCTGAGCACCGCGCAGCTCTTCAAAGTGAAGAGAAATTGCTTTATCACAGTAGACACAGTAGAGAGCTGAAGGAGGTGGGAGGAGGGGGACAGTTTGAGAAACAGTCTTTGACTTGGGAGTTACATAAATTAACTACTACATAAATTATCCATCCCCCCTTAAAATTAGAAGAAAACACAGAAAGGTCAATAAAATGCTTGGGTGGGTGTTAGGACTACAGACCAATCATACACACACACACACACACACACACACACACACACACACACACACACACAAACATGCAAACACACATATACACAAACAACTATTTATGTGCTTAATATGTATGTGTTTTGTAACTGAAATGAATTATTGAGACAGCAGTAACCAAATGTTTGGAAGCATGTGCTCACGACTAGAAGGGCTGTCTCAAATCCTATCAGGGAAAAAGTCATAATAAAATGTTTGGGTTAGGATAAGGGCACCACTGCATCACTACTGCATCACTACTGCATCATTAAAGTGCAACAGAACCACCCCAACAAGTTTGAGGAAATGAATACTTTCTCTTCTCATTCTGAGGGTGACAAACTCAGTTATGGTCTCGTTATGTGTCTGAGATTTGAGGTTGAAAGGTGGCCTATGCATAATCTTAAGAGGTGTTTTTCAAAGAAGACATTTTGACTTGTCATAGTAGGAAAAGCGCAGGTGTTACTAATAATATTAACAATGGCCCCATTATTTTCAAGTGTCCCTGGTAGCCATGACAGTGTGACAGTGAACCAGCACACACAATACCAGGACCTTGAAAGTGAAACAGCTAAATGGAATTCAGCCATCATTCATTTTATTATTAACACTTGTGCTTTTCTTATTGTGACATGTCAAAATGTCTGTGAAAGAGGTCTATTACTACGATTCTATGTGCTCAAAAATACCAAAAAACACCTTTAAATTTCTCTCTCAATTAATTTGTTGTTCTAATTAAATGACAGGCTGTACTTTACGTGAATGTTAAGTAATTAAGTAATTAGTTAATGTTATGTTAAACTCCTGAAGTTCGCACTATGACGACACTACGATCATCAGACTCATCCAAGATGGCGACGAGTCTACATATCAGAGGGAGGTTGAATGGCAGATGCTCTGGTGCAGTCAGACCAACTTGGAGCTGAACACGCTCAAGACTGTAGGAATGACATTGGACTCTAGGAGAAACCCCTAAGCACTGCTTCCCCCCACAATAGCCGACAGCCCCGTGTCAACTGAGGAGACCTTCAAGTTTGTGGGAACTACCATTTCTCAACACCTGAAGTGGGACGACAACATGAACTCCATCCTCAAAAAGGCCCAGCAGAGGATGTACTTTCTGGAAGTATTGTCTGCCACTGGAGCTGTTGAGCCACAAAACAGGATAGGAAGAGACTGCAGTGAACAGTAAGGGCAGCAGAAAAAGTCATTGGTACTCCCATACCCACAATCCAGGACTGTACTCGTCAAGAACCAGGAAATAGGCAGGAGAAAATTATTACAGATTCCTCACACTCGGGACAAAATCCTCCCCTCCGGCAGGCACTACAGATCTTCACATCTACAAATACTGTAATCTGCTTCTATGCAATCTATGCACTCTATGCATTGCCTCTGTGCACCGTCTGTTGGCATCTATGTTCTATCGGACTCAAACTTAGCTTTATGGCACTTACTCGTGTTGTTTTCTACTGACTAGATCCGTACTTGTGTTGCATCACCTCTCAGGTGTACGACGCTTTGGATAAAAGTGTCTGCTAAATGAAAAACTGTAATTGTAATTGTATTGTACAAATACTCACACATCGCAGTTTCATTCCCATACATGATGCACATTATTGTTGTTTGCAATATTTTCAATACCATACACACTTGCACTTTATGTATGTTGTTTGTCGTCTGTATAATCTGTATATTGCTTCTATATTATGTATTGTCTGTCAATAATATGTACACTGCCTTTATATTGCTTGAGAGACACCAACAGCTGGAACCAAATTCCTTGTGTGTGAATAAATCTGATTCTGATTCTTGTGTGTAAGTTTCTAATTTCACCACTAACGAAGTAAGAAGAAATTAATCAAGTTTTATTTCCAGTTTAGATGAGCCAAAAGTCACAGCAAATGGCTCAACAGCTAAACAATTACAGTATATGACTATTTCTGTGGTAGACATCCTAAACAAACCATATCCCACAGCTTTCCTCTGTGAATGGAACTTGCTCAGGTGACATCAGGTCTACAGTAAGGTCAGAACCTCGGTCACATATCAACTGGTGGTTGTGTATGGGTGGGAGATGGTAACCCCTGTCCTCCTCGATCTTTCTCCAGCTGTCCACTAACTCCTGGTCAATGACTTTGACCCTTACCCCTTTGATCCAGACGGGATTCTCAACATCTAATGAGATGTTCTGCTCTGTGAAACATCTTGTCACCGAAGAGGTGGACAGAAAGAGGGAGGTGCAACATGTGTGGGGTTGACTTAAAGCCAACGAATCTGTACCGGGGATGGATGATGGCCAGAAGGGACGCTGCTAACTCAACAGGGACCACCAGGAACAACTCAGTGGCACTCCCTTATCTGTCTGGACTATGAGAACACTTTAAAATCGAACTGAAATCACATTTAATCATCCCTGCAGTCAAAAACAATGTTTTTCAATGTATTGTTAGTTTTGTATTATTAAAATGAAAAAAGGTATTTGGGCAAATATCAGAAATGCTCCTTTTTGTCTCAGACAGCATGTTGGTGTCTGTGTTTGACTGACGATAACTGGCAGGCTACCGAGTTAGTTATCAAACTGCTGCAGCTACAAGTCATGGGCAGACAGACTGTCATGAGAGCAACAACCAAATCAGCATCTAATGGGTCCAGAGTGACATTTGCAGGTATGTTAACATGCTGTTTAATGTGCTGCAGCTGAGCAGCTAATTAGCCATCTGACCTGCTAACATTCACTTTTCCTTGACAAATGTTTGTTTGGTGGTTCATTCAGCAAGCTAAGGTGCAGGACAAGATGTGTTTGTAATTTAAAGAAGAAGGAAACTTTAGCAGGAAAGCTAATGTGGGTTGTTGTTCAGAGTCTGTGGCTCTTGTGTAGCAGGATGCTATCAGGCTCAGTGCGACCGTCTGCTCTGCCTATGATTGAACACCACATTATCGCTTTATTCAAGATTTGAATTACTGTATCAACATAAGGGCTACAGCTCCATAAGCAGATGACTGAACAGTATTTAATCAAAATTATGTAAAACTAGGGGTCAAAATCATGAAATCAAAGAATTTAAAATATAAATTACTCCCTTTTGGTTTAAGTTTTTGCTCAAAGGAGAACACAGGAAAAGAGATTCACAGAGCAGATATGGATGCTGTATTAGACAAAAAAAACACACTTTAATTTCAGTTTAACTTTAATATCTCTGCGAAAGGGTTAAGATTCCTCCCCACCATACACAGCAGTGGAGGCATGGTGAATGTCACTGGAGCAAGTTTCATTCAGTAAAGAAGGCTGTGGGATACAATCGAAAGTTCCAGGAATAGCTAAGTAAATGGACCTTGCATTTAGAAAGTTTAGATATGTGTCCACAAGGTCAACAGTGTATTTTCATGTTCATATTAGATTATCAGCTCTGCAAAAAAAAGCTGAAAAATAAAAGAAAATGCTAAGCTATTAAATTTTAATATTTAGCATTTGATAAGGTGTATTTCTCTACCTTTGATCAGAGTAATTAAGTAATTTATCTGTATTGATACTGATATTGATACTGTAGCACCTCTTTAGATCAGTCCTTTGTTGCTACACAACTGAGACAAAAGCAACAAGTATAAAATGCAAATACAAAATGAAAATAATACAATAAACAACCAAATAAAGGCAGATCTAAACAGGTTCAAAGCTCTTGAGCTGTTGTTCAAAAGTTTACACAACGTCGAAGGCAGAGTCTCCTTTTTTTTAAGCCTGAATCAGTCAACATAAGAGACCTACAGGGCTGTAGTAGCTCACTAATGTAGGCAGGTGTCTGAACTGTAAATATGAAGAGGAGTCATTGAAGAAAAATAAAAAAAAATAGGTCAGAGTTGCTTCGTGCTACCAGAGACATCTAATACTTGAGGTAATCTTGCAGCTTCACTGCTTCAAACTGAGCCCAGAGACAAAAAGGTTTTTCTTTCATTGGGTTAATAGGAAAAATAATAAAAGTTATACAGTTTTCTCTGCCCATAAGCAGAAATCAAAGCACTTCAAAGCCACTTCAGTGCAGCTGCTACAGTAAGTGGCTCTTCTTCATGTATGAATATGTGTATTAATATTCCCCCACCAAAAATACATATTTCAGGCCACCACATACAAGCTTGTTTTTAGTCAACTCTCCTGGTTAAATCGATGCTATACAGTTCAAACACTTGGCAACGTGACATGTTAGTGACCACATAATGGATGATATGTATAGAAGGATCTACAACTTCTTCCACACCACCACAGATATCCACTGAAAAGATATGAGAGGCTTCTTGAAAAAAAAGGAAAACTACCTTAAACTTAATCTAATCTATTCAGGGAGGCTGCTGTGGAATGATCAATGTTCAGCTCCAAATTAAAAACCACGTCCAATGCCAGAGAGACTATTGGCAGCAGAGTCTGGGTGGGCCAGCAGCAACAGCAGGCCTTTATGGCAGAGAGATTATAACCAGCAGCTCTACTCTTTGCTACAGGGAAAACTCACTTGTCAGTTGCATATATAATGTAAATGGACTGTTAACACTTTTTTATTTCTTTGACCATCTCCACATCCCTTCTCCGCATTTGTTTGATTTCAAAGACAGATATTGCTTTGAAGTAGAGAATGATAATAAAAAGATGAAAAGGTAGATGTAAACATTTACACAGAGCCGTAGGGATTCAACTGAATAGATAAAAAGCTGAAAACAATGTTTGATCATAAATTTTAACGAGAACTTGTCGGCACAGATTCAAAACATAAACCCTACGTTATCATCATAAAACAAGGACAAGAAGAATCAGTCTGACTTTATACTATAAATGTTCATACACCTGGGAATATAAAAGACATATATGTCTACACAACAACATGTATTGTCACCAACTTTCACCTGAGAGAGTTTTCAAGTTTCAAAGCAGCAAAAACACAGCAGGTATCCTGAGGTCAGAAAACCACATGCCTTTTCCTTCAGCTCACTCAGAGGTCCTTTGCTGCAGGGGGTTCATCATTCTTTAACCCACTATAAATAGATAATTCAGTGATTTCTACTGTGTGTGTTGTCTGCACTGTAATATTCAAACAACTAGTTTTACAAAGATAGACTTTGACTATGGCTTATATCTATAGTAGTCAGATGTCAGATAAGTAGAGACTGATTTGCAATGAAGTCTGGTTAAATTAAGAGTTCTTTTCTAACTAAAATTTATGGAAGAATTCAACAGCTATAAGGACATTTTGCTGGGAAAATTCAGCAAAGGGTGTAACAATACAAAATCTTATAAAATCTCAGGTGCAGACCTTTAGCAGAGCTGCTGTGGCTTCTTAACAGTGAGTTGGGTCCTCCAAAATGTTGAATGTTGTAAAGGGACAGATGCTAATAGTACATAACCAACGTTATGTTGAAAAGGGGGAAAACAATGTCTTTTATCAGTGTTTGTAGGCTATACAGGACTATGACCGTGCTTCAGTCATTAGCTCAACATAAAAGTTGAAGGGGCGTCTCTTAGCAACGCTGGGGCTGTGTCAGAAATCACTCCCTATATTTACCAAACAGTACACTATATTTACTGTCTGCCATTTTTTTTGAGTGTGCACTAATGAGTAAATGAGGGAGGCTGTGTCGGAAACCACTCCCTTAATCACTCATCTGCTACCCCCTATATAATTGACACTCAGTAGTGAGCAGTCAGTTGAGATTTTGGACTTAATCACTGTCAGCTGTGGAGCCGCACGACAGTAATTTTTGCTTTTATAAAAATATGATTATTAGCAGAAAGATTTAGGTTGTGGTAGTTGCCGCTTGTTTTGGACACGACCCTCTCACAGGTCAGTCAACATGGGAAACGCCACCCAGAGGACTGAAGCTTAGACGCTGTTTCCACAGATATGTCACAAAATGGCTTTATCCTTTTTTGAAAAATGGGGAAATGTGCACAACATAGCTGTAGTGTCATTATAGATTATATTTATTTAATTTCTTTACACAAAAAGGAAAGTGAGAAGAATTTAAATTTCAGTTTGACTTTAATAGTTTTTGGTGGATGTCTATGGCACAGAGGAATAAGCTATATCAGACTTTGTCTACACAGGCAACACTTTGTTGGTCGAATCAAATCATTCGTGGTTTTTGGTCTTTTTGTGGGATTTGTTGACAATAAGGAAAACAAAGAATATCACGAGACTTATTCTGTAATCATGATCGGATCATCTTCTTCAAACTTACCACTTTGAAATCCTCTGCTCTGCACTCGGTCCCGTGGAAGTGGCAGGAGAGCAACATGTCGTTGATGTCATGACCGGTGCGGTCGTAGAATTCCAGCATATTGAAGGGTCGCGGCTTGAAATTGTGGAAGTCGGCTTTGACCTTCAGGCTCTCCAGAACGCTCTCCTCCACAAGATGCATGTCCCTGATCTCATACCTGGGCGGACAAGCGGAGAGAACGAGAGGTCAAAGAAATATTTCATACATTTCAAAATGCAAATTTTATATCCCCTAGTCTGGGATGGATTTATGAATTTTCCTTGAACATACGTCTTCACAGCGAATAATCGCTGCCTGATGATAAAACAGACTTCATAAAAAGTGAGTTTCAGCCTTGAAACATTTCTTTTCACACTCTCAAGGAAGGTTTATGAGTCTTTGTCAGTGAACTTTTGCTCCGCTCACACACAGCTAAAAATAATACAGTCCAGAGTGAATCAAAAGGGACAGAAAACAGACAGTAAAAACGTACAAGATGGTTTTTCTGTGGCATTTTTTGGCTCAGAACCGATAGCACTACCAGAGTGTAATGTTTTATTGTACAGAATATAATAAAGTTCAGACAAGAGCTGTGGGGGCCCATAAAGCCAGTCGTCCATTCATTGTCGGTGTGGCAGCTCCAGGCTACACATTACTTCGACTTAAATGGATTAAAACTTAGTGAAAAATGTGTTTATGTTTATGTTGATTGAATTGTCTTGGACATGAGGACATTCGGTTAAATTTTCATGTGAATTCTCAAACTGATTGATATCCTGCTGTAAGAGTAATGCTGACTAAAATATTAAAGACGTGGTTAAGGAAGAAGAAAGGGAACTGTTGAGAGTTTTTTTTTTTTTTTTTTTTTTTTTTTAAATCATTGTACCTTTAACTCTGAATAAATTCACTCATTGCAAGTATCTCTGCTCATTAATGTTGTCAATCTGTGAATTCTTCCTGTCACTTCTTAGATACATCTTCATGAATTAAGGCAAGCTTTGATCTAAATCCCACCTGGAAAAATAAGCGAGAACATGCAGAATAAGATGCCTTTTTCATGTCGTTTGTTTTTTGTATATCATTACAGATTTTTAGTGTTGATCTAGTGATGGCAGTATCAGTTCGTTGGTCCACCTCTTTGGTCCAGACTGAAATATCTCAACAACTATTTGATGGAATTACCATGAAATTTGTACAGACATTCATGGTCTCCAGAGGATCATTCCTACTGGTTTCAGTAACGCCCTGACTTTCCCTGTAGTACCACCAGCAGGTCAAAGTTTTTATTTATGAAGTGAAATATCTCTACATCATCAAGATGGATGTACCAGTCTATCTACAAGATAAACAGGCAAAAGATTGCGTGCAGACATTCATGGTTCCTAGATGATGTACCATAGCTATGTTCCCATGTGTAGTTTCAAGTGAAATATCTCAACAACTATTGGATGGATTGCCATGAAATTTGGCACGCACATTCATGTCGCCCTAAAAATGAATTGTAATAACTTCGGTGATCCCTTAACTTTTCACCCAGCACCATCATCAGGTCAAAATTTTAATTTTTACCCAGTACCTTGGTTTTTGACCAAACTCCTGCAAAACGAATAACCTTCCCATCAACCTTTGCTGTACTTTGTATTTAGCACTAATTAGCATGCTACCATGCTAAACTAGGATTGTCAACATGGAAAACATAATACCTGCAAACATCAGTATGTTAGCGTCAACTGCAAAGAGAATCAATTTATTCTGCTTGCAAAAGGTGATGAGTGAAAAACTACAAAAACAAATGTATAAGTTGTTTATGTGAGTATATTAGCATGCTGACATCAGCATTTAGCTCAAGACACAGCTGTGTACGGCGTCACACAGTTGCTAGCATGGCTGTAGCCTCTTCTAAAGGGTCAACACATGCTCAGCTTGATGTAAACATAAAAACCATATCATGAATTTAAAAAATAAATTCTGTAAATATATTGTTTTAATCATGAATGTGAACTCTTGTCTTGTTGGACGTCTTGAACAGCCCAAAACCATGTAAATGAAAAACCAGTATTTAACAAGGTGACAACGAGGGTGAAAACAGTTTAAGAGCTGTAAAAATTTATAAGACCTTGTTATTACATCTTTTTTTATTTAGTCATTTCAGGTGCTCATTCAAGACACGTAAAAGCATAAGAAATTATCATAAAATGAAAATCAGCTATTTTACACAATAATTAGAGGATAAATGATTAAACTTTTGTTGCTTTGGTTGCATGTTTCTGTTTTATTGTTTTTAAAGTCTTTTAAAATTTTCATTTACATTTGGGTTAACGTTCATGATTTATATAATACATTTATATTAAACTGAGCTTAATTGATGCCATATTCTTGGTTTTGTTTGTGTGTCATTATAGATTCTTTACAAGCAACTGTATGGTTTTTATTTGGGAAACAAACTAGTTATTTCATATACTTTATGTTGTGTTTGTGTTCATGTGCATGCATGTGTGACCAGGTATGAGTTGGGAATGGATATCATAATATTGAGATATCAAGTTGTCTCTTTCTGGTCTTTAAAGCTGGACTACAGTGAAGTAATAAAATATCCTAAACTTATTAGATAGTCTAATAAAACGAACAATGAATGTCTCCCCATGTTTTATCGCTAACGATAATTCCACACCACCAAGACACACATACATAATCACATTATCGATACTGCAGTGTGGCATTCAGTTAAATTTCTGTGATATTTCATTTTGTCTATATCACCAGCCATAGTCCCTTTTGAGAATAAAGGCCCGCGAGTGGGGAGCCAGACAACCCACATCACACACAGCATTATCAGTGGCATTGGGAAATTTCCTTTCATTTAATGGAGCTTGCAAAAATCTGACCACGCTGCCTTGTATTAAAAGAGAGCAGAATAGCTGTAAATGTATCGGCTCTCTACCCTCGCTGTGATCTCCTACTGTGCTATTATTAAAAATGTCAAAATTTTAATGGGCTCACCAAAGAGCAGATTGCTTGGGGTTTTTTTTCTCAAACTCTACCTCAAATGAAAGGCCTTTTTTTTTTTTTTTTTTAGAAATTTATCATATGAAAGTAGCCACTTTCATGTGAATATGATCTCTTATTGATCTTTTGTGTAAGGTATTGTTAATACACTCCATACAAATGAGATTCTGTGGCTTGTCTTATTTAAACAAGAGCTGGTAATGTATGATGTGAAATTACAACATAAACATGATTAAATTTTTTATAAAACCTCCAACCTCGCGCAATAATCCTTTTTTAAAAAAATTTCGTGAGGGCAAAGAGACATTTAACACTCTGAAATCAACTGAAATCTTCCAAATACTAAATCAATAATAAGCTGCAATAAGGTTAAAAAAATAATTGATAGATTTTTTCTTTTTGTGACATTATGTTACATCTGTCCCTGGAACATCATCCGCCACACCTTCTACCTCTAATTCAATGTCTCCCTAACCTGCTACCACTCTCTGAATGGTTCCCTCCCTCTCTTTCCCTGTGTGTGTGTGTGTGTGTGTGTGTGTGTGTGTGTGTGTCCAGGAGTCTGAGCAGAGCTACACCAGCTGCACGTCATCTCAATAATCAAGACCTCTACATATATTCAGCCCTGCCGCTTCCACTCTGCTCAGATCGTAGTCTCTCCTACTAGTTAGTGCTGATATGCTTGAAGGCTCTTTTTGATTCTTGGCAAATTGCAATTTTTTGATTCTGCCCGTTTCCTGACCCTTGTCTCCTGTCCCCCGCAGTCTCGCCTGCTCTGCCTCCGGCCCCTGTTTTCTACCCCTCGCCTGGTCAAGTCCTGCTGTTCTGCCTTCAGCCCTGCACAACTTAGTCTCCCTGGATCTCACTCTGGACCTGCTTCCTCAGCCCACTATCTGCCACAGCCTCAGTTCCTGGCTCTCAGCTACCAGCCTAAACTTCCCCGTGCTCTGCAATAAATCTCTTTTACTTAATTCCAGTCTCTTCGTCTGTGTTTGCATCCGGGTTCACTTGCTCTGCAGCCCCTCGTAACACATTAAGATTAGTCTAAACCCCATTATGTCAGAGGCAGAGAGTGTTTTTGTTTGATTGAAGGAGAACTTAATTGAGGAGAGGCATTTGCTCCTCGCTGTTTGTGTATTGGAAAAACCTGCCAAGAAGGCACTTATGAGATAAAATCCCATAAGCATGAGCCGACAGGATCAGCGAGGGCTGACACTTCAGCATGTGTGCAGCTTAACTATCATGCCACAAGACATTTCCCAGACCAGTGACTCCAAACATGGGAAGTGGGCGGAGAACATTTTTAAATGGATTTCATGCCACAAGCACTTTCATTTCTGGCCGTGGGTATAACGGCTAAGTGTGCCGTTGCATTGCCTCACTACCTTGCCGAGGGAGGCAGGATAATGAGCCCTAAACCTACATCAGAGTGTAAGAGTTGAGATGAGTACACGGAGAAAGAAACTTAGAGGGAAAATCAGCCCCTTTATGCTTTTGGTCTCCAACTTTGAAAAGTCTTCCTTGTGATTCGCTGCCTGGAAATGTGGGATTAAGAGATGCATTCATGAAAATAAATAAAATCCAGATGGCAAGTGTTGATTATCAGTCACACCAGCGTCACAGAAAAAAAATGCTAATTTTAGTGTTCAGTTTGGGATCTTCATTAAAAATTTAGGATAGAAGTTGGCTGTATACCCACATAAAAGTAAAGCCACTAGAGGCCTTTAGCACTGTCCTCTATCTCTTTAACTGACAGCCTGTCAGACACTCACATCGTTTTAGCTCTAAGCTTTCACTTTATTCATTTATTTTAAATATTCAGATGACAGATTATGGTCAACTCTCTCTTCTCCTGAAATACTCTGTAGCACTAAAGCCATCTTGCTGATTGTTTCATTATCACTGCCTCTGTTGACATTTGGAACAACATTACAACACCGCAGGGATAGCAACATGTTTCAAACGGCATCCAAAGCCAGGATTAGTCACAGCCTCTCTCCCTCTCTTTCTCTGTGAGATCTTTCCTCTTTCTCTTCTGTTTTTTGGACAGCCCTGTACGTGCTCTAAATCGCTGAAAATATGCTATTCATTCATTCTTTTTTTTCAGTATGGTTGCTTTCCAGGAAAGCAAAATCTCTGACAACTGAGAAACAAGTGGATTCAATCTTTTGGAGCTCTGTCCTGTGCATATAGTACATGCTGTTGCCAGATCCACTATCCAGAGCCTTCAGCTGCACCAACAAGGCGGCTGGACTTCTCTGATTATAATGCCTCAGTTAATTCAAGCCTGAAAAGCCTGCTCTCCAAGTGCTGTTTGACTCAAAAATGTAGAAACTATGAGTTCGTTGGATGTATGAGACAAAATTTCCAGTGGTGGATGATGAAGAATTCATATCCTTTATTTAAGTAAAAGTAACAATACTAACACTGTAAAAATACTCCATTACATGTAAAGGTTCTGCATTAAAAATAACACACAAGCTGTGTAAGTATTTTAGCAAAATGTAGTACTCGATGCAGAAAAATGGCCCCTGACCCCATTTTATTACATTATTAATACTGTTGGATTAATGTGTAAGAAGCAATGTGTATCATATTTTATAAGATCATGTAGGTTTTGTATCTAAAATCTTAATCTGCAAAGTATGTCAATAATACATTTGATAGTGTAGTCAAATGTAGGGCTGCAACTAGCGATTACTTTCATTATCAGCTAATCTGTTGATTATGTTCTCGGTTAATCAATTAATCATTTAGTCAATAAAACATCAGAAAATCATGAAAAATGACCATCACAGTGTCCTTAATCACAAAGTGATGTCATAAAATTTCTTATTATGTCTGACAAACAGTCCAAAACCCCCAAATATTCAATTCACTATAATGTATAAGACCAAAAAAGCAGCTAATTCTCACATTTGAGAACCTGAAACTGTGAAATGTTTGGTATTTTTGCATGAAAAAACAACTTAAACAACTAATCAATCATCATATTTGCCCATTTATTTCCTTTTGATCAACTAATTGCCTAATCGTCACATTTCTAGTCAAAGGACCAATATTTCCCTCTGGATTTCAGTGGAGTAGAAGTATAACGTGGCAAAAAATTGGAATACTAAAGTAAATTACATGAGCCACAAGTTTGTACTTCAGTAAATTGCATTCCACCACTGATAATTGCAATATGAAACCAATTCATAGATTTATAATGACAGGTTGAAAAGATGAAGAGTTTAACCCTTACATACTGTTCGGGTCAAATTTGACCAATTTGTCATTTGAAAGCAGTAAAAACATCCTAGATGACCTTCTCTAAACCTGAAATATTATGACTTTTCCAACAAAAATGGAAATATTTCAAAATTATTTATTTTTTTGCAGTTGGTATACATTTTTGCACATAGAGGGTGTTCTGGGTCAATGCTGTTGCATCCTTCACATTCAATAAATTAATAAAAATAATCATGGCTGTTATGTATTAGATAACATGAGATCATAATATAGTGTGATTTCTGCTTCCTGCTCTCTGAAACATTAATGAAGGATCAATCACATCATTAAGTAATGACCGATAAGATATTTATTGATTCAAAATACATTTGTGGTTCAAAATTTGGTACAGGGACTCAAATATGAGTGAGAATATGAACAGTATGTAAGGGTTAAGAAATGATTTGATATTAAAGAGGAAATATAGACTGAAAAAAACATGACCAGAATAAATTATTAGAGATAAAAGCCACATGCACAGTAGAAACAGCTCATGACATTAAATTCTGAGCTTCATTTTGCACTTTTTTTTTTTTTTTTTTAAATAAATGTGATTGCACTTGTTACCTCTGGTTGAGCAGGGCCAGCAGCTCTCCTGCGTGGTAAAGGTCGTTGCGTGTCACTCGACTGAAGCGGAACGCGTTCAGGTTGCAAAAGGTGACCGCGGGGAACGTCATGATCGGGGTCGTGACCTCATCCAGTTTGGTGACGTGCGGGTACTCGAGATAGAAGTGGATCCGGTCCACGCACACGTACAGCAAGAAGGTCAGGGAGCCCAAGAAAAACACCACCCACAGGCAGCGTTTGATGCAGAACCGCTCGTACGTGAAGATGTGAGAGATCCCGTGAAGGGTCGAGCTGTGCGCAAAAACTTCTAGAGGTGGAGGCTGATTTGTGTCCATTTCTTCGGTTTCTACTTTGAGATCCATCGTTACTGTGCAACAAGCTCGATCTGAATGCCGGAGTCAGAAAACAGCTTCAAAAAACACTTGCTGCTGAGACAAACTGAGCCAGTATTCATGCATTCATTCACCTGTCCACCCGAACAGGTGTGACCGTGTAGATAACCACCCTTGGACTTTGGTCGCCATCTCTCATGCAGATTGGTGGGAAAACATTTTGAGCATCCGCTGCTCTCTAAAGAAGTCAGACGAGCAGGACTTGTGAGTTATGCATTTCACAGAAGCAGACATGCAAAAGCAGGGCGACTCAAAAGCATGCATAACCAAGATGCCAAAACGAGAGTCCATTACCACTACACTACAGTGATGTTTAGCGGTTCTCTCACTGGGTTGCAGTAAAGCAAAGAGAAACAAGGACTGACAAAGTGTTTCATCAGCCTGCGAATTTACTGGTCGATTATAAGTCCAGCGAAGCACACATCATTCCTGCACGCCAGCAAGAGGAAACCCGGAGACCGAAAAGAGAAAGAAATCCTTTTGACACTTCAGCTCATTTATTGAGAGTTCCTTGGTAGCTCCGCCGCACTCATGTCCCTTCCTATCCGTAGATTTTCAGGTCAAGTCAGGAGGTTTCCTCCACTCACGGAATATAAAAACGTGTTAAAGAGTCAGACGGTTGGTTATTCTGGTCCGGTGGTGAGTCGTGAGGTTTCCTCCGCTCATGTTTGTGTCTGTCTGGCAGCAGCAGCAGCAGCAGCAGCAGCAGTGGTGAAGAGAAGAGAGAAGAGTGAACTGATGCTCTGCTCTTCACCTGTGAGCTCTGAGTTACTGTAGTTTCACATCTTCACTACACAGCACCGCAGCCCGCACCGTGAGCAAGAAATGAGTGAAAACAGAGAGAGGGAGTGAGAGAGACAGAGAGAGAGAGATACTGATTCCTTTAGGGACATTTATGAAGTGCCATTTTCTATTGTAGTGATTTGGAAAGCATCTTTCTGCAGCTTTCTTTTTGCAACATAATATTTTTTTTTTCGTAGGAGAGAGAGAGAGAAGGTTAGAGGTTAAAATAATTTGGACCAACAAAACTATAGCCAAGAAAAAAGGAAAAAAACACTTCAAAGTAAACTTCAGTGTTATTTGGATCAAAACACAAAACTAAGAGGCCAAACAAGGCATTAAAGTGGCATTCCAGTGATTCAGTATTACACTTTGTATCTCATAAAAGACAGAAAAATAACAAAGAATTATCAAAATCGAAGAAGCAGAGGTTGAGATATCCTGACTTTTTTTTTTCGTTAGTATGAGTTATGCCCCAAAAACACTGGATCTTACATTTCCCATAATGCAACTTAATACCGGATTTCATTAGACTCCCCCTGCCTGTAAACACACACTTTTTTTCTTTCAAACTCCAAACAAGCAGTTTGTAACAGGCTCTTAATGTGTGATGATGTCACTCTGACATCATCAGGGTTATCTCATCAGGGTTAAATTATCAAACTGGAAAGCTCCCTGCAAAACCATGTAAGACTTTATACAACTGTTTTCACAGGCTGAGTAGTACTCCTCATGACGAGTAAACTGAACTTTATCTGCAAAAAAGTAACCAAATATTTAACTAAATACAGACTGAGTGACCACAAACTGACCGCTGAGAGTTCTGCCGACAACAGGAAGTAGAGACAGAGCAAAATCCAACTCAAATGCCCAGTATTCACTCATAGGCCAAAACATAATGCAGTATTTACTCGGGGTAAATATTAAATATGTCAGAGCATGTTACACCCTGCAGTGGAAAAACAAATAAAACTTTACTGAGCTCCTTTAAAGTCTGACTCTTCCATTTGACTTTTTATTTTATCTTTTTTCATCTAGTTCTCATCATTACCACTGCATTATTAAACCAGATCTGATCTTTTAATATATGTGTGTATGTCATGTTTATTTAAAAAATCATTTTGTCCTACATTCTCTGTAAATTTAATTCAAACTTGAATTCGAGAGAGATTCTGGTGCGGATGTGATTTGTGTGCAGAGTGTCCTAACTTGCTGCTCTCAAAAACAAATTAATTACCAGTCGCCCCCCCAAAAAAAAGAAAAAAAGAAAATACTATGTGCCCTGTTTAGATTGGACCATCATGAATAAACAACGACAGTTAGTGTCCCTAGCTGGATACTGAAGTGAAAAATGGATCTGGCTGAGCAACACGGCTAATTCAAGCTTTGTTAATATAACAAAATATTTATAACATGTCATGAAAGATGCATTACCCACCCTAAATGAATCAGCATGAAGGAGAAAAAAAAAACAAAAACGTAATCTGTGACATTAAAAGTCCTTCTACATTCGCCGCTGCATGTGCCCGGGGGCATTTCATATCTCAAATCCGGCAAAACAGTGATAACTAATGCAGACATGTGTATTAAGTTTGATATATTTATGAGGCTTAAGCAAACTCTTCCCATGGTTCATGTGTTGATGTTTTTAGTTATGTGACTGTGTGATGTTATGTCACATCACCTGTAGGGTAACAAACTGTGACACTGCAGCAAACAAATGCTGTTTTTTTGTCATCAAATCCAACTATAAGTTTGAAGTTAAAGTGTTTTAACCTACAGTCTCTCATTTAAAGGCCGACACTTAGTACTGATCGACATTGTTTTTAATTAAGAGTGAAATGCAGTTGAGCTGAACTTCTATTGCATTTCATTTTGAGTTTTTTTAAATGAATGAGAAATTATGCAGCTGCCAACAGGGCAGTGCCCAATATATTTTTCTGGGAATTTTATGTTTTCTGCAGCAACCTCAGGGGAGTTTATATTCTACTATAAGAAACATACACATATTATTAGTATTTAATAGGCTGGTTCCAGCAATTTAAACTCAATATTTTTAAATTTTACTACCTTGGCCAGCTTAATAAATAAACAATTAAAGAAGTCAGTATTTCTCCAGCAGAATTTAACTCCTGACTGTTTAAAACAGAATTTAAACCCCTATTGTATGCTGGGAAATAAAACATCAACACTTTATTTTACAGGCCAGTAATTTACTAATAATTTCCTGGAGGATTTCCTGCAGAGAACTGTGTAATCTGGTATTTATAGGGCAAACAATCACAATGTTCAGAGACTGTTATTTCAGTTAAGAGCTAAGTTTTCCAGAAGACTGCTCCATTTAATTGCAATACAAGGAGAACCCGCAGCTCCCTCTAATTATATTTGTGACATTTCGACAGGTCTTCCTCAGGCCAAGGAAGGAAATGAGGGATATATATAAAAAAAGGGGGCAAGTGACATCAAAATCATCTCATGACATTCACATGTGCCAGGATATCCAAATAAAAAACAGTAATATAAATGGTTTTTTATTGATTTTTTTGTATCCAGTACCTATCCCAGAGTTTACGAGACTATTCTAACTGCTCCATTTAATCCCTTCACAGCCAGTTTCCCCCTTTTTATTTCCCATGAAGTAGCTTTGAAGTTGTTAAAATAATCTTTTTCAAGTCAAGTCAATTTTATTTGTGTAGCACAATATCACAGATCACAAATTTGCCTCAGGGGACTTTATAAACTGTACAGCAATACAACATCCTCTGTCCTTAGAGCCTCAATTCTAATAAAGAAAAAGTCCCTAAAAAACCCTTTAACAGGAAAAAATGGAGGAAAGCTTAGGAGGAGTAACAGAGGAGGGATCACTCTCCCTGGACAGACAGATGTGCAATAGATGTTGTGTGTAGAGAATAGATTAAGATGTTGTTATTCCACACCATAAAACAGAATTTACTATACTTTGTATTTGTTTTAGATCGTTCTAGCTGTTTATTTAAGCCATATGATGTTAACACTGTGTGAAATATTAAAACCCAAGAGTCCATGTCTATTTTTATAATAAATATCCTAGAGAGCCAACCTATTCATATGTGTCCTCTGTAGTGGACATTTTGGTTTTACATCTCTCCTTTTACTCATTTGAGTAACCCTATTAATTCCTGCAGTACTCTAAAGGGGACAATCTGGGCGCCCCAGTGATACTACGTGGGTAGGGGTGGGATAGTGGCAACTTCCTCTTCCATTTGTCACAAAATGGCTTCTATATCAACAAGCACTTTTTTTTTTTTATAAAAAGAAAGGGTAAGTCAAATATTGTTGAGTTATTAATTATTTTGACAGAAATACCAGAGCAATAACAGATCAAAGGAGATTTGAGTTTAACTGTTCAGTGGTTCCTTAGCTGAAATTTAAAAAAAAAAAAACACACACTCAGGGAAGTCAAGGGGTGACAAGAAAAGCAAATTAAATTTATAAAATGAAACTTTCTGTTTCAATAGGAAATCTACCGAAACATGCCTAAAATCAGTGGACATGCTGTAAAAATAAAAATAAAAATATTTTTGTATAAATTGTTAGGTGTTTCTTTTACTCTAAACATATAGAAACCATTTTTCCTTGGTTCTCAGGAGGATATAATATTTTAGATGTTTTCAATTTATACTCATTTCCCCTAAAGTCAATCTGACTTATTTAATATGTTTTGAAACTTTTGGATATCCACTAGAATCTAGAGTAAAGTTTTGTGGGTTTGCTTACTGAGAAGTGATCTAGCTGCTAATTTTGACATAAACCTGTGATGTTTATCTCTTAAACTCAGTGGCGGCTGCTGTCCGTGGTGCTGACATGTTGTTCCTCTCCAGGCCTGCAGGGGGCGGCGGAGCAGCGCGCGCTGCTGCTACATTATCACGCGTAGAAGAAGCGGAAACGTGAGCAGCAGCAGTGAAAACATGGCAGCGCCCGTTACTAGTGCAGCTCGTCTCTGTCGCCTGGCAGGACGGACTGTAGCCTCCTTGACAGCCAGACACAGGCAAGGGGTCAGCCTGCCAGTGAGGAGATGCTACGTATCCACCTCGACGGGGAGCAGTGAGTGAATGTTTTTGTTAAAACTTAAAAACAGGTGTTAGCTTGTGAGTCGTAGTTGCAGCTCAGAGGTCAATGCAATCAGGCGCAACCGAGCCTGAAAACTACACTAAAGTTTGTTTTTATTCTGGTTTTTTACAACTCTGTAAATGGGCTGTAAACATGGCAATAAAACAGTTAACACATCTTTATGGTTAAACAGACAAACATGCGAGCGAAAGCGGAGGAAACATTCAGCTACTTTTCTCGGACGGACACGCTTGTTAGTTGTTTTTCAAAACACTAATAAACTGTCTTTGTTGCCCGAAATGCATATGTAAATTTGTAAAAAAAAAAAAAAAAAAAAAAAAAAACTTGCAGAGTCGATGCATAATGTATTTGACACACTGGTGGCCGAATAAGTTTCTGGTCGTCGATTAAAGTTTGAAATCTGAATTCTTCAATCACGCATGTCTGGGGCGTGTCCGATAATGGAGCTAGTAGGCAAGGATATACTGTTGGGTCGCCCAAACGTCTTGAACCATTCTTGCAGGGATTCGTCCTTTTAAACGGGTCAAATGATTGAATCGAAAGCTGAAACGATCAATCAATCAATCTACCGGTCGATCGAAAGGAAGTTAATCAGAAATTATAATCGTTTCAGTCATATTTCAAGTAAATTTCTAGTTTAAGCTTTTTTCATGTGAGTAATTACTGCTTTTCTTTGTCATATATGATAGTAAAATCCTAATCAGATCACAGAATCTGATGGGTCACAGTAACAATATCAAGGGGGAAACTGTAACCAAAAGAGCAAAGTAGAGTTTAATTGAAATAAATTAATCAAGAACATGAACTACATGTTTCTTTTCACCGTGTTGATTATTTTATGTTGTGCAGAAGAGTTTTTATTACACACAAAGGAAAACACAGCTCTCTCGCTAACAGTGAATTTGGGAGTAAGATAAGCTTGATGAGCATCGTCTGTTTTCCATCCTATAATTTACATGTCATTTTGCTCTGCAGATAAATCTCACTAATCTGAGTCTTAATAGCCTGCCAGCATCAGGGTTCCTTTATCATTCTCAAAATTTGTCAGATTTGATTGACTTTTTTCCCCAGCAGACAGCTCAACATGTCATAGCAGAAAAAGCACAGGTGGCACAGTAATGACAGTAACGATGACTCAGTTGGAGCAATTACGGCAATTCAGTGCAGCAATTAATCTTATTAGTCACACCTGTGCTTGACACTGGTGTAATGATTTTATGAGAGACTTACAGCTCGTAAATAATATTTGAATCAATTTTGCAGACTTTGACGACACAAGACAGCCATATTTGGTTTCCAACGGAGACATTGATTAGGCTGCAATTTTTAAATATTGAACTGAAAGTCATCATGTTTTTTTTTTCCTCTGTAGATCTGCAGTTCAAGCTTGATGAGAGAACGGCTCACAGCAGTCTGGACCTCTTCAAGAAAGACACTGGTGTCATCTACCGCATGCTGGGTCTGGACCCCAGCCATGTGCAAGACAACCCCGAGCGTTTCCGAGACTGGGCGGTCGTATTTGGCAACGAGAAGATCAGCAGCGGACGACACTACTGGGAAGTGACGGTCAAAAAGTCTCAGGAGTTTCGTGTAGGCGTTGCTGAAGCGCTGATGTGCCGGAACGACTGCGTGGGCACCAACAGCTCCTCCTGGGTGTTCGGCTACGCTCAGCGCAAGTGGTTCGCCATGACCAGCAACAAGATGGTTCCTGTGACGCTGGTGGGCAAGCCGGACCGTGTAGGCATCCTAGTTGACTATGAAGCAGGCCTTCTGGGGCTGGTGGACATTGAGAAGCCCAGGATCATTCACTCCATCCGAGTCCAGTTCAAGACTCCCATCTGCCCTGCGTTTGGACTTTGGGACGGGGAGATGCTCACACACTCTGGTCTGGAAGAGCCTGAAGGCCTGGAGAAGTGAAGCATCTTTTGAATAGTAATGGTGATGATGATGATGATTGTAATGGCCGTGAAACGTAGCTGTGGCAACGCTCATCACATCAGTATCTTTAAAAAGTGAGCAGGAAACAAAGCAATATCTGTGTGGGGAATCATGTACAGCTTAATTACAGGTAAATTTTCCGTGGTCCAATTGATGCATTATCATGACTCTTAACAATGCAAGTTCATACTTTGTGTATGTCATCCAGCCTCAGGCATGTATCACAGAAGCTGTTTTTGTGTGTACCTCATGTATTACCTCTCAGACTAACTGATGTTAAAAGGTTGTGTGTGTGTGTGTGTGTGTGTTTTTGAGATGAGCATTAACTGCCAAGTTGTTCTTTTATACTTCTGTTCACAGTTACAAAGCTTAAATCAACACAAAACCTTTTTGGGACTCATGTTCATACTGTATATTGTTTAATAAAATAACTTTCACATTTCTCTTTTGTTTACAACAAGATGATACATATTTACAGGGAAATACCAAGGCTCAGTAAAGTTATGCTTTATGAGGTATTATTTCACTGCCACAATTAAATGAAATGGCACACTGAATAAAACAGACAATGAAAAACTGCATTCATTAGAGAAGAATACTGTAGAATATGGTGTGATTTTAGCTCTATATTTAGCACAGTGTAATCACTTTAAAATAGATACACTACATATTAACAAGTAAAAGCTGTAATTTTCCTCCTGATAAAGAAAGAATCACTTTTAATACATCTGTGTCTTGTATGACTAAATTTAATAATTAGTCTCATTTGTGTTAAATTAACCAAACTGTGCATTGTTCCCAGTGCCTGAGACATGCAGATGTTTCTGTGACACACAAGTAACCAATAAAAAAAAGCTCACACTAATGAAAAAGTAATTCCTCCAAAAAAGAAACAATCAATAACCACATGAACAAAAGGTATCAGAGGTGAATAAACTGACCTATTAGCCTCAGTGAACTAGCATCAACTACAATGAAACAGTCCTTTCTGTGTTAACAGGCACAAATGCAACTGAATCACCTCCTGTTGAGGTAGAAAATTAATCAAGCAGCTTTGGTAATATTTATACAGTTATTACACAGGAGGCGTAAAATCCTCTGATTAAATACCACACTGATAATTCAGAATATTAAGTATTTCAATACTTGAAAAATAAATAAGCACAGTAATTACATACAAAATTAGATACAAAACAATTAATGTTGCAACACAAACCAAATCGTAGCTTAAATTAACATCATTTTCTCCACACAAGCAGCACGTTGCCTGTTGGCGTCTTATATAGTGCTTTGTTGATACTTTACATTGTTGAACAATTCCTCCAGTGTACAGAAAAGCAATAAAAGGGACTTAATCCTACACTGTACAGCTTTTCAACAGTCTAAAGGATGATCCCCACATTATTATTATATAACTTAAATAATCCCATATTTAAGATAAACTCAGTTTTTCATAACTTCTGTCAATCATCCAGTGTCCTTTCAGTCCTTGCAGGTGCTTAATAAAACAGATGAATTTCCATTACAAACCCTCATGATCCTTTGTAGCTTAAACAATGCCCTTCAACGTATCCAGCATGTTCTTCTGCTCCTCTGTGTCACATGATGAGTCTCTGTCAGCGTACACGCCCTGATAATCTTGCAGGACCGAAACAACAACATCACGGCCAAACTGCATGGCGTCATCTAGAGGTGTGTTTCCCCATCTGATAGAGAACACAATGTAATATGGAGATGAATCGATTGTTAAAGTCAATAGTTTTCACATTTTTAATTCAATATCAGATAAATGAGTTTTTATTAATAAATCTCTACCTGTCTTTCATGTAAGGATTCAATTTACACACTTCAGTCAGGAAGATCACCGCTTCCACATGACCTAAAAGAAAATAGAGAGCAATCTCACTTCAAAGGAAGAACTCTCATATCCATGCGATCATATTTTCAAACCGTCCCAAAACATTTTAATGCAAATGTCATATTTAATTTATCCTAGTTTGAATATCAAAGCCGAGATTATTGAAGAAGGAATGAACTAATAATGAAGTGTCACCTTCTGCAGCAGCGATGTGGAGTGCTGTGCGAGAGTCGTAGTCTGTTTGCTCCATGTTCAAAGCTGAGAGGGCAAACCTGGAGAGATAAAAAAAAAGCCAGAGAAGCAGAGAGTGAGGGAACACAGATGGAAAGGTCAGCTCAAGTGATGGCTACTTGTCAGAAAGCTGTGTTAAGTACAGCTGAGTATCCCTACAATTACCTGAGTAAAGGACTTGTTAATGATAGCAGACATGTTCTCAAAAAAAGCAGGGGATCAACTAATACAGAAATAGTTCAACATTTACAGCATTTGCTTTCTTGCTAGGAGATGGTTAGCTTAGCTTAGCATAAGGCCTGGAAGTTGGGGGGGGACCGATAGTCTGGCTTTGTCCAAAAGATCTTCCTACCAACACCTCTGAGGCGCAGTAATTATAGCGTTATTGCTACTATTATTATTACTATTAGTTATGTTCCTATTTCTGTCTGGGTGCAGTGATTTCCTACATATAGCCCCAATAAAACCACAACATGTTTTTAAAGTTTGATTTTAGTACAAATTAAACAAACTAGGTATGACGTGTTAATTAGTGAGATTTAGATATGCTGGTAGGCAGATTTTTTTAACCTTTCAACAGAACCAGGCTAGCTGTTTCTGTTTCAAGTCTTCATGCTAAGCTACTGTCTCTTGGCCGTTGCTTCATATTTAACAGTCAGATATCAGAGTGGTATTGATCTTCTCATCTAACTCTCTGCAAGAAAGTGAATAAACATATTTTCCCAAATGCCTTGCTCTATTTCTTTAAGATTACATCATCCCACTGATGTCCACTCGTCCTGAATGAAAGGCCACGTTTCTATTTTTAACTTACCTCCTCAGAGCAGAGACGTCACCACTGTAGGCGGCAAACATCAGGTTTACAACTGACTTGTTCTAATAGATCAAAAGGCAAACATTATAATGGTGAACTGTTTCTAAAACCTTTTACATAAAGATACTGTCTGCATTATTTCTAAATGAGAATTGCAGCATATAAAACTTGTAGCTCTGAACTTACTGGATCCTCATCTGATCTTCTTCTAGGGTCGTGTTTCTTGGTGAAGTGTCTCAGGTTGTCATAGTTGTGGAAGTTGAAGTAAGATACCAGCTCCTAGAGAATTAAAAGTTGGATAAGATGGAATATTTGACACATGCAGATTCAGTCAAATTAGATAAAGACAAACTGACATACCTGACAGAAGTGAATGCCACGCACGCTGTTCCCAAGCCGATCTAAAGGTGGGGACCAACACATCATGCCCATGACGTTGGGCACCACCAGCAGTACAGCACCTGAAACGCCAGATTTAGCAGGCAAGCCCACCTGAACAAGAGGATTAAAATAATCAACACTAGGAACCTTGTAGGAACATCTCATAAGTGGCTACAACTCTGAGCTACAAGGCCAACAAAGCTTTGATACAGATCATCGAATTCTCAGTGACTCACATGGAAGGCAAACTGTCCGGAGAAATCGTACATTCCACATGAATGCATGAGACTCAGCGTGTTACGAACTGCCTCGGCGCTCAGCACTCGCTCGCCTGTGATTGGACAAATACCTCCATTGGCCAGTGTGGCAGCCATGACACTCCCTGACTCACAGGTTACCTCTATGGAGCACAACTTGAATGGAAAAAAACAACTTTTTGAACTGAAGAGGTATGTAAGGACAGTTTTGAAGGAATATTTTGATATTCTGGACAAAAGAAAATGTGTTTCATTGCCAAGAGTAATACTACTCTCATGTGTAAATACGACACTACAGCCAGAAACTGATCAACTTAGCATAAAGACTGGAAACAGCTACACTGGCTCTTTCTAAGGTAACAAAATCTGCTCACCAGCACCTCTAAAGCTCATTAATTAACACATTATATCTTGTTAGTTTAATCCGTACAAGAAGCGAAATGTAAAAATGACAAGTTGTAGTTTTACATGGGTTTATGTGCAGGATTAAATCTTGGAAGGGGCCAGTGACTGAATCAGCAGAGACTTTATGGAAAGCTACGCTAACCAGCTGCTGGATGTAGTTTCACATTTAACAGACAATTATGAGAGTGATATTGATCTTCTAATTGGCAAGAAAGTGAATATATATATTTCCCAAAACTATTTAAAGTTTCATCCACAGAATACTAAATGTTAAAGACAAACAGTCTCACCTGAAAGTAGAAGTCGAGGGCTGCAATCATGTCGGCACTGTCAGGAAAGCACTGCAGAGGCAACAGCCTTAATCAGAGTCAGAGCATACTGAGGATATTAAATTTTCAGAAAACCTAAGCACTGAACAAGCAGTTGAAATGATTGTAATTAAACACCAAAAAACTCACCTTTTTTTCTTTGAGGTAATAACCAATTGCGTAATTCCTATCACCAGTCTCCCTCTCTGACTGGAAACTGAAAATGGAGCATGACAAGTGTGAAAAAGCTGCATTTAATGTGTCAGAGCATAATTAGGTTGCATTTCTTAGTAGCAGTACTCACGTTGCATTGCTGAAACCCACATACTCTGTACCAGCCATGCTCTTCAGGAACTCCATCACCTGCAGTAACATCATATTTACAGAGGGGGAGTTCAATTGGCAGGACAAGTAAATAAGTAGTAAAAGTTTGATCATAAAAAAAAATCATTAACTCACATAGTCGAACCTCTCGGCCTTGTTTGAATGCGGCTGTCAAAACAAAGGAAAAAAACTTCTGATGCCAATTTTAAGTATGTCAACAGTCAATCCGCCCCTACAGATGGCAGTGTTTGAGTACTTTGACACTGAAGCATAGTTTTGAGTCCAATCTTAGGTGGGCATCTAGGTATGACGTGCACATGATGTCTTTTAGCGTGACAGTCCATGTGGCAATGTGCACACTGCGGACAGGGGGCTGTTTATGACTGTGCTTGAATTTCACGGTCCAGTAAGGGATCATTACCAAGTTGTAAAGATACTAAACAGGAACGGTAGCAACATTCGTATTTAATGACTCTATGACCTATGAAGGCTAAGGATGATATTAAATAGTACTCTGAGTTGAAGGGATGACTTGAGGTTAAACCTCCCAATAAATAAGCAGATTTTTATGTCTTTTCAAGTAGTTTTTGAACCAAACATAAATTTGTGACATTTAAACGGTTCACCTGTTCCCACTGCAGCATGAAAGTCAAGCATATTACACAAATATATACAGTAACCACCTCAGTATGTATACAAATTATACACAAATACAGTATACAAATTGTGCTCAAACAATACTTCCCTCGTTCCAGACATACACAAGCGAGGTCGGCTAACACACCTTCTGTTATGGCGGCTGTAATTGGCCAGAAGCACACACACCCCCCTGTAGTGACAAACATAGAGTCCCTCCCTTTGCTGCTGAACCTGACCCACATATGATAAGAGGCCCAGAGTTTCTCTTCAGTCAGCTGTTAAACTTTAGGAAAACTCCACAGTGGACAGATACATAACCATATATGGCTAAAATCCGCCTCATGGTTTACAGTAAGGCCAAAGCTCATGGAAAAGTTTGACGGCTGGTCAGTCAGACGATGATGATCATAGTCCAGCCACTACGGGCAACAAGTGACCTGATATCATGCTCCAGGAGTGAGTTTGTGCACTGATTCTCAACCCCAAATTGCATAAAAATGTTGTTTCCTGTCATTTTTGATTGTGAAAAATACAAAATCACCAACAGCTTCAGTTCAAGAAAAGGAGCATTATAAGGTAGTTTCTAACTCTGTCTTACGGTGCAATGGATTTAATTTTCAAAAACAAGATGTTCATAATATACTATGACATGTCCTTACACCACATTTTCTATTGAAAGTAGTATTAGTGAAAGTGTCATAACCTTTGCTTTCAATCAGGCTGTACTTTTTAGTTTTTATGAGGATGTATCAAAGTAGAAAAAGAGAGAAAATAAAGAGATAGATAAGATAGAAACCAGTGGAACAGAGAGACACAATGTCCTGATTTCAAAAAGACACTTCATCATGATTTTTGAAGGTCTAAATTATTGCCCCATTGAAATGTATTTAAGCCTAGTAAAAGGCTGAAGCAGAGTGTTATGCTGCACGATAATAAATGAAGAGGAAAAGCATTTAATAAGGTCTTGGTTGAAAAACTGAGTCTATTTTTGGGCATGACTGGGTACTTCCTGAGATGCCGCTCTTTGTTTTGCCCCAACACCCTCATTAATGACAACCAGTTGTGCAGTATGTTGTGTGTGTGCTCTAAAATGAAAACCTCTAACTGCATTCAGTGGTGACAAGCCTGCAGATTTTTACCTTTATTAAAGAACTGATGACGATAGCTCCGGCATTCACCATCGGGTTGTGTGGTTTATCTGTGCAAGAAATGAGCAAATGTTATCACCAATTTGCCCCTAACCACAAGAGCAATAAACTGCTGAGAACAGAGGAAATATGTCATCAGGGGGACTTATAGTAACATCAGCTAATAAACTGAACACATACTGTACGATCCTGTTTGCCTCTCTTGTGTAGAGAGGATAACTGGGACGAAAGTCTCTATTACACTAATTGCTTACCTTCCTCATTTAGTGACAGTTTGTTGAACTTGAGACCACTGGGCTCTTTGCCCACAAAGTGGTGAACTTGCTCCATGCCGATCTCATGCACGGAGATGGCGTACTCCAGAGGTTTCACACACGACTGCAGACAGAAGGGAACCTTGGTGTCACCCACAGAGTGTCTGCATGACATGAGGATGTAATGGAGAAACATGGAAACAAACAAACAAATGGAGGGATGTTAGTGAGACGGTATACATGATGGAGGATTTCAAGATGGAAACATGCATTAAGAAGGAGATGTTACCTCTGTCCATCAATTGTGCACAGAGATACACCCCAGAGATCAGGACTGAACTTAGCAAGCTGAGGAATGTAATCAGCTACCTGCATGAGGACATGATGATGATGAGTATGCTTTCATTAATGAACAACGAATGCATGTGTGTGTGTCTCCATGATTAGTTTGTTACTTACTTGTCCTCCCTCCTGCTGTTGTGCGCTGTCATATATCTTATCGATCTGCTGAGTGAACTCTTCAAAGTTGGGGATGATGAACTTTTTTTTGAAAGCCTTAGTCAGCAGCATGATGTTGTTGCCCACACACCTACAAGAGGACACTTAATTGAACTGACGTCATGAGGAGAGTTGCAAAACATCTCCATGTGCAACACTTAATGCAAAAAAAAAGACATAAATGAGGCAGACCTGATTGGGAGGAATAAAAATGTAGATCTATCGCTTTATTAAAAGCTTAAAAGGTCAGTTTCATCCAAAAACAGATAAATAAAAAAACAAACAAACATATTTTGTCACTTAGCCCTCAAGGTATGTTGGGACTGTTGGTTCACTTTTGTGTTTTGAGATATCAGCCTGTAACACTTCTACCGCCACCTCAGTTTAATGTGAGTGTGAATAAAATTTCCTTTGTGGTGCTCACAGTATCACAAAATATATTTAAAAAGCAACAACTTTTCCAAGAACCAATGTCCAAGTTTACATGGAGCTAACAAACTACAGATGTCATCGTAAACAGTTTCAACTACTTTCTCCCAAAGACATAGTCTTTTTTACAGCACACCTTTTGACTTGTCATATTAGGAAAACCACAGGTGTTACTAATAACATTAACAACGGCTCTGTTATATCCAGTTGTCCCAGTAAGCCCTGACAGTGGGACCCAGCATGCACGATACCAGGATCCAGAAACTGAAGCAGCTCAGTGGAATCAACGATTTTAATTTTTATTATTTTTATTGTGGCTGTGAAAAAGGCCTATCATGCAAAGTACACTTTCTATAAACAAAATGATATTCAATTCACCTCTATTGTATCAAAATGAAGGCAGGAATCTTGGCAAATATAACCAAAAGTCTGCTGTAATATATAAAATATGTCTTTTTGTGATTTGGGTGTACCAACAATTTAATAGGAGTAAGTTCAAGCCCAAGATAACAATCAAACTTGAACAGCAAAGAGTGAATCTGAAGAGTGAATCATAATCTACTCATATAAATGGTAATCATTTCTGCTTTTCATGTACAGTTAGCAGGCTCACAGTACAGGCTAGTATGGCTAATTTGACCTCTGTAAGATAAGATAGATGAGATAGATAGAAGATAAGATCATCATCTGAGAACATCATCTGCAGTATAAAATCACAGCAAAACAACAGTTAAAACAACAACAAATACATTCATCCACAAATTGCAAATGCTCAACTACATCAAAAAAGTGAACACATAGTACAATATATAACAGTGATCTATGACAAGAAGGACAGCTACAGCATACACATATTTCAGCCTAGGAGGTGTGAAGGGCTTTAACGGACAGGGGGACAAAGGAATGCCTGCTTAGGGGAACCCTGTACCGTCTGCCTGAGGGGAGGAACTGATATACTCAGAGTGGAGAACATTTGTTGGGTCTGAGATGATTTGTCTGAAGAAAGCTAACATTCTTGTTAACTAGCCAAAACAGAGTTATAGTTATCGTTGTATGGATAGATAGCATTTTTTAAGAATTATTTTCAGCATGAGGCTTCATAATATGAGCACCCAGTCTTACCCTATGCCTTTTTTAATGAAATATTGTCTAATCATTATTTGACAGCGTTTAAATCAACTTTTTTGACTCACGCACTGATCTGCCTGAGAAATGTTTGCACAACTGAAACTCCAATCAATTTCCATTTAATTGAAATACTTAACGTTATCACATTGGATTGAAAGTAACTTGCTTCAGGCCAATACATGTCCAGCTAAAAGGGTAAACAAACACAGCCTATATCAGCAGATTCTGATAGTTATTATAGCTTTGCTATAATTGGTCAGCAGTGCCGTGTGCTCTTAAGGAAAGCACATTCTGCCACAGCTGGTCTGAACTAAAATATCTGGTCTGCAGCCTTCACTAATCTAAGGCGATGCTAGCGTGAAGTTTTGGGACACCAGGACAAGAGAGTGGAGAGAGCTTGCATTATTCATATGGGTCATTTCCTAAAAGAAAAAAAAAAAGAAAAAGGAGATAGCTCTCTGTGTTTCTAACAGCATATTTATAGTGAGCTCTTGAGTGTTCTTCAGGAAGGGATAACCTCACAGATTTAAGAAAAGAAGCAAGGAAAGTCAGGTCTGGCCAATTAAGTTTGAGGAAGACAACCAGACTATGTAGCACTCTACTGTTTTAGGCCAGAGGATGAACTGACAATTGAATCACACTTGTCAATTAGGAAATGATACTGTTTGGACAGCAGTCTGTATGGAGCTTACTGATCTGTTGATTCTACTAATGTAATTTGTGCAGTCTGGAGCTCAACCAGAATGATGCCCTTTAGTTAACAGCCCCAGAGACCCCCCTGTCTTCCTACACTCTCTACTGCTTTGGCTTGCATGTGCGCACGTGAATTTAGTTTGTAGCAGCTGTCAGCTATAAAAACGCCTGTCTCTGTCAGTCTCTTGGACTCAAATAGCACTGGCAACAGATCACCTCCTTTACATATTGACAAAAAAGTATGAAAGATCCTTAACCTTACCTAACCTTGCACCCTTCCATCTTATTTCCCTTGTTTATCTCTGGGAACATTAAAAACATTAGAATTCACACTGTTTATGCAGCACTGATAGAAACCCAGTGTTTATTTACTGCAAGAGAAAACAGAATGTATTCTGTCTATTTCTCCCATGCAGTTAAAAGTTGAATACTCCCCTTTGAGGAATTGTGTGCATAACTGTGTATCCATAAATAAACAAAGCTTTTCTCACCTCCTGAAAAGCTTCTTGTCCATCATGACTGGCCCGATAGAGTCACGTGTGGATTGTCGCATCTGACGGACACAGTCACGCAGCCGAGGGTCAGATGTCAACAAACCTGTTTTTCTCAAAGCCTGGAGAGGAGGGAAATGAGGTACGTTTGTGCAAATTAATACACAAGGGAGGAAAAGAGGGAGAGACTTTAGCAAACACTGGCGGGCACTGCAGTGTTTATGTAATGTCAATTAGCAGGATATCAAACATGTGTTGATGGAGTATATACAGTAGGGTCCAAAAGTCTGAGACCACTTTCCCATTGGGAAAGTGTAATTAGGGGACTTCAAAGGCTCAGGGGTGCAAACATGGGACTGAGGAGGAAATGCAGGCGTGGACCGGATCACTGGAATCCCTCCTGCAAGTCACACGTCAGGCTGACAGTCACTGTATGAAACATGTGTGTCTATTTTGGGGACACCGTGTGCATGACCCAAAGGCTCCAATGTTTTTTTGAGTCATCTCATCCGATAACTGATTCAGTGAGCAAACAGACCAAACACATGGCTGAAAGCTTGCTATTGCTGTTATTGTATGTCTGTGAGTGATTCTTAGCTTCAGGGCAGGATGTTGAAGTTGGGCACTCACAGCGTTTCTGTGCTTATTTTAAGGTTTTCAACTGACCGATTTTACCCTCACAAATGGAGTAACAACACAAAACATACACAGACCTTCTGAATGAGAGCTACATGCAGCATAATACAATATCTTGCCTGCTATGGTGATGTCATCATGATGATATGTTTACCCTAAATGCCTAAATCTATAGAATATCTCAACTGTGCTCAAGTGCACATGGTCCTGCTTCACAAATGATCACTTATGTTATGTTAAGAGCCAGTGTAGAGTACGCTAATGCAATATAATAACATACAATTTAAATGCTTTTGGTGAAGAAACAAAGATTTTATTTCCAATAGGTTAACAGGCTGAACTCATCTATGGAAAGCCTACATCCTAACCAGGCTTCTAGCCCATTAATGAACCCTAAGATTGTATTTTCTTTTTTAAAAAAAAAAAAGTTTTAAAATCTGTGAATGGATTAGGAATTTTTCACCTTTTTCCAATACAAATCAGCTTGTTTAAAAAATAAAGAATAAGAATAAAGAATAAATTATCATTTTGTTGACGCTCCTATCCTATGTTGTTATTCCTGCAACAATAGAAAATACACTGCAATTAACTAACTCTAACTCTACTTTTTAGATTTTTTTGCTTTATGAAAAAATATTTCATTTCAAAGGCTGACTTTTGTCTAAGTGACTTGGTAAGATGAATGTTTTTGCAGTTTTTTTTTACATGCAAGAACAGTGATAAACACTTTCACCATCTATGTTCTCCCCCAGTCACCTCTACAAACACATCCAGTCATCCGTGCTGTAACAACACACCACCTGTGTTGACACATGCCTCTTTCCCTAAATGCGTAGTCCTTTTTAAAATTGCCTGAGTTGCCATAGACACCGAGGTCACCAGATGTCCATGATGTCTGCCTTTATTATGTGACTGTGTAAAAGAGCACATCACATGAAGCTAAATGAGGGTGTGTGATGGTTTGCAGAAGCTTGTTAGTTATCACAGTGCACACAAACACACCACAGAGTCTACGGTTCCTCTTCTGAGTATGTGGGGAGTAAAAACTGGCCTCTCACAAGACTCTGAAAATATGAACTGTGCACAGGTTCACAGAAGCTCCTTGACATTTTTTCAGTGGTGTGTGAGCCCATGTATAAGGAGGTCTGTACCTTACAATATACCTCTGTTTTATTGTTTAAATTAAATGCCTTTAACCTAATGAAGTTGTCATCACATCACAACCTCAAAATTGTAAAATATGACTGGAATTAAAGCCCCAAAATACTTGAAAAATCCATGTTCTCTGGTGATTACCTCAGTGTCACACTATATTTAGTCCGATTACGTAAGAAGGTCCCTAAACACATTTTAAACTTGACCTTGAGTTCAGCTGGAGACACTCTGCAGATTCCTGTTGTAAGCTCCTATGTCATTCCCCGAGGTTGCTTTAACTAAAGTCAAACGTGTTTTTAGGAATACAACATTGCTGTAGGAGAAAAGTGTGTTTGTGTACATGTCCACATATGTCATGGAATATCAAAACAGTCCATGGCGTGACAGAGGAGCGTGCTGTTGACTCACAGAGATGAACTGCGAGAGGGGGATCATCTCCTTGCCCTCGGTGATGGTGTAGAAAAGTAGGTCCTCCATACTGGACATCAACCTACTTCTTCTATACCAAAACAAAAACATACAATATGCTGTGATCTTTAAACCCTGTGCAGGCTCCAATCAAGTCAAAACCATGAGCAGTATTTCAACATTCATGTCAACAACATGGCCAGTAGTGAAAATACTGGCAAACGTCCAGCTATTGACCTAGTTTTTAACATGAAATGTGTGTAAATGAAAGAAGCCGTGACTGTACTGTATGTAGCCTACATAAAATACAATCACACAAATAAAGGATTCCTAGATAGTAAACAGTATAATGTCTTTCTCAGGTACCTTTACTGCTTAGATTTAGTAAACTTCCATATTAATAAACTTGTATTTTGAAATATTATACACCATATCAATTTTATGTTAATTAAACACATTTCTTGTACTTATATTTGTCCCCTCCCCCTTTCTTTAACAAGCTTTAAATTAAATGAAATATGAATGTGCAGAATAGAATGAAACATCCAAACTGTCAATAAATTAGTAACTAAAATTATTTGCATTTACTTGTAACTCACTTACCTCATGCTAACTGTACAATCTGTGAATAACATAATTTTAAAAATTGTAGTTTTTAAAGATAGTTTGAGATTTTGGGAAATGTGCTCAGTGCTTTCTTGCCAAGAATTAATGCTATATGTAATCATCAATGTCTGTACTCTAACCTAACTATGAAGCTAGAGCTAAGAGACTGTTAGCTTAGCTTGGCATAAAGAGAGGAAACAAGGGAAGACAGTTAGCGGGCTCTATCCAAAAGTAACAATATTGCCCTAACAGCCTCTTGCTCACTAATTAACACAAATATCTAATTAGTTTAACCAGTACAGAAGCTAAATTACAAGTTGTGGTTTTATGTCGTTACCGCCAGACTTGAGTCATGGCAGTTAGGTTGCCAGGCAACCAGTGCAGACTCCAGGAGACTGCACCAGCCAAGAAATAATCTCAGGCATAACTTCTAGTAAATATACAACTTGACTTTTTTCGTACGAAAACAACCAATGCGATATAATATGTTAATTAGTAAGCTTTAGAGGTGCTGGAAGGGAAGAGTTTTTTATTAACTTTTGTACATAGCAGGCTACTAGCTGTTTCTGGCTCCAGTCTTTATGCAAACCTAAGCTAAACTCCTGTAGCTTCATATTTATCTCACATGACATTACACAGTATAAAATTGATAGATAGCATAAATTCTCAGCAAGAAAGCAAATACCGGTGAGTATATCTCCCAAAATGTCTAACTATTTCTTTAAATTAGCTTATAATTACTTGAGAGAGCTACAGGCTTGAAATTTTACCTCACAACAAGTATTACAAAGGTGTTATGTTACAATAGGAGTCAAAAAGCAGCATTAATCATGAGATGACCACAACCTGACAACTAAATCCACCAGACAATTTAAACTCCTGATGCTGATGGTTTTCACTCTAGACTATATGTGGGAATATTGTTTTAAAATTTAGATAATAATATTATCTAATAATATTTTTGCTAATTAATAGCGATGTATTCTTTCAGAGACAGCCTATTGTGGCTTACTTGGATTGCCCTTGGTCCACATCAGGACCCTTCTGGTGATGAAGGGCTCTGTGGGTGTGAGGTGATGCTGCGGCCCAGCAGGGGAGAGGAACAGGTTGCTGCGTCCTGGACAAAACAAAGCTGTCAGCTCCAACTCTGGCGGAGATCCCTGCATTTTTAAATAACTGCACGATTCCCGGGTTGGCTGTCCTCAGACTTTTCAGGCAATGCATTGTGATAAGTAGGGCTTAATCTTTAATAATTCAGAGGAGTTTATTTTTTTCCCAGAAGCTGATCTAGACTAGAGAGATACTTGTGACCAGTGCCCCTTGGTCCTCGGAGCATTAATAGCAGCTGCTGTCAGACTGGATCAAGTACAGTCTGTTGCTCGGGGGGCGGGCTCATACGGGATGGGGTGGGGGAGTGGGGGGTCAATAACCAGCAGCTACTGAAACCAAAAGGATTTTCTACTGTGGCTGCAGCTGCTGATTAAAAAAGGGTCTCATACTTCAATTATAGTCCTACGGGAAGTGCTCTGTGATTATAGGGTGCTGAAAGGGTGCTTATAATTTCACCTAATAGTCTTAAAATATGCCTGTGATGTATTTCATCCCAAATCCTAAATAAAAAAGCTCAGTGGAGTCACCCTGGACAGTATTGACATGAATATCTGCAGTGTAAATTAGGCAAGACTTTGCAGGATTTAAAATAAACTGGCCTTGGACTAGTAGATGAACATCAGCAAACAGGTTTATTTAACTGTTACCACATAAACTACACCATTATTCTAGTTAGCCTTTGCTAAAACCTGAATTCATGATTAAGTAGGCCTATTCCTGTTGATTTTGTGTACTTTAATATGTGGAATTTATTTTCCATATATTTCATTTATACGTTTTAAAGGTTTGGTTTTTGCAGCTTTTTGTGCTGTTAATTATAAATTATAGAATTATATAATTTCTGCTACAGCACAGGCTTTATATTCTATAAAGCCTTTATATTCTAGAGGGTTTATAGAATATAAAGTCTCTGCTGTAGCTGATCTACTGTGTTTACTGCTACTACTAACAACAGAAACAACAGTAATAATAATAATAGCTACAATAACTGTATTATCAACATCAACATCATCATTATTATTATTATCATTATTACAACTTGTATTATTATTGTTAATATTATTATCATTACCAATAGCGTTGAGAAAGTATATAGTTTATTTTCTTCTGTACGTCTAATATCTGGTCAAATGTGACATTCACTTGCTGAGTCAGTTGTCAGTATCATAGCATGAATTGTGTGTCAGCTTTACTCTTTTATTAATTTATTTGTTATTAGCATTTTAATCAAACATGCAGTTTGAGAAATCATGTACTGTATATGAATTAGAAGTCAGGATGTCACGACAGAATAATTTCTACTGCTGTAAGATGGTGACACCCCATGGTGAGTTTACCACACTGTAGCACTGAAACCTTGCTATCTTGTCCTCTAGGTGGCGTACTCACTCCAGGACCCTCTACTCAGGTCAATCTGTGTTCTCTATCTTTGACGTTTTGTTCAGAGGACACTTCACAGTCATGTGCATGAGATGCTTCCTCTCCTCAGAGAGTGTTTTTGGCAGGTTTCCTGGTACCTCAAACACATTTCATTGTACAATTTGTGATTGCTTGCATTTGAGGCCTGGCTTCCTGTCTTTGATGTCAGCTGCTGTGCGAGATGCTCAGTGTGGAGCACTACAATACTTTTTACTCCTCAGTAAGACAGCAATTGTCTGTGACAAAGCATTTTATAGAAAGTACCAGAAATCAGTTAAAATTTTGAATCTTATCTTACTTTTTATCCCTCTGCACATTGCACACCTGGACTATTTTTCATTTTTCTCCCACCCTTTTCAAGGTGGCTCTTACATAGGCAATTTAAACCATGAGATGTTCAAGGATCCTCATGATAACCCACCACAACCATGTTCAGTTTCAGAGCACATATTCTAAACATCCATATTCTTTGTGTATGTATCAGTATCCAAGCAGACTCTTGAAGGTGACATGATATTATCTCCATTACCAAATAAACAAGGCCTCACTAGATTATGGTGGTCTCATATGTGTTTCTAGGCGTGTGACTTCTCCAAAGGGGTGCATGCTAACCCATGGCCTCTCTGCACTACTTCTGCCGGTTGTAGCTTCTCTGTTTTCAGGAGAAAATGTTTTCCATTCCTGGGCCAATGAATGCCACCTTTGTCCCTTCATCCTCCATCTTGTGTGAGAAAGCCCCCCTCGCTGCACTCACCAAGCCTGCACAAACTTAACCTCTTCCCCCTCCACCTCACACAGGAAAAGAAACATACCGGGCCTGGTGCTTTGATTCAGGCTCAGTAATCTGGAGGTCTGGATAAAGCCCCGGCTTAGAGGCCATTTTAGACGGCCAGTTTTAGGGACTTTAGGAAGAAAAAGTTGTAGAAGCTGCTGAAATGTGTTTGCAACAGTGTATTGGTTAATCAGATAAACATTTTAGTCTGGGATCGTAAAAACAAATAAGACATAAACTGGTTAACAAAAATATGGTTAAAGATGAAGGCTGATCGTCATATCACTCTTTATTCAAAGTTAGTTTAGCATAGCTAATTTGTGCTATAAACATAGCAGATGATATTTATTAGTTCTAGTTTAGAACATTTAGGCACATTACTTATCCCCATAATCAGCGTGCCCTGCCCACATTAAACCAATTAAGCTGGAATTTTTATAGGATTGATGCCTGCTTATTTTCCTAAATCACCCAAAGCCCTTCTGGGCCTTATTCTGCTCAGGCTACGACACACTTCTTATGTTGGACTGTTACTGCAGAGAGAAAGTGGCTAAAACACCTTCATTTACTGGTGCTCAGTTGAGCCTGAAGCCCACACCTCTGTCAAACTTAACATTGCTTGCAAGGCAATAATCTGACATTAAGAAAAGACATGAAATAAAAACTGCGCATGGTGAAATGAAGCTCCTTATTAGAAACTGTTAAATGCTTTTAGAGATTTAATGCATCGTTTAATGCATCTCTCAAGTGAAAGGATAAGGGCCATTATCCCTGTGCCACCCAGGGTGAGAGGAATTCCATCTTCTCTCTAAATTGACTCTCACCCACATAAGTCACACACACACACGCACACACAGAAAGAGAAAGAGAGAGGTTTTTGTATCTATCTATCCAGCTATCTAGCTATGCAGTTATGTCAGATTTCCAGTAGAGAGAATGTTTTCAGTAATATGTTTGTAGCCACACTAGGTAGTCGTCTATCTGCTGATCCTAGTTTTGGTTGATAGTTAAATATCTTGTCAACTTTTGAATGGATTGCCATGAAACTGGTACATTCACGGCCCTCAGAGGGTGAATGAAGAACTCGGTATCACCTGACTTTTCATCCTGCACCACCATCAGGTCAAAAGTTGTCTTTAAGTGTATGACAAGATACCTCTAAAAGTAACGACTGAATTCCCATCAGCCTCCATAATACTTTGAGATACAGTATAACATAACATGATAACATGCCAAATCAAGCTAAGACACTAGTGGCAACAACACTGAGTGCATGTTAACAAAGACCATTATTGTGACAAAAGGAAACAAGTTGATTTTAAGAAATGAAGATGATAACATGTTTGGCATGTTTGGTATGAGCCAGAATGTGCCAGAATGACACACTACTGTTTTAAATGTTTTTATCATTATTATTATTATTTCAGTCAGCACCACAAACGTAATTACATTCTCTACACTATTTTGGGGATGGTGACATATATCTATTTTATTTGCACACCAGCTAGCTGACGTTCAGCTGAAAGTACAGCTGGACTGAGTTCCTATATCTCAGGCTGATGTGGTCCACCTGAGAGTAACATTCAAACAGATGAATGCTAAGTTAATCTCTTCCATATCTTCCCTGTTAAAGAAGTTTTTCCCTTATTCAAGCTGAGGCTGACAAGCTGAGTCTGAGATGTCCTAAAATGGCCAGTGTACAGAGGATAAACCCATTTAATTTAGGTAACAACATTCCTCCTTCCTCTGACCGCCCCCAGGTCAAACTTTACATTTTCTGTTCCCGGCAGAAAGACAAGAATAGCAAAGTTGTTTCTGTATTTTTTCTTCCAACCAGCAATTTTGTTTTCAGGTGTGTAATGAGCATTAGAGCCTCATGGGGCCGCTAGCTTGGCTATTCAGTCTTGTTGAATTAGAAATAAAATCCCAGTATATGAATATTCATTATGATTTTCCCCATCAAAATTTGGCTTAATTTCTTCAGTCAGTTATTTTCCTTTTGGTACAAGAACAGTGATTTATTAAATAATGGGCTTTGACAGTGTTTTGGCCACTTGCATCTCATCTGTCCTGTTATTCCCTTTGCTTAACTGCAACCTTAACATCTGGACCCAGCCAGTTTTTCATGAGGGACAGGATACATAATTAGACACTGTCAGACCTCAGGATCTGTCCGTCCTCCCCTCTCTCTCTCTCAGGTGGGTGCTGCTGACTTCTCTCCCGTCACCAGTTTGTGTGTACACAGAGGACCACAGCCACCCCTCTGCTGCGGTCACTGTGCCGAAACCTAGACACCCTCTAGACCCCTGGAGCCTCTGTGCACCCGTACAGTCGTGAAAGATCAGCCCCCCCATCACCACCCTCCTTCCGTCACTGCCATCTCTTCCCCTTCCCCTACCCTCAAACCAACATATCCCCCCCCTCCTCCTCCCTCTTCATCCTCCTAGCTTCCACACCCTTCCTCACCCACCAACCCCCATCCTCACCATGCAGCTATCCCACTGCCTTGCCATCTCGCAGCATTCCGCGGGCCGTGCACACAGAGGCCTATTGTGTGTGCTGGGAGACGGTGAAGGCAGTATACAGTCAGAGCACCAGAGAAAATGGATTTGTAGAGCTGAAATTGACTCAGTATTACTGCTGTACATTGATGCAGTTCTTTAATTTAAGTTCCACTGGTTTTCAGCAACTTTGGTGCAACATCGTTTTAAAGAGAGCAGCGACAGTACTGCACTGATAAATGTGGAATGATTGCAGCTCTCAGCTGTGTTGTTGTTGTTGGGAGATTATACATCTTCAGCACTTGTAGGATGCTATAAATGGTAACAGTTATTTCTTTAGCATTTAATTTCTGTTTTCCCCCAGTGTTGCTTCTTCTTATATGGCATCATCAACTAAGTAACAATCTTTGTAGTATCATCTTTTTGATTTCTTGTATATATTGATAATAACAGGGTTGGTTAGTTGTGTTTTCAGGCTATAGAAATATATGATACTACTTCTAGGTTTCACTGTGGTGAAGTATTCCTCTTTTGACAAACTGATATATAGATGTTAACAGCTGTAATATGGCAGGCTGTCAGTCTTTCTCTAAGTTAAAGCCCCTTCCAACAGAACAGCAACTTCATCTTTCTTTACATGACACAGCAACAGTGACTTGACCTGACACAGCAAACTAGACTAGTGTTAGTGCAGAATGGCACTGTGTACTCCTACTATTGTCCACAGATTATTGATTCAGCTGGGAAACTGGCTGTTTAAATTCCTGAAATGTTTTCGTCGCCTGACTCATCAGCATCATTGCTGATTGTGGTGTCCTGGTAAACTTGAAGTTACTAAAACCATTAAGTTCTGCACAAAAAAGGAGATGTCTCTAGGTTTCAGCAGTCTGTTTTGAGCTGATGTGGATTCAGTTTTCTACTAACTTTTGTCCTAAAACATTATTGCAATCTACTAAACAGCTCATATACCTGGTAGACCAGAGTTAAGATGGCCAGTTCAAATCTTTCTTTCCTGTATGTGGAATGAGGGGAGCTCTCTAGCAGGTCATGACCCTGGAATTACTGTGCCTCTCCACATGACAAAGACCCCCTTTCAAGCTCACTCACCTGGTCCTATCTCCCAGAGAAGTACATGATAAAGATCACACAGACATTTCATCAACTTTTAGGCTCAGCTTCACAATAGATAATTGTGGCATATATGTGCTATTTTGTCTGGAATGTCGCTATGAAGGTAAATAAGTCTCACTGACAGACCTAGTAAACTGTATATGGACATTTGATATACAGACATGAACATATCTTTAACTGCTATTTGCAGAATATTAAACTATATCTCAAGGCAAACATAATTTTTAATAGTGTTTCTGAGTGCCACAGTGCAATTGTGCTTTTAACTGTTTCTCACAACTTCCTGTCAATGGTCTTTGTCCAAACACACAAACGTCTAAGAAAGTTTGACTGTAATGTGACATAACTGTACTGTTGATTGGTCAGATCAACACTTAGAGGTTGTCTAAGGTCTGCAGATTAATCCATAATCCACAGACTAGACCGAAACGAACAAACCCGCTACCCCGCTGACCCACCGTTGAATTCCCATGACCTGAAAGTAGAACTGTTGGTGGCTCATTAATCTGGCAATTATATTTTGTCTTCACTAGAGTCTATAAACTTTGAGATCCTCATATATAATATAATAATAAAATTTATCAACAGGTCTGAGATGAAACTACCAGCTGGGTTTACACAGCAGTTAGAGGAAAACTATGTTTTGTCTTCTGATTCAAAACATGTTTAATTCAACTAAATGAGTGAATCACAAAATGATTTTGTGTCTTTTATAGTTTTAATGTTTTTTATGAGTAAAAAACTGACTTTGCAAGTGCCTTTTTCATTTTAGGTTTGTGATCAAAGTTTCTCTTATAATTACTTCAGTTGATAGAGTTCCAGCTATGTTTTTAGAAAAATTAGGATTAGGATTGGAAAGACCAGGATTAGGCCATCCACGTTTCAGAATGTGTATTTTTGAGCATCATGACCCACAACACAAACAATACTATAGTTGGTCTGCAATTAGTTTCCAGATTGTCAAGCAGTAGGACATAATTTCCTTTAAAATTTCAAGGTAGTCTTGTCATGATGTGTAACCCATATTGGACATTCAATATATACTTTATTAGTAATGTGGACTTAAATTGTTTAGGCTCACTCACAGAAAAACCATTAGTTTTATTAAATCACCTATAGGTCATTGTAACACTGAGAATGGCCCTGAAATGTTTACATAAGCCTTTCAAAGTTCATTTACCAGGTTTTCAGTCAGCTTTGAGATTTCTTAATTCAATTGCACAAGGTGTCGAGTGTCGAGTCAGAGAAAGGCCTGTTCTCTACTGCTTGTCGTTCCATTTTTAATGTGAAAGTGAAGGTGCATCTCTTGGCCAGGCCGGGCCAAGCAGGTCAAGGGAGGAAGGAGGGCTTGAGTTAAAAAAAGTCCCTGGGAGTGTAGATGCTGCTGAATTGAGGGGAGGGAGATAAGGTTCGGGTTTCAGCTTGACTGGGGGTCTGGGGGAAGGACTGGTATTTTGGAATATACGAAGATCCATACAAGGCACAGTGGACATAAAACCGCGGTGCTTGCCCTGACGCGGTGGGTGCAGAGTGCCAGCTGGGGCCCCGCGTTGGATTCCACTTAGATTTTGGAGGGTTTGACTGCATGGTACCATTAGTCTCTGGGAACACACACTTACACACCACTGACTGAAAGCCTGGTCTCCTCCATCCCTTCACTTCTCACCCAAGCTCCTGCATGTCTAATATTTAGACATGTTCAGCTTTGTGGACTCAAGGACTGTTCTGCTACTTGTAGCATCCCAAGTTGTTTTACTATCCGTGGTCAGATGTCAAGAAGAGGACGACCGTAAGTTGCACAGTTTTCTTGATCTTTGTCTTTTTACTTGCAAAAAAATTTGGATTGTTACTGTGATGACATTACCAACTTTTTGTTGCCATCCCAATCTTCTCTACCTGATGTTTTAGAAGAATGTTGGAGAATAAATCAGATGAAGAATATGAAGAGCACAACTCTGTCAGGCTGGGATACAGTGTTTTTTTGCTGTGGCCAGTTACATGTATAATGTAGTAGTTGTTAACTGTTTCTGATGATGTGTGTGCATATTGTCAGGCAGTCCGGTGGTCTTTCCAAGTAAGCCATTTATTTTTGTAGGAGAGGTGAGGCTGTCAAGGCACATCTGTGTGGGATGGAGGACCAGGTGAACAAGTGTCCATTTGTTCTCACCTGGGTCCTACCGTTCAGCCTTTCCTGTTGTTTGCTCTAATTGCTGAGCCAGTTCTCAGCAGCAATTCTGCTTTATAGAGTACCTTGATGCCTTAAATGCCTTTGGATACTTTGAAACACTCGTCTGTTAAGTTAACATTGTTCAAGATTTTATTTATATTAGTCTTGAGCAATTTATAGGCAAGTTAAAAGTGAGTCTAATTGTTTTTTGCTTTTTTTAAAGACATGTGTAATTAACCTCACACGCAGGGTTTGGCTGGAGCAGAGTCTGGGTTTTCATGATGTGAAGTGACAGGGTCACACAGTGCTTGACCTCAGACTAGCAGGCTCAAAGGGTAGCAGGAAGGGAGCGGCAGTTCTGAACTCAGGAGGGCACAGGACAGGGTGCACAGCAGGGAGTCAACAGTTGAGGGACATATAGTGGTATTTATAGCAAGATGGACTTTGGCCTTTTTTCTTTGTATTTCCTGCCTCTTAAATTCTCTTTCTTCTGGCTTTAATTGGCTGTTGGCATTGTGTTAATCCAAAAGTTAAACTAAAAAAAGAAACAGTGGTGGAGTAGAAAGAAAAGTTTTCAGTTTCAAGTAGCCAAACTCCATTTCTAATCATGAATTAAGCTTGTCTTGTAACATGTATGTGCAAAGTATCACTTTCACAAATATGCTTAAAAAACAAACAGCAGCAGTTAGTAGAGCCAGCCAAACAAATCACCCATTCTTAATTCCCCAATGTGTTTGCACTGGTGCTTAACACAGCTATGGGATCCAGATGGAGAAATTTAGAAGGACCCCCTGTTTACTTAAGGCAGCAGCTTGTCAATTGGGCACAGTATCCCTGTAAGAGAGGCTCATTCATACAAGCAGCAGAGCAGGCCTGTGGTGTTTTCCTGTCTGCTTCATAAGTTATATTTAAAACTTGTGAGTTGTACTTGTGCTCCACAGCTACTGATTTGTACAAAACTCTCGGTGTATTTATGGGTCAAACAAGCACCTGTTCATGAGCATCAAAGGAACAAGCACTCTTACTCCATATTCATTAAAATTCATTAAGAATCGTATGTTTTATTCATGTATTTTTTTTGAATGTGAGCAACAACTTTTGTATACTTTGCAATACTTTATAAAGTGTTCAGAGCTTTCATTTGTTAGAGGATAACTTTTATCTTTCTCCCTCTTTCTTCTACATACCTCCCCTTCACTCACTACTCACCACTCCTCCTCGATCTCACCCCCATTTTACTCCTCCTACTTCCTCGCCTTGCCCCCCTGACCCCCTTACATCCTCTTATTCCCACTTCTCTCTCTTAAACCATTTTTTAATAACATCTGCTATACTAACCCACAAACCAATACCTTTCCTTATCTAACTTTCTCTTGAACCAACCTGTCTGTCCTCTCATTGCTTTTATTCCTCCTCTGTCCACCTGCCGTGCACCCCCTGCTGGTCACCACAGAGGAGGCAGGTGGCTGCATCCAGGACGGCCAGCAGTATAATGATAAGGATGTTTGGAAGCCAGAGCCGTGTCGTATCTGTGTGTGTGACAGCGGAGCGGTTCTGTGTGATGAGATAATCTGCGAGGAGATCAAAGAGTGTGCCAACCCTATCATCCCATCTGGAGAGTGCTGTCCCATCTGCCCTGCTGATGCCAGTGCCCCCATTGGTTGTAATTTATTTATTCACATACCCATAAATAAATTACTCTTTTATCTTGCATTTATCTCAACACTTCTGAATGGGGAACTTCCACAGGATGCAAATATTTTGCCTGATCAGGGCTGCAGTAGTCACTAATTATACTGTCGTGTCTGGGTGTGATAATCATTTAGTTTTGTGATTATCTACTCAATCAGCACCTGATGTTCCCTATTCCAAAGTGGCCCTCTACATGCTTGGTTCTGATGGTGACCAGATAAGCTACATTATCAGGATTATCTCGCTCCCAATGGAAGTGTTTTCCATGTGGGATTGGATAAATCCTTAAATGTGTTGTCTGGTTTTCATCTTAACCAGTTTGAGATGCTTCTGCTCATTTTAACTCATGACTGAGATGAAGCCTACACTCATACTGAGCTTCAACACATTAATTTATTTGACACATTTGGAGGTTTTGTACACAATTAAGGTGTCTTCAACCTTAACCTTAACATTGGAAAGACCAAAGTTGTTCCAACCCTTTATGTATAAGGCCTCTTCTAGATAGAAGGTGCCAGAGGTTTAAGGCCTTTTAAAATTGCAGTTACCTGGCCAAATTGATACTAAGCTGCTGAAAAGAGAATATGTAGAGATGTGTTTTTATATTTCATCGAAATCATAACACAACAAAAAGGTTTGCTGACATTGCAGTTTCTGCACAGTAAGTCCATCAGAAACAATAAGTTTAAGATCACTTGAAACAAATTTGATATAAACAGTTTTTCATAATACTGTAAGATAAACAACTTACTGGTACTGGATGCCATGCTTAATTCAGTAAGCCAAGCGTGGTCTGTTTGTCCATTGGATACCAGCTTTTACTAAGGCTGTTACAAGTTGCTTATTTAATACTTAACTGCTTTCACATTTTGCCTTAATGATTGTATCTAAACACTTAATTCTCATCTCCTAGTCCATGCTTGCTTCTGCTTCATCTCTCTCATCATTAATATAATCTGGATGGGTTCTTTGCCTTCGGGTTTGGTGAATGGTATTTGATCACTTTAGCATCATCAGATGCAGGTCTCCTTTCCTAAGAATCACACTGGAATTAAAATCAATCAAGTGTCTAAAATGTTTACCATTTTTAATGTTGTTCTTTCTTTCCCTTCATCCATCCATCTGCAACATCAGAGACAATTGGTGCTAAGGTGAGGCAGTGGGTCGTGGGAAAATACTGATATCCATGCATACAACAAAAAACAATTTGCAAAAGTAACTTTTGTCAGGGCAGTGTTTCAGGCAGCTGATGTTGCTTCTTTCTTTTATCAATCAGGGCCAGAAAGGCGAACCAGGAGAGATTGCAGATGTAAGTATGAATCCTGTGCAACAGTTAATGTGTGTAATGCTTGAAATACACTGCTATACATTAACTGCCTCGTCCAAGAACTCATTATTGGCCTGGATGTTAACTACAAATTGCCCAATCCAACCTCATAGCCTCTATTGGTTTTATTTGGACTTATTACAGAGTTTCATTTTGCTTCTTCTTCCTTTAAATGTCTAAAACTGGTGCTCATATTAATCACCAATGCAGTTAACTACAGTATTTCTCCAGATCTTATTTATTAAAATGATTGATAGTTTTTTATATTTGTATCTTGACTTAGAGTTATCCACAAACCCTGAAAAATTGTCCATTGTTTCTTTGTTTATCGGTTATCCCACTTTCCCTTCGATTTTAAACATTTCCCTTGAAGAAATGTGGGATCATTAGAGATTATCCACAACGTCTAACAATGCCTCATTGGACTTTCTATTAAATGAGGAAAAACCCTGCATTCCTCGGACATAATGAACCCAATCAAATCCTCTTAGCTCCTCTCAGCAACTTTCCTGCAAGTGCACGTCAGGTGAACTAAGTCAGCCAAACCAGAGGTTAAGAAGAGGTGATGTTTTTAGCAAAACTTGTCCTGTCAAATGAAATCCTCATCAGATTTTGTTTTAAGCTTGACATCCGCCTCCTACAAAGTTGGAATGTTCTTCTCTGCATTTAGCTGTTCAGAAACTGGCACCACTGGACACAGTATGAAAGATTGGTCTTCTAATAATGAGTCATTCGTGATAAAGTTTTATTTTTCACCATTGTGCAGGTTGTAGGACCAAGAGGACCATCAGGCCCTATGGTAAATATCACATGTTTTATTAATTTATCCAGATTACTAAAAACACAGGAAAGTTTACTATTTTCATTCTATACTTATTTGAGCATCTTATGATGATGATGTTTGTTGGAGCACAATTGCATGTTTCTTGCTCTGAATATGTGTTTTAGGCATACTGTGAATGTTGCTAAGACAAATGTCTTTGTTTCTACAGGGCCCCCCAGGTGAGCAGGGACCACGTGGAGAAGCTGGCGCTAAGGGTGATAAGGTAAGAGACAATACACTGCGTCCATAAATAAAATCCACTCAATACATCATCCAGAAGAAATTGCCTCACATTAATGTGTATGGTTACAATGAGCCATTAAATATTGGGTCAAGCAACAGCCGGACTGATCATTGCAGTGGTAGAGTGTGTGTACTTAAGCATGGGAACATCCAAATTGTAAAAGGCATTGATAAAACAAACAACAAACTATTGTAACAGGTTATTATTAGGGGAGACAGTTCCATGTACCTGTGTGGGTTGTAAGAATCATATGATGAGGAAAGACAAGAGAAGAAACATATTTTATAACTTATAGGATAGAATTAATGCTGAAGTCTTGCTAGTTAACACAAACCAGTGCACATCAGATGGTTGAAGTCATTCAGATGGTGGTTTTATCCTGCCAGGATCTTAGCTTCTCCTTCTTCTCACAGTTATCATTTCTTACCTGAAATCTTCTTGAATCTGTCCGATAACTTAGAGCAAATGTCCCTTCCTTTTTTTCCCTAGGGAAATCCTGGACCTCGAGGAAGAGATGGTGAGCCTGGCACCCCTGGAAACCCCGGACCTGCTGGCCCACCTGGACCACCTGGACCACCAGGGCTTGGAGGGGTGAGTCTAAAGGGAATTTATACATGGCATTAGTAACAATTTACCAAACCTACCTTTCCTCCCTCAGATTTAAGTCCAAACACTATAATGTTACCTTCATATCGCACAACACAGTGGTTGAAAATGTTTGGATAAACAAGAAGACTGGGGTCTTATATATATGATTGAATGATATATTGTTGACATAAATCACAATCATTATCAGTGTTTTTCCATCACTAAATCCTTTGTTTGCTCTATTTGCAAAGTAAAGCATGGAACTGATGAATGTATGTCTGTGCTCTGAAACTGACTCAACCCATACATGGAAACAGCTTAAAATTAGTCCAAAAAAATATTTTATTTATCAAAGAGGAAAGAGGGAGATTTAAATACACAAAAAAAGAGAACACCTGAACAAGCAGTTCAGCATACTGCAGTTTTACTGACACTCATGCTGTCATAGAAAAGTTCAGGGTGATAATGGTGCTTTTCTTTAGCAGGGATCAAGCGAAAGTAAATGTTCTCTGTGTGTTTTCTTTTATAGTAACTGAGCTACCATTGAAGTCGGTAATTCAGACCATGTTGTTGACTTGCGGCTGTGTAAATGTCCCACTTGGTTCAGGCAGCTCAGGCTGGATAAACTACACAAACTGACTCTGATTCTCTGTCTGTTTACAGAACTTTGCTGCTCAGATGGCTGGAGGTTTTGATGAGAAGGCTGGAGGTGCTCAGATGGGTGTGATGCAAGGACCAATGGTAAGTTCTGTGTACAGTGGGTTCAGCAGAGTGTGTGTGTTTGTTTTTGGTGTGGAGAGAGTTCATCTGTCACAGTGACAAACCCTCTTTTCTGACATTTAGCTTACTTTCAGAGTTGCTGCTGTTAAAAATAAACCCCACACGTTCATGGAGATCTTTGCAATGCTGCCACCTTGTGGCTAAATAGTTTCACTCTGATGCAGAGATTTCAGCTGACTAAACATTAATGGTTGTCATTGAATTAGAGCAGAATTTTACACTCATTAAAACAAGTGTGTTTGAGTGTGAACCACATTAAAATATGCACACAAAAATCATATTCAAAAAAATATACTACACATTAAAAATCCTTAGAATTTTTTTCTTCAAGTTTTTATAGGAGAGGTATTGTGGGGTCTAGCTACTTTAAACCTAAAGATATGTTTTCTGAAATTCTTTGAGCCCAAAAAGCAGCTTGGTTTACATTGTATATCACTGTTATAGCACAGGATGTTAAGTTCTTTATGCAAGCTACCTATTTTGTCGCACTGTGAGGTAAAAATGGATGACAGGTAAATTAATTTCTCTATATGTCCTGTGTTTCTCTTGCAGGGTCCTATGGGTCCTCGTGGTCCTCCTGGACCTACTGGAGCTCCTGTAAGTACAATATTTGCAGCACTAAATCACTGTGTGATTGGTCATTACAGTTGATCAGCTTATGGGGAAATATACAGAAATACTAATACTGTTCTTTGTCATTTGCACCTATAGGGGCCACAGGGTTTCCAAGGTTCCCCTGGAGAGGCTGGAGAGCCTGGTCCAGCTGTAAGTATTAACATAAGAATCCCAGAATGCATCTGTGTATCTATCAGACAGACTGTACTCCTCAGATTTGTTGTTATGTTTGGGGTTTACCAACAGCATCTGTTGATGAATAGAAACATAGTAATATTAAAGTTTATTTTAGCTTAAAATGATTCTAGAGATTGTAGAGTTCATTGCTGTTTAACATCACGTACTGAGTGGAAATCACCAACATTTGAGCTGTAGGGAATTATTTAGTTCAACATATGGAAACTATGAGAGCAGTGTTTTCATTTTGCATCACATAAACATTTCTAATTGTCTTTATGTGGATCAAGTAGATAACTGTCACTAATGATTTATCTTTCTTTGTTTTATAACAGGGATCAATGGGACCTCGTGGACCACCCGGACCTTCTGGAAAACCAGGAAGTGATGTAAGAGTCAAGGCTTGAACTACATGTGCTAGATACATCATTTAGGATCCACCAAACAGTCATTTCTCATGCAAAATCTCTCTGAAACCCACAGCTAATTAAAACATAAGCATAATGCATAAAATCTGCTGTTTAACACAACAGCACCACATTTTACTTTAACAGCATAAAATATAGTATTTCTCAGTAAGAAAAGCTCTAATGTTTCAAAGCAACCACGTTTGCTTATTTTCTTGCTTTCATTTCACTATATCACACCAATCTTTTGAAAATGAGATGAATAAATCATAAATACATACAATATAAACTACATGTACCACCAGGGGGCTCTGTCTATCTCTTCACTACACTGCTGAAAGTAAAAAGTTCACAGAATACTGGCTGCATGTATACAGTAACTTTCCACCACAGTGAAGTGCATTGCAGTTATAAATAATCCTTCCACTTCCTGCTTGTTCCCAGGGTGAGGCTGGCAAACCTGGAAAACCTGGTGAGCGTGGACCTGCTGGGCCTCAGGTGAGCAAATAATTGATCACCTCATACTTTCAGCTGCTGTCAACTCACATTTTAAAGTCAAGAAAGGTAAATAGAGGTTAATGAAATAGTCCTCATCAATATCTTTTGTATTTTTATTTCAGGGAGCTCGTGGATTCCCTGGAACTCCTGGACTTCCTGGAATCAAAGGACACAGAGTAAGTGCTTAACAAAAGAAACAGTATAACTAAGTGCTCAATATCATATGAGAGACAGAGCTCATAGCTGCTCATTGTTTACACCTGAGGACTGATTGATGAGTGTGAGTCCTGATGAGGCCTGTCACCTTTCTCTGTAGGGTCATCCTGGTCTGGATGGAGCAAAGGGAGAGACTGGTGCCGCAGGAGCCAAGGTAAGAGCATCAAATGTTTAAAAAAAATCCATATTTCCATTATTCAGTTATTGTTTCCATTGTTTCCCTCGTTCCTCTTCTAATCGTTTCTCTTATCAGGGTGAGTCTGGTGCTGCAGGAGAGAATGGTGCCCCTGGACCCATGGTGAGTCTCCAATGCTTTATCTGGTCTTCCTGTTCAGATTATTCTGGGTTTTAATAATAATAGTAATTATAATAATAAAACAGGAACAGAACTGTTACGCTGTTCAATTTCAGTTCCACGTCATTCTACTTTAGTTTTTAAAGTTGTGTGATGTAAAAATGAAGATAAGACAAATAACAGCTTTGTAAATTTAAGCTATATGTCTTATAATGATCAAGAAAAACTGAATAAGTTTGTTTTCTGTTACAGGGTCCACGTGGTCTGCCTGGCGAGAGGGGACGTCCTGGAGCTGCTGGAGCTGCAGTGAGTAACAGTTTTATATCTGCTTCAACCCAATATAATAATATAAAATAATTATTGAATGGTCTCTTCATGGTGACTGGTGTACCTGACTATCCTGTCTTTTCACTCTTTAGGGTGCCCGTGGAAATGATGGCTTGCCCGGTCCTGCTGGTCCACCTGTACGTATCATAGTTACAATTTTGCATCCAATTCATCCAATTGATTTTTAATTTAAAATGTTTTTTGATGACACAGCAACAAAGTGATTTTTTCATCAGACATGAGCCCTAACATTCATATTTTTGTTCTGTCTACAGGGGCCTGTTGGTCCTGCTGGAGCTCCCGGTTTCCCAGGATCCCCAGGAGCCAAGGTTTGTACAGATCACAGTATCCTGAGCCAGTTCTCTTCTGTAGCAGACATTATGTATGAAAATACAGCAGTAAAAGCCTGGTGAAGGTCATTTCAACCATTTGTGGTAAACAGCATTTTCAATTTCTGCCTTTCCACTTAGTGAATTCTTCCTCTAGTGCTTTCAGAAAGTTTATTCAGTCAGGCTCCATGGATTTAAATCATGTCATATTCATGTTACTAAATAAAAATGTATAATTTAGATCAAATCATTTGCAACTCAGACAGATCAATTTTCTATCATACATATGGGAACATGTAAAACACACTTCCCTTCCCTATATGGAGGTACAAACGTTGAATTTACAAGTTAACGAAAGTTAGAATAAATCAGTTTTTCTGCCTGTTACTGATACATCTATTGTGTCCTGTCAGGGAGAAGCTGGTCCTACTGGAGCCCGTGGAGCTGAAGGCCAACAGGGACCCCGCGGAGAGGCTGGTACCCCAGGATCTCCCGGACCCGCCGGAGCATCGGTTTGTTTGTCATTACTCATCCTGATCATCCAGAAATTGATTTACTCATATAACAACACCATCCATCTTTACACTGTACTTAGTATTTAGCAGTTGTTGACACAATGTGATGCATTGCTTTTTATTCACTGTCTTCATAGGGTAACCCCGGTACTGATGGTATTCCTGGAGCTAAAGGATCTGCTGTAAGTCCACTATTCTTATTCATGATTTTAGAGGCCTCTGTTACCTTCTCTTGTTTTATAATTCAAAATATTACTGTTTTACTTAAATTTCTCATATTTTACCATTTCTTTCTTCTTTGAAGGGTGCACCTGGTATTGCTGGTGCTCCTGGATTCCCCGGACCCCGTGGCCCCCCAGGACCACAGGGAGCAACAGGACCTCTTGGGCCCAAAGGACAGTCTGTAAGTCACCTGGGAAAAATCGGAAACTTTGTGAAACTTTGTGAAACTTTGTGAAACTGCGATACTTGTTCATGTTATGATTATTTATTGTTGTGGTCATCTTCTTTCTTGCCATGTGTAGGGAGACCCTGGTCTTCCTGGATTCAAAGGTGAAGCTGGACCCAAAGGAGAGCTTGTGAGTTGAACAATTAATTTCATTGATTATTGACTGATATAAGAAACATGCCATAGCAACTACAAAAACATATTTTAGAATTAGACTAGATAAATGATTTACTGACATATTTTGATTATTCCAGGGCCCTGCTGGTCCTCAAGGTCCCCCTGGCCCTGCTGGTGAGGAAGGAAAGAGAGGTGCTAGAGGAGAGCCTGGCGCTGCTGGACCACTCGGACCTCCAGGAGAGAGAGTAAGTAATCAGCATATACAATCACATTTTTAAAAAGTGACATTATGAATTAGTTGTGGCTACTTTATGCACAAACTAATCAAATGTGTGTGATTCTTTTCAGGGAGCTCCTGGTAACCGTGGTTTCCCAGGTCAGGATGGTCTTGCTGGTGCTAAGGTGGGTCCTGCGTAAAATGACATTTCTTTAACAGTCATAACTGATTTCAGCTCACTGACACCATTATCATTGTGGCTTTATTTGTGCTCCAATGACTGCAGCACAAGAAAGATACTGTTATGTTCATGAAAGTAGCTGCCGTATTTCTACCAACTTCCATTTCTGTGGTAACTTATATTTAAAGTTGGCCTCCCTCATCTTATCTTCTTCAGGGTGCCCCTGGCGACCGTGGTGTTCCTGGTGCTGCTGGGCCTAAAGGTGCAACTGGAGACCCTGGACGCACAGGAGAGTCTGGCCTTCCCGGAGCCAGAGTGAGTCTTCTTCCCTCATTACCACCCCAGAATCAGTCAGACAGTGTTACTCATTCATAGTCTTCTTAGTCTCAAGGCAGAGGGATGTTTAACATGATTAATTCTTCTTGAATGATGCTGACAATCTCTAAAATTGTATTTGCCTTTCATAGGGTCTTACCGGTCGTCCCGGAGATGCTGGTCCTCAAGGCAAAGTTGGACCCTCTGTGAGTACAATGTTAATCCTCATGTATGTCTTCATATCATGCTTATGAAGACTTGCAGGGTTTCAGTTCTGAAATAATAAAGGGTTTTAAAAAACTAAAAGCAAAGACTGCAGAGCATCTAGGAGTCTTAGACGTGTACCAAATAAAGTGCAAGGTCCCCAGTTTGTATCCCCCCACAGGCCTTTGTTGTATGTCACCATCTCTCTCTCTCTCTCTCTCTCTCTCTCTCTCTCTCTCTCTCTCTCTCTCTGCCTCTCTACTTTTTACTGTCAATTAACGACAAGAATTCCCAACAATGATCTTTAAAAAATGTAAAGTACTCTTTTAGGACTGTAATGATTCACAACAGTTTGCTTTGATAAAATAGGCTAGCATCACAATTTGATACATTTTCATTGAAACAAAATGCACATAAAAGTGTTTTAGAAAGTGATTTACAAATTTACTAGCATGATTAGAGACTTAGAAATGAAAAGAATGAGCAGCTGTTCCATTCAGAGTGGCTTATCAGCAACATTTTTCAGCAAAATTACACACGCTTAAAGAAAAACCGGAAATATCAGCTGAGGTCAATGAACACAACACTCGATTTAGCACATTCTCAAACAAAAGCCTTGTATTGACTAAGGCTTAAGTATATTTTGTACTGTTATTCACAATTTACTTGTAGAGTTGTCCACTATTTCATTCTAGCTTTGAGTCAGAACAGTTAACATGCTCTCCTACCAGCCACAGAGCTTCACGCACAACCTACAAACCACTATTTAGACTTGAGAAGACCTTTTTTTGTGCAATCACAACTTTAAACTCCCAGGTTAATCTATATTATCTGTGTATTTCAGTGCTGATTTTTAATTTTTGTGCCTTCAACAGGGTGCCTCTGGTGAGGATGGTCGCCCCGGCCCACCTGGTCCTCAGGGAGCCCGTGGACAGCCTGGAGTGATGGGATTCCCTGGACCAAAGGGAGCCAATGTAAGTTTGTCAGGATACAGTAGATTGGGAGCAATAGGGGTGTCTTCACTATTACACATAACATGAAAACCTGATAATCTAAAAGACAAAATTAAGTAGCCAAATAACACTACTGTCATAAACCTTGCAGCACTCAAAGGTGAAGAGACTTTCTACAGATAATTGAATGTGTTTTCTCCTCAACAGGGTGAACCTGGAAAGCCAGGAGAGAAGGGACTTGTGGGTCGTACTGGTCTGAGAGTGAGTACATTTTCTCCTTAAATACTTTATCTTCCTTTAAACCTCACAAATGTATACCTCATCTTCTGTCATCAGATTACTTTTCATAATGTAAGTACTCCTCTCTGAACAGGGTCTGTCTGGAAAAGATGGTGAGACTGGTCCTGCTGGACCTCCTGGCCCTGCTGTGAGTATTTCAGTTATGGTTTTAGAGCTTCAACTACTACACTAGAAAGCACATCTATTTTTCTATTATTTAAAATTAACCATCATCATTACATGAAATGAGATCTGTCTTACATTCAGTTTTCACTTGACTTTACCCTTGATTGATCACCTGTGTTTGGGTCTAATCAGGGACCTGCTGGAGAGAGAGGAGAGCAAGGACAGCCTGGACCTTCTGGCTTCCAGGTGAGTTTATTTTCTCATCATACCTCAGATTCAGCAGTCTGACAAACAAAATAATGAATACAATGTCTAATGTGAGAGGAAAATACTTACAGATTTGGTCATAACAGAGTACGTGAAGGAAAATCAACACAGTCATTTCTTTAGCAAAACAGCCAACTTTGACCTAGTCTATATTTACAGATTTAATATAACTAATGTGTTTGTCGTTGTTGGACAGGGTCTGCCTGGACCATCTGGTTCCCCAGGAGAGGCTGGAAAACCTGGAGATCAGGTAAACGTTTACATATTTTCATACAAATGGATTGCTTAGGATGTGTTGGATCTGTTGCTCTATCTTTGTTGATTAACCTCTAGACACAAACTGTTAATATCCTAGAGCCTGTACAGTGCCACCCACAGTACATGCCAAATGATGGTATTTCTGAGTAGCCAAACTTTTCTGGTAAAATAACGATATGGTACACATGGCTGAGATGTGAAGGGAGAACGCTAGATATACAGTAAATGGAGTGAAAGACAAGATAAAACAGCCTCTAGTTCAAGATGTTAAAGGTAACTGCTGCTTATTCAATCAAGCATCAGTCTAACTTAACTCTCATTCTCTAATTGCTGTTGTAAGCAACAAGAAGCCCCTTAAATATCCCAATACTCTAACTGGCTGTTAAACACGCATCAATCTTGGCATTGTTTCAACATTTTTCACATTACATTTTCAGTTAAAATCACTTATTAACCCTGCGACCTGCATTGGGAATCAAATTTTCTTCCAGTAGTTCAATGTCACAGCTTAGATTAAGTTATGATCCTATCTTTAGTCTTTATTTTCATTTTATTTAGTTTATTTTAGTTATGGTGTATTAATTGTATATTTTTTATTAATTGCTATTGCTAAGGATATTAATGAAATTGTTGCTGAAACATTGCAGTTTCCCTTTGGAATTAATAAAGTACTTTATAAATCTATATATCTAAAAAAAACATATTTGAAAGGTTAAACATCTTGAGTTAAGATGTCTTACTTCCTTCCTGCCCAGCAATTTCAACTCACTCCATAACTAAACTACTCTGCTGTCACGGACAGGAAAGCAAACTAATAGCTGAAGATGCAATTTATTTTGTGTATATAATAATGACCTCTCCATGGCGCGGCACTGTAGAAGGCTCATTCCTTACTGCAGAGCAGTTTTTGACACCATACAAATGACTTTCATTACACTGCAACATTCTGGATAGAGGTTATATTTTGTTGTAAAATTAATTGTCTTGGCTGTTCATACTAAGAATAACAATAAAAACTTAATAGAAGTTTTGAGATATTTGTTTGAATGTGTAATTATTCCAAAAACTGTAATAAAACCGTGTTTTTTCTCTCTGTGCAGGGTGTTCCTGGAGAGGGCGGAGCTCCTGGTGCTGTTGGACCAAGAGTGAGTTTCCATGTTCTCATCTTCATTCTCAATGATTTCAAAGCAAATAGTACTATACACACAGCCAGTTATGACATTTATATACTGCTGTCATATACAGTTCATACATAGTAATTTCCATTTTTTTGTTTTATACATTTTCATACACCATGAATTTATCATCCCAACAAAGCACTTTCTCCTCCTCACATTACACAACTGAGCACTTGCTACCATTTCCTGTTTAGCCCACTGATCCAGTGTCTTTTTGTCTCCTAACAGGGTGAACGTGGTTTCCCTGGTGAGAGGGGTGGTGCTGGAGCTCAGGGTCTTCAGGGACCTCGTGGACTTCCTGGAACACCCGGAAGTGATGGACCCAAGGTCAGTGGATGACTCTGAAACAGATTATTATTTAACTGCCTTTCTTACAGGCCAGTGATTATCCTTCATACCTGGCTATACAACAGTACCTCCTCCACAAGTGTTAAAGTATTTACCATGTCCCATGTGCAGCTCGAAAAAACTCAAATTTAGCCCAGAAGAACGTATCATCTCCAATTAAGGCTTTTCTAAGCTGTCTCATCTCCAATATGAAACTAACCTCTCAGGACTTTTAGTTAGGCTCACGTATTGCAATTAAAATCGTCAAGGTAGACTTGTTTATTAATTAGTTTTGAAAAACTATAATTCAAAATACACCTTGGTGTGACTTCAGAATGATTTATTTGTTTACTCAATCATGAAAAGCACAAACAGGATTATTATCAATATATTCTTAAATAATGGGCAGAGAAATATAGAAGAACTTTCTGGTCTTTTTATTCCTTGATGGTCATGCTGAACATGAACCTGCACTCTGCTTAAGTTTAAGGCTTTTTACAACATTTATAAAATACAGTATGTACAAAACGACTCCTTTGATATTGTCAAATTGTGTTGATATTGTAAAAAGAGAACCAGCATGTCTGTCCTCAGATTCAATATGTTCTTTGGAAACTAGCAGACATGACAAATTTGGACTAACAAGTGATCTCCTAATCCTAATTCAGGGAGCTATTGGACCAGCTGGTGCTGCTGGATCCCAGGGACCCCCCGGTCTGCAGGGTATGCCCGGAGAGAGGGGAGCTGGTGGCATCCCAGGACCCAAAGGAGACAGAGTGAGTAACAGATTCTTTTAGAAGTTGTTACAATAGACTTTTATTTTATTTCATTAGTGAAAGTGAATCATTCAGTGTCTAGTATAGTACATGTAAACAGGGTAAATAGAAATTTCATGTGTGTTTAACATGCAGCTTTCCTCTTTGTCCAACAGGGTGACGGCGGATCAAAGGGGCCTGAGGGAGCTCCTGGAAAGGACGGTTCTAGAGTGAGTTCAAAATAAATTCTTGGTTTCTTTTTTTAAATTACAGATTGATGCTTTTTTGACAGCCATCAAACAAAAAACATTCAAACACCCCTAAATGCTCTTCTTACTCATCCACATTCTGTTCTTTCTCAGGGTTTGACTGGACCCATCGGTCCTCCTGGCCCATCTGGACCCAACGGTGCCAAGGTAAGAATAACAGTGTTAACGTTGGATTGTTAAAAGACGACTATCAACTAAGTTTGATTACAATAAACTGTTGGTCATTTTGGTTACATTGGCTGACTGTTTCTCTTCTATTCAGGGTGAGACTGGACCCTCTGGACCTTCTGGTGCTCCCGGTACTCGTGGTGCTCCTGTAAGTACAGCATCTCTGTCATATTTTGTGTCATATGCACAGTACACACCAAGGTTGATCAGCTGGCGTGTGTCGGGGACTAAGCTAGGGCTTGAAAAAATGAAGCTGTTGCTCACAGATTATTAGCATGACAGTAACATAACAGGGGGGATCAAACAGCCACAAGGAAGACAACAAGCTGAGTTTGTACAGCGTAGAGACATTTTCCAGTGATTATAAAACTCAAATGGAACAAGATTGAGACTCTCTAAATGTTTTCATTCATAATTTTGAAACACAAAGAGATGTTTCAGTTTTAGCCTCAAAAAACACACATGGTGAGAGGTAAAGTTAAAGGGTTTTATGAGAGATGGGTTCCTTTTTTACCTTTCATGACAGACCTGACTATATAGATGTATGATCAGACCAGAATTGGTTATTTTGCTGTCACTCCAAGATTGTTTGCAACTTGTATTACAGCTAGAGTAACATAGTTGTGAATATGGAGGCAGGAAAGGATGACAACTGTCATTTTTTGCCCCATTTTCCCCTTTGTAATTACTTATCTATATTTAATGTTATGTTATTTAATGCTGGAGCAGACAGAGAGCTTTTTGTAAATGCAGGGAAGATTTTGAGAAGATATATTTTAAATCAAGGAATAACTGATGATACAAACAGCATCAATATCTGAACCCAAGCTTGCACTGACCGACCATCTCTTCTGTGCTCTTGCAGGGTGACCGTGGTGAGGCTGGTCCTCCTGGGCCTGCTGGCTTTGCTGGACCTCCTGTAAGTAAACTCAAAGCTACAAGATATATTTTGTTTGAATGCAATAACTGAACAAAAATCTATTTTTACTCCCCTTTATTGACATTCTGCTATTGTTACTGTTCTGTTTAAAATATTCAGGGTGCAGATGGTCAGCCTGGTGCCAAGGGAGAGCTTGGTGAGGGTGGACAGAAGGGAGAAGCTGGGGCTCCTGGACCTCAGGGACCATCCGGTGCTCCTGGACCTGTGGTGGGTACTTGACCTCTGCCCCAAATAAAGCCCTGAAGCCAGATGTATATATCTTAGGTCACATTTCTAGATCAGATTAAACTGGCAGTGGAAACACCTTATAAAATGAGGCACAAGACTCTTTAAAGTCACTCTATTGTAATATGAAGATGATTAATTATTTGCTGTTCCTCTTTTTCAGGGACCCACTGGTGTAACTGGACCTAAAGGAGCACGTGGTGCTCAGGGAGCTCCTGTAAGTAACTCCTATCACATGAACAAACCATTTCACAACACTTCACTTAACTAAAGTGCAACAAAATCACTTTCAAAACACTTCACATAAGCAAGATAAGGAGTGAAGAGCTCAAACGATTAGTCGTTTAATCGATTAGTCGATTGACAGAAAATGAATCTGCAACTATTTCGATAATCAATTAATCAAACATCAAGTCACTTTTCAAACAAATGTACCAAACTAAGTTCCAGCCTCTCAACTGTGAGGATTTGCGTTTTTTCTTTTTCTTAAATCATAGTAAATAAATATTTTTTGGGTAAAATAATTATTCTGAAGACATCAACTTGGGCTGTAGGAAATTGTAACATTATTTTTCTCTATTTTCTGACATTTTATTGACCAATCAAGATAGTAATTCACAGATCAATCAATGATGGAAACAATCTTTAGTTGCAGCCCTAATGGAGTGTATAAAAATTTGCTGACATGTAGCCTACAGAGTGGACACACATGCACGTTTGCACACAACATACACAATATCAGGGGTAAATAATATGGATATAAAATATACGGTAAATCAATTTATTAGGCAAATCAAGTGGGTAGACATAGACCAATTTATATGAAAAAGGATTCTATTTTGATCTAATTAGAAATGTTGATAGAGCTAGCTTCACTAACTTAAACAGGTACTAAAGGTAGCAGGGATTCCTCTGCAACCAAGAGAAATCTTATTTACTGTCAAGTAGCAGATCTGTGGATAAGCAGATATTGTAATCAAGGAAGAGATTAAATATATATATATATGTATGACCTGATTCAAGTCAAGTGAAGTTTATTTGTATGACTCAATGTCACACACAGTACTGTACAATATCACATTGGGCTTTACAAACCCACATCAGCAAGCACTTCATCTCAGGCTCTCAAATAAGGAAAAAGTTAAAGACTGACCCCCGCTCCCCAGCCAACTGGGGAAACAACCTAATAATGTCAGATAAATATATAGGAGGATAACTTTAAAATCACCTGTAGCCTACATAGGCAGCATATAGATGGATAATACTTTTATCTTTAAAGTTCAAAGCGATTCTTGAGAATTTTACAGGAGCTTGATTCTGTGCATTCAGAAAAACATACAGCAGTGGTTGCCAAATAGTGGCCCTAGGGCCAAATCCAGCCCCCCAGTAACCATAATATCACCCCAGAGCAAAATTTTCCTCTTTTATTGTTTGCGTCAAAACCTTGACATGACTTTAAAATGAATCTACTTGTATCATTTAATGATAATCAGTGATATGTGTGTCAAACACAAAAAGGTGGCAGTCTAACAGCATGTATGCTACAGTATATGAGTAGTTTTTTTTGCCAGATGAGTATTAATGTAAGCTGCTGTAACTCTGTTGGGAATAGGAAAAATAAAATCTGCCTTCATAGTCAACAGGTTGGGTATGTTTATGTTTACTGAGGTCTCTCTCTCATTGACAGGGTGCCACAGGTTTCCCAGGTGCTGCTGGCAGAGTTGGATCTCCTGGCCCTAATGTGAGTATTTCATCAACAACAAATTCCAAGAAGAGAAATAAGTTTGCGGAGTCAATTTGAAATGATTCATGTTTGTGTTTTTCTTACCTGCTGAAATTCTCTGTCTTTCCATCACAGGGTAACCCTGGCGCTCCTGGCCCTGCTGGCCCTGGCGGTAAAGATGGACCAAAGGGTGCACGTGGTGATGCTGGACCCCCAGGAAGACAGGGAGACGCTGGGCTTCGTGGACCTGCTGGTGCACCAGGAGAGAAGGGAGAGCCTGGAGAGGATGGACCACCTGTGAGTCTCTCTTGTGGTTTGATTTCCTCCTCATATCAGGAGGAAGTCTGATATGAGGAGGTCTTTGAACTCAGGTACAGCCAGATAAGAACACTTCATGACTCAGTCTTCTCTTTCCTGTAGGGTGCTGATGGGCCTTCAGGTCCACAGGGTCTGGCTGGATCTCGTGGTATTGTTGGTTTGCCTGGTCAGCGTGGAGAGAGAGGCTTCCCTGGTCTCCCTGGACCTTCTGTAAGTAACCTCTTGCATGTTTTCTGTTTAGCTGTGTTCCTGTGAAAATTTGATAAGGGCCAGATTGTTATGATTTCTAAAATCTGATTCTTGTACTCTTGTTAGTTATCCTTGAATTTTTGCTATTATCTTCATGATTGATTTCATTGCTTAGTAATGTGACACAAAATATTGATCCACTGAAAGTCAGATTATTCCGAGCCTTCAATTTCTAAGGAGCTACTGACATTTATTAAGTTGATTATGCAAATATTTCCTTTGTGTTTAGGGAGAGCCTGGCAAACAGGGATCATCTGGTTCTGCTGGCGACCGTGGACCTCCTGGACCTGTGGGACCCCCTGGACTTACTGGACCTGCCGGAGAGACTGGAAGAGAGGTCAGAAGTAAACAATAGCAACAACAAAAACTACTCGTTAACAAAATTTTTCTGGTTGTATATACAATGATAATAGAAGAAAATTAAAGGATGGCCATATTAACAATACAATTAGGAAATAATACTTGACAAATCAAATGTGCTCTTGAATTGTTGCATGTCACATCATTAAAAATATGTTTCTGTATCTCAGGGTACCCCTGGAGCAGATGGACCTCCTGGTAGGGACGGATCTGCTGGAGTCAAGGTGAGAGAAACTAGTCCAACCAATCACAGTTTGACAAAAATCTACTAGATCTGCTGGTTTGTTCTGGTGCTGGTGAGATGACTTGTTGACAACCATGCTGTCCTACTTGTTACCCTGACTCATTACCTTGTGTCCTCCTGTAGGGAGAGCGAGGTAACACCGGTCCTGCTGGCGCCCCTGGAGCTCCCGGTGCCCCTGGTGCTCCTGGACCCGTCGGACCACTCGGCAAGCAGGGAGACAGAGGAGAGTCTGTAAGTAACGCAACACACTGTCGGGACCATAGAATAAGTGTTGGGCACTGATTCTCATTTTTAATGTTAATACGAGGAAACACCCACACCTTTCTTTCTTTCTTTAGGGTGCTCAAGGACCTGCAGGACCTCCTGGATCTGCTGGAGCTAGAGGAATGGCTGTGAGTATCATCTCTAACTGCAACCTCATAATTAAGTTTGTTTTAATCAAATTTGATTTAGGTTCTTTAAAGTGCTACACATATGCAGCCATGGATTTTAATACATGTCAAACCTTTATTCCAGGGACCCCAAGGACCACGTGGAGACAAGGGAGAGGCTGGTGAGGCTGGAGAGAGGGGACAGAAGGGTCACCGTGGATTCACTGGTCTTCAGGGTCTTCCTGGACCTCCTGTAAGTAACATAATCATAATGTAAGTATTATCTCATCTGTCTTTTCTCCCACTAATATGTTCTGCTCTGTCTGTCCAAACAGGGTCCCGCTGGAGATAGTGGATCTTCTGGACCTGCAGGACCAAGCGGTGCTAAGGTGAGAAAGCTGAGCAAAAGCAAAGAGCAGAGTAAAAAAAAAAAAACTCTCATTACATTTCCGTCCTATCGCTTTAATACCTGAGATATGTGATGGTAATGAAGGGCACAGGTTAGTCTTTTTGTAATTCTCCAATCACCTGACGAAGATGGGGACAGGAAAGGCCACGTGCTTTAATTACCTACCGCTGTGATAAGATGGGCAGCTGAGGCATTTTGTAATTACTCTCTGCGAGGAGAAGAGGCAGACAGACGGGGGAGACTGATGATTTGTGAAACCACTCCTGCTGAGATCGGAAATGGACTTTAATATCTATTCTAGATTATCACTGTGCATGATAAGGAAAATGAAGGGAAATGTCACCATACAAATAAACTTCATGCATATTAAGACAAAGGGTGTGGAGGTGATTGGGGTAATAGAGGGAAACTGCTGGTGCATTTGAATTACTTAATCAGATTTTTTTTCTTACCCAGACTTCATGGTGGATCTAAAAAATAACTGATGTAGTTTTACACTTTGAACAAGTTCAGGAAATGAAATAAAGTTCTATATTTAAACAACCATGTTAGCATCTGCTGACTTGTACTTAAACACTCACTGCTTCTTTAGGGACCACCTGGACCAAGCGGACCTGCTGGCAAAGATGGATCTAACGGACAGCCTGGCCCCATTGGACCCCCTGGACCTCGTGGACGCTCTGGAGAAAGTGGTCCTCCTGTATGTAACATGCTTAGAAAAATGAAATCTACTATCACTACAAGCCTATGTTATATTTTCATACTGTCTTTCTACACCTGATTGTACAGCCTGATCCATTTCCTGTTTTTGCCCTCCTTCAGGGTCCTCCTGGTAATGCCGGACCCCCTGGTCCTCCTGGACCTCCTGGCCCTGGCATCGATATGTCTGCCTTCGCCGGTCTTGGTCAGACTGAGAAGTCCACTGATCCTCTCAGGTACATGAGGGCTGATGAGGCCTCCAGCTCCCTGAGACAGCACGACGTTGAGGTTGATTCCACACTCAAGTCCCTCAACAACCAGATTGAGAACCTGCGCAGCCCTGACGGCTCCCAGAAGAACCCTGCTCGCACCTGCAGAGACCTGAAACTGTGCCACCCTGAGTGGAAGAGTGGTAAGTAGTGGGGGAGGTGAAGAAGGACAAAAAGAAAGAAAAGGAAGTCTGCTTAGGTCTTGACTTTTGTCCTGTAAGCCTTTTTTTTAACCTCTTAACATCCACCGGATCACCGATGACCTGCTTAAGTCAGTTGTAAGCAGCTTAGCATCACGCAGTAATGAGTAAAAACAACTGACACAATTTGGCCACTTGGAGACGTTTTAGTGAGGTTCAGGGACACCAGGGAGACCACAAACTAAAAACCTCCTAGATCCAATAAGGTTAGGTTTAGAGGTCTAGAATTTTATACAGGTGTGGTTGACAAGATGTAGATTGTATGTGGTGATTTGCATAGTTCTGGCATAAAGCATGTCCTAGTTATGGTTATTCAATTATGACTCATTATAGACAAGGACCAAAAACACTTTTTTGAAGCTTATCTGAACTGATGTAGTTTTGGTTGTGTTTTAGCCACATGCTAAGCACATTTCAAGAAACTAGAAGATGTTGCATTTCAAATGAAGCTTCTGTTATGAGCTTTTCCATTTGGGTGTGCCAAATAGGCAAAAATTAAAAAAAAAAAAAGGGTAGATGTTAAGAGGCTACATATTCTTAACTGGTGAATTACCTCTTGTGAGTGATTCTCTTCTCACTTCTCTTTTAGATGTGTCAAATGTGTCAAAAATGCTCTTAAGTCCTGGGTTGAAAAAGAGCAAAAATCTAAGTAAAACCCTAAAGAAAGAATGTTTACAACCAACTTAGTAATCATCAAACTGCTCACAGATAATTTGACTGTCTTTAGTCTTGATGTAACACCATCACAGCACTGATAATGTCTGTGGAAAGATTGTGCTTCAGTGACATCACCCTGAATTTTTGTGACACCTGAAAACTCACTGAAAACACCTGTTTGGGTGGACAGGTGTTGTTCATATGAACTTTGACTCAGACAATCCTTCTATTCTTGTACTTCTAGATCCCAGTGGGACTTTCTCTTTTGGTAAATTTATCTCTTAACAGCAACAGTATGACAGGTGGAGTTCCACAGGGATCCATTCTCTGGATTCACTGATGTAGTGTACTGAATAAACTTGTGTATAAAAATGTTATATTTACATATCTAACTTTTGCCAAAGTTGCATTTAGTGATTCAGCTTCACTCCTTGTTAACCTACTTCTCTCATCTCTCCAGGTGACTACTGGGTTGATCCCAACATTGGCAGCACAGCTGATGCCATCAAGGTCTTCTGTAACATGGAGACTGGAGAGACCTGCGTCTACCCAAGCATCGCCAAGGTACCAAAGAAGAACTGGTGGACCAGCAAGAGCAAGGACCGCAAGCATGTCTGGTTCGGAGAGACCATGAATGGAGGATTCCATGTAAGTATATTATACAGTACAACACTTTGTAGTAATTTCTTTCAATAAACTGAAGTAAAACTAAATGATCCTCATCATGAGAGCTGCTGATTAACTCCTCAACTTCTTGTCTGGTTGTATAGTTCGACTACTCTCAGGATGGCCCTGCTGCCAGCGCTGCCAGTGTCCAGTTGACCTTCTTGAGGCTTCTGTCCAATGAAGCATCCCAGAACCTCACTTACCACTGCAAGAACAGCATTGCCTACATGGATCAGGCTACAGGCAACCTGAAGAAGGCTTTGCTGCTGCAGGGCTCCAACGATGTGGAGATCCGCGCAGAGGGCAACAGCCGCTTCACATACAGCGTGTTGGAGGATGGCTGCAAGGTGAGAGCTGCAGAATAGAGCCAGAAAATATTCTTTCTCTTAAGTTTTATATATGTAATTGTCATATGCTAAGACTGTTGTTGACACATTTCTCTACTCTTAACCAACAGAAACATACAGACCGGTGGGGCAAGACTGTCTTTGAGTACAAAACACAGAAAACCTCCCGTCTGCCAATTGTGGACATTGCTCCTATGGATATCGGAGGAGCGGATCAGGAGTTCGGAGTGGATGTAGGCGCAGTCTGCTTCTTGTAAAGTGGAATATCACAATGGCCCCCCAAAATAACAGGAAACAAATAAACTCAACCATGAAACACTACACACACTTCCACAATAAAGACGACTGGAAATTATAAAGAAAATTGATACTTTTTCTCTCACAACGAAGTGCTCTCCAAGTTGTACTCCCTGGATGTTAGCACTGAAGGGCACCGGCAATATCTGTACATCACACCAGCATTCTCTGTCAACCCGCTTCCTGAGATCCAGTCATGTTTCCCATGGCCCACTGTTGACGGGAATGAGTCCGAGCCAGGAGGAAGAGGGACCAAGCGAACAAGTTATGGAGAACAGAAACATGACTTGATGTCACTTATTTATTGTCTAACCTGAATGGGCAGAGTTGAGGTAGGACTGGACGGGTTTACTTTGTAAGTATTACAAGCCCCTTTCCACTACAGAACAGCCGCACAACCTCTGTCCCAGTCCTACTCCACCTCCCTCCCTGTTTCCCTCCTGACACACTAATACGGCATTTTGAATCAGTGTAGACCAAAAAAATATTCTCAGTAAGTAAAATCAAATGCAGGTGCTCCAGGCCTGTCCATCATAAGCAGGAGCAAAACCTTTACTGTGTATTATAAATCCTTGGTTCTATTGTTGTAAAAGTCTGTGTTTATAAGCAACCAGATGGTTTTATATATATTTCCACATTATGTGTGTACATGTGTCTATATGCACACCAACACTTTTTGGAACATGAGGTTACATTTGGGATGTGTGTTTCAATGTCCTGTACCCCTTGACTGCCCATCAGAAGAAGGCGATTTGCCCAGTTCTCATCCAAAATTTGTTTTGAAGAATTTGAGGGAAATTTGTTTTGCTCTTTATTGTAGTCATCCAGATTGTTTAAAGCTACCTCACGCTGAAAAACAAAGTGAAAATGTAGAGTTTTAAATCTGAGCTGACCAAAAAATTAGCTTTCAGGTGGATCTGAATGGCCATCTTTGCTTTGGGTTGCTCTCTCTTCAGAAGGTGCTATGAGTTCTGTAATTCACCAAACGCCCCCCACCCTTAATTCCCACTAGCCTCACACAACACACTCACACTCCACCCTGGAGGAGGGGTGCAGTCGGGTAAGACAGGGGAGACAGGGGCTACTTGGAGGCCTCCTCTGGAGTCCAGACCCCAAAGCTGAATGCGGGACTCAAGAGGACGGTCGCTCTAAAACAACCAGGGTGGGTTGTCTCTGTGTGTGTGAGGGCGTGTACATTTTTTTAATTAATTTTATTATGATCATGATCATTTTTGTTTTTATTTTGTTACACTTCTAATTGATGTAAATTGGAAATAAAAGGAAAACCGAATTAAGAATGAAGTTGATTTTTAATTGAGTTTTGAATAAAAACAGAAATGGCGTGGGGAAGTATTTCTTCTTTCAACAGAACCATTCATGTGTGCTTAAATTTGCTTTTTTTGTTACACTTGTATTTCTTGAGGTCAGTTACTCTCAACTGTGAGTGCATAGTGTGTGTGTGAGTGTGTGTGAAAGTTTAAGACTGATGCAAACGTGTAATTTCAGAGAATCTCATAACAAAACAGAACAAAAGTACTGTAGTGGTTCTCCGGTTTCAGGGTGGGGCTGCGCGTCGTCAGCTCCTGTTTGTCTGGACTAATAGGCATAAATAAAGAACATTTTGTTGACTGGAATTAAGTATTTTGTAGAGTAATGATGCATCTAAACAGCTGCATCACTACTTGTCTGTACTGTGGCCTGCTTCCTCTCCGGTCTGTCCTGAGTAATAAAAGCTTGACTTAAGCCTTCACAGTGACATATTCTTATTTAAAATATAATGTGTCATCAGCGATCCCAACATACTGCTTTACATCTCATACATAGGCAGATAAAAATAGACTTCTATGCTGTATGTCAAAGTTATTCTGCTTCTGATAACACAAAAAACATTTAAGATTCTTGTTTAAGACCGGAATAAAATAAACTAGATCACATTTAACTTTAAACAGAAACATTTTGCTCTGCAGCACAAATTCCACCTTTCATCATTATCTCACAATGTCGTCTATTTCGCACAAATGTTTGACAAATCAGAGAACAAACAGCAAGAACTTTCTACACATTTATTGACAATCCATAATAACAAAACAGACTTGTGAGTGTGTGATGGTGGGAGAGGGTCGGTCAAGACATAAGCTCTGTGAAGAGCGACTGATTGGCAAAGTCAGCAGGTCTTTCCTGTGGGCGCTGCAGTGATGGACTGCCATCGAGGCCTAAATGGGGGACGCCGGCGCTCAAGAAGTAGAAAGGCACATGGGTAATTTTGCCAGTGGACCAACACTGAGAACAGACAAAGAAGCATCACTTAATATGGTATGTCTGAAATCACATTATCTATTAAAACAAATGAACATAATATGAGAGAGGAAACAGGAATTTATTTTAAGACTGACCACAGTGAGCAGAGCTCCGTGCTGGAAGTTTGGATGGAACTGCATCAGTCTTGGCTCTGAGCCAGGCTCCCCTTGAACAAAACCACTGAAGAGGGAAACATAAGAAATGTTCAGTACAACACTACCCTGGGAATGCAATACTTCTGAGCTGAACTAAAGTGCATAAATATGAAATACAGCCACACATAGAAGTACAAACCATGGCAAAAGCTCAAAAATGGGCTTTGTTCTTGTCTTGAACACGGCTATCATTGCAGGTCGGGCTGCTGCTTGTGGATCGCCTGAAAGAACAGATTAAACTGAGCCACAAAATATAAATATTGGACAAGATGAGATATTAAAATTTATCCTAAAAATAAAAATCAATGTAATACTTATATAGTTCATGAGGGTTAATAGAAGAAAAATGAGCAAGACCTTTAAGAAGCACTGCAAGCCTCTCTCCTCTTGGGTCCCAGGCCAAAGACTGGATCTCTCCACCAACACTGGCAGACAAATTAGACATTGCTGAGTGACACTAAAACTTCCAGAATCACACATTTTACATTAAAGATTTAAAAATGGAAGAACATACACATTTTGAAATCACTGAGCTCACTGTAAGAAGCTGTAAAGTGAAATTCAGCAGCATTGAATACTGTCTGCCTGCTGATTTGTGCTCATCAGATTTAAGCAAAGTGCTTCAAAACTGTCTTTCTGTTCCTCTGTGGGCTTTTTTGGAAGCCTTATGTTCATCACTGTATTTGGTGTAGTTAGGCTAAATGATGGCCAATTAGCTATTCAGTCCAGAGCTCTTACATGATGTCTCCATCTGGTGTGTTAAAGGTTGTCTCTGATAGGTCAGCCACCACTGCTGCTGCCTGTGGCCCTTTTGATGTGCATGTAGGTACGCCTGCTGAATAACAATGACATCAGAGAGGTACGATTATTTCTCAAAAATGGCATTTATTTTTTAACTTTTTATTTTCATATAAAATACCTGGTTATGTTTGACAGTGTAGTAAAGACTGAGACATTTAACCTGGTGTGTCAGTGAAGGTCAGACCGTAGATGACGGCCTCTCCCTGCACAGTGAAGAGAAGTCGACTCCCGTCTGGACTCCAACAGCCAGACTAACCAAAACAAATGAACAAATTCATAGTTACTTAATAAATCTATGATGTATAAATGTTTTACTACCTTAATGAAGAATGCCTTTAAAATGTGGTGATAAGTCTTCACCTGACAGCGCCCTTTCACACATGGCCAACGCTCACAGGTCCACATCCTGGTCTCCCAAACCCTGAAGAAAAAAACTTAACTCATCCACGTGTAAACGCTCCACTTTCTGTCCACTTATTATCTCATAATACCTGCTAAACTCCAGACTATGCCACTAATCCCTTACATGTTCATAAATATTCATGAAAGGTGAGTGGGCCTCTATTATAACACAGCAAGCGGCTGTGATTGAGGTCCACACGCTGATCATGAAAGAGAAAATTTCACACATAATCATCAGCGGCTTTACATATCTTTAACTTGAAATGTGCTATTGCAGCACTACAATATAGATTAGAAAGATTGGAGACTCTTGTGGAGCTATAAATCTCTGAATAGCCATGCAAAGTGCCGTCTCTAACCTGAACAGGGCCGACGGCGTAGAAGCCAGAACGTGGCTGCCATTAGGGGACCAGGACACGAAGGTGACCCCTCCACCTCCAACGCGCTGAAGCGGCACGCAGCTTTCAGCGGCTACATCCCATACCTGCAAGACACATCGACACCAAAGGAGGAGAAAGATTAACAACCACAGCAATTTAATCATTTCAGGATTTCAGATGAAAGCCTTCTTACCATCATTGCTGTGTCCACAGGCGAGGCCGACACCAGGAGGGATCCACTTGGCGACCAGGCGATGGAAGTGACCGGAGAGTGACCGGGATGAGACAGAACTTGTGCACAACCAGATGAAGGCCTGCATGGGTTGAGAAGAAGAAGAAGAAACACGTATAATGAAGAAAACATGCAGCACAAGAAAAGACAAAGTGCAACAGTATCAGTAAGTTTATACCTGGTTGACAGTGAGCAAGGGTCCACATGCCAGATCAGCAAACAGTTCTGACAAGCGACAGCCAGAGCGGACGCACACAGCGGCTTCCACTGTACTGCCGCGACACTCCTCTGTAGACGGTGCTTCAGCGTGGGCGTTGTGGCGCTGACACAAGAGTACAAAAGGAGACAGAATGACTGAGAAGTCAAAGAACAAAACCGCTCTCTGAGGCTGACACACAGGCGGATTTTGTATGTTTGTAGCCCGTCTTGGACATACTGCTTTGTTGTGATTGGAATCAGAGGTTCACTGTGGCATTAAAGTACTTCAACAGACTGACACTGATATTCTGTTATCACGAATATGGAAAGGTTGACTCTCTCAAGGCTGGTCTCTCCTTTTTTACAGTCTCAGTATCAAAACAGCTAAATAAACTTTATATACAGTATTCTACAGCTCTACATCTTGCACTGTAACACTTTTGTTAACAATCATATGCCCCATTATCTTAGTTTTCTGAATGGAGGTTGTCTGATCTTTTTGTGAAAATTTGTGCTCACGGATTAAAAGCTCATTAATGGTACTCTTTGGGTTGAAAAGTATGCTGATTTGCAAATAAAGCAAAAACACTTTAGGACGACTGATATGCAGCATAGACTTTATTCCATAAAGTGATGTTTCGGCAACAGTGTGGCTTCTTCTGAGTTTAGTCTCGGTACCTTTTGGGGTTGTAGATTTTAATGGAGTCGTCCAGTAGCGCCACAGCAAATTTATCTGTATGAGGATGCCAGGCAAAGGCTCGCACCACGCAGTCAGACCTGGTTAAGCAGAGGAAGATCACCAACTATCAATTCATTGTTCTTTTTTTTAAATACAGTTTCATGCCATTGCTTCAAAACATTGAAAATGTATACAAGGATCCCACAGTTGCGCTAATAATGATGATTATTTTCTTTATCGATTAATATTCCTATCATTTTTCAGATTAAGTGATTAGTCTATAAGACATTGGAAAACAGGAAAAAATGTTCAGCACAATGTTCTGGAGCCAAAAGTGTCGTCACTGAATGTCTTGATCTATCCAACCAACAATTCAAAACCCAAAGATATTCAATTTACTTTATTGCAGGACAGGAAAAAGAAGTAGATTTTCATATTTGTTGATCCTTCAACCATCAAATCTTTGGAATTTGTGCTTGAAATAATAGTTGTCAATTCATTTTCTGTTGATTGACAAAACAAGATTTGCAGCTCTCTCTAAATACTGTCAGTCTTTCACCAAAATGTCTGTTTACCAGTTTTTGAATATATTTTTAATTACTGGTTCACTGAGAGCAAACTGCAATAATTAATTAATCAATTCCTAAATAAACCATATGTTATCAGTTTGTCACTCACCAGTTCAGCACTTGTGAAAATTCAGCAATCATGTTCTCACTACTCAACTGTGGAACAAATGACAAACAGGTGATACACATTTTTAACATATCACAACAAACGTCACATAATCACGAGTATTATTATCGTCAGCAGGCAAAACTTACTGTGAGATGAGGAAACAGGGAGCCATGAAAGGAAGAAACCCTTCGGAGTAACGCCAGGATGCAACCGGAACTCACTGACAACCATTTAGGAACTGCAAGAGTGCAAGACACGGGGGAAGAGTTACTGCATGTGCACATCACTCGATATATTAAGGATCAGTATGAGTTAAACACGACAGAAGATTATTGGCAGCTGACGAACCTTCTTCATGCGAGTTGGTAATTTCATCGAGTAGCCCTGTGAAACCACCATCCCGCCTGGAACAGAGAGAAGCTGCATAAATGATCTTTATTATCGAAAAATAACTGATAAGACCAGAATACTGTGATATGATGCATTGTGATACATCACTGAAATAAAAGTGCTAATACTGCTGCAGGTTGTACAAGTATGACTTAAGAATTTCATTTTCAGTTAATAATAATAATTTTATTTGTATAGCACTTCTCAAAACAACAGTTACAAAGTTAATAAAGTTTATAATAAATTAAAGAAAAATATATTTTGTCTCTAAAAATAGGACAAAATATAAAATAAATAAATAAATAAATAAAATGAACATAGTTGGAAAAAAAAAACATTCAAACACAAGCACAATAGATATGAAGTGAAACTTGTTTTGCAGATTGCAGTGATTTGAGTGATTATGAGGTGCAGCTTTATCCTCCCTTATAAAACATTTTAACAATAGGACTGTTCTGTTTTCAGGCACTTCAAGTGTGTTTTACATTAAAATGAATGATGGCAGGTGTTTACATGTTGCTGTGTGTGCTAAGGTTGCTAAAACAACACGGTACATCTCAGTTGTCCACACGTTTAAATAAAACTGAAAACACTTGATAATTCACAAAGTAAATGTTACTACTACACTTTTGTCTGCAGCACAGTCTGACACTTGTACACACATCACAACATGAACACAGGAGGAGATGAGGGGTCAAACCACCAAGCTGCACCAAATGTTATATGACGAGATCCCATTATATTTCCATTTTAGAATATTTCTCTTTTCAGTTTCACAGACATAGTCTCACAATGTGTTTTGTATTGTAGAATAATCTGTAATCTGATAATATCTAAAACTACAGAGATAAAACATCTGATGAGTAATAAGAAGTTACAGTATAGAAAGAGGTTTGAAGTAGTTTCAAAATAGTGTCGCCCACCACATCATTTGCCCACTAGAGAGCACTGACATGTTTGTTTTTCAGCTGTAAAATGTCCCTCTCATTAGACATGTTGATCACAGTTCATTAAATACTCTTAAAGGGATTCTTAACAAAAATATCAATACTAGCCATAAAATCCTGTGTTGGTCAGGCCACACAACGTGTAAAAGTGACACTGTATGGTGTGTCACTGTCTGTGTTACCTACCATGCTGCTGCACTCCTCATCCACAGTGTTTCAGAGTGGTCCAGAAAAGCTGCCTTGCTGCTGCTCTCTGTGCGACTGTGAAGCTTCAGGGACTCTCGGGGGAAATACAGACTCAGAGGACTTGAATCCTGCAGAAAACACATCAGCAGACACATTTAACCAGTTGTGGAAAGTAACTGTTAGTAAGTATATTTACTCATGTATTGTGCTTAAGTACAATTTTGAGGTACTTGTACTTTACCTGAATATTTCCATTTGATGCTACTTTACACTTCCACTGCACTAGATTCAGAGGGAAATATTGTACTTTCTACTGCACTACATTTATTTGACAGCTTTAGTTACTTTTTCAAAAGAAGATTTGACACAATGGATAATATAACAAGCTTTTAAAATACAACATATTGTTAAAGGTGAAACCAGTGGTTTCCAACTGTCTTACAAAAAGCAGTGTTTAGTCGGGGTCACATTTCAGATGTCTATGAGTTGTTAACAGCTCCACCAAATAGTGATTTTTTTCCTCTAAACTTGTCACATGGTTTCATTTCAATAAATGTTCAAATGATCCAATATTTCACCAAAAATCAAAGTTTAGAGAAAAAGTCCAAAAACTGAAAACAGATTTGTGTATCAGAACTTTGTTGTTTTTTTTCCCTCTCCCATTAATCATCTCACGACCCCTCAGATTTATCTGGTGACCCTTTGGAGGGGCCCGAACTTTCGGTTGAAAATCAGTGGACAAAACTAGCCAACTATATATAAAGTAGTTCAAACTAGCTCCACCTCCAGCAGCTACAACAGTAACATGCTGCTCTAACACTGATGCTTCAGTGTTAATAATCTATTGATGTCATATATAATAATATATCAGTCAGAGGGACCAAACCACTACTTTTACTGCAATACTTTAATTACATTTTGCTGCTACTTAAATAGGACTTTTACTTCTAATGGAGTATTTTTACATTGCTGTATCGGTAACGTTACTTTTGCTTTAGTTAAGGATCTGAATACCTCTTCCACCGATAACGTTACACTACCATGACTAACATCCTTTGAGTCAGACCTGTTTCAGTCGGTCCTCGGTGTTGGTTCCTGACAGCAGCTGGTTGTTGGACTCACACAGGGTGGTCTGTCCGGAGGATAGAGGAGGGGGGAACAGCGCCAGAGAGCACATCTTTGAACACGTTGAAACTGTGCCACCGACCCTGGAAACACACCATCAATTATTAAGTCAAACACTAGCACCAACGGATTTTTTTTTTCATAGGATGGCGAAGTCATGACCCAGCCTACTCTGCCTCTGATTGGCTTACTCTGATATTCTTACCCTAACCCTAAACAACCCAACCAATGACTGTAACAAGTAATAGCCAATCAGAGGCAGAGTAGGGCGGGCCATGACTTCGCCGTCCTAGGAAAAAAAGAGCTAACTGCGGCTAACGGAAGCTAGCCGGCTCTAACTAGTTAACTACTTTAATGTCGGCTCGGTTTTGGCAACAGCTGCTCTTTTTTATCGTTTTATGTATCGTGGAAATTACCTTGTAGTGTGTCCTGATGTAGTGTTGTCAATTATCCTACGCTGCGTTTCCAATCAACAAAGATAAAAGCGCATGCTAAGCTGTTGTGACACTTACGGTTTCCTATTTAAAGTCAGTCCCGCCGTGTAAGCTACGGCAAGTCACAGGATCAAACAGTGCGGACTGCTTAGCACAAACTGCACAGAGCTGATGTGCTGCCCTCCTCAGGACTTTCTTATTCTTACTTATAAAGGAGTTTAGATAGCTGAAATGAAACAACATATGTTCTTATTGTGGTTTGTGTGTTGTTTTGTGTTGTTTTTGCTTTGTTTTGTATGAATGTATGTATGTAAGTATCTTATCTTATCTTATCTTATCTTATCTTATCTTATCTTATCTTATCTTATCTTATAATGATGTCTTTCTCTCCTCATCAGGGATGACAGAGCACATGAACTCTGCTTTTCTCCTGCACCTTCAATTGATTGATTTATCTACTGTGCTTTAATTTCCTTTGTTGCATTTGTCTTCTGTGCATTCATGTACAGTCCCCATTTAGTTGTTACAGTGACTAGTTTATCACGTCTCATCTACTCATCATTGATGTATCATGTCATATTATCTCTTATTATTTAATCTTCTAGATTTTATCAGTCTTTTCTCTGCCTATTTTACTAGTTAGTATTGCCTTTTTATTTATTGCATTTGTTATTATTATTTTATTATTATATTTGTTATTATATTATTTAATTGGTTTTGTTTGCACATAATCTATCTATCTATCTATCTATCTATCTATCTATCTATCTATCTATCTATCTATCTATCTATCTATCTATCTATCTATCTATCTATCCATATATCTGTCTGTCTGGGGCACCAAATACAATACAACTTATTACTGCATTGTAATTGCACTGTAACTGTAGTTCTGGTCTATTGTTATTTAAATCAATTTTTTCATTTTATTTAATCTTTTTTTGTCTTATATCTATTTTTAATTGATTTTAATGTGGGGGTTTATTGCTTATTGTTTAATTTAAATGCTGTTGCATAATGCATTTATTCACCTTATGTAAAGCACTTTGAATTGCCTTTGTGTTTGACAAAGCTTAGCCTTGCCATGGTCAGCTGTGCACCAGCATCCCTTGGAGCCAGTGAGGATTCAGGATGTCTTGCTCAAGGACACATCAGCAATAGCAGCAGCAGCAGGGTGGATGCTGACAGACATGGGGTATGATCCGGGACCGTTCAGGTTGAAACACGGGTCAAACATAGAAATCACCGGATAAAAAGAGGCCCATAATGACACATTATGGAAATGGAAATGATGGAAAACTCATAGCCTAGTTTCGTCTGTGTTGTGCAGGGGGGCGGGGTAGCGCCCCCTTGCGGCACACCTCGCATTTCCGTGACGTCAATTCAGCACTGGGAAGGAGACAGCTCCCTCCCCCCAAAACCCAGCGCGCCTCACGTTGCATGGGTCCCCGGTTATTGATAACACGATTTGCCCGCTGGGATCCATCCCAGTAACGTGAAACTCGTGGATATAGGGACTGGAGATACAAGAGACAGCCCGGACCGAAGAGAAAGAACGATTCGCTCTTAATCACCGACAAATAGAAAGCCGAGCCCACCCCTTCACTTGACAACGCGACATCAACCAGGCAGAAAGGTATGGGAATGTCACACTATCCGGTTAAATGCTGGTTGAATAAGAAATCTGGTATCACAGGACGTTTAGGTATGATGCTCGGTGCGGTAGCGTTCACGCCGCTCACACTGCACCAATGGACTGATCCTGCCAAGAAACGATTCATCGTCGATGAATGCTAGAAAATCATATTTGTGCAGCGAGAAAGCCCACATTCCGAATTATTTGTGTTGATGCCAACATTGAGTAAATGTACAGACGCTGCGGCAGTTTCACTTGGCATGGACCATAGTAGGCATCGGGCTTGCAATTCATGCACGTCGGCTATGATGCTGCTGAGTGTCATCATCACATCCTCGGTTATTTAAAGATTGATCTTCCTGCGTTTGTGTGTGTGTGTGTGTGTGTGCACTGCTCCTTCGCACAGGCCCGGTGGTTGTTTGTTGCCCGTTTTTTCACGCTCCCATTTCGCTCAGTCGCCGTGGCTCTTCTCATGCAGTGGTGCAGTACAAGACATGGAGCTGGTGTAGGATATGTGAATTGGGTACATGTGGCCTCTCTCTCTCTCTCTCTCTCGCTTTCACACACACATGCACGCACGCACGCACGTACGTACGTACACATTCACACCAGAACGGTTATGCAATTCGTCATATTCCTCAGATGCACACAATGCTCTTCAGTTGATGCATGACGAGCAGCATATGGGAGCTGCTGGGTAGCTTTGCTCTGATCATGTCAGACCCTGATGCTGCTCAGAGGGACAGTTAAAGAACAGGTGACAGTCAGGGTTGTGGACTGCACAAGCTCCTTTTGGTAGATTCATTCACAAAGCCCATATCCACTCTGGTTGATGGCTCCACTGGGCAGGCTGGTCTCCCCATTCACAGAGATGAGGTTTTACTGAACAATTCAGACAGAATTTGGTTTTGGAGATGAGTGGTTATGCTGGAGAACTGGCGGACTGCCCAACTCACAGCACGACTCTGCCTTTTTTGGTGTCTTGTATTGCTTGAATGAAAGAAAAGTTTGTCCAAAGTCTGGTAATTTCTTTAAAAATCAGAAGATATACCAGAAGTGAAGTTAGCAGTCATTTCAGCACTGGACAGCTCCATGAGTAACATGGAGCTGTCCAGTGCTGAAGTTAATCTTGGCTTCTTTTTATCTTGTTTTGCAGATGAAGTATGGCTATTGAATGTGTTATAGATCATTCTAATGCATTTGTTATCATAAATCTTCCCCTTTAGGTTTACTTCTCATCTTTCCATCCTCCATCCACCCTAACCTGCTGTGTTGGGGAAACCCCTGATGAGTGGGACCTGTATCCATGAGCCCCGTGCCCCTTCCCCCTCCCTGTCAGGCTTCAGTACCCCCATCTCAGAACCCCCCTATCGAAGACTCGATGGAGACACCCCTGCCTGCACCCCCGAAACGGACCTGACCCCCACACAGTGTGTCCTCCGAAACGTGCTGTCCATTGACACCGGTGGACAGGGGGCACCGGGCGGCAGCAGCCCCACTCCCAGTGATGGACCCCACTTTGACAACAGCGTACTAAAACTACACGAACATGAGGCCTGCCAGTGTGGCGGCGGGGCTGAGGCGGGGCACAGTCCAGAGGCTGGCGCTGTTCGGAGCCAGTCGGAGAACATTCGGCTACAATCAGGAAGTGGAGGTTTTTTGGAGGGACTGTTTGGCTGTCTAAAACCAGTCTGGACCATGATTGGAAAAGCCTACTCCACTGAACACAAACATAGCCATGAAGGTATGTGAAGATAACAGAAAATGTTCCACCTCTATGCTATCTGACCATCTGCTGTGGATAGTATTTTTAAATGTCATAGAACAAAACAAGTCTGACTAGTTTGTGAGTTAAACATGTCAGTCATTCAATATGTGAGATATGTTGTGGTGCCTTTATAACCACAGAGCTGCACCATAGACAATATCTGAGCTCAATGATAAAGCTTGAACTTCATCAGCCTTGAACCAATACAACAATCTACAAATACTACAAGTAAAATCCTATATTTAAGAACAGAAGTATTATCAGCAAATGCTACATAAAGTTTTATAAGCAAAAATGTTTGTTCTGCAGAAAAATTACTGATTTATCATTACATATGGCATTATTACATTATGCATCAGTGCATAACTAGCATTTTCCTTTGCAGCTGGTTGAGGTGGAGTTAGTTTAACTACTTTATATACAGTCAGGTAGTTTAATCCAGAGGTTCCTAACCTAAGGATCTGGCCCCCTTCAAAGGGTCACAAGATGAATCTAAATGGTCATGAGATGATTAATGGGGTAAGGAAGAAGAAAAAAAATCTGCTATCTGCTAAACCATCTGAGAAGTTTAGAGAGGATATGTCTCTTTGGTGGATTTACTAATAGACATCTGAAACATGACCACAGACCCCAACTGACTTCACCTTTGTAAGAGGTCACAAGCCAAAAAGGTTGGGAATCTCTGGTTTAATTTTTAACAATATATTGTATTTTATAAGTTTAATATATGTTTTTTATATAAAATCTTAATCTGAAAAGTAACTATAGTTTTCAGATATATGTAGTGAGGTAAAAAGTGAAATATATCCCCCTGAAATGTAGAGGAGTGGAATAAAGTAGCAGAAAATGGAAATAACCAAGTACAAGTAACTCAAATGCTACAGTACTTGAGACTTTGTTTATGAGTCCTTCAGGCCTGCTTATTCAGTCTTCAGCTACAGTGAGTTTTCACAGCTGGCTAGGGGAAGCGTCGTGAGCATCTGCCTCCGCTGCAGCAGGTCTCCAGAGAGCTTGACACTTCAGTGGACCTCATGAAGAATTGATCTGCCTGTCTCTTTTATTCTGCGCAGCTCATCTCTCTTTAGTGACCATGCTCTCTCACTCATTTGAGTAGTGTCAGTATGACAGATGACACATGGAAAAGACAATGAGCAGATTGTTGTTTTTCCCCTCAATTTTTCACTTATCTCTGTGTAGCCTGATAGAAATGTATTGGTCCAGTGGATAAGTTGTCGATATACCATTTGTTTGAACATGGCAGGCACTTTGTATGATGTAATTGTGTCTTGCCAGCCCTAATGTGTAGCATGGACCTAGCATTTACTCAGCAAACCCTCTGACTCCTCCTTTTTCAAACTGGCAAGAGTGCACATTGACATTTGGAAGCCTTGCAACGTGGGATGGATATAATTTAAGTAATTCCTCTAAGGATGCTCTTGTTTACTTATGATTGATGCATGGAAGAAAAGTTTTTGTATCAATGGTCGTGTTAATTCTGTGTAATGCTCCACAATTTCACGTTTATTCATGTAGTTTTGTTTTTTCGACTTGTTGGTCTGCGTTTAGAGTCCTGGGAGGTTCCCTTTGAGGAAATCTCGGACCTGCAGTGGGTGGGCAGCGGGGCACAGGGGGCCGTCTTCCTCGGAAAGTTCCACGGAGAAGACGTGGCTGTAAAGAAAGTGCGGGACATCAAAGAGACTGAGATCAAACACCTACGCAAACTCAAGCACCCCAACATCATCACTTTCAAGTGAGGAGACTATTGATAGTATACACTTACCAGCCACTTTATTAAGTACACCTGTGTGATCTAATGCAATCCAATACAACAGCTCTGCCATAAATTTTACATTTGCAAAGCTTATACATTTTCAGTTTTTGTTGCCATTGTCAGGAAGGTGATAATTCTCCTTTATGTTTGTTATAGAGGTTGTAGTGGGTGGTGGTGGTGCACTGGAGTGCATTATATTGAATGATGTTCCTAATATTTTGTCCACTCCATTAACATACATGTGGAGGGCAAAATTAGGAACGCTTTTCAATATAATGTACTCCAGTACACCACCACCACCCACTACAACCTCTATAATAAACATAAAGTAGAATTATCACCTTTCTGACAGTGTCAAAAAAATGTATAAGCTTCATAAATGTAGAATTTATGGCAGAGCTGTTTGCATTAGATTTCAGAGATTGCATCAGATTTCAGAGGTGTACCTAAAAAAGTGGCCTGTGGGTGTATTTCACAGGGTCACGTATCAACATACCAATCATTTAATGCATAAATCTGGCTTTGATATAACACTTTCCTTTTCTGTTCACCTTTGCTGTTATTTGACTGCCTTGCTTCCTTCTAGGGGTGTGTGCACACAGGCTCCTTGTTACTGTATCTTGATGGAATACTGTGCCCAAGGCCAGCTGTATGAGGTGTTGAGGGCCGGCCGTAAAATCACCCCCTCCCTCCTGGTTGACTGGTCCATGGGCATTGCAGGCGGCATGAACTACCTACACCTCCACAAAATCATCCACCGAGACCTCAAGTCCCCCAAGTAAGTCAACAGCCTCAACACAGCTTGCCTGAATGAAGAGAGATTCACTCAAACAAGACCTGAAATTTCATGACCGATTTGTAAAATTTACATTTTATGGATCGAGAAAATTAGCGTTATAATCTCACTTTTGCAGTATGCTGATCACACACGACGACCTGGTAAAGATCTCAGACTTCGGCACCTCAAAGGAGCTCAGTGACAAGAGCACCAAAATGTCATTTGCTGGCACCGTAGCCTGGATGGCCCCTGAAGTCATTCGGAATGAGCCAGTGTCAGAAAAGGTGGACATCTGGTAAGTCCGATAAACATTCACATTTTTTTCTAGCGGATAAAGAGACATTATATCAACATGTTTTTTTTCTTGACTCAGTGTAGCAATTTAGCAATTATCTTTAATGTACTGCACTACAGTAGAAGTGCAGATGATGCACCAGTATTGTGGGTTAATGGTTGTGATTTCAATGTTTTAAAGATATTAATTCCTCTGAGGGATTTAAATGCATACATAGTGATATATTATGCATGTGATGACTGACTTATGTGATGTTATATGTATGTCGTTTGTTCTCAAGTCTCTTATTTTAAAATGATCTTGATCCAAATGAGACTTTCTGAATAAAATAAAGCTTTTACTTAACTTTAAGGTCCTTTGGAGTGGTGCTATGGGAGATGCTAACTGGGGAGATCCCTTATAAAGATGTGGACTCATCTGCCATCATCTGGGGTGTGGGTAACAACAGCCTTCAGCTACCCATACCTGAGAGCTGCCCTGACGGCTTCAAGATCCTCCTCAGACAGTGCTGGTGAGCAATTCTTGGATATGGACAGTTGGAATGTAGACAGCAAAAGACAAAAGTGGTAGAAAATGAGCAGTATGAGAGTAGTATACATGAGAAGGTGTCTGTGGTTTAAGGACTTTATTGATGGACACAGTTGTCTTTCCCATCTTGGATTTGCAGGAACTGTAAGCCCAGGAATAGACCTTCTTTCCGTCAGATCCTTCTCCATCTGGATATAGCGTCAGCTGATGTGCTGTCCACTCCGCAAGAGACGTACTTCAAGTCTCAGGTGTGGTTTCTTTTCTGATTCCCTGTGTGAATAACAAATGGGAGAAGAATATCTGTAGATGCACCAAAAGACACACAAATCATACATTTAAATATACAGACATGGATGTACACAAATAGACACAAATGCACCCACATATGCTTAAACAGTAATCAGACAACTGATTAGAGAGCTGGTTCTAAAGTCAGCACTGGGCAGACACAGCTGGTTAATAGAAATGTGCTCTCATCAGGCTGAATGGCGAGAAGAGGTGAAACAGCACTTTGAGAAGATTAAATCTGAGGGTACTTGTCTCCACCGACTCGATGAGGAACTGATCAACCGACGCAGAGAGGAGCTCAGGTTTGTTTTTTACTCACATACATGTTTCATGGCACCTCTTCTCTTGCAGCAGGTTTTCACACTGATGTGCCAGATTAGTACCAGTACACGGTGGTATTTTTGTTAAATTATCTTAGCATACATGTATAAGACCACTTTCACTCTGTCCCATTTCTCAATGTCACTCCTTTGTCCACCCCGTATGCATGAAAATAAGTGCCTTGAGTGCATGTCTATTATAGAGGATTTGGATTCTCTCATGCGGATGCACAATGACGTCAGCAGCCTCTTTTCTTCTCAGGCATGCTTTGGACATCCGTGAGCACTATGAGAGGAAACTGGAGAGGGCTAATAACCTTTATATGGAGCTCAGTGCTGTCATGCTGCAGCTGGAACTCAAAGAGAAAGAGTTGCAGAGGTATGAATAAACCCATGAACACATTTTGGCTTTGGAGGTATGTTTTTGTATAATATTAACATTCTTTATGCACTTTGGTGTCATTTGGTGTTTTTTTCCCCCCAGGAGAGAGCAATCTTTAGATAAGAAGTATCCCGGCTTGTTTAAGCACCACAGCTCCAGACAGAGCAGCTCCTCTAACTCCATGGACAAACTCATCAAGAAGAGAAATGTCCCACAGAAACTGCCTTCAGGAAAGAGGTTTGAGATCTCATTTCAGTGTTTATTTGATAAAAGTTTGATACTCTTATCAAGCTTGTGGATTATAGCTGATGACGAATCCCTCCTACTCTTTCAGGCCAGACATCCTAAAGTCTGAGGTAATCATTCCCAAAATGGATTCCTCCGTGATGCAAGTCACTATCCCAGCCTGCCCCAACAGAAGCTCCACCTCTCCCAGTCGGTCTCGGAGGGTAAAGACCCGCCATCGCAAGCCCGGTAAGGGCAGCAGTGGGGACCTGGCTGGACTTAAGGCAAATCAGTCGTCACCTAATAGGGACACAACTGTCCAGGCTAACAGTTCAACCACTAACACCTCCAAGCAGCTGCTGGAGCCTTCTGCAGCCCTGCGGGGCCTCAGCCACGAGCAGCAGCAGAGGCAGCTGTCCTCCTCCAGCCCTGACCTCATCTGCACCACGCTGGAGGCAGAAGGCCAGGGAAAAGGGGATCCTTCCGTGGGCGGGCTGGAGAGAGGGGGGAGCCTCAGTGCCTCTGCAGGTTTAGGGGGATCAGAAGTGGGGGCAGCCGGTCTGGATGATCTCACAGAAACTCCTCCCCGCAGTGACACTCCCAGTGAGGATGCTGCATCATTCCCATTCTCCAGCAGCCCAGACTCACCGTGTGGGAGGGGGGCGGCAGCAGGGCGGGGATCTCTGGGATCCCCACGCCTGCCCCATGACGGGGAGGACAAAGAGGAGGGAGCCGGTGCTGTGAGGATGCCACGGGGGGCATCGGGGGGAATCGGGAGTCAGCACCTCACACCTTCAGCCATTCTGTACAGGGCAGCTATCACACGCAAACAGGTGAGAGTGCTGGATGTATCTGTTCACATTCCTCAGTATTCTCCTGTGAATACTTTCATAATTTTCACTTGTGCATTTTTCTTGCCTGTGACTACAGAGGCGTGGAGTGTCATCAGAAGAGGAGGAGGGTGAAGTTGACAGTGAGGTTGAGTTACCACGGAGACGGTGAGTTGCTGTCCCTCGTCACTGGAAAATTCCCTCAAGCCATCTTCCCTCACTGACAAGTTGCTGATTTATTTACAGTACTAAATCATTTTGACTTTTACATGGTCAATTCTGTGATTTTAAAACCTTGTATTGTTGTTGTTGGTTTTTTTAATCTCTTTAGACGTCCGACCAGCATCACCAAGTGCCAGTCGGTGTCTACCTTCAGCTCAGAGAACCTGTCGGTGTCAGACGGTGAGGAGGGCCACACTACTGACCACTCCCACAGCGGCACCCCCGACGTGGTCAGCACCAACACAGACGATAGGTTGGACGACCGCAGCGATGACCTCCTCTCTCAGGGATCCGAAATCCCGGCGGACAACACGGATCCTGTGCAGGCTTCCGACGGCCTGTCGGAAAGAGACAGCGCCACGGGCCAGGCCAAAGCTCAGCTGGACGCCGGGCAGAATCCTAATGAGGTAAAGCAGTGCCACAGATGACTGCATGCGTCAGTTTGTAGTTTTCTTACTCTAAAAACACTTATGTCTTTCCGCTCTCTCTTCTCTCAGAGTCGGGCACTGTGCGATGACTCTGACTGCGACAGTGCTGAGCTGGATCAGTCAGGTAGCGGAGAGCTCAGCCGTCCTCCCAGCGCTGGAGCGTGGCTGCCGCCATCTCAACCGCTACCCTATCAGGGGTCTCCGCAGGCGCCTCATACAGGACCTCCATAGACCACGGGACACTCCAGCTACCCTACAGTGAACAACCATCACAGGCGTACACCAATCTGTCAGTGCAGTACATTACTGTTGTCATGAGGGATCACACCTACTACACCACTCAGACTATGACAAGTTGACTTATGGTGTCTCATAAGTTTGTTGGCTGGCAAACCTACATCAGATGACATAGGACATTTGTCATAACCTGACATCATATTTTTTGGCAGCTTGTGACATCAGATAAATGTCATGTAAGTTCAGTAGGGTTTTCTAGGCAAAATAGTTACCAAGGTAACCGTAGCCACCGCTCCAGTTTAGCAAAAACCCTTCCACAGACACACACGCACAAGACACCACACTCTTAGTCCTTTAAACACTCTAACCCTCACTCTGGGAGCATCCTGATACTCCATACACTAATGCATTAAATACTAATGAATAATAATGTAAATATCCATTACATACCACATGAGAAATATCTAACTTTATTTTATTTGTAAGATAAAAATGTAAGACTAAACGGTATGCAGCCCTGTGAACAAATGCATGACTACATGTTTATAATTTATGGTTCGAATGTGTCCGTTTTATATTTTGTGAAAGTTTACACTTTTTTAATCCTGAAAGTATTACTTCAGTTATTTTGTTTATGTTAATAAATGTCAGCACTGAAAAAAAAGGGGGGAAAAAAAGTCAAAATGGAATGAAAATCTCACCAAGACATCAATCATGATGCGTAATTAGGGTTCTCAGTAGGTAATATATATTATTTTTTTTAACCCTCCTAACTACTGAGTTTCAAATACACGGAAGACATGCGTGAGGTTTTTATTAAGGTTATCGAATTTGTGATAGAATGGGAGACCTTTGAGTTCACTCAAAAAGCACTTCTACTATTGTACAGTAGATACTGCTCTACCGGTTTCTGAAATTGTTGTCTTTTATTATTAGGATGCACAGCAATGACCTCTTCTGACACGCACTAGTATTTCTAACCAAGCTAACATCTTATGCTTCAACTCTCTCAGCAACAACACTGGTGCAGGTGCTTCAGTGATGAACACACACAGGTGAAGGTGCTTTTGTACAGAACCACAAGGACTCCTATAGTTCACGATGTTGGTAGGCTTCTTAAAAACCTCCACTGTTCCTTTTACCCTTTAAGATTACTGCGGAAGTAGCCAGATAAGGAATAGAGCACTTCTCTGTGGTGGTTACTAGTCGAAAAAAAAAAAGTAAGTATCCTTTGGGTTTGAATAGAAATGTTTTGTTTTTATACAGCATTGCACATTGTACCTGTAACATAGGAATTATATCAAAAAGCAAAATATTATGAGCAACAATAAATAATGTATTGGTTAAAAAAAAAAAAAAAAAGTGTGATGTTTGCTTAAAAAGACGGGTCGTGTTATAGCTACAGTTTGTGCTGTTGCTACATCACATAAAAACAGCTAAAAGATAAATAAATGACTATTTTCAACGACTCTAAGCATGCCCAAACTGTTCTAGTGTCATTTACTGACTTACAGTTTTGCCCTTTCACACCTGTATGCCATTAAAATAAGATTCCCCCCATGAGACAGGACAATGTTTTTGGATTATCAATAAATCTGAGCTTGATAACGGGTCAATAAAAAAAAGGTGTCTTGTCAGCTGACTAAAACATGAATCAACATATGAATGAGCGAGGCACGTTCAAGCATTTCACATCTTTTTTTTAATTTCTGCATTTCATTTCTTCAACAATTTAATTGCACCCAGATCTACAATAGTTTGAAAACGTGCACAAAAACGTGAGTTTCTTCATCCTGCAAAGAATAAAAAATAAAATCTGACCCAGGCAAAAAAGGATAGCAGGAAACTAGTGTTAATTCTATAATTCTCCTTCTAGTTAATCATAATTTAATACCTCAGCATAATATACTTATAAAGACCAACATGTCTTGTAGTTTTGCCCCTTGCAGCATTCCCCAGCCCTGCAGTTAAAAAAAATATTTTCTCTATTTAAAACAAACATTTCAATGTTATCATTATTATCATCATCATCGTCATTACTATGGTCTTAGTAATTTCAGAGAAAAGAAAATATTTTCCTCTCATTCAGGCCCACTCCTGGTGACCAAGGCCCACCCACCCTTATCAGAATCCAATACACAACAATACTCAAAAATCCTGATCGAGAAATAAAAACGGATGGAAACACAGGAATGACACAAAACAATTACTCAGCAAATTAGAGGTGAGACAAAATGTAGCTTAAAATTCTCCTTTGAACCCCCGCTTAACAAGGGATAAATTACCTTCTGACTAAAGAGGTTTTTTCTCCTGCATACATCTTCAACTGGAGATCATTTACACCCATTTAAAACCCGTCACACCCACAAATGCCTCATTCAGGAAGTACAGCTTCAAATAGAAGATGGCAAATATCAATGAATTCTACTCTTAACAAGGAGCTGCGTATTAAATAAAAATAAATAGATATTTTAAAAAGGAAGGGAAAGAACAGTCCATCTATAATGTTATTGTGTCTTTTTTTCTTCATTTTTACATTTTCTAAGAAAAATCTGACATAAGAAAAACATTATTTATGCCTTTTCAGATTTTTCTAAAACGTTTTACCTATATCAAGAAGATCATACAGATATACAGCAAAACAAAGGAAAAAAATACAACAGAAGGAAGTCTTTAAAAACTATATGCAAAGGGAATTTAAAAACATAATAAATAAATAAAATACCATTATCATGATGATGGTATAATTACAACTGAGGTGTCTAACCAAAGCAGAGGAGAAAACAGTGAGTTTATAGTACTTGGTTTTTGCATTAAGTTCAATAAGGGACCTCTTGGTAAAAAGTAGGGGGAGGGGTTCCATTAGGTGCTGATGAAGATCCTCCATGTCAGTTGGCTGCGAGTCCAGTAGCTTCAGAAGACAGCCTGAGTACAACAACAAAAACAAGAACATACAATTTCAACCTTAAAATTCTTAAAAACATTTGAGCTCATACAGCAAACTTAAAAGAATTAGACAATGAGACATTACTTCATGTGTTTGTGGATTTTAAAATGACACAATGACTTTGAGGTTTACGGTAAAATAAGGTAACATTTTTCTGAAGCTGCCTCTGACATTCAGACAACATTCATGGTTATCAAGAGTTTAAGCAGGGGAGGAGCTGTGTTTCATGATGCTAAACTCTATAATTGCAGTGCAAAGTTTGAGTTATCCCCCCAGTATGGTAGGGTTGGATATTGTTTGAATTTTATCAATTCTGAATCTGCTTATTGATTCTGGTTTTTAAAAAGAAGTCAAATATTTAGATAACAAAAATATCTTTATTCTTTTAAGTGTTTACTTTGACTTTTACTGTTTCATTAAAATAATTGATTTAAAAGTCTTTTGTAACTGAACTGAACAAATTCAGATGCTCGACCACTTAAAATGATGTCGTTCTATAAAGCCTTGCCAATGTGAAATTTAAAATAAACGTATTGTGTCTGTCAGTCACCAAGGCCCTTCGAAACACTCCAGAAAAATAGAGCTGTAGAAAAACATTGTGCTAGTTTTTCCATGCTAGCGTATCCTTGCAATGAAACTCAAAAAAAAAGCACAAAATACAAAGCTTCTGGTTGCTGTGTGCTCCAAATGAAATACTAAAAGCAGCGAAGTAATGAAATACTAAAGCAGCGTTAGAAATGACTCTAAAGTCCGTCTGAGCAAGATGCTAGAACTAAAGTGCATTCAGTGCACAACACCTAGCTGCAAACAAATAAACAAAGTCAATACATAAAAACAGAGGGTGTGTCACGGCTAGTTATCCCTGACCCTACTGGAGGCTCTAGCGCCGGCTGATGACACACTCCAGCTCGGAGACCGCAACACATCAAACACTGAACGTTCTTTTAGAGCAACGCTGTGCCGCCTTAAATATTTGGTCAAATTTACTGTGCAATCTGACTTACAGCTAATTAGCATGCATTGCGTCAGGTTCCGGCAGACAGCCACATCCTTGCAGATATGTAGCCTTTGTTTGCAGTAATTAAGGGTTATCGAGTAGGATTGGGCAATATATCGATATTATATCAATATCGTGATATGAGACTAAATATTGTCTTATATTTAGGATGCTGTAATATCATATTATGTCATAAGTGTTGATTTTTCCTGGTTTTAAAGGCTGAATTACACTGAAGTGTTGTAATTTTCTGAGCTTACCAGACTGTTGTAGCTGTTCTATTATTTGCTTTTACCCACTTAGTCATTATATCCACAATACTGATGATTATTTATCAAAAATATCTCATTGTGTAAATATTTTGTGAAAGCACCAATAGTCATCCCTACAATATTGTCACAATATAGATAGAGGTATTTGGTCAAAATATTGTGATATTTAATTTTGTCCACATCGCCCAGCCCTATTATCACTTTTAGGAACTGATAAGCAGAACAGAAATTACATTTTTTTAATACCCAGTTCTTGACATTTTGGATTTGGGTCTAATTTGGAACCAGTTTTCAATGCTACCGTGCTGCTGGTCGTCTGCCACGCCAAAATAATAGACAAAATGTGATTTCTCAGAAACGAAGCTGGAATAATTGATACTAGTGGTCATAATATAAACCTACAGGACAGTTACATTATCGTTTAAAGAAAACTTTGTTACAGAATGGGTAAAACCAGCAGCCCCTCTCATTTCACAACTCTATTTGGATGGATCTTACTGACCCCACTGCAGAATATTGGCCACGCTTGTTTTTATAGACAGATTACAGATTTTTCCGTCTTTTATCACACAGTAAGTGAACTGTAAAAGCTGCCTTAAGGTATAGTAGTCTCATGCGAATAAAGCTTTGGTAAATATTGAACATTTTCATTTGGGGAGGAAAAGGATTCTCAGCCTTTTCTCTTATTATTACTATTAATAATAAGCACAAGGACACGCAACTAAGTCTTTGGCTCGACTGCTGGCCAGCCAAATGGACATAAAGTACAGAAAACACCAGAAAATAAGTTAAAAGAAGCTTTTTATCATCATGTTATTCTCCTGTGAATGCTGAAACTCTAGAAATACTCCTCATCATATCAAAACTGACAAACAGCACTCTAAAATATTTTGCCATTTCACCTACAAAATAAACAGTCAGACCTAAAATTCTGCTTTGTTCCTGTCAACTTGCTGCACTGTGATGGATGTGTTTCACTAGCAAAAACGCCTCTTACCGGGCATTGATCAGGTACTCAGCCAGGCTGATACTGGCATGAGAGCCAGTGATGGTGACCTGTCTGTCAGTTGAGCCCTCCACAGGGTTGGCAATCTTGATCTGAGCCCCTGACATCTGACGGATCTCATTGATCTTTGCGCCCTGACGGCCAATGATGCAGCCAATGAGCTGAGGGAAAAGAAATATGTGAGCATGCACCAAAATATTCAAAATACGCAAGCAGCAAGAAAATAGGCAACTTTAAATTAAAAAAAAATAATAAAAAAAAGCAGGATGCATCTCTGCTAAAGCAACAATACACAGATGGTAAATATTGGCAAGAAGAGTAAATAAGCAAAAGGAGATAAATGCGACTTACATCGTTTGGAATGGTCAGCTCATGTGAGCCAGTTTGTGCAGAGGCATCCATCCCAGCTGTAGAAATACAAAGAAACCCCCATGAGAGTGTTGATTGGGTGGATTATTACAGATCTACTGCAATCACATTCCCTCTTTCAATCTGTCCACCTACCCTGGAAGCCCTGGTTGCTATGTGCAATGGGGAAGGGGCTCTGCTGCATGGCCAGCTGGTGAAGTTTGGTGAGCTGTTGATAGAACGGACGAAAGGACACGGAGAGCAAACAGACAGAAATTATGTGTGAGGAAAAATCTAATAAGACACTTTAAAAGCTGAAATTTTGTTATAATCCCCCTTTAATATAGATTGTTGTGATAATGAGAGGAAAATATGAAATGGAACATAGGACCCATGATTTATCTTAAAACTCAAACAAACATTAATGTTAATATTTAGTAAAGTTCAATCTTTGGAATTATTAAATGGATGTCTGTGTGAGACAGTGGTGGTTGGAAAAATAAGAGTCAGAGGGATGAAATAAGAAGGTGGCATGGTTTCCCAGGACCGAACTTGCAAATATATTGGATCACTTACAGAAGGCCCTTCACTTACATCAGGCTGTGGAATGGCGTGCTGCCCTTGGACAGCGTATGCCTGCAAGGAGAGAACAGCACTTAGGAGGGTGTGACAGTGTCACACAGAGTGTACTCCAATATCCATAAGTCCTCTGTCCTTGGTGTGCTACAAGAACAAAGCCAGGCGAGCTACAGACCAGCACACCAGCAGCTCTAGACTGACAGTTCATGTATAATTTTATTTTTTTTTGACCAGAGATGGGAATATCTTTCCCCAGAAAAAACATCAGATTATTCAGGCCGAGCAGTATCAGTGTCAACCTCAAGAGGAACAAACAAATGCTTTCGTTGCTTACCTGACCACCTGCAAAGATGACAGGAGAGCCTGAGGGTTTGGGTCTGTACGGGATGGTCACTCCCTTCGGTGGGGACTGAGAAAACAGAAACATATAATATTGACTCTTCGATTCAGTTAACATTCACAGTAACACTGAAAATAATAATCCATCAAGGGTATTAATAACAATTCTCAAGCAGTAAAAGCAGCATTACATTACAGTGTTTTTTGGGAGGGAGGTTTGTGCAGCTGTGGTGGTTTTGAGTGTCAATTCCACATTTGTCACATATCTGTTGCTGTTTGGGTCTATACTTTTTTTTAGTTTTAGATAATACAATGACACAATTACATTATTTATTTTCATTTCACACTTTCTCTTGTTGTGGTGGCACACCATTGTTAAATGAATATAGAGGAAACACTGATCAGTCTTTACCTCGAGCATGACGACACAGATCTGCTTGACACACTCAATAATGGACTGTGGGGTCCCTGCAACGGTGATGGCACGCTCTGTTGAGTTGGGTAACATGTCCCCTGCTACTTGTACCTGAGCTCCTGCTGACTGTGGAGACACACAAACACACACACAAATACACAACAGTTACAACACATCAGGAATAAGATACAGGCTCAAACATTACAAAAAAAAAAGACAGAAATATGATAACAAACCTCTCTGATTTCCTTGATCTTGCAGCCACCCTTGCCAATGAGTGAGCCACACTGGCTGGCAGGCACGACGAGGCGCATGGTGACTGGCGGTTTGCTGGTGGCCGTACTGTTAGTCATTGAGGTGCTGATGTCCTGCAAGGCAAGTGAAACCAAAATAAAACTTAGGAAAATTTGAAACTCAACTTTACAGCTATAATATGTTTCCTTTCAAACGTAATGAGCAACTCCAACCTCCTCCAGTTTCTCAATGATCATGGAGAAGGCTTTGAAAATGGAGGTGGTGGGTCCCGCGAGGGTTATGATCCTCTCCGGACAGTTCCCCTCTGAGATGTTGATGCGAGCGCCACTCTGCACAGGCAGACAAACAAAACAGGAAATACTGAATTAGTCGCAGAGTTATCACATGAGTCAATGTCACAATATTGAACATGTTTCTTCCTGTTATCCCCACATGTCTAAGAAAATCATCTTACCTCCTCTCTCATCTTCTTAACTGACTCTCCTTTCTGTAATGAAAACAAAAATACTGTTATATTTACAAAACAGACCAAAGGATAAGATGTAGATAGCATCATTCTGGCAGTAAAACACAACTTACTTTGCCAATAATGCTTCCAACCTCCTGCAGAAGAGAAGAAAAAAAAGCATGTTAGAGCAATAAATGCATTCTTCATGGTCACCAGCACAGAAAAGCTGAAGTTGTTTTCATTTCTGCAATAACTTAAGCACAGGCTGCCCTGATTCAACTGAGGAACGAATTCAGACAGAACTAGAGTGGGACTCAAATATTAATTCAGTTATCAAGCATTGCATGCAGTCACACTCACCTTCCCATGCATGAGTAGCCTGATGGTTAAGGTGACATTAAGTCCTCCTTCAACCAGACTCGAGTCCATTGCTGCAGATGAATCCAGAGTGTAAACTGGCCAACAAAGTGAGTCTTTGGTCACTGGCTGAATGTCTGCAAATAGGAAAATGTGGCCATCAGAAACAAATGTAGCGCCTAGAAACTAAGAGGACATCTCAGAAGAAACATTGTTTACTAAAAAGCTGCTGTCAGTGCAGATCAATGAAGTGATGCAAGCAGTTACCCTCTCGTAGACTAGAGCTTGGGACTGTATGTTAATGACATTTGCTAGCCACTTCGAAAGAATGAGACGTTTCATTCCTGTAATTCACATTAAACTGGCCCGAGTCCACTCATTCACGTTAGCACAATTGACCCACTGTCTCCAAGTGGCAACGTCTATTTCCTGGCATTGGACAGCTGTGGCGACACAGCGTGTCGCTTCATTTTACTAAAAGGCATAAATGTAAACTTTCACAACTTCCACTTTATATTATAGTGACTTTGTGTCGAGTGAGCATCGACAGTAATAACTGAAGGGGTCACAGCATAACGGTAGCCTCGCTAAACATATTTTAGGCAGAGCATCACAGCTAGTCACGCAAGCAACACGGCTAACTTAAGTTAGCTACCGTAACATTTCTATCGCAACTTCTTAATTCCATTGCCGCATGTTCGACTTGAATGCTGGGATATTTAACCACCACCATCTGTAGGAAACACATAATTAACAGCGGCATGCTAGTAACTCCTGATCGACCACTGAGTTAAATACAGTTCGGTAATTTTCCATCCAGCTTGCTAGCTTTAGTAGCATCGTCTGATCCAGGAAATAGTCTGATCCCGCGGCCTACAGAGTTACCCCCTGTCCTTCACTCTGAAAGGAAAGCAGGGAAAAAAACAAACACAACAAAGCCATATCTCGGAAAGTCTTACCCGAACCGTCCCTTGAAGTGTGTTCAGGGGGTGGGTAGGGTGGCAAGGGTGGAGGGGAGAGGTTCGGGAGGGAGTTTTAAAAGGATCCGGGGAAGAGGGAAGAGACGCCGCTGTTCGATCGGACTCCACTCTTCTGCTTAGCACAAAAGACAAAATGCGTTCAACTTTGACCTCTCACCTGCCCCGCCCCTCAACCCGGGTCAACCCCGCCCACTTGGCTCTCTGCCCCTCCCCCTAAATATCCACACGTTTTCATTTAAAATAACAATCTGATCAATTTATCTGTTTCTAATGCTACAAGTGATTTACACGCTCATTTTTTGTGGTCAATAAAGTCAAAGAAGTTTCATATAGAGAAGTTCATAAATGTTGCCCCTCTAAATATTTATTCTGGAAATTTAAAGATCCCTTCCAGACATGTATTAAAACATATAAAAATACTCTGCTTCGAACAATATTATAATAATGTTTTTTCCAAGTATAATTACCACATTTATATCCTTAAAATGGCATCTACTCTTTGTTCCTTATTAAAAAAATCTGGAATCCCTGAATATGCAAATATTTTTATTTCAAAAGTTTTCTGCTGGACACAAGATGTTTCCTACATCACTGTACGGTCCATTCTCAGTGTTTGTGCACTGGGAGCTTCAAGTTTCCACATCACACTTGTGTAAGTTGAATATTGGACCAGAATTGGCTTCCAAAGTAGTAGTGATGTCACAAACCATGCTCGTAGGTCCACCCATAAAATCAAATTATCAATGAGCACAGAGAAACTTTCCACTTTCAGCAGATTAATGTAAAAAACAGTCTTCTAGTGTCAAAATGTGCATATACACCATTATGCAGAGTGAAGCTCAAACATCTAACAGTAGGAACAAGAAGAAGAACATATTTTTCAGTGTAAGAGGACTTTAAGAGCATTGAGTCACTAATTTTCAGTTGTGGAAGAACTACTCAGATCTTTCACTTAAAGGATAGGCTCACAGTTTTTCAAGTCTGTCTTAAAACAACAGTCAGGTGCCCAAATGGACACTGGAAGAGGTTTTCCTCGCTGTAATAATTCCTCCTGTTCATACTGGCTATTAAAAGATCCCCTTCAAATGTGCTTTCAATGTAAGTGATGGGGGCCAAAATCCACAGTGTGTCTACACAGGTGTTTTGCTCAAAAATGCATTTAAAAGTTTATCTGAAGCTTATATGAGGCTTCCGCAGTCTGAGTTAGTCATATCAAGTGGATATCTGCCACATTTACAGTCTTTTTAGCATAAAATTCCCTCTTTGTGTTTCCTCAGACAGTGTTTCCCTGTTGAGCTGCAGTGGAAGTATAGTAACAAAAAGAGGGACTTAGGCACTAAAAAGACTGTAACATTGAAAGATATCTACTTGGTTTGACTAATTTGGATAGCTGAAGCTCCATATTAGCTTCAAATAAACTATTAAATACATTTTTGCACAGAAGGCTTGTGAATTTTGTCCCCCATCACTTACATTGTAATTGCATTATGAAGGGATCTTCTAATTGTCAGTATGAATAGGAGGAATGATTATGGCAAGAAAAACCTCTTTCAATGTTAATTTGTGCAGCTGACTGTTGCTTCAACACAGACATGAAAAACTGTGAACCCGTCCTTAAAGAGCTTTGAGTCAATACTGTAACAATAACACTGCAACAAATTTTGGAAAGATCTTTGTTTCATTTCTCATGTGTGACTTTGCATTTTGATATGGAGATTAGATTTTTTTGTATTCACAAGTAAGAGTAAAATATATGCAAAACAGCATTTTTAATCAACTTTACTATCCTTCAAATACTTTATAAGCTACACAAGTTTGAAAAGGTGAACCCGTCCTTTTGTTATTACTCAGTCTTCCATTAAGACTGTCTTTCCCTCTGAAAACAAGACTTTATATAATTTAAGTCATTTTATTTTTATTTATGCTATGCCCCTGAACTGAACAATGAAGAACAGGAGAGAAGAAAAAAAATAATAAAACATTAAATATGAGGCTGCTTTGTGGCCAGGAGGAGACAAGCTATCACTATCTAGTTTATGGAAATGACAATGAACTGGTGAACACTTTATGAGACTAGATACACTTTAACAGATGAAAAATAGGAGAATATTTATACTTATTCCTGAATTGAGTGTTGAATCACACTAAATTAAATTAATATTATACAGTTTGTTCATTCTAATACAGTCCCAGTTGTGGAATGTAATGTACATATTTATTTTTACTTGTTGGAGAATTGGATGCATTTACTTTTAATTAAGTTAAGGATCTGAATACTTGTTCCAGAGTTTTCAGTCATGAGTGAATAAACTTTTCCGCTATATTTAAGGCTGCAAAAACTAACTCAACTAAACTTAAACTCAGAACCACAAATATGATGATATGAATATGAAGAATCAGTTGCTGCCACCATTCATGGTTGTGCTTGAATTTCACCGTGAGAGCAACTAGCCTCCAAAAAACGCCAAGAAGGAAAATAAATCATAGATTACAGTAATTATAGATCATTTGAGGATTTCTTACTTCAGCAGTGGTGGAAGAAGTAATTCAAAATGTTACTTAAGAAAAATTACAGAAGTATTATCAGCAAAATGTGCTTAAAGTATTAAAAGTAAAAGTACTTGGCTTCTGCTAGAGTGTTATATAGTTATAGTATATTATATTGTTTGTTTTATCACTAACAAATACATGTAAGAGCATTTTAATGCGGTAGTTTATCATTGTGGAGCCAATTTTAGATACTTTGGGTAGATTAATAGTAATATTGCTGTATTATATTATATAAGTGTATCATATGTTTTTTTTAAATAATAGAATAATAATACAATTTATTTATATAGCATCTTTCACACAAAGTGCACAACACATTTTTTTAAACGCACAATATGAAATTTCAGCCGCTAGGGGTCTCTCAATCAAAACAATAACAAAAGACGGAGTGCCATGTCCGTGTGAAGTAGCAAGGGATCATGGGAGTTGTTGTCTTCATTGTTAAACAACCAGCTTCTCCAGGTTAGGATTACACATTACCCGTAGAGGTCTCCTCCTCTCCAAAACAAACGGACCCGGTGATTACAGGTAATAAAGCAGTTTCACCTAAAAAAAAAAGTCAGTGTTTCTCCGACGATGTTCAGCGAGCACCGGACGTCCGGTATGGGCTGTTAGCTGAGCTGCTACCAACATTTGTTTGGTTTATTGCTCTTATAACTTTAGATTCAGACGTTCAGCAGGTTTCTACCGGGAGCCGAATTATCCGTAGAGGTCTCCTCTTCTCCAAAAACAAACATACACGCAGATTAAACTAGGTAAAAATACTAATGAAAGCAATTTCACCTAAAACAATTGGCGTTTTATCCGGTGATGTTTGGCGAGCACCGGACATCCGGTAGGGGCTGTTAGTCAAGCTGCTGCTAACGTTTGTCTTGTTTATTTCTCTTATAATTTAAGATCCAGGCGTCCGGCAGGTTTCTACAGGGAGCCAAATTATCCGCAGAGGTCTCCTCCTCTCCAAAAACAAACGTACACGCAGATTAAAATAGTTAAAAATACTGAATAAAGCTGTTTCACCTAAAAAATAAAAAAATAAAAAAAAATAAATAAATGTTTCTCCGACGACTAAAATCCTTCATCCGGCTAAAAGATATCGTTAAAAACAACCAAAATTTATCATGAAAATGTGACTTAAAACTGAATAAAAGTCAATTTAAAACAGTTTCTGTCAAACAACCACAATACTGATGTATTATCTTGTATGTGTGTAAGTTACTCTTTGGTAGAAGCCATTGTGGCAAACTACCATAACGCCGATGTATTATCTTGCATGTGTGTAAGTTACTCTTTGGTAGACGCCATTGTGGCAAACTACCATAACGGCGAAGTATTATCTTGTATGTGTGTAAGTTACTCTTTGGTAGATGCAATTGGTAGCGGACAAACACAACGCCGAGGTGTGCATCTTGTGCACTATACTCTTTGGTAGAGGGGTCTGACGCCATTGACAGGTGACCAAATGAAACGGTCCGTTACCTTGATTAAAATTACAGATTTCTGAGGGTTTGAAAAATGTTGGAAACATTTGGGATAATGTAAGTACACAACTAAACAAAATATACAACATAGGTCTAGTTGTTTTTAGACCTTTTAATGCAGAATAATAAAAAAAAGAGCAGAAAATTTACACAACAGTTAGAATATTAAAATATAATGATAATAATAATAATTATACATTTTATTTAAAGGCACCTTTCATGACACTCAAGGTCATCTTACATCATATAAGATAAATCATACAATAAACAATAAGTGATAATAGAACATCAGTACAATCATCAATAAAACATGCAATAAACAACAGAGCAAAGCTCAGTATTATTTTTATGTAAAATCTTGATCTGAAAGTAACTAAGTGGCAAATAAATGTAGTGGAGTAGAAGTACACAGTAGCATAAAATGGAAATACTCAAGTAAAATACAACAATCTCAAATGTATACTTCAGTACAGTACCTGAGTAAATGTAATGATAACACCGCACATTTACTGGCACACTTGTTGTCACCACCTAGTTAGTGTATATTATCCTTACTTTCCATATTTTTAATGAGGATGAATGAAGACAGCTACATTGGATTGTGTCCTCTGAAGCTTTTCTCCTGCCACTGATGATACGCTGCTGCAATTATCTGTAAAATCCAATAGATGGCACAATAACACCAAGAGTACTCTGTGTCAGTAATCTGAATTTTCAGTCCTCTTTTAAATCCTGCATCATTTCTGGCAACATTCAAATATAAATCATGGTTGGACATGTTGACTGAGGTGTCCTGACCTTAGATATTGACAAAATCGAAATGTATTGAGCATTTAGTAGCTCTAACCTCAACCTTATCAAAAAAATCACCAAGTGAGTGATCTGATAAGTTCTCACACTCAGGAATATTTTTCTGAATGAATCAGCACTCAAAATATCCATTTAAAAGAGTGTCTAGCAGTTGTGAGAGCTCTGAGTTAGTTACAGAGCAGGACAGTTGTGTGAACCAAGATTTATAAATGTATCAACTAATAATTCTACTAATTATATCACTGTACTTAATCGCTCAGTGCAGACTCAGCCCACACATTTCAGTGTGGACAGTTGGTCAGTAATAGGATCATATGGTCAAGCAAGAGCTGCTCAGCATGGCTCTAAATGATATATTTTTTACTAACATCTTAAATATTCAGGGGACATATCCACTGGAGTATTTAAAATATCAACTGAATATCTGTCTTGGCGTTTGTACCTCTAGGCTTTTACTCCTGATGATATTTGAAAAGTGGAACTGCTGATTCAGTATCAACCTGGCCAAAAGGAAGACTTCAGGAATTCACCTCTTGACCTGAAAATAATTAACTTCAGCTTCATTATGTATTTATTTTTTATTTTTTTTAATACAAAGAATATGATTGATGACTTTCGCTTCATGATGGATTGCCTTGTTTTCTGCGAGGCTGTTGTTTGGTTGCTTTGTCACATGATTGATGGGATAAATGAGGAGCTTAATAGTCTGCTAGTGTTTGTTTTGAATTAGAGAGAATAGAATTGAGGATTGTACAGTAAAACCCACAGAATCATGGTGTTATTATAGTAGAGTACAAATAAAATGGAGCAGTGTAGCCCTATAACCATGTGTTCATGGTCTGGTTGACGGAGTATTCTGCCTGAACTCACTCAGCACATGTTCATTAATCTGGTGCACATCAGAGTCAGTGGCCAATTAGTCGATGGCCAGAATAGCTCGCTATTGTCTGTAACCAATCTTCTATTCCCGTGAATTGTTAATCTTTTATTAATCCAATTCTCTATTGCAACTGATGTCCTACACAGGGTGGCTTACACACTGCTGTTTACATGCATGACTCATGAATCATGTCTGGCTCAGGATTTTAAAATCGCTCCACTTTTCGATAGATTGCCTCCACACTGGAAGAAATTGAGCTCATATTCTGAAAGCAGTTTGTCTCAGCAGTTCCTGGGTTTTTTGGATGTTTTTTTTCCAAACATGAGTCCAGGCAGTAGATGTTGGAGCTTGCTTTACAAAGCCATCTGCAGTCCTGCTTGAATGGTGCCAGGCTTACAAGGCTGGTGGTGTTTTTAAAATAGATCCATAGCTGACCAGATTTGCCCAAACCAAAAACCATCACACTTAAGGAACAGGTGAAACATTTACTGTATGTACATCCTGTGCATATCATATTACATAAACAGTGCAGTGAGATAAATTAACAAACACATGAGGTGAAAGACAAAGAATACGTGTTTTTGTCATAACAAAAGATGTTTAATTAGAATAAAAATGCAGGTTTCTTTGATCTAAAGAGCAATCATGGAGAGCTGGATTATACAGAAGAGAGGAGGTGCAGGCTCTTCAGCTTTTCCAATCAGCACATGGTCTCTCTGGCCTTTTATGTGTGTCTCGCCCTGTCAAGCATTTGCTTACATAATCATCTGCTTACTTTAATCTCTACATCCTTCTCACCATTTGTGCTCTTTTATACGTCCCCACTTTTCACTGTCGTACCCCTCCAATCAAATTCAGTGCAACCTCCCTGTGTTCCCTGTTTTTCTTCTTCAGTGCTTTTATATGACATGCCCACTGGCACTCTCACTCTCTCTCCTGTCCCTCTTTCCTCTATCGGTGAGTGGTCATTGATTACTGTACATGGATTGTATGATGAAATGCTATTTGCCCACCTAACATGCTCTTGTCAGCTGCCACTGACATCCCACTGCCACGAGCATCACAGGCTGTCTCCGGCAGTCAGTTTAACGTAACGCTGATAATGTTAAATCACCTTGCTGGGATCTGGATTCACACCTGGAATCACTTTTCTCTTTAGGCTGAATTGTGATGTGTTAGGATGGTGAGCCTTTAACCACAGTGTGAGCACATATTTGCTGCAAATGTGATGCCAGATCAATTTTATATGGTGGAAAACACTAATGTTTTACAAAGATCAAAAAAAGGGAGACTAAATCCAATTCATTCTCTTCAGCTTCAGCCTCTTTCTGCGCATATTAAAGTAAATGATCTGGATTACAGTGTGAAGCATGATGACACACTCAAAGCCAGACAGAGATGGTTCCAATTAGTCACCTAATTAGCAAGTGAATGTTGTTTTAAACATTAAAGGTCTTGAAAAGAGATGGAGAATAAAAGCGATGAGGATAAACATGCAGCTTGCCCCTCCAACACAGCGTCTTTTAAACTTGGTGTCATGATTGAACTGACATATATTGTACAAGAGGGTAGTTGTCTTCACATTTATGATTTGTGACATCTGAAACAAACTAAGTACTGTGTGTTTTTTTGTGTGTGTGTGTTTGTGGAAGAAGAATGGTTGGAATTCATGTTTGACAGAGCCGTGGGCAAGTTGTACAGATCTGTTAACTCACTAAAATGGAGACGCAGAGATGCACAGTGGGACTGAATTCTCTCTGCAGGGGTGTGAACAGAACCAAAAGCTTGTGCTTGTATGGTGACTGTAACGTCACTACCTTTCCACATCCATAGTTAGATGGCCCTGCAGGATCACAGCGAGAGGTGACACGTGTCTGTGTCAACTGTCCAGTCAGGAACCAGGAAGGATGTAGAGCGGATGTGACTCCCTACTCTTATTTTAAGAAGATCTTCTGCAAATAGGTTGCTCCCGCAGAGACAAATAATTGGCGTGATATCTTAGGGGCACAAGCATGAGGAGCAGTCTGCATTTTAATGCCAGTCCTCCACAGGAGGAACCCAGTTATGCATGCCAGTGGGCACGCTCTCTGGACTGTGTGTGTTTTAGGGAAACACATGCGATTGGAACGGAGCTTAAGAGAAGGAATGGGGATTAATGATATTTCACTTATTTGGTAATTAATACCAATTGTGATGACAGATTGTGGCAAACATTAATCTCTGAGTTTATTGTTTGTTGTAATGAATTAAAAGTGGGGATGTGACAAATATCGGCTAGTTCTTACATAAAATGGGCATAATATGTACTGTTGCCATAGCTGCTGCAGAATAATCAGTTGTATTGCATTTTATTTCTTTATGATTGATTTACTTCCTCATTGTTTTATTTTTCATAAAACAGGCCACAAAATTGACTGATTACCAGTTAATAAAAGACTCTAATGGCAGCTGAAATTCTAATCTTACCCTCAGGATGATATCGGTTCATTTCCACCACATACTATGTTTGAGCCATAGCTCTATAGATGGCAATATCAGGCGGTCAGTTGATCCACCACTTTGGCCCAGACTAAAATGTCTCAACAACTGTTGGATGGATTTCCATTAAATTTTGTACAGACATTCATGATCCCCAGAGGATGAATCCTACTGACTTTGGGAAATCCCTGACTTTTCCGCTTGTGCCCCCATGAGGTTGATATTTTCTGGTTTATGGTAAAATGTCTCAACAACTATTGGATGGATTGCCAGATATCCATGTTGCTCAGAGGATGAATCCTAATGAATTTAGTGATTCCCTGACTTTTCCTCTGGTTCCCCAATGAGGTTGATATTTTTTGGTTTATGGTAAAATGTCTTGACAACTATTGGATGGATTTCCATGAAATTTGACACAGATATCCATGTTGCACCGCGGATCAATCCTTTGGTGATCCACTGACTTTCTCTCTATCACCACCAGCAGGTTAAAGTTTTCACTTAACTACCATCTGTTAAACGAAGTCTCACAAAATTAGGTAAAGGCATTGATGGTTCCCCTGACTTTTCCTCTAGTTCCACCATGACCAATAGATGCAGTTCTGTGCATTGGGTGTCTTTGTAGGTAAATCTATTCACACGTATGTATGGTCCTTGAGCATAGTTTGTGTCATACTGAGGACTGAAAGTCAGGATATGTCAGTCTTCCAACTGAATGGTTGTTTTTGCGGTTTTGAGTGATGTGTCTTGACAACCATTGGAGGTATTGACATGATATTTGATACACATATCTCAGTCTTCCAACTCTACAGAAACTGGATTACCTCTTTAGGGAACTCACATGTATTTAAGGCCAACCAGCTGTCAGTAAAATTAGCAGAGGGCAGTTTTGATCCATCAACTTCTCAGTTATGGGCCCAGCACACCACTCTGCTGTTAGTCACCCCAGATGGGACTCAAACCCACAATCCCTGGCTTAGGAGGCCAGTGCCTTATCCATTAGGCCACTGGGGCTTCAGTAAGCATGTATGTAGGGAGACAATGTACACAGAGAGGGACATTTATAGGAGAAACATGGCACAGCAGAGCACTGAAAGCATGAGGAGCACAAAAGCAGTGATGCAGTGAACGAACAATGCTTGTGCTCAGCAGTCTTTGTCTGTAGCACAGACTGTTTTCCTGACATCCACAGTCTGTTGCTGAAATCCCCAAATTCATGACAGACAAAACAAAACTGTATGTTATACTTTACAGCGACAAGAAAAAATATACATATCTATATGCATATATAAGGCTAGATACGCCAAAAGGGACACAGATGTAGATAACAGGGTGGACAGCCGACGGACATGCAGTTCTGTTACATTGGGTGTCTTTGTAGGCGAACATACTCACACGTGTAGTCATGCGTATGGTCCATGGGTACAATCCGTGCAGACCCTTGCTGCCAAGGGCAGATTATGACATTTTCGTCATGCTGACCTTGGCAGACATGCTGACGCGGAGCACATAGTTTAAGCTTTATTGCAAGATCCAATGTTTTTGGCGCTTGTCTCATATGGGAACTAAAACTCAGGATATCTCAGTCTTCCAACTTCATGGGTGGTTTAGTGGTTTTGAGTGACATGTCTTGACAACTATTGGATGTACTGACATGAAATTTGATACACACATCTGTGTTCCCCTAACTGTACTAACTTTTATCTGGTGCCATCATCTGGTCAAATATAAAAATTTCACATACTTTGGTTTATGACCAAATAGCTGCAAAATGAATGACATTCCCATCAACCTCAGCTGTGAATTGTGCTAAGTGCTAATTAGTAATTGCTAACTTGCTAACATGATAAACTCAGATGGAGAACATGGCAAACATCACACCTGCTAAACATCAGCACGTTAACATTGTCACTGAGCGCATGTTAGCATGCTCACATTAGCATTTAGCCTAAGGCACTCCTCTGCGTAAGTACAGCCTCACAGAACTGCTAGCATGGCTGTAGAAGCTTTATCTGGTTTTAATGTCATGTCTTCGACCTTTATTCTTTGTTACCTAACGCAGCACAGTATATTTTATGAATTTTATCTAAAAAACAACTGCAGAGTCAAAGGCAATCCCAAGCAGCTGTAAGCAACAAAAAATATGGAGAGTGACAGAAACACACATGTACATCTGGCAGTAATGCTTTCTGAGTAATCTGAGAAACAGTTTGTTAGTCCTGGAACGAGTACTGAATATGGGAATTGTTACATAAAACAGATTGTCAATGACAGAGAGGACTGATTTGATCAAGCTCACAACAGAGCTTGGCAGTTGATGGTGGAACAGCTTTTTCCCTCCTCCAAAACACTCACTATATATCTATCATACACTACTCACTGGCCTGAGTACACACAGGGAGGCCAGAGACAAAGCAGAAACTATCCCACTACTTTCAATCACTCTGCCAACAATGTGTCACGATTTTGTATGGGTTACAATGCTGAAAAGTACTAGTTACAAATCTTGTTTTATTACATATTTAATTTCAAAGCAGAATAAAGCTGCTTTCATTTGAATTTTCTGCATGTGGACTAAATGAACCACACAAAGTAAAGTAGGCTACACCAACAATGATGGATGGATTGTGAAAGCAATTCCCATTTTTCTCCATCTGGAAAATGTAACGCAAAAGAGGAAAATGACATTTTATGGCAACAGTTGGCCAAAAAGCTTTATCTTTCAAATTTAAGCAAAACGTTATGTTATGTTGAGACAGACTGTAAAAATCACAGTAATTGGTTTGTTTTGCATTTACCTGACTAGATCCAACTTGATGTATACAGGCTGTTGGTGCTTATTAGACATAGTCTGCTTATACCATAATAAGCATTTCAGGGAAAGCTATATTGAAGAAGACAATAATGTAACACATTTAATATGTTAAATACAGTAATATTTAATTCCTTTACTCTTTTTCAAATGCAGCAAAGCAACTCTGGGTCTTCATTACTGTTTCTTATAGCAGCATGTGGTTTTAATGTTGATCTAAAACAATCTCATTCAAATGAAATGTGTATTTTGACTGTGTAACACACTTGGCATGTGTGTCCACAGGTACAGTCTGTGTGGACCCTTGCTCATTTTACGTTGTGATTGGTCCTTGGTGGTGGGTGCCATTTGTTTCATACCCAAGATGTGTACGAGTTCAATAGTTCCTGTAACAAAATGGAAAGTGTAGTTCTGTTAATGAATGAACGTACGCAAGGTTATTGTTCTACCTGAAAGGAATTAAGACAGAAAAAAAGACACAATAATACACTACAGTTAAACATAAAGGTATTTGGTTGTTGGTGAGTTTTTAAGGGAAGGATTAAGTGATGTCATTGTGTACTTCATTACTTTATCGTACGCCAGTCTCCTCTTAGAATCTAGACACTTAGATATTACCTGTGAAACATGGCGACACACATGCCAACTGGGTTATAACTGCATGAAACACATTGAAGACGACAGAGCAGACCAAATGAACAGCACAAAGCTTTATTTTTTCCTTTTGAGTCCTTTTTAGTGTCAATAAAAACACAACAAAATGAGCTCCTGCAACTTATAATAAGACACCTGTTACCTCAGTATTGTCATGTTATCATTACTGACATCACTGACCCACGTCCAGTCAGGCTTTTCACGGAGTTAAAAGACAAAATGTACGTCCTCTAATAACACCTCAGTCATCTGCACCAAAAGGCCACTAATGTAACAGCTAAATTAAGACAAGTGAAATCTCAGGTAAAGTTACAGTCCACCACAGCTGAACTGTGGAGCTGAACTAATTATCTCTCTTTGTTGAGAGACAATATGTGACGAGATTACTGTGGAGGAGGACTAGCTGAACAAAAAAAAAAAGTATTCAGCTTACAACACAACCACTGGCTGCTTCGGTGCCCCTTTGGATATCCACCCTTGGATCAGATGCAGAGTTATTAGTCATGGTCTTATCCAATCAGCCATCCTTAATGCTTGTGCTACTGGGCATTACTCTGGAGAGGACAGATTGTCTTTTATTGTCAGTTTGATTTCAAACTGAAGATTAGTCATATTCATGCAGTTGCTGGTGGCACCGACCTCTGTATTTGTGTGTGTGTGTGTGTGAGTGTGTGAGAGAGAGAGTGTGTGTCTATAATATTTGCATTTGTGTGTCAAAACATCTGTGTGACCAGTATTCATTTTGACAAAAATTCATGAGGAACTACAGTTTCATACATTAAAGGGAAAACCCACCTTAAACTGGCTTTCACGCATTGTTTATGTACCATTAAGACTGTGGTGGTGATGTCATCTATTATTTTGGACAATGGAACAACATGTTGATTTTGTTAATGATATGGAGACAGAAGGCCACAGCTACTATTGAGGACTCTCACTGATTTCAGGGAAGCCTATTAAAAATATTAACAAAAATAATAATAAATATTGGAATAAATCTAGTAAGTGGACCTTGAATTATGAGTTTTCAGGTCATGAGTGAATGACTTGTGCATGTGTATAAATAAATGTTTTATATACTGTTAAGATTTTGATTAGGTGGCTGATCATATATCATTTATTAATATAAAGCTTCCAACTACATTATGGTGTGTTTGTTAACCATTTATTAAGTGTTTGTATGCAGCTTATAAATAATAAAGAGGAAGGTTTAAAGTAAAGTGTTACCAACGAAACACATTTGATCATTTATGTATTATTGCTTATATGTTTTTTTTCTGTTGGACTTATGACGTCCATGCCCCCAGAGAAAAGATTTGTTGATGAGGCCCCGATGGACCCCCAGTAAACATGATAGTACTCTAGACCTGAAATGATTAGATGTTTAATTTGTTCGTTGATTGACAGAAAATTAATTGGCAACAATTGTGATAACTGATTAATTGTTCATTTTTTTGATGCAAAAATCCCCAAAATTCAGTGGTACCAGCTTCTCAAGGGTAAATATTTTCTAGTTTTCCATGACAGTAAACTCAACATCTTTGGGGTTTTGACTGTTTGTCAGACAAAACAAGTAATCTGAATATCTAAACTTAGGCTTTTCTGACATTTTATACACTGAACAATTAATCGATTATTAAAGAAAATAATGATCAGAAGATAATGAAAATAATTGTTGGTTGCAGCCTTACAGAACACCTATGATGGAATGATACTACCCTGCTCTCAGTTTTCTGTGTGTGATTTGATAAAAAAAAAAAAAGACTTTACAACAAATGAGCACAATATAAACTAAAACAGTTAAAGTCTTAAAACTAGATTGTGACACAGAGTCCCTCTTTAAAGGATAAGTTTTTCTTGCCACAATCATTCCTCCTGTTCATACTGACCATTGGAAGATCCCTTCGTGATGCACTTTCAATGTGCAAAAATATATTTAAAAGTTTAGTTGGAGCGAATATGAGGCTTCAGCCATCCAAATTAGTGAAGTCAAGTCAATATCTTTTAAAGTTAAAGCCTTTTTAGTGCCAAAATCCCTTTTTTTGTTACGATCCTTCCACTGCAGCTGAACGGAAAAACACTGTCTGTTGAAGAGAGAAGATATCCATTTTATTTGACTAACTTAGACAGCTGAAGCCTCATATTTGCTTCAGATAAACTTTTAAATACATTTTTGCTGTTTTCTGTGGATTTTGCAACCCATCACTTACACTGTAAGTACATAAGGAGGAGATCTTCTAATGGTCAATATAAACAGGAGGGATGATTACAGCAAGCAAAACCTGTTTTACTATTCATTTGGGCACCTGACTATTGTTTTAAGACAGACTTAAAAAATGTGAACCTATCCTTTAAGACCGCAGGGCCACAAGATGGAGGATGGAGGACCTGTCATAGTTGATATTGTGCTTCAGTGGTGCCAATTTTTAAATATATATTTTCGATTTTTCAAATTATATAGATGGAGTAAACCTGGAGCTTTTGGGGGGAATGTTGCCTACTTTGTAATCCAGCCATGATTCACAAATTCATAAAACTAATTTGGATTGAACATCTCACACAAAAAGTGTATGAGTCAGTAACACAGCGTATCAATAAACCAACCAAACAAAGTGTCACCGGAAACATCATCAGTTGATGCTCTGTCATAGGCGGACAGTTGTCTTGTTGAATGAATTCCCCCCTTTATTGTCCCTTTAAATAAATTTGTTTCTCTCTCCTTGAATCATCAAACAGCATCACTCCTCAGAAACACGCGAAAGAATGAGATAAAAACGCACACGCACACGCGCAGGCTGCTCAGTCATGTTGCCTCTCTGTGCGCATAATGATTCATCAACCACCGTTTGCTCATGAGACCGTGATTTCGGCTCCGATGAGTTCATTTTCGGAGCTGAGTGTTTTGTCGTGGGCCCTCGGATGCCCCCACCCCCACCTCTCTCATCCCGCGTCTCGACGGACCAAACGCTGCTGCAGCAGCATCACCGGCAGCCTCCAAACTGCGTTTTCCCTGCCGTGATGGATCCCTCTCTAAACCGGTGAGCTGCAACCAGAAGAACCGCTGTACTGGACAAGCAAGCAATGACCGCAGAGATATTGTGCCATAGCTACATCTAAGGGATAAAAAAAAGGCAATTATATATTTCTAGCAATATTATAGGACCGTCTTGTTTACCTTCCCGACAGATAAACAGCCGGGTGACAGTGATACGGCCGACATGTAAGAGCTGGATAACTATTCGCGTGTGACCGACACCCATCTGCAGCTGATTACAATAACATGACAAAGGTAAGCTTGTTGACATATTCAGGATTTTACATCGGGCGTTGCGGGTTTCAGTCACAAAAAAAAAAAAAAACAACAACACTGAAGGCTCGATTGGAGCTCATCAGGCTGCATTGTTGCATCGTCAATCCCCCTCTTGAGTTGAAATTGACGATTTGCCTGCTTTGAATAGGTCGCTCTTCACCTGTCCGCTCACGAGTGCGGCTGTAGCTGCAAGATGCCGATATGTGACTTGTGAATGTCACGCCAGCTGCCTGTTTTTATCAGCAGTTTGACTGTGGTTCACCTCAGGATGCCTGGACTAGAAGCTGGGCTCCAGACTGCCAAGTCAGTTTACAGAAGCAGTGGCAAGTAGAATATATTTAAAGCTTTAAAACATTTAAAAACAGAAAGTGAATTTAGAGATTTGAAAGGAAAAAAACATGTCTTTTGAGAACAATTGAGCAAATTGCTGTCAGCTTTTTAACTCGGTGCAGATTTTTGAATTAATCAGCACTAAATTATCATTGGTTGCATGGCTTTTCTCTGGCTTTTAGATGACTATAAAATCTAAAACCACAGTTTATTCTCCCTTTGAAGTTTCATCTCCCTCACTGCCAGAAACATTAGAAAACATGACTGTTATTTTGCATCTATAAAATGTTAGTTGTATGTGAAAAAATATGAGAGAGCATAGAGTTGCCTGGATATAAACCTGCACACTTCTCCTCTGATCCTCTGATGCTTAAGATGAGGCTGCGTCCGTGGTGGGGGTGGTGGGAGAGGGGAGAGGGGAGAGGGGGTTGATCGATAGCCAGTTTGTATCAATGCCTGTGTTTCAGTTGTTGTTGTCAAACAGGAGTCCCTACAATTAGAAGCCCATTTTGTTAGTGGAAGGGGCTGATTAATAATTCATCCACAGCTCAATGGGACCACAAATCTGTGGATGGCACACTGAAGGATGTTAGTGCAGCAGTGTGCACGCAGCCTCCGCAGGCAGAGACACATTGAGTGCTTGGGCAGCCTGACAACTAAAGCTTTGCACTTCACAATATAGTATGAATGGCAGATGCCCGCTTTTTTTCTGTTTTCTGACTCTATACATGCTTTTAAATGCGTACAGGGTTGTTTGCTTTTATAACAAACAGCAGGTGAGTAAAAGCAGAGCAGTGTAAACAGAGTACAGGAGCAGTCCGGTGTAAAGCACCTCTGTTGGTGGTGGACTGGAGGCTCTCACTAAGGTGTCAATGTCATAGCTGCTGCCAGGGAGCCAACAGCCACGATGATACCGGGGAGTTTGAAGGAAACCCAGCTGGCTCAGATCCAAGATGGGTGTTTTTTTAAAACCGGCTTAGTCAGGGCTACTGCAGGGAGTGATTTGACAAGATACCGCACAGGATCACACATCGGTATGACGTTAAAGGACAAAGAGCATTAAAAGTCTTTTCACACCAGGGAATCCTGCAACAACTGAAACTGTTATATTGAATACATTGAGTTCACATTTAGATTACTGTCATTCAAATTGTCTGCATGAGCGTTTGTTCTTGTCCTGAAAAGGTTGAAAGCTCCTTCCAGCTTCACTAGTTTCCAGTTGTGCAATATAATTAAGTACATTTACTTAAGGACTATACTTAAGTACAATTTCAAAGTACTTGCTCTTAACTTGAGTGCTTCAATTTTATGTTACTTTATACTTCTACTCTCTACTTATCAGAGGGAAATATTGTACTTTTTAATACACTACATTTATTTGACAGCTATAGCTACTCTGATTATGATTTTACATACAAAACATATGATCAACTTAAGAAATATATGTTGTTGCAACAGTAAAAACATGAATGCATCAGTTACAATTATCCAAAAATATCATATATTTAAAAGTAAGTCTCTCCGTATTTCGCAGTATACCGGAGTTTCTAAATCTGGTGTCTGTGGTGACTTTCCCGCGCTGGCGCACCTGTAGTGATGCATTTTACATCAACCAGCAATGATTGGTCTGCGGCAATGACATTGACAGTGTTTGTGTAATTACTCTCACTGCCAGAAGGGGGAGACAAAAGTTCTGCACTGCAGGTTTAACAATCACAGGGGCCATGCAGTTTGTCTGCATAACAAATAATTTTACTTTCAATACTTTAGGTACAAACATACAAAAAAAAAATCAAAAAAGAAAGAAAAAAAACATACAAAAAACCAAATGAAGAAACAGGAAAAAATGGAAAAGGGAAAAGAAGAAAAGTACTGATGGTGCACAAACAATCCTGTTTTGAAAAATCCTCCATAGAGCTCCTTTTTCAGGAAGTAAATTAATGATACACACATTTTTTCAAAGTCCCTGGATTTTCCCTCTAAAATGTCAGTTTTTCCATCGTAGCGAGCTTGGCTTTAGTGCACTTTTCCCAGCAAACAGTGATTGTATATTTGGCAGGCAGATAACAAAAATATACCATCTTCTTCTCACAACTTAGGTTAAATACATTTTCAGACGGATACACATAGACTGTTAAAAAATAGTGGAGGTAGCCACCATGACATCACCCATTTGAAGCCTTGAGTTTGCATTTTGACCAACGCCATCTTGGATTTTTGGAGCCAGAAGTGACCATATTTGGACGAGAGGGTGGAGCTGACCCTAACGCTAGCTGCTAACTTGGTTAGCACAGTCTATGGTTAACTGTGATAATACTTATGCTAATTTTCACTTGCAAAAAACAGGCTTAAAACCATTCAAACTAAATGTACTGTAAAAACTGAACATTCGACTCCTTAGAGGGTCTTTTGAACACTGAACAACTTTTTTCTTTCATGAACTGAAAACATACTGAGTTACGGCTATGGCTACACCTATACTCTGTGAATCTGGGGTTATGCTACCTAACCAGTGTTGTTGTTGTGGCAGTGACTTGCCTGTGATGGCACCCACCTGTCACTCAAAACAACCACGCCCTTAATTATGCATAACTTTAGTCCTTTATAAACTTTAAACGGGTGAGTTATATAAAACTTCCCTGTACAGTTGTCATGAACGGGGAAATTAGCTATAATTGTTTGTTTATAATTGTTATAAAACTGTTTTTTGTACCACTGTAAACATGTTTAGTTCTGCTGTAAAGTTGGGCAATTCTAACATGAGGGTCTATGGGGATTGACTCACTTTTGGAGCCAGCCTCAGGTGGCCATTTGAGGAACTGCAGTTTTCGGCACTTCGATGTTGGCTTAATTTTTCAGCCATGGAGGTTGCCACTTGCTACTTTTACCACTACAAGTAATGGAAATACTTTGAGATGTGTTTCCCATCTTCTGTTTTAGAGATGGCAGCAGAAAAGAGGTGAAAAGTGTTAAAATCTTAGTGTGTCAGACCTGTATTAGAGCTTCTACATTATAAGGCTTCTTCGAGTATGACTGCCCATGCTGGGGTGCATTAGCTGTTTCATGAGAAGAGAAAGAGCAGAAATGTCATAAGGTATTGGTCTAATTGGCATTTCAATGAACACGGAGAAGCCCAGTCTCTTCTTTTCTCCTCTTCTCCACTGTTATATTAACTGGTGTCTCTCTACCTCGCTCTCCACTATCAGCTGTATGTGGTGGGTGTTAAGGTCAGTTGACATACACAACAAGGTAATTACAATATAGCAGATTCACCAGCCTTTCATGTCACTCATCATGCTGTGTTACATATTGAATGATGTAGCGCTATAACCGAGTCAGTATGGATTGCTGAGTCTCCTACGCTGTTATGTCTGTTGAAATTTAGCTCATATTCACGCTACCATAGTCTGTTATCACTAGGGATCCACACTATGCACTATTGCAGTTTGAAAGGAAGAAAAGAAAATATTAATGTGTTGGGATATGGAATAGTTTAAATACAGTATATACAGTATATCATTTCAAGCTGTTGTTTCTCCACATTTACCATAGCAACAAGCCGTCAGTGTAACTTCAGTTCAGGCAGAAGAACGGCGCTCTGAACTCAGCCGTGTGTACACTTCCTCCTTATCATTGGTGAAGTGTCTTACTGCTCCATCTGTTCAGTTATTGTCTCATCATCGCCCTCTCAAATTTGTGGATAAAGAGGACTCAAATGGAGAGCGAAATAGTGTGATTTCATCTCTAAGGAGAGCGGCTCGTCTCATTCTATATATGTCTGCAACAGAGGGAGATTTTTATGACCTTGGTAATGCTGTTCTCAGTTCATCTCGTGCAGGAGCTGATGAAGTGCTCGGAGGTGAATGAAGTCTGCCTCCACTGACGCTGCTCTGTGCTGCTGAGTCAATGACCTTTCCTGCCATCAGGTTACTTCTCTCCTTTTCCTCTCATCCCTTCTTCTCTCCTCACCTCCTCCCTTTCATCTCTTCTTCTCCTCTTCCAACCTCTCCTCTTCTCCCCCTTTCCTTTCCTTTTTTCCCTTCTTCTCTCCTCCTCCCTTTCATCCCTTCTTTTCTTCTCATCTCTCCTCTCCTTTCCTTTCCTTTTGTCTCTTTTCTTCTTCTCTCCTGACTTCTCTCATCTGATTTCCTTTCATCCCTTCTTTTCTCCTCTCCTCTTATCCCATCTTCCCTCCTCTCCTCCTCCCTCTCCTCTCTTATTCTCTTCTTTCCTTTTGTCTCTTCTTTTCTCCTCTCCTCCTTTCCTCTCCTCTCCTCTTCTCTCCTCCCTTTCGTCCCTTCTTTTCCCTTCTTCTCTCCTCTCCTTCCGACCCTTTTCCTCTCCTTTCCTCGCTTCTCTTCTCATCTCCTTTCCTTTCATCCCTTCTTTTCTCCTTTCTTCTCCTCTCCTCTCACTCCCTTTTCTCTCCTCTCCTCCCATTTGTCCCTTCTTTTCTTCTCTTCTCTCCTCTCCTTTCTTCCCTTTTCGTCTTTTTTTATCTTCTCCTCTCCTCTCCTCTCCTCTCCTCTCCTCTCCTCTCCTCTCCTCTCCTCTCCTCTCCTCTCCTCTCCTCTTCTAGAGCTGCACAATTAGTTGAGTACAGTAATCAAGGTTTGACAGAAAATTAATCACCAACTTTTTTTATAACTAATTAATCATTTTGAGTCATTTTTTAAGAAAACATAAACATTCACTGATTTCATCTTCTCAGATGTAAATATTTTCTGGTTTCTTAAGTCTTTGAATATCTTTGGGACGTGCACTGTTGGTCGAGACAAAACAAAACATTTGAGGACGTCACCTTGAGCTTTGAGAAACAACATTTTTCACCATTTTCTGAAAATAATTAACTGATGAATCGATAATGAAAATAATAGTTAGTTGCGGCCCTACTCGTCTCCTTCTCTCTTCTCTTCTCAGTTTTCCTTTCTATATTTCTCATTTGGTTTCTTCTACTCTCTTCCTTTCTCTTCTTCTTTTCCTCTGCTCCTGTCACTTCTCTTCTCCTTACTTTTTCTCTCCTTTCATCTCCTCTCCTTTCATTTCCTCTCCTGTCTTGTTTAGCAGTTTGTTTAATGCAGCAGAAAGCCAAGGACAAATCAAATCAAACGATAAACAATCTACTACGTCACACCAAAGAACTCTCCTCGCATGTTGGCCCTCGGTATTCATCAAATGAGAGTTATAATATCTCACATTTACTGTGTGTGTATAAGAGCTCAAAATAGAAACAACTGTTTTACAGTAGGCTACTGACAAGCGTCTTGTTATCTCCCTGCATGTGTCATTTTACAATAAGTCCCTGCCTGGGCTGCGTCGCTGAATGGATCCTCTGACACAAATTTGCATGTTAAGCTGAACGTTCCTCACCAGGGACAATTAATCAGCACACAGCAATTATGAGTCTGTGTCCCTTGGTGATTAATTATGTCTCGTGTGTCCACTGCAGGGAAGATCCAAGCAACAGCTGTTTGTTCATGTCAGTGTTTTTATGGCAGTCCATATTTTTCTTTCAAACATCCGAACAATTATAGTTTTCTCGGGATATCAGGCATTAAAATTGGGTTCAAATGAAATGTAATAAGAATAAATATTTGATGAAGATTTGGCTTATTTGTTCTGCGACGTATTGATATGGATAAGAAATAAAACAGGCTTGATGGTGAAGCTGCTTAACATGTCTGAGAGGCATTTGCTGTGTGAAAGAAGAAATGGCAGATGAGCAACGCAGAACAGTGCAGAGGATGCTGTGGAAATAATGCAGGGTGATATTCAAAGCTCAGGGATATTTTGTTTTGCGACTACAAAGAGAATTTCTATAACCTTCGCATGGATTTCTGGGGCAGTTCTTGGTGATTGTGTCTGTGGGTGGTTGTGTGTATATAAAAATACTTTTTGGACAGGGACAGAGCTCACAGGGTTTCATTGTAATATCCGCTGTCCTTGAATCACAAGATGGCTTTAATTACGTCCATGTAAATATAAGAAAACTGGTGTTCAAAACAGATTTTTTTCCTTTTGGAAACCTGGCTCCCTCTGGCAAATCCAAATCAAATGCATAAATTCACATACACATTCCAGAGAACAGCAGGAGGACAGAGAAACGTTCTCATATTGACGGCCAAGCGAGGGGAACATAGTGGTAAACAAACACAATCATGTAGACAAGATGGAAGAGAAAATTAATACTTGTTAGAAATTATTATGTTTTTGTTAGATTGTGCATAGAGGAAATCAATTCTTACCTGAAACTGCCTGCAGCAAGATTCCCTCTCATCAATTCCAAGTTAAATTGATTATGTCATTATTCATTTCATATATTTGACTTGCTGACTACTGGTTGGTTGTCTCAGCATGCACAGACAGTGATCTTGATAGGGAGTCAGAAAGCAGATCTGAGCCGTCTGAAGATTAACACCATCGGATATCGGCCTTCTGGCACCTGCCACCGATTACATTCACTCAAACCAGAACCTGACCCCCGGGTGTGTCACACAGCCCGGCCCAGAGCGCCATATGGACAAGACACCTCATGTCATCGGGCCTGTTGCAATCACCACGTCTCACTCATTAGACCTGAGGATTGTTTTCACCTTTTGACATACATGGATCCTCATCGTTTCATACACAGATAACAGTATCAGGGTCCGAAGTGTCAATAGAGATAATTAACAAGGCGGATGTAGAGTCACATTTGTATATGTACATGTGGCTGCACCTTTAAAGTAATGAGTAAGCATGTTTGCTGCAAAAATAGGTAACGAGTTTGTGTGCAAGTTGCACTGAACTCTTTTTGTACTTGAGCTGAAAGATAAAAAATTTGTTTGTATTGCTTGTCATTCTTCGGTGATGGATATTGGAGGTTCAGCTTTAGAATAGATATCTGTTGTCTGAAAAAAGGGAAAACTACTCACATAATTGTAGCCCAAAATACAAAAAAAAAAAAATCATTCTTTTAAAAGCTGATGTTAAATTAATGCTGTTGTTGATAAAACAATAGCAGACCAGAGTTTCTGTATTTTAGTGACAGTAAATGATAAACTTTGAGTAACAGTTTTCCCCCTGAACTAGACATATGGCATCCAAAACATAACATCTGGACTGTGAGAGCTCCTCACGCCTTTGTGATTAGCCATTTTCATCCACATTAACCAAAGATTGCCACTGTGTATAAAAAATCTAGGTCTCTATGTGCTGAAAAGGCTCTTCTCATTATTAGGCTTTTAATTTGAGAGAATCCACTATTTCTCAAGGAGGACACCAACTTTGTAATATGTTAATATATCTCCACTGCAACAGCAGTAACCCAGCAGCCAGTATCCTACTACCATTAAATTATTTATGAAAAAACACTCACACATTAAAGTACTGTATGTGGAGGGTACAAACACACACACACACACTGCCATGCCACGAGTATGCAGGCAGCACCCAAAACAACAACTGACAGAAAACCATCACTTCAGATAGCATTTATTGTCCATATGAACTGAATCATTTAATGATTCGACCTGCAGCTGCTTCATGTACACTTATACACCTATGCATATGCACACATTTCAGTGGAGGATTTCAAGAAGGAATACTGTAGCCCTTTGTGAACTGCAGATTAAACTAAGCTTGAGTTGGAGAGTGGGAAATCACACCATAGCTTTGCTTTGACTTAATCCTGCCTGTGCACAGTGTCAAGATCTTGCATATTAACGTAAAGTCACAGTTTGAGATAACAGAAAAGTTGGAAAACTGCAGGGATATCATAACTTTCCATTGTAAGTGCCAAACCATCAACAATTCATGCAGCTTGTGACAACCCAGTTTCCTTATAGTTATAGCATATTACTAATTTAGTTTTTATTTTATTATTTATTTTCATTTTATTGCAATCTGGATTTTGTTCATTGGCAATATTTTCAACTAGAAGAGTGCACTCCGTAGAGTGCAGATCTCCAGAGCTGTTTGGGAGCATGTATAGTCTCATTTTTCTTTAAGATGCATTGATAGCGTAATGGTAATGTAAACGAGTGTCCTGGGTTCGCTTAACTGTATAAATTTAATAAGGAAACAATAAACGGGATGGTAAGTCCAAACTTCTCAATTTAAACATTGTTATTTATTTATCTAGGAGTCGTGTTTTGGGCCACCAGATGAATATAAGTCCAGCATTCACTCTCTTTTTAGCTCTGTTTTGGTCTCCACCAACTCCTGAAGGAAACATCAGGCTCTTTAGCCTCTAAATGCTCCACCATGTTCACAAGCTGGTTGCTGGGCAGGTAGTGTAGTGTTTAGAGCTTTTTCATTGAAATCAGCTGCTGCGGCTAAAAACAATGCTATAAGAGCAGTAAGAGTGAACCAAAATGAAAATCTATGGGCCAGAAAAAAAAAAAAGAGCTGAAAGAAGCTATAAAGCTCCGTAGAGCTGATGGGAACTTCAGTCGGATGATAATGATCTGTGGGTTTGTCACTTTTAGTATCCCCTTTCACATCCACGTAGTCATGTGATCCATTGAAAATATAAACAAATGGATTATAACCACTTTAATGATCATCAATATAATGCAGAAATGTTCCTCATCATGTTGACAAAAAAACATAATTTAGGTGACATTATGTTTCTCTAAAAACATATTTTAGTTTCAAATTGGTAGTACATAAACAGAAACAGGGTTGCTTGTGAACAGCTAATCTAAATTTCACAGTGCATGAGCTTTGTAGGAACTTCATGTTTCAAGTTTGATGCAATTTGGTTTTTGTGTGTTTTCGTGACTGGTTTCTACACGTTTTTGCGGCCCCCGTACCTTGTTTACTACTTTAGTAACTTGCAACCACGTTTGGTCAGGAGAGACTCTCCAGCGCACCCACACAGCCCCTTCACTGTCAGGGCCACAAAGAGTCAAGAACAACATTCAACCTTGTGACATTACACACCCGCATCCCCTCATCCCACACACACAAACTTTGACTGTAGCTTGAAGGAGTGATAGTGCACTGTGTCATCCTCAGCAGTGAGGCAATTTGAAGCCTGTCTCCCTTTTCACAGATAGATGCAACATGTCCCCCGGGACCGCTGAACACAAACACTCTCATGATCACTCACCCTCACTATAACCTTGAAGCTAAATACAACAGTTTACCACATGACACAAGGTGTGCTACTATATTTTTTTCTTCATTAGAGTTTTGGTCCTCAGTTAACCTGGTCTATACCAGTATATCAAGGTTTAACTTTGCCAATACCATACCTATACATACAATATACATACTGTATTTTGTGTGTGTACATTCTGTCAGCCTAAGGGTGTTTCAATTTGCTAAACATGTTTTATTCGGTGTTAATCCCTGCGGTATAAATCCCCAAACTAAGTTGATACACTATCTAGTGCTCTCTGTTTTATCTCAGCAATTAGCATTGCAGGAGATTTGCATGACAATGAGGTCACATCCTCACTCTCTTAAATTTAACAATTGCATTAGCACATATGACGGCTGCCTTTATTTCTATGCTTCAGTTTGCAAGCTACAGTATATATTATTTAGTGTGCATTCATGTGCGTTCACACTCGTTGCACAAAGTGGAGCTTGTTGTGTTTAAGAAGCACTCAGAGTCACATGAATAATTGCTAACTCACAGTTACATGAGATCTTGTCATATTAACACTATACATTTATTATGTAATGCCTGTCTCCTCATATGTTGTATAGAGAATAACAAAACAAATATTTAAAGGATAAAATCAGGGGCAAACAAAATAGGATATAAGTGACCAATTGCAGTACTTAATAGATTTCTTTTTTCCCTGTTCTTTAACATGGGCTAATGGACAACAGTGCTGTGTGTTTTCACTGGGTTTAGAGAGAAGATGTGTGATGTAATAGAAACTCGTGTTGCTCTGTTACTGCGGCAGGATTAGCAACACAAGCAAAGGACTGACTTCTGCAATGCCTCTGCTGTCTTTTGTTTGTGTGTACCTAAACCTTGCAGCCGCCACAGCAGGCCGTCTGTATCACTTAGATGTCTTCGATGTGACTTGACCTCGGGTCTCATTGCCATGCTTCTGCGTGGAGCGTCAGTCGATGAGCAGGTCACCCTGAGCTGTCTGTTGTAAATTTCCTATCTCACTAACTGTAAGACAGCAGGAACAAACTCTCGCCCAGCCTCCATCCTCATCCTACAGAGGTTATACGTCCTTGTTTGTGTTTCTACAGGCGGTGCGCGTTCATTGTAAACACCACTGTTGCATGATTCACAGCAGGAGGGAGGCAGCTGTTTCTGAAGAATGGCAGGTAATGGGGCAGCAAGATGCTCCTGAGCCCCACAGGAGGCTGGAGGGCGAATCCTGGATGACGTGGAGATGTAATGCAGCTCCAGCCTTTCCCAAAGGGATCATGTCTGTAAGCATGACAGTAGGTCCTTGATAAAAGACCTGTCTTAGACTTCCACTTGAATGCTGTACATTTCAGTGGCGTATAGTTACAGGAACATGCTCAGTTAAGCATTAAAAGCTGACTAATAGCAGATCTAATGCTAGTCTCAGATTCGCCACCTGCACGGAGAGCATCTGTCTGTCATCAAAAGGCAATTTCACTCTTTCTTAATCTGTTGGGGGTGCTAATGAATTTCATCTGGAGAAATTGCAAGGGCTCTCAAAGGTTATTGCTTGCACTCTCTCCATCCTATCCTCATCTTTTCTTTTTTTATTTATATATCACACAGACACATATACGTACAGTAAACACTTCTATGTTCTGTTGTTTGTTCTTTGTTGATGTTGTATATGAAGCAAAATCCTTGACGTTCACTCCTCTTTTGACGGGTTGTAAGTGACAGACATGTTTTGGTAGGTGACTCCAACAAACTACTGTGTCAAGAGAAAAAAAAAACATTTTATTTTTTCTATCATTTGATGCTCCCAAAAGATGTATTAAGTACAGCTACAATGTTTCTACATCATGTGTTTGACTTTGGATAATTTGACCTGCCACTAATTACATCAGCATAGACACATAATTCATCTAAAATATTTATAATATTCACAACAGTTTGAAGTCTAAACATCAGTTAGACAATCAATCAATGGAATGCAAGATAATTCACACTCAAAGAGATTTTTTGTATAAAAATAACTGAAGATAAAAAACACTGTAGCAGTACTAAATAAATCTTCTTTGAAGCATCAATTCAGTTTGCAGTTACCTTTCTTTAGAACTGTTTTGCTGTCTTTCCAATAAAATATTGGGATGCATGTGCACTATGTAGTAGCTTTGACAAACATTGTGTTAATCATAATATAGACTTGTAGCACATCTGATACTGTATCTGTATCAAAGGTAGTTTGATGGCCATCAAGGAGGAAAGTAGTGGATTCATTTCATTTTAATAATTTGTAACTGAATATTTAAGAAGATCTGTGCTCATCCTGCAGCATCTTGACCAACAGTGATTGTTGTTCCTGCAGTACCAAGATCGATATGTGGTCTTTGTCAGTGCTCTGCTGTTGCAAATGCTTAGTGTGCAATAGATTTGTCAAAATTTTTCAGAGGTTGGGAGGACTGAGATGGAGAGAGAAGAGAGCAAGTAACTTTTTTTTTCTGACTAGCAGAGAGAAGGGGGTTTCCATGTGGCAACATGCTCTCTGGTAGCTATGAGATTGTTTCTGCCTGATCCTCCTGCATACGCTTGGTCACTGCGCTGCGTAGAGTCTCATTAGTATGGGTGTCAGTGCTTCTCCTTCAGCTGAACCTGCCATGCCACTACTGTAGTAGAGCTGCTTTCCTGCCTGCCGCATTGTCCCTGGATGGCCGATGTGAAGCTGCCAGCTCTGTCTCCTCCCAAGGATGACTGAAATGTGGGCGAGCGTCAGAAGCTGAATGTCATGATTCAAGAAAAGGAAATGTGTGTGTGTGTGTGTGTGTGTGTGTGTGTGTGTGTGTTTGAATGTACAGCACAGGAACGCATTTTTCATATGGATGTATGAGAGACAGGGAAAATAAAGGAGGCCATTATCATTATCCCTGCTAACAAATGCAAACATAAAGCCTCATTAGAATGAATGGTGACAACTGAGCAGCTGTAAAAAACAAGTCACATGCATGTGAGGGGGAGAAGACTGTTTCTTTAGTCAAATTGATTCAGTCTACACATCTAAAGTATATGATAAATATACAGTATATTATGGTTTGAGGCTGTAGTGTACCTACTACTGTAAGTATCAAATAACTTGGTACAGTGTTGACTCATGATTTTGAAGTATGCTGAGGGATATGTAACTCCAGTGTTTATTTTTCCTATTTTTTAGCAGTTTTTGATATGATCTTAGTTGGAAAAGATTCAACATTCTCGGATGTTGACAGCTTAGCATATTTGTTTACCCTGACAGTTTTGGCTGTAGCTCCACTGCCTTTCTTAGAAGCATCACAGGTGGCGATGTATAATCCAAGGACAAAACTGACAGCGAGAAGCAAAGTGACGTCATGAGACCTGATACTTCTCTTGGTACAAAATACTTTTTTTTTTTTTGAACAAGGGAATGAGAAATCTACAGGAACACTCCAAAGAAACAGGACTGTCTTGTTTGAAAGGAACAAATACTACAACTAGATTATGGAAGCCACAGAAATCTAGAAAATGCCCCACAGGACATTAAACCAGGACGACTTACCCTTAATGCCTGGAATGATGTCATTAAAAAACAGCCAGGAAACGCCCAAAGTCACTGTCTTGTCATGTCACACATCCTCTGATGACAGTGGTGGAGTCATAGTTGTAGACCCGAAGACCTGAGACTTGACTCAAGTCGGATTTAGGCCAAGTTCAGACAGATGTTAGCTCTGTGTGATAAAATGCACGCTTGAACATGGCTCAACACAATGCACCGTTGTCCAACAAGGCCATTAAAATACATGCAAGCACACATGGTGGATTACTTTGTACCATGAGCACTTTTATTTCAATACTTTACCTCAACCTATAACACAAAATTGAAAGAAAAATGTTCAAATGCAGCGTCAGTTTAATGATCAGCATTCAGACACCTGAAAGATCTGCAGAGGATGTGTGACTTGACCTGGACTTGTGACTTGGAGAACTTGAGACTTGACTTGGACTTAAAAACAGCTCTGAGTGGAGCTACTGTACATCTAGAACTGTCTGTCAAGCCAGAAATAGCACAAAAATATGTCAATCTTTGTCTTTTCGCACCGAACTCTCTTTGCATGATTCTGTAGTGATGAACTGTCAAACAAATGGACGAACAGGCTCAAGAACGTCATTGGGAACTCAACGTCAGCCTGACGGGCTATCAAGGTCTCCCTTTTCCTTATCCCAGTATTCAGAGCATTAAAGCAAAGTGGGGTTTATAATTGTATAGGCACGGAAAAGAGCTGAGTGGATATATATGTTCATATATTCTTTCTCTGTGCACTCAGAGCCATTGTCCTTTGTCCCTCCTTGAGGCCAGAGGATAAACTCTCCTCTCACTCTGCTGCTATGTCATCACTCCTGGCCTTCATTCAATCAGCCATCGTCTGTGTGACAATAAGATGAAACCGCTCTGCCTTTGCAAAGTCACCTGATTATGCAATATTCTTTTTTTAGCCTTCACAGCATCAGCTCATCTATTCATGTACTGCCATGCTTCAAAACACCACACAGCACAAGAAATCACAGATAAAACTTGTTATTATTAGAGCTTTACTTTTAAACTCATTGATGTAATATCACACAAATGAGTAGACAATGCTTGGCTTTTGTTGTGCTGTGATTATACCGCGTCCCTGCTGTGTGGTTTGCCATATCCCACTAAATCTAACTTTAAGACATCACATTCTGTCGTCATGGTTTCTTAGACCCCTCTCCCACCTGCTCCATATAACGCACGCCACAGGAGTGAGAGTTTTTCCAGGCATGACTGGGAGACACTGACACCCACCCGTTTTGTTCCTCGTGTGCTCATAGTAAGACATATTGACATGTTGTCTCAGTGTTTTTGGTAATGCATTTGGTCCTGGTAGATAAGAGGCCCATACATCAAGCTGTGACAGGTCTGTCGAGCAGCAGCCTCACCTCATCACTTATACTCTCTCATTCATCCTATACAATCGTTTTTGTCTACGGCACTCCCACGCAATTTTTGTTTACCTACTTTTATTTTTCTCTCCGCTGGCAGTTTTCTATCCTAAATGCCACTTCCATCTATTTTCTCTTTCTCTTCTTTTTTTTTTTCTCTCTCAAGCGTTTCTCCTTGTCTCTGCCCTTGTTACTGTCTGTTCCTTCTTTTTAACATCCTTGCCTTCCTGGCACCGAGTCTGTCGCACTGAGACTCTGCCTCATCTCAAGTTTCAGTTTGACTCAGACTTTCCCATTCCATTGAGGCTTTAATTAATGTAGTTTTTTTTTTTTTAATAAACCTTAGATGCAATGCTCCCCTCTTTCTCTTCTTGCTGATCGCAGCAATGGAAAAGGTAAACACCAGACGGTGAATGTATTTAAAAATTAGGGAGGCCTGGGTTTGAAATTAGTGGTGTTAGCAGGTCCTGAGGGTAAACAGGGCGAGACAGGCTCATTTGTTACAAGCTGAAGCCTTACAGGCAGAGCAGACTTGGCCGAACAGGTGAGTGCGGTACACCACCGAGGAAATGTCAGCTTAAGTAATGGTGGTTGTGGGGTGGTGAGGAGGTTGTTGGTGGTGTTTGTGATTAATTGACTATTAGCTAAACCCCTCCCCAGAACAACAATGGACCAATCATAGCTTAGCAAGCTGTCAAGCTTTCGAAATTTCTCCTCGTGCTGAGGTGGTATGCAGAGTAAACAATACTCAGATTTTAAAAAGTTTGGAGGGTGGAGTCTTTTTTAGCCTCTCCAAAACCAAAAACTCAAGAGCAAAAGTGTAAGGATGGATTAAATAGTGTGTTTTTTGCTCTAACGCAAGCTACAATCATTAGCATGTGCAGCTAACATCTAATTCCCTACAACAGTAAGCAACTGTTACTTCCAAAGCCAAGGAGCACATCATTAACTAACTACAATAGTTTGTGGGGTTACAGGTTACATCTTAAGTTGGAAAAAGCTCTGTTCATGATTATCATATCCACTTTGTAGTATTTCCCCACGGAGTGAAAGCGGGTCCTGGATGCTATTAGAGTTTGCTCTTTATTGGATTTGGGGATCATTTACACTCCAGCAACCCCAGACAGCACTACTCAAGATAGCGTTATATTTACCAAACACATCAATTAGCTCTTATCCCTTTAAGCTTTTCTCTTGTCACATTAAAAGTGAAAACATACTGTACATAGAAAAATAAGTATGTGAGTCAATAAGCAGGCATACAATCACATCAGAACAAAATAACTCGATTTTCCCTTAATGGATCAAATGGTGATGCAGCTTTAGCTTCAGTCTTTTAGCACAATATCGTGTATGAAGCCATCAGATGCACATTTACAACCCATTTTACACGGTTCTCATTTTAAAACGAGTCAGCTGGCAACATTAAAAAGCTGGAGACAGATTTTTCTATCAACTCATGGCGCTAATGTTAGCTTAATTACCTAGCTAGCTACAGCTGATGAAATATGACAGTGATGGTTAATATTTCAGCCGGCAAAATGGACAGTCACCAGCTAGAAATGAGAAGCTTTTTTGTATTTCTGTATGAATTTAGGGATGAATTGTTTCAAAAATTACTACGAATTCTGAGAGTGAGTCTGCCACCGTTAGGTGCCGCTTGAGAACAGAAAGCTTGACAAATGTAGCAACAGTAACAGTGAACAGTCAAATGTCCCATCACTCTTGAATGCGTTTATATGGGCACAAGCATCCAGATTATTATTAGGTTTTTGTAGCACATCCTGGTGGTTGTAAACCTCATATCCTGGTTTCAGAAACCTGGATAAGCCTTTACCCTGGTTTTGAGAAAGAGTACTCCAGTAGAAACTGAGATACTGTGAAATCTTATCCAGGTTTCTGCTTATTCTCTGCCATGTTTGCAAGTGTGTCATCAACTCAAGTTATGCAGTTAGTCAGTATAACAAAAATAAGATGGTAAATGATGTGATGATCATAATGCTAAAACAAAGGGAAAGTCTGACTTTGGTAATGCAGATCATTAATTGTATTGTCACAAATACACATTCATTCTCAACTGTTGAGGTAGCTCAATCTGTACAAAAACAAGTGAGTGAGATGGAGAGAAATAAAGACACACCTAAATGTAGGCAATCAAAAACCTGTATACTGTTATAAACATATACAGGATATGTAAACGCCATATCCTGAATATGATCAAAACCACGATAAGGGGGTTAGGGTTAGGGTGAAAAACCAAAACCAGGATACTAATGTGCATATAAACCTACTCTACTGTTTAATATCAGTTTGGTCCACTCTAAACACCTTTATTTTGTGCTTGTCAGACTTTTTTTTATTAAACTTAATGGTGTAGAGGCCGCACCTTAGAGAAGATCGATGCTACAAAACTCATCAGCGTTGGTTCTGTCCAGGTTTGATTCATGGGACACCTCCTCTATTGATTGAGCCAGCTTTGTTCTGAGATCAAGGCCTCCCCCCCTGGCTCAACATGTGGTCAGGATTTGCATTCAGCATTTCATTATCAAAGACTTCTCAGGGCACGCTGGCACCCAAAATGCTGATCCCTGGTTCTGAGTGATGTATCCTTGAACAAAGAAACTGTAACTTTTGCATTATTTATGTGCTCGGTGTTTGGTATGCTAATAGTGGACATTATTATTTTCCCCCCCATGACATATGGCTGCTCTCAGTGGTACACAGACCCAGCTGACGGAGGCCATCAGTGACACGGTCATGGGAAAAAGGACAATGTTTGTTCCCTAATAGTAAAACTTTTTTAAATTAAAAAGGTACTTTACAAGTTGTAATTCATCCTATTCTAGTCTATTTTGAGACTAGCGTTTTGTTGGATAGATTTTTAGAATCTTATGTTTTATGTTACGTTTCTGCCCTATTCATTAATTTACTGTCAAAACAGCTTAACTAAATAACCCCTTTATCTTATCAGCTCCCACTCGATAGCTCAACAGATAGTGCTTATTTTTTAACCAGCCAAAGCTTATCAGTTAATGTATCATCCTCTGGTTCCAACATGAATTTTAAGTCCGCCTCAGAAGTAAATCTGAATCATTACCCTCTAACTATCTAGTCAGCCAGCTAGCTGACTCACAGCATGTTATTTGATGTGATCAACCGGTACTGCTGATGTCAGGAATTATTCCTTGCAGCCACAGACTCTGCAGTCTGGTAACACTGACTCACAAAACACTTTTTTTTCTCTACTGTATAAAGCTTAAATGTATGTGTTAGTTAGTTCAGAAAAATTGTGTTACCTAATGAATGAACACACGATAAACACAATTATTGGTGGTGTGAACCGGGCCAGGATAATCAGACAGCTTCTCAGTTAAAAGGAACAGAAATCTACATTATTATTGTCATAATAATGTGATTAAAGGTTTTATACAGTTTTTTACAATAATTGGTGCGATTTTATGTCATATATGCTTGAAAACAAAATGCGGACTAACACAGTTGAAGGTCCAGTATCATCAGCTACAGCACTAAATAGTTAATCTGAATACGCCCCATTTATATTTAATTTAGTTTCAGATGTTATTCCTCTACATTACAGAAGACATACAACAGCGGTTGTTAATTAATAATCAAACAGAAGCACAATCAGCCACTGGAAGCAAAAATTGGCCTGTTCTCTGTATTCTGTACAAGGGGGCTGTAAACATGGCCGAAACCCAAGTCTGGAATAACTGCAGCAACAATAGCTGTCAGATTATTGGTTTAAGCCAATGCCACTTTGAGATTTCAGCACACAGCTATTTCCTTTTCTTTGATTTTTGGTATTAGAGCAATAAAAATGGTTTCTTATTATTCTCCGATTTGTAATCCCCTCAATATCAAATCTCACTTTAAACTCATGAAAGGCCACGGGTGGCCCTGTGTGATCTTAATGTCAGATGATCCTATAAAAAGGGCAAAACTAATTGAGTTTCTCTTGTATAGCACCCACTGTAGGTCTGTCAGTCACCTAATCAAATCACTTTCACAAGTTACATGCAGAAAAAAGTTGGTTTAACACATTAACTCTCTTCTCTAAAACATAAATTTAGCAAAACATCTAATTTTCCCCTTTATGCACAGCACATACCGCAACACTAATACACGTGTTTCTTGCTAACAGTGTGTGTTAATATTGTTTGACCTCTCTGACAAGCTTCAACTGAGCTAGAAACCACTTGCTTCAGGCGTCGTCCTGTCTCAGCAGGCTGCAGTTACTTTCAAACTTTAACCTTTAAAGTGAAAGTCAAAGGACTATAATGTTTATAGATTATTTAGATTATTAATGTTTGGTAGTGAAATAAAAAGTGTTTTTCATCAAATATACAAAGGCAACAACAACATATAGATGCTGAGTTGCTTTTACTCTGCTGTATGTTACTGGTTACCAAACTGTAGCTTTAAAACTCATATAAACTAAGCTCTTTACTGCTAAATATATCCATGCTAACACATACATTTAGTAAAATATGTGAACATTCTGCATTAGATAGTTCAATGGGAGATTTTCTTTTCACTTCTTTTAAAGTGGAAATAACATGCTTTTTGTGATTTTCTGTTATTTTTCTTACTGTTATGATGTTTGATGTCTATGTTAAACATGGTCAAAGGTCTAAAACTTGTGGTGAACATATAAAAAAAAGCTCCCTGAAAGTCAAAACCCAGGCTTCAACCTGCTCTGAATGCTTAATTTGTAATGTTACCTCTACTTCCTCCTCATAATGATGTCAGATAGTTTGCCTTTGTTGCTAAGGTTGTTCATCTTGTCCACTTGCATATTTCAAATTGTATTCAAGCTCATACACATGTATTTGAGAAGTTTATATTTTGAGTAAAGAATGAGAAAAAGATGTGAAATCCTACTACTATTGTTTGTTTATGTAGACTCCTGAGCCGGTGGAAGTCTGCTGAGACACAGCTTCTGTAAGCTAAGCAATCAAAACAGAGTGGGCTCATCTGGACGGGGGCCTTAAAGAGACAGGAGGCAGAACTGTGGGGCTGGATAAAGAGCTAGTATGAGATGAATAAGGATTTTTTTGAAACTGTAAATCATGCAAAGATATTCCAGTAGAGCCCCAGAATACAAAATATAGACCTGGAAATGTGGATGATTCATCCTCTTAAAGATATATAGTATCAAGAATCAGTAGATTTCAGTAAGTTGATCATTTGATGAGAATATACTAATTATAAACCCAGTAGTGACCACTTCCCTACAATATTGGCCACAATGTACCGATAATTTGTATTGATCCCAACATGGGTCACTGTTCAGTCAATGATGGCTTTTCCTTCTTGAAGCTATAACTCAGCAGTGCAGACAGCAAACCAGCGAGGGGAACGAGTGGAAGTGCAGTGACTATGCATCAATTTAGCGATTAAGATTTCTCACATGACGTATGTGAGCGCCACTGATGCAGTTGATCTTCGTCCTGACAGTAGCTCTCGGTGTGAAAGGCTTGGTGATAAGCTGTGTTACCAAATGCTCCCCTTGTGTGTGTTTGTGTGTGTTTGTGTGTGTGTGTGTTTTGGTGCAGCTGGCCTGACAGCAGCATGATGGCTGTGTGTGATGGAGTGCTCACAGCAGGCTGACCAGAGTAATGAGAAGTGCATGGCTGCAGCTGATACTCCAGGGCCTTGCTCACCTGAAATGGATACCCACTCACGCACACACGCAGCCACAGCCTCGCCCTAATACAATAAACTTAAAGCGTTTTAGAGGACACTCGTATCACTTCATTTATCAAGCTTTTTTGACCACCTTGACACTGTGAGTAAGATTTATGTGTGATGCTATCTTGGCTTTAATAGCATAAGCCCTTCTTCACTTTGTCGGTGATATTGACAGAGGTTTATAAATGTTGCTGTGTAAAATTGACCAGTTTAAGAGGATTGCACCCCAAGGAGATGAATTCTCCTCTATTTACGATGTCTGTTGCTGTGACGAAGCTTGCGTGCAATTCCTATGGTCATGGCCGCGGTGGTTCAGGCTTAAGGCTGGCTTCTTGGGCTTGATCTCACTGTCAGATCAATAAGATGTTTGGAGCTGTCTCTTGGGTGTTGTCCTCTAGAAGCCCCTTGGCAGACGTTTGATCAGAGGGAGGTTGTTTTTAGTGCAAGGACAGATAGTGAGAGTGGTTAGTGTGGCAGAGTGGCCAAGTGGTGGGTGAGTTCATCCTGTAAGTGGAGCCTCATACAGGCTGAATGGAGCCAGTATGTTGCAATCAACTGTTATGTATCCTGTTGAAAAACCTCTACATGCTGGAGTGGATATGTATGTCCAGTGAACATTAGAAAAAAATAGTTCAATATTTTGGAAACAGCTTTATTCGCTTTCTGTGCCTCAGCTATTGAGCTAGAACTGGGATTCAAGTAGCTTAGCTTAGCATAAAGAGTGGAGGCAGGGGGAAACAGCTAGCCAAGCATGATGTGTCTTATTTGTTTAATCCATACAGAAACAGAAATGTAAAAACAACAATTTGTCTTACTCTCGGAAAGAAAGCGAGTGAGTCTATTTCCCAAAATGTCTTGGTCAATTTAACAAGGGATAACAGCTGAAAATGTGCCTTTTTTAAAGACGGACACTGAATATTTACATGGATGTTGATCAATGTGCCCTTGAAAAAAGTTAAATATAAAAACCATAAAGGTATAATTTTATCATTTGATTTTCATTAAGAGTTCCCTTGACAAGACTAACACCAACAGAGAGATTGCCAACAAGTGTGTAATCACAGTCTGACACCAGTTTTGTGACAGAGAACTGACATCAAAGAATGATTAAAATTGCATAAAAGAGTCTTATCTTTGCATTGGGTGACATATTCCTTCATTGTGATATATATACTGAAATTTCACTGTTTGTTTAAGTCTGTTCAGAGGAACTGTTGTTAATAATAAAAAGATAAAATCATGCCAGCCTTATTGTTTAACTGCTGTGTAATATATAAATTTATATATATATATATATATTGATCGAGGCAATAGGTGGAGAATGGATGGATGAGTAATAGAGAAATTACCCTTTTTTAAATTTGATCTCATTAGCTTCTTATGTAAAATAAGGATCGAATAAGATGGTGAGTGCTTTCATTTTACAACTTTGGCGTGAAGATTGCCCTGTTCCTCTCAGCCTTAGGCTGTAGACTACGCGTGACAGCACAACCCAAATTACAAATAGCCATTTCCAGGCAAAAATAGACTTAAAGACAGCTTGATTAATAGAGAAGTGACTTGGCAGAGTAGTAAGGCCCATCAATATAACTTCCTCATCTAAATCTGATCAGCACTTTGTAGCACATTGGGCCTGTCACTTTCCGCTGGGCTTGATCATTTGTGTTGTACAAATTGTATCTCACCTGCAGACAACAACAGCCAACCCTCTGTCTGTCTGGATTCATAGGCTCACACATGAAATAATGTGACACGCTCAACGAAGGATGTTATTCTACTTTAATGTGCAGAGGGGATGGCTTTCACAGGCCCCTGTGGTCTATACTTGAGTTTGCTCGAAGTGAAGTGCGCTAGAGACCACTTTCCTCAACTGCACCTGGATATGAGATAAGCTTTCACACTTCGGCAAACCTCTGAAGACCCTTGGGTCCAGAAAAATGTGCTAATCGGACCGACAGACTGGCTGAAAATATTCTGTAAGGCTGAAAACAGCCTTATAAACCATTTGACTTGAAAGAATTTTAGCTGCCTAATTGGAGTCAAAGTTGATTCCAGTGTTAGGTTTTCCTCCACTGCCTTGATATTAATTTAGTGGGTGCTCAAAGCTCCCTGAGATAATGGACTAAAAAAAACCTCTCACACAGTGAAAAAAAAAAAATTAATATTCATTAAAAAAATGTCAAATTTTATATTAACCTCAGTCACTCTGTTGTCGGATCCCCTCCATCTTTCCTTTAAAAACAAACACACACAAAGACTCTCACTCTCTCACTACTCACACTTCCATCACACACTCATAAAAAACACACACACAACCAAAATGACAGATACATACACTATGTCAGAGGTTGACAACACATTTAAGCACCTTTAGAGAGCCGCTGCTGGTTTCCCTGACAACATTAGAGGCAATCGATTGTGCTCAGCTCCTCAGAGTGTCGAGATCATACTCGGTTCAATCACCAATGCATCTGCTATACAGTATTTATTGTATTATTATAGTGATTTCACTGACACTCACTGCATGTGGAAGTTCTTCCTAAGCCAAGCACGAACGGCATGCCTGCAGGAAAACATTAAGGCTTGTTTTGCAGGCGGTAAATGTCCTCTAGCATTGCACACTGTAGGTGAGACTGGGAAACATATTGCATCGTTTGAGAGCGCTGCCATTTCACCACTGCGCTGTTTTCTTCTCTGAGTGATCTACTGGTTGTTCATGCTGTTACAATAGAGGCAAATTTTTAGTGTATTGTTACACAAGTGCCAACAAAGGCCATGTGCTGAAACTTGTTTAGTTCACAAATTTCAATGTTCTTCAATTTCTGTCCTTAACCACCTGCAGTGCCTGGCTCAGTGACTGGTCTTCTTGCTTCCTGCTTCCTGTCCTTGTTGAACCCCAGAAGTTGGTGCCATATATTTCTGTTCATGATGTAACTGATCAGCATGACGCCTTTGCAGTGCCTTGATGTTGCTAAGCTGTTTGCAGTCTGCTGTCATGTCCTCCAGTGTCATGTGCCCCGTCATTGCAGTCTCTCTCTCTCCCTTCCTCACATCCTGGCTCATTGAATCTGCTGTTACTGACATCATCCAGTCCCTCTTGAATATAGCTGAGATTATTTATTATTTTTCTATTTGATTTGATTTGTAACGAGCATATTGATAGCGATACAATGTTAAACATAAATGTTTGAATGGTACAAACATAAATGCATTTTATAGGAGTTAGCTTAAAGCTCATCTGCAGTTCCGTGGCAGCCATAATTAAGATGTATGTACGTACGCACAGTGACAGAACAGAACTGAAAACAACACAGTACACATAATACAAAGATGATGGAAGACACACAGTCACAGAACAGATAGTCATTGTTTGTGATGTCTGGGATGTATTGGTAGCAAAAAATAGAAAATAAAAGAACCACCCTAACAAACCTACACTGATAGACAGTGCAATATCACAGATCTGTGATCAATGCAATTCAACCTTATCAATCAGTTTACTTTTTCTACAATTACTAATTTTATATCCTAGAGTGCCTTTTGACAGTCCTATGAAAATTAACTAATTGCGTTCTGGATTGTGATAGCCATATTGTATTACAGAGCCTTAAATTATGGTCTACTGAGACTTATGTCAGATTGTGCACCTTTGCATCAGAAGAAGAGCCTTACATTTTAATTCTTAGACGCTACCACCAAATTATCCCACATTTCCACTAATGTTGTATTGGGTGGTCACATTATGAATTTTTGTCCATCAGGAGCTTGTTAAAATAATTTAACAAGACAAAGAGTCTTCAGCCATGCCAGGGGCTCTGTGAGGCTGTAGGCACAGTGGTGCTTTGAGCTAAATGCTAATGTCAACATCCTAACATGCTCATAATGACAATACTAACATGCTAATGTTGATGAACTGATCCTACACACAAGTACTGTTTGTGTATCCAACGCCTGATATATCTTATTCCTCGTTGCTGTAGACCTCTGTTGTTGTCCAAAAAATATTAAAAACACATCAGTGAGCCACACCATTGCACAGGATTACATGTTCCTTCACCTTTAAGATTATGGTGAAGGTAGTTTGTTTATAAATGGCTCCAAAGACTAAAACAGTGATCACGTTTTCAGTCTCTAGAGAGTAGTTCTGTGTAAGACATGCGCTGAATTGTAGTTCTGTTTACAGTGCTTTGCTAGCTTGTTTGTGCTACATATCATTACATCTTGACTTTGTACTACATTACACATTGTAAATTTCCCAAAGAACCTTAGCACAAAGTCAAGAGGTTATGACATATAGCAAAACAAGTTAGTGGTTGACTGACCGACAGTGCGGTACATGATGCTAGCATGGCTAAAAAAAAAAACATCTGCTAATCCAAGTTAATCCCCCGTTTTAACATTGTTGAAGTTCTGTTTGAAAGCGTGTCAGTCCTCAGACATGTCATTAGTTTACAAAGTAAGTACAAGTGATTGACAGCATGCAGCGTTTTTGGTCCTTTTACCTGTCCATAAGAGTTTCTGGAGTTCAAGAATTTTGTGGAAGTTTGTTTAAGTTTGTTAAAGTTAAAAATATACAATGTGTAAAGTTCAGGACTTCAGGCTTATCAAGAAGAGGTATCAGGTGAACCATCCTGTCAAATAGAAAACAAGGCCTGCACACTATTTTCCTCTTTGAATTTCGTTATTTTATTTCATGAAGTTGATCCTTAAAGCTAACCTGCCTCTCTGGCTGTTTTCATGTGTTATCCTTAAAACACCTCTGCGCTCTGGTTCTATTTTCTGTCTTTAACCCTTGACAAATGACATCAAATCCAAGACAGGCAAAAGGGGTTGAAATTTACCCTGGGCTTATTGTGACACATCAGACTTTAGCTGAGGATTTAAGAGTCTGTTTAAAGGATCTGTCCTGCACAGAGAAGATAAGAATAGACTCTCTTCATCGTGCTGACAGGGTTAACATGTCTAAATTATAATAAAGAGACTCTAAATGGAATTATTGCACATGCACACACACACAGTCATGCATGCTTGCATCTGCAAAACAAATGCTGTGCACTGTTTTACGCGGTGTACCTATTTTTCCCCAAATAAAAAGTCTCTGGAGGACAGCGCCTATTAGTGCATGATTGACATCGATGGAATTTCTTATGTAATCCATGCAGGGACAAGGACATTGTTATTGCTCGCTTTCCCTGTCATCTGAGTTTAGTGGCGGCTGTGAGTTTTTTCCCCTTTTGGTTCGGCTCCCAGGGCCAAATGATTCAGAGATGCTGTCACATGACACAAGATAATGAGTAGACCGCACTACTGCAGCATGACAGCAAGGAGGTCTGCTCAAATACATTGCGGCAAAGTGCGCCTGAGCATTCAAGGACAATGCTTTGTCATTTAAAAGGGCTGTTTGCATTGTGTTTCATTATGTGCGTGTGTGCTTGTATGTCTGGACTAATATATACAGGGTCTGTGTGTGTGCTATATAGGTGTGTATAGGTCTTCTAAGAGAGTATATCCTGTCCTTCATACATAATGCTCTTTATTATATTACCAAGGAGAGCTGTCACTGTAGCTTCAACTTGAGAGTCAGTGTCCTACATCCATATGAAATCCACGTTGGATGCAAGTTTTGGTTTGTTTGATCCACACACCCCATTATTAGAATTGGAAGAGAAGGCAATTGCGTGCTTGGATAATGATCTTCATAACTGAATCTAAAATGAGGACCATGTTGCCAGATGTACACCATATGCTCTTTAAAAGACTCAATTTATCTTAAGTGGAGTGCTTTGTGATGTGTTGTTTTCAAATTCAGAGTTCTTCTCTGACAGACACAAGGGAGACGATTGTAGCATCAAAGTTCCTCTCCAGTGCGCCGAGGTTAAGACAATCATCATCTTCCACTTACAGACTGTTTTCATCTGAGAGAATCCAGTTGTTTAACCTTTCTCTGAAGTATTGTATAAAAACTGAGGTTGTGGATCCAGGATATGGATTATACTACTACTAATAATAATAATAAACTTTATTTATATAGCACTTTTCTTAACAATGTAACAGAGAGCTTTACAAAAAGAAAATAAAACCAGACAAGGTAGATAAAAAAGAAAGTAGAGACAATAAAATGAATAGGATCAAATAAATAAAGCTTTTACAAATAGAAATGTTTTAAGAGGAGATTTAAAAGAAGCTACCAATTTGGTGTGTCTGAGTTCAGTAGACAGAGAGTTCCATAGTGTGGGAGCTCTAATAGCAAATGCCCAATCACCCTTAGTCACCAACTGTGACCTGGGAGTAACCAGCAGGGCTCCATCCGCGGACCTTAATGGCCGAGAGGGCACATACCAGGTCAATAAGTCATTATTGGATTGGATTGGATGACTCCTTTCTGAACTTGATGTGTTAGGCACCATATGGCACATTCAATCCTCGCCTCTTATTAAGACTTCCTGGGCTTTTGTAAACAGCGAAACTAAAGGAGGAAGATGCGCATTAACAGATTGGTTGGTAGAACAGACAGCTGATTCTTAAAGGAGACACAGAAAAGACAGATTGAAAAAGAAAAGGTCAAAATAGATACAGCAGAGCTTTAGATTTTACTGACGTTCAGTCCCTAATATGGGTCAAGCACTTCCCATTATGCAACTGGGTAACTTCTTTTATTAGGCCCGATCTACCATGTCTTTCAAACTTATGCTTGCATTTTTAATAAATGCTTTCTGTTACGAATTTGTAGTCTCCAAGCCTCTTACTTGATAAGCTCTGCATGAAAAAATGCAACCCTATCATTCATTTTAATGTGCTCAGGCCGACGGCGCAGGATAGCCCAGCAAAAAAGTTGAACCTGGCTTTTGCCCCAGTGTTTCGTCATCTAGCAAGGTGCTGTGTTGGCTGATCACATACGTGCAAGCACATTCATGGTGTATTTCTTTGTAATGTGAACCGTTTTTCTACTGTTTATCAAATATTTACCATTGTGATAACTTCCCATGGTTGTGAGATTGTGTCTCTTAAGTATCACAAACAGCTGTGCAGCATTTTGCTGTCTGAGAAAGCTTCAAACTCACAGATCCGTTGCTCCAGCTGGACCTCCTGGGTTGTATTTCATGTCTGACCGTCACCTGAAGCAGCACGCCCCCGGCATTGTTTTAATGCAGGACTGATTTTGGTCTTAAACGCCCACTTACCTTGATGAGATCACTATGCCATCATGAGGGATTATTTTCTCAGATTTGACAAAGCTCCTCAAAGATACTTATATAACTGATTTCACAGACTGAGTAACACTCCCTGTAGCAAATAAACTGACTTTGACAAGTGAAATGGGTGGAGTACCCTTTAACTAATTTTTCTTTGTCACTTTCTCTTTGGGCTGTTTTTTTTCTTCTTCTTCTTCTTCTATTTACACTTATTTTTAAGGTTTGTGACGTCGCCATTTAGTGCAGACTGTTGCATAATACTTTCTAAAGTTAGAAAGTATTATGCAACACTGTGTTAATCTTTAAAATGTCAGACCATTTTCACTTTTTTTAAAGAGGCATATTAATGACCTGCGATAAAGTAGCTACAAAAGTAAACACCATGGCAATCTGTATATTTCTGTTAACTGAGACTAATATTACAGTATACAGTGGTACTGGCTCTGCAGTAGAAGGCCGTGCGTCACAGTGTTTTTTTTTGTACTTGCTAACGCTCTGCTGAACCTTCAGACAGACTACTGGCCCATGTTCTCATAAATGTACTATACATGTCTGTATTCAGCGTCTGTCTTTTTCAGCGCAGAAAGAGCAGGGGAAAGATCAGTCTGGCCACTCATGTGTATTCAGGCAGAAGGAACAACAGCCGGGTGCATTCTGTAGTGACTATAGTGACTTCTATCTTCCTCTCTCCATTTAGAAAGAGCATGCAGAATTAACCTGCCTACTCCAGAGTCGAGCAGATCTTCCATTCTCACACTCCTGTGCACCAGTGCTCACATATATAAACACACAAACACACACACATGTTTATGGTACTTTAACAGTATGAGTACAACACAAGTACGCATGCACGCAGCGTGCGCATACTGCATAAGTCCCCATCATGAATATGGATAGTAATGAGCTTTTCCTCTGTATCTGAGTTCATGCTGCTGAGAGGGGATTGTCCCTTATGGCAGCAGTGGCACTGTCACCAAATGAAGATATGCAGTTCATCTAATATTGAATATCACCCTGGCTGGGATCCATAATTCATTATCTAAGTGAAGACGTGACTCTCATGAAGTGGATGAGATTTAAAGGCTCAGTGGGAGGGGTTGATAGAACAACGGCCCACACCAGGTGCCCTCATTCAGACGACAGCTGAGATCACTGCCTCTGTCTCTCCCATATCCCTTCAAGAGGTGAAGTTCAAGGCTTGTCATTCCAGGAGGTTATCTCTGTCTTCTAAAGAGCTGCCACAGTCCCTGCCATTCAGTACTTATGGTAATGAGCACAAGGAAGCACTTAAAAGCTTTTAATTTGCACTGTTTGACACTGTGCCATAGGTGATTTGTCCGATATATAAGCAGACAACAGAAACATGAAGTCATAGTTTGCTTTGGTTATAATATGGCTTTTCATATTTTTCATTGTACATGTACTATAGTACGTATCCTGAACATAATGTGACTGCAATGTGACTGTATGCTGCCACATTATGTAACAAAAGTCTATAGCCATGCTAGCAGCTCTGTGAGGCTGTACTTACTGCAGGCACAGCGGTGCTTTGAGCTAAATACTTCAACATCAGCATGTTAGCATGCAGGTTTAATGTTTAAAATGTTAACCATCTTAGTTAAGCATGTTAGCAATTGTTCTATAGGCCTACACTCCATCAAGGCAACAACATGGACATTGAATGATCATGAGCTATTATAAGCCTTTTCACTAACCACGCAATTTTGTTTCGCATGAGAGGGAACAAGACAGAGACAGCATGCACCAGAGAGAGAGAGAGAAACAGACAGGGGGTCGTGACACGGGAATGATGAGGAAAATGTAGCATAGACTGCACCAAGTTCAATGTATTTCCCCCAAAAGCCTATAACAGCCTATGAAGTTATATAATTATTATTCAGGTTTTTACTGAATCATATGATTCCTTTGTCCACAGACCTGAGCCTGGGAGCCCCGTCCTGTGGGGATCATGAATATCTGAACTAAATTCATGGCAATCTAACCACTACTCTGAAATACAAATGTCAACCTCATAGTGGTGGTGTATGAAAATCAGGGGATGAAAGTTATTAGGATATATTGTCTGGGAACCATGAATGTCTGTACAAAATTTGGTACAAATCCATTCAGTAGATGTTGAGATATTTCACTGGATAAGAAAAAACTTTGCTTGTACATGCACATCACTGTTTGTGTATATACACGTATACACATGCTGTACTGTGTTTACTGTATACTGTGTATTTTGTGTGTTGCTGTATCTGACTTTGCTGGTTTGATCTGGAATCCCTATGTTGTATTTAAATTCAAAAGCCTCCATTTACATACATAATTATTGATCTGCTTTAATCTGTTAAGTGCACTGTGGTAGGTTACTGTGTGTTTGCACATTCACTGCTGTTGCTATTGAAATATCCCATTAACTGTGTGCTGTTGTGGGCTAGATGGCACTTGCAAAGCTGAATTCATCAATGTCTCTAAATACTTTCATAGGACTATAGTTCATTACCTACAATTTAACACCTTAGCAAGGTAAATGGAGTAATCTATCAGACTGTAACTGTAACTCAGAGATTTTTCTCCTGCTCTGTAGTAGCAGCTGCATCCAGTTTACCATTATGAATAATTCAAACGATACACAAGGCCACTTTTAATTTAGATATTCAGAGCAGCTATGTTTACTGCGTCATCCCTTTCATAGTCAGCACTTTTTTCATTTTATGTTGTGCTCTCAGTGAGGGGAGGGTGAGAGAAAGACAATGAGATGAAAGAAGAGGAGAATATGAGGAAGCATTTATGCAGCAGCAGCCGCAGCAGCATATCTAAGTGTGTGCCTGTGAGTCAGAGCGAACACATGCTCGCTGCAGCTCTCAGGTAGATTGTTCTGAGCTGTGTTGTTTTTGTGCCTCGCCAGTGAGAGAATCAGATGCGGTTAAAGCCTGAATATCCGTGCTGTGATGTCACAATGACCTAATGAAAACAACAGGAAAACAGCCTGGGTATCAGCACTCACACTGCCTATGCAATCCGTAGCTGTAGCATATCATTTAGCTTTCACTGTTGGACCCCAAAATTGATAGTCCTGCCCCTATTAGAATGGTAATTATACCTGCTGTTTTGTAGGAGCCATCTAACTCCAGGGGGTTTGTCTGTACAAGTCACCCTATAAATTACCATGATGATGGTATTTACTACAGTGTACAATGAAATAAATACACATTATTGCTGACCTACAACATGAAATATTGACAAATGTTCAAGGGCCAGGTTATGTGTAATTATTCAACAGTTTTTCTGATTTTCCTCACGGGCAAGTAGAACAGAGCTGTCTGATTGAATAAGGCCCTCTGTAAGAAATCGTAGCAAGCAAAGTTGGATACAGAAGGACTTCTGCTTCTGTGAGCATTCGCCTCTCACTGCAGGACATGTCAGTCTGCACTCACAGCTTTAATTATCCAGAACGATGGCTTTGCTGCCCATCAGCCTTGAGCTGAAGACAGGTGACGGACATGCAGAGTAGACGGAGATGATCCAGAAAACGCACAACACTAACCCACCACTCACCTCTCAACATGGATCCTTTGTCAAAAATTATGGTACAGGAGAACACTGTGACCCTGATGAATTGCTTCCTCTCTTCCATGAAGTATTTGCCCACCAGGGGAATAATAAAGAAGTAAAAACTGTCCAGATTCATTTTCAGCAGGCCTAAAGAAAGTCGAGATGACTCATGTGGAGACTGTTTGCACTTAGAGTTGAACCATAATGGTCTGAGGCCGTGCACCGTGATGTACTTTCCCTATTCTGATTCAGCCCTTTTATCAGGGAATGTTTTTGACTGTCATTATTTTAGGGAACATAAAGAAAAAGCCTGTCCTGTGAATAATTGATAGCCAACCGGAGATGGCTCCGAGTCTATAATTTGTTTATAAGATAACACAGAAAAGTTAACTTGCTGAACGTCTAAACAGCCAAGTGTAGTGCACTCTGTCATCTAACGGTTCTGCACAGGAAAGAGTGTTCAGGATCATTTGCACTGTGGAAATTGATGTGTAAGAAAAGACAAGATTATCACATCCTATGGGAGGGAGCTTGAAAGTTCTCTCATTTTCCTCTCTCTTTTCTGAATAAAAAAAGTGTGTCCTCTGCCTGCCAGAGCTCTCATCATGACAAATAGTCTTGGCAAAGCCTTTGGCCTCATAATTAACACCAGTCCAATGAGGAGCCATCTCTGCCTACGACCTGACAGGCCTGTGCCCACACTGGCCTCACACATCAGGGCCAGTGTGTCAGAGCAGATCTCCATTCACACCCGTTTCTGTCCTCATAAGTCTCGTCTGTCTGGCCTGCCTGTGTAAGCTCCCCCCGGGAGTCGCCTGACGTACGGTTTCCACCAAGTTTCATGAGCTGTTAGATCAGTACGGTGACCATCAGTATCACTTACGCTCCTTATCATGTGTTACCATTATAAGATGTATTTATAGGAAACATAATCACTTTAGAGTAAAAATTCACAGCCAAAAAAGAAAAAGCAACTTTTCCACCTAGCACACCTTTTAGCTGTTCCAGACTAGAAACCACCATGTTGTTGTTAAATCAGCCATATCCTCCACTACTGCACTGCCTCTTGTGACAGAGCGCCTCTTTAGTGCAGAGGTGGGGATGGACAAAGGAGACTTGGGAACCAAGGGGCTCAGCAAGATTTGTCACATTTTGACACTCGCTTTGCTCCAGTAACCCATGTCACACTAGGTCAACGTAATCCACCCCGTTTTCTGCAGAGAGATATTTCCCAGAGCAGATAGGACGATGTAGGTCGATGTGCAGCCGGTATATTTATGTGGGAACCAAAGCTGCACATGTAGCAAGATTTGGCTAACACACTCGGGGGTGTCACATCTTATAAAGACATGGCTCTGAAGTGTTAAGAAAAGTCAGTTTAGATGTGTTTGATTTATGCAAAAGATCAACTTTATTTTCCTCTCTCTATTGTTACCTCTCATTACCTAGATTAGCCTCACTGTCTTTACTTGTTAAATAACTATCACAACAACTAATTTCTGTCATCAGCATCCATTGCTGCCCGTTAACAAACCACTTGGCAAAAGTTTCAAATCTTAAAATAAGGAGCAGAGTGACCTTACCCTTCACCAACTTACACGTCCACACCTGGACTGCACACAGCGAACTACAACTCTGAAAAAGTAACTTTGAGAAGCCGTCTCAACTGCATACTCTGTGGCATAATCACATCCCCTTGGGATGCTCTGATTAACTATTCCTAACCACAGAGATTTATGTGCAGCTTCTTTTACATAATTCCTTATCTCTGCCGCTATGAATAATTCATGTGAAGCTGGAAAAGTGAGAAGACATTGTGCTAGAGAGGGCTGGGAGATGAGCGAGGACATTTTTGCCTTCTCTTGTAAGTTTGTGACCTGAAGTAAATACTGTGTTTATAATAAGAGTCACTTTTCAACTGGGAAAAAATGCAAATCTAGTCTGGTTCAGTCTTCAAATTCAATCATGGCAACTTCAGCCTATATTTTAAATAATTTGTATAACTGATTATTGTCAAGGTAATAGGTAATACAAGTAGTCAGACATAGTGTGTAACCAATCAGAGAGCTAGAATAAGCGGGTACACTGTGAGGAACAGTAAGTGAGGCAGCAAGGTTGGCTGACAGGACTTAATGTACTGCTGACGCTACAATGTTGTTGTGAAGTTAATAAACCGCTGTTCTGAGTACAAATAAGCTGTATCGGCCAGCAGTTTATTTGACATGATGTCAAAAGTGTTCTGAGAGAGGCACTCGATGCTATGGTGAAATAAAACAGGCAGGAGACTGGCCTGCCTGGAGACCGATTCACACGATACAGAGATTCACACGATACAGGTGAGCTGCTAATGCTGAGTTCACACCACACGATTGTAACTGATTTTCCACTCGCCAACAGTTTTTGGAGATCGCTGACAAAAGCCCCTGATTAGAGGCAAATCAGCGTTAACTTGGTGCTCACAAATTGGTGCTCCATCACTATGTGTGAACTGTTCAAAGATGCGACCTGAGAGACTCACCGATGCATCGCAGATGCCCAAAAGATATCAAGCAGGCTAAATGTCTGGACCTGTCGGGGAGTCCAAATCCTGTAGTGTGAAAAGTGTTGTGACTGGCAATGAGGGCAGTGACAAGCTACAGCCAATGAGAGCACAGGACACAGGGTGAGGGGAAACATTTCTTGTGTCACTTCTCGTGTGTGTTTTCGTGACAAAACGTAGTTTGGAGACCAGACAGACTCATCTGAGATTCTTCCTGGTGAAAGATCTTGTAAAGCATGACCCCCTGTCGCTGATCAGTTATGTAGTGTGCAAACTACAATGACTTCAAGATTCCTCATTACAGGACAGAAAGTTGTGTAGTGTGAACAGTACAGCGATCTGATGACTTTGAAAGTCATGTAGTGTGTGCTTGGCATAAGTTGGATAACAAAGATGGTGAGGTCCAGCTTAGCACACTTATTGATGCCATGGACCGAAACTATTTTCAGGTCTTTCACCTTTTGAGGAGGGGAGAAAGCGTACAACTACAAAATGGTGCTAGCTAAATTTGTTGGATCCTACATACCAAAGAAAAACACTATACATGAGAGAGCATGCTTTCACCAGGGAGTGGAAAAGCTGGGAGAAAAAAGTGAACATATCAGAGACAGATTGGTTGTCGGCATCTGCAACAAAGAGCTCTATAGGCGACTACAGCTCATGTCCAATCTCAACTTGGAAATTGCAGTGCAGATGGTAAGGCAAGCTGAGGACGTCGCACAGCAGATAAGCCAGCAAGAGCAACAGGCAGTACTCAACATGCAGGAGGTGACACATTGGCGACCATCGAAGAGAGGTGGGAGACAGCCTGTTAAAGAGAGAAGTGATGGACAGAAGCAAGCCCATCCAAGGGACTCCTGGTGCTGCCGATTCGGGAAAGAGAAGCACAAAGCCCCAGCCAAATGCCCAGCATTAGAATCTGAGCGTAGAAAATGTGATAAAAAGGGTCATTGGGAGAGAAAATGTTTCTCCAAATCAGTAAGAGAAGTAAAGTATAGTAAAGACGCTTAGGAAAATGTTTATCTTGGAGCAGTAAGTAGGGCAGTGTTGAGCACTGGACAGAACAAATAAATGTAGGACACACTTCGGTCAGGTTTAGAGTCGATACAGGAGCTGATAATACCGTGATGAACCTGAGGACATTCAGATCACTTAGGCCAAAGAGGAAGCTACTTAAATCTAGTGGACCCCTAGACCGCCTGGGAGGGGCACTAAACATCGTGGGACAGTTCACTGCTAGTACACTTCATAAACAGAGGAAGTACATCTTTAACATATATGCAGCAAGAGCGCCTATGATCAGCAACCTGTTAGAGAGACAGCGGTAGAGATTGGGCTGGTAAAAAGAGTAGAGAACGGTTGTGCAGCGGCATGACATCAGGAGACTCTTAAATGATGTGGACCAATGGTGCCGGTCATGAAGCCAACAGGCACAGTGAGAATCTGCATCAGACTCCAAAAGCTAAATGAGAACTTCAAAAGAGAGAGATATGAAGTGCCAACAACAGAGGAGAACCTGGTCAAGCTGTCAGGTTCCACAGTCCTTCATGTCTCTGGATGCAGCTTCAGGCTTTTGCCAGATACCTTTGCATGAACATAGCAGCCTCCTAACCACCTTCATCATACCTTTTTGGAGATACTGTTTCAAGTGCCTACCTTTTGGGATAAATATTGCTCCAGAGATATTCCAGCGCAAAATGACTGAACTGCTGGAGGGACTAGAGGGAGTAGCTGTGTATATGGACGATGTCATTGTCCATGGAAAGGACATGTTTGCCCATGACACACACCTGCAGACCACATTGGAGAAAATGGAGCAGGCTGGTCTCAAATTCAATAAGGAGAAGTGTGTGCCAGAGCTGCGGTTCCTGTGCCACGTATTGGACACCAGCGGAGCGAGATCAGATCTAGGTAAAGTGAATGCCATCAGCAAGCTACAGGAGCCCACAGATGATCACAAGCTGGGCATGATTAATTACATGAGTAAATATATACCAGACTTGGCAACAGTAGCAGGTCCCCTGTATGATCTGCAGAAGGGAGAAACCACCTGGACATGGGATCAGCCACAGCAACAAGTGTTTCAGTGACTCAAAGAAGCCCTTATCACCTCACCTGTTTTGGCACACTATGACCCACAAAGACAGACAGCTGCAGGCAGTTACGGGATGGGGGGCATCCTTCTACAGGTGCATGGCGAAAGCTGGAAGCCTGTTGCTTATTGCTCCAGGAGACTGACAGATGCAGAAACCAGGTAGGTGCAAATTGAGAAGAAATATTTATCAGGAGTATGGGGTAAGGAGTAAGGATTTTGATGCAGTACCAGTGTGATGTCAAAGACTCCTGATGCGACTGACGTTGTTCAATGCCAAGGCAGAATATGCACCAGGAAAAACACTGGTCATTGCTGATGCCTTGTCACACAGCCTTGTAAAGGACAGAGACAATACCACAGAGACGATCATTGCTTGTCACGTTAGTGCTGTCATGCACTGTTGGCCAATATCACAGCACAAACTGGACATGATAAAGTCTGCTACACAGAGAGATGAGCAACTACAAAGTGTACGGAATCTGATCAAAGATATATGGCCTGAATGAGTGAGTAGCATCACAAACATCTCAAAAGACTATTACACAGTGAAAGATTCATTGTCAACATGTGAGGGCCTTATCACACTAGGCTGTCACATTGTAATTCCACCGTCAATGAGACAGGAAACACTGAAACTCATACATGACGGACATCAAAGCCTGTCAAAATGTAGAGAACGTGCAAAGGAAACTGTGTGGTGGCCTAAAATTTCTGCTGATATTAAAACAGTGTGGAAACATGCTACTTCTGCCAGAAAAACAAGCGTACACAGTGCAAAGAGCCACAACAACCCACACCTCTGCCTGAACAACCATGGCAAAATATAGTCACAGACACTTATGAGTATAAAGGCAAGCACTACATTGTGATATCAGACTATTACTCACATTACTTGGAAATCTTGCATTTCTTGCATTTACCACAACAGACCAGGTTGTAAAGTTACTGAAATCCATATTTGCAAGATTTGGCATTCCTGATCAGATAGTCAGTGATATTGGTCCACAATACACAAATGAGACATGGAAAGACTTTTGCAGACAGCATGACATTCTGCATGTCACATCCAGTCCTCACAACCCTCAGGGTAACAGCCAAGTGGAGCATGCTGTTCAAACTGCAAAACACATCCTTAAATAAGAAGACCCACTATTAGCATTAATGTGTTACAGAGCAACACTAACGACCTCTACTGGTGTAAGCCTAGCTGAACTGCTCATGGGACGGAAGATCAGAACCACACTCCCTTCATTCAAAAGGAATCTGGTTCCTAAGTGGCCTGGTAAAGCCCTCATCAGATGCAGAGATGCAGAGGCCAAGCAACAACAGGCATTTTGCCTCTACAGTAAAGGACTTGCCACTGTTACAACCAGGAGTTCAAGTTCTTAAAGTTAAAGTTGGACGAGGACAAGACATAGAAAGGACGAGCATCTGTCATCTGGGAGAGCTGTACTCAGCGCTCATAACAAGTGAACTCACCAAGGAGAGGACAGGTGAGAAGGAACAGGCACCAACTACAACTTGTGCCACCTGGAGCAGCAACAGCGAACACAGACACTATGAAAGCATGTACAAAGCCAATAGGAATGGAAACACAGCACCAGGGCTCTTGTCAGAGACAGAGTGAAAGTCTCTGACAAGAGACTTAATAGAAACACACCAGAAGGTCAGATAGTGACAAAGTTTGGTAGAGTGTGTAAACCTGTGGCAAGACTGGATATGTTAGCGTGATGTAATATCCTGCTAAAGAGGTAAAGTGGAAACTCAAATATACATTGTCCTAAATAGAGTGTAAGTTAAGAGGAATTAGAAAAAAAGAGTTAAGCTGTTGATTACTGGACTTTCAGTTTAAGTTAGCAAATGTTATGTTTAGGATGTGCTGATGCCTTAAGGTGTGAATGCTAATGTAACACATTAATGTTCACTGCGTCACAAGTCAAGAGTACAAGAATTGTTGTTTGGTTGTAAGCCCGTGGTCCAGAGGGAGGATACTGTAATTTTAGGGGGAGATGTCAACGCATTGGGTAGTACAAGTAGACGGACATGCTGTGTAACCAATCAGAGACATAGAATAATAATCATTATCACCTCCCATTGGGATGCTCTGATTAACTATTCCTAACCGCAGAGATTTATGTGCAGCTTCTTTTACATAATTCCTTATCTCACCGCTATGAATAATTCATGTGAAGCTGGAGAAGTGAGAAGACATTGTGTTGGAGAGGGCTGGGAGATGAGTGAGGACATTTTTGCCTTCTCTTGTAAGTTTGTGACCTGAAGTAAATATTACTTTATAATTACTTTTTAACTGGAAAAAAATGCAAATCTAGTCTGGTGATTCACTCTTGAAATTAAATCATGACAACTTCAGCCTTTGTTTTAAATAATTTATATCACTAATTAGTGTCAAAGTAAAGGGTAATACAAGTAGTGTGTAACCAATCAGAGAGCTAGAATAAGCAGCTACACTGTGACGAACAGTAAGTGAGGCAGCAAGGTTGGTTGACAGCACTTAGTGTACTGTTGATGCCACGATGTTATTCTGAAGACAATAAACCGCTCGTTCTAAGTACAAATAAGCTGTATTGGCCAGCAGTTTATTTGACAATTAGTAATTAACTTGTTATACTATAGTACAGGGGTGGAGCATTGTCATGGGGCCCTTCTGATAAAGTCATTTTAAAATTCACAACTGTAAAATAGCTGATACATCCTATCCATAAACACAAAATGTCACTTATTGAGCCAAGCAAGCCTACTGTATGTCCAAGAAAACATACAGTGAAGCCACTTTGTCAAACAAGCTTGTTCTGAAGAACAAAAAAAGAAGACAGGTTGCTAGTCATGTTCAAATGTTTCAGCACCGAGGACAGCACACAGCCCTCTATGTGCATCGATATACAAACTCTTCACCACCGCCGCCAAAAGACAACAACAGGCCAAGTGCACTGTCTCAGTACCGTGTCTTTCTTGCATAGGAATAACATAAATATGAAACAGACACAGTGGTCTATAAGACTATAGAAGGCCTGTGCAAACATAAAATAAAACACCACGGGCAGTGACACAGACAGGTGCCGAGATGGATGAAGCATGGAGTTAAACAACAGATTAATGTAACATTCTGACTGATTTCTTCATAACCAAAATATAAGTTAATAAAGACTAATTATGGATGTTTCATTTACCAATTGTTTTCCCTTCTCAGCCTAGTGCAGTCCATTTGGGTATTCCACCATCCTCCATAGAACAAAATAATCTGAACAGGAACTTTCTACATATCATGGTCCCTTTTTCTAAAACTTCATCCTCCTCTCCTTCATGGTGGCAGACCTGCCAACCACTTTGTATTTGTCAATGTTTGTGTCCTGCTCAACACACAACAAAGTGAGATTGGATAGTCTGGCCTTATCCATGCATGAATGCAAATAGCTCTTAATGAGCCTCAGACGGCTTAAACTTCATCTTGTAAGTTTCATTCACCACAAACATAAGAAGACATGAATATCTCATATTTTGGCTAAAGTTTTCAGTAAAGTTAGTCATAAAATTTTTAATTGCTGCTTCTGTAGTCTTCACTTCCTGTGGAGTCAGCAAGCGTAAATATGAACAGAGCCACTCTGTTACTGCAACCCACATTGTGGTCGGAGGGGGGATTACACCTGTAGTCATTAGAACTACCATAGAGAATGAATAGGAAAAGTTCAGAGAGTTAAGCTCTTCTATTCTTGCTGTGCTGCCTAGTTGGGTTGCATGGGCCCTGGGGCCTGAGCATGGGCCCTGGGGCGGTCACCCCCTCTGCCACTGCAGTTGCTCCGTTTATAGTATAGTATATGAATTACTTCAATTCATTAATTTGTGTAATTATGATCAATTAATGGTAATCATGGTAGCAAATGGGCACCATTAAAGCATGCTTTTGTCATGTTTCTGCTCTCAGCTCTAAATGTATACATTACAGTATATCTACACTCAGTACTGTCGCAGAGACTCAGGTCACAGTCATGCATCCTCTTCTACCTTCCTTTCCCATTATGCATGGCTACACTTTCATTAAACTGCATCAGCACTTTGTGCTTTACAGTACTTACCGCTTATTGTGCCCCTGAGCAAGGCACTGAAAAACAGCTTAGTGAGCTCAGATCAGAACAAACCTCTAAACCCCTGTGATGAAAAAAATCTTTTGTCTGCAACTCTTAACCTCATTTCACGGTCTTCCTCAGTGGATCGAGTTTGCTTAGTTGTCATATCTGGCGTTAGATGTGAATGGCCTCCTTTATCTTTCTCCGGTCATCCACTGACTCATGGGCTCTGCTTCCCAAGAGCAACTTAAGGCTTGGATGAAGGTAGAATCCATCTTACAAACCTTATTAAGATGAAGAGTTGTTTCCCAAAAGCATCTGAACTTAAAGAGGACATATCAAGCACATTTCCAGGTCTATATTTTTACTCTGGGGCTCCACTGGAATATGTTTGCATGATTTAACGTTAAAAAAGCTCCTTATTTATCTTCGTTGGACCTTTATCCTCAGTTCAGCCTCTGTCTAAAACAGGCTGTTTTAGCTCCTGTCTTTTTAAGGCCCCGCTCCTGATGAGCCAACTCAGTTCTGGTTGGTCAACTCCTGGAAGCGGCCCCTCGACAGACTGCTGCCAGCTCCACAGGCTATGTAAACAAACAAAGTCCTTTTTCTCCTTCTGTGCTTGAAATATTAACTTCTCAAATGCATCTGTACATGTTCGAGTCCAAATCTGATCTGAAATATGCAAATGGATAATGGGAGCAACCCATAGAACAACTTTAGCAACAGACACTACAGAACATTGTGAACGGACATTTGTGGGCATGTGAGAACAATCAGACATTTGTTTGATGGGAGCGTAGTGGTAACTTTGCAAACAAAGCGTTCAGATGGCATTTTTTATGTCAAATGGTCAAAGTTATGGAACTTTGACCATGTTTAACATAGACATCCGACATTATAATGGTATAGAAATGAAATAAAATCACAAAAAGCGTATGTCCCCTTTAAGATACTCTTGTAAATGATCATAGAATAAGAAGCATCTCCTACCCACTTGTAGCAGGCTTAAAGTATCTTAAGAAGCTCGTTTTTATTGTTTTTGTTCTATATTTTACCATGACAACTGACTATGTTTATGTTAAGTTATGATGTAAAATGGATGATGATTTGTAAATTAGAAAATAAGAAGTTTAAACTAAAAGAACACACATACAACAAAAACAATTAATTGAACATTCAGTTTGCACAAATAAACTGCTAGTTTCTGTCATCATTGCCCTCCTCTCCCTTTTCTCACTTAATATGACTTAAGACTCACATAAGAACCATCACTGCATGATTAGATGTTTAATTTGTGCTTAATGGAAATGTAGCAGTGGCTATATTGATCAGTTTACTTTCTTAAAATCATTTATAACCAATAACATGGATCATAAAGGGCAGCAACCTGAAAGCTGTAGACTGCACATTCCTTTTCATACTGTATGCCAAGTACAAAACATTTCTTTGTGTGTTTATCAATATTTGCACTGTGTGATTTATCTATTTTTGATATATAACATGGTTGACATACTTTTGAGTAAGTACTTTTAAGTGTATTCAGCATTTTCTTCAGCACAATATAAAGCTCTTGAGTACTGCTTTGAGAAATACATGTAAATTTTAAGTGTTTGTAGAAATACTACCCCTTCACAGTCGATTCTGTGGCCAGTTTTGGTCTGGTGTTCACAGACAGCTGAAGTTGTCTGTTTCCGGTGTTCATTCAGTCTCTCGTCACTGAGTGCGGTGTTCCTCACAGTTGTTGCATGTGATGTCATACACGTCTCCAGTCCTCCTCTCCTGACTTCAGGGTACACCAGCAAAAATCTGAGATGTGGTCGAAAGCTCTAGAAAAAGCTTGTTGTACCAGTAAGTGGTCCCAATAGTGTCATATATTCTTACATTATTTTACATAATTACTTTAGTCCGGTGAGAGAGAAGCATTTTGCCGACTGGGAAAACTTGTAAAGCTTTCACATCAACTTGCTTCTTGTTACAGACTCAAGAGGTGGTCTTGTGTCACCATTTTGATTCAAATGTGCTTACTTACTTTATTTAATGTATTCAAAAGAATTTTGGTGAAGGCTTTTTTCCCCTCTTTGAAATCAATTCAAAGTCCTGGCTTTCAGGAAAAAATAGCCAAAATGATTTTGGGTTGGAGCTAAGCCTTCTTTTGCCTCTCTGCATTTTCAATCTCAACCTCTAAATCTTTCACACAAACTTCTTTTCTCTCTGCCGGTCTGCTTCTCTCTTCTCTGCCTGCTTCATTTTCCCTTTTCCATTCCTCTCCTGCCTGCCTTGAAAGTCATTGATTCAGCCATCTACCAGAGAAAATGTCTTGGCGAAAAAAAAAAAAAAAAAGAACATGAAGGGTTGGTAGAGACCTTGAGGGCCTATTCATACATATACAATGGCAGAAGGTTCGCTAAGGTCTCCTGGGTTTAATGTGTTTGTGTTTAATCCCTTCAATTTATGCAGACTATGAGGAGCTTTCAAAGCAAACTGATTATTGTGCCTGTTGTGTGCAATTTGGGTTTGTCCTATTACAGTAAAGATGTAAAATGCTTGCTTAATGCTCCCGGTTCAGCTTTATTACACACGTCAGAAAAAAGGTACTAAAAGGGACTTCTTTATTCGTCTTTAACAGTTTATGATACATTTGCCACACTTGATGTTTATATAATTGTTATAGCTAAACATTTTAAATGGGGTTAAAAGCTTTACAAATGTTTATGAAGCTATATAATTGCACTCATCTTAGGAGTTTAATAATGACAAGAATAGAAATGAGCTTTCATCCCCATAATTGAGATGCAATGGATTCATTTAATATTTGCTCAGATCAGATTAATTATGGTAAACTGGAAAACTACGTGTAGAGTGTAAAACTCTCACACAGCATACAAACACACACAAACATTTCTCGGACTGTAACTCAGGCAATAAACCTTGTTTGTAAAATTCCACATAAATTATTATCAACAGTAATTTAGTAACAGTTCATGAAAGGTTTCTGCTGCATGTATTGTGTGTATAACCTCTAAATAATAAAAAAAATCTAATTAGAATATTTCCATGTATTTACAGTGGGTCTAGTTTTGGATTTTTTCTATTTTAGTTGCTTATTCGTCTATCTTTTTGTTTTTGATTGGATGCATAAGAAATGTGAATATTTCCGACGAAAACTTAATAGCAGTTTTTATGCAATCGTGTGAGGTTGTGCTCTGTCTGACTGTCTAGTTATTTAGTATTTTCTTTTAAAATAGAACTACTGTACTGTCAGAATGCATCCAAATGTCCACAAAAGTCTTACACTAAAGCCACATGTGCTGTAGATACTGCACTAGTGTTGTTAGATTTGTACATTATTATGTCCAGAGTTGTTTTCATGTCCAAATTAAATTCAGGCAATTGCTTAAGCATTTGCTGCACACAAAAAAGACACAATATACACAATATATATCACAAACAACTGCACAGTCTAACGTAAACTAATACAACAGAACATAATTTGGGGTTTTATTTCAATCCACATACTTTGCTATGTACAGTTTTCACTATTTTCTATGTTCAGTAGAAAATGTCTTCCTGTCTGTGGGTTATCCTGAGTAACTGGCACATTGTGTCTGGAAAGGCATGTTGCTGTTGACTTTGCATTTGAAAAAACATGTTTTGTTGTTTTTGTTTGACCACTGCATGAATCAATAATGTATCCAGTAACATCTATAAAAGATGCATACATCATTTACGAATAGGTACATTAAAACGTTATGAGTAACGTCTGAGATGCGGGTTTGTTGTTAAATCTTCAGAAAATATAATGAATGACAAATGACAGTTTATGCAGTATAACAGATATAAAAACATCCGTACAGGAAGCTGTCATGTAGATACAGCTGCATCAGGTTTGAGCTTTCCATGTAAGTATTAATGACAGGTCTCTGCTGTAGGACGATCCATTATTTAATTAAGCAAAATCAATCAACACCTTATTATTCATTAGTTGATCTATCTGAACAGATAACGGACTGTTAGTGGGCATAATGTATTTCCTTTTAATCACATCGTGCACAAACTTCTCTAACTACTGACTGGGTTCATGCTGATTCTTTTGCACTTAAGTTGATTGACCTCAGTTGAAGTCTACTGGAAATAAAAAGTAATGAAGCATGTGCAGACTTTAATTTAGGTGATATTCTGTTCAGGCAGATTAAGTGTGATGAAGAGACAAAACACCATGACCTCTGACCCATCAGCCCAAAGGCACAAATGAGATACAGCTGGAAAGGACGTGACATATGATGAGGCTGCATATAAGCTGAGGTTTAGGTTCCACAGAGGGTTAGAGATCCATACTCGCTAATACTGAACTCAAAGCTGCCTGCTGCAGCACTGACAGACGATTTTTCCTTGAGCTGATTGGCAGAGAGGCCAGGGTTGATGGAGCTGTCCAGGGTCCTGACCTTTGGTGCTGGTGAGCATCTCTTAGCTCTCCTCAAAGTCCTTATAAGCTAAGCAGCACGGAGCACACAGCTAGATGAATGATTTAATATGAGTGTAGTTTGATTTACAGTATATCCATCAAACTTAAAACATGTCGCACAACTTTCCAGTACATCACACATTATTCACCAAACGTTATACATAATATAACATGACATAGTATAGCATAACATAAAATAGCATTGCATAGTATAAGATAGCATTATTTAACACAACATAGCATAACATAGAAAAACAGAGCACAGCATAGCATAGCATAGCATAACATAACATAGCAAAACACAGCATAGCATAATATAGCATAACAGCATAGCATAACATAACAACATAACATAACAAAACACAGCATAGCATAGCACAACGTAGTATAATGTTTACAACATAACATAGCATAAAATAGCATAACAGCATAACAACATAACATAACATAACATAACATAACATAACAAACATAGCATAGCGTTTAAAACATAATATAACAAATAGAGCATAATATTTATAACATAACATTTTTTCAATCATCTTTTCATCCTCTAAATTATTTAATAAAAGGGAACAGATTCTGTATATGTATATTATATATTTTGTATTTATGGTCATTTATATTTCTCTTGTACATGTTTGTAAAACAGTATTTTCAAGAGAGTTGTGTGAGATGTTTTAAGTTTGATGGATTTTCATTGCAGCAAGTCCATCAAACTGGTCTGAACCTTGCCACGTGTGCATTCTTAAAGTTAGAAATAGTTATTCCCAAACATGTAATTGTCTCCTGGTCTGCTGTCCAGTGTGAACATAATCCGTGCTGTAGGCCATAACGCTCTGCTGCTTTACACCAGCTGTATATTTGAATTTGCGGACAGGCGACAAAGAAGCGTCGTCCTGGCAGAGCAGCGGCGCCACAGATCTTGTGAGAATGGCCTCTGTGTTGCTGCCTCCTTGGAGCATTGTTCCTATTAATCAGAAAGCCATTTGTGATGCTGCATTAAACCCTCTGATGTCTAAAATGTGACAAATGATGATTACCTGGGGGAAATCGATGATGATCACCACACTATTAATGGTCCCTCTGCAGAAACAGCATCCATCGACGTATAATTCTGGCAAGATTCACCAGCAGAGAAGGAGCTCTAATTTAGAACTAGCTTTGTGTCAGGTGATTCACTTAATCACCAGGATTTGAGAAAGAGCCATGAAAAAAAAAAAATGCCAGTGTCTGCTCCCTCATGCCTTTTGTGACATCAAACAGACTAAACAAAAAGAAAACAAAACCTGCATTGTCTTATCCAGCCGATGTGAATACAATCGCTCTGTTCTGTAAGAGCAGCTGGTGAGTCAGACTGTGTAGTATTGCATCGCAGATAGAAATGAAGAGAAAAGGGAGGGGGATACTGGATAGTGTATGGATACTGTATTATTGCAAGTTTCTTCAGGGTCAGAAACATACCAACTCATCACTTATTGCCCTTGGCCTCTTTCAGGTCAACAAGGGGCAATAAGCTCAGTGGCATTGACTGCCATGTTTGCGCAGCCATGTGTTAACCGCCTTCTCGTCACTCCTCTCCGGGGGGATAAAATCCATATGTCACCAGCAATTTATGGTCTGCTTCTTGCATGTTTCCTCATATGAATAAGTTATTATATGTGTGTGAACATTGCTTTGAGGCGGTTAGATAAGAGTTTCAGTGTTTGTGTGTGTGTGTGAGATCAGGTGTGTAGAGCACACAGGGGCCAGGGGCTGGCCTTTACTTATGCATGAGGCAGCGGTTTTCCAGCTGATCACTGATTTGATTTGCCATGTGAGATCACGTCTGAGATCTGCCAGACTGCAAAAGTCGCATTGCATAAAAAATAGGCTCATACAGTGAAATAATTTGTATGTGTGTATTGTGCCAGAATACATTTGCACCTTTATCAGTGAGAATTGTTTCAGAGATTAATATTTTGCTTGTTTGCTGAAGACTATTTGTTTATTTTCTTTTGTTTTATTGGATTCGGTTGCACTGATTGTGGATATTGACCTTCATGACCTTCCAGACTCCTTCTGTTCATTCTGTATAGGGGATGGCTATTTGTGATCTAACTGCTGCTTTCACAGTGACTAATATTTGTGAAGGGATTAGACGATCAATTGATTAGTGAATCATCAGAAGTTTTATCATCAAACATTTTGACAATAGATTATTTGTTTAAGCCCACAAACATTGATTTTTTTGGCCACTTTGGGGCAGCACAGCAAGCTTTTAAGACAACACTGATATATCACCTTATAAAGCTTGTTAACAAACAGTTGCCTGTTTACACAGGCAGATATGAAATCACATAGATTTTGTGTTGTATTTTCGGCCACCTGATGAATACAAGTTCAATATTCACTCTTACCCTCTCACCCTTTTAACTCTGTTTTTTCTCTCAACCAACAGGAAAAATCTGGCTCCTCAGTTTTTAAATGCTCCACTATGTTCACCAGCTAGTCACTAACTTTGTCTGTCTGCACTTTTTTGGTGAAAAAAAGCTTCTTGGTTTGGCTGTAAATAATGCTGATGCAAGTGGTGAACCAAAATAATAAAGTAGTGGGCTGTAAAATCAAAACAATGAGCTGAAAGACAGTAAAACGATAATCCTCTGTGGGTTCAACTCTCTTTGCACTGCTTTTCTCAGTTTCATTGGTTTTTGGCTGTTGGTCGGACAAAACAAGTAATGTGAAGATGTCACCTTGGGCTCTGGGAAAGAGTGATGGACATTTTTCACTATTTTTTTTGCATTTTAGAGACTAAATGATCATTCAATAAAGAAAAAGCAAAGACAAATTGATGATGCACATCACTGTTATGTGTAGCCCTAATTAAAACCATGGTAGTGATGGTTAAATTGCAATCTAAATAGCTTGTGGCAGATGTTGTTCTCTCTTGTTCGTTCTTCTGTTGAGCTGAGTGGCTGAACACTAAGGCAAGGTGGTGAAGGTGTTAAAGAGGTTAGGAGAGTCTCATTGTCCTTCCGAAAAGCAATCAAAAGGCCAGAGGAAGACTGTGTGTGTGTGTGTGTGTGTGTGTGTGTGTGTGTGTGTGTGTGTGTGTGTGTGTGTGTGTGTGTGTGTAGAGGGAAGACAACAGACAGAGAGAAAAGAGTGCGTGTGAGAATTTACAGTATGTGTTTGTGTGTGTGTCTGTGACAAAGGGTGAGAGCCAGGCACAGAGAGAGAGAGAGAGAGAGAGAGAGAGAGAGAGAGAGGAGGAGATAAAGAGAGAAATAGGTATAAGAGAGAGGGAGGAGATAAGGGGATGGTGAGAGCGAAGGAAGAGAGGTGGCAGGCAATAAAGCGCCCCATCAATCTGGTAAATGAGTGTCCTTCCAGCAGAGGGTACTCTGAGAAATGCAGCCTGCTCCATGTTCATCAGTCACAGGTTTAGCACTCATCCGCGCTATCTCATCCTCAGTTCCAACACTTCCTTATCGAAGAAAGTAGCAATTGTACAAATGCTTGGTCTACAGTTCACTCTGCCAATTAGACCTCATTTACTTGGAGGATGAACTTTGAAGGATACTGGTGTGAATGAGGTTTTTCCTTGAATAATGCAACTGACACTTTTAGATCATTTATGTCTTCGTTATCATATGGTGCTCATTGTGGGTTCGATCGACCCCCAGCCTGGCTACAAGTAGACATCAACAGTCCTCTGAAGTCTGTTTATGCCTGCATGGATTTTCTTCTTCAAGGGCAACTTCTTCTGCTGCCTGCATTGAAAAACATATCAGTCCACATTATATTTTGTGAAGGTACTGTGCGTATAAACTTATGACTTCAATCACAGTGGCTCTGTCAAACTCTACAACCCTGATTATTTGTGTCAAACTGCTAATGTTAAACCTGCACTAAATATATGTTGATATTAACAATATGACTTAAATGATTATGTGTAATATTACAGGGCTCACTGGTAGTGATAAACCATCTCCCAACTCTGCAGTTCTCGGCTCTACTTAGCATTTCAAAGTTATTCAGCTCATTGTTTTGGTTTTCCAACTTAACATTTTTGTTCACCCTCACTGCACTTGACAAAGAAGCTCTGAAAAACCCACCGTATACTACCTGCTCAGCACCAAACTGCAGACAGACAAAGTTAGTGGCTACCTGGTGAGCATAATGGAGCATTTAGCGGCTAAAGAGCCAAATATTTCTCTCATGAGTTGGTGGAAAGCAAAAGCAGAAAGTAAGAGTAGACTAAATATTGGACGCATGGACAGAAACATGACTCCATACCAATACTAATGTTGCTCCATATCTGTTGGATGTGAATAGTCACCTGTTGCCTAAGTTCCCCACAATGGTGCTGTAAGGTGATAACATGTCAGATGTTGTGTTGAAAGCCAAAGGTGTGGCCAGCACATACACTCACTCTCAAAACTGAACAGACTATACTGAATCACCAGTGTCACTGAATGAGTTCATAGCTTTGAGCAGGAAAGCTCCACTTACTGGTGACTGAGAACACTGTTGTAGCTCAGCTGTGATACACAGTGCATTGCTTCCTCATTAAAAGCTTATTAAAAGACAAAGAAAGCCACAGAAACAATCATAATATAATTACACTGTTGCAAATGGTTGGCTGCTCAGCTGCTAACCTTATAAACAGTGTTTGTATAGGCCTAGTTTTGTACTGAGTTGAACATAACAGTAACAACAAATCTTTGAACTGGACTAAACAATGGATTAATCAATTAGTCGATTGACGGAAAATTAATCTCCAACTATAATCTATATAAACTATAACCTGATAACCAAGTAATGGTTTTAGTCATTTTTATGCAAAAATGTTATGTTCCAGCGCCTCAAATGTGAAGATTTGCTGCTTTCTTCATGTTTTATATATTTGTAAACTGAATATCTTTGGGTTATGGATTGTCGGTCAGACAAAACAAAACAAAACAAAACATTTGAAGACATCACTGTGGGCTGTGGAAAATTATGAGGACCATTTTTCACAATTATTTGACATTTTATAAACTAAAAGATTAATCAATTAATCAAGAAAATAATCGGCAGATTAATCTATAATGAAAATAATTGTTAGTTGCAGCTCTAATATTAACCATCCAATACTCTGACTATGAATTTATTTAGGTAGAGTGCTGATTGTTCTGTTTGTCAACATGAAACAGGCTTTTACGTCAGAGAACAGAAGGCACGCACATGTAGCCACAGATGGATAACTTCAATAAAAACTGAAATCTCTGAGGAGCTTTAGATGCACATTTGGAGAGTTTTTAGTGGCATTCTTTGCTAAATAAAATGTTCTGCATCTTTGGAAGCTTTTGTAATTTATTTCTGTTCAGAGAAAAGTAGAATGCTGTTGTCAAGGCCGAGCTTTGTTAGTGGAATTGCTTTGTGATGATACGATGCTCGGAGCATAAAGCGAGCCAAGCTTTTGTCATTGCTGCTATGAGTATTGTGACTCGACCACACAATCCCAGGGCTGTTAGTGGTGGTGACAATGTGAGAGTCAGTAATACACTTCTGACATGAATGTTAATGCTCCATTCTGTGCTCACACAATGACGTGAATGTTTGATATTGGTGTCAGTCATAGAGTCATAGAGACAGAAATCATGCACAGATTAGAGTTTAATGAATAGGGAGATGAATGATGCCGTTCATGTTTAGCTTTCTGTACTTATACAATATCTGCACACACACACGTCGGTGCTTACTATTATGTAATATGTCTTGACATTTTCAACTGCCACATGTTTTCTGTCTTGTCTTTTACCACCGAAAAAAAATCCTGTGGATGTCTGTTTGATTCAATTTACTTATCACTGCACAAGAACTGAATGAATGTTTCAAAAATCTCATCTTTTGTCTGCTAGAGAAAATAATACTTGAATAAAATGTGTCTTGGGGAAGCACAGTGAACAGTAAGAGAGATCTTTTGAAAAAAAGAAAGTTCTTTCTGTCCAAAAATAAATTGTAAAACTGTTCTCAAACAGCAAAATGAACAATAAACAGCAGAATAGAATTAATATCGCAAATAGTTCTTAAAGGATATGGCTGGCATTTTTCTATATTATTCTTATTGTCAACAAATCTCATGTGCAGAGCCAAACCAACAATGTACTGATCCTACTTACAAGTATTATGTGTGTATCCAAAGCCTGATATATTGTATTCTTCTGTGCCATAAACCTCTGTTGTTGTCCAAAAACTATTAAAAGCATGTCAATGAGTCACACCGTTGCAATGGGTGACATGTTCCTTCATCACAAACAGTTTGGGCACATTAGTTTGTTTAGAAACGGCTCTAAAGACTAATAACATCGATCACATTTTCAGTCTCTGGAGAGTAGTTCTGTGTAAGGTAGATGCCACTGTGCAGTTCTGTTTGATATATCAGGCTTTGGATACACACACAATACTTGTCAGTAGGATCAATTCATTGTTGGTTTGGCTCTGCACATGAGATTCGTTGACTCTGTTAAACAACTGAAAATGATCTTAACAGTGAGTATTTACCACTAAGCACCTTCAAGGAAAAATATAACAACTGAAAAATAGAATTAAACCACCAACTCACTGCTTAACGTCACTGCTGACAATACTATAGCATGTAATGAACATTTGTAGTTCACAGATATCAAGATAACAAACAAATTGTAAACCCTACAATAAACTCTCTAATATTGTGATATAACTTACCTTATAAGGAAACTAGTGTACCTGTTATGAATTGTTGAGAAATGTGAAACTGCAACTGAGAAATAGCGGCTGCTGGAGCAGCAACTTACCGACCTTAAACTGACCTATAAAGGTTACACTGATGGGTAGTTCAGACGTGTTCAACGAGGATCAAACAGAACTTCTTCTGTCACTCAGTGACGTCAGCTCATGCAGATGTCTAGGCTGGTTTAAAGCGTTTCACTGATAACAGTAATTTACTCGATGCTGTGATTGCTTTTAATAATTGCTGTGATCCTGTGGCCCACACACCTATATCCACAGCACACAGCTGTGTGTCTGTGCCCAGCAGCAGGCTCGGGGAGACAAGAATACCCAGGAGACGGCCCCCAGCTCAACACTCTGTCCTACAGCGTTTAACAGTCCCACAGGGATGGGCTCTCACTTCCCTTCTGCTTTTCTTTTAAAAGCTGCCGTCTGGCTGCAGATGAAGCAAGAGAAACTTGTCCTCTACTTTGGTCCTTTCAGCTTCTGTCATGTCTTAACTTTCAGTGGGTAAACAAAACACAAAAAATATATGAAGTAATAACTAAAAATTAGAGGATAGGTTCACAATTTTCCAAGTCTGTCCTAATACAACAGTCAGTTGCCCACATGAACTCTGACACATGTTTTTCTTGCTGTAATCATTCTTCCTGTTCATACTGGCTGTTAGGAGATCCCTTTATAATGCACTTTCAATGTGATGGGGGATACAATCCACAACTCTCCTTTCATACAAAGGTATTTAAAAGTTTATTTGAAGATAATATGAGGCATTAGACATCCAAATTACTCAAATGATGTCAATATCTTTCAAATTCTGCTGAAATTCCCTCTTTTTGTTACCATCCTTCCACTACAGCTGTCTATAGAGGGACAAAGAGGGAATTTTTTACTAAAAAGACTGGAACTGTGGAAGATATCCATGTCATCTGACTAACTTTGATGGCTGAATATCTACAGAAAAAAAATCAAATTCATAAAAGCAGGACTGTGGATTTTGTCCACCATCACTTACATTGTAAGCACATTTGCAGGGGATCTTCTAATGGTCAGTATGAGCAGGAGGAATGATTACAGCAAGTAAAACCTGGTTCAGTGCTAATTTGAGCACCTGACTTTTGTTTTAAGATTGACTTAAAATATGAACCTATCCTGTAAGCCAATGATTTAATCGTATCTATACTTAAGGTGTATCTGACTTTAGCTACCTTGCCATAAACTTGTATCTCTTGTCCCTCCTGACAGCTCCAGTGAGCTGATCCTCAGTTAAAATGCACCCTGATCTCTGGTGGTTTTCTCCCTTTCTGCCACTAGTTTCTTCATCTTTGGAAAAAAAAAACATAATATCAGCACAGCTACACTCTTTGATTGCCTTAGGTGGCAGAATTACACTGAAATGATTGCTTGACTAGAGAATTCATTGGCCAGAAGAATTTGCACCTTTGGCCAGCACTGTTGCCATAGTGACAGCCTGTAGGCTTATGGGTAATGTAGTGTTAGCGTAATCAAACTGACTGAAATGCAAATGAAGTAGAAATATTAGCATATTAGTATATAGCAAATGGCCATAACATGACCGTCTGATGTGGTTTACTGTAGGTATCAAGGAGACTCATTTGATTTTGTGTTGAGTGATAAATGAAACACTTCTTAACATTATTGAGAGCAGCAATAATCTCTTCTATACAAGAATGTAGAATCCAATATGAGAGAACCCATATTCAGTACTTTATACTGTGAATTTAAGATGTCTGACCATCTGCACATCAAGAACGAAACCTTGATTACTATTTTATAACTTTATTCTTTCCTATTCTCTTCTTAAAGCTTTAATTATAAAAGACTTTCTTCTTTTATAATGAAACGGCTCTTCCTTTTATCACAAGGGAAGGTAAAAATGTAGATTCTCTACTGTACTATAATCCCAGTGTGTTGGCAAGCACATCACAAGCTGTGAATGTATGTATTATTATATTTATAAAACTGGGAATGAGAATGAGTCAAGCTGTTGTGCGACACAGTTTGACTGTAGGCCCATCCTTCTGCTGTTGCCACTATGCCGTGTCTATCCACTGAAAACCACAAGGCTACAGAAAACACAAGTGTGACCCTCGATATATTTTCACGTTGGATAGAATATCTGTTTCTGCTAAGTAGGAGGAAAGAAAGAAGAAACATAAATGTGCGGTGCAGCTAGAAGCTTGAAGTATAGCATCTAAACCCACAGACAGATGTTCTATTTTCACTTTGCCCGCTCCATAGGCTTAGTCACTCATCTCAGCTCCAAGATGACAGCATAGTCAAGGATAAATTAGTCTGACACTGCACTGGCTAAACGCTGCCCATCATGCCCTAACTTGGTTGCAGCCGTTGATCCACATTTACTCTGCTTCATGTCCCTTGGTGTCAAGCACGCACAGGATCACAGACCAGCTGGAGAACACTGACTGATGAGCTTTGTCAGCAGTGAGATGGCAGCAGCAATGTAAGTACTCACAGCACTCTCCCAAGATGGAGCTACAGTGCGTCATCTCTGAGACGTGCTCTGCCCATATTGTCGAGTATTCAGAGTCCACCTACAGTCCATCATCACTACACCAACTGCCTGCTAATGGGTGTACATGATAAGATCTGAGAATTTGTGAAAGAATGATGTCTGGAGCATCTGCCAATCAGGGCTCCCCTTGTCAGATTTGCAGACAGGGAAGATATCTTGGGATGATTTCAGTGCATCCTTCCTCTTTACCACCAAATCATTTCAGCATCAAAGAAGAAAGAGCTGAAATATCATGTTTTTTGACAACTGCATCCTCCAACCATCATCTTTCTGGTTCAGAGGACAAGGTCATTGTTTTCCTTTTCAGCCCCCAGCCTGTCCCAACCCCAGCTCAGCTGGTAGAGCCAGCCTGACCTATGACTGATGCTCCCCCTGCTGAATCTTCATAGTCCTAAGGGTACCATAACCAGCTTGTTATCTCAGCTGGTGAAAAAGAGGGCCTGGTTCCTTATGGTGTGTCTGACATAGATGTCAACCTGTGGCAGTGACTTTATCAAATAATAGTTGTTAATTGTGAGTGATGCCCAGGAAATATTTTTTCTCAGTTGTACTGTTATTTCTTTTATAATAGATGTGTATGTATATTTGGCCAGATGGTACCAAATGCCCTTCAGTTCTGACTGCGGGCACCAAAGAGATAGACAGAGTGCCCACTTTTGATGTTTCCTTTTCCTGGCTGAATGATTTTTTTACCGAACATGTGTATGAGAGATTTACAGTTCTCTCTTGCACAATAATCTTTGTGCTCGACTCCACTCACACTATGCGCTTCCAGATGGACTACTGAAAGGTGAATTCAGAGTCAAAATTTGATGAAATCCCTGAGGTTTAACCTCCTGATTAAGTTACGCACCACTTACTAACACTAAATTACCCCAAGAAAGACAGGCAGATCTCCATTTTGCTAGAAAATGTTGACAAAATCACACTCTGTAGTCCAGTGGGGTTGCATATTTACATTCAGTCTTTTCAGGGCACCTTCAGTGACAGATAGAGGAGATCTGAACCACCTTTAAAATGCATTATTACCGTACTAAATAGAGTGTATGTGCAAATGGACAGTAAGAGGTATGGGCAGGGTGGAAAGCTATTTTACTCCAGTGATCCACTACAGTGACCCTGCCAACATGAAAGATGTTGATGTGCAGATACTTCTGATGTGGGGAAGGTGTGGACAATAGTACTTCAGCCTCAGTCGGGACACCAGTTGTGCTGGTCAAGGTTAGGACATGTCAATATGGCACGTCTAGAACACATTGACTTAAAGATTTCCTCCAGACATGTTTTAAAACATAAAAATACTCTGCTTGGAACAATAATGTCTGATAGTCTGATATGTTGTTTCAAAAAAAAGTATATGTTAACATGGGATCCACCTTTTCTCCCTCATTGGAAAATCTATGAATAGATTGAAATGAAAAATTGAAGAATCTATGAAAATGCAAATATTTTTCATTTCAAAAGTTAAACTGCTGGACACAAGATGTCTCCTACTTCACTTAACTGCCCATTCTCATTGTATATGCACTGGAGACTTCAAGTTTCCACATCACACTTGGGAAGATCGCCAATTGGACCAGAATTGGCTTCCGAACTATGTGATGTCACAAATCCTACTGGGCCTTCTAGCCGTGTAAACTCTACACATACAGTGCCAATCAAAAGTTTGGACACACCTTCGCTTTCTCATTCAAGGGAAATGGGAATGTGTGTCCAAACTTCTTACTGGCACTGTACATCATTATGCACAGTGACACTCAAACGTCCAACTGAAGGAACAAGAGGAGAAACACATTTTTGAGTGGAGGGGGACTTATAAATATTTCTATTTTTGTCTGTGTTTCAGTATTATGCTGACTTGAAGCACTTAGGCCCAACTGTACATAAATACCTACAAGCATGAAAAGCCTGGATAAATATGGAAACAGGTGCATAATTGACTTTGCCGTTTTGGATATTGGTCTTGATTTTCCCCAAAATAATATACAGAATACTGTGTTCAGTGGCTTACCATGTTGATATCTAGTGTTTTATATATAAAACAGTTATAAATATGATCCTTTGACTTCTTCTGATCCTATTACGCCCATTGCTGGCTATACTGTACAAGCTTTGATATTCATTTTAATTTGACCACTTTGCAGTGCTTTTTAGAGAAAAAAAAAATATCTGTGCATATTTAATATGACCTTCATGTAATCCTCAAAACAGCTTCTGCTCTGGTTTAAGTGTGGCTCTTGATGGACAGATGTGTTCCTCCTCCAGCCCTGCGCTCCATCCTGCCTGACCATGGCGGCTGCAGTTGAACCACTTGGCCTGGTCATGTGCAGTACACACTGAGTCATAAATCCTGATACTGTTGGATGCTCTAATCCCGTCACACTACAGAGAGCAAAACAGCATATTAATTTCTTCTTGTTTTTAGTGTCGGGGCCAATTTGAGTAGCGAGGGACAGCTGTTGTGCAGCTGGCCTGATCTTGTCTCCCGTAGGATTTACATGGGACTATCTCTGAGAAATCCGTTTAATATGACACCCCGGGCTGGAATATGATGTAGCTGAAGCTTTTGTGGTTTATGGTAATACAACAGCAAACCCTGCAGCAAGATACTTCTCTTTATATTTGAATAATTACATAATAGGTCAACTGAAATATTTTGTCCATGGTACAATTACAAATTATGATATTATTAGATTATTTTCTAGTACGTAGTTTTTAAATTGAAAGAAATTTTTTGAAATAATGTTGTTAAATCATATAAATTGACATCAGAGAAACTGCATCCTTACTTCATGAAAAATATTGCAAACAATGCATAGACAGTAGCATTAAGGAACATCATTTTACTATACCATGCGTGTGATGAGACGATTTAATTGTCCTGCTTCATACTGGAGGGAGTCCAGTTCCAATCTGAGGGTCAGCAAGCATCTAAAGAGATAAACCACACACAGCTCACAATAAAACGGATAGATTTAATCCAGCCTGCAAAGATTTAACCCTGATAGTTTGAAAATGGGTTAGAAATGCAAAGGGCTGTTAAGATACAGCATAATGCCAGGCAGCGGATTAGTTTAAAACTCAAACAAAGCTCAAACAAAGCAATTGTACTATTTCCTATGGCGTAGCATTGTCTGTTCTGCCTTTTCTGTTTGCAGAGTAGACTGAAGCGTTTCCTCTCTAAACCCAAGCCCCGGGGACTATTAAAGCTTTGACAGCATTTTAAATGAGCACTGGTGGAGGATTCACCCTGCCAGCTACTAACCAATAGCATGCAATAATTCCCCAGGGCCCAGGGGCTGTGCTGAATGTATGGTAGCGTGTTTTAACAGTGTAGACACCGGGCTGTGCATGTTTAGCATGCATGACACAACAGCACATGACTGCAGAGGTTAACGCGTGCAGCTTATTGGGCGCTTTATGTCTTGTTTCGCCTGAGACCAATACAGTGTCAAAGTCATTTTGTCAAGGAGGGAAGTTCACAGCTCACAACACTCGCCCTACAGCTTCTGCTACAGTTCTTCTTCATGAAGACAGAAAAACACAAATGCACATTCAAAATCATGTTTGTCCTTTTCAAACCCATTTGCTTCTACAGCATGCCTTTTACTTATATGCCTATTATCTTATTAATAGTCTATATATATAGTGATTTACACCGCTAAATTCATACTCCGTTGCATGGCTATCCAGTAAACCAATATTAGGATTACAATCTTTACTCTATTCTAAATTAAAGCCATAAATGTCTATGCCATGCATCCAATCTTGCAGAGTCACTGAACTGGATCCTTGTGGACAGACAGTGCTGAAGTGCTGGCACAAGATGTTACCAAATGAAAACATGTAGAAAGGAACCAGCAGCAGTACAGTCAGGATGGTAAATGGCCCAGGGGAAATGTGCAACCTCTCTCTCTAATTACACTTCAGTGCGTGCAGTGGTGAACGAGGGAGAGCAGCGCATTGGGATCGCTTTAATGGGCAAAGTACTGATGAGAATCCTATGAACACCAAAATGCTCCCGGCTCTGAATATTTCAGCAGGCTTCACATTCTGAGAGCAACATCCACCATGTTTGACAATGTGAAAGGAAGATGCTTTCACATTTTGGAAGATGTGTTTGCATGCCATCAACAAAGTTCCCACAGTTCTCTGACAAGCAAGTGGCTAAATGAGATAAGCAGCAGGTGTTTTGAATAGCTTTTACCTACAGTAAATACAGAGGAGCAGAAAGCCGTCAGCTGCTCTAACTTTTACTATAATGTAAAACCCCTCATTTGCTTGACTATCTGTCTTCCCTACAGTCTCACCACACATACTCAAAACATATCCTGAAGTACCACATTACTACCCATTTAGTCTTCTAGTTATGTCTGTATCATCTGATCAATGCTCAAATGTGCCATCAGGTACAAAAGCCCAAACTACTAATCATCACCTCATACATTAGTTGTGTTTTTCTAAAAAAGTCTAAAACATAACTGCTAACATCTGCAAGTCCGCTGTAGACTGAAAGAATAAATAGATATTTGCTAGAAGGTATGAAGTCTTATTGCATTAAGGAATACACTTTTCCTGAGCATAGTTGATTCTTTCTTCTAACCATTTTAACAACCTCTGCCTCTTCCTTTAATGTGATTGACCAACACTTGGCAGTTAAATCCCTTCTGAAGAGAAAAATGTCCCAGCGCTATAGTCTCTTGGGTGTATAAATGATGTGTGAGTGCACGGTTTGTTGGCTATATACAGCCGCATTGTCAGAATCACTCTGTTATATCTTACAGTAGTATCTTTAGCTTCCAGCTTATTGCACCGTCAACGGTACTGATAATCTTTGAAAAACCAAAAGCGTGCTAAAATAGAGAGAATTATTGTTGTGTAACTCATATTTGTACATGTGATGTTCATCCCTCATGGTTATGGACTTGGCCTTTTCAGCAACACACAAACAAAAGAGAGGGAGGAGGGTGGGTTTTTTTGACTGTAATGGATGTGCATTTATTGGCCTGTTTTGGTCATGTTAATGTCAATTGAATGCTGGTGACAGTTAGATGAATGATGTCTTTGGGCATTGCCATTAAAAGAATAAGCTTATGGAAATGTCCTTATTGGAGGTAAAAAATCAAATTTATAAAAATCCTAAATGCAAAATCTTATTTTAGATATTTACAAAAAAGTGTTTTTATGCTGATTAACCCCGTTGTCCTTAAAAATGAGCCTTATTGCTCTTGCTTTCCCCAGGCAGTAAATAACACTTGCAACAGTAAAGAACAACACTTGCTTTATCCACAGGAAGCACCGATGACATAACTTTGTGACTGAAACAAGCTATTAGTAGATTCTCAGCAGACAGTGGAGATAACGGATGGTGCTGGCTCTTCTAACGTGTTAATACTGTAGACATGGACCTTGTACTTGTGGTAGCTTGGAGGAAGAGAGATATATTTTCTGTTTTATGAATTCGAAATTAGTCTTCTCAGTGAAACCTCTGTGTTTTTGTAACAAAAGAAGCAAAGAAGCAGGGATTAAAAAAGAAGGCTGATAGAATACAGAAATTAAAAAATGTACAGTTTATGTATGCAATTATTAATAGTAGTTGACTGTAGTGTAAATGTACTGGACGTGTGTCTGAGAGAGAGTGGATGACGGAGAGAAGCATTGAGAAAAGAAGTTGATTATTGAAGGAGACTGCAAAAGCCAATACTCAGCAGCTGTATATTCACCCGTAGAACAAGGAGCGAGACCCGGATCAATACCTCTCTCTTTCTTCACCGTCTCTCCCCTGCCTCTGCTCATCACCGGAGGCTGGAGGGGAAGTGCACAGCTACAGCGGACATTTATTACAGGCCTACTTGGTGGCTCTGCGGGACACAGCCCAGCAACTCTTGGTTCTGCTTGTTAGCAGGTCCTGTGTAGATCTAACAGGGGCTGTATGTCAGCGTCGGGCTACGTGACATCCCCTCCCAATGGGCCAATGACGGGGCTTTTTTGACAAAGTAGCAGCAATTTCACTGGCCCTATGAGGATGATTGTTTTGTCAAAGCACATTTATGTTCAGAGCTCCATCCCCATTTGTTAAATTGTTAACCTCAGTGTAAAAGTGATCTCAAAGTGTCTTCATCATATTTCATTTTTTTCATGTTTTATTTTTCATTTTAATTTTTGTTGTTTTACCAAAAGAAACCCTACAAAGCATCATCAAAGAGACTAGAAAAAGTAAGATATTTTTCACATTTTGCTTTTATCTTAGTTTGACTTAATGAACTCAGTGTGAAGCATATTCGTGCTCGCAGGAAGCCACTGGTATAAAACTCAGACTCAGCGTTTCTTTTCTTTTAAATTCTGCAGTTAATAGATATTTAATTGATTATTTTTGAGTGCTTCTAGTCTTTTATTAATGTAGCAAAACCCACATGCCTATTTTTATTGATATTTTACTGATACTTTGCTGAGTTCTGATGTTAAATTAATGTTATCAAGGCTAAGTAAAGGGCAATTTCATGGCTGTTAGTCACAATGATCTTTAAAATGGATGTAAATGGCTGAATTTTGTAATTTGATATAATTGTTTTCAGCTTCTTTTTTTTTTTTTTTTTAAAAATGCACATAATTTTGCTGTATGATTATATCAAAAATATCATTCCTAATCGTAGACCATTGCCTAGCAACAGACAACATGTCATGCTTGATCATTATAATTTAGGCAAGATGCTCTAATCATCTAAAAACATCTCTATCTTGACACCTGAACATAGATGCACAGCCTAGAGGATCCTTTAAATGTTATTTTTCCCACTGGGCTTTTTTTCAGAGCAAGCTCTAGAAACAGCATTACATAACTACAAGGAAAGTCTCAGACATCTTCCAACAATGAACATTTATTCAGCTTACAAAGCTGCAGCCTCAGTAACATTTGTGCTTGTTTATTGTTTGTCATCTGGCTTTGATTTTCTTACACAATAACATGTGAATGTGATGCTGTATAGAAGCCAACTTAGAAAACCCAGGTGTCAGACTTACATAAAAGCACATGTATACAGTATAATGTAGTACAGTACATTACAGTGTGTGTGTGTGTGTGTGTGTGTGTGTGTGTGTGTGTGTGTGTGTGTGTGTGTGTGTGTGTGTGTGTGTATGTGTGCATGTGTGTTTCCTGGTGTGAGTGGATTAAAAAAAATCAAATCTACGGTCACGCTAGCAGCTCTGTGCGGCTGTACTTAGCGGTGCTTATCTTAGTTTAGCATATTAGCATTTTAGCATATGCTAATTAGCATTAGACATAAAATGCAACTGAGGCTGATGAAAGTGTTTTAGTTTATTTGGTCATAACAGCTTAAAATTTTCGACATGATGATGGTGCTAGATGAAAAAGCAGGGGAACAATAAAAATATTAGGCTGCAGTTTATCCTGGGGGAAATATGACTGTACCAAATATCATTACAGTCCATTCAATACTTATTGAGACATTTAACTTTGAACGGAAAATGTCCACCTGCTGGTGTTGCCAGAGGTAAAGTCCAGAAATCAGCAAAGTCTGTAAACTTCATTGTCTGGTGATCATAAATGTCAAATAACAAAATTTCACAGCAATCTGTGGGGAAAAAAAAACACATTCATTAAATAGCGCCAGTTATTTAATGAATATACAATAAACAGAATGATATATTGTGGCATATACTCTACAAACAAGAATCTGTAGTTAATCATAATTAAAGTTTAAGCTTAATCAGTCTTATTTTAGTAACAATAAAATAATCATTTGCAGTTTTTCCTGAGTGCAACACACCTTTGCATGTTACATACAGTATGTTGAAGTTTGGGACATCACTGTGCTTTTTAAAGGCTCTTGTGGATCAACCACCCAGTTTGGTCTTTGGCCATTTGATCTTTAGACTGTATAAGCACTGTGGTGTAGTGTAGTGTAGTGTAGTGTAGTGTAGTGTAGTGTAGTGTAGTGTAGGGGGGGAAGGGGCAGTGCTTCTTTGATCGTCTCTGTCTTATAAAGTGACTATTACAACTGTTATTTCTATTTGTTACAATATGTCACTGGGAGGATTTGGTTGCAGATAGATGGACAAAATATTTAGAAAACTGTAGTAAAAAAAACTGAAAGATAAAGATTATACTTCAAAGATTTACTTTTTTTGTTTTAAAATAATATTCACACTAACTGCTTATTGTGTGATTCTGGTAAATGGACTGTGTTACGTCTGTTTTTGGAGATGTCCCCACTCTCATTCATGGCTTTTATATTTTTCAAAGAAATGTTATTTGGTTTATAAAATAAGTAAAGACAGCTAATGTTCTAATAAGCCTTTTGTTTACTTTAGTTTCATACAAAAATGTTTCAAATCATTTTCTTTGTTAATGAACAGGAGCCTAACAGTATTTTCAAAGGCATTCGGGTTTGACTAACGCTAAAACTCTTGAGACTTTTAATCACTGCTTTCTCTTTAAAGACAGAAATTATTTTAATTTCAGTCTCAGGACTTTTTAACCTTTGTTTTATTGTGTACATTTTACATGCACTATAAGGTGCTTCAGTAAGATAGACGCACTGCATAGACACACTGAAGAGACATTACTTAGGTATAATGAGCTTCTTACAGAAAGACCTTGACCACTCACATGGTCGATTGTTTGACTCCGTGTGTAGACCACGACTGTACAGTGTAGACTCTCTCAACCGCAACGAGTTACTCCTGTCAAATCTAATTTTCCTTAATGTTAAATGGTGATTGTGTTTTTTTCCCCTCATTTCACCTTCACACTGCACCAATCAACCAAATGCCTGTAGGAGTTGTTAACCTCCAAAAGACCCTTACAGGACGAGAATACACAAATAACTGTAAGATCACTCTCCCCACTGCCTAAGTAGACCACAAGTGCAACCACTATAGCGCTACCTGTTGAGGTCATTTGAGGTTACGCTTTTTGTTGATGCCATGTGCAGCACACAAACAACGCCAGTCAAAAGTTTGGATGCACTTTCTCATTCAAATGAATGGGAAGGTGTGTCCAAACTTTTGACTGGTACTGTACCTGCACATGTAGTTAGTGAAAGAGACGTAGCACTCGGTGAATGTGCAAGATTCTCCCTATGGTGTGTGTGTGTGTGTGTGTGTGTGTGTGTGTGTGTGAATCAGAGACACATATTTGCGAACATCACATGCAGTCCCGGGATTCATTCACCTTGTAATTATGCAGGAGCCTGCTGGCCACCATCACACAGACAGATGCACTGAACCTGTGACAGAATTGCATGAACTGTGAACATTATTTCTTTCTCATCTGGCCCCTGTGATGCTCAACACTAGATAGGGTTTCATCAGTGAGGTGGACGGGTGGGTGGGCGGTTAGCACGTTTATGTGTGTGTCAGTGTGTGTCGGTGTGTCAGTGTGTAGGTGTGTGTCAGCCGTGGCGCCTACAGGAAGTGAACACGTGGGACTACAGTCAGCTCGGGTGGATGACTTACAGTAGGCTGTGCTGTTGTAAAACGTTGGTGTATTTGTCAGCACACCACTGTGAGGTGGGATTTAGTGATTTGGGGGCCCTAGGCAGACGTCATCTTGCTTTACTTTTCACCCTTTCCCCAACTGGGAATGCTGGTATTAGCAGTAGAAATACTCAGAACTTTTTTTCTGAAGTGAAACTATTAACTATTAATCGTAAAACTATTAATACTGCACAATAAAAGTCCTGCATTCAAATTTTTACTTAAAGTGAAGAGAGGAAGAGAGGGATTATGAGCACAATGCCCTTAAATTTACTTAACATCTGTTCAAGGTGAAGCTTTTAATTCTAACTATTTTATATAATGCTGGATAGTTTACTGAATAATAACGCATCCTATTTTAATTGTTACATTTTGTGAGTAAAATTTGAATCTCTAACATAACCAGTAACATTTATGTCAGATAAATGTAGTAGTACAATGTTTTCCTCTGAAGTAGAAGTACACAATAAGTAAGTGCTTTGGGGGCCTTTCTTAACTTATTTTGGGGTACAATGGGTTAGAATAGTAACATAATTCAATATTTTTTCATATCTAAGCATCATAATAAATCTATAGCTGTTTTGGGCCCTTTTAGTTGGGGGCCCAAGGCAGTTGCTTACCTTGCCTAATGGTAAAATCCGCCCCTGGTGCCCATCCAGGAACACTGACTCGGATAAGAGGCTGCTCTCGCACTGTAGAGAGTGTACGGGAGGTCAGAGAGACGTAAGAAGTGGCAAACCAACACAGTGGAATGAAAATGTGTGCAGTTAACATTCCACATTCAGCTCCCAGGCAAGATTTCATGCTTTCTGTGGGAGAGGGCTCTTACCATTGACTGATCGGTGAGTCACTCCACTGTGATACAGACAGCATCTGTTAGAGTGAATTTAATGCAGCACGGATTTCTGCTGTGTGAATTATGAGCTTTCATAACCTTGATCCAATATTACTGTCTGTTCATAGTGAGCTTTGAGAATGAGTAGGCCTGTGATGGGAGAACATAAGACTGTGGCCCTAAAATATTTCTAAAATATTCTATTTGCTCTGCGTTATGTGTGTGTTTCTATGCTTGTGGTCAGCTGCTGCTGTGTGCCTGAGGCACTTAGCCAGGTTACCGTGTTTGCCTTTATGGCAGAGATACTGTACATCAAACACAGTAGATGACAATAACAAATGGAGGCTTATGTTAAAATTAATTATTGTGGTTACACTGGGAACTCTGAAGCATATTGACTATGAGGCCATATTAGATTTAACCTTATCCCAGCGAAGTGATGAGAAAATAAATATACATCAGAGCTGTCCTCCCCTGTCACCTCTCTGGTTATATACAGTATTTTATAAAATCTTACCAAAAAACAGGGAGCTCTTCTTACAAAATGAAATAATAAATACACACTGTGCTCCGTCACTTATTTAATTTACAGATAGGACAGATGAGTGAAGTTTGAAGTTTTATCAGATTAAATTTAGGATTTTATTTCTGCTTGTATTTAATACAGATGCCATTGAGATACAATGATGAAATATTTGCTTTTGCCTCAGAATTCTTCAGTTTGCAGTGAGCATTAGAGAAGATTTATTGTTCTTCCCCATGGTTAGAAAGGAAAGGAATCACAGTTTATCCCACAGTAAGTGGATTGGAGAGGATGGCGAAGTACCAAAAATGATTTGTGGAAATGAAGGTTCATTTCCTGCTTCGGAACAAATAGCGATTCTCAAATATTAAGCTCATTTACATGTATGAGTCACAGAATCGTTGCATTGTCAGCGAAGTACCTTCAGGCTGTATATCACTGTGATGTCTTAGATTGGGCCTGTGGCTATCTGGTTTCTTGCTATGGTGGAGCCGTTCATGCACTAAACTGAATATGCTGTCCAATTCAGTGAGAATAATATGTGATTTAGTGTGTTTGTCTTTTTATTTTTCACCCTTATGGCTCTATTGTTCTAACGTGTTCAGTGGCAGAGTGATGGAGAGAGTGAGTCAAAGAAAAACAGAGTAAGCACATGTATTGTTCAAATGTTTGCCTTTAAGAATCAACTACTTAACTCAAAACATATTAATTGGATATTTAACGTGCAGTGTGATTGTTTAATATTGCATACATGCTTGGTTTAATTTGGAAATGTAATTTAAGACCCACATATACAATGTGTGCGTGTTTTATTCCCCCAAACTCAAACACTGTCCTTTGCACTCAGGTTACTGGAGCTCCACCTGGTGGTTGTATTGTTGTGTTGAACAATTTACAACAAGGGAACTTACTGTAGAGGACAATAGCTCTGTTTCGGCACATTACTGGCTGTGTTATGCTGCCTCTGTGAAATGCAGCACACAGCAGAGAGAGCCTATAATGTCTTTTTTTGCTCAATTACTGTTCTGAAAATCCAAGGACACACAGAGAGAAGCACTTCTAAATGGACTCGAATGTGTTCATTAGATTTAAGTGTAGATGTGTAGAACTCCCCCTCTGAGGCTTTATATTGTACACAAATGGCTGTTTTACTGTTATACACTGTTAACTATAATCTCTATAATGGGACAAACACAGGCACATTTTTATTAAATATCCCTGAGAGAACTGGCCACTAAACAAGGATAAAAACTGGTTAGCTAAAACGTGACAGGAATATACACGTGTTTTATATTAATACACCTCCCTACAACTATCAGAGTGCAATTCATAAATAGCTGCTTGAAAACACCCTTAAAAAAGTCTTGAATTGCATTTTTAATTTACCATTTCTGTGTGTCGTCTTACGTTGCAGGATGAGCCATCCAGGTGTGTAGACCCATACTGATCGGAGACATGTTCTAAAGACAACATCTTAGCCACCATGAAAGGATTAGGAGCCAACCGCAGTCGTCACCTGTCTGACTCATGTGAACCAGCGGGGTGCCCACAGAAACCTCTCTGTCCTTTGACCTCTGACCCTCACAGCTCCTTTCTCTTGAGCCCCACCATAAACCACTATGGCACCCTCGATCCTCATCTCCACCAGTGCCCACCCACCAGCCCCACCACCTTGACCCCTGACTGCCTGCTGCCTTTCAACCAGATGTCCAACAGCAGCACTTTCCCTCGTCTCCACTTCACCTCCCAGACTGAGCAGGTTGACTGCTCCCAGGGATGTATGGCTGGTGGTGTTGGAGTTGGACAGGGCAGCAGAGCAGGTACACTATCCTCCTCCTTGTCTATGGGTATGGGTCTGGGTCTGGGCCTTAGTGGTGCTCCTATGATCACAAGTGGATCAGCCACCATCTCCTCTGCAGCAGCAGCCAAGATGAATCGGTTACCCTCCAACCTTTTGGATCAGCTAGAGAGGCACCTGCCCCTGCAGCGTGATGGCTTCAGCACACTGCAGTTCCACAGAGGACGTATGTCTAAGCAACGCAGTGAGAGTCCAGGACGGATACGCCACCTGATGCACTCTGTGCAGAAGCTCTTTGCCAAATCCCAATCCCTGGAAAACTCTGCAATCAAAGGCAGCATTAACGGACGCTCTGCTGGAGGTATGACTGGCACCACAGGGGCTGGTGAGGATGGTGGTAGACCAAGCCGCAGGAGCAAGAGTAAAGACAGGGCTAAGACTGAGGGGCCAAAGCAGAGACTTAGGCCCAATGCACTAGGCCTCTGGAGCTCAGATGATGCCCTGGACACTGACACTACCAAAGCTGGGACTATTGCTGTAGGTTACCGCAACCCACTGAGCATGATGACTCTTGGAAGAGCGGTGTCAGACAGCCAGGCTGCTCCCAGACACATCCCACAGGGCTACAACACCATTTCTGCACATTCTCTCAAAACCTCGAAAAGCAGCAGTGACCTCAAGTTCCTGGCATGCCCAGCGACACAGGTAGGACCCAAGGAAGAGGAGGGGAGAACAAGGAGCAAGGATGATACATTAGTGAAGAGGGGCTCCTGGTCCACTCTCACCCTCAGCCAGGCCAGGCAAGTGTTGCAGAAGAGCTCTGCTACAGTTAACAGGACCCTGCTAAAATCAAAGTCATGCCACCAAGACCTGGCACACCAGTTCCTGCAGGTAGGAGGGCCAGTGAGTATTCATCTTCATCATCATTTTTTGTGAGTTTGCATGGATATTTTTATAATTTCTCTAAGGTATTGATCAGTTTTGAGCACTAGAAGTCAGTTCCTGATTTGCCTGATAATTAAGTTAGATTAATCCTTATTCTGTTTTCCATATATAATTTATCCTCAATGTTTATACTCAGATATCACAGATATATATTTTTCCCACAAATCATCACGTTCATCCCAGTTATATTTTTTAAGCACCACTGCTGCACATACCCAAAATCATACTGCAAATATTTATGAAAATCATGATCAAAATCAGACACAAACCATAATATACTGTACATGCAGTGTCTGAGGGGTACACCATAAATATCTGCGTGGTTAAAGAGTCTCAACACAACATGCATGTGTTTTTATAATCCAGGTCCCGCTGGGGGACTGGGCAGGTACTTTGGGTCGGGGTCGGCCCAGAGGAACTGAGATCCCCTGTCGAAGGATGCGCAGTGGCAGCTATGTGAAAGCTATGGGAGATCTAGAGGACAGTGAGGACTCAGAGGGAAGCCCCAAACCGTCCCCCAAATCTGCTGCCCGTCGCCAGAGCTACTTGAAGGCCACCCAGCACTCCCTGAGTGAGCAGCAGCCACCACCACCTCCACGCAAGTGAGTCCCACAACACAGAGAATCAACTTCACCATAATGAAATTATGGCCTTTATTATCATACTCATTGTTTTGCCATAGTTGAGTTTGTGCTCTTTTACTTTACATTCATTGAAATAGAAATAGGCACTGAAGGGGTATTTGTAGTTTAAATATTTTGGAAGAAACATTTTTTCTCACGTCCCCAAAGGTAGTCAGCAGGTGGCAGCATCTTGTCACAAATAATTCTCTGGATGTGCAGTAGCATTTAGTCAAAACAAGCTCATAAAAGCTATTCGTGGAGCTACAGATAGGGGCTTAAGGAGAGGAGAAAGGAAATGAAATACAGTATCATCTTTATTTGGTACAAAAGCAAAAGGAGGTGAAATTTTGCCATGTGTTTTACCCCTACATCCACACGGACAGGCCTCGTTGCTACGCTCTCATGCGGGAGGATTTTCTGTGGTCTCCACTACAGAGTGCATGCTCTATGCAGCATCTGAGGTCAGTGTCATCCACAGGACAGGCAGTGTGGCCCTCCACCCACCCTCACTTGCCCTACCACCACTACCCACCACCATCACAAACTTTTTTGTCTAACCTTCCCAGTACCTTTCCTCTCTTCCCCGTGTTCCATCTCTTACCTTGCAGGTACCCTGCGTGGTGTTTTAGTACGTTACTCCTACCTGCTTCCTCAAGCCTTGATTTCATAACATGCAAATTTTCCATGGTAATCACTCCACCGCACCCTGCTGCTTAGTGCGCACACATTTCCACTAACATCAGGTGCCAAATGGGCAAGCCAGAACAGAGGAAACTTCTTAGAAATGTTCAAGATCAATCACAAAGTCTATTTATGAAATCATATTAAGGTGTTGTTTCCTCTGTGCTGCTATTTTAATCCCAAGCACATATCACTATCCATGCGTCTCAACAGTATTTAATTTGAAAATACCCAGGGGAACGTTTTGGAGTGTGATTTAAAGTTTCTCCTGGATATCATTAATTAAACACAGCCCTCACTTATTCTGGTCTCTGACTTCTGGGGGCCTGATTATTGCATTCACTTCCGCAGCTCCCTGCCATCCTTGAAAGAGCTGTCCACCAATCGGAGCCTTGATAACTTAGACTGCCTGGTGAGCCCATTGGAGGTCCCGCCACGCCACAGGAACATCGATTACGGCCAATGCTCTGGCACACTGGGCAGAGGCTCGGGCACTCAGGTATGTCCATTATCTTGTCAAATGTGTTGCTGTTACTGTAGCTTGTCACATTATCATCACCTGACTGGCAAAGATTATATCCTCATGTGTGTTTGTTGAAGTAAGGTGTTGAAGGTTAGAGTCACGCTCAACCAACATTTACATGACAGATTTTTTTTCTGGGTAAAATGTAAATATTAATGCCTTATGAATTTTCTAATTTTTAGAAGCAGATAATTAAGATCATTCTGGATCAACGCCAGTGACCCAAAAAAATGAATAAATATGACTCACCAATTTTGGAGCTATTGAGAGAGAATATGTAAAAGTAAGTGGTATCTGCTGAGGCTGCTGAGATGGTATATTAATAAGCCAGCCGGGAATAAGTTAGTGGAATGGAAAAGTTGCTTGAGTGTGTTTGCAGAATGTCAAAGTGGGACATACGCCTCAGTATACACCTGAGGGTTTGTTGTATATCTTCATCAGCAGGATTGGACTGCGATGCAGAATCACATACCATCAACAGTTGCCAGATAAAGGCAAAATAGCTTTCATAGAGAAGCAATGTTATCACTATACACTACAACATTTGTGGATGCTAAACTGAAATATTTTGAGTGAGTTGTTTTTGAGAGTTTACCACTTTGCTTTCATATTTGTCACTAAAATGTAAAACTTGATAATAATCTTGACTGGTTGTTTCTACTACTTCTTTTTTATCATGTATCAGGACAGATTCTCATCAAACATCAACAACACAAATCTATGCTCTATGAATCTATTCTGTCAAATTTAACACCGATAAAAAGTTATTAAACTATGTGCCAATGAGCTGAACCATTTCCAACATATTATAACTTGTACCTGAAACTCCAGAGTGCCTGCGTCTCCATTCACAGGTGTAGCGCTAGTGAATGCGTGTTTCTCAGTCTGACCTCTGCCCTCAGCGTGTGAGTCTGCACACGTTCTTTCAGGTATGCGGGCAGGGTTTCGGGCACTCAGTACCGTACTGTGAGGGGGAATCGCAGGCAGTGGAGGCTCTGGATCTTCCTGCGCCTACGTGCTTCCGGTCACGCAGCCACAGCTACCTGCGGGCCATCCAGGCAGGCTGCTCCCAGGATGAAGATACAGCCTCTGTTGACTCAGACTCACCACCGCCCACCACCACAGGCTACAGCTATAGCTCCACCACCAGTGAGTATCGCTTAGGACAATGTGGGACTAAAGATAGTCTAGACAGCTAGATAGCTGAAAGGGAGGAAATAAATGCCAGTAAATATAGTCAACTCACCGATTTACTCTTATCCCTTAAAAGGAGATAGCATAGTTCATGCACATCATTGAAATCTATCCAATATACAAACCACAATTTAAAACATATTTACTCATAAAGCACACACACATTGTAACTTTGATCTTTCTGAAAACATAAAGAACACATACACTAATCTAGGTGGTATTGTAAAGTATATTTCCACCTTCAATATATAATATCTATTATAATTTCTTCCACAAGGATCAAATTAAATGTCTGGATTTGTTTGCTTTGTTGTAAACCATCTCTGTGCTGAAAGAAAACTCTGAATACATGAGATGTAGAAAATAGGAAATATTTTTGCACGATGTCTGAAGAGGGACTTTTGGTTACAAGTGTCTCTGCTTTATCAGTGAAAGACCACAACAAAATGTTGGTAGCAACTGGAACACAGAGCTGGACAACAGCAGCACTCTATTGAAATGATGAATAAATGAATGCAGAGCGGAAACAGTCCAAATTTAACTTTGAGGCAGAATGTTTAACATTTAATGACAGACGCAATGGACCCTTAAGTACTTAAAAGTTTGCATTTCCACCCATCTCCCCTTTTCAAGTGATAACTGTTTTGTTTTCAAGGCTCAGTCTGTAATAATGTCTTCATCAAGCATCACTATGTTGTAGATTACATACAATGTTGTTGTTGTGTTTGTTAAAAACAATGATGAAAATGAGTCATGTTTTACTGGTTTGGGTTTGAAAGAAAGAGAGATTACCTGATGACCTACCGCAATGTACCGCAAAGCTACCTCAAGTTATCTTGAGAGATATCTTTAAAGTACCAATAATTTGGACTTCTCTTAAAAATATCCACTATGGATGTAATGACTGTACATAAGTAAGTAAATTAAAGCATTTTGTATGCAACAAAATACGTAAAATATTCTACACCAGCTCTTTTTTCCCAGCTGGCCAGCAGAAAGAAATATGAATACATGCATATATATTTTGTGAGTTAAAAGTAATGTGAGATTAAGTTTTTCCTCTGCTGTGCCAACAGTCAGTATATGTCTGATGTTAAACAGTTTGATGCATATAACAATTATCATAAATTCAGTCATTGCAAACACATTAAAAATGATGAAAATTATTATGCAATACATGATATGGACACAGGTATTCTTTCTGGCCAACCTTTATGATAAATTGCAGTTCAAAACACAGTCTTGCTAGTTTTATGTATTGCTTCATATGTCTAAATGCATTAAAATTTTATGTATGAAAAGCTTACATTTATATTGGACTTTTACCTTGCGCAATGCACATTTGCTGTCACCATATAATGTTGTTACTAACTGTTATTTTAAAGGTTGGGTTTCACAATTTGTCAAGTCTGTCCTAATACAAAAGTCAGGTGACCAAATGGACTTTGACACTTGTTTTTCTTGCTGTAATCATTCCTCCTGTTCATACTGACCATTATAGGATCCCTTCATTATGCTTTTTCAATGGAAGTGATGGAGGCCAAAATCTACAGTCCCCCTTCTGTGCAAAAATGTATTTAAAAGTTTACTTGAAGCTGGTATGAAGCTTCAGCTGTCCAAATTAGTCAAACCAATTCAATATTTTTTCAAGGTTACAGTCTTTTTAGTGCCATATTCCCTGTTTTTGTTATAATCCTTCCACTGCAGCTGAACAGGAAAACACTGACTGTCAAGACACAAAGAGGGAAATTTTTACTAAAAAGACTGTAACTGTGGCAGATATCCACTTCATTTGACTAACTCAGACTGTTGAAGCCTCATATAAGCTTTAGATAAACTTTTCAATCCCTGCTGGAAAAACCAGCATAGACCAGCATAGCTGGACGCTAGCATGACCAGCGAGGAAATCATACTGGTCTATGCTGGTTTTTCCAGCAGGGATGCATTTTTTGCTCAAAACGAAGACTGTGGATTTTGTCTCTCAAGACCTAGTCTGTTGTAAGCACACTTGGAGGGGATTTTCTGATGATCAGTATGAACAGGAAGGATGATTACAGCAAGCAAAACCTGTTTCAATGTTCATCTGGGCACCTGACTGTTGTTTTAAGACAGACTTGAAAAATTGTGAACATATCCTTTAAGCTAAACCCTACTCTATGTGTAGGTTCTTTCTAGATTTTTTTTTTAATTAAAATCATTCATAACTTAAACTATCATGTAAGAAGATAGTGGATAGTTATGTCACTTATCACCTATAATTGGCACTTGAAAATACATTTTGTTTGTTGGTAAGATGTCTTGATTGCCACTAGAGACTTTTCCAATAAGATGTTTCATGCTGTAGATCCAACCCCCACCCCCCCAAAAAATCAACTAATTTAAACATCTAGATCTCCATTGTTAATGTGACGGATGGTCACTATTGATTGAATATGTGTGTTTAAATGTCAAGACTTGAGCCAGTTCCCGCGGCGTCAGAGACCAAATGAAACGCACCTATTGTGAAGACAACGTTATGATGCTGAGGCTTTAACCAATCATGTTACTGTTCGGTGACATCGATGAGGGCAGCTGTCCAATCGTGTGTCGGAGAGCTGTTACAGACAAAACGTGGACTCCAATCCTCGTCGTCAAGGGCGTGTACTACAAATCTTTTCTTCCCAGCGTCGTTGTGTGTCTTAACGCCAGGACACCATATCCCGTCTGCATCTCGTCTGCTATCCATGAATGAACAAGAAAATAAGGATTTTCGAGTCACCCGCGATACAGTAAGAGTTTTTTTGTGTCGCCTTTTCCAGACTGAGCGTTTCCGCTCCGGCTGTCAAGTGTTGTCGGTGTGTTAGCAGCAACGGCACACGCTAACGTGAGCTAAACGGTACGGTAGGTTAGCTAGCTAACGTGGATGAAGAAAGGGGATGAAACCCCTAAGATACGAGGCTGGCCGCTGTTGTAAGACTGTTGGAGACGAGCCAAAAGGCTACTGGCAGCAGAGTCTCTTTGTTAGCTCGCTGATACTCCACTACAGAACGCCTCCGGCTAACATTACTCAACGTTAAATGCCCGGTGTGATCGCTCCCCGTAATGAGCGCTCAACGGCTAGTAGCACAAGCTAACAGTAGCTCAGGCGTCAACTGCCGAGTAGGTGGACAGACCGTTCACGTCTGCTACAGCAGATAACTAATAATGGCTAACCTAACTAATATGTCATATAATCGATCTTATTCTGCCGAATAGTTTGATTTAGAGATGTTTTAACTATACTGAACATCATCCAATAACACAGAAAAGAATCCCAGAATATCGTTTTGCTTCAACTTGTGCTGTTATAGTATTTCAGTTATCTCACCGGTGATTTTATGGATTAACATCATCTGTAAAATGAGGTAAACTAACGTCAAACTACTCTTCTGACTTGTCCCAGGCTCAACATGTGACAGTGATGTGAGCTCAGAGGCACGGAGGAAGCCATGAATCACGTTTAGTTAAACTTATCATCAGACAAAGTCAAAACTAAGAGTTATTTCCACTGCAGATTGTGATTTTTTTTTCCTGGCCAGGTCAAAGTACCTTTTTTATCGTTTAACACGGTGTGATCTGTGTTGTAAGATGATAGTACACTGACATCAGCTGTGTTGTAATATTTCTGCTTTTCTCTTCAATTGTAATGTGGGATGAGTGGATCAAATTTGTGTCTGGAAAACCTACCTTCTCCAATGATTGTACCTTAATTGTAGTGGCTATTTTTGGCCCACAGTTTCATATGCCATTTTTATTCACTAGCCAGCTACCATGTTTTTAGACCTGAGGACATGATCAATAATTTATCTGCTTCCTGCCCTGTGTATACTGAAGGCTTGTGCTTTGCAGTTCAGCAGTTAGGACACTTCACTGGGCTTTTAAAGGGACACCTGACAAGAGAAAGATGTGCACACAGAGGGAGAGTAACATCAAAGAGTAGTCACAGTTGTCAATAGCTTTACCTTTTGTATGCTCACTGACATTATTGTTTATCATGGTCGGGAGAATTCAACCTTTCTTGTGAAGTACTTTTATGGTAGCATAATGTGTAGGAAACTATCTGGTAGTATTTCAAAGTCTGATCAAAGTCATCAAATCTGCTGGCTATCAAGCTTCATTGTAGCAGCAAGGCGTGTTAATTGTATCTACCACCATATTACACAGGACATGGTGTGTCTGGGTATTACCATGGATAGACTGTGAGTCATCTTACACAGTATTACACACTCTTTCTCTCACTCTCATTGATGAGGTAATCTCTTGACTGAATGGGCGAAGCAACTGTACTTTAACAAGTAAGGTCATCAACAAGGATATGTGTGGAGTTAATGGTTAACATAGCTAGACTGTAAAGTTGAGCTTTACCTATTGCCTATTTTTTTGAGATTTACCAATTAGAGATCTACTTAAACACAGAAACATTTATTCCCACCCAGAAGAGTTTTGCTAGGTATTGAAAAAAATAGACTTACAACAACACGTATACACACTTTTAACAACATAAATCAATCAACATCATTATCAGTATTTATTACATAGTAGATAGTAGGCCTGTGACTAACATTTTTTTCATTATCAGTTAATCTGCTGGTTATTTTCTTGATTGATGGTTTTGCTCTATAAACATCAGTAAACAGAAAAATCCCAGTTTCCAAGGTGACATCTTCAGATGTCTTGTTTTGTTCGACCAACAGTCCAAAAACCCAAGGATATTCAATTTACTATAATGTATGAATTTTTGCTGGAAAAATTATTGAAATTATTAATTGCTAGTTGCCAATTAGTTTTGTCAATCACTTAATTGTTGCAGCTGTTGTTGATAGACACTTTTCATGTGTGTTAGTAAAGCACATTGCATTTTAATGCAATGTATGAAAATGTGTTTTGTCATCACACCTAACATTATCATGTAGTGTTTAGCTCTGGTTTTACAGGGAGACATGTCCCTAATCTATAGCTGGGTGCTGTTAACCTTAGTCATGATGTAATTGGGGGGGAAAGACATATTCTAAACACATGCCTGTTCTTTATTTAAGAGTATAGTATCAATAAAGGTCAAAGTGGCTCATTTGCACTGCTCCAAATATCCCAGTTTCACATCCTGAAAGGATTGACCTCAGAGGTACTTGCCACGTGTCTTTACATCAGCTGATTAGGCTAAAACCCAGACTGTTGCCCTGGTCCCAAGAGGTCAGACCTAGAACCACAGGAGGTCTTAAGGATATCAGTAAATACAGCAGAAAAGAATGCGCAAACCAAGTCTCCAGCAGTGTAAAGAGTGGACTAAATTATTTGGATTTTGTCTCCATTAAAATGCTCAAGGCAAGTTGTATTCTTTTTGTGGATAATTTTATATTGCATTTAGTTTAGCAGAACTAGTCGCAGTAGTCAGTAATGGAGAACAAGTTGCTTGACTGTTTTCCTAACATAGTTTTTGTTTTTGGTCACTCTTGGTCTGTGTTTTGTGCAAGTGGTTTACTTTTTCATTATGTCAGTATTGTCTACTAAATGGTAGACTGCCCATCTTTCTGTCTCAACAGTTAGCCTTTTCTATCATTAAGTCTGTCCACCCTTTATAATTTACTGCCTTTCTAGTCACACCAGTCGGCTTGTTGCTCTTATTCTTGAAGCTATTATAGAAACGGCACAGAATCTGCTGTAAAAGCAAACAAAAAAAAATCTCCATGTCTGATTCTTGGTACTAGATGTCAACGAAATGAATATAAGTTAAGTAATAGATCAAATGTTAGACGTGGGTTTTCGCACCCTACATCATGTGCAAGCCTGGAATGGAGCAAAAGATCTGCTGTCATAAGAAGTGGCTTCACCATAGGAATTGGCCTTTATGACTCTTTGTCATCTATTATGACATCTATGATTGATATTTTTGATGCAAAATCCCCTATGTATACACAGTATATTTGTCATGTCAACAGTCTTCCCATAAGCTGACGCACCAGATGGTTTGTTACACAGAACCATCTGAGAAGTCGTCCTTGGAAACTGTTTGGAAAAGGGCAGGTACTTTCAAAAAATAGTTGACTGATTGGATGAACCATCTGTCTATCACCGTCTTACCTTGCGTGGCAGCTGGATTCACAAGATCACACAAGAATAGGACATAAGACACTGATTGGTCCAACCCACCGGCGGCTCGGACACAAGCGCATAACTTGAAGCCTGACGAGATGGATTCTTGTGTGATCTTGCGAATCGAGCTGTCTCGCAAGGTAAGTCTTCCCATGCATAATGCAAATATGTAGTTCTTTGAAATGATTGTTTTCCCAGCTGGCATGATGGGAAAGATTGAATTAAATTCCAGTTAATTGGAGCGCAGGCTAGCTTTCTGATCAGTTTTGAATGCACTGTATTTTGTTGAATAATTCCCCTTGTGTGCTTTGTCTGTTTGTCAGAAGTCATGTTCAGCCATGTGTCCCAGTCTAATCTTTCAGTCTACGACTCCCACAGTCTGTCAGCCTGCCATACTATCTTACAATACGACTGCTAATCTTGGACAGAGCTTCTGCTACCACCTCTTTTCATGATACTTGGCTCAGATCCAGAGTTTCACAGACAAAGGTTCATCCACAGTGAGCTGTAATACTGTCTGTAAGGCTTGGTGTGTACTCTGCTTTTGTGTATATTTAGCTTAGTGCTTTAGTAGAAACTAATGTAGAACCACACTGTCTCCCCTTCCAAAGAAGTTTGCTCTGCGGCATAATTAACACACCTAACTGTAAGTCAAAATCACTCAAGAATGAGCTCAGCAGTAATCAGACCTATCAAATCCCAAATCAGAACACCTAACAGTCTCGCCCAAATTGGGAGTGAACTTTTTAAAAGACTGTGCTAATTACATCAGTACAATACATTGAAAATAGTCACTCTGTACACTCAAGCTTTAGCCTGCTGCGGAGGGCCCATTAGTGGTCATTTGATAGCTCTCAGACAGACTTGCTGATGGACTCTCAGCATATCCTTAGGCAGAGACAGCATGTCTTTGGTATGTGATGCAATTTAGTTAACTTTTGATGATCATAGCTGTGTCGACAGACTTGCAATTGATCCTAATTGCTTGCAGAGCAAGGGAAAGCATTGGGGCCACTCAAACATGTGATCCATAGACAGTTACTGTCCACATAACTCCAAAGCTGTGGGCTTTCCTTAACTAGCATGTTGCCCTCAATATTTTGACTGGGAACATTTTAAGCAATTTGCTTAAACAGTTGTCGCTGATGTCCAATAATAAATCATTAGGATTTTACACAACACAAAAGGCAGGGTGGATTAATATAATGATATGGGCTTTTTTTTCAGCACAGCCTCAAATAAATTTGGTATTTTGAACAGTCAGGTTTAATAATGATTGATTAATTATGAAACCATTTTAAATAACTTATAAATTAAACAAAATGTCAGCACTCAAATGTTGCAGCTCCTGCTCATGTAAACTAATTTTTTATTTATATAACCTAGTATCACAAATAACAAATTTGATTCATGGGGCAAAACAAAGCTTAACCCATTCTTGTGTCAACTAAAAGGATTGTAGCCTTTAAAAAAAATAAAACAGGCTCCTGTAGTCTCCTGACAACAAACTTCAGTCTTACTGTTTTTTAAGAGCATGAGGCTATAATTTACATGATTGGGGGGGGATATTATGCAGTCTTTTCACTCCCTTTGATAAAGATTTGGTACATTATTAATGCAAAGGATAATATAGCAGAGTTAAAAGAGGAAGACTCTGTGTAAATTGGTTAGATTAAGAGTTGCAAGCAACAGGTACTTACTATAGTTTGCACTAGGGTGCGGCTGGTGGTTAAGTTGCACTCCTTGTAACAGTAACATCCCCAATTTGATTCCAGTCAGGGCCTTTGTTGCACATCATGCCCCTCTCTGCCTGTGTTTCCTGTCTGTATCTTCACATTTAGTCCATCCAATAAAGGCTAAAATACAACAAAAATCTTTTATAGCTTGGATGATGGTTTCCTAGCATGTAATCAAGGAAACTAACACTACTGTGTCATCCCTCTGAAATGGTTAACCAGTTGTCCCATCACAGACTTTAATCACTGCTTGCTGTACACACTGTACGGTAAGTCCAGCTGCTGACCTTTTGGGTTAGCCAGTTTTTGGCATCAAATTCTTTACAGTGATTAATTGAGCATTTAATCAGTGACATCTGTCATTTCAATAAATACATTAGAGAATTGTTCATTTATGTGTTCATATGTGAGGTATTGGTTGTGATAAAGGACCTAATGATGATGATGATGATAGTCTTTGAAGAAGTGAAAGTAAAGGAGTCAGCTGGAGGCTATAAGCTGGCCCTGCCCCAGAGATGCAGGGTCTGGGCAGCTTTTCCGTCTCCTAATCACCTCTTGGCATTGTGCCCATAGGTAGGGGATATAGAGCCAGTCATCACACCAATTATCACACTAGGACAGTAAAATGGATTGTACTCTCTGCTAAGGGTGAGAATAATCTGCAGTTACCCCGTTTCTATGACTGGATGTTCATAAACAGCATTTTAGCCTGTTGGTTGTTGCTGTTTTTGATACTGATACACTCTGTTGTAGAGCTGAGTGAGAATTGCTCATGCGTGGTTAACTGCTGATGGATTTTTGGCTCCGAACAGATGATCTATTACAGTGGAAATGTTTATAATCACCTTTATAGCCGTGTGTGTGAGTAAGAGACTGAGCTCAACCTCGTAGACACAACAAATGGGACAGAGGCATGTGTTGAGACTCTGGGTGTAACAGAGCACATTAATTAACTTTAGGAATGTCGTGCATTTGTGCTATGAGTACTACAAGAAGTGTCTCATTCTTTCAGAATAAACGTTCTCTGTTTCTTTAGTTGGGTATGATCTCGTAGGCGAGATTGTCACTGTAGGGCGGCATGAGACACTCATGAACTACATGGCGTGGATTCCACAGCCATGTTTGTGTATGTTGGTGGGATTTAATGAGGGCTTTACTGCTGCTGTGAGTCATTGGCTGATGACGGAAGTGCATCGCCCTCAGAATTACAGGGTGTTAGCTTGCTACTTAGCAGAAAGGAAACGCAAAGAATAAACACTATATTTTCATTATTGATGAAAAGTGGTGAGGCTTGAATTATATTCTGTGTCGGCTAATTTTTTCAGAAATAAAACTTCATCCATCATGTCTGTCAGTAAATGCTATAATTGGGTATAAGTATTTTTCTCTTTGTTTGTTTTGCAACTCTCATATGTTGCCAGTCAACCAACTGTTTTTTAAATAGCATCTAAAACAAAACCGGCTCAACTTCCCCCTCAATTCCTGAAGAAAGGCTGTGGTTTTTTCTTGGTTACTCATGTAGTACTGTAGTCAACTCTGTATCATCCACCACAACCCTGCAGTCAGACTGATGACAGAAAAAGAGGCACCAGTCCCAGTGCTTGTCCATGAGTCAGATCGTGCTTGCTCATGTTGAAAGAGTGTGTGAATCAAGGTTTATGTGTCTGTCAGTGTCAGAATGTGATGCTGTAAAGTAGTCTACCCTGTCGCATTAATGGCTCTGCTCTAATTTAAACTAAACTGGGAAAACAGTGTTTGTTTTGTTTTGGGGTTTTTTTTTTTTAGCAATTATTGATTTTTAATTTGTTAAAACAAAAACCAAAGCAGTGTTTTATGTTTTTATCTATAGATCATTATGATGCTAAATCTTGAGTGTTTGGAATTCGACTGTTAAAACATTGGACTTTATTAGCATTATTTATAAATAAACAAAGTTGTCTGGTGCATTTCATATCAATCATAACATTGAAAATATTTAGGATGGAAACCTTATGTCACAGATATAAAGTATTGCAGTTATGTAAAAAAAACTGACATGGTGTATTTCACTGAGGGGATGTACTCTTGTGGTTATATTTGTATTTCCATTTGCGTATCTGTCATGTAGGAAACAGCCATCAGTGCATATGATTGCTAGCTTAACGTTTTGAGGGGCCCGGTTCATGACAGCGATTTGCGTGCAATGTTTACACGCACATCACAAATGGTGCCACTATCCCACTTCACAAATGATTGTCCCTCTCAAATTGCAGATCAATTTCTGAGTCCTACAGTCCTCTCACATACCCATGCATGGATCACATGTATGGTGTTTCCTTTGTGTGGTTAAATGTGTTTAAAATTAATGCAAGAGGAAGTGTTCTGATGCTGCAAGTCGCAGCTTGCATGTTTAGTGAAACTGGCCCCAGACTGATAAGGCATTTCCACAGCAGGAATGTTTACAGGGGACCAAGAAACATTGGAGGAACTTTACCTCTATTACAACCAGAGGAACAAGGAATTACATTTCTGTATATTTTTTCCAGGTGCCAAAAAGTCCCTGCTGAGGGTATATTACTTTTTAAAGCTTAGAACACTATCTGGATGACGTCTTCAGGGCTGAATGTTACTGATTGATTGGTCAAAATACAAGCAAAGAGGCTGAGAGCTGATAAGTAAACTAGAGGGAGAGATTGAAGAGCGAGAGAGTTAGTGAGTGAGTGAGTGAGAGGGAGAGGTGATGAGATTGCAAGTGAAGAAGAGGAATAAAATGTTCTTGCTTTTACATTTTAAAGCAGAAATGACACTCAGCAGATCATCTTCCTTAGAGGCAGGCACTATGGAGTGTGCCGTTTCCTTTTCCACCTGTGTGTCTCCTTTTTTATCTATTCATAAACATCCAGTGTAACATGTCATGTAATTGTTAATACAAAAAAAACCCCAAAACAGCAGGATAACTGTATCGTTGTTTCCCAAATGTTCACAGTTTTACAGCTGTAGTGGAAATGCGAACAGGAAAGTGCAAAAAGGGTTTTTTTAGTTCTATAGTTCCTGGAACTGTTTGTTTGAAAAAGAGCTGTGAGCAGAGAATGCAGAGTTGTCCAATCTGACAGTCCCCAGAGCAAAGGCACTGTGAAGGAGGGACATGTAAAGGAACATCCCCAGAGAGAGACTGACGTCAATGGAACACAACCAACAGCAGGTTGACAGGAAAAAGGTAGCTCTAAGTACAGCTTAATAGAGGCAGCAATAAGGACAAAGTGCAGGTTTGTTTTGTTTTAGATAGGCCATGTTTACAGTTTGGTTTCAATGCTTGATAGGCACCGGCTGGCTTTTGTCTAATAGCACAGTTTTCTTTATTTTTTGTTTTCGTTAAGGCTTTAAGTGATTCTTTTGCTCGCCTATTAAAGTCTTTGTAAAGTCATTCAGTTTTTCTTCTCTTTGTTTTTCCTCCTTCCGTCAACAGTCAGCAATAGGAAGGCTCCTCCTCCAGTCCCACCCCGCACCACCTCCAAACCCCTTATCTCAGTGACGTTGCAGAGCAGCACAGAGTCAGCCCAAGACATATACCTTGACCAGCAGGACCACGGCAGTGAAGCCAACAGCCAATCAGGGCGCAGCAATTCTTCTGACAGTCTCTGTAGCATCCGCACGGGCAGCCTGGCTAAGAGGCACCAACCTCCAGCCGCTGTCCCCACTGCAACCCCCACAACCACTGCAGGCTCCGTACCCCCTGTTCCAGCCCCTCGTGACCTCCCTCTCACCACCACTGCCGCCGCCGCCGCTCCCGCCACCACTCCTGCAACCACCACCACCACTTCCACATCTACCCAGCCCCAAAATGACACCCTGAGCATTAGTATCACCCTAGAGCAGCCCCCGACTGCACCGAAGAGGAAACTGTCCTCTATTGGAATTCAGGTAAGATTTGATTTGGGACACAGTCACACTGGGAGAAGACTACACTTCACTTGCAGCTGAATTTGACTGGTTCTCTGTTGTCCATCATTACTTATCAGGTGGATTGTCTTCAGCCAATCCCAAGAGAGGAACCACTACACCTGGCTGCACCCCTAAAATTCCAGTCAATCGGAGTTCAAGTGGAGAACGGCAGGCCGTAAGTACACACTCACATTTAATACGATCATGAACGGAAGCCATAAGTGATCTGATAGTTTACATGTTTTGCAGTCTTTACAAGGACGCTGCAAAGACGGCATGTAATCTATAAGAAATAGGATGTTACAGGAGAGGATATGAATCTATACCCTTAATGGCATTGTATTAAAGTAAACTCAAACATACTAGGATACTGATTTCATATGGCTCTCTATTCTTCATACAGTATATCACATTATTGTACACATCTGGCCACTGCATCTGAGCTTGGGTTTGGGTTTTGTTTTTTTGACATTGAGGTTTCTTTTATTTAATTCTATTATTTCAACACAGTTTTGTTAACAATGTAGCATTAAAAAAAATAGGGTGCGTCCCCTGGATCCATGATAGTGAGTTTACTGAGTCCCTTTGGGATTTTAACGCATCAGAGGCACAGGATGTGTACCTAGCAACATCAGTTTTTAATGTCCTGTATATCGATATCAGAAAAATCCTATCTTTATTGTTGTGAAATTGATTTAAACTCTGTTGCCCAGCACTGAAAGAGAAGCACCCCTGCATGTCTGAAAACTCTTGTCTCTCTTCTCCTGTTTTTCCCTCCATGACATCCATCCATCCATGCACACATTCAGTGTCATTCTTTTGCCTCCGTCGCTGGTGAATCTGCAGTCTGTGCAGCAGAGAGTGGCTAATATCATTCAGCAGTCAGCCTGGCAGTAGCACGGCAGCCCAGTACTCTGATGTCCTTTTTACTCTTGTATTGACTGTAGTGAGCTAAACATAGCGAGAAACCGTCCATTTAAACTTTTTTCAGCATACTTTAATTTCCCTTAATCGCATTTGTTTGACAGCCTGCTTCCTATTCTCCAGCTCATTATCTCTGAAGCCAGCGGTCTGCAATGCTTTTATGTTGTATACATGATTTGCTGCTTATTCCCCGCTGCCTCCCATCCTCGATACGGTGTCTTTTCTGCCTCTTTGTGCTCGTTTGCGGTAGATGATAGTGCACCATCAGCTGCCATAAAGTCATGTCAGTTAGACTCACTGACCTCAAACTGCTACTGTGGAACATGTTTGACGCATCACTTCATTGTCTGATTTTTTTTATTATTTATTTAATTTTTTTTTAACTGTCTGTCAGAAGTTGATGTTTATGCATGTCTCTGCAGTCTAAGCCGGGACAGCAGCATGGCCTCCAGACAAAATACAGAGACTGAGCCTCAGGAGCCCGAGGATGCCGCACCCACACAAAACAACACAACCAACTGCACCAACAGTCAAGCAGTGAACACCACCGCGCCCAACGGACAGGACAAAGCCATGGAACAGAAGCCCCTTAAACACACCTCAACCCCATCCAGGATATCCACCTTGCCCCCCGAGACTCTGGACCCGGCTTTAGACCCCTCCTCGCTGCCTCCGCCAGACCCCAGCCTGGAGACCGGAAACTGCAGCACCCACGGAGATGCTGTCCAGTCCAGCACGCCAGCTTGCCTCCGAGATGGTAACTGGTTTCTAAAGCTGCTGCAGGCGGAAACAGGCCGCATGGAGGGCTGGTGTCAACAGATGGAGCAGGAGACCAAAGACAACAAGCTCTCAGAGGAGGGTGAGTGACAAGAATTGCAAAAGGTTGTTTTTTTAAAAGATTTATTATTCTCATAATGACATCATCATAAGATGTGACGTGAAAAATGTCAGCTCTTCAAAGCCAGTATGTCCTACTCTTCAGAAAGTACATAAACTAGCTCGTCAGTTTAGTGACATGAGGAGCTGTCATTGAATTGATGTCCTTGTTAGTGAAGTTCACAGACAGATTCGGTCAGGCCTCGTCCCTCTTAGACAACGACACAAAAGCATGACGCACTCATTACTGCCATTGGCTTAGAGTAACGCTGCTCGTTAGGGTGGGAGTCAGCTTTGTTTTAGCTGTAATAGAGCCACCACAGAGTCATTTCACTCTCTCATCTCCCAGAATACCACTCAGGCTTTTAGGCAGATCTATCCCTGCAGTGTCTTAAATATGAATGAGGAAGGAGCAGAGTAGCTTCAGAGGCTCCATCAGATTATCATTCCTCCAGCTCTCTGCGGATCTGAATTATGAATTTCCATTTACATGCAAATATTAGGTGGAAAATAGCTGAATGGAGAGTAATTTGTTGTCCTCCCTGAGATTGAGTTAATAAATTACTTCTCGAGAAATCATTTACTGTCACAGAATGTTAAATGGTAAATGTTAAACATAAATATTTCATTATTGGACAACAGGAATAAATTCCACAGTCACTCCCTCGTATGTCTTGATACAGCTCTCTAACCCTCAAAAAAATATGCAACTCTTCATCTTGCAATCTTTTTTTTTTTTTAGCTTGATCTTTTAACGCTTTTATCTCTTCACTTACTCTTGCCAGCTTGTTGATGATTTATCATATTCTTCTCTCTTTGTAGTGTTGGGGACGATCCGCAGTGCAGTAGGCAGTGCTCAGCTCCTCATGTCTCAGAAGTTCGAGCAGTTCAGAGGGCTCTGTAATGAGAACCTGGTGAGTGTCTCCATTACATCTTATTGAATCTCTCTTGATACGCTACCCTACTACATGTTTTTGTTAGCCTCTCAAATTCTTACTTGACCCCATTCCTTTCTCCTGCCAACATAATCTGTCCCAACACACACTGACATAGTCTTCCCATTAGTCAAGTCGGTTTATATAGCTCCAAATCACAACAGAAGCTATCTCAGGGCACTTTTCACATAGAGCACGTCTAGACGATACTCTTTAATTTAACATTCCCCCATGAGCAAGCACTTGGCGATAGCGACAAGGAAATACTCCCCTTTTAACGGGAAGAAACCTTAAGTTGAACCTGGCTCTAGGTGGACCGCCATCTGCCTTGATCGGTTGAGTTGAGAGAAAGAAGGAGGGGGAGAAAGAGACTGAGAGAAGAACAGCAACAACAATAAGAATAATAGAAACATGACAATTCAATAGAAATGAATAATAGAAGTAGCACTGGGCAAAAATGACTAATAATAATAAAGCACAAAACTACGGGGAAGATGCCAAATTAGTAACATGCATTAATGGTACATGAATGTGTACAAATGGAAAGTGGGAGGAGGAGAGAGGAGCTCAGTGCATCATGGGAAGTACCCTGGCAGTCTAGGCCTATAGCAGCATAACTAGGGGCTGGTCCAAGGCAAGCCTGGGCCGGCCTTAACTACAGTATAAGCTTCATCAAAAGAAAAGTTTTAAGCCTACTCGTAAACGTAGAGAGGGTGTCTGCCTCCCGGACACAAACTGGAAGATGGTTCCACCGGAGAGGAGCTTGATAGTTGAAGATTCTGCCGCCCATTCGGCTTTTGGAGATTCTAGAAACCACAAGTAAGCCTGTGTTCTGCAAGTGCAGTGTTCTAGTGGGATAATAGAGTGCTATGAGCTCTTTAAGATATGATGGTGCCTGACCATTAAGGGCTTTGTAGGTGAGGAGAAGTAATTTGCATGCTAGCTTACTTGTTAACCAGGCATTTAAATTGGCAAAGAAACGTTGAGTTGTATTGTCCATGTGTCTCAGATTGTTAAACTTTCCATAGTTTAAAACTTTTCATAAGTATTCATAATTATTATTGCAGCCAATTCTGTAACTGTAATGAGATAGGTAGGTGTGTGTGTGTGTGTGTGTGTGTGTGTGTGTGTGTGTGTAAAAGGCAGAATGGGCATATGGCCTGCTAGGCTTCTAGGTGTGTGTGTGTGTGTGTGTGTGTGTGTGTGTGTGTGTGTGTGTGTGTGTGTGTGTGTGTGTGTGTGTTGGCACTGTATACTATACCTACCCTATTCTAGGAAAATTTCAAGTAAAGGAAACACCCCCCATTGCAAAAGTACAGTATGTAAAGAGGGATATGATTACTTATACAGTTTCAAAAGCCATATTCATATTCAGCTTTTGTTATTGTTAGGTAATAGCCTATGCATAATGAGAACACTTGTATCTAAAATATTTATTTCACATTAGCTACAAAATAGTCTGTTCAGGCTGGCGAAGGTTTTACAGCTACATCGTCATCATCTTTTCAAATGAGCTGAAAGTCATATTTTCAAAAATCAAAATGGCTTAAGTTTGATTATTGTGGAGGTGTAAACAATAGAAGCTATATAACTGCAGCAGCAGTGGCAGGTTAGTGTGTAGCCTAAGTGAAATTGTGTTCCTTGGTAAACTGTGTTTAAGCAGATGAAAGACAAATGGGCAAAACATTGGCATAAATAAACAACTAACTAGTATCAGCATCTGCAGATATTTATATAAACGGTCTGTTAATTTGTATCAAGAATTTTCATATCAGTGCATCGCTCAGTTTTTTGTGGGTTTGACTGCTGCATGTATGCAAACGATGTACTGTAAATACATATGTATGCAAATTATGTACAATAATTCATTGTGTGAACAGCAGTGATTTGCATCTGACGCATCTAGGAAGCCAAAGCAGTACTCAAAGAATGCGTTCAGGGTCGGCAGGTCTGCATTAGCGCTTCACAGCGGAGCGTTCAGTAACAGTCAGCTTAGCTGCATGTGTAAAACATAGCGGCTGTGGATGAGAGGGGAACTGACTGCTGGTAGTCAAAGACGTCATATTTATTTATATTCTGCTTGTTCAACACTTATTTGATAAATTGCCTGAAGCATATACAGTATTAGGTCAATAGTTTTGGTCCAAGCACAGAACCTTGTGGAACTCTGTGTCTTAACTTTTGCGTGCATGGAGGATTCATCATTAACGTGTACAAACTTAAATTGTTCTGATGAAGAGGACTTAAACCAGCTTAATGCAGTTACTTTAATTCCGATTAAATGTTCCAGTCTCTGTAACAGGATGTGATGGTCAATGGTGTCAAATGCAGCACAAAGATCTAACAAGACAAGTACATTACATTTATACAGGAAATAATCTTGTCAAGCAGAAACATGAAACCCTTGATGATTATCTACTCAGATATAATTCTGTTCACTTGACTTTACTCGACTCAGTTGTCCCACTGTTCCTCCTTGTCAGACTTTCTCTATTACAGGTCTAATAATGTTGAAATTTAATCATTTTTGGGAGTCGATTGGTGTCAAATACATTTTTCTTTTCATTAATTTGCTTGAAGAGAGGCTGGCTAGGAAATATGTCTGGGGAGGGATGTGATTAATTCTCTCTGATTTGGCCAAAGCCATTCATCCAACACTTCTCTTTACTGTCTCATTTTCCTCTCACTAGAACATAAATGCCAACCCGCGACCAACAGCGCAAGACCTCGCAGGGTTCTGGGATCTGCTACAACTCTCAATAGAAGACATCAGCATGAAGTTTGATGAGCTCTACCAACTTAAAGCCAACAACTGGCAACTTCTTGAGAAACCAGAGAAGAAGGTGATGTTTTGTGCCAGACGGTTTTCATTATATTTATGTTTTTAGAGTGCTTGCTTAAGTCTGGAGGGGTTTTACACTGTTTGATAAATATTTAATTGCTTACAAATAACAGCATATTGACACTACAGCAGGTTGTGTTTTCAGCTAAAACCCGCACCATACCTTACTCCTCTTCCTTCTTGACATGATTTCCTCAGGATGAAAACAAGCAGCTTCCATCATCTGTGCCAAAGAAGCAGTCTAAGCCCAAGCTGTCAGCGGGGAAGGACAGGAGCGTGGACTCAGCTGTGGATAAGCAGCGACAAGAAGCCAGAAAGCGGTTGATGGCAGCAAAGCGCGCGGCATCAGTACGACAGAACTCTGCCACGGAAAGCGCCGACAGCATCGAAATCTACGTCCCCGAGGCCCAGACTCGCCTCTGAGAGCGAACCAGCACCGATCATCGAGGAAAATCCTGACTCACTTCAGACATTCATTGACACAAAACACACAGACAGATCTGAAAAACGAACACACAGAAGTACAACGGATGCGTTAGATGCCGATCCCTCCATAGCAGCACAGTTGACGACAGGAGAAACGCGGGGATCACAAAGGCATCAAACCCAATCCAGAATAATGCAGATCATCACCCTGCTGCCATGGGACAGAAATAACCTTGACAGATGTTTAATACTATTGTTATTATTGTTATTATTGACATTATAATAATTATTATCTCCTAAAGTATATCAAGACTGTCTTAAATGTGCAAGTATCTTGGATAAGGACATCCTGTACCTTGTGAGCTGAAGAATCTTGGTATCCCAGAAGTTTACTCTCTTAACTCCTTTCACTGCTGAGTCTACCGGCAAGTTGTGGCTGCCTGGTTTACGAGCTGAGCTACCATCCACACACACTCAGGATACACATGCAGGTGTGCTCACTGTCCACAGAGTCTTCCTGTTCTCTATTTGTATTAGGCTGCCACTCATTGGGGTGTGGTGTGTACGCTTAACTGTGTAAGAATTATATGATGGCGTTAATGTACTCAGAGGTTTAAAAATGCAGAGAACCAGAGGAAGGCAGTAGCATATATATTATGAATATCACACTATTACAATGTTCATTTTGTAAATGTTGTATACCAGATTATTTGTTAGAAAGAGGTCAGTGTTCAGTACCAAGGTAGTTTTTTATAGATCGAGTACATGTACTGTCATGATATATTAGCACTTGATGCAATCATTCACTCCACCTCTCTCTATTTTCTCTCCTTTTCACAAACGCACACTAACACAGTCTGTGTCTGTGAATACCCATTGTTAAAGTCTTACAATTGTTTTGTTTTTGTTTTTCTTTGTGAAGGGATGTGAGGATTGACTGCCCAGTCAGTGAGTTACAGAGGAATGTATGAAATGTATGCATTTACATTTTTTTTGACTTGATCACTGCACTTTCCATTCACCTCAGATCATGTTCGCCCACCTTTTGTTTGCCTAATCATTCTGACTTTCACTGCATCCTTACGTGATGTAGGGGACCAAGACATTCACCACTCGATATGGCATTCCCATTCAACCAGACTACATGTGATAGGGTGGGGGTTTACCCGCTACTGGAAAGGAAATGATATAGCAATAATAAAATGTACTTGTATCAGAGCAAGCAGTGCAGTAGGTACCCAGTCTTAAATTATTTAAACATTTCCAGATTTTCTTAGCATGAAGGATGAATGTTTATTTCTTTGTCTTTGAAATGACTAAAATCTCAGGTTGAACACTCAAACTCAACAGTAAAAAGAACCACTATGGATGGATTATTTATTATATAACCACAAATGAATTGGCCAAACGCTCGTTGCCATTGCCAAAATGTATTTCAACATCAGAGCTACTTAGGTGTTCCTCCATGAGAAGAAATTAGTCGGCGCTAAGATTTGGTGCAGTACAGGCTTCAGTTCTCCTTCACTCCCCTTTCTAGCAGCTTGTACTCCCACCCGTTTGTCGAGAATGAAGAACTGTGGTACATTTTTTTTTTTTTTTTTTTTTTTTAATTTTAATGTCATTTGACACTTTTTGTGACTTTCATCCGTAATGAGGTCAACTTCAACATGTCGACTTCTGTAATTATAATAATTAATGGTGCTGCGAGGGATTTCATATTGTGCCAAAACGGCAACAATCATCAACATTTCAGTGTCATTTGATAAAGCGTTTATTTAAAGTGATTTTTTTTTTTTTTTTTTTTTTAATTTAATCTGCTCATAATTTCAGCTATCTGTGTGCGCATTCTCAGCGAAGTTTGTGTTTTGCATCAGCTCACTCCAGACACGCTAAGCCTCGTCTCTTGTCTAAACTCCTGTCACTGAAACACAAGTGCCAAGGGTTCATGAGTGGAGCTGGGGCATAGCAGATACTCATGCACAAGTGTAGGTTGACTCACTAGTTGTTGTTTTTTTTGTTTTGTTTTAGTAAGAGCTGGCTCTCCCCCTACTGGTCAGTCCTTGCGTGACACTCCAGACATCTTGTTCTGCTCCATTTTGAATCTTTTAGTTTCATGTCAAACAAGAAAATGAAGTTGAACTGGGAATGCTGACACAACACTGAGTTGTTGATTTTTCTTATTCTCTTAATTTGTATTACATCAACAATGGACATGTGCATTTCATTGTCCAAAGAAATCATTAAACATCCCTTTGCTACATGTCCTGGTCATCATTCTTGCTGTGTTTTTTTTTAGTGCACTCATCCATAATAAATGGTAATATTAGCTGCTGAGTTAATATTACACACAAACAAATCATAAGCATTAGATTAGACCTATTGTTACTGTGTAATCTCTAAAAGCATGGCCTTCTGACATATAAAATTATACAAAGATCTTTGCCAGTGAATTTTCAGTACTCCTTTAAATAGGTCTTGCAAATGATCTGAAACTATTCAATCTGTGTGAGGCATTCAGGGTATGAACTGTACATGAGAGTTTATAACTGTGACACATGGTGGAAAAGTCTCCTTTTTTCATATCAGATCAGATACCAGAGAGCCGGATCCCTTTATCGCCTACATACTGAACTTTTAAGAGAGCATGACCTGATCAGGGATCCTCAGACGGTTTTGTTTACCTGTACTTCCTGAGTTTCAAAGGGCTACAAAACGGACAAACGTTGACCAGAAGGTGCAACTCTGGAGGCAGATTTTGTGGATGTGCTATTCAACCACCATGTGGACGAGGCAATATTCTCCGGGTTAAGTGATGTGTAGAATTTAAGATTTGTCTGAGACAAGTCAGTGGCAGTTGTCACGAATATCTTTGGGATAAAAATTGAATCATTGTCTGTGCTTGAGTGACAGAAACATGTTGAGAATCATGAGCCCATTCTGATTTCAGTACTCTTGGCATCAGTCCTCTCAGAGATCCAGCTAGGAAAAATGAGCAAAAACTATGTAGTTCCAGATTATCTTGTACTGCTGAACATTATTTTACAAAATAAGCACATATCTTACAGATGAAGGGTTGTTTAATGTTATGGTGTATTAGTTAGACACTGTGAGGCTAGTTTCTTTTAAGAGAATAAAGAATTGTGATTGCAATGACTTACAGTATGTGGCATATTTTCTGTTATGAAATAAGCTGTAGAATTAAACGGGAATGCCACTCAATTTTGGGATGCATGTATGTTTTTCCTTGGATATGTGTTTAAACAAATTACCTCAATTCTATTAATTGTTGTTCTTGGATTTGGAGCAGAAAAAATAGTGTCCAGAAATCCTCTCTTTGTGATCCCAAAGCAACTTTTGTTTCTTTTTTTTTTTGTGCTGAGTTGTTTTTATTGTTTTATAACTTAAAATAAAACAAGGGTCAGCAAAACACTTCCTTTTGGTCCACCTTAGTACGTGGTCATACAAATAATACTCTTCCTAGAAATAACAGCGATTACAATACAAGACATGCACTATATGACCAATATGGTGTCAACGCTGTGCTTTTGGTCTCAAAACGTCGGTCATGGTTTGAGCTACAAGTCCATTAGTTCCACATAAAGGAATTCTACATATTGCTACATATTTTTGTGGCAGTAGTTTTCTCTTTCCTGTTTTGAACTGGCAATGCTCCCGTGCAAAAAAAAAAAAAAACAAGGTCCATTAAGAAATGGTTTACTGAGTTTGGTGTGGAACAACTTGAGTGGCCTACACAGAGCCATGACCTCAATCCCCAGACACTGCTGAGATTATTTGTAACTCTGAGTGCGGGCCAGGCTTTATTGCCCAACATCACTTGTGGCTGAATGGGAGGAAATTCTCGCAGCAAGGTTCCAAAAGATGGAAAGCCTTCCCGGACGAGTGCAGGGCTGTTGTAGCAGCATATTAATGTCCATGGCTTTGGAATGAGATGTTTAACAATGACATATGGGTGTAATGTGCAGGTATGTGGACACCTGCACATTACACCCATATGTCATTGTTTTATTTACTTAAAACATTAAAAACCTCTCAAACACCTATCCTCTCCATCCTTGCACATCCTCTCCACCCTCACCCATATCTCTTCTTCTGGAAGGACCCTTACTGGTGTAGTTTTTAGCACCATGTATTCTTGCTGCTGATTGTTTGAGACACACTGGACCCAAAGATGAAAGCAGCCATTCACTCCAGGACAATATGTGCCGTTTTCCATCTTCTTGCTGTCATTTGTGGTAGGAGCATTTTCTGATTCTGATTTTTTGTAAGACCATGACGTTGTGACATTATCGTATAAACTGTATCTAACTCTTTCTTACCTTAAGGACAAAAGGAGCAACTGAGAGACTTAAGTAGTTTGATTTCAGAAAAGATTTGACATTTGGCTACTCCTTTAGCAGCTTGCTATGTGAGCAAATGCATAATCCACAATGCAGGGCATAATAAAACAGGCTAGAGAAACAAGAGAGGTTAAATTTACATTTTAGGTATTGGAACATATGGAGACCATCCTGTCCCACGATGTGGAAGTGATCACTCCCTTTCTGCACCTGATAATATTTCAAAACACTGTCTTCAGTATCATATGGCTTACATAAACTCCCTAAATTTAGTGGCATTCTCCTTTAATGAACATGGCTGATGTCAGGAGCATCTCTTTGATATAGCTACTGATCATAGCGCCTCCCACAGGCTTCATGATGAATGAGCAGCAAAGAATTGTGAGCACATGCTTCAAGACAGATGAAAATAACCACAGGACAACCTTCAAAACACAATGATATCATTTCTTTTAAAATGCAACACTAAATCTGATTAAATCAGCCAGTTTCAGGGAATACATTCCAGTATATTCACAGCATATACACATAATTAAAAAGTTAGAGCTGATTTTGAGTAATAATCCATATCTGAATTTTGGTTTTTGGGCTATTTCGGTCACAGATTTCTCCTTAAACAATGAAATTCAGCTGTAGTTTTTTTTTTTTTTATCTAAGTTGATCAGTGGTAGAGGTTTTTCTGTTATACAAATATTGCAGACTTAAAACACTTTAACCCTCCTAATCATACAAAGACAGGCTTAAAACTGTTTATAAATGTTTTAGTGACAGTCATTTTATCAAGTATCTGTTATGTGTTTATGGATGCTAGGGGTTTAAAGTTAACCAATACATTAATAAACACTTAAACTGTCCTTATATTTTCTTACAACTATATTGTAGTTAATCAGTTGCACATTGTAAGTACATTTACTCCAGTACTGTACATAAATTAAATGTTGTGGTTCCGGTTATGCTACTTTATACTGCTCCTCCACTAAATCTCTGATGGAAAGACTGCACTTTCTACTCCACTACATTTATTTAACAGCTTTAGTCACTTATCAGATGAAGATTTGACACAATGGATAATATAACAAGCTTTTAAAATATAACACATTGTTAAAGATGAAACCAGTGGTTTCCAACCTTTTTGGCTTTTAACATCTTGCAAAAAGCAGTGTGTAGTCGGAGTCACATTTCAGATGTCAATGAGTTGTTAACAGCTCCACCAAATAGTGATTTTTCCCTCTAAACTTCTCACATGGCTTCATTTCAATAGATGTTCAAAGGATCCAATATTTCACCAAAAATCAAAGATTAGAGAAAAAACTCCAAAAACTGAAAACAGATTTGTGTATCAGAACTTTGTTTTTTCTTCTTTCCTCTCCCATTAATTATCTCACGACCCCTCAGATTTATCTGGTGACCCTTTGGAAGGGCCCGACCCCTTAGTTGGGAACCACTGGACTAAACTAGCTAACTGTATATAAAGTAGTTGAAATTAGCTCCACCTCCACCAGCTACAGCAGCTTGATTATATTCTGTGGGGTATATTTGATGTTTAATTCATTGCTGTGTTATTAAAAATAGTTCTAAAGTATTCATGCTGCATCTAAAATGTTGTGTTTTGGAAAACACGACCGGAAGGCGGTGTTGAATTTCCTGCCACAGCAGACACCGGGGAGGAGGAGCTAAAACATCCGAGAAGAAGAAGGTGCCTCCGGCGGGGTTTTTTTTTTCTAGCATGGCGAAGTCATGTCCCGCCCTACTCTGCCTCTGATTGGCTCATTGTGACATTCTTAACCCAATTCTAACCAATCTCGCTCCTCATACCTTAATCTAACCAACCCAACCACCGAAGACAACGAGTACTAGCCAATCAGAGGTAGAGTAGCGCGGGTGGTAACTTCACCGTCCTAGAAAAAAAAAAGTATTGGCCTCAGCCGGCGTTGAAAGCCGAGTGAGTTGATAGCAGCACAGTAACAAAGGAAAAACAAAGAAAAAAACGAATATCGACCAGCACCTGCTGTCGTTTTGGTAAGTTTATAAACGTGGGGGTTTCATCCCTGCATTGCTTGTTTTGCTTGTTTATTTATTTTTATTTTCAAACGACACTTCCTCTCGTGCAAGCTGAAGTGATGAAGTTTGCAGGCCAGGAGTGTAAAACCTAACGTTACGTATTACTGTACCAGCCGCAGCTGTACTGTATGTGGTGACAGGATGACTCACTGATACAACTTCTGCTCTTTGACTGCTATTGAAACATGTCCTGCAGGCGTTAGATTTTCATGTGATAATGGCAGAAACGCTGACCTGATTCGTAACCATTGGTTCAGTTAATTAACTTAGGATTTGTGACCTGCACCCTAAACCAAGCATCAATCATTAATAGTCCTGTGCAGGGCTGGAGGGTATCTTTGGAAAATCAGTGATGAGTTAAGGGGCTACAATCATTTTCATTTATGTATTAATTATTTTCAACTAAGGACCAAAAATGTCAAACAACTTTGTCAAATTCCTACAAGTTAAGCCTTCAGGAAAGTCTCAAAGGGGCCAAGAACCAATAAACCAAAAGTCTTAATTTTTAATTACATGAAACTGAGTAAAGCAAGACATTCACCAGCAAAAGTTCTGATATAAAACACCACCAGCTTATCATAATTGGAATTGAGTGGTATGCTGGTATTTTCTGTAGAACAACTAATTGAATAATTGGCTAATTATGTCAGCACTGATGTGAGCCCAGAGATTATTCAGATACTTGTATTTCCTGTGGTAATTGTCTCCACCAGTGTCCACCGAGGATTTCTGCTCTGTTCCGTCTTCCGCATCATAAAACATCTTACAGTATTATCACTTCACATTAGATCTGAACATCAGAGACGTCTGACCTCTATCCGATCTGCTGTATCATCAGACGTCGTTCTGTCCTCTACACAGAGATGCTGACCTCGTCTTGCCAGTGAATTGAGCTTGTTGTCCCCAGACCAGCTGTGACAGGACAGCAGGACGCAGAGCAGACCCGCCATGGCTGCCAGACAGCAGAGACCTGCGGCTGCTTCAGACGGCTCCGCAGAGGCCAAAAGGACGGACTTCAGAGCCAATGAGAAGAAGTGCTGTAAGTGGTTTGTTTGTCCTCTGTGTGGCAGCTCTGCCCTGATGGTGAAATCTTAACTTACTGAGGAATTTACCTGTTCTGTATGAATTACTGAATCTTAACTATTACATTATTTAATATAATGCAGTCACATTATGCTCTTTGAATCACATTTCCTACTCTGTTGGAAAGCTGATAAGGTTTCAGCGGGCACTGATTGTTAAATGTTAACTGTGGCGCACCCTCCGTCATCATTTGTATGTATACCTTTGGAGGATTGTAACACTGTAATCAGCAAGGTCAGCCATTCAGAGTCAGCCAGTAGAAATGTCACAGAGCTCAACTCAAAAATTTGTACTTCACAAGCCCACGTTGAGGAATATTTTCAGGAATGTTGGATCGATCTAAAATGATTCCCGTCAAATCTGCCTCGAACACAAAACTATTCCTGCCTGCTGGCTCTGGAAGTTTCAGACATCTGCTGGTAGAATCTCCAGTCAAGTCTGGTCTCGCCAGGTCTTTGTTTTGACAGATTTGTGTTCCCTGAGCTGAGGATGGCCTTTAGAGGACCCTGAAAGAGAAGGAAGGGGAAAAAAGAAATCAGTTTGAATATTTTCTGTTTCATGTTCCCACTGACTGGGTTGTTAAACAGCAGGACTTTGAGAAACATTAACCAGCATACCAGATGATGGTGTGATGGAAATGTTAAACTAAACATTGACCGGCTGGTAAATGGACACTTTCAGGGCTGACATTGGATTATTTCACAATCCTCCCACTCCTTGCTGTCAGTGTATACTGCATGTGTATACAGTGTGTGCATGTCTGCCCCTATATTACAAGTGGGACATTTTAGAGTCAGGTTTTAACATTTGGGGCCGGTTTAAAGTATAAATGAAAGTAAAACAGTTTGTTGAGGATGTGTAGATCATAAATTGTCCTTGCATGTGTAATGATTAAAATCTCTGGGTGTGTGTGTGTGTGTGTGTGTGTGTGTGTGTGTTTTCCTGGATGTTGTGTGTGCAAACTGCAGCTTGGGCCTCCTACATGACCAATTCTCCAACTGTGATAGTGATGATCGGGTTGCCCGCTAGGGGGAAAACGTACATGTCAAAGAAGCTAACACGCTACCTCAACTGGATTGGAGTGCCAACTAAGGGTCAGTACAGATGCAACACACGTTTGAGTGTCAAGCACATTCTAACATCTCAAAATGTCAACAGGAAATTCACTATGTGAGCATTGTGAAATAGCAGAACTATCTAGAAAGGAAGTATTTTTCGTGAAGCGACAGGCCAGTTTATCCACTTCAAATCAAGGTGGCGCCATGATACATTCCTCTTTTATGAATACTGTGATATTCAAAGATACTGCTTTAGTGAAAATCTTGCACTTAAGGCAAAGGTGGCGCAATTGCTAATTGTATTTATGTCAATACCCCTATCGCATGGGTCTGTTTGTAGACGTATGCTTATATCGTCACCTCAGTGGAATGCTGAACTGGTTTGGCAGACGCAGTTGAGATGAAGGTCACCGCCTCGACAGAGAACATACAGTAATCCTTTTCACTGCCTTTGCATGTCTCGCTCTGACCCTCTCTCTACCTTGGTTCTCTTGCAGTATTTAACCTGGGAGTTTATAGGAGAGAAGCGGTGAAGTCGTACAAGTCCTACGACTTTTTCAGGCACGACAATGAAGAAGCCATGAAAATTAGGAAGTGAGTGAGAGAGTTACTCTTTGTATTAATCTCGAATAAAAACAAAGTGACATTTACAAAGCACGCTGCTGGATCTCAATGTTGCTTGACTGCTTTTCATAAAGGCTGGCTGAGCAAAAGCCTCTTTTTACTGCATGTTCTTTGTTTAGCAAATGAGGGCTACAATTGCTTCAGCACAGGATGTGTTGAAGATGCATTCAGATAGATAACGATTTTGATTCCCACAGACAGTGTGCTCTGGTGGCACTGCAGGATGTCAAAGCCTATCTCAATGAGGAAGGAGGCCAGATTGCTGTAAGGACACAAAAAAACTGAACACTTGTCTGCTAATAAATATCAATATAAGTATAATTTGATTTGGCCTGAATATCTCCTGTTGTCTGTCAGGTTTTTGATGCCACTAACACCACCAGGGAGAGGAGGGAGCTCATCCTCAATTTCGCAAAGCACAATTCATACAAGGTCAGAATTACACTGCTGATTGAATTGATATTTTTACATGAATGATTAAATTTTCAAAGTTGATGTCTTTTTTTTTTTTGTTAGGTGTTTTTTGTAGAATCAGTATGTGACGATCCAGATGTCATCGCTGCAAATATCCTGGTAAATAATGCATTTATGCTTTTAAAATGTAATTATGAGCACTCCTGAACTGGTAGAAGTTGTAGTGAATCATCTCTACAAATGTCTCTTTCTCAAAGGATGTGAAGGTGTCCAGCCCAGATTATCCAGAGAGGGATAGAGAATGTGTCATGGAGGATTTTCTGAAGAGGATTGAATGTTATAAAGTCACATACCAGCCTTTAGATCCGGACGAACATGACAAGTAAGAAGTTATTTTGTTACAGACAATATTTGTTGCATTTCTTCATATATTTTTTTTTCTGTCTTGACATTATTTAATACCTCTCATCACTAACCCAATCAAGTCAAAACTCATTCAGGCCTAACTGTTAAAATAAGAGTGCTTTACTTGTTGTTTGACATTGTTTGTCAAGAACATGTACTTGCAGAAATTGTCCAGCAGGTGGAAACAGGAGCGTATTTGTAATATAGATACTTATTGTCTGCTTTTAACTGAGTTAAGATGTGTGGAGCAGATAAACGGTAAATCCAAAAGTAGTAATAATTAGTCTTGTTGCCAGAAATGTAGATCCTGTTGGGTTCCAGGAAAACCAGTGATTCAAAGTTTTTTTTGTTTTCTTTGTTTGTAGAGAGGAAGAATAGTTTTTGATCTCCTTGAAGCTTGTTACTGTTAGTGATCTGCTGACACAGAATTTCCTGACTTGTTAGATGAAATATCAATATTTAGACTACATCAAAAGGAAAAGATATTCTTTCCCTATCTTGTGTATTTTTTGAACTGCTTCAGTTATGTATGTATGTATGATTGACTCACTTTCTGTTGTCCTCTATTCGTTCCTGCAGGAACCTTTCCTTCATCCAGGTTATCAATGTTGGCCGTCGTTTCTTGGTCAACAGGGTGCAGGACTACATCCAGAGTAAAATAGTCTACTACCTCATGAACATCCACGTTCACTCCCATTCCATCTACCTCTGTCGGCACGGAGAGAGCCATCACAACGAAGAGGGACGCATCGGGGGAGATTCTGAACTGTCAGACAGAGGGAAACAGGTGCTTTAGCAAATGATCTCACTCTTATGTTTCTAAACTCAAAGTTCAGGTTGTACATTGCAGTTGCATGTATCCTAGATGGCTTCAATAGAATCCTGCAGCTACAAATAATCATATTGAGGCCATTATGAGAAGAATTACTTGACACTGTGAAATTTCTGTTCTGTGTTTAGTTGTCATGTTGTTAATAAAACATAAAAGTCTCTTTCTGTGCTCTTTGTCAGTTTGCAGAAGCACTGAAGGGTTTTGTGGAAGAGCATCGTCTGTCAGACCTGAAAGTTTGGACCAGCCAGCTGAGACGCACCATTCAGACAGCAGAGGAACTGGGAGTTCCTTACGAGCAGTGGAAGATCCTTAATGAAATAGATGCTGTATGTCCTTTGTTGTCTCATTTAAGTGACAGACACAGAGTGAGAGGCCATCATAAGTGTTTGAAAGTTTTATCGGTTTGTGTTTCAGGGAGTGTGTGAAGAGATGACCTATAAAATGATTGAGGAGACATACCCAGAGGAGTTTGCGATGAGGGACCAGGACAAGTATCACTACCGTTACCCTGGAGGAGAGGTAAAAGGATATGTGTAACTAACAGTTTAGGGTCTGTTTTGCATTGTTCACCATCATATCTTTTATAAGATGTGTGTGTGTATATATATATATATATATATATTTAAAAAAAAAACAAAAAACTGGATACCAAAAGACTTTCCTCTTGATGACAGCTGAATGAACCTGACCCAAACCCAGCTCTAGCATTTAACTTGATATATACCTTTCTTCTCTCTCTAGTCCTACCAGGACCTGGTTCAGCGGCTGGAGCCAGTAATCATGGAGCTTGAGCGACAGGGCAATGTGCTGGTCATCTGTCATCAGGCCGTCATGCGCTGCCTGCTCGCCTATTTCCTGGACAAGAGCGCAGGTTAAATGCATGAACAGAAACATGATACATGCCAAAACTATGCGTGCATCCCAAGTCTCTTAAATTGCATCCACGTTTCCCTCACTTGCGTCTTTTCCTTGCGTCTTAGTCCCTCCCACTGTGAATGCAAGGAGAGAGGAAACGAGGAAATTTGTTATCATTTGTCTTAAAACACATTTCCTCGTCTCAGCGTCATGTGAAGTGACGTCCGTTTCTGATGACGGCAACAGCTGATCACAGCTGGATCAGCTGTCAGTCGGCTTTAACAGCTGTAGAAACCATTTCTACTTGCAGAATGCGTTTATACTATTTATTGATCATTTCCATCTGTATTTTTTGATAACCCTGATAGTGAATTCATCATTTAATTACCCAGAATATGATCAGGGTGTCTTCTTAACACTGGAAAATATGTATTTGGCTAAATGTTTCAGGGCAAATGGAAATGATATGACTCACATCAAACCCGACACTCAGGAATTTTCAGCCTCACATGTGACTGAATGGAAATGACGATAAATGATGTAAAACATAAATGTGTTTAACTGTTATTATGGATAAAGTTAAAGTCAGGAAGAGTCTGTCAACAGAAACAGACGCACCCTATGACTTACATTATAAAGACTTATTTATGGTACACTGTTGGGTCCCAAAAGTCTGAATCTACCGCCAATGTTTTGTTTCTATCGTTTATCTAAAACTCATATGGTTATTTTACACAAGAGACACTTCTTTAACAATGTCAAAAGAGCTTAAGTGAAGTAATTTGAGGCCTTATTGTTCCCCTGAATGCTGGAAATCGGTGTCAAATTGCAGCTAAACTAAATGTTTCTGAGCAGGCAGTTGAAGACACACTACCACCTGAAGCCCAATATATCACGCTAACAACAAATGAGACAGAAAAGCATCTTTATTTATGATAAAAAGCAAGCTAGACATAAGCTACTCCACTCCTGTTAGCAGACAGATTAAACAAGTGTAAGGGCTCTATTGTTTTGGTCTTTGGAGAATGTCATATGCAGCACATTTAGACATTTTTGTGACCTTGAAATATGCTTTTCTAATTCATCTGTTATTGCATGCTCTGTGGGTATGACATGGTGTGAGTAGCAGGGCAAAGAAATGAGAGCTGCATCTTAGTGAAGGGAGGTGTTGCTATTTTTTTGAAAATTAACTAAAATGAGAGCACACAGGAAGACTTCGAGTTTCTGATTTGATTAAATTCCTGCAAACTGTCAAAGCACAGCACAACCGCACAAGTCTCATACAATGTGGATATCTTAATTAATCTAGGCGTGATTGCAAAATAGTCACACAAACTTAAGTGTTTCCATGTAAGTTCAACTGCTTGGTTGTGATTTGGTATTTTACATGAGTCATCCAACCTTGTTCTGAACTGTTTTTAACTCAAATAACAGGATTAGGTTTAGGTGAGACCGGTGGTTGTTGTGTCTGTCCACTAGTTGTTACTTAACTCTAAGCCTCCAGCCACTGCAAACACCCTCTCAGAATAATACGGTTTTAATTACAGTAGAGATGTACAGGTGCACTTGCAGTTAACAGGGTGAACATTATGTGACAGAGTAGAATTGGAAGCTAAATTTGATAGTGGTGGGTTAGAAACCAATTATTTAAGTTGAGAAAATGTATAGCTGTCTGTCTTTTTTTGATGCTACCACTGGGAGGCGCCAAAATCGTGAATTTTCAAAGTCAACACCATGGTCAACATACTCTGGCTTTAATTATCCGTGCAAAGAGATAGTTGAGTGATACTATATTTAGGTCAGGTTCAGGACAACTAGTTCAAGGAAGGAAAAAAAGTAGAGTGTCTGCACACTGGATTATAGCTCATAAAAATTTTATTGGACGGACACTTTTGAATTTTTCCTCAGTTATCCATGTAACACGGTTTAGCAATGTCGCTAGTTATAGCAGCTAGGGCTTTGATGACTACAAAGGGTTTGTTCACAGATAAAACAAATGATGAACTTTACAGTCCTGACTTAGACCAGATCATCTATGCAAACTATCAAAAAAACACACTACTAAAAAAGAAGTGCCACTTTAAGGTTCAGACTCCACTGTGGCTTAAAGTTATGTGGAAGAGGATTTATTTTTAAGCAGGACAATGTCTGAAATCATATATAGAAATATTTTTATGACGATTCAGTCATTCAGTTTGTAGAACTGATGAAGCCTCTTCCATGAGTTGTAAGTGTTGATACTCGCAGATTTTTTTTCTACAACATTTAAAAAGGGAAAATATATTCTAATACAATCACCACACATTTTTTTGGTATGGTGAGGAACTATATAATCTTGTCAATATAGCCTTTGTTTGTGTTAATTGTTGAAAAATGATGAAACAGAAGAATTCTTGGTAGTGGACTCAGGCTTTTCAGCTGAACCTTTATATGAAAAAATTGTGTTTGCATGTATGATTTTAAAGACAAAACAAATTTGTCATATATTTATACATATGGAAATGGGCGTGAAATAGAAAATAAAATCCTGAATAACAACTGGGTGGTTATAGTGGAAAATGTTGCTAAAAATCAAAGCCATAATTAGGTGTGGGCAGAGGGAGGGATTCGTCAGTCAGCAGAGGAAGTGGTCTCTGCTGCAGCTTCTGTTGAAGGCAAAACCACAGTTGGATGGCTGTAGAAACCAAACAGGGGTGGGTGCAGCTCTGAATGTCATTTTTTTCCACTGCACCCCCTCTTGGGACATGTTTTGGTCTTAATACAGCATCATGTATTCTCCCTCATAAAGCATAGTGTAAGCTGTCTGCGCTGAGAGGTGTGCCATTCCAAACATGAGAGAAAAAAATCCAGTCACGTTAGCAAGGAAACAAAAACATGACTTGATAACCACAGCACAGAAAGTCTCAAATATTTTTATGTTTGTTGGCACAGATGATCTACCCTACTTGAAGTGTCCCCTGCACACTGTCCTGAAACTCACCCCTGTGGCTTATGGTAAGTCACTACACTGTTCATGAATCAACTAAACTTAACTCAGTTTTCCTTTGTCGGGTTATGACATCTTTCTCCCCTCCATCTCTCTTTTCTAGGTTGCAAAGTGGACATGTTTGACCTGAAGGTGGAGGCTGTCAACACTCACAGGGACAGACCCTTAGTAAGTTTGTGACCTTTTTATTATGCTGTATTGTGTTATAAACATGTCAGTTTTCTCTGATGTTGCTACTGTCCACCCTGTTCCAAGATAGTGCAGCCTGAAAGATCACTTAAACCCTTACAGACAAACTCCTCCTCCAAAATTACACACTGCTTTTTCCACTTTCAGGAGCCAGATATCCAGTTTTCTCTCAAAAGTCCTGGAGCTAGATGCATGAAACTTGATAACTAAAAATCTGTGTATGCACCAAGTATCACTATCAAACTGGATTTACGTGGAAGAGCCTGATTTCCACTTCCACAGTTATCCATCTCTGCCTTTGCCAGCACATTTATGCATTTCTTTGTGCATTACAGTCACCTGTAGATCAATGGAATAGTGTAAAACCATTGGCTGGACTGTGCATCCTCATGTGCATACACGTGACAAACAAAATGGGGACCCGCTAATAAAAAAACTGCTCCATGGCGCTACTAGAGGTCAGAAACTCTACAGGGTACCTTTAAGTTTATTCAATGGGACTTTGTTTTGGTGCTGGGCAGGTAGCTCGCAGTGGACTGAAAATAGCTCCCAGCATCTGGAAACAGTGTTGATGAAAGTGGTGAGAGTGAACTAAAAGAGTAAACTTGTGGTGCGTAGAACAAAAATAATCAACTGAAAGACAGTGAAACGCTCCGTATTTCTTAGGTAAACTGCAGAGTCAGGGGAAAATCTGTGGGTTCACTTCTACGAACAGTGCCTTTGACATTATATGTAGTCATTTGATCCATTGTGGATTTAAAAATTTTGATTATAGTGGCTTTAACTTTGTGAACAAACTTATAAGTCCACACAAAATCAAACTCATTTTATCGGGGAATCCCATGACGCATACAGTACAGTGCCTTTTTGTCTTCATTTCCTAATCAGCCAGCTCCATATCTGTTCCCTGGTTTTACTGTTTTTTTTGTTGATTAGTGCCAAGAATCTGAACCTTGAGTCCCAGACAGAGTGGGTGTCAGTCCAGAACCACATTCGGAGACACTGAGAAACTTCTTGTTAAATGGGGTGTGAAATATCCTGTCTGCTGACATCAGCCACAACAATAACTTTTTATATGTCTGTTTGTCTCAGAAGCTGCTTCTCTCTCTTTGCCTTCTCACAGTCACTTATGCAGGACACAGTGATTAATATGACATAAAAAACACGTGTTAATCAGTCCTCCACCTTGTCTGTCTTCTTCGTCACTGACCAGAATAAAGTCCAAACAGCTGATGTTCCACCAGCTTTCCTCCGAAGGAACAGCTTCACTCCGCTGTCCAGCCAAGACCAGACTAAGCGCCGTCGTCTTTACAGCATGGGCAACCCTCCACAAGCCTGCATGTCACAGGCCCCCACTTTACCCAGCATGCAGTTCTCTGAGGCATCTGAGGGGGCAGAGTTGCAACAAAACCAGGTAAGTATTTTTTAAGTCGGTTTGTAAAGTTAATATTTAAAAACTGATAATCAAAGGCCAAACTAATTTAGTTAATAAAACACTTAATTTTCTTATGGGTTACTCCACAGATCAGAGCCCTGATACAAAAAACAATGACATTCTGTTCTCCGTGTGGCTGTTTACAACAAACAAAAGCGTCCTTCACAAGCATTTTGGATGTGAAGGGCTAGATCTTGTAGTTTTTTCCGAGTGCCTATGTTGTTGCTCCTGAAATGACCTTTTTAATTACCTGCTGTATTTCAAGAACTTGGAAGGGGCAGACAGTTTCCCTGGCTGGTTACCTCACATTTTAATATTGGCTCAAGTTCAGTTTGTGGCAGTCAAAAGAAACACCTCATACCTCTTTTGGTCTGGTGTTTTTATTAAAACACTGTACTTCCTCTCCCTTCGCATCCTGCAGGACTCTCTGAACGGTTTCAGTGCAGCAGACTCAGAAGACTGTGTTCAAAATTAAAGAAGCACAAAAAGAGGTATTGCTCTTATCTATCACATGGAACATCTATACTCTCCACCTCAAATATCTCACGTCTTTCTTTTGCTATTTATCCCAGGCTTTTCTCCACATGGATGTATCAACAGTTGTGAGGACCAGCTGTGTAAAATCCTAACATGCTTCAGCCATTATTCATAAGCACTGTATTACACATCCTTCTCACAAATATCTACCAGAATGTCGTATCTTTAAAGGCCTGCATGTGTTATCTCTTGAGTGTTTTTTCGACAGGATATATGTGTGTTGGTGTGTGTGTGTGTGTGTGCACATACTGTACAGTACATACATGAACTCGATGCCTTTGCACAACAGCCTTCAACCTCAGTTATAATGATGTCAACATTTGTAGTAAAGAGATTCTGAAAATCCATCCATTAGATCCAAGCACACTCCTCATACTGTAGACTAACAGTCAGATGCTGTATTAGATTTAGAAAATGTTGATTGTGAATTGTGTATTTTATGATTGTATACCTCAGTAGAAGCTGTTGCCTTCAGTTTTAGCATGAGGGAGTGCCTCTCTTAAAAGAAGCCTTAGTTTGTCCTCAGATTGTTTCTTTAAGTTAACTATTTAAACATTCCCCACTAATGTGCATCTTTCCTCCGGTGGTCAGACAAGATGATATAATAATATTATCTTGAAATGTAATTTAAGCATATTAAATTGCAATCTAGTTTGTAGTCAGCAGATATAAGCTGTAAAAAGTAATGGGTAGCACTTTGCTTTAACCACTCCCACACCCCTTTTATTATTTATAAGTAATATATAAACATTTAATATTGATTAATCCAATCCATCAAGTAATCCGTTATGTCAACAAAATGTCAGTAAATATTGAAAAATGGCTTTATAATTTCCCACAGCCCAAGTTGACGAACAGTTCAAAACACAAAGATATTCAATTTACTATCATGTATGACAAAGAAAACAATAAAATTCTCACATCTGAGGAGCTGGAACCAGCAAATGTTTGATATTTTTGCTTTAAGAAAAAGACTAAAATGATTATTCAATTATCATATCATAGTTGCCGATTAATTTTCTGTTGATCTACTAATTGATTAATCAGCTAATCGTTGCGGCTCAAGATTATAACACACTATAATGTAGTTGTTAGTAGATGTATCTCCACCCATAGGTAAAGGCTGATGTACAAACAGATAATAAATGACATGAATACAGTAAAACACAGTTGTAGTAATATATAAAATACGTGTTCATAGGAGAGGTTTACATTAATAAACGCTTATGTCTGTCCTTATATCTGCTTACAACTACATTATAGTGTGTTATAAACCTTTTTATGCTTATATACTGCTTATAAATGCCAAATAAGGGAGGTGTTAAAGTAAAGTTTTACCAAATCAGGAAATGTTTTGTCTAAAAGCTGCAGTAGCTACTGTGTCTCTGTGATTTTCCTCTGTGACAATTATTCCAGTCTTCCCTTTAAGGATGACTATTTGTATATTTTGCCTTCTACTCAAATAACATTTTTAATATATTTTGCATTCTACTTAAAGCTGATCACATATGAACTCTGCAAAATTGAAGCTAATATTAAAAAATGCAAAGTGCTCAACAGCATTTTATATTTTTTTTATTAAGTTTAATGCTCTTTAGTTTCTTCATCAGGAGGAGCAAATCACTTTCTGCACTTCTGATGCAACAAAGATACTGTGTGTTAACTACTACCTTCACAATATCCATATGGATATCTACTGAGATGACTTTTATTTTAATACCAGGGATAGCATCATTTGGAAAAGTGCCTTTTACTGAAAGGACTACACAGCTGTGACAATAGTATCAAAAGTATTTAAGAGATATGCAAAAGTATGTTTCACCTGAATAGAAGGAATGACAATACATTTGGATGTCTTAAAAAAAGCTTTACTGTAATTGCACACCATGCTGTACATGTTTCAACAAATAAAGTTAATTTTAATCTCTTTTACAGAGTGTTTACGATTATTGTGACCTTATAAAAGTCTTGAGTTTGGTGAAGAATTGCAGCCAAAGACATTGAGATCATTTGGGAGTTGCCTTACTGCCTGTTAAACTCTTGTGTTCCTGAAGAGCCAGACACGCTAACATCACTCAAAGTCAAACTCAATGAATTCTCAGACTATATTTCACACCTTGTCAAATGCCAAAACTAGATCTGTGAATGAGTTCTTTATGGTAGAAAGTGATGTTAAATTAAATTGTCACAAGATATAAGTTATCTGACATCACAAGCATGTAATATTTCATTTTTGTCAAAGTGGAGGAGACAAATCACAGTCACTGGTTTTTCATTGCTATGTCCATTCTGCTTGAAATATTGATAAGATGCTGCAGTTATTCATAATCTAACCGCTATAGTTTACAAAGTTCTAAAATTAGGAGAAAAATCACTCTGCTCACTGAATGTTTAAAATTATTTAACATACTTTTAACGAATGAGATTTACTTTTATTCGCTGCAGAGTGAGTCATCAGATAAATGGAAGAGGAAAAGGTCAACTAATCAGTTGTATTTCTGGGTATCTCATCTGCAAGCTGCTTTGACGCCTGAATTCATCCTTGAATGAGTGAACTAGGCTACAGATATTTACAAAGAAAGCAGGTACAGTACGCTAATGTGTTTGTCATTCTTAGTTGTGTTACTAGTGAAAAAAAAATTGAACAAAAGACACATTTAACTTGATGTAGTTATATGCTTAAGATAATGATACAAGTGCATTACATTTACATTTACAGGTGCAGTGTGTAGAACTTTGCGGCATCTAGCAGAACGGACTTGGCAGACATGGTTATAATATTCATAAGTATGTCTACATAGGGAGCAGGTCGTCTTCCACGGAGCCCGCCATGTTTCTACAGTAGCCTAGAATGGATAAATCAAACACTGGCTCTAGAGAAGGCCTTTTGCGTTTCTTGTGAGTTTCACAGCCACCATAAAAACCAGGTAAGTATTTTTTTATGTCAGTTTGTAAAGTTAATTTTTAAAAACTGATAATCAAAGGCCAAACTAATTTAGTTGATAAAATACTTAATTTTCTTATGGGTTACTCCACAGATCAGAGCCCTGATAAAAAAAAACAATGACATTCTGTTTTCCGTGTGGCTGTTTACAACAAACAAAAGCGTCCTTCACAAGCATTTTGGATGTGAAGGTCTACAGCTTGTAGTTTTTTCCGAGTGCCTATGTTGTTGCTCCTGAAATGACCTTTTAATTACCTGCTGTATTTCAAGAACTTGGAAGGGAGACAGTTTCCCTGGCTGGTTACCTCACATTTTAATACCTTTTAATATTGGCTCAAGTTCAGTTTGTGGCAGTCAAAAGAAACGCCTCATACCTCTTTTGATCTGGTGTTTTTATTAAAACACTGTACTTCCTCTCCCTTCGCATCCTGCAGGACTCTCTGAACGGTTTCAGTGCAGCAGACTCAGAAGACTGTGTTCAAAATTAAAGAAGCACAAATAGAGGTATTGCTCTTATCTATCACATGGAACATCTATACTCTCCACCTCAAATATCTCACGTCTTTGTTTTGCTATTTATCCCAGGCTTTTCTCCACATGGATGTATCAACAGTTGTGAGGACCATTGATTTACACGTCCTTGTCACAAATATCTATCAGAATGTCGTATCTTTAAAGGCCTGCATGTGTTATCTCTTCAGTGTTTTTTCGACAGGATATGTGTGTGTTGGTGTGTGTGCACATACTGTACGGTACATACATGAACTCGATGCCTTTGCACAACAGCCTTCAACCTCAGTTATAATGTTACTTCAGTTAACATACTTTTAACGAATGAGATTTACTTTTATTCGCTGCAGAGTGAGTCATCAGATAAATAGAAGAGGAAAAGGTCAACTAATCAATTGTATTTCTGGGTATCTCATCTGCAAGCTGCTTTGACGCCTGAATTCATCCTTGAATGAGTGAACTAGGCTACAGATATTTACAAAGAAAGCATGTACAGTACACTAATGTGTTTGTCATTCTTAGTTGTGTTACTAGTGAAAAAAAAATTGAACAAAAGATACATTTAACTTGATGTAGTTGTATCCTTTAGATGATGATACAAGTGCATTACATTTACATTTACAGGTGCAGTGTGTAGAACTTTGCAGCATCCAGCAGAACGGACTTGGCAGACATGGTTATAATATTCATAAGTATGTCTACATAGGGAGCAGGTCGTCTTCCACAGAGCCTGCCATGTTTCTACAGTAGCCTAGAACGGATAAATCAAACACTGGCTCTAGAGAAGGCCTTTTGTGTTTCTTGTGAGTTTCACAGCCACCATAAAAACCAGGTAAGTATTTTTTTATGTCGGTTTGTAAAGTTAATATTTAAAAACTGATAATCAATGGCCAAACTAATTTAGTTAATAAAATACTATAATTTCTTATGGGTTACTCCACAGATCAGAGCCCTGATAAAAAAAAACAATGACATTCTGTTCTCCGTGTGGCTGTTTACAACAAACAAAAGCGTCCTTCACAAGCATTTTGGATGTGAAGGGCTAGATCTTGTAGTTTTTTCTGAGTGCCTGTGTTGTTGCTCCTGAAATGACCTTTTAATTACCTGCTGTATTTCAAGAACTTGGAAGGGAGACAGTTTCCCTGGCTGGTTACCTCACATTTTAATATTAGCTCATGTTCAGTTTGTGCCAGTCAAAACAAATGCCTCATACCTCTTCTGTTCTGGTGTTTTTATTAAAACACTGTACTTCCTCTCCCTTCGCATCCTGCAGGACTCTCTGAACGGTTTCAGTGCAGCAGACTCAGAAGACTGTGTTCAAAATTAAAGAAGCACAAAAAGAGGTATTGCTCTTATCTATCACATGGAACATCTATACTCTCCACCTCAAATACCTCACGTCTTTGTTTTGCTATTTATCCCAGGCTTTTCTCCACATGGATGTATCAACAGTTGTGAAGACCACTGTATTACACATCCTTGTCACAAATATCTATCAGAATGTCGTATCTTTAAAGGCCTGCATGTGTTATCTCCTCTGTTTTTTTCGACAGGATATGTGTGTGTTGGTGTGTGTGTGTGCACATACTGTACGGTACATACATGAACTCGATGCCTTTGCACAACAGCCTTCAACCTCAGTTATAATGTTACTTCAGTTAACATACTTTCAACGAATGAGATTTACTTTTATTAGCTGCAGAGTGAGTCATCAGATAAATGGAAGAGGAAAAGGTCAACTAATCAATTGTATTTCTGGGTATCTCGTCTGCAAGCTGCTGTGACGCCTGAATTCACACCTAGAACGGACAAATCAAACACTGGCTCTAGAGAAGGCCTTTTGCGTTTCTTGTGAGTTTCACAGCCACCATAGGTTCTCCTACACACTTGGAAAGGCAGGGGAAAAGGAGGGAGGTGGTATTCCATTGGTTGCAATCTGCAATCTCATCACTAGATGCCACTAAATCTTACACACTGGTCCTTCAACTGTGTAGGTGTCTATCAGGTCATGAAGGTTTGGGTCACAGCGAGGTCTGTGGCTGACATTTAGTTTTAATATTCTCAGGCAAGACTTCTCCATCATTAGTGTGAGGAGTCAAAACATCTCCACTGTGTGTCATAGACTAATGAGATGAGTGATGAGTGTGTTCTTACCTGCTCTGTAACTTATGGGGGAAATAAATCAATGCTGGGCAGAAGAGGCAATGCCGTTCATTTACTTGTGTACTATTCAGTTTTCAGGTAGTTATATTTACTTTATACTTCTACTGCACTTCCTTTTTAGGGGAAAATGTTGTAATTTTTACCCTGTTAAGTCCTTTTGATGGCTGTATAGTCACTACATACTTTGTAAATTAAGATTATTACATTCAAACTGGTTGAGACCCTTAAAAAGCAAACTGTTTTTTTTTTTTTTTTTTTTGTAACTTCTTGTCACAGATTGCCTACTGCACACATGAGCCACAAACAGTTCAACCAAAGAATGATGTTCCCATCTCAGATAGTTTAATGTGAAAAGGTTTTAGTGGTGTGAGAGGGTTAAACTATCCAATATATTACAAAAACAAGGGAAAAAGTCAGAAAATTCATTACTTGTTAAAAGGGAATATCAATAACATGCTCCCATCTGCTCCACATCTCTGCTTAAGGCTAGCAGCTCGAGCCTACATCAGTTCCTGCACCTGAATCATGTGGCCGAGTGGCATTGTGGGTAATGTAGGTGCCAAGTTTTGACAAGGAAGAGGAATGTATAGAATAAAAAAAGACAATATTTCTGGTTCTGCTGCTTGATTTTGTCCTTTTCCTTTGCAATGCTTAATCCTTTGAGTACTGTTTAATCATCTCATGACCCCTCAGATTTATCCTGTGACCCTTTGAGGGTTCGTGAACCTCAGGTTGGGAACCAATGTCATAAAATATATATTCAAGTAGCACAGATGGAGCAGCTACAACCTTAAAACAGTGCTTACATGTGAAGTATCCATAATTTAATGCTCCAAATAATGTGTAACTTTTATTCGTAATTAAGTGTTTTTACAATGCGGTATTGTCTTACGTAAAAGATATGAATGCAGCTTCCGTTAATGCTGCTGGAATGCACTGCTGCTGATGTCACTGTGATTCAAAACCAGGTTGGCAAAACTCATCTGTGACGCAACCAATTTACTGAAATAAATAAGCAGAACAATTATCAGAACATAGAAATGTTGAGGTTGAAAACTCTTATGACGATAGTTCACAAGCCTCATACAATGGAAAAATGACTAATGTAGTAATGACGACATGTTTCAATCTAAATGCAGTTGTGCTCAAACATTTAGTGTGATCCCCAATGCCCCTATTTGTAATTTGGGCTTATTGAAGGATCAAATTGACAAAACCATCACGATCAACATCTATCTATCCATTAAATGTTCGAGATGAAATCTGATGGGAGTTTGTTGCTTTAATGTCTCAACTCCAGTCAAAGGATTTTATTTACCTTCTATCCCCTCTATAAGAAAAAAAATGTTTCGTTCTTTTAGGACTTTCACAGTCTTTTTTATGTTTTTCAAAAGTCTTAAGAGACTTTCTTAAGAATTAAAAATAGGACACCTATTCCTTACTGGAAATCTAACTTGGTTTTAACTGATTCAAGGTTTGGGTAACCACTGCGCCACATGTAGTTTATGAGCTTACTGACGCCTGTTGGGGATTACATTTAATTGTTTTTGGCTCTTAAAGATATTTATTCAGATCACCATCTTGTAATTAGGGGTGCTGAGTGAAAAGATAAATGTTTAGTTGAATGATTATCATAATTGAATGTTCACAATAAAGTCACAATTACTTTCCGAGGTGCAATGAGCCATCAATCTATATTTTTCAAGCTGTATTTCCCCTCCTATCTTCTTTTTTTTTTCTTTCTTTCCTTTGTTGTCCTGTTATATGTGTATTTAACAGTGCTTCAGCCTCATCTTTGTTCCTGAACTGTTTGCTATTGTCTTGTCCTCACGTCTGTGATTGTGCTATTTCAATCAGCTGGTGTCCTGGGCTGCTCCCGTTTTTTTTCACTCCTCCTCTATAAATTGCTTGATCTGAGCCTCCTGCTGGCACTTGTGATCCGTCTTGGAAGATTTGTTTACGCACCGAGCAAAACGGACGACAAATATGTGGAGTGCCGGGTGGAATATTCTGATTTTATCGTTTGCCTCACTTGCCTCAGGTAAAGTACACAAAGAAATTAAAATAATCACAGATTATGCATGTTTTGATATTTTAACTAATGATACTTGATATTCCAAAAAAAAAAAAAATAGCGCAAGTTCCTAAGAAATGCTTTCCACCATCGGAGTACCCGTCCACCAGACTAGCCGAGAAGTATACCAAGAGACCGAGGTTTAACGTCGGGGAGAAGGTGTACTATAACTGCGCAACAGGCCTCATTCCTCACGGAGGCACCCGGGCCGTGCAGTGTGTTAATGGAGAATGGACCAGGCTCACACTAAAATGTGAAAGTAAGTACTTGACATACTAATTGGCAATCCAACTCAGTAATTAAAAAGGCAGACATACGGTTAAAAATGGTTTATCCTGCCTGAGGCTTGACGTGGAGGATGAGGATTTAAAGGGATTTAAAACGGACCCATCAACAGTCTGAAGCTGTCTGAAGCTGTCTGAAGCTCTCTAGTGGTTAAATGAGAGACTTGCATGTTGTTCAGTTGATGTCTTGACTAAATTCAAGAAGAAAATCAGCATGGAAAAGAGTTTTATTACGTTTTTTTTATTTATAAAATATTAAACCAAACCTCAGATACAATTTTAACTGCTGGACTATGAGATGACATTTAATATTTTAAATGTGAAAGAGAAATGTCCTTAGAACCTCTGATACTGACTACCATTACGTGTTTATGGTCTTCAACTGAGTCTCTAGTCTACAATATCTAATTCGTTTTAATGTCCTCAAAGCTTCATTTTTGGACTTGCTCATGTCGACAGATCCTAGTTAGTAGTTAGGAACTTTTATTGTCTACATTTTTGGAAATTATCTTTGGCTTCACCACACAGCGTTAAAACAACACAAGACGGTGAGCTCAAGTGGCAGGCAAACAACAACAACAAACATGATTTTTAAATGCATACATATAGTAAAAATGAAGTCCAAGATCCTGAATGCATCTCTTATCAGTGGGCAATGTCTCATCCTTGATTGATTTTTTTTTTTTTTTTTTTTTTTTTTAGTACTGAAAACTGTACTAAATAAGTATCTTTTGGTAAATTTGATACGTTTTAGTCTTTGGTAAAATAGAATCAGTATCTACTCTGCTGCTCTGTGTAGGCGGATGACTACAAGGAGACTATTGTGTGTCCTAATAGTGCTTCTAATCTGAATTTCATAACTGCAGCACAAGAGCAACCTGTTTTTTAAAACTACAAAGATGAGGTGTACAGTAGTATACGCCACTACAACTATATCACCTTATATCAAATTTTTATATAAATTTTGACCCCAGTACTGTACAACACAGAATAATTGAATACTTGTGATTATTATGATTGCTCAGGGTCAGGCACAACTGGGCTCTTGAAGCTTGTTTTGCTCAAAGACCCTTTACATTAGTAAATGAAACACCTCTATGATAAGTCCCCCCAGATGCTTGTGGCAAAACTCACTTGGCGAGCAGGCTTTGCAGCAGGTTATGTGAGTTGTTTTGCAACTTTGTAAAATAAAGCCGTCTTGTTTCTCCATTTAATCCCCTACCTCCTCTCTCCCATATTTCAAACAGAGAAATCATGTGGCAATGCCGGAGATCTGCCAAATGGGCACTTTGAGTATGAAGGGAATTCATTTGTTGGGGAGAAGGTTTACGCAGTATGCAACAGTGGGTGAGTTGTGCCTCTATAAACTCATGGTTATTTGGTTTGTATAAACTGTTGAGTTTGTGTTTGACAGTATGTCCTTGTTGACAGATACACTCTGAAAGGACGCAACTACATGATATGCAAGAAGACCGGCTGGGCTGGCAAATTCCCCTCTTGTGAAGGTATTCGGCATTCTTACTGACTCAGTGTTTTGTTGTTTTTGTTTGTTTTGTTTTTTTTAATTAATAAAGCAAAAAAAATGTACACACGTACACTCACAGATACATGCCAAAGTATGCGAAACACTAGTGAGCCAGTCATATTTACACCATGATTGGCAGCACCTTGAGGAGTGTTGTTTTTGTTTTGTTAATGACGTGAGCAGTTTTGTGTTTTTTAAGAATGAGTAACAACTACTTTGGAAAAACTATGACGGTATTTTGTTTAATCTCTTAATTCATCGAAACATATTTTCCATCTTGCTAACAAAGTTGGCAAACTGGCTTTGAGTTGTGCAATGTGAAGTCACGTAAGTTTCATCTGATTTGAAAAGGAGATTATTACTTTGGATTAATCAGGTGCTCAGAGCTAAACCTGTCTAATAGCACATTTTCCTCCAGGCATAGCAGGATTAATTTGTTTTTGTGTGATACAGACAACCCCAAAATAGCCCGAGCAGAGTGTATTTGTCTGCATTTGCCAATTGAACACCTACTGTATATCAATTATGTATACTGGCATTGATTACATATATTGTATGCATTTCTAGATCTTTGAGCATAAATGTGTAAATTGGGTAAATCTTCCTTATTAAACATGTTGTTACACACTTTCATAGAAAAGAATACATGTTAACAGGAAAATTATTCTGATTTCTTCAGAGGGTGAGACCACCTGCTCAAGTCCTGCTGTGGCCAACTCTGTGAAGAGTGGTGGCTCTGTTTCTGTGTACCGTGTGGGAGAGAACGTGACCTTCACCTGCAGCCCAGGTTTCCAGCTGGATGGAGCTCAGCAGGTCACATGTGGGCCAGACGGCCAGTGGCAGCCTAAACCCCCACAGTGCCTGCCCTCACCTGATAAAAATGAACCAACGCCTGGCTATCAAGAAGGTGGGTTTAATTTCTACTAGATGCTCACTTTTGCCAAAGGATTTTGGATCTAAACTGTCACCAGAAGCGAACGTTTTAATTTTGAAGTACTTGTCAGCAGGGCTGGCATTTTCGATGGCTTCTGGTACCCCACATTTACCTGCTGAACAGATTGATATTTTCCAGCCAGGAAAGTGTCAGAGTCCATTACGTGTGTAATATTGGATACATTCCATCAAGGGGCAGCAGATATCGCATGTGTGACAATGGAAAATGGACACCGATAACACTCAAATGTGAACGTAAGAACTCTTGCAATCCTTTCACAATCAAGCCTTTCTCTTATGCTTTATAAATGCTTTTGGATATTTTGTCTGAGGTCTATGAATTTTCCCAGTCATGCTTTAGTGTTGTAGTGTGTTTTTTTTTTTTTTGTTTGTTTTTTTTTGGTTTTTAAATGTACTTATTTACTATATTCTCTTCAGCCACTGTTGTTCAATTTTTAATATAATATTAAAATGAACACTTTATATCAGAGCTTAAACTCCTTCCATCCCAGTTAACATCATGTTTTAATCTTTGGCGTATTATTAATACATGATATGCAGCGTAAACCCTTAAAGGATAGGTTTACAATTTTTCAAGTCCATCTTATAACGGTAAGGTTTCCATATGAATATTGAAATAGGTTTTCTTGCTGTAATCATTTCTCCTGTTCATACTGGCCATTAGAAGATCCTCTCCTAATGTACAGTGATGGGGGACAAAATCCACAGTCTCCGTTTTGAACAAAAAGTTTATCTGATGATATGAAGCTTCAGCTGTCTGAGTTAGTCAAATAAAGTGGATATCTTTCACAGTTAATCTTTTTAGTAAAAAAAAATTCCCTCTTTGTGTCTCGATGGACTTTTTTTTTTTTTTTTTTTTCCTTTTCAGTGGCAGTGGAAGGATCATAAGAAAAGAATTTGGCCCTAAAAAAAAAAACAAAACAGTAACTTTAAAAGATTTTGACTAATTTGGATGGCTCAAGCCTCATTGGCTTCAAATAAAAAAAAAAAAAAAAAAAAAAAAGTATTTTTGCATGGAAGGAGGGCTGTGGCTTTTGTCCCCCATCACTTACATTGAAAGAGCATCATTGAAGGATCTCAATGACCAGTAGAAACATGTCAATGTTCATTTGGACACCTGTTTTTAGGACAGATTTAAAAAAAATTGAGCCCATCCTTTTTAAAATTGTTGAACTTGAGCTGAATTACCAAAATGACAGTGTTTGAAGCCTAATCTTTCAATTTTATTATTATTATTATTTTTTTTTTAATACTGTGGCTGGGAAAACAACGGTTGCCTTGAAGGTGTGAGGTGGTTCAGGAATTCTCTACATCTCTGCTGACAAGTGATTTCAAAAATGTTGTAATGTCTTTATTAAACTACTACAAAAACTTTCCCTTTTCATCCTCAAAAGGAAGGTCATGTGGCTCTGCGGGCGAGATTCTAAATGGACAGTTTATGTATGATGGAATCGAGTTTGGAGACGTTGCTACAGCCGTCTGTGATGAGGGGTAAGAATGCTTAAAACTGCCTGAAGCCTGGCTGCTTTCTTACATACTGTTATTCATTACACTTTAAAGCTTTTGTATTCTCCATCACTGAAAATGTGACTTCATACACATCCTGTCCTCAGGTATATTCTTGTGGGAAAGGCAACCAGAACCTGCATGAGTAACGGCTGGGATGGACGTATTCCTGTTTGTGAAGGTGCAGTGATTTTAACATGAATACCATTGTCAGGTAGCTTTGAATTGTCCTTCCCCTTCAGCTTTTGAAAAAACCTCTTTACCTTTTCCAGCTGTGGATTGTCCGGAGCCTCCAGAAGTGGCAAATGCTGAGAGGAGTGGCACACAGGAGTCACCTTACATATACAGGAGTGTGATTCACTATAAGTGTCGTGTGGGAAGACTTATTGGACCAAAGGAGATATGGTGTACAGAGGATGGGACATGGAGCTCACCACCTCCACAGTGCAAAGGTTTTTGACATTATTAGTGTCACAGCAATCTTTTTACTGTTTTTGTCATGAATAGAATGAAAACTGAGTTCTGTTTCCTCACAGAAATGACATGTCTGCCTCCAAATGTTCCCAACGCCTACTGGATGGGAGCTCACACCAACCAGTATCAACACAGGGACACTCTATATATCGAGTGTAAACGTGGCTACAGTATGACTGGCCTGAACACCGTCACCTGCGGTAGTGATGGGAAATGGTCACCTGACCTTCCCACATGTCGAACACGTAAGCTATCAACTCTTTTGTAAATCTGTTACTTGATATTATTAGTTTTGCTAACACTTTTTAAAAAAAAATTTATAAACATTTTTCTTTTGTGGCTTTTGTTTTCAGAATGGAGGCCATACCAGCGGCACTACTAGACAAGCTGAAATGTGAGCTGCAGTTTAAACCATTAAACAAAGGCCAGTGGAAGATGGGGAAATATAGTCCTTTAAGCTACACTAAATCTTCCTTCTAAAGCAAACCAATGATATACTAATGATATATTTTTGTTATTTCCTTGACTTTTATAAACTCATTATAAAGACATTAAAGTGTTTGAAATGAAGCTGAAGTACAGTATGTTTATTTCGATAAGTGTTTTGGGCAAGAACAAGTACAAACTTGTTTCATTCACCTCTGTACATTTGTTTTTTTTTTTTTCTTTACAGTTGATAATGTTATGTGTATCATCTCTAGACTAAACGGTGAGTGAGCATTTCATGAACAAACAAGCTACAAGAAAATAAGAACACCAATTCCATTCATTTAAAAAGACAATACAAAATCCAGACATTTCTTTACATGAGCAATAACAATTCAAGTGCAAATATCATTATCAACTCTATGATACATCATAGCAAACTCTCGTTAAAAGGCAACAATTCAAACCAAAACAAACAAAAAAAAAAAAACAGGTTGCAGGAAAGAAGCTGATTTCTGGTGGGAGGGGAATTTTGGGGGAATGAGGGCATGTGGGCCAAGGAGTGAGCATGCTGTAATGTCTGGTTGCATCTACATGGAGATATAAATGTAAATAATCAATGACTGAAGCTGGAATTGAAGTGCGTGTTTATAGAGGAATTTCTAACTGACATGAGTTCTTCATAGTTTGGCCCAGCATCGCCCTCAAGTTTTACAATGTCTTCAAAATCCTTTTGTGTCATCCTGAAGTTTGGGTACTTAAAGATACTGGTTGGTACGTAAATTAAGTGTACCATTCCACCTATATATATTTTTTTTTATTTACATGAATGGGGTTGAAAAATCCTCCCCAAAAAAAGTCATTACATATCAGAGATCATCATTGAGCATTGACTCAATTTAATTTCTTTAGAGGGTTGAATATACAGCTTAAGGGTTGGGATTATCGTTGTCACTAGCCCACTGACCATGCAGTCATCTGCACCAATGTGACTGCATGACTGTGGTGGTGGTAATGACTTTTAAAAAGTAATAGTCATGACATTTTTGGAAGTATACTTATTCACTTTCTTGTAGTCACTTCCTTCCTGTAGTCACTATGAGGTTGCCAGGCAGCTAGCAAAGACCAAGAAATAGTCTGGTGAATAACCCCTCCCTCCCAAAACCTCAAGTTGTTTTTACACTTTGGTTTGTGTACAGATTAAACAAATGAGATATTACAGTGTTAATATGTGAGCTTTAGAGGAGTTGGTAGGCGTTAATGTTAATGTCAGATAGAGCCAGGCTAGCTATTTCCCAGTGTTTCAAGTCTTTATCATAAGCTAAGCTATCAGCTGCTGGCTGTAGCTTCATATTTAGCATTCAGACATGAGAAGTGGTATCAATCTTCTCATCTAACTCTCCAGAAAGCGAATAAGCATGTTTCCCAAAAATGTCAAACGATTCCTTCTAACTATTTAGCAGATTCTAAAATGAAGCAGTATTGGATTTTTACTAAACTTAAATGATTTTTACCCTGTTTTGAAATCCCAAAGATTTCACAAGCTATGTTGCGGGTCACAGTAGGGTGTAACCAAAACTAAGGTGTGTTACTTTCATTCATTGCACTTGTACTAAAAAGGTAGAATGACGGGTTCTAAATCTAGTGCACAAAACGACGTGACCCATGGGCCGTGGGCGGTCTTTGGAAGAGCTGTCTTCATTGGGACAGACCAAAATGTGAGTGGGGTGTTTGAAGGGGTATTGGGTGTCTTTGGATTTGAGACGGGTGGGACGTCAAGGGCAGAAAGTGATTCTGGGGTCCTGCGTAAACAAATTAGGATTAAAGAATTCAACCCTCGTCTAATTTATTTTCATTATTTACAAGATTGGAATAAAAACACAATAAAACTGGTAGTCCACAGACAGGCAATGTGAGATTATCAATTTACTGTGTGTAAGAAGTATTTCAGATTCTCAGCTTCCTTTGTTTTAAACCTATAGACTATTAGTGTGTAGAGTACATCAGAAAGACAATATGAGATTGAAGAATTAAAGTGACCTTTTACAAGAAGCAGCAAACATAATGTCCCTCAAAGACATTTCTCTCTCTATCGCTCTCTCAGAGACATGTTCCACTAGACATCACATTATCTCGTTTCTGTGGCTCTCCCAATTATTAGTTTGTTATTCATTTCCCAAATGTCCACTGTGTTCCTGGAATGATAAGCCACCTTTTAGTATTTGCTTTAAGTTGCCTTGAAAAAGAGCAACAGAAATTATCTGAAGGTTGGAAAACGCTGGTACAGTTTAGACAGACGGAACAAAACGCAGATTAACTGTTTTAACAGTAAAACCCTTGGAAACTGCTCTAAGAGCTCAAATATAGTAAGGCGTTGAATGACCTGGAACGCAGCTGCGACATGAATTCAACAACTGCTCCTCCTCGAGGACAGCACACAAGACACTGAAGATGGTACCAGGGTTACACAACACTTACACAACATTTACAGTCATACTTAATGGTAGGAGTTGGAGCTGGAATTCAGACCACTCATTTAGCAAATAAAAACAACAAGCTCTATCAAGCTCAAACCGTCACTCTGTCAAAGCACAAAACGTCACTCCTACTGTCTGAAATAGGCGTCTCTATTATTTTTATGGTTTCATTGCGTCATTGCACGACACAATAGAAACCAAACCCACTCACATACTCTACATCCCTACTAAATGCTTAAGCTCGGGATTGCAGACCTGTGCTGAATTGAAACTGACCATAACCCCTAAAAACACAAATGTTCAGTATTTCTCAGGTCTGCATAGTGTTTATTGTCAAAGCCTATGGAAAATAAGAGAGGGTAAACATACTAGTATGTCTTGTGTGTTTAAGTCCTGTGAGAGTTGCGGGATGTAGCCTGTAAGGTGGAAGGGGATGTCGGGGAGAGGGAGGGGGGGGTCACGATCCGGTGCTTCAGCAGCTGTGTGACGTTTACTTGTATGGTCGCAGGAAAGCGGAGACTTTGCTGCTTATGAGACGGATGAAGGAGCGGGGAAGCATCTCGTTGGACTCCCGAGTGGTGTACTTAAAGTAGTTGTTTGGGTGAGCCAGCACGTCAAAAAGAGTCTTAATCAGTTTTTTATCCTGTAGTGACGAAGAGACAGGTGTAAATGCTCCACTAGAGACACATATCTCAGTTCTTAATAACTGTCTGAATTACAATTAAAGCTATTACACAATGCTGCAAAAACAAATACACACCTACTATACAATGACGATACATTTTTACTTTATCATTGCACCATCTGACTCATTGAAGTACTAATATGTTTGCTAGCAACAGCTTTGTTCAGATAACAACACAGCTTATTGTATTACACAGCATGTAATACACAGCTTATTGCTTAACTGAATAATGTCTCCCAGGTGGTCTTATGTACCAACAATGAATGAAGACAATAATACACACAGTACAAAGGAAGAAAAATGCTAACCTTGAGGATTTCTTGATGGTTTTCTGAGGCATAGAGTCTTCCATCCCGCACTATGTCCTCTACGAGCTGTTCATAGTCCTCTGAATTTACAAAAACAACACAAGATACAATTACTACTCATCACCTCATGAGATACTGAAAACACGCTGTGTATCCAAAACAGGCTTAGGTGGTGAAATAGTAATATTTATCATCTCCTAATGGAGCCTTGCAATAGTTCAGGCGGGCAAAGAAATCAAACAATGTGAATGTTTCTTTTAATGTATGTTCATGTTCATCAATTGTTGTGTATCAGGCTCTGCCAGGGGGGTTTGTGAGTTCAGGGACAGTTTTAGTGTCAAGCCTGGTCAGATTTGTTTAAGCGTCACATGAGCAGAGCCACCCTGCCCAACTAAAATACATATTGTTGCAGGATTAAAACCTTGACTCGAGTGTCCTGTCTGTAATTGCACATTTCAGACCATTTAATGTGAATGTGAATATCTGTCTGTTGGTTGGTTGTTTGGTTCACTTTAGCTCAGAATGAAATATCTCAACAACTATCAGATGGATTGTCATGAAATATTGTACAGACATTTATGGTCCCCAGAGGATGAATCCTGTGACTTTTCATCTCACCAACAGCAGGTTGACATTTGTGCTTTTTGAGTGAAATGCCACAACAACTAGTTGATTGATTGCCATGACATTTGGTTCAGACATCCACGTTGCCCTCTGGATGAAATGAATTGTAATAACTCTGATGATCCCTTAACTTTTCAACCTAGCGGCATCATCAAATTAAAATTGTAATTCGTCCAATACTTCGGTTTAATACCTGCAAACTTAATAACTTTCCCATCAGCCTCAGCCTCAGCTGTGCTTCGTGTTTAGCGCTAATTAACAATTGTTAGCATGCTTAATGTTGTGATTGTGAGCTTGTTAGCATGTTGACATTAGCATTTAGCTCTATGTAGAGTCTCACAGAGACTAGACTCGTCTTGACAAAGTGTTATGGTAACTCTACTGTAGGTAAACCACGGATCTAGAGAAAGATGCCTGGGGATTATTTATAGTAACTGGGGTGTTGTTTAAGAAGAGCAAAGTTGTTTTTTCAGTGTTGTAAGCTCCACAAAGTGTATTGGGATGTGTGAATCTCAGAGTTTGTTTTTCAAAAACAAACTCTGATATATCTGGCTCAAAAACAGAGCCAGATATATCTACATGATTAGATACCACCAAAGGTAAGTAAAATATTTTGTTGTTGGTTTCATTTGGGTGGACTGCCCCTTTTAGGTGATGGAAAACTGAGTCACAGAGTTTCTCAGTATGCAAAGTATAATTTTATAGACATGACAGTTTGTAGTAAAAGCCAGCTAGTGTGATAAATGAGCACTTTACATACCATCATAAGTGACGTAGGGGATCTGAAAGCCCCTGGCGCTGTTGGCTTCATTGGACTTAAAGTTAATCCAGAGACGTCTGGAGCGAGCTGTGAAGGCGATGGGCCGTTCATACGTCTGACATGTCTCATAGGTGGTGATGGATGTAGCTGACCCTTGAATGGGCACAGAAAGGACAATGATGGATCATGTTTTCAGAACTGCTCCTTGTATGGTGCAATTATAAATATAAACACTGAATTCCACTGAAATAACAACCGGAAAGAGAAATACTCACAGTTCTTCCTCATGACCAGCACATCTCCACACTCATCCTCTGAGGGCAGGAAAATCTCTGGCACCACGATAAGGATCTTGCGCTTGCTGGGCGGGTTGATGTTCCAAATACACTCCACATTAGCGGGGTAATTACCAGGATAGTTAGGTGACTCAATGTAACCCATGAACTCACCCATCTCTCCACCACATTGCCTGTCTAGACGTACACAAACAAAACAAATTAGATTCCAGTTTATTTTTAAGAAACCTTAAGACTCAAAACAGCAATTTTCATACTCACTCTTGCACTGAGAGACACTAGTGGCACCATCAAAATCAGTGGTAGTGTTTCCAGGGCAGGAAATACAGTAGTTCTGTCGAAACTCTGTCTGATAGGTCCCCACAGGGCAGCGGATACACCGATGTACTGTGGTGTTGTAATAATGACCTGGAGAGCACTGAACTGCAGGGTAAAATTGAAGAAACACATTAAGTGGGCAAGGTTTTGCAGAGTATTTGAATATATGTATGTATATATATGTATATATATATATATAAATAGCACAAGCTGACCTTTGACCTCACAGTCATGGAAGGAGCTTGCACCCTCCCGCTTGGTGCTCAGTCCTCCACCACAGGGGAAGCACAGTGTCCGTCCCAAGTCTGGTTGGTAGGTGCCCTGAGGGCACGGTTGACAAGGTTTGAACCCATCACTGGAGAAATACCCTGTGGGACACTGGCCTGGATTTGATTTTTGGAACATAGAGAGAGCAGGTTTAAGCATAGCAACCCTTCACTGGACCAGAAATACATGTTTAACATTGTCCCTGGGAACTACCTGCGCAGGAGGAGATGTTTCGTGCTCCAACAGGCCCGTGGCCATCGCTGCCAGGGCAGAGGTCGCAGGCCAGCTGCCCCTCCCTCTCCTGGAAAGTGCCAGGCGGACACTGGACACAGCGCTCCTGTTCACCATGGTAGTAAGACCCTGGCAGGCATCTGACTGAGAAAATATCCACAACAGACTTCAGCTCACGCCACCTTGTATTGTACAGTGATGTACAATAAGTCGCTGGAAATAAGGTTACATTCTAACTTCTGAGTAAAATGATTAATCTGACACTCCTGGTCCTGCTCTCTAGTCTTACCACATCGGCCGCTGTCCCTCTCCCAGCCTGGGCCACAGTTCTCCTGAGCGGGAGCAGCCTGGGGAAGTTTTTGGGCAACCTCGTATTCCAAACCTGCAACTCGGATCAGGAAGCGCTCCTGGTTGATGGATTTCTTCAGAGCCTTAATATATGTCTTAACCTGCTTCTCCATACGCTGTCTCAGGCAGCTGAGATTGCAACTCCCTGGTCATGTGTAATTGAATGAAAATAATTATTTTTAAGAAATATGTTATTGACTATCAATAAAAATCTGTTTGGCAATACAGTAAAATGATCTCAAGGTCAATACAGGCAACTTTTAATGAGACAACTGACCTGTAGTGTCTCCAGGTTTGACCTCAGCTTCCAGCTCCAAAGTAATGCGTGTTACCTCTTTGTTAGAGGGGTTGCGAGCACGCCGCCCTTTAGTTTTCTTGGAGGAGTCACATTTGAGGTTGACAAATGTCACCAGGCAGTTACTGCAGGGCTGCCCACTTCCTGTGGACATATGATATCGCATAGTCTCTGAGCCAATAATAATAATAATAATAATAATTGTTGAATGAATGTTTGAACATTGAGCTCTATACTTTCTTTGGAGGTATGGCTCAATAGTAGCAGACAGTTTATAATAATTGATGTATGTATTCCTTTGTATTTCTACAAAAATACCAGCATATGTATACAGCAATACACACACAGATAAAGACTGACCTGGTCCTAGTGTCCGCCCCCTGTCCTCTGTCCTGCCATTCAGTTTAGGATGTAGGTGACATTTGGCATTTTTAATCTTGAAAGAAGCTGTGTGCTTCACTGGAGGGGCCAAAGTCTCTACAGACAAACACAGAAAGAGTGGGTAGGAGCACACTTCAACAACTTCATCTGTGCAGTTGTGATATAAAGACTGGATTGTTGAAATGTGTTTGATTGTAACAGTCTGGAAAGCAGCCAACCTATGCAGCTCTGACTACTGCTGGAGTTGAGCCTGGAAGGGGACTTCCCTCTGAGAATGGGGATACCACAGCTCACCGAGTAGCTGTTGTCAGACTCTGCAAAAGGTCGCATACAAACAAAATAAGTAGAAATTTTAATTTTTAAATTGAGTTTATTAAGGAATATCATCCACAATTAATATGCACATAACACAAACTATGGTGTCCCAAAATAATCCATAAATGAGTGAGACAAAACTACACTCTTTACAGATACACATAAGCATACAAAAATGCATACGCATACATAAACAATACTTATTGATATAAAGGTCTATGTATCAAGGCTCAGATCATTTTGGTTTTTGTCATTTTTGTTGTGTGTGTGTGTTTTTTTAAAAAATTTAAATAGTTTAAAAATGTGTCCAAAAATCAAAACTCATCTGAAAATGCAAAATGCATTTTGTGAAATTCCTGAGGTTTCCCTTTAATGGTAGAATAAGCCTCAAGTGTCAAAAAAAAAGAAAAAAAAAAAAAAAAGCACAATCCACCACTGTGAAGGAGTTGGCAAAACAGTGGATCCCCAATGGATAGCAATGTATTTCCTAGCTGCCAATAGTGCAAGGTCAATATATATTTAACTCCATCTGTCATGTCTACTAGTACCTAATAAACAAAGATATATCACAGTGCACACACAGGGATATAATGCTGTAAGAAGATGACAAAAATGTTTATAATTTTTAATTTAAGAGACCTCTGTTTGGTGTTTTTTGATTGCACACTATTTGTTGGTGACATACCTGCCAGATAGTGAGCCTTAGAAGCACAGGTAAGAGAGCAGCTCTCTTTCTTGCCCATCTTGCTGCAGGTCAGAGTGGCTTTTGGTGCTACCAGTCCAGGAGGACATTTCACCAGCTCTGAAGGAAAACAAAACCCACACTCAATCACACACTGTTTTCAATGAAAACAAGAGAGAGAAAGAGAAAGATTGGCAATGCACTAGAACAAGACACCTGACTTGTAGAACTGAGAAAGCTTTCAGTGTGTTTCAGTTATTTAACCACAAGGGGGCAGTGCTGCTACATACCAATACAGTCTTTCCTGTTCCAGTGCAGCTTGTATCCTGGTGGACAGGTACACTCGTAGCTCCCCAGAGTGTTAATGCAGCCATATTTACAACCGCCTCGATTTATACTGCATTCATCAATATCTGTAAATAGATCCATTAAAATATAAACATTTATTGGACATACATAAATCGAACTTAAATGACTTTATTTGTACACATCTACCCTGTTTATAACACTCTAAAACAGAAAAATATGAGAGGAAAAAAAGGCTTTTCATTGATGATGATGAAAACACAAACATTCAGAAACAATCAGAAATCAATTCTGTTGAATTAACAGAAGGAGAAATGATCCTATTAAGAAACAGAACAGCTGGCAGCTGTGAATGAGGAGTTCCTGTGAGGTCATTTCACTTCATCCTGTCCTGTCAAATTCTCAGAAGATTAATGTGTTGCATGTAAATAGAGGAGTGATTCCTTGCTCTGATGTTGCCACATTCAATTTCGTGGTCAAAACTTCTCTGGTCTTCAATGAGGAAGACTTGTGGTAGGCAGTAAATTACAATCACCTTTTCAAACACATGCTGAGCTAAAAACCACTAAAAGCATCCAGGAACCAGATGCAGGCTGGCTGCCATCGACGCCAGACAGAAAATTCGTTTAGTGGGTAGAGCTGAGGATGTGGCAGGCTGCGGACAAGTGGCGGAGACACCGGGAAAGAGACAGAGATAATGGCAGTGATTGATGATCTGGCCCGCTGATATGAAATATGCTCTTCCTCGTCTCATTCAATTATTCACCCTGAATAAAAACAGTCTGCATACCTCGGCACTCCCTGAAGAAGATGATGACTTCATCAACAGCGCTCTGCCAATGTGTAGCCAGAGCTGCTTGGAAATGTTTTGAGAGATGCGCTGCTTATCCTCCGCATCAAAGCGCTAAATTTAAAGGACAAAGAACTCAACAAAGAATATCTGATGTAAGCAGAGCTCATCTGCCAGCAACTGTTGTTTTGACTTCTTTGTTCCTCTCATACTTGAAATATAACCAAATAGATCTTCGCTGACCTTTCTACAGATCTCTTTAGTCTTTTTTTTTTTCTTGCATGCTCTTACAGAGCAGAGCCAAGATGAAAAGGACAAAATAAAAAAAAAGACAAACTGACATTTAGACTCAACAATTCCCTGTGTCATGGAGAGGAATTTGGGAATTGACTCAGGAGTTGACTTCATGGAAATGTGGCAAACTTTCGATTTGAATTAATTTTTTGTGCTTACTCATCAGCAGCTGCATTTATAATCAACTCCCAATCCTACCAAAAATTGTAAAGGGAGTTTCTAAATAGATTTTTTCTAAACGCACAATCTGGAAAGCTTTTCTGTATTTTTTTCCAATTAACTTTCATCTGTTAAGACATAAACTTCAACTGTGTGTGTGTGTGTGTGTGTACTTTGAGGGGGTTAAGCTTCAGTCTTTTTCTTAGATGTACTGTATACAAATGTACACATACTGTACATTTGTCAGTACCAGAAGAATGCATTTCTATCAAGGTCTGTCAAATAAGGTAAATTTGAAAATACTTGCAAAATAGGTAGTCACAACTGCTGCAAGTCTACTTTCTTACCAGATAAGCAAAAATGAGCAGATTGTTTTGCTAGCTGAGAGGGGGAATGGCTGGATATACTCTTGCTTGGGAGGAATGTTGACAGGCCTCAGCACAACGCTTGACAGCAGGTCACTGACCTAATTGGGTTTATTTAGGGTGAGTCTATTGTTAAACACTGAGCACAGCTTTCTGGATTGTTTGGCAGCTATATTTCGGTTGATAAACCACAAGGGGAATAACATAACCTTCGTTATGGCAGGGAGTGAGAGAGTACAACAGGGAGCGCCATAAATCTCTAGGGTTATCTAACAGTTCCGACAGCGCTGATGAAAAGCAAGGGGAAATCATTCATCACCGGCTCTCTCAACAATGGTATAGAGAGTCATTTACGCCTGACCATCTTCTCTCCTCTCAGCAGCTCAGTGTGGCCTGATCACAGTCCATCATGTGAGTGCAAAAGCCTTACAAATCCAATTCTGGTGCTTTTATTCCCTCAGCTGACAGATGATATAGCTGCCTACATGTGGAATGGATCCCATGAACCTATTAGACCCACACAAAATATAGTACAAATACATACAGGGGTGGACAGCACTTTACAATATAATACAATGCAATGCCATCACTACCAAACTTGACTCAGTCTAAATTGAAAAGATAAAATAAATGTGTGTAAATATGAGCTTTAGAAAGGTGTTAGTCATTGCTGGGTAACTTGTCTGTCTTAAAACAACAATCAGGTGTTCATATGGACATTGAAACAGATTTTTCTCTCTGTAATCATTTCTCTTGTTCATACTGACCATTAGAAGATCCACCCACATGTGCTTACACCACAAGTGATGGGGGACAAAATCCACAGTCCTCATTTTGAGCAAAAATGTATTAAAAAGTTTATCTGAAGACAATATGAGGGATGGCACCAAAAAGAATTTGAAAGATATTGACTTGATTTGACTAATTTGGATGGTTGAAGCCTCATATTAGCTTCAAATAAACTTTAAATACATTTTTGCACAGAGGGAAGGTTGTAGATTTTGGCCCTCATCACTTACATTGAAAGTGCAATATGAAGGTATCTTTTAATTGCCAGTATGAACAAGAGGATTGATTACATAAAGAAAGACATGTGTCAATGTTCATTTGGGCACCTTACAATTGTTTTAGGACAGACTTGAAAAAATGTGAACCAGTCCTTTAATGGACTAAATAATAATGTCTTAATGTCCCTCAAATATGTGGCACTTGAATAGTAAGAAGGATTTTACTTGGTTTGTTTAATACTGTGGGCATTTTGACTTTATTAGATGGTGAAAATAGAGACACAGATGGGAAACATGAGGAGAAAGAGGTGTATAATGAACTGAACTGGGCATGTTGCAGCAATATGGTATGTGTCACATTTTTTACTTTCTGAAGGTGTAACTAACTGCACTCTAGTGCTTATGCAGACCTCATGATCCCATACACATTACTGCTCTCTAGTCTCAGAAACATTCCTTATTCTACATTCTGTTGCAACATTCCTGATCAGTAGACCTGTCAAACAACAGACCAAAAAAAAAGAACAAATCACTGCAAAGCTATGTATTTCGAGTGCATATGCTGTCTCTCTCTGTCTTTCTCACAACTACTGTGAGGCCCTGAGGCGCTGGAGACAGCAGCAGATTCTAACTGATGATACACACTCAATCAAAGGGCCGCCGCAACACCCTGATGTGCTCTGGCGGGCCTCTTGCTGCCTGCCAGACAGATCTGACGCACCCCCACACACCTCCTCCTGACACCAAAGGCTGTTTCTGCTATCTGTTCCACACCAGAGTACAGTCAGGTACCTGCTAATGTTTGACGGACATGGTTGTACTCCACCTTGAAGGACCATAAGACTTTTTTTTTCATGTTTTAGTCCATTAACTACAGCACAAATCGTCTACACTTAACATTGCTGCCAAGTGTAGTGCAAGTTCTTAGATTGATTTCCTGCCTTGCAGGCAGCCACCTGTTTCAGCTCATTTTAGTCCATTTCAAAATCAACTTGCAGAGGCTTAAAACTGGCTTGAGATAGGAAATCCATCACAGAGAACATTTTGCTACATTTAATTTTTGTCTTAGTTTACAGTTGTATGCAGGGACTCCTCCATATTGATGTTTTCAGATACTGTGACATCCAGATTAATGAGATTTCATAGCAGTCCCTCTTCACTACCAGCACCATCAATACAATAACATTTTTATTTTTAAAAAGAGGCACAAAATGTTTATTTTGATGGATGACTCATCAAGATGTTTCAAGATGACTTGTAAACTTTTCATTAACACATTCACACATATAAACTAAAAGCAATCACTGTCTTCAAGGTAGGAAAATAAATTAAAAGACTTTAATATGCTTTGGAAATTAATCAGTAGTTAGTATACAAAATACTTTCATTAATAAGCTAAAACTTATGGTTTGGTTCTTTAATATACATTGCCATTGCTATTGCCATTTTAATTAACATTAATGAAATAATCTTTTCCTGGTATGCTTCTTATTAAAAATAAGAGAAACTAAGGGAGGGTCAGCAAAGAGATGTGTGATGCACAGGAAGAGTGATGGACAGGAGATGTACATTAAGAGACAAGGCATAGCAGGGAACAGAAGTACTGACTCACCTCCACAGTGTGCCAGGCCATAGAGGACGTAGCCTTTGTTACAAAGGCACTGGAAACTGCCAGCAGAGTTGACACAAAAGTGGTCACAGGCACGGTCGAAAGAGCATTCGTCAATGTCTGTAAAGATAGAAAGACACGCTGTTAGACGCTTCTCAGACAGTCACGAAAAAAGACTTTTCAATTTTCAAACAGGACTCTGTTGTCCTATCATGGTATATTTCCAGTTTTCATATTTTGTATTGTATTCATTGTTTGTCAGAAATTGCAATGGGTCAAATCACATGTCACAACAACAACAACAACAACAACAAAAAAAAGGTGCCTTTTGAAAAGAAGACATCTTCTGTTTGGTCCTTGGTATAGTGGTTGACCTCCTGTAGTCATGTAGTTTTCCATTTTGATGCACTGAAATGGAATTTTCAAAGTATTTTTGAAATAACAAGCGGCTACAGCAGGAGTCAAAAGAAAGTCGGCTCTTCACCCGATAATAGGAGCTGGAGGACTGTTCTGTTTTTTTCTTTCCATGTAGAGTCTGCCAATCAGTTTCCCTCTTCCCCTCTTAACCGTACCACAAATGACCCCGGATTGTTAGAAACCCCATAATCTGATTTCTCTCTCTTTCATTCCGACTTCATATGAATATCATGTATTTAAAAATCATTGTAAAAGCAGGTGATCATTGTATTTAGATAAATATGTCACATTCAATATGCATGAATGCAGGAAAGAAGAAACTGAATCGGTGTCTCTGATCCCTCCGACCCTGTCAGTCTTGTCACACCTGCAAAACCACATTGCAACAGCTCCTTCCTGTCTGTCAGTAGCCCCTCTGTCTTATCTTTTTGAGCCTTTCTGCTCTCTTACACGTGCATCCTGATAAGTCGGTTAAATGTCACAGACTCAAAGACCATATGGATTGATACATGAAGCTAGAGGAGATGGATGACATTTGGTTTTATAAGCATCAAGGTTTCCTTTAATGTCAGCAATAATCCGTGTCAAGCCCAGGCAGCACATGCTGAGAGAAAATAGGGATGTGCTACATCTTTGCTGGATGTCTAATTGGCTAATTTAAGAAAGGTTCCCAGGATTTTCCCAGGAATATCAAGCTTTCATCCACTACATCTGAACCTCCTCTGAGTTATGAGGCAGCGCCAGCCGCCATCAAACAGATGACGCAGGTATTTCACAGCAATTACAGGAGTTCAGTTAAATAATGGGTTACGTTGAAGACACCAAGAAGACAGACTGATAAATGTCTGCACATGGTACACAAAACATTGACATACTCACACTGGGCATAATCTTTCAGAGATAGTACTCTTTAGATGTGCTGAGTTATTAGGGTTAATACTTGGCAGACATGTTGTGAGAGCACCGCAAAGATGAAAATGTGCAAAAGATTAAAAGCAAGTGATCGGTTTACAAAAGAGTGCACATGCTTCTGTGGAAATCCACAGGTTGATCTTTTAAAGTGCTAAAAAGCCCCAAATGTTTTCATTGATACAGACATGAATCAAATCCACCTTGTGTAGGTTTTTTTTTTTTTTTTTTTTTTTTTAAATAAATACAATTTAGGTTGAACATCAAACAAATAAAAAGATCTTTCAGAATTCGATGCACCAGTTCAGTACTGAGAGGTCAAAGTTGACCGCAAATAAACATAAAAAGAACACTATTTATAAAAACATAATCTCATACAGTCTTTGCTATTTGTCCCTTCTGGTGGCCCCAGGACATTCATAACAGAAATGGCATAGTAGATGGAAGCAGCATGGCCCGGCACATACGGTTTGAGGTATTGCAAAAGCGATTGTTTTCGGCATATTAAGCATAAACTTTGCTCAGCACACTTTTAAGTGCGGAGTCTAAACCCCTCTGGGAACTAGGCGTGGTGACTGAGTTTACCCTCAAAAAATGTTGCAATAAGTGACGCCAGAAGTCGATCTGCAACTTATCATTATATCATTTTGTGTTGTGCCATGCTAGAGAGAAGATGTGTGAAGACATCTGGAACTCCTAAAACCCTTATTTACCAGGCAACTAAGGTGAAGTATGCAGTGGGTGTTCAAGACGAGCATCATGAGTGGATGTACGTGCAGGGGGACCATGGAAAAATGAAGTGAGAACAATCATATCGCTCGTGCTGCTGAAAGACTGAAGGAGCAAGATGGAGATCGCAAATCAGGGGTTTCCATCCATTATTGCTTCTCTTTGCTGCGTGTTAATCTGCACACTCGTTGCACCAAAACTGAACTGCGTGTCAGGATTCAATTCACCACTTTAATCTCCACCTTCACTCAAAATAAAAATCTGGAGGGGCAAATTAGCTTTCAACAAACACAACAGATAAGAGCTCTATCGTAGATGTTCCCTCTGGAGAAAACAAGGTATCTGATGAACATCTCCCTGAGTGCCCTCATATGGATTACCAGTGAGAAGGAGATGAGAAGGAGACTTTGGAGGGTGTTGTGGGTGGAGGAATGCTGACAGGGGCTCAGCAGGCATGCCCCATCCTGACTTATGAGCCATGGTCCACTGACAGCAGAGAAACACCATGACTGTTTAAACCAAGATAACCCCAGAGTTCAGTTTACAAATCTCAACACCTCGTGGAGACAGCAAACGTCTATTTAAGTGTAGCTGATGTCACAGAACACCGTGACACACCATCAAGCCCAAGCATCTATTAACAAACCTATAGTACCATGGTTGTAAATTCACTGCAGGTCACACTTAAACATCTAATAGTTTCAGCTATGCTCATAAGTTAGATGCATGATCGGATAATTAAGAATCAAAAGGAGGCACTCCAATGGCTCTGGAGGCGCTTATAAATAACCCTGACGATGTCATAGCAATATCATCAGGGTTATCTTGTTGGGCTTGGATTTTTTTTTTTCTTTTACCAGAAATCCTGCATTACAAGCTACTAGAGGTATGTAGTTTGAAAGATGAAGGGATTTAAAAGATAGGGAGGGTCTCATAAAAGATGCTATCAAGTTACATTATGTGAAATGTAATTTTTGAAGCTTGCTCCATGCTGGGAAATAAAAGTCAGGATACCTCAGCCTCTGCTACTTTGATTTTGACCATTAATTTCTGTCCCTTGTGAGTCCCTCAAACTTAAGGGCCAGGTTATGTTAGAAAAAAATGGTTTATTCAATATGTTGTCCGATTGCATTGGAAGGAAAATTTGGTAAAGCTGTTCCAAAATGGCTGCACTCAAAGGTGGGTTGAAAAGCCAGGCGTCATGGGAAGAGGAGCGAGATGCAATATTGTTTAAATATGAAGATATAGTGTTGTACTTGGCTGTACATGTGAAAAGTGCCAGAAATAGTGGTGCAAAGAATGAAAAGAAGAAAGCCTGAGGAGAGAATTTCAAACCCTGGCTCCTTTAATTGTTGGTTTTGGAAAGTCACAGAAATTATCGGATGCAACCCAACCAATTCCATCGTCAGAAAAGGTGCAGGGGGAGGGGGTTTCCGAAGCTATTCCACAATCTGACAAGTGGTTCTGATCCCTGAAGCACCTCTTTAATCATAGAGGTGCATACTAACACTAGGGGTAAAACACCAAGGATCACAGGAACAGCTGGACCAATCAGATAAAAGTTTAACCTTTATTGAGGCATGCTGCTTTTATTTTGCCCAGTTCTCATTCCATGGGTGAGAAAAATTAAAGGAATGAGAGGAGAGGATAAGGAGCAGACAGGTGACTCAGTAGTGCAGGGTGTGTGTGAACCTGGCATCACATCACTCAAAAGAGGTTAACTTTATCACAGCCCTCCTCTTCAGACAAAACACACAGCACCAAACAAGGACAACACTGTTCAAAAGTTGCCCCCGTGCACCCAAACAGCACATGGCTGAGTTGGTTAAGGCACGGTGCCACAGAAAACAAGCTGTGATTTACATTCCTACATGCACAGACCACATTTTCTCAGTTGTCTACATTATTTTGGCAAAATAAACTTTGCATTGTTTGGCTCCATATAATGAGAGAAAGGCATCCCACCAAAAATAGATTTGAAGTGACAAGAAAGTGGCTGCAAAGCACAGTGACAAACTCTATGTTTTCATTTACCACATATGATGTTTGTGTACTGTGTACAGAGTGGTGTGATTCAGTACAGCAACTCTAAACCCATTGCATGACATTGATGTGTAGCAGGCTGGATATTGATTGACCACATCAATAAAGAAAAGAGAATAAAAAAATACTATGTCATCTGTTTTTCCACTCAGAGAGAGGCTGAGCTCGGCTCCACAGTTCTAGCCTGCCTGTCTTTCACCAGATGTTTCTGTAGTGGCTTGATTCATCCAAGAACCAGAGGTTTTAGAGCTGGAACCCTAATTCCCCACACCTGTGTTCGGCCACGGCAAACTCTTTATTTGTTCTGCAGCTAGTCCTCCCAGCTCCTGCTGAGCGATGGCCACCACCAAATATAATAGACAAACAAGCCAGAGAGGCCTGGTTTGGCTTCTCTGTGGGCTGGACATCTCAGTGAGTGAAGGAGAAAATTTTGGTTTATTGTTCTTACTAATCAATACATTAAAATCTATACTCTGCTTTTAGATGTTCTCCTAAAGACAGAAAGTATTGAGGACATGCTTTAGAATAGTATTTCACAGGAAAATGTGTTTTGTTAAAGCGGCAAAAAGGTAGTCACATGGGTTACCAACCTTGACAAGTTCTCTCATTGGTCAGCAGCTTGTAGCCTTTCTTGCAGCTGCACTCAAAGCTGCCCACCGTGTTTCGACACACATGATCACACCCCCCGTTGTTGAGACGGCACTCGTCAATGTCTGGGAACAGAAAATCATCAAGACTGGACACGTCAAATCACACATCACAGATGAAAAGGAAAGAAAAGAAACTTAAATGTGCACTAAGATCTTTCTTCTTACACATCCAGCACATATGAACCAACATTAGAATTCATTTAGAGTCATGCCTCTGGCCACCTGATGAATGTAGGTCCAATACTGACTCTCCTTTGGGCTCTGTTTTCGGTTCCACCAAAAGGAAAATATCTGGCTTTTTAGCTGATAAATGCTCCATTATGTTCCTGCACTAGTTGCTAACTTAGTTTGACTGCAGTTTGGTGCTGAGCAGGTAGCACACAAGGGGGTTATCAGAGAGTTTTTGCTGAAAACAGCTGCCTGCTGCTGCTGGAAACTGGGTTGATGAGATGGGTGGTGAGAGCTGTGAAGCCAAAACAATCAGCTAAAAGACTGAAACGCTCTATAGAGCTGAGGGGAACTGAAGAGTTGGACAATAATCCTCTGGGGGTTCATCGCTACCACATACAAGTAGGAATGTGATCCATTGTCAACATGAAAGTATTTATTATAGCGGCTTTCAATAAAAGCTCAAAAAAGTTGTTAAATCTAAACAATGAGGTGGACATATAAGAACAAAGTTAGGTTAAAAAAGCCAAAGTATGTGAAACAGGATGATTATGTGTTTGGCTGCGCTGACATAACAGCCTTACAGAAACTGGAAATGAGCTTCAGGGATTTCCATACTAGCCCTCAGAAGGGCTAAAATCGGTTTGCGTGACATTGCGTTTACTGTAATGGGATGCAGCTCTCACACAGTAAAGCCTCACGGCAGTAGGGCCTCTGAGTCTTCATTGTCCATCTCCTTCCGATTATTCTTCTCTTTATTTCTGCAGCCAATACCCAATCGATATATCATGTGTTCATCCCTGCTTTTGATGGTGCTCGCTCTGCCTTGGCAATTTTGGCAGCAGTTGTGATTAATTTTGAATCATCATCACAAATGAGGCGTCCGTCTCTTGAGGGAGTCTTCATCATCTGGTTGAAATAAATGCATCAAAAATGGAATCAAATAATCCCTTCCTTGCTTCATCATTGTCTCCCCTCTTCAGAAGTGCCTGGCCTGCAGCGAACCCCTGTCTTCTTGTGCCAGTGCTGCCTGGGTTTGTTTTCCTCTCAAACCAAACTAATATAAGCCAATGTACTTTTATCAGAGTTGTTAGTGTAACATTACAAGCCATAGAAAGCAGACAGATGTCTATCCCTGCTTTTCTGGAAACACAGATTGTCCTCATTCTCTCCAAAGTCGTTTACTCCCTTGTCTGTCAGTAGTGTCTTTGTTTCTTCAGTCCCCTAATATAATTCTCGGTTTTACCCTCAAGTTTGGAATTGATTTTATTAGATGTAATATGAAAAACTTGCTACAGCAGATAGGTTGCTTGAGTTGAGGACGCTCTGCCAACACTCAGAGAGGAGGATGATGGGAAAACTGTCAAGAATACTGGTGGCATGAAAAAATATTACTCAAAATATGCCGCTGAAAAGCAGACGGCAGTGTGAGACCAGTGTGGCGGTACCAACAAGGGCACTGTAAGAGCATTTGTTGTGGTTGTAAAACAATCATAGTGTTGGAGAAGGTGCTAACATGGAAGGTAAGGACAGCATAAATAACTTATAATAATTAATAATAATTCTTGTGAGTTCCAGGTGGAGAAAGAAGACAAGACATTAATTCGGTGACAGCTGGAAAGGTGCAATTTGAATGCTGCCTGGAAATGCAAGTGATGCTTTACCTTTGCAGGTCTTGCGGTCTGGCTGCAGAGTGAAGCCAACAGGACAGCTGCAGCGGACTCCTGTCACTGAATCATGACATGTGCTATCACAGCCGCCATTGTTCACTGCACAGGTCTCTGCAGGGAAACAAGCACTCACAGTCAGACAAACCCCATAGAAAAATACACCGCAGATGCCGTCTCGGCCTACTTATTTCTCCCCTTCGAAACAGCATACATGCATACTGGTGTGATAGTAAAAATTAGAGAGCCCACTACTATTTTCAGCACTCTTTTTGTGTCAAGCAGGAAACAGAAATGAGAAGCACAACAGATGTTAAGGTCTTCAGTGGTAGATAGGAATGAAGAGGAAACAAGGATAGAGAACAGAGTCATAAATGCAGCAGCTGAATGAGATTAACAGTGAGGGGTTTGAGGAGATGCTTGTGAATAATGAAAGTAGACTGACAGTGATTAGGAAATATTACAACTAACACAGCCAAACATAGGGTTTCACCATTTTCTCTATGTGTATACGTGTGTGTAAAGGTACACAAGTGTGTGCATGTTTGCTTCTCTTTGGTCAAGGTGAATTACAACCTCCAAAAGTCCTTTGTCCTGCAGGACATCTGTCTCTCCTCTATCAAGAGGGCAAAGGTTTGACTTTCAGACAGATGTGGACAAAACCATCACTTTTTCCTGGTTTTTGACAAAACCTTCCAGGCATTTTGGGGATAAAAAAGCAATTTCAGCTACCTAGCCCCTGCGTTGGCTAGACTGATTTTTTTTTTTTTTTTTTTTTTTAAAAAGGAGGTAGTCAGTCAAGACAGGAGAGCTGTTTCTCTTCTGTAGACAGTGACAAATTTCTCTGACTTTCATTTTAAGCAACAGTACAAGAGAAATTTGTACTCACATAAGAGAGACTGGTGTGTGCCTTAATAGTTTTTGTCAGCTTTATAGAAAGCCTCACACACTTGAGAAAAGAAAAAAAACAAATGAAAAAAACCTTTAGCAACCAGGAGCAATCACTATAACTTGCTATAAGGCAACTGGTCTTCCAGACAGCTCATCACTTATCTCTGATGGACTGTAGGATGCTGGCTGGCGACTCTTCTAAGAAGGAGCCAGCACAGCTGGACTAGTCAAAGACTCCACATGGGCAAGGAGATGGCAGCTAACACGTGGCACTAAAGAGGGAATGCAGCTGCACTGGTTTTTTATAGAGAATGAGGATCCCTTTGGGGAAACACCTAATCCTCTTCACTTAAAATCTAAAACTGCACTGCCTGCAGCGGCCATAATGAAACTTTTTAAAGCTCTTTCTCTCAAATAAAAAACTCAACTATAGACCTGAAATTATGTATCAAAGCAAAACAGGTGCTTACGCTGATGTAATTTTATGTTTTATAGCCGTTTCACAGTCCAGTGGATGTTGTTGCTGAAGGCTGAACATGATGCATGAATATACTGGGACACATTTCAGGTACAGATGAATACAAGGGGGGCCGAAAAAATAAGGTAAACAGTTGAAATCAACATTGCAAACACTGCTATAAAAGTGGGTTGTCTTAGGTTACATGGTACTTAGCAGTATTTGTGATCCTGCTTTATACTTGATTGTACTGTATATGTTCATCACGTCCCTGTTAGTCGGTTTCATCTTCTAGCTGCTACTCTCCTTTGTCATTAGTTTGTATGCATTTGGTATATATGGTCATGATTTATGAGGCTGTTGCCCTGGATAACTTCAATCATTTTGAAGTTTTGACCTGCCTCTTTTAGCTGTCAAATGCTTACAGCCTAATATGACCCACCTTATACTAGTGTTTGCCATTGTGTTCAAAGTTGAAATCCTTTTCTGTGAGGTGTTTACATTATTTTGTCTACTCCCTGTAGTCGGCAGAACAAAGCAATTCTGCCTCTAATCCTTTGCAGGAAAACGATGGCTCACAATGGGCAGAGGGGGGCCTTCCAGTTAATACCCAACTCCCAACCCCAGGCTTGAGAGTGCAGCACTGTGAGTGCACATAATTGCAAAGTGTGAGCAGAGACAGTTGGCAGATGAGATGATAAGACAGTGTCAGGACATGCCTCCAAAACGCTTAGTCAGGCAGCCATCTCACCAAACTGTAATGATCATGTGTTAAGAGAGCAAAGAAATATTTCTGACATTATGGTTTTGTGAAGACAGAGCAGAGACACACGCTCTCTGGTATGTGCGTGGGTTTGTGTGTTTTGGATGCAGATCAGCCCCTTCTACAGTGCACCGGGTCGGGACCCGCAATTACTGTAACAGTGGGCAGACTTTTGTAAATATTCCCCAATATGATGTCTAGTCTGTTTGGTCTAATGCTGAGCCTTGACAGTATATGTTTCATACAGTGAGGTTCAGACAGTGTACATAATCCTTTAACAGAAGCCACAGGATTTCTAGCTGCAGCACTTCTTCACTTACATCAGAACTGTTGACAAGCAACCTCAATGCAACTTGTCATCAGTCATTTATAATGACCGCACACAAAATACGTCAACGGGCAAGTGGACAAAATCCACAAAAAGGCACAAGGCGGAGTTTCCCTGAGTGTTGTTCACTGGGAATTAATGGCTTTGGTGAACTAGGTCTTTTTTTTGTTGTTTTTTTGTTGTTGTTTTTTTTTAGAGAAAATACTGTATTTTCTTGACCAAACAGCAAACATGCAGCTAGCGTAAGGATACTCAGAAGATATATGGGTTATCAGACAAAAACGTAACTAAAGCTCTGAGGTGGATGCTCGCTCGGTAATATAAAACCACACAATAAGATAATAAAACCAGTCTGCTAATGTTCTCTTGAGGTGCAACTGTGAAAGTAAAACCACAAATGGTTTCAGAGTGGTTCATTAACACAAGAAATAAGGAAATTAGTGTGATAAAGCAGAAAGCAAAATATGCCTCTTGCTCCTAATGTTTCCATTTCTGAGAAAAAAAAAAATCAGAAACTAGGACACAAAATCCTGAAATAGGTCAGACTGTTATATTGTAGCATGGGGGGAACTCAGTGTTCATGTACACATAGTCCAGTAGTAACAAATACTAACTTAAAAAACTATTGTTTCACTTCCTTACCTTGGACGAGTGACTCCTCTGAGAGGAAGCCTCCTCCCTAAGTCTCTTACATGGTATAATTAAATCGTAAATCTCTTTGATGATTCAAGGCTTGATACCGTACATCCTCACAGATTTACCGTATGAGTTTATTTTTCCTGGCATCTTTGCCATATCTATTAAAAAACAAATCATACTGAAAATTAGGCTGAATTGCATTTGTGATATTATCAAAATGCAAAGTTTCAATACTTTTCTTTTTTCACTTTCCCCAACTGTGCTACATTGCTCATTTTACTATAAATATAGTGAAACTAATTATGTTTGGAATCACATAAATATTTCTCTGCTATTTACTTGAGTATTTTCATGTGAAGCATCCTTTTACTCCACTACACATATCTCACAGCTATTGTTACTAGTCACAAACATCCTAAACATATCATCATCTTATATGATGTGATGCTTTAAATTTTATTACCCAACAGTATATAAAGTAGTAAAAAAAATGATCGCCACCTAACATGATAATAGTATACTCAGAAAAGGGGTAAAAGTAAAATCAAATAAAATTTTAAATGCAGGACTTTTACTTGTAAAAGAATATTTTTATACTATTGTATTACTACTTTGGCTTAAGTAAAAGGACCCTGGGTATTTCTTTCAGCACTGGTTTTATCTTTTGTATGTTGTAGCACTAAATCATGGACATATTATTGGCTCCCTCACCAAAGCTAATAGGCCGTGATGATGTAGTTTAGGAACACCATGGCCAAGTGTTTGAAACGGTGCAAGTGCAATTCCCCTCATATCACCCTGATCAAACACAAATAAAACCAAAGTCTTTGGTCTGTCTCTTAAAAGCCATCACAGTTAAATTGATGGGTTTTGGACCTTTGTTAAAGGCTCCTTGTGCTCATGCTAATACATCCTAATAGATCAATCAAACAGACTTCAAGAAGGGAGATTCTGATGAGAAAAATCTTACCATTGGGTAATATTACCTACAATATATCTTTATCTCTTTATGTAATGTTCATACTGCTTGTAAGAGGCACCCTGTTTGCAGCTGTGTTTTGAAAAGGTGTGGTTTGACACAGGCAGCGGTTATTATTGAGAGGGCATTCACAGAAAGAAGAGGAAGGTGGGAGGGGGAGGGGGGGAGTCAGAGAAGTCAAGGGTCAAGAAGGATGATGCCCATGTTGGGAGTGGAAGGGCCTGTTCAGTGTCTGCTAGGTTAGCTTCCTCTACTCCCCGCACCCACAGACCCCCAGAGAGAGGAGTCAGAGGAACACATATTTACCATTGGGGAACAGCTGTGGGGCTGGCGGGGACTGGACACTCCTCTCCCCTGCATGCACGCGCACACCCACACACACGCACACATTGTAAAAACACCACTTTAGTTCTCCATACACTTGAACCTCGTAGCATTTTTGTGTTATGTAAATCATGTGAGCTTGACAATGCAGACAAGAACTAATCTGAGAAGGGATCATCTCTCCTGAGTTAAATAAATCATTAATGTCCATTTATGTCTGCAGGAGGTGATAATGACATGAGAGAATGACATTATGTTTGTTGCAAACAAAAAAAAAAGAAAAAGAGAGAGACAGCCTCTTACTGGCAACTGAACAAACAGCAGTGACTATTTTTCCAAATCTTAACAACAAACTGATGATGACAGGTCCTTGTCTAGAATGAAAAGGGTGACATCTCAAGGCAAAAGTGTTACCTCAAAAACATGCAGTCATGCAAAATAAATATTCCACACAATGCAAACAAAGTGCAGTGTTGTTTGTGTGCGAGATGAGGCTTTTGCTAGTTAGTATGGGTACTGCAAGCCTTGACAGACAGAGCGAGTGGTGGTTAGTGCTGCAAGCTGAAAGACAGAGACAGCCAGATTCATGTCTGTGCTTTATGGTGTCTTTTATGGTCAGATCATTTCAGAATTAATGTTGCTAAGCTCTTACGTCAAGTCTGTAAAAACTGTCAGTGGCCCAGCTGTGCAATTTATGTGCTATCACTAAAAAAATGATTTCAGAAAGTATTTTTCTCCTTTTTACCTAAAATTAATATCAAATTAATTTTTAATTATTTAAATTGACTGTTTTTTTTAATTCAACAAATTCTTCAAGCCCAATTTACCAAATACTCCCATTTTTACAGTCCATTGTGTGTATATTTAGCATTAATTGTCCAAACTGTATCTGAAACATATATTCAACTATATTGTACACATATTGGTATGTGAACCATCTATGACACAGATGGGGTGACTGATTAGGCATTTTAACACCCCAAGAAAATAGAATACTTGTATACTCTGTATTTAATCCTATACCATTTCAATTGTGTTTATTAAAGCAGGTACTGTAATGGATTCATCATCATGATATCTACAGGGCCAAAACTCTTTTGAGGTGCCAGATGAAGAAATAAATGCTCAGCTCAGCTCTGACAGTAACAAGTAAACACCACAAAGCATGCACAGTTTACATCGACTGCCACTGTTTGACCAACAGGTCCGAATCTCAACATGCAACATCCAGAAACAACAATTCTCAGCAGTTAGGGGAAAGGGCACTTGTGAGATACATTTAAATTCATCAGCATGAATGCGCAGACCACCCGTAATGAGAGCACACTGTGTTTATGTTATGGGCATATGCATGTAGACTACATATGTTTACATGCATGTAATGCATGCATGCTGGAGGTGTACTGTATGTTTGTGTGGTTGTTTGTATAGCTTTCTGTTTGCATTATAAAATGCATCTCTCGTCCTCTTTCTGTACGGGTTTCTGTACGAGTGAGTGTGTGTGTGTGTATGTGTGTGTGTGTGTGTGTGTGTGTGTGTGTGTGTGTGTGTGTGTGTGTGTGTGTGTGTGTGTCTGGCATAGTGTGGCCAACTCTTCAGATGATTGAACTCCTGAGCATGTCTGCATCTGCCTGCTATTTGTGAATGTTTATGATTTGCTGTGCTAACAGCATGAATGCTTCCACATGATGGCTGTTTCTTTCTGATATTTGAACTGACTTGATACACAGAAATCTAATGCAAAAATAAAACTGATTTTGTTAGGTCTGTTTCAGTCAAACATGCGACTAAGAGCGTGTGTGTGTGTATGAGAGAGAACAGTCCATGTGTGCCATCTATCTACAACCCAACTGACACTAACATTCCTACCTACAGGATGCCCAGTATCAACAAAGATGAGACAGGAAGAATAAAGAACCAACATTTCCAAACAGAGCAGCATGGTGTATTATTACAAAATGCAGACCAAGCCTGGTTGTGAAGAGACACCACAAAATGAATGAAAATGTGGCAGAATGCATATGAAACACCCCACAAGATAGATTGAACAGTGAAGCAGCAGCATACTGAAAGAGCCCACCAGACTAACAACAAAGCCACTGACAAGGCATACGCTGGTTTGTAATCATGTGCCATGTTCCTTTTGGATATACTACGCAGAGTCTTGATGAGTATTGTTTTCACTTTGTGTGGTTGCTATGGATACCCTCTAAACTCTATACATCACATACTATTTCTGAATGCAGTGAGAGAGTGGTAACTATCACTACGTGCCATACAGACGCTGTGTAAAAATACAACAACCCCAGCGAGCCATTTTTACATTGTTTATGACATTTACAGCTATTTGAAACTTCAGGATTAGAACACGACTTCTTGGGCAGATGAGAGAGTATTTGTTTTAAGGCTTAAAATAAATAAAAATGACATTTCTTTCTTCAAAGCAGTGTCTTCGAGGCAGCAGATGTCATATTTATTAAAAAACATAATTGTTTGCCAGAAGGATAGGATTACCGTATTAAAATCTGGCACGCAGTTTTTGAAGTGACAAACAGTTTCAGCATACATTTCATTTGAATCATTTTTTATGGTGGAAACCCCACACAGTTACAGTCCTACTCCACAGTAGTGGTGCTTTACTGAAGGTCTTCCAACATTCTTGTCACTCACTCTCTCATCAGTGGTTCATTTGGCAGATTATTTGTTTTATTGAGGTTTTATTAACTAGTAAGAGTGTCTGGGAGATGGAGCGCCCCACTGTCGACCACAGAGCAGCCCTCTGTATCCCCAGACTCTGTGGGGGAAATCAGAGATTTTAACTGGCTGACTGCTTCCTAATCTGGCACACCAAATGTACATTTGCTCTGCCTTGGGAATACGACTGGCTAAGACATATAATTTGGTTGCGGTCAACTTTGTGGCATCCCCTTGGCCTAGCAGGGTACAGCAATAATGACAGGTTGGCTGACCAGACCTTGACATAGGTTTGGCTCTCATCAGGGCTGCGGTAATAAAGAGGATCCAGAAACACTGAGCTAATCAGCCGCTACCCAAACCAACCTCTCAAACTTAACAGCCTCCGAAACCAAGCAACCACCTCAGCAGTCTGCTCTGCAGGCGTAGCTTCTAATTCTATTACTATGTTTGTCTTCCTGACAACGAGAAAATGTCCCATCCAACTTGCTGAAGCTTCCATCATAAATCCAAGTTACTAACACTGCAAAGTACCACCTAAATTGGTTTTAACGGGTTTGTACCGTATACAGAAACTATTAGTGACACTTTGGTTAAACAAGCAGATAAAATAAAGCCCTGTCTACAGTAATGGCCAGTCTCAGTTTTACGCTTGACCAGCTTTATTGTTAATGTTGTCCAAGATTATTGGATGAAATGTCTGTGCAATTCTGCATGGCTAAACACGATGCGTACATGTTTATCGAGACCTGAGCTCTGACTTCTCTGTGCCTGCAGGTCCCATCTGATGGAAAACTGCCCTTCAGAACGGTTCAATATGCCTGAGTAGCTGAATGATTTTTACTCAACTTAAGTCAACTGAGGCAAACACTGATAAATGCCAGTGGAAGGTTAGGTCAGGTGTGAGTTAATCCCCAATGGAGAGCAGTGGAGGAATTGACCCAAGGGCTAATAGAGGGTGTGCGTCTGACTGCATGGATGGAGAAACAGAGAGGGACAGGGAGAGTTGTTGCTCAGTGTCCAGTGAAGAGGAGGAGGAGGAGGAGGAGGAGGAAGAGAAGCCAAAGCAGATGCAGGGAGCGAGAGGTTACTGGAGCAGCAGCAGAGGGGAAAGCACAGTGGGTGGTAGCCTTTTGTCCTTGTATGTCACAGATCAAGAAGAAAAGACTCAGGCGTACAGCTACTGTAACAAGGCCTGTATTTCAAATTGCATTTTATCACCACAAACCTCGTTTCAAACATTAATTAAACTTGCTTTTGGAAATTGGGTACTGAACTAATCATTTGTGGTTCTACATTTTCTCATTCAAAAGCCATTATTTCTTGCCTTTGGTAGTTGTATCTGGGTGAAATGACTCACCTACACAAGTCTTTCCATCGCTGTGCAGGACAAACTTCATGTGGCACGAACACTTAGGGCCATGGTCTGTCTCTTCGCAGATGTGCTGGCAACCCCCATTCCCGTAGTTACACGTCACTATCAGAGAGCACATAGTTAATATAAACTGCGCATACAGGATAATACACACTCTTGTTACGTATTTTTGGGACATTTAATGCATTTTATTTGAAAGTTGAAGGGTATGACATGAAACAAAAGGTCTGCAGCTGGAACCTCAGGATGCCCCAGGATAATACATTCCTTCCCTGCTCCATAATGTAAATATTGCGGGATCAATTGAGACCGCATTCAGTCCTTCTTCAGAGGGCTTCAAGGAGACATACTATGCATGAAGAGGGATATGGTGGAGGTCCTCAACTGTCAAGTCAAGTACATTTTTTATTTGTATTATTTTGTTTTATTTGTATATCTTCTGTGGAAAAATTCCCCTCAAAATTCCCCTCAGAGGGATCCCTCTTCCAGGATGGTGCAATAGATGTGTGCAATAGATAGTTGTGTGTATAGAATAGACCTGGTAGCAAAATTACAGAACTACAAATGGAAAAATTGATTGGATTATCAAAGTCACTTCTAAACAGTATGGAAAAAACATGCTCAAATTACTGCAGGTGCACACCAGTGTTAGTATTTGCTATTAGCAAAATGATTGTTAAACTCATTTTTTGATAATTGCCTGATAGTACTTTGGTTGCTTATTAAAAGCAGTGTATAGCTGGACTTCCCAATTAAGGACAAAATCTGTGCACCATAATATGACGGTGCCATGCTTTGATTTATATATTTACCTCCTCAAGTAGTGAATCGAATGGTGTATTTCTAACGACTATTCTATCACAGCTTTATTCCTTCCAAGACTAAATCTTTTGATCAACATTTGAGTTGTAGAGGACACAGAGGTCACATTTTTAAACACTACAGCAGCCTTTGAGGTAGTTTTGAGCAAGAGGCTGAACTGTCTGGATAAAAGCGTCAGTCTATAAGCTACTGAGACAGTGTTCATTTTAATGCAGGTCACTTGTACTGCAGCATGGACAAAAAAATAAAGTGAATACAGCTTTTTCCTTACAATTCATGACATTTATTAAATACACAGAAACGATGGAGAGACTAAGATTTCTAGTCTATATATATATATATATATATATATATATATATATATATATATATATATATATATATATATATATATATATATATATATATATATGTGTGTCTTTGCAAATCTTTAAGTGCAAATACATTTATGTGTTGGCGGATGAAGGGAGCATTAACCTTGGCACTTTTAACACACCTGTGATGACAGAGTGAAAAAGAGCACGAGTGAGCCGAGGCTTCCACCGCCATCCTGTCTGCACCCTACCATCCCAGCGCCTTTTGCCCTTTTCCTGGGCTGTCACAGAAAAACTATAGAATAACACTTCTCCAATCCTTATCCAAACACAGACAAATCCCCCATCAGCCCTGGCCCCAGCTCTGACAGGATGATCTCCGTTGCACAGCAACAGGAAGTGTGCGCTGTCCGTCAGAACGGTCCCCTTCGAGTAACCTCCACACTTGCCCTGGTTGTGTAAATGATCATTCCTTATTTGATAAACACGTTTTTCTTTACAAGGACTGTTCGGAAGATTAGTCACGGCTCGGTAATGTAATGTAAATGTCAGTAGCCTACTTTAAATCTGTTGGAAGGCATTTGTGGAATGAGAGCAATTATCCATCATCGGCAGGTTTCCAACCTCAATCACCTTTTCATGAGAAGCCTATAAATCCTCCTTCTGGTGTGTTTTCCCCATGAGTGTGTGTGTGTGTGTGTGTGTGTGTGTGTGTGTGTGTCTTTCATGCAGGGGAACTAAGCTTGAGCTTGAGACGACTTACATTTGCAGTCCTTCATGTTACGGGTCAGCTGGAATCCAGGTCGACACTCGCAGGAGATGCCACCCTTCTGTGTTTCCCTACAGATGTGTGCACAGCCGTGATTCTTGTCCATGCAGGTGGGTCCCTCCTTTGCGCCTTCTGGTCGTGCTGTGAAGGAAACAGCAACACCAGGAGAGAGAGTTTATCTCTTAACTACCACACAGATCACACACTGTTTTTAAAGCCAGAGCCCACTCAGTAAACTAAGAGTTTTTGGTTTTAAATTAGATATTAAATAGCTGGTAAGAGGAGTAAAAATATTCAAATGCCTGTCACGCATTCTGACCCTCAGTCACATATATGCCTACTGCTGGTGAATGACATGCCCGGCACCTCTTTACAAAGATTCAAGCACTTGTTGGAACATGTTCACTTGTTTCAAGCTATAAAAAGGAGGCTGCCTACACAAAGGATAAAACTCCCAGCAGGAGCTGATCCCGTAGACTTGTAATTTTAATTGAGGTAATCCCCATAAAGAAAAGAAAGGAGGAACACACAGAAGGAAAAAAAAAACTCCTTGGTTAAATTCTCCCTGAAGAGACCAAAAGAGAGTAAAATAAGGGCATTAGTGTACATTTTCATGAGTCATCAAGGTTGAAGTACTTCAATAAGAATGTGACAAACGTCTAAAAAAAGAAAAACACTAAACTAAGATATTACTAAAAGAGGCTTTTCATATTCAGAGCTTTGCTAAACATGGCACACAGAGATGCATAATTTCTGTGTGATGTATAAATGCTTGATGAAAGGGTACAACAGACACCCAGCATGCATTTTCACGACTTGAGACCCTCGTGTCATGAATTATTACAAAAACAGAGGCAGCACTCCCTCTGCTTTGCTCCGTACTGTAATAAAGATAGCCGCTTTTTGCTGGAGAAGACTGATATTTGAATTATTTGTTGTGAAACACTGCCACCGCTAAAGATGCAGTGACAAACCCCAGCTCTCTGGCTCATTAAAAACCAAACTGATCCCTCTCCTTTTCCTTCTCTCCTGGTGAACGGGGAGGCAGTGAGCAAGAAGACATCTCCATTAATGTCTCATTAAATCTGCAGTTGCACTGAAGGGTGTTTGGAGGTCTAACTTTCTTAATTAGACAACTTTTTTTTGCTATAAATAAGTATTTGCATATGTGTGTGGAAGTGTCAACACCTAGAAAAGCTCATATAACCTTGTGCACTCTTCCTCTATAGTCCAAATGTAGTTGTATCAGTCTTGACAACCGTGTGCTGTCATACAGTTTCCATGCACCTGCCTCAAGGGCTACAATGAGAAAACAATCTCCGCTTGACAGAAACAGGATTTCAAATCATTCTATCCTTAATTACTTATACATATGCTTTAACTCATGCCTCCGTAACCTCTTTTAATTATGTCCTCTTGTTTTCCACACATTTTGCTAAAAACTCAACCTGCCCTTCTGTACATTTCCACTCGCAACTCGTGTCAGAAATCTATTTTTGAATCTTTCGTTACTTCAACGAGCTGACGAAGCAAGAGCGATTCTGACCTCCTGGTTAAATACTTTCTGTCGCTTTAAGTCTGTCAAGAAGTGTCACAAGGTCATACAATCCTCTCAGCTTTTACTGCCTGAGTTCTTGTCACTCTTGCAGACGGGCTGAGCTATCAAGACACTAACTGCAGCTACAGCCTTCCTTGCTACACAAAGACTCAGCACTGAGCAAACACTGGGCCAGCGCCTAAGCTCTGGAGGCAGAAAGAAAAAGGCACGGCAGGACGGAGTGAAGTGACCATGAATGAGCATCAACAGAGCAGCTGCTTTAAAGTGCTGCAAATTTCACAGTGAGTCATGTGGATATTTAAGTAGGATGTGGAATTCAGTGGTCCCTTTCCTCGCCTTTGTGTCTATGAGGGCAGAGCAAGAAACATGAACTTAACAGAGGATTGAATTTCCAACTAAGTAACCCCAGTGGACTAAAGATTACTTACTAAGGTTGTATTATGCATCCCAAAACTCACTCCACTCCCTCTTCATTTTTATGCAGCCCCTCTCCTCGAATGCTACAGACTTATCCATCAATAACATGTCGGGCTGGGGCCAGAACCTGGGCCTTCATCTCTCTGAGGACCAATAAAAGCCAAAGTGTTGACACAATGGCCCTTTTCTCCAGGCCAGGCCCAGCTATCATCCACTGTGTGCAGTTCTCTCTTAACTGGCTGCCAAAGGCCTCCAGTTTTTATCATTACTAAATGATGGTAAGCAGAAAGAAAACAGCCTTTCATAAGGAGGTGGACAGGAAAGTGAAGGAGAGAAATTAGAAAAAAGAAACTCTAGATATGTGCCATGATCCACTAAAACAATCTGCTGACCCATAAAACACAACTCTATATGTAGAAACTAATAAAAACTATCACAGACCACTTTATAGGCAGAGAACTGGACAGGAAATAGAGTCCAAAGTCTTGGAATTGAGAAGGAGACTTTCAAATAGCTACTGAGGGACAGACCAGAGTGGATATGGGTTTTCACACAGCTCAACATGGACAGGCGTCATCAAAACTACTGTGCTTGTGGTAAAAAAAGGGAACACTGCAATTAACCAAGAAACAAGTGGGAGTGTTCCCTCTGCAAAGTAACCACAACTTTATCCTCCCAGGACAGGTCATGACCTCTGTACCCAAAACGAAGAGGTGATGTTGTTGCTAGAAGCCAATAAAACCTTTGTTTTCCTTTTACACTATAGGTAATGGCATGTGTGTTAAAGGATAGGTTTGACATTTTGGGAAATACGCTTTTTCACTTTCTTGCCAAGAGTTAGATAAATAGATCAATACCACTTTCATGTCTGTTCGCCAAATATGACACTATAACCAGCTGCCAGTTAGCTTAGCTTGGCACAGGGGTAAACTGCTAGTGTGGCTCTGTCCAAAGGTAACAAAATCTGCCTACCTGCACCTCTGAAGCTCACTAACTGACATGCTCATACAGCCTCCACCCTGTAAAATGTTGTAAAAAGTCCTTTTTACAAGTCAGCTTTTGCACAGGCTAAACAGACTAGATATAATATGTGTTAGTGTTACTAGTATGTGTTAATTAGTAAGCTTAAGAAGTGCTGGTAGGTGGATTTTGTTACCTTTGGATAAAAGCCAGGCTATCTGCTTCCCCGTTTCCAGTCTTTGTGCTAAGCTAAGCTAAAGGCTTGCTGGCTGTAGCTTAATATTTACCATGAAGATATGGCAGTGGTAACAATATCCTCATCTAAATCTTGGCAAGAAAGCGAATATGTGTATTTCCCAAAATGTCAAACTATTCTTTTAATAGATCCAAATATCCAAATATCATTTGACTGCATGATTGAATGACCAATAAGAGCATTTAATTGCATGCCAAGAGTGATGTGTTGCATTTGTTGCCAGAAATCAGGTTTATTTTGAGTTTATTATCAAAAATAAATCTTCAAGAATATACCATGAGGGCAGATACATTTGTCTCTTGTGACCCATAAAATCTTGATGAGTACGCCGAATGTCCAGTGCTTATCTTTCTTATTCTTACCTTAAAAAAATAACAACAGCATGATCCTTGGGGATAAAGTGACCACTGTAAATCCTTTTTAGCTGCCTTGAAGCAAAATCAATTTGTGTTTCTGTCATTGACTGAGTGGACTTCAACTTAATATGTGAGATCAGCCTCCATGCCTGCAGGACATTAAGTCCAGGTCACATCACACTGCTGCCTTTCTAAAAACCAGCAGGCCAGAAAGAAGTGAACGTACATAAGGATTTACTGATGATGGCAACTCCTGTAGGCAAGTCAGTAAATGGATACCTGTGTGGAGAGATTGATTGGAGCTCAAATCACTATCTAAGGCAGCGGCTAGTAATTTAAGCTATAGCTTGTGAGCTACGAATGAAAAAACTTTTCATCCTGCACTCTCAGAACCAGACAAGCTCTTAATACATTGTAAAAATCTACTGAAAACCTATTTTCTGATACAGTACATCATCTGTATCATGAAAAAAGGAATTCAACTGGATCACATGTTATGCGCAGGAGCTACAGTACAGGCTCTGAGCTAAAATCTACCAAGAAAATAAACAATAGTAAACTTAAAACAGCAGGGTATGAGTTTTAACATGACACGAGGAATTGCGCAAAAGAAGAAAAGTTAACATGGGTGCTGCAGCTAAGATGTCGACTCCTGTGATCCCCGAACAAAAGATCCAAGGAGGCCACAAGTTCTTCACCACGGCACTGCAAGCTCTCTTAAACCTGAGAACCATGTAGCAGAGAGACTGAAACAATGGGGCTGAAGTAGTGGAAGGCATGCCAAGGGTTTATAGTCTGCTCTAAGTGCTTGGGGCAGTGAAAAGAGGGCTCATGGTCCGTGCTGAGCCGCTGTCATACGTCTCAAAGGGGAGACGGTCCCCTCTTTGCTCGACATTGGCTGGAGAACATTAAGCAGCTAGCTAGTGCTGGTTGGTAACAAACTGAAAAGAAGGGGCCTAAGCATGGAGCCACCACACTATTAAAGCAACATTCCTTCCTCTTAGATAATGGGCCCTTAAAAGTTTTAATAGGAGGATAAAAATGTCAGTGCATGGAAAGGAGAATGGGAAAGGAGCTGAACCGGATTGGGTTGGGCTGAGCTGCGACGCAGATGGTCAGACAGAGCAACGGGGCAGCCAGCCGGTCAAGGAAGAAACTCATCTCCACCAAGTCCGTTCATAGAGAGCAGAGAGAATCTATCCAAGTGCTACTGTTTGGTCTGTTGCGCGAGCACGGATTTTCTCCAGCTCCCAAAGGCCTTGTTGAGGCTGCTCGTTTCACTCCCTTTTACGGAGAGGAGCCGCTGAAAGCATAAACTACCAGAAAATGGGAAAGACAGCTGAGAGCATTCTGGACGAATACATGTCACTGCCAAAGTGCTTAATGTACAACTTTTATTATGATGTTATGCTCACGAGACTGCAACAAAGCATATAGAGTTATCATATGCTCCGCTCCAAAACAAGCCAAGCACAGTTTTCTGTGGAGATGTCCCAAGCTGATGCGGAAGGATTGATTTCGGGACTGCTCCAGGCATATCGGTGTCAACTAAAATAAAACTGATCAAATGCAGGTCCTTTCTAAACTCTACTCGGTTTTGTCCACCGCAGCCTGCTAGTGTTGCAGCGCTGCTCTCCTTTACGAAAGCAAGGCAGTGTGCCCAATAGCTTGCGCTATTGTAACTCAAGTAACTGAGTTCTGGCACCCAAATTGACAAAATACAATGATTCATTAAGCTCAGACACTAACAACTTTGTTATTGGCTCTTTAATTTCTCCTCTCAATTTCTTATTAAAGAGCAGTGTGCAAACCATTCAGGTAGCAGCAGAAGAAGTAAAACATATTGGATCAGATTCAGTATCAGCAGATACCCAACGTTAAGGATTTGGATCGTGATCGAGTCAAAAAAAAAAAAAAAACCTGATCAATACATCCCTCATCTTCTAATCAGTCTAAACTGGTGTACAATTAAAATGATTTACTTTAGTTGAACATTTCTGGTAAAATAAAGAATAAAGAAGATGAAAGCCTCTTGAGATTCTCTTCTATTTTATATAAATTTGTGTATGGTGGAAACTGTATGTGTATGCGTTTATGCATACATGCATTAATGTATGCGTATGCATTGACACACAGGTGTATTTGCATAATGTATGCATGATGCACACAGATTTGTGTGTGCCTGCCCATCTGTGTCACAGACAGTTGTGCAGCACCTGCTGGGGATGTGCCACTCTCCCCTTCACTCCTCCTCTCATTCTATCAAGGTCACCTCACTGTGCAGTCCCAAAGGAGCCAGGCATCCCTCCAACAGAACAGGGCACAGGCTAACACAGCAGAACACATTCAAGCTCCTTTGCATTCCCATGCACACAAAGGATGCTAGCTTTCTTTAATAGAGAGATACAAGAGATAGGAGATACAGTATGTTATTACAGAGCCGCATTCTTCCCAAAATCAAAGGGCCGAGGCAGCTGAAGAAGGCATCTGTCACCACATTGCTCAGTCTGGCTCTCTGGTTATAGCCATGACAGCCAAGTGTTAGTGGAAAAACCCCACTGGCACTCAGGCAGTCCACAGCAGCATGCTGGGCTGGCCAGCTTAGAGATGGCCTTCAAGAAACCCACGAGCGAAAGGGATGCCCGTCTCAAATGAGGTGCGGAGAATTCAGTGGCAAGGCAGCCAACATTTGCTAAAGCCCAAGCCACTGGTGTATATTTGTTCAAGGGTGGGGGCGGGGGAGGTGGGGGAGGTGGGGGCATGGGGCCTGTGAAAGTCTGGACAAAGAGGAAAGATGACGGGAAGATAATGAAGGAAAGACACAGAGGGAGAAAATGAGGAGGACAGAGAAAGACAAGAGGGACAGGAAAGTATCCCGTATGTCTTTTTCTCTGCTGCTGGACTGACGGGAGAGACTTAATAGGTTGCAATGGGAGCACGAGGCGTTCCCTTCGCTCCACTTCCCTAGAATAGGAAAAGAGCCTGGTTATACGGTTGGGCTGCAGAGCAATGGAGCAGCGACTTTTGCACTTGTAAAAACAGTTCTGTGGCCAATGCACAGACAGTCAAGCAGGCCTGCTGAGAACCAACGGGGGACACATGTAAGAACCATGTCAGTTTCTGCACAGTGGGACAACTACACAGCACTGGCAGAGAGCTCCTTTTCACACGAACATACATCAAAACCCATAGATTTTCCTATCACAAATAAAAATAGTTACATATTCAACTTTGCAATGTTAAACACTAAGCATTGCATCACTGGAATGATGGAAACTGGCCCTAAAACAGCACATTACTTCATGAAATTAAAATGTACAACAGCCTGCTGAATGGATATCACGTTGTATGAAAGTAGGTTAGTTTATCCATTTTTGATATGAAAAAAACAAACAATAAAACAGGGTTCAATGACCTTGTGCCTGATTTCATAGAGAAAGAATTTCATGGCTGGAAAGCAAAACTAACTGAGAATATGATGCGACCATTTATTATGGATTTATTATGATCACATTTATTGGAAAATTCCTTGCGCTGCTGCAGTTCTGGCCAGTGCAGAAAACACATATCCTTAAGCCGACATGCTACGGTCTGCATCTAAATGTCATAACAAAACATGTCTGAATGTGCCTCAAGCAGGATTAAATTGAAAATTATTGAGCTTTGTGCATGCACGCACATTATATCCATCATGTCCGTGTTCATATTTGAATTTGAGAGAGAGAGAGAGAGAAATAGATTAGCTGCACAAGTAACAACCCCCTTGGGAAGCTAATGAAAGTTGTAAACACAGGAAGAGGTTTTCATTGACAAAGTAAACATTTCTTGGAAAGACAAGGCTTACTGTACAGAAAAAGAGCACCGTTTATAACCACAGTCAGGTGACCGATAAAATTCTTGGAGGAAGTGTTGCTTTGGTAACCGAAATCTGAACATCAAATGAAAGATATTATATTGTAATAGCCTATACTGTACACTCAGAAAGTCTGTTAAATCATTTCAAATAAAGTGATTTATTTTGCATGATAGACATCCTTCTTGACTGCAAACCTTGCTTGCTGATAATTTATGTTCATCTGTTTATGGTTGTGCACTTCGGAGACTTGAGTTCAGAGGCCTGTTAAAAGATTTCTGCAAGTTAAAAGGTGAAAGTAAAGCCTCAGGGATCATGCATGTAATCAAACCTTTTCTCTGCAATGAGCTTCAGATACTCATGTAATCACCAGGCTGGTGTGAACTTTCAGACCCCTTTCTGCTATTTCTCAGCTTTCCGCACAGTGTCAGCCACACTTCTGCCATATTGATTGGCAGAGTGACAGGAAGTCTGTTCCAGAAGATTCATCTACTTGTTAAAAGTTACATCTCTCCTTTAACTTTGCTAGTTCAACTTCTTCATCCACCTGCACTGACTCACAATGAACTCTGCAGAGCTGATAATTTGACTTTCAAATCATATAAAAATCATATTTTGTGTATTTTTTGAAGCTGAGGACAAAAGCACTGAATGCATAAGCTACTATACGTGACTTATGTAACAACCCATCAGTGCACACTTTAGGTAATTGCCCTACCGGATATTCAGAAATGTACAGGACTAAAATTATGGATGTGTGGGTTGATGGAGTCTGAAATTCCAGAATTCCAATGTGCTGGATCCTGTCTCACGCACATATAGTATGTGTGTTGTAGTTTTCATGTTATCCTCCTATATAAAAGAGACAATAAATCAAACGCAAAGCAGTGGAACCCTTTTTGACCTAAATGGCATTCCTATCAACCACTAAGCACCCTGGCTGGCCTTTCAAAGGCTTTATTTCTTTACTGGGAGAAATGTTTGGGGAGAATAAATGAACTGTTACATTTTGGCCAGCTAGACGATGGAGCCTTCATTTGGCCGAAGTTATTCCTGTTCAGGGGGGCAGGGGCAGGTCTAATAAGAGACAGGCCAGCAGCAGCCTTGTCATTAGCTGAGAGGCTGGCAGACCCCTGCTGCCTAATTGGCACAGGCTCACTGCTAACAAGGGCTCGCTACCAGCAGGGGAAACAGACTGGTAGCGCCAGGCACTGCAGTGACCAGCTCTCCACTGTCCCCAGAAAGACTCACAGAACTTGCCCAGGGAACACCTGACCCATTAATGAAAGAAATGGAAAACTGATGTCTTTTTAATGAGAACAATAAAGCTCATGAGCAAACTGCACCGCAGGCTCTCCTATTTAAGAGGAAGCCTAGCAGAATGGATGGAGGGATGCATTTAAACAGACTTGGCTGGGAGATTAGATCAGTTTTAATTTTCTCAATGATTTTTTTCATGAGCCACTTGTGCATAATTTTTCAGCATGCGAGGGTAGTGATATTTGCAACAATTCTGCAGGGTTATTGTCCAATAACTTGCCGAAACCACTTCCTCACCACTTCCATTTTCTTTTCGACACACACTGTCGTAATAAGAGCAGTAATAATAAGCAGATGAGTAGTTCTGTCTGTTAGGCTTTCAAAAATAATGAAACAATGACAGGGTGGCTATCTGGTGAGTGAAGGAAGTTTGTAGATTTATGGCAGCTTTAATCTCTTGATCCAGTGGGTCTCATCTGGAAGCAATAAAGTCAAAATTAATATGAAAATGGAAGATTAGTGTGACACGAACTGAGAGCATTTATCAAGGAAGAAAGAAGAGAGGAAGAGCAAGTGAAAGAGAGACAGGGGAGCCCGGGTGCTCATACTCTGCTCCTGACAGCACTGATATCGTCGTAGTGCTTTGAAACACATGATCCAGCTTTTCACTCCACTCAAATAACACTGTGTTTATGAAATGTAAACATTGACAGTTCACTAGGCCAGACTGATCTCATAAACCAGACTTCCAAGATCCTCCGTTCACCATCCAGGGGACTTAGGAACATCTAATGACTCCCAGCTCAAGCAAGTTATCAAACTCAATTGAAATTAAGAACGAAAATGATATAGTTGGGCTTTTTAATAAGCATTTGTATCAGCTGGCTGTATTTTCAATGAGTCTAAATCAGCACTGTGACACCTCGAGCTGGTTCATAAGACGCCTGTTTTGAAAAGAGACTATCTGTATTGCTGTTAAAGCTATTGATCCAAAAAAAGTCTCTGGAACCAGACAACCTAGAGCCCTTCCTATTAAAGGTTAGAGCTGAAATTATTGCTAAGCCTATAGCATACATCTGTAATTGCAGTCTACAGACAAATTCGATCCCAAAATTATGGAAGGCAGCCTATGTGCTTCCCTTATTAAAGGGTGGAGATCCTTCAGATCTTAACAATTATTGCCCAATTTCCAAGCTCTCTATTCTTGCTAAATTGTTGGAAGCTCAAGTAAACTGGTGATTGAAACAATTTCTAGCAGATCATGACATTTTACAGAAAAGATTTACAGTCAGATTTCAGAGCAGGGCACAGCATTGTTACAGCAGCTATGCTGGTATTAAATGATATTGTCAATACCCTGGACAAAAAGCAACACTATGCTGCTTTATTTGTTGACCTGTCAACTGCATTTGACTCTCTAGACCATGAAGTATTGCAAAATAGATTAAGTGATATTGGAATAGGGGGCACAGCTATAAAATGGCTGAAGAATTATCTCACAGAGCACACACAGTGTGTTTTTACAGATGGTCTTAAATCAGACTTTTTAGAGATTTCCAAGGGTGTCCCCCAAGGTTCGATTTTAGCTCCTATTTTATTTTCTATATCTATAAACAACATTATGAAAGACTTGCAAACAGCAGTGTACTCAGTTGCCCCTTCTATGAGCCAAGCCATTAATGAGCTTCAGATAGCATTTCATCAGCTTGAAGTCTCACTACATGAGCTAGTTCTTAATACAAAGAAAAGCAAATTCATTAATTTTTTTTAGGGCTCGTTCCCAATCCCCCGGTAAAACAAATCTCTACACTTTAAAATGGGACTCAATCGAAAAAAGTGTCCCCTTATAAGTATTTAGGTATCTGGTTTGATGAGAAACTTTCTTTCAAAGTACACATTGAAAATCTTGGAAGAAGCTGAAACTAAGGATAGGTTTTTCTTTTCGAAACAAGGCTTGCTTTAACATGTTAGCCAGGAAAAAAATTGTGCAGGCCACCTTTTTAAGTGTTTGGACTATGGTGATGTTGTCTACATGCATGCTGCCTCTTGTTCACTCCACCTTTTAGATTCTGTGTACCACAGTGCTCTACGATTTATAACCTACTCTGGTTACCGCACTCATCATTGTATGCTTCATTATTTGGTAGACTGGCTGTCACTAAGTCTCTGTAGACAACTTCTTTTGTATATTTTTGTGTGCAAGGCCATGCTGGGTAAACTCCCCTCTTATATATGTAACCTCCTGACGCAGATCTCCAGCAGTCTTCAGCTTCGCTCCACCAGGTGGCTTCATTACCAGGTTCCAAGGGTTTGCACTGAACTGGGAAAAAAAGGCCTTCTACTATGCTCCCTGGACTTGGAATAATCTGCAGAGCATTTTACATCCTAATAATCTAGTCCCCTTGGAAAAATTTAAAGCCATGTTAAAAGTCCATATAACTGAGAGATGCAACTGCCTTATTTGAGCTGGATTTAGTCTTTTCCTTGTGTGTTTGATGTTTGTATTCCCTATCTGTTGTGTTTTATTTCTATTTACACTGTAACTGGTGTGCTGTCTAGGCCAGGTGTCCCTGAGAAAAGAGATTTCAATCTCAAGGGACTTCCTGGTTAAATAAAGGATAAATATTTTTTTTAAAAATCATACAAAAGACAGAGGAGAGAAGAGGAGGGCACAGATGAAGAGATACTCTGAAGAAGAAGCGCTGCTGCAAGCCCCAGGAAACGAGAGATCTACAACACGGTCTCAAGCCCAAACTGTAGTGGAGCTGAGGAATCTGTAGACAGCTGGAAAACTACTCCTTGAATAGATGTGTTTTGTGATAGTGATAATAGCGGTTCATTTTCTCTGATGTTGCTTTTCAGAGCTGTGAAAAAAATCTACCAAACAAAGAACAGAGGCATTGTAAGATGTGCAACATGTTAAGTGTGACAAACAACACCACAACACAGAACAGCTCTGGGAAAGAAATCAAGGATATTTATACTTTGGAGTCAAAATCCCGATGACCTACATCTCCAGCAGTGTCTGCTTTTAAAGTTGAACGAAAGAAAATTCATCCACTAAGAAATCAGTGGTGTTTGTTTGGACTTGTGCTCTTATTTGGACAAAACTGTAATGACCAAAAAGAAGAAAATTACATTTTATTTATTGTTCTGCAGTGATAGTAACCCCTGCTTTACTGTTCTCCAGGGAGATGAATATTTGGTTCCAGCAGACACTGAACATCTGTGTGGGCGAGCACTAATATCACACCAATCCGACAGCCACACGCCGACGTTATTAGCCGATGATCATGTTGATTTAACACTATGTAAAATGTGTAAAATGTAAAAAGGCTCTGAAAGATTCCCATGTTAAGGACTTATGTGTGTTCATGTTATCTAACAATTCAGGAAAGCTGTATGATAACTAAGTTGGTTGTATGAGGGTTTAAAATATGGTGTAATTAGCAAAATTTCATTATATCCATTGTATTTTGGTTTAATTACACTGAACAATGGACTTTGGCTGACATGAGTCCATGTTTGCTTGGTTCTCAGGTACCTCCATATTATTAAGTGCCAAGTCGGATATATTGGACGTTTCAGAAAAATTCCACTTTCCCAGTCGTAGTTACAACATTGAGAGAACTTGTATTTATTGTAACTCCAATATGACACAAACATGGCATTAGTCCCATCTATGATTTGAACAGTCCCTACGTTACTGCGCTACTCTGTACGTTACTCTGTGTCATGATCCAAACAGTGTGAAGTCTGGAGGTCATAGAAATAGTTTCACAGTTTTGCTATTTGCTATCACCCAAAAAAGGGAAGGCTAACACTAGCTTGCCACCCCTCCTTTAATGTGAATGAAAAGTAGGCCTAATGTCTTGTGGGAATCAGTGCTAACATTAGCAAGCTAGGGTAACTACAGTAGTTTCTACTTTTCTAAGTGGCAGCTAGTTAGCCTACCTTGCATGTTTAATGTTAAAGATACAGTTAATAGCTATGGGGTTGTTGAAAAAGGGGTAAAAATGCCCTGTATCCAAGTTTGCAGGATGTATGATTATGACAGTCAGTAGCTCACTATAGAAGTTGACAGTGCGTCTCCTAGCAACGCCAACTCTCAGCTGTCAGTCAACCGCTGCCATGAGAAACGCCCAGACAGGCCTGAAGCTTAGTTTTCCATAAATATGTCCACAAACAATTTTATTCTCTTTTGGAAAAATGAAAAATGTGCACATTAGCTGTTGTACTACCATCATTATCGAAGAAATTTTGTCTTTACACTTTCATCAAAATGTCTTTGGCACAAGCAATGAAAAGGCTGAAACCTGAAATTAAATTACAACAGTCCAAATGAGACAGACTAAAAACAGCACTTTTAGCAGATTTTGTTAATTATGTTAAATGGTCCAAAATGGCGTAATTTTTATGACATTTAGATACCATTGTACCAATGCTACAAAAATACAACAAACGCTTACCTTCTGTTGATTTAGTGATACATACAACATCTGTAGTATAGTTCATTTAAAAAAATACAACTTTCAGCAAAAAATCTGTTAAAGCTGAGAAATGGATCTTTATCACATAAAATATATATTTTTTTGTGATTTTAACAATCTTGAGTGTATCTGTTACAAACTACAATCACCGTGACGTTGTTTCAATCACACTGTTTGCTAAATAGGGATATTTTCCTGACAGCTCGCTTTGCTTTGAATACAGCTATGACATTATGAATATATGCATCCTTGCAGTGCTCCTGTGTCTGAGAAGTAAGCCTAGGCTCTGTACCTTCTCCTGTCAACGTCTCCATCCCACAGGAATGCTCTATAAACAAGAGGTGTGTCTGCCCCAGGCTACACCTTTAATTGTTTTCTCTACTCACAGTACCCTGCAGACCACTCTCATACCTCCAATACCCTAAAATACTGCCAAGCACTAGATTGTTTCAATTTGAAAGGGTAGGAGAAAAACAAAAAGAGATTTATCCCAGTTCTTCTTTTTTTTTTTCTACATTCAGACTGGAGACACTTACCTTTGCTCACCTTTCATTTAGGCCTGTTAGATCTAATCCCATTCTCAGTTTAAATCTGTTCACTCATCATACTATTCAAAAGTAGCTCAACATTTGCATGTTACATAAAGAATTAACTGCATCATCATCATTATTCAAATATTACGTAACACAATGAGCTTTTGCCACATAATATCCAGCCTGAAGTCAAATGCACAACGACTGAGCAACATGTGTCCTTCTGTTTTTCATAAATCATCAGTGTGTGTGTGTGAGTGAGTGAGTGAGTGAGTGAGTGAGTGAGTGAGTGAGTGAGAGAGAGAGTGTGAATAACCTTTAGGCCTTTGGATACAGGTATGCTGGTTGTCACTCAGGAGGAATCCTTCTCTGCAGCGACATTCATAGCTGCCCATCATGTTGACACAAATCTGTTGGCATCCACCGTTGCCTTCTGAGCATTCATCCACATCTGCCGGGAGACAGACACGCAAAACATAATTAATAAAAAGCACTTCAAGACAGAACAAATGCTACACAGATTAATGTTTGTTGGAATGTTGTCTTGGATCAAATCGTAACCCAGTAAATTGACAACTAGCTGTAAATCAAAATCAAACAGAGATGACACATATACATATAATATGCACTTAGATAATTACTTCAGTAAAATGTTAGTCAGCCAGTCAGTCAGTAGAGCAAAAGTTATTCTTTTTAGGCTGTTCCAAACCAGCAGCTATTTTAGTTGTGACACAGCACAGGGAGTTATCACTGCATTTTAAATTTATGTATTGATTTTTGATGATATGCCACTGTAATTTATAACAAGAAGCAGCAGCAGCAGCTCTAGGCTGTACTCAGCCAAAGCAGTTCTTTCAGCTAAATGCTAATGCTTACAAGGCCAGTGCTGTCATGCTGATGTTTAGCAGGTATAATGTTTACCTTACCTGTGACTTTAGTGTGTTAGCATGTTAACATTTCCCTATTAGCATGAACAAAAAGTACAGCTGAGGTTAATGGAAATGTTATTAGTTTTGCAGGTATTTGGTCATGAACCAAAGAATGACAAATAGAAATTTTGACCTGCGTGATGGATGGATGGAAAGTTAAAAGATCACCGAAGTTATTATAATTCATCCTGAGGGAATCATGAATATATCTACTAAACTTCATGACTTTCAACACTTCAAACATATTGAAAATTAAATACAAATTAGGACATAAGCAGAAATTTGCTCTACTACAATTTTTTTCATCTGACTTAAAACATTTAGTTTCTAAAAGTGCTCATGGCATAAATTAATGTTTTTTAATAAATAAATTCATAAAAAATACAACAATATTTTTCAAAAGTGAGGAACTATTCACTTCCACAATCAAGGTAAAACAACCAGAGAAGCTGTGCTTTAAGTGCAAATGTCATACAAAAGAGAAACACAAGGCACATAAAAAATGTCTTTGGATATTATGAAAAGCCGGAGGAGTTTGTCTGCCGTCTGTGGAGGCCGTGTCTGTCTTAATGGTTATCTGACATGGCAGCACACCAGAGTTGCACTGAAAACCTCCAACTGTGCAGCGCTAAGCCATAAAAATGCACATGCAGCACAATCCCCTGGCAAGTGGGAAACCTGATCCACCTGGGCCAGAGTACCTGCTGATGACGAGTGTCTGTCAGCCCCATGACGGGAGGAATGCAGGGAGAGAGAGAGAGAGAGAGAGAGAGGGGAAGGAGGTGGGGAGGATGAGGAGGAGGGAGAGGGAGAGGAAAAGTAGAGATGGAAAGAGGAGAGAGTATGAGACATGAGGGGGGCGGGGGGGAAGGAGGGCAACAAGCAACCATGTGAATCCACCTCAAGTGCACACAAAGGAAGAGCATTTACCAAGGTGTCGCCTGGGGCCTCCCTCTGCCACAGGGCAAGAAAAGGAAAACTGACCACAAATGAGAGTTGCTGACTTCATTTCCACTGATAATGAATTACGCACTTCCAGCTGTTCTGTCCAAATGGCACAAAACTTCCCCCCCCCCCCCCCCATGTTATTCTGTCACTCCACAAAACGAATAAATGAACAGCAGAGGAACATCTATAAATCTTTTTCTATATTTGTTTATTTCCCAAATGAAAGATCTTGTATCATTTTTGCTGCTTTTATATGTCTGGCGGCTGCAGAGCTTAGCGGCCCCAGCCTAGCCTGTGCGTGACTGCACTGTGGCTCTGGAGGTGACACTCCATATTCTCTCTTCCCCCCGACCACACTGGAACCTTATCCATCCCTCTGCTCGATGCATCAATAATCTGCTGTATACACAAGGCTTTTTTTTTAATAAACCGTCATGCGAAACTAATTTACTGTCTATTTGTCCAGTCTGAGAAGGCCTCTAGATTAAGTTTCCTTTCTGGGGAATTCTCAGCCCAGCAGAGTTAGAAATTACACTTCACTCTGTCCTCTTCTTTTTCCACACAGAAATGCAGAGACATGTGGATGCACAGAATGTACAAACACACACATACAATGCACAAAGTGGCACCTGACTAGACAGAAACCTCAAGGGTTGATAAGTAGGTCAGTGGCAGGTAGCAGCCATGACCCTCGTCGGCTTGCCAAGTCCGCTGTCCTGTTCTCACATTCCATCACCCAAACTGTCTCTTTCCTCTAAAAACAACTTGTCACGTCAGTTGAGGTCGATGGGAAAAACATCACTCTGCAGGTGAAGCAGCGAAAAGTTAACATTTAGACTTTAAGTCAGGGTAAAAGGAGGACAACTTAAAAAAAAATAGCTGGGCAGCCTTTCATTCAACTGTGTGGTTGCCTTGGTGTTGACCTCACGGTCTCATCTCTCCGTCATCAAAGTGGCAGCAACAGAGAGAAGACCTGCCAGCAACCTACAGCTGCACCTTTGCAGATAAACTGTTAGCAGGCACTAAACAAGTCAAACTCCACAACTCCTAGAGGAAAACATTCTAACACATGCATAAGGTGTCTCTCTTTCTTTCTCTTTCACACACACGAACCCCAAAATTTCAAACATGTTAAGGCTACACAAATACAACAGTCCTCAACGCATACACAAAATACCTACAAGATACGCAACCAGCCTCAGAAGGCCTGGGGGAATTCTCTTTCCATACCCTCAGCGCATCAATGAAGGTTTCATTTCCTGATACCTTCATCCCTCCAAATGAGGCGTCGCCTGTCAGTAGATCTCTCCTGTTTAAATAGCTCCCATAATTGCCTGTGTTGTGTGCTGGGCAAGGCTGGCGTCCAAAGCAAATATTTCCAAGCGGAAAGGGGTTCTGGCATGGCCAGGAGAAGTGCTCATGTTATTTGGACTTAAAACATTTTTTTTAAATTCTCTTGAGAGGATGGAAAAAAATGTCTTAATCAAGTTAAAAGGGCTGCCTCACTTCTGAAAAATGATACATGTCTCTGCTCTATCCCTGCTTCACTCGAGGAGACGAAGGGAAAAGGAAGGTTCAAATGGAGAGAGATTAAGAGATTGGTTGTGTTTGCGGAGGCCATGTCCGCTGGTTTCTCAGATAGCCTTGACTGTATATATAACATTTGGCCTTGCGCAGAGCTTTAGAGCCATGTAAACATGGCGGTTGCCTTACAGAAACTCCTGAACCCTTATTTTGGAGAAACTCTTTCGCTGAACCTTTTTTTTAAAAAAAAAAAAAAAAAAAAAGGTTCAGCGACTTAGGGGGCATTTATTACTGACCCAGAGTTTTTTTGCAGGGGGAGCGAGTGAAAAACTACTGCTGTCTGTCATCAAAGCTGTCCATGCATCCATCCCACTGCTTGGCTTGTGTCTGGAACAGACAGAACTGTCTCTGCGGTCTAGACAGACCAGAGACAAGGAGGTGAGTGGACGGACACTGGCCTCTTTGGGCATTTCATTTACAGGACTTGAGGAGGCAAACACTCTTTAATAAGGCAGCAAATCGGAGCCATGTGCAGATGAACAGGCACCAGTTTGGCTTCGCTGAGCATCAGCAAGGAAGGGGTGGCACATACACAGAGAGCTCCAATTAGAACAAGATCCTTTCTTATTTTAAACAGCATTTGCTTTTTTTTTTCTCTGTCGCCTCTAGAGTTCAATGACACAGCACATTTCTTCACCCACTTCACTGAACAGTGACTACAGCGCCAGGTTTGAACCCGGCTTGAGAGGACAACTCAGAACACAGACGATGAAACAGACTTTTTGTTAACAACATTCAGCTTTAGTCTTACACATGTCAGCTGAGGTTGTATGAATTGGTATGTTGCAGGAAGTTCTGATCTTTCATCTACAGAACACACTCTTAAATCATTGAAATGTGTCTGACTATTGCAAACTGGGGGTTGATGTATGAAGATACTAGCTTTGAACAATTTATTAGCTCCAGCGCTTCCAATCCGCCTGGCCCACTGTGTCTAATACAGCTAACTGATTCACATCTGCTAAGCAAACATGAATAAAATCTCTGTTTACTGTAGCATTTCATTCTTAAATCAGCAGTGAGGGTTGATTTTTATGCTATTACATAAACAAACTAATACAGCTTTGATTGAACTCAGATTTTTTCGACTTTGGGCCCGTTTCCCAGGTAACCGTTTTGGTAAATAAGCACAGACTTCGATTCCATGTCCAATCTCTTGCTGAGTTTTTTCCTAGATGAAAAACTATGAGCTACGATCATGTGAAATGGCATTTCTCCATTCCTCCAAAACAAGTCTGGAAGTATTTTAAAAACAAAACCCCAGGATAAGTGTTTGGGTGGACAGCCTTATGCCAAGGAGACAAGAGGCCTTGCACTGACGTCTGATGGCTCCCAGTCTGCTCGATGCTTACATCCCTAAGCCCAATCTCAGGCTTGAGTTTCCCCTAAAGCCCTGCTGCCAGTGGAGCTCAGCTGGAATTGTTCATTTCATGGTGGATGGGACTGAACAATCCTGAGAGAAGACAGAGAGAGTGTGTTGATATAGACTTCAGGAGCCGGCTAATGCACCAATCTCAAATCCGTCCTTTAACTCATCACTCCAGCTCCTCTCCTCTGAACTGTGGAAACCCAATCCGTGCATGTCACAACAAAAGCAAAGTGACTGCTCACTGGGGAGAGAGCGGGGTATTTGCATCTGCAGTAGGGAAGTGAGGAGGGTTAGTGCTAAGCCCCGACAGTGTCTGTACTTTCCTGAACCCCTCTGGGTATGATGGGAGAGGGGTTAACCAGATCATCATCGCCCTGACTCATACCTACATATTCAGGAGTTAAAGGATAGGTTCACAGTTTTTCAAGTCTGTCTTAACAACATTCAGGTGCCCAAACGAACATGTTTTTTTGTTTTGTTTTGTTTTGTTTTGCTGTAATCATTCCTCCTGTTCATACTGGCCAGAGATTCCTTCATGATGCACTTTCAATGTAAGTGATGTGGTGAGTGGTGGACAAAATCCACAGCCCTCTTTCCGTAAAAAAAATGTATTCAAATGTTTATTTGAAGCTAATATAAGGCTTCAGCAGTCCATATTATCAAATCAATTCAATCTAAGTTGCTGTGTTTTAGTGCCAAATTCCCTCTTTTTGTTACCATCCTTCCACTGCAGCTCAAAAGGGAAACATACACAAATCATGACACAAAGAGGGAATTTTTACTAAAAAGACTAACTGTGGGAGATATCCATTCTATTTGACTAACTCAGATGGGTGAAGCCTCATATTATCTTCAGATAAACGTTTAAATACATTTTTTGCTCAAAACAGGGACTGTGGATTTTGTCCCCCATCACTTACATTGTAAGTGCATTTGGAGGGGGATCTTCTAGCGGTCAGTAGGAAGAGGAGGAATGATTACAGTGAGCAAAACCTGTTTCAATGAGCCAATGGCACCTGGCTGTTGTTTTCAGACTGACTCGAAAAACTGTGAGACTATCCTTTAAAAGGTGGTAGTTAAAGGCACCTCATCCAGGCTAGAATCAAATGTTTTCTGCAAAAGTGAAGAGGTGCAGAAGTTATCATCAATGCCTTGGAAGAGTGGCCAATGCACTTAAAGGGAATGCATTTAAGAGCACAGCAAAGGCTGCAGAGCGTATCAGTGTAACGCTCTTTGATGACTACTTTTTCCATCAGAACCTGGTCAATAATACATCAGGCCTGGAACCTCCTGTTTGATTAGCCACCCTTGCAACATGATCCCCAAGGATTACAAGACCTGGAATACAGGTTCAGCCAGGAGACAACTCAGAGACTTTATGGTAGATGACAGGTAAATCTTTCCTATCAAAGAATCTGAGGGACATTTGCAATGCGATTGGCAAAACAAAACAACGTCACTATAAAATTGCAACCATTAGCAAAAAACTAAACAGTGTCAACTGACGTGACCTTTTCTTAGTTTCTTCTTCAAAGCTGTTCTTCGAAAACCCCATTTCAAAGCTGTAATGACATTGCTTTTGTGTTATAGATCAAGTTACGTCTTTGGGGAAGGTTAAAGTAAAAGGGCATTCATTTCCCTATAGATTACACAGGGAATTGAGCTCTGCTGAATCAATACAAACCAAATCAGTGTTGGTCAATAGAAATCAAAGGAACATGGCCTGTTAAGCTGTGTGTGTGGAGCCCCGAATCAGTTCTCTGGCAACATGGAGCAAAATGTCTTGACTGACGGAGCAGAGAATGACGAATATAAGTAAACAATGTACTGACAAAAGCTTATCCTTTACAGCATGGTGGCACTCTGTTGAACATCTGTAATGTCTATTTCAAGCTCGTCTTTGTTTCTCCCAGTGAGTCACGCTCACGGCTGCATGCGATTGTGGCATTACCATTTTTTATGGGAACAAAAGAAATATCGTTATTTGTGTCTTTTAGTTCCAGATAGAATCGAAATGTTGCGATTTGTGGTTGCGCGGACGGGGAGTATTTGTGCAGATGTTTATGATATTAAGCTACTTGAGAGAGTTTAACGTACTAGCAATGATAAGAGGATATTTAGGTTTCTGAAGGACCTCAACCAAAACACGTAGGTCATAAATGTGGGGACGGTGGTGCTACAGTGGGGAACTAATAGCCTTCCTGCATCTGGTTTTCATTGTAAAGAGGATGTGTGTTTTGGATTAAATTGACATTGATTCCTCTGTTTTTCCTAAGACTCTAAAAATCCTTTACAGCTTTGCCATGAAAGAGGTGTGGTGATTAACTACCGCCCCTCCCTCACCTCAGCAACATAATAGTCATGACAGTTATAAAAGATGTAATCGGGTTCTTATATGCTTCACTACCTCTCTTCAGTGTGAGTTTTGAGTGGGTACAATAGCTCACTGTGAGGTAAATTATACAGTGAGTGACATCTCACTCCACACAGACAGGAGCAGCGTGCTGTGATATTGCATTGCTTCCACTTAGCTGACTTCCTGACATCTTTGTGGGGTTTAGGGCAGACAGGGGAGAGACCTCAGAAACCAGAGCGTCCCCGGTGAGGCGCACGAGGCAGCGTTCTGCTTCATGCTCCGCCGCCTTCTGCCACCGCCCAGTGTCATTATGCTGCCAACACATCCAATTACAAGGAGTCGTGTGGCACGTGCGGCGGTGAGCAAACAAAGAATACATCGACAGGGATGCGTGTACTCTGGCCGAACTCGTGTCCCTGAGCTGACAGTCAGACAGACCCATGCCTACTGACAAGAACCAAGCCTTAGGGGGCTGAAAACAGGAAGTTATATACACACAACTGCGAGTTTCGACTCTGCTGAAATCATGAAAAACAGAGGAAATAATACAAAATTGCTGGAGCTTTGTCAAAGAACAACATGGGGTAAATCCAATGAGAAGCACCTTCAGGATCTCAGACTCTAAACTCGGTGTGAACTTTTGAGGATCAAGTGGATGTCTCCTCCTCTGCAGCCTCGGGCACATCTGGTCTATAAGGGCTCTGAGGGTCTGACCTCGTCTGGGAACCAGCTGCTTAGGCTCTCCACTCCAGGGCCAATGAGACTAATCTTTTCTCAGGGGCCAAAAAGGAGCTTAAACCTGGAAGAGGAAGCTGGGGCCTTAACATGAAACCTCGGCTATACCTCTTCCTTTCCTCTCTTGTGTTTGTGCTGAGGATTATTCCCTTAGCAGAGCAGAGCAGGGGCATTAGAGTGAGTTAAATTCTCTAGAAAAAGAAGTCTTTAGAGTCCTTTCATGTCTCAAGGCAAGAGGTGGATTTGTACTTGACAGCTACATACATACCATTCAGTGTGTCTTTATGCCATGTTTGCTATGCTGAGATTAAAAACATTTACTCATTTAATAATTAGATCGATATCTTCACAGGAATATAAGAGTATTTCGGAGAATCTCGAGCCTTCCCGTTAAGTCTCCGCCCTTTTGCATGCAGGTCATTTGCGGGAAAAATAAAACATGGCAGAAGAAGAAAAAACTTGGAGCTCCCACCGTGTTTGATCGTGTGTGTTTCACGATGACAAATTATATCAAAGAGATCGATGGATGCAGCTCTGTTTGATGCAACAGCAGCAGCCACACAAGCATATATTGCAATTACACACCTGCACGCAAGGCAGGAGCTGATCCGCGGCACAGCAAATGATCCACGCACTACTGAACGCTGTTGCTAAATGGCTTGGAAAATAGCCCCGTTTTACACTGTAGATACAAGTGTATGAGTAAAAAAAAAAGAGAGGAGAGAGTGAGGGAAAGGGAAGAGGAAAAAGACAGAAATACGGTAAGAGTGAAAGAAAGAGAGAACCTGAGACATTGAGGGCATTGTCAAGTCAGAACAGGTTTATTATCGATCTAAAGATGCGAGTGTTTTCCATTCCAGCGTACCGTAATCCCAGCATTACATGCAGTTCATCAAGTGAATGTGGGATTGATATGAGTGTGTTGCTTTGTGTGCCCGCATGTAAAGGCCCTTTCACAGAGAATCATTGTTAAGTACTGATAAGTTTTTCTGTCATCACTTCACCTCAATCTGAGATCCTCTATAGCAAGTCGCCAGTTACTTTCCTCTACAACAAACTCACAGCAGCTTCCAAAGCCGGGTAAGCCGAGTTTGCATCATGCTGAACTTGTAACCAAGAGGGAGATGATTTCTGAGGAGCAGCAGGGTTTTGACTTGGGGGTTTCAAAACAAAACAAAAGAATGTAAGTTGGGTGGATTTGGGAGAAGGAGCAAGACAGAATGACAGAAAAAAGGGGGTGGATGGGTGGATGATGTCTATGTTTAGCAGCTCCCAGCAGCAGGAAGAGCTGTTTTTTTTTTTTTTTTCCTTCATTTCATAACCTTTTAAGTGTAATACGTTCTCTGTGAGGCTAATATGAATGGCACACTGGTGAAATATTAAACCATGGGAAAGTACTTTCGGCTAACGGCTCACTCAGAGCTCCCAGCTCTTCAGAGTCAAGCTCTTTATAAATTTGCCCTGTTTTTATTCTTTTTTTTTTTGTGCAAGATGAGTGATAACAAAAAAACATATATGACACGGGACAGAACAAACGGGAGAAGCAACAGAAAGAGACAATAACCCAAATAAAACAACAACATGAAAAAAAACAATATCTAAATAAAATATTGGCTTATTACTAGATGCATGTGTGAGGATATTAAGAAGAAGAAGAAGAAGAAAAAGAAGAAGAAGAAGAACAACAACAACAACAAGCTGTTGGGGGGCATCTCTGATTGGGTCTCAAGGACAAAGGGGTGCCAGGGTGAAACCAGGATGGGTCAGGACAGCTGGGCCAGGGTAGAATTGTATTATTTATTTATTTTGTATTTGTATTTATGTCTAAGTTATTAAACTCCCCTTTCTCTCCTCCTCCCGATTCCTTGTTCTCATTACACTCTCCTGCTTTAGGTCACTCGCTGACCTGTAGGAGGTTGACTGCCTTCAACTCCTACAGGAGGGGTCTGTTCATTTGAATATGAGGAGCATCTTCCTATTTGAAGGGCGGTTAAATGGGGATCAGGCCCTCAGACACCAAACTGTCCAAACCAGTCAGGATCAATGAGCCCCCTCAGCCACCTGGGCCCAGTATGAGATGGTCCCGTCATGCAGAGCTGTCTTTTGGTTTTAGAAAATGAAAAATGATATAAAATAGATAAATAATGCAAAACAGTTTGGAAATAAAATAAGTAAATTAGATATAAGAAAGAAAGAAAGAAAGAAAGAAAGAAAGAAAGAAAGAAAGAAAGAAAGAAAGAAAGAAAGAAAGAAAGAAAGAAAGAAAGAAAGAAAGAAAGAAAGAAAGAAAGAAAGAAAGAAAGAAAGAAAGAAAGAAAGAAAGAAAGAAAGAAAGAAATGGGTTGTTGAGTCAGCATGTTCGGTGCAGTTTATGGCCTGAAAGTGAAGTCTGTTGTGCGAGTTGTCTGGTAGTAAATGAAAATAATTCTTATCAGATTCATTCATTATTCAATAATAATAATATCAAACAAACAATCAAAGCAAAGCAAATCAGCAAAACAAAACAAACAAAAATAAATCTCATCAATATCATCGTTGACATCTTATCAACATGTGTACTAACAATAATAGTAATAATCATCTGTATAAAAATCTACATCATAGTACTATTGGGGATAACCAGTGTAATATTTTTAAGCATAATAGTAATCATCATATTATCACCAGCATCCATATTGTCCTACCAATAATAATCTATATAATAATCATCATCATCATAATTCATTATCAAAATTGTGCAATATTAATAATAGTATTGTTTAATAGTAATAATCCCGTCATCATCTTCATCCCACCAATATTAGTATCCATAATAGCCAGTAATAGCATTTGTGATGATGATAATGTTATCATCACTAAACAACAGCAATAATAATAATAATAATAACGATAATATATCAGCATCAACAACAACAACAATTATAATTATTGCCATCATCGTCACCATTACAATAATAACACTAGCAACTATGGACCAATAATGAGATAATGATACACTACCTTTAATTATAATCATTGCTGCGTTAGGTAAAGATTGGGGTTAGGTCTTTAATAATAATAATAATAATAATAATAATGACAATAGCAATAATAACAACTGTAATAAAACCAATATCATCAAAATGAGGATGATGATAGCAGCAACAGCAACAATAATGATAAACAATAGTAACAATAGTAACATAATAATAACATCACAACAATGAGGATGTTAGTAACAATCAATGATAGCAGTCATAGTACTGGTAATAGCAACAGTGATATAATAATATAGTATTAATATCGTAATAAAAATAAATAATAGAAAAAAGATTACACATATCATCTCAATAATATACAAACAGTAGTATTGATAATAATGAAAACAATGACAATGTCATTGATAGTAATAATAATAAAACCATCACCACTGCTACTATCACTACTACCAACGCTATTAATAATAACGATAACAAAAACAACAATACTAGTAATATTACTAATATACTTTAATTTGCTAGTTTGCCTGCCTTTTTTTCCTCTCCTCCTTTCCTCCCCTCTCGTATTTATCTATCTATTTTTTATAGTCCTTTAATACTTTTTATGGATTTGTGGAGATGCGCGTAGACTCGGCCCTCAGGTATGATAGGGTTTCAACTGAGAAGAGTAAGAAATTCTAGGTTTTATTGAAGGCTGATATATTGCCTTTGTAAGAGGCTGTCATTTTCTCTATTGAGATGAATTCTATGAGAAGATTGGTCCAGTAGTTGATGTGTAATGATTGCTTTGAATTCCAAGTTTAGCAGAACCGTTTTCTTGGCAACAGTTAGAGATTTGAGCAACGGGTTTCTGTATTCAGTTGAGGGGTTGTTTTGTGTGATATCTCTGAGCGGTCAGAGGGATGAAGATGGTGGGATTCTGGAACCAAATATACAGGAAAGTTTTTTTCGTGACTGCTATCCAAAAGGAGTGAACTGGTTAGCATGTCCAGGTTGCATGAAAGTAGTCGTCAGTGCTACATAAAGTGTAGTTTGAACAAGTGTCTGTGTCAGTTAAACCCATTTTCAGCATTTTTTGTTGAGTGATGTAAGTTCTATGGATAGTTTTATACTGTATAAGTTGTAAACTTGTGTTACTCGTCATAGAGAGTAACACAGATTTGTGTCCAGATGTCGGGGTTGGGAGGGATAGACAGGTAATTTTCCCATTTAGATGAAAGTTATGGCTTATTTTCAAATAGATGATGAAGGTGAGTGATTCCTTTGTGTTGCCATGTGGGAAAGTGAATGGGAGCGTTGCCAGGCAGGAAGTCAGGGTTGTGCCAAATTGGGGTGCACTTACAGGATGATTTAGTGATTTTGTTAGTTTTCCACCAGGCTGTCAGACTTGTTAAGATTACTGTGTTTTTGATGAGGTTGAGTTTTTTTAATTTATTGGAGTAGGATTGGGAATGTTCTAAATCTATCCATGAGTTATTGTGTTTGGGTTGTCAAATCCATTTAATTAGGTGTTGTAATTGATTTGTTGAGGAAGTAGAGTGGGAAGTTTGGTGCTTCTAGGCCACCTTGAGATTTCTTCTTCTTTGTTGAAAATGAGATTTTAAATTTTTTTTTTATTTGTTTCATTTTAAATTCACCTCTTTTCATCCGACTAATTAAAATAAGACACCCTGTTTCCTTTTGTGAAAACACATTTGGAGGCTACGTGCTATGTGAAATGAGGAAATAGATAATATCTCACGCATCAGTCTAAGAAGAGCTCAATTCAGCCCCCAAACATAAATTAGCATATATGATGTGACATCAGACATGCAGAGCCAAGAATTTATGCAACCACATGGGTTATGTCAAGCTGAGTGTGAAATCTGATGCATGCAGGTTAATGTATACGTTCTCCTGAAAAAAAAGCCCCTTATATAACAACGTTTTACTGCATAATGAAGAAAAGGACAAGTTAGCTACTGAAAGTCTAGAAAAACAGTTTAACACACACACACACACACACACTCACCTAGACAATTGTGCCCATCATGTGCCAAGCGGAAGCCATCATAGCATGTGCACCTGTAATTTCCTGGGATGTTGATGCAGTCGTGGACGCAGCCACCGTTGTATTCAGTTGCACACTCATCCACATCTGCAGAAAGAAGATACACAAGGATCTGAGAGCAGATACTTCAATAACTCAATGTAATCAAGATCCCGTTAAGAGTATGTAGCGGCAGCCTTGAAATATGTGACCACAATTAGGCTATTGTGCACAATTTCAGGGAATTAAAAGATCTGTTTTGTTTCATTCATAAGAGCACTTATGAGGCAAACAGGAATGAGACAACAGCTGTGGTAATTAGTTGGTTCACCTGTTTCTGATGTAACTTGGGTTTATGCCAGGGCCTCACTTATATAGTTTAGTTTTTAAAGCCTATTACTGATAGCCAAGATTTTAAGCCATATTTAATATCCTAAAATTTACTTTCATGCCAAGATATTGCTTTTTCCCCTTGGAATTTTATTACTGGCAGGATGGGAAAGTCTCTGAAACAGCATTTTGTCCAACACAGGAAACCTTCTACCATGACGCAGAGAATGAAGTCAATGGTGATATTTGCAGCTAGTTATATGGTACCAGTCAGGACACACTTTATCATTCAAGTGAATGGTAAGGTGTGTCCAAACATTTGACTGGTACTGTGTGTACGGAAAAGTCAGGATTCATTTTTACATTTAAAGGCTTACCAGAAAGAGTGCTGGTAGGAAAATTACACGATGTTATGCTTATGTGTGTAGCTGTTGTCATAGAGGAATCTCCATTAAATTAGTACGCACATTATTGACATTACAGACTGAATGGTAGATATTTAATAAAAGACAAATATTGACCATCAGACCGATAAAAATCAATCTAAACCTAAAGTTCATCAGTTCTAGGAGCTAAAACTGAAGACATGTGACACATAAATGAGACAGCAAAGGCAGGGGGATAAAAAGAGATTGCGGATTGGTATGACAGCCTGAGTGGAGTTGTCTGTTATGGTTATGTTGATGGATTAGGGGGCTCGTACTAAGGAGACCCAGACAAGGTGGACTGAGAACAGTGCGCACCCACTCAGCACTTACAGGCCCATTTAGGGCCGATGATCCTGGTCGTTCAGCTCCTCTTTGAGGCTGCCTTACTCTGGGCTTAATTGGACTTGACAGCAAAGGGATGGGACTGAAACAAAGAACACTCTACTGCTCCCTGCTTCTCCACTTCCCACACATTTCTGTCATTCCCCGATCACAGCACACAATCACCCATCACTTCCCTACTCCTCTCTAAAACTGAAACACTCACAGCGTGTTAACACAAAAGTGTTTCTCCCTCAATAGCTTTGAATTGGTTTTGATTCAATGCTTGTCACATTCCATGTCCAGTATTGTCCCTTCATATCTGCAAGATGTGAATTTGTTTTTTATACAAGCATATATACTGTGTTCAAAAAAGAGATAGATTTTTGGCTGAGTTTTTTTGGTTTATTGACAACATACTAATAAATGATAAAATACAATGTAACAGAGTTTGCCAGGAATAGAGCGATAAGGTCCTAGACTTCATTCATCACTGTCATTGTCCCTGGTGTTTTCACTGTCCACTAATTTAAATCATAAGAGAAGAAAAATCTATCTCTTTTTTAAGAAAACGACAAAACAGAACATAAAAAAACAAAAATTTATTATTATTTATATGTTAAGTATAAAAAGATAGCAAATGTTTTAAAGACATAAACCAATAATAATGAAAGCCAGTATGAAAAACTATTGGGATGGCAGAATTACATTGAAATGTAATTACCAAAATCAATCAAATTAAAATGAAAATAAAGTGAAACTTTTTTAAAATCAAGTGACCTTCAAAAATTCTGTTTACATGTATCTTAGGTGGTGCTCTTAAGGGGGTTTATTATCATATTTTGCCAGTTGAAGCTCCTCAGACAAACTTATCTTCACAAGACTACGGCCCCGTTTCCCAAAAGATCATCTTAGCCTTAAGGTGGTTAAGATGAGAAATGGGGAATTAAACAGTGGAGGTCCTATTTCATGATAACATTGTGTTTCAACTCATACAGACTTGCTTTACCTAATGGTTGCACTAAACCAAGCCTTTTGATCAACCACTAAAACCTAAAGATCTAATTTGAATCAGACTGTTAAAGGAAATGTTAAAGCAGTAATGAGGATTCAGTCAACTAGCATGTGAACTCTGTACAATTTGGAAAGATGAGAATGGTTTTCTTCTACATTGTGTTTATGCTTATGTCCTCATACTTCTTTTAACAAATAGGTGCATTCCACATGTACACTCCTCAAATCTTACCGCCAGTTACTAAAACATATGCTTGCTTTTGAATTTTGCTTTACAAGTATATCAGCCTTGAGGAGCCATCAGCTAACCTTCAGTTCAATGGAAACCCAACCTGGCACATATTTTACAATAGATTCAATAAAGCAAACTTTTATGACCTGCAGGCAGGAGGCCATGAAAAACACTCGGTCAAGTAAATGAAAGAATAATAATAGTAAGGAAAAAAAATGACATTGTGAAGTATGGTTTTGTAATAACACTAATAAAAATTGTGGGATATAATGATCCGGAGGCTTTGGGCACATTGAAAAAGGCAAGAAAAACAGACTCGTGTCTGACAGTCTACAAGGCCTCTGGCTGTGGAAATATCCCTGACTGCTTGGCAGGGCTTCTGACTGCCGTTTCAGCCACTATCTTAATTCTCTCCTCTAACATGTGTAGGAAATTTACTGCTTCATTTCATCTTGTCACAAAGGAGCACTCTGCACCTGGCTTTCCCCTTCCACCGTCCGCTGCTCTCTCCCTCATCTCTCCTCCCTCTTCAGGAGAGTCTTAAAACTAATGAGTTATGTTGAGTGAGACAGAAGCTCTTATCAAGCCTGTCATTGGCCTCAGGGCTTACGTTAATAGAGATAAGACAAATCAACGTGAGAAATGCAGCTTTTACTTCAATTTACTGTAAAAAAAAATAAATAAATCCTCCCCATGCTCCCACAGACAGGAGTAAAAGTTTGTGCCTCCAAACCACAGGTGAAAATGAGCGCATTAATTCAGTGAGACTTTTACCTTCACAATGTTTGCCATCCCCTCTATAGCCTGACTTGCAGATACATTTGTATGACTTCAGGGTGTTCTGGCAGATGGCATCGATGCTGCAGTTGTCAAGAGCCTCTGCACACTCGTCCACATCTAGAAAGGAAGAAAAAGGAGGGAGGAAGGGGGAGACGGTTAGTTGATGAAGCTAAAACACTCTTGATGACGGTTTCACATTTATACCACAAATAATACAGACTTTGTCAATATCAAACTTCATGCAATTGATTTTGACCACTCCAAGTAAAACACCAAATACAAAGACACACAAAAAGAACTGTGAAAACTAAATCATACTGCCATGATTGTGAGGTGAAACTGGGTTAAACTGGCGGATAATTTGGAGAACCTTTGTTCCTAAATGATGTACAAAACCCCTCATTTGTAATCAAAACTAAATACCCACTTAACTGATTGTGCTGAAGTGACCTGATGAACTGGACATGTATCCCTAAAAAAAGGTCAAGAAAACTCTAACAGCCTGAATAACAAATGGAAAATTTTCACAATTGCATCTTGGGACACCCTGGCGGTCCAAGTATTAAGGTACTAAACGTGACCCACAACCTCCCAGGTTAGGGTCCATTCTGTCCCCTCATTTCACCGTTATTTTTCAGGCAAAAAAAAGCTTTGAGCTAAATGCTTAATGCTACATAGTCTCAGCATGCTAAGACATTGCTTAGATGTTTGTTTAGAAGGTGTAATATTAACATTATCACAATCTTAGTTTAGCATGTTAGCATTCTAATATTTGATAAAGATTAGCACGACTTAAGACAAAGCTGAGGCTGATGGGAATGTCATTCATTCTGAAGCTATTTAAAAAGCATTGGACAAACTGAAATTTTGACCTGAAGGTGGTGCTATAGGAAAAGTTGGGAGATCACGTAAATCATTAGGATTCATCCCCCCGGCACCATAAATGTCTGTACAAAATTTCATGGTAGGCTAATTCATCAAGTGGTTGTTAAAATATTTCAATCTGGACCAAATTACTGGACCAACTGACAGACTGACATTACCATCCCTAGAGTCATCAATCAACCCAAAATAATACTGAAAATGCCTTTTGACAAGCAGCCTTCATTCAGCTAAAAAACAACAATAATCCAGTTTTCAAAAGGTAATGTACAGTACGAACTTCAATCAAAGCGGGATGTCAAAGTGGAAGACTAACCAATGATATTCATGGTTGACTGTACTCAGAGTCCTAATAACTGGTATGGGCATAGATAAAATAGTTCAGCATAAAAGTAACTGTTGTGTATCTGCTGCAGTTCGAATTAGAAAAGAGAGAAAAGATAAGAATGGAAATGGATTTAACCAGAAGCATGATCAGGTTTGCCTTCATGGAGCCCCTAATCCCACCAGTTAACTAGCCCAGGTGTTTAGGATTACCCCCCTGCACACAGGGGAAGGGCAGCTTAACAAGGTTTACATAGCTTCCAATATCCACTCTTATCACAAGCCCTCTGCAGGAGCCGGCTGATCCCACTGGGAAATGACCTGCAACCTAAACCCCTGAGCTTAGCATATAGGCTATATCTAACTATTCCTGAAGGACATGGAGTCTGCTGTGGAAATGAGGACAGTGACAATGCAGAATGCATGAAACTGTGGGGAAAATCTGTATCACAAAATCTACCTGTTCCAAGGGTTTTGAATGCTTTTTGGCGAATTTAGTGGAAACAACACAATAGCAGTTTAGTAATGCTGGTATTACGCCAGTGAGAACACAAAGCTACAAGGCCAGACACTAGTTGGAGAGTCCAGTATTCAAACCCATTCTACAGTCTAATGTAAGTTTATAATTCCACTAAAGTTTCTATTTGATGATTGTGTGAAATGTATTAAGTTTCTGAATAAAGGTTAGGTTTAAAAAGACTGTTCACAGCCATATGCTAGTGGCTCTGTAACATTTGCTAATTAGCACAAAAAACAAAGTAGTACAGCAAAGGCTGACGGCAATGTTTTGCAGGTATTAAATTAGAATTTTAACTTGATAATGGTGCTAGTGGAAAAGTAAAAGTGTCACCAAAGTTACTGCAATTCATCCAGTGGGAAAAAGCAATATCTGTACAAAGTTTCATGGCAATTTATTCAATAGTTTTTTGAGATGTTTCACTCAAAACCCAAAAGTCAACCTCATGGTGGTGGAAAAGTCAGTAGGCTTCATCCTCTGGAGACTGAACACATAGTCAGAGGAGATGTGTACATTGAACTCTTTGTCACTCGATACAGAAGTTGAGCATCAACACTGGACTTTTAAAAATTAAGTGACACCAGCTAAAGTGTTTTCAAACAGCACTATTAGCCTAATCCTTTAATAATCTCTCAGCTTTTATGTGTCTGAATAGCATTTTAGTTTCTGTGCAACATGGCATTAGGTAAGCACCTGAGGTAGCTGAGACTCTCTTGCTAAGTTTCCATGAAGCTATTTAGGGATGCAGGAGCTCCCCGGGCCCTGTATTGATTTATATTATGTGAGAAAAATATGAATTCTCCTGACGAGCAGCCTGGGTCCTTTCTCCTCACCAACTGTCTTCCAGGGTAAGAGCAGGGAAAGCCATGTGAGTAAGTGTTTTTCAATAGAGGAGGTATTAATCACAACAAAATATCTGTCTTATTGTCAGGTTTCTTGGAGCCAAGTCTCTGTGATAATTAATATTCATTATGACAGAAACTCAAAGCATCCCTCTTTCCTTCTTGTTATTAATGTTCTCATCTGAAGCATTAGTTCACTTTATCTTTCCAGTCTGCAAGGTTGCCGTCTCTCTCTCACACACACACACACAAACACACACACACACTCGCTGGCTCACGCTCAAACTTTTCAAACATGCCTGAAGTCGGAAACTGCAATTATGATTTAAAGATTGACTGCATAACACATTAGCTGAAAGGTTAGTCTGTGTAGCTGTGATATTCTTTCACAGTGAAGAAATTAAAACATTGCATGCCGTGCTATGGATCATAACTTCAGTAAAATTTTAAATGATAAAACAGCTTGCTGCTCTATTTAGGGTTTTTATACAAAAAAAAAAACTAAACTGGTGAAATTATGTAACTAACTGCAAAACCTGCTCCTTCCTCAAGAACTCTCCCTCCAACCAATTCAAAGAAAGATGTGAAATCTGTTCTACAGCTACATCTTAGCACAAATATTACAACTTTTAACTTCCTTTGCAAACTGTTTGCCTTCAATGAAAAACTTATTTACCAAGATCCGGAAATTAACTGCAACACAATGTGATGTACAATGTGATGATCAAACACTAATGTCTAATGAACATATAAGTCTCCCACATTCTTGTTGCCTTTATGTGTGAGCTGCACAAATTATGTAATCCTGGACCACAAACTACAACAGTATTCTGACAAAATATTGTTTAAAAAATCCACCCATAATAAGTTACTGGGATTGTTCCAGTGGACACATGGACAACAAAAAGCTAAATGTGCTGGTGTTGTTGGAAATCCAAAATGCTTTTGCCATGGAAATAAACATGTCAGAATTAATACATCCTCCGGTTCAGTCTTGAGAGAAAAAAAAAACGCAGCGTGTTCAGTAATGCTGCTCTGGTAATTGACTCATGCCTAAGATGAAAAGATTGTGTTTTTCATTGAGAGTTTCTTTCATTCTTTTGTGTTGAGGAATCGCAGTTGTTGGGAACAAGTTAAGGCAGCGGAGGATGAAGCCGGCGCTTCGAGACAAGGATGAATAAACAAAGTCAAAACAACAAAAACCAAAGAAGAAAGAGATGTTGGGCAATGCCCAAATGTTTAAACAGTTTCCCCGAGGGAATGTGTCATTCTGGATATTGCTGCTGCAGCTCTCCTCTGGTTCATGTACTTTAGCATATTAAAGCCACAAATAGCTTGAGTCTGTGCTTAAACCCGCTGACATTCTCGGAATATTGAATTCAATGATTCTGTTGGATGAAACCAAATCGTACAATGAAGCATGTTTTCTCTCCCCTGAAACCATTTCACTTCATGCTCCGTTGTATGCTCAATAAAACTTTAAACTTTGCAGTGTGTCAAACTTCTAAATCCCTAAATGCATTGTTGCATGCTCTTGACTCAGCAAAGCGGATTTTAGGTAGAAGGGAGAAGGGATGCAAGGCTAGGTGGGCTTATACATAGGATTTAATATTATTTTATTAAATTTGTCGGATAAAACATCCCAACGTCTTCACGAGTAGTTATTAGGTTAAGTTATTCTGAAAAGCCATTAGTCCATTTGGACTTTGATTTTATTTCAAAGTAGTCCCCACATGTAAGTCAGAACTGCCGGTTAAGGGCTGCTGGCCATGGAGGTGAGACCTTGTCAGAGGTGCTTTTCCTCCCTGATTTATGAGAAGGCCCTGGGATAAGCAGTGTATTTAGCTGGGCCGGCTCGAGGGGGTGTTAGCAGGAATAAGACTCAGAAGGGAGAACGCGAGTGTGTGGGAGAATTGTAGGGCCGAAGGTGTGTAGTTCAAACATAGGGTAATGTTTACTTTGAGTGTTGAGACCCTCGCTGTTTGCTTTGCCCCAAACTTCCTTCAGATACAGAAATAGACTGAGTGGAGCTGGGACACCCATAGGTGTAGCTTTACTCGCGCTGCCTGCAGCCAACTCCAAAATAATACTCTGAAATATGGACCAACTGATGCTTTCAGTCAGTGAGAGCAATCAAGTATTCAATTGCATTTTCCTGACAGAATGATTTGGTGCAACATTTGCGGTTACACATTAGAGAAAAAAAAACATTCTTTCGCGACAAAGGCATTTTCAGATAAATCCTTCATTTTCATAAGTTTCTTGCGGCAGAGGAGGAAGGGTGCTGGGTTCAATTCCATAAAAAGGTGTTCTTAGGATCACAGTGTTTGTCAAACTGTGTATAATTACAAAGGAACAAGTATTGTAATTATCCATCTCAGCACCACACTTACACTATACTTAGGGTTGCGGTTGAGCAGGATGGGGTTAAGGTCAGGATAATTACTTGATGTACAGAGCAGCAGAGTCTGAATGGCTGTACTATATGAACACTTTTATCTAAACTTCACCGTGAGCATTTGTTGTAAATGACCCATATGATGATACTGTATGATGTACAACTCATAAACAACCTCGTGGAAAGGTGGCTCATTTTCGCTGTATTGTTTTGATGAAGGGTGCAACTACAGCAAGAAAATTGTGTCCTGATGCTGGAGAGAAAAACAAAAACTGAAAATATATTATGCCTAACGTTCCTGTGAACTACAAAAACACATTATCCAAACACATCAAGTCAGCACATTTTATACCCTTAATGAACCCACATACAGCCGTATCTTGTGTTTGAACCAGAATTAAATGAAACTGATGAAGAAAAAAAAAAAAATACAATGTGTTTCTTGCCTTTAATCTGGTGGAGCGAGAGGAAGTGAGGGAGAGGTTGCGGAAAGGACAGGAACTATGGCCAGTTATCGCAACATTATCACAGCACTCTGTGAAAATGTCTTGGATTTTCAAGTTGTGCAGGCCCAGCAGAGTAGCCAACCTCCCCTCCCAAAAAAAAAAAAAAAAAAAAAAAAATGGTTTTGATGAAATGCAGACGTCAACATTAACACAAAATTTAGCATCTTACCCCCTCCCCGCCCCCCCCTCCTGCCCAGATCCCCTTCAGCTAATGAAGGGACACACTGTTGGCTGTCCAGCAAGCCTCTAAAAAGTTGTGAATAAAAATATCAACTGCTTGGATATTTACACTCATCCTTCACACACTCTAAATGTTTAGGAATCATGACCACTGACTGATCCTGTGCTTTCAAAAACTGTGATCCCAACTTCAAAACCCCTGGTCCCTCCCTGCTGATGCCCACCAACCATGAAGCCTCAGATTAATCCGAGGGTGACATGAAAATGAACAAGAACATGCGAGCTCAGTTTCAGGACAGCAATATCATGTTAACATGCCAAAATATATTAACTGTGTCCAAATCTTTGCTTATACCCGAGAGGGCACAGAACTTCAAATTGGTTCATTTAATTATTTATGTATATTCTTTGCATGAGATAATGACAGTAGGGTTTGAACTTTTTTTGTGTTTCTGTGTTTCAAAATTGATACTTTTGTGTGTTCATTCTGTGCAAATGAAATACTATAAAAAGAGGCAACAAAAGGTATAATTTGTGCATTCATTCAACACTTAGTGTTTCACCTTTTAATCCCTGTCTATTCAACTAACTTTTATATTTTCATGCTCAATCACAGCTGTCTTTATTTGGAGATTTTGCCCTATAACAAAAAGATTCACTATTCATTATTAGCCCTTTCGATTTCCAGTAGAAAAAAAAAGGCAAATTAGGAAGGACTCTGTAATATTCCACCTCATTTCATAAAGCTTCTAAAGTCTTACTCAGCTTCTTCACTCCTAAGTAATGCACTCCTTCCAATTGTTTAGTCTACAACTGTCTGCTTCTGTATTACGCAAACGCTGATATATAATGGATGTGTATTCGAGGTGTCTTCATTACAACACTTCAACCAACTCCAGCCAACACATACAACTTCTTTGTATCTACTTCTTCAATCTGTTGACGCCTTGGTGAGCATTTTCTGGTGTGCGGGTTCCAACCAAAACAGACAATGATGAGCCTGTGGAGCAAGTGGACTCAGCATGTGTCATTTATAAAACATTTCTCAAGGTAGCTCGGACTCAAGCTCTGTAAATAAAAAGTGGCCATTCTCTCTGATTTTGATCATAGAGTGAGCATCTGGTGCTGTGCCTTCCCTTTAGCATGTGTGGCCTTAATAGACTATGACTCACAGACCTCCGGACCACCTCCAAAAGGAAAACACTTATTACAGTAATTAAGTGAATCATAGAGTAATACTAAGAGAGTGCAAAGAGTGACATGACACACTAAGTGTTGGAGATCTAATACATACCACACTGAATAATTGAGCATAACTTGTAACAGTTTCCCATTAGGAGATGAAGTGACAAGAAATTCATTTGTACCATTCAAGGGATTTTTTCCCCCTTCTTGGCATGTGTCCTCCTTAATGACTTTTTGGCCTCATGCAGCATATTTTATACGTGGGAAGGGTGGCACTTAGTCCAGCTGTATACCTTATATTTATACAACCAGAGCTAACTGACATGACACTCTCCCCTCTGCACACAGCAATTACATTCATTGGTGGTTGCTTTAGCCAGATACAGTACCAACTATAAAGATGGCAACGTAGCAATTACAGCACAAGTGTGATATTTTTAGTTGTTTCCTGTCAAACTGAGGTATAAAGTGAATGGTTCTCTGTGTAAGTTGTGAAGAAGGCATTAACTACCAAAGCGCAGAAATGTGAAGTTCATTGGGCTGGAACTGACTGGATATGTGGCTCATTTAAATGCTGTAAGACAGGCACAATCACTTAATGCAAACATTTCACTTACACACACATATCAAGTGTTTAATGGCTGGCCAAGCAGTACTTCTGTCAGACTGCATAAAAGGGACATCAGAGCAGAAAATATAGAATCTGATCTGTTTAACCTTTACATGAAGAGGTATGAGGAACATGTCGGGGCAAATTTTAGGCATGATTTTTTGGATGATTTTGTGCAGAAGACACACAAAAATAAATAAGAAATGAAACGACTGGAAAGGTGACCTGTGTTAAGCCCAAAATATTTTCACACACACACAAGAATCAGTTATAATCTTGCCAACTGCTAGACACAGAGTCACAACTAATTAATATTTTCATAATTGAATTATCTACTGAATATGTAGTCAGACTACTGATAGTGTTGTCTGTAAAATGTAAGAATATAGTCAAAAATTGCCAAGCTATTTGGCCAGAGCCTGAAGTCATGTCTTCAAATGTCTTAATATAACAAGAAAAACATCAAATGATCATATTTAAAAAGCTGGAACCAGCACAAGTTTGGTGTTTTTGTTTTGAAAAAAGACAAATGATTTAATAGTTGTTGATGCCTTTTTTCTGTCAGATCTAGTTAGATGACATTATGATTATGTTTACATTTTTTTTATTATTATTATTTCCTTAATGAAAACTACAATAAATCAATAAATGTTGTGCAATCACAGTGAGCAGTAAAACTTTGATGAATGACAGATGACAGCATTACTTGTCATTTCTTCCATATTCACTCCTCAAATTATCCGTCTCACTGCTGCATATTTTCCCTAAAGACTTTCAGAGTTTCTGTATCATCACCAGAATTATAGGCTAAATTCAAAGTGAACCCTACAATTAATCGGTGCAGCACCATGTCATGTCTGGCAACTCTGAATAAGCTGATATAATTATAGAAATATAATTGTGTTGACATTTGTATATTAACAGAAGAAATGTTAAAAGGCTCATGCAAATGTTCTTACTTTTCCATTTCTCACATTTCCACCATCAGACACCCACTTATCTAGACTACTGGTCAATGCAAAGCATGTAATTGTCTGTTCATTCCAATGATGTGCATGTTTGAAACTGAGTTTTTCCAACGACACACGCAATTTGAAACACTTTATACATATACAAACACACACACACACACACACACATACATATATATCTTTTTCTTTCTTTTCCATTAACGTTGATCTCTTGCAATAGATCATAAACGGTTGCCAATGATTTCACTAGATGTGTCCAATATAAGCTTGAGAGTGATACAAATGTCAACCAAACACTAATAAAAAATGATATCCTTACTTTCAGATGTTGTGATCACAGCAGTAAATTTCTGCTTAAATTTCTTTTTTAACATTTATTTATTCAGGGAAATTTTTCTCTTTTGCAGGAACGCCCTGATCATATTCACAGCTGGAAGCTTTGTTGAGGTTGAGGTTAAGGACCTTGCTCAACAGCACCTCAGTTGTGGTAATGAGGGAGGGGCTGTTTTTTCACAGATTTATCCTGCTGGTCTGAGGATTGAACCAACGACCTTCCGGTCACAAGCCAACTTAACTAACCTTTAGGCCATCACTTCCCTGCTGGAAGGACCGGATGCCTGTATGATTAATAGTGCAATAATTTAAACAAAAGAGCAATGAACAACCAGTATTTCCCATTAATCAAAAGTATAAGCTATTACAGTCTGCAATGAATTTATATCCTGAGTTCACCAGAGGTGATTAAATACTACAGAGGGTCATATGGTTTTCCCATGCCTCTGTGCATTGAGGAAGTCTCAAATTCATCAGTTAAGTCATCCTTCTTTCTACCCAGAATGCATTGGCCAGAACCCACCAAATAAATAACTTTTTTTTCATCTGGATTCCTTGATGTATTGGGTTGGATTTTTCCATTACTAAGCAGAATAAGAGCATTTCCTTTCACTTCCAGCAGTCTCTAAAGCTGGCGCTCACCATCAGGAATGTAAACATACACAGTCTGTAAACAAGGCTCTCTCTGACCCCCAACCCCCCTCCAACAACGCTGACCACCGCAGACCAGCCTAATGACGTCCCTCCCTGACCCCCCCAAACTCTCAAAGAGAGACGCAGCCCCATTATTCAGCCAAGAGGTCAGAGGAGGGAGCGGGCAAGAGGCCGAAAGAGGAGGAAGGATGGTGTGGTGTCGGCCTAAGAAAGTAAAGAGACTGAAATGACAGTCCCACTGATATCCTCTCCTGGATCACAGTATCCCCAATCAGTGAGTAATGGAACAGAAAAACAAATGTGGGCTCTGTGGTGGGGGGTTAGAGGATTAATGATCTAAGAGCTGCTGCAGCTGGCTGAGGGACGGCACCGAGGTTCCTCAGCGAGCCATCAGCACTTGTGGAGGGGGCTCTAGAGGTGAGTTTAAGACTTGCGGTGGGGGGGGGGGTCAGAGTCCCGTCAACACTGACTCGATCCTCCCCCGAAACCAACAGGGATGTTGTCAGCACAGCACCGCATCTGTACAGAGAACAAAGGCCGCTGACAGGGTGAAAGTGAAAGAGAGGAAAAGACGGGAGCAGGGGAGAGACTTTTCTAATTTTAACCACAGAAAAGCATCACAGGCCTCATTTGGAACATATTGTTCAGATTAAAGCTTGATAAATAAACAAGCTAGTGTAGATAGTTTCTACAATCCTTACTCCTGACTGCAGGGAATTCTACCACCGGTCACTGGTGTTGCATACAAAGCGGTTGTCCTTGTGTTCTCAGGAAAGTTTGGGTGATTTAAATTACATTTATTTTCCTTCCTCTGTTACACACACAAATCTACAACCTTGTCAGCCCTGCAACCATTCTAAATGAGGTGACAAACAGTGGTCACAAAGGCCTCACTGGTTGCTGATAAAGTGATTTTCTGCTTGGGGAAGAGAGAAAAAGGTACCGTGACAGAGGGATCACCAGCAGCTGATGGCTTCCCCTGGAGAGCAACAGGAAATCTGCATTGTCCACAGGTTATGGTTTTCTTTGACTGTCACCTAACATTCATACTGCATATAAAATGTATAGAACAGAGCAATGGTTGCTAACCACGGAGATTACTGTATGCATGTAGATGATGAAAGAAGGCAGTAGCAAATTGAAGGAAAAGCAGAAATGACGATCACTCTGACCACAAACACACACACACACACACACACACACACACACACACACATGATTTACAGGAGATTTTAAATCAATGCTGGAAACATTTGACTTAATGTAAATACAGAAATGCAGCATTCAAACTTTATCTTGAGCCTTGCAACAGAGTGGAATGATAGCCTAGTTCTTGTTTTTCTAACTTGTGAATATAAGAAAGACACTCTGGCTCTTTTTTTTTTTTTTAATGGCCAGGAGAAATAGATTGATTAAATGTTAATTTTTTAGAAAGTGCACTCATATAAATTCTCATTTGGAGGCCTTGAGCGGGTAAGTCAGATTTCTTTAGGCCAGAATCTTTGACACTCTGTTGCAGAGAGGAAAATGTCTTGGTTTTACATTCCAGCAGCCAGGATGAAAGTGAGCAACTGTCCAGAACGAAGGCCCACTGAATCGCCTCGGGTCACATCTTGTGCCAGACAGCTTCGACTTTACATGTGCCTGTAAACATGGTACTCACTCCGTCTGTGGCTGCACCCTGCCTCCCTTAAAACTGAACTAAAATGTTTGTACTGAGCTGCACACTGAAGTGGTGGAATTAGAAAAACACGGCACAGTAAACCTGAACCGTTCCCTCTTTTTAAAAGATGACCCATCTATAAAGGAGCCTCATTTTGGGAAGTGAAAGCACTTCTGCCTGCTAAGTGCAATCATTAATATCCAGCCTAAAAAAATCACTCATCTCAGTCGTACACATTCGCTTGTCCTCGCAACACACCCGCAGATCAAAGTCGTTTTCGTGATTCATACCGCATTGCTCTTGGACAGAATTGTTATCAAGTGTTTTCACCACTCAAGTAATGCCAAGATAATAATCTCTCTGCTCTCTCGGCTGCTCTGTAACAACATGTACAGTGGTATTGGAGCACCACTTGTCAGGCAGATGCTATCTAAGTGTGTCTGCTGAGTGGTAAAGTGAAGCCGGATTGATCCCCTCCACCCACTCATCAGCGAGTGACCGAGGGCTACCCCGAGGCTCAACCTGCCTCAGACACTCTGATCATAACGAAAATACAACTATCTGTCACTGCATGCCTGCCGCAGAGAGAGAGGAGACATACAAAGACAAGCTCGGCTCTTAACATCACATGAGAGTACTTTTTGTTTGGAGGGGGGGGAAAGTATTTACTGGTTAGGAGCTCATCTGCTTTAATTGGGGAGATTATAATGAGTGGTAGGAGACAGGAGAAATAAATAGTTGACATGTCACCTGGCTGATACATATGTCACGCAGACACACAATGTCCTTAACTCCTCAATGCCAAGGAGCATCCCCATGAGGGTAGTAGAAGTCTTATTTTTTCCTGGTTGACCTGAATCCATCTTCTATTCGCAGGCTGTTAAAAATGACTTTGTCAAAAATTGTGCTCCTGCAACTTGGCAGACATAAATGGGAACTTTTGCATCAGCTTGTTTTAAAGCATATCCAGTCTCCGAGGGGATAACAGCTCGACAAATACCACTGCAGGAGCTTGTCAGGACTCAGTGGCACTGCAAAAACCACACAACCTGAGAAACGTTGGAAGGCGAAGGTGATGAAAGAGGAACGGCAAAGTGGTGTCAAAATGTTAAAGTGAAATGACTGGCCATGTTCACAGAAGACGGTGCCCCCCCCCCCACCCTCCCTCCCCTTCTTTCTTTCTGCTAAACAGCAAACGCTCAGAGAAGTTCAAGGCCAAAGGGATAGGCAGACATAAAAGCCCCATTCAAAATGCTTCTTTTATGTGGCTTCACATACGGTTTCAAAGAACTGTCCAAATTACCACAGACATAACCCTTACACTGTCTCTCCCTGTGACTGTCCCAATTACACGTATGCACACACACACACACACACACATACACACATACGCTGACACTCGCATGCTTACACAGACCTGCAGCACATCCAGCCTTCTATCAAGCAACAAAAGTGGGCTGGACAGGACTGGAGAAAGTATCGAAGGGAGCAGAGAGAGCTGTGTACGTCTTTTTTTTTTTGTTGCAAAAATATAAATAGTGCATCGGCTGACAGTGAGGTGTCTGACACAGTGGGTGTATTGCAGTCGTTGCTTATGGCTGACAGAGAAAAAGCTACAGCTACTTTATTAAGTGCAAAGGAAAGGAAGCGAGGACAAAGCAAACAAAGCAGGAGTTGGGTGAAAAAGGAAAGGGGTGAGTGAGTGTCGGGGGTGGGTGGGTGTGTGAGTGTGTGTGTGTATGTGTGAGGGGGGGGGGGGGTGTTTCTTCCCTCCATCTCAGCTCATAGTGGAGACTCGGGCAGCATCTCTAGGTAAGCCTCCCCGTCACTTGGGCCTCATATTGCCAAGGCTTGCTCGGTTCCCACAGTGTGTCCGGGCCTGGATCTGGCCTTCCTGCCCGCTCAGGCAGCCCTGCATTTTTAGACCCCCAGGCCCCGGAGCAGAGGTTACACCAACACAGCCAGCCACAGCAGCATGTCAGCCCCACACCAACCGTTGCCTTGGTGCCGCTGCATTAGCGAAGAGCTCCTGACTCTGTTCGGGGGAAAGTGATTTGCCATGACGTCTATGGCTCCCCTCTTTCCTTCCCCTTCTCTTTTCCTCGCTTGTCGCTGCTCACTCACTAAGAAACCTCCTCTCTCTCACTGTCTGTCTCTGCACCCTTAATCTCTCCTGTTTCCCTAGTCTCATTTTTCCCTTCTTTGTCATTCTCTCCACCACATCCTCAAATCTTCCCTCCCTCATTCCACTGCTCTTTCACTCTTCTTTTTTTTTTTTTTCCTAGAGTAATGACTGATGCCTGAAACACAGTACCATGATTAGGCTGACATTGATGAAAGACAAAGACTCTTGTCGGCAACATCTGCGTTGAATAAATATCGAGCTGACAAATTGTGCATTTTTTATAGTCATTGTTCATCCCTCTGTTTCTCCATTTTTCAAAATTGTTCCCAGCTTGCAGACTTGTCAGTGCCACTGAGTTGCCACCAACATCAAACACAATATTTATTTTCAGTTAGGCACAAAATATGCTCCCAAATAACTCCAGAGCCAAACACAGCCAATGTGTCACTGTGGAGCTGCTGCTGGCCTTGCACCGATAAACAGGAACTGGAGAAGCCTATCAAGTGGTCGTCCACAGCGTTTCACTCAGTGACCAACAAACAGGTGCATGCCATTACAGACCAACACTCATACAGCAGCATTCCACACTACAAGGAAGTGTGTAATCGATGTTGTGGAAAATAAAGTGAGAAAAAAGTAGTTCTAATTGCAAAATGTAAATATTGAGTTTTCCCACAAGTGGGGGCAGACCACCCAGGATGCAAAATAGTCACCCACCCCCTTTCTCTTTTTGCCTTGTCGACCGCCCGAGAGATGTCTTTTTGTGTGTGCGAAACATCACCAACCACAATCAACACTCACACAGAAACCATGATGTGTCTTTGCATGCAAATACTTCTGGCAGCCCTGGCTTGGCATTTGTATTGTGGGAAAATTAAGTGATGAAAACCTGAAGGAGAAGGCTAAGTGAATCAGAAATTGAGTGTTTAACGTTGTGTCTTACTCATTCCCGTAAGGTGCCAGAGTTTTGATTCAGGCTGCCCTTGTCTGGTCTGAATAATTTCTCACAAGACAAGAGAGCAAGAGGGCAGCCAGCTGGGCAGGACCGTACTGTAGCTGCAGTGTCTGACAGATAGAGACTCCTGCGTGTGTGTGTTACAGGCTGGTGTCAAATACTTGTCTGGACTGTGACAAATACCTCCTGGTAGTCTCACTACAATTACTTGCAGGACTAGCTATGAAACATAACTGTTCACACTGCCGATGCTGTTTGAAGATCAAAGACAAGTGTTTTGTTTTTTTTTCCAAGACAACAGCGATCTCAATTCTATTCCATTCAATTCAATAGGCTTTATTGGCATGACATTTGACATGTGTTGCCAAAGCACAATTACGATTATGAAAGACTCAAAAGTTAATTTAAGCCAAGGATGTTTCCTTTCTTTTCTGCCTTAGCAAGACAGCATAAATACAAGCAACTGAGCATTCTGGCACAACAAAAGAGCAATTAAGTGATTATAAAATGACTTAATCAACAGAAAGCCTCTGCTTGAATCAAACTGAAAACAAAAGTGATGAATTAAAGTATCTAAAACTTTATATATGCACTCTACATTTCAAAAGATCCTGCTTTTAACTTCAACCTTAACTTTAACTTCTGCTTAAAATCACATGAACTGAAGTCTAATTTATTCAGACACTTGATTTACACTTTGAGGAAAGCACTGAAGTGACATCATAACCAGCTTTCCAAATGCATCCAATAAATCTATTAATTAGGCACGCAGCAGTCTAGTAAAAAAAAATAAAAATAAAAAAAAACAGCACATTCTCAGCCATCAGCAGCTAGATAAAGACATTTTTGACGTGAAAACTTACCTTGAGTGGTTTTACTTCCTGAAGCTGACTGCTGGACAAAGGCGACCAGGCAGAGACCTACAAATCCAAAGCTTGCGCGTATCAAAACGTGCATATACATGTTAACTTTCACTGTAGTTCAACACGAGCACTTTTTGAAGATCTACGATGCGCAAGAGCACATACGAGGGTGTGTGTGTTTGCGTGTGTGTGTGTGTATGTGTGTGTGTGTGGTATAAAGGTCTCTTGTTATTCCCTCTGAGCACCCGCTGACAGGATACTGTGCGATCCCTTTTCCCTCTTTACGCCTGTTTATCTGAGTTTCAAGTGATCGGGGTTGAGGATAGCCCGACAACGCGGAGCGCAGGAACGCTTTTCTGTTATCATGTTTCGAGCCAGACCAATGTCAATTTAAGAAAGGGAGAGGGAGAGAGAGCGGGAGAGAGAGAGACAGAGAGAGAGAGAGAGAGAGAGAGAGAGAGAGAGAGAGAGGAAAAGAGAGAGGGAGAGATGGAGTGGAGCGGCGGGGTTGGAAGGGGGAGGAGAGAAGAAGAAGCGTCCGCGCTGCGCTCCGGACTCCTCTGCTGCTCCTTCTCTTCTCTAACTGGCCCTCACTGTTTCCTCTTTTTTTTTTTTTTTGTTCAGTGAGAATTAACACACAGGTGCTGGTTGGATTGAAGGTGGGCCGGGGTTACCACGTGCACGGTGGGTCCGGCTCGTGCAGGTCACCTGGTCGGTGCCACCTGCGCAAAAAAAAAAAAAAAAAAAAAAAAAAAAAAAAGTGGCCCGTCACGTGGTGAAAGCAATGGCTGAAAGGGGGGTACAAGAGGGCGGATAGATTTATAAATGGCTCAGATGGAAAACAGTAATTGCCTGTAGATTGCATTTTGCTCTCATACTTAGCAAACTGCATGAGACAGTCCAACAAACCAATTCATTGGCTCGTGCACAGCATTGATTTCCATGTGATGATTGCTGTTACACCCCCTCATCTCACTGATGGAAGATTAATGTTGTCTTTAAAACAGATTGTCAACAACAAGTGTTGATATTTAGTAAAATCAACAGAATGTCGACACCACTCTTAACTATATCATCCAATTTGAGAGGAAAAAAATAAGATTCAAATTATCTTTATCCTATCTGCCGATACCTGCTCACTGAATGGAGCTAAAAGTTCAGCTGACAGAGTTGAGCACCAAATTAGCAAAACCTATATGAAAATGGAAAATGAAAACCTACAGTTTTTATTTTATATCTCAACTGATTTCCCTGCATATCATCCTCATCCCAAGGTCAATTGGGGCCCTTGAGCAATTTCATATCCCTGTCATAGCTGGAGCCAGTCCCCTGAAATCCACTTAACTGAGCTTGTAACTTGTATTAGAAAATATGCACATGAAGGGAAATTAGATTTTTAATACAAAAAAAAAAGTCCTGTTGATAATAGGTTATTATGTTGAATGAATAAACTATCCCAGCTGTTCAAAATACAGTTCAAGATGAATCAGTTCGTCAGGTATAATAGCTAACAATTATTGGAACGTTGATGAAAGCTCCATGATAATCACCAAAAACAAAAAACATGGATACAAATTATATTCTGTGTCATCTGGTTCCAAAACCATAACCAACGCCACATTATTCACTCTTCAGTATTGAGTATTGAGACATTGCCCGCAGGAGATTCAGCTCAACTGCCACATTCCCCTCATTGATTTTTGCTGCCAGCTCAGGATGACTAAAGCCTGCGTTGTTGTCAGAAGTCAGTAATATGGAGATTCACGGCATGAAGCCACAGGTGTGTGTATAAAGCACGTACAAATCGATTCATCCATAAACAAAATAAAGATGAAACTATATCAGCATGTTAAGAATTTCGAAGTCGAAGGAGGTTTAACTCGCTTTTCACTGCCAACCATCAGTCTTCCCTGCAAATCACTGATCATGATCTGTATGCACACCATTACCCCCCCCCCCCAAGACCTGAAGAGGAATGAGGCTTGAGGAGTTACATGAATCAAAACAGACCTTTCTCACATTACCAAGAGCACAACCCCACTGAGCTACTGTGCCACATTTCACCGGCAATGACATATGAAACATTTGTTTTCAGGATGCATCCTGCGGAGGAAAAAAAAAGCATCTGTATCCCCCACACCTGCTACCGCCTCCTGCATTATCACCTAAATTAATCAGATGTGTTGATGCATTTATGTTTGCTTTTCAACGTACGGGCAGATTCTACACTATAATTATCTTGCCTGCTCCCATGTGCAATTTTTTTCTTAATCAATTATAATTAGGGCTTCACAATGAGACTGATTGGAGATAACAACTCTACTTTCTTCAGACTATGCGGAGAATTTGAAATATACAATCTGAAAATTGTATGATGCCAGAAAGGGAGCGGAGAGGATTATTTTTCATTATCTTTAGCCAAATTTTGTCATTACCTGTCCTTAAAGATTCTAAGTCAAAATGTAACTACCTTAGATTCAAAGGCAGATATTTAATAAACAAAATAATTTCATATGGTTTCCCATGCTGCCTCCATATTTTTGCCAGGACCTAGGGGCCTCGATAAATAAGAGACTCAGTACAACACAATAACCTTTCGAGAATCCCTTTTTGCATCCGAAGAAGAAGCAAAAACATGTAAATCCGCAGCACAAAGTCAAGCAGTTCAATGTAATTAAAATAACATCCGTCAGGGATATGGAAATATCCCATGTCCCTGTGTCCAAATCTCTGGGTAATTGTGAGCACTTGTATAACCAAATGAGCTCAGAGTCACTTGGGGAGTTTGAGAAAGTCAGAACACGGTTGCCACAGAGCCTGAGTACAAGTCGCGCTGGAGGATCTGTACACTTTCCATGCCAACACTTCATTAAAGACAAAGGGCTGTGCACGGGCATCACACAGTGCACCAAACCCAAGCTATTTTTACACCGACAGACACACAAGGGAAGCCCAGGCAATGTTTAATTTATGATCCTCATCATGAAAAGGACTTCAGTTACACACTGGGTAAAGGGGAACGGGAGAGTGCGGAAGGTGTCGAGAGAGCAGTGAGGATCTTTCGCAGATGAGTCAACCGAAACTGCATCATATCACTTTTCAGGAAGTTTATGCAGTGTATTCATTATATTTTCTGCAGAGTAACTGACCACACCTGCCTTGACTTGTTTTGAATATGTGTATACTGTAGCACTTTTTTCTTTTTTGAATTTGAAGGTAATACAGTATCAGTGTGACTGTAACTTCTTCTTTCAAGAGTTTAAGCATGGCATTATTCAGGACTGTATGAAAAATGCATGATTATACCACATTTAACAACCGCCACACCTGTTCCATCTCCAACAACAAATCCCAAATCTGCCACTTTTCAGCAATCAGAAGGTAAGAAAATAAATTGTTTGAGGCAGTGTTGTTACAACCCACTTTTTATTTCGACTGGGAAATAGTGCATTCAGACAACGCTCCAACAGCTGTTCCTGTAAGATAAATGCAAGATGGATGCATGTTGGGAGGTGTCTGTGAGAGCCACCACTGTACTACACTGCATGCTAATGAACTGAGGAGTTAGGAGCCCCGCAGAGAGCTTAATGTTGTCTTCCAGATGGTCATACACAGGGACACATCACCTCAGCTCCTCATTTACTTTCTTCCGGTTCGACATTTATGCTCCCCAATTGTCTGAAAAATTTACGTGTGAAAATGCCAAAGCTCAGAGCTCAGAACTTTCCCCCCCTTTCGTCCCTTCTTTTTCCTCTCTGCAGGGGCTTCATATGTGAGGTTACCAACACCACCGCAGGCCCAGCAGGATCTCTTGGTACTCACCATGCCAGCACCACAGGGGAGCAGAGTGGCTTACTGAGTTCCACACTTTAGTACAGGCATCCCAGCGAAGGCTGTGGGCTTGCCCCAGGAATGCCTCCTGACCACAGCTTCAGTCACTGGCACTGACAGGGAGGGAGAGGGAGAGTGAAAAAGGAAATATAGTTATCAAGTTGGGAGAAAAAAAAAGAAGGTGTCACACACATCCACCCTAACTAAGTGATAGACTTAATCTTGCCTGTCAAAGACTAGTTTTGCAGCATCATGGTTGATGGATTCCAGTGGCACAAGAAGCAGTAGTAGTAGTGTTGCATTCGTATCACACCACTGGAAATGTCAGATGAGTTGAAACCTTCTAATGAGTGTTATCACCACAGTACCCTCAGGCTCGGGGATATGAGGGCTTGTTTTCCTCCCAAGTGAGAGCCTTTTTCATATTACCTGAACGTCGCTGCAGCAGGGAGGTAGACAAGATACGGACGGGCTTGTTAGCTGCGTGAGTGAGCGTGCGGGTGCTTGAGGGGATAAAGGCCTGTGCGCGAATTGCATCTGGTGTGTGTGTGTACATATGTAATCTACCGGACTCATCAAGATCAAATGAGACAGTGAGGGAGACATTGTCCTGTTAAGATCCTAAATTTAATCCTTGCTGATGAGCCCGTATCATTCAAAGTATCAATCATCATCATACAACAAAATTGAATTACAGTGCTTACTGCCTATCTGAATGCACACGCCAGCAAACACACCCACACAGAAGAGGTAGATAATACCCGTATATTTTAAGTAAACTCTTTTGATGACACAGAACTGGGCCGGGCATGCTTAAACCCCAGCACACTCAGCAGTGGCTCTGTGCCACTTTGTCTCCACTAATCCTCCATGATCAACTCATATGTGGAGAAAGGGACGAGGCTTTTTCAGACAGACAGTATGTAAGTATCTAAGTACAGAACAGGACCAGGGCAGTGGGGAAGTCCCATGAGCTCACTGTCTAGCCTGATAGTGCAGCAGCACGCCTACCTGCTCCAAATGCTAACACGAGGGAGTGTCTCGCAGGAGCTTTGCAGAGGTTCAGCTCATCTGTGTGTCATAAGATACCAAGATTATGGCCATGTTTAATTCCTCTTACCAGCGAAATGCCAAATCATGTCAGGCTCTCTCAGCTCAGCACCAGCGGTGATTAGGTTTAAGGGTCATTGTGACACTCTGATGAGTAAAACCTTCCAGCGGATCACCCACATTCAACACTAACATTCTTTGCTAATACTCTGACCTGAATCATTTCCTCTGGAAGCAACAAGATAAAGTGATTTTGTTTGGAAAGATTAAAAAAAATGCAGCCCAGATCATCAGAGTCACGCTCTTTCAAGCCCAGTCTGACCTCAAAAGCAATTTAAAAAATCTGTTAAAAAAATAACGTGTCCTTCTCACGACTACACGAATAAAGGTTTGTAACATTCAATTCCAAAAGTCTGAATGCAACAGGTCTTGTTTCCCTGACCAAAGCCAGTTTTATGAGATGTTTCATGGATCAACAGCTGCACCAAATTCATTTTAATTAGTGAATTAGAGAATTCCCAAAATCATTTTACATTTTGAAAGACTTAGCTTCAAAAAGACTTGTAAATATGAGGCAAATAAAATGGAAATTGAGTTAAAGTTATTGATTTGGGTTTTTTTTGTTGCATAGCATTGCTGGCAGTGAAAGTCCTGTTAATACATACTTATTTCCCTTTCGTAGAGTTAAATGGAAAACTGATTTGTAACCCCTTACCAAATACACAGCAAATGCAGTCTAATCCTCATTAATGTCCTTCAAAAACAATTTATCTGCTGTTATGACCTTATTTGATTCATATATCAGGTTGGTGAGAGGACTTAAATAATCTTCCAGAGAATAGAAATCATCAAAAAATTATGAAATGTATGCAAACACAAGACATCTGTTTCAGTGTTAATTCATGCATGCATGCATGCAAAAAAAAAAAAAGTATCATGCACTACTTTCCACCGTTTACACTCTTCACACTATTTTTTGATCCATGTCAGTTGTGATATGCAGAATAAGTAGCAATGTCTAAATTCATCAGTTTTCTCTGCAAAAAGAGTTGAATCTGTGTATTCATCAGCATGTGATGTGAAAATATGCATATTATGTTGTGCTCTGCTCACAGTATGGTTGGTAACACTGGTACACACACACACACACACACACACACACACACACACACACACACACACACACACACACGAATCTGGACTGCCCTCTAGTGGTCAGGCTGTCTCGGCAGAATGTTACACAGGTGTTCACAGGTTCACCAACCAGACCTCATTTTGCAGCTGCAACAAGCTGCAAACAATCAGCTACATTTTATATAGCTCTACTTAATGAACATATTATGTCATAAGGTTGTAGCCTCGTTGTGATTACATGACATTGTTGCATAGTGATTACTATAAAGCCAAAAAGAGGTCATAAAACATCTGTTTCTGTTTATTTCTTTAATCTTAAATTTCATCTTTGTAACTTCATCACACTGAGAATGCAGGAAACTAGGGAAGGTACGCAGACTGATATGGTATGTTATTCATAGCAGCTGATCTATGATGCCTACTAGGATGACAGTGAAAGTGACAGGAGCTGTCACTGAGTCCTTGTCAGTCAGGTCTGCTGGCAGCGGGACAACAGGCGGAGAAGGTGGAGAGGAACGATATCTCACATACCAGCATGCCACAGAGAAGCACAAAGCAGCCTGTGTTGGTTTGACAGCACGTAGCTGCTTCATCTTCTGTTACTATAAAAGAGAATATTCGCTATAAGCCGCACTCACACTGCAGCAGAGAAATGAAACTCTACCTACTCCTGCCTTTGGGGGTCTTATAAGCACAATAAGTAGTGTCTAATTAATGTTTTTATTGCAAATTATGCACATGCGCTTTATCTTTAAACTAAACTATTCAAAAGAATATTCAAACAACTTGGCTATTGTTAAAAGTTTCCCCTGACAGATAGTAATCAGAGGTTTACTTCCTTAGGAAAAATGTGTGAAAAGATAAACATATGAAAATATTCTATTTATAGATAATGGATTAAATGCAGAAGAAATCCTCACACACAGGACCCACACATGAAGTGGCACTTGGCACAGATGCAGTTATTCAGAAACACACACACACATCCAGGTGACACCCAGATCAATAAAAGATAAGAGTAATTATTATCAATTTGGACACACTATGTTGCTCCAGTGGTGAAATTCTGGTAAGCCTTTGATGTGGCTGCCTTCCAACATAGACTAAGGAGTTATGTTCTAGTCCAAAAATGGAAAAATGAAACCCACTCCAGTCAAGTTGATTCGAAAACTTCTGCTGTGTTCTCTACAAACTCTGGTGCAAATACATATTCACAGAAATATCTTCCAAATAGAGCTTAATTTTCACAGCAGTAGTTGACCTTAAGAACAAATTACAGGAAAGCGCAAATCTATTTGTCTCTAAAAGCTTGCAGCAGTGATAAAATGTTTTTCAGACCGACCGTTGGCTTGTAAATGTGCCACCATGAGCAGAAAAGGTGTTGCATAAACGGCTACACCAGGAGGTTAGAAAACAGGTTGCACCAGTTCTCTCCTCATCACATCAGATAAAGGTGCTGCAGCTGAGTGCAAAAACCGGTGCCTCAATTTTTTGATTTGACATGACACATGAGGGTGCTTTAGATGCCACCAAAGGAAAACAAATATGACATATTACAATTGCACGTAAAGGAAATTTGTGACTTGCAGACTATGTAGGTACAGTGTGTAATCAAAACAATTATAATAATGCTTGTAATTAAAGTTGTTCAATCTGCTCACGTACAACTGACATACACACTGTGACACTGCACATAGCTGCTATGTAACAGACTTATGAGTTTTGACATGTGCGTCACTATGCAACCATGCAAACCACATGTTTCAGATTCTTATCACTTACTGGCCACTGACTGTGTGCTTTGAGTAACAGTAAGGTAAGTTCTAGCAATGCAGGACATACTCTACAATTACTATCATTTACACCTTCCAATTCTGATGCACTGACACACTGCACTGAGCAAACAGGCTCAATGCAGTCTTAAATACACAAAACTCTGCATTTTAGTACTTTCTATGACAAAAGTTCCTGTGGTCAACAAAGTGGGACTAATAATTTCATTAGAGATTAGGAAACGAAAGTATTACCAACAGTGACCTTTGAAAAAAGGAGAACTATGAGGGGAACCAACCTCACAGTGGTGTCACCGAAACAAAGAGTCACTTGTGAGAGCAGACAATGACATGGAAATACCTGTAGATCACAAGACACGTGTCAAAATGACAAAAAAATCCATCACTGTCTCTAAAAAGTAACAGTATTTAATTTACAAAAAAACCCACAGCTACAGTCAGAGAGTTAGTAGTTTTATGAGAAATACAACACTGTATATATGGCTGTACAAGTAACAAATAGATGCAAGTGTCGGCATGACATCCATGTGAGGCAGTCTCTGGTTATAATAGCTTAATGCAGTTAAAATGAAAATGCATAAATATGTTGCTAAGCTGCTTCCCGAAAGTTTTGTAATGTCTTCATCAATCAATGTGGTATGTTTCTTTAAATATAGTTGTAAGATTTGCCTCAGTCCCTGAGCAGTCCTAGTTTCTTCAGAGCCTCGCGGCGGTTCTCTCCATTTTCTGCACGAGGGCAGATCAGCACACTGATACCTTGCGATCGAGGCAGCTTCTGAGAGTCTCCGGAGTGCTGGAAGACAGTGCGGGCAGGCAGGGACATCCGTGACTCCGGGTCTTTGCTGGTGGGATGGCCCGCCTGCACACCCTCTCCGTGATCACTTGAGAACTCTTTCCTACTCCCCAAAGAGGCAGGGCGCGGCCGATTGTTACGCAGCTGACTGAGGCTCTGCGCACCGCTGACGCCCTGATCGGACTCGATGGATCCTTGAGTAGCGATATAGCTGCTTAGACCCAGACCAGAACGCTCCAAGGTGGCTGATTTGACACCAGTTTTCCTAGGTGGGGTTAGCTGTTTGACCAGAGCAGGAGGGGTCTGAGGAGGGGTCTTCGCCTGTGCATTAACTGTGGCCTTTAAAACATCTTTGACAGCGATCATTTCAGTATCTGATGAGGGACGTCCATCACTGAAAGCAGCAGGTGCTGGAAGAATATCAGGAGCTGCAGGAGTAGCTGATGGTGCAGGGACAGAGGCAGGCGGTGTGCTGTTCACATGGGTGTAAGATGGTGTCAAGGGTGGTGTATGTGAAGCTGCTGGGCTGATTGGAGAAGGAGGAGATGCCCATGACTTTCGAGTTTTGGGTGAAAGTTTGGGGCTCAGGGTGGGGCCTGATTCTGTGTCATCACTTTTAAGCAAGCCAAGCTTTCGGAGGGCCTCAATGCGGACTCTCTGAGGGTCCAACAACTGTCGGTCACTGCTAGCGGGGACCGAATGAACCAAGTTGCCATCAGAGCCTGGCACCGATGCCTTGTGTGACTTCAGAATAATGTTGGCAGGAAGCTTCTTGGGCTTAGGGGCCACAGCAGGTGGACTTCTGGGCTCTGCTGTCTCAGAGGGAGGGCTCATTAGAGGACCAGAGGCAACTGCTGGTGGATTAAGACTGGCAGGCACTTCGGATGAGGGCTTGTTTGGAGGTTCCTGTGTCACAGGGGTGCTCACTGAAGTTGTCTTTGCAGAGGCTCTCGGGTGTAGCTGCTCCAAGTCGATAGATGTTGCTGGCCTATTATTAGATGCCCCTGCAAATGGAGGAAGTTGTTTTTCTTTCTCTGGCTGTGGAAGAGGGTCTGGTTCATCCATGAAGTCTGAGGGAGGGGGGATCAGACCCAGATCTATGTCAGAGGCCTTAGTGGACTGAGCTGTAGGGACACACTGAGAATTGCCAGATCCATCAGTGGATGAACCCAACACCTCAGTCTGAGTAGTTGGTGAGGAGACTTTGTGGCCAGTAACTGATTCAGGGACTGGAGGTTTTTGTTGAGTCATGAGGTTTATTGATGAAGAAGCTGCTGTGGACTGTGGTTCAGAGGTTTGACTCAGAGCATGATGCTCAGCTTTGTCTTCAGTGGTTAATGCTCTGGATCCAGGCTCTGCTGATAAGTGAACAAGTGGTGTGGGAACTCCACAAATGAGAAATGATTTCTGGTCTCTTACGGATTCATCAGACTTGACACCGGAAATATCTAAAAAACAAAAGAGTAATCACTGCTGTTAGTGTTGAATTCATTGCTGTTGTTTTAGTGTGAAATGCAAAACAGAATATTTAATGACATGAGCAGCCATTCGTATTTACCCTCTACTTTCATCAGACTCATTTTTTCTGCCAGGTGCCCAGAATCTGGTTCATCGTTGGATAAGCCGCTGTCCTCCTGTACTTCCAGCGCCTCAATTGTTTCCTCCAGATACATGAGACATGCCCTCTCTTCTGCAGATAAGTGCTCCATACTGTCATCACTCTGCACACAAAATAAATGCGACTGAAAAAACTATTGCATTTCGACTATGAACAGGCAATAAATTTCTCAACTCGTCAGCAATCTGTCTCTCCCATTGAACCTTAAACATGGCCATGAGAGACGGGAGAGGAACAATAGGTCAAAATTGTTTAGTGTTCAAACAGCTGCAAAGGAATGACAAATTATACGGCTCCTGTCATGTTCTTGGCCATCTTTCACTCTATATTGGCTTGTCAGGAGAATTTATTTCAGGTGACTGCAGTTGCCTGTGAACAGCTTGAGATCTTCTCCCCTCTGGTCGTCTTAAAAGAACACTCACAAATCTGGCTGAAACCCCCTGAGCAAACATGAGAGAATTTCACTTCAAACAGGTTCACTTCATCTCATCATCTTTCATTTAACCTTCTCCTGTGGGCTGTAAATGTCCACACAGACGTCATTAAAAACTGAACACAAATGTCAGTTCTTTATTTCCCCATTCCAACCAAGGACAGTAGTGCTGTCAAAACTAGTGTTTATTGAGATACACCAGAGGAAACTAGTAAGAGTAAAATATGTCAAACTGATAAGAAACTGGGACAGAGGAATGAGATGAGGGTATCCGCAGCAGCACTCACATAGCCAGAGTTCATGCTGATTACACTGTCGCAGCTCCCAGCACTGTCCATATTGCTCAAGGATTCCATGGCAACGCCGCCTGGCCACGTGTCACTCTTCGGCATTGCACAAGGAAGAGGATGAGGGCAGGACCGGGGCTTCACGGTCCTCTTATGATTGTGTAAATTTCACCAAGGATCAGTCTGAGGAAGAATCTGAAAGGTCAAGGAGAAACAGGGTAAAAACTGGAATCAGAGAAAATCTCCAGTTGTAGTGCTGCTACCTTGACAACATATTACAAGTTCATTTAATTGAACACAATTTACTTCCAAGTACTTCCCACAACTGGTAAACATGAGAGGAAGCCATAGTCTGAGGCTGAAAATAGCTCGCAGAATTAGTTTGTCAACATCACAGCGACAACTGTTAATTTGTGTGATAAATGAAAGCCATTAATGAAAGCTGATAGTTAAATGATCCTCATAATGTAATAACTCCCCTATTAATGTAACAAAAGGCATTTGAAATGCCAAAAGTGCTGTCACAGTCACTGTGATATATTAAAACGCAACCAGTTATGCTAGTCGAGCCATTACATAAATCAATGTATGAGCTGGTAATAAAATGTATTTACTCATAAAATATGGCCATGATTCATGTGCAGTCCTGAGATTATTGGGGTTTTGGTATGTTGACATGAAGGCTGATATTTGTGTAATGCAAAACATTTTAGTTAGTTATAAGTTATATCACTTATTCACATATTCATCCCTTTCTTAAATGTGGAACAGTTGATAACCAAATGAATGATTGTGAGTAGAGCTCCAACCATTAATTGTGTAGTTGCCAACTATTAAATTAATTGGCAACTATTTTGGTGATCGATTCATCGTTTTGAGTCATTTTTTTAAGAAGAAAATTTCCAAATTCTCTGATTCTAGCTCTCTAATGTGAATATTTTCTGGTTTCTTTAGTCGTCTATGACAGTAAACTGAATATATTTGGGTCATGGACTGTTGGTTGGAACAAAACTAGATATCTGAGGACGTCACCTTTGGCTTGATTGAAATTTATGGACCAAACAACTAATCAATTAATCAAGAAAATAATCTACTATTAATTGAAAATTTAAATAATTGTTAGTTGCAGCCCTAATTGTGAGTGGAATCTTTGCCATTGTTCCTTCATCTGTTTCATTTTAGAAAGGTGACATTAAGTTTTGAAAGAGGAACTATATCATTCTTCCTCTTCCTCAATTAAAAGTTGAATTTACAGGTAATAAAACACACCCTTGCTTAATTCAACTGCCTTACGTTGTCTGGTATAACCAGTATGAACCAATGAACATTAATAAACTTTAGATAGATTCTGCTGTATACTGAGTCAGTTCACTGACTTCTTCTCTTCTCTTGTCATTATTTTGGTGCAAACAGACATATAACTTCAACAAAATGACATGATTATTCATATTATTTTAGGTTTACTACTTTAGTAGCTGTCGGTAGACCTGCATTCAAATTATTCCAGTAACAGAAAGCAGGAAGAGGATATTTTTTTGCATGGTAGCACTCCAGAAATGCTGTGCACATAATCTGTATTCATACAGCGATGCTTAAAACATTGTTTATTAACTGTCATTCCAGTCACTATGATCCAGCCATCAAGAGAGAAATGTTCATCTTAGTTGATGAATACGCCTTCACACACACACACACACACACACATACACACACACGCTTGACGTCATGTAGAATCTGCATAAAGACAGTTGATATGCTGTGTTATGTTACAACGCTACACAGCTTACTTTTGTTTCCTGCTTATTATCCTTTGCATATTACCACTGACAGGTCAGGCATGAGGAAAGTGTGTCAACCAAAAACTCAAAGGATTATTACTGGCTCTTCATTTAGCGTGCTATTCTCCTTATCTGGTGAAGTGATACAAGAAGAGGGATTTTCTAAATCCTCACTAATAGACGGCTGATTTAGACACACATACCCATCAGTAAGTGAAGTCACAAAACCTTGGAGAAAGGGCCACTTAAAGCAAAGCTCTGTCCTCCTTACTTTCCCTTTCAAGAGCTTAACATGTATTAGTACGTGCCAAAGGCAAATACCACAACAATGAAGAAAAGTTGAGACATAAAGGTACAATATTTGATGAAGTCGAGTTAAGACTCTGTAGTGGATTTTGGCTAAATAGGTCACAGAAATGTATTATACTGTATCCCATGATAAAGGCTTTACAACCTGTTATATGGCTTATTCATCACGTAGCTGCACCCACACAATCGGGTTCAGGTGTGTGTGTGAGAAGCAGAAGAAAGCTAACTTTATTGTTCTCTTATCTCAGAGAACATTTGATTAAATATATGAGAGCAACGTAATTAAAGTTTCCCTTTATGAGTCAGTGCCACTGCTACCTGAGGTCTATGATCCTAACTGCATGAAGGCTGGGAGTTATAATTACTGGGTCATGAAGTTGATCCAGGTACAAACACTCATTCAGTGTTTTTGTCCACCACAAACAATGTGTCCCTCTGTCAGTACAAGACAGTTCGAATTTCAATTATGTGTGATTCAAGATGTGTTTTTTTCTTGGACTACGTGTATATTTCGTTACGGCAGCTTAAACAAGGTGAGGAGATTAAGCAGAGGAATTTTAGAAATGCAAGATAATGATGATAAAACAAAGCTCCCCTGAAGTTTATTGAGGCAGCATTTCAGAGGCAGCAGATTCAAGTATTTTTGGGCTCAATATATTGACTACTTTTAGGTAAAAAAAAAAAAAAAAAAAAAAAAAGAAAAAATATGTAAACAACTCAGTATGTTTCCACCAGAAACGTGGATAAACCGTTCCAAAATATAATATCACTTGTAAATTGAGTCAGCCAAGTGTGTCGTCTGGTGATCTTTTATTGACTTTACAGCTCTGCCAAGAGCAATGACATTTTTGGCCTTTTGCCTTGAACACACAGCAAGGACAGTTGGGGAAAAAACCTGATCACCAACACCCACATTCACACATGTTTTCTGCAAACAAAAGCTAGTTGACAAAGCACCCACTGGTTTCCCAGTGAACGCTTTAGCCACTAATTACAGTCCCTCCTATTAGGGCATTCAGATCAGCAGAGAGAGAGAGAGAAACAGACAAATGTCCAGGCTTTAGCAGTTAACACCTCTCAAACCTGAACAAGGCAACAAACCTGCAGGGCGGCAGTTGGAAAACTCACTACACCCACAGCTGAGTCAGGATTTAATAGTGACAGGAATGTCACTTTGCTTGCTTCCATGTCTTAATGACAACTCTTAAATTCAGCCGAGCGCTCTGATGTGACTGGGCGTTTCACTTAAATTACAACTCAGCTTTGATAAAGGGGAGGATCAACTCCAGGTCTTTAATGTGATTACTGTGAGAACAGCTGCGCAGTTTATGAGCCAGAGTTACAATCACAGGAATCATCAGTTAGAGTCTGTGATGACAAATTACAAGAAGGGGGGGAGGGGAGGAGGGGGGTCCAAAAATGTGAAGTATGTGTTCAAGGGCAGCCAGACTGAGAACTGGTTTAATAATTAACAGTAAACAAAAGTTCATGGTGAACACCATGTTGTGCAACTCACAACCTGCTGGAGTGCACAGAAATATTTCATTAATGTTTAGCTTGGCACCTTGTCCCACTTAAACGACTATTATTGACATTTAGTTGCAAATATTTGCACTTTCCCTGACTCATTGTCTACTCACTAAACCACAAAATATTCAGTGATTAAACTCTTATGATCCATGAGTTATCTTTCGAAAGAAATACATGCTTCCATGAAGTATGAACGGTGATTGGTTATTCTGGTCATATGTGGGACTATTTAATACTAGCAGTTCTTTTTTTCTGAGGACTTGATTCTCCATTTTCATTCAACTCATCTCAACTGAGGCAGGATGACATTATCTGTCAAATATTGTCACCCACACCCATAATCCCTCATCAGCTACAGGAAAAATAAAATACAAGTATGAACAGTATGACTGGAGATCATAGTTTGTTCTTACCAAATGACTCACACTCACCAGTCTAAACAAGGGTGATTAAAATGAAAAACACATTGATTTATAGTTTTTAAATACTTAAACAACTTTTTCCTCGTAACTAGTTCCTCCTCTGTATCCATGAATAAAACAAACATCGCACTCACTTCCAACGGAATGATTTCCTGATAATTGACCGGAGATGTTGGAGAAATGAAGTCGTGCAGCTGTGCGGACAGAAACGAGCTGTTTCCAGATGTCAGTCCATCGCGGCGGCGGCGGCGGCGGCGGCGGTGCACCTCACTCCCCTCCGGCAGCTGCACTGTTCCTGGAAGCACAAACTACACGAAGAGAAGTGACAGGAGGAACAGGTGGGAAATAATTGCACCCAGGTGAGCCAATTAGCTTTCCGGACAGGTTGGTGCGCGGCCAATCAGGGAACGTCTGACTGGGACGTTTTCAAAGAAGAGCCAATCGACTAACAGTCTCCTGTATATTTATTCCCCATAGCAGAAGTAGAAAAAATAACTTATATAAGTCATGTTCAGTGTATATGAGTCACTGGCAAAACATCGTGTGTATAAATATTTAAAATAATAAGAGAAATTTTGTCATTTGTTTTAATTTAATCTAATTGTATAATAATCCATGTCAAGCAAATTGAACAAACTGCCTTCACAGAACTCATTTACAATCAGTAATTTATCAGGTGTGAACTGACAAGTGTCAACATCAGTGTCTAGATATAAAACCAGTACCACTTTCTGATAAGACACACTGGTTTATAAGTAGTAATCAATGGTTATATGAATGCTATAACAATAAAATAATGTAATGATGCGTCATAGATCAGTTATAATCCAGTAATAAGAACAACTTTGTGAAATATCAGTTTATCATCCTGCATGTGACACTTGTTTTAAGCTCTTAAATTAATGAGGGAGACCCTTCAATTTATTGTTAACTAATTAACAACATTTACTACTGTTGACTGGATGGATTGATCCGGTATTTAATGTCTGCAATGAACTTTGTAGTCTGTTTTTGAAAAGTGCCCTAAAAATAAAGTTATTATTACTATCATTACCGATTATTAATGACTTATTAACATTCTTAACTGCAGACTTGTTGGCTTATTAGAAAGCAAGAAACCCCTGAGTTTTTATTAACAATTATAAATTCATTACTTCTGAATAGACAGAATACACACAAGCTGATAATTCCAAACTTGTTACTGTTAATGGCTTAAAATAAATGTTTAAAGCATTGTATTTTCTGCATGTAGAGTTCTTTGCTACAAAGTGGAACCATAAAATGGTGCCTTGTTCTCTCATGTGGGCCTATCCTTAAAAAAACATACATTACATGACTTGTCCTACTAAATATTTGTATTGTTTATAGGCTGGGCGCTGTAGAGTCTACGTCAGTTTGTGAATGTTGGAGTGCAATATCAGCCTCACAATCAGCCACACTGATCTGTTTTCCAGGAACAGCAGAATACATCTCTGACGTCTGTCACATATCTATGAAAATGAGCAGAGTTGTAAATTCATTTTCCCAACTGATCTGTTGTTGTGTTGATGTTTTCATGTCAGCCAGTGATGTCACGTCACAAGAACTGGGTGATTTAAAGGTAATTTCATCCATTACTTTGTAAATGGTTCAAGTGTGAGACAAAATAGCAATAAGATGAAATTAAATAACATTATGGCATATTTGCAATAATCAATTTAACATTTTGGGTAAAATCTTCACAGTACAATAAAAACTATTACACTCAAATGTCACACTGGAAGTATTGTACGTTTTACTGCGGAGCTGTCAGAAGAGTGGAGAGAATAAAAGAAATCAGTGTTTCAACCTAATAATAAATCTGAAGATGAGACATTTGTCTCTGAAGAATGACAGACCACCATCTCCTGCTAGAGTCAGTTATAAAAATAAACAGGGTTTCATCATCTCTTTACACAAACTCCAGAGTTATTTTGAAGCGACTGTTATTGGAGTATTTGTTGTTGCATTTAAATTAAAGCTCCAGTAATCTCCTTCTGTTGATTTGTTTTCCATTCTAACAAAGCAAAAAAAAAAAAAAATGTCAATGAACATCCTGGTGCTGGAGCAATTTAAAAAAAGTACAATATTTGAATTAACCTCAGCTAATTAAAGTAAGTCAACAGAACACGGTGACTTTGTTCTTTTTTTCAACATTAAGTTTCAAATGAGCAAATACTTTTAAAAGTTTGTAACAGGCTCACTTCAGGTTAAATGGAACCAGTAGGACCCTAACTCCAAAAATAAACCTAATCATATAACGTCTGGAAGGTTTTAGTGCAAAGAAATATACTGTAGCAGCATGTTTGTTCCTAATGTCACTACAGCTGGTATCTAATGCAGCAGCTTGCTGTTTAGACTGACAGAATAAGCTGTGTTGATATTATACTGTCAGCTGTATCTGGACCTCTGTTGCTTAATCTCTTGTAGTTGGTTTCGGTTTCCTGCACTGACTGTGAGCTGCCGCTGTCCATCCATCAGCAGAGAAGGGTTTATGAGATGGACGTGGAGGGTGGAGACCAAACATTTCATCCTGGCACATCCACTGACCTTGTTTGTCCTCTGACAAATCAAAACACTTTGAAGGCGTATATATACACTGTGAAGCCTTAGCTGTGAGACCTGCAGTAGAACTGGAAATCTGAAAGGAAATTCAGCAAAAGTTGGGATCCGTGTCTGAAATAAAAGAAAATGCAAAAGGTTCCATGGTAACGATAAAAAAAGAGCAAATAAAAAGTCAACAGGGACAACATTTCTAATTGCTCCATTTATTAGTTGTACAATTATGAAAAATAATCATAAAAAAGACTGGAAGCCCAAGATTATTTACAATCTTTTTTTTTTTCTTCTGAAGTGAGGTCCCTCTTCTGAGTCATTGTTTTCTCAGCCTTTTTTCTTTTAAATCACAGGGTATTTATTCACGATATGTTTAACTTTATAAGACAGTCCTTTTCTCTCTTTTGACAAACGTCAAAAAAATTACATACGTACATACATATACATATATATATATATATATGGATATCTATAAAAGCAAAAATCATTCAAGTATCAAAATACAGACTGCTAGATTCATGTACAATATCATTCTCATCATTATTGTCATCAGATTAGTCCCAAAATATCTCTCCTGATCCTCAGCAATGTGCAAAAGCAGAATGGGACCAGGCTGATGGCTGAAGGTGCCGACAACCAGTGAGCTGAAGACAGTGTACCATAGAGTTATCGTACTGGCCTGACAACGTACCACATATACAACAGTTAAATCAAAAACGACCTGACTATGTACCCATATACACATCGGCTGACCAAAAAGTACCATTAACAGTCAACATACTGGGAGTTAGCTAGGAGAAACATGCTGTGCCCTATTGTTCTGTTCTGCAGCTAAAATCTAAAGATGTACCAGCCTGCATGGCAGGTTTGGTGAATAATCTTGTGTAGATTAACTGAACAAAGGAGCAGGGAAGGAGAGAAACTGCAGAGAACCACACCTGATCCAGTTCCCGCATTAGGACACGTCATTGTCCAATAAAACAATAAAAACATACAAAAACAAACAAAAAATTACAACTTTCAAATCAAATAAAAGCCACCCCCTGTTATATTACTATAAAACAGTCTTTGTAGTGTTTGTTTCTCTGCCCCTTCGTCCTTTAAGTTTGGTTAGAGAATTCCTCCCGTGCAAGATTACATTATTTATCACAGTTATACATGTATGTTGTGGATGAGATGGTCATGAGGAGACGCTACTATTTGGATACAGGACGAATAATCCAGGAAGGAGTGTGTACCTACAGTTGTGAGGTCTCTTGTCTGATGCCTCAGTTTGTACCTTCGTGTCATAACAGAAAACATGTAGTTCCTCATCTCAGCTACTTCCCCTTTAACTACAAGTTCTGCATTGAAACCTACAGGTACATTTCCTGAAAGAGTGAACACAAACCCTCTGTGAGGGCAGACTGATAGCTGTTGGGAGGCCACAATTCATTTCTCAGGAAATGCAAAGAGCATGACAACCATCACTTTCTGATGGACAGGACGCTAGATGGAGGTGTGTGTGCATGTGTGTGTGTGTGTGTGTGTGTACAGTGAGCGATGATGAAGTCGGTGAGGTCAGATGAACTGATGGACCGTGCAGTGTTGAGAGCTTTGTACACGTTTCTCTCCGGGCCCACTCCACCCCCCTTCCCCACCCACCCACCCACCGCCTGATATGTTACTGTGGTGAGCTGTAGTCACAGTCCAACTGGTGATGTGATCCTCTGCATGAGAAGTAGGTCACTTTTCCCAACAAAAACACCCATCATGCAACAGGGCTCATTCCTGTCCTTTCACACTGGCTGGGAGTGGTCACAGTGTTCAGCTACAAGGAAGGGACACAGACACATGCACACAAAGCAATGAGGTTAAAATAAGTAAAAATAACACTGAAATAATGGACACAAACATTGTGATGGATCACCCCTCCCCCGATATAATGATTAACTCTTTTCACCGGCAGCAGTGAAATATTAACTTGCTGTGATTGGCAAAACAAAAGGCAGGATGAACATTGAAGGCATTTGTCGTGAAAAGAAGAAGAAGAAGAAGAAGAAGAGAAAAAGACAGGACAGAGGAAGATGCACTTATTCTTACACATTTAGGGATTTGGTGAAAGTGCTTAGTTATAGTTATTTCACTCCAGAGGAAGCATCAGGTTTTAATCCTGGTGCTCTGATTGATAGACAGAGGAGAGCATGCCAGTCGTAGACAGTTTGGACTGTCTATTTTCTGGAGCAGCCAGGACCACTAACATGCAGGTCCAAATCCTCTGCATCCCACAAGAAAATCCCTCAAAATGTTTACTTTATTAGCTCCATAAAAGGACTTTATCACAGTGCAAGAATCTTAGCCTCCTTTGGCTTTGAACAGCCTGCTGATAGTGAAAAAATCTCCCCCTTTGTTAAATCGCTCTAACAGCACAACCTGCATCCCCCCTGAACAGAAACAGTCTGCTACAATCCGACTGATGCATAGAAATTGCGGGAGCAGTTTCACAGTTCCCTCAGGAAACATGTCCATCCAGGTACAGGATGTGTGCAGTGGGTCACTCAGATTTTCTCAGGACTCGCAGTCAGGAGTTGAAAGATCAGAGTGAAAAGCCTCAGAGCGGCCGTCGCCTAATGGAGCGGGAAAAGCACCAAGAAAAAAAAAAAAGAGCTTATCACTAAGAGTCAATAGTAGGATGTTGATTGGGGGGGAAAAGGAAGCATTGTACAGAGTTCAGGGAGCATACAAGGTAAACAGAGAGGAGAATAACAGTGAAGGAAAGTGGCAGGCTGGTAGTGTGACTGATACCAGCTAGAAGAGGACTGATAAAGTGGAAGGGTTGCACTAATAATCAATACGTAGTAGAGTAGTAGTGGTGGTGGTTTAGGATAAGGAAGGAACAAAGCGCTCGTTCAACTGTCACAGATTGTGTTGTTGTCAGATGAAGACAAAAGTGATGTCAGGGAGTGACAGACTGAGTACAAGATTATTCTGTCAGTCGATCCGGCAACAACACGAGACAGAGCTACGGTGTGAGGGGAGACGAGGGAGGGCGGGGGTCCAGCCTGGAAAGAGGCAGAGTCACAGTGAAAGGCACACAGAAGGAGGGAAAGGAGAGGGGTGAGAGACCAGGCCCAGGTGCAGAGGTCAGGAGGAAGAGGGGGTCCACTCAGAATATGGTGGTCTCGTACTTAGTGCTGATGGTGCGCTTGGATTCCTTGGGGTCCACGAGCCACGTGGCGCTGCTCTGGGACTGAGAATCCCCCTCCTGATCCACAACATCTCCCTGTAAACACAAACGGAGAGCATCAAACTGTCTGCCTTTCAACAGCAGTGGATCTTTTAGTGAGTAATTACACAAACAGGTTCAGTCAGTAACAATATCACTGAATCACAGAGGGAAAGGAGAATGAACTCAGGTGACTACTTGCAGACTAACTCATCTGTTGGCATGGTTAACCTCTTTATTTGGGTGAAACTTTGCGATAATGCTCACATCCTTTTTGTCATGAATCAAGAGAAGATTCCTGTCTACCTGTGGAATCCACCTGCCAACAGGCCGCAACATCTCCTGACATTTACCTAAAATTTACCCATAAAAAAGTTGTGTAAATCCAAGTTTGCACAGATTGCAAATAAAATCTATATAATGGCAAAGCAGTATCGTTAATATAAACTATTATAATCATTATAACTTTTATTGTAACTGAGTATTATTTTTATTTCTCACAAATCACAAATTTTAGTTACTTTCATTTGTTTGTGATGTCGCATACTTCACTACAGTTCAAATCACAGCTATTGAGAGTAAACTGTTAAGCTTCTCATAAACTGCAATAGATTAGATGTGAAGACAGTTGCAGGAGAGTAACAAGATTTTATATTATTTGTTTGATAATTGGAACTTTTTTTCTTTTTTTTTTTAACATAAAATCTAATTCTAACTCCACTATGTTTGTCTTTTGAAGTCATAAAAGTCACATCCAAAAATGTTATTCTTTATAAAAAGTTAACTCTTTCTCAGTACTTTTTAAAGGACTAACTTGATATTTCATCTAATGGATTTTTATGCCTTAAAACATCAGTAAAGTAACAGCACTGAAGGATATTTTAGCACTCCACAGTTCCACCCTCACCAAAAACCAGGCACAGAATGAGCTTCTCTGTGTATGTAAACATTCATAGTATTACTACCAAACTGTCACTAGGGGGCGCCAGAGTCAAAAGTAACATAGCTGATAAAAGCTTTTATCAGAGGCCATGTATAGTAAAGTGTAGCTCATATATATCTATTTTTTTTCCACACACAGCAGTAAAACATATAATATCAGCAATATAAATACATAAAAGGGGGATTATGGGGTTGTTAAGGCAGTGAGAGGGAAAAAAACTAGGAAGAAAAAGGAGAAAAGCATGGGTGGATGGAGACAGGACAGGATGGTATGACGATGTGAAGGCAGCACCTGGGCAGCAGGGCTGGTAGAGTGCAGCGGTAGGAAGGAGGGACGGTGGGTGGTGCAGGTGTAACAGTAACAGCAACGACTGTCGAGAGGAGGAGAGTCCTGGGAGAGATAAACACCGCCAGGAGGAAAGAGGAGAAAGACAGAAGAAAGGGAAAGAGCACAAGAAAAAAAAAAAAAGACAAGAGGTGGGGTTGTGAGAGAGTTACAGGAAGAGAAATTGATACAGATTTGAGCATGCAGCATGAGACAGGAGGAAACTGTGATTGTGCTGGATAGTTTTTTAGGTGTTGGTGTATGTAACTGTGGGAGTGTTAGGCAGGATGTTTTTTGGAAAAGTGCATTTGTGCTCAGCAAAACAACCCTGATTAAATAAAGGTGGAGCATTTAAATATCAAAACACAGAGGTGGAGGAGGGAAACACAGGCAGACACTGAAGAAGCGACAGTAAAAATCAAAAATCTTACATGATTCTCTTTATGCCTACAATACGCTAGAAGACTTTGAAAAGACTTTTAAAAGACTAAAGTCTGACACCCTCTCAAATCTAAAGACAAAGTATCATAAGTCACTGAGTCTTAAGTCACAGACTCAAAGACGGGAATCTTGCAGGGTCACTATTTGCAAAACTACAACTAGATTCCTTTTGAGATTATTTCACATCCTGCTCCTGGTGGAAATTTACATGAAAAAATGTTGAACAATGGAGCAGAAACAGAAACAGCTTTTGGCCACAGCTGTCCTTGTGTGTGCAGTGGTTTGCACCAGTTTCTCCTCCTTTTTCCACAGTCCAAAAGAACCGAGAATTGTTCATCTACCCAGTTTTCGGCTTCCTATTTGGCGCTGGAGAGAACGCACCTATTGGTAGTTGACAATGTTCACGTCATTGAACTTCACCATTTGCATGAGCCAAGGCTAAAAACTTGCAATAATATTTAACATGTTTGATTTTATGGGACCGTCAAGACAAGAAAAAGACTGACGTAAGGCAGCTCAGACTGAGTTTTATGACCTTATACCAAACGATCGAGATGACGGGGGCGAGCCGCGACTCTAGCAAAACTCTCATGATTTTATTCTGACACTGGAAATTTGTCTGCGACAGAGAAATTCCATTAAACAGACGGAGATGTGCGACTGGTCCCTGAGGTGTAATTATCTCATTTATATTCAACACAAGCTCACTTCTTAATGGTTTAAAGCTAATGGCCAGACGAACATTAGCACAGTGTAATAACGATGTGAAAAGCTGCAGACTGATACAAATGTTCTAAATGTCTAATGTGTTTCTGTGCGTTTGATTCCAAAAAAGCTAGATCTATGTTCCTATAAAAACATAATTATTACATCAAGTGTGAGGATGACTCAGTAATGTGTGATATGCTTTAGTTTTACACCAGCTGCCATCTTGTAATAGCATTTTTTTGATTTGTGGATGTCTCTGACTTCTTTTTAATGCTGCAATAACAACAAGCAGAGCAATGCACTACATCATGTCCATGAACAGGTAAAGTGCATTTCAGGATAAGGAAAAAAAAAGCAGTAGCACAGCTTGTATTAGTTTTTGTGCCCCCATTAAACTCCAATCAACTCTTCCATTAAGTTTTAATAGGTTTAAGTGTGTGTATGTGTGTGTCTGACGTCTACGCTGCGGTATGTATCTCCAACTCACCCCTGACTTCCGTACGCTGCCTCGTGGTTTGGGTACAGGTCGGCTGGACTTGGTCTCAATGACCTCTGAACCTGGTCCCACTGGAAGGTTCTGGTGCTGTTTGGTCCTCTGGGCCTGCAGAGCCAGCTGATAGGCTACCTCAAACGCCTGCCCCAGCGTCAGTATAATCTCATAGGTCAGGTTCTAGCAAAAAGAGAGAGAGAGAGAGAGCAAGCAGACTTTTTAAGTATTCAGCATCCTCTCAGCAGATATAGAGCTGTCTCACAGTAAACTGAGCACAGTTTTGTTTCCAGGCTAAGGAACAAAACAATACTCAGTTTGCAGTGAGACAACAAAAGATATCACGACAAAGTTTCCTTGCCTGAAACTTCTTCAAAACCAAATTGCGTAACTTGGAGAAGTGACAGTTGTCTTGGGAGTATTGTGCATCAGCGAGCAGCTCCGCTCAGTACCTGGGCTGAATACATCTGCCGTAGTTTAGCATTTAATCGCTGCTGCATTCTATTGTTAAACCCTGACAGCTTCCAAATATGAACAAGCACTTTCAGACTAAAGACAGAGGATTCAAGCTTCACATTATGTGTCTTGGGAAGCTGAAAAAAGAACTCGTGGTGAGAGCACTGCGTCAATACAACACGAAGCTCTGAATTTATCTGCATATTCTTCACTTTTGAAAATATCTGCCCTTAGATAAATGTGTCATCTGATAGCAGCTACTATGGTCAAAATCACCCCTGGCTGTTTTGGCCTTTGATGGTTCTCAAACTGCTGCGGCACCTACTTGATAAGGGGCAGCCCCTTTTTTCAACCCCACAGAGGAAATCACAGTAGAAACTGAGCGCTGCTAAGCTCCTCCAGACTGTAGACTGGAATGACCCTTGCTGCATTATGAGGCAGATTAGCAGGATAATCATCAGATCTCAAGGGGGAACAGAGTAGGTAATGGAGGGCTAGTTATCAAAGGCAGAGTAGCACTGTGTGTGTACGAGGAGGCAATCAACCCCAACTGAAGCGTGACACCTTGAAGAGATAGGGCAGTCTAGAGATAACAGTTTTGACCGTGCGGACTGTCACATCTCCTCAATGTTACAGCCACAAGTACGGGAGACGACGCTGGAGGAATTCAAATTTAGCAGTAAGGAAAGTTATCAGCGCTCGCTAGAGAGCCTCCTTTAAATATGTTCACCTTGTTTATGCTAAAATCAAGCTGACACAAAAATTGCACGTCATATTCATTTCACTCTGAAACAGATAAACCAGTTTGTTTTCGGTTAAAGGACAATGAGGGTATCCTTACCACGTCTACTGTGCTGAACACGTGGCAATAGTGATGGCTGGTCTGCAGGTCCTTAGTGATGTAGGCAAATGTGCACAAGTCTTCTGGGTCCTGGGCTGCACACGAAATATTACGGATCTCATGCTCTGCGATGATGTTCTGCACCGAGAGGAGAGGAATGCATGAATGAGACTCAGTGACTTTAAATAACCCTCTGTAAAAGCTACGCGTTTCTGTTTGATGGCATTAACACAAGGCAAACAGAATGTTAAGCTGTAACACACAGAGCTCGAATTCTATAATGTGTTATGAAAATACCGAGACAGCCGCTGAGGAGGTGAAATCGAGACATAAAGTGGGTTTCGCAGCTATCGCAGGAAAGTGGAGCCATGAAAAGTTAAACCAGGCTGAGTCTTTTTTCATTCATTTCAAAAAAATGTCAATATGAGGAGATGTCCCCCCCCCCCCCCGTCAGGAAATACTAACATGAACAAGTCTGACAGAAACTTGGAGGCATGACATTTACAATCAGAAGAGAAGCAGCGTGACGTTTGACTGGAACACTTTCATACACACAATCTCAAAATCTTACAAAAGCAAATGTGCTGTTATTTATGTATTTATTTATGTATTTGGGTTCACTATAATGTGTAACATGACACGCAGGGTTAAAAAGTGAACTTTGATTGCTAACCTTATTGGCTGCATCAATGAACTTCACACCCTTGTATGTGATGGAAAGGACGATGGTCGGGACTTTTCTCATTTGTTCTGTTGACCTCTGGATGAAAAAAATGAACAATACAAGCAGAAAGGACATTAAGGCCAATTATTATGTACTAATATGTAGAATAGTCCATGTTTATCCACTGAGATTACAGTAGAAAACTGTCTCATACCCGCATTTTGGCACAGGCATCCTGGGTGGATTCAGTACCCCGTAAATCCTTAATAAGCATGGAACCGAGGTACTATAAAGGGAATAGAAGACAGAAATATACTTTGAAATATTCAATGCAAACAGCATAATTTATGAACGAGAAAGGCGAAAACATACATTGGCTTCGTAGGCGCAGGATTCAAAGATGAGCTTCTCTGGCTGGTGATGCCAGTTCTGGACTGGAGCGTACGGTGCTGCCAAACTAGGCGGCCGCAGGGTCAAACGGGGTTCTCGATGCCGTTCTTCATACCGTTCCTGGAAAAAAAAAAAAGCATTAATGTCAAAGAAGACTTGCAGGGACACACTACAATCACATGAAGATACCGGAGGCCATAATGTACTGCTGAAGTGAGAGATAATCCACATACATGCGATCTGTGTCGTTCACTGCGATGTCTTTGGGTGACGTCATAGTCGGTATCTGGCACTTTTTTCCTCCCTGGTTCTCCTACTGGCAGCAGAGGGTCCATTGAGCGTCCTGTGTATGACTCCATCAGGCTAAGCGGAGATGAGGTCTGGGATCCAGGCAGGTCTTGGCACTAAAGAGACAGACACAGTCAGCTGTCACATGATGAACGTAACATGATGATTGCTGGCTATTTTGTGTTTAATTTTTCTCAGTAAATTTGCAGCTTTTGTGGACTAAAAAAAAAAAAAAAATCAAAACATTGATGGAAACTAACAAGCTTGAGAGGAGGAAAAAACATCAAACTCTCATTCAGTCCCTCATTTCAAAGTGTGTAACAAGTAAAGTACAGTATGTTGTTGGCATAATAATGTAGGAGCCTCTATGCATGTCCTCACCCTGATCTGAGACAAACGAGGAGGCTTGACAGGAGGCTCCTCATAGGGCCTCTCTGCTAAGGAAGCAATGATGCGTTTCCTGTGACCAAGTAGGGTGATCTTTAGCACCTTGAGGAAAGAAGAAATTATTTGGTTAACACGTGTAGCAACACTTGAAGAATCAGAAATGCTGGAAAGTTGGAAGCGCACCAAGAAACGCCAGACATAGACGCTTAACTTGTCATAACAACTTTACTTGAAATCTTTAAGCCTCAAGCCTTCAATGAGATCTTAAATGTCTTATCTTAGAATAGCTCTCACTTTGTTTTACCACAACAAAAAATGTGCTTTGCTTCCTTCAAACAAGAGACTTCTGTCTCAAAAGGCAGGTGAAGTGTCACTACCTCAAATATTACTGGTTTGTTCTCTGACATTTGAAGCCTGATCAATTGAAGTATTTTAAAACTACTTCCATAATATTCATTCAGTATTCACCTTCAGAGTTTCAGTTTCTTACCTTCCCAAACTGCGGCTGGTCTAAACTGTCAAAACGTGTCCCTTGTGCTGAATTTTGTTTAACATACTCGCAAACTAATTTCACCCTCCAATACTCCTCATAGTCCTCATGTACGTCACCGTGACTCACATTGACAATCTCCAGTTCCCAAAGGTTTTTGACACAATCCAGAGTGCGATAGCCACTGGCCAGGAAGTTGTGCAAGTACTCGTGCAGGCCCAGATTCTCCAGCCAGGAGGACAGCGAGCTGCTGCCGTCACAGCCCAGTGCTTTCACCTGCAGGAGAGGACTAAATCATTCACTGATACTTCGAGAGCTTTGGGACAATGACTGGCCCTGCATGGTGCCTTTAAAGTTTTTTTTTGCCTCACTCTGAAGAACTGGCTAAAATAACCTCATACATGTATATTGGTACCTCAAAGGAGCTAAGAGACTATCTGTTAGACTTATACAACACGCCTTGGTATTAAAGGGAAGATTAGCACTTTGTGATCCAACATCAGAGGCAATGCAAGACAGTGAATCAGCTCTGACTACGCTGAGATTAGTATTGAGGCAGTAATCAATGATTTGTTACCTTGGGTAAGGAACGTGCTGCATGCAAGATCTTCTTTCTGTGGCTCGGGTCTGTGATTCCAATTTCTCTCAAGTCCTGGTCTTCCATTACATTACTCCCCTGTAGCAGAAAATAAAATGCTTGTTAAAGGATTTGTGTAGTTTCTTTATACCCGTGGCTGTAGCAGCCTCCAGAAAGTGTGCTGCACACATAAGAACACAGTAGAGATGTGCCGGTGTACTGTTTTTACTATAGACCGCAATGGTAACAATATTGCCAACCATTTCCATTACCGTCATTACAGTAATTATTGCGGTTTTCAGAGGGTACATGAACAAAGCACAGCTCCCCTGTTTTTCTTAGCGGTTTTTTTGGATAAATCACAAGAAAACACTATTTTACTGGTCAAATAGAGACACAGCAGTCAGAGCAGGACCAGAGAAGCATTAGCTAGTCAACCTACTCAAGTGTAGCCAGTTTATGTATATACAGTACCAGTCAAAAGTCAAATGAGAACATGAACTGAATCTAACTGAAAGTTGACTCTCTTTAAACAACCAACCTGCTTTTGTTTGGAGTGTTTTTTTAGTTTTTTGGTGTTAGTTCATTCACAGGGTGCAGTAATATATTCAGTTCTGTTCAGTTTGTTCAATTTGATTAAATCCAAGGTGAACATCACATTAAGTAATTTTACTATACAGCAGTATTTCAGAAGAAGTCTGACAATTATTGTGATAACACCATTTACAGTGATATTTTTGTCCACAATAAATAAAAATGGATTCAGGCAAAACATTCACACTCTGCTGCACCATATATAAAATGTTTTATACTGCAGAATCTTAAGGGTAAGAGCCAGGTTGAATGATCAAGTCATATGAATAAATCTTTAAATACACTAAAAATCTAAAGCACAGAATGCAATCTGGTTGAGACTCCAATAGAAGAGCCTATGCTGCACGGTTAGTATCGATCACACGTAATGGTACCATTGCAGAAAAAAAAGGTCAATCATTCCTGAGTGGGATCTTCAAACTCCTCCCTGGGACTCCAACCTACTGACTGTAGTGAACGGGGAGCCACGTCAATAACCCCTTAAATGAGACTTAAGTGTGTGGGGGAGGGAACTGACAGGCGTGTGTGTGAACGATGGTCAAACCCATCTTTGGTTACAAACAGTATCACCTTTGAGACTGTGTGACAGGCAGGTAATGGATAATGGAGAAATGAATGATAAATCAATGTCAGAATTGCAAGTGTACAGGGATATGAGATGGAGGGGTAGGAATACTCGTGCATCAATGGTTGATAGTAGCTGATGGCTGCAGGGAGGAGAAAATCAACACTGATATGTAAAAGGTGATTCTATTTTTTTACACTGTAAAATCATTCATCAGCAGTCTAAATAAATGAGTTATTGCAAAGCATTACTACTCAGATGACCAGTGAGTAAAGTAGTCCATCTTGTCATCTGTAGAAGAGTTATCCGAAAACGCTCACTGCGTTACTTCTGAAGAAGAGGTCAGCAACTAAATCTCATCTGTTAAAGTATCATGACGCTCCATGAGAGATGCTGCCTCAGGAACAAATTGTGACGGCTCAGGGCTCATGTGGCTGACTCTTCAATATGAACCTCAGGTTAATCCTATAGTGCTCACCTAGGCACACACACACACACACACACACACACCAACACACAGTAACAGGATAGAAGAGGAGATGTCTGTAGGTCAAACCTGACATCCTGTTTTTCATGCAGACAAGGTAGATACAAACAAGGGGCGGAAAGGATGAAGAGAGAGGAGCGAGCCTGTCAGTGAATGTAAAAACTGCAGACTAATCTGTGTAATGCTGCATGCGGAGTCACAATGTTAATCAATTTTGTTGAGTGAGCCACTGATATATAGTGACGTTAAAGTCATAGTGTGTGAGTGTGTAATATGAGCAGTTTATCAGCAGCCTGTTTGTGGGAATTTTGAAAAAGAAAGACAAAGAAAAACCCAAAGACTGATAGAAAGACAGAAAGAAATGAAGAAATGTGGGAATTTTGAGGAGAAAGAAAGACAAAGAAAGACATGAGAAAAGAAAGAACGAAAGAAGGAAAGTTAAGAGCAAATTGGTGCATGAACTCGGTCATAACTACGGTGAGACGTGACCCGAGTTAGAGCTCAGATTGAGCACAAGACATCATGACGCATCTCTTTCGCTTTCTTAATACCTCGCACTAAACTGACAACTTGAAGCCCATTATCTCTGAGCAGCAACACGCTGATCGCTGCCTCTCCAGCTGAGGATTGAAACTATTTGGGGAGCTGGATGGATAATAACACTTTGACAGTGCATGGATCATTGCATTACTGTCCCACTGGAGATGAACTGATAAATGGCTCTGCGGGGGGAAATAGCTCAGACAGACTGGCTCTACAGTCTTTGCTCCCGTTTTCTGGGTTTGTTTTCTGCACTTTTACTGTTAAGTAGATGTGTTTTATTTAATCCGGCTATTTCGTGTTTCTCGTGTTTTTTCTGTGTAATTTGCCCGTGTTTATGTCTTGTTCTTCCTGCGGTTATGGTTTCTTGAGCTTTATAGAGTGTTAAGATGCTGTTAATGTTATCCATCACTGAGGTATGCACAGGAGGCACCATGTTTGAACAAAAAATCTTGTTCTAATGTTTGCAGTGGAAAAGGACATTATCTTATCAGAACAAAACGGCTGATGTGAAAAAGACATAATGGGCCATGTGGGATTTGCGGCCTTGTTAGAGATTGACGTTAGTGCTGAAATGATTAGCCCATTAATCAACTAGTAGGTTCACAATCAATCACCCGCAATTTTAATAATTGATTAACTGTTTAAGGCTTTTTTCAAGCAAAAAAAAAAGCAAAACAGTGGCTAGCTTAATCTCTGTTTCATATCTTCATGTATTAAATATTTTGAGGTTTTTGACTGTCGGTCAAACAAAACAAGTAATTTGAAGACGTCACGTTTGGGGACTTTGTGAAATTGTGGTGGACATTTTTCTGAATTTTCTGATATTTTATACACTCAAGAATTAATCTTTTAATCCCCAAAAATTAACAGATTCATTAAAAATGAGAATAATCATTGATTGCAGCCCTAACTGACATAGCTAAACATTTTGGTTACTGGAAGTTTGTTTCCATCCATATTAGAGCTGAAACAATGAGTTGAATAATCTGCTAGTCGATCGACAGAATTAATCTGCGACTATTCTGAAACTCCATTAATTGTTTCAGTGATTTTTCACACAAAAATGCCAAACACCACCTAGTTTTTCTTTGTCATACATGATAATGACCCGACTATCTTTCGGATTTAGACTGCTGGTCGGACAAAACTCGTAATATGAAGATTGCACCTCGAGCTCTGGGCAAAGATAACAGACTTTTTTTTTTCAACTGAATTTCCGATTAATCAGGTAAATAATCACCAGATTAATTAATAAAGAAAATAATTGTAAGTTGCAGCCCTCATCCATATTTTTCTATGTGACATACTAAACCTTACTGATGGCAAAGACATTAAATTAGCGTCCTTATAAAGTGTTAAGATGCTTGAAAGGTCTTTGAAAGGTCACTGAGATGATAAAACTCTCATCACCTGCAAAATAAAATATTACATTTACCTCTGTTACATCTTGATGAACTATTTATTCCCACACAAGGACTTTGAAAACACAAACTGTGTGACTTGAGAAGACGAGGTGGTGACAGCTTTGTAGGGAAATTTTGGACTGATGTGGTCCCACTTTTTCCCCTTCACCACAGGCTCAGCAGGTCTAAGTGAGAATACATTAGTTGAGAAAGAGCTGACATCAGCACAGTATGGAAGTGAAAAGAAAACATCTATAGCGGTGTAAGCTAGGTGATTTTGTGTCTGTACTTGTGCTGCCCATCCGTCTCTGTCCTCTGATTAAAATTCTGCTCTCTCCTCAGCCACAGCCAGTCCCTCCGGTTTAAAGCACTCTCAATTCAGGGGGGCAAACAGGCATGGATCACTCATTCTCACCATCAGACAGCTAACCAAAAGCGATGAAAGTCATAGTTTGTCCTGCTAAACAAAGCTGTCATACGACCACACGGGCCTGTGAAAAAGGCCTATAAGGAGACTGTGATTGAATGTGTAGCGACAATAAAAAAAACGTTTCAAAATCGACCATATATTCGATCTAATCCCCGCACAAATGTTTTTCAGACGGGTAAATGGACAGCAATACATCACCGCCATTGGCACAACAGAGAAATCAATGAATCCATTTCCAATCCTTGAGCTTCTAATGCATGAAGCCATTACCGAATTTCCAATTTGTCTGCAGGCTTTGGTGGCATTGACTCTTTCCAGCGTATCCACTTTGCATTTATTTAATGCCGGAGAATAACAATGAAGAGAGATGTTATAAGAGAAGAGACTATTGAATTAAGATAACACAGATGCAGCCACCAAAGTACAAACAGATGTAGCGGATTCTAAAGTTTCTCTCACCTTTGTGCCCCTTTTTGATTAAAACCCAAACTCTTTCTTAAGAGGTTTTTGCTTCTATTATGCACCGAGTCACCTCTACAGATTGGAGACTTAAAGCATATTTGTTCCTCTCTAGCTGGCTCCATAAACGCTAGCTGCACAAGTGCATCTGTGACACAGTTGCCTCGAATACAAACTAACTTGGAGCTCTGTTAGCTGACCCCGTCACAGCTGACAACACAGCCGCCAGAAAGCGGGTGCCCAGAAGTACAGCGAAAAAAGGAGCTGTTTCGTTTCAACAAGCGTTAGTTGTCAGAACCGGCGAGGACTGGAGAGCACCGCGGCCGCGCAGAGCTTGTTTCATCAGGACATTTTGCTCCATGAGTCGATAAAACGCATCTAATTGGTTTCAGAAGAGGCTTGTCTCTGCTTCGGTGCTTGAACACAATACAATCACTGCTGTTATTGATCCACTTCTGGAGCGAGCCTGCAGGGTAGACGGAGATCACGACGGTCCGACTGGCAGAGTAAACGCTGTTTAATTAGTGATTTCACTGCAAGTCGGCTACAGTGGACACGCCGTTTCTAAACCACTGTTTTTCAATGCCTGCAGATCATTCTAGAGATACTAGTGCAGAGCTCAGTTGATGCTGAATTTTTCCATTTGATGGGAAAAAAAAGAAATTTTTTTGTCTGCAAATTAATCTGACTTCTTGACTTTCGATCGTAAAAGCTCAGCTATAAAGGAGATGCCAGAGCAGCATTACGCTCTTAATTAGATTTCACTCAAGCATGATTCTCTAGCAATGGTGTATATCAGTGATATCTAACTATGTGAGTGTATTTAGGAGTTTGCGTGTTATGGTTTCAGATTGTTAAGAGTTGACACACTGGAAAAGTTTGGTAATTACGAGATTGGATTTGTTCCATACAAATCCAGACGTACCAGTGACAATCTGTGCCTGGAGGCTGGTACCACTAATAACATCAGACAACGAATATCTGTCTGGTAACACGGAGCCAACAAGCAAAGCGTAATGAAATATGCTCTGCTCCTGCTCTATCCACTCTAATGCACAAGTGCACATTAAACACAATTAGAAGCAAAAGACAAGGTGACTCAGAAGGTAATTCTCATTTCCAATTGAGACCAAATTGTGATTCTTTTAAAAAGGTCAACATTTACTGTGAGAAGGACATGCTGTTTAAAAGGTTACGGCTTTTTTTTTTTTTTTTTCTACATCCTCTAGCAATTTCAGGAAGCCAGGTGGTCTGTAAGCCGTGTTTAAAGATAGAAAAATTGCCAGCTCTCCACTTTGGAAAAAAAAAAGAAGAAGAAGAAGAGGGCTCAGGGCTGAGGAAGGAGAGTGTGAAAGACTAAAAAGACAGTAGGAAGATTAAACCTGGAGAATAACTTCAGAGGCTGCTTCAACACAGAATTAAACATGGCTGTTGATGACACTGGTGAGAGGGAGAAAGGCAGATAACCGGAGGTTTGGTCTATTCTCTGGTTATGTAAAGTAGATTAGGCTCCTGCAGCTATAGTATAAATCCATGCTATATAAAAGCATGAAATGTTCATATTTATTTTAGTATTCATCAGTATAGAGTTTCTAGCGTTGTAAAACCTTCCATAACAGTAAAACATCGCTGTCGATATTAAGAAACAGATGACACTACTATCCCTGCACACGAAATCTGCTCTCTGAAGACCAAAAATGTGTGTTTTACAATATTTACAAGTCTGGTTAACAAGCCTTCAATGACAAAAACCAACAGACAATCAACACAGACCTTCATTTAGCGAGACATATAAACATGACACGGTGTTGTCAGGGCCATAAATTCTCACCAGACTTGGATGGACCAAAGCGTAACATGTGACCTTCACCGTTAAACTAAGCTGGGGATGAGATAAATGGAAAAAAATGGAAACACGACACAAAAAGAACTCTGAGTTTGAAGTAACTTAATCACTTCTTAAGGTTACAGTCTGTTCTATTAATTTCACTGTGGGATGGCTTCAGCTTGTCACCGCTGTTGTCGTGATTGAATAATTTCCCGCCTTGAGCGGTCTGTGAAAATATTGGATTGAAACATTTGCCCCGGGCGAACATTTTATCATTCTGGGCAGTCAGAGGACATCTGTCAGATCACCAAAAATACTTCTGAAGATACAACCTGCTGCTGGACAGGTGAAAAATTAAAGTTTGTGTAGGTAACATTATCTGAACAAATCACAGAGTAATGTGAAGGTTATAAACGAGTCTGTGTTTGCCGTCGTGCCTTGTGAATCAAAATGACACTGGCAGCTACGCAGGTGACTCATTAAACTGAATGCTAAGTAACACAAGATTTGTACAAATGTGTGATGTGTGGCTTCTAGGAGCACTGGTCATAAAAAAAAAAAAAGACAAGATGACTTTACTATCAGTGTACAGGCAACTGGATTAATGAATTTCCTTCACATACTGTAAGCATATCTTTAGAAGAGTCACAGTTTCAGGGCAAAAGGTGTTCCAACTCCTTATTTAGTATTCAGCTGTAAACTGGGATTACTGTGCACTGAAAAGGTATTTTTCTGTCTCTAAATATGCAACAAAAACAAGAGCCTAGAGCCTGAGAGGATGCAGATGGATGCAGTTGTGGTCTGCGTCTGTGTGCATTCATGTTCTCCTCAAATCAGTGAAATCTAATCAAGTTTGGTGTTTGGATGGGATGAAAATCTGCAAACACGTGGCTCGACGTGTTAAAGAAAAGACGCATAATGGGCCTGACGGAGGAGGGAAGAGTTTTCACACAAGATGGCGGTCTCATTTCAAACATGCCCACTAGCCCCGGCCTGCCAGCTGGGTCCCCCCTTTCTCTCTTCCATCAGTCATCATTACTGACAAAAGCAAGAGAGCCAACTCATAGTGGCGTCACACACTGTAGGCTCTATAAACATGTCGGCTTGGCAACAGCATCCCGTTGCTCATTGAGATGCTCCTCCATACTAGCAGGGTATCAGCTACTTCTCAGGCACTGACTGTAAGTTAGGGGCCATGACAACGGCCTCCTGAGCTGGAAGCAGACCGTCTGGGAGTCAGAGGGCGGTATGAACCTGATTTCGATACACAACCAGGTGTAATGACATAAAAGTCTCTGAAAACAAAATATTTGACAGCACAGATCCGACCATATAGCGTCTCGTCGAACGGACGTGTAAATCTAGCAAACATCAATTGAATGCTCCGGGAGCCTGTCGCATGAGTGAGAGGAAACGTTCTGACTTTGAATCCAGGACTGAATATTTTGAATTTTTATAAAGCCTGTGACATAATGTGTGATATTGAATTATGTGCCTGTAATAAAATATAGCAAAGACGAATCAGTCAGAGTCAGGATGCAGAGGGTGGGGTCATAACAGGATTTCAGCTAATTGAACTCCAGACAAAGCTAATAGGATCATGTCACAGCTAAACGAGGGTGACATTAATATAGCATTCATTGACACAAGACACAAGGTGAGGATTGTAGGAGTAAACAGAGAAAGATAAGAAAAGAAAATCATAAAAGTGAGGAAAGAAGTGAAAAAATTAAGTGGAGACAACATTCAAGAGAGTGATATGAAACACTATACACTCAAAACATCCAAACAAGTAGGGAAATAAGGTCATAAGACACGTATTTAAAAAAAGAAAAAGGAAGCGTGGAACTCACCATGTAGTGCAGGTCGTCGAAACCGTTGAGGAGTAGTTTGCTCTCGTACTGCGGCAGCCCCACGTGCTCCAGCCAGTCTCCCACAGGCTGGTCCAGCAGCCGGCCTGCAGCACCTGCTGACAGGGGAAAGCGCTTCAGGAGGGAGAAACCTTTCAACCGGTAGCAGCGGCACTCTGAGGATGAGACGTGGCATTGCCACATCATTCTCGGCCAGCAGAGCCGAGAGCACCAGCAACAAGAAGGCAGGGTGTCTTCTGTGGACAGGGCGTCAGCTCCCGCAACGCAGCGGGGGCCGAACCACAGTCACCCAAGACGGAATCAAGCACCCCTGATCTCAGGGGAGAAGCGGATGATGAAAGGGATATGAGCTGGTTTAATACCAGCTAGTATCCACAAAATTCTTAGCTATGGAAGTCAGCCAAGAACATACCAAAAACACATTTACAATCAACAATAAACCGCCTCACTTAACTGTTGCACTGGAAACAACAGTTCATATCCAACCAGGAAAAAAGTCAAAATGTCCCATGTCAGGAGGAAGCATTTTCTGCCCAAAATAAAAGCTTGCAGCTGATTTAATTAAGCTCCAGATTTGTCAAGAGAAACTCAGACAGGAGGTCAGACAGGAGAGCAGCAGTTCATAACAGTGAGGGGAGTTATTCCAGGGGAAGCAATTTGTTTCAGACCAGTGGAAAGTTCTTTGGAAACTTGTGGGCAGAAGCAGGAGATGCTTAATTACCTAACAGGCTCATCCCTGATTCACAGATCCAACCTACTCAACATATAACCCACCACACACAGTCCAGACAGGGATCGACCCCTAGAACATGACAGTGTTCACACGGAGAGCAGAGCAGATGGGCTAAAAGAAGCCAAAGAAACAACTGCAAAGAGCTGAGACTGATTGAGAACCAAAGCTACACTGACGGCTGTCAGCAGCCTGAGCCGAGAGGAGCCTCACCTGTACAGGGACAGATGTGAACATGTTACTTTTATGTTCTTGACTTGCTTTTATACCAAAAAACTCATGTTTGCTACTGTGGGAAACAGTTATTACACAGCTTCATTAAAAAAACATAGCACTTCAATTTGGTGTCATTACCTTTACTCTTCATTTAATCCAGTTAAAAATTAACAGAGCAAATCATTTTTCTGCTCATAGGAAACAGCTGCATATTCCTTAGGTTTGTTTTTACCTTGTGCAGGACGACAGATAGAGAAAACTGATAACTTACAATAAACAGATATTATAGCCTAAAAGAAAATGAATGCACATTTTAAAGCTTCTATTTTTCCTTGTCAGTGCTGCCTTCATCTATTTACAAAACCAATCCTGTTCCAGAGGATATTCCCACGTCATAAATCCCATCTTGGTCACTCCAGAATCTTTAATCAGTTATCAAGGGGGAAAAAAAAAAAGAAATCCAGTCAAAGATCCAATCAGCTACTTCAAAGAGCACTTGAGTAATAGCTGGCCCCCAGAATGAACTCCTCTGCAGACGAGAGAGTGCTAAAACTGTCTCTTCTCAGTCTGGTACAGCCTGTGAGATGTGGTCAAAGTCCAGCAGCGGCCACTTTCCACAAAAAAAGCTTCTGTAGTCCTCTCACTGCTGCTGCTCCAGGCTGAGGAACGGACCACCTAATCTCATAGATCCCGAGGTGGCGTCCTTCTATTGTCCTGGTTGTTTCTGCTGCCTGCGATTCCTCTCTCCTCCCTTAAACACACACTCTCTCTCTCTCTCTCTCTGTCTCTCTCTCCTCGTTGCATGCTCCTCTCCACTCCTCCCTCCCTCCCTCTCTCTCTCTCTCTCTCTCTCTCTCTCTCTCTCTGAAACACTGCAGGTGGCTGCTCTTTGTCAGTGCGAGCTACCGCTTCAGCTACAGACCCCCTGTCCCTCATTACTTGCATTTCCTCTTGAGTTTCTGCAGCTTCTGTATCTCGGTCTTTACTTTTCTCACACTTATTAGGTTTCTCCTCGCTCTCCCTCGCCATCTTTCTCACTCTGATGTAGAAGTTCATCAGTAGAGAGGAGAGAAGTACAAGGGACTGCAGGCATAGAGCCAATCAGCTAGAGACATCACAGCTCTCCAGTCAACACTGGGAGGAGAGGAGGCAAACGCTGGACCAAATGAAAGACAGGGGGGGGGGGATAGTGATGCTGCTTCTCATATGTGCAGACAGAACCTCTTCTCCGGTGAGTCCCTTGATGGCCTGCTGACAACAGCAGCTTGATTGAGACGGAGCTGTGGTGCACGGCAGCTAAAAGGTTGTGCCTTTAAACATACAGGAGGAGTGGATTCAGACTTACAGAGCAGCTTATAGACCAGACAGATACAGCCAGTGATGGGGCGCTAACTACTTTACTGCAGTGGTCTCAGATTTCCCCACGTCTACAAAGCAAAAATGAGCTCATCCCCTGACATACGTAGTGGTTAATATTTAAAGAGCTCACTCCAGTGCAGGGCATAACAAACATGAGGACTCGAATGAGAAGATAGACAACTTTGTGTTAAAGAATAGCACATCTGCTGCATTGCTTAAATGTATTAAAATAAGGTTTGGGCAAAAGTGTAAACTGGAGGTGAATGTTGAATAAGAGGGGAAAGCTGGAGGGATGGAGTCGATTGTTCGGGGTTTGCTGCTACAGTCCCCTGGCACCATCCATCAACCCTGACGACAGGCTTTTGAAAAGCCTGAAGAACACACGAGAGAGCATGTACAGAATCCTTAACACAAAGACATTTCATTACAAAGTGAGGAGCTAGTTCTAATAATGTGTCTCTCAGGAACTTCGGTCTTAAAAATAAAAAATACACTCGTTACCCTCCGAGGTAGGTTTAGAGCACAGGAGATCACATGGCTTAAAAAACAGGCTGATTTTGTGTCAGACGTCACGACTCAGGACCGCTGCCCCTAAAATAAGCGCACTATATATCCACTCTATAATCAGGATGACAAAAGCTGTTCAAAAGCATCATTTTAGCTTTCTCCCAAGCTGCTAATGTCAAATCCTCCCCTCATCTGTTCCATTAAACAGACAAACTACTATTACTTTTATATCCACCTCTCTGTTGTTTTCAGATTCCTCCTTCATTGGCCATGTCTTTCAGGTACCCATTTAATTTCCCTCGAGGGCACTCATATGGATCAAATAACTTGAGGTTTGATTACAAAAGAAATCCAGGCAGATATGGCAATGAGGTACGAGACAAGCGAGGCAGCCATTATCAAAGAAGCTCCTCCCGTGACAATGAACCCGTACACGTGCATACTAAGAAAGGCTACTTAAAGGTTTTGAGAAAATAAAGGCAAGGAGATGCACTCTAAAACTGCCCGTTGAAATCTTAGCCTACAGCTAAACAGGTCATTTAGAGTTTTATGTTCAAACGGGGGGGGGCCGCAGTAAGATTCATAGTAGAATAATAAAAGTCAACAGTGGTGGAATTGATTACAGAGGTGACTAAAAACAGATACAACTACGCATCAAGAGCTAATAAAAAAAAAAAAACTACCCAGCTCACCATTTTCCCCCTCAAACTTTTCATTGATAATCATTTTTTGAATGTGAGTAATCTATAAAGTACATATTGAACTAAAACACACCTCGATTTTTAGGTGTTGAACTCTAATTCAACACCTGTTGCACTCCTACATTGATATTGTTGGACTCATGATGGACAGTTTAAAAAAAAAAAAAAATGAAGCAGAAACTTTTAGCATCTATTCTATGTATTCTTCTTCCATGTCAAAACCTAGTGCCTACGTTACCCACAATGCAACTTGACCGCTAATAGTTTTATCTGAGATTCAGGTGTGTTATGTCAGAGGTGGCTAACGTAGCCTCGAGGCGATAGCCCCAAGCAGAGACGAGGAGGAGCAGGGTACAGAGGTCTGGTATCCTCACTTCTTTCTAACTCCACATCCCCAGATTTTTTTTCTCCACTTTTAAACTTGTAGTCTTCAGCTTAAACTAACCCTGACTCTAGGCATTTAACATTTCACATTATAAAGTGGTAGTAATTATCATACTCTACCTGGTGTAGCATATTGCTGATCTCTGGAAAAATCGATGCCAGCACCAATCAGTGTCATGATCTTCTCGATCTGAGGACAGGAACAGAAGAGAGAGAGATAAGAACCTGGAGGAGTCATCACAGTTTAGCCTCCACCTCTCACCAGCAAAAATACTGAGAAATGCCCCCCATGCCTTAAACAATACACCACTAAACATTACAGTCACCCTGCGAAAGCAAATGACAGCATTAAGGTATCTTTAGCAAGAGAAAAGTCAGTCACAGTGACACATAAATATCATTTTTGAAGGGCAACTGTGCTCCTGGTTGATTGACTTAATATATCATTTATGGCCACAGCATTACAGTTATTTCTATTGTCTCATATTGGAGGATTTACTGGCTCTTGGCTGCAGGTAGGAGCGTCTCATCTGCTGCCTGAGGCCAAAACAATACTGATTTAAACAGACATCCCAATCTCACAATCTGGCATTAACGATCACAAAGCAAAAGTTTTGTCAGGGCAATCAAACTATGAGAAAATGTGTGCAAGTCTAGGAAAATAATACAAAAATGCTGTGAGGTGCTTCAAGCTTTTCTTAGATTTATAAAGCTCTCAAAGAAAATACTTTGAAGCAAGTTAAACTATCCGTGTCATAATATTTGCCCCGATAACATGTGTAACTATGTTTTTCAAGGCACCCGAGCCTCTAAAGAAAATAAAGGAGTAAGATATACAGAGATTAAGATAAAAAGAAAAGAAAAATAAAATCCCAGACCACCATGAGTTCTTGTAATAATTTCGTGCATCTCTACGCAATGCATGCGAACATAACTCGAGTGTTGTTTCCACACATATACGCTCATATATCCACATGTCATTCACATGCACACACGTGGACATACACAAACAGAATAGTGTTATTTCCTTCAAATGTATTCACAAGGGCATTGAAGCAGCAGTGGGCCATAGAGCTTCAATATTACACCTGTCACAGCATAGAAACAATGCTCCCCCCTCAACCAATCCAGGCCTGAGTTTGCATGGACATTGAAAGCGCATGAAATGAAAACGTAGGGACTGACAGTGCTGCTGTCACACCTGTCAGATCCGGTCATGCCAACGCTTTTTGAGGATGAAGTCCATGCTACAATCTGAAGTGAATACCTTGCTTTATTGTGCCCTTTTTTTTTTGTGGATGTTTTATGATATTTTGCTTGAAAGTGACCGTCTTGCCACTGGCTATAAAGAGTATAAGTCCTATTTGCTGCTCTAAAAGCGCCCAGACAGGTCCCATTAGTATAATTATATAAGGCAATAATGTGCCATCAGGAGAGCAAAGTTCACATTTGTTAAGTTCTCATCATCAATCAGCGCATAGATGTTTAGTAGTGAAATCAAATCATTGGAAGAGAAATGTCCGTCACAGGAGACAGAGAAATGTAACATTCAAGAATGATGTTATCTTTTTAAATGTGCTGCTGTTAGACCAGTGAGCTCACGCTAAATTAAAGCTCCTAGACTTGCTTAGAGGAAGAAATGAATAATCACTGGGATTATGTCATTCCGAAAGGGTTCATAAAGGCTGAAAGAATCCCATCTACCTCTAAAAAGAATGCCCCAGAAGAGGACAGAGCAAAACCCCAAGAGGACCAGGAGATATTTATACGGAGAAGGACGTCTTACGCTGTCAAAGGAATTAGATCTCCGTGGGTTTGCGGTGGCAGAGGTCGTCTGTGTCTGCTGAGAGAGAATTCAGGTTTTTGTTTTGCCTTTTTTTTTTTCTGTGTATCTACCTACTGTGTGCCAGCTGGCAGGGATATTATAATCATTCTGATTATAACCATCCCTGCTGATATTAAAATCTTTAAAATAATGTAACTGAAGCACTATTTCACATGGAAAACTGTCTGGTACATAAGCTTTGTGATGATTAAATCACTGAAGAATCGGTGGGATTGAAGAAGATGAAATTGAGACATACAGCCATCAGTGAACCTGAAGATCACACTCCCTACTGAAGTATACAGTACAATAAAGTATTCTTTTATAATGACTTCTCTGTTAGTTCAACAGTAATCCTCTACACAAGCAAAGGTAGACAGGAGAGGTGTGAGACAAAGGGCAGTGCGAAAATCACATTATTTTAGTGATCCATCTGCCAAATGTTACTCCTCCATACTGTTGATTAGAACGCTGCATATTGACCAGATGGTAGATTAGTCACACAAGCTCTACAAATAACCTCCATCTATCAGCACCACATGTTCACTACATCAGTCATTAAACAGGAATGTAGATGTTGAACTGGCAGCATCTCTCCTACCTGAGCACAGACACAGGTGAGTCAGCAAAAACCAGTGACAACTGATGGTATGAATGCGTACCTGCACGTGTGAGGGGGCTCTACCGTGCTTTAGAAATGACTAAGCTGGATTCAACCGAACAATAAGATACACTTCACATACTTTGGAGGAGGTGAGCAACAAAAAACAACAAGCACGAGCATTTCCTATACTGTTCTTATAGATAATCACACATATAGTAAGCACGTGAGATGAGTTCTCAGCAAAATCTGCCTACTAGCACTGCTAAAGCTAGAGTCTTGAGGTTGCCAGGCAACCAGCAGAGACTACAGGAAGTTACCAATAAATAATTTGGCTCTAAGTATTACTCCATAAAACCTCAACTTGTTTTTAGACTTTTCTACAGATTAGAGATGGAACCGTAAATCTCACCCTTGTGTCGCTTGTGCAAAGTAAGTTTTTGAGTGCAGCATCTTCTGCCCCTCATTCTGGCAACGCCAAACCATAATATGCACATTACTGCCTCCCGAGGCTGTAAGCAAAGATATGAAAGGACCAAAAAAAAAATCCCGCACACTGTCTCTCACTTGTACTCTCTTTATTAACAAAGTTTCAGTCATCGGATCTTCATCAATCAAGTTGAATCTCGCCTGATTTTATGGAGTGCAAGAACTTAGTAGTCGCCTACTTGTTTCCAGCAAAGATGACAAACTGCTATTGCAAGTATGTTCACCTAGGCATGGCTATCTCCTCTCTCTGTTTAGAATTTATTACAAAGTCTTTTTGTTGCACTTAAAATAACATAAATTATTAGGCCTCGGCAGGACAAAGCCAATTAGGAAGCAGTTGATGAACCCCGGCATTAGTCAGCAGTCCAATACGTGAAATCACTCTCGCACAGAGCTGTTGTAGCTCCTGTGATAATGAGGACAGGGCAGTGCTCTTGTCTCATGAAGTGGCCGCGGTTTGTACTGAAAGGAGGATTAATGCTCCTGTCAGTGGCATCACTCCTCAGCGATGAGCAGAGGAGGCACAATAAGGAGAGGACATGCAAATTCAACCGCCGAGGCAATTTCTTTGGCTCTCCGGAGATGAGATATGCCTATGTACTTTTATACATCAAAGCAAAGGTTGTAATATTCTGTCCCTCCGTTGCAGCATCTGTAGCAATCTCAGGGTGCCTTTCTGAATGCCTCCAGCTGCTGTGTATATATAAGAAGAAAGAAATGAGAATGACTGGTTGCAGTTTGAAACACACTCACATTGCCGTTAAGGTCAGCGTAGCGAGCCTTCTCAAAGTATGGATTTAAGAACAAAAAAAAAAAAAACAACACACAGCTGCATTCAAGTTCTTGGTGTATCAGCTTCCCCTGTCCAGTATAATGGAAAAGGGAATACTAGCTGGTCCAATGAGATTTAGAAGCAGCCACCGTGAAAGGCAGGTGTGATATAGTGCTGGAGCTGGGTAAATATATCCTTATCAGGGGACACAGCCCAGTGATTTCCTCAAGGTAAAACACATCCACAACAAGAAAAAGCCTCTGAAATTCATGGTCGAGGACTAAGAAGCTCGGTGCCATGAGAATTAATAGAGGAGAGAGAGAGAGAGAGAGAGAGAGAGAGAGAGAGAGAGAGAGAGAGAGAGGGAGGGAATGTGTTTTTGTGCTGCAGGATCAGATCAATACAGAGAGACCTGAAATGGAGAGGCGTCCATTGTGAGAGAGGCTCACTATGAGCGAGGAGATACAATGAGCGGAGGGTCAGAAGTCACCGGCGAAGGTGGAGGTCAACAGCTGAAGAGCTAACAGTGACGAGAGACGGTCGGGATGTGATTAAAGACTCGTGAAGCCATTTATCATGCGTCTCACAGCAGGCCTGCTGGGTCTAGGATGACTGAGCAGAGGAATAACATGACTGCTACTTCACTCTTTCATTAATAGTCTTTGAAAAGCTCATACAACGCGCAGCTGAAGCTCGGAGAGGAGGGTGGCGGGAGAGCTAAAGGACGCCTGGCACAGCTCGCTCAGGGTGAAACAAAAGCCTGCTGCAGAGAGAGCGTGCCCGGACCACCGGCCTCAAATTGGCAAGCTGGCACCAAAACAGGGGTTGGATGAAAACTATGGACTAGTGAATGGCATCAAGGGGAACACAAAACACATCCACGGTTTGAAGTAGGTGCCAACGCCTCAATGCCACAGTGGGACAAAGCACTGTCAGCAGTCCCATCAACTTTCTCCTGAAATAGCCCAATGTCATGTTTGTGCCTTTAGGAACAATGTCCCTCCCAAATAACTTTGCAAACTCACACCCCTAAAGAGATGCAGAAATATATCTCTTCTAGTAAGTTGAAAAGAGTTGAAATCCTTTGTAGAACAGAAAAGGGCATCTCCTCTCTCCAGCGACTAGACTGGAGGAACACTAAGTAGTGGCTGCATGTCTCAGCCCCCTGTGGCGCTCCTGTGTTCCCGCTGGTGGGGATTAGAGAATAGATTTCGCCTGCTGGCTGCACTGGGCTGTGACACACACCCACAGTTTGGTTTGATCTCAGCAGGTCAACTACATTAGACTTCTCTGTAAAAAAAAAAAACAAAAAACAGCAAGGCCAGTTTTCTCCTCTCAGAAAATAACTATCCAATATCCGCATTGAGTTTATGAGCGCAGCAAGACAAGAAAGCAAAAAAGATATGCCCGCAGTTTAAAATGCCACAGAGGATTAACTTTTTAAAGAACACACTCAGAAGTAGAAAGACAACAGGCTCAGGCTTTTCCCCCATTTTATTGTGCTGTATTTAGCCAATAAAGCAACAACCTTCAATCAGCGAGTACCAATCAAACTGGCTTTACAAGAAATATCATATCCAGAGAAATGCTAGAGAGCATCAATTATTTTGCCATTCAATTCATTCATGGCAGGTAGATAAGATAAATGAGCCTCCGATGGAGCTGCTGCCTGTAAGGGAATCAATACTCACAAAAGCTGGTTTCATAGTGGCTACTGGATCTGTGGAGTGCGAATCGAAAAATGAAGTTAAAAGTGAAGTGGGGCTAGTGGGCAGCCCTCTCCTTCTGTCTCTGTCTTACAGCTCTCTGTCTCCCTTTCTCTCCTCCCATCTGTGGAGCTCAGTTTGTTGGCCCACACAATGTGCCCCCTGGATTGTCATCTTCAGTCTGATCCCAAGGACCAAGACCCAACCCGCATTAGCATGCGCTTTACACACCAGCACACACCCGCACGTAGAGCACATACACAGTCAGAGCTCCTTAAATGGAGAGATGCATAGCTCAAGACCTCATGCAAGTCAAATCCTCCTTGTCTTGAAACCAGAGGCAGTGTATCCAAGGGTGTGTGTGCAGGCTCGTGTGAAGAAAAGGAGAGAGGGGTGGGGGGGGGGTGAAGGGGGAGGTGGTATAGATATAGAGAGAAAAGGGAAGAGGGTATGAGAATGAGAATATTAAGCAAACCAGATTAAAAGAAGAAAAAGATGGGGTTTTTTTTAAAAAGGGGGTGTGTGTATGCATTAGGGGGCGGGTTTGGTAATGTCCTGGGACCCCCCTCGCCCCAAATGCTGTCACACAGCTCAGTAGAGTGTTCAAGAGCAGCCAGTTGTGACCGGCAAGATGGCTGCCACAGCATCTCGGAGAAAGCAACAACTAAAGAAAACACTGTGGATGCAGCGATACGCGCCGGGAAGAGGGGAAAAGAGACAACCGATTGAAAAAAAAAGAAGGGAGTTTTTAATTTTCAGAGGCCACTCCCAGCACCATTAAAGAGAGTGCAGGCTAAGTTACACCCAATCAAACTTTAACTACTTTCCCCCACACACACACTCCTCTCTCATTCGCTATGCACTTTACATCGGCGGTGTGAATATTTCCATTTCAAGCGAACGCAGGCTTTATTCCCTGAATGGAAGAGGAGAAGAAAGATTTGGGTCTCTTTGCTTTTTTTTTTTTCCACTTTCAGCACAGAAGTCCTGCACATCTGAATCACTATTCAAGCGAGAAGAAATTGGCTTCTGTGTTCATTAACTGAGGCCCCTAAATTGGACAAAAGAAATTGCCTTTCAAAAGTAGTATCTGCTACGAGAATGCTAACAGGCTGACGAGCGACAATGCAAACAGCAGATGCTTCTATTAATTATCTGATTATGAATCAAAAATACAAAAAACTCATTTGGAAACAGTGTCAAAAAAAAAAAAGCTAAATCGTGAACTCGCTGCCATTAGGAAAGCCGCCCACTGCAATCTGCTTTTTCATCACATCCTTTCTAAGGCAGGAAGGTTTATTTTTTTGTATATCGCAGCTTGTACATTACAAATTCACTATGGCTCCGTTTCACGAGTGTGATATCTATTGGTCTGGCTGACAGGCTGCTTCACACACACAAATACAGTCTATACACAGCCTGACAGAAAGCATAACAAGGAAGCTGCACATACATGGAATCCATCAAGGGCAGAACTCATGGTTTGCGGCCTCCTCTGGGATGGATATGTACTGACAACCAGAGCAAAACCATACATTTTTTTTCTTCAAGGTCAAGTACATTGTTAGTATCACTCCGAAACAATTTTATTTTGTGACTCACAGACTGGACAGTAAATAAAATGCACGCCCGAGGGATAAATGAATAATTAAGGATGGATTGTGATGCTCTTTGCCAGCAGCCTATTTTAAGATGTGAAAAAAAAAAGTCTTTAGGGATTCAGATTAACTTAAAGCTGGCCGGTTCACTCAGGAAAAGACACTCGTATACAGTAAATGAGGCCATTGCCTGAAGTGTATCTCCTCTTCACTGATAAGATCTCCTCTACAGTTAGAGGACACCTTCTGTTTTTTACCTCCATCTCTTTCCCCCCCCCCGTTTTTTCTTTTACAACCAGATCAATTCTCAAGCTCAGGCTATTCGGTTCATCTGCAAAGAAGCACCAGGGAGAAGAGAGTACAGAGGAGCTCCATCCAGGATAATAACTGGCTATTGAGGACATTGGGGGAAGAGCAGGAATCTCCAATAACCAAGTAATGTCATGCTTGCCTTAATCCTGTCACGCTCTCAGAGGCCACATCCTTCAGGTGCAGTCTGAGGAGGTGAGTTGTTCATTAAACTGGATAATTAAGACTGTGCAGTGCCAGGCCTGTGACCAGAAAGTTTGAAAGGGGAATTAAAAAGATTCAAGCACACAAGATGTTCCTTTCTATTGACCTTATTACCTCATTTGACCACAATGTTTTGCAGACGGACGACAATGTCTCAGAAGCAGAGTCATCTCTCTAAAACAACCCATAAAATATTTTCAACATAAGACCACACTTCAGTCTTTGGTTAATGTTGATGTGGCATTTGTTGACTAAAAATATATCACAAAATAGATTAATAGATGAATCTTTAATCAAAATAATATATGCCTGTATATACCACGTAGTTGCAACCATAAGTACAAGGCAGTGCATTACCATAGTGTCATGTCATTTTATTACATAACACTTTCTACTGAATAGTATAGATGTATTTGAGATGTAAGCAAACAGAATGAGTGGACGACTTAACTAGAGCTGCCACAAGTAGTCGATTAATTGATCGACAGAAACATTTATTATTTTGATAACTGATTCATTGTTTTAGTCATTTTTCTGCTTCACAAATGTAAAGATTTCCTGCTTTTCTTTGTCATATATGACAGTAAACTGAATATCTTTGTGTTTTGGACTGTTGGTTGGACAAAACAAGACATTTGAATACATCTCCTTGAGCTGTAGGAAATTATAACACTATTTTCTGACAATTCATAGACTGAGATTAATCGAGAAAATAATCGTCAGATTAATCAATAATGAAAATAAACATTAGTTGCAGCCCTGTACTTAAACTCTGTATGGTATTGGTTTGTGTTGCAGACTGTAATAGAGGTATGTTCTTTTCACCGGCTGCATACTGAGAAGCACTGAAGGTCAGGTTTTGTTAGTAATCTCAGTTAAATACTATCAGTTTTCACTGTCTCCTTGGCAGACTTTGGCAAAACAAACTAAAGGTATGTTCTTGCCGTTCGCAAAAAGTCTGGCAATGCTGAAGTAGATCAAGGCGAAGAAATGCTTCCTTGTGGTGCTCGCAGATATAAAATTCCAAAGACAAGATTACACTGGCTGTCGCAGTGTTGTGCTTTGGCTTCAGGCTAGAAAAGTGTTTCAAACTTTGACTGGCTTCTATAAGAGGCCTTGTGTGGCCCCTCTGCCTCTGACTGCAACTAAAAAAATGAGACAAAAGGTGTTGACGAAGGTATATCAAGACAAGATGAACATCAGGTCAGTTTGCTGTCATGCAGAAATGTCTCCTACAGCCTCCTTGCTGTGTAGTAGCTGGGAAATGACTATTATAAGTCATCAGGTTAGGAACTGCAGCAACATCAACACATCTGGAACCGTTTACAGTAGCACGCAACTGACAAATAATAAAGCCACACTTTCATAGGCAAGTAAATGAGCTAATTACAGAAGCAGTCTGACTGTAATGTCTACTGAGAAAGTAATAAAGAGCATATGGCAGTGCAACAGTAATGGAATCAAATGATAATAATAATACGTCGCTCAGATTGAATTGCATGTTGTGTACACCCAAACAGTAATTCAACAACCTATCAAAGCTTTACAGAGATATTTTATATTTCATTGAATTTCCCCTCTGCAGACAACATCCAACTGGCCCGGAGACGTTAGCGAGGTGATCGAGTGAACGACTCTGACCACCCGCATGGAAACCACAGCCGAGAGCGGCCAAAGATATCGACCTCAAAGCTGCTATTATCCCCGCGCGCTGTGGCTGTTCTGATAGGGTCATGTAAAGGAACACTAGGCAGCAATGTGATCTCCTCACTGTGAAGAGACCGCATTAGTGCTATCTGAGCCCATGATTTGCTCTACAAGGTCTGGCATCATCAGCGCAACGTGCGAGTCATCGCTCACACGGACCGGAGGCTGCACTGTGGGTGCGGCAGTGTAGGAGAGTTGTAAAAGAGATGCATGTTCTCAATAACGGATATAGAGCAGAGTTTAAACAACACAAAGGGAAAATTAGGGAGACACTAGTGGACACGCTAGGCTAGGAAAGCTTATGCTAACACTTAATTGAGAAGCTTAGTGGAGATCATTAATCCTGCTAGCAATAAAGAAGATTGAAGAAGGAAATGGGTGAAATAGGATAAACAGGAAGCCATGTTAATTGATTGGACTGTGGATACCTCTGCTCATTCACTGTTACATATACTGTAATCTCACAGTCCATAAAAGTTGCTACTGTGTTAAAAATACGTTGACCTGTGATTCTTTTTTACTTGCGTATCTTTAGCAGAGTAGTAGTCTAACGTCTCAGGAAGGTGGGATGTTTGAGGAAACTATATTGAGATAACTATATTTGTTCAGCGTCGTGTCTGCGTGTTGTCTTCTTACGACGGGTTGCCCTTCTCCGCAGAGACTCAGGTTGGACTCTAAAGCCTTTGCAAGCGGAAGAGACGAGAGCTGAAGGGAGACAGATCAGCAGCTTGTATGTTCTCTCTGAATCTCAATTCCCAAATCTCCGTCTTTTGTCTTACTCTCTCAGCTCCTCGCTCGTTTTATCCCCATCTTCTTGTCTTCTCTAATCTCCTCTTTCTTGAGAGAGGACGACTCGGCTTTTTATCTGCGTCCCAGACAAAGCATTAAAGTGCTGAATGGGAAGGGGGGGGGTTATATTTAGTCACGAATACCCGCTGTGATAACAAACACAAGACTAGGATTGAGGAAATAAAAAATGCACCGATATGACGTCAAGTTCAATTTTCAATGCGGAATTATGCAGGAATTGGTTCAACATAAGCAGCAAAAAATACATTTCTGTAGAAATTAAGTGTGCTAATCTACATGCTATTTACTTCTACAAACACATTTTGTAATATAGTCATTGTGTTTGTAAAACAAGGTGTATCTCCTATTACACAATGTCCCCATTAGGCCAACAGGTGGGCTTTGAGTTGACAGAGCGAGAAGAACGTCTTTGTTGAACTTCTCTACAGTCAACAGAGGTGTTCGCAGTTGAGGTTTTTATTCCATCGATTTTGTAGTTGTGGGCAAATGTCTTGTGCCTGCAAATGCTGTTTGGGCTTAACGCAAGCGGACTTAAGGCCTAACAAGTGGAGCTTTGTGAAAACAATGTGAGGAATTCTCGACAATGTGCTCATTCAGTGTGCATTTATTTGGATTCATGCTTTCAATCTACTGTTGAATAAGAGATTAAATATTGTCCATGAATCGGTATATTGATGTAGCAGGGTTCCATAATGCCTTGTTACTCCACGTTATGTTAATGTTTTGCTTCCTATGGCTTCTCATGACAATGACTTATTGAATTCAGCGCCAGTTTCAATGTGCTTTTTCTGCATGTTTTGTATTTGTGTGTTAGGTTCATTACCTCTTGCTCAAAAAACAACTGTTTTTATAGCAGCTTGATCTCATTAAAACCTTTCATACTCCAATTGTTGATGAAACTGCAGCATTTGCACATATTAAACAATGAACCTTTCATATTAGTCAAAAGTAAAAAAGCACCAAAGTACACACACTAACTCACTTACCTCGTCCCATTCTGAGGTGAAAGAGGGAGATTTCTCAAGCCTCTTCTTGCCAGTGCTACAGTTAGAAACAGACTCGCTACGGTTTCCCAATCCTCCTTCCTCCTCACTAGGAGGTGACACGAGCAAGTCCGAGTCCGACTTGGAGAGGCTGCGTGCCAGCTTCAGGTCTCCAGGAGGGCGCATCCTGCCGGCAGACACCGCCCCAGCCCCGGAGTCCCTGGGCTCCTTGTTCACAGTCGCATAAATTGCTTTTGGATCACAGTCTGTCAGGATGGCGGCCATACTGGGACGGCTGGGTGGCGGTGCAGCTGCTACTACTTCCTCTTTAGCTTTAACAGATGCTCTCGACTCTGGCTGGCCCTGGCCGGGTGGCGGAGCACCTGGAAGCCTGAAGGGCTCCTCTCGGGAGTCGAACACAGGGGAGGATCCGTGCAGGAGGCCGGTAAACTGCTCTGGGACACCTGCTCCCTGATCCTGGCTGAGCTGGGAGTTATCTAGAGAAAAAGGAATGAACAAGGTTAGTGTAGTTTTGTGAAGGCTAGAAAGTGGACTTCTGACTGAGGGGCAGATCCTCATAGCAGGGCTAATAAGAAACCGCCCACACAAGCCCTGAAACAGATCTGTAACTGTTTCCTACCAGGAGTGACGGAGAGAAAAAGAGGGAGAGAGAGAGGAGCTGGAGAAAGGAGAAGGCGTATGTTGGCTGGAGAAATAACAGAATTCCAAACCCAGCTTGCAGCCGTCTGACAACTATCTGCTGAGTGCCTGTATTTTATAACAGGCTATTTTCTAAGATCCAGTCATCTCTGTGACTACCTTCAACCTACTGCGCCCACTTGTCTGTTAGGTCCATTTCCCAAACTACTGAACTTAACTTTCATGTACACACGTTATTACAAACACCTACCAGAGGACACGACAGATACACCAGAAAACAAGAAGAAAACATGAACAAGAGGTCTCTGAAATATCGCAAAAAACGGAGAAAAACTTACATGAGCTGCCTTGTCCAACAAAAACAACTCCTTAATGAGAGGGAATGGCAAGTGCAATTAAAAACAATTAGATTTTCCTCCTCCCTCTCACTGGGGAATTACTGCCACCTAAGCCTCTTTCCCACAATCAAATCAGCCACAGCATGACGGTGCCTGTTGTCATCTATGCTACGGCTTTGAAGTCTTAAAAAAAAAAAAAAAAAAAATCACTAGTCTGGTTTGGTAGTCGTATTCCTTCCACTGCAGTGATGTGTGTTGTTGTCTGCCGTGTGACCAGCAGCCCTCTGTGTTTTCTGACTTCTAATTCTAGACCCTAATGGTGGCTCAGGAATGGAAATTTGAATCGCCCCATCCTCCAGCAGCCAGACTCTTGATAATTAGACCTGTGACACATGGTGAAGGAGTGTGTATAGGGTGTATGTGTGTGTGTGTGTGTGTGTGTGGACTGTCTCTGCCAGGGTGACAGGGTCAGGGTGTTTGGTGACAGGGAATTTGGGGCAGTGACACCACAGGGGAAAGCAGTGACCTGTTGCAACACTTTGTAGTTTGTCCTTCACCAAACGGCGTTGTTGCTGCTGCTAAACAGGCGTCTGGGCTCAGCTCTGCTTTCTCTCAAATTGCTACTTGGAGATGAAAAAAAAAACATCAAGAGTCGTATCTACAGTACAAGACGGAAAGAATCGTATCACTCAACTGTTTGACGTGTAGAGCTCAGTCCTAGTTCATTGAAAACTGCCTCATTACCGTTTCAGGGGCCATTTGCAGTCAGTGAATGTGACAAACAACGCCCCTTAACTCCCCTTTTCACAAGTCGCTAAAGCCTTTGGATCTAGGAAAACGTGTGTGGGTGTTTGTGTGAGTTATAAGAGGTGAGTGAGTGTACTGCGCACATATGTCAGGACCACAGCCAAACACCCACCCTCTCCTTGGCAGCTAGGGAGTGTGAACGCCCTATGAGCACATCAATGTGGTTCCAACAATCTCACACGGTGTTAACCCTTGCCGAGACCACCGCACCCCCTGCTTGTACACTTTTATGGTGTAAAACGCTCGCAGACATAATGTAATGTTGTTGCAGCTCTTATAGATGGGTGAGGTCACCTCAGAGGTGGGATGAGTATTTCATTTGGCACTGCGGGCTCCATATCTTGTTCATGATGTCATGTTTGTTTTGCAGACTCTGCAGTGACGATGCTGGCTGTCACTTCCCCATTGACATAGTCCAAAGTCAATTCATGCCCTGCGTGTGGAAGAATCTACTCTGTTTTTATATGAGGTTGTAGAACATTTTCAACTCTGCGTCATGTTCTACAGAAAGCCAATAAGGAAACATAAGGCCATTTTATTGATATGTGGACATTTACAGTAAAGCAAGTAAATAAATACCTCTATTGATAGGCCTGATCAATATAGTCGTGAAACCCAGTATGTTGTCATATTCAACAGCGTTTACATATAATAGGACGTAACATTATTTAATGCTTGTTACATGTGTGGTACATACAGTATGTGTATATATATATATATATATATATATATATATAAATAAATAACAGGTGCTTTCTGTTCATAGCCCCTCTGCATCCATCTGTTGCAGTTCTTCTGGTGAACTGCAGTTCATAACAGTGTTACAAACAACTGTGCATTTCTGAAAAAGCCATTTAAAGCTTTGAATGAACTTGCTTTTTGACAAGACAGAGGACCAAATCTGTAAAAGCAGCTCAACAAGTATGAAGAAAAGAATGAACCCGAGCCATGCGGTAAATGAGCAGCAAGTATAAAATAAGGATAGCCTCACTATTGCTGTACATAACTGTGTACTATGGAAGCCATATGTCTGTTATTGTCTGTGTAAATCATAGGATATCACTTCTGGTGAGAAATATCACTTGGAAAGCCTATAAAACACTATGCAGAGGTGGAAATCTGTTGGGAAAAACTATATTCCTGCTGAGAACAGCAATATGTTTGTGACAGATGATGAACACTACGGTATCGCTGACCACGCATATGTCCTCCACCTGCCGCACCGAGCTCTAGTCCCTGGCTGTCAGCGTCCACACGGGGAAGATCTCAAGATTTCCTCAATCACAATAGAAATCACATACACACATGAACAGGAGTGAACACTGAGGAGGCTCAGCTCAGCTGTCCGGGTTTATGAAAAGCATAAAAGTGGGAAATATAGCTTTAACTTGCTGATGTGCAAGAACTGAAAAGAGAAGAAAAAACACAGTTGTATTCACATATGAACCCGACTTGTGGTTTTGTGGTTTTAAAAAAGGGAAAGGAGAGTATAACATGAACTCACTGAGGACTGTAAGGCAGGAGGAAAAAGTGGCCTTTTGTGCTTCTAGAAATGTTTCACACGTCCCTCACTACTCACAACATTTTTAACAATTGTGACGCCTGAGTTACTGATTCTTGGCCCCTGTGGCAAAACATTTTCCCACAAATACGGGCTCTGCTCTTGTTGAACATCAATTCAACTTTAATGTTTAAACTCATTACGGGTGAACATGTGAGCTTTATTTGCACAAATCCACCAGTTATACCAACATGTTTAAGTTCAGAGACTTGTAAAGTATACTGATGTCTCTGCATTCACTCTGTTAATTATTTCTGACTGGCTCCTCCTGTGAAGGCGCGACAGCAGTATCTTGCCCACTCGCCCGCACGCCTACTCTGCCGTCCCTCCCGCAAACACGCTCCAAAAATAATATTTTCATAAAGATATCCGTATGTATGTCAGCAAAAACCCAGAGGCCGTGCTCCTCACCTCTGCTTCATGCTTGACTGGAGAATGTGGCATATCCACCTTTAAGTGGGGATGTGCATCTGAGATAGGAATGTCACCATCTGATCAAGAATTCTGTTTCATATTGGCAACGAAATGAGTCTTGCCCACTTGCCAAGGAATGTCAATCAGCCTGCGCCCGACAAGCCAAATCCACTGCGCTGCTGGAGAATGTCAATCATGCATTCCCTGACAGCACTAATCTGAGCCAGCCCATCTCACCCTGCAAACTCAAACGCATTTCTCCCGTTTCATTGACATGCCTGGCTTGTGATTTTCAAGTCCGACGTGTCCAGTCTGTCTTTCCTTACCCTCACACCAGCAGCAGTTGTTGTTCCTTATTAAGTTACTAAAAATTTGAGGACAGAGGGTAAAAAAAAAACTCACCTCCTGATGCGCGTGGGCCCGCCCGTCCAGGAGGGTGGAGGCTGTCTTTCGACTTGCTCGGGGCTCTGAGGTCGTTTGGGGCAGTGGGTTTACGCTGAAGTAGAAGAGAGAAGAAGAAGAAAAAAGCTGAGTTTACTCCCACCTGCCAATCAAAACATACCTTTCAAACATCTTCTGGGTTGCCAGACAATCGTATTAGCGGCTGCTGAGTCTTGGCCCGGTTAGCTTATTAATATTGCAGTCTAATTATCTAGCTAGTTAAACATGAAACAAAGATGCTATCCCATTCATTCCCTGCATGAAAGTACTGGTGGCAGGTTTACCTACATCAAACATGATATGTCTTGACTCAGAAGGTTGCAGATTAGAGCACAGAGGACATCATGCTGCTCGTTTATTACGATTAGGCAGCTGAGGGGCACGGCTAATCCAATAGGAGCATGAAATAAAAGATGTGAGCATATATTGTGGGCAGCAGGTGGGATTGTGGGTGTGTGGCAGAAATAATAAAAGCCGCTAACTGGATGATAAATATAAAAAAGGCAATAAAATAAGACGGTGACAATAAATAGAGAGGGCAAGTTTACAGTTAGTTATGTTAGTTATGTAAGTTATGAGGGATGGTTTCAGACGACAACTGCGTTCTGCTGACATATGACTCAATGTCTGACTATCATATGACATGTGTCATATATATTATATATTCTACTATGGTCATATGGTCATGCGCCTGACATGGAATGCAAACTGCAGCTGAGATGCTTTTCTTTCACTGTCTAAACTCCATCCCTATAACTTGCACATGTAAAGATCTTAGAAAAGGATTTGGCAACTGCCAGGCATAAAAAAAATATTGCCAAAATGTGATTTATTGTTTGATGTAGGTGTAAAGATATAAAAGGCATGAGAAGGATGAAAGGAAGAATGTATATATACCTGAGGTAGGACACTGTTGGAAGACTGTATAGTGGTGTTTTCATCTAAGGAGACAGAAGACATAAGAGTTAGGACATAGACAGATGAATTATTATCTCGGTCCATTCAGAGTTCAACTACTCAACATTTCTTCAGAGTTACAGGCTATGCTACGAGAATCCGAAAGTGATGTATATTAAAATCATGTTTTATGCATGGCGACATATTGGGCTAAAAGTCAAGACAGACTTTAGATTTATCTGTCTGCAATTTAAACAACGCTGAGCATGCAGACGTGATGAAGCCGTTTTAAAAGAGACGAAAAACTAATCGTTTAACATTTCTGTCCAACTACAGAGTGGAAGAAGAAAAAACTGTCAAGAGTTCCTTTTTTATAACACCATCATTTATCCACATAGAGGGGGGGGGGGGGGGTGTATGATGACATCAGCGATTTAAACTCCAACCCTTCAGCTCAGTGACGTTTTCTAACGGCGCTAGTGAAGCTGACTAAGCTGGAAGGCCCAAGGGGATGGTTTTAAAACATCTACATCAACAGCTAAGGATCAAAATGGCCTCCTAATTTAATCCCATTTAATCCAATTACATGCGGTGCCATTCACCAGCCACGACTAAGGAGGGTCTGCTGATATATACGAGGTGCATGCAGTCATGGCAAGGGTTGACCGTGTGTGTGTGTATGTGTGTAGGGCTGATTGGGATATGAATGTATTCAGGTTCTGTTTTGTTCAGACAGCAGCAGTGGAGTTTTAAGAAGTGTTTGGGAAAATTGTCCCAGTGCTTTGGCGATTTTTATATAATACTGCCGCAAATTAGTGGTCACCAATATGTGGTAAGGTAAAGGTATGTAGTGGAGGAGAGAGTTTACGCAGGAAAGGCTCTTAAAAATCTCTTGTAAACAAAGAAATACTGTTAATCTACACTTTCTACAACATAATGTAAGTATTCTGTACATCTATGCAGCACAGTTACCTTTATGGGATTGGGACTCCTGGCTGGGTGGTGGGACTTTGGTCTGTGCAGTCAGCAACAACTCATATGTGTGATCCTCCTCCTCCTCCACCCCCGGCTCACCTCTCTCATCAATACTGCTGTTAGTATACAGGGCCTGCGGAAAAAGAAACAAAAACAGCAGAGGCGAGGAGAAAATTAAGGTGGAAAGGAAATATACTGCACGGATGACTTTTTGTTGAGTATCCACCAAAGCTGGTGTGGATGTGATGCAAATGTCTCCTTCAGTGAGGGGAAATTAAAAACTAGAAAATGTTCTTTGTTAATGTTACTTTATATCGCATCCTCTATGGTCTACGGTCTTTTCCACTTCACTTCTCGCCCTCTTTCGTCCCCGCTGCCTCTATCCCGTGCCGCACTCAGATGAATATTTATTAAGAAGTCGTTTGATTTGAGCAGCTGCCGTGAAGAGAATAGTCATGAAAGGGGTCATGGCTAAAAGGCGCTGGCATTCTCAGTGGCAGATAATCATTTTCCAACAGCTCCTGTGACATTGTGCTAATAAACCATGACCAAACTCTCAGAGGAACTAACTTTTAAAGGCAGTCATACCACCGTGCTCATTCATTAGGTGATCGAAACCGTAAATGTGAGAATCTGTGATGTCGGATGAAAACATGTTTCTCCCGACTTCATAATCTTCTCACCTCTGAGCTCACCTCTTCCTCATGACCAGGGCCAGGATGTGATGAGTGGACCAGGCGATCTTTCTGTAAATTATATAGAATATAAGATGTAATAAATATATGGTTGCTAATCGGTTTATTGCAAAATCATAGTTAAGAAATGCATTGCAAATCCACTATGCACCACAAGAAGTGTAATGCTGAGGGGGTTTGAGGCCAAGTCGTGTGGAGAGAGGACCACTATCACCCTCTAGTGGGAGTTCTGCATTTTATCTCCTATAATCCCCCTGCGAGGAGCTCACTGTGCATGTGTGTGTGTGAGGGTGGGTTTCAGTTAAACTGCTGCTGACCTTGCCAGCTTCACTATCTGGCCGTCCAGAATCCCTGTCAGAGGATTTGCCGCTGGTGAGGCTGTCCAGAGAGTGGCAAGATGTGGCTTCAAAAAGAGCTTCATACGGGCTCTCCTCCTCGGGCCCCGGGGCCAGCCCCGAGATCAACTCGCTCACTTTCTCTAGATCACCTATAACACAGTTAAAAATGTATAAATTTGGTGCAAACACAAAAAAGACAAGTAAGTTCTTCGCTGAAAAAAAATGGATAATAACCTCCTACTGCATTTTCCTGCTCTGTTTCCTGTTTAAACTGCTGACTGGATTGCTGCTACTACAGTACAAACACTAAAACTTTTCTAACATGGGACATCTGGTAAATCTTACCCCTTTTCCGTGGGCTGGGGCTCTCCTGAGGCGGAGGGATTGGTGGAGGGGGAAGGTCAATGTCAGGGGGTTTTCCAGTCATGTGACCTGCAACAGACAACAGGAGATTGAATAACAACTGGCAAATGTGAAATCAAGAGGTTGCTTCCCACCACATTTCTCTCTCTGTTTGCACATGTGGTCTTTACCTTGGATGAGAGCGGCTATCTGTCTGCTCTTCTGGGAGGGCATGTCCTTGACAGTATCCAGCGCTGTCAGGCCCTTCTGGTCCACAATGTTCACATCGATACCTGACGAATGACAAAAAGGAAGAGTCGGTGCAACGACAGTCGAAATGTTTTGTGCTGATTTTGATTAATTAAATGTACTTCATCGCTGTGTTGTGTTCAAATGTTGCTTGTGTGGCGCTGAAGTCCTGACCTGCACTGAGAAGTCTTTGTACCACATCTGTCTTCCCAAACAGGGCTGCTTCGTGGAGGGCACTGCCTTTCTCCGTCTGAGCAGAAAACAAACCAAAAGCGTAAAGAGCCAGAGGCACAGAGAGACAAAGGGAGGACAAACACCCGTGTGTGACATGAATGGGGGACATCAGTGACATCTGCATGTTTCTTTTCTTCTGCTATTGTTACATGGATCGGGCTTGTTTAAACTTGCTTGTTGCTACATGGATCAGGCTTGTTTAAACCTGCGGCAATACTTTTCCCACCACCTACATTCTTAAAGAAATAAAGCAGAGATGACCTTATTTATGCCCACCGCTCGGTCCACTTCTCTACTGACAATTATGCGGTCGAGGAATCAAAGCAGATCATTTTCCAGCTCACAGGGCCATGCTAATTGAAACCTGCAGGATGCAGGGCCTGAAGGACACTGGGTAGACTCCCTATCCTTGATTCAGAGTAAAGCAGGGCAGAGTGAAGGAAAAAATATCTCCAGACAGATGGATGGCATAGTTTGGTACAGAGTCGGAGCCACAGGGCCCACCAGGGGGAGCAAGGCCGGCTCTGCTTTGATACCACAGCAGTTCTTTTGCAGAGCTTAAGAGTTTTACATTTAATCTAATAGCTTTAGTGGGAAGTAGCGAGAGGAAGTGCTGCAAGGACAGATTAAGTTACCCAACATGATTTGGGCCATGACAGCATATTAAGAAACACTTGCAAACTGAAGCACACTCATACATATATATATATATACACACACACACACACACACACACACACACCTCATAGTTAATGTCCATGCCAGCATCCAGCAGCACCTCCACCACAGACAGGTGTCCGTTCCGAGAGGCCAGATGCAGCGGTGTGTGTTTCTTGGTGTTGCAGCTGAGCAGGTTGGGGTGCGCAGTGAGCAGCAGCTTCACTACCTCCAGGCGGCCATACAGTGCAGCCAGGTCCAGCGGGGTCTCAAACTTGTTGTTCCTCATGGTGGGGTCTGTCAGCTCTTCCAGCAGCAGCCGCACCACCCGGGAGTGGCCGTACTGGGCGGCACAGTGCAGCGGCGTCTCGTTGTCATTGTTCTGTCGTGGGCAGATGAACGGGTGAGAAGCAGCGCGGGAAAAACAGACACATACACGCAGGAAACAGGTGAGAAATAGAAGGAATTAAGTGGATCAGGAGAGAAAGGACATGGGTTGACTCATGTTTGTTAATGAGTAAGAATAGACGCCTCAGTGGAGTTATTGTGAGGTTAAACCAATCAGTGCATAGAAGCCCGTCATGTTAGCAGATTAAAAGGTCGTGAAAAAGCACCAACCACAATGAGGCACATAGCGAGGCCTGGGGGGAATATCTGGCAGAGAGGGGAGGGGGTGGGCCCGGGTGGACGACTGGCAGACATACATGGACTAATGAGGACAGGTGTTGGGGATGGCACTGAATGCCAGGGGCAGCGGGGTGCTAGCAGAGGGGCAGAGGCACCCAGGCAGGTGGGGAATTAGCAGAGACATGAGCCACTTGGACACAAGGTCAGAATCACATAAGCATTATAAAGTCACCAAAGGAAAGAGACCTGGCCCATTACCATCATCCTGTCGAGACAGGCTGTCACAACTATGAGGCACTGTTGGTGTTGCTCTCTCACCAGAGCACAGCAAAGGCAATGATCGTGGCGGTTTTAGACATTAGACAATCAAGGGGAAGAGATGAGCGCTGTGTTTCCACATACTGTAACCAAGTGTGAGTGAGGCCTGGAAGTGACATTATAGCCGAGGAAGAGCGAAAGCAAAAACTGCATTTCCACACTGAATACTGTCGTAGCGACATTAACGACATCATTTCCTTTCATAATTTCATCTATTAATCTGATATCTGAATCTAGACAGTGAAAAATGGTTATCCCAGTTTCCTAGAGCCAAAGGAGACGTCTTCATATTGTTTTGTCCTACCATTTAAAAACCCCAAAGATAATCAGTTTACACAGAAGCCTGAGAAAAGCAGCAAATTTTCACATTTAAGCAACTGTGTGGCAATCAACATAAAAACAATTAATCAATTACTATTTTAATCAATGAATCAAAACTATTTTGATAGTTGATTAATCATTTTGAATCATTTTTTAAGAAAAAAAATGTTAAAATTCTCTAATTCCAACTTCTTAAATGTGTATTAAATCTAAATGTGAATATCTTTGGGGTGTGGACTTTTGGTTAGAACCAAACAAGACATTTTAGATTGCATTTTGGGCTTCAGAAAAGGTGATCAACATTTTTCATAATTTCCTGACATTTTATAGACCTATAATTAGTTAGTTGCAGCTGTAGACTAATCCTTTAAGCGGCTAAACATTTCAGCTCTAATGTAAACTCAATATTTTTGTGTACAGTACAAAATGCCTCTGACTCACTGGAATTAACAGAAAATAGTCAGACTATGATTTTGTAAGGATTAGTATAAACATCAACAGCCGGTAATTGACTGGTGTCAAAGTACACATCATATTCACGTTTAATTATACGGTATAGCAATTAATCCTGTGCACAAGTGAAAATGACCTCGACTCTGCAACCTATCCTTTCGCCATGTGTTTCCAAAAAATCTGCATTGTAGAAAAACAAGCTAATAACAGTCAAGCAGACAAAACAGCAATTATAAGCAGTGATTACAACATAAACTAAGTAAGTGGGACTTATTGGATCTAATGACTCACATGTAGCAACAAGATCAATGTCTAATAGACCTGAGAACCTCTGGCACTTTTGATGAACCCTACCATGAACAACCAGCAGGGGGCAAACCCTTCACCTCATGAGCTGAACTAAGATGATGATGTAGGAACACCCTCTTACAACACACAACTAGCTAACAATGACAGCATGACAGTTATGACTAAGACTGTGCTGCTGGGTTATATCTAGAAAAGGGGAAATCAGCAATACAGAAAACTCTCTTTAAAGACACTGTTCTGCCAGTCACAGGAAATACAAGAATGGGAATCAAAGCCCAGAAACAATCACTGCTCTCAGTCTATCAAGGTGCGACAGAACTGCAAACGTGATTCTTGGCAAGCAGCAAACACTGCCTGTGAAGCTCTCAGGCTCTAGTCAACATTGCGTAGCAATGGGTGTGGCAGATAATGCCAGTTATGGTGGAACCACATGCTCTGCGAGTCAGTCATTCCAGACACACAGAACCACCTACAAAGGGGCTGACAGCTGGCGTGAGAAGCCCCCACATGGACATGCATGATGCCAGCATGGGCGACTCCCGGAGAAACATGCCAGCTGTGGCACTGAAGACAGGACATCGTGCGGAGGGCAGTTTTAGACAGGTGTCAGTTGAGTTTCACAAAGGCCTGCTGCCAGATGGGATCAGCAGGTATCTTCTTCATTGTTAGAGGGAGCGAGCAGGATGAGGGAAAGACAGAGAGAGAGAGACAGAGACAGAGAGAGAGAGAGAGAGAGAATGAGTAAGTATTGTACTATCCTGGCAAAGCAGGTCACAGCTTGAACAGAGAGAAAGGAGGTGGAGCTTGGAGAAACAAAACGACACCTGCCTATCAAAAGAGAAGGCACTGCAGACTGGCTGAGAAAAACACTCTTGTGTTGGGTGAACTTAACTGAACAAAACAAATGAAGAAAAGGGTTTAAATACAGCTTTTTATCAGAGAAGTAAAGCAAAGAAACCCAGGTTTTCAGTTCCTGTGTGATTTTCAATTCGAATACTTGTTTCTCCTTTTAGCAATATCTTTGTCTTAAAACAAACTCCCATGTACACACATACGCACACAGAGAAATGGCAGGACGCCGCCTGAAAAGAGCATGCTGCCTTTCATTTTCTAACGCACCATTGAGCGTTTGTCACAGCTTTTTAGAGATAGATACACTCTGAGTATTTAGACGACTTCAGCCTGCAAACATACACGCTGTGATTACATCAGCATGATTCACTTCCTCAAACATGCAGGTCTGCTGCCTCCTCAACAGTAATCCAAGTAAATCTAGCATACCATGATTTACATAAAGCAACCAAAACAACAGACTAAACACAGGCCAATGGAAATTTTGTAAACATGTATATTACTTAAACATGAAGCCTTTTTCCCCACAATAATAAACAGGAGTGCCTCAAAATATACCTAGTATACCGGTCCAATAAACTCAGTGAGTGTGATCACTTGAGACATAAGTGTCTTCCTTGCCAGTGCAGTGGTCAGTGCTCTGTAGTAATGAGTCAGCATCTGATAGTATCAAACGTGGCTGACCACACACTTGACTCACTGATGGGAAACAAGCAGCAAAGTAACATCGAGCCTTGCCTTGCCTCCTTTGATATAAGCTATGTTAAGTGTGTTATTCACACAGGGGCCTTCCACTACAGGACCTCTCTAGGTACTCCCAAACAACCCCAGACCACTTCCACCGCAGTGTTTTTTACACTTTAAAAGGATATGGCTAGCATTTTTCTACATTTTTCTTGCCTTACACGGAACTACTCTCCAGAGACTAAAAATGTGATCATTGTTATTAGTCTTTGGAGCTGTTTCTAGACAAACTACTGTAATCACACTCTTCGATGCCAAGGAACATGTCACCTAGTGCTACAATGTGGCTCATTCCCATGTTTTTAATATGAGGAATAAGATATATCAGGCTTTGGATACACACACAATACTTGTAAGTAGGATCAATTCATTGTTGGTTTGGCTCTGCACATGAGATTTGTAGACAAGAGGAAAAATACTGAAAATCTCAAAGCTTATCCTTTAAGTGTTTTGACTATGTTATGACTTTGATATTTGCAAAATTGATCAAAAACACAACTCAGTCTTATTTAAAAAGTATAAGTTCACTGTAGGCACGTAACTTGCAGAACATTAAACATGTTGAAAGTGTCCTGTGCAACACACTATATTTATGCACGGCTATGTGCACATGCCCTCTAGACCACAGCCACAAAATTGTACAAGTCTATTGCACATTAAAAACCACTGCTGTGTAACCATCATGTTATCACGCCAGTGCCAATAACCAGATATTTGGTCTGTTGCTTGCAATTGACAGATTTCAGAAATATTTGTGCTGATCTATTTATTGTAAGTCGTGGGAGGATTATGTTAATGAATATAAGCCACTACCTCAAAAACAACTTTTTAACAATCAATCTACTCTTCAGCTACAGCAGGAACAGGGGTTGTATTGTTTCATTTTCACATTCGAGACTAAGAGACATGAAGCAAACCACAACATATGGGGAACTACAAATGCATGGCTCGAAACTAATTTTAACAGGCTGATAGCTCTGCAGCAAAAAATAAATAAAATCCCCCTTTAAAACTATAACTTGTATTATAATAATATGTGATTTTCTGTGAGTTTACACTTTTATATTATTATATAGGGACTCAGTGAGTTCCAGCATGAAATCTCACCCTATAAAGACCAGGATCAGCTTTATCTCCAGTGTACTGTCACAGGCCACGTGACCAGTCAAACAATCATGTACTAACAAGACACAGCTCCGAAGGCTATTACGCAAAATGGCACCAATGACTAGCAGCCTCGCCGGGAAAGAGATTAGAATTCATACGGCACAGCCAAGACTTCCTGGACAGTACATGTTTTTATGAAAATCCTGTCTTTACTGTGGTGCTACAGACAGCATAAAACCTCATCCTGATTTAGACCTCAGTGCATGTCAAACAAGAAGAGATTAAGATCTTCGCTGGTGTCTGCTGCTGATTGATAAACCCTACCCTAACCAGGAACATCTGGAGATTATACTCCATTGTGTTTTCATGGTGCCGAATATTCAGAGAGGGGAAACGTGACACACGACGGTGACAGAGAGAACGGAGGATGTTTTGATTCCCACAACCTAGGGCTGGGAGATGGTAACACGCTTTGACTAGCGACCTCTGTCACGTGACGCGCTGGCTGGCAGCGGAGCGAGGCAGCGGTTACGTCACCCTGGCCCCTGGTAGTGGTAGTAGTAGTGGTGGGTGGTGGTGGTGGTGAGGGGGGTGGGCCAAGCAGCTGTTGCAGCTAGTGTGCCAAAGGGCTGCCTGTGCTCACTGCATGACAAGCGTCCACGGTCACAATCTGAAACCCTGCTCGTTGTCTGTAAAATCATACAATTCATGGATCTCTCATATATGCAAAAGAGGGTTTCCTCACTGTTTTCAATTTGTAAGAGTGATATATAAAGGTTTTAGAAATGTATTACCCAGCTGTGGATTGTGTAACAATAACTATATAGAATTTTATTAATCTCTCCGGATTTTCTAGTGCTGAAAGGAGACCATTTATGGATTAGTTCATCAACTGAAAATGAATCGACAACAATTCTGACAGTCATTAAAGTCGTCTATCAAGCAGAAATACAACATTTTTATACTATTTTAAATTGAAAATTTTTGGGACTATTGGTCAGACAAAACAAGCAATTTGTGCTCTGGCAAATTGTGTTGGGACTGTTTTTCCATTAGTCAATTAATCAGTTAATCGATCGATGAAAAAATTGGCAACTATTTTGATAATCAAAAGATCGTTTTCAGCAAATATGCCAAAAAGTTTGCTGGTTTCAGCTGCTCAAATGTGATGATTTAATGCTTTTCTTTATCAGCCATTATAGTAAATTGATTATCTTTAGGTTTTGGACTGTTGGTCGGACAAAATAAGGCATTTAAAAACTTCACCTTTCACTGTGGGGAATTATAATAGGCATTATTCACTATCGTCTGACATTTTATAGACAAAACAATTTATTATTATTATTATAACAATTAATCAATCCACAGATTAATCATTAATGGAAATAATCGTTAGTTGCAGTCAAATTATTTTTCCCTGTTTGTCAAGAGCGATGAAAATACTCAATCTGAATTCCCAGTGCTCTTTCAATTCAAAGCACAGTAACCATGCTGACTCTTAATAATGGATTTTTATTTGGACACTGTCACACATTCCTGAGTAAACGGGCCTTGCAGTCCTGTGATGAGATGAATGTCTAACTGGCTTCCTGCCATAGATTGTAATTCTCTTTACGGGTGGACTTTTTCTCCCTTTTAAAAAAAAGATTAGTTTCCTCCTCAATATTTCAACTTGATTAAATGGGACACACTTTCCAAACACAACTAACATAAAAGCCTTTAAGATCTTAGATACCATCTCTGCTCCAAAACTCCCCTCTTCAACTAGCAAATGCTTCCAACTGACATAGAGGACACACCCTAAAACATGCAAACGGGAATGCATGACAATGTAGAAATCTTGATCCTTCGGTTAAATAACCAAACGTCCCTTAAAGGGCTCTTCAAACACGCTTCAACCATCTCTTGGCACGACAGAGACAGGAACGAGTTCTGGAGGACGAGAAGGGACCAGAAGGTAAAGGGGGGGGGTTGTGATGTGTTGTTGGGGTAAAGTGTTGGACACTGAAGTGACAGACAGCGAGGATAAATGAGTGTGTTGGCAGACTGCGAGCGTTGCGCCTAGAGGAAGAAGGGGAAACACTGCTCCACTTGATAATGAGGTAACCAAGTCCAAAGAAATTACTCCCGCTGCCGCCATCCGAAACTTTCCCTATGTCATCCCTCTGAGATACTGCAAGCCTGACAGAAAGACATATGATCCATTAGCAGTCTGAATGTGAGTTTATAGCTGTCTGATGACAACATATTTCCCCCTATATTCTTTTATTAAATGTAATTTATTTGACTCTTCAAGAGGCATCAGTTTTATTCTGTTTTAATTTGCCCAGTGTAGTGTACACACATTAATAGCACAGCGCCCTTACATCTGAGCCTGGGTCAGAGGAATTCATCTAAACATATATTGTATTAGACATGTGACCTATATATGAAGATGAATCCTGGGTGAGAGGTAGCGTGATATGAGTGTGGGCAGACCAAGGGCTATATCTTATTATGGAGTAATATACAGAAAACATGGTAATTAACAAAAAAATGATATAAATAGTCTAATGGTATTCATTAGAATATTTCTTTTTATCACCAGTTTTTCTGGCAGGGTTCCTGCACTATATTTATTTAAAAAGTCTTTTTTCTCAGATGAACTCTGAGATATTTTTGAAATGTTGGTTAAACATCCCCTCCAGAAATGTTTATGTTTATATGTTTATATTAGATAAGCTTCTTGCCATCATTCTTTCAGTGAGATTATTCTCTGCGATAAAAATAATGATATTTTTGGGTATGAGGAAATCTACTAGGGCTGCAACTTACAATTATGTTCATTATCAATTCACCTACAGATTATTTTCTTGATTAATTAATTATTTGACCTGTACAACATCAGAAAAGAGAAAAAAAAAGTCCTTTAAATGTCCAAGGTTATGTCTTTAAATGTCTTGTTTCAGGTCCAATCAATTTAAAGGATATAAATCACAGAAATGCAGAAAATCTTCACATTAGTGGAACTTGAACCAGAGAATGTTCAGAAAATAACTCAGAAAATAACTTGAATAATTTATCAAAAGGCTCAAGAGAGAGTCTACAACTCTTGTTCAGGAAATGTCTATATTCTTCCATGCATGCACTTTGTACCGAGCAGTCTAACACTAATATGCAGATGGCGGGGTCAGTCCAGGTCAGATTGGGCGTGATTGCACAGCTCTCCCCTGGCAATGCGTTTGAAACATCATCAAAGCGGTCAGCCCACTGAGGACACTATCGGTAAGAGACAGCACAGACGTATAATGAATAAACATTAGTCTGGCAGGCTTCCTGGACCGGGATGAAAGAGAACTGGACCCACTCCAGGCTGAGTTCTCCAGTGTCCCTGAAGTGGACGACTGCAGCCCAAAAAAAGAGTCCTGGACCCTCTCTTAAAGCCTCATCACGCACCTTTCATGTCAGGCTAGCTCGCTCCCAACAAAACACCACATCTCTCCACTGGGTCACTCACCACCACTGTATGACCAATAAGCCGTGACATTGTTACTATGACAACGTCCCACCTCTTCCTCTCCTCAGCAACGCCAGCTCACAAGCACAAACTGGGAGGTGGGGGAGGAGGGGCAAATACACCCATTTACACACTCGCACAGACAAGCATGGCATGGAAATGTCTCTTTGATGCTGATGCAAAGAGACTGGTACACTGAAAACCACCCTTCCTTCCTCCTCCTCCTCCTCCTCCTCCTCCTCTTCATGAGATGGCTCCCTGGTCTTGGAGTGTGATGAGAGGAGAGGCAGGATCCACCCCGCCTACTCAGTCACATGATGCCATCAACCATGACCACAACCAGGGCCAGAGCATCCATATTTTTGATTTATTCATAACAAGGCATCAATTATTCAGGCTCACAACCAGGTAGTGGCCCCAAAACTATCCCGAAAGTGTTTACATTAAGACATCATTCATAATCTCAACAGACCACAAGACTCACTGTTAAATCCATCCAACAGACTGAAAGGGAAAAAGAAAGTAAGACAAACGCAAACGCTGCAGGAAATTCACACTCTAATATATAGCAGCATAGCACTTTAAAGAAAGCCAGCCTTCCCATCAAAAACGCTAAGAAGATTAGTCCAGGGGAACTGTGACAATGTTCAAAAATAGTGTGCAGCTTTATCTACAGCCCTGGGTGGGTTTTTCAGCTCTGCCTGCTGAAAATGCAATTATGGAGCCACCAACATGTTTGCACTGATCTAACTGTGAGGGTGACACTGTCAGCTCTGCTGTGTTTGCTGAACTGGCATCCTCCTGATGTAGACAGGATGTGGGGCTTCCCTGGGTAGCTGATGTTAACTGGAATAATGGTGCTTTAACTGAAATATATAAAAAAAAAAAGCCTGATGACATAGTTTATGTATTACACATAAGTCACATAAAAGGAGAGATGAAGAGTAAAAGTTGTGTCCATAAACTTAAGATACTCCTGTTCTGTCCCTGGTGGATTTGACCTTAACCTCCGGTCGTTGAGTAGATCAGTGAAGTCCTGGTTCTATTTAGGAAGCAGAGTAGGATAATCACTATATTTCTTAAATGATAGGTTAACAATTTTTCAAATCCGTCTTTAAAACAATAGTCAGGCACCCACAGGAACACTGAAACAGGTTTCCTCCTGTTCGTACTGACCATTAGGAGACCAAGTCAAAAAGCACCTACAATATAAATGATGAGGAACAAAATCCACAGTCCTTGTTTTGAGCAAAAAAGTGTTTAAAAGTTTATGAGGCTTCAGCCGACTGAGTTAGTCAAATGAAGTGGATATCCTCCACAGTTACAGTCTTTTTAGTAAAAAAAAATCCCTCTTTGTGTCTCCTGTTCAGCTGCAGTGGAAGTATCATAACAAAAAGAGGGAATTTGGCACTAAAAAGACTAACTTTGAAAGATATTGACTGATTCGGATGGCTGGAGCCTAATACTGGCTTCAAGTAAATGTTTAAATACATTTTTGCATATAAAGAGAGCTGTGGATTTTATCCTCCATCACTTACACTGTAAGTACATCATGAGAGGATCTCTTAATGGCCAGTATGAACAGGAGGAATGATTACAACAAGAACATGTGTCAATGTTCATTTGGGAACCTGACTGTTGTTTTAGGACAGACTTGAAAATTTTTAACATATTTTTGTCCTCTCAATCTGATTCTTCTTAGAAGCATCTTAGTTTCATTTTTATTTTGTTTAATCTTTAAGGGGTTATTTTATTGATCTGTGAAGGAATAGAGTAGTGCTGAAATGAGCAGTCGGTTAATAAATGACTCAATCAGCAGAAAATTGTAAAGTAATTTCACTAATTATTTAACAAGACTAAGAGTCAATAGTAATGCTAGCAGCTCTGTGAGGCTGTGGTACTTAGAGCTAATTGCAACCGTCAACATGCTAATACACCATACATACTAATGTTTAGTAGATCATTTTACTTTAGCGTGTTAGCATGCTAACGTTTGCTTATTAGCACTAAATACAAAGTGCAGCTGAGGTGGATGGGAATGTCATTGTTTTGCAGGTAACCTGACCCTCCAGATGGTTTGTTACACAGATCCATCTGAGAAGTTGCACCTGGAAACTGTTTGGAAAAGGGCAAGAACTTTCAAAAAATACTTGGCATGTGATTGGACGAACCATCTCTGTCACTGTCCTCCATTGTTCGGCAGCTGGATTTGCAAGATTTGAAGCCTGACAAATGGATTCTCGAGTGATGTCGTAATCTCGCGAATCCAGCTGCCTCACAAGGTAAATCATAAATCGAAGTGTTAGACCAATTAAAACACTGACCTGATGACAGAACTAAGTATGGGGGAAAAGTCAGAGGATCACCAAAGTTATTACATTTTATCCTTAAGGGAACATAAATGTCTGTTGCAAATTACATGGCAATCCATCTAGTAGAGTGGCAAAAAAAGTACATTTAGCTGGTTAGAGTCTAACAAATAATAAGTTGCACTTCTCATATGTATATTATTATATTTTATGTTCATATTTTATTATAATTGAATTGTTTGTGTTTTATAGGTCAGACTGGATTGAGCTAGCTTGTGTTCACCATTTGCTTTGATTGATATAGTAATCGGAAAAATAATTCACTCATCAATAATGAAAATAATAATTAGTTGCAGCACTAAACAATTCATCTACCAGGCACTCAGTTTGTAGCAGTAAACAGTCAACAGTATACAGCAGCCAACAGTGCTGTATGCTGGAGGCAGGTTTTACAAAAGACTTCCTGTGAGATACTCCATCTTTCAACCTAATAATTTAATAGCGTAATGGTGGTTGTATATTAATTGATAGTGTGGTTTGTGTTGGACAATATTTCTCCTGCTGCTGGATGTTTGGTGCCAACAACTGTTCTGCTTCAGGCTACATATTATACAAGTTTTCAAATCAAATTGGCTCAATTTTCTCATCCTGAAGAGCAACATTAACACAAATCAGATACAGTGGCCCATGAGGGGCAGGCATTTACTTGACTTTCTAGAACATTTTAATCCAAAGCCCAATTTATTCCTGACCCTAATCAAAAAGCTGGTACGACAGTATTGTAACATGTAGCAAAGAGTTTCAAGAAAACCTTTGGTAGCAGGCATGTTGCAATGCAGCGTAACTTACGTTTTACATAACATCTCAATAAAATTCAGGATGGCGAGCGAACATGAGTGGAAAGCCAGAGGACAGAGATCCACCGATAGTAAGTGAAATTAAAAGCACCCCCATATCTCTGCAGCAGAGTAGCCCCCGCAAGCAGCAGTAACAAACCAAACTCAAGCACAGCAAGCCAACACAGCAGTAAAGCAGAAGAGAAGCACTTAAAAAGGAAATGTTGTTTCGGCAGCACCGTGTACACACCTTGGAATTAATATAGGGGTCAAAGGGCCCACAGCGTTTGAACTCTTTATGGTCTACAGAGCTCTGGGAGGGAGGAAGAGAAGATAAGCCGATGGTTTTGGTTCAGACAAGCAATGAATGAATGAATGATGATCACAAATGAGTCAAACTAAATAAAAAGGAGAAAAAAAAAAATCAAAGTTGAGTTAATGAACAATCAGATGTCATGAACAGAGAAATGACACATAATGACAAAGATATTTATAAATCTAGCTGGTTTCAGAATTTATATCCAAAAGCTGGTTCGCTGTTGGATACATTTCACGGTACTGACAACATTTATAAAGCTCATAATGGGTCATTTCTCCTCATCCCAAACAGGGCAGGCCAGGTAATGGTGCCGGTCTCGAGGTTGTCTGTGCGGTAAAGCAACTAAACCAAACATGAAACGTAAAGAGTTAAACGGTTAAAATGGTTAGGGCGAACAAGCACTTCTCAAACTAGCATGGCGTCCAAGCACGTCACGTACCAAAGTATCAGTAACACAGTAAAAGTCAGACTCATGATGCAACTGAAGTTAATGCACTCAGGTCACATTCTTCTTTGACATTCATTTAGTTAAAATATAGAGCAAAAATTGCACATGCCATGCTGATCTAGAAAAAATATCTCCGTGTGACATTTTGTTGCTAAAGGTCAACCTCCTGACCGAACGGGTGACCTGCTGACTAATCTATCAGAACTGCAATAATGAAACCGCTTGAATTGTGCTGAAAAGCAAAGTTTTCTGGGATTTAAATGTGTGCAGTTTTCACTACCTTAAAAGTGGGTTAAGAAACTGATGGAAGAGCAAAATCATTCCACTACTGTCTTGTCTTAAGACATTATCAGCATTGAAAATGTGCTTGAAAATTCAAAACTGAAACCTTATAACACATAGAAAAGTAAATGCGGTTCCAGACCTGCTCGTTGAGTTTAGGGTGTGAAGGTCCTTGGTGAATGAGCAGTTTGACGATATGTTCATCTCCCTTCCATGCAGCCAGATGGAGAGGGTAGCAGCCCTTGTTGTCGGCGATGTTGGTCAAGGCCTCGTTTCGTAGCAGCGCCTCCACCACCTCGCTGCAGGTCAGAAAATAAACCACACTAATAAATACACACCCCCTTAGCAAATGGCTAATCAATAGCTTAATCTTCCCAGTGGGACAATTCACTGTGAGGGCAGACCTCATTTAACGAAGAGCATAAACAGAGGAACTGAAACAGGCTAAAACACTACAATTCACAGAGTTGTTTATCACTGATCTACCTGTGTCCGTTCAGGGCGGCGTGGTGGAGGGGGGTGTATCCAGTGCTGTCCACACAATTCACATTGGGGCCTCTCCAGATACTGTTGGGAGAAGAAAAGATTGTTAGGCTTCCATAACACAGGCAATACACATACATATATACACCAAACAAACACTGCCTATCCTTCTGTAAAGTCTCTGAACTGTGGGTGTGACAGATTCTGTTCTGATTGCTATCTCAGGTCCCAGCCAGCCACAGCTACACCCGTCCCACACACAGGTGGGGAGGGGGGGGGGGGGGTGCACCTTCACGCACTCTCTCTGTCTCTAGAGGAAACACATGCAAGCAGCAGCAGCAGCATCGAACCAGAAAACCAGGAAGGAGAACAAACGCTATCACCACGGAGCTGCAGCTGAGATGAGCTAATTACATCTATTTTGCAATTACTCCATGCAACTTAAGCCTGATTTTATCTCAGCCAAGTCCTGAAGTAGAATAGGCTTTTGTTAGGCAATGTATGCAACCACAAACAAAGCATTAAGAGTGAGCCAAAAAAGCACCGATGGGGGTGAAGTGTAAGCTAGGCCGGCATTAGCCTAGCACTTTCATTCACTTGAGCTGAACCGGGCTGTCAGCTCAGATTGGTTTGTTTCTTTTAATTTGCAAAGAGTGCTGTGGTGAGGAGGAGAGAGAACAGCGATAGGGGAGGGAGAGGGGAGGGGAGGGGAGGGGAGGGGGGCAAGTAAAGAGAAATGGAGGGAGTAATTTAAGAAGCTAAAGGATGTCTGGTGAGATGGAGTGCCAGGAGTGGGCTGAAAAGCACTCTGAAAGACCTTAGCACATCCTAAATAAATCATGTGACAAGGAAATCCCAGCACTAGTGAACCAAATATCTGAGACCAGTCATTTGCCATACAGAAAGAGAATGGGAGCAAAACCTTTGGGCCTCACAGAGAATCAATCATGAATGGAGGAGAAAATTTTAAAAAATTTACCACTCACTTAGCTTGTGATATATTATAGAAAACAGCCTAAAACCCAATGCAAACTACTGATTTGACAGTTGGATAACTTCATAAATTATGACTGGATGACTGGATTTTCATGCAAGCAAGTAACTTCTATGAATGAAGCCTTTAGAGAAAAAGAACAGGCTAACTGCAAATCTTCAGCACAGAAAAAAAAAAACAACTCAATTTATACATGAACACACTAACAAACACAATATGAAGTGATCCATGATGTAACTAGTGTGGTGAGCGTAGATGGCGTGGCAGCAGGATGCTCAGGCCGCTCATATCAGCTTCGGTTGTGCTGTGTGACTTTGTTTCACACACACTCTGCTCGTTTTTGTCACAGTAATGGCTGTTTTTGCCCCCTTAAAATACATCTCCCATAATAGTTCTCAAAGCAGTCTGCAATTACACAGTCAGAGCCGTCTCATTAAATAAGTGTCTTGGAGGGCTCTATGGCTTGCAGAACAATGGGCCTGACAGAGCACAGACACACAGAGATGCACCACTCTACTAGTCATAGCCTAAGCTGTTTATTTCTTACAGCGGACCTTCTGGGAATCATCTTACCAAGTCAGGCAGCCATTAAGACACATCAAAAAAAGCAGGGCGTGCAAAGAGGAAATACTAGAGTGGGAAAATGTGGCGGGAGGAAATTCTGGGGATTGATAAATTTCTGTTAGCAAGGGGAAAAATGTGCAAGCTGCGATTATGCCAGCTCTTAAGGCATCACAAATCTACTTCCTCCCCATTCCTCCAGAACCAGTAACAACATTTGCAGCAAAGAGCCAACACCGCCTTGTGCGTGGCCGCTGAACATATCAAAAGGGAAAATGGAGACAGAAACAGTCCTCTAGTTGCTGTCCTAGATAAAAAAAAAAAAGAGTTATGTAACAGCTTACAGCAAAACCCCATAAACAAATTAACATAAACACGAACAGAGCAGCGAATACGACTGGAGAATATAATAAAATCAGGCATTGGTCAGTAATGATAAGCAGAGAGGTGTGAGAAGAAGGTGTGCCATGGGATTGGGCACATAATCAACATGACTTTGATTTGATTGTATTGTCATGTAAGTGAACATTTGGACATTTTTCTTGTGCTTTTTGTAATACAATAGGCTATCTTGTATTACGTGTACATCTAAGTAGGGTCTAGACTAAAAATTTCAATAAATCTGGGAAACATAACATATATACTATGTTATAATACTCAACTTAATAAAAAAAAAAAAGCTATGTGAGAAAAAAAACCCATTTCGCAAGGCTTCTTTTTCAGTCACAGTCACCGATTTTAAAAACCTACATAAGAGGCTAAAATTGATGATGCTTTTGCACACTGGTCCTCTGGTCCTCCTCAGTGGTCATGACTCTGATGTGTCATTGCCAGAAGTTCTAAATATGCCACCCAGAAACACAAAAATTGTGTCACGTCAGCCACATGACAAAAGAAAACCGGAGCGTCATGCATTGCAAACCACAAAATTATGTCACTCTCTGGTTTCAATTTCCATAACATTACAGCTCTAACCAGGGACATGGGTGTTAATTAATCTTATAATCTTCTTCTTGTAGAGGGAATGAAGATGTCTGCTCATTACATTTTTCCACTGTCGTTGTGTTTACATTTGCTATAAGCAGAGGCTGCCTGTGGTAACAGTCCCAGTGTCACGTCCTCTGAGCATTTTGCCAGTGCGGCACTCAAGGGCACGAATCAGAGTAGCGCTCGACAATCCACTTCATCCTCTTACTACGGCTCACAACTAACCTAACTGAGGGACGGGGCTTAGGCCCATAGCAGGGCAATGGGCAAAACAGAGTTGATTTGGATTGGGAGGGGGCACATTCATGGGAACTAACTGAGGAATTCCTGTTTGAAAGGCTGAGCTAATCCTTAATTTCCCTGAGGGAATATCAGCAGGATGAAGCTGAAGTTTGAAAGAGATTCTGGGGGGCTGTAATTCTGTGTTGTACAAAGCCTGGCCAGAACGAGAGGAGGAAGGATAATAACATTTTCTCTCTTTTATGTATCTCTCCATTAGTCTACTGATGTTAGTCACACATACTGAAGGCATTTTAAAATATGTAGGCTTAAACATGAATCCCTGCTGTTTTTCTGAAGTCCAAATGGGGCTCAGCTTTTAAAACGCACGGACAGAAGACTAAGCTAAACTAAAATCAAGTTAGCTGATGTGTTTGAATGTCAGATTAAATCAAGTTTGTATGGATAATTTGATCCATATTCACTCATCTCTGTCAGACTGCTAAGCAGGGATGCATCAGATACAATGATGATTAAAATGCTTATGAGTTACTTTGCTAGATATGATGACCAGGACTAACCTGAATTACTAGTTCCATTGCTTTTCAGAGCAAATATCTTTAGTGATCTATTAGTATCATACATAAACCAGTTTTTTTTTAAAAAAAAAAAACAGAAGGTATTCAAAGTAAACTGCACATATATGTCAATAACCAAGAATAATTGCAATGGAACCAAAGGTCATGATATATAATTAAATGTTTACTTATGGAGCCCTGGAGTACGAGCCAGGCAAAATTCAATAGAGAGTTAAAGCAAATAAGAACCCAGGTGAGTTGTGAACCCAGTGTCAAATAAACAGATTTGTCCTCCAGCCTATTAGCGGTGTGATCATACTGCCAGGGATTAGTCTGGCCCAGGGCACTGAGCCCAGCAGTGACTGGCGCATGTCAGCCACCGTCAGGGAAATTGGGCTTAATTATGCACACTCCTGGCGGGTGCTGAAACCAGATGCCCCGCTGCCCAACAGCCAACCTGAGCATCATCAGAGAGACTGAAGTACCTGCCAGAGTCCTCCAGGCTCACTGAGGACAACACTACTTGACTTGATGAGCTAAATAAAATCTCTGACAAGTGACCATGTAAGGACCAAAGAGAAACTATTACTCTAATGAAGTCATACGTACTTATCATGGAAGATTAAAGGATAAAGCCTCTATTGTTCTGAAGCAGTCTTATAAATAAGGTAGCAATAGGGAAACAAATCAGACCACAAAATTTAAATCTATGACACAACTATGACACAGCTGTAATAATTCTATGACTAAGACGTCTTAAAACTACGTCAGAAGGTAATTTCATAATCAAATGGTTTATGATTATGACCATTTATGGTTAAGCTTAGATTTTGTGGAAATCCTGTTGAGCCCATATTGCAGTGGCACAAATATTACATGTAGCTACAAGAAAGAGTCTACAACCACTGAGAGGCACAGCTATGCTTTGAGCTAAATGCTATTGTCAGCATGCTAACATGCTCACAATGATAATACTAGCATGCTCCATGTTTAGCAGGTATAATTTTACCATGTTCTTTACCATTTTAGTTTAGCATGATAGCATGCTAACATCTGCTAATTAGCAATAAACACAAACACAGCTGAGGCCGGTGAAAATGTCATTAGTTTTGCAGGTATATGGTCATAAATCAAAGCATTGGACAAATGAATTGTTTGATCTGATGATGGTGCTGGATTAAAAGACAGGATCACCAAAATTATTACTATTTATCCTGAGGGGGACAAATTTTATAACATTCCATCAGATACGTATCGAGGCATTTCACTCTGAAACATAAATGTCAACCTCATGGTGACACTACAGGAAATGTCAAGGGATCACTGAAATCATTACGAATCATCCTCTGAGGACCATGAATGGTTCTACAACTATTCATGGCAATCCATCCAATATTTGTTGAGATATTTCAGTCTGGACCAAAGTGGTGGAGCGACAGACCGACATCGTCATCCATACAGCCTTGCAGCTAAAGAAAAGTTATAGCTGAATTTTGAAGGCAAGCAGTTGTTACAATTTATCATCCCTTGACATTGGCAGCCTAAACCATTTCAGAAAATCTTAAGAAGAAGAAGAAGTGTTGGACAATAAAACTGCTGACAAGGCTACTAAAACAAATGAATGTCTTTTTAGTGCTACAGTAAACAGCTCAAGTTAAAGTGGAACGGTGCTGAAATAAAGCCAGAGATACGGTAGCTCATTTGCCAATTCAGTCGTAGTGCAAAGCCTTAACAAAGCCTGATTGAGTCTTCATGGCTCATAAACACACCATAGCGAGCATTTCACAGAGCTACTGTGTTGCAGCAGGAGGTGTGAATAAACTGCATATGTCCAGACTATGATCACAGCAGTCCAGTGGGCTCCAGCAGAATCAAAATGATGGGCATGAAAAACAGCGGTGGCAGGCTGAAAAGGTGGGATGAATATAGAAGAAAAGAAAATGGGGGAGAATCAGATGGGGAGAGAAAAGAAGGGAAACACATTCAATCACAGCCCGTCTCCCAACAAGCTGGCATTTCCCACACAACTGCACAACTACACCGACCTCACTATTCAAACCACCATCCGCTGAGCTGTTTTGCTTGAAAGAGCAAGTTGATGTTCACTTATGACTAAAACCTTGCCGGATGGATGTGCAGTTATTTTCAGTTGTGCTGACAACCTATTTCTGGGTATAACAGCCAATTTCTGTCTGATCTAGTTTGCATTTGTTGAAGATTCTGTTAAATGCTGCTCCGTTAGCTCACAAAATTCATCCACAAAGTAATTCTTTAGCTTAGGTACAGCAATTTTTATGGTTGTTACTAAGTTTTTGTGACCCTAAAACTTTTCTATGTAACACCTTATTCATGATATACTGCATGAGTATAAAAATAAGTGTGTTTCACAGTCAGTCGTTACCAGTCTGCTTAGTCAAGATAAGGCTAGTGCAGTCCAGAATACTTCTTATGTTTCTTTTTTGCAGATTTAGCAAAGCAAAAGAGTATTTACCCGTTTTAAAAATATCTACGCTAATTTGTTTCCTGTGTGAACACAGTGAGAACACATTGTGTGAACACAGTGCCATTACTCTGTCTCCAAGTACAACATGTTTGAAGTCTGGAGGTGGAGTGGAGGTTGGTGTGGGCCCAGCAGGTGGGCAAGAAGACTGCTGAGACCAGCAGAGTGAGAGAGAGAGAGAGAGAGAGAGAGGAGGACGCCAGCCAGAAGGCCAGATGGACGAAAATGTCTGGGCTGCTAACAGCCAGCTAAACACATGTAGGCCTGCGCGGGTCGAGAGGGTGGGCCTGACATCTCTGGTCATTGTTGTTGTACCTCTTCCAATAAGTGGGTTCAAAAAAACAGAGACCACACACAGAGATACACCACAACCTCAGCAGCCTTATCATTTCCATTTGTCCGTTTGTTATTGTAAGGTTTTCAGAGAGTGAGTTGAAAGAGAGTTCACATAAACAAGCACATATAGGATCCAGTGAATGTGTCTGTCTGTTCCGGCCCTTCTTATATATAAGAAACGTTTTCTTCTAATACAGGAAGCACATAAAGCTGAAAAGAATAAATTACAGTGTGTTTTCTAGAAACATGACAACTAATTATCGAGCAATTTGTAATGTTGTGAAAAGTGCTATTAAAATCATTGTTGTCACTATTGTTGCTTGGCATCCTTACAAAACTCCAAGGCAGCCTTTTCTTCTGCAAACTAATCAAGAAACCCCTGACCCAGTTGGATGAAAGCTATTTTTAGCCTACCACCATTTGGTTTTAGTAAAGATGGCTGCACACTGCATAGAAAAGACGTTATATTATTTGTCAGTTTCTGCTCCCTCAACATACACGTATGTGGAATGCATCACCGCTACAGAGCGCCTTCCTGCCTGCTTTCTTAGACTACACAAACATGGGCCGTAAACATAACGCGCAGAGCATTCCAAACTCAGATGCTCCTGGAATGCTAACATGGTGGTGTTAGATTTCCCAGCTACCACTGCTCCCTCCTGGGTTGAACCAGCTACAGTTTCTTTCAGTTCAGAGGTCAGCAATTGATGAAATGTGACTGCTAGTCCTGCTGTTTGCCCAGCTCTCAGTTCACCTCAGAGTGAATGATGCATTCCAGTACTGTCAAAGCAATAGAAACCGCCTTGTTAACGCCGTCCGCCTGCACAAACAGCGGGCAGTGAGAAAGTTTGCGTGAACTTTGATAGCTACTATGACACACGGCTGAGCGCCGAGGCTGTCAGGTTCCCGCTGAGATCCTGTCATCTGCAGAAAACACCACAAAAAGCCCTACAGTGCACCTTCACACTCAGTGAATTCTGCATGCACACAGATCCTACTAACAGAGAAGGTAAGGGGGAAAGTCTGTTTTTAAAAAAGGACAGTATGTGCTACTTCTTATGCTGCAGATATTTTCTCTGCTGACACCAGTCTGACAGCATGGGTCTGCTTGGAATGAGCCAGAAATTGTGGATGTAATGAGATGGAATGATCTGGAGTAGTGCCCAGCCCTCTTAAAATGCTAACCGAGTCATCACAGTGATAGAAAAGCTTTCCTCGCTAGTATTAACGGAAAGGAAAAACATGAGTAAATATATTTCAAGAGGCCTTTGTGATTATCTTAAGCTTATGTTTATCAGCAAAAGACACACTTGCGTTAGCCCACAGCAACAGGGAAGCAGCCTAAATGATGCTCTAAATAGGTGGTCCGGTTCTATCCAAATTACAGCTCAATTTTCTTTGTGTGACTAAAAAGTATAGAAAAGCCCCCGAATGGTCCTTAGGGACTTATATGAATATGAAAAGCCGTCATTCTACGCTTTGTCAGTGGGACAAAGGACATGGCTGTGAAGCTGGGAGACGAGCCCTCATCTGGCTAAGCTCTCAGAGCGTCTGTCCAGCACTCCATGCATTCCTCTGTTAATTTCCCCTCAGTGGGCAGGCACTTTCCCTGCCAGGGACTTGTCTTACCTCTGGTCTAACCACAGCAGCTGCCTGTGTTTGGACAACCTGGGCCAGGAAGTGCTAGTGAAGAGCTCTTCCTGTAGATCTCTGGGATCAAAACAGGTCATGGGGCCCAAGCAAAAAAACTATGGCATAGAGGGAAAACACAGCAGAACTATGCCACGACATGGACTAAATAATTCAAGAATCAACTCATCACAAGTGTATTTCTTCATCAGTCAAACTCCAACCACCACTGCACGGTGGTGCAACAAAGGTTACACCGTGACCTTACTACTTGGGGGAAAGCCCTGCCCAGCTCATTTTGGTGTTAATGGAGCACCACGGAACAAATGTTTGGGGCGGCGGCTGTGTTAAACATGCCGGGGTCAGTGTCTATCCCATGGCAACCACTGGGATGCAGCCTCCTGGGAAAGCAGACATTCCGCAGAGCAGAGCTGTACAACTGCCTGGTTACAAAAACACTGCAGGTCTTGACATGCGCCCCATTCCAGGGCAGGAACGCCAAAAATCTACTGGAAAACACACACAACACACCTTCAGAGAATAATAATGACGCCAATTAGGTTAGATAATTCATCTACACAGCCGATACATATTTAGTCAATATAACAAACAGGTAGTTATTATTTACTATATCCTGTCCATAAAGCCTTTCACCGTGGTAGAACAGCAGCAGACTAAACAAATCTAATTAAATGACTATTTAGGCTACAAACCAATGTGGATGTTAATGTCCTTATAATAAACTAGAGTACAGCAAGAGTTAAAATAAACGTGCAACCCTTTCTACTCTTTCTGACATTAGAGCCAATCAATTTGCTAAAGATCAAACCTCATCTGACAGGATTACAGGCCTACACTTTCTAACAATGGATGATGAATAAGTCACCTGAGCAATGCAGGTTAAGGGGAGGAAAAAAAACAAAACAAATCACACCAACCCACAGCCAGTACCACTGTAGTAATTCACCTTAAACATATTGACATTTCAGTTATGCAAACTAAATCAAATGTCACACACAATTGCGACAATTCCCCGAGCTTAACCCCGGTCAATAACCGTGTGACTTGTTATATTCTAAGAGCCTGTCACATAAGCTCAGGTGTCCACACGCAACAGGCTTTTTATGTCTTGACATTTCCGACAAAGTCTAGCCAATAATTTCCCAGAGCTACCCTTGCCAAGCATCGATTGCTTAAGTCAGAGTACATGACACACAATGGGCTCTTCAGTTTGCTCACAGATTTGTGAGGAGGGAGAGACGGAGTCAGCCTTGACTACATGACATCTCTGAATTGGATTTCCGATTAGAAGGGTTTAATGTAATTACCTTGAGTACACTGTGCAGTCTGGACTAAGTAACACAGTGATGCATCACCTCCAGATTCGCTGGAACACTTCTCCCTCAGATGAAGGTGGTTGGCACTGGACTCCCAGAGGAGCAATATTATGTTCTTATTGATACAAGTTCACCTGCATGTGCTCGGCATTAAAATAATGGTGCAGGGAAGCGAGGCTTTTGACATGCAGCACGACAGCTGGCCAGAAGTTTTATCTCGAAGTTCATCTTTATCTATAGGCAGTCATATAGAAGCCTATGTAGCCTTAAGGAGTACGCTCTTCCTGAACAACAAGGCTGGTCTCCTCTTTCTTGGAAGGTCATAATATTGCATTTATAGCACAATGGCTCTCTCAGCTATGGTAACATTATGAAACTGCATTATAAAGGATCCAGAACAATATGTTTCACCCCAGGATAATTCAACAATGCTGTGGCGGTAAGCCTATAATTCAGATAATATCTGCATGACAAAATGAAACTCAAAACTTATCAGATCTATTATATTTCACCCTGTTATTTAATATCACCCTGCAGCCCTCATCTGCAAAAAGTTAGAGGGACGGTACATCCAAACTTGGTGCAACCCAGCTGTCTTTTCATGATACAGGGAGGAATTTGATGCAATTTTACATTATTAAAAACAGGACTAGGGATTCAGGCACATTACCAAAGGCTTTACCAATATCTTCTATTTAAGGAAAATATCTCTTCTTCTGTACGCCAGCACTCCAAATCAGGCATTTTAATCTGAGAATCTCCAGGCAGACTGTCTACAGATTGCATGTGTGCATGGATGACAGGTACTGTAGGCTATATCGATTGTTTTCTTTCTTATCTCTAAATCAGACCTCATAAACAAAACAGGGGGGACGAATGAGAACATTTCACCAGTGAGGAAAAATCGTTCTGTGCCTTGACAAAAACCACAACAGAGCAGGTAAACCTCACCGTTCTCATATGGTAGATCTTCTATGGATGTGAAAAACCACATCAAATGTGTACCTCACAGGGGAACTTCCCCCTGTGACCACGGATACTAATGAAAACCAAAAAAAAAAAAGATGTCTAAACACAATACAATGATACTACTTGAAAATGAGAGTCTGGCTCTGACAACTGGCTTTCTGCTCCTCCTTCACCACTGAGTGTTCAGGTCTAGACTTTATGTAAGCAATTAATAATGCATCTGTACCAGTTTTTAAAAAGACCATCTTGTTGCAGATTTCAGTAGCTTAGTTGCATAATACACCTAACCAGGCCGTTTATGCACATTACAGTGTATACAGCTGGCAGGGACACAGAGCTGGGAGCTAACAAAGAAGCGTGCCACTGCTCCTACGCGGCTGTGTTTGTTTGGCAGTGTAAAAAAAAGCATTACTCTGTGTAACTAGCCAAGAATATTTAAAACACTATACTATAAACTATAACAATAAATGATCAGACAATATTTGACAGGGACCACTCTGCTGGCTGGCCCGGGTTTGCCTCCCATTCAGTCCTATCCGCCTCCTCTTCCCTTTCCAAGAGCCTACCTGAGCAGACTGGAGAGCGGATGAGAGGAGGCGGCGTGGCCGCCGCTGTTGCCGCTTCCCCCGGTCCCAGACGATCCGCTGCCGGCGCCAGCGGACTGTCGCTTCCCGGATAAAAGCTTCTCCACTGCGGCCAGGTTTCCCGTGCGAGCCGCTTCGAGAAGCTCCTGCTCCTTCCCCATCGCGGATCCCGGAGAAAATCGGAGGAGACGCGGGGAAGAGAAGGAAAGGGGGGTAAGGGGGAAGGGGGGTGGGTTGGTTGCGGGAGTGAAATTCCTCTACGATCTCCCCTTTTTCTCTCCCAATCTCCAAGTTATTCCTCAGAACTGCTAGGGAAGAAAGGAAACAAATGCTCCCCCAGCCGCTGGATCCGTCCGTCCCGATCCACGGTGTCACCGGTGCTAAAAGGGGGAAAAGTTTCGTTCAGCAGCACCGCACCAGCACCGAGCAAACTTCCTCTGACCAGTCCCCTGAACGCCGTCCGTCACTTCCTCAAAACTGCCTTTTTTCTTTCTGCATCTCCAATCTGAAACCCTTCAGACACACACACATACACACGACCTCTAGCACCCCCGCCCTGGCTGCTGGAGACAAGGGGTGGATGGGCATAAGCAAGATGGTGCCTAAAACACAGAGTCATGCCAAGTTTATTTGTATGACACATTTCAACAACAAGGAAATTCAAAGTGCTTTATATAAAAAATAAAAGGCATCAAGACAAAATGTAAAAGAAACACATTAGAGAGAGACATTTAAATACAATTAAGAAGAGTTATTTAAGATTTAAGAGAAGAGAATTTTAAATAAAAATAAGATAAAAATAGAATAAGACAAGATACAACAGGAGAATAAAACTTACAGTGAATCAGTGCAGTTTAATCAAAAGCCTAAAATTTGATTTGATAACATGCAGAAGCAAACAGAAAAGTCTTCAGCCTTGAGGAACAGAGGCAGATTATACCCCTGCAGCGTTTTAAAGGACCAGTGTGTAAGATTTAGGGGGATGTATTGGTATAAATAGAATATAATATTCATAAGTATGATTCAATTAGCGTATAATCACTTGAAAATAAGAATTGTTGTGTTTTCGTGACCTTAGAATGAGCCCTTTATATCTACATAGGGAGCCCACCATGTTGCACCACTATGCTTCTATAGCAGCCCAGAGCAGACAAACCAAACACTGGCTCTAGAGAGGGCCTTTAGTGTTTTTGGAGGAAAATGCCACTAAATCCTACACACTGGTCCTTTACATATCTGCTCTGCTACCACATTTAGTGTCCAGAGTTTATTACATAACATAAACCAAGTGTTATTTAGTGTTGGCAGTCATTCAACTACATTGATAGCTGATTATCAACATACACTTGTGACTTGATATTACTCTAAAAAAATTATACAGGTACCAAATGTAACAACTAGCTAAGACTTTTCAGCATAACTAGGGAGCTTTTATATGAAATTAGTTTGTTTTTCCAGCTAAACAATATCAAAATTCCTCAGTGGGTGTGAACAAGAAGAATTCATAACAAGATATTATCATGTCACAGCAAACAGTAAAAACAAGAATGTTTGAAACAAACTGACTTAACTGACTGTTTTGACAGTTTGTGGCTTGTGACTTAGAAATTACATTAGATCACTTACTTTAAGCGTTAAAAAGTTGTTTCTAATTATCATGAAAATACACAATAAACGCCTTATTTAATACAAATGTGTATTAAAGCAATAACTATGTAGGTATTGCTGTGTGTTTCCACCGAGCAGTGTTAATAAAGTTCGTACAAAATAGGAAACGGAAATTCGCGTTTTATGCTATCAGAGGAGAAACCTTTAGCATTTCGGTGCTATCTTTGCTCTTAGGGTAGCGAGTTGCTTAAATTAAATTCACAATAAGTAACTTAATCGCAGCGTTTATTGATGTATGAAAAGAAACAATTCAAATGCCTCATGTGCTAGCTACTTTTCCAATTAGCTAACTGCTAAACGATCGTTAGCTTGGCTATTGTTGCTGTTTTGTTGACGTCTGGCTGCAGAGAAGGTAGGTGCATGTTGTATTCATATTTTCATCCAAAAGTTACCTTTAACGTGGACTCGGATATTTTTAAAACGTGTAAATACCGCTATACTGTGTACAGATGGTAAAAAATAGTTTTAGCTATTGCTAGAAGCTAAAGCTGATACGGTAACGTCAACATATGTTTAATGTTTGCAGAATCCGAAGCTTTCAGACAGTGTGATTGGGACTGAGTGGTAATGGCAGACCCTGCACGGATCAAACCTGAGGACACACCTGAGAGAATAACCTCTGCTGATGAGGAGCACCCGACATCAGAGGAAACTCAAGATGTACCTGTAACAGCAAAACCTACAGACGAGTCCAAAGAGTCGTCTTCTGAAGATCAGCCCAAACAGGAGGTTAAATCTGTGAGTTGATGAACTAACTTATAAAGGAAACTCAAGTTAAAGGATCAGTCCTACGTTCTCCTTATATTTACTGCAAAATCACACTTGCTTGAGAGCTGAAATGATAGAGCCACAGAAAATTAATTGGCATCTATTTTTTTTACCATTGATTAATAATTTTAGTCCATTTACCAAGCAGGAAAACCTTACATTGGTCAAAACATTGCTAATAAAGTTAAAGGTAGCTGTGATTCTAGTGTGCAGGTTGTTGTATCGCAATTTATGGCTGCAACTAATGATTGTTTTCATTATTGGTTCATCAATCGATTAATTTCTCGATCAATCGATTTGTTATTTGGTCTTTAAAATGCCAGAAAATGGTGTCAAATGTCGATCACTGTTTCCCAAAGCCCAAGATGCAACCTAAAATGTCTTGTTTTGCCTCAACCAAGAGTCCACAACCCAAAGATATTCAGTTTACTTTCATAGCAGACTAAAGAAATCAAAAAATATTTACATTTATGAAGCTGGAACCAGAGAATTTTTTCTTTAAAAATTAGTCAAAATAATGTGTCAATTATTAAAAGAGTTTGTGATTAATTTTCTGTCAATCAATTAATCAACCAAGCATTGCAGCTGCAGTGCAATGTGTTAAATATCTGTCTCCCCCGCCTAACCCACTGAGGTTTTGTGGATGTTCACACAATCTGTGTACACCATGGGCATCTCGTTATTTTTCTGAACAATTTTGTCTTCCACTGTGAAGGACCCAGCACCTGGAGAAGATGAAGAAGAAGGAACTTCAGGCCAACCTGCTGCCAAAAGACTGAAGGTGGAACCAGAGAAGAAAAAGGAAAAACGCCACAAGGTCGATGAGGATGAAATACAAAAGATGCAGTAAGATTGACATTTTTAACCAAACAGAGGATTGTTCAATTTCAGAAAATCTCATCTTGTTAAACATCACCATCATCCCCTGTTCCTCCTGTGTTTTAAAGGGTTTTGGTGTCCTCCTTCTCTGAAGAGCAGCTGAATCGATATGAAATGTACAGACGTTCTGCCTTCCCTAAGGCTGCTATTAAGAGGGTAAGCAGTTTATGAGCATTGACAGAGTGTTTTTGAATCTCAAACTATTTTATCAGCTTCATATCCTTTTTTTTTTTTTTTTTTTTTTTTCAATTTTCTAGCTGATCCAGTCCATAACAGGATCATCAGTGTCCCAGAATGTTGTGATTGCCATGTCTGGTATTTCTAAGGTTTTTGCTGGGGAAATAGTTGAGGAAGGTAAGTGGCAGACTTACAAAACAGAGTGTTAAGACCAAATAAACTGAAACATATGAATAAACAGACTTTTTATTTTCCTCCCTCTCCCTACAGTATCATGTATTAAATCAGTTGGTCTTTGTCCTTACAGCATTGGATGTTTGTGAGAAGTGGGGAGATACACCACCGCTTCAGCCAAAGCATATGAGGGAAGCAGTGAGGAGGCTGAAGAGCCGAGATCAGATTCCCAACACCAAGCACAAGCACATTCTCTTTCACTGAGACATCTGTGCCTTGTATAGGAACGGTAGACAGAGTGCGATAGAGAAGTGGTGCCATCATGTGGAATACTTGGTCATGAAGCAACTGTAACCGTATTGCAGTCAACTAGGCACTGACTGTTCTCTACTAAGTGACCTGAAAGATCAATGACTGCAGTATTGAAGAATCATCAATACAGACACGATCAAGGACTTACATGGCCGTGAAATAAAATCCACTCTGTTGCAGTTTAAAGTAGACCCACCATTCACATGTACTTGTCAAGTTAAATGTTTGATGCAACATACAGTGCAAATGGTGTGAAATTATACTCATGTATTATGGTTGTAAATACAGTAAGTTTTATACTTTGGAGATGTTTTGTTCTTGTTTTTTTTTAAGGAACCTGACTATTTTGGGGGGTAGAATTCTGAGATGCTGATTTAAATTACAAAATTGTGCCCTTCATTTTTTTTTTGTAGCCATACAAGCACACATAGATTCCAAGATGACATTTAAAGAATGTTAAGATCGATTTACAAATAATAAAATCCCTAGTGTGAGTATTTGACTCAACTGTTTGACATTATTCACTCCATATGATGGTCTTATCGCTTTTTGTGAAGGTATATTAGGGATGGTTTTTTCCATATTTACAGGAAAATTGTTACAGGCAAAACTGGACTCATCATTTAGCTCATTTCAATTGATTTAGTTCTGCTCACAAGTCTAAAGTTAAAAAAAAAACATTCAAATTTATTTGGAAATATGTGGATTTTTTTTATTGAGGTTAAAGTCAAACAAACTATGGATCACTCTAGTATACTAATTGTAGTGAGACTCACAGACTTACACTTCTGAATGTTTTATAAGAACAAAAATGTGGATGCAATATTTTTTTTTTTTCCCCAACATGGAAACATGCATTCTCTATGAAAACTTAAAGGCACAACTGAAATGTGTTCAGCAATTACTCATTTATTCTTTCACTTTTAAAATATTTTCCCACATACTAGCTTTGGTTCACAGAACCAAGTTTATATTAGTCTCAATGAAGTGATAAAGACAATACAAAATTGAATGTTATTCTACACAACTGAAAAAATACTGTCCACAGGGTCTTCAACATTTGCGTCACTTAGGAAGATTTCAACAGGGACTCATCTGCAATCCTTTGAAGTGATTTACATTAAAACAAGTGCAATTTCCAGTGAATTTACCACACAAGTGCAAGTAATCCACAAGGCATAGACTTTACAGTATCATTCCAGCACATGCATCTAGAGAGAGAGAGAACAACAACACACACCTTGAAGTGAGTCATGCTTCACTCTCTTGTCAATCCTCCTCCCTGCATGGCACACTGGGTTAAGTGCTGCTATGGAAACCCTGGCCTGCTCTGGAGTGCAAAGGAAGTCTAGTCTGACAGATCATGAGCAGATGAAACTCAGAGCACCAGTTTGTCCGCAGAATAGAGATGCTACTTAATACTGAGGCCCGACCGTGGATGGAGACCAGACAAACGTAACAGCTACATGTTGCATCCAGCATGGGATGTTCAGTTTCGTACCACTGTATTTTTTTTTTTTTTTGTCTACATAAACATCAAAAAGCTGAGAAAAAGATCACAACTATAAGTGATACTGAGGTTAAAGGGCAGTATCTCTCTGCTTTATTACACTGACAGATTGAGGATGAGTTGAGTGCGCATGCAGTTGAGGGGAAAACATAGAAACCTGATGGACAGGTGAATCATTTGTTTTTGATATTAGTCATCCAAATAATAATAGCATTCCACATCAAAAATGTGTAGTGTTACCGTTCGTTGTCGTGTTTTTTGGTTAAACCAAAGCTGTCTTTCTATTGCTTAAATATTTTACATTCCTCCACAAGAATGCAAATCTATCATTCATAGCTTGCAAGGCAACCAAAGATTTAAAAAAAAAAAAAGAAAGAAAAAAATAAATACTCTGAATGGGGAAGTGCTCTGGCAGGTCACAGCCACCAGAGGTCACCCGTGTACGCTGAGACAATGGTGAATGGAAATGAAAGGTTAGTAGCTTTATCAGTTTTGCAACCACAAAAATGGATAAGCGTACCTCCAAAAGGCAAAATGCTAAACCGCAGATTAAACAACAGAACATTTGTTAATAAAACATAGCTGACAGAGAAAGCATTCATAAACATGAATGTTACACTGTTATTGTCTTTTTGATGAACAAACCCATCACTGTTTGAATCCATACATGTAACAGATTTGTGCTTGGAAAAAAAGAAAGTGACAAAAAATTTAGATTGGCAACTGGCCTGATAGATAAAACCTGCAGCAGATCAGGATTGAATATACTGAAAAATATAGGGTTGTTTAGTAGTGAATTTGGTAATTGACATGACACACTGTGTGCACATGCATTGTCAGTACCACAACTTTTTAAAATGTCATTTGTCTTTGATTGATATGGCTTCAGTACACTGTATTGTAACTCAGGCCTAACAAAAAAAAAAACATGTTTTGACAAATGCAAATAAATAAAACATCAAGAATGAACTTTATGATGTCTGAGTACAGAGGTAATAATAATAACACTACTCTGAGTTGTTTCCTGGCAAGCTACAAAACAAGTTTTAAGGAGATCAAGTATTACAACTCTGGCAGCAGCTATAATCTCAAACCTCTTTAGACCAGAGAGTTAAGAGTAAAAACACTAACCCAATTACAACACTGAAGCTACAGTGCGACCTGCTCTCCGGTCGGAGCCGCCGGGAGAGGTCGAAAGGCGTGTCGTCTTGAATGGACATTCAACCGCAGAGCGCATTGTTTCACAGTACAAAAGAATCATGATCAACATTTCACAACTCAAAGAATAATTAAATACTGGGGAATGATTTAACCCGCTTTTTGAGAATGGTGAGAACTTGCTAAGAGTGTGTAACCGTTCCGACCCCGGTGATGAAGCAACCGAGGTGGACGTTGAGAGGCATCCGTCTCTCCGTAAAAGCAGTATAGCTCTGCTTTAAAAAAAAAAAAAAAAAAAAAGTGCATTGTTTTCCCTACATTTCACAACACATATTAACAAGTAACAGCTGATAATAGTTGTATAATACTTTTAAATGAAAAGAAACACATGGATCAATTGTATTTTACACCTAACAGAGGTAATCTACATTACTAAGTCTATTTAGCTTTATGACTGTCTATTTGTAAATGTGCTAAGTGTAAATTAGCACTCTTCACAAAGCATGCTTGACAGGAAGTTGGGTTTTGTTTTGTTTTTTTTTGTTTGTATTTTTTTACGAGCAACTGATGGACTAGCAGCTGTCTGGCAGTGTCAGTGCATGTGAAAAGGAGGTTTTGGCATGTGCTCAACGTGACATTTCTGTAACACAAACAATTAACTGGAGAGAATTAAAGCTTAATGATATTTACCCTTGCATGCTTTGTGACAAACACTGAAACCACACAATGACTTTACCGTACACACTGATTTGGATGAGAAATAACATGAATAATTTGTGTTTAGTACAGTAGTGAAGGATATCTAGACTGCCAGATAAAAGTCGTACCAGTAATGTACCTATAAGTTAGTTTATCAGGTTCCCCTTTTAGTAATTGTTGTAGGGGCTCTTTTGTAATCTAATCAACAGTTATAGCAAGTAGGAAGTGATCCAAAGCCACAACTTGGATTCATCTTCTTTTCCAAACACGTCCGTTGTCCGGACATGTTTTGAATGAGTCTTGCTGGTTGGTGACATTCAGCCTGACACATCCCGTCGCTGTTCCTCAGCAGGAGGAGTGAGAGGTTCAGAGGTCAAAGACAGAATGGCTCAGAGAGTAAACGTGGGGTCATACTTCCTGACCTCCAGAAGGAGGCGATCTCTGTCACTGAGGGCGTGGGTGAGGGCGACCTGGGCATCAGAGAGCTTGGACTCCAGGGTTTGTCTCTGTAAAATGGCAAGATTATTGGAGTGGTTAGTTCCAGCTACAGCTAATGCTGCATGCTTTGGCTAGGTGCTACACACCAAGTGCGTGGGTATCAGATTCTGACTGACGGCAACAGGCGTGATTACAAAACCATTATACAATCCTGTTTACTTAAACAAATCTCTGCCTTGTCTATCTTAGAGCTGACAAGTAGCAGGATACCAGTGTTACACCTGTGTTCAAGACTGACTGATTAATTCAGCTCGGGTTTTAATCTTCACCACAGCAATAAAAATATAAGAAAACAAAAGACTTTAAGCCCTGTTATAGTATTATAATACAGAGCTATACATAGCCTCATGGTTAATATATTATTTTGATGGCTACTACATTTGTTTGCAAGCATTATCTTGATTTAACACTTGACTAATGACAAACTGATAAGCACAGTATTAAAACTAAACAAAGACGTCCTTCTATTTTGTGGATCCCCAACAGACAAAGCCATAGCTCTACCGCCGAGTTCCTCAGTAGTTTGGAGGATGTGAAAGGTTTTCAACCTGAAACTATGACTAACTTTCAATTTTGGGGGAAATTTGGATGAGTAAACAGTCTACAAGATAATAATCACTGACTACATTACTTACACAATCATGGGGTTTTTTTGGTGTGACTGAAAGAAAATGGTCATAGATGCACAATTTGATAAATAAAATGAGATGAACTGAACACACTCCATAATATTTCATCATCAACATTGTTTTAAGGGGCCGAATTTCTTTGTTTCCATTTTTTATGTCAATGTTCTGTAATGTTTACTGTACCAGTAAAAAGTCTGGACACACTTTCCCATTCACTTGAATGACAAAGTGTGTCCAAACTTTTGACTGGTACTGTATATAAAAAACGTTCAAGTGAAATGTGTCTGGAAATGATTGAACTGTAACACCACTGAATTTTTCCAACCAAACCAGGCAAAAAAAGAAAAAACATTCTTCAAAACATCCCAAAAAACCAAATATAGAACTCATAACTTCAGTGTTTCTAAAATCCTAGAAATAGGCTGCAGACACATTTATATCCTTCAGCTTAAGTATATGGTTGGTAAGTATATGGTTGTACTAGGTCTGTCCTACCTCTCTTTGCTGTTGAACAGAGCAGGAACTGTTTGGGTTGTCTGGTTCAGCCACAGGAACACCTGCTGAGGCTTTAGGGTCTGTACCTTCAGCTGCAATCAGAAATGAAAGAGTGAAGATCACTTTCTGTTCATCTTTCTGTAAAGTTGTGACAGTTCATGCTGTAAGCTTGAGGATTTGTGGTTTCACAGTTTATGAACCTGCTGGTTGACTGTACACACAATACTTCTTTTTTTTTTTTTCACGCCCACCTTTGAGCCTCATGATGCCATCGTCACTGCGCTCGAGAAGCAGCTGGTCTACAACGAATGTGGATGGGACAGGTTGAGGAGCTGTAGGGTAGATTTTGGGGCTATCATCCTAAAAATAAAAACACAAGAAGGGATGCTGATAATTAACCACATACCTCAACACTGGCTACCCAGATTACAGTCTGTCCAAAAGTCAAGGTCTACAACATTTCAATTTGGTGCATTTTCCTCAAAAGTCAGATTTGTGGGAAAAAGAAGACATTCAATCTATGTTTTAAGTTTTTACTCTAAAATCATGATCATGTAAAATGCATTTTCTAACATCTTATAATGAGCAAATTCAAAGTGCGTTGATACCAAATGTAGACCTTTACTTCATATTGTTCCAGTCATCCAGACAGTATCATCAACCTACCTTCATAGTGATAGTGACGTTGCTCATGTGTAACTTCATTGGCTGACCATCAACACTGAATTCATCTTCCAGAAAAGGCCCAATGTTTGCTACCGTGGAGGCTAACAGCTCCGCCTGGCAGTCTTGTACTCTCATATCCAGGAAGCCCAAAGACTCAGCCATAGCAGAGTGTCGGGCTGCAGATGGACCCATTTCTGCTCGCATGCGCACTGCCGGAGAGCCCCTGCTACCCTGTCTGTCCTGCTTCTGGACCGGCCCACCTGGAGCTGCAAAAACAAAGGAGAAGGTACATTTGTAAGTCATGTGGGCACTTAACACTGCAAATGATCCCTGCATGCTTTTCATTCTATGATTAAATGAGACTCTTTTTTTCTGTGGATGGCAATGTCGCCCGGTCGGTTCACCACTTTAGTCCTCAGCAACTATTTTTACTAGTTTTCACCTATCCTGTGAAATATCTCAACATCTTCTTGATGGATTGGCATAACATTTGGGACAGACATTCATGGCTTCCAGAAGATGAATCCTAACGACTTTGTTGATCCCCTGACTTTTCTTCTCACGTCACCATGAGGTTCACATTTTTGGTTTTAAGGGAAATGTCTCGACTACTGCAAGAATTGGCATTAAATTTGGTACAGACGTTCATGTCCCCCTCAGGGGGTACATTGTAATAACTTTGGTGATCCTTTCACTCTTCATCTTAGCATCATTGTCAGCTTAAAATTTAATTTCATATTTAGCTCAAAGCACCGCTGTGAAAGTCCAGCCTCACAGAGCTGCTAACATGGCTATAGACTCTTAGTCGTGTTATATATATTAAGTTATTCACTCAGGTTAATGGGACACTGTAATAAGTATACATGTAGTTATTTTGTTCAGGGCATTTTAAAGTACATAAAGTGCTTATCCCATTGTTGTCACTACACTGTCCAACTCTCTGCACCATCACTGGGGCTAATCCTCAACGCATGTGATGATTTGTTTTCTTTTGACTGCTGAGATTAACATTAGTCAATATTTTAGATGATATCTGGGCTATTTCTTGCTTGTATTTTAAGATTGTACAGAGATCATTATGTTAACACATGGGTACTCTTAACTGAACTTCAAGATGACTATGGAGACCATTAGACCAGAATTTATTAACATTTCTTTTGCCCTTTTTCTAAAGCCTATCCACAACACAAACTACTCTAAATATAGGCTTTTCTATAACATCATTAGCAAACCGACAATAAAAAAACAGTGCTCCATATGATTAGAGCTGTGGCACTGATGGGTAGATGTCTGAAATTATTTTTCCAAGAGTTTGGTGATAGGAAAATGTTCAGCGTGGCAACAATAATCCAGGTTACCTTGTATGAGACCAGCCAGCAGGTCAGATACCCTGACATTGCCCATTTGTACAGGGCTCAGATTCTGGGCTTCTACAGCTACAATTTGGTCTTCTCCCTTTACTTCCACGGTACAGGCTGTTCCCCTCACGATCAGCAACAATACTGAGGACTGTAACAACAGCACAACACAAGATAATCACAATAAACAGCAGGTCACATTCAAACCACTGTACATTTATATTTGAAATGAAGGTTTACATTTATCGTTAGAATTACTGAGGACAAGATTTTAATTATACGTCCAGAGAAAAATCATTTAACTCCACTGACAAATTCAATCTACCCATAAAAGACAAAAGTTACTTGAGCATATAAACCCACCACATCCTGAGACACGTCCTCGGTACTTTGGGACAGGGAGCTGCTGAGGTCAGCTGATGAACCTCCGTCTGTCCCTGGGGCTGGGCTGCCTCGGCTGCCCGCAAGATTGCTGTTGAGACGCATGGACTCCATACCTGACTCTGGAAACATGATACCGAATTACAGCAGATGTCACCTTTGTTATTCAGAGAAATTACTTTGGAAACTTGGAAGTATTTTAAGCACCTGAATCCATGATAACAACAAAATTGTCGCTGGCATCACTGTCCACTGAGAGATTTTCATCAGGCAGGCTGCCATCCAAGATAGCACTGTCAAAGGAATGCTGGGAAGGTGATTGCTTCATGGACTGGTGCCGCAGGCTGGCAGCCAGAGAGGGGGAGAACTCTTCTGAACGTTGGACCTGTTCCCTATGAATGCACGCACACACATACACACACACACACAAACAGAGCTGTTAAGGGACAGCCAGTAAAAGCATGTGGTGCACAGCATGTTGCCAACAGCCCAGCAGGAGAGCACTAGCAGAGCTGGAGTTGGTCCCTGAGCGCTGCCCAATGCTCCTATTGTGTGTATAAGATGGGTCAAATGCAGAGGATCAATTTCCCCACGGGGATCAATAAAGTACTTCTTCTTCTAACACTTACTTTGCCTGTGCACTGAACAATTTGCTCATCCCTGAGCCACGACTCAGCATGCTGAAGGCGTCTTTTGTTATTGAAAACGCCCCTTTGGTCAAGTCCAACGAGGCACTAATGGCGTCTTTGGTCACATCCTTGGTGACGTTAATGGCGCTCGACAGCTCTCCCTCCAGGCTGAAGTTGGATGGTTCACGGGAGAGGGCTGGGGAGTGACCAGGTGAAAGCTGAGGTGAGAGGACAGGGGTGTCCTCCTGTGCTGTCGGACCATCCCCCTCCAACCCCTCCTCCACAGCCTCACATGCCTCCTCCACTACCCCATCTTGTTCATCTTGATCAAATGTAGTGACAACTGTATTGATGGAGGAGATGCCGTTTTCTAACCCGCTGTCCTCCATATCTGCAGTGTGATGAGTGGGGGAGATGTCAGAGTCTGTTATGCTGGGGCTGTCTGTCTCTGGGGTGTGGGGGACCTCTTCCTCTGGCTCTGTGCAGACTGGGGGCAACAGGAGACCCAGTTCCATTGAGTCCACCAGAAGGGCAAGACAAACTGTGGCAGGTTTTGCCTTCTGGCCATGAGCCTCCTTAACATCTCGTACATCCCGGCCCAACTCTGCCCCCAACCGAGCCAGGGCATCCTTCATCCTCAGCAGGGCAACATACTGGTAGTGGTTGAGCCACATCTTCACTGGGGTGATGGCATGGGCCAGGAAGTGGACAGAGGCAAGCGTAGTGTCTTCTTGCTGAGGCTCCTGCTGTGAAGAGGGCTGGTGGGCTCTGCTGGGGTCAGAGGGGGAAGACAATGAACCACATTTAAAGGCAGAGGGCTGGCACAGCCACACAGACATGGCAAAGGGCTCAACAAAAGGTTGGGTTCTGCCTTTAGGGAGTCGCCGAGCTCCATCAAAACCTAGGGTCACACGGGACAGGCTGAGAGACCAGACGTCCTGGGACCGTAGGCGCTTTCTGTCCAGAGGTTGAGGCTCCGTCTCTTGAGCGTACTGGAGGAAGGTGGAGGGAATCGGGCAGAAGGCACTCTGGTCTCTGGGGTATGGGCAAGGTGGTGTGGGCTGGAAGAATGAGCAGCTGGTAAACTTGTCATAGGTACTGTTGAGGTCAGCTCTGGAGCCATGAGGGCAGTGACGTGTGTTGCTGAGAACCATCTGGGGTACAGTAACAGAGAGGGACTGTGGACGCTCCGGATGGTCCAATATGGAAGAATCCAAGGGAATTATAAGCTATAGAAAGTAACAAAAAATCGTCATAAACAGAAATTTTCAGGCTTTTGTATAAATTGCAACATGCTGATGAGAGAGCGCATGAGCTACACAAATACACCATTAACATGTTAAAAAAAGTTGTGTATTCACCTTGAGCTGAGATGCATCCATACGAATGTCTACATGCTCTTCAGCCTTGCTGCTATCTTGCAAATGGTAGAAAGCTTTGACCTGGTCCAGAGTGTGCAGAAGACCCCTGGAGAACAGATTGATCCATAACACACTGGCTGGGTCCACACACAGCTGTAGGCCGTTTACCTGGGCATACAGGTTTGAGGTGGGCACTGGAAGAAGGAAAAAAGGCAAGAGACGCTGATACAAGAAATTACAGGCTGGTTTATAATAACAACAACCAAAAAAAAAAATTCCAGTTTTACAGGAAATTAAAAATATTATGTATGAGGTTGCTAGTAAGTTAGGTTTAAATTTAACAAGACTGTTATACAAACCTTAAAGTACAATATATGAGTAAACTGGATATACATTTCTCTTACGAATCTCATCTTGAATAATAAACAAAAAGATAACAAAAAAAACAAAGTTAAATCAAGTTGCATGATACCTGATAAACTGGGGTTGTCAGGAAAGTAGTATTCAGTAAACTGCAGATGAACAGCTGGTACGTTGTCTGGCAAACGCAGAACTTTACGGTTACAGGACAACAAAGACTGGGTCTTCTTGTTTTGACGGCCCCTTGTAGACACCTGAATGTGGAAGTGAAGAGGTTAGGACAATGATGGAAATATAATTCAGTGTGTCATTTAACTGTTTGAGACATTACATAAAGCAAAATAAATGGACTCAATTACTCAACAAAAGTTGAGTGTGCTGTCTGAGTCATCATCAACATCAAGACTTCCTGCCACAAAACGAAGGGGGAGACCCAGGAATGTACGTAATTTCCAATGGGTGTCTCTTTGGGTGTCTCTTCCTCTGAAAGAGGAACTACAAGTATCTTAAACTTAAAATAACACTGAAAAGGTTCTTCATTTGCTTAGGATGAAGAGTGTGACATGTCCAAAGTGAAAATGTAGAACCAGAGACAGCGTGATTAGAAATAGCAGGGGGTTCTCAGTCTATGATGAAGGGCATAATAAGTTATTTCACTGACTTCAGGAATCATTTTGCTTAAACATACAAAAAGTAAAACCAACTTTTACTTTCTACAGAACAAGGCTGTGGTTTTGAGCACAGCGATTATGACAGAAGTATATTGTATATCCTCTTTTGCTACAGTTACCCTGGGGGCAGTTTGATGCCAAACAATTTACACGTCATCACATCAGTATATCGACCGGCCATCTGATATGAAATATATCAGATGGCTGGTCTGAAAGAGACTTTTGTTCCTTCTGTAAAGCCTGTCAAGCAGATGCCTCCAAGGCTGCTAATCTGACACGCCTTTTTCCTGTTTGAGCTAACTGCAAGTGTTTTTGAAAAAGAGCAAATAATTTACATGATTTTTAACTCTTTACGTATACTATACCACTCACTCTCTTCATTCATTCTCTAGCTCACTCAATCACCGCTGCTCTCTCTCTCTCACTCACTCACTCAGGAGGAGGGGCCAACTTTGACTGCTGTGTGTTTACAAACACCAACTGACAAATCCTGCATAGTATACCTTTAAAAATAACCGTGTTTGTCACTTAGGGTCCATCTTGATAATAATGCCTGTGGTCAGTAACGTTGTGACTAAGTCATGATTTCCATCTTTTTGAATGAAGACTCATCTGTACCTATATTTAGTGTAAAAAGTATTTTTAGGCACACTGTTGTCACAGAAAACCTTTAATCAACGAAAAGTACCAACTTTTCTTTACACAAGCATTCTTCAGGGTCTATAATTGTCTTTGCCACTGTAAAAACTGCAAACAGTCACGTCGTGCATGCAGTCCACATCAGGGAGCTGGTGGTAACATCTAGGAATATCATTTTTTGTGTCATTTCTTTAAGAGATTATAGGACAGGAGTTGTCCTGTATATTAAAACAATCTCTGTTAACTATGGTGATTATAAAATAGTACAAAACTTGCAATGTTTTGTCAGTGCTAAAATTGTAGACTTCCTGCCTGACTGCTTCCACTGAGGAACAGAAGTCCCTCCCTTCATTTATTGAAGACTTCAGGCTTCTGTTAGAGCAGGTAAATCAAATCAGTTGATGATTAAAGCTTGCCTGGTGAATGTCCACGTCATCCATCCTGACCACCACACAGCTTGATCGCAGCCTCTTCAGTGACGACCCTGAAGGAGCTGTCAAAGAGTTCCTGCTGGATGTTTGCTCTTTGTCAGAGGTGCTTGACTTGGGACTAGACTGTCCATCTAAAGTATGAACAAGGGAGAGGAAACCATTTGTAAAAAGATAAAATTACAATCTTCTGCATGAGCGAGTCTGCTTCATTGCTAGATCGTGACACTGATGTTTTACAGATTAGGATTTGTGTCTTTCTTATCATAAAAATGTTACTGTTCCTGAGTCATATGTTGATTGGTATAATATGGTGGATGGTGTCATAGCTTTAAGTTTCATGACTGTGTAACAGATATAGTAAATAAGGTAAACGTGATTTATTTTAGTTTTTTTTTAATTGTGTCGTTCATTGCATCTTCGTTGTTTTGCTGACTTCTGAGTATCTCTATATAATCTCACAACAACTCTGGTCCACTTGATAGCTTTTTCTGGAGCTTTAATTTCTATCACATCAGCAGATGGGGTTTGCTCAGTTGACATTGAGATAGACCTGTTGACATGTAGGCTCTTTAAGCACTTTTCAGACTTCATTCATGTTGGCTCAAAAGTTAACTATAGATATAACTATCTCAATGACAATTAATCCAAAATGACACAGTTGAAAGCTACGGATAAAGCTAGTAAGTTGACCATGCGTTGCAATTGTTGTCGCAAACTACTATTTCCAATTTCAAGATTGAATTTTTTTGCTTTACCGCATCTATAGAATTTCATCTTTGTTTAAAAATCTGGAAAGAAAAAAAATCTTACAACAAGACAGAACTTAACATTAATTCTGCATTCATACCTTGAACTGTCTTTGCAGGGCAGTCCTTGTTTGGCCCCTCGGTATGTGGCCCAGGGAACCCAGAAGCCTCTGCTCTCCTCTGGTACTCCTGCAGCAGTTTTCCAGCCCACTGGGCCTGAGCCTCCATAGCTCCACTGTGGCGTTCCCAGTGTCGACATCCATCAGCTGTATAAGAGCAGTATAAAAAAGCACTTACAATCTAGCAATCATTGTCTGTGTCTGTCTCTCCCTCCACCCTGAAGCGCTGTGCTGACCAGCTGTCTCCGGTGTTCACAGACATTTTTAACACCTCACTGGAGACATGCCACGTACCACCCTGCTTCAAGACATCCATCATCATCCCCGTCCCCCAAAAAAACTTGTATTTCCTGCGGCAGCTGAAGTTCTACTTGCCAAAGTCAATGATGGTGCACTTCTACACCTCCATCACTAAGTCCATCCTCTCCTCCTCCATCACCATCTGGTACGCTGCTGCGACTGTCAAGGACAAAAGCAGACTGCAGCATATCATCCACGGTGCTGATTGGCTGCAATCTGCTGTCCCTCCAGGACCTGCACGCCTCCAGGACACCGAGGCGAGCAGGAAAGATCATGGCTGACCCCTCCCACCCCGGACATGAACTTTTTGAAATGCTCCCCTCCAGCAAGAGGCTGAGGTCTGTAAAGACCAAAACCTCAGTCCCCACTGACACAGACTCTACCCTCCCCGCCATACCCCCCCACGGTGATCTACGGTCGTACATGGTTTCATCAACCGACTTGTATTACTATTATAATAAATAATGTATCCTGTACAATAATCTCAATCTCTTCTACTTAATATTTAAAATTGAATCTGTGATTCTCTCACCAGAATATATTTTATACTTTCCATTTTTCTTCTTAAGATTTCTTAATTTTGTGTGTATTTTTGACTGCTACACACCACAAAAACACCCAGACAAATTCCTTGTATGTAATCTGATTCTAACTGTAGGCTTAAAAGTAATTTAAAAATTGAAATTAGGTATAAAAGAAAAGAAAAACAAACAAACAAAAAAGGTAAATACAACATAGAACAAAGATTGCCTCTAAAGAAAACCACAAAGGTACAAAATTAAAACTGCAAAGCTAAAAACTCTAAATGCATACTGAGTAAGTGAGATATTTCTGTAATTTAAAACTTTGTAAATTTGTAAGGTCTTTCGTTTGTTCTCATGGTCCATCATGTGGAAATTGATGGCAAATTAATTAGGATGAAACAAAGTAGTCGTGTGCACATCCACAAAACCTCAGTGGGGTAGGGTGCTGGATACAAAAACAAATTAACTAGATACGAGGAGTAGGAGGAAGACCTGTAGTTGGTCAAAATGTTGCAAATAAAGAAAACGGAGCTCTGATTTAGTGTGCGGGTACTCCTTGTATCTAGTTACAATAATTAGGATGCAACCTCTTGAATTCATTTAAATTTAAGTCTTTAACACACTAAAATGTGGCAAAGCTACAGAGTTTGAATACCTCAAAGCCAGTATTCATACATTTGTGCATATACTGTGTGGTTGTATATAAATACTGTGTAAATATGAACACGTTTCACTTCTTGATCAACCATAAAACCTAAATAAAAGCTTTCTTTTTCCAGGCCTTGTTTTGTTGACTATAATCAGCTCCAGGGGCGACTCTGCTCTTCTACATTCTGCACTTCAGGAATTCCACAAAGAATAATGGCACTGGGCACGCTCTCCCAGGCCATTAGTCTGCTTGAATAGTAATCCTCCTAACAGTTAGTCCTGAATGAATGCTGTGGTTTCAGTGGGTGCAGTGCAGAGCCTCGGGGGTTAACTGCAGTTTAAATACGGTGAGAGAGCCATACATCACACTCACCGGGTCTGTGGACGGGATAGTAGTCAAAACCCAGCTTCCTGAAGGTCAGCTGCATGGCACCCTGCAAGCCCGGTGGGGGAGTCTCATCTATGCAATATCACATGATAAATATTAAAAAAAAACAGCTTCACAGTAATTATCCTTAAAATGCTTCACAACGGACCACTTTGAGCACACAATCTTGGTTTACAAGTTACAAGACAATAAAAACTACAAGCTGATCATTTTTAAGCACACGGTGAGTTACAGTTAATCCAACTAACCATCATCCATTGAAGAGCTGTCGTTGCATACGTGTAAGTCCAAGCGGGATATGAAGGTGTGGTAAGAAGATTCCTTTACGTCGAAGAGATCAAAGTATTGACTCATGTTGCTGGGGGTGCCGGTAGGAGCGGGTGGGGGCTCTGTCCAAAGGTTCTGGAGGCCAGGAGATGGAGGGGCGGTCTAAAATACAGAAGAGGAAAAAGTTCAACAAAAAAAGGAAAAAAAAATCTTGCAACATAAATGATACAAAAACAAGCTTGACCTGTAATATATGTGAAACATATCCAGAAATAGTCCTGTAGCAACTTATTTTGAATTTATGACACAACACTAACTGCTGTGTGTTGTCATAATGAAACTGCAAACCAGATGAACAACAGAAACACAAAAAGCCTCTGAGGTATATTAGTCAGAGTTTTCAGTTTGTTGTTTTAAATATTTACTTTGTCTCATGTTGGACCTTTTGACGTGTCAAGTAGGAAAAGATCAGCTATAAATGATAAAACGGATGGTGGCTGAATGCCATTTGCATACTTCAGTTTCAGCGTCCTGTTATCGTGCAAGCTGGCTCACTTTCATGGCTCACTGGACACTTGAATATAACAATGATATTGTTTATGTTATTAGCAACATGACTTCAGATGAATTAAGCTCAGATGATGTTGATTTTTAATTGAATGTATGGAGTCTGTAGTTACAACATTTAAAGTATGTTTTTCTTTACATTGGGTTTCATTTAAAACATCAGTAAACAGGAAGTAGGTATTGAAGGACCTGCAAGGATTCAGCAGCCATGCTCTTCCTCTGCTGAGCAGACTTCTCCATGGCCTCGCTAAGAGATTTGGCGTAATGGATGATGGCTTTGAGCTGAGAGTCCGTCAGTACCCACAACAGGTCGTCCAGAATGAAAAGCAGCTTGGATGCCAGCACATTACAGTCCTTTATCTAGATAGAACAATGAAGAATTAAAGACTTGTGACAAATCATTTGCAATTTAGATGAGTTCAAGTTTGTGACCAATTCCATGACAGAACAGTAAATGAATGGCAGAAAAAAAAAGTCTTACTCTGCGTTTTAGGGCGATGCGAATGCGTCCCTGGTTAGTGATGAGACGTAACGGGGTGCTACCGAGGTCTTGGTCGTCACTCTCAATGGCGTCTGCTTCGATTCGTAGACTCTGCCAGTTAATTTCTTTGAATGTCAACACCTGAGAGAGAGAATAAATACACTGTATCATCCGGTTATGATAAAACACCAACAAAAACACTATGAGACAAACAAGCACATCATGTTCCTACACTTGGAATCAATGGAGAATGATTGGTGTGGCATAGCCAATGACCCACAAAGACCAAAAAAAGCAACAGTCACATTTCCCTTTAAATGGATATCAAGATCTAATTTTGAAAGGTTGTTCATCTCAATATAGAGCCCCTGCAGCTAATACGGACCACAATTGGCTTGATTAAATGATTTATTGCAGGCGTAATGAGCACACACTGTTTCTGTTGCCCGGCGTCACATAGGACTTCCAGACAGAACAGTGATAAAGCTGGATGGGTGTGCAGCACGGTACCTCTCCTCTCTTTGGGTCGGTAACACGAGTGTAGCGGAGGTCACTGCGCTGCCATTTGGGGTTGAGGCTGTTGCCTTGTAGCTGCCAGAGCTCGAAGGAGGCGTGGAAGGCACGAGACTGCACCTTGATGGTGATGGAGTTGATCTTAACAGACATGCCCTCCACCACTTTCTCAGCAAAGCCGTACTCACTGTAAATGATAAATGGAAATGTGAGTGAAAGCACCGTCTACAAATCAGATATTATGGCTAAACGGGTTATACACAGGATGTACGCAGGCTTACCTCTGGCCTGCTGTAATAGCTATAGGAGAGGGGCCGTTCGGTGGACGTGGCTCCTCACATGTCCTCATCTCCACCTCTACCTTATCCAGGAACTGTACAAAAGAGGAAAAAGTACTATTCAATTGAGAAGTAGCCTAACATTTACTAATGATAACAGCGCAGAGAACATAACCTATGGAGCAGCATCACAAAAGAGTAAAATAACAATACAGAGTCTGCTAGAAAAAATGCCAAAGTTTAAGGCTATTTATGGATTACAACATGAATGGAGAAGCTTAATCTTGCTGCATTGTGTAAGAACTCTTGAGTAAGACAGAAATAACAACGTCCTTACCAGGCAGATGGGGCTTGTTTTCAACTTTGTCCATTGTATCTGAAAAGACAGGACAGCGAGGTCAACAGAGTCAGTCGCAAACACTTGCCACAGCACTCTGCACTGTTTATCATTCACTGGACACAAGGGCACAGTGACCGTCAAGCTCCCACAACATGACACAAGGCCTACAACAACAACTGACAAGCTGTAGGAATATTTGGAGTCACACTGCAACTTCTGCTTAATAAATTTAGTATCAACCACTGATAACCACTATTACTACTATTACAAAGTTATTACACAATGTACTGAATTAACTAAAACAACACGGTATGAATTCATGATTAGATGATAAGGAAGAAGTGGAAATAAGAGGACATACAAATACTAGGGCTGCAACTGGTGATTATTTTGATTATTGATGAATCTGACAATAATTGTCCCGATTTTTGTCTATACAATGTCAGAAAATAGAGAAAAATGCCTGTTATAACAATTTTGAAGAACACACGGTGACATCTTTGTCTGTTTTGTCTGATCAACAGTCCAAAATCAAAAGATAATCAGTTTAAAAGCTTAAAATCCTCACATTTGAGAAGCTGCAACCAGTAAATGTTTGTAATTTTTGCTTTAAAAAATGACTAAAACGATTATTCGACTATTAAAATAGTCACAGATTAATTTTCAGTCGATTGACTATTAAAGTAAATTGACTTATCACTGCAGCTCCACAAATGACCATTATATTTGAAATCCTAAAGGGTTAACAAGTACTAAAAAAAGGCTAAAAGTCACAACAAAAGATTGCATAGCAACACATTTTCACAAGTGATTTAAATAACATCAGTAGTTTCACCAGTCTGGTCTCCTCTGGTGGTTCTAGAAGTGAAAACCACAAAAACCTTCACCCTTGACTTGGGGACATGAGTAAGACATCATCTGAGGAACTCTGAGGACACACACTGACTAGTCAGATCTAAACATAGCTTAAAGTGATCCATAAAAACTTCTAATTCATTCCAAACCTCACATCTATCTAGTTAAGTAAGGGTTTCGTGGCACCGCTCAAAAGTCTGCATAAACCCAAGGCGTGTAAATGACGTTTTTACCAATTAAAGCACAGAGCATTACAGCTGTCTACAGATGTGATATGTCGATTCTTGGAATGCATGGATGGATGGTTTTCAGATGACAGGAATGCTTTGATGGTAAAGATGTTCCAACCAAAGCTAAAACGAATGAGGCTGCATCACTGTTTTAACACACTTATCTTAGCTGAGAACACTGTCGTAAAGATCACAAAGTGTTTGACCACATTTTGGGCTAATTAACCACTTTTGCTAGTAATTCCTGCATTTACATTTGCAGGACCGATGACAGGAATTTCCGTTTTTATCTGCATTCAGCCTCAGGCGGTCATTGAGCCATCCAGCTGTGTCTTAAAGCGGTGATGTAAGCAGTTGGCTTCCTGTGGGTTGTAAGATAGGAGGGGTTGTGTATTATCTGCATAGTAATGAGAACTGAACATGTGTTTGTCATGTTGATCGATGCCCAGCAACAGTAAAATATAAAAGGAGAATCTCACACTGCCCTACAGGGACTTGCAGAACTATCCTAAAGCAGGAGAGCAGAGTCACTGACTCTAACACTAGAGGTTTAAGTCTAAAGACAAGATGCAGATGACACAGAGCAGTTTAAAACTATTCCTGAAAATGACATTTATAGAGTTTCAAATGCAACACTGATATCAAGAACAACCAAAACTAATGAATAATCCAGCATCAGCAGCGTCAAGTATATCCTTATTCACTTTCAGAGGAGCATTTTCACTACCGTCGTGACACCAAACTTTTTAAAAACATCATTATTATCATAATAGTAATCAACTGAGAAATAGCTACTACCTCTGAGAGCATGGCAACGACGGGGGAGTTTTGTGTACACTAACGTACTATAACAGTCTGAGATATCTGGCTCTGAGTATTTTTGGCTTTTTAAAAGAGAGATTAGCCATTTAAGACATTTTAAATGATTTTCTAAAGCAGGAAGAAAATATGTTAAAACAAAATGCTACACAATTTCTGCCCTTAATATGTCAGACTGAATTACAGTTGCAACTAAAGATTATTTTCATTGTTGATTGATCTAAATCGAAATAAATCGATTGTTTGGTCTATAAAATGTCAGAAAAAGCCAAAGATGCATCTTAAAATATCTTGTTTTGTCCAAAAGCAACAGCCCACAACCCAAAGATCTGGTTTACTATCATAGAGGACTAAAGAAGAAATTAATCAATTATCAAAATAGTTGCTAGGTTGATCAACTAACCGATTAATCGACTAATTATTGCAGCTCTAGACTGAATCACGGGGGAAATGTGTATAAAATCACACACCTAGCATCTAGAAAATTGGTGCAGGTATAAAAATATTGTTTCTTGGGTAGTCCGTGTTAGCATCATACAGTACGGCTGCAAACATAATACATGCATACATACATACTATATATGTAATACAGTTGCTAATACTGAATCATGATTTTTTTTTTAATTGTTTTAAACATGTATTATTATGATTGGGATTGTTTGGGAACACAAACACGCCATCCAGAAAGCTCAATGTTCACCTGCCAGTATATCTCAGGATCACTTTAGCCTCTGGCCTTTTGTGTCCCTCTGGATCATGGTTTGCCTCTATTATCAACAACCAGTGCTGTCTGAAGGCTCATAACGTTCTCAGCAGCGCCTCTAGCAAAGCTTATCTCTGTGGGACCACAACTGCTCATTTCCTCTGTGACGCTTATGCACTCTGAATATCAGAAGCAAGCTTTTTGGCATAAATAAACAGAACACTTTTGTTCAGTTTCACAATGGAATACGGGAGAATTTCCAAGGTTTTCTGTTCCTCTGACAGCCTCACCTGCCAGACCAGCTACACAATCAGGTTTGACTAGTCTAAAACATACCCTGATGGCAGCTTTGTTGCAGTAAACCCGAGTGACAGCCAGCCAGGTAGGCAGATCAAGCATGTTCTGCAGAACCTCCTCATCCAGCTCAAGGTTGGACAGCTGCCCCTCCCCCTTCAACGTACTCAGATTGATCTTGTCTGGGGACAGATTCTTTGTGAACCTAAACAAAAGAGAATCAGAGAAAATGTTATAATAAAACGTTTTATGGTGGAAAAAGCCAAACCAAGAAAAGGCTGTTTCAAATAACCTGACATATACGTCAGTGATGATCTAGGAGACAGAAAGACACAAAATTGAATTATGCAGCTTGGCCAAGATGTTTTTAAAGTGGTACAACTGAATGAGTCATCCTGAGAAACCAAAGCAGCCTGCTTTCTATATGCACACAGTAGTACTCCTCATCTAGGTTAACATCTACGATGATGCTAATGTAGACAGCTGCAGCAGCCAGGAATAAGCTTCAACCACACACACGGGGTGAATATAGCAGCAATCGGCGCAAATCAATTAGTTTAAGTATTTTAATTTCACATACACCACATGACTGAACACTGTTCTGACAAGTCTCTGTGACATTTCAGACATTAACCGAGACACATGGCACAAAAAGCAGCAGACTAAATGTCAAGCAAAAGGGCTACAGAGTGTGACTCACAATTTAATTAATGATTTGAATTAAACTAATGAGACGACATGTGAATGTGGACCTATTTGTCAAAACTTTTAACATTTTTAAGCCTAATGCCATGCTGTTCCTGATAAAACCTGATAAGCCAGTCAAAGTTTAACTTTCCCTTTTGTACGGAACAACAAAATAACGGCTCCACACTTCTGCTATTGTGGACACAATAGCTTTGCTCTCCTAATGTGAATATTTCATGCCGACTTCTACAATCTTCAAGGACTTTTAATGATTTGCACTTGAGCTGCAGGGCTATTTCACAAATTAGCTTTGACTCAGCTGTACAACACTGTGTATTGTATTACAATTGCTTTTTGGACAAGAAGATAAGACTGTAGGGAAGTGATTTGCTGGCATTCATGATTAAGACCTACATTAGAGCAAAAGCAGTGGTAAGACTATTCCAAAAAATTAGCAACTTAGGCTAATTGCTGAGATTAGCATGGTTTAAAGACTGCAGAAATTCCAGAGCTTATCAAAGGCAAGAAAGAGGTCATTGTGCAAAGTTGGCCAAAAGCACAAACCGTTTGGTTTTACAATTAAAAAATTACCAAAACATTTTGAACAAACGAATGAGTCTTGAAATGTTCAATGAAATCCAACTATCCTTTAGTGACTGAATCATTCATTGAATATAATCTTAGTTATATGCTTGGTTTGTATGTTTACAGCAGTGGTTGTTAACTTTAACATAAAGATTCCTGCTATTAACAGGGATGCATTGCAGGTAGGCCTGATGATTTCATTTTGTCATCATCCTACCTGTCTTAAAATGACTATACTGTTATATGAATACTGCTACACTGAGTCAGCCACTAATACAGAAACAAAAAAATAGGAAACAATGACAGAATAAACTCAAGATGGTTTAAAGTGATTATTCCTGACGGCAGGATGTAAGATAACTGAAGAGACGTTTGAACTATAAAGCCCAAACTATGGTCCATGACATTTACATGCTTGCATATCTACCTTCCAAGTATGTGTCCACTGTGTCTTATCTGGTGTAAATAATTGTTTTAATTATTCAGGGACAGAGAACAACGGTGAGGTGGAAAATTTAAGTCAGTCTAATAGAAAGCCTCTGACGTAGCAAACACCTACTGACCAGACCCATTATCAACTTTACCCCAAACAGCTGTGGACCATTTGAACACATTACAACAGTGCACTACCACCCAAATGAATTTCTTAACAACTGTCAGCAGTGCCAAACCCTGAGCAACACAACATATAATATGCATTGCCACAATAAAATACACACACAAAAAAAGAATTACATATAGTCTAAAGGAAGTAAAACCAGGAGTAGAGACGGCTGCAGAGCTCTAGAGAGGATACTGAAAGTGACAAGTGACTGCAACACAATATTTGTCAGAGTATGGATTTTTTTTTTTTTTTTTTCAGACTGTGATTGCATTAAGACTGTAAGAACATTAGTAACTTTGCTCAGCACTCCTCAGCTGACAACATTCATTCATGTACAGTCAGCCAAACTGAATAAACTCAATCTACCCCAGAGTTTGAGCTAATGACAGAAAAGCCCTTTAGAAGCCAGATTACTTGAATTTACGTCGGAGACCATCCCTGCTTTAAGAGGACACGTCTGTTAAAGCTCAAATACTCCCTTTCTCTATATAGAAAATTGCTTTTCTTTCTCCTTCCTTGAGGCGATGCCATTATTTTTAAGCTGGACTGGGTATAAATTCAATGGTTTGGGTTATGAGTTATAGGCAGAGCTCTTTCAAAAGTGGTGTGGGGGTGTTTTAGGCCCAGCGAATCTAATATAACGGCATATTAAGGCAGTTTACAGCCTATGACGCTGTTAAGAAAACACATGTATACACTTGTGAGAGGTGGTGTAGATAACGTTTATCAGTCTGGTTCAGGTTGAGGTGATTTGCTGCGTTCACTGTCCCTTTATTGTCCCGTAATATTATTCTCATGTGGCTGCTCCGACCGACATGTAGCGTGAAGCTAAATGGTAACCAGTGTGGAAATAAATGTGCCTACGTGTAAGATGCCAAATAACGTTACTAGCTTACTAAGGTTGACAGTGTTGCTGTCAGGAGCGTTAAAGCAACCATCCAGCTGGGCTAACCGGCTAACACAAAGCCAAAGATGACACTTACCTTGACAAATGTTTCAGAATTTGCTTCTTAATAATTCCGGCCATTTCTGCTAGCGTCTGTGTCGAACAATGTCGGCCGTTTTTTTTCTGTTTTCATAAACCTATACTAGCTTGCAGGTACCTCTATATTGTACACAGCTATAGCCGTGTGCATCTTGTTAGCCGCTGCTTGCACAGTACAGCCGAGCTATCTCGCTAAACGCCGGACAGCAGCAGCTGACCCCCCCCCTCCCCATCACATACACACACTACCCCGCCAACACAACACAGCAACTCCAACGACACAACACCGACATCTGCTGGACATTCAAGGGTAGAAACAGGAGGGAGGGATGTAGACAATCCCACCAATCACGATGATATGACGCTTATAGGACAGGTGCACAATTTCTCAAGTCAGTCCTAAAGCTACAGTCAGGTGCCCAAATGAACATTGACACGTTTTTCTTGCTTCAATCATTCCTCTTAGTTCATGCTGGTCATTTAGATATCCCTTCATAATGCACTTTTGATGCAAGTGATGACGGACAAAATCCACATGCCTTCTTCTGTGCAAAAAATGTATTTAAAAGTTATTAAAAGTTATTCGTACTGTTTTTGTGATGCCCTCTTTTTTGTTACAATCCTTCCACTGCAGCTCAATAGAAAAACAGTGTCTGTAGAGACGCAAAGAGGGAATTATTTACTAAAAAGACTGTAACGGTGGAAGATATCCACTTTATTTGACTAACTCAGACAGCTGAAGCCTCATATTAACTTCAGATAAACCTTTTAATACATTTTGCTCAAAGGGAGAACTGTGCATTTTGTCCCCTACTCACATTGTGTTAGGAAGGGATCTTCTAATGGACAGTATGAGCAGGAGGAACTATTGCAGCAAGCAAAACCTGTTTTAATGTTCATACGGGCACCTGACTATTGTTTTAAGACAGACTTGAAAAATTGCAAACCCATCCTTTAAAGTCCCCTTCCACACAAAAATGTGTTTTGCTTATTGTTACTTCAGTTTTAATGTTTGAGCCGCACTGTGCACCAGAGGGCTGTTTTCACATTCATCTCCCGAAGGAGGAACGTTTCTCCATGTTTACAGTAAATCATGTGAGCAAGATTTTTGACATAATAAATAGTTTGAAAGCCAATCGTGGTCCAATATGCAAGTTACACAAGTGTGATGAGTAAACTGAGAATGGACTTTTCAGTGAAGTATGAGAAATCTTGACATTTGTATATTCATAGATTCTGGATTTTCCGGTAAGGTATAAGCAGTAGATGTCATTTTAAGAACTTCTAACTAGGTAATTGAACTTTTCTTGTAGAGAGAAGAATCCGTATCAGACACAAATTATTATTCAAAACATTTTCATATATATTAAAACATGTGAAAGGGATCTTTAAAGGCTCGGCACTGGTTACTGCAAAGTGAAGGTTACATTTTAGTAACTTTATTTGATCAGGGAGTTTCTATAGTCAAGTAGTCTGAGTAATATCTGTAAATATGTTCTTTGTACAGTTAATTCTACTTTTGTGTCAAAGAACAATAGGCCTGTTGAAATTCCTTTGGTTACTCATTTCCGAAACAAACATAAGAACAAAAAGAGTCGGACTTAACACAACTAGCACACAAGAAACAATGACCACAGTTCAACAAAGAGAAGTCAAACAAATAACAATCAAGTGATAAAAAAGTTATGACATCAGGTACATCTTTAAAGTTTTTCCTCTTGTTCCTACAGTTAGATGTTTGAACTTCACTCTGCAGAATGATGTATGTGTACTGTTTTCACATTCACTTGCTGAAAGTGGCAAGTTTCTCTGTGCTCAATGAAAATCTAATTTTATGGGGTGAGCCTATGAGTATAATTTGTGAAATAACAAATAGTTTGGAAGCCAATTCTGGTCCAATGTTCAACTTACACAAGTGTGATGTGAAAACTTCAAGCCTCCAGTGCACAAACACTGAGAATGGACTTTACAGTGACGTAGGAGACATGTTGTGTCCAGCAGATAAACTTTTGAAACTAAAATGTTTGCATATTCATAGAATCTGGATTTTTTTTTAATGAAGGAGAAGGATTAGATGCCATTTTAAAGATTTTTACATTGTAATTATACTTTTTATGTGGAAAAAAAAAAGATCAGACACACATTATGGTTCCAAGCTCAATATTTTTATATGTCTTTAGGGGATCTTTAACATCTCCAAGAAAAATAAAGAAACAGACTGGCAACAACATTTCTCATCTCATGCATTCAGTGCTGACAAATGCAGCACACTTTTTTTTTTCAATGAAAAATATAATAAACTAATATTAAAGTTATTCATCATACACAAAATAAAACACAGGAATTAAATAGCTATTTGATATTGACGCAAATAAAATAATAATCAAATGTACATGTACATTGCATGTACAAATACAACATTACTAATGAAACAACCCTGAACTTTGCTAGAACAAATATGTTGTTGAATTAGTTTAGTCTGAAAGGTAAATACATATTATTACGATTATTATTGAACTACAGAAAATGTGTCTGATTTCTTTGTTTTTATTGCATTGTTGTCTACTGATTGGTTAGTTTTTTCTGCTCATTTTGTGTGCTTCTTGTTGTAATTTTTGTTGTTGTATTTTCCTAAAGTTGATTATCTTAGTTTTTTCTTTTTTATCCTTAAAGGACTAGTGTGTAGGATTTAGTAGCATCTAGCAGTGAAGTTGCAGATTGCAACCAACTGAATACCCCTCCCCTTCCAAACGTGTAGGAGAACTTAAAGTTGCCGCAAAACTTGCAAAAACGTGAAAGGGCCTTTCCAGAGCCAGTGTTTAGTTTGTTCATTGTGGGCTACTGTAGAAACATGGCGGTGCAACATGGCAGGCTCCGTGGAAGAGGACCCGCTCCCTATGTTGATATAAAGGGCTCATTCTAAGTTAACAAAAACACAATGTTTCTTATTTTCAGGTGATTATACACTAATTAAAACATACGTGTGAATACTATATTCCATTTCTGCCAAGGCCACTAAATTCTACACACTGCACCTTTAAGTTGAGTTGAGGTCCATTGTATAAACCTTTAGCTTTTTGACCTCCCCTATCACATCTTTTATTTTTTATAATCTGGTTTTAATGCAGTCTTACGTATGTGCAAATAAAATAAATAAAATAAAGAAAGCTCAATATTTTCTTTTCTCCTGCAGGCCTGTGGCTCCTCTTTGGGTAACACAGAGGCATAAGATACAATCATGTGACATGCGCACTTGGCCCTGTTGTCGAGTTTGTTATGACAAGCCGAGGCCTCGGACTAAATTAGGAGCGAAGCCCCTGTTTCTGCCGAGGCGAATTCACGATGGAGGGCATGGACCTGGACGTGGACCAGGAGCTCATGCAGAAATTCAGCTGCATGGGTACAACGGACAAAGATATCTTAATATCGGAGTTTCAGAGGCTGCTCGGGTTTCAGCTTAACCCCGCCGGATGCGCCTTCTTCCTGGACATGACCAACTGGTGAGCTCGGGGACTCGGCGGGCCTGCTGCGTGGGGTTAATGTGGAGCGTCTGTGCACTAGCTAGCTCACTACGAAGAAGTTTCTGTACAAAAATAATTAGTTGGGAAAACAGACAAGATAATAATAGGCAGTGTTACCCTCATTGTGACACAGAATGAAAGCGTTTACGTTGGGCATGTGAAGCGTGGGTTCAATGACAGCTAACGACGTTGTAGTAACGTAACTAACGGTTAGCTGAGTCAGTGTGTCTCCGACTTTTGATTGCTCGTCATTTGCTGTTAGCAAATGAACGCAGGTTTTACACACCTGATAAACATCCTCATAAAGATAAATAAATAGTAGTTTACACACAAGTTAGTATCTAAGAGGGTGTGTTATTGTAATAAAAATACATTTATTTTCTTTCTGTTAATGTTTGTCGTGGTTCAGGCTGCTGACTGGAGTTTAGTCACCACTTTACTAAGCTAGGTTTGCTAAACTGAACCGATAATTTTATTTATTGTAAAGTATTTTCTCTCTGCTCTGTATTAACTGCTTATTCTGTAGCTATGTGAGGACAATGTTATATAAGTTAGACACCTTATTATGAACGGTGGAAGTGATCAAACGTTAATGTCCGTCTCTCCTTGACCACATTGAGAGTAGCTGCCGTTTATTACGTAACTCCACCAACATGTCAGTTGCAGAGTCGAGCTCAAAGCTCACACAAAGGTGTTGCAAGTCTGGTGAATCTTTACTTACTGTCTATGTGTAGATTTGTTACATACTGAGAGTGCTTAAAGCAGTGAGCATTTCATTTTCGGTTACACATTTTTTTTAAATGAAAGTGTAAGCAACGCATGAGTCGTTGTGTGAAAACGAAAATGAATGTGTGAGGGTGATTGAGTATTTTTTTTCTTTCTCCCTTTTTGAGATTAATTTCTCTGCGTACATACAGTTGTACTATGCCAGTGCAGGTCTATGTTAAGTTAACGAGGCAGTGCAGGCTGTAGTTGTATCACGTGATGCCGTGTAATAGCTCCTCTGCAACGGGCTTTCTAAAAATAAAAAGTGCTGCTTTGTGGATGACCAGCATGTCACGAGAAGCACCCAGTATGAATCTCTCTGGGTCTGCGGACATCTCAGTTGTGGCCCTCATGTTGCAATTTAACCAGTCAAAAAAAATGCCACAAAATGATGCTACTAAGAATGAAATACTCCAGTAGCAGTCCAGTATTTTTTTTCTGACATGCAGGTTTATTTAAAGGGCCTTAGCAGGATTCCCCTGGTTTTTTGTTTTCATTGGTCTTAGACATGCTGATGTGTGTTCTGGGGTTTTCTGTCAACATTCAAACATTATTTTGTCAGCATTCAACTACAGCACAGCTTTCATGAGGCTTTGGCACCATGCCAGTAGCTAAGACTCATGGGATATGTTTAAAGCTGAAACAATCAATCAATAGGTTGAAGGACAAATATTAATTGGAAATAATTCTGATAATCGATTAATCGTTGAAGTCGTTTCTCTCTAGCCAAAATGCCTCTCATTTATTGGTTACAGCTTCTCAGTTGTGAGGATTTGCTGATTCTCTTTGTTTAATGAGATTGTAAATTGAATATATTTGGGTTTATTCTGTTGATTAGACAGAATTAACTATCTGAAGACGTCACTGTAGGCGTGTAGAAATCGTGACAGGCATTTTCCACTATTTTTGATATTTTATAGACCTAATAATTAATCAAGAAATTGATCAGTTCCCTCTGCATATATCACGTTACGCTCATCTGTATTTCTTCCTTCTGTTTTCCCAGGAATTTACAGGCAGCCATTGGAGCCTACTATGACTTTGAGAGTCCCAACATCAATGCACCATGCATGTCCTTTGTAAAGGATGTGACGATCGGTGAGGGCGAATCTGTTCCACCTGACACACCTTTCACAAAGACCTGGAGGATACAGAACACAGGTAGAACATACTTCCTTCTGGAAACAAACACTGTGTATAATTTACATGTTACACTGTAATTTGATTGAACACAGATGTCATGTAGAGTTAAAGCATAGCTGTCTGCCTGTCTTCCAGGTACAGAGTCGTGGCCTCCTGGAGTTTGCCTGAAGTATGTCGGAGGAGATCAGTTCGGTCACGTGAACATGGTGATGGTGCGGTCCCTAGACCCTCAGGAAATGGCTGACGTTAGTGTGCAGATGCAGAGCCCTGTGTCTCCTGGCATGTACCAGGGCCAGTGGAGAATGTGCACAGCTACTGGACTTTACTACGGAGGTGAGGACAGAAAACTGTACACCAAAAATTAATAAGAATTGTGGATTTTTAAGAGCTGAGTATAAGGTTGCAATGCTTTTTCATGTTCAGCAGGTGAGGTGCTGAGATCATGTTTGCTAGATGGTTATTAGAATAATTTTTTTTGGCATTTCTGCTTTCTTAGAGAATAGGAGAGCTACACTTGAGTCCATCAGTGTGTTTACATGCACTTCACTGTCATGTAAACGAGAAACCTGGTTTCTGTAACCAGGAAAGGGGATTATAGAAACTTGGTTTGCCCTTTTTATGAATACACATGTACTTTCCCTGTCTGCAAGACTGCAGACAGCGAAAGCACAGTGGAGCAGCTCAATGAAAGGAAAGATCATTACATGCAATGATGTGTCCTGATATTTAAAATGCATCCGCCCAAAGTCTGATTGAAACTGAAACTAACACAAAATAGCCTGTAGAAGTCTAAATAAGTCAGTTTCCACAGCTGAACATTTGATTGTTTGTTAAATTTAGACACTTTCACACTGTTAGGAAAGCACTGCTTATCTCTCTCTCACTGTGCTGTCAGGATGCTCTGACACACATACATAAAAAAAAAAAACGAAAAAAAGTCAGGAATCAACGGCTTCTATCACTAATACAGTAAAAATTAGTAAGCCACGCTTCCAAAATCAGGTTGTAGGTAGGAGAGAAATCTGGTAACTGATCTGCTGCCTGTTTACAAGGATTTACAGTAACCAGGTTACTACACTGCAGGTAAACGTGTCCCCCAATTAACCACAAAACCTGGTTTCTCTGGGTAACCTGGTAACTTAAGTGCATGTAAATGCACTGCATGTTGTTGTGTATATATTTTGTCCAGTAACATCAGTATTAAAAGTTGTCATCCCCCCCTTTCCAGGCTTTCAAACTCATAGTGAAATATTAGATTTTACTGCAGCTTTTTTTTGTATGACCTAATTGTAAATATTCCCTCAGTGCACTGCCCTTTTCAAATAGATAGTTATTTGGTTTAAACTAGGCTGCAGATATGCAAATATACACACAGTTATTTTAGTCAGCAGTAGTAGGCAAGAGTCATTCCTGAACATACAGCGAGAGGTCATTTTTTATGCTTTTTACCACAGTAAAACTATTAAAATATTAGATGGCCAATCTGTTAACATGCACAAATTGAATTAAGAGTCATTCATTTAACTGATTTATGTCTTCCTGCTACTTCAATGTGCATGATGGATCGCAGCAGGAAATCCCCGAAGACTATCGTACTTACAAATTAAGCAGCAAAGGAATACTCAATTAAAAAATGATACTTGGCCTTAATATTTCATTAATGTTAAGGTGGTCACAGAGATAATTCCTCACCTGACACCATCAATTTCCTGGTTTTAAGAGAGAAAAACGAACTGCAGACCTGGAGCACTTTAAATCGTTGAGTTAATTGGATTTTTATGATTTATAGGTTTTGTAATGTAAGCTTTTGGTATTTCACACCTATATAGGCACAATCCCCTGTTTTAGATAGAGACCCAGTAACATAATACACAACTCTATCTTACTGGAGGATAGTAGTGTCAGTGGTTTTGTATATTATAACATAGTTTGTTTTTCTTGACAGATATAATTTGGGTGATCCTGAGTGTGGAGGTCGGAGGCCTCCTCGGCGTCACGCAGCAGCTTTCCTCCTTCCAAGCCGAGTTCAACACCCAGCCTCACCGCAGCCTGGAGGGAGACTACAACCCCTTCGCCTCGCCAGAGAAAACCAAGTGCCCCAACAGCAACAACAACAGCCTCCACCATGACGGCGGCCACATGGTCTCAGAGGAACATTGGCAGGGAAGCCCCAACCAGCTGCAGCAAGATCAGAATGGACTTTCACACAACTCTGTGGATATAGTAGCAAACCGTCTACAAAGCAATCTATCAGTAGTCTCTTATAACCAGGTAAGACATGTCATGGGGCAAGGAGATTCTCCATACCAGTGAATCAGGGTTGGGGTTGTTTTCTTCATCAAACTGACAGAATAACTTCAAAACCTGAAATTCATTAACTTGTTTCGTCTAATTTTTAAAGAAAAAAATGAGTATGAGGAGGAGAATAACTCAACTGAAAGTAACACCGACATTTAGATCTATCTATCGAGTGGGGAAGTATTCATCATATTTTTTTGTTATTTCAATTTAAATTACCACGGAAAACATTGCTCAGGGCTGCAGTATCAGAGCAGCTGAGATAAATGAATTGGGTTGGTTGTTCTCCCTATTTCCCCATATTAAATTAAAGCTACAAGTCCATTCCTCCCCATGTATTTTCTTTAAACTGATCCTTCAACAAACAAGACCAAGAGTCTGTTAGGCTGCAATCGGGGACAGCTGTGATTCGAGCTAAACGCTAACGTCAGCATGCCAACATGCCCGCAGTGGGCTGAGCAAAACTCGGGAGGAGCGGCTGAGTTTGTTACTAAAATGAGTATAGCTGGTCCACCTTAAAGGTCAGTCCACCTTAAGTGAGCCCGGTCAGGTTGTCGCTTACTTTGGGGCTACATAACGTGTCGCTGTCTTTTCAAGCGCTGAACTGCTGACACAGGCGTTTTCATTATTTTAACTTTAGCAGTATGCAGTGTGGGTTGGACAATAGCCAGCAGTACATTTAGGGAAGGCTTATCCTTCTCTAGCCCCTGATGGGAATGTTATTTGTACTGCAGCTATATGGTGATAAAACAAAGTATTGGGCAGATTGAAATTTTGACTTTAGTGTACTTTGGATGCCGGCAGCTGATGTTTTACAGTTATTGAGCATGTGAAGCAGCTGCTGACGTATTTACAATGTTTGAGTTAAGGCAACAATGCGAACTCATTGCTCAATATGAGATTGTCTTAATCTAAAGTATACAGTGGATATGAACGTGAAAGCAAGATAAATCATGTCAGAACCTTTTACACCTTTAATGTTAAATCGCGTTATATACAATATTTAGGTTTGTGTTTTAAACTTGACTTTTATAGGTGTAGCAATTTAACATTAAAGGTGGAAAAAGATGATTTTATGTGTTTAATTTCCAGATTTTTGGCCATCAATCAATCAATCAGAAAAAAGGATATTATTGAAAGCATACTTGACATGTAGAACTGCTGTTAAAGTAAAAAATAAAATATTTTTTATTTTATTATACAGTCTGAGCCGATTCGTTGGCTGTACGTATAATGAAAGCTCTATTCTTGTAGTATGTATGTATAAGACAGTTAAATTATACAATTAAATCCTCGTTCTGTCTCATTTTTTTAATTTTCTACTCATGACGCAGCTCTACTATCTGCTTTTTTTTTGTTTATTTTGTTTTAATCATTCCCCTTCTTTACAGGGTATACAGGAGCCCTCTCCCTTTGGGCACTCTTAAATATGGGACTTGTCACAGAGAAGCAGCACTAAACCGTACCTCTGGAGTCTGTCACACCAATAAGTGAATGAAGAGGCTTTATCAGTAGCTGGTGGAGAGTCAGGAGGTTCTAATCACTTTATGCAAAGTCGCTCTCCACTTCAGCGACACTCTTGAGAAACCAGAGGCCAACGCTTCTGACGTGCAGCTCAACCAACATCCCACACCCACTGTATGCACGTGTGAATGCTAAGTTAAAAATGAGTGCTATGAGTCTTCTGAGTGATAACTTTTTTTTTTTTCTTCTTTTTTTTTTCTCCCCTCCCTCCCCAAAAAATTTTTTTAGTTGTCAGAGTGAAAATGAAACAATGATGCCAGGAGTGTGTATTTGTGAAATTCTGTGTATATGTGTGTGCATTGTGCAACCTGAAAGAGATACTTTGGAGGAAAAGCCATTTATTTTGCCAACTGATTCTCCAGTTTCTGCTCTGACTGCCCGGATATATTGATTTGATTTCTGGACCAGTTCCCTGTAACTAAATCTGATAATATGGGCGTCTTACATTTTATCTTAATTGTTTAATATGCGGTTTTTAAGAAGTGACATATTCCACAAATATATCTGAAGCTCATTTAAAGGCCAATTCATTATTTTTTTTTTTCATGCAACATGGCTCATGCATTATGGGCAATCATTTATATGCTGTTATAGTACCTTCAAACTGAGATGCAATGCAATTTTCCTCCACTGGAGGGAGTCCAGTTATCATTACTCTAAGATGAGACTAACACTGAGAATCAGAACTCTCATATACAGTATAGCTCCCATAATTTGGGAAAGTATAGTCCACATTATTGTGCAGGAACATATTTTTATAAAGCTAAGTTTTACAGCCAACAATTATTATTATTACTATAATTATGCTTCATATTGTCAACAGGACTTTTTGGAGTTACTTAAATGGACTTTTGTGAAATTGAATTTGATTTGGTTTAAACAGTCCTGTGAGAGAGTGAGGGTTTCTTCCCATATATTAAGTCATTGCTGGCACCTGGCATATATATACACATCTATGTAATATCAGAAGAATAGTAAGTAATGGTGATAATGCAGTATTAAAGATTAGATTATACACATGGGATATATTTCTAAAATTAGAGCCAAAGCTCTTTTTTTATCAAATAACAGCCTGTTGAAGAGGCTTTTATGGCCCATTAAGAGCCATCACCGTCATAACCATCCATCTATTTTCTTTACTACTTCTACTGCTTAAGGTCAAGAGAATCAGTGATGTCTTCTCATATAATAAAGACTTCCCCAGTGAGTGTCTGAATCTAAGATTTAGTTTAGTTTTACATGCTTACATTAAATTTTAACAACCCAAGATAACAGGGTTAATTCACCCGCTGTAAGACACTGAAGTGATATGAATGAGGATGAAGAGCTATATACTATTAAGAAAAAAAATTAAAACATAAATGTGTTTTGTCGCCTTGTTCTGAATTGTCATTTTAAAGCTGCTTTTATCTTGTTAAGTTGAATGTGTTTGATGAATGTAGAAGAGGATAATGTTTTAGGAAACATATTCATTTACCCAAAGATTCTACATTGTGTATTTGCATTGAATTTGCATCTATATTAATATTATTATTCTGCATTTTCCTGTCTCTTGTTAAAGTTATGCACTACGTTTGTGTCTACAAATGTTCTCACAAATCATTGATGAGCCAAACACACAAAAATACATTTGAAAATTTGATCCTGTTAGATCGTTTTAAGATGCAAACCAAACCAAGAAATTTACAAAGACATGACAGAATCATGAATCCTTAAGAATTGTTACTGCATAGTTAGATGCACTAACTAGCTGGTCTATGCACTGAGCAAAGCGACATCCATGATAAGGCCTGTGTGTATTTTCCTCCTCCAACAAGCACAGTTAAGTCCTGAAGGGTTTATCGACTCTGTGATTTTTATCTGTCATTCGCAGCCGGTGTGTTAGACCACCTTGACAGGTAAACACCCTTTTAATTAAGTCGCTAACCGTAAGCCCCAGGGATACTGAGCTTTTTGACAACATGACAATACTAGCCAACACTACAACATGCCGTGAGGATATCTAGGTCTCTTTGCCATTTCACAGAACGTTGTGCATTTCCTGTCCAAAACGTTAAAGACAAATGTTTCTCCCCCTGTCGTTAAAAAGGTACCGGCTGTCAATGTCAATTCAGCGAGTGCAAAGTGTGTTTATGAAGTTTCCACTGGCCAGATAGCAGAAGGAATCAGTTGGCATTAGACTCATACAACAGCACATTTATGAGAGTGAGGAAGTGCATAAAGATGAAAGCTTTTTTCTTGTATGTTTGACGAATGTTTGTATGATTAAATTATCACAGAAAAGTAAAGTCTTGGGCTTTGTGTCATCTCTCACAGTTTCCAGGACTCAGGAGCTGTTTTTATTTTGTTGTTTTCACAAAGATTATTAGGCTATTATTAGCTTTCTCTGTTTTTGTTCTTCTGAACAAAGACATGGCATCCCCTGTCGTCTACTCTCAGACATTAAACAGGATTTCATAGTTTTTAATCTAGTTTGCATTTCTATGTTGTGTGTTGCATTTTAACTGGGGTCTATGCCGTTATACACACTAGCGCAACTGTTTTATGAATTATCTCTGGAGGAGATGACATCTTGATTTGGGAAATTATTTTAAAGGTCAATGGCTCACTATTTTTATCAAATATTCTCTACAATATATGGTCATTTTTTAAATAGATATAACAGCGGCTTTATCTGTTGTTTTTTTAGTAGCTGCACACCAAATAAAGCATGACAGACAAATACACTTTTTTGTGAGAGAGTGTAGCTTTAGACAGACCTTGGCCGGTAGATGTACTAATGAAGTTTTTCTCTTTATTTATTTTAAGGGGGGTGTCAGATTACATGTTAGCCTGGAGGTTTACTGGTCAAATGCTGCATGCAGCTCCTTTAAATTGCCCCAGCTCTCCCAGTCAACAGCTCTGTCCAGCGGCAGTCTGCACAACCAAACTGCCTGAAGGAGCAACTCTCGCTTCCCATGAGCTCGGCTGAATGTTACATGTACAGTAAATGTGTCACAACTGCACAAGAGAACTATGAAGGTTGCACAATAAATATGAGATTAGCTTCTGAATGACTCACTGTGAAGGTCCAGTGGAGTAAAAATTATTTGAAGTTATTGGGCAACTGATAAAAGCAGATGTAGTTTTTCAGGCAGTAGCACCTTATAGCATGAATCTATGCTAACTTCAATGATGGAAAGCTGTAATTCTGCCATTTTTAAGGAGGCCTTTAAAGATGATTAATGTGGCTGGATAGACAGGCAGCAGCTCCTTTGAATATTTCGACACAACCGCACAAACATTACTGTTTAGTTTAAGCAAACATTTGCACACTCTTGCTTTCTCCTTCCTTCTCTCTATAACTCCTGTCCTCGCTCTGTGCGCCACTTATTCATGCTTTGGAGCCAATGTGTCCTTTTCTTGTGTCATGTGAATTTAAGCTGAGATCAAGCCTACAAAATACACACTAACCACACAGTGAGATATTAATAACCAATACAAAGGATCCTCTCTCCTCAAGCAAGATTCCCATATGTCTTTCTGTTTATGCTGACAGTTTCTGACATAATTTCTGTCACTTTCCATCTCATCACTTCTGTCCCATTGATCACCAGAAGGTCCAGTGTTGACTGTTTGGGTCCATTTGGTTTTCTTCACCATGGAACCAGGCACCATAATTCACTTGTATCTTCCTCAAGCTTTGCCGAACTGGAAAGCTACTATATGCAAATAGTGTGCTAATCCTCATTATTCATGCAAAATAGCAGTTGAACAACCTCACAGTGTGTGTTAGCACCACTCAAGTATTCATCAAGTGTGATTTAACTTTTTCTACAGCAAGTTTCCCAGTTCCTTGAGTCTAAAGCATTTCTGGACCTGAGCTGTAGATTTATGCCAAAATTAGCATTGATCTCAAAAAAATATTCCTCACCTCTCACACAGAATTTTGACCTTTTACATGATTATTGGATCAGATTAGATTAGATAACATTTGATTTCACCGGTGCTTTGGCTTTAGTAGGTTTTGTATTTTATGTTCACAAAGTTTGAAAACTGCCCTTCTTGAAATGTTCTTAATAAAAAAAAAAAAACAGCTTCTCCCCAGGCTGTTAAGACTCACCAGGTTTGTTTACTTAAGGAACTCTCCATACCAATACTGCCCCAGGTCATTATTAAGTAGGCACTTAGCAGCCTCCCTCATTGAGACACACCCTTTCTTTCAGAATTGATATGTCACAAAGGCATTGTGTCCCAAATAAGTCAAACTCTTGCTACTTGGGCCAGGAGTCAAACAAGGTGTCTTCGTATTTGAAGGGGACAGGAGGGCTCCAGCCAGCTCTTAGTGCTGGGAAGGAGACAAAACTAGATGTACAGCACATCCTCACACGAGGGCAAATGAGTTTAAAACTTCAGAGGATCTTGACATTTGTCTATACTGAAACTAAGACACAGGAACAGTTCAGAAGAAGAGCCAGACAGAGCTGAGAAGAGGCCTCAACCACAACTCTACCGAAATCCACTTTTTTCAAACACTGACAAGGTAAGCCTGCAGACAGCTCATTATAATACTTAGAATACTGCTTTTACTATACTACTGTTATTACTAGTACATGATAATATCTGCTACCACCACCGCTACCGTTTCTACCAGTAATCGAAGAAGTAGTTTTCCAATTCTATAATTTAATAATACTCCACTACAAATTAGTCACTACAAAGTCTTACTTTTGAAGTTTTACCGTAGTTAATATAATAGTGTAATATTAATCATAATATATATATTAATATCATAGCTTTTCATGGTGTAGACATTTTCATACTGTCTATGTATCTTGAACATTGCCACACTCTAAAATTATTGCATCTGTTTTTAAGTTCTCTATTATTATTTTATGTATCTGCAAATTAACTAGTAACTATAGCAATCGGATAAATGTAGTGGAGTCAAATACACAACATTTCCCTCTGAAATGTAATGATGCAGATGTGTAAAGTAGCATTAAAATGGAAATACTCATGGAAAGTACCTCAAAATTTTAGTAGAGTACAGTAAATGTACTTTCCAACACTGTCCATTACTGCCATTACTACTACTACTGCTACTACTATTACCGCCACTGTTATTACTACTCTTGCTATTAAGTGCACTGCTGTTATGACTGTAATGTATTACTATTTCTACTCCCAACTACATCCACTACAACTATTATTACCATTACAGTGACTAGAGGCAATTAGATTGCTGCCACCATCACTTATACTTACATACTTATATACTATATTACCATACTACTACTACTACTACTACTACTACTGATAATAATAATAATAATAATAATAATAATAATAATAATAATAATAATAATAGTGAAATAATGATAAATTTATATAGCACTATTCCAAACAGAGTTACAACGTGCTGAACCAACAGAATAAACTTTAAGAATGCTAAAAAAAATTAGATAATTAGAAGTATTTAAAAGTACAACACATAATGAAACAGTAAATCAATGAGGGACATAAGAAGGATAAAAACAATAGTAACAAATTAAGGAAATGCTATCTGATAAAAGTGAGCTTTAAGAAGTGATTTTTTGTGGTATATTCTAATAAATGTGTATTCTAATGTCTACCCTGTCTACAAGTATGAAATATTGAAAGTAATGTGTTTTAAATGGGAATGTAGACAATTGAACACAGACTTTAGCAAGAATTTACTATAAAGTACACCTTTATTCCAAATGTTTATTTTCTGATAAATGTGTATTTAATTTGGATGAATAGCAACTCATAAAGGTGTGTTATCAAACACCTTTTGTTCAAATAACAGCGGAATGCAGCGAGCGAATGACCAGAGTGTTTCATATTGATTAAATGCCTCTCGTATCAGTTTGGCTGCTAGCTGATGAAGTGTTAAAACAGCACCAAATATAAATCTACAAATAATAGACTTTGCGCTTTGCTTTTCTTACGAGCATGCTGCCTTCATTTGAGCAGCACAGAATCTCCTCACACACACACACAGAAAAGACATTTGTGCCAGAGAGAACGGATAATCTAGAAGAACAAGTTTTCTTTTTTTTTTTTTCTTTTTTTTTTTTACCGCTGCCAAACATTTGAACTGCTAAATACCTGGAGGCAAGGAAATAATGGTAGAGACATGGACCATGTGTCCAGACATCTAGACCTTTCTTCTTCTTCTTTTTGAAATTTTCTCCTAGTTTGACATTTGTTAAATTTGTGGTGACCCTGTTTTACTGTAATATTATTATCGATCTTGCCGCACTGCACACTAAAAGAGCAAGTGTACAGCCACGCAATTAATCATTCTGAAACTCTGGAAATGAAATGTAAATGTGGGAAACATTCGACAATAGACTATAAATAACAGCTTCCGCAGCTATTACTGTCATCTTAGCCTCACTCCAATCATTTCATCAGTTATTCGTAAGCCTGCTGTGTTAACTGAACAGATTTTATCTTTTCTACTGCTTCTGAGAAATGCCTTGTTTCCTGCCACACCGACTCACACAATGTGTCATTGTATTGACAATGCTTTGGATTGGAGGAGAGGTCGCCTGATCAATTCACCTCAGAACAATACTTAGCGTTAAACAAAAGGTAACCTGTGATATTCAGAGTGAATAGAGTCTGAGTGCAGCTGAAGATGCAGATCATTATTCATTAGACCTTTAGTGAAGTCTGCTTCTGTCTTTTGTACTGCTTCATATATTCTACTCTGGTCAGAGTCTAAAAGGAATGACAGATAGAAATACACTGTGCATTAAATGAGTACAAATGTAGTTTGGTTACTGCCTGTTGAAATATATAGTTTAAGTTTTCATCCATTTGTCAAATTAAATACTGGCATACAGCACCACTCCCAGTCTCTTACTCATACTGTGATGAAACTGTTCCAACTTATCTTTTATCCACATATTATATGTGTCACACCCTTTATCAAGTTTTCTTCTGCAATTAATTTGTGATCCATTTTGCAGACCTGATGTATTTCATATTTTTTAAAGGCATTGGGTATTACACAATCAAATCCCATTCATTTTGAAGTTAAAATGGACAAACACATTCATTTTTACTTGATAGTCGGTGTTTCAAAGAAGGCGTTGAATTTCCTCTTTCTTATCTGTATTCATGAGCTGAAAGGTGCAGGAGATTGGATTCAGATATTGTTGAATGATGTTGACAAAATAGGTCAGTATTTCACACAGTTTGACATAAATATTTTCAAACGTTAAGATTTATGTCAAAAATCTAAAAATACTTTCTTACAGATTCTGGATTAGAAATATGAAACTTGACATTTGAATTACATTAAAAAAAACACACCGAAAGACAAACAAAGACAAAAGGTGAATTTAACTGTCACAAGCCTCCAGTTGACAAAGCTTGAATGACTGACTATATTTCAAAGTGAGTCCCAGCAAAGTAAATACCATAGAACAAAATGTCAAGTTGACTTTAGGATTGCTACTGTTTAAATATTGGGCATTGGGGTATGGTTTCAGAGCAGCATCGATGCCACTCTGTCTCATCAAACAATGTCATACTTGAAAATGTCACGTAGGAGGTAAATCTGTTATGACACCGATGACAACATTTTGTGAAAACAGTGCTTTCCTTTTTTTTTTTAAGTATTAAAGCAACCTGAGCATGGGGAGTCCAGGCTGTGAACACATGGGCTTCACTGCACACTCGCCTCTCTACATCAGTCATCCCCACACTGACACCAGGATGGCCTGGCTGGACGAGGCGGAGGATATCAAGCCACCCCGCAGTTTGTTGGGAATCCCTGAGCTCAGCTGGCCGGGGGTCTACCTCCCCTGCTACGACAGATTAGCTAAAGAGGAGAACCCCTGGGTGCTGAAGATGACAGAGGCCCCTGTTCCCGCTGCTCCTACCACTAGGACTCCGGATCTGAGCCCGCCTGCGCCCAGCCAAGCCCAGGATCCCCCCTCTGAGATGCAGGGTCAAGTGGAGGAACGTTGTCTGGAGCAAGTCCAGTCTATGGTGGTGGGAGAAGTGCTGAAGGATATCGACACGGCTTGCAGGCTGCTCAACATTGCACCAGGTACAACTGTTTAATGTCACATAACTCCAGAGAGACATTTAAATAAAGAAAGTGTTGACAGATGTTGTGGTTTAATAAATTTAAACTTTCAAAGGCCATCATTTGTTTGTTTTCTTTCACTTTAACATCCATAGTGACACAGCTGACACCTGGTGAGCATCTGAGGCTCTGCCCACCTTGTGCAAACTTTTCTGTTGACAGATGATTTTCTTCACTTGAACAGAGTCTATAGAGCCTTAAAATCATACACTGTGTGGGTGATTGCTTGCTTTTATTATTTGTATTAGGAGACACACATTAATGGAGGCTTATAAATCATGTTTTATCACAGTAACATGACTTGAAAGAGTACTCCAGCAATATAGCTTTGCACTTCCATATTCGTTGGGCCATAAGCCCCAGAAATGCTGGATCCTACATTTCCCATAATGCAACAAATAGCATGTTAGATGGCAATGACAGTCCACAACAACTGGATGGATTGCCATGAAATCTGGTTGAGACATTCACGTTCCCCTCATGATGAATTGTAACCATTTTGGTGATCTCTTAACTTTTTATCTAGTACCATCATTAGTATATAATTTTAAATTGTCCAAAATTTGGTTTACTGGTGACTAAATACCTGCAAAATGAATTACATTACTATCAGCCTCAGCTATGCTTTGTGCTGATTAGCAAATGTTAGCATGCTAACACACGCACAGCTCCACGTACCCAGTTTGTAATGCAGGCTTTCTCTCTAAAATTGTAGTCTCCAAGCCCAAAATGAGATACATACTCCCACCTTTAATTAACATGTTAGTCATTATGCAGCACAGCACTGAAAACTACTGCCTGATGGTTTTAACAACACCCAAACCCTGCAACTTTTAAATCCAGACTGATAACCTTATTGTTCTCAAGAGTTTTTAACTAAACGCTTTTAAAACTCATGGTTTTATTATTATTGTATGATTATTATTTATTATTTTATTCTACTTCTTAATTTTTATTTGCATTTCTATATAAATTTTATCTCTTATTTTGCTCTTTTTGTAGTACTGGCGTATAGTTGTTTTAACTTTGAACTGTATTGTTTTAACTTCCTTGTACGGCACCTTTAATCTACCTCTGTTTATGAAATGTGCTTTATAAATAAAACTGCCCTGCCTTTAAATTAACATAATAGTGACTCAAATCCGTCAACAGCAGTTTTAGCTCTTGCTTTTGTATTCTGGTTTGATTAATGAACGTTAGTCATACTGTCATCCAGACCAATTCTAAAAATCACTCTGTATTAAGATACGCACCAAAACTATGACAATCTTAAATGTGGTAAATGGAGACAGAGAGCTAAAGGAGGGTAGAGAATTATGCTCAACAACATAACTGCATGTAATTCAGAGTCAAATAAGAGCCTCATCATAACAAACAATTGTTATAACCTTTTGATTTGATATCATATTTTTATCGCTGAAAATTGAAAAATCAGTTTAGTCACTATTTAGAACCTGGTGGTTGACATATTTTCAGCATCTGAAAATCCAAGCTGAACATGTGGAAATGTGTGTGAAGGAAAATACCTTATCTCTTTCTGTTTTCCTCTTTATAGACCCCTTAGACTGGAGCTGTGTGCACGTTCAGAAGTGGCTGCTCTGGACTGAGCACCTGTACAGGCTGCCTCAGGTCAGCGCAATGTTTCAGGGGCTGAGTGGGAGAGATCTGTGCTCCATGACAGAAGCAGATTTCAGACAACGCTCCTCGCAGTTTGGAGACATGCTATATGCTCATCTGGACATCTGGAGATCTGGTAAGAAAAAGAGGAACACTGGGAATTTAACCTACATCAACCCTGCTAATGTTAGCAAATTGTGAAACAAATGCATTGTGACCAAGACTAAAGATTTTTTGTCTGTTTTTTTAGCTGTAGCAATGAAGGACCGCTGCCCACCAGAGGATGGCAAATCTGGTAAGTTCTTGGTTAGAGATTAGAGATTTCTATACAAAAAAAGCCCAAACAGTTCACTCAGAAAGTTGACATCTGGTCTCTGAAATGTCCCCTATATCAGCAGCTGATGATGATTCCTGGTCAGACGTGATGTGTAGCTACCCCACCCAGCCCATCCACCTGTGGCAGTTCCTCCGAGAGCTGCTCCTCAAGCCTCATAACTACAGCCGCTGCATCCGCTGGCTCAACAAAGAGAAAGGTAAGGCAATCAAAGAACTCACAGAGAGTTGTGGGCAGAGAAACCGGATGACAGTTCGGCACACACCACACATTTCCTTTCATTAAGCTGCTTCAGTTTCAAGGTCCTGGTATTGTGCATGCTGGCTCACAGTCAGTCATGATTTACAGAGACACCTGAATAGCCATCGTTAATGTTATTAGTAACACCTGTCTCCAAAATGTCTCCTGTGAAAAAGGCCTGTAATCTTATCTATTTCAGTTTTTCTTTTGAGTAGGTTTTGGCACATTTGAAATGACATCCAATGTTACTGGAACATCAGAAGTGGTCAAATGTAGAGGCATTAGCAGTCATCTGAGAATTGTATTAACTGTATAAATGACTATAATTTTATAACCTAAATTTAAAGTATATTTCTTTTTCCCAGATAAATGGCTATTTTAAACTCTTTAGATTTCAGAAAATACTAAATGATCAACTTTTTATCTCTACTTAAAGGAGTTGTATGACATTTCGGGAAATTGATTGTTCACTTTCTAGCCGAGAGTTAAAAGAGAGGATTGATACCATATGGCTAAAGCTGCTGGCTGTAGCTTCAAATATGAAGCTACAGCCAGCAGCTGATTAGCGCAGCTTAACATGAAGACTGGAAAGAGGGGAAACAGCTAGCCTAGCTTTGTTCAAAGGTGACACCAGCACCTCTAAAATACATTATTAGTCACTGTGGCTAGGCAGGAAATAGCCCCGCACATAACCTTTTCTTTGAACTATAAACTGTAATGTTTTGTATGGATAAAACTAATACAGATAAAATGTGTTAATTAGTGAGATTTAGAGGAGCTGGGAGGCAGATTTTTTAACCTTTGGACAGGGCAAGGTAACCGTCCCCTGGCTGTAGCTTCATAATTAGCATAACCCTAAAACAAATATACATTACGTACACATAGTAATGGATTTTCGGCCATGCTAGGGGCATGACTCCAGGGATGGCAACAACTATTGGATGGACTGACATGAAATTTGGTACTGACATTCATGTCACACTCAGTATTGTAACCACTTTGGTGATCCTCTAATTTACATCTAGTGCCATCATTAGGTCATAATTCAGAATTGTCCTAAAATTGGTTTATGGTTAAATACCTGCAGAACTAATGGCATTCCCATCAGCCTCTTGTACTTTGTATTTAGTGTTAATTTGCAAACGTAAGCATGCTAAAACGCTAAACCAAGATGAACATGGTAAACCATACTATCAGTATGTTAGAACTGTCAAGGTGCGCATGTTGGCATATGCTGACATTAGCATTCAGCTCAAAGTACTGCTTTGTCTACAGCTTCACAGAGCCGCTGGCTGTAGACTCTTGTTCACCTCTGAATCCACACTGAGTCATTTTTGTTTCTTCTGTCCAAAGGAATTTTCAAAATAGAAGACTCAGCTCACGTGGCCAGGCTATGGGGCATCAGGAAGAACCGCCCGGCCATGAACTATGACAAACTGAGTCGCTCTATACGCCAGTACTACAAGAAGGGCATCATCCGAAAGCCTGATGAATCACGCAGGCTGGTGTACCAGTTTGTCAACCCTGTATGATGAAGAAGATCGGCCGATCAGAGCTGAATGAGCTGAGGGGCAACCAAAGATATGCTGGACATACAGTGCGAGTAATATGAACTCTGAAGCTCGCTCACTGATGTTTCCTTTCGATTGTAAAGACTGCCTACTGAAACATGCACTCCTGCCTATCAATCTCACTCTATAAGTCTTAAAACTGGATATTATTTTATTTGTTTGTCTTTAGCACTCGTGTTTGAAATGCGTTTTTGGGGTGCTGTTTGGTTTCTCAAAGGACACATACTGTATTTATTCTTCTCATTGGGAAAACTTTAAAGGAATATTTTCTCATTTCAGGATATGCTCATTTGATATCTTGTTGAGAGTTAGATGAGTCGATTGATAACGCTATTATGTCTGTATGGTAAACATGTAGCCGGTGAGCTTAATTTATCATAAAGGGGAAAACAATTAGCCAGAGTCTGCCCAAAGGCAAAAAAATCTGTCTATAAGCACTTCTAAAGGCCAAAACACACTGAAAACATCTGATGCGCACGTTTTGAAGTACACCTGTTGTTTTAAATGGCCAAACACACACCTAAAGCATTATGAGGCACCTCAGACTGCCTTGATGCCCCTATTCTGAACTTGTTTTGATTTTGGAGCGTCAAATAAGGACCCAGCGACCAAAGCTGCAGTCAAAAAAGAGAGCGATAGAGCTAGTGAGCGAGAGAGAGGGAGCAGCGGTAGAGAGAACAAAGCAGTGAATGAGAAATAAAACGTTATTTTCTGAGTGTTTCATGGCAGTTGTGTTCTAAAGCACAAATAAATAACCAGATGATTGACTGTTGAAACAGACGCTCTTAGTTTCATATTCCTCCTCGGCATTTCTCCTTTTCATTCATTTATTCCATCCAGCTAATGCAGCAGTAAATACAAAGAACCGCAGGACAGATCTGTGTTGGTTCTGTGGTATTGGCATTTCATCATTTCATCAAATCACACATGTCAAATGAGGCACATCAACTATCACTTTCAGTGCATTTGGCCCACTAATAAACATGTTCCTGTACTGTATTCTTTGTCTAATCTGTACGTGAGGGATTTCTTGGCCTGGAGCAGCAACTTCCTGGTGTCTTTGCTGGTTGCCTGGAAACTGTTATTGGTCAAGAAATAGTCCAGCATCCCCTATTTAACAGCGAATTGCTGTGTTTATACTTATTTTTGTAGTGACAAGATATAATGGATTAATTAGTAAGCTTTAGAGGTGCTGGTAGGCAGGTTTTGTTACTGTTAAAACAGAGCCAGGCTAGCTGTTTCCCCCTGTTTTCAGTCTTTGTGCTAAAGCTAAGCTAGCTCCAGCTACATATTCACCATGCAGACATTACAGTGGTACTGATTTTCTAATCAAACTCTTGGAAAGAAAGTGAATAAGCATATTTCCCAAAACTATTTCTCTCTCTCTTTACAGTGACACTTCATGTTATCTCCATTTACGTGTCAAGAATATTTAGAAGTTGCAGAGCAATGCCAAAATAAGTGAATATTTAATTAAACCTGCCTTAATAGATACTCCTTGCATTTCTGTATTGGGTTTATATTCAGGATATACAATAAAGCATTTAATTATTACCAAGTGTCATCTCCCTCTTAAAGCTGAAAGGAAAAATCGAACAAATCACACGCAGTCCATACACAAAAAACACACACAGACACTTTTTTTTTCAACAAACTTGTTTCCCTTTCAAACCAATATCGCAATATTGACACCATCACAACAAATTTGATTCAGGTTTTTCATCACTATCATCATTATTATCTGTGATCATAATCATCTTTATGCATATTTAAATGAACTTCTTGTTACATCAAGATGAACAGGCACTACACCAGTTAGGAGATAAAAGTACATCACTAACTATGAACATACATCTTCTAGACCGCTAATATACGGTAGGGTGTCCACAACATGAGCTGCTGTCCCCTGTGTGCATAAGGAAGAGATCATCAACATAAAAAAGCATTTACATGTACACCTTTTTACTGCTTCAACGTGGTTAGGTCTCATTTTCAACTCAACACAGTTGTACAGTTACAATAGAATATAATCTTTAAATTACATCATCATATACAAATCTGACAGCGTGGGATAACGTCACGCTTTTATGATACACTGACGATTCCATTGCAATGAAATTCATACGATATGGTACCTATTAATATGTTTTCCATTGCTGTTATTTTAATGAAACACATTTACATGTATAACACTACATTTTGTCTTAATAGTCAATCACTATTTTTTTAAAACATTTTTTTTCTGTTACATTTACACAGCTCATACACACTGGATGATGAAGATGTTTTCCCCCAAAATATTAACCTGGTTATGTTGTGTGTGTGTGTGTGTGAATTCGTGTGTATCGTGTATACCCTACGTTTAATGCGTGCGTATGTTTGTGTGCATGTGTGTATGTGTGTGTGTGTGTGTGTGTGTGCATACGTGCATTGAGGATGTGGGACAGTTTGATGATAGGAGTCCTTTTTGCTATGCTGGACAGCTTTACTCTAAGACACAACTTGTGAGCTGGTGATGTGTTTCTCCTCATGTGTGAGACCCAAACCTGTCAAATCCTGTTCCAGACACAGAGCTAAACACATCTGACTGCTGTTGGTCCAATGAAATTTTTAAAAACTTCAGGACAACTAAGTTATAAAAAGCCTCTCTCCCATCTAATCATTTCATCAGAGATTTAGGTGCAACTTGTAGCAAGATAACTCACTAATTGACATCTGATGACTTCTATAAATTTAACTTCTATGGAGCATGTTAAAGATTTAAAAATAACCACGTAACGCACTGTGTAAGAGTCATCTTACAGGCAGTGCAGTACTGGTGACAAATGTATTCCCTGTGTCATTGCGCAGTGTTTTGCAGACAAATGAAGTTTGGGTGGACTGGGAGGCAGCTACAAGTTGATCTTCACTGAAGCTGTTTCACATGAGATATGTGAACTTATTGCATGGAGAGAAAACGGATAGTTGATGGTATTGGGTCATTCTTTGGCTCAGCAGGGAAATGGGCCACATAACTAGTGCTTTTTGCTAGGTAGGGCTTTAAATGACAGTAGAGAACCATGTTTAGACAACATGACCTCTTCCAAGCCCAAACACTAGTACATTCATGTCCTGTTGGAGAGGCTTTGATCTTCAGACAACGGTCTGTAGCACAGTAACGCATCGCCATGCCTCCATTGGCCCCTCGCTCTGGAAGAAAAGTGCCCGTCATAGGCATTGTTCAAAACCCTCCTCTTATACTGCAGTGGCAACCTCAAGAAGATGACTTGATCCGACTTCGCTCTGAGGGAATGTATCACTGGTGTTTCTTGTTAGCAGAAGTGGATTAAAATGAGACCTGAATTACTGAACCAAGAATGAAAGCTTCTGTGGAAACTGTATATCCTTGCCATGGATTGCATGAAGATGATATTGTCAATTTTGTGATGCTAAGAAAAAAAAAATCCATGTTGAAAATAAAAGAAACAAACATAAAATCAGTTCGTCAAACAAGCTTCCTCTCATGAAAACAGAAGCATGTGCATGTCCAGAAGCATGTGATGCTAAAAAGTGAACTCTGCATTTGTAGTTGAAGTGTTGCATCAAGTTGTAGCCTTAACAAGGCTGCAGGATTCAGGGAATGCAAGTTGTTGCATAGCACATGCTGCTATGCAAGTTCAGAAACAGTTAAAAACACATAGCACTGCACACACTGGATAAGAGGTTGGACCAAATCACAAAAAAAAAAAAAAAAAAAAAAAATAGAGGATACTGTCTGTGGTACTTTTAACACTACACAGCATTCCCAATGTAAGAATGACGACTGACCACACACAGCATTAAAAATGCTACACAAAAATGGCATCACACTGTATATACACAATGCAGGTTAGAGAAGCTCGTCTTTGTCGAATGGGTATAATTGATTATATTATCTTCCCATTTTCACTGCATTATACGCTAAATACAGCTACACAGAGAAGCAATGTGTTCCTGCACTGTCTTGATGTTATAGTTGAGTGTGTATATACTGGAATAACTGCTGCTCCTGTTTTTAAATGTGTAAGTCCACCCACCCCAAATGCTGGATAAAATATATTATACTGATATATTGTCTTTTAGGTTACTAAGTTTTTATTTAGGCAAGACTGCTTGGCGCATCTGTTGGGCAAGGGATGTGTTGCTCTTAAGTCTCTGGCTATGTGCGGTGCAATTGGACGGGACAGTTCAAGCTGCCTCCAATGGCGTGTCCTTGTCCAGTAACGTGACTAGACTGGCTCGACGTAATTGGCCGGGTACAGTCCCTCTCGGCCGTTGTCCAAACGACCTCTACACCAGCCTTGTTCATCTTCATCCTCAGTCTTGGTCAGTTCATCACCTGTGAAGGAGACATCACTCCTTAATCAACACACAGTCTTTTGTCAAATAGTCAGCGTGAATCTAAAATGATTTACATGCAATACTCTAAAGATTTTATGTAATATAGTATATTTTTGTACAGGATTGTTGTCAGTATTTTAGAAATACTGAGGTCTTGAATCCAAGTCTCCCACCCTCCCAGTAACATTTGTCCAGACAGTAAAAATATTGTTTTTTTTTTGTATCTTTAATATATTTGATTTATTCAGCTAAAGAAATAGTTTGACATTTTGGGAAATACATTTATTCGCTTTCTTGCTGAGAGGTAGATGAGAAGATCAATACATATTTTACCTTCTGACAGAGGCAGGCTGGCTCTCTCCCCCTGCTTCCAGTCTTTGTGCTAATCTAAACTGACTGGCCGACTGGCTGTAGCTTCATATTTACTGTACAGGTTTAACATCTTACTAGGCACCCCTGTTTTTCTACACAAGACTTAAAATAATGTACCCACAATAACATTAGAGGTAACTCTTGAAATTTTACAATCAAAAAGTGAGAATGAGTATAAGGGATCCTGAATATAGTGCCACTTAGGCTTAAGTGTCCCACAGGTGGGACAGTGTCATTTAACAGGTCAAGAGTGGAATCAATCTTCTCATCTAACTCTTGTCAAGATGTTATATGAACTATTGTTGTTCTTGTTGGCTTAAAATGTCAAATCTATAAAATGAAATTCTTCCATTATTCTCCCCGAAAAATACAGAGGACACAACCTCAGTGTGTTTATAGAGCCATCAAGATTTCCAGCTTTCTTTAAATGTGTTTTTACCCCATCTAATGGATATAAGTAACTTGAATTTGATTAGGCTGTGCCATTTAACATACCAACCCAGTTTCATCCCCGATAAATGTAATTTGAACAATTTACAAAAAGACTAATATGCAGGTATAAAAATGTCTTTAAAGACCCCCATCATATCTTTGATATCACATCTTAAATGTCAAACTAATTACGTAGTTAAAAATAGCATCTAGGTGTGGAGGGGGGGGGGTCAAGATTTAGATGCACAGCTGTGGCTTCTTCATTAGTTATTTTTCTGTGTAAAGCTTGTCTCTAAATTGTTAGTCATGTCACTATGTGGGGTTTTAAAGGACTCTTTCAGACCATTTCCCAAGGAGCTTGTGTTAATTGGTGGCAAGCGCCTGTAATTTGTTTTCCATGTAGCTATTATTGACTAATCACTGCTATCTTCTAAAGAGGAAGAGAGCTTTAGAATAGAAATAAGGACAGAGTTGGTGATTTCTGACCACCTATCGAGCTCCAGCTCGTCCTCTTGTCCTAAAACTACTGCAGACAGTGTCCCAGGCCCTTCACACATTCATAAATTCATGTGTAATCTACAGTATGTGTATCATGAGTCCATATGAGACAAAATCATCTAACCTATGTCCTCTGGTCACTGATAATTACCTGCTTTGAAGGTGAGCTCATCCTGTTCCTGGCCTTCATAGTCATAGAGAGCTCGCACGCGGACCCCTTTCCCAGTGCTAGAATCATCTTCGAATGAGTTCCCGTTTCCACCGTTTTCGTTGCCGGAGTACGTAGCGGGCTGCTCATCATCAGACCACTCAGTCGAGTAAGCTTGGTTCTTATCGTAGCTGCTCACGCTGGAGGAGAGAGAGAATTCAGGGTGAGATTTGGTGTTAAGTGACCTCAAAACCAAAGACAAAGAATAAGACTGGTGGTATTCTATATATTTTTTTATTGTTAACAAATACCATGAAAAATAGACCTTCATTGCTGCCCAAAAACTATTAAAAACACATCAATGAGCCACACCATCACACTGGGTGACACGTTCCTTAAATACAATGAGCATGAGCACTGTAGTTTACTCTGAATTGATCCTACATTCAACATCCTGCTGCGATAAATACTCGCTAGTGAACCAAATCTGTAGATGAAAATAGTCCCCCCAAAAATGCATTTTTACTGTTTTAGAAAATTATTTAGCCTTTTTAAAAATGAAAGTATATACTCTTGACTGGGGACACCGAGTGGGAAGGGAAGTCAGAATATATTAAGAGACAGACAAACACATTGTTGGTTTGGTTTTTTTTCATCGGATTTGTGAGTATCACCTGCTTTATCCTTTAAGAATTAAAATGACACAAAAATAAATATTCGTCACTTCATACAATTTAAAGATAAGATTAAATACAAAATGTAATTTCATGAGTAAACAGAGTGTGTTCAAATGTGATTGATTAGGGGTTTTAAATGATAAATGTCTTGAACTAACCTGCTGCGGTCACCAGGTGGAGCCACATGGTCGGTGCTCGGAGTGGGTGGGGCTCCGTCTGGTTTCTTCTTCTTTGGAGGAGCGCTGGCCTGGTCTGGGTTGTATTCCTGGTGAAAAGAGTAAAAAGAGGCAAATCGAAGCAGAATTAAAAAAAATTAAAAACTAGCAGTGGATTATAACTCAAGAGAAAACATTTTTTGATGTTCTTGTATGAAGGTATGATGTTGTACCTCAAACGCAGGCCAGTTCATATGCATCCCAGGGCCGTGGTTGTTGCTGAACCACTTCAGGTCCTCTTGTGTGTTTGCAGCCAGGACCGTGCGCTCTAGTTCTCTGTATATTGTGGAATAGCTGAGGAGAGGAAAATAGAACAAATAGTGACAATGAAAGCACCAGAAGGGGCCTGCATGGAGATGCTGCCAATTTGGCAACAGAACCTACAGTGTAGTTCAAATTCTGAGTTGAGAGAGATCCAACGTTGGGTCGTGACAAAACTAAAGTGTCTCCCTGAGTTTTAATCCTGAAGTGGGAGCCCGCAACAGCTGAAGTATTTGGCCTGAATTATCTCAAGCTTGTACAAGGATATTGTTGTTTATGTTGTCACTGTTTTCCCAGATCACTGCCATAGATTAATAGATTAAAAAGGACACATTCACCTTGTAGTTTTATTCCCTAAAATACAGGATAAACCAATATGACCAGGTTTCATTCTGACCTACACTGAAAATCTCTACTACATTCAGTCCAGGTGTTTTTTTTCCAAAGCTGGAACATTAACTAAATGGATGCTGTGTATTGAAGCAGTGAGCTACAATATGTTTCTTAATGTCTTAATGTGGTGGTGATATAATGTCTCTCTTCAGATGTTAATCTAAAGCTTGATTTAGTGATCCTGGAGTACAGTAAGTATATTTAGTTTGTGCATATTTAATATAAAGCCAAAACAATCTCACAGGGCACCTAAACTGAATTTTTTGAGAGATGTAACAGGTGTAACTGCGAAGTGGAGAAATAGATTAATTTAAATATATTTAAGAGGAGGATCTAAAGTTTGACTTTACTGGTGCTGTGGTTGTCATGATCATACTGAATCCAGAAAATATACATATTTGTTTGGCCTTTGTGGTAATGACAACATAATTTATCTTTTACAGTTTCTGAGAGTGAATTTGTGCTTTTATCTTCAGTGGGCATTTCTATGAGTCATTGTAGTTGTAGAAAATAATATTCACTTACAGCACATGTCTAATCTGTTGAATCTGTTGTGGTATAAATGGAATCTGGCAATAAATTACAAGAAAATTCACTGCTGCACTTCAGAGGATGAAGTGGTCCTAAAAATATACAGGCTCATATATATATATATATATATATATATATATATATATATATATATATATATATATATATATATATATATATATATATATATATATGCAGCATCCGTTTTGTCTGCATTTGTACAAATAAATACATTTTAGTCTTGGTTTTATAACAAAAAAAGATTTGCTTGATTGAGGAGGCAATAAAGGTAATAAATAAAATGAAATTATAATCCTTGAGTGTGTCCAGTCTTATTTCATGTGGGACACAATGAAAACAAAAGAAGTTCCTTTCAAAACTGAGTTTTCACGTTTTCTAGCAGTGCAAAAGTTCACCAAAAACCCAGCCAATCAAATCAACGCAAATGGGGTCGTACATAGGAAAAGAGAGGTGTGAAATGACATAAATCAATGGAAACCAAAGATGGCAGGTTTGGTTAAAGAGCCTGAAAATCACTTTGCTATGCGTCCTGGCTTTGTTGTAACACGCAGGTTAAAAACAGCCCAGAATATGACAAGCGTTCACAGTGAACAAAATTCAGTTTGGCAGAAACGTCATTGACTGAATCATCAATTAATTACTTTAGTGAGTCTGAACTCTAATGAGAAATGCATGCCCGGTTGAGAAGTGTGTTGAGATTAATCAGTCTGAAGTGAACTGTACTGAATGTGACACACTGAATCAAATTAATCTATTAAAAAAAAAGTTTACAATGTGATTATTTCTGATTAAAAGTAAAAATCAAAGGTGAATTACCAATATGACACAGAGAAGTGATTCCTAATTTCCACCACTACAGTACACCAAAATGAGATCAATCCATATCCAACAAGGGAATCACTTCAGTCTTACACACATTAAAGACCTTAAAGACACTGTACATATATCAAGACTTTTGTTTTTTGCTCCAAGGTCAGTTTTAGCATTTTACAGTCAGATTAATAAAACTGCTTCCTTCTGCCTGACTGACCTTTGGTTCTCAGTGAGGTTAAGATGGCGTTTGATGTCCAGCAAGGCTTCCTTGAGGAAGGTCAGCCTCTTGACTTCATGCTGCTGGCACTGGTCAAACACCTGCTCCATGCTCTCCATGTACTGCGGGGTGCATTTGTTCAGCTCGTCCAGAGACTTCTCATACTTCTCTTTAGCCTGAGACAGAGATCAGAGAACACACTGACAGCTGAAACCTCTTTGGAGAACAAAAACAATGGTAACAACCTGCATGATTTCATTATTATTTCTATTTTTCTTATTTGTATACAGATTGATCTAAAATATATATACCGCTACAAAATCTAAATGACCCTGGTGCTATAGTATATCATGGTGCTGTGACTATGTTATATAACAAACTATCTGTACCTGTAATCATATAATTTCACATTAAAAACACAAAAAGCCACTTTTGTCTTCATCCGGCATACATCTATCACAACATAACATCTTAAACTAGTCATTTAAATAGGAATATGTCAAAAGCCTGATCAATTAGCCTGATCAACAGTCATGTAAAATCCCTGCCAGGTCACCAATATACAGCAACTGTGAGAAAGAGATAAAACACGATGATACTTTTTGGTCTTTTTGCATAGAAACGTATCTTACATTCAGTGTCCGATGTAAAAAAAGTAACTTGTAAAACTGTTTTATACACATATTTTGGGATGTGTCGTGTACACATATCAGTAGATAAGTATATGCAAGTAATTGTGTATTTGTGTGTGTTGATCTGCACTTTATTAGACCAACCTGGACAGAAAACAGAGAATAAGATCATCTCCTGAGCTACCAAAGGTATTCTGAAATTATTTTATATTGATTTTGATTTATTTGTTTTAACACTTGACTTAAACTAAAACAAAAAAAATTAAAAAAAATTATAGCTCTCTACTTGTTTTCCAGTCTTTTTTCTCACCTTCTGCATATCCTGTTTGCATTTGTCCACTTTCTCGTGGAGTTTCTTCTGCTGGTCTGGTGTGACAGAAGCCTCAGTTTTGCCGTTGGCCTCTCGGGCTGCTGCCAGTTTCTCCTCCTTGCAGGCCATGTGGTATCCTTTCTTAGCGGTCTCCATCTGCACGTTCAAACACACGCATCCTCAGTATCTCAGTCACATGATCTGATTCAAACAGATCACATCTACTCAACTCCAAGTAGGCACGACCTTGTCCAGACAGGATACTCCATTTTAATGTAATCAGTATTTATATGTCTACATAAATATTACTGTGAGCCACAGCCATTTTTCACTTTATGTTCACCATATAGAGTCAAGAAAACACAGTCTGACCCGTATCTACAAGTTCTTCAACATCATACAGGCCCAGTTGGACCCAAACATCCCTTGAAATTAAAGATAAAATAACATACTTCTGGAGTCTGTATATTCAGTGGTGAATGCACTGAGCATGTTTTGTTTATTGTAACATAACTTTATTAATATATCATGCAGAGACGAGCTGAGAAAACCAGTGCTGACACTGGGCTTTCACATAGCACCTTTATGTATGTTATGTCTGTAGACCATAGAACATTTTTTGAAAGAAATTTCATAATATTTTCAGTGTTTCAAAGTGGCATACAAAAGCATCCAATGAAAAAGGAACAAAAATGAGTTGGGATAAAATCACTTTCATATACTGTAAATAGATTGTATTATAGTTTTATTTCTAGCATTTTTGCTGTATTTGTGTGTATTGATAGTTTCTACAATCTTGAACTGCTCCATAATAATATTTTCAGAGATTATCACAGAATATTTGTCAATTTTATCAGTGCCTGTGTCATTTTAATGTAATTTAGGTTCCTGGCAGTTTCATACTTTGTTAAATTGACAGAATGATGTGTTAGATTATGGCTGACTTTGTGCTAAAAAAGGAAGGCATGCATGTGAGGTAAGGACTGTTTAACAGGTGCTAACCAAAGACAAAAATGAATGTCTGAAATAAACAGTCAAAATGAACCTGGACTCCAGAGTGCTTTAGTAATGATTTTGAGCAGGTGAGTCAATATCTACAACAGGTCTCCCTAAGCTGGAAATCAAGACTTGGTCCGTTGACAAGTAATTTGTCAACTCTGTTGCCTCATGGAGTTTTGGTTTGAAATATTATATGCAAATGAATCGCATTTAAACGTAGAGCTGAGAGCTGTGAATCAGAAAATGTGCCTCCTCATGTTCCAGTAAAACCACCACGGGTGCTGTTATAGTGAGTGTTATGGAGCAGCTCCAGGATTGGTCTCTACAGCCTACCTCTCTGATGTTCAGAAATTGAAACGTAACTATCCAATATTTTAGAAATAACACCAGAATTCTATATTAATCAATAAAAAGTGATAAAATGTTAAACAACTACTTGAACAGCAAGTGATTTTCTTGCATTTCTGCTGCCTGTATTTGATTTTTTTTAATGGTTTAAAGTTTTAAAAAAGTGGAGAGTGATAGATCAGTGTGGGGAAGTTACAGTGTTGATGTGACATAGCGTGTGAAACAGCACAAGACATCATCATCACAAATAGATGGTGTGAACCAGAAAGCAACTCATTCATGCATTCATTACATTCATCAATGATCCCCCATCTGTTTGTGAGGAGGACGTGGATATTCAGATGTGCGCTGATGACACGGTCGTATACACTCATGGGAGAGATGCTGAACAAGTAGCCACCAAGCTCTCATTAACACTTCATAAAGTTGATAATTGGCTGAGTGACTCAGTGAAAACAGTGGCAATGTATTTTGCTAATAAAGAAAAAAGAAAAACAGACTGTGTATCCACAGCTTAGTGTTAATGGACAAATACAAAAAAATGATGATTTTGATTTTGGATACCAAGTTGACTTTTGAAAGACATTAAAAAGATGAGTAAAAAATTGAAGTAAAACATTGTTAAATTTAGACATCATTTCACATCTTCATCATTGTATATCCTGCTGGTCCCAGGCCAGTAAGACTGTGCAGAAACCAACTTTTTAAACAAGCCTTAAACGTTTTTGATACGGCATCATTAAGTCATCATCATTGTAACATAATGTCCAAATACAACCTCTTAAGGTTTGTAAATCTCATTCTGTTTTCAGAAGTTCTATTACTGGTATTTAAGATCATTCACAGTGCTGCTTCTCCACCACCGAAAAGCTTTTTTTCAGCTTTGTTCTGAGCAAATGTGCAGAACCTCTCGATCTGCCTTAAACTCAGACTTAAACATCCCTCTGCGTCAGACTGCCTCTGCACAGTCTGCTTTTTTCATTTACACCCATCAAACACTAGAATATGCTTCCAGCTGAGCTTAAAATTTGCACATACTTTCATTCTTTTTCCCATGGTGCAAAAAAATGGATACGGAGCAACCAGTCATGTCAACATTAATTTGCCTGTGATTCAGATTTTATAGTTGTACTGGATGAATGCGCTGGTATTTATAATGTTGGTGTGTGCTTGTTTGTATAATTGTTAGTGATAGAGACTATGTAATGGTGTTACACGCAAATTAATGTTTTTAGTATCTGGTGTTTGTTCTGTGTTTACCTGCCCAGGGACTGCAGATGGAAATCAGCTAATAGCTAAATCTGGCATAAATCCTCTTTTTTCATTTTGAGATTAATGTTTTGAACACGGTCCTTGTTTAATAAGGAAAATAATAATCATTCGTAGAATAAAAACCACTCTGTTACACCAATGACAAACATGATGATTCAAATAACATTTTTACCCCCTCACCTCCTTGAGCTTTTTGGCCCACGGTTTCTGAGCCTTCTTGAAGCCTTCCTCCGCCTCCTTGGCCTCCTTGAACCCTCCGATCATCTGCTTGTGATACGCTTCCTTCTGCCAGTTCTTCACTTTCTCGACATCATCGTTCGTCAGGTTGTTCTTCACGTCTTGGTGCAGCTCACTCACCTTCTCTGCCTCAGTCATCACAGCCAACCAGGCTCTCTCCACAGAGCCGTACTGCGGGCCTGCGAGTCAAATAGAATTATTCATTCCAAATAATTAATTTAGTGCAATTATACTCAGACAAATATTATCAGAAACCAAACATCAAACTGTGTAAACGGAGTTTTGGCAAATTGAAAGACTGCAAAGTACATTCATTTGTTGAGTTATTTGTTTTAATGACCCCATCCAAGCTGACCTTTCTCAATGAGCTGTCTCCATCTCTTGGACCAGGCAGTTAGCTGATCACCGTAGGCTTTTTCTATCTTGGCACGTTCCTGCAGGCAGCTCATAAGGTCATTGCAGAGCCGATGGCCGTCATCAAATCTCTTGACAGCACGCTTGTAGTTCCCCACCTGAGAACACAAGACAAAGGTACATACATCAAAGGAGAAAAACTACTGAATGCATTTCTACATCGAAATATCAAAAGTGTATTTCTATATATCTATACATCAATCCAATGTGTATGAATGTAACTGATGATGTGTTGGTAGAATATTGAATGTAGTTTTTTTTTTTACTATAAATGATATATTCTACAGATTGTATCATTTACATAATGAATACTTCAGTATTTCACCAAGAGCATTTTTCATTGGAATTGAATAAAATGTAATGTAATGTAATTGTAATAGGCAAAGTTATTCAAATTTAAGTTACATTTTAGACTATTTTAATGAAGTTGAATGTTAAAAGGTTTAGGCCTAAAACTAAACAAAATAACAAATTTTTTCATACTTTTCTACATTTTAAAGAGAGATTCATGACTAAATTAGGATTTATTCTTCACTAATCATATTTTATTTGAATGCTACATGTAGTTGTTAGCAGTTAGGTTTTGTTCTAAGCAAAAAACCTAGTGTCCTTTCATACACAAACATGATATCAGAGATAATGGTATTTGTGTCATTTAATCATTTTTACACATCAACAAAAAGCTGACTTCATACATAAATATAAGTGTAGAATTTCGATCCAAATCACTAACCACATTTTATAATTAACAGAAAAAACTATTTCATGTTTTGATTTAAACTAATGAAAGATTTCTAACATGAATCACCTCAATGAATTATAAAAAAATGTTTTCCCATGTTTGTTTTTGTCAAAAAAAACCAGAGATCCTTAAAAACCAACAAACAAAAATGAAGTCACATTTCCTCAGAACCTGTTTACGCACAAAATTCAAAAAGAGAGGCAAGTAAACTGGACATTTACAAATGATAACCCCATCTGCATGCAGCCAACACATAGACATTAGCTTTACAGGCATTTGTTGGACACAAGCTGTTCCCCCTATAATGCATGCGTTTATTCAGCATTGTTTTGAACATCTACACCTGTAAATATATAGGTTCAGACATATTTTGAAACATATCTCTTAATATATTCTAAATATGTGTTCAATAATTACAATTACAAATAGAAATAGCTTCAGCCATGACGGTAAGCTAATTTTTTTTGTTATCACTTTTGTCAATGTTATTTTACTGCCTCTGCTTTTAGATCTCGCCACCTTAAGTGAGACCGCCTTAAAAAAAGCAGTGCCAGGCCACGTGGCTCCGCCTCTTCAGTGCCTGCAGGGGGCGTGAGCTCATGGTGCATGATGAAGGGAGGGTAGTGAAGGGGGAGGTGGCTCGTGCCTTTGCATGTGTAGTTATGCAATAACATGGGCTTGTATGTGTGTGTGTGTATCTGTGTGTGTGTGTGTTTGTGTGTGTTTGTGTGTGCACAAACTGTGACTGCTTTAATCCTGTTGAGTGGTGTAATGCAGGCAGACAGATTTGCAGGGATAGAAGCCGAGGTAGAGACAGAAACGCATAGAAACCACAGACTGTGTGTGTATACGCTGTAAATACATACAGACATATACATCATCATGGAGAGACTGTCTGACGATGTTCGCTTGCTGCAGAGCTGCGCTCTGATTGGTCCTTACATGAACATGAATGTGTAGCTACTGTTGGAGATAAGAGAGCTGCAGGGAAGCTGTGAGACAGGTGTATGACGGTATGAGTTTTGGCCTGTGTGACAGTTTGCCAAGTCACACTACCAACAACACACAGGTGGACTGGTTCCACATATGAAAACACACCTGAGCTCTTGTATTTGCACTGTAATTCAACAAACTATGCTTCTTCTTCTGTCCCAGTTGCACGAAGCATCGATGTTTCATTACAAAAACCTTAGAGTAAAGTGTTTTTCTGGCATTTATAAACTCCGAGCTGACCCGAGCTGTGTTGCTAGTATACAGATGCTATAAGCAGGTGCTTGTGGTGAAAGGCCGCCTCAGAGCGGCTGATGACTGAGGCTCTTTGTCTGTGCCTCCATGGCTAAGAGCCATGATACAAAGAAGACTCTGTACTGAGAGGGAATTCATTAACGCTAATTTGGTGGGTTAAAAGTGCTCTCTCTCACACACACACACACATACACTGCATTTCAGCACAAGTGAGAATGGACAGAATTTGTACGATGTTTCTATATGTAGTGATGTGGTCTATGTGATCTACAAAAAATTTTAATTTACAATATATATGCTATTAGAAGGAGAAACTTAACATTCTACATCTGTACCAGCACTTGTAATGTCTTTAACTGTCTTATTGTTTTTTAAAATTGTGTTTATGTGTTTATGTTTTATCTGTTCAAAAAGAATGTCCTCTTGTGGGACAATAATGAAGAAATGACTGTGTTGAAGGAGTGTCTATGGGAGGTTCACATTTGGAGCTGACATGAGTAACAAAGTCACACAGTATTTAGAAACAGGCATCGAAGAAAGAATGATCCTAACACACATTCATCTTATTCATCAATTTAGTTTTTGTCTAAATAGTTAATGTAAAAAAGGGAAAAGTTAAAATAATCCACAGAGGTCAAATTTATTTGACTTTGTAGCTCATAATTTAGTGTTTTTGTAAGTATTTTTTATTTCTATCATCCAAAACATTTCCTGACAGGACTTAATCATTCTTACTAAGAAAAACTATGAAAAACTAATTAGGAAAAAGAATAGCGTAAGAATGTTTGATAATTTTTCTTTCCTTTTTTTCATCACAAACACAATTTCTTCCTTCTTTAAGGCTGCAAACGTCCAACCGTCATGCTGTACAAACACTACCGGCAAGAGGCCATTATTTATTATAGTCTTTATAAAAGCAAATAAGAGATTGTGTTCTTTTGTTAATTTGGCTATATTTTTAGCACTGTGACAAAAAATAAAAACACGGTACCTAAAAACTCACATGAAAGACTTTTAGCTGCACTTCTGCCTCATGAAGTGAACTCTTAATTAGGTCACCTTCAAAGGGCTCTTAATTAAAATCATAAAACCCTGCTTAAATCAGCTTTTTATGCATGCTGTAATCCCTCAGATCATGAGAGGTGACCCTTGATGGGTATCACACAGCATCATTAAAACTTCTGAGTAATTTTCTTTAGTGACATTAATATAATTTTTATGGTTTCAATGGTTCTTCTGTTGGGCTTCAGGGGCCAAATCAATAAAAAGACAATGAAAGGGTAAAGGTGTTGTTGGTTTGCTGGTTGAAACCTCATCTAAGCAGATATGATGTTGTGTCCGTACCTCCCAGAAGCTGTCCATGGTGTCGTCAGCACCTGCAGTTTCATCGTAGGAGACAGACATTTTCCTGGATGTGGCAAAGCACTCTAATGACTAAACCTGTCCTCTGCAGCAGAGCTGGGTTCCTCATGCACTGAAAGAGATAAACAGCGAAAAAAAACCAATGTGAGACAGTAACATTACACAACAATACAGAAACAAAGCTGTACAATGGAGCGCATGAGCGGACACTAGTAATAAAACACTGCCAAGCAGCAATGTGGCAATTTTCCCCGGCAACTGGAGGAGACCTTTCAGTGTGAGGGTTTCTATTTGAGACATTTATAATAATGAGATAAAAATAGTCTCTTCCGCCATGCATACAGCACCATGCCCTGAGGAATGAAAGGGGACATCTTACAGTATATCGGCGTGTCCTAGAAAAGATTCACCACCATCGCGCAGCTCTGACCCTGAATCCTTCCACAGTGCATACCCTCATTCTTTTGACACATTACATCCGAGAGACAGTTGAAAAGCAGACGCTTACACACAGACATGCGTAGTCACAAAGTTCAGCATCCCAGAAACGCACCTCTTGTGCAGAATTGTGTAATAGATGCCCTTTAACGATGTGGTTTAATTACCAATTACTTTGTTAACTCTCCAGAAAACAGTGGCTGCTGGATTTCCTCCAGCATTTAGGGTGATTTATATTTATTTGTTTGACGTCTGATCGATATCTTACCACCAAGGTTAAAACAGAAGAGACTGCTAGATACTATATTGGTATTGAATTTTGTTTGAAGCCTAATCCATTTTGCTCACATGACTAATGCCTTTCCCTTGACAGAGAGCTCATCATTGCACTGCAGCAGCCAATATGACAAGACATTATCTTGTATGTATCTTATAATAATGAGGCTCTGTCGACAGTGTTCATGCCCTGACTTGATTTGTTGGTCTTTGTAATTAAATGCAGTTGACTGTGGTCATTATCTAATCCTGCACATGGCCCAACGATCTAAAATGTAACTTTATTATAGCTCCCAATTAAAATGATAAAGGGTTTTGCAAAATGTTATTAAGAGCATGGTGTAATTGATTGATTCCTGGTTTATCCTGGTGCTAGCTTAGCATGCTACTGCAGATAGAGGTCAACGCTCTGTGACGAACAGATGAAGGATGACTTGTGGCCATTTCATATTATAAGCTGAGTCTGCACTCTGCAGTCTGCTGCATCACAAGGAATATTTTGTTCAAATACTAACAGTGCACTTCTCTGCTGGTTAATCCTGAAACCTCCTTCTGCAGTCAAGTGTAAATTAATTCCTGCAACATCCCTCATCTCTGGAATGAGTCATGAAAAATGATTTTCTGCAATAGACTCAATCTAAACCGGCCTGACCTCACTTCTCTTATACATCAAATATTACAACATAAGTGTCCTTGTGAGAAAAATAAAGGTCCTGAAACTACAAGGTCAGCTTACGAGGGGGAAGGTATTTTTCAGTCTTTTCAATAACTCTTGCAACGCGTGCTGTGTTTTTCCAGGGGGTCTACTCATAAAAATCATATCAGGGGAACATTTGTACCCTGTGTGATTGCTCCTGGTTTCAGGTGGAGAACAGGCAATTTAGCACCAGCCAAGTCAATGTTTCCACAGAGCTCTGACTGATTTGGCCGAACTGTATTTTATCAAAGGTTACTGTCACCAGCCATCACACCAGTCTCTGGGCTTCTTTACAGTTGTGGCTTTCATACATTGCTCATTTCAAGAGTGCACTCTGTGCGGGTGCAACACAAAATACCAAGGAGATATTTCATGATTTAGCAATTTTACCGTCAGTGTCAGAATCAGAGACAACTTGAGCCTTTCACTTGCACTGAGATCAGCAGTATTTTTCTGGTAATTCATCTTTTTTTCATGAAAAGAAGGCTCCAAGGCTCTGAGAAAAGACGATGCAATGTTTTCTGTGAACTCTGCTCTTTTATCTGAGCTGTTTGATACATCTGGCAACTGCGTATTATGTACAGTCATTTTACTGAACACAGAGTAACTGAAGGTTTTGCTAATCCAAACATTGCATGATGTCTTAATCCAGACGTACAGAAGTACTGTATATTATCTATCAAGTACATACAATGTAACCAATACACAGTGCACATATGTGCATGTTTTAACATATTTACACAAAAAAATCATCCTTATCCCTTCAGTATCCTTCCATCAGTTTATTATAATTATAGTTTCACATTTTTGTCCATCTTGAATGTGCGTCAGTGAACAGAGACCCAACAGTTCATGACATCTTGTTCTACCTGCAGCACCTTCCACAGAATAAGTAACTCCACATTAGTTTGGACACAATCCCAGTAACCCTCTTTTTGAAAATGAGGACACAACAGTTTTCTGCCAATCCAACACTGAGGAGACCTGTCAGCCACCCCAACATCCTTAGCGCCATTGAGTACAAATTCTGACATTTACCACACTGACCTCTGTGGAGAAAATGGACTCCCACAATCCCCAACACTTCATCCTGTCAAGTGGAAATGCAATACCTATTGAAATTAGGGTTTTTAAAATTAACCTTTCAGCAAACTGGACTCAACATTGAGGCTGATGTTGAACATGGAGGGCTGTGTTTTGTAATGTACTGTATATGTAAAGCTCACTAAATAACAACTTGTTTGTTTAATCTGCACCAAAAAACGAAGAGTAAAATTGTCATGTTGTGCTTTTACCAGGCATTGTGTGTCAGACAATTTCTTTGCCAGCTACAGTGACTTTGTGGAGTCTTTTCATAAATGTGAGGTTGCCAACAAACGAGATATAACATGTCAGTTGGTGAGCTTTAGAGGTGTTGGTAGGCAGATTTTGCTACCTTTTGACTAAGCCAAGCTAAGTCAATCAGTTCAGTCTTTATGCTAAACTAAGCTAAGCTAAGCTAACTGGCCGCATGAATGCACACACATGAATTGTAATAATCTTCTTATCTAACTTTTGGTGAATTGAAAAGATAATATGCGTTTTTCCAAAAATGTCAAACTATTCCTTTAACTTCCACTGGCAATGACAGGCAAAACTGTAGGTAAGTTAAACAAAACAGACTCATCTACTTGTTCTTTTTTTCCAAGTTCCTCAATAAAACATGTCATGCATGTATTCACTGAACACAAAAAATAGAATTGGCAAATTTGCTGCGGTGGTATTTAATGACAACAATGGTGAGATTATTCTGAAGCTCACTTTGAGACAACAGAGGCCTTAATTCTCTACCTTTCAAAAAAAAAGAAAGAAAAAATGTCTTTATAATTAATTTAACACATTTTTGAAGAACAACATACACTGAAGGCCTTATAAGATAAAGAATTCACTATGTGATGCAAGAAAGTCCCATGCAACTAGAAAGTTAAGCAGCCCTAAAATGGCATGTCTTAATCTCTGCAACTGACACAAACCATTGGTCCAGCTACCTGTCCATCAGTCGAGTCGTTCAATGAGCTTCTGCATCCGTAACTACAACACCGAGTGACATCAAAGCCAGTTAAGCTCAGGCAAGATGCCAGAATCCCAGCTCATAACAAAACCAGTGTGGCCAGAAGATTATTCTAACCAAAACTCACACGCCTCAAACTTAAACTAACGTAACACTTGATGATGTTTAGAAAGCATTTGGATTAACACGATAATTCCCCAAGAGCTGTCCACACATTACCTCAGACCTCGATAATTTCAAGCTAGAGTGCGGTCAAATGTTTTGACCGATGATTATATGTACATGTTAATGCAGGTAAAAGGACGATGGGCGAGAACTGAAGGAGATTTCAAATTCTCAAAACGCAAAGATCATTTATTTCAAAAACACAAAAGCAAATGGTCCAGACATCCAGATTGGGACAATTTGTTCTTTCTAAGGACAGTGTGGACGTGAATGTCATCAGCCTTTGCTCACCAGTTCGTACAGCAGAAAGACATTACATCACAGAAAAGTCACAGCTTTGGTCCATTGTGTTAGTGTGTCATGTGTCCCATGAGACAGAAAAAAGGAGGTGGTGGTGGGGGGTGGAGGTGGTAAGCATTCTGGAGAGGGGCTTATAATACAGTTATTGAGGTCAACACACCTCAGTGACTGTGAACACACCTCCCATTCCCAAGTGTATTAACTGGTGAAGAAGTCATAGTGGAGACAGAGTACTGTTTCTAATACTACTCAGTGTTTAGCACAACAAATTTGATATAGATGGATTAGAATAAAGGAAAAGCATATAATTGCAATATAATTATACTGTATATAATTCAAAGATGCACCCAAAATAGTGCACTAATAGATAAATTACAAAAAAACAGCTGGTTTGTACAGAAAATATATACTCATTTAGTTGTATTGTTAAAAACCATTAACAACCCACTCACTGACCAAAACTTTTGCTGCTGTCAAAGCTATTCCTTTTGTTATTTAAAGTCTTTAAGGAGTCTGATGATTGCAGAGGCATTGCTGTCTGAAGCTGTCAAAATGCTACAATTCAAACTTTTGCACATTTGTAAGTAACTAAACATATTCATGCATATTCACTTACCATAGTTGGCTCCATCATTGCAAAATAAAAAGAACAATCCCGAAATTTTAAAATCAAACACAACTCCTTGGAATGATGAACTCCTTGTGGATGTATGATCTTGTAGTCCAAATCTGTCCTTTATCGTTGGTACCTCTAAATGGTGAAGGATGTGTTGCAAATTTTATTTTTGCAGCTTTGACCTCTGTGGCCAAAGTGAACCCAAAGAGGACGGTAAGTCTGACCAAACCAGCATGTCTCAGAGGCTGAGGGATAATCCTGCAGTGTGCCACTTGAATAGCTTTAGAGGGGGAGGGAGCTTGCCAGGAAGAAGAGCAAAGAAGCGGATAGGACGAGTGAGACAGAGAGACAAAAAGTGGGAAGAGGAATGTGAGATTGTCGTGACACTGTAATTATAACATTAAATACTGTCATGATAGCATACCTAGCATACCCATGCACCAAAAGTGTTTGTTTGTGCATATTGTGCATGCATTACACTTTGTTTGGCGGTGTTAAAAAAGGTATTATTGATTTTTTAAAAACATTATAAACATACAGCACTCTACCGCTGTGATTGACTAAATACTGAACATGAATGCTTTTAAGAGAGTTAAAGAGAAACCCTGATCCAGGTGAGACAAATGTTCCTGACACAGTCAGAAAGTCCAGTGTTGACAAGCCTTTCAAAGCACTGAATGGGAACCACAACAAACACATAAGCTTGTTACAGTAAGAAGATTTCAGAGAGATGAACTAACTTTACTCCAGCACATTATCAACCTCACTGTCTCCTGGCTGATTAGACAACAGCGATTTAAAGACGAAGTTACGGATCAAATAATCTAATTTACTGAGTTATTTCTCACCAGATAGTGATCAAAATAATGACAGCGCTAGAAACGAATGTGTCATGCAGAAAGCTGTCAGCTGATGTTGTGCATGTTGTTGGTTTATGATGCATTCTGGTTGTCTGCGGATTCTGTTTGATAAGCACAGCATGTCCTCCACTTGCACTGACTGAGTAAAACAGGACGCACAAGGAGAGAGACAGAGGGAGGTCTTTCATTCAGATATGAGCGAGGAGAGAGTGACAGCGAAACTGAGTGAGACAACAACAGCTGGAAGGTGAAAAGGAGGGGAGGTGAGATGAAGATTGAGATGGAGGCAGGGAGGGGACGTGACATGGGAGAGGTGAATGAGAAGAGGAGGGAGGAAGGAACAACAAGCTCAGGATGTATAACGTGGAGGCGGTCAGACAGCCAGACTGCTAGAGAGTGGAGTGGAGAGAGCCATAGGGCCAGAACAGCAGCTGAACACATCAGGACGGAGATGTGATTCATCTCATGGTGCAGCACGGACTAAGCAGGCTGTTGGATGTTGCCAGGAGACAGAGCTGCCTTGTGCAGACTTCACACATGCTGCAACAGCGAAGGCCATCATTAAGCCAGGCCATGTGACCTATGCTTTAGACAAGAGCAAGAAGGCTGGATAGGTGACGCAGTGTCAGCTGTCCATCGCACGGTCGACTCGCCGCACCGACATACACAAGAGGGGGGTTACAATGGTGCGGCGAGTGTGAATAGTGAACCAACAGAGAGAGACAGAACCCTGACGAGGAGAGCGTCATTCAAGAAAGATGCAGTAATCAGAGCTAGAAAAAAAAAAGCGAGACAAAGAGAGAGATAGAGGGGAAGTTAAGGAAAAGCAGTGATGGTGGTCTTGTGTTGTATTTATCAGCTAAACGTGGAATGCTGTGAGCCTTGTTCACTGCTCACTGGGGCATGGAATAGGGGAGTCAAATCTGAACTGACGTGTCGATCCAGATGGGGAGTCTGCAGCAGAATTTGGAAAAACAAAACAGTCCTCATCTTCTCTCTCTTCTCCATAGCTAACTGTTAGCCTAGCCACCATAGGAAATCCCCTAAGATGTCTGCGAATGTGGACATTTTCTTTATTTGTCAAAAAAACAACCCAGAGAACAAATATAGTCTACAGTCATGCAAGCTGTTCTGTTAGCCTACACTAAGACACAGCTAAATGCTAACATGAGCATGCTAAAATGCTCAAAATGCTAACACATGCTCATGTGGAACATATTTAGCATGTTAGCATGCTAACAATTGCTAATTTGCACAAAATACAAAGTACACACAAGGCTGATGGGAATGTATTTGATTATGAACAAAAGTATTGGGCAAATCTAAATTTCTGACCTGCTGGTGGTGCTAAAGGAATCTACCACCTTAATCTTAATCCTGTGGATTGTCTGTGCCATATTTCAAATCCATCCAATAGCTGTTGAGATATTTCACGCAAGAACATGAAACTCATGGTGGCACTAGATGAAAGGTATGGGAGTCACCAAAGTCATGATTCATCTTCTGAGCACCATGTATCTGTATCAAATTTCATGTAATTTCATGGCAATCCATCCAACAGTTGCCAAGACATTTCACAAAAAAACAAAAATGTAAACCTCATGGAAGTACTATAGGAAAAGTTAGGGAATCACAAAAGTCCACAGGATTCATCCTGTGAGCATCAATGATTGTCTGTACAAACTTTCATTGCAATCTGTGCCATAGTTGTTGAGATATTTCAGTATGGACCAAAGTCATGGACTAACTGACATTGCCATCCCTTGATTCATGCAGCTAACATAGCTAAAAAATTACACTTATCAATGCGGAGTCTCATTTAGAAGACAGCAAATCCAACTGCTCATTATCACATGATGTCAGCGGGAGATAAACTGTCTTACATACAGTGATGAGGGTGGGACTCTGCTACTTCCTAAACTACATGATCCCATTGAGATCAAGTGAGACTGGACTCTTATAACCCAAGACGTCACTTTCAATCTGTTTCCCACAGAATTATTATTATATTATTAATTAAGAACAACTACTGATCAAACACACATTAATTTCATTCAGATTTCTAATGCCTTTACGTGATTGCAGCTGCCAAGTATTGTAACATAGCAACACAGCCCACAGATGCCTTTGCCTGTGCAAGCTAGCTGTGTGGGTCATGATTTCAAACAAACAAGCACAGGATGACTCAGCTATCTGATCATCAACACCTCCAGTGCTGTTTCTGGGTCGCTGCGCAAGAATCAAGTTCCTTGTGAGGGGTTTCCTTCCTTCTAGCCTATTTTTAATCAATATCTATTTTGTGTGTGTGAGTCAGCCAGGTGTGTTCCCAGAACGACAGACCACAGAATAATTCACCAGCACAGGGATGTAAGTAACAAAACAAAACAAAAAAAAAAGATACCAGCATCATTAATATTACACGTCATTGATTTCTGTAGGGAAATGTTCCCTTCTCTTTCCACATCCCACAGGGAGGTCAGAGGTCATAGTCAGCCACAGGTCATATGGGGCTCATAGGGTGGATGCTGACACAAGAGTTTGTTCATCCTGCTGCCTGTCATCTGACAGACATATAACAGTTTGTATTCTGGTTTCATCCCAAATATCTGGTTTGATAGAAGGACTATCTAATTCAACTGAAGATTTGTGATAACCTGGGTATATCATCCATGTTTCCAATGCAATAGGCATAAACAGTGTTTTAACAAAAAAAAAAGAAAAAAAAATAAATTTAATGAAAGAAAAAAACTGAAACTAGTCAGGCTTGTTTTTAAAGCACTTCATCACATGAATGTCTCTTAAAGGGAATTAGCCTGTACCCAACTAATCAATTAAAGAACCACAAAATAAAAAGAAAACAAAATGCACAAGACACGATAACATTATAGGTCTGTAACCTACCTACGATAAAAATCTTGTAAGGAACAAATAGGACAAATCTTGTCTCAGAATATCTGAGCATGTAATGGTTACCAGGACAAAATAATAAGTCATAGAACATTATAATACTGACTAAACTACAAATGTATGATATAACAATGGACCAAAATTACATTCAAATTACTCTATTTTTTTGCCTGTTGCCTTACTCTGAGTGAGATAGAAAAAGGACTGTGTGCACCTTAATGTGCCCTTCAATCATTTAATTATTAATACAATATGATCATAAAACAGCCAACCTCTACACTCTATTAAGACATGGCCACTGAAAAACTAAAATATCAAACCTAAACTACAGTGAGTCTTATCTATTAACTCTGTGACACTCCTGAGACAGAATGATTGAACTTTGCAGTTCACATCAAACTGTTTCTGTCCCTCTGTTCTCTCTTTTCTTTCCCTTCATGTCGTCTCAATTCTATCTCACCTTATTGTAACCTCAATTGTATTTCTGCACAGGGAAGATTTACTGCTGGCCATTACTCTGCTTCTGTAAAGTTCAATACGCTGCAACACCTCTGAAATTCAAACACAACTTAAGAAAATGATTTAATAGTAGTCATTCCTGCTTTAAAAAGCAGCTGGAGACTGAATAGTCTACAAGGAACTGAATGAGTCCTTCAACTACATCAATCAATGACCTATGAGCTATGAGTATCTCTCTCAAACGTTGTGTACAACTATTTAAACTAAGCATAGACTAAATTGAAGCACACAGTCCTTTTCAAGTTTATTTGGAACATTTTCACTTCATAAAAGAAATCTGACAACATTTCCAAAACTGCTGAAAGATCAGTAACAGCCCAGTCGGCCGTGAGTACTCGCCCATTCTGGCTTAAGGAGGGTTTGTGTTTGTGTGCTATTATACAGCCCAGTTGAAAAGTAAGTGCCTACGGAGTAATGAAGAAGGAGGTGTCCTTTATTATTAGGTGTCCAGGGATCCAGAAGTAAACGTTGTATTTAGACAATGTTAGGCGGCCGGCTGTTGGAGCATTTCTAATACTTGGATGTGCATGAAACTCTTCTGGTTGAATCATCAGTAAAAACCACAATGTGCTGGTTGAGATACAAGATGCACTGTACATTCAGTAGCTTGAATCAATTCATTTTCAGTTTCTTGGTCAATTTTAGATGAGATCAGCCACAATGGTCTCTGACTGGCATCTCCTGCGCTGATGCTTGTGGGTACTGAATTTTTAGCCAAGCTAGCAGCCTGGCTCTAGGGATGGCAATGTTGGTCTGTTGGCCAGTCCACCACTTTGCTCAAGACTGAAATATCTCAATGACTATTGGATGGATTGCCATGAAATTTGGTGCTGATATCCATATCCACCTTAGAATTAATTCTAAAGACTTTGGCAGTTCATTGAATTTTGCTGTAGTGCAACCATGAGGTTAACATTTCAGGATATGAGTTAAATGTCTCAATAACTATGGATAAAATGCTGTGAAATTTGGCACAGACATTCATGTTATCCTCAGGATGAACTGTCATCATCAGGCCAAAATTTCAATTCATACAATACTTACAAAACTGCTAAATTAATGACATTCCCATCAGCCTCAGATATAGTGTTTGTTTAGTGTTAATTAACAAAAGTATATCATGCTGAAACCCTAAACTAAGTGAACATGGTAAACATTATACCTGCTAAACATCAGTATTGTCGTTGTGAGCATGTTAGCATGCTGATGTTAGCAGTTAGCTCAAGTACAGCCTTGCAGAGCTGCTAGCATGGCCGTACACTCTTAGCCTTGCTTAGATTTCTTCAATATATTAAGCTGATTGAAAAAACATGATTTCTCAGGAATAAACTTGAAACATTACTGCCGAAATTACATAAAATTAGACTCCTGTGTTTCTGGGAGTAATGTGAATTTACAGTGAGAAAGCTAATAGTGCTCCATCCACTAATATGTAGCTACCCTACTGAACCATCCTTGTGAATATTTAAAAACGCTTATTCAAGACCAGATAGACAGTGAGAGACATGGAAAGAGAGTGACAGACATAGACATAGACATAGGACAGGAAAAGAACATTGAATGGAGGCCTCTGGGATCCATCCCCACACTTGGCTTTTACAATAGACAGCACCTATACACACACGCACACACACTTGTGACAGAGTTATGATTTAACACAGTGTCCCGAGCACTGCTGCAGTGGTTATGTAACTATCAAGCCTTTTGCCACCAGCCTCCTGGTGACAGCGTGGTGAAGACAGGGGGGAAAACACGGCAGGGGGAGGGTAAAGAGAGACGGACAGGAAAGGCAGAGCAGAACAGAGGAGGGGGAGACAGACATATTGTGATGGGCAGTGATGAAGGAATGAACCGCAGACATGCAGCAGTGGCTGTGAGATGGAGCAGAGAGGATGGAGGCGCTGGTTCCAGTCCAGTTTTTCCTGATGTCCAGGCAGACAGAGGGAGCAGAGGAAGCAGAGGAAGGGGGGGGGGGAGTAGAGGAGTAAGGCAATAGTCAATCTGGGAATGTAGCTCTTCAAACACACCAGCTTTCCGCCTTCTTGTCGTTTAGCTGCTTGATGCTGCACTGAATACTGATGGGCTGCCTTCAAACACACTGCCTGTATGTGTGTGTGTGTGTGTGTGTGTGTGTGTGTGTGTGTGTGAATATCCGAGACGTGTGGAGAGTGGGAGGTGGAGTTACTGAAGAGGAGTGTGTGCTACAGATTATTTTAACTAAAAATGGATATACATATCTCAAAATATATAAAACTAAATAAACTAATATTTTAGTTTATTGTGTAGCATCCTCTGATTCACTTTTGAAGGTCAATTTTACACATGCAACAGTTAAATTTTCATAGTGAGTTAGAAAACCATTTGGAGACTTGATTGTTCTGATGATAAAAATGTAATCTGTTGCTTTTGTTGCTCTAGGTGGCTGCCATCAAGGTTTCTTCCCTTTAAAGGGGAGTTACTCCTTGCTGCTGTCACCAGGTGCTTGCTCACAGGGCAATGAGGTCTCTGTAAACTAAAGAGTACAATCTAGGGCTGCTCTATGTGAAAAATACCCTGAGATAACTTCTGCTGTGATTTGGCACTATATAAATAAAATTGACTCAAGCAAGCAACAACCCCGGTTTACCCAGTGATACTGAGACTATAATCTGGGTCTAAACTGTAATCATCTTACATCCCTATTTATACACATCTCTAATACCCAGAGGCCATTCAGGCAGTGTAAGTGACTGATTCGATTGTGTGTCCAGTGACAGAGCTGGAGACTTAAGTGTGGAGTCATGAGACTCAAATCAGACTTGAGTCACAAAAACTAGGACTTGGACTTGACTTGGACCTACCTATTATGAAAGTCAAATCACTAATGACTTGACATGACTCAGAGCTTCAAAGCAAAAATTCAAGACTTACGACTCAAAGCCTGATTAGATTTGACCCAACAAACTGCAGAAACCAATAGCTCATTAAAGTGACATTCAAATCATACTTCAACTTCTCCCTTCCTGTAGTATTTAAAGCAGTCTTGACAACAGACATTTCCAATTTGGCTTTGGAGAGTAAAGGATGGATATGCCTAATCATGAGCCAAACAAATACTTGTTAAATAAGGGAGGAAAGGAAATAAATAAGCCTGGTGAAAATGCTTCCAAAGTATTGACTAACCAGCCTGAAGGCATAAACAAGCCAATGAGCTTTGGAGACCTCCCCAGCTGGCACCAGGAAGAGGCAGGTTTCAACTATAAATCTGACTTTAAGAAATTAGAATTTCACTATCCTACTTTCCAGTTTTTATAGGCCATGCAGCAGAGTGTGGCTGATGAACTAAATAAAATAAGCTGTTTTATGCTATTATTCATTTTTACACATTTTCAGGGACATTGTTACTCATTCTAACACACACACCCTTTCTCCTTTTAATCAACAGATTGCTTTTGTAAATACTGCAGAGTAATACAGATGCTCTTTTGCCCATATATTGTACAGAGAAAAGTGTATTATGATGGGAAATAGTGGGCATGAAAAGCATTCACTGACCTCTAATATCTGTCATGATTTGTTACTTGCCCTGAAAGAATTACAACTGGATGAATAGAGACTTTGAACTGACAAATATCTCTAAAACAACTCTGCCCAGTGATGACAGAAGTGTAGGTCATCTAAAAAAACATTTTCCTGATTATTATATACTGCCATGTTGATATGGAAATGTGGAATAAAACGGGTACATTTTGCCCCACAATAAATATTTAAAAACTGAAAATGCTGTGATCTAATGAGCCATTTAATGGTTAAATGATTATCAAAAGTATTAAAAGAAAAGAGGTATTTCTGCTAACCAAAGATGGCAAAAGTGTAGTCATGGAGAGAGGTGATGTGGTTTTGATTTGATTTTTGGAAACCTGAGAATAAAGCACAAAATAAAGATTGGCCTATCATTATTGCTGATCATTCTTTGTTTACCTATAAACACTCTCAAGCTCTATTTTTCTGACCCAGCTTACCCTCCCAGTCCAAACTGCACAGGATCCCTGGAGAAGCCTTTAATGAACTGGGCCATCATGTTCTGATGAGCCTTCTTTCATATACAAAACAACAGTCTGTGCTCATCACACAGCTGCTTAACCTCCCTCCTGCAGCCAGGTTCTGTCATAATGCACACAAAACAAAGAGATCAAACAAGGAAATCAATAATTACTCCTGACTGAGTCATCATTCTTTCCGGTGAGACAGCGGGGGGTACTCTTAGGGAGGTGATAAAAGGAAATTCTGAGATAATCTCTCCTAAAAACAAAAATTTAAAGATTAGTAAGAGACTCAAAATGCTACTGTTACCCATAGAGACTACAGATCAGTGGTTATGATCCACTGGAGTAGCCACAAAGCTGAAATGCAACCCAACGGTGTAATCCTATATGCAATCATGCAGCACAAGCTCATGCACAGAGTAGACTAATGAAGAACAATCCAATATATAAGTCTCAAATAAGCAAACAAAAAAAAAACCCTGTCCTCCAGTTAGCCCACTGCCAGACTGGGACACCTTCATGAAATATTAACACCATTGACAAAGAGCTATTAATTACCTCAAGTGTTGCGTCTATTGTTATACAAACCCTGATAAAGTGCTTGGCTCTGTGCTCATGTCTAGTATTGTCCCTGGCATCACTACACAACTTCAGACTAAGCAAAGATCAAACAGACAGCACAAACAGTGACAACTTACCTTCTCCACCAATGGGAGGTCAGGTTTCCATAAACCTTAGAGAGAGCTGTTGGTCCCCTGCAGGAGATCACCTGCAGACAGACAGACAGACAGACAGACAGACACACACACACACACACACACACAAAACACAACGAGATGTAGGGGTCAGTCCTTTCATCATTTAGCAAGTTTAAGTGCTGCTAAATTGCTCTTAATGGGAGTAAAAATGGAAATCAGCACAACACGTTTGAAACAATGTGTCAAAACAACAATTATCTCTCCAGAGGCAATTAAGATTCTGATTCAATTATGGATTAAAGAGGATCTAAACAGATGGGATGTGCTGCCCCTGTCACTTTTTGGCAGGATAGAGTCAGTGAGAATGAATATTTTATCAAGACTACTTTTCTTCTTTCAATCCCCTCCTGTCCTAGTACCACAATCCAATTTAAGTTGTTAGAAAAACGAATATCAAAATTTATCTGGTAAAATAGGAGACTTAGGAGAGAGAATCCAGTTGAAAATATCAATGTCAACAAAAGAGAAAGGAGGTCTGGGTTTACCCAACCGAAAACTGGTGGCCCAGCTGTCAAGGATTTAGAGACTGGATGGGTTTATATCGAACAAAATTCCTTACCAGGAATATCACTATCTACTGTTCCACTTCTTAGTCAACAGTCTCGGGAAAACATAAAATGAATAATTTATGGATCAAACACACATTGAAGGTCTGGACTTCAGCCCAAAAGCAACTAAAGAGAGCTATAGCTCTGTCATGGGCCATGACCATAGTATCCATGTGTGATAATGCTTATAAAAGATGGGCTGAGAGTCAGCTGAATACAATTAACCAACTGTTTGATGGGAATATATTTAAATCTTTTTCATAACTCCAAGACAGATTTGCCTTACCCTCTAGTGAGCTATATACATATCTATAAATTAGACACTATTTGACAAAAAATACATACTGGGATAATATTAAAAGAGAACCAACCAATATAGAAACCCATTTTGTACATCTGTTTGAACATCGTGCATCAACAAAAAAACAAATATCACATATTTACAAAAAGCTAATGCTAGACACGTAAGATAACACTCTACATATCAAAGGACAATGGGAACTGCAGCTGAATACAATAGTGGATGATGATGCCTGGGAAAACATATGTTCCAGATGTAACGGGAGGGGGGTTGGGAGACAGCTATGGAAAAATTTGATTCGGTTAAGGTTAAAATGAGGTTCTTTAGGACCCCGCTGTGTCTTTAAAAACAATTCTACCAACAAATTCTGGAGAAACTATGGTATGGTTGGTGACCATACTCATATGTTTTTGGACTGCCCAAAAAAACAGACATTTTGGAAAAACATCAAAGAAGAAATGGAGAAAATTCTGGAGACAGACATTCCCCTGAATATTGTTCTTATTGGAAGTATCACCTGAGCACATATTTACCACAGACTAGTGTTATATACTTCATATTTTGTTGATGGTTGCAAGACAATTAATTACTATTGATTGGATAAAGCCTAACCCTTTCACAATAGTTCATCAGCTAAAAAAAGTCAAACATCTTTACATGATGGAACACATGAATGCCCAGCTACAACTAAAACTGCCTATTTTTAAAAGGAGATGGAGATGGATATATATATACGTAGATGTGTGTGTTCTGTCCCTGTACGGTCTTATTTCATCGGTATATGCATGTATGTCAAGTTAAGCCCAATCTCAAGGTGATTTTGTTTTGTAATGTTAATTGACTGTTAATGTGTGTTAATGGCGATAAAGTTATCACATTCAATGTGAGACTAGTAAACTCTGCTGCTGTGAGAAGTAAAAGATTTAAGTTGTATAGAATAAGTGGCAAGAATGATAAACTGTTCAAATACAGTAACATGTAATTATGTGGTGTGGCCTAAATGGAGTGAAAAAATAATGATTTCAGGGTGAGTTTGGCAAGAATCTTTGAATTTTTTAACAATATGTGGCTGCAGACAAAATACTACATTGAGATAAGATAAGCAGTCTGCAAACTGCTTATTAAAATGATGTTTATTTCCAGAATTTTAAAAGTGTAACCAGTGACACATACCACATTTTAACGGTATGCAGCCCACGCAGAGCACAAAATTCAACACATACTGCTCACCCACACCACAAAAAAACAATAAACAGCAATATAGCTAGTATGAGAGAAGGGGGATCGATTAGGTATAGCTGATAATATACAGTATGTACTCTAATACAACAACACCATAAGTATTGAATTAACAATTCTTTGTCTTACCAAAACTACAAATAATAAACTTCAAAAAGCTATTTACTGCACAGTTGTTGTATTGGGTTTTACTATATTGGACATATTGATCATCTGCTCAAGATAAAAATGTGACAAAAAATCTATTTTTTCAATATGTGATACTCAGTTCAGTTTTATAGTTAGGTTTAAAGCTCAAAATTGGTGTGAAAATGCAATCATCACTCCACTTCTGTTTCTTGAAACATCACATAAAAGCTAATATTTTCCCTTGATTTACTCCTTGCATACATAACTACACCATGTAATTTAGTCTAATTTAGACAGACCGCAACCCCCTGATACCATGATTGTTTTAGACGTGTTTAATGCACTTGTGCTGGGATCATTAAATGAATCATAGTGCTCTTTTTCTGCATCTACCATTCCATTGCTGGTTTAAACACTGAATTTACATGATATAAATATAAAGGAAAGGACTCTACAATGTAAATATCTATAATTTGATACACGTTGAAACACCTGAACTGTAGCATTTTGATCACTGATTAATCATTGTTTCCAGAGTCTGAAATGTGAGGTTTTGCTGCTTTTCTCTGTTTTATTTCATTGTAAATTGAATATATTTGGGTTTCGGACTGTTGGGAGGAAATAATAAGCGGTTTGCAGACATCACCTCATGCTTTGGGAAAATCTGATGGGCATTTTTTTTTACAATTTAGCCCAACAAATGATCGACAGATAAATCAGTAATGAAAGCAAGCTCAATCCCAAGCTTCAACATTATGTTTATATCATCATACGGCCATCTTGTCTTGCCTTTAATACAGTACCTACATATTCAGAATGTTAATGAGGCTGTAATGAGTTCAATTCAGCTTAATCTGTCTTTGAAAGCGTAACGTACCTGATAGAAGTCTGGCTACCTGTCATTCTCTTTTCTGCATTTCCATTTGAATGAGTCTGTGTTTTTAGTCATGGTGCAGTATGTTCCCCTGCTCTCGCCCTATGAACAGCACAAGCAGTTTAGATAATGGATGGACTGAATCTCAGGCAGAAACATGATGGAGCAGCACACCCATCAAAATGAAGCAACCTGACATACGAGCACCATCTGACAGCTATACGACCACATCCAACTGATTCTGGCACATATTTATGTTAAAATGCTGAGTCATGGTCAGTTTATGCCGCTGGTGTTTTTCATCTATGACTGTTCATATTTCTTAAGTACACATAGATCAGCAGTCTCCTAATGAAGAAATCCCGGCAAGCAAGGACTGTCAATCATTTAACAGCTTGCTGCAGTTTCTGATACACGTCAAACAATTAGTCGATCAACAGAAAATGTATTATTAATTAATCATTGTTTAGATAAATAACATTTGATTTGATATGAAAACTTGACAAAAATCCTCTGGATCCTGCCTCTCAAATATGAATATTAACTCGTTTTCTTTGCATTTATAACAATAAATGCAATATCTTTGGGTTTTAGACTGTTCACAGACAAAACAACACATTTGAAGACATCATCTTGCTCTGGGAAATTGAAATGGACAATTTACAGACCAATTAACTGATGAATTGAGAAAATAATCAACAGGTGAATCGATAATGCAACCAAACATTTGTTGCAGCCCTTTGTGACATGCATATACATACCATGATGACCTGCTTTACTAGAGACATGCTGTCCAGTCGAGAAGCCAACAGAATATCTTTGGGTCTCTCTCTAGAGGGAACACACCCTCTAGTGTTCAAAGCAATGACCTGAAACCGCTGCAAGGTGCATTCAATGAACTGGCACCAAACAATGCATAGACAAAACCCATTGACGCTGACATTTAACCATTCACACAGGTATTGATCCAAAATCCTGGGCATGATTCAGACCCTCGATTAGCTCGCTGGGACTCCATTTTGAATTGCCAATAAGATCCTGACACATACTGACTCAGGTTGAGACACTGCTACATACTGAATGATTCACAGTGAGCAAACACTGACATGTTGTGGTGACACTGCAAGAAAGGCACCACGTAACACGAATGTCTTCATACTGTTCTGCAAAAAGAGACACATGTTGTACGAGCAGCAAACTAAATCTACTGACTTGCAGATAAACTTACAGTAAAGCAAATTCCTTATTAATGTTAAATTGCTCCCATTCGGTGCATATTACATTTAGTCACTTGATTTTTCCATCAATATTTAAGTAAATAGAACATTAATAACATATTACCTTCATTTATTTCTCTGGCTTTTAGCGTAAAATCATTGAAACGGGTTTCGAAAAACAAAATGAGATTCTTGTGGTGTGAAAGTCGCTGTGGAGGCTTTTGATCATCCCCAATGTCATAAATCTTCCACCAAGGATAGAGTCTTTCCCTGCGTGTGTTCTCCGCACTGAGAGAAATGAGACACTCAGGCTGCCCTTCAGACTCTCTGTTCTTACATTGCCTCTTTTTTCACACCTTGTCAGACACCACTATCTCCTCTTTCAACAGAACAACAGCAGCCTTTAACCCTTTCATAATCGAGCACATTAAATAAGTTTTGTTTTTTTAAAAAAAAACAACACTATTTCACACATTGTCCTCTCTCCCTCACACATGATGTCTCAGCATCATCCACAAACACCAAAGACTGCCAACAACACAAAGGTCACCAACATGAGCAAGCAAAACATTCCTCCATGTGAGAGATACTGAGAGAGACACATGAAAGAAACTGATCTAACACAAACATATTTTGGACTATTTGGATGCAGGTTTACATCTAAAAAGTGATTTTCTCATATTCTGCACCAGTCCCTCTATTAACCTTCACTCTTATGCATTGTAATGAATTATAGAAACCAAGTATGTGCGACCCAGGTAAAGGAAAATCTCATTAAAAACAAATCATTGTTGTGCATTCTGTTAAATTATGTTAAGTAAAGTTAATCATAGTTTTAATTGGCATGTAATGTGATCAGTTTTATCCTTCACTCCTCGTCCTCTTCCGTTACAACAAAGCAACCCTCACTTGCTAGAAGCACTGCACCTGTTTTAGATATCTCACATTAAACAGGGGAACAAACAACCAAATGACAATAGCGTGATCGGCAATGCTTTCCACAAATCCCAAGCTCCTGTTAATCCTTTGTCAGTTATTATGGACATGGCCGAAAAGAAAACAAATTGAAGAGGAGTTGGATTAAAAACTACATAAAACCATTTAGCAAACCTTCCCAAAACTATTACATTTTCACCTCCTGAATCACGTTTAAGCTTGCTGTCCACTATCAGTATGTTCCCTATGGTAAGTTTGTGTCACAACTATTCTATTAATGGTTCAAGATAACCACAGATCAAGCCAGTGGTTGCATGAGTGCGAATCATGATTAAATTCTGATAACAAAACCCCTGAACAGGAAGATGCTGCCTCACCGCAATCAAAAACATAAGTCAAGCATGGAAACGCAAAATGAGCAGTACCGCAGACATACTGTAAGCACTGCAGGAAGTGAGAGAGGACATATTTGTGGCTTCAGAGATTAAACAGTCAGCCACAGAGGGAGAGGAAGAATGGTTTATGACTTAATTAATAGCCCTATGCCTCTCAAAGAAACTGACAAGCACATACACGCACAGACTTGAGTGCACATACTGAGGTATGATTATCAGAAATATAACATCTGCTTTGTGACAAGGCCTGTGAGACTTACTACTAGGGCGACATATTGTTTTTAGATACTACTGGCAATATAATATCTAGTTTCTTACCAACGCAATCCTTTTTTCAATATCTAGCTTTGAGAGCTACAGACATATTTTACTACAAAGCTCTTTTCTTTCATTCAATAAAAGCCTCTCAAACCTTTCAAATGTTGCAGGTTGTCTAAACACAAGCAGCTACACAGATTATTTGAGCTAACATAATCATCTAAAATCTGATTCATATCAGGAACTCTCTCATCAAAGAATAAAATAGATGAGATTACAAATCAGTCCAGACATTCAATGGCAGATTTTGGTACTTGACAGTTTTCACTACTGGGTGCTACGGACACATTTCAGTCAGTGCTTAAAAAAAGTAAGAGGTTTGATACCCAGCTTTACTTATAGGCCAAATTTAAGCCCAAATTCTAGAGATCAGTGATTCCCTACATGGGGGCAAATCATGAGTAGAACTACCAACTATTTTGATAATTGAATAATGATTTTGAGCCATTATTTAGGAAGAAATGCCCAAATTCACTTGTTTCAGCTTCTAAAATGTGAATATTTTCTGGTTTCTTTAGTCTTCTATGATAGTAAACTGAATATCTTTTGGTTGTGGACTGTTAGTCGGGAACATTATAGGATGCATCTTGAGCTTTGGCAAACAGTGATTAAAATTTTTCACCATTTTAAGACATTTTACAGACCAAATGACTCGTCGATTAGTCAAGAAAATAATCGACAGATTTAGTGATAATGAAAATTTTCATTTGTTGTGGCCCTAATTGTAAGATAAAAGGAACAGACCTCAATGTTTAGCTTTTTTTCTTATGAAAAAAGCTTAACAAGGAAAAATCACTCTTGTCCACACTAAGACCATAACCTTTGATGAAAGGTCACAACAACAAATTGCTTTATTTTAAGCCATCATAAGCCAATAGATAGATAGATAGATAGATAGATAGATAGATAGATAGATAGATAGATAGAAAACAGAGGTTATACAGAACTTGGAAAATATGACATTTTGCTAAAATTTTGAAGTTTCTGGTGATACACTTTTTAAACCTGGCTCCGCAGTGAAGAGTGAGGAGTCCGCTAATAAATAGCAAGTACTCTTTAACTCCCCTTTCCGCAATACAATTGGATTACCCCCCCTGACAGTATCATCATCTCTTCCCTGCAGCCTCATGTCAGGCTCTCTTGGGGGCACCTTGGCTGCTGACAGACATACACTCCAGCAAACAGTGAATTCAGCACCGCGGACAGCTCCACAACAAGCTGAGGCGGACACCAGCGAGCTGTCTGTCATCTGCAACGTCACCATTACTCAGAAAAAAACAAAAAACAAACAAAAAAAACCCATAATAGCCCTTTAATCAGCTATGCATTCTCTGTGGAGACTAGCTGTTTGCTTTTTTAGGCTCGGCTGGATGTTTTGATAGAAGATGTGACCTGCAGGGTTCAGAGAAGTGACGCCCCAGCTACCATTAACCAGCCCCTGAAAACACAGCATCATCATCATCATAGCGTCAGATAACATCTCTGCTGCTAAACCCATAAATGTGGCCACCACATACTTTAGTCAGCTGTTAAGCCCGGATGCATTTCAGCTCGGGAGCAGATTTGATGAATGATTAAAAGACCACATGCACCTAATCCCATGTAGAAATCAGGATGCTCCTCCTCTGTGGTGCTGTTGGTTTGTCAGAGAAAAACAATGACGCTAGAGATGGCTCCTCAACTGTGCTGTGACAACCAATTACATAACGTCAGAGCGGAGTGCTCTCATTAACATTCCCGTCCATTTCACCAACAAACCCTCAAATATAACACAAGGCGATCACTGACTACTACTCGATGTATTTGTACCGATTAAACCAACCATATAGATAAAGTAGAGATGATTACGACATCTTTGATCGACGTAGTTCATATATCCTAGTCTTGTTTACCCATTTGGCGCATGGAAAGGAACATAAAATGGCAATCCATTCCCAGCTTGGCCACCGTGTACTACTATTGTGTACTTAATATGGCAACAGTCTAAGATATCATATTGACATTTTCTGTGCTGATCTTTCTGCAGACTAGATCATATTTATGCAGATAAATACATAGCATTGCTCATACAATTTGGTCACGGAGGTCAAATTTGTTCATCCTGACAATTCGAAGGGCAAAAGAAACGGCTGCATAGTAAAAACAACAACCTACATCATCCTATAATTTGACAGGAAGTAAAGAAATTAAACAGGCTGTGCAAAACCAAACTAAACGACTCAATAATATTGTTTTACTGGCGAGCAAAGCCTGCAGTAGTAATCCAAGATGATGCAAGATGGTCCTCTTCACCCTTGGCGAATGTACCCCATATAAAATGACGCATGCATAATTCACAATTGCTAAAGCTGTAGTATTGCATATGAATCTGTAGTACTTAGTCGGTATCGTAACAGAGAGGTGAAGACATATTCTCCAAACGATGGGAGATGATGCGAGATTCCTTTATCCCTGCGTCGCCCTTTGCTAAAAGGATGCTCAGCTTCTCTTCCCAGTGAAGCAATGTGCATCAACAAGGAACAGAAGACACACAGACTGACTTACCAGATATGCTGCTGCTGCTGCTGCTGCTGCTGCTGAGGTGCACTGCTACCCAATAGCCTTTGCTGGGAATTATTCAGTATTTCCCCTTGCAGTGACAGAAGGTGACCCTGCGTTCTCTGCAAGACTCTGCATCCAATAGATCACGATGCACGCAGCAAGGGGGAGCTCCACAGCACAGGCGCGCGTCGGGGGGGTGGCCCAGCGTTTTCCTTTCAATGGACGACAGAAATAGTCTGCAAGGGAAAAAGAAAGAACTACTGCAAACGTTACTTTTTAAACCACACTCACAATATTAAGCACTAGAGCCAGGTGTATCAGGTGAATCAGCATCTGCAGGTGGGACTGAGTCATTTTAACGTTTCATGAGCATGAATAAAAAAGTTTTGTGTGGATCACATTTGTGTCTAGTTGAAAACAAAATTAATCATTTTACCTAATAGTACATTTCTAAAATAATATGTGAGTTTCAATAATGGGGAGAGCCCCAAATGTGACTTCCACTTTCAAGCCAATAGGAGAGCTGCTGGTGAAAGGGGGCGTCACCTCTGTTCTTGTCAATCACGCCCACATTGCACTACACTGCAGGGGAGGGAGATGGAGTGTTTTTGTCCTTTAGCTGACTAACAGGCCTTTTGAATATCCATACACCGTTTCAAGTACATAAGGAAGGTCTATTCCATTATACCTGCTGATTTGTGCACAATTCTTACATTTTGCACTAAAGTGATCTCTCAGTGAGCATTATCTGACAGTAAAATGCTGCATACAGTCAGTCCATGGGCTAAAACCTGAACAGTACTGACCAAGCAACACACATATGAGTGAAGACTTAGGACGATATTATCAGACACACTTTAGGGGACGTGTAGCGAGGTCAAAGAAGAATATAGTGCTGAAATCTTGTAAGCTGTACTTGAATTTCACTGATACTAAAATGACAAAATCTAAAGTCTACCCTCTTTGAAACAAGCACATAAGATAACATTTAGAGCTCCTGAATTAATCATATATGTTTTTGTTTTTTCTCTTTATTGACACATGAACATTCTTATTTTTATTTGCAAATTTCATGTCTGAAGTTTTGAGCACAGAGCACGTCCTCACAGAGCAGGCTCTTTCTATTATACTTCCTGTTTTTCGTGCACTCTGTATTAATGGACAAACCATGAGATACGACACCATCTGCATTCAGCCCATATGGATATGTGCAATGACAATGCTTGTGAAATTTCAGCTGGCTGTAGACAAACAGATAAAATGTACTAATTATTGAGCTTCCAATGAAAGAAATGAAAACGCTGAAGTTAGGTTTCACATATTTTTCTTAAATCAGGTGGAAAGAATATTTTTGGAGAGCAGGTCCTTTCAGCTCTCAGTGGAGCAAAGCGCCCTGCCAAAGCTGCTCAGCATCTAATACAAACAGGGTGAAGAGAAGAAGTGTTTGGTCTGTGGAGACAAGGAGCAAATAGCCTACCTTAAAGCCGATTAAGCTGGTTTTGTTAGTCCGACACTGACTTTATGTGTTATATCATATGTATTAATGATATAATGAAAGTGCCATCAATACAGAATGGTTATGAGATCACTCCAGTCACAGACTATTGCACAACTCTTCATTATCAGTTGAGCTTGAGTGCTTTGTTGCACTGTCACACATGTGCAGGCTCTCTTTTTATTCATGAATGCACAAATGCTCAGGAACAGTCTCCACCGCATGCATAAATGTGACACTTAAACCAAACAAAAGATCAAATATTCATATACAAACGATGTAATCCTAATCTATATTGAAGTCTTACCACTAATAACAGTCCCTTTCAGAAATGAAGACTGACAACATGAAATCTTAGGAGGCTTTCTCTTCCCTTCCTTCCTTTCTGCTTTGAGAAAACATTGCAACCCCATTGCTTCCTTCTTTGTGATGTGTTGTGATTATAATGTATACTTTTGGGGTAAACTGAAATTTCTTGGATGGAATTATATTTTTCGTGTTTATAAAATGTATCAAACCTTAGAAAAACGAAAGCGCTTTGAGGAATGCTGCAGTCATATTAGTGTCCTTTGTGTCTGGTCTATTGCTTATTTTGGTTTATGATTAACCTTAACCGACAGACATCATTCATTAACATTGAAGGATACCAACTGAAGTCAGTTTTAACAGAGTATCCTGTATTTATATGGAAATTACAACTTTTACCATTAATAACGTGCTCTTCTTTTTTAATTCACATGTGTTTAGTGACATCTAGTGGCAAAAGACTGACAGTGCCATAACTGTTACTGAACTTGCTATAAAGTGATGCAATTATGACATTAATTTTTCTCTTATTCTTATTATATGGTAAAAGTTGTTTTGTATGTAACATATTACATATACAAACATTTTAACCATTCAAACATTTCGATTCAGGCAAGTATCACTTATCTCCAATTAAATGTCAGTTCTTCGTTCATTTTTAAAATAAGATGGCCATTATCAAATAATGTTGTCAAAACAGAAACACATATGGCCATATTCTAATGTTGCAATATGCAAATACTACTATAATCGTTTTTGTCATTTTTAAATGCCAAAAATTTCCTGGTTACAGCTTCTCAACTGTGGGGGCACATTCATGTTTGTAATGATTAAAGAGAGATGATTAAATTGTGGGCGAATGCTTCACATCTGTATGTCATCCTCTCCGCAATAAACTCATTTCAGTAAGAGACACTTGCGTCAAGGAATGACCATTTATAGGAAATGGCTGTACAATTAGATTTTGACTCTGCTGTTTAGGGAGCTCTCAAAGAATCTGAGCATGGAGGAGGATTCTCCTTAGAGAGCTAATCCCCCTAATAAACATACATGAGCATTAATCATCATGAAATCTTTAAATTAAATATCACATGAGGGGGTGGTTGGGATGGTGGAGGAGCTGCAGCAGCAAACTTCGCCGGCAAGAGCACAATGAGCAGAGTGAACTGTGACAGTGTCAGTTAAACATGTCAGAGGTGTACACCTGCATGAATGTGATTGGATGTTACCAGCCACGCAGCTGTGGATGAGTCAGTGATTGTGAAGCAAATTAAAAACAGTTGAGGCCAATCAGCTGAAACAAGAATGACTGCAGTGCTCTCTCTTACCTAACGCTGTGCTCCATACAATCACAAAACCATTATACATCAATCAATGAAGGCTAAATTGTCATCTTTATTGCTGTTTGTTAATTAATTTCTTCTACAGAGCCTTCAGATCCATATCAGAAATGTGGTGTAAAGTTGTCACAAACTGTTCAGTATTTTGTTTCTGTCATTTGAACATGGTGATAGTGAGAACTTGCTCAAACATACACGGTAGTGCCTGACCAACACATACATAGATACATTGAAGATATATCTGTATTGGTGTATATGTCAGCTAATACACAACCATGAATAAGGCTGCAACTAATGAGTATTTTATTATCGATTAATCTGACAATTATTTTCTTGATGAATTCTTATGGTGAAATAGTGAAAAATGCCAGTTATAATTTGCCCAAGGTTACATCTTCAAATGTCTTGTTTTGTCTGATCAACAGTCCAAAATCCAAAGATATTCAGTTCACTGTCATGTATGACACAAAAAATCTTAAAATCCTCACATTTGAAAAACTGCAACCAGCAAATGTTGGGGATTTTCCCCTAAAAATGTTAAGCAAAATAGCTGCAGATTAATTTTCTGTTATTTGACTAATCGATTATTCAGCCAATTGTTGCAGCTCTAATGCAGAAATGCCAAAGATATGTTTCAAACCAGCGTCACCATCCTATGTTTGTCCATAAGAGATTAGTGACAAGGTTCATTTTCCATGGTAAAATGTCTTGTCAAGTGAATTTCTTGGTTATCAAAAAAACTAAAACAATTTAAGGAAACTGTATCAAAAATGCTTATGGGTTGTGTAAAAAAAAATAGAATAAAATGTTATAATATTAGATGATATATCATTATCAGATTTTTTTAAACTTTCAAATATCAATATTGGTTACAGGCCTAAAAAAACCTATTCCGGTCAGGCTATAATACATACAATAGGCTGTTTTAGAGGATTTTCATGATTTCAGATTAGCTGAAAAGAGTAAAGAGGAAAAGATGAAAGTAAGGAATGGAGGGATGCAAATACAATGGAAAGTGAAAAGATATATCTTGAGTGTATGTCATATTTTGTATGTAAAATCCTACCTGTAAAGTAATTACAGCCATCAGGTGGAGGAAAAAGAGCAGATGTCACTCTGAAATGCAGTACAGTTACCACTTTAAACAGTAGTTGTAATGTGACACATTTGAGGCCCATTGGAATCTGTACTGTTACGGCTCATATTATGACATCATGAAGTTCTAAAATATGCGCCACATCACAGAGTGTGAAAGATCTGCCATTCTACTCTTAACACAGCATTTTAAACAAAATCAACTGAAAGTCCAAACAACTGGACTGGATTGACAACTGAACAACATAAGATATTCCTTACGTGATACAGGTACAGCCATTTTTTTTTCTCTCTCTCTCTTTGTTATGGCAAAGAGGTCGAGCGTAACTTTAGATTACAACCATGTTTCAAGAAAAATATACAACATAGCATCTTATTGTACGTTTCTAATAAAGTATTTTAATAAGCAAGAAGTTGTGTGAGTAGGAACAACAGGAGGCTACTTGTAAAAGATTTCTATAATTTAAGTTATCTGACTTTTCTAAAGGTTGAGTGACAGTTCATCTCAAATCAAAACTGTCATCGAATAGAAGAGTTGAATTTGGTAAGCTAACATAATCATTATCTGGTGTTCTTTTGAAAATCTTTACTTATAAGGGTTTAATTATGTAGCCCTAATTTGTTGCAGTGTAATTATCTGTTAAACATGTTTACCTAAAGATTCTGGTGTAGGCTACATATTACATTAATATGCAAACTATGGCCATATTTGAAAAGAAAATGGGCCATATTCCTTAATTAGAAGCTAATGTGTGTATCAGTACACTAGCTGAGAATACACTGTGAATGAGCTATCACAAATTACACAGTCAAACTCTCCTTTCAGTGCTTTTTTTTTTTTCAAAAATGGCAAATGTAAAGGACACCTGCCTTAATACCCAACTAAACACCATGTTGGAGAACTACAAGGTGCAGAAAATTCTGGGACAGGGGCGCTATGGACATGTCCTCAAATGTTTAAATTGTGACACCGAAGAGACTGTGGCTGTGAAGCTCTTAAAAGACAAAAGGAAAGAGCTCAGTAAAATAAGGGAGGTGAGGTTTTCAATGATCACAGTTCATATTTTACTAAGAACAGTGCAGTGTCATCACAAAAAGGCTCTAAATGGCTCATAAACTGTTGATGACATAGCTGTTTCAAACTTTTAATTTATCCCCAGATCTTCATACTGGAAAAGCTCAGATGTTTGGACCCTGATAAGACTTGCATCGTGAGATGCCATGAATGGTTCCACAGGATGGACCACACCTTCATAGTGTTTGAAATGTTGGATATGAGCCTCCATGATTACATGAGCCAGAGAGAATGGGCCCCTATGCCTTTAGATGGCATAAGGACCGTCATCAAAGATGTAAGGATACAGTGCCAGATAGAAAGTAGAATTTGAAGCTCTATTTGTTTCCCACATTCTTTATATTCTGTGACTGACTTTACTTGCAGGTGGCCAAAGCATTAAAGGCCCTCAAGGGTTTCAGCCTGATCCATGCAGATTTGAAACTGGACAACATCATGCTGGTGGATCATAACAGACAGCCATTCAGGGTGAAGCTCATTGACTTTGGCTTGACTCTTAAAAGATCCGAAGCCAAACCAGGACTACATGTTCAGGCACTTTGGTATAGGTGAGACCTATAGAGTTGAATAGAGTTGGAGTTGCATTTGTATGGACGACTCAAATCTAAGACCATGATCAAACAGTTAATCAGAATACAAGTGGACTTACTGATCTTTTTGAAAAATATGAACATAATACTACCAGAGTTTTAGTCTAAGATTGGCCCCAAATCTTGGTTAAAATTATGAAGTAGTCAAATTTTACTGTCAATCACAGTGAACCCCAGTTTAGGCTTTACAGAAAGACCAATTAAAGAAACACCATGCAGGTTGTTGAACAGAGGCTAGCTTGAAAAGCTATACATGTAAGGGAAACTGTTGAACTCAGGGTTCCACATGCAAGATGCTGTGATACATTTGTACTGATGATGATGAGCATTGTTGTTTTGATATTTTGATGGGGATTTATGTCATGTCACAAATTGTATCTTCATGCTTTAAAATATGACAGGTTTTTTTTCATTTTGTGTGTTGTTGTTATTCCACTCTCAGGTCTCCAGAAGTTATTTTGGGAAGCCCATTTACTGAAGCCATCGACATTTGGTCTCTTGGCTTGCTGATGGCCTATATGCTCCTTGGCTATTTCCTTTTCCCTGGGAGACAGGAATACCATATGGTAAATACTATAGCTGCTTCATTTATACACCATTTTTAATATATGTAGTAATATATTTTTTACATGTAGTAATCATTTTTAATAATTTTGCTTAGAAGCAGCACCAAAAGAAGTGCTACAAGTCTACAGCCATGCTAGCAGCTCTGTGAGACTGTATAAAGTAGTCAAGAATTATGTTATGCCATGTTCTGTCTCCAGCTACGTTTCATGACTGACCTCCTGGGTGAACCTCCCAAGAGACTTCTGGATAAAGGGATATATACAGAGCTGTTCTACTACGGAAGTTGCATGTACGTTAGGTTCATACGCTGGACATTGAAGGTATAGTACTACTACCCTCTTAGACTTCACTGGCCAAACATGAATTATCTTCTATTAGATCATTTGTTGTTAGTATAAAAGACTTAACTGTACTGAAGAGATACCTCAAGTGGATTTTATGTTCTCTTAGACACCAGTGGAGTTTTTCACAGACACAGGCATCACACTGCTGGAAACCAGGAGACACAGATTCACCACTCTGGATGAGCTAAAAACAGTAAGTTGTCAAGTAGATGCTGCTTGCAGAGGATCAAGCCAAGTTTCAACTTGAGTCCTTCTTTGTGAGTCACATGTTAATGTCAATTAAACCTTTTTTTTCTCCAAATTTAGTTGACCTTGCACAAAGAAAACAGTGCAGAGGCTGTTGATAGGAGTGCTTGTGTTGAGCTGTTGAAGGTAATGCTTCAGATGGATCCCAGAAAAAGGACTACCCCACGTAAAATCCTAGCCCATCCATTCATAACAAGGAGCTACCTGAGCCCCAGCAACAGCTCTCAGTAAGTGTGTCTATATGAGTGGTGTGCTTGAGTCTGTATATTAGACCTACTTCTTGATACACAGGTTATCAGACAACTATCAGCATTGTAGATTATTATAGCTGGTTTAATGCATATAATGTGTCTTTTGAATATTAGCATAAAAGTGTAAATTTATCCTTTGGTAGCAATGAAACTGCAGCTGCTGAAAACAACAGGAGTCAAGGAGAAACAAACACTAAAGGCACTGCAGAGACAGAAGTTGATGACATGTACAGTAGGTGATGATTTCCCCTTTTCTACTGGATTGTGTGGTACAGAGGACACGTTTGTTGTATTATCACTTTGAAACAACATTTGCTCTCAATTCAGCACCCTTCTGTCTTTGAAGGGAATTGCTAAATGTATCTGAACAAGTATTTTTAGGGGACACTATTTGTCAACTGCATGCATCTTTATTCACCTGCACCTGTAGAACCTCTCCTATATGTGAACCCTCCCATGGATGTCCCACAAAGCTGCCGCCAAGTGTCACCATGGGTCTGCAAGTTAAGAAGACCACACAGAGGGATGGAGCCACCAAACAGAATGAAGCCATATGGTAGGATAATTTCCTCTGCTCATACCACTAACCACTAAGATGAGGCATAAAGAAAAGGTACATAACAATAAATGATTATGATCATACCTTATGTACACAAATACAAATACATAAACATTTGATGAGGCAATGCACTAATAGTGCTGCTCAGTATGACAGCAAGCATGATTTCACAGCTTACCTGAGCATAAATACTGGAAACAGAAAGTCAGCAAGCCTAGTGCTGTCCTAAGTTTAAAAAATGCCTCCCAAACACCTCTAAAGCTCACAAATTAACACAATATATCATACACAAAGACAAATGTAAAAACATAGGGGGAAAGGCAGTTACGTGTTGAACCTCTTTGATGCCAACACGGGTTTTGCTGTTGGTCTTCATAAAAGCACGATGGTAACAAACCCGGCAAGCTCACTGTGACAACAAGGCTTCCAGCATGTGATTCTGTCCCTAAGCCACCAATTATTGATTTTACATTTCTGTTTGATTAAAGAAACAAGACTGGATGTGTAAACAAGTCAACTTTAGAAAAATGTTGAACTATTCCTTTAACACAAACAGTGGTTTAGCTATAACAAGCATGAACTTAGCTAGCAAACCATTACATGCATAGAAACAAAATCTAACCTCCAGCTCACCGATAAAACATAACCAAAACAAACTAGAGTTTGTTGTGACTTTGAGATTAAAATGCTTACATGTAATGACAAATGTAAAGAGGTCACTCATATGAACCACTATCACCCAACTCTGTAGTCACTCTCAATAAAGCTACTTCTGATAGAACACAAAGTTGTAGCCATGACAGTAGACAATGTTTCAGATATGGATGTTGCTGCAAAGAAGCTACAAATTTGAAAACGTAGATGCTTCATACACACTTTCAACCCAGCAGCACAGAAGATCTATACAATCACCACAGTTTCAAGGTGGGCACCCAAGATTAATGTCAACAATTCAGTATCCGACCAAATGTGAAATATGGTCACAATCTCCCCTTCTGTTCCTGAGTTATGGTGTCAGTATAATTGCCAGAAAAGCGTTTTTGCAGAACATTATGATGTCACAGTGAAGTTGACCTTTTGGATATAAAATGTCATCACTTCATCATTTCATCCTATAAGACATTTGTGTGAAACTTTTTCATAATTAGCGTATGAATTCTTGAGTTATGGCTAAAAACGTGTTTTCTGAGGTCACAGTGACCTTGACCTTTGACAACCAAAATCTAATCAGTTCATCCTTGAGTCCAAGTGGACGTTTGTGCCAAATTTGAAGAAATTCCCTCAACTTGAAAACATAATGCCTCCAGCCATGGCTGATGCCGGCGTGGAGGTATAAAAAAGTGTAGAAGACTGAGCAGCTTTTTAGATTCTGTTCAGTAATTCAGTTGCTCTTCTAAAATGACTGAGCTATCCTATTTGAATCATTATCAAAACAGACAGGCTGGTGGTATTCATATGATCTTCGTGACTTTTCCCTGTAGTTCAGTCAGACTTTCAATTATTTGCATCTCATTAAGAACAAACAAAAAATCAAGTGTACATGTGCTGCAGGCTACATATTGTCACAACATGATAACAGCTTATAGCTGGACATTTTCAGCATTTAGAAAGAGCACAACTTTCTAAAAAACAGCTGCACTTTTTAGAGGAAATTTTGTTTTAGACACTCATCTTTGTATTTCACAACATTCCACAACATATATATGTGAGAAATAGCAGGTAGTAACACTCACCCAGACTATACCAGTAAGTGTGTTATTACAAGTAGTCAGAGATGAGTGATTCCTTCAGTGTCTCAGACTACTAATAGGCAGCAAAACCACATTAGACACGTACCAAATGTCTGTATGAGTAAAACCATTCATGACAGTGACCCTCCCAAAAGCCCTTAGTCATTCTGGTTTGATTTTTGCACTATGTGCGTCCAGATCCCAAGATGACGTTTGGAAACTTGTCTATTACTACTTCAAAATTCATAGTGGTGCTATTAAAATAGGTAGCAGTGGTTTGAACACATGTTCAATAGACCCGATTCGTGTCCTTAAAAAGATAATGTCACATGTCTCTTTTGATCTTGTATGGATCAACAATAACCCCGTATGTATGTGTGTTTGTGTAGTTTCCAGACTTTGCAGGACAAGTTGGCCAATTGTCAGAAGGCTAAGGATGATAGCGACCTCATATTGGAATCTGTCAGCGATGACGACTTAAATTATCATACTGGTCTCAAGTCCATCACTGATAATGCCAAAACAATCCCATCTGTGGATCATGACAATATAACCATCCCAGTGGTTTCTACGAACAGCTGTGTTGAGACTTCTGCCTCCGTTTTGAACCAGGCCTCCAGCATAAATTCCTTGTACTCATCTGGTAGGAAATATTCATCTCCACTTGCCTGAATTGTTGTGTCCTTCCACTCTCCATTTAAGGGATAAAGGTGTCGATTTTCTATACTTTTCTTCTTGTCAGCAAATCTCATGTGCAGAGCCAAACCAACAACAAACTCATCCCAATTACTTAAGTATTGTATCCAAGTGTGTATACAAAGTCTGATATATCGTATTCCTCTGTGCCGTAGATTTCAATTTTTGTCCAGAAACTATTAAAAACACGTCAATGAGTCACACTGTTGCACTAGGTGACATGTTCCTTCACCCCCGGAGAGTATAATTACCGTAGCTTGTTTAGAAACGAGAGTAATAACAACAATAAGACTATAATTCTCAGAAGAGAAGTTCTATGTATGGCAGACGCCATTGCCATACATGAGAACGCAGTTCTGTTTACTGAGCTTCGCTTGCTTGTTGTGCTACATATCACAACCTCGTGATTTTATAAATCTAAACAGCTCCAGTACAAAGTCAAGAGGTTGTGATATGTAGCACAACAAGCTAGTGTGATAATGAGACTCACTGATGTGTTTTTAATAGCATTTAGATGATAATGGATGTCTACAGCACAGAGAAATGTGATATATCAGACTTTGGATACACACACAATACTTGTAAGTAGGATGAGTTCATTGTTTTGGCTCTGCACATGAGGTTTTTTGACAATAACAAAAATACAGAAAATCGCCAGCCTTACCCTTTAAAGTCATTTCTTCAATCTTGGCAAAAGCGTCAACCATATTTTTGATTTCCAGATGTCCATGACCCTAAGAACAAGAAGCAGAAAGGAATCCGACGATTCTTCTCCTGCTTCTGTGTGCCTGAGGAGGATGACGAGGAGTGAAATTGTCCTACTTAGTTTTACTGCAAAAATATTCAATAAAGACCCCAAGGTTAAGTCTTTAAATGTCTTGTTTTTTCTGATCAACAGCCCCAAATCCAAAGATATCTAGTTTACTGTCATGTATGACACAAAAAATGCTTAAAATCCTCAAATTTGAAAAACTGCAACCAGCAAATTTGGGGGATTTTTTCTTAACAGTGACAGAAACAATCATTAGATTATCAACATAGGTGCCGATTAACTTTCAGTTACTTCAGACTAATTGTTGCAGCTCTAGTACAGAGATGCCATGTGTGTTGAAACAGTGGCATGTCACCATTCTATAGTCTTGTCCACTTGTGCATTTCTTGGTCGCAATTGTTAACAAAAAAAAACAAAAAACTAATCAAACATGCTTATGGGTTATGCGTTGTGTGAACAAAATTTATATTGGCCGATATATCATTATCATATTTCTTTTTTATCAGAACTTTCAAATATCAACATCTGTACTGACCTAAAAATTCCTATATCAGCTGGGCTACAATACATAAGGTAGGCTGTTTTTGAAGATGTTCATGATTTCAGCTCGGTTGAAAAAAGAGGGAAGGGAAAGGACATATGAGTGGAAGGAACAGACGGATGCAAATAAGGGGGAAAGTGAAAACAAGACACAGATGAGTGACAAATTAAGGGAAAAACCAACATGAAATATCTTAGTATGGAGCCACCATGAGCCTCCAGAACAGCTTCAGTGCTCCTTGCCAAATCTGTGGAACTCTATTGGAGGGATGAACACCATTCCTCCATAAGATATTCTCTCATTTATATATGCAACCTTTATTTAATAAGGTAATATCATTGAGATCAAGATCTCTTTTGCAAGAGAGACCAGAGTACAGCAGATGGACAGAAGAACAAACATAGCCAGACATAACAAAAGGACATATAGCATCACAGACATCACTAAATAGATTTGAGGATGAAAGCTTATATCATATGGTCTTACGGATATGGTGGTGGGGACCATTGTCTTACATGCTGGTCTAAAATCTTCCATAGATGTTCAACTGGGTTGAGATCAGGTGACTGTAAAGGCCCTTGCATTTTATACACATCATTTTCATACTCACCAAACCATTCAGTCAGCCCTGGTACACAGAAGCATCTGCATTTGATATGTCTCTCCATTCTTTCATTCAGGTTTATCTTGAGTGTATGTCATATTTTGTATGTAAAATCCTAACCTGTCAAGTAATTACAGCCATCAGGTGGAGTAAAAAGGTCAGATATCGCTCTGAAATGCACTACAGTTACCACTTCAAACAGTAGTTGTAATGTGGCACATTTGAGGCCCATTGGGTTCAATACTATTACATCTCAGTACATTATGACATCATGAAGTTCTAAAATATGCGCCACATCACAGAGTGTGAAGATCTGCCATTCTACTCTTAACAATTGTTAGAGAAACAACCTCTTAACACAATCTTTTAAACCAAGCTGAACTCCATACAACTGTACCAGATTGACAACTGAACATGACACATTCTGTAGGTGATACAGGTACAGCCGCTGTTTTTTTCCTCTCTTTGTTATAGCAAAGTTTCTGAGGTCAGGTGGAAAATCTAGAGAAATATTTAACATAGCATCTATGGTATGTTTGTAATTTAAAGTATTTTAATAAGCACTAAGTCGTAGGAGTAGGAACAGCAGTTTGCTACTTGTAAAGGACTTTTAATTTAAGTAACTTTGCTAAGGGTTGAGTGACAGTGTACTTAGAAAACTGTTCATCTCAAATCAAAACTGAAAAGAGTTGAATTTGGCGGGCTAACATTAGCTTACTATAGAAAATACAAATGTTTGTTCAGTGGTTACTAGCTTATCATAAGATACTGGGTAACCTATTAAAATCCATTAAAGTGGGGCTTTTAAATACAAGTGAAAGTGTTTATTAATGAGGAGGGACACCGAGGATTAACTGCAGTAAGATGCTAAGTGTAGCCTGTGTGGGAATGTGTGTGAGGTATTGTACATCTTCAAGCAGTTCAGTGCTGCTTCTTTGCCTGATTTTTTTTTGTGTAGCTGTAATTTGTTGCAGTATAATTATCTGTTAAACATGTTTACCTAAGCACTTTGGAACAATTGCATTGGAAAGGATCACACACTGGCTTGATCAATTATGTCTGAGTCTAAATGTAAACAAGACAAAAGATATGTTTTTCTCTAAAACCATGGTATAACCTCCTGATGCATTCTCATCAAAGGTGAAAGGATTGACATAGTCACTGTCAACTGTCAACAAAAAAATGGTTAAAACCATAAAATATAACTTAGCAAATTTTAGACATATTAGAAACTGTCTCTCTTTGGATGCAGCCAAGATATTTAAGCATGCTATGATTCTTTCCCATATGTCTTATTGCATTACATGTTGGGGGCGGCTGGAGAGACCTCTTAAGTCCTAATACAAACAAACTCTAAAAACTCTAGACAAAAAGCCAATGCATTTCCATCACTCTAGGGTACTGGAGAAATACAATTTACTGAGCTTTGAGAATTTTAGATTATTTTCAAATGTGTGCCTGCTTTATAAAATTTTAAATGGTAATAATAATAAATAAATAAGACAAATAAGACAAAGATGTATTGATACAGTGCCAGATAGAAAGCAGAATTTGAAGCTCTACTGGTTTCCCACATTCTTTATATTCTGTGACTGACTTTACTTGCAGGTGGCCAAAGCATTGAAGGCCCTGAAGGGGGTTGGAGTGATTCATGCAGATTTGAAACTGGACAACACCATGCTGGTGGATCATAACAAACAGCCATTCAGAGTGAAGCTCATTCATTTTAGCTTGACTCTAGAGAGATCCGAAGCCATACCAGTAATAGGTGTCCAGCCATCTTGGCATAGGTGCGACATATAGAGCTTGTAATTAGAATTGGAAACAGCCTGGGTTAAGGTCTCCTGTCAGTTATTGACATTAGCAAACGCTACTCTGTTTAAATGTGTTTGCAGTAGTGATGGAGGAAATAAAGCTTTCTGAAGCACTGAATCAGTATGAAGCAATTGCATTGAAAATGTTTCACCATTTTGAAGCATTTCACAAAGTCAAAATAACACATCTTAGTGTTGCATTTTTATGCATGGTTTAAACCTGAGACCATGAACAAACAAGAAACATCCCACATTCAAAACCACTGTGAAACCTCTCTGATAAGTGTGTCACGTACAGAGGCCTTGTTTGTGGTGGCCACAAAATGTGGTGTAGCGAGGTGTTGAAATATCTTCTTGTGATACCTTTGCTTTGAAAGGCTGATACTGTGTCAGTCAGTCTGCTTCAAGCGTAGCATCACTAATTTGCAGTGGTTTGACTAGCTTTCCATTTTTCACATAGGGATGATCTTTTTGAAAAAAATCATTTGAAACATGATATTATCTGAGTTTTAGCTACAGGTTGGCCCCAAATCTTGGTTGAAATTACAAGGTGGTCAAATTATACTATCCATCATAGTAAATCCCAGTTTAGGCTTTACAGGAAGACCAATTAAAGAAGCGTCATGCAGGATTTTTTAATAGTAGCTGGCTTTAAAAGCTCACTATACATGTAAGGGAAACTGTGAATTCAGGGTCCCACATGCATCCCTTTTTCTATTGGACTGTGAGGTACATAGGACATGTTTGTTGTATTATCACTTTGAAAAAACATTTGCTCTCAATTCAGTACCCTTCTGTCTTCAAGGGGAATTGCTAAATGTATTCAAACAAGTGTTTCACACTTTCACACTTTGAGCTACATGCTAATGTAATGCTGTCATGCTCACAATGACTTCCTGAATTCAGTGACTCTCCACAACTTTTCGTTATTACATCCTGGTTTGTATATGAATTGAAAACAAAAGAAATAGAATATGTTAATTAACAAGCTTTAGAGGTGCTTGTTGAGCTTTGGCGAGAGACAAGCTAGCTGTTTCACCTTGCTTCTGGTCTTAATGCTAAGTTTAGCTAAATGACTCCTGTCTATAACTCCGTTCTGAACATGAAACCTGACTTAACCCAAATCCTGAAACAAATGTTTTACGTCAAAATCTTTTGCTTGCTCTCTCTCTCCATTTTCGCTTTCTTTTTTCTCACACTCTCTGGAGGTAGAGGAATGCTACCTCATAATGAATTCTGCTGCTATAGTCTGTCAGTCATGATGAAGTAAACCAACTGCAAATATTGAAGAAATAGTTCGACATTTTGGAAAATGCTCATTCACTTTCTGAGAATAAGATAGCATCAATTTCAATCTCATGCCTGTGCGTGAAGAGGTGTGATAAATAGCAGGTAGTAATAATGCTCCCCCTGACTTCACCAATAAATGTGTTATTAATAGTAATGAGAAATGAGCTGATTTGTACAGTGTCTTAGACTACTAATGGGCAGTAAAACCTCATTAGACACATACCAAACACTACAGTGACCCTCTCAAAAGCCCCCAGTTATTCTGGTTTGGTTTTTGCACTATGTGCGTCTGGATCCCAAGATGATGTTTGGAAATTTGTCTAGTACTGCTTCAAAATTCATGGTGGTGCAATGGTTTGAACACGTGTTCAACAGACCCAATTCTTGCCCTTAAAAACATAATATCACATGTCTCTTTTTATCTCATGTGAATCAACAATGACTCTGTGTGTGTGTGTTTGTGTAGTCTCCAGGCTTTGCAGGACACGTTGGCTAACTGTCAGAAGGCTAAGGATGATAGAGACCTAATAATGGAATCTGTCAGTGATGACGATCATAGTGGTCTTGAGTCCATCACTGATAATGCCAAAACAATCCCATCTGCGGATTATGACAATATAATCATCACAGTGGTTCCTCCAAACATCTGTGTTGAAACCCCTGCCTCCGTTTTGACCCAGGCCTCCAGCATAAATTCCTTGCACCCATCTGGTAGGAAATATCACCTCAACTTGCCTAAACTGTTGTGACCTTCCATTCTCCATTTAAAGTAACTTCTTCAAACTTACTTTAAATTGTCAATCAAGCCAGATAGCAAAGCAATTTTTCAGGTCCCCTAAAGGTTCTACAAAAGTTCCTGTAACGGTACTGAAAGTTCTGCAAAGTTGTGGAAAGGTGATGCAAGGACCAAAAAATAACATTCTAGGTTGGTCCCATAAAGGTTCCTATAATGTCACTATAGCTCCAGGAACATGATGGAAGGACCTGAATAGGTCCAAAAAAAACATTATAGGTTGGTCCCTTAAAGGTTATTGTAATGTCATTTAAGGTTCTGCATATGTTATGGGAATGTAGTGTAGAGACCTAGTGTGAATGTCCTATAGAAATGGTCCCCTAAATGTTCCCAGAATGTCCTGAATGTTCCCTGAAAGTCTGACAAATAACGTCCCCCTAACCTTTTAAGAACTCAACACTGTGACCATCCAGGAATGTTCTGGGAACATTATAAGGCAATGTCCTTTGCACCAGTGGGGACGTTCTCAGAATGTTATGGGAACGTACAATTTCTAGCTGAGTAAAGCATTGATTATATTTTTGATTTCCAGATGTCAGTGACCCTAAGAAGAAGAAGAAGAGGATTCTTCTCCACCTTGAGGTGGAAATTCTCTTGCATCTGTGTAGCTGAGGATGACAATGACAACGAGTTAAGTTTTGTCTGTTGAAACTCACTCTGTTGGGCTTAATTCAACCTCAGGTTCTCCTGAGTTTTACTGCACAACCATTACAGCAATTCTAAGGACAGCATGGTGGCTTAGCTAGTACTGAGCTGCACAGTTTTTGTCGGCGTGAGACACTGGAGCGGGAACTTATAGCGGCTAGCTGAAGTTAGCATGTCGGCCGGTGTTTTGGTTTAACCAGTGACCGTGTTAACTGGTGACTTTCAGGGGAATGTGTCGTGGTTGTCATGGTGACGGCAGCTGTTGAAAACACAAAGAGAGTATGCAGGTGTCCTCCTAAAAGTCTTAAATGGTTGTATCTTCAACACAGTATATATTCGCCTGGTCCTTTTTGTATTACATTATGTAAATTAAATGGTGTTGCCAACAAGAAGCATTCACATGTCTTCACTTATTTTTCTGAAATTAATCTTTTTAAATGGGCCCAATGTGCCCATGGAGCATGCTCACTAGAGACTTCCACAGGCCTAAGCGGATAACTTCTGGTTTAGCCCTCTGGCTAACTTGAATGGGGATAAAACAATTCAATTGTGTGGCTCTTCAAGACTTTCGCAATGTGTTCCTACTGAATGGATCAAATTCTGATTGTGAAACCAGTCATTTCGCAGGGGTTTGGCTGCTATGTCAAATTGATTTCAAAACCTGGTGCTGTTTCTGGGGGCTTGAGCTGGACCCTTCTCCAAAAAAGGTTTCTAGCTTCCAGGTTTGCTTCCATGCTATGCAGCCCACTGAATATGTGCAGTGCTGTTTCCCCATTGAGGTATTATAAAAGCTGGATACCGGACAAAAAATGGCGCCCATTCAGTCCTATAGGAATTGTGGCTGGCGCATACGCCAAAAAAATATTCTAGCTTCTGGGTTTGCTTCCATGTTGTGTGGCCCACTGAATATGCACAGTAGTGTTTCCCCCACTGGCCCTGACCATGAGTTCCCGCTTGGCCCATAGACCAAGCCCCCAGGAACAGCGCTGGGCTGTGAAGCCAATTTGACATAGCAGCCAAACCGTGTAATTACAATGTCACGTGATGCTATTGGGCCCAAGAAGACTTTTTCCCATAGAGAGAGACGTCTGTAAATCAGTGGACAATTTTTTTGAGCATCACAACCCCCACAAAATGACTTGTCTCACTATCACAATTTGATCCATTCGGTCCGATTACATTTTGAAAGTCTAGAGGAGCCACACAATTGAATTGTTTTATCCCTATTCAAGTTAGCTGGAGGGCTAAACCGTAGCTGGCTTGGCCGGCGAAAGTCATTAGTGTGCTTGCTCTATGGGCCCAAAAAGTGCAGAAGCAATGCAGAAGAAGTTGAACTTTTCTGGCTTCATGCGCCACTGAGCAACTTTCATAGGAATAAGCGGACGCTGTGTCCAGTTTTCTTTATAAATCCATGCTGTAGACTTTACATTGTGATGGCGTCACAGAATTCTTTAACGATATTTTACAAATATAAAACCTCCATGGATCAAAAATTCATAAATTTACCTTTTTTGCAGTTCGAGGTCTCCTATCAACAGTTTCACAAATGTCCCTTTTACAATGGTGGTATATAGGGAAAATACCGCTGCAATACCGCGAGTCACCACTGGGGAAAACTGGCTGCATGGCTGAGCGGCAGCATGGTTTATTCTGAAGGACTCAGACAGGAAGTATTATTCTTGATGCTGCTAGCGGATGATAAGCAGTTTGCGGAACGAACAAACCATAACATTACGTTACTTGAAAGAGGTCCTTTACGCAGTGAGTGAGAATGTACTTGTATTCATCTAAAACGAAGGATTGTGTCTCGTTAAAAAATCAACCTCAGCTTGTTTGTGTTGTAAATCAACTTAACAGTCGCAGCGTATTCTTCCAGCGCAGCTAACGGTAGCTGTGTTTATAACTGTCACCGTTAGCTAGTAGCGAACAGCCGTGAGGTTTATGCGGAGCTTTCAGACAGAAAAGTTCATTGACAGCAGTGTCATGACTTGCTTTTTCTATTGCAGTAAGGAACGACCGTCTGCTTTAGATATCAGCAAATACCAGCTAACAAACTGACCGCAGCAAGAAAAAGTGGCTTGCAACAGTAACTTACTTGCTAACGTAAGACGAGCCTTAAACTAAGATCACAAGACATGACATGTTTGCTGTACATTGAGTTGGCCCGTTTCAATGCATTTTCACGCTTCCCTCGGCTTTGCCAATGCAGAAAAAATGAAATATAAGCAGCCTGTTTGCATTTTTGCCCACTAATTAGTAATTTAGACATTTTATAAGATTGTTAATGTTAATGTTCTGATATTTCCCCTAATATTCATTGACAGTAACGTATCTGCCACTATGTGACCTTAGAGCGTCCTAGATATGCTTTTAACTTCGTGCAAATCCTTTTCCTTGTGTATTTCCTCAGATTTTTGCTGATTAGTGAGGGCAGTGATACCACGAGGAAGTCACATGAGCGAAGAGGATGAGGCATAAACAACAAAGGGGCAGCTTGAGCAGAGATCCGCTGCACAGTGTCTGCCACCGGGAAGGGGTTTGCTGCTTGTAAAGGCCCTGCACAAGCAGCCCCCCTGAGTCCCCCTTAACTGAACATATGCAATGAACAGCACTACTCAGCCCCCTGCCATCATAGATGGGGATGTGGCAGTCAGCTATGTGTTGGTGCCATTTCTCCTCATCACCATCGCAGGAATAGCTGCAGCTGTGGTAAGTGGCTTCTCGGCTAGGATGGCAAAGGACACATAGTTGACTTGCTGCAAAATATATTGTGCTTACATGTTGTCATATAGGGAAATTGTAAAGTTTAGTGAAAATAATACCATTGATTAAAAGGCGCTGTGATAAGTCAGAATTGAGAGGCCTACAGTATGTAAATGTATATGTGTAATCCTCTTTATTTTGTCTGTTTCAGGTCATGTATATTCGTAAGAGAAGGAGGTAAAGACTTTTAATTAATGCATATTGATTTCACAGCACAGTGCTTTTGTGATAAACTTGATTGCTTCAGTTCTGTGTCTGTGTGATTAATGAAGTCACTCTTTGATTTCTTTTTTTTGCCCCCTTCAGAATTGACAGACTCCGTCATCAGCTGTTACCAGTTTACACATATGATCCATCAGAAGAGCTGAATGAAGCTGAACAAGAAATGTTGTGGAGAGAAGAGGACACAAGGGTATGATACACTATTGGTTTTCAACCGTCTGGAGATTTGCGCTCCGCGAGACATTTTTATCTGCAAGTGGGATAAGTTGTCAGTGTGAAATCAGATGGAAATGGCAACATCATCAAGAAAATTTGATTTTCCGAGTCAAGTTGAAAAAGAATCTTTGAATAATTTTACCATAAGGAAGATATGTGTTCTTTCAACTGTTTGTACCATGCTTGATCTGAATACAATGGTCCGTATTTTCAAAGTGGGAAACCACAAATACGGTTGCCTTTTTTTCTCACATTATATTTTTTCTATCTGTGTGGTTGCCCTTGGTTTCACCATTTACTCAGAGCAATAGTTCCTCAGTTGGTTACTCACTTGTTACTTCCTCCCCCACATAGAAAAGGAGATGCACAAAGTTCAGTCGATCATATAGTAGTAGTAGTAGTAGTGTAGTAAAGAAAAAAGGTTGCAGCACTCATTTTATTTGTAAGCCTCAAATCCCTCACAATACACTTTTGACAGTTTTCTTTCTACACAAAATTTGACCTTTGTGTAGTTTAAGGTAGCTCTAAAAACCAGTAAAATCTACTTGAGTGAGTACATGAAACTGTCATGTTACCTAAGGTCAAACCAAGAATGCCCTGATGGCCTCTGAAGATCCCCTGATACTCCTGGTGGTACACATATCTTAGTTTAGAAGATTCTGGTTTGCCTGGTTGATTCCAGTAATTCCAAAATCATGCACTGAGTCATGGGAAACACTAGGTGGCAATGTTGACCATGCTCAAAAAGTTGCTCAAAAAGTTTAACCCCCATTTGTGAAAATGTAAAATGGGAAAAATCGGTGCCATCATATCAAGTTCTGTTTTGGGCTAAATGACTATCGATATGTCCTTTTTAAAGGGTCACTTCACCCAAATCACAAAAAATATTGTATCACTTACTCTCACTGGTGTTTAGCTATGCAGATAGTTTTTCTGCTAATCCAATACAGAGACAGTGAATTGAATTTCATTTGTGGTGCTTAAAAACTCAAAACCAACAAGTCTTTCCTTAAACATTGTTCCTGTTTCAGAGGATTATCCACCACTATCAGCAGTATCCACTGGGGCTTTTTATTTGGTTGGAAGTAGTTCCCAAAGAAAACTGCTCACAGTGAGGTCTCTGGATTATCATCAGTAACAAGGACATTGTTTCTGGAGAGACATGTTACATTGGAATATTTCAAATGTCTTCATGCATAAATTAAATTTCATTCACCTCCGTTGTATTGGAGTGACAGCAGAAATTTCAGATGCCTTTCAATCTCACCTTTTCATATGTGAGATTGTATCTCACACATCTGCATCTGAAATTTCTGAGAATTGAAACTGTCATAGCTTGACATCACCGGGGTTAAGTGAGAACACATTTCTCTGTATATGATTAGGTTGAACTGACACTTAAATATAGTCACAACAGCTTTACATGGCCTCATTTGAATCATTATTGCACTTAAGTTATGCCTTAAAATACTGTGCTTAACTAAAACGTGCTCACACTCTGCATTTTATGTCCTCAGGTTGTACAAGGTTGGGCCAGAAGTTATCAACAGCGGCGCCCTCTTCTGACCAAAGATGTCAATGCATGATGGTAATGCATGATGGTAGTAAACCATAACATAAAGTAGAACATTGAGACATTGAGAGAGTGGAGACAACCTTCAGCCACAAAGATCAGTTTCAGATCAGATCACTTTTGATGTGTTTTTTTCCCTTTTTTGCTACCGTTATCTTTGAGTACATCAGCAACAGTCAGCATTTTTGTTTTTCCTGTTTAATGTACAGACACAGTGAGGTTCTGATGCCAATCCTGTGTGCCTAACACACACAGTACCTTAAACTTATTTATTTGAAATTATTTATTCAAACTTCTTTTTTTTACTGTGGTATTCAGTAACACGACTCAGTTAAGAAAGGTGGAACCTTTCTAAAGATACAGGTTCCTGTAGGTTTACTCTGTTTACATTATATAATGTTGTTGTGGGCAACATGCAGCAAGAAGTTGTGTTCCTGTGGGTTGCAGTAGGCATTCGCACTGGCTATTATTTAGGGGCTGTGTTCAAGATGTGGTATGATTATGAATGTTCTGCACTAGTGAAAAATCATTATTCCTGCTGTGAGAGGGTTTGTGAACATTTCCTGGATTGCTTTTTGTGTGGAGGGTATTTGCAGTGCATTAGAACAAAATATGGCTTTTTTGATTAAGTGCTGTTATAAAATAAGAATAAGCTGTCAGGATCAGGATGGGTTTGGTAATTTTTTTATTTCAGCTTCAAGTTGACTCAAGAGAATGAACACACCCTCTTTGGTTTTAATTTGTTCACAGAATTTAAGTAGCTGCTGCACGATCTGGATCTTTTTGTGGTTTAGCCAAATCCTATGACTCCTATCAATGGCATGAAAAGCCAGATATGGAAGTAAATAATACCAACATCCTCTCATCCCCAAAATGAGCTGTGACTAGTGCCCTAAATATGTCCTGTCTGCAAGGCATGGCACCAGCACACATTTACCTCCAGCTGAAGAATCTGTTCAGATGAATGCCATAGGTCTGACTGTATCAAGCACCGGACAAACTTGTTTTTTTTTCTTAATGAATTGAAACCTTTCCTGACCGTTATTTGCCTTGCATTTGTGAATGTAAACTACTTACAATATACAGTTACACTGTCCTTGAAGGGGGACACATCTCAGTTTAACAAGTCATATTGTAGTGGTTGAGTATAGAAATGTCTCTGACAGCTAATACTCAAACTTTTGATGTTATCAGGTGTAACATCTAGAGGTGCTTCAGAGTGAGTGTAAGCTTTACATACATGTTGTTTTCCATGGTCAGTTGAGGACCTTGAAACATCTTTATCTCAGAACATGCTCCTCTGTGCTCTGCAGTCATCTTTACATCTCACTCTTCATTTTCTATGCATTGTGTGAGGCTTTTATCTTTTATTGTGTGAAGAATAACTATTAAACAGGCCTCCCACAGTTTAAACTGTACAATTATCCAGTCATATGACATTGATTTGCACTGGTGAAACCTTGTGGACTTTTCATAGAAGGCTCTGATTTCAGGTTGAACTTAAAAGTCAAAGAACTACTGATGTAAATTAAAAATGTGAATTTGGCAGCACTGTTATGAATTTCACCTTTCAGACTGTTGTACTGTTGTTGCTTTGAGAGATAATTGACAAGGCTGTTGATTAAAACATTGGAGATGTAAATAAAGTAATATAACTTTGTCTTTTTGCTGTGATCATCGCTAGCACTACAATAAGCCTAGTAGACCTTTCAAAAAACTACAATGTAATAGGGATGCAACTAATGACTTCTTCGATTAATCGATTAGTTGTTTAGTCCATAAAATGGTGAAAAATGTTGATCACTGTTTCCCAAAGCCCAAGATGATGTGCTCAAATGTCTTTTGTCCTGACCAAAAGTCCACAAAGATATTTAATTTTACTATTATAGAAGACTGAAGAAACCAGTCAAAGAAGCTGGAATCAGAGAATTGACTTTCTTAAAGATAGTTGGCGATTGATTTAATGGTTGGCGACTAATCGATTAACCAACTAATTGTTTTAGCTCTACAATGTAACATAACCTGCATGATTTCAGGAGACTTTAGGAATATGGACACATTCCTTAGAAAAAGTGACAGAAAAATGACAAAGAAAATTCTCTTTATTGACCATTTCTGATACAAATTGTTGTAGGGCACCATAGAAATATAGACATTGTACATTTATATACGGTGTACATTAAAAAGAATGATCCCATCCTAATGAGTTTACAGTATATAAATGAACGGATGCAGATGTTGGTATGTAAAATGAAAGTGATATTGTCAAGAGTAGTCCGAGGATTTTGAAAATAGACATGAAATGACCGTTGTATGAGTTATGGCGAGGGTGGCCGTGTGCAGTAGTGCCGAACACATGGCGGCCAACAGAACAGTTAAGTGGAAAGAGCGCCCAGTCTGTCACAAACACACAAACATTTGTCCATGAAAATCTGAACCAACATTTCAGTGCACCAGAAGAATTCTTTTTAAAAAGGAACACACCTGCTAATCTACCACAGTCAGCGAACACAGTCGTCAAGCTGACAGGTCTCCCTGACTTGCTTCACACATTTAACACAACCTGTCTGCAAGCTCTGGTTATGAACGAGCCGAGCTGTGTTGCGTATGCACACAATCACAAACTTGACATCTTAGATACCTCATTACAGTCAGGTTTAAAAAAAAAAAAAACAAAACAAAAAAAAACAAAAAAACTTTGTAATAATGACATCTTTCCAACTCATGCCAGAGGTTACATTTACAAACAACAGAAAACCAGTTAAAATGCAATTATATGGTAAAGTAAGCTGTTGAGTGAGGTATGAAATTCCAGGCCTTGTATTGCCTGTTTGCAGTTTTCCGGGTTTCGTAACTGAGGTTGTAGCAGCTTAGGTGTGTGGAAAAACCCAGTTAAGTGGACTGTGACCGAGGGTTCCCTGACACTTAGAAATACACAAACAAACATCTTTTTTTTCCTGTATCAGACAGCATACAACACATCGTCAAAAAAGACCAAGAAAGTATATTACTGTACCAAGTGATGACAGGAGGACCAAGCTAGGTGAAGCAGAGAGCGCTAGATGGAATGAGAAAAAAAAAAAAAAAAAAAAAAAAAAAAAAAGTACAGACCTGTTGGATAGTAGTGCCACCAACTATCCTCATTTTACAATCAAACTCCTTGTTTGACCAATTGCAGTTTGCCTTATGAGTGATTGAGTGAGCGCTTGGAAACTGAGGACCATGTGAAGACAAAGACGCCAAATGTAACAGCATTTGTAAAAGCTCCCTGAAGAAACGACACTGATGCTCTCCGCCTAGAAGTCTGCCGACCCTATCCTTAAAAACACACATTACCATAAGATTTGAGTTTTATTATAAAATGAAAAGCAGCACACTCATGTTTTCTTAAATGGTATGTAACCCAAAAAAAAAAAAAAAAAAAAAAAAGGAACTAAAACAGTAAGTCTGATTACTAACGATATACTTTACATCTCCCCACTACACGCCAAGGACTGAGAAGGAAGTTTTGAGAGGCATAACTAAATCTAGACGTCCTACAGGAGAGGGTGAAGGTGGTAAAGGTGATTCTGCTCTACTGGTGAGAAGAGAGAGAGAGAGAGAGGGTTGGAGAGGGGAGGGGGGGGAATCAGTTGCGCAGATTGGACATGAAAAGAACACATCTACCATCAGTTACCTATTCTCATCCTAAACGCTTTGAAGCTCAACTCCATCTATAATACGATGCAAAGGATAGGTTAACCACTTCACACGAACACACAAAAACAAAAAAAACAGCAAGTATAGGTAAAATTCACCTTTGTCCAGTACAAAACATGGAGAAAAATCTATATGCCCTACCATCTCAGATGCGGGTACAACAAATAAGTAACATTAAGCAGAGGAAATGTCCTACAAACCATCTTTAGGGGAAAAACAGAAACATCCGGGCTCCTAAGAGCGCACTTTTGTCCAGTATAAAAGACTTGTGATAACATGACCTGTAGAGAAAAGGGCTGTTACCTTTCATGTAATTCTTAGATCTATGCTTGAGCAAGGTCCATCGTTCTATCCAGTGCTGTTGCATGATATATGTACTGTGTTGACCCTCCTTTGGCAAGAGGGCTTTGTCGTGAACAGTGGTCATGTGGTGGCACTGGTGTTGGAGTTACAGCCCAGTTCTGGTTAACAGTAAGTCAGTATGTTGAGTGAGGTAGCATGCGTTATGGATTACTGGTCCTCTTCTTCTTCCTCTTCCTCCTCCTCAGATGATTCCTGCGATGCCTTTTCTTCCTTCTCCTGCGACAGGAGGAGATGGAGAGAAGATTAAAAAAAAAAAAAAAAAGATCCTGTCAGGGCTCAACTACACCCAAAAAGGAAAATGCCTCACAAGTGCCATCAACATTCAGTAACAATAGCGCGGCCTGTGATTCATGTCTCAACGTGACTGTTTTACTTTTAATAACACCAAGTACCAACATGAAAAAAAAAAAGGAAAAAGGAAAAAAAAAAAAAATCAATATTATAAACCTCTTTGATAAACCACTGTGGCATGAAGAACACCCAGGGGAAGGGTGAGCCATCTGTAGTGAGAGGTGATTCATAAAGGAGCGGTGAGTCACAATGAGGCATCCTGCTTATGCTATTGCTTTTTCCTCCTCACACTCACTACTGCCCAAGATGTTCATTCATAAAAATGAGAGGACTAGTTAGGAGGGTAACTTTGGGTCATTCCTTTCTGTGACTAATGCAATCCAGACTTCTTTCAGAGTACGCCCAAACCACTCATGCACATGACTGAATGTTACTACAAGACCGCAATTTCTTCCTAGATTAAACATGCTTTTTTGACCGGCTGTACATGGTCTGGCAACTCATTTTGCACAGTTACAAAAAAGAAAGAAAGAAAAAAAAAAAAAACATGCTGTCAGTTGAACATTTGAATTGACATTAGCATTTAAATTTCAAGGAGAAAATTTGGTGTGCGGGTTCACATTTGCCTTTCAACATGATCAGGTGTGCGACCAAACAACTGCTCTAAATGAACATATGAGATACCAAAATAGCTGTGATGAGTAAAAATGACCCATCTGAGAGGAAGGAGGCAAGCAAGGGAATTAGGAAAATGCAATTTCGCCCTGCAGACATACCAATCATAATTCAATTGGGAGAGGAATGGCTTAACAAATGTGAGCACTGATGATACACTGTTCATCCAAGGACTCTTACCTCCTTCTTAGGTCTTCCCCTGCGTTTTCCTCCTGCAGATGGGGCTGCTTTTGCCTGTGAAAGGAAAAACAGTACAAGGTTAGAGTTAGAGGTGTGGCGCCACAATGCATTTTGTTGTGATCTTCACGCTCAGCAACGTGCCGATCTGCTCAGTTTAAGCCAAGACTTTCTAAGGGGATCAGGACATAAACCTGTGGTATAAACAATCCATATATCCACAGAGCTCTGCCTCTAGCTGCCTGCAGATGGCAGTAGCACCTCTGCAATGAGAGACATGGAAAGGGGGCATTGGGTTCATTGGCTATTATCTGGAAGGCCGACAGGAACTGCACACAGGGCACTCCAGTTCGCTGGCCACCTGGTCTGAGGCTCAGAGACAGCTGGTGGAACTGAGCGGAGACACAAACCCTCTGCAGCTCTCGCTGCTAAACCTATATCATACATGCATGTGCGTTTCACTCTCTCCCCCTCCCTCTCTTTTTCCCATACATAGCAGTGAAGACAGAGCGCACAGGGGAGCTGGAGGGTTCAGGGCGAGGGAGAAAATCAGTTGTTGCTATGGAGACGACAGGCAGAGAAGAACTAGGACTGTGTGCCGAGTGGGGGCGGAGGGGTGCTTAGTGTCAGCTTGGAAACAGTCTTGCGGCCTCTGCACCTGCACTGCACTGTGCATGACAAGCTGCAGGAAGCTGGAGGACAGGAAGTACAGAGTGAGCATCACTCAAAAAAAAAAAAAAAAAAAAAAAGGCAGTAAACCAAGGTCTTTACAATGGGAAACCCTAGCCCGGCTATTTTTGACACCAAGAGGGGAAGCAGCTAAACTGCAGCCAACCAATATATCACAAGTAACAGCAGGACATCCTTTTAAGAGAATGAGGTTAGCTACCGTTAAAATGTTCATTAACCAGAAGAAAATCAGGGGTTAGAAAACGGAAGCGCTCGCAAGGAAGACGGGACAGCGAGTGTCATTTACAGCGCCATCGTGAGGATGTGCCCGTCTTTGGCATGGGCGTCATTCCGACTCAGAGTATGTGTGAACCGTCGCTGAAATCATGATTTGTCGCCGTGTGAAAACATGCCTGCAGACAGCATTGACTTACTTTGCCCTTGCCGGCTGTCTTGTTTTTGCTGCCCTTCGGTCGTCCTCTGGGCCTCTTTGGAGTAGGGGACCCACTGGGTTCCTGACAAGACAGTCATGGTAAAGTTAGCATAGCACAGACATGTAAAAGCATTTTTTAGTTTTTATAAACCCAACACTTGAATCTATTCAAGTCACAATATTTTATGTTGAAGGATGGGTATGAATACACTTGTCTATGACACAAAGTTCACTTTTCAAGGTCAGTGCAAGTGACACATACTTAAAGGCTGACAGTTGGTCAGAGCTGCAGGTTGTCATGATCTGACATGGAAAACTATTGTCTAACATCAGAAATGTCCATAAGACAAACCCAAACATTAGTTCACAGCCACACACACACACACACACAAACACACACACAACACTGAGACTAAAACATGTAATTTATCAGCACATATGAAAAATTAGAGCAGTAGGGGTTACCCTATAGGGGATTACCATCACCTCCACAGTGCAGAGGCAGTGCAAGATAAGGTATCTTATTCATGTGATAATTTGTGGTTGTAAGCTATGTCATGGCTGACGCATCTCCCGTTGCACTTCTAGCTTGTTTACAACCGCAGCTCATAGCAACCGAGCAATTCAATACTGAAACACACCACGCTGAGTGACAGCTATATGAGCCATTCTGTGCTGCCACTCTGCTGTGTCATCCATTACACGACCAGCAGAGGTGGGTCTTGAGGGGGGTAGGGGGTGGGTGGGTGGTGGGGGGTTAAAACCGGTTTAGGGGTGTTGGATTACAGGTTGCTTACAAACCGGTGAGACACACAGGAAGTTTGTTGTGGATGTCTACGCTTACACTGAGCAGGGGTGAGCGAATGGTCACAAGGGCTCGTTGCAGCCATATCTTGATTCTTAATTTCACTGAGGGCTCAGTGGGATAACAGGAGCTTATGACATGGATATGCATGTTACCTGCAAGCATATCTACCTGAGCCACCTCAGACTCAACTGGAACAGATGTGAGCTTAGGGCTTGTTAATCTTGTTTTACACTTCAAAGTCCTCCCTACACACATGGGCCTATTGTGTCCTCATGCATGCAAACCTGATATAATGGCAAACTCTATATAGTGGTACTACTTACGTCAGAGGTTTTTACTTGGGGCTGCTTGCGGGGTCTTCCACGCCCCCTCTTCTCTGTAGCCTCCTTCTCTTTCGGCGAGACTGTCCCCTTGTCGCTCATGTTTGCTTAGCTTTTCAGACCTGGGAAATAAATCACACCGGTCAGACTGGCTGCAAGACGAGGCGTCGAGTTCACGCGCACGCAGCACAGTAAAACGCTCGCGCCATTAAACTCACTGACCGCAACAACAGAGCAAAAATGACCGGGATAACCGCACACCGGTAACGCGTCTAATAACTCAATTAATCCGCGCTTATTTCCAGGTCTATTTCTGTCTCATCTGCGCTCCATTACACAGCCGACGGCGCCACACAAACAAGGGATTGACATCAAACCGGCTTGCATGATATTGCCGAGACTCAGCAGGCGGTGAGAGGCCGCACAAATCTGCAAAAGACTACTAAACCCGACGCTCCCTTCACGTACCGACCATGTTTAGAGGCCCGTTTTGCTTGTTAGTTGTTGTGGCCAGTGGTCGGGCCTGCGCATGAAACTATCTCAGCATGTCTGCACACACACACCGGGGTCGTGGAGAGATATCCACCGACACACACAATGGCTGGTGTGTGCTCGGTGGGAGTTGCAGGCTAAAACCGTGCCTGCATGGACGCAGGCACGGTTTAAAAAAAAAAAAAAAAGAAGAAAAGAGAAAAAAAAGCACAGAAAATGCAAGCTTCATTTTCTGCGGCGGCTAAAGCCCGGCCAACAAAAGACGGCTTCACATTTTAAAGCATGCAGCCTCCTCTCGCCGGAGCTCCGGCTCTGTTTAAAAAAAAAATACATTGAAACAAAATGCTTCTGGCTCGTCGAGCATGCAAAGTTTCACTCGCCCGCCGTCGCTTTGCTTGCACTCACCTTTATCACTCGGTTATAACCTCTACTCTAAATTTAAGACGAAATGTTTCCTTTAAGCCTGGCTGGTTGTACCCGGTTAAAAAGCCTTGCACCGATCTATAGGCTACAGCTTTTATTCGTCAGACAACACACAGCCCGCCCCTTTAAAATCCCAGCTCATGCACCGTTAAAAAAACAGTTATGAATTAGAAAGGAAGAGGACCGATTTTTAAAAAGCAGATATATACTTAAAATTTCTTACCAGCAGGTTGAGAGGTTTATTCCAACGGCGTCCTATAAATAGCATGTGCGTCTCCTGCAGATAAAGGAAAAAAGGCGCCAGCCAGGAGGAGTTTTTGGGCAATTTAAAGAGCCGCCCTCATGGGAGATGAAACACTGGAGGGCGGAGATATGATAAATGGGCCACCAACAGTACCAGAGAGCCCAACCTCCCCCCCCCCCCACACCACCACCACCATCCTGGATCCCCCCCCCCCTCCCGCCCCACCATATACCGCCCCCACCACCCCCACCAGGTTTGATCACAAATCAAAACACTGAAAATGCAATGTGTAAAAGTTACAAATACACTTTCACCAATAGGAAAAAAAAACAGTATTGTAACTGAGTTTCTATACATTTGCCCCCCAGCACATACCACAGTCTCCACAGTGATGGTGGGTGAACTATGACCTCCCCCAATATAAACACAAGCCAGGTTTCAGCTCACAAAAGGTATTTCTGGTTCTGTTTGTCCTCCTCTAAGGTATTTTATACTACAGTGGTGGAAGGGAAGTATTCTGAATCTTTACTGAAGCAAGAGTAGTAATACTGCACTGTAAAAGTAAAGTGTTACAAGCCCCACATAGATAAAAGTATGTGACAAAATCAGCTGAAAATGCCCCTGTAATGTGTTAAACTATTATATATTACATTATAGGATTATTATCACTGTGTAAGTAGGATGTGTAGGCAGGATTTTACCAGTGGAGTAAGTAACTTAGTATTGTACATAGTTATGCACAATTTTGAATTAGGTATTTGAATTATTTAATTTGATGCTACTTTATAGTTCTACTCTACTACATTTCAGATTGAAATATTTTACTTTTTACATTTAATTGATGGTTACCAGTCACTTTTAAAAAAAATAAAAAGTTGTACATTCAAAAATACAATTAGCTTGTATAATTAGCATGCTAAATATGATGACTGTTATAAATGTATTCTTAAACATCCCAATAGTTTATGAAATAGTTCGAATTGCCTCCATCTCGACCAGCTACCACAAAATACTGTTTACATTAGTAATAATATACACACTACGCTCCGGAAGGGGCCAGCTTAGAGAATATTTTTACCGCAGTAGTGCTGCTACTTTAAAGCATCTGGATACTTCCTGCGCCAGTGGATTTTACTGTTGTTATTGGCTGAGATTTTAATCTACGTCATGTATTGTTGTGTAGTTTAATCTATGACAATGATAAGCTGATCATATCTGTTGTATGAAACATCGAAATAGTAACTAGCTGTAAGATAAATGTAGCGGCGTAAGAAGCGCAATATTTCTTTATAATTTACTGAAACGTAGTAAATTATAAAGTATAAAGTAGCGTGAAATGAAAATACTACTAAGTAAAGTATAAATATCTCAAAACTGTACTTGGGTACAGCACTAGTAAATGTACTGAGTTACATTCCTCCACTGATCTTTTCTATGAACATTTGCAATTGTTTCACAGTGTTTAGTGCGATTTTTAAGTATGTGGTGAATTTATTTAAATCCATGCCAAGCTAGAAGGGAAGGTAAACACCAGTCTGTAAATAAAACTGTGGGGGTGTTGGAAAGACTGCTACAAAGTCTCACTGAAATAGAGGTGCTGCACTGGTATTTTACTTAGACTATTTTAAAATATACTTAATTATACTTAGTAAATATTTGAAGTATCAGCCATTTTTGGGTTACTGGCATCTTATCTTGGTAAACTGATTCAACAAAAATGTGTGAATGTGTTTCCTCTCAGGACTAATTTTATTAAGTGTTCCCAAAGTCTGAACCAGGTAAAACATATTTTACAGAATACCTGCTGCTGCAACTTTCTGCAGATAATCTCTCTGTGAAGTCAAATCATTACTGCCAAAACTGTGTGCTCTTCTCCTCTGAATGCTGATAGTTTACAGTTTTGTAGAATCTTGATGTGTTAGTCTCATTTTCTTTAGATTGGTTCTCTTTATTTTTATGATTTAAGACACATATTGTGTTGTTTTAAGCTGCTCTGTTGATTGTATTTAGTATGAAAGCTTTCATCTGACTATGATGATGTTATTTCACTCTTGATGCTGCCTATCTTTGCCAGGACAATATTGACAAAAAGGATTTTCAATTTTGAGGCTTTTTTTAGTTAAGAAAAGATTAAATTTAAAAAGAAAAAACGCAACCCTCCTCAACTTAGGACAGAACATTTTGGATGTAATTTTGAGGATTCTCAAAGGCTGAGAGGACAGGACAGAGTTCACATAGTTTTAGTTTTGGAGGGAAAAAAAACAATTACACAAAATTAAGTGGACAAAATCAAACCCAAATTATTCTTCTGTTCTTTGCTAATTGTTCACTTCAAATGGCTGTGCAGTTGTTTAATTTCTGGTGCCTCTGCAGAGCAGGCAATAGCTGTAATTGCTGTGATTGCAGCTGTTGTGGTACACATTATTTCAGTAAAAGTTCAAAGTTCACTCATTTGCCTAATAGAAACAACATATGTCAGTATAAAGTTATTTCCACCCTTGAGTACAAGTGGGTTTACGTGCCTCTTCACCATAGGACATAATGTATTCCTGATTATGTCTCTGGCTCAGTTAATAAGTAATAAAGCTACCTTGCCTACTACTGCTGCCTCTTACGTTCACACAGGTATAGGTAGACCCTTCCATCAGGTGTCGGTGCGATCATTTTGCATTTGAAATAGATAAACATCTGATGCTTATCGCATGGGTGTGGTGGAAATAGAGGAGACGAGACAAGATGGTATAGAAACACTCCTAAATGTGCTCTAATCATACCACCTACTGGTGCTTTCACACAAAGGTTTCTGATGTAAATGAACTGCCCATCTGGAGTTGATGGGTCTTCTACGCAATTGAAAACAGATACTGAGAAATGTAGAGTGACCTAAAAGTAGTTGAAACAGAACATTTGCTGTCGCCTGCATGTATTTTACCTCTCTGTCTTCTTTGTCGGGGCAAATAACTTTACCATAAATGCACATATTAACACAAATAAACACATCAGATTAGTTTGTTGCTCCAAAACTTTTGTCATCTGGAGATAGCAGATAGATATCAATATACTGTACGTACATGATGAGGAGAGTGGGAGTTTGGTGAAAAGGGGATTGGATAGGGCATGAATGGAGAGAGCGCTTTTCTCAATGAGTCCAATGTTCTGCTCAGCATGTGCTTGCCTTGCATGCCACCCCCTTCCTTCCCCATTTCTCACTCTATTCACTTCCTTCCTCTCTATCTTCCACAACTACTTCAGCCCCATCCCCCACACCCTCACACATCTCTGCCATACCCAGCCTCTCAGAATCTGGATGGAGACAGGGAAATAGGTCCACTGTGTGTGTGTGTGTATGTGTGTGTGTGTATGTGTGTGTGTGTGTGTGCATATGTGTGTGTGTTTCTGTGAGGAATGTTGTCCTTCTCAGCCACTGGCACCACCTGGAGACCGATGAGGGGACTGGACAGTGTAACTGATCAGTGATGATGCAAAACAAATATTAGCATTTTACATTTAGATGCAGCAAAAAATTTGGCTCCAAAATGACAAAATCAGAAGCCAATAATGGAGGAGAATCATTTATCAAGAGGATGGTCTTTCAATCTATGGGCGTGATTTTGTAAAATCATGTTAAAATATTCTAATGCTCTTCCAGAGCTGTTCTCATCGTTTGACATGTTTCATTTGCTTAATTTTGATTATTCCCAACAAGCAGAAAATTGCAGTAAAAAATGAATATTATCATTGTACAGCGATTTCAACCCAAAATGCTTTTGTCCAAGTCACTTTTAAGGACAGATTAATTTTACAAGACAGAATTGAGCGTCCTTGAACAAAAAATAAACGTCTTTTTTTTTTAAAGAAAAGCGTAATCAGGTGCAAATCCTGGTGAAATGCAGTCAACATTTTTATGAAATTCCACTCTCAATCAATACTTTCAACTGTTTTTCACTCAGTGCAGTCACTTCATTTGGCTCATTACATTTATTTTAAAAAGATTTATCAGGGTCAGCTGATGACTTATATTTAACTTATATTTACTTATATTAGATGATGAATTTGGCTTGATTTGGTGGTAAACCCATGATTTTTTTTTTTCTGCACCGGAATAACCACGTCTTAACCTGTGCCACGAAAAAAAAAAAAAAAAAAAAACGTGAAACAAACCGGTGAGTCAGTTTGAATTGAAATGCTAATCAAATCTTACAAGAGACAAACCCTTCCACATCAGACGCCCTCTTCAGAGCCGTCTCCTGGCTCGTGAACTCTGCAGCAGCTCAGGGCAGACAGAATCCTATTAACCATCGGGGGGGGGGGGGGGGGGGTGGGGGTGTGGGGGTGAGGGGGGGTGGGGGGGGGGTTGGTCTTGGCCCACTTTGGCATGCTCACCCCTCCCCCCACCTATGTCCTCCTGCCCTTTTCCCCTCTTCCTATATGCTCATCCGTCTTCCCCTCCAGCGCGTTCTCTCGCTCATTCTAGCGATCCATTTTTAGGCGCTTTGTAAACCGCAAGAGTACTGCAGCCAGACCAACTAACAGATGTGGACAAAACATCCTATTCCTGCCTGTGCCTGGGTTTCCCCCTGCCTGTGCTGCTGTTGGCCCTGGATGAGCCTGAACATGACTAACACACACACACACACGCCACTCACATCCTCCCTCTCGTCCTCCAAAGAGGGTTTGAAGAAAAAAAAAAAAAAAAAAAAAAAAGAAGGAAGAAAGAAGCAGGAGAGAAGGACAGAGAGAAAATCCGTTGGGAGGGGAGAGGAAAAGTGTGGGAGCAGTTGAAAGGCAAGGTGGGCGGAGATGGGAACATGTGTGTGGGTGTCTTTTATACTTCTGCGAGGGGGCGGATGGAGGTTAGTGGGCGGGGGATGGGGCCCGGCTGATTCAGTCCTCTCATGAGTAGTATCTGACTCACACAAACACAGGAAGTAGTGCGCGCTGCTTGTTTAGTGAACACAGCACTGTATTTATGTGAAACTCCTATATGCAGGGAATAATAGGCGCTCTTACACTACCTAATTTCACCTCCGTACGTCGGTCACTGAGTCAATGTTCCACTCTCCCTTTCAAATAGTTTCATCTCCACATCCTGAGATTTTTGGACAAGGATCCAGCGGGTGCATCAGTCATACTGTGACTCAAGCTTGTGAAATTTCTAAGGGTGAAAACAGTCCCATATTTGAAACTTCCTTTGGCAACAACATGCCAATAGGTCTCTCTCATTGTATGTTTTATTTTATTTTTTTATTTTTATTTATTGCTCTGTGAGAATCAAGAGTTTTAAAAACTCATCTCGGATAAAATGTGCATTTTTTAATAAGTTCACCTACGGTTCACTTTCTTTCATTTAATTCATTAAACTAATCACACCCAATCCACTCATTTATATGTATATTATTGCCAAGAATCGTGCGTACAGTGGAGCTTTTGGGTTATTAAATATTAAAAACACATTGGCTTTCTTATTTTTAACATAAAATCTATTCATCCCTGAAGGCAAACTCTCTTTGCTCGGTGCCTCAACAGGGAGGTCGGAGGTCAGGGTCAGCTACAGTGCAGCGCTCCTCAAGCTGACGGCATTTCTGTGACAGCTTTTTAAATGTGTTATATTTGTATGGTTTTAAATCTGGACTATCCAGTTCACTAAATGTCTCACCAGCATTAAAATAAATGCCTATTTTGTTTTAGGATTCATGTACTAAAACTGATTTAAGTACCTGTAGATGTAGAATAATCTGTATCTGTAATCATGGTTGAAACCAAGCAGGCTGCTCTCTTTACCAACAGGTGGCAGACACAGATTAGATTTGGAAAACAAAATGTGACATCTTTGAGAAATGACACCATCTTGTGGTGATGCTTGTACATGAACACTACTTTTATTTTGATTTGAGAATATATTCTTTCCTTTAAAAAAAATTATTTATGTCAGAGGAAAAAAAAAAGAAAACCAGCAGAACAAGAAGCATGTCTTCTCCTCCTCGTTCCACCACCGCCCACTATGAACAGATTTTCTGTGGAGGCATGCGTCTCTGTCAAAGTGTGGTTGTGTTGTTGCTCACTCCCCCTTTGCACACATCTCAGCGATAAAACACAACTCAGCTCTTGTTGTCAAAGATGTCTCCTGGCAGCCATGCTCATAAGTGATTATGTCCAGCAGAGGGTAGTCTCACCCTGAGAAAAATCATTTAGCACCCATTCCTCACCTGAATCTGGGGTGCAGCAGGTTTGTTGTCACTGAGGGATAAAGATGATGCAGTAAACCTGTATCAGTAACACAGACATCTAGAAATCATTGACTCAATGTGTTGATCTTAGCAGGTGTTAATTATGCAACACTATTTTGCAGGTAGCAACCCATTTCCTCATTAATTCTTATAAAATTCAGAGTCCACATTCTGTAGCGTGATTTAAAACCTGCCCTCTAGAAATGACAATCAGAGGCAGCTGAATTAAGTTACTACTTAATTCAGCTGACCCTCATCAGGTCTAAATTCAACTAAAGTAGAGAAAGCAAGGAAGCTTTGTCACTCTGACAGATGAGCGTATGTTCAGAGCGTTTGGGAGAGGTAATAAATGAGAGTCACCTTGGTGACGGTGCATCTGGTAGTTTTAGAATTCATGCTACCCCACTCTGTCTTACCTGATTGATCAAAAGGGAAGGGGCCCGCCTGCCCATTTTGGGCCTGTCACATCCCCATGTGGCAGCTGGAGTCCCTGGAGAAAGTGGCTAGCCTGGGCTGCATCTGTGTTGGTTACTTATAGAAGCGATATGTGCTCAGTTTTATCACTGTTTTTTATTTCCACTGGGAATGGAGAGCAGATTCTCTCAGCAGAGGGCTGATGTGATGACCACCACAACAAATAAGAGCCGGGCTTTACAGTTGGGGATAAAAGGTTTACAAACTCCTCGACAAAACAGGTGCTAGACTCAACTGCAGAGTTGAGTCACTTCAGCATTTGTCTTATTGATTGCTTTTTGACTGGCAGTCTCATGTCAGGCAAATTGGACAGAGGGCACTCTTGCCTCTTGACCAGAGCAAGCAGAATTTGTATCAACGAATACTGACCAGGCAGTGACATTTGAAGACTCTGAGGGAGGGAAAATGCAAAGTTTACCTCGTCTTCCTTCCTGCAGACATTTACATATAATAAATGCACCATACAAATAAATACGTCATGATGCATTTGCCTGATAAATAACATCAATTTCTTCGTACTTGTTCAGTGTCTAGACATGAAAGACAGGAGATAAAGGGGAGCTCTTAGATAAGCAGATTGTACTTGGAGCCTGCAATCCAGCTGTTGTAGCTGGGAAGTCCCATAGTGGTGCCTAGAGTGATATCAGTTGACAGATCCCCCTGTCTGACACCAGGATGTCCGTCTCTGGCCTTGACCACATCACAGTGTTCGGTATCCTGTGTAAGCGGGTGTCAGATAGCTGCCTATTGATGAATGATTAGAGTTCCTGAAGATGGACTGTGCCGCTGCCACCCACGGGGTTCTGGGTGAGACGGATGGGCCCATTTGTAATGCAGAGGGGGCCCCACAGCTGCATTAACTATTAAAGTGTGGTTATCTCAGGGTAATGGTACGCCAGCAGCACTGAAACAAACTACAGCGAGAGAAGGTGTAATCCTAATGTTGATGTATAGGCCCTGCTTCTGTAGATTATAGGGTCCATTCTCTATTCAGACTGATTATCTTTGAAATGTCACATATTGTTGAGAAAGGAAATACTGTCAATGAAAACAATGTAATCTGGCATGTATGATCAACACAATGTATGGTAGATACTTGGCATTATAGGATCTAAAAGGCAATGCTGCATTTTTAAACTCTAGGTTGGATTTAAAATGAGCTGTTTAAACCTTAATGTTAGGTTGCTTCTAGTTTAAACAATTCAATTAAGACTCTTCATAGTTGGCTACTCCACCTGTAAAAGACTTCTTTGTCTTTACCACACACACACACACACACTTTACACCACCCTGTGGGACCTAACCTCACATTCAATGGTGTAAAAAAAAAGCTTGGCACAGTGACTGGGCTTGCCAACAAGCCTGAATGATATATAGTTACCACCAGTCTGCCTAACAGCACGACCAGTAAATGAAACAAACGTCCACAAAATTGGAACGGGCAGCAAATGTCTCCAAGCGACTTCACTTTTGGCTGGCTCTGGTGTTTGTTTTAACCTGCCAACATACTGTGAGGAAGTTCACCTGTTAAACTTTCTTCACATGGTCAATACTTGATCTGTTCTCCTGCTCTTACCAGTGTAAGTGTGAAATACGGAGAAAAGAGGTAAAATTGATTCCACTGTACCTTCCCTTCCTCTCATTTTGTCACCCTAGAGCCCATCTTGTAAATGTGCCCTCAGAGTCGATTGGCCTGAGGGATGGAGTAACACAGGGAGTAGCTGGGTGCAGGAGTGAGCCATCCATCCTTGGTACCTGGAAGGGAGGGCAGGGCGGCGCTCCACCTGCCTGCTGAATAAATCATCGCTTAGTCCATTCTGCAGCTGCAGTCCAATTAACCAAAGGGGACCCTGTGAATGGAGTTAGTTGGTATGATTAATTACACAGTAGTGACAATACACACCAAAGCTCACAGTATCCCAAAGGGGCAAACACCAAGCATGGCTTTACTTTGCAGATTTCTTTCTTTCTTTTTAAGTTCCCTTTGAATGTACAGTATTAATATTAAAAGTTTTTTGGGTTTTTTTTACCATTTTCTGACACACACTGATTATAGTCATAATTATGTCTATATCCAGTGCCCAGTTCATGCTTGGAAGTGGTAGAATCAAACAAGTAAACACAAGTATTCGCATATTTCAGACATTTCAGACAGACTTGTTGCAAAGCTAAATATAAAGCAATGGAGTAAAATTTATCAGCACAGAAGATTTTCACCTCTCAGGTGCCAAAAGCACTTGGAAATCATAATTTAGGGCACAATTATTTCCTTTTACATGGCCCATGACAAAACTCTTAGTCTTACAACTCCAACTCATTTGAATAGTGCCTTTAATTGAACATAAAAAGGCAGAGGAGAAGGTGGAAGGGAAAGGTTAATGGGACTGACACAAAGGGCAGACAGCAGAGGAAGTCTAGCCTTAAGTGTCACATCCTGCTTGCATCACAGCCCATACAAGGAGCCAATTAGTAAGGGCTAGGTCTAGGTCAGTAATTAAACCAACTCCAGAGGCTGGGCTCCCGCTTTAGCTTTCTGGGGGATTAAAACCCTCTCTAAGACTGCTGGTAATGACCTCCATCCTTCTATCAATGATATGCTCACACCCTGACGTTTGACTGCTGCCAGATCCAATAGAAAGGTCACGGCGGATGTAACAAATGAGAATAGAGGAAAGGACAGACAAGGAAGTAATTGGAGAAGGCTTTGGTCAGTGGGGAAAAGAATGTCCAGCCACTGTTTACTCTTTACCAATCTTCATCAGTGATGTAGCAGTGCAGAAGATAACCAATCCGCCATTGATATTTCCAGCACGTGTGGCTTGTTTCACCATGATAGAAAGAAGGTAAACATGCATGTGACATTTCCAACCAACATCACTTAAAAGTTTACATGTCAATTTGAAAGTTAAAGAAAAGTATTTATTAGTTAATGCAATGTTCCAATGCAGTGTTTTGGAACAAGTTGACTTATGTGATGATTTTCATTAGAACAACAGAAAGCATTGATAAAGTCATTTTTCTTTCTCCTCAGTTATATTAATATTTGATTAAGTGCAAATGGAGCCCACTTTTACTTAATTTACATTGCATATTATTATACAGTATTATGGCTGTGAGAAGTTTGCTTTACTGATGTGATTATTTACATTCCTGGAAATTACATTTGTGTTTGTTAGCAGAACCTTATCATTGACTGACAAGACAGGTAGCCAAGGACTTAAGGTGTCTCAATACTTTTATAATGACAATGGATCAATGAGTAGTGTTGCTCTTAGTGATAAACTCATAGAGAATTATCGCCTGACTCTGCAGTTGTCCTCAGCTCTACCGACTGTTTCAGCATCTTTTATCTCATTGTTTTGGTTTTATGACCCGTTAGTGTTTTGGTTTACTCTCACAGCTCTCATCAGTCTGGTTTTCAGCAAAACAGCTCTGATAAATCCACTGTACACTACCTGCCCAGCACCTAATGGCTAACAGACAATGTTAGCGACTTAAATTAGGAAAGGAAGCATAACTCCCAATGAATGCTAATGTCGCTCTTTTGGATGTGTAAATAAGCGACATTATAAGGTGATCAAATGTGTCAATGTTAACAGCTTGTTGTTTTGTCCCCAAGTGCCACAAAAAATAATTTAATGCAGGTTTAATTGTAGTTACTTGGATTCACTAAATACCTAGAATGTTTTTCCTAAATCATTTTAATTACTGGATATGTAACATTTAATTTGAGGGTTTATATTACAGACATGGGTGATAGCATTTACAGGCAAGTAATTCACTGAGGTTCAGACAAACATTAAAAAACCTGAAGCATGTTTGTTTATTCATTTCAGTAGCATCCTCAGCAGAGCCATTTGAGAACAGAGTTGTATCATCCACGAACTGACTCAAGGAAACCTGCATTTGATTTTCTTTTTAAAACATTGTTTTCTGCGTTCAGTGAAAAAAGAAGAGTGGGGATATTGGACAGCCTTGTCTAATGCCAGTTGAATGAAAATCAGTTAAAATGGTGAAAATGTTACACGAATACATGTCTAAGATCAATTGTGAATTCATAAAAACTCAATGTTACACAGTTAATATCACATTACGGTGTGTCCTTTTATGAAGCTGGTAATAAAGCTGGACTTTTTCACCATTCACCCTCATTTCAGAACACAAGCTGGTAAACACAGTGATGTATCCCAGCTTCTATCTATACCAGGGAATGGAACAGCTGGGCTAATTAGAGTTTGAAAACACACACTAGCCTTAAACAAAACACACACATAATAAATCCAACAGTCTAAATATCATCAAGGCATGTGGTGAGCTGACAGAGTCTTGCAAATAATAAATAAAATGAAGGATATATTGGATATCCTCATTTGTGAAAGTGTTTGCCAATAAATAAATCAATAACTACATCAAATATTAAAGCAATTTACTAATTAATATTAAATGCTACAGTCCAATTTTTGGATGCATGATTTCTAGACAAAACAATACATTTATACAGTGTTATAGTGTATTTCTGCCCACTTGCGATTGATGTAGATACTAAAACGTCAACAGAAATAGAAAAATACACCACAGATAAAAAACTTGATGAAACACCCAGATGCAGCATCTGCCAGACAAAAAGTTTTTAGGGTTTCCATCATTTCATACGTTATTCATTTCTGCATATCTTGCAACGTTTAAGGATACACACAGAGATGCTTACCCACTATAAGTTCAAGTCAAAGCCAGTTCTTGTTACATCCTTTAGGGGACCAGCAAAAAACCAAAGATCAGAGGCTTCCTCTGTTGCTGTTGGCTGTTAATCTAGATGAATAAATATTTTCATGAGTAAATATCTTGCAGGTTTACCTCCTGTGTCTCACACAGTTTGCAGGTTTATCTGGTGTATACCACATACATTTTTAGCTGTTTTTAATCCTCACAGAAGCAGCTGTGGCAAGAACACAAACTGAGTTATCCTCAACACTGCAACTGTAAAGGCAGTTTAGTTTTGATGGACTGGTGAGGAATATCACAAGCAAAAGTAATTAAGATAAGCTGGAATGTTCAATGGACTTTTTTTGCGTGTTCAGACCAAGCCATAGCTTTATTTGAAATTTTCTTTGTGACCAAGAGGGTACATCTTTGCATGATTATGGGATGCTGCATGGAAATGCTACTGCACATACATTTCCATTCTGACAGTCGGTAAATCTTTGTATATTTTGCTAATATAACCTCAAAGGATTTTTTTTTGTAGCTGGCCATTGATAATCCTGTTGAATAAACATCATTTTCATGTGTAAATATTTTCGTGGGTTCATCTTAGGCAGTTTTCTCTCCCACACTATACAGGTTCATCTGCCATAAAATGCACTGTAGTTCTGTTCTGACTGCAGCTGCTTCTGAGGATTAAAACCTAACATGACTTATCCTGCACGCTGTGATTGTAAAGGCGGTTTGGTGGCTTTTTCCAGATAGGGTGTCTCAATGTATAACAATGACTCTTGGCTGCAGCCGCAAACATTTCTCTGAATTGGATTACATTCACACAATGTATGGTAGATAACATTCTCATCCTAGATAAACTGTGGCGATGGATAAAAGAGAGGATGGAGGAAAACACATCTCTGAGGGCACAAGTGACAATTCATTTCTATATAAAATGGGAGCTGAAGTTGCAAGCTCACTATTTTTAAGAGAGCCGTGTGTATTGAGTATGGAAGTGATTCTTACTGAGAGTGAGATGAAAAGATTGATATCACTCTCATATCTTTTTGTTAAATATGAAGTAGCTGGTTAGCTTAGCATAAAGACTGGAAACAGAGGATCCCTTTTACACTTGAGTTTTTGTATGGATTAAACAAACAGATAGAACATGTTAATTAATGAGTTTTAGAGATCCTAGGCGGACTTTGCCACTTTGGACAGAGCAAGGCCAGCTGGTTCCTCCTGTTTTCAGTCTTTATGCTAAGCTAAGCGAAGCTAACTGGCTGCTGGTTGTAGCTTCAGATTTAGCATACAGATATGAGAGTAGTATTGATTTTCACATCTAACTCTCAGCAAGAGAGTGAGCAGGCATATTTACCAAAACATTTAACTCTTCTTTTAACAAAAAAATGGAACCATAACCACTAAGAGTCACTGATTCAAAAAAACTAATATAAGTTTATGTTCATTTCAATCATAATTATATTATAAATATGTTTTTTCTTTCAAGTACTGCCTCTGAATTTACATATTTGGTTGACTGACTGCTCATCAATGTTTTAACAGAATCCTTGCTTAGTTTTGGATGATACAAAGTCAAACCATCATGTATGGGCCAGACATGAATGAAATATGTTAATATTTTCTGCCAAGGTTTATGAATATTTATTTTCTTGAGCAGTAATATGTAAACTGTTATACTTTAAAATGCATTAAAACAGTTTACAATCTCCAAAGTCAGCAGATAAGTTACATAAACTTCTTGATGTCTTTGGTGAAGGACGTGAAGTGTCAAAATATCATAGAATACTGGTTGAACATGGAGGGAATTAAACTGTTAAAGCCCTTCAATTTGCCTGGGAAAGAGATTTGTATGCATCATATGACCATGAATGGGGTGAGATTTGAGTCAAGAGATGATGAATAAATGTCAAGAGATCTGAGGGTAAGGCTTATACAATATCAAGTTTTACACCGTTTCTACTTGAACCCAAGTAGGTTATATAGACTTGGTTTAAAAGTTTCTGCAGCCTGCTGGAAATGTAGCAGTGATGAGGATTTAATAGTACATGTACTATGGATATGCCCCAAAAATCCATCAATTCTGGATGAAGATTCAATATTACATTGTTAATGTCCGTTTGTATTCTGCCCAAAGCTTTATATATTAGCAGACTGTAAGGTGTTATCTGCTTTTCCACAATCACTGAAGTACTGGACCCAGATGACAATTATGATTGGATGGCAAATCATTCTCAGGAACTGGAAGATGCCTGGAGAGCCTCTTTTTCAGTACTGGGTGAGCCGCATATGAAAAAATGTCATACAGGAAGCAGGAGAAGACAGAAAAATGTCTCCTCAATTGGGGCATGTATTGTATATTTCTTTTATAAAAGCATAAGTGTAAAGATGGAAGCACACAGTTTTTTGTTTTTGATTTCTATGTGAGAGATATGTTTTTTGTATATTTTCTTTGTTTTTATTATTTTCTTAGAGTTGTATTGTCTCTTTTTGTTAATAGCTTTATTTATACGCAAGCCACTTTATATGCAGGTTGACACCTCTTGTTTCTGTGTTGGGGTGGGTTGGGAATGGGGTGTTCTGGTTTAAAAAAGAATATGTCATATGACTGATGTTATATCACAGAATAAAAATTGCAAATCTTAAAAAAAAAGCATTAAAAGAGTCGGAATCAGCTTCTGTGTATAATCAAATGGATGGATGTGTGAGACAGGAGCAAAGCAAACTCAGATATTAAAACTACCTCAATGTATAAAGTGAAGCAGCTGCTCCATCTTAATGCCTTTTATCCTTTCATTAAAGCACTTGACTCATATTAAGGTGACAAACAGTTTTAGTTCTTTGTTGCTTAGATTTTCAAGTCTCATATCAGAGTTTCTAAATAGCCTGACAGATGTAATGCAATGAGAAACCTGAGCAAAAGTATTAAATGAAGAAATAAATAACAACTTGAGTGTCACTTCCTGTGTTTTTCATGACACAGTTATTCTTTCTTATGCTTTTCTAAAATGTGTTGTCTTCCCAAATCCCCATTGACTGTTCATCATCATGACGTCCACAATGTTGCAATCTGTGAAGCCTATGGTAATATTATGCAGTAAATGTTTAAATATTGTCCATTATCACTGCAATTTGAAAGCCAGTAAAAGTTAAAAATGTCGCCAGTTCAGTTCAGTTTGAAGTGAGAGCCAGTCAAATGGATCCGATGAACCAAAACAGCAATCCTTAATGTAAAGGAGCAAGGGAAGAGGTTTGTAATAATCACTGTAAGTATTTTTCAAATAAAATCATATAATACTGTGAATTGCCTCAATACAAAAATATGAAGTTTTAGATATTTGGTGCACTGGTATTAAGCTGTCTCTGACAAAAGAATGACATTTATCCAAACTGAAATATGTCTTGAGGCCAAAAACTGCATATCTACAGTAAGCAGCATATACTGCATATAGTGTGTGTTTGTGCTTTTAATGTAATGTCTTTAACCAGTGATGGAAAGTAACTAAGTACATTTACTCAAGTACAGTATTTAAGTACAATTTCAAAGTATTTGGTTACTTACATTTTATGCCTTTTCATACTTCTACTCCATTACATTTAAGAGCTACAGCTGTAGCTGCTTGTTACTTTTCAGGTCAGACCGATGAGTTTATAAAATTATACAACATGTTCAACTTTCGTCTTGGATAGCCCAACATCGCACAGTGTAAAAGAGCTTTAAGCATAATTTGCTGCCAGTTCCACAGGTTGGAAAATCTGTGTGGAGCACAAAAAGTGACATAAACATTAAAAAATAAATAAATGTAGAAATACATTAATAAATAAATGAATAAATGTACAAATACAGAAATAAATGGATACATAAATAAATAAATGTAGAAATACATTAATAAATAAATAAATGAATAAATGTAGAAATACAGAAATAAATAAATAAATAAATAAATATAGAAATGCATGAATAAATAAATGAATAAATGTAGAAACACAGAAATAAATAAATGTAAGAAATACAGAAATAGGCTAAATAAGAGATTATTTATGGAAATAGAGGTTAATTTAAATGTCCTTTTTCATTACCAAAATATATTTATTTTTGAACTAGTTATGTATTTCTGCATTTATTTATTTATGCTATGATCATTTTTGCACTCCAAAAATCTCATCTAGCACCACAACTTGATAAAAATCAGTTGACTAAGGATTATTTGTTGAGTTTGGTGGGTGTTTGCAGCATAAATTACTCCGCTGAACTCTACTAATAACAAAAGAAAATGTTGACTGTTCATGCAGAAACAATTAACATTAAAATAAGAGCACAGAATACAAGCTGGCAAACACATACATCAACACTAATAAAAGTCTACATCTATGAGACTGGAGAGGTTATCGTACCGCTGTGCAATGCTTAATGCTGTGAAGGCCACCTGCAGTTACATTTACATCTGCAGAGAGCTGCAGTGTCTCTAGGCAGGACAGCAGACCGGACAGATCCATGACCCGACGCCCTGAACTCTGCTGCTCAGTCCCAGGGCTAAAACTGCCTGTCCCAACCTGCCTGCTAATATAACCTCTATCACCACCTCTCAAAGTAGAGATGTGTGTGTGTGTGTATGTGTGTGAGTGTGATAGATAGGCCTAGATAGATAGATAGATAGATAGATAGATAGATAGATAGATAGATAGATAGATAGATATTAACTGAGACTACAGATATACTCCACTTTTTTTTAGTGTTTCATCGTTGTGACATCTCATTAATTCCTTGTTGATGTTTGGGTTATGTAATACGTAGCACATTACCGATCCATCTGTGATTACAGTAAGGTGTAATCACAGATGGATACTTGCATCTGCTGTTAGCACAATGTTGCCCAACTGCCAGCTTTGTTTACTAAGTGATTTCTTCGATTTCAGGTGTTTTTTCAATCTTAAATGCGTCACTTTCACCCTTCTATGCAAGGACGGTATGTGTGAACACACCTCTAAAGATAGTGTAGAGAAGAGACGGGTACATCTGTATTTTGATGTAGGATGTGTTAAAAAAAAAGAAAAAAAAAAAGATGCAAAACAACTGGTTCTCATCCACAAGTCGACATAAGAAAAATGTAAAACAGTCCACTGGTGTACTCTACCGCTGCTGTTTTAGTGACCTTTTTATTTAGTTTTATGCAGTCAGGGTTAGGGACGGTTTTCTTTCATGTTCTGAATATTTTTCTTCTTATTCATATTTTTTCTATATATTAAGATTAATATGGTCTTTTTTTCTTATTTATAATTGGACAGGCAACACAAAGTTCTTGCACTCCAGAAAATCTCGTGGGCAAGAACGTCAGATCATTAACTGTGTCTGTGAAAGGACCAAAAAGTCCTGCACACCTTCACTTTATTAACGGCGTTTCAGTCCTCAGACCTTCATCAGTTCATGAAGGTCTGAGGACTGAAACGCCGTTAATAGAGTACAAGTGATCAACAGTGTGTGGGACTTTTTAGTCCTTTCTTATTTACATTTTAAAATAATATCTTTCTGCAGTTTCACTTTTTTCTGCTGAATTTTCTACTGTTATATGGTATACTAAGAGAATGTATATTACTTGATCTTGTTTTGTATATTTGTATATTGTATTGTTTACAATGGTTGTCCCTCAGTATGAAAATGATATTTCATTTTGCTGTGTTGTTTTCTCAGCGGGAAGTCTGAAGAAGGGTCTAAAGAATACTGTTCACTATACATGTGGGGTTGAAGGATACAGGATCTGTGCTTGTCATGTAGTGTTTATAGAATTCTGTAAGATTTCATGCATTGTAATGACCTTTTTACACTGATTGGCTTGCATATACGGGTGCCTTGGAAGCTAAGTGTATATATGATGTGATTTAGTTTTGTCTTTTAAGCTCAGAAGAAGGCACGCTTTTGCTGAATCATCAGCTTAGGAAGGAATAAAGTCAGCGATGCACAGTGGTGGAAAGTAACTAAGTACATTTACTCAAGTAATGTACTTAAATACAATTTTGACGTACGTGTACTTGAGTATGTCCATTTGATGCTGCTTAACACTTCCACTCCACTACATTTCAGAGGGAAATATTGTACTTTCTACTCCACTATATTTATTTGACAGCTTTAGTTACTTTTCAGATGAAGATTTGACACAATGGATAATATAACAAGCTTTTAAAATACAACACATTGTTAAAGATGAAACCAGTGGTTTCCAACCTTTTTGGCTTTTGATGTCTTACAAAAAGCAGTGTGTAGTCGAGGTCACATTTCAGATGTCTATGAGTTGTTAACAGCTCCACCAAACAGTGATTTTTCCCTCTAAACTTCTCACATGGTTTCATTTCAATGAATGTTCAAATGATCCAATATTTCATCAAAAATCAAAGATTATAGAAAAAGTCCAAAAACTGAAAACAGATTTGTGTATCAGAACTTTGTCTTTTCTTCTTCATTCTCCCATTAATCATCTCACGACCCCTCAGATTTATCTGGTGACCCTTTGAAGGGGCCCAACCCCTAGATTGGGAACCACTGGACAAAACTAGCGAAGTGTATATAAAGTAGTTGAAATTAGCTCCACCTGCAGCAGCTTCAACAGTAACATGCTGCTTACACACTGATGCTTCAGTATTAATAATCTAATGATGTCATAAATAATAATATATCAGTCAGAGGGACCAACCCACTACTTTTACTGCAATACTTTAACTACATCAAGCTGCTAATACTTATGTACTTTTATGATTTTTCGTGTAGGACTTTTATTTGTAATGGAGTGTTTTTACATAGTTGAATTGGTACTTTTACTTAAGATAAGGATCTGAATACTTCTTCCACCACTGGCGCTGCATAACCGTCAAAGTGCTCCTGCCTCTTTAGACGTTTTCATGTGTGCTCACTGCCATAAGAAAAATGTACCTAAAATGTTGATGGCCAAACAACTTGCTCATTCCTGTACTATACACATTTATTTTGAACAACTGGCTCATAATCCGTCTGCAATGATGCAGTTTGACTCTAATGCAGTCACAGTAGCATGTATAATCAAAGCCCAAATTCGCAACTAAACATTAAAATATGATGAGTGGCTGCGTTTGATGTATCAAATATGAAGAAAACATTGTGTGATCTGTTTCAGGTTTTCATCTGTTTGTTAACATTGAACCCTTTGACCTGTGCTTTTAATATATGATTTATTTAAAAACCTCATTCTGAGCACCATAAAATGCTTTACTGAAAACTGAATATTGTGGAAGATTATCCACTGAAGACATATTTGTTGGGATATACTGAGTTGCAGCTCTCTCAATGCTTTCATTAAGAGCCCTGTTAGCCTGGCTCCCTCAGCCTGCACTGCATCACCACCCTGGCAGGAGACACGCAGACAGAAATATGAGCAGGAATACTGAATATAATACAGTTTCCAGCCACTGTGAACAACATTACACCCCACCCAGTAATTACCTGTTTTATTCCAAAGACATTCCAGAGCGCAATTCATTTTGATTTATTTGTTATTTGGCTTTTTTCTTTTTTTTTTTGAACAGGGGTGTGACTCTGCATTTACTGAGTCTGAATCACTCTCCGAATCTGTCACTGCAGTACTGGAGAGCTAATGAAATCCTGCTCCCCATCCAATTTGGATGGATCATGGTTCGGGGAGAACAGAATAATTCATGGACCCCCAAAGCTCATGTGACTATCCGAGGTGAGAATGGGTAGACTTTTATTATAACCCAGATTATTTATTAATCCTGCCTTTGCCCTCATCAATTCAATAATTAAGACTGTGGATCATTGAGGTTAGTTTTACATTTCGTGTTTTGAAATTTAGAAGACTTTCTTCTAATAAACACCATGATGCCTTCCGGTCTCAATTGCTCATTGTGTTATTCATTATTTTTTTCCAGAGTGAGAACGCTTTGTGGGGAAAATGCGTTTAGCCTGTAATTATTCCAGTCAAAAGGTGAGAAAATAATGGTGAGCGGAAACTCACATATAACACCTTATATAACTAAAAACATGGGCATTTGTTCTTTCAGCTTTATACAATTGAGTTTTGTCTATGTTATCTCTGTGAGTTTACGTCAACGCTATAAACTGGCTGAACAATATGAAAATTAAATAATAATATCATATCAAAGCATAACAGTGTTACCTTGTGAGCAACACAGAAAAAGCTATTACGACGATTTAGGAAAATAACTGCTGACAGCCTTTTTGTATTTGACAGTTTCTCATGAATTTTGCACTAACAAGCAAAGAAAAAAAAAAAAACACGAGGCTATCCAAAGTTGTTTATCACAGTGTTTTTCCACCATGGCCACAAGGATGCAAGTAATGTTGTAGATGACAGGATGTTTGTGTCTTAATGGCTTTTGTTTGAATGGACTGTACATGTAGACAAGCAAACTGTCTTTTCTTTTGCAAACTAAGTACTTTTTCAAATCGTTTACAGGCTCTGTTTTTGCATAATTTATTAAACGCTGCTTGGAGGGGAGGTGAAAAAAAAAAAACAACAACAAGAAAACTATAATGAAATACTTTCCAAGAACCAAAATTTATTCACCTTGAACAGCAACAATCTACAAAAGCGTACTGTACACTTTGGGTGAAAATTAGGACAGAAATGAATAGAGTGTATGTTAGGAGTGTTTGTAGAATAGAGACAATCTCCTGCAACTGTTTGATCTCTCATACCTGCTGATTGGTACAAATTGCCGAGCAGCTGCGCCTGGCAGCTTTTGCACTTTTTGCAAGATGCACCCTGTGTGCAGAAATGGTGAACATAAACACACTCTATCTGAGTACCATTTTCTAATATTCCATTATTTATGAAGAGTTTATGCTGTAATTAATTACTTTATTATGGTTAATATATATATTTTTCTAATGCTGTAAGGATCTGTAATAGTCTATTAATAAGAACAACTTTCGGTGTCAGGTTGTGGAAAATTATCCTCCAGCATGACTCTTTTTAGCTCTTTAATTCATCTTCTGCACTGTGTGACCACTTCACTTCTAGCATCTGGATCAATATCCATTTATTAACAACTTTATTAACATTTGTAACTGCGGACTTGCTGGTTTTTATATTATTTCCATGGTTTCCCTTTCATTTTAGGACTTATGCATAGAGTTTGACTGGCTGTTGATCTGCATTGAACACTGTTAAAAATGTGGAGAGACCAGTAGTGTTAAGAGTTGTTTTCCTTACATTTTAAAATTAGGAAGTTTCAATTCTGTTGTTTGATGAAAAACTATTTTGCATTGAATGTTCTGTTTTAAGAAAAATGTTGATAAATGTTAGTAAACCATTAATAAATACTCATGCGTTCACTTTGTGATAAGTCATGTCTGCAGTTACAAATGTTAATAAAGTTAATAATAAAAGGCCACAATGATGTCAGTACATACAAGAAACTAGACGTTGTGGATGACGAGATGTTTGTGTCTATTATTGTTTAATGATAGACTCTTTTGCATCAGTGTGTTTGGTTTTCATAAAACATTTCTAATCAATAATCATCAAGGAGTACTGATGGGTTTCTCACTCTATAAGTTGTGATTCCAACAGTTTTAAATGTTAGTACTCATTAGATAGATCATTCTGCAGTTACAAATGTTAATACATGATTAGGCTAGAGCTGCGATGATTAGTCAATTAATTGATTAGTCGAATGACTGAAAATTAATCACCAACTATTTTGATAATTGATTAAGCGTTTTTAGTCATTTTTTAAGAAACAATGTCCAAATTCTCTGATTCCAGCTTCTCAAATGTGAATATTTTCTGGTTTCTTTAGTCCTCTATGACAGTAAACTGAATATCTTTGGGCTGTGGACTGCTGGTTGAGACAAAAGAAGATATTTGAGAACTTCATCTTGGACTTTGGGGAAACAGTGATCGACATTTTTCACCATTTTCTGACATATTTATTGACCAAACAACTAACAGATTAATCGGTAATGAAAACCATCATTGGTTGCAGCCCTAGATTTGGCTAATAAAAGGGTTCTTACGATAATCCATCAAATCTGCAGTTGTGAATGTCTAGAAATGATTAGTAAAAGGATTTTGGTCCAGTTGCGCTGCAGCACTTTCCCAGAAGTTGAATTAAAAAGCTAATATGGAGGATGATTTGCAACAACCTGTTCTTGTTAATGCCTCTAACTGATCTATCAAGTATTAGCAAATGATTTATTAACTATTAATAAGACCATTACAGTTTATACACTCTTTATAAAGAGTGGCTCATTAGAAAGTGGCAGCCTATCGATGTAAATGGTGATGTTTGTAAAAAATCACCAAAATGCAGCCAAGTCTTCAGACTCTCCTGGTGCTCCGGTGTATTTTGAAGCTCAGATTAAAGTGCAGTTTAAGATGGAAGCAGCTGGATCGGCTCCGCTCATTCATTACTGCAGGAGTGCGGTGCAAACTGATTAGACTGATGAATCAATAACTGCAATCAGCACGGTAATGATAAACATATAAAGAAAAGCGATTCCAATGAACAAGTCGAAATTACCCGAGGGATGATCCGAGGTAATCATTGGCAGTACAGTACATAAACGTCGACGAGAGGAAGACGTGTGTGAGTGTGTGTATGTGATTGAACTGTATAACGTGCTTTTTTTTTTCCTACTGCAGAACTTTACAGACTCCTCCAGCATTCACACCGGCGGCTGTAGACCTCAGGAGGCGCTAGTCGGCGTGTGTTGCACAGTGAATACACTTCCTCCGTGTGAGTGGCCTCAGCCCGTAGAGGAGCCCTCCCCTGTACGGTTTGTTTAACTCGGTGAATCCTCCCAGAGCATTCATATCCTTAAATTACCAGATACAACCAGCATACACTGACACACAGCTGCGAGACATACACACACACATACACACATATACACACACTGTGTTATTGCGTTTAAAAACCGCCCAGTGAAGCAGAGATGAGTCAGCGCGTTACTGCAGCTCAGAAATATTTATTTCAGTGTATAGTAATTCATCCTGCTGAGCGGTGAGCAAGGTGCAAAACCAAGAGAGAGACAGAGAGAGACAGAGAGAGAGAGAGAGAAAGAGATAGATAGATAGAGAGAGAGAGAGAGAGAGAGAGAGAGAGAGAGAGAGAGAGAGAGAGAGAGAGAGAGAGAGATAGAGAGAGTACACTTTTACAGTTAAATCTGAACACAACTGCAGGCTGTGATCTCTGCAACATTTCTGACAACAGTCAGGGAGGCAGGCAGCTCTTTCAAATCTCTGAGCTTCTTCATCCTCCGGCTGCTTGTGACAAACGACAAAACTCTTGAAATGACTTGTCAGCTGCTTCAAACCAGTTCTCACATCCTATCAAACCACGTTTTTCCACAACCACACGAAGACTTGTCTCTCAAACTGAACCCCATCCCTCTTTTTTTCTTGTCTTATTCCAATTAAAGATTCATTAGATGAACTGATTGACCTGTTTTTAAAAAAAGCTGATTTCGATGCAATTTCCCCCCAGCATCGATTTTAAGCAAATTTGTTGTTGTTGTTGTTGTTGTTGATGATGTTGTTGTGGAATGTAATAGCAGCAGTGTCAGTTAGACAAAGCTTGCATTTGGTGAGGATCTCATTTGTAGCGCTTTAAAAAAAAAAAAAAAAAAAAAAAAAAAAAAAAGAAGAGAGAAAGAAAAAGGAGATCATCTCCAATCTTCCACTGGTGGGAGGGAAGATTTGTGCAGTCAAACAGAAGAAGCAGGAGAGGAAGAAAAGTAGGGAAATCTCTGCAACCCCTGGAGTCTCATTCAGCACCACTCGCTACTGGACAGCGTCTGAGCAGCGGAGTTGGTCGAGAAACAGGAGATTTGTTCAAACATCGAGTCTGGGAGTAACACCGCATCTGCACAGGGCGCTTTATTCCTCCTCCCCCACACCTCTTACAACTACCACTACAATTCACGCTGGCATTTTGACTTCCCAACATATGTCCTCTTTTTGAAAATTTTTCTCTCTCTCTGTGTGTGCGCGTGTGTGGCGGGTTTGGCAAACAGCGTTCAAACCGCAGGCGAGTCCAGAGCTGACTGGCGCTGCCAAACAAAGACGCAGGAGGAAAAAAAGAAAGAAAGAAAGAAAGAAAGAAAGAAACTGGACGGCGTCAGAGATCAAAGAAGTTCATTTTCTCCACTTTAGGCTCACTTATGTGAGGAGGATTTGAAGGTAAGGAGTGTTTCTTTTTTCTTTTACATTGTCACATTAGGATCGGCGGGGTTTAGGAGTGGTATGACAGTCATGCATCAGAGTTACGCAGCTGTGTTGTGGCTCCTGTGTGTGAGAGTATGCTGCGCAAATATGACGATCTGTTTGTCTATTCAGCTACTTGGAAGGCATGTTGGTGTAATTTGTGAGTGAATATTCTAATAACAGACATGTAGCCTAAGGGGAAAAGTAGTATGATCAATTAGATTATCCTGGTCTTGGCATTTTTGATGGAGCTTGAGGACTTTACAAACCATCTCTTGGTGAATATGTGTGTTGGAAGGTTTTAGCTATATGGTTTTTTTTTGGGGGGGGGGGGGGGGGGGGGGGGGGGGGGGGGGCTGTGGTCTCTCGCTGATCACACACACACACACACACACACACACTCAACAGATGAATCACCTTTATACTGAGAGGCTTTTTGAGCATGAATGAGGCTGACGTTTCCCGCGGAGCTGATGTGGGAGACTTGACTATACAATGAACCCCTTCATCAGCTGTGTCTATAGGAGCCCCCTCTGCAAGCCCCCCCCTCTCTCTCTCTCTCTGCTTTCCGCTCCACTTTGCCTGCTGTTGTTCCTCACATAAGCAAATCAGATGAGTCTAAAGGTCTAACCAATGCACAGATGAAGACGGGTCATTTTAAACTGATGTAGTTCAATTAAGACAGTGGATTTTGGCTGTGTAGGTGCCATTCTCAGTTGAGGCGCACTGAAATCTGCGCGCTTTAAGCGGGTTGTGTTGGTGGTAATCCATCTTCACATTTAATCATTTTCAAGAGAGACATGACGCCCTGGTGGGTCATATGGTTTGGTGACGCCTCACTTGATTATGCATCACTGTCAGAGAATGCATTAATTGCTGCTTATATATCTGCTGCTTGTCATGCTGTTAATACATGATGCTTGCTTCAATATGTGAAAAGGCTCAAAGAAAGCTGATATGATGCCACTGTGCTTATATTTTGCTCCTTGATTTACAAAGAAAGAATTTGTTTGCACAGAGTATTTGTCTTGAAGTGATATGAGGCATATTTTTTCAACATTTTTGTGCACTTCATGCCAGACAGTGGCGCAATAGATTTGCTCTATTTCCACTTTCCATTTCATTTTTTTTTATGGCAGTCTGTGTTTTGCTGGAGGTTTGTTAAGTTCCACTCTATAACCCTCTGGATCTCTCCTGAGTCCAACATCCACCTCTACTTAAAATGCCTCAGAGGATCTCAATTAGTGATAATGAATAATTGAGGTGATACTCTTTACATTCAAAAGTTCATTTGATGCCAAAAAACAAAAAAAATGACACACAAAATCACAGCAAATTACAACAGCTCACGGCAGATATACTCTCACATTGTTGGTGTTTAAAGACCAATCAGATTCTCCCAGAACACTTCTCGGCAACAGCTGTAATCACACAAAAATGTTTCACTGAGCCACTAACAATGTAATTTGAAGCATCACAATTTGTTTTTGGAAAAACAGGCAAATGGTTGTTTTGGGGCCCTTTAACAAGTATTCTTTTAAACACACATTTCCTTTCCTGTGGTCATTCAATAGTTGTCTGTATCCAAAGCTGCATGTCTGCATCCATTCTGCTCACCTGGCTTCACGCAGTAAGAAACAGATTTATTGAATCTTTGCAGTACAAATTCTCCACCCAGTCTGTATCCTTTGAGCAACATCACGCTGTCTAGAGTGTAAATCTCTATCAGCAGTCACAGTATGTGAGCATTAATGAAAAATTTAGTTTTTTCAACCTTATGCGCCACTGTGGGAAAATCAAATCTAGTATGAAGAAATCAGGAGGTTTGTAGATGTCTTGTCATATTGGCAATAATAAAAATGTTCATTTTTCATTTTATTGGTGGCTCAAATTTACAAGTTCTGACTAGTGTCACAGAACCTGATTGGTGTTTAAATCTTATTCAACCAGCACTTTTTTAACCCACTAATCTCAAATTATGATAAACTACAGTCCACTCACACAGATCCAAAACTGGAGACAAACTCTTTAGGCCCCCCCTTATGTTCATGTTTTGGTTTGGTGGCCTTCATCAGAGCATTTATACTTAATCATCCTGCTTTTACTGGATTATTTAATGTTTTTATGTATGCTTAGCTTCAACTGCCTTGCAGTTACTTGCTTTTAAACAGTATATAAAGTGCACCATCTTCTTAGCACTGCATTTGAGAAAGAAATTGAATCTTCTCTAAATTTCCAATGTGCAAAATTTGCAGACACAACCTTTTTTTGCCCTGAAGTGATCCCACTATCTGAAGCTGTGCACCACCCCCCCCCCCCCCCCCCCCGACGAGATCTACCAATTAAATAGCTGTGTTTGGTTTCGGTTATTGAGTTTAAGGTTCAGGCCATTAGGGGTCTAGTGATGGGAGGTGGGATTTGAATGCAGCCTGGGAGGAAGTGCTGCACCAGAGGCCTGGTTCAGGGAAAGAAACAATTACAGCAAAATTTATTGTTGACAGCTGAAAGAAAAAAAAAAAATGCTTGCATCACAGAACCCTTTAAAATGTCATCTATTTGAGGAGGATACCTGGACATTTAAGAGAGTGCCTACAGTATTCTGTAAGTTTCTAATAGCACAAGACAGTATTCAGTATTTTTCATCATTAATAACTTCCTCCCAGAAACAAAAAAATGTCTCATTAAGATGCAAAGCTTGGAGGAGCTCCAATAAACAGAGTAAGAGACTGACTGTCAGCTCAAAGCCTGTTACTTTTAACCTTTACTTCCAAATGAGTTTCCTTGTACTGTAATCTGCTCCAGACCTGATAATGTTCCCCTTATACCCAGAAAATCATCCAGGATATGTTTACTGTCATTTCCTCCCTCTTTTGTAATTCATTTTCCATGCTGCGGTGAGTTAGTGTGACATTATAGGAACAGGGTGGGATGAATTATTTTCCTCTGTGGGCTTCCTTTCCTTTTCCTTTCAAACTGAGCTGAAAGCAAGAGCGTACATCAGTGCTGAAATTCATCCAGCAGTGCGGAGAGACTGGCAGACAGGCAGACAGTTGTTTTCTCGGTGTGTTGGAAAGGTTTTAGATATCCATTTCTCTGTTGTTCCTTATCAATGCTTCATGATCATGGAGTGTCCACATTCTGGATCACCTCCTCTGCTGCTCGTCCTGGCCGTCCATCTGTTCGTCGGGGGGGCCGCTTGTGTGGCCTTGCTGTTCTGACCACAGTCTGATGATCTCCAAAAACGGCAGCAGATCCATTCCACACACGCTCGACAAAATCCTATTTTCTAAACTGCTGATTCTTCTTCTCAGTGATCCTTTAACAAGCTTTCCGTTCTTTTAAGGCTTAGTCATTTGTGCCATATGTGTCTTTTGGTGAAATAGTTTTGTTGCAGGATTTGGACTCAGGGAGTTTTCATTCCAGTTTTTTATTTTTTTTATTTTTTGGGGGATTAGTCCATAGCCCTGTTTCCCAAAAGCATCTTAAGGCTAAGATAATCGTAAAATATGTCTTATGAACCTCTTTAAGCTTAAGAGGTGTTTCCCATCATAGCTGAAGAAGCTCTTAGAAATGATCACAGATTGACAAGCACCTCCTACGCACTCGTAGCAGGCTAAGAGCATCTTAAAAAGCTCCAGAACCTGTAGGAGGAACCATAGTTTTTGTTCATTTTTAAATCTGTACTTTTATTATAAACACCAGTGTTCTTTGTTAAGTGACCTTTGATATAAAATGAGTGATAATGTTTAGATTAGAAAATAAGAAAATGAAACTAAGCAAACACACACGTACAAATTATTTCAATGATAGATCTGCCAGTTTTGTTGTCATTGTCCTCGTCTCCTTCTTCTCGTCTCAATATATTAATCTCTTCTTGCTGAAATGCCACTTTGCTGATGGTATATTTTCATATCTTCTTTTCTATTAATTCATGTTGCATATGTTCTTTGTCCCACACTTATATAAAGTGGGTTTAATACAGAAATGATGACAGAATGACATACACAATAGATGACATGCATATTCAAGACACTTGAAGGAACCACTGCTGCTTCATTTTAGATTTTATGAGCTTAAGAGTAATGTCTGCCTCAAGCAGTATCTAAATCAAAGTTTACTTCCTTAATCTGACTTCCAACCAGTAACACAGGCTTTGTAAACACAGTTTACAGACAATTAAATATACAAAATGACTACATCTTCAGCACCACGGACAGCTGATGTAATGGCTTGTGTCTGCACTTGCTCTTAAATTCTACTTTGGGAAAGGCGTGTAAAAATTCATAGAAACACTCTTAACATCAAACATCAACCGTTATCAGCAAACAGGGTCTATGCAGATACTCTTATATAAAACCACCATGCTGTAAGTAAACTGTCTTACCAAACAGTCAGTGCGTGAGAGCTGTAACACGCCTACAGGTTGAACATCTTCATTAGAGGCCTGTTGACACTAATCAGAGATGACATCCACTGGCACTCTGGTTAATTTACCAGATTTACAACACAAACAATGAAGCAAATAATTTCTCCACCACAGCGAGATGGTTCCTCATTAAAGAGACACATCTGACAAAATGTCATATTCATCATTATTCTTAGCAAAGGTTATAATGTCACATGCTGGCCTCAGCAAAACTGGCTTCCCTGCTCATTTAAAACGGAGGCTTGAATTTGTCCCTCTTGACAAGCAGAATTTATTCAAATGAGTCAAGAACATAATGGATCCATATCACAAATACATCTATTATAACTCAGACAGTGTAATGTTTTGGTCTAACCTACAGTGTCATGTAAGTGATAATGAGATAAATAATTAGTAATGAATACTTATATAATAAAGTAAACAAGCACATTTCTCTTTGCACTGCTAGCTAGCTCCTCTTTGTGCTGGTTTCAATTATATATTACTATTATGATTATATATTATCAGGATATTTTCTTCATGATGATTATATTTAATCATGCTTGTTGTAATCACTTTGTAAGATAAAGCTACAGGAGGGTCAAAATCATGAATTTTTAACTACAAAGATGTTAGTTGAGTTGGTGCAACAGCTCTTACAAGGAAAGTTTCCAAATATGGCATGCTGCTCTTCCTTGGGTGTCGGTTTTGCTGTGTAACTGACATATTTGTTAATTAGTATTGGATTGGATGTTTACAATTGAAGCTCTCATCATTTTGGCTGTTTTTCAACTGTAAAAATATCCAATCAACTAATTCTAAAAGACAACAATAAAGGATATTTGTATATATCGCACATTTTAGCCAACACAAAACAAACTGAGTCCGGTAAACAGGATTTAGTACGGGACACAATGGTCCTGTGTGAATTGGCAGTGGTAGCATATGTTAACATTAAATTAATTAGGCAACTAGAACATCACACTTAATTAACTGTAATAGCTGCAGCTTTGAGTGGACATTAACATCAACAGCTTGTTAGCATCAAAACTTCATGTGTTCATCTCCTTCCCTCGAGGCTTAAATACACAGACCAACGCAGGGCTTGATATGCCGTTCATTTGGTTGCTGTTTTGGGTTTTTTGGCGCGGATAACTTGGCTGGAGCAGCTGCTTTTCATTTGGTTGCCTGGTGGGTTGATTGAGGTGATGCTGTTCTGTCTTTTCATTTTAGGTTGTTAAAGCTCCGCTGGTTCCATCACACAGTTTATGGCTGTTTTTTCTTTGTTTTTTGGCCTTTTTCTGTCACTTTCACAGTCATACTCAATGGTTAATGTGTTGCCATAGCAGCCTGAGTCATTTGGTTTGTTTTCATGTGACATCTTTGTCATTTGCATTATGTACATGGTATTCTTGATTGTTTGCATATATCGAAACATCAATCAGAAAAGTCTGACTAAACAGTGATTTTTAAAGGTTATTTGATGTTTTTTTTCCTCTCTGCTGATTCTTGTTATCATATGGGAATACTGTAGTTAGTTTCATACATTCATTGAACTTCAAATTTACATTATTTATTTATGTATGCATGAAAGAGGCAAGATATTGCTACTTTACATTTCCTAAAAGGTCATGTGGCGATGAAGGTTGTGTTACCCCCTGGTAGTTCATTAATCAGAGATAAGCATGGACTCACAACCTTGTGGGTATGAGACATTTATATATGCACTCACTGGCCACTTCATTAGGAACACCTGTGCAATCTAATGCAATCCAGTGCAACAGCTCTGCCATAAATTCTAAATGTTCAGAAAAATAAACACAAGGGTTCATGTACATGTTCCAGTTCCAGTTTTTAGCCATGTTAGCAGCATGGCTCTAGGGATGGCAATGTCGGTCAGTTCACAGTTTGGTCCACACTGAAATATCTCAACTACTATCATATTGATTGCAATGTAATTTTATGCAGACATTAAAAGTGTCCAGAGAATGATCCTATTGAATTTGGTGATTTCCTGACATTTCCTGTTGCACCACCACAAGGCTGACTTTTTTGTGTGTAAAATATCTCAAGAATTATTGGACTGATCGATACAGACATTTACAGCACCCAGACAATGAATCCTAATGACTTTGGTGATCCCCCAAGTTTGAAGTCAAGATAAGTTTTCATTTACCAAGTGAAATATCTCAGCATAACGGCATCTACCTGATGGAGTGGCACAACATTTTGTATAGACATTTATGGTTCTTAGAGAATGAGTCCCACTGACTTTAGTGACCATGACGTTGCCATTTTGGGCTTTAGGTGAAATATCTTGAAAACTATTGGATGAATGCTACAAAATTAACACATTAAGGATTGATTGCAATATCTTTGATTCCCTGACTTTTCATCTAGTGCCATCAGCAGGCCAAAGTTTCAATCTGTCCAAATCTTTGGTACATGACTTGCTAAACTACCAACATTCCCATCAGCCTCAGCTGTAATTTGTGTTTTGTGTAGTATTTTCAAACATTAGCATGCTAACTCGCTAAACTAACATGGTGAACATTATACGTTAGCATTAAGATCAAAGCACCGCTTCGCCCACATACAGCCTCACAGAGCCTCTAACATGGCTGTCGACTCTTACACGTTTTCATTGATATTCACAAAGTGTGAGTTGAGCCATTTTCCCACTTTCTTTGTCAAAGTTAAGTCCTTCCCACTACTCATAAATATGTATGAGCATATCTTCAGACTAAAGAGATCTAGCTGATGACCTCTCCCCAACCACCTTAAAAACAAAATGCACTGCAAATTATAATGCTTCTGTGAACTTGTTATCAAAAGTTATTTCGATAAACATTGAAACAGATTGTTTTGATCGTAATGAAAATATGAGTTAGTAAGATTAGGATCCATTGAACAGCGGTAGGTGATGAAAGACACAACACTTGATAAGACACAGTATTCAGTATAAATTTTCTACACAGATATACAGCAGAAAATTATAGAAATGAGTGGGAAACATACCCACTTTACCCATAATGCATGACTTCAGGGCCAGTTCCTTTTAGCGGCAACAGACCACTCCAGATTAGTTCTTGTTCTGCACATCAGCGCCTGGCAGAAATCTCTTGCCAGCAGCAATGGGAAGGCACAGCCGAGTTCCTAAATCCTGCAGTCAACAGCCACCCAGCTCTCTGTGCACTATTCCTGGCTTTGATTACAATTTGTGTGCCATAGCGGCTGGCTCAAAAGACAGGGCCACATGGAAATATTCAATTATTTGTGCAGTTGGGTGGGATGGGTGAGCTTATTGTAGAGATTTACAGAAAATGTAATTTAATGTAAAGTAAAACAATGCTTTTAAAGAGATATTGTAAATTTAAGGTTGTAAAAGCAAAACAAGCCATTGCACATCCTGTACAAACAATGTGAACCAAGGCGGTAATCTTATTTTGCTCCTGTTCTGCTCTACAGTGAATGCTTATAGATCCACCATTCAGATCAGATTTTCTCATTAGCCTGCCGGTGCCTTAAAGAAAGATGGATGCAAAAAGCGATCCTCCTATAGCCTACACTGGTTCAATGACCAATATAGGTATCACTGTTTGCATGCACCAGACATGATTAATTGCAATCCCATGCTCTCCTCGTTTCGCCCAAGTCCACAGTCTCCACAATTGAATATGAATGAAGCAAGAGAGGAAGCTTAGGATAAACACGAGGAAGCAGAATGTCATTGTTTCTGAGCAAAATGCATTAACATATTGACTTCACAGAAGTGAGTGCAAGTTGCTTCAGGTCACTGTTTATTGCCAGGCACAAATTAGCTTAAATAAGACATGCGATCAATTAAAAAAAGAAGAAAAAAGAAAAGAAAAACATACAGGATAATGTTTCATTCATCCTCGTCTGTGCTCCTAGTCAATAGTTAAGCCTAACAGTCATGTTGCACTCCTCACAAGCATCCACAGAGTTGTGTTTAATGTCATTAAGTTGTAAAGAGAGACTGCCATTAGAGGTTTTAGCTGTCTCACTTGGTTGTGTTTTGCTTTATAATGGGCCTGTAAGGCTACTACGTGCACCGCAGGTCTACTTAATGGTGTGTTGATCTGTTAGAGCCCATTACTCAGAGAATCCTTGTCATTGCCCTTGCCCTTCCTCAGTACCACACTTCAGCTCACCCGTAATGAGATGTCTGTATTTACACCAAGTTCTGATTACTAATGCAGCTGCAGCAATATGGGATACCATGTCTACCACTCCCAGCTTTCATGTCTGACACCTGTAAGTGGGGGATTAAGTCATGGTTACTCATATTGCAAGCCCACACACACACACACACAGAGCTGGTGGGCTGCCTTGGCAATAACCACTATCTCTTGAAAACAGAAAAAAACACATAAATTGAAGAGGGGAGTAAATAAAAGAAAAATAAATATACAGCCTACAGTGAGTATTATAGGAATAATGATGATGAAACAAACATACGCTATCATTTCAACGTTTATATATGGTACCACTGAATGGCTTTGCATAATATGTTTTGGAAGAAACATAATTGCTGTGTGGATTATGTTCGCTGGCAACATTTTTTTTCTTGTCTATGAAGTGCTATGTTGTTGTACTGCACAGATGTTGTGGTAAAGTGGTCCGGGTGGACACCAGAGACTGTGGTTTGTGTCTTAAATCCCACATGAGGTTAGGTTTAGGCTACATAACTGTTTGTTTGATATTACGTTGGGAAAAAAATTGTTTTTTTGTTGAGGTTAAGGCAAGATTGTGGTGTTGATTAAATATTGAAAAGGTAAATACATCCTTTCTCATGGTGTCTTTTAAAATATTTAACCAAGACTGCAATCTTTCCCCAACCTTAACCTTAAAAAGTGGTTTGTGCTGTGTAAACATAACTACAAAAACTTTGCAAGACGTACTGTAAGAAGTAAGTTGACAGTGAATTTTGCAGTTTGATAAGTTCATTATTTATTTTGTTTATTTGACTTTTATTTATACGGTTTGGTTGACTGCCTTTCTTCATATGTTGAATAAAGAATTGTGTTTTTCCTGTTACAAATTAGTTGCATATAATGTTTCTGGGGGACAGTATTGATCATTTAGAGATATGTAATGTAATGTAATATTATTAAATACATTCAATTCATACCGGTGAATGTTTTCCAAATGTGTCACTCACAAGATATTCTTTTGCAGTACAAAGAAATAAAGTAATCTATTATGTGTTTGAAAATGTTTGAAAACTTGCTTTCAGCACAAAGTTTGCTTCAGTAAAACCCTTATTTCCTTGGGGTATTTCCCACAGATTTGCTTTGTGAACAAACACAGACATGGACAGCATCCTCAATGAGCTGCTGTGAACCATATTTGTTTCATGATTCAAGATACGTCGGACTCCCTGTCTGACTTACACACTGTGACCTGTCTTTGTTTACAGCGTGGCTGTAATGGGGACTCTGTAGACTTTCCTCAGTCAATACAAACACTATTCTAGACCCCGGTTGCTTCATAACTTGGCAGCGTGAAGCACACACACGAATGCATACACACACACAAGCACGCACACACAGCGGTAATGCTAGAGCGCCTCAGGCTGTTCTTCTCTGGATGTCTTATCCATGTAGAGAAATATTAGTACATGACATGGAGTGCATTTGATATATTTGGATGTTCCACTAGATTTAGCTCTACTTGTACCACCAACATACTGTAGGATGGATGGATTAGAATATATGGCCTCTTTATTAACAAATGCTAAATGAAAAGCAAATATTTAAAATTACATTACTTGGTACCTTTCTAACCCTCAGTTGCTGCATTCTTCTTTTTCTAGGACATACATATTTTATATGATTATGTTTATGGTTTTGGTTGATCACATTTTGTCATATCTGAATCCTGTATAGAGTTGCGAAGCAGGAGGAGCTATTCTGGGAGCCCCCTGGCTCTGGAAGTAAAAGTCTCATTCATTTTTTCCATAAACAATGTTATGTGACTCACAGTTTGAGCACTTACAGCTTGGATCTGCATGAAATTCTCCTGGTTAAATCATCAGCACAAAAGATGAACAACTGCATTAGAAAATATCTGGTTCTTTGATAAAAAGTCAATGGTACATTTAACTACAACTCCCAAGGTGCATTTTGGCAAGAAACAGCGAATCACCAAGCTTAAAATTCAGTCATGTACACTGCTAGCACCGTGCGGAAGCTAAAGGTTACGGCGTTGAGAAAACTGATTTTACAATCTGCAGAGTAAATCAGTTCAATTTAAATTTCTGGATCACTTTTGAGTGAGTTCAGCAACCATGGCACCGTGTTTTGTTTCCAACTTCCTACGACAAAGCATTTTGAATTAATTACCGCTGTGATTGGCTTCTTCTCCATAGCAACGATGGCCAAGGCTCAAGGGTATTGTAGTACTTAACTTGATTTCTGAGAAACAAAGTGGAAACAGTTATTGAAGATGGGGAAAAAAGCTCTCCAATCTTGCTAGTTTTACTGTGAGTTAGCTGGCTCGTTAGCTTGGTTGCTAGCGGGATAATAGGTTCAGACAGTTTATCCATAAAAAGCATTTGTATCATTGACTCCTGTCTCATAATTGTCTGCAAACCATTATACTCCAACAGAAGAGAGTTCAATGAAAAGGCTCAACACAGCTAATAAGCTACGATATCTTCCTCCTTCATTTTAGACTCTCTTTGTTCCCTCAAAGGTCAGCATTGTCAAGATGGCTTGCTGTTGGTCAATGGAGCAAATTTTTGTGTCAAAGTTCATCAAAGTTGACGCAAACGTTTCATGCAGATTAATTTGACCCTGCAAAGCAAATCCACATATTTCTGTGTTTCCATTGAAATTAATTAATTTCGATGATAGATTTCATCATTGCTGGTGTGACCAAGACTTCAGACCCACATTTCCACTCAGCTTCAGACTCTCTTCTCCTCTCACTCGTGTATTCATTGTGGAACTTTTCAGACCGTGGTGTTTCTCATCTGTGGTCCCTCTTGAGTTTCCTCATCAAGAGGTGCTGGTCACTTCACTACAGTTTGACTGTTTAATACAAATATTTTCAAAATAATTTGTTTTCAGGAAGAAAAAAAAACAGTGCACAGGTTGTTTACATCACAATCTCAGTCTTTGTCCTCTGCTCCGCTGTTACGTCTATCAGCAGTTCTCAACGAGGGGAGTCACATCCACCTGCTACATGACGCACATTTCCTAATTCACATTCATATCACTCTCGCAGTAGGGGGTGTTCCCCAGAGATTAAGCTGAGCCACTGACACAAGCGAAGTGCTATCAGGGGACCTGTTGTTCCCCTTCTCCTTTCCACAAAGTTAGGTTGTAAAAAATAGGCAATTAATGAAAAGTGCAAAGCAATAATTGCCTTTGAAGTTCTTCCCTACACATTACACAGTGTGCTGTCTCTGTGTTATGGGTGTATAAATAGGTAGAGGTCTGTCTGCAATGAGGCAATAAATAAAGTTTTAGCTCAGTACTTAGCGCAGTCATCTATGATCTGGGAGACTCCAGTTCAAGACCCTGTGTGGGGACCTCCTTCGTAAGTTAGTTTATTCATGAACACTTATTGTAACATTTAATTTTCTAGAATTAAAAGTATAATAAAAACAAAACAGATGAGAAATTTTTTACGCCTCTTTCCACTTTTATTCGAATACAAATACAAATACAAATAGTGTTGCTGCCTCAACAAATACAGATACAAATACAAATACTGGGCCCTCTGCACATCCCTATGACATATACTCCGATATCGATATACACAAGTGAGCTAATATCAGCTGATATATCAGTCTGGCTGATTTATCTTTGGTCTCTACACCCTACCCTGCTCCTGCCTGCCTGTCCCTCATACACCAGTTAGCAATACCGGTCCCTAGATCCCTAATTTATCCACAGTGTATAAAATCCTAGCCACTTTGCTATTCTGATGTCTGTGTTGCTTGGTTGCCATAGCGTTCCAGCTGTTACTGCCTGTTCCCGCTCCTGAAATAAAAGGCTGTTATCTGCTACCCGTGTTTTAGATCTGCTGCCAGTCTGAGACCTGCCTTCCTGCCTCAACCGCCTGTTTGGACTGTCTTCTTGTTTCGAACCATAAGGCTATTTTTTCCACCATCGTTTCAACTGCCTTTATTCAGCCGCTACTTCCTTAGCGTCTGCATTCCCTGTTGCACTGTACCTGAACCATGACAGTTAGCTATTTGGATGAATGACTACTTTAATGATTTGCACATCACTCCAAGTTAAGAAAATACAAGATGATAAAAGATCCATCAGTTTTTTTTTTAAACTAAGAGCTTAACATGTCCAGGTATTTTATCAACTTAGAACTGGATCCAAAATAGCACCAGCTTCCAGAGCCCAACTCTAATTAAGGGTATCATGTGAACAAAAGGCCATCCTTCCAGGTGTACTGTGTGGGTACTCTAACAGCTAGTCTTTCATCACAGTGTATTAGAGTGCAACAGCAACCACCCGTACAGACTCAATTCAGGCTTTCTAATGAAATGCTCCATCTCTGTCATCAGACTGCCATTTTCACGATCTATTAAACCTCATACATTCATACACTGTTATGCATTATGTGCCATTGACTTCTGCTATCCTGCAGCATTGTTTCAATTATGAGTAGGAGGGGAGTCTTTGCTGAAGGTTCATCATGAAGTCATGTCACGAGTCTCCATTTTATGGATTTTTTTTTTTTCTGCAAAGAGTTCAAGATTCTTCCTGTGTAATTTTCCACCTTGTGTGGTGGCCTTCCCTCTGCACAAACTGAAGCAGCAGTGATAACTGAAGATCAGTGGCTGACATTTAATGTATGCGTTTTCTTTGATGTTAATGTGTTTGCCGGGTTTAGCAAGTCCAACACACAACACACTTCCCCTAAAGTTGCACTCTACATAAATGACCACAGGGTTGAATTCTGGAATAATCTCCACCAACACAGTGTTGAAGCTGCATGTAATGGCATAGCTTAGATGTTTACTGGAAGTTGGACTACTGTATTTGCCCACAAGGTACAAAATAAATTACAACTTTCTAGCTGCATGGATCATCCAATGTGACAACTTGGGGCATCAAAAATGAGAGATTGTGAGCCTAAACGTTGGAATTGATAAATGTTAGAGTTAGGGTTGGGTTGTTTTAATGAGAGTGAATCTCCAAGTATGAATGTTACTGTATTGTTGTAACAACATGTTACTGTATAGTTGTAACAACAATACTGAACCTTGTTTTATCTGGTTTGGTACTTGAAATTAAACCAATATTAAAACATTGTTAATACAAATATTTCATCTAAATGAGCCAGTAAGTAACCAGAATGTGTCAGTGGAAGGATAATAGCGTCTGGGAATTATTTCTCACACTTTTTCCTATAGATTGGGAAACAACGTTGAAGATTAGCTCAGAATGTCTCTTATCAGTGGTTAAGCATAGAGATATGCATATGTATGAAATAGGAGGCATCTTACAGGAGTCATTTGATCTGTGTAATTGTATGACTATAAGACCACTTTGCTGAAAATTGTTTACATCACAATCTTCCAGTATTCCAAGATAATAAAACCAACATACACCCAGCTAAAAAAAAATTAAAGAGTTTCTTCACAAACACTTGAAGTCAAACACTTTCCATGTCCTCCCCAATCATTGATCATTGAACATCTATGGAAAAGTGCTGGAGGCTTTCTTTTTTTTTTTCAGTATAGTCCAATATCCCATTGCATACAGTTCAACACACTTTGACATTAATCCAGGGTCAATGAAAGCAGTTCTGAGGGCAAATAGTGGCCTTATGTTTTATTAAGTATTCAATATTCATTAGAAATTTAGACATTTCGATTATTTTGTCCCCAATTCTTTTCTGACAAAATTTCTAAAGGTGTAAAATATAAAAACTAGCTGAAATGAGTGGTTGATTTGTCTATCAGTTGATCAGCAAAAAATGAATCTGTAGCTAGTTTGATAGTTGAAAAATTGTTTCAGTTATTTTTCAAGCAAAAATACCAAACACTCTCTGGTCCCAGCTGCTCAAATGTGACTATTTGCTGCTTTTCTCCATCTGATATGTAGATATTTGGCTTTTGGGGTTTGTTTGACAAAACAAGCAATTTGAAGACATCATTTTGAGCTCTGATAAATTGTGATAAGCACTTTTCACTACTCTTTGACAACTGATAGATTAATCAAGAGAATAATTGGCAGATAATGAAAAATAAATGTTAGTTGCAGCCCCTTATTAAAAAAAAAACATGTAAAAATATACAAACCTAGCTCACCCAAGGACACACTCATGAAGCATTATGTAGAAGATGGCTACAATTTGCAATACAGTTTCTTATACAGCAGCACATTACAGGTCTGTATTATGCATTCCTGTACATAATATCATCACAAGAACAACAAATGATTAAAATAATGGCTACGAAGACATTCTTACATATATTTTTTCCCATTACAGGGTTCTGCTGAGTTATTGATGGTAATATTGGATAACAAACCCCATAAACCAGAGGCTCTGCCAGAGAGAGAGAGTTGTCTGCTCCCTCGAGCTCATTGAGTGGGATGCACAGGATCATTAGAGGCTAATGTCAGTCTGGTGGAGGTCAGCTGCTGTTGTAATGAAAACATACAACCTCAAAGGATGCCCAGCTTAGGGGTGACTTGTGTAGGATTTTCTCTTTAGATGTGGTTTGATATTCTGTTAAATCAGCCACCCACACTCTATAGTTTATAAACCACTCTTAGCTGCTTGATTTCACTATTTTCCCATCATGCTTTTTTTACCAATTGACAGAAAAAAGGATTTGTATAATTTTGCAGCACGCTAAATCTCAGAATCGTCAAAATGAGCGCTTAAAAGTGCTCTATTTTGCACTCAGTTTGATTTGGCGCCATGCGTAATATCTGAATGTAAGTAGCCTCCTTATGTAACGTTCTTAATCTATATACAGCTATATACATCTGCACTCTTGACAACCTTCAGCAGCACAGTGGGCATCTACAACAATCTGATCACAATTTTAATCTCATGCTGACAGCCCTTTCATCTCCTCATTGTCAGGAGATCAAGTGAACTTTCAGCTGTGCTATGATATGGCTTAAACAAAAATAATGCTCTGTAAAATCCCTTTGTAAATTATTTTTATACACATCGCATCCCCCCCCTCCTCACCCCGTTTGCTTGTCGCACGGAACATGCCTAATCTACTTAAAACAAGTTGATAGGCTGGTAATATAAATGAGACTGCTTGGCCATCTGAGGATCTGTCTTCATTAGGAGCGGATCTGGGGAGAGTTTCTATTAGCTCACTATCAAGATGAGGAGACTGTGAGGAAGAAATTACGCATGTCACAAGACAAAGTGCGAGCAGCCTGGAGCTAAGCCCAATGGAGGATGAAAAGCCTTAATCAACGACAAGGACTACCGGTGACAGGGCACAATGATCGCCCCATGCGTCACAATACAGAAGATTATATCCAACCTCTGACAGATTGACACTTCCTCTGTGAGTTCCTGGCTGAAGAGAGGAAAAGGATGCCACTGTTCCTCTTGTTCCCTTTCCTTTCTTTGTTCTTTATTATCAAAGGTCTTTCCTAGATTTGGGTCATTATTTTTGTTGTCTCATCTGCAAGGGTAATAACACTTACTGTTCTTTAAAAGATAACAGCAGCAGAGCAAGCCCCAGGAGGACCACATGCGTAACTGGCCAAGACTATTAAACAAGGCAGTAAATTACAGCTATAATGGAACTGATATCAAAGTGTTCAAAATATCTGAGGATGTTTTCATGTAAAATACTTAAACTCCATTTAAAGGTCATGATCCATCTGAATAAAAACTCTTAGTGTTGTGTTTTTCTTATCTGTTTCCTGTTTCGCTCTTTTGTCCTTGTCACATTACTCTCATGAGTACGCTAGTCACCAGTGCTGGAACCTGGTTCATTTCAGTGCCTTTTCAGACATTCATATAAAGTATTTAAATTAGTCAGATGCCATTTTCACAGGCTGCATTGTTGTTTCCCATTACTCATCTGCTGCAGCTACAAAGAGGTTTTCTATAGACAAAGAATGGCTTTCTGAAAAGATAAAGGATTATTATTTTTGCCTGACCTTCTCAGTAATAGTTCAATTACTCAAGATATGGCTCTAAGCTATAATAGTGCTTTTCACTGGGCAGATAGGACGATGAGTTCAGGGCTAACTTACATGCATGACGCTACGGTGAGAGAGAGAGAGACAGAGAAAGATAGAGGTAGAGAGAGAGAAAACATTTTTTGTGTTTCAAGCAATTCATGGTCTTGTGGTTTTACCAGAACACTTTACCCTACTGTTGATCCACACTTGGCTGTTACTCCATCTATTGTCAAGGTTACTGGCCATGCCTCCCGATTCTTTCGTCATTCCTCTCCTTCACCCGCTGATAATTAACTTGATTTAATAGCCCTGGTCCTCTGAGGCAACTGTGCTAATTAACAAACAAGGAGCCAATATTTTCATCCTGCTCTCCAATGAAAAGGGTGCTAATTGTTCAAATCATAGCCTAAAACTAAGATTATTGTCTGTATGCTGTACAGAACCTGCACCAATGGTCAAATGCATTCCTTTATGCCATTTGTGTCTGTAATATAAAAATCACACATCGACAACTTTTTTTATTTATGTATTCATTAGGGACAGCACACATCAATTAACCCTTTAACAGTTGTCTCAGTTTCAATGGGAAACAGTGACAGTGGGGATTGGTTTGAGTACTATAGTCATGTGACTATCCTGACTGACACTCTGGGATCAGCTTTATATATAGTTTTTAAATTCAATGTCTTCTTGGAGCGAAAATGTCACTAATCCTGAAGTGAGTGTTGAAAATCATTTTGAAAATACTGCTTTTAATGACAAGGTTATGTTAATAGTTAAGTATGTGAAAAAAAATATAACATTTTCATAGTTCTGGTAATTTGAGTTGAAATCTTGGTTTAAGAAACTGATTATTTATATTCAATTCTACTGAGCAAGTTTGCCAAATTAGTTGTAATTCAATGACAAATTATTTGATTATCATTGTATAAATATTTTAAGGGAATTTCTGTCAATTATTGAGGGAGGTCCAGGTTGTTGTTTGCCTCTTAATGGCTCATCAGATTCAAATGATGGATCAATAAAGGAAGACGGAGAGGATTTACCTGGATATACAGCTATAAGCATATAGATGGTTAGGAAGAACAAATGCAAATGGTCATTTCAAGGACAAATTATTTTAAGTAGCTAGGCTGCACTCATGGGACAGCATGTATAGTATCTGTATACCATTCAGAGAAAGGCTGATGTAGTATGTGCTTCACTGGACGGACTTGCATCATATGTAAATGTAAAGTCTTGACATTGTCTCTGGACAATTCTTTAGTTAGAATTGTTTTTAACCGTCTTACTAAATGAATGTTTACAAGGTTCCTACACTTTTTCTTAAATCAAATTCAAGCACTTTTCAAGCATTTTCAAGGCACATTTTCAAGCTTTTCCAGCACCTTACAACTGTGGTGAATTAAATAAATTACTAAGAACGTAATGCAATTACAATTTCAAGCAGTTTCAAGCACTTTATTTAAGAACTTTTCGAACCTTGAAAATACCACATTAAAATTCAAGCATTTTCAAGGATTTCCATCACCTGTATGAACCCTGTGTTTTAATGAAGGTTTAACATTTTTATAATCTTTAAAAGTTTGATGCAACTCTATACTCTAAGTGGACAACATATCCTTCATGAAATAATGAATTTGGGTTATTTAGGCCCTAATAATCAGTAAAATAACAATGACAAAATAACAACTTGAGTTAACGTCAATGTGATATAAATGTGCCAGATTTAGCCAAAAGGCTAATTTTCATCTGCAGTTTGATGTCACGCAGTAAATGACAAGGCATTATTAAAGCACATAGGATACAGAATAAATGATGTGTAAGTGATGTTTCATGTAAGTGATGTCACATCTAATGCAATATGACTGTTTAAGCACCTCCAGCCGTGTCAAACCATATCTCACTGAATGTTTGAAAAAAATAAAAAAAAATATGAAAATGTAAATACTATAAGTCATGCCTGGAATATCAAAGGTTATCTTTCAATGCGGCGGTATCTCCCTTGTTATTGTAGATCTGCTGCATATTGAGTTTCTGCCAGTGGTTATGTAATGAGGCTTGTCGCCAGGGGTTGTGCCGACACAAGGGATCCCGCTCTCTTCTCTGAGTTAAGTGCCAAGAATGAGAACCTACGGTAAGGAGGAGGCAGAGAGTGTAAATTCCTGCTCTCCAAATCCAAAAAAGCTGTATACAAGATTGAATGATGAAGAGTGAATACAGCATCCCAACAAAAGCAAAAGAAACAGTAGCTGCAAGACTTGTATTTAGATAAAGAGTCACAGTACACCAAACCGCAGGTCTAAGAGGTGCTTAAGGGACAATATCAAGTGCTTGTCTATTCCGCCTCGCTGCTGACCTTTAGAACGAAAAGCCTGCAGAAATGACCAAGGTTCAGTTTATTCCTGTTGGCGGTCAGGCTGTGGTTTCTGGGAAACATATCAGCATGGCACAGTGACACTTGTCATCTTGAATGGTTGGCTGCGAGCGGTGACAGGACAATGTGAGCCCAAGCTAGTCTGTCGCCTGTCTCCATCCTACCGCCTACAGTGATTAAAAATGGCAGGGCAGTTAAACCCTCAACCACAGGCGCTCTTCAGGGTATCATGTCATGTTCGGTTTTAGGCAGACTTATGATGTTGCATTTAAAACCTTCAAAAACATTATGCTGTTTTCTCTTGTTCTTGCATTCTTTACACCAATCTGTGTTGCAAATTAACATTGAGAGATCTGACACCAACAAAGCAATTATGTCCATCCAAGTGATTGGCTGTGTAGCTATCACGTAACAACATAGATTTTCAATGGAGGGCCCCTTTTTTTTTAGATCTTTATTGTTTAACATTCTAATTAAATTAATCTGGTTATTGTGAGTTCTGCATTATTTGTATTTAGAGCATCCAGCATCTTCAATTTGCTTAAGAAGAAAATAACTTGGTGTTCAGTCTGTTTCACCTCAAAAACCCTGTGCCTGTTCAGTGTCTTGGACAGTGATGGCTTTCCCCAGAGCAGAGAGGCTGCTCTTCAGTGCTGGAGACATGACATTAATAACACAGTGGAGCACTCCTCCTCCTGCTCATTTTGTTATTCTCATACGGGCAGGAGACTGTACGATGCTTTCAAATGAATTAACTCATTAATTAATGTAGTTAACTTTTGGTTGTGGATCATTTATTTTATCTACCAGTTATGTTTCATATATTCATCAGCATCCAGCATCTTCAACTTGCTTAAAGTCTTGTTGGATAAACACCAGCTCTTCATGTCAGAAGTTGGATTGGAGCCTCAAGGGGGCATCAAGATATATCTTTTACTTTGAAGCTGTGAGGGCTATACAGAGTTCACCCAACTGCCAGTTTAATGGATTGAGTCGGGCTTTTCAGAGGCGCCACAGAGACATAGCTATTCACCATGCTGGTTAAAAGTCGAAAGACAGGAGAAGCTGCTCTGTCCCCTGCCTGTCTATCTCTCTCTCTCTGTCTCTCTCTTTCGCTCCAGTTATAGGGATGGGAATCGAGAAGCAGTTCCAGTTGAGAACTAGTTTCCAAATTGTCTAGTCCATCGGAATCGTACACCTCAAAGCTTATCAATTCCTTTTATCGATGCCCAGGCATGTGATGTTGATTGAACAAAAAAGGTGGAACTTAACTGCAAGGGCAGTGCAGCCTCCAGACTGTCTACAGCGCACACACGCTAGAGTTATTTTTGGCTATCTTGTAATTCATCTTCAAAAAAGCCAGCGGATGAAAGCATTTTTTGATTTAATGACTAAATAATTATCTTTGCAAAACGAACGTGAAGTATACTGTGAACTTTCTACGCTGTCACTCAGAGACTAACGTTAGCGGAGCGGAGCAGCAATCAGCAGTAACAAACAAGAGCGGCTGACCAACACACGCTGTAGCATTAAACAACTTTAACCAATTCTGAGGTAATAAAATGAAAAGAATAGAAAATAAGAAGAAAATAACTTGGTGTTCAGTCTGTTTCACCTCAAAAACCCTGCGCCTGTTCAGTGTCTTGGACAGCGATGGCTTTCCCCAGAGCAGAGAGGCTGCTCCTCAGTGCTGGAGACATGACATTAATAACACAGTGGAGCACTCCTCCTCCTGCTCATTTTGTTATTTTCATACGGGCAGGAGACTGTACGATACTTTCAAAATAATTAACTCGTTAATTAATGTACTTAACTTTTGGTTGTGGATCATTTATCTTATCTACCAGTTATGTTTCATATATTCATCAGCATGCAAGGTCATTGATAAACAGTGGAGCCTACTTTTCCACACAGAAAACTGATCAGCAATTGATAAAGAATTAGACCGATACACAGAATCAATAATGGCAATAGTATCAATAAATTCTTAACAATTCCCATCCCTAGTTATCTATTTGCTGCATTCATAGCAACATTCATTCACTGTGCAACCGTGAAAGAAGGAAGCAAAAAAGGAGTCACTCATTTCAACTTTTAGTGAGTCTCAGTGAGCGTGAAGTCAGTACTGCATAGATTAATACATCTAACCTATTAGAATTTTTATGGAGATTCATAGTCATAAATCATATAGTCTACATAGTCCTTTCAAATACAACTCCAGTCCAGTATAATAATAGTCATATAGAGTTTCAGCTCTACCATTAACCACCATTTGAAAGTACTGTCACACGTTCTTACTAAATGGTCATATTACAGATGGTTTGTGATTTTTTTTGAGAACTATCAATAATGAATTTTCTACACTGCATTTAAAAGTTTTGGGATAAAACCATTTAATTGCACTGCATTTGCACTGTAATAGAAAGAAGGGTGGCAAAATAATTGAAACACAAGGTAAAAATTGTCTTGAAGTAAAAAACTTGAATCACCAAAAAAAACAAACAGTGGCTCACTGCTCTAGCAAAACTCACAAAATTACAACTTTATTACATCTCTCTGACACAGTATCAATAGGAACTATTCATTATGACAATCATTAAACTGGTATTCATAGCATTGTTGCCATTTGGAAACTGCTATAGTGAGCATGGATGCAACTACTTGGTGAAAGAAGCACAAAACCTGTATCATAATGAAGTATTAAATCCCACTGATCCCATGAGTTTAAATTCTGAAAAGGCCAAACAACAATTTTATCTGCAGAATGTTAAAAATGCTGCTAGATCTTGGCAGCCATTTTGTGTGAGCCATTTAGTCAGATGACTGCTAGCATTGTTGCACAGCAGCCAGGGATTATGAGGCAGTTTACAGCACAAAGAGGGAATACTGCTGGACACACTTTTCCCTCGTAATGTTGCAATAATCTAAGACGATAATCACACACAATCAAACACACTGCAAAACAAATTCAGCAGTGCCTTCGCCAACACCAGGATCAAGTCAAACTGTTTCCGTGAACTCCACAAACACAACCACATGAAACCTTTATGAGATGGTTTAGAGTGCAGAGTGTAAAGCAGAAACCCACCTCCTTCATACCGCAAACAGCTGGAGGCTTTCTTTCTTGATGGAAGGTCAAACATCCCACTACACACACTTCTGCAGTGGCAGAACGGCATTCAGAGGACTGAAGCGGCTCTGAAGGGAAATGTCGTTCCAACTCCTCATGACTATTTCATATCATTTCTGTGTTTTACAGTTTTTGATAGTTAGATAGTGCTTTACAAACAAGAAAAACAACAAATGAACAATGATAAAGGTGAAGAAAATGCTGAAAGCAGTGAATCTGCAAAAGCTACACAGATAAAGTAAATGGAAAACATACAGTATAAATGTGAGACAAAGCAACAATTAGAGCCAAACATCACATTAGTAAAATGTCTGTCTCATGTCTCAATTTGTAAAAGTCACAACATCAGCCTTATGTAATACTTTCAACACACATTTTTTAAAATTATTATTAAAAGGATAAACCCCTTGAAACCCCTTGAAACCCCTTGAACCATCTCGTTTACAAGGGGGTCCTGAAAGGGTGGGAACATTATTTTTTGAGGTCAAATTTTAATTGGATATGTATGTTTAAGTGTCAAAATGCTATTTTCCAAGCCCTTCTAAAAACTTTTTTTCCCAGGTGACCTCACGTAGGTTTCTGCATGATGACGTTGCTACATATAAACTGATATAAACCCCCTAGCCCGCCTAGCCAGTAGCAACAGAGACGGACTGAGCACTCACTGCTGCTGCTGTTCAAAGTTTAAAAAATAAACTCTGAGCTCTCCTCCCGCCAGTAAATGGCTCCAGATCAGAGTAGAATCCGGTGTGACTTGCAGGTGTTATTTGTCCTGAAACTCCAGCTCTGCTCCTGGCTCTCAGCACTCAGCAGCTGTCTGTCCCTCCACTCTGTCCCGTGCATTTATAAACATCTCACACACTCAGGTCTGGGACACACTGCCTGCGTGAGCAGCGCGTGTGCATTGTGGAACCTCTTGCTTTTCATTTCTGCACCTATGTTAACAGGTAAGAGCAGCCACTCAGCCCACGTGAGCCACGCATCTTGGCTGCAGCAGCGCATCATCTAGAGGTTCGGCATCTAGCCTATTTTTTCCATGTGACATGCGCGATTCTCAGCAAAAAAGTTGATAGTCACATTTACATCATACCATCAACCTTTCACTATGGTTTCAATGTCTATATCTGCAGAATATGTCACAGACATGAAAAAAATATAGTGTCACCACTGCGAGTCAGTCTGCGCGGTGCACGTCGGGGTAGAAAGCCTCTCTGGTGGGGAACTCTCCTGCTTGCTTTCTGTGATATTAGTTCACACTGGGGCTCCTGTCTGTTGTTTTACCTGCTTCCAGACGGAGATTTGGTGTTGTTATTTTCCTTCTTTGTTGTCAGTTTCCCTCCTGACAGTTAGTTTGGAGGTTTGTTTGTTGGAGTGTGTTTGGCTCGTTTGGGGAACTTGTGCTGTCTGGAGGGATTTTCTTCACATGGAGCCATGACAGCAGGGGTTTAACTGGCAGAATAATCAATATAATCAATAAAAAACCCTGTCCTGTGTGAGGAGTGCATATGGCTTACACAGAAGTAGCCCCAACCATACCCCACCATGCCTGTCAGAAAGACAGCTGCTTTCACTTCACATATTATTCATTTATTTTCACAATTGATGCTTGTTTCTTAGCCTTTTTCTGTCTAAACTAAATATATATTAAATTTATAATGATAGAAGTATGTTAGGGAGACACTGTCAGTGAACTGCTTGTATGTGTGTGTGTGTGTGTGTGTGTGTGTGTGTGTGGGTGGTGGGGGTTTCATGTACACATACCCATACAAATCAATATACATTCATTTATATGCACGTACACATTAGAGATAAATTATTTCCATATCTCAAATATAATTAGACGCAAGAGCAAGTTGTTTGAAAGAAATTCAAGAACAAAGAAAAAAAGATACTCAGTATGCCTTAGACTATATGATGACCTATATGGAATTAAAATTGTTTTAAGTAAGAAGGATAGTTAAAGAAAATGCATTTAAAAATAAATTGCAACCAGTGAAAATGTCTTCTAGATTTAGGTGTTAACCAATTTAGTGACTCATACATAAAACAGTGGCGGGTTCTACAAGGACACCTCAAAACAAGTCCACAGAGACTATTATAAACTACACTGAGGGGATGAAGATTTGTTCCTTAGGTATGCTGATAGACAATATCTGCATAATCTAGTATTGGTAATATCAACTGTGAAATAATCATTTTCCTCACCTGTAGGGTGAAACAGTTGATAGAACGATGTAATATTCTCAGGCTGCAATTTATTTTCTTTGTAACTAGGTCAATATGGGGCTTAAAAGAATGTTGAGAATCAAGACCCAAATATTTAAATTTCTCCACTTTCTCGAGTGGTGTCTTATCAAAGAAATTAATCAAATTATTGGTTAAATGCAAAGAATTAGGTCTAGTGCCAAACAACACACTAGAAGACTTCTTATTTTGTAGAAGTTTGTTAAAAGAAAACTATCTTTGTGCGTCATCAAAATAAGCCCATAATGTTCACTGAATTTGTGGGATGTCAGGCTTGGAAGAATAAATCACAGTATCATCTGCATATGATTGAATATGGCAATCAGAACAGATTTGTGGGAGATCATTAATAAAATGGAGAAGAGCAATGGTGTTAAAGTAGCATGAAGCATTATGGATTTACCATTTTTAATTCTGCTCTGATTACTGTGAAAGACTGCATGACTCTGTCATACATTAACCTTTGTCAGACTGCATGCACTGTACATGTATGCTGGACTTTGATTTCATGCTACCATGTGTACAGAGGACACTGACCTAGGAACAAGGCTAGAAGTAAGCAAAAGAGTTGATTTTAGGTCAATTGTGAAAAACATGATGTTGAACTATGTCACATGAAGTAACATCACACCTTATGTAATGATGAGTGCTGCACATATGTGCTATCTCGAGATAGGCTGGTAGCTTGGGTGGACAGTATCATGCTACCTCAAAACAACCAATCTTTGTGAAAAGGTGTGTCTTGCTGTAAAGCATAAATTGTGAATGGACCTGTAACTAGAGAGAGAGAAGGTAATCTTGTAATGTTCTCTCCAAATGTAATGTACATTGCATTCTGTAATTATACTTCAATTCCCATCAAAAGTGTTCTTCGTGTTCCTGTGTGTTTCATTCCTGAGAGTCATGAGTGCTTACAGGCAAAATTTCCACAACAATGGCCCTAGAAATGAACCTTGAGGTACACCTTTCTCCATGGTCATAAAATCTGACTGACTGCCCTGATAAGAGACACACTGATGGCTGTGATGAAGATATGAATTGAACCAAAGTAAAGAATGTTTTGAAAGACCAATAGCAGGAAGTTTGTCAAGGACAAGGTAGTGATCAACCATGTCAAAAGCCTTAGTAAGATCTATAAATATTGCATGTTTAAGCATATTGTCGTCCAATGAAGATGATACATAATTGGTGAATTTTAAAAGAACAGTGGTTGTAGAGAAGTTCGGTCTAAAACCAGATTGGTATCGAGATAAGATGTGAAAGTCATTAACATATTGAGATAGTTGATTAAAAACGTGCACTTTTGCTATACTGTTAATAATGGAAACGGGCCTATAGTTATTGGGATCAAAAGGATCAGCACCTTTATGCAATGGGGTAACACTGCAACATTTCCAGGTTAATGGAATTTCATATGTAGATATAGATCAATTGAATACGTCAGACAGAGGATATGCCAGAACATGAGAGGCAAGTTTGATGCACCACTACTTGAACTTAGATCATAAATAACTGGCTGAATATTAATTGGACAGATTCTTCTAAAGGACAAGGAGTTACCACATAGTCATTCAGTGAAACATCAGAGTTTGTGATCCTCAGACTGAGTAAAAATGCTGGCTGAAAGCATTAGCAATTATGGAGGGATCAATAACAACTTCATTATTAACTCTAAAATGAGTTGTAGAGCTTTTGGTGGATTTATTGATTCTGTTCCAAAACTATTTAGGGTTATCAAAATAATTAGCTAAACAGTCTTTATAATAATTAGATTTAGCAGTTCTTGTTTTGGTTGTACTTTTATGCATATTGTTTATATGCATTTCAATCAGCAGAATCCTTTGTAGAGCAATATTTTTCCCAGGCCTTATCTCTCTGTTTAAAGGGACTTATAAAATCACCATTAATCCAAGGTAAATGTCTACCTTTAACCTTTATTGTTGTCCAGGGGGCATGTTTGTCTATAAAATTAATATACTCAGTGTAAAAGAAGTGCCATGCATCTTCAACAAACGGTATTAGCTGAAACCTATTTAACCAATTTATGGCAGTTGAGTCTTGAATAAAATGTTCAATATTAATATTTTTCCATGATGCATCTTCATGGAGGACAAGGTACCTTAATCTTCCAAACAGAATAATTCTGTCAGGATGAGTGACAAGAATCTAATCTAACAAGGACTTAGACCTGTAATCAACTCTGGTGGGCTCACTTATGAGGTTTTGATAATTGAGACAAACAAATTTGAAGAAACATATGAAAGTAGCCACTCTTCCTCCTCTAGCACCCCTATCAGCTCTGTACAGAACATAGTTGTCAAGTTCAATTTCATTATCAGAGATATTACTATTCAACCATGTCTCACAAAGTGTAATATACTAGGTTTATTATAAACAAGGCAAGCGTTGCCTGCGACTCTTGCCTCTCTTGCTTGTCAAGTTGCCAGTGGCTGGCAACGTGTTTCAACAGCCAATCAGCTTGTGGCAAAGTCAGCTGGTCAAGTCAGCAAACTGTCAGCTGATCAAAATGGCAGAATTTTGGAGGGACGAAAAGAGAGCCTCAACCCTCTTTTTTTTGTACTGTTTTCGCCATTTCATCAATACTAGAAATGCAACCGTAGCAAGTAACTCATTATCATTATCCTCATTCATATTTTAAGATGCTACAAATTATATCCAGCTACAAATAAAAGCCTGAAAAGTTGTCAGATAGAACGGAAGTACAGAGAGTTGTTGCCATGGAGACGATTCACTGTTTCGTCTAGTCGCATTGGTGTAAACTGGCAGGCTTTGCAGACCAGCACACTGCAAGTAGTTTCAAACTCATCTTGTTGTGAATCTTTGGTCTGAAATGGGCTTAACATGTAGATTACATCAGTGTTAATTATGCAGAGATAGCAATAAAACATCCACACATTCACAAAATATTCACATAGGTACATCAACAGATCATGTCTTGGGTATACGATTAAAAAGAGGGGCAGGGGCTAAGCGGTAGGTAGCAAGAGAGCAGCACGTGCACACACACATTCAACATTCAAAGATCATGATCAACCATAGGCCTATAGTGTAAAAAACCACGATGAAAATAAAAATAATATTTTAGTATAAACCACATTCTACAATCTTTCACTTCCCATCAAATAGGCCTTGCAAATAAGACTAATTAAACCAAGGATATCATCAGTCACAAATATTTACAGCATGACTTTAAGACAGATCACTGTGTCTTGAAGCCTTCGTTATGGTTTACGGCAAACAAAAAATGTATTCACACGATTGGTTTAACAACATGCCACAGTAGCAACAAAGTTTCTTATCAAAAGTCACTTATAAGTCCCAGCAACTCAAAGGCATGCTGTACCATCATAAATTAATGATAGAAACAAGAAAAACAGTACTTAGAAGGAGATAAAGACAGAAGATTTATCACCCGTGGAATTATGGAGATTTCATGGGGATATCACAAAGGAATGTCTCAGCATCATTAGGGCAGTGAAACAGTGAGGGTTTACCCTCAGTAATAACTCAGCCTGGCAGGATAGAGTAGAGAGTATTTTATGTCTAGGTCACAGAGCTTTTTTTTTTTATGGGATCAAACTGCACACGTTCCTGAAGTAACCTAGCACTGTGGACTCGAACACCTTTGAACATGACTTCCTTTTTCTCCTGGGCAAGTTGAAGGATCCTCAATTTATCCTGGAAATTAAGGAATTTTACCAGGATTGGCCTTGGACTAGCTCTAGAGACCCGTCGGCGTAAAGCCCAGTATGTCCTTGCCCTCAGCTTAGATTAGAGGACCAACATGTTCAACCTTTTCCTTCAGGTAGGAGTTTTCTTTTTCCAGCATGTTGACACGATTTTCCAAATCTGACATGTTGTCCTCATTAGAGCTGACTCCATGTTTGAGCTCTGAAACTTTCTCTCCAAGTGTAGACAGCAATCCCTGTATTGTATTTAAGCTTGCTTGAAAATGATCAATTTTTGAGTGGAAATTCAGACTTCAATTGCTGTATGGCGATCCAGATAGTTTGATTGGAAACCAGTGCTTGGTCTATAGCAAAGCACAAGACAATTTAGAGTCAGATCAATAATGAACGCACAGAACTATGTTTTGTTGTAGAGAAACACTGATTTACCAGAATAACAATCAGAGATGACCAAATCTTAAGGTCTTAAAGGCCAAGCAAAGCTAATTTGTAATGCAGACCGAAGCTTCAGCAGATGCTAATGCCAACACCATCATGGCCATCTTGTCTATAGCATAGTCCATCCTCCACAGCAGAAGTGTAGGAATAACTTCAAGACTGCAGCTGCTAGAAGGAGAAAAAACTGCACATCTTGTTCGCCTGATTCAGACCACTGTAATTTCAATTCTCACTTAAGTATAATTTCCTATGCTCAAAGAAAATAAAATCAGTTTAATAAACTATGAAACACTTTGAATGAGCTGATTTTTCGTTATTGAGGAGATTCTTCTCTTGTCAGATCTGCCTATAAAAGTAATTGTCCCCCACACAGCGCGGGGCAAAAGAGGTTACAAAAAACCCTGCATAGTAATAATCAGACCAGCTGTCTCCTGCCTCATATTTTCAACTTTCATTTATGCCAACTGTAGGGATGAATAACTGAATATCCAGCAAAAAACTTTACATAGAGAATGTGAGCAAACAGGGATTAAGTCGGGCACAATTTAACATCTTGTCATTCAATGGTGTACACTGTGGGACTTTATAAAATAGGCATTGCAATTCTCTGATTAATGATGAAATTGATGAGCAAATGCATTGGAGGTTTCGGTGAGAATCAGGTAAGTGTCCCTCAAACTCATGATGGTCATTAATTAAAGCTTGAAAGTCTAAATAAGTTTTAAAATCCACCAATGATGCAGCCTTTGGGAGAACTGAAAACACTTTTTCCTTCATATGATTATATATTTCAGCTTCCGTAAGTATGTTGCTGAGAATGACAAAAAGCCATCATTAAAACAGACGAATGAAGCCAGCAATGTTATGTATACTATGTCTGAAAAGTGCTACCATATCAGCTAAAGGACCATGCTCATATTTAGACAAATAAATAATTTCTTAAATATTTAATTTCTTATCAATTTTATTAGAAATTGAGCTGATTGTGGTTTGCTGCAACTGCTTTCATAGCTTTTACAATCCCCTTCTTATATCCAGAACTACTGTATATCTAATTGCCATTTAACTGACAATTAAACTGGCCTTTACAGGTTTTACACTTTACTTGTTGCAGTTAATGCTGCAGCTCTGTTTTGAGCTCTGATGGAGTAAAACAGGATGAAAATACTACAGTTGAAATTCTGTCAAAATGTGCGAATTAACCTTCAATTAAAAAGGTAGAAAAAAAAAATCCAAATTGGACCCTTGAGTTAATGGTGCAAAGATGTAAAGCGTGTCTGGGAAATGTGTTTTTGTTTTAATAAGGGAGGACAGACAAGGTTTTTAAATTGGGTCCAAAGCAAAAACACAACATGCTGCCTCTTAGCCTCTTATAATAGAACTCAAAAGTGATAAATAAAGGTCTAGCAGTTTTAATTAGTTGTCAGTATGGGGTCTGAGGTTGTGAATCCTCCTCTTTCCACTTAGACGCAGCTCACTCTCTTCCCCAATTTCTGAACCGCCTCTCTCTTAGTTTCTGTTTTTAATGCACAATCTTTTTCTGCCCCCCCCCTCCCCATTCCAACCTACTTTCTCTCATTGATACCCTCCATGTGTAAATTAAGGGAGGCATTTCAAGGTTGTCTTCATCTTTGATTGTTACACAGTGCACCCCATAGGAAATATCAAATATTAAAGCAACAGAGCTCCTTAGCAGTGCGCACTTTAGCACACGGTGTGCCATGAGAACGCATAGCGTGATGTCGAAATGCAAAGCAGTCGTGTTACAGACTTTCCAACACAGCTGTCAAGGGATCCTCTTTCCACTACTTTGAACAGTTTGGTATTTGAGCACACGAACACTCCTGCAGCTAGAAACAGGGATAACAAAGAGTCTAATCCAGGCGTGTGTAATCATGTGCCATGAAGGGCAAAGAGTTTTCAGATTATACCTGGTGATTTCACTGAGAGGATGAAGAGACGAGGAGAGAGGAGGAAGTAATTAATCAAATCATTTGGGATCCTATTCACAAACATTCAGAAAATTCTCTCAGAGGGCTCTTCAGTCTGAAAACTTCTAGCAAGCAGTTCCAGTTTAGAGGTGATTTACAAAACTTCAGTGTGTTCCTGAGCAATAAAAAGACAAGACTTTTACCTCAGTGAGGAGATATGTTTGTCCTTAACTCATAAACTGGGACAGAAGGACTCCAAAAACACACAACAATTGAATACTATGGCCTCAGTTGCTATTCTGTTTCTTAGGCTGGAATTATGGTCCTGCAAAGATACATGTAAACATGGGTCACAGGGTCTGTGATTATGGTAGCTGAAGTGACTGAAATTACACTGAAATTAGTCATTATTATTCCTGTATTATTGAATTAACAGTAAAAAGTGTCTCCAGCCATTTCAACACATACAGTCATACAGACAGAGCACCTAGATGTTGTAGCAATTATCTGATCCCTTAATGATCTGTATGTGTGAGGGAGCGGCATGGATAAATGTTTGTCTTGCTCATAGTCCATAAATGTGAATCATCCATGTATTTGTGTTCATTTATGGATAGCTGTCAGCTATTGTTGTAACTAAACTGTAAAAGCACACAAATCTTCTTTGGGTATTTTTGGCAGTTACTAAATAACTTCGGTTGTATTATCTCCACCCTTTGGACTGCTGGTAATGTAGTGTGTAGCCTGGAAAAACCAACACAGATTGCAATCAGATTTATGATCTACCAAACAGAGAGATGAAAATAAAATTGTATTAAAAAGTGTCTGATTTTTATCCAGATACACTTGAAATAGGAAATGTGAACAGGGCAAGAAGGACACACCATGACATCAAATCCCACCCTGAAATTATATCTTATAGAACAATTTCTGCATTCAAAGTTCAAATGTAGGCATGCAATCCAAAAACAAAAAAACAGCTTGACTACTTTTGCTCATGTTCAACCAAGAACATCTATACAAGGGGGACCTCACTCTATAACTGCACAATCTACTCTCAAACAGGAAAAAACATTTTTCTTCAGTAAATATTTAGATCCTGTCGATTGTTTTGCACACACACATTTTGTGCACCCCAGACGATATATGCTGCTTTTCTTTGTGTGGAAAAAATATCATTACACTCAATTTCATGTTAGGGGGTGGTGAAGATGAGTCACGACTTTGACCGTTTGACGTGTGATTTCTCACCTACAGTATATCTGGCAAGCCAACACAAATATGTTCATTGTTGTTCACGTTGTGTCTCAGTGATTCCAGCAACACTGGAGAGCACTGTTATATCCATAAAAGCTGCTTTGTTAGCTCTGAAGGTGTGCACATTTTATAAGAATGAAATTAATTCAAGCTGCGGAACACCGTTCGCGGTGTAATAGCGTTGATTTAATTAGTGAGAAAGACAAGCCTGTCCCAAATAGGATGAAGATCAACCACAAATATCACCAAAGTACAATCTGTAGGACTTTCTGGACTCCTATTTTCAGCACTTTTCAGCACTTTTATTGTTCTTTTTCCTTTTTTCTCCTCTGTTTAAGAAGCTGCAAAGATCAATGAAAATCCTCCTTTTCACTCTTAACTGTTGTTCACCATACAAGTAGTCTTAAGGGTTTAACTATTACCTTTATATTATCTTGACATTTTCTAAGATTTGATCTTTGATCTTAATGCAGTCTTTTCAGAATTTCTCCATTGGCACAACTTTTATGTGTCACTTGAAAGCTTTGTGAGTAAACACCCCGGTGTGGAGATGGTTAAAATGAAACCAGCACAATCTTGGCCTTCCAGAGCACATGACTTGACACCCCAGTTGGAAACTATGATATCACCCAAAGACAGTGACAGTGTTTTCACAGGGGTGTGGATATTTCATTTTCTGGGTCAAAGCCTCTAGCCTCACTGAAACTTAAAAATTACAACCTGTGTTTTCACTTTGTTGAGAACAGAAGGGTTCCTGAAAGGGTGGTTTGATCAAATCATAGTTTTTGTTGTTGTTGAGACAGTTTACGTGCACAGAAACCATTGTGGAAAGCAGTATTTTTCTTTGCCTCTAACACAAGTCATGTCTTTTAGCAAACAGCTCTGTATATTCATTCAACATATCACAAAGACCCAGAGAATACTTTCCTTGTTTGCCAATTTCCATCCTCTTGTGTCTCTGTGACAGATAAGGAAAGAAGTGACCTGACCCTCACTCCAGCAGTACTCTTGGAGATGAGAAAAGCTAAAGGGGTTATGAGAGTGGGGAAATGTCGTCGCAAGCACATTTGCTCTCTGCTCTTCTAACTTCTGCTGTCAAATGTCAGTATGCTAATAACCAGAAATCCATGTCAATAATGTTCTCTACATTATAGCACGCCATGCTAGGCTCCTGGTACTTCCGCAGCATTTAAAGAGAGCATCTGTCCTCTGCAGTTTCCCTGTGTGCATGCGGTTTCTTCCAGTACATTCTAAGGCAGATAGGATCTGATGAAACATTAAAGTTTCAGAGAGGGTTTCTGGTCTCTGTGGAGGGTGAGCAGATGCTGACTACATGTTCTGTGGTTTAAATCGCATTTCCAAACCCTTTGGGCATTAACCAAGTGTGGAAATTGCGTAATTTTTCAAAACAGAAGCACAGGCAAGATGCAGCTCTTGTGTGCATAGCTAGAATAAATGTCACATGGTATTGCTATATCAATATTCATGGACCACTCTTACTGTATTTGCTTAAGGTATGTTAGTCTTAGATGTGATACAGGTGCTCATGTTTAGATGTGAAATCTTGATACTTTTAATAGAAACGCCACCAGTGTTGATTAAATAACCAAAGTTCATCTCAGTGAACTGACTGCATGTCATTCAAGTATTGCAAAGGTTGTTTCAGAGACAGGCACATATTTAGACACTCATGTACACCCACATTTCCACACATAAGTGAAGGATTTTACTTTGTGTCTAAGTCAATGTGAGAAGCCTGAAGGGGGAATATAAAACATGCCATCTGGAGGAAACTTTGTATTGTACCATATAGGCATTGCATCACTGTATGGCTTGAATCCAGCACTCTTAGCCACCTGATCTATCCAGAGAGATGTACAGTATGTTCTAGGGGTGCAAAGATGAACTATACCAAAAAACCGATAAAAGAGCTGGAGATTTAGCTATATCATCACAGAACAACAGATTTGACCTATATTGCACATAAAATTCAGAAAAAAAATGATACGGCTGTTAAAAAAAGATCTTTCCAAGTAACTCATGCTCTCTCTGAACTCCTGTGCCTCTAGTGTGTAGTTTAAAACACTTCCTGAAATATTTATGTTGTATTAACAGTCATCAAAAAGCAAAGCAGTATCATAAAATATGCTGATGGCACCACTAACCTTACTGTTAATTTAGTGGCAACGTGTATGCTTACACCAAAATTACCAAGAGGAGCAGTTAACACAAGGTGAGTAATGCTAGCATTAGCAGGTAACGCTACCTCCAACTGGCCCCAAACTCCTCCAGGTTGAAAGAAAACCATAACTGACACCATCTGGTATTTTTTTGACAATGACTTATGCCCATACGGAGTTATTTAAAGGGGACATGTCTTGCTTTTGGTAATTTTCTGTTATTTATATACTGTTGTGATGTCAGATGTCTATGTAAACATAGGTCAAAGTTCCAAAACTTTAGGTGAACAGATGTAAAAATTGAACTGAATGTCAAAACCCCAGGCTTCACCTCTAATTCCTCCTTATGATGATGTCAGATCGTCCCTTCCGTAGCCTTCGTTGCTAAGGCTGTTCCACGGGTTGTTCATGTCGTCCCCTCTCATATTTCAGATCGGATTCTGGCTCGAACGTGTATGGAGGTATTTGAGAAGTTTCCATATTGAGTAAAGAACAAGAAAAGAAGTGAAATCCTACTTCTATGGTTTGTTTACGTAGCCTACTGAACTGCCAGAAGTCTGCCAAGGGGCATCTTCCAGAACCTAACCAATCAGAACAGAGTGGGCTAAATGCGAGGGTGGCCTTAAAGAGACAGGAGCTAAAACAGCCTGTTTGAGACAGAGGCTGAACTGAAGGGCTGCATTAAGAGCCAGTAAAATATTTATAAGGAGTTTTTAACTGTAAATCATGCAAAGATACCAGTAGAGCCCCAGAATATAAATAATGACCCTGAAATGTGCATGATACGTCCACTTTAAAATACCAAATTCAGAGTGATGATACTGACCCAGGGACCATACCCAGTCAACAGCACTTTAGTGAGATTTTTACCCTTCTTAGGGACTGGCTAAAAATATATTCAGTGTTTCACTGCTTGTGATTAATGTACTGTTGCTTATGTGAAAGTAGACATAATTTTTAGTGGCATATCTGACTCAGTAAGCAAAATAAAAAGAGAGAAAATAAAATAATAACATTTCTTGAAAAGTCACACTTCATTATTAAAAAGCAAATCCAAAAGCAGGAAAGAATGACTGAATTGAATCTAATCACTTTTAAATCGCAGAAATGTGTCTTTCATTTTTGTATTGCATCATGGACTTTGTATCTAGATACGTATCACTCATACTGACACACACACACACACACACACACACACACACACACACAGAGTTTTCTAATGCTGCATTTAATCAGGTGTGCTGTATGCCTGGGCAAGCATTTTCTGTTTTTGTGTGTGTGTTTGCCACAGGATGGTTGATCCATCTGCTGCAGTCACTGAGACTGATGGTGAGATTCCAGTGTCCAGTAGAAAGTGACAAAAGAAGAGAAAATAACTGCGGCCCATATGCTTAAGGACAAGAGAAACCATTAAAAGCTGAGAATTACTAAGCAACCTCACTTCAAAGAGATGAACAACGACGCCTGCAGCGTTTTCTCTTTTGTCACTGTGCCCGTCTTGACTCAGACTTTCAGCACTATCAGTAGACCATTAATAAAGTGCCAGAGAACAATGCAGACAGTAACATTTTTATTGAACTGGGATTTAGTTTGCTGCTGTCTTTGTCTATAAATAAAGAAATAATAATATATCTGAATCTGTATTCATCAGGCGTTGGTACTGTGTGATCTTAGCAGTATTATCATGTCAATGACAAAGAATCGCTTGACATCCAGAGAGGTCGTCTTCTTCTTCCTCTTCAACCTTATTACACAAAAACTAAAGAGAGCTCTGATTACACTGATTATATAAGGAAATTAAAGTGATTACTGTAATGTGGAAACCTCTCTAGCCCTCACACCAGTTACAACAGCACGGACCTTTAATGGGAGCACCGCAGATAGAACAGGTTTATTCTTTGCAGTAATTAGAGCTGTTCAGAAATGTAGCCTAGTCTTTAAGGAGAACGTTTCTTAATTGCTACCTTTGTCGCAACATTGCTGCTGTTTGAAAGGATAATAACAGCCAGTCAAAGTAATTGTTGCTTTATGAATTCATTTGTTGAATTGTACTGGAACGCTCTCCCTGGAAACTGGTTATTGTTCTGCATTCAGAGCTGTTGCATCGTTGCACAGATGCAGCTAAATTATGATGCATGACAAAAAAAAAAAATGCTAATGTGCTCCAGCAAGAAATTCATATCGTTTGAACAAGCGAAGGACTAATCTGCATAGAGTCTCTTGGATTTCAGAAATTTCAATTCAAATACAATCCAGAAATAGTAGCACAATGCAGTGATGTTCATTAGCAAGTATACACCTTTAAGTTTCTCGGTGCAAGGCAAGAGGAGACCTGCATCCATCGTCCACTCTGAAATTGATATGCTGGTCAATGACAGCGATTACCATGCCTGTGGTTCTCCCTCCCACGCCTTTCCTGCCAGAGCCGTAGAGATAATGAGACAGCACACATTATTTGGGCTTGCTGTGATCATCTTTTACTAACCTTACAGAAGCAAAGATAACCTAGATGTTTCAAATGTCCTGCGATGACAGAAAACGGTGATAAACAAACCACGTTACTGTAGGCCATACATGACCACAGACACATCATGATATAAAGACTCTGTGACAGCAGAGGAAAAAAATCTATTTTGTTTTAATCAGTTAAAAATGGATTCCTGCAGATTCGGAAATTGCACAGTGTGGGTAAAAGCTATCAATGCAGGAGCATGCACATACAAATTCTACACATACACACAAACAATCACTATTACACTCGTAACAAATCATGAATATTTATCTAATGCACACGTATCCCTCGACAGTGATCTTAACTCCCAATCAGTCTTTTTAAAAACGCCCCATGTGCATTTTCTCTAAATGATGATTGTTGAAGTAGTAAGAAATAATCAAGAGCATCAAGGGACATTCAATAGATAATATGTTTGCTGTTTGTAGACATTAAACCAATGGAAAAATTATTTTCCATGTCACCAATTTCCAATCAGCTGCCAAAGATTAAAAAGAATGTAATAAAGAAAGGATGTTTGTATGCTATATTAAATAAATAAGTCAAATATAACACTGTAAATATAAGGTAGCCTATTCCAGTAATTCCTAATCTTTATACAGTTGTGTGCAGTTAGACTAACGAGCGATTTGAATAATTTATAGTCCCCAGTAAGTAAAACGATCCACAAGAAAAAAAACAAAGATAGGAGGAAAGTCTGAAAAGGTTAACCTAATGTTGTGAAACACAAATAGTTTATTACAGCTTTCCTGCTCCGTTAATCATCTAGCAACCCTTCAAATTTATGTTTTCACTGGTCTATTCTATAAGCTTTATTCTGCGGTGTTAAATGTCCTCTGAAAAACAATACAAATAGGCTTTTTTCATTCATTGATCTAATTAGTGGATTTGTTAGGTCAAAACATTTGAAGCCATAAATTATTTAGTTCTCTGTTGATCAAATGGACTCACTCATATTCAGTAAACAAGCAAGTGGTAAAAACAACAACATTGTTCCAAATTGCTATTCTAATTTGACCTGTTGTCCCTCATTATATTGCTTTCCCCCGCTGAAAAAGAGTATAATAAATGTCAAATAATACATTGACTGTCACTTTAATGAGAGGAGAATCCACAGAACAGACGCACCAGACCAAATGTTTGTACAGAACAGACAGTGATTACGAGAGCTGGGTTTGATTTTCTTTTGTGTTAAAGGAACATTATTCACCTTCTTGCCGAAAGTTACATGAGAAAATCAATATCACTCTCACGTTTGTCCGATAAATATAAGGCTACAGCAGGCAGCTGGTAAGCTTAGCTTGACCTCTAACGATCACTAATTAACACGTTATTTCTCATTTGTTTAATCTGTACAAAAACCAAAGTGTAAAAATGAGAAGTTGTGGTTTTACGGGGGTCATGTGCCGGACTATTTCTTGGTCAGATACAGTGGTTTGCTAGGGATTAAACAAATGAGATATAAATACAGTTGGCTGTAGCTTCATATCTAGTGTACAGACATGAGAGCGGTATCGATTTTCTCATCTAACTCTCGACAAGAAAGCAAATAAGCATAATTCCCAAGATGTCAAACTATTCCTTGAAAATGTGGCTTTAAAGTCATTTCAAAGTATTCACCCACATATAAAATGAGCCGTACCTTTAATTAGGATAACTCAAGAGATCATATTCACATTTACATAAAAATCTAAGTTAATTGAGCATTAGTGGGCCACTCTGTCCCAGGACCCTTATCATACGTCAGCCCCTGTCTCTCTCCCATGCTATCCCGTGTCTAAAACTTTGGTTAAGATGAAAATATATCAACCAAAAACAGGCAAAAAAAAGAAAAAAGAAAATCTCATCCCCTGAAATGTAGATACATTCAGAAGGGTGAGCCTTTACATCCATTGCATGCCTAATCAACATCCACTGAGAGAGTTCTGGCTCATTAAACAGGCTCTTTGTGCAGGCATTAATAATGCAGAGGCAATGTGAGAGCCGTGATGTGCTCAAAGACCTGCCATCTCGTTAATGCACCATTAATCACGCAGGTTAAGACAACAGCCTTGGGGGCAGTTGACCCCACTCCCCCTTTTCTCTCTTTAGGGGGTGCGGTCAGAAACCTGGGCAACTGTTCTCCTTGTCCCAGGTTGCCACTGAATCCACCTGGAACGCCCCCAGACAGGGTACTGGGTGCTACGACAAATAGCAAACTGCATTCAGATAATAGAGGCATTTAAATATCACAGTATTTAATATGTATGTTTATTTGGATAGATGAGAGCATATGGATTGTACTGCCTTGTGTCTGTCATTATTTCAGTTTGAGTCCTGCAGTGGTAAGGTTTGTAGAAAGTTTGGTAGAAAACTAGCACCTTGAGAAGAGCGCATTAGGAAAGAAACTGTTAATGTAAGTCGCTCTGAATATAATCCTTAATTCTTTCTGAATATGTATATTTGTATAATCCTTCTCATGGCAACTGTTTTTGTTTCATCCTGTCGTTTCCATCCCCAGACGGAGCATACATCCTTAAACATTCCTACACAGTGTTTCCCATTAATTAGTGGCGGTCCGCCACAGTCTAATCTGTCCTGCCACAGTTTCGTAATGAGCCGAAAATATTTCCACATTTCTCATAACATGAAAGATCTCTAACACTGTGTTTTGCGCTGTTGCTTCAGCGATGTTGAAGCTAGTTCTGCTCGCGATTTTGTTGTCGGGTTTGTCTGAGTTGTTCACGTGAAATGATTTAGGTGTGTTTTCACTCAGCTGCCAACACCGGAGCCCTGTTGCAGCTGCATGCAGGTTAAATGCGGGTAGCTTTAGCTACTAGCAGCTGCTACCACAGGCATGCTAAGCTAACCATCACGGCTCCAAGTCAACACAATGCTGCACTTTTAGTATGTCATATTTCACAGATAAGGAGAGGAATTACCTAGAGATAGAGCAACAAGTCTATCTCAGTGCTGGTGTTACATGTATATTTCATTTAATCTGGGTTGAAGGCCTTTCCTGCCAGAGCCGTAGAGATAATGAGACAGCACACATTATTTGGGCTTGCTGTGATCATCTTTTACTAACCTTACAACTGTGATAAACCAACCATGTCACTGTAGGCCATACATGACCACAGATACATCATGATATAAAGACTCAGTGACAGCAGAGGAAAAAAATCTATCTTGTTTTAATCAGTTAAAAATGGATTCCTGCAGATTCGGAAATTGCACAGCGTGGGTAAAAGCTATAAATGCAGGAGCATGCACATACAAATTCTACACATACACACAAACAATCTCTATTACACTCGTAACAAATCATGAATATTTAATACAATATTAAATATTTTAATATAATTTACAATAAAAAAATGGTTCATTTTTGTCTGTTTTCAAGTGTCGGTTTGCAACGCAGGACAATAGCATGACCGAAACATTAAAGTCTTGTGTTAATGTTATCTAAGAGAAAAACTAGCTGTATTGGAAACAAACAGCTAATTTCTGTTTCCATGCTCTGGTGCTGAGTGCAGTGAAGTCAACTGGACTCATTTTGAACCAGATGGCGGTGCAGCCTCCTCTGCCGCCGCCCACTGTGTTTGGTTCTTCGGCCACTCACGCTGGCCGCTGCCCAGGTATCCAGAGTCACTGACAGGCTTCACTGCCTCTGAGCTGACAGCATGTTCAGAGAAAACGCTGGAAGTCTCAGTAAATGCAATTAAACAGTGTCTTTTTAATTTTAGCTCAACTGATATCTTTGAGCACAGTGGCACAAAACATTAAACCTGCATTAACCTGATGTTTTGTCCTCCTGTGAAACATGCAGAAACAAGTAATGAACACAATGTCAGAAAATAGTTATAGTTGATTATAATTAATATGATGTCTTCAAATGTCACATTTTGTCCGAATCCAAATATATTCAGTTTATTACCCTGTATGACACACAAAAAAGCTTAAAATCATCAGTTGAGAGGCTGCAACCAGCAAATTTTGTAATTTTTCCTAATTTTGTTCCTTTCCCTAATGATTATTTGGTTATCAAAATAGTTACTGATTAATTTTCTGTCAATTGACTAATTGATTAATCCTTGAGCACAAATGTTTTGTCCACGTTTTCAGCTGAAACAAATAGTGAACAATGTCAGAAAATGGTTATAATAGTTGGTTATAATTTCTTAGAGCATATGGAGATGTCTTTGAATGTCATATTTTGTCCGATCAACAGTCCAAAATCCAAATATTAAAAAAAAGAGATTATTTCTTTATTTAAATTGTTGCCAATTGATTTTCTGTCAATCAACTGATCGATTAATCATTGCAGCTCTAATTTTTTGTCCTCCTGTTTTCAGCAGAAATTAGTAGCGAACAATGTCAGAAAATAGTTCTAAAGTTGGTTATATTCGCCATGTCTTCACTATTTATATCTATACAACTAATGTGTTTATAATTGAATTGTTTAGTAGAGCACACAATTGTTTACAAGAGCACAAAGTTCTTCATAGAGCTCTAGCCTCTTAATTTTGCTCTCAAAGTGCACCAGATTGATGCATTTAACTTTAAAATGTGCAAAATGTTCTGCCCCCAGACCCTCCCCAGAGGATCCGAGGCCCACCCACCACAGTCTTACAAAATCCTGTGGGAAACACTTCTACATATTGTACAGGATGATGTGGTACTGAAAATGCTTACATCTTCTGTGTGAGCTAAAAAAATAAATTCTACAGAAACAGTCTGACGTTAAAAGGGGGATTTTACTGGAGCTATTATACATGTCTCACCGCTGCTTCCCCTGATTTCTGATTTCAGAAATATCAGATGAATGGCTGAAAGTAGTAATCATGAGAGATGAGAAAGTGACCTGAAGCATCTTGACTGCAGACTGAGTTTTTTTGCAGCACCCACATGGGCGTTGCCACCCTTAATCTGACTACATTTCCCTCAACTGATAAGATAGACTGCTAGTTTGAAGGCTTTTCTGACATGCTCTTATTTCCTTTTCCTCCCACCTGCTTCTTGAACTGAAATCAATGTTACAGCCCTTTCATCCTCTCTGCAGATTGCCTCAGCCAAAGCAGAGTCTATCAGGGACTACTAGACTGACATTTCCCTCTAGCTGCAGCACCTACGGGGGACTCCATAACTGACTCGGCCCCCCTAGGGACGGATAATCCCGAGCTAAAACCCCCAGATTCTGTGATTAATGATATGTCTAGTGGTTGTGACCCTTGTTCTCTTGCTGTGATGCCTCATGTCGAGCCCAGGGAGCTTTGGAGAGCTGACAAGGGAGACCTGTACAATTATGCACTGGCACAGCAAAGCAGCCCCCTGGCAAACATAGACCGAGCTTGACAGGACCTTTATTAGCAACAAGACATGCAGTGAATTCTGTATAGGTATAGTATATTAAGAAACAATGCTAGAGTGCAGTCATTTATACACTGTGTGAGTGACTTGCAGTGTTCAAAAACAGTGTAAATTTATTCAAAATGTGAATTCTCTGCTTTAAATGCTGAATACATATGTGCTTTCTTTACAACCACCCATATTTTAAAGATACCCGGTGGAATTTCTCATCCAATGCTTTGTATTGCATTGTATCCTTGAGGCCTAACAAATGTATTGAATGCATTTATACATTTTCCTCATTAAGCATTTGCAAAGCCAGTTTTCAAAGATGCATTGTTTTACATTTGTGTTCACGTCAGCTAGCAGTCTTTCTCTTTGCTATCATTTGCACATACATTGCTACATTTCCTGTCGCATTACCGTTGATCAGTATAATAGTGTGAAACTGAGAGACGTCAGATAGCTTGTATGCACTGTATATGTGTGCAGGGAACCGCTCATCATCGCATTGCTCCATAGTGCTGCTGGAGGTCAAAACTCCACAGGTTATCTTTAATTCCCACGAGTAGTGTTTAATGAGGACTTTGTGTGTCCAGGTTGCAAAGACATGCAGCTTAGCTGAACTGGAAACAGAATTTCTGTCTGAATGTGTTTGTCTATGTGTCTATAGAGGACTGGCAATCTGTCAATTGCACTGTTTAACAAAAAAAAAGTCAAGTGCAAACTTCTGTGTTAAGTTGCTTTTCGAAGTTTTACTCCCAGATGTGGTAAGAGCAGTAAGTCAAAGAGAACAGCTCCAGAGGGACAGCTCAGTGACCAACAGATAAAACTGTGAGTGTAATGTGCAGCCTCCAGCTGTGACTGTGTGCAACTGTGAGAGTGTGCAGCAGTGCGTAGATGAAACAGCATTCATGCTCAGCAAACCTACACTCTCAAAAATAGAGGTACAGGAGAAATACATTTTCATGCTGAATATTTTTCACATATGGACTTTTACAAGCTGATAATGGGCCCAGATCTTTTATCACACCATAAAGGCACAGAGAAGTTTCTCTTCAAATGTACACCACATCAGGCTGAAGGTAAAGTTAAGTCAGTCAGTCAGTGCACCACCTCTAAGACCCTGGTTCAATTCCTGGGGGTGGTGCTTCTGGCTTGGCCCTTCTGAACACAAATGGGAAGCCAGTGAGGGATCATGTCCTGAAGACTAATTGATCTCCACTTCAATAGGACCCAGTCTTCTTCTGCATACACCTTCCCGAGACCGAGAATGAGAGTTAGCAGTAACAACTCAATTGTACACTGTTAGAAAATTTAAAAAATGCAAAATGAAAGTAAGCATCTTGTTTTTCTCAGTATTATCTAATAATTACACCGTTGTCTACAGGTACATTTTTACCACTTAGGGTACACAATTGTACTACTAAAGGTTCGAATAAGCAAATGATGTTGACCATGGTGAAAAAAAAACAACAAAATGTCTCCTTTAGATGTTTTATCCACAAGAATAGTTGCAGCAGTGGTCATTTCTTCGGCCTGCTGCTGGCTATGCAACAATTTTTTCTTCTTTTTTCCGTTTCATGGCGGGTGGCAACCAGCGTTAAGGTGCATTACCGCCACCTACGCCAGCTATGTTAGAATGAATTAATGTGACATAAATACTGATAGTAGCACCTTTTGTCCAGGAGCTTATCTATATTTCGGTACTGACCAGTCAGGAACCGGTACAAATTTAGTACCGCTTCTTGATACCTATTCCTAGTGCTCAGACAAAAAACTTTTAAGCAGCCCCCCTGATTTAGAAAAAGGAGGGACGAGAGAAATATTTGACAGCAAAATCGGGGATTGTGCTTCTGAAAAATACTGTCTTAATTTGAATATTCATGTCCTCCAAAGTGGAATAAATTAAAGGACTTGTTTCAAGTGTCATCATTTCACTCTTAAGCAGCTAATCTCCTAAATAAGTTAACTTCAGACCAATAAGCTGCTTTTGTGCATTGAATATATTCTTACCACACAGACAGCACCTCATGGGTTTAATGATCAGCTCTTGTTTTCTCATCCAGAACCAAAAGATCAGTGTGTCATTAGAAGACAAAAATTTCTAATCTTCACCTCTTCGCCACGGCATCACCGAGTATCCAGCTGTCCCATATTTTACAAAGATACTCAAACAAATCTTTTACATGATCCTTATATGGATCAAAGTCTTTCTCAAAGCTTTCTTCTCAGAAAATCCCAATTGCTCAATTAGACACCTATTTCCGCTGAGGAGCCTCAAGTTAATGACCCTGTTTCTCATCTGGGCTCCTCCCTATTTTCCTCTGGCGTTGAGGGTGAATGCTTAATCTTCAGGGGAAGCTGTCAGAACATGATGAATGCTAGCAGTAGACTGGCTCTCAAAACCGGCATTAATTTTTAAGCACAATTACTAGAACAAAAATTTTAATTCAGCTATGTAAAATGACTGCAGAGGCACACGCAAGGGCTGGAAACTTGTGCAGGGATTTGCTGAAATAGTATTTTAGCATCTTTGAGTATGGTAGGTGCAAGTTTTGTTCGGATGTCAAAGAGGGACATGAAACAGACAGTTTTCACAAAAATGTTTTGCCTTGATCTGCGAGCACAGATGGCAGTGTTGTAGGGCTGCTAACCCGTCCAACTCTAAGCTGTGGTTTGCCATCAGTGTCCCATTCATGCTCTGCCTCATCTTCTTTGATCCGAGAATTAACAAGACAGATGAAAGGAACAATTATCAGGTCCCATGCTTCACTTAAAGGACTGCCTAACACAAAGTTAGCTTGGTTTATGCTAAGCTGACGTACAAAGAGAGGTCTGAATTCTCTCACTATCTGAGAATTCAATAAAAGAGACTGAGGGGAGAGATAAAGAGAACTAAGGGGGTTGTGATAGAGCAGGAAAGGGTGAATAATTAATGGCTTGTATTCAATTGTAAGAACCCAAGATGCACACAGCAATCCTACAAATATGGATACTGCAGAAAGAGAGAGAGAGAGAGAGAAAATCATAGCATGTCAAAATTCAAGTATGTCAAAAGACCCTGAATTTAAGCTTCATTCTTTTATCCCTGTGAAAATGATGTTTGTGAGACAAAGACCTTGAAGTTCAGATGCAAGGATTTAACAGCACAGAGACTATACGGGAAGAACCGTAGAATCAAATATGTTTTCCAGCTGAAAGCCACAAATGAGTCACAAGGTCATGCCCAGGGTATCTACCGCTACAGTTTATTGACATGGAAGACATATTTTCTGTTTTATTGCAGTCGGTGTTGGTTGTCATTGGTGCATTCCTATGATCTATGTGTTTCCTGGCTGCAAACCAAATTTTCTTTGATGTAAAGATGAAGCTGATTTGATCTCTCTCACTTAGACATACTGAAACAAGCCTTTACCAGCATGTTATGATTATTATAATTATTATTTTCCTTATCGACTTATCTGCAGATTGTTTTTCTTGATTACTCAATCGTAATCGTTCCGTCTTTAAAATGTCAGAAAATAGTGAAAAATCTCAGATAATATCTTCAAATGGCCTGTTCATGGTCAGTCATGGTCTGTCATGAAAGTCTGTAAGAGTCAACATTTCAGAAGCAGGAACCGTGGACTTCTTGGCATTTTTGTTTTAAAAACTGACTTAAATGATTAATTGATTATCAAAATGTTTGTAGATTCATTTCTGACTAATCATGTAATCGACTAATCATGTCAACTCTAAATATATGAAATATATCTTGCAACAAAGTACAACATTTTGAGTATATTCCCCAGTAATAGTTTTCTGTATGTATTCTCTCATTAGGTCACACAAATTTTGAGAGTATAGCATTTGGAAAGCGTTCAGCGACTTGGCTTTGGACACTATGCTCTGGTGGCATTGATGGACAGCTGGACAGGCCATCATCACATCTCATTTGGCCATTAACACCTTCAATCACTGCAGCTCGCTGTCACTGATTCAAGGCTCCCTGAGATGAGCCCCTGGAAAGTCTGAGGGCAGTTAATTCTCAGTCCTCAAACAGGTCAGAGGCTTCTGATGGCAGCCGGATCACAGCAGACTGGCCCTGTGGCCAAGCTCTGGGCCGCTGTCACAAAGCCATGTGCTGGACCTGCTCTGAGCGATGTATGTTTTGTGACTGTCTTCAGTGCTTTTTGAATTGAAAAACTGATATTGAGGTCAAATTTCAGATTTCGTGTTCACAGAGTCAAGTGTTACAGTCAGTTACAGTCATGAAAGGCTTTACAACAGCGAGGTCATAAAACAGTAAATCAATCAGACAACTCCTCCACACCTACCTTAAACCCTCAACTAAGAACGACTCCTATGAAAACATTACTTAGGGAAAAAATGTAAGGGAAGAACGCCAAGGGTACAAAACACAAACTGAGCGTTGACAAAATCTTAAACTTGCTTTTACTGCTTTTGTGGTTTCCATCCATGCTCAGTTAGATGATACACAAATACTGTCTCCAATCTCCTGTAACATTCGTTTGACTGTAACAATCATCATGCACCGTATATGCCTGCAGCACTCTACTGCACCTCTCTGACGGTTTGAAGACATTTTCTGCCAAGAATCACAGAATATGGAGCAGGAGAAAAAAGTGGCAGATTTTAATAAGGGCGCACTGGCAACCCAATTAGGAATGATGCAAAGCTTACAACCTAATACCCTTTGATTCACTGTTTGTATTCCTGTATTTAACTCTCACTTCCACTCCTCTTGGCATACTCATAACATACTCTTTCAGTCACACTCCAGCTGCCCAGCATGCAAATTTGACAAGAAGAAGAAGGGTAAAAAATCACTTTTATAATATCTTTAGTCTGGGGATTAAATCCATGTCATCAGACCAAAGGCTGACTTTGAAGCTGCATAGATCCCTCTAAGAGGAGATGAATGGTAAGATAGAGGAGAGATTTCAGTGTTGGCAGATAGCATTAAGCAAGCTGGGCTCTGCTCTCTAGTTTTTTAGTAATGATACCACTAAAAAGGAAAGATGACAGCAGTAGAAAGTGTGCCTGAGAGAGGGCTCGGTGCCTGTTTGTGACGGGGACCTTTGATACAAGCTCTGGAGTGCCAAAGAGTGTGTGGCCTGATGCTCCAGCAGCTCAACATCAATGTTCTGTTGCCCCACATAGTGTACCATGGAGTTACTGTACCACAACACAATGCAATCATTATGTCTACTGAAGCCTGAGCAAAGGAAGTTATTGTGGGAGAGATACGTTTGGGATGATGTACATTGACACAACTTTTTTATCTCCTAAAAAATGATGGTTACCTATAACCATGTTTTTTTTTTGGTTGAAAATAAGTGTACAAATCACAGGATCTGGGTTAAATTTAGCCGAGAAAAAAACACTTTTAGATTCAGTCAAGATCCTGGTTTGGTTAAGGTTAGGGAAAGATTTTGGTTAAATATAACTATATTTCTTTCCCTAAACTTAATCAAATGCTTTGAGCTGCCTTAACATAACAGACCATAAAGTCAGACTTAAGTTGCCATTGATATTGTGGGAACTATAACAAATGAAATATTGTCAGTGAATATTTTGAAGATATATTCAGTATGAAAATTTTGCTAATTTATAGATATAAATAGATATATTTCCTTATTAAGTTGATTAAAAAACATAATCAATGCCCAAATCTATCCAAGTGCCAATGCACTTGACAATTGTGATTCTAAATTCCCCTTATTGTAGGTTTTCTCTGATGTACGTTGTCTACCAGCGGCAGCATTTGCTCCCTGCTCCACTTTGGTTTTCTTTTTGTTTTCATTTCAGCCAATTTCCTGCTTTTCCTATTTATGATATATTTATATATCATAAATATATGAAATGTTGTTTGTTATGAGTTAATGAATTGAGATTAAACAGTTTACATATATAGAGTATGAAGTGAAAATGTGAGGATGTTTTTAAAGAATGAACAATGCAGCAAATGTATGGTAAATACTTGTGTGCTGTATATACAATATATGTATATATACATTCTTTGTCCCCAAGAAGGGCAATAATATAATATATATGTATAATATTATGCACATATAGAAACAGTAAAATAAAAGATGGATATACAACAACATAAAAAAAATCAATAAAATCACTAAAAGCCATGATTTTGGCGAAAGTAAACAGTAAAATTGATAAATACAAAGACAAAGCAATGAATACAACAGGATTGGAACCCAGAGATTAAAATTCCTTCAGCTGAGCTCTTGCACAGAGGACAAATGAAACAAGCGCGTCAATCTTGCTCTGTGCACTGGGAGAGAAAAATGTCATTAAGGCCCTGCTGCTATGACCTCATGACACTCACTTAAATCAGTCAGGGTGCGCTACATTTGGCCTTACCAGCATGCCACATGCTGCGTAGTGACAGGGGTGGGGAAAGCCACTTAGATAGAGTACAAGTGGCAGGTATTACAATGAATCCCCCTGCTGACAATCAAACAAAATGATTAAACAGTGTGAGGAAGTGTGACTATAGCTGCGTACACACTTCATTTTGGGAAGGAGTTGCATTAAGGGTCAGGTAAATATGATAAATATCGGATAGGGCAACATATTAGAAATGTTTTAGCTGTCTGTGAGGCTACAGGCAACCGTCATAGATGTCAAAACTGTACATTCATCTTTGAGCCACTTGCAAATGTTGGCAACACGAATAATTTTTAATTTGGATTCATCCATGTGAAGCGAATGTGTTTACCGCTCTCCAGTGTGTGCCATTGTTTGCTTCACATGGAACAGCTTGCGATTCACAAGCCATTGTTTAGGGCCCTCACAAGCGGCACATGCCATTTTGTGAGCCAAATATAAATGGTTTGGAAAACCACACCCACCTGGCACAAACCGACATTGTGCCGGTCGTGTTTGGAGCTCACCCTACGTTTCCTGAAAGCACCGCATCTGAGACAGTGATGTATGATTATCTCTACCCAACGACAGTGCCAGGGAAAATGAGGTCCAGGTGTTGAACAGTGAAATCATGGCAGAGATGCAGAGCTGTGTCTCTTTGAACTGGTAGAACTCAGTTTGCCTGTTTTTACCAGGCCTTGGAAGTCAAATTTTGGTCCAAAGGATAAAGCAGAAATAACAGCGTTCTACTAGCTGAAAATGACACAGTCACTGTAAACTGACTGATTGTCTTTGTTGAACACTTGGACTGGGGGTTGTTGGGTCTGGGGGTAATACAGCTGTTGTTGTCACTATGTTTGAGATTACATTAAATGGTATGATGAATAACATAAGACAGATATAGCTGAATATGAACATAGCTTCTGAAACAGTGGGAGGGTGCTAACACATCCCTATAGGTCCTCATGGTTGTCAATATAGTGGCACTATAGATCTGACTGTACATTAAATGGTGATGAATTAACGTCAGACAGATATGGCTGAATATGAACATAATTGCCGGAATAATGGAAGGGTGCAAACAGTTGCAACCCTCTTTACAGAGGCCAACTTGTGTTTTTCCCCCTTGAAATCTTCATAGAGTAACTCAAAGACCACACAGTGCAAGGATAATCCTGAGAGCATTTCTAAATAGTTTGATGCGATTTTCTCGCAAGTAGCGCTACAGAATCACAATCATTTATGATAAGAACATCTGTTTAGTCAATCACATTTGTATAAAACCTTGATTTGTTCAGACGGAGGACTTGGCAGTCAATTTAATCTTACAAGTAAGCAGAAATTTCTGAAAGCATGACAGCTGAAATAAATCAATACATGTGTTTTGCCAAATAAGGAAGCTTCACAAAGTTCACATCGTGCTTCTCTGAACTTGCATTTACATGTTAATGTAAGCTGTGGTTGCTTTGCGAAAGGGCTGGACTTTGTTGTTTTTATTTTTTGTGTTGTTGTCCTATTATTAGAAACATTACAATATCTATTCTCATTGTTTTTGTACATAACATTCATTGCCTCCCCTCTTAAAAAGGAAGATATTTTAAGACATCTTTGGACCTTGACTTACAAAAAATATATATTTTAAGATGATGTTTTAAGACTTTTTAAGGATCCATGGGGACCCTGATTTTGACAGAGGCGGCCTGGAAATTGACGGAGGCGGCCGCCTTGAAATTCTCTATGCAGGAAAAACCCTGTGGGCTGATGACAATCATACATCACTTTTCAGAAAAGATTTGGGAGCTTCTAATGCTCACTGTCTTCTTTTATCTGTTCAAATATGATGTTGCCTTTGAGTCCTTCAGGAACAGTCATCTCCCCTCTGCATCCCACGTTTGTATGTAAAGGAAAGCAGAAGAGAAGTGAATGGTGGTGTTCTCATGATAAAAATTCCACTTTATCCATTCAAGCATGCCTCAACATTGAAACCCTCTTTGACAGGGTGGCAGGAACCGGAGGGATGCAGTATTCATAGCTTCTGTTTCCAGGAGCACAGATAAACCCGGGCTATACTTAGAAGCTCAATGTGTGATTTGAAATATGTGATTCCTCACAAATACGTCTTTGCCCCCTATTGTCACCACTGAGGGAGGTGCACTTGGAGCATTTGCTTTCCGTGACAAAACTATCTCCCCTGCACACTCTGAAATGTGCTCAGTGCTGTTAGCCAGCTATTACTTGACTATTAGGGTGCTGCACTTGGGGAGAGATTTATTGGATTCAGAGAGTGCTTTACATGGCAGCTTCCACAGTCCTCCTTCATTTGATTTCTGTGCAGCAGACACAAGAAATGTTTCATTCTTGTGATCAATCTTGAAAGAAATGTGTGTGTTAGCATTCTTTTTTAGTTCTGTTGTTGTTTTCTTCAGACTTAAAGCTATCTAATTTCCACATTGTGTAGAAAGTCCACAGGGAAAATGTACTGAGTTGGTCAGAAAAAAGTTGAAAAAAGTTGGACACATTTGAAGTAATTTCTAAATAGTAGTAAAACTTGACCTTAACTGTGAAAAATATGCTACAAATTTAGTCCTTCCTCTCTTTTTGACTTTATATGTCATTAGTGTCTCTTTGACTGTTCATCTTCCCATGCATGACACCAGTGTATTGATCTGCACGATACAAGTGTCACAGCATCATCTGTCTTGACTATCAATCAGTTCGATCAGTTGTATTCATTCTCACTTGGTTGGAGATCTGGCGAATGAAATACCACATGTGGAGGAACTGGGATGTTCAACATCTACATTGTTGTCGTGCTCATGCAGTTTAGACTGGTGAATCTATATTAGGATTTCTGTCTGAGTCATAGGTCACTGTGAAGCAGACAAGCAGCGATTTGTAAGCAACAATATCAAATGATAAGAATGCCCTTGGTGGATAATCTATTGTTTTTATATGAGTTGCATTTAAATTAGCACAATGTACTGCTGTTCACTATCAGGGTGTTGCACACCAAGGAGACAACAGGACACACAGAGAGAGATAGAAGATATAATTTAAATTATTTAAAGTTATTTAAGGTAAGGAACAGCCATAAATTAAAATATAACACTAATGATCAACGTTGCTGATCTGGGAAATGAGGGAAATATTCTGCCACACCAGTATCAGCATGGCGGCTTAATTTACTCAAGCTGACGCAATCTGGAAGTAGCCTAACCAATCACCTCACCAGTCAGCCTCCTATTTATTTCCAAATGTGCACACATCTGGTGCAAAGTGTGTATACAAGTTTGTTTTTGTAAAACTGATCAAACACTAAGTATATCTGTGTATTTTCAGTATTAACTCTTTAACCAGCCAGCAGCTACTTGTTGTGTTGATGTGCAGTTAAACACCGAACACAGTACAAGGAGTAATAAGAACCATGCACCAAAGACAATGCACACCCCAGTGCACACACAAGATTTGGAATTGCCACCTAAGTAACACAATGATAACCTGGTCAGTTGATTTAGTGATAAATCAACAACAGACCCAGCTTTCAAAAGGCAAAATCCTCAACCTGTTACATTGATAAACACCTGTCCCAATGTGCAGTAACACACTGGTTTGTATTTGACATGTGCACCAGTGATGCTGCAATTCAAACAGACTCTGTTTCACTTGTGTAGACATGTATCAACTTGTGTAAATCAGAGTTCTGGTGCCTGGTGTGCAGAGGATATAGAACAGACCAAAAACTTTGGCACCACTGTTTCTGGTTGACATGTACACCAACACGAATCAGGGGGTATTCAGTGCTATGCATCTATCGTGAACAAATTAGCTTTCTTTCAGCTTTTAGAGGAATCTGATGATGTGCCTGGTCAATTACAAACATTGTAAAAATTTTTCCATATTTCATATGTTGAGGGGACATGAACCCCTGTCCCCTGTGGTGGTGATTATATGCCTGCTAGGTGTTATTTGAGCTTGTCAGCAGCCTCGTTAAAAAGAGTAAAAAGCGTTTTAGCCGAATCTTCCAACCGTCCACTTCTTAAGTCTGTCTCATTTGGCACATTTAGGACATTGTGATTCAAGCACTTATGAACTACGGCGCCCAGCTCCTCAACAGCAAAGCTCAAAGGGTGCTTTTTGTGTGTTGATGCTGTAAACTGTAGTGCGACATGGAAAATTAGTTCAAGCAAAGTGGGACATGCACAAAGCCTCAGCTAGTGCCTCTTGTTCATCGCTTGACTGCTTTTCATACACATTTCTTTTATCTTACTCTCTCGAAAAACATTCAGTCTTGAATTAGAAATAAAGGAAACACCAGGACAAAGTCATATCTGTCCCCCACCCGTACGATCTTTCTAACATTAATTGCGCATATGCTGGCAAAGCCTTAAAGGATTTGGCCATGAATAATTCACATTTTACATACATGCAGTGAAAGAGGAGACACGGTTTAAAACTACATAGAGGGGAAAATGCTTCATGCAGTACAGAATCTGTATAAAGAGGCATTTCACTGCTGCCACACTACATCTGACCATCAATTCAATTCTGGGATTATTTTCTATCTATTGATGTATAGAGACAATAAAGGATTTCCATCTGAGAGGAAAATATTTGTTCAAAAAGTATTGTTTTATTTTCTGTCTGCATGCATCCTGTATTGAAAGATTATAAAAACAATGTAATCCAAATTTGAAAATACAGAAAAATCACATTTGAGATCATTTTCAATCATAAAGATACCATATTATTATAGATGTACAGTCTAAAAACAATAGAAAAAAGGCTTGTGAATCTTTAATCTCATTATTATGCTACTATGACCTCTTTTAAGAGTTTTGTCTGCATTTTTCTGCCTTTTCACTGTTAGACATACTCCACAGAAGTCTTGAATCATCTTCCCTGTTAGCCCAGGGCAGCAACACAGACTGTTTGTTAATGGAATCTGCATTTTGCATGAAGAAAGTGTTAATGAGCGCTGAGAATCGGCCCTAATATCTCCAACTCTGGTGGAGCGAGCTAATGGGCAGTGTCCTAGAGAGGGGTAATAAGGTAATGGAGAAAAGGGGAAATTAGCTTTGAGGTGGGTGTCTGATGTCTGTTATGGAGATGGGATTAATGCAGATAGCCTAGTATAGAGTTACAATGCATGTAATGAAGCTTTGCGCACACTCCCCACGGCTTTCTATTTCTTTCGAGCACTTTTCATGCCCCCGCACTCTTGTTTTTGTCTTCACTACCTTGAATCAGATGCGTCATACAAGGAACATTTCACACAGAATTAATGTGACACTGATTCAGAATATGATGAGTCTACAGTGATTTGTGTAACATGTGATGCGAAGGTTACTCTGTACTCTTAAAAGAAAACTATGTTGCATCTGAGATCATCCTATTGTCTAGCGAAACCGAAGCCTCCTCACCACACACACACACACACACAGCAACTTTCATGTCATATAAAACATGCATGCAATTTACTACACGTAGTTACATGGACAGTAAATCCCAAAAAATGTCAATTACATGTACATAGACATGGTAACAAGACATTTTTAACCTGCTGAACAGCATATTGCATTACATTCTCTCCTTCTAATGCTATACTATGCTTAGGTGTAAATAAACTGTATTCTTCTTAAATACCATAGCCAATGAGTCACTGCTTTTAGAGGATCTGCCACTACTCTCCTTGGCAGTAAGGAAAGGCTTTTCTTCCTGATGCCTTTTGTCTAAAAACAATAGTCACAGTCATCGGTTTGACGTCAATAATAATTAAGCTCCAGTGTCTTTTGTATTTTCAGCAGAAGACACAGAAACTGTCAGTGTCACAGAGAAATGATACCAAGGCAACTGAACATTACAATCCTTTCCTCTGATGGATTACTGGACTTTCAAACATCTGTGCATATAGTCATCACAGCTACTGCAGCAATTACTTCTCTCTTCAGCCCTCCTTTTTTTCTCAAATGCATTCACAATAAAAAGCCATATCATAGTGAAATGCATGAGGAAAATCCAATGTTACAATAATAATTAATGTATATCTAGAAGACATTCATGCAGGCAGTGTAACACTCCCTGTACTGAAGACTTTATCTCCATTCTCTGCTGTGATTATATTGGCCTTTTGGGCCTAAGTATCTCCTCTGCTGAAGCATAACGGCCAAAACAGCAGTTCCCTGTCGGATTTGGACATCACTGTCAAGACGGGGCCGGCTACACTCTGACGGACCTATTAAGCAGGACGCATGTCATTGTGAGGCTTTGCAGAGAAGACAGGATGTAAAATTGAGGGGTGTGTGTTGCGGCATTTCATCGGTGCTCTTCAGGGTTTTTGATGTTTAGAGAGAATGAATAAAACAGCAAATGATATCACCATCAGATTAGAAAAAAGGCAAAAAAAAGTGGAGCTCATTAAGATGAAACAAAGATTAGGGTAGTATGCTTTCAATACTTTGTATATCTGAAATTAAAATAGTGACATAGCTTAGATCACTGTGGATGCAGATATCAGCTGCAGCACCTGTTGGTTTCCTCGCTTAGCTCATGTATTTAAAAGCTTTTCTTGTGTTAATTGTACTTTAAGTTCTTGTGCAATATGAGATGCTGTCTGAGCAACTGAAGACAATTACTGATCCATTATATCGCTGTTCGTGTAAACAGCACATATAAAGATAGCCTTAATACCATGAACAATGGCTGAAATGTATTCAGATGATTGAGAACATCATTTTAACTGTGAATGAGGGTTAAGAGTGGGAGGATGTGGTTATTATAATCACTGTGATATCTTTTTCTTATATACAATGTGACATGAATCTCAAGCTAAGACGAATACCAGGCTTGGTTTAAAAATTGAGACAAACAAAAACCTTTTTATAGCAAGACAATTGTGAATTATTGCCCGGGTTGCCTCAGCTGCAATCTGGCTTGGTGGGAGTTTGCTTGTCATTCTGGCTTGGTGGTGGCTGGCAAGTAGCCAACGGCTAAGATTCAGTGCTGTCGGCAATCTTTGATCATTTGGCAGAAGAAAAGATTTATACTTTTCTGAACTGTTTCAGAGGCAGTTATTAAGTGTCCCATCCATTATAGCATTTAATCTTTTTTCAGCTTTCCAATACTTAAATAAATCCCCAAGGGCCACTCTCAAGGGGGCATTAAACTTTTTCATGCTTGTAACAAATTCAAGCAAATTGCTCTCAATTAAACTGACAGAACAAAGTGTGTATGTGGTGCTGCTGAAAGAACTCTTTATTCTATTATTCTTTCTTCTAATTGCTATGAAAACAATTAGCAAAACAGATTTTAAATTATCTTAAAAAGTTATCAGAGTCTTGAATAGCCACAAAGAGACATTGAAATGACCCAAAATCACTGCTCACCCACACGTTTACCTTCACTTTCCTTCACGTCAATTTAAAAGTGCAGGACATTTTTTAAATCAACTGAACATTTGTGAGATGCTTTATCAACTATACTGTTACAAATCTGAAATTATTTGCTCTACAATGTAAAAAACTATTTGGCATGCCCAAATGGAATAGCTTATAACAGAGGAACTGTGAGGCCAAAATGCATGTGTTCATTCATTCATTTGAAAGGTGACATCTTCTAGTTTTTGGAAATGTGCTCATTTAGCATGTGGCTAAAACAAAACCAAAACAAATATGTTATTCATATTTGAATAACAATAACTAGGACATGCTTTAAGCTAGAACTATGTTAATCACCATATACCTTCTACATCTTGTCAAGCACACCTGTATAAAATTCCAGGCCTAACCGTATGGGAGCTAGGGAGTTTTTAGTTTGTGGTGTCACTGGTGTCACCACAAACCTCTCTTTTACTCATTACTGCGTGGTGCTCAGCAGCTTATAACTGCCTTAAACGGGTCGCTGGTGACCTGGTGGATGTTAAGAAGTTAATAGTTCAGAGATTAGTTTAAGGGTTTCCACTCTAAATTTTACAAATGCACAAATACTGACAATATTTGTCTCAATTTATAGATACATTTTAGTAAATACTATATCTCAAGGTTTCTTCCATCGCAATGTGTCATTTCATTTTGGTGAAACCCTAAGTTGAGTAAAACCCTCAGCTCTGTCAGACATCAGTGTAGCAGTGCACACAGCAGCATGAGACTGTGGTCAAGTGCAGAGGAAGCTGGAGTTCCTTCTCGTCACAGTGAGGGGAGACGGTTGCTGTGTGGATTCTGCAATATTGCCTAACTCCTTCTCTCTGCAGACAGCTGATGTTTATCTGCTCTGCCCATATGGGCCTTGTGACTAAACATCTGGTAAAGCTGCCACTGTGCATGCAGTGTTTCACAGAGTGATGACAGTGAAGGGGCACTGCTGTCCACCCCATCCAAAAGGATTTCCAGAGGACTTCATCACTGATATGTCAAGGCTTATTCTTAAAACCTTCCTCAATTACAACAGTATTGTCCAGAACTCAAGACGTTTATCGGGTTGTTTTGTTCAGCAGTGCACTGTAATTATCCAGATTGTGGCTTTATTAGTTTGTAATCACAACGATGAAGAATGAGCTGATTTGAAATAAGAAGCAAATTCCTTGCCTGCAGCTTTTCTCCTTAATTTTCAAGCGTAGATTACGATCTATTTCAAAATTATCATACAACGTTATTACCAGAGCCCACAAAGAGAAATGCAATTGTCAAATTAAAAAGCTATTTTCAGGCCACCCACCCTTTTGAAAGTAAAGTGCTCAGGAGTAGAGTGCTCTGGAGAATCATCCAATCAACATGAACCATTCTCCTTCTACATGGTGCTTTTGTAAAAATGTCTCTTAATGGTGTTTAAAAAGCAGGTGCACCTCTATCATCATTACCCAGGCACCCCTTTGAGCATGTGCGGCGGTTTACCTTTCTTCCTGTTTGTCAGTTTTCAACTCTTTTACAAAAGACCAATCCCACACAGCCACCCTTTCCTCTTTCTTCTGTTCTGGATTTTCCCCTAGAACGAGACGTTTTGCAGTGACTGGTAGGCCTTCATCCATTATGGATGCTGTGTTTTAGGGGGATGATCTGTGCAGGATGATATAAATATCTCCTTTTGGTTCCCAGCAGGATGGGAGAAGCAGCATAAGACAGGCCACTGTGTAGTGTTAGCGCAGGGCATCTTTATTATTTGATTTGATGTCCAAAGTCAAAGAAAGCAAAGATGCACACGTGACTAGTAGACGGCAAAGCTGTCTATAATTCATGATTCGTGGCCAATCTCTTGACACCCCCACTTCAATGAGATATTTCTACAAATATGTATTCAACATTAGAGGAAAAATATAGTATTATAAAAAAGAGCCCATACTGCCAGCCACTACACCTCCTTCCCCATTAAAATAATTGCAAAATATCACAGCTCCACAGTGATGACTTTGACAGCTGCTGCAATGTGGCGCAACTTTCCGATCCTGAATGAGTTTTTGCCCTTTGTGTCCTCTATTTCAGGCTGCAACACAGCAGGAGGCTGTATGTTAGCATACAAAAGCAGCATGAAGTAAGCCCGACAGATATGTGTTTGTGATGGTCAGAGAGAGAGAGAGCTGAAGGCCTCTCCCACTGTGCCCAGATCCACTGCTCTATTAGTCTGGTACTGTGGAAGTAGCCAGCCTAATGTTGAGAGAATGTACACACACACACACACACACACACACACACACACACACACACACACAGTACCACTGTTGATACAAGGGTTGGGAGAGACTATGAGGGATCTGATTGTGCAAAGAGCAGATGTGTTCATAACTCAAGGAATATTGTTGCTTTTTCTTTAATTATCATGCTCTTAATTTAGTATCATATTTCATAACCTTTTGGTAAAACACTCTAGAGAGGACCTACATGAGCAGAGCAGTGTGTGGTTATGAAGTCTGTGGAACGGTGCTAAGCAGCGGCAAATCAGTTATGCTCAAGGCGCATAGAAATAATTCATTGCAGTGCTCTGAAAGCAGTTGAGACATGGGTGCAACACAGAACAGATTTCCTGTGCGGAGTGTTGGGTCCAGGTGTTATTTCTGCTTAAATTTTAGGATCCAGAAACCAAATTGGAACTCTGACTGTCCAATGCAAAAGTGCTGTGCTGCTCTGAATAGAAAGTCATTTAAAACATGGAGGGCATGACACAGCTTTACACGTACAGCGGGAACAGCTTGTCTTGCATCCACTGACTTATACAGGACTTTTGTGGGAGATTCCACAATAAACACAAAACCTCAACTGTGTGGGAGAATAATACAAGACAACACCTCCACATAAACGCATATTATCTTGCATTTTCTTGTATCCTGGAAGTTGCTCTTTCTGCTGTGTCTTCAGCGTCTCACATACCTCTCCTCTCTTTTGTTGCAGGTGCTGCTGTTGGAGCCCGCTGGGTCATCTCGTGACTTTCTGACTGCTTCAAGAACCAAGAGGAGAGCTACTGTAAATGCCCCTGAGTGATTCTGGAGAAGCAGAGAAGAGAGGCAAACTTCCTGCCTTTGTTCTCGCCCATGCCTTATGAGAACGCTCCTTATAGACTCTGTCTCAGCTCAACCTGTACTGTTTAGCTACTGAATGTAGCCACTACTCTCAGGTGAAGGGAAAGAGTGAAACACAAAGAGGAAAGAAGAAAGGGTGAGAGATAAAGAGAGCAAGGCTGCATAATTAGTATTACTCAGTTTGTGTCAGAGCTAGAAACCATGAGAAGAGACTTCTGAAGACGACTGTGCTCAAAAATATTGCGGCTAACCTTCAGGACATTTGCATGTGTGTGTGTGGGTACATGTGTGTACACCTCTTTCATTTTCAAAGGACTTGAATTTGTATTTGGATGCGGATTTAGCCTTTCATTATGACTCTGCGAGGAGGCTTTGAGAGAGCGTGGATTGGCTGCTGCTGCTGGGTGTTGCTGCTGGCTTGTTATTTCTTGATCGCCTTGGCAGCCAAACCCAAAATGCCAGGCCACACACACCTCAATTCAATACGCATTGATGGGGACATATCTCTGGGTGGGCTGTTCCCAGTGCATGCGAGAGGAAATGATGGCAAAGCCTGTGGAGAGCTAAAGAAGGAGAAAGGAATCCATAGGCTGGAGGCCATGTTATTTGCCCTGGATCGTATCAATAATGACAACGAGCTGCTGCCTAATATCACTCTGGGGGCACGCATCCTGGACACCTGCTCCCGGGACACCCATGCTCTGGAGCAGTCGCTGACATTTGTTCAGGCACTGATTGAGAAAGACTCAACTGATGTCAAGTGTCTCAGCGGAGGGCCGCCCATCATCACTAAGCCTGAGAGAGTGGTGGGAGTGATTGGTGCATCTGCCAGCTCCGTGTCAATCATGGTGGCCAACATTTTGCGTCTCTTCAAGGTCAGTTTCTTCTAAAGCACTCCACTTCTTACTTCACTTCTTCTTCTTATCTTTCTAATCATGGTTTCAGAGCACTGACATTTTCATATATTTGGGAGATCAGACATTTAGATGGAAACAATATAAGGTAGACTTTGAGTTTTAATCTTACACCATGTCAGTGTATATACAGTTCACTTTACTGGAGTAAACATAGACACACAAACACACATATACACTCTTTTATTCAGTATTTCCCAATCCATTTTATTGCTTATTGCCTTTCCTTTTGGCCTTTTTATTTTCCTCAGTAGCTTAAGTAGTTTCAGGCATTTTTTCCCACTGTCCAGAAAACAAGGACTGATCATTACACCATAATTCTCTTCACCAACGACATTAATTTGCTAAGAGTCCTTAGTGTTCTTCTTCTAATTAGCTAATTTGGGGAAACCATGCATGACACCATGAACTCTTAGCACTGCTATTGAACATAGTATATAAAATGAGCTTCTGCATTGCACTGGTTCACCAAATGCAAATATAATGTGCAAATGAGAGCAAAACATAAACAGTACATGACAGGACTTTTGTAATACCTGCTCAGTACAGTCAAACCACACTACAGGCCACAACCAAACTAATGAGCATAAGGACAGTGTCAAAACAGCTTGTCTTTATGATAATATCCCAATATTCATGCCAGAGTCGGCTGAAGTAAGACAGACAGTGGTTATGTATGGTAACCCCAGCTTTATGTACACAGGTGAGGACCTCTAATGGGATCTTCAGGATTGAATAACTAATTTTCATGAATCCACTGACCATAAATTTGCATGTATGTGCCCAGTCATTTAGTAGCAATCTATAGGCGCTGAATATAAAGTATATAATGGGCTTACTTTCCCGGTCCCATTTATATCACTATTTCACACTTGTTCCAATGTCTAGCAACAGATATCAGAAAATATGTTAATAGTTGCGGTTACATGCACACTTTTTTGCATTCTGATTGAAATCATTCCAATCGAAGATTTCAGTCAACTGTTTACATGGATGTGATCTAATACATTCTGGTGTTTACATGTGCTGATTTAATTGGAACAGCTGTGTAACATGCGCAAAAACGACAAACACATTAGGGCGATATGTCAAAATGTTACTACCAGCTACCACCAGCCCAACAACGGGGGTTGGAAGGCTCTCTGCTTTGGAGTGGCTGACAATAGCTGGTCCATCTTAAGTCAGCCCACCTTAAGTGAACTGGTCAGGTTAGGCTAACTTAACTTAACTAAAAGGTCACAAACTTCGTGGGCTAACCCCCTTCAATTTAATCAGCAGGTGGCAAGCAGGACACAGGAACCTAGCTTGGGTCTTCAGAAGTTGTAGAATTTATTTACTGACAGATAGTCTAAACTGTACCGACACTGCACTGTTCACAGCTATACCGCTAACTTCATACTCTCTGTCACACTCACGCTTGTCTGGATGCAAGTAGTTTTCACATGGAAACAAATTTTTAAAAATTACATGCCATAGTGTAGACATAGTCTGAGTCAATGGGAGATGCCACAGCAGACCACCAGTTTCCAGCAGTCCACAAATAGCCCTTATGCTCAGGCAGAGGCTGGTGGAGACAGCAACACTGCTCAGAAAGTCTTGACACTTCAGAACCTATTCTTAGCACAGAGTACAGAGAGGAAGAGAAAAATAAATACATCACCAAAAAGCAAGACATAATCTACCCCGTCCCTTCCAACTTTACCTCCATGCATAAAAGAATGGCGACAGCAAAACACACACACACACACACACACACAGGTCTCATGACACTGCTAAGCACATATCCGGAGATGCCCAAAAGCCTGGGATGACTGCCACACCTTATTCTATTGTGAAACTCTCCAACCCCAAATGTTCCACAAAACAGGGCTGTTAATACTGCCAAACTCCTTGTGGAGGGCACATGAACAGCCAGAGGAGAGCCTGTCCACTCACAGGCTTGTGAGACTTCTCCACACAGCTAATTGGCAAGTCTCTGCTTGGCCAAGATTTTTCCAATGAGTTGTGTGTTCCAACCAGCATGCCAAATCCTGCAGTGGGAGCAAACTATTTAAGTTTTAATTTTTTAGGGCACTGAGCTGCTTCATCCAAGACTCAATATTTTTAGGCGAAGAATGTGTTTTGTGCGCGTACAGTGCTACTCGGATTTTGAGAGGCCAAACAGCTTACAGTAGATGGACTGAAAGGCTGCACTAATTATTCACCCTCTGGGCTGAGTTCAGAGCGAGCAGGAATCCTTCTTTTGATGGACAGCACCCTTAAAGTTATCTGCCCAGTGGGCTTGAGCACCACTGGCAACAGACAGAAATGCTACAGGATGCTGTTACGTCATTCCAAGCGGGAAACACTATATTTCAAGAGATGCTTGCTAAAAACTACCTCTCTCCAAAGCACTCATGACAAAAGATAGCTGACACATACACTTAGAACCAACACACAAGCCTCTAGCAGAAGTAAAAGAAGAAGCATTGAACCGACTGATTTCTTTGCCAGCAGTGGGAAGTTATCTCGGACTGGTCACGCAAGCACTGGATGACCTGCATCACTGCTGGCTAAAATCCTAGAATCTCTGTCTGTCCTTGAAATGACGCAAGCATTTAGAGCTAGTGGGAGCAGCCATTAACCGAGTATGTTCTGCATATCACAGTGCTATTGCAGGATAACCATGAGCTGCTCCTCTTTTGTCTCTGTGCATCAGCAGTGGGATCAGATGGAAGGAAGGAAAAGCGTAGAACAGGCTTTTAGGTAATGGAGTAAGTGCAAATGCATCCACATCCAGCGGTGGATTGACATTGGCTACTGGAGAAAAAAAACACAGCGCTTTCTATCTCTTTATGAACAGTTCACATCATTTCAGCCTTGAAAAATATCAGGAAGTTTGGTGTCAGATCTATATATGTAACACTGTGATAATTAATGTTACAACAGCAGATCGTTGTCCAACTTTTCTATAGCTCAAGATCTTTTCAACCATCTTTTCAACAGGACTTCTCAGAACATCTCCAGGTAATCAGGTAAATGGACAGTGAATCTGTATTACAGCTAGAATCTGATGAACAAATTCCTCTTATCAACCCAGTCTGAAAAACAGACAACTTACAGTGTCACAGAACTGAAAATAACATGACAACAGATCAGTGTGGCTTCCCCGTGGATTGTCTTTGCTTTCTGTCTTTTTTTTTTGGTCAATGTTGGTTTTCCTAATGTTACACCACATGCCAATAAGATAGCATTAATTGCAAATGGAAATAAAAATCACAACAACAGTGGCAAACTCTCACTGAGCATTCTTTGGATTTATTCCTGTAGTTTTTCAAATAAACATAGTCAAGAACTGTGAAGCTTAAAAAGCCTTTAATCAACTTATTGTCTATTTTGCACTTGACAGGTGGAACAATTTTTCATGAATCACACTGATAGGGAAACAAGATGCCATGGAAATGTGATTTGTATGGTGCCCAGACGTGGCCCCGGGTGCAAAAAATAATACTAGATGGAATATTTTTAATAATATTAATACCACACACAGGTCAAAACATGATATTGCATATGCATGAGGTAGACCTGTGCTGGCATTTCGATTTACTGTAGAACATCAGATCCATATCTCTCTTTATTTTAGTTAATTTGTGCCCTCGTTTCTATAATTTTCTCTTCAGGATTTAATCGTCATGCCAACAAATGTAATGATGTAAACAAGTTGATAAAATGTTCCCACTGTGCTTAATTTAGCTCCATCATCTCTACCATCCTGTTTTACTCACTTGCATTATATTTGAATTTACTTCATTACACTGTTTTATTTAATATAATTACCCTGGTATTTTGTTCAGTAAGGTGATATTTAGTAGACTGGGGCTTTTGAAGTAAAATGAATCAATCTGTTGATTACATTTTATTGCAGGTAAAACTCCAATTATACTAATGGTGACAATGCTGCAAGGCAACACATCATTATTGCAAAAAAAACAAGATGAACTGACACTTAGAGTCAGTGTCCTCAACCCCTGTGAAAATGCAAACTAGAGGGATGTTATATCGGTAATTAAGTGGGCGAAGTTTTCACTTTCCCCTCAGCTCAAGTGGAAATGCATGAACTTCTGGTGACTTGCGAACAAAATCATGCTCGTTCTCTGGCAGTTATCCAAAGGCATCGTGGGGAATACAGGTAATCACTAACTGAAGTAGGAGAAGATGAGTCAGTTTGAGGGAGAGCAGGTAAGCTAAAAAAAAATAACTTACTGAACACATTTATGATCTCTAAGAATATAAGAATATCCTAGGGTGATTTTTCCTTTTAATACTTACTAGTATAAGCTTTCATAGGCGCTTTTTTGAATAAATACTATATGAATTTCACACTGTGGAATATCAGAGAGCAAAAGTCAGCAAGACCCATCAGAAACCACTCTACTGCAATTACTTGAAATCCTTTGTGCTTGCCGTAAGGATATTGACTAATAAGTAAAGCTAAGGTTGTACTCACAGAGCATGGCTGGGCAGATTCCAGCTCTTTTCTCCATCATTAAAGTCACATAAAACCATAAGCAGGCCTCCCTTGAGTGGCAGGGAGGGTTTCACTGCTCACCACTTCCCTCTAATGACTTCAAAAGTCAAGCTTGGCTTCTTTCAACCTTTCAACCTATTTCATTTCCTCAACCGAGCTATTGTGTTGACATTAAACTCAAGGCGGTGATGATGGTAATGTCTTTTTTGCATGCATACAGAAATAATCCAGAAGAATGATGAAAACATGAATAAGCTTTAATGAGCTGTTCTGTGCTGGTCAGTAGCTCCTTGTGTCTGCTGGTTTGTTGTGGCGCCTTATTTTTTACTCAGTGTTAGGGTTTCTTCATCAAATTTTCATGTTTACTTAATGATTTAATACACACAGAGAGCTCATGCACGAAAGCATGCAACCTATACATAATATACCACCAACATAATGTTGGAACTGTCGCTGTTTACAGTGTTTGCCATCCTCGTGAGGCAAGAATTTGTTTCCTGACAGTAATTGGCTTCATGCTTGCAATTGTTTTTCAGCTCCTTACTTTTGGGCTTTTCCTTATCCTCCTCACAGTCTTAGAGTGGCTGAAGGCGAAGTGTTTGCTCAGCACTTCAGAGCAGGCAGGATTCCGTCCTCATGGTGTGTCATGAATATTTTACAATATTGTTACGTAATTCACGCCTAGGGATTGGGGTTGAAAGCTCCCTCTCTGCATCCCCTCATCACTGGGTCCAGCGCTTGGTCTGTTTTTATCAGTTAGGTCTTTATACTGCTATATAAGCAGGAGCAAAGTGCACCAGTACTTGAGGTAATTAGCGGTTGGTTGCTTATGATACTCAAGACATACTGAGTGTAATTAAAGCTGCAGGCTTTTGATTGTGTCTCTGATACATCACTGAAAACAGCTATACTGACTAGCTTGAAGGATATTGCTGCTGCAGTCAGAAACTGCAGGAGTGTGCAGTGTGTTTCAGGTAGAGAGTTTGACTTGCTGAGACAATCATAAGCCTCCAGACAGAGAATGGGGTGGTTTTTTAAATTATTTATTTATTTATTTATTTAAAATATTATTTTTTTTGGCATTTTTTCCTTTATTGGACACTGGGCAGTGAAGAGGCAGACAGGAAACAAGGGGAGAGGGAGATGGGTACGACGTGCAACAAACCAAGGACTTTGCGGTTATGTGGCATGCACAGTAACCATTTGGCTATCAGGGTGCTCCCAACAAGGGGTTAGTTTAGGCAACCTCCACACACCAGCGCTCTAAATTATGTACAAGCAGGCACAGTCAGTCTGCACGACTAAGTCTTTCCCCTGTGGAGGAGTAAAGTTGGAACGGTGGAGACAGATGGAAAGAGGGGAGCAGAGGTGGTAGCTAGGGACTCTGAGTAGAAAGAAGAGGGCTAACTTGCCTGTTGTGCTGTCTGTGAAGTAGCGACCTTGTATCCTCCTCTCTCTTCCCTCATTAGAGACAGAGTCAGAGGCCCTCAGACACAGCGCCTCACTCTCCCTCGGCTTTTCACTGTGTTGAGACAGGGCTCTTATTGGATTACCCCATCAGCCTACAGTGAAGATATTGTGAAAGCTTTAGAGCCACTCAAAAATACACACACACATTTACTGTCACTCGTTAATGTCAATCTACTCATCTAGACATGAAGGCCAAATGTCACTTTCCATCGCTGTGAGACCTGAATAAAAAAGCAGCAGCATCAATGTTAGATGTATGTATGTAAAATGTTGCTATGAACCTGTAGAGATGTGTTTTTTAATGTTGAAGCCAATGTGACTAGTCCACTGAACACCAACTAATCAGGAAACAACAAAAATTTAAATAAAACTGCATTAAAGGATAAAACAATAGTCAGATACCCGTATGTACATTAAAACAGTTTTTGCTTGCTGTGATCATTAGTCCCTTTCATGGTGGCCATTAAGAGATATTTTCCGAACACGTAAGTGATGTGAGACAGAGTCCACAGTCCTCCTCCCATGCAAAAAATACATCCCAAAATGTATGAACCATAACCTTCAGCAGTCAGAGTTAGCCAATCAAATGGGTATCTTCCAAAGTTACAGTCTTTTAGTATGTAATTCCCTGTAACTTTTGTTCTTGTCTTTTATACCTCTCTTATTCTATTTTAGCTTATTTTTGTTTTCTGTTCTCTTTAATGATTGTTTTTAATTGTATTTAATTGTCCTTTTTATGGTGTGTGTCTTTTGCACGAGAAGAATGAGAAAAATGAGAAAAATGAGAAAGCATTCATGCATGAGGCCCAGTGAGCTGAAACACGCTGCAACAATAAACTGAGCGACTGCATAGTTTGACACGGCACGATTTGACCCATTTTTGATATACAATAGTTGATTTTATATGAGCAGTGGATGCAGGTTTAAACTCTGTATTATGTCTTCTATCACAAGTCTGATGGTTTTTCACGGGCAAAGCTCAACAACCTGACCTATAAAGTAGTTACACGGTGTTTGACAAATATTATTCCATTTTCAAACTCATTTCAAGTCAAATTTCGGATTTTCACTGACAATCACACTATTGCATCGTAACAATAATAATAACATATGTGGGGCACATTTTGTAACAACTGTTGCAATGGGACATATATTCATCATGGAGTAGTAGAGCTAGATGTTGACTTGTTAGTGTTTTATCACACCTGGACAGTGCTCTCAACGTGTGCCCTGTCACCTTCACAGAGCCTCATCAACACTCTCGAACTGGGCGGTAATTGAGAAGAGAGAGACGTCTGGACAGGAGAACTTACTCTGACTAAGCTCACTCCCATTCTGGTCTAAGCGTAATTTGGTACACACTACGCTACATTAGTTCATTCATGCAGCCCATTCCCTGAAACCCACCCACTCATGCTAAACAAATCCCATGTACTCGCTGAAATCCTTACATCAAAAAAAAAGTCAATCCAACACAAACAAATTGGGAAGCGAGTCAAAGAAATGCCTCAAAAATAAGCAGCAAGCAATTGATTTCAGCAATTCACAGACCAGTGGGCTTCCCATGGTTTTATCTGTGCCCCTCAACATGACTTTTACAACTGAGAAGACCAAATTCCTGTCTTTTTCAACCCTAGATTGCTAGACGTCTCCCATCTACCATGCTCTCGCTACACAGGAGCAGCTCCTTTAGGTCAGGATTAGTTCCGACTCAACTCACTTTGACCACCCAGGCCGAGCGGTCAATTCCTAGGACAGTCATGAGTGAAGGCTGCCCAAAACCTTGCTTTTTTTTTGGTATTCTTTTGCTCTGTTTTATCCCTGTTCTCCTGGCGTTTGCAAATCCCTTTGCAGGCAATCCGAACCACTGCTGGTAATCACCAAGCACAATGACAAAAAGCTAGTGTTTGGCTGTCTCCTCCTGTGCATTCTTTTTCTCGATATGTTAGGTTTCACTCAAATTAATTTCTGGCATTTAATTAATGCATACTAGCAGGCCCATAGAGGGAATGCTGGCAGGAGGGAAAAATGTCTTTTTTTTTTAAATGTATGATTTCATTTTGTTGAGCATTGTTGTGAAATTCTCAAAGCCAAGAGGGACAACAAAGAGCACAACACAAATACCAACAGGGTTTGCTTATTTTTTCTGCGTTTGAGCTGTCACTATACCGCAGTGGTTGTAATCTCCCAGTCGCTTAACATTTAGATGTGCATCTGATACTCTGCTCTTACTTTTCTATAAAAAAATAAATAAATAAAAAAAAAAATCACATCTTCAGAACAGAATCCAACAAACAAAGCACAGCTATCACATAGTTTCCTTGAAAAGAGTGTGGGATTAAAGGCTTGGAGCTGTCTCACCTGCGTAATCTCACCATCAACCCACCAAATCCATCACTGTCTTCCTGTGTGAGGCTGTGCTGCTTAAAATTTACACAGACATTAACAAAGGTTTGAAGCTACAAGGAAGAGAAAACAGAAAAGCTTGAGTAGGTCAAACAAATTTAAATTAAAAGTAATCAATGGTGCCATGACAGCTTCTATATTGATTGTGGGAAAGATTTTTTTATTTTTTTATTTTTTGACTTGAGCTGTCAAAATGACAGTGTCAGCTGGGGGAAAATAGTAATGAACTAAGTGCTCAGTTATTTATTAATTTCAGTGCAGCAGCTTCTGTGCACTGTTCTTGACCAATAAATATAAAATATACGAGCAAGGAAAGGTCAATATAATAAAATTTTGATACAACCGCTGTAAAGTTGCTTGAGATCTTAAAGGGATTAGGACTGTCAGCCTAATGCCAGCCGATATCCTCAGCCTACCCTACAGCAGGGACAGAAAGGGAAAGTTTGGCCTCCTTCAGGCTAAGCAGCTTGGACATCTTCCAGCCTTCCAGCACATGAGACAACATGGAAGCTCTCATGAGTCACTGCTGTGTCACACAAAGGGACTCACTTTCTGGTCAGAGGCAGTTGGGATTTACCAACTGCCTCCAACACTGGAGCTAAAATTTTAAATTAAATAGGACATAGGGAAAGTTGATTCTCTACTTTTCACATTGAGATTTTATTTTGTGTTAAGCACTTTTATGCCTCAGTGTGAAAAAAAAATCCACATTTTCTTCCATAAGCCACGACTGATGTGAGCAAAGATTATTATGAATATGGCACTCAAGCTAAATGGCATTTTCTTTTGCAATGTTTCCCTCTACTGTGTATTCAGAGTGCTTGGCCATCCATACACTGTATTTTGCCATATAGCGCTACAGCAAAATAAAAGACTCAGTGACAATGCTAATTTGTTGATATTTAGCAGGTATGCTTGCCATGATCAAAATCTAAGTTTACTGTGTTAGCATGCTAACATTTGCAACTTAGCACTACACAAGAAGTACAACTGAGGCTGATGGAAATTAATTTAGTTTTCCAGGTATTTGGTCATAGACAAAAGTAATAGCCAAATGAAAATTTTGACCTGATGGCGATGCTAGATGAAAAAGTCATGATCACCAAAGTCATAAGAATATATTGTTAGGGAATCACAAGTGTGTGTACAAGATGCATACAGGCCATGGATGTATTATAAGATCAGTAAAGTTATTTTTACAGTGTGTGGAGGAGTTTCTGCAGCTGTCTCCAGTGTTTATAACGATAAGTGTGTCTTTAAATTGAGAGTGATGTGTGCATTTACACACGTGATACAGCAGCGGCAACTTCAATAACACCAGATCAGTTAGGATCTGACGGTAGTTAATGTTCTGTGTTCTGCAATATATTGTTTGTCCATTCACTGTAGTCTATTTTTATTATAATTTCTCTATGCTTATATATATTTCTCTTCTAGAATGTAAGCAACTGTAATATAACCTTATTTCCCCTCAGGATCAATGAAGTATTCCTACTTTTAAATAATTAAATTAATTGTTTCTCATATTTCTCAAATATGGCTCATGCTCATGCTACCTTCTCATATATAGCGTCAGTATACATACAGTATACATTTAAGAGAAATAAATCAGACAAGACAGGACAATGATAAGATCTCTTAGGGATCATGCTTCTCAGATTTGTCTCATGAAAGTCTCAGACTCATCTCACAATGTTTCACATTATAATGTGATAACTTATATTGTTATAACATGAAACTCATGTTTAAATGAGGAAATGGTGTGTGGAGAACAGATAAATTGAGGAATATGGTTCATTTAGACAAATGGTTTTTAGTTCTACTTCATGCTTGGGTTGAGACTGACATGATTCTGCGGTTACTGGGCATGGTGGATGACATTGTGATAAGTATGTGTATACTAAGAAGGATTTTAAAATGCATGGGGCTGTAGAGTCGGACCCTCTGGAGGTAGCATCATTTCTCAGTTGGAGGGGCTTTATTATTCAGCTGACATTGGAGGAGCCACCAGAATCCACAAGCACTAACACACACCAGTTCACAAGCATCATATTCACACTGTGCACAATAAAGATAAAATAACATAAGCTGCACCATGGCCCTCTCCTGCTCCAGGCCCTGTCTGAATGGTCAGGGTGAAAGCATTGCACTCCACTCACGTAACACACCTGCTGCTGTGAGAGAGCAGGGACGATAATTACGCACTGTAAAAGTCCCAAAACGCAAGCAGAGCAGGAACGAGAGGGAAAAATAACTCACTGAGCCAGTGAGATATCACGTGGCGCACGGATGCATGCAGGGGTGCACAGCAAGTCCATACACACACTTTACACACAGTGAACTTATGTTGGGAGAGCAGGCATGATCAGGATGGTCGTTACGCACTGTGGCAGAACCAAAATCTCGAACAAATAAGTTAGAGGAGAGTCTAAGCATGTGACAGCTTGCAGTGCATGTGTCGCCGCTACAGTGATGTGTGTGTCATTCCTATGAGGAGAGCTGTGGAGGAGGACAAAGCCCTGGTAGAGTGGGCACGAATACTAGTACTGCATTCCCCCAGATTTGTGTTAGTGGTTCGAACAGGGGTCCCCCCAGAATTTAACAATATGTTAATAGAGGTTTTCCTCCTACAGTACGAGGCTGTTGAAGACTTTCTCTGATGATATTTAAACTACATTTAACCAATAAAAATGTTTACTGTTACATACGTTTTGAATGCAGGACTTTTACTTATGAAGTTGTTTCACAACATGACACTTAATGTCACAGACTGAACTGGCTGACAGGACAATAATCCCAGTTTAACATACGCTAACAACATATTAATACAATGGGAAATCCCACAGAAAAATGGCAAAGCTAGCAGAGTTAGTGTTACACTATTTAACTTAAAACAATTACTAGATGTGTACAAAAAATGGTCTTTATGAACCCCTAATAACTTTCAAGTTGTAACATTTCCAAACAAACAGCATGACACGGCAGCCTTAAATTAAGACATGATGAACATAAAGTGCCACACACAACTACAATATGGCCGGTGCTAAGCTACAAGAAAGATAGCCTACTGCAGACAGTTAGTTTCTTCTGCAGTTGCTTCACTTTGGCAGCGGAAATAATGACAGCACCACTCAGCCATTGCAACTACATTGTGGTTGGAGGGACTATTATCCTAAAATCCTGTCAATTACGTTATTGACTTCTCGTACCACATATGAACATGACCTCGATCATTTTTGCTGACCTCTATATTGCCCATTGTTTACATGCGTGTTTGTTGACATAAGAATGTTACCAACATGTTAGCCAACATGATGCCAGAATAAACAGCATAACTTATTGTGTGTGGTCTATTTGAGGAAAATAACTTATCTACCTGTTTCAACAGGTTGTTTCCAGAAAGTTTCAGCATTTTGATAAAGTGTTCTTCTTCTTCTTCTTGGTTTTTAGTGGCGGTTGATGTCCAAAATATCGCATTACCGCCATCTATTGGATTTAAACTAAAATCTCCACTGACTAAATAAAATGATACTAACCCTATCTACCTATTTACCACTCTGCTATAACTTCTCTATTTATGCTCAAGTCTCTTCTTAGATCTAGGCAAGGCAAGTTCATTTGTATAGCACATTTCAACAACAAGGCAATTCAAAGTGCTTTACATAGAGCATAAAAGGCATCAAGACAGAATATAAAGGCAAAACAAATAAAAAAGACATTTAAATACAATTAAAAGGAGTTAAATTTCGAAATAAAAAGAAGCTAAAAAAGAATAAGACAGATAAAACAGGAGAATAAAAGTTACAGTGCAGTAAAACCCTCAAATTTGGTTTAATAAAAGGCGGCGGCAAACAGAAAAGTCTTCAGCTGTGATTTAAAAGAGCTGAGAGTTGCAGCAGACCTGCAGTTTTCTGGGAGTTTGTTCCAGATATGTGGAGCATAAAAACTGAACGCTGCCTCTCCATGTTTAGTTTTTACTCTGAGGACAGAAACCAGACCTGTCCCAGACGACCTGAGAAGTCTAGCTGGTTCATAATGTAGCAGCAGATCAGAAATGTATTTTGGCCCTAAATCATTCAGTGCTTTATAAACCAACAGCAGTTTTTTAAAATCAATTCTTTGACAGACAGGAAGCCAGTGTAAAGATCTGAGAACTGGAGTCATATGATCCACTTTCTAGGTCTTGGTGAGGACTCGAGCGGCAGCGTTCTGAATCAGCCGCAGCTGTTTGATCGATTTTTTAGGGAGATCTGTGAAGACAGCGTTACAGTAGTTAAGTCTACTGAAGATAAATGCATGGACAAGTTTTTCCAAATCCTGCTGAGATATAAGTCCTTTAATTCTTGATATATTCTTTATGTGATAGTAGACTGACTTTGTAATTGTCTTAATGTGGCTGTAGAAATTCAGGTCTGAGTCCATGACTCACCATGGACTACGCCAAGACCTACACCAAGATTTCTGGCTTGGTTTGTAGTTTTTAACCCTGATTATTTCAGCCTCCCTTACTCTCTTTGGACATCCATTGCTGCATGATTCCCTTTGCAAAGAAGACACTCTGGATCTTTCTCACAGTCTCCTTCACAATCATTATCCCCACATTTACCACATGTGGGAGAATCACTCCAATATACAAACAAATTATGACCAAACAAGGTTTGACAACATACTGCCTTAATGAGTACAACACATGGTTCAAGAACACCCTTATCATGCAAATACTCCGAATCAAAGTGAAGCATAACAGATTTGGTCTCATATTTTTCATTAACTACTTCGTCAAACCTCTTCATTCTATAGCCGTCACGCCTTTGCACTCTTTAAATCTCCTTGCATCCACTCTGTGTGAAACTCCATCAACAACATCTTTTATTGGAGCTTCTTGCTGAGCGGAAAACAAGCCACTGGGTACATATTCATCCCAGAACCCAACACCAAGATTTTCAAAGCTTTTTCCGTCTGTATCTTTGACATACACTCAACAACTATCAAGCCAGAGCGTTTAATGCCAGTGAGTTTAACTTCTCCAACTTCATTCTAAATCCATCTTGCAACAGTGTGCTTTTCTGACAAAGCTCCAAATCCAGCGCCTTCCTTCAAACCTCGAATCTTCATTCCAACCATGTAGGTTTCTTTTTCATGTTCACTCTCAATGCAACTTAATGAATCGACTTTCTTCTGCTTTTTCTTCCCTGAGGCTCTCCTGCTTCTGACTTCAAAATACACATCTTCCATTTCCCTTGTTCCCTCTCCATTTCCCAACTCCATCACCTTGATAAATCCAGTTTTCGCTCCTACTGTTAAAATTTTAAAAAAGGGGAAGTTGGCGCGTTTTACCTCCACATCACGCAGATCTCCCACACTCTGCATTAGCGGCTAATTGGCTATTCATGCCACAATGGCTAAGTAGTCGTCGCCATTCCTCACTGCGCATGTCCCAAGATGGGAATATGCAAGTGAGCAGCACCGCTCATAAGGCATTAACCGTAAATAACTTCTTCCTGGCCCGTGATGGTGGGTCGGCATTTTTATGGAAGTATAGCGCCCACCCTCCGATTACCCCCCCACGTCATCCCCGTGAGTAAGCAGCTCAAGGTTAAGCTGCTACCCCCCTCCGAACCCACTGAAAGCCACCGCCATTACTGCCTGGCCACTTCCGTGTTTACATGCGACAGGAGCTGTGTGCAGGCAATATCAGTGGTATAAAATAGTCTGAAAATGACAATAATATTTTTTATCACAATTATTTCTGGGAAAATATATCATCCAACAAAAGTAGTTATCGTGACAGGCCTATCCATGGGGCACATTTTTTTTCTTTTCTTATTAACACCAACCTCAGATCTACTTATTTTATTTTTTAATGCAAGCAGACCGTAATTGGTATGTGTATAGTATTCCTTTCAATTTTATTAGGCTAACTACTTTTATTTCCGTTATTCAAAACAGCAAATTTGTTGTGTACTTTGGGCAACCAAAAAATTGGTTTCAAAACATTTTACTGTCTGTACAGTTCTAATTGTTTTATAGTAGTTTTAAAGAGCGTATCGGGCCCCAATTGTTGAATCGAGTTGGTTCAAAATAAACCAACATGTAAATCAGAACATGTTCCATGTCTGGATGTCTTCCTTCAATTGATACCATCAGACCAGACTCTTTCTGCATAGCTGCATTCTTAATCATTCAACCTGTTTCTTTCATCAGATAATGATAAGATAAAATCTGATGTGAAATAAGTTTGACTTAAATGACAATAAATTGTTGGTTTTGGCTAGACTAGATTGATTGAAATGTTCAATATAATCTGATGGCTAAAAAAGACCAAAATGTCAACAGTTTGACTAAAACTATACTAAAATAGTAGATAAGACTAAAATGCCCAGACTTTTAGTCAACTAAAGCTTGACTACAAAAAACGAGATGGGATTGACTAAATATGATAAAACTAACAAGGGACTTTGACATAGTACTAAGACTAAGTTTAAAAAAATAGCTGACAAAATTGACACTAAACCAAAATAATCATTGAAATCGATTAACCTAATTTCACTCATTGCCTAGAAATATATATAAATCATGCTCCAGAGACATAATATTGCATTTTTATAGCTGTAAAGAAATGTCCTGATTTTAAGAAACAATTATGGGGTCGTCTTTCCACTTCAAAATACTGATGGTTGTGACAACATGAGCACACAAAAAAGTATGAATGAAACCATTTCAGTGACTGTGACAGCTGATATTTATGCATGCTAACAGGCAACCATGAAAGGAGGAGAAATGCCTTCATGGTGGCAGTATACACTATACATCTATTCAGTTCTTTTAAGCTGTTGAAAAACATTCAGATCCTTTGCGTCTTGATTTCTAAAGCTCTATTTCAAATGGTCTTACACCAGATGGTCCCACTATTCTCGTGAATTTGTTTACATTTTCTTCTATTATAATACCCCTGAGCAATCCCAGTTTTCTGTTTCTGCAGCAGTGGGAACTTGGAGTGCTGTCATTGAAGAAAGAGACTATTTGCATGATTTTATAGTGGTTCCCATTTCATGAAATCAGTTGATATGTAAAACCAACGTCCAATGAGACTGGCTGCAAACATAAAGACTGAATATAGAGGCCAATCATGCATGCTCTTCAAATATTTGTACACATTCACATTACCAGCTTGCAGAGGACGATCAATTCTCATTTACAGGCTAATTATTGTCTCAAGTGCTTCCTCACTCGGTAAAAACACGATAAATCCTTGCAGGCTAGCTGTCTGCTTGTCACCACCCCATCACCTTGTTTCTTTAACCTGCAATCATTAAACTATCAAGATTTAACAGCCTTCAATTACAAACACACACCTGGATATTGACCGTGCGTCTTCAAGCTGCAGTGACAACGCCTCATTTCCTGATATGTTTACCTTGTCCTTTTGTGGCTGAAAGTCAATGTTTTGGACTTGTACGGCGCAGAGTTGGAACATATTGCTATTGATTTCACAAAAAGGTGACATTTTGATATTAAACTCTAGATGAATGTGTCCCGTTAAGTCTTAGTTTCTAACCCAAAGTTTCAATTTGCACCAGGCAAAAAGTGAGCCATCATTTCCAGTGTGTATGACAGATTTTTCTTGCCCTCCCTTCGCTTACATAACCGCAGAGAACTGTAAACATTTCTGTCCTCTGACTGCTTCTCTGAGGACAGTTTCTTTATTCTTGTGCCTTATTATGAAATGGTATAACAATAATAATTCAATAAACGACACTGTGGGCAGTTTATTTGCTTAAAATCCTGTATAATCTTTCTACCCATGGCACCAACAGACTCTTCCCTGAAGCTGTATTTAATAGTTCTGACAATAACAGTAATAAGAATAGTAATAAAAAAAACAATAATAGTCATCTCTCATGAGGCCACTCAGCCACAGATTCTATGTGAAATCTCAGCATTTTGGATTTCAGTCTGGATGGTGTTTTGTATCCTGAGGTGCTTTGTATTAGTCACTGCTGATCTGTCTCACATAATACTATTTGTTACGTTTGCCCTCTGATATAACATAACGCGTAGGTCATTTTATCTAATCTTAGTTGCACTATATTATAGATGATGGTTTTGCACTCATATCTATCCCTGAAGTATTTTGCTTTATGTGTGAATCTGAACTTGAACAAAGGCGTAAATAATAATTGCAATATAAGTACTTGTATGGACGTTGTTTGAGGCTTTAATACTTGAAGTTTCAGATTTGATGCCTGTTGTTCAAGATGCCAAATAGTTTTTTGGGCAAAAAATCTTTTCTGTGTCTTATTTTAACATAAACATTCCTTTTGAAGACACAGTTTCAGGACTCTGGATTGATTTTGAAGAATTTGATTTGCTAAATGACAAACGACAAAGTTAACTATTAGCTATATATAATTAATTTATAGTTAACTATAAGTAACAAAGCAAAAAAAGTTAACTCTATGTCATTTAACTTAATGGTTAAATTAGTATGACACAATTACAGTGAACCTAATTAAAACAAATTAGTCTTTGAGTCTAACAAGTCCTCCAAATTAAAGAACCAAATAGGTTCGTTTGACTATGCACTCAAGACTGATGCATAGGAGCAGTTTGTAATCTGGCGCCCCTATCAGCAATAATTGGCAGGACAACATAATTTGTTACAAATCACTGTCAAAAAATAATGATGTTTCATGATGTGTCAGCGGGGTAAGATCATGATGTGGGTTAAAATGATCACTTTGTGAAGTTAAGAGAAATATGTGGTGTGTGTTGAAGTTAGTACGTCAAAGTTATGTAACCTTCGTCATCATGACTTTTGGCCGTCTGACATCACAGCCTATTGTGTCGTTTTTCTTGGGAGGGCAATCTCCCTGAGTTAGATGTACAGATGCAAATAGTGTAAAAACTAAAGTTCACATCATGTAATACGTTCTCCAAATTAAACAACAAAATAACAACATACATAACATAACACATACATATATGCGTTTTCTGATCAGCCAACTCTATTAGCAGGATGACATAATTCATCAGCTTTCCTGTTTTTCTGGGGCTGGACAGTCTCAGTTATAGTTTTGAGAATGTGTGGTGCTCTTGCTCTACAGAAATAAGATCTGACTGCGGAAAACTAGTGGCGTTTTCTTATGAGAGATCAGAGTGGAGATCTCTACCTCAATAAAAATCTGTAAACTGAGACATGATCCACAGCCTCAGCAGTGTTGTGAGCCACTGGCAGCTCACAACACTGCTGATTTGTGGTAAATGAAATGTCAGCACAGAGCAGCAGTTTAATCACATTAACAATGTCACATTCCTTATTTTGTCATGCATGACATTCTAAATCAGGAAAAGGATTTACTACTCTATATTACAACCTGCTGTCTTTTGTCTGACCCTAGATTTACTGTCTTATGTGTTTCAATAACACTGCAAAGTCAACAGTACAGATGGCAAACCCACAAGATCCCATTGACCCCTGCTGGAGCATGATCATTACTTAAAATGGGAGTAATATCGACACGGGGAAGTATACAGTGAGAGGATGGACTTCCAAAGTCATCCAAAGGTGCTGTGCCATTACATTTAAATTATAGTGCAGTTAATGTGTCAGAAATTATTATCTGTAAATGAACTTTATATTAATTCTACAACTAACTCGACAATTTGTTGATATATTCAGAATATAAATGTTAATACAAATTGTTAATTACAAATAATTAATTGATCTTGTCAACATTTTTCTTTTTATTATTTCCCAATAAAAGATTTGTTACTTTATATATTTTGCAAGATGAGTTTTGGTGCACGGAAAAGAAAAAAAAACAACTTTTTGTTTAACACTGATTTTCTGCAAATGAGAGTAATTGCTCCTGCAATATAAATGAAAATATTCCTCTCTATAAGCAATTAAGCAGCCAAGGGGGAAAAAAGCTTTAGATAATTATATTCAATTAAAGGAAGCAGGTAATTATGCCCAATGTGAGTGTGAAACTTACTTTTGCACAAACAGAAATGAGTTTCAACGGTGCTTAGTCGGCTCTGAGTGTTCCACATGAACCCTGAGGAAACTTTGGTTTTAATCTGTGTGTTTTATTACGGTTGGATCAGCTTCACAGGATGAAGGTCATGGCTAGATAAAAAGGATAACATGGTTTACATCAATTATCTAATTTGAAGCCATTAAAGCAACTACAAGGAGTTTTTAACTGGTTATGAAACATTCTCATTTTAATGTTGATGCCTCTGTATGACCTACATAAGCAAACAAGACTATCAGTGAGAAGATTGGCTATTATTATTACTATCATTATCATTATTATTATTATTATTACAGTTATTCTAAATGTCAAAATTAGATGAAACGATCTACGACATGCAGACCGGAAGAGCCTATGTTTACACTACATGTTGCATTGTAGCATGAGTACAAAGACGTTACTAGGACAGGGAAAGGATGAGGGGAAGACATTTCTCTTCATTTGATAACGTTAAAAGTAAAGTTAAAATGAGAGAAAAAGAGAGAGCATGAGCAAACTGAGAGCACGAGAGAGATAGAGAGAGAGCAGCGGTGGTCGAGTGAGCTAGAGTGAGCGGTGGTAGTGAGAACAAAGCAGTGAATCAGAGAAATAAAATGTTATTTTCTGATTGTTTCACAGTAGTTATGTTCTAAAGCACAAATAAACATGTCCACACCTTCACACAACCCTGCAGGAAGGTGCCGCATTGCTGGATTTGGTGTGAATTCAGCCTTACATTTATTAAAGAGTACGGTCTTGACCTGCTCTATGTGAAAAGTGCCTTGAGATGACTTTTGTTGTGATATGGCGCTATATAAATAAAAATTGATTGATTGATTGATTGACATGTACCCTCTGTGTATGAATGGTGCTAAAACAAAGTTTACTTGTTTTACCTTTGTGAAACAAAGTAAAGAAAATCTTTTATATATTTTCTGTCTTTCTTTCTAAGAACTACAACTGACAACATACACAAACATTTTGTAACTTTTCTTTAATGGAAAATCGAAATTTATTCGTATGTTCATATAAAACTAACTATTTAAAAAGCTTTAGCTGCTTTGCCTTTGCTAGCTTCTTGAGATTGGGCATGTTCACCACAATGATGGTTTTTAAGTGTCTGATTAAATTAGTTGTTCCAAATGTTGTCAAGGTTTTTCCTCCTAAGCTTATTTTGGACTTACCAGTATTATAAATTGCGAGCTTTGTGTCTTCTTCACTCAAGCTGAAGAGCTTCCACACCAACAACATGTTGTGTGTGTGTGGCTGTGCTGCTGTGTGTGCGACGTGAACTATCATGTGTGTACCATGTGTGTGGTACATGTGTAAAATTGACCGGCAAAAAAATCAGATATATGAGACTGATCGGCCGGTCACCGGTCATGGCCAATCAACTGAAAACCGGTTGGTTTCAATTGATGGCCGATCGATCAGTGCATTTCTATACATCACCTCATCACTATGCATCCTGAAAACAACTGTGTTTAAAAAAGAAAATGAGTTTCAAAATAAATTGCATTTTCCTTTCAGTCACTTCCGAAACAGATGCGCACGCTAGCCAGATCAAGATCTTTACGACTCGAGGCGGTGGTGTTCATGGGAAATGCAGTCTTCATTCCAGGAAACACTACCGTTTTTGTCCACAGGGGCCGTCAAAATCAACACAAGATGAAAGTTCCTTGTAGTAACTTTAAGTGATTTTAAAAATTAGCCACAATTTGAACGATTTAAGGGGAAAAATAACAAAAGTAGTCTTTACAACAGGAAATATGTTCATCCAGTTACTTGTCTCCTAACAGCCTGTCTCCTCTAAAACAGATTACCTGTGCAGACAGTGACACTCTTGTGTAAAATCCATTACCATCGACTCAGTGAATACATTACCTGCCTGTGTACTGTTCTCACAGTTAATCTGCTAGTCAGTGTTAATGGAGGCATCAGATCCTGGCATGGACACCTTCAGTGATTCTGCAGCTGCAGCAGAGTGCTTCTCCCCCTTTTATTTCACCTTTGTTAAATGTTTTGAAAGCACAAACGGTAGCTCAGGTCAGCCAAAATGGTCTCAATGTTGTTTAAATAGGAAAAATGACAGGAAAATATGTCTTAAAGCAGGATCAGCCCTGAAAATGTTGGCACATCAATCACATGTGCTTCATGCATGAATTCATATCCAAACTATATGGATTACATGTGAAATAGAGGCAAATTCTAAAATTCCCTTTTGTTCTCCATACATAATGGCAACAATATGGGAACGTCATTTGTTGTGCTCACAACATTGAAACATAACATTTTTTTTATATCCAGAGGCAATCTCTTTGTTGCTCAGGATAATCTACAGACCTCACTTCCTTGGATTCCCAATTAAAGGAAGAAAATGCTAAAAACTGAAAAAACACTGAAATTATCCTAAAAAAACACACTGTCTGGAAAGACATGCTCAAAGGGTAATTTTGGTGCTGTGAGCACAACAAACAAAATCCAATTTTAATTTAAAATGCTGGATATTATACGACATACTGTATGTCACTGTTGCTAAAGGGAATGTGTTTTATATGGCTCATTATGAGACTACTTTGAACAAATTATGAACAGCTTTGTGTTTTAATCTTAGAGGGTGAAATCAGGTAAGTGTATGTATCCATCATCTGCAGCTTCAAAGGATATCAGAGTAGCATGAGGCCTTCAACAGCCATGCATTAAGTGTTGTGTCATGTCACGAATAATTTCAGTGTGTTTGGCAGGTTTCAAAAGTCGGAGTTAATCACGCACTGCAACAGTTTTGTTAAAATAATTAATCAATTGTAACTTTTCAACTTTACAACAGTCCGTTAAGTTTTCTGATTTTCAGCAAATGTACCTATTGTTATAAATATTTTATGCTGCCGTCAGTCTTTGTAAAAGCCACATCAAGTGTATTACACCTATGTTTCTTCTTATTTCCATTTGTGGGTCCTATACTTCAAAGATCTGCCTCAGGTGAAAAGCCTGGTTTGCTTACACATGGAGAAGTTGGCTGTCTGTTGGCATCAGTGTCAAAGCACACACAGGAATGACTAGATTGAAACACTCAGGCAATCAGCCTGCACTGCTTACAGACATAAGCAAGGCACAGTTTGATTTTGAGCAGGACAGACTGCAGGCACACTCACTCAACCCTGTTGTCTCATAACTGCTGCACGCTGCATGTGCTATCAATGCTTTTCACTGCCCCACTTCTCTTTTCTGCAAGTTAAGCTGAAAAAAGCAGTAATGAAATATTTAAAAAAAAAAAAAACAACTATTGGGGTTTGCAGAAGAGTGCCTTTCTTTCTTTCTTTCTTTCTTTCTCAGAGTCCCAGAGACGTTGTACATGTAGGCGTATACTGACCTTGAGTTTGATGTGATTCATGATAAAGAAACACAACTTAAGGCGGAAGACATGGAGATGAGTTAAGAGCTGAGATTCAGATGGTGTGGTATTGGTTCAGGTAATGTGAGTCCAGCCAATAAGAGTGGGCCGTCTCCCACTTGTTTATATCAGTATTTCAACTGTTAAGACATTGCTGCCAAAAAATTCCATTGAATTGGTCTCTGTGGGATGGGTACTAATATGATTAAGCAATCTATGCAAATTAAATGTAATTTGCATTACCTTTTGTGCAGTTCAGCACAGTTAAATTGCTGGCAATTAAAATGCTTCAGAACATGGGTAATAAGGCCACCCCAGACACCACAGACACACAATGTTCTTAATACAGAGTCAACTGTTAAAGCATCTGAACACGGATTTAAACGTTTAGATACATTTCTTTTCTACTATGTTAACTTGATTGCACAAGCAGTTTGGCGTATTAATTGTATTATGTATTCTACCAAAATTGGCACCATTAAAGTTTTAATTTGACCTCGAAGAGCTGATCCAGAAACTAGTTTAAATTTATAAAATCCTTTCCTTTATTGTAACAGTTCTCTTTTATGGTCTGTCACAGAAAAGAAAGAAGTAACCCCATTATTATTTTTTTTTTTATTTAGGAATGGGTTCTTAATAGCTTTGTAACAGATAATTAAGTGGTAATGCTAATCAGTTGGCTTCAAGTACTTAAGGGATATTCAGAGGGGACTCAAATCCCATAACATTAAAAAGGACAGATAAAACTTACCCTAGATTCATTTTAGAGTCACAGAATGACAACACATGGTCCACATAAGTTGAGAAACTTGGAAAAAATTGGGATGCACGCCTTTCATATTATTGTGATGCTTTTTTCCTATATAAGCTTAAAAGCTTAAAGGTTGTTTTTTTTCACCAAGCTTGTTCATTTGATTTTGGTCATTCAATACATATCCGATGGGGTACAGCCAAAGCACACAGATCAATAGTGCAGTCAGAGGTTTTAAAAGCTGGCAGGATGAATGGATGGCAGAGTGCTTTGAATTATTCAATGGTGCTGTGGACTTGTCAGTCTCTTTTGCGCTGACTGAACTGTTTACACAGCTACATTCAAAAGAGCAGCGACCATGATGTAAAATACCAGAAGAAACATCCTTTAATCATAACTTTCATGCACAGTAAGATATTAACACCTGATGGGGAGATAACACACCACTTATGGTGCAAGCATCAAAGATTTTAAAAAATATGTTTCATATGAGAGACAAGATATTAATTTTAAATGTGTTATAAGAGAAGTATTAAAAAGGTCAAAGAACAAAAACAAAGAAAATTTAATTCTATTAAAAAAAAAAAAAAAAGCAGGTTGAGAGCTCACTTTTTATAACGCTCGCTGTCCAGAAAGTGAGACTCTTGCCTCTTATGCAAAACATGCCTGTGGCTAAATTGTATTCTGGTCTATTACAGCAAACAGTGGACACATTGGCCTCTTAATGAAAGGAATAAGTAAAATACCACCACCAACCGAGAACATAGACCCAGGACTCATCAGGAGATGCTGTTTATAATGTTTAAAGTGGGTTTTTACATTAACAAGGTTTGGTAGACACTGAGATACTGGAATGAAACAGATGTTCATATAATGGATGCACTGATTGGTCAGTTTTCCAGTCATATAGATGATGTACTTAAACTTATATAGATACACAGGAACACATGTGGGTGTTATTTTAAAATGGACCCACTCAAGTGACTAAGCCATGTTCAGAGCAGATTTCTTTCACAACACATGCATCAATAAGCCACTCATCACTAAATATGCTTTAACCAACATTTAAAATCAAGCAGTCATTGCTTCCATTTGTAAAATTAAAGGCACTAGAGGCATTCTGTGAAATATATGTAATAAGTAACTGAGGAAGAAGTAAACAGGCAGGTTAAAATAAAATAGGTAGCCTAGCATTAAGTTGCAACAAATTATCAGTCCTCACACCACACGACTTGTTGGGTGACTGCACTTTCCAAGGCTCCACATGTCTGCATTAAAATAAGATTGTGAATGTTGTCGAGGTCATCACAGGATGGCTTAAAGCAAGAATCCTTCTGGGTGTGAGAGATTTCTGAAAACCACAGCAGGAATAGAAGCAGGAACAGATTAATGTTGCTGAGGTGCTTTATGTTTTTGACAAATAAAGACTAATCTAGCTTTTAGAAACTGTTTGTCAATTCAGTTGCTCACTAGCTGCTAGCTACTATCAGCTACTAGCTACAGTACTTGAAGAGGACATATGCTCTTTTGTGATTTTCTGTTAATTACACACCATTATGATGTCAGATATCATGCTAAACATGGTCAAAGGTCCAGAAATTGAAGTTAACCTATGTTGAAATGTTCCAAGTCAAAAGCCCAAGCTTCAAGTTGCTCTGAACGTTTTGTTTGCAGCATATTTTTCTACCTTGCCGACGACCTGACGTCACCTCTTCATGTATGCCTAGAAACAGCTGTCTGTTCCGTACCTGTTTTGTTTGCGTTGGCCCATCTCATATTTTTGGATCAGATTTCAAACATGTATGGATATATTTGAGAAGTTGACATTGGCCTTAAAGTGACAGGAGCTAAAATGGCCTCTTTCAGATAGAGGCTGAACTGAAGGCCTGCATAAAGGACCAGGAAATAAGGAGCTTTTGGACTGTAAATCATTCAAAGATAGTGCCAATGTGGTTTTATAAAATGGGTTCATCTGTGACTCCTCTTGAAGGCCAGTGTGCGCTAAGCTAATTTAATATGAGAGGCTAAGTAGCCTGTTTGTACTTGCGAAATAAATAAATAAAGTTATGAGCTAACAATTGAAGTTCTCCTCTTCATTAATTTACATCAGCAAAGACAAACTTTTAATGATCATTTCATTCTGTCACACGTTGCATAAAGAGGTATTATGTTGCATCTCAGAGGCACAATCTATATCTTAATTACATATATCACATTCACAGTAGGCTTCCAACCTTAATTATTGCTGTTTATAAATCTAAGGAATTAATTCTCGCTCTTTCACCATGGTGGTGTATTGATATATATTGACAGCTACAATGTATTTGTTTAAAAAAATTGTAAACATTCACAATGTAAGTGCCATGATCCTCAACTCACAGAAGTCCTTTCATTATGGGCTGAGAAACCAGGACAATACTTGAACATGGGAAAAGCTCAGAAGTGAAGAAAACTTTCCCCAGCTGAATTTTATACTTATTAGCTGCAAAGACCAATCAGATGTCTAGACTCACTTTGTTCCGATGACAAATATACTTTAGTTAGTGTCATGAACACCCACAAGTCATTTTCCACTTCTAAGAAATGGCTGAGAGTAAAGTACTCTGTAGTTGAAGAGGGAAACAAAATTGCTTTTAAGTGTTTGAGCAGAAGAGGGGATCCAAAAGAAACTGAACAGAACGAAATAAATTGGAAGGCTTTTGAATATAAGTTGAAAAAGCGCAATGTGCAGTAAATTTCAAATGATGTTAAATTAAAAGTTCCAAAGACAGAGTTAATGAGTGTAGTGGACTTTGCATTTACACCTGATATAAATAACTTATCTTGATTCTGCCCACATTGTGATTGGATCTAAATAAGGAAATGAGTTGGGCAGGGCTGGTGGACTTGTCAACAAACATGGCACGTCCTAGGTCAAGGGAAGCAATGCCGTAAACAGGGGTCATTCATTTTTCGATTGCATTTTGCAAAGGAGGACTTGCTATTACTGTCATGAAGAATAGCAGGAATGGGCCCAAATGCAGAGACGGCAGGCTCAGTGAGGCTGAAGAAATGTCTTTATTAGAGACTCAAGCAGGCCAAAAACAAAGCTGGCAGGTTCCAAAAAAAAAAAAAACTGAACAACGTAGAGCTGAGCAAACTTGAACAATACATAAAAAAACCAGAGCAAAGGATCCAACAAAGACTGAACAGAAAACCAGGGCTTAAAACTAAATGAACTAACGAGGAGATGAGGTGCAGGCGTGGAGATGGGTGAAGAGGCTCAGGAGAGGGGAGTGAGGTGACGAAACAGGAGAACAGACAGGGAGCCAATAAGCTGAGGGAAACAGCGGGAGCAGGGCAGGGCTGATGAGACTGATACAGGGCAGGTGTGAGGGGAAGAGCAGACTGAGGAGGAATGCAGGAACACAGCAGAAAACCCAAAACCCAGAAAACACAAACCTCGTTATAACTAAGACTGAATAAACTGTGTGATTACAGACCAAAAAAAAAAAGACAGACTAACTAATAAATGCAACTTAATATCACGCCAGATAGTCTTTTGGAGAAACAACTCAAACACAGAGCAAGCACAGGAACCCAAAAGAACAAAAACACAAGAGTCCAAAAACCATGAGTCCATCACAATTACTGCTATTACTTGAAACTTTTGAGTTAGATGACCCTTCAACTTGCTGGGCAGGTTTTTTTTTTTTCTTCTTAAAAATGTGGTCATGCTATACAGATTGCATTTACACCTAGACTTCCTCCAGAAGTGGTCTGGCTGATCTGATCACAATGTGTTCTGCATCCAGTTACACCTTGCATTAACATGCATTTTTTTTAATATATCCAGATATACTTCACTGGTTAATGCCAGGTGTAAACGAGGTCTTGGTTTCAGGGAAAATATAATCTTGACTACCCTTAACTATCTCTCTGCTCATATGTAATACAGTGGTAAAGTAGTAAAGTGTTTTTGTCCAGTTATCTTTTTTTGACGTTTTAATGGATTGTGCAAATAGTAATAGAAATCTGGTTATTGTATTTTAACAGTAAGCTAGAGAGGGAAGTATGGAGAGCATCACAATAGGAACATTTTTTCAGTCATTCACTGTGTATGAATGTAATGATTCAGTAGTACACTTACATTAATCAAACAGAAGTGTTCTGAGCTCCTGTTGCAGCCATGCAATTACTGTAACGTTTAAGAACTGAATTTGATTGATGAAAATGCTTTGAGAGATGATGGCAAAAGAGTGGACAACACAAAGATGTACTCAACTCTACTTGAGACAACACCTGTTTCCATTTTCTTCCAAAAAACTGAGACACTCAGACTTGTCAGTCAGAGCTGGGGCAGACCAGATATAATTAGCTTTTGCTCCTTAGCTGGGAACTCCAACCCCCTTCTCCAACTTCAAACCACAACTATCCCTCATTTCCAGACACTCTATGGCAGAACAGTAATTATCAACTTCGACCTTTATTAGCTATCTGTAATAGCTCCTGACCAATTATTAAGTGGTCACTTGGAGAATGGGGAGCAATTCAGTTGTTTGTCGCCTAAGGCTATCTTTGAGGAATTATTTGTCAGAAAAGAGATGAGTGAAATAAAACTAGACACAAAAGGGGGAACGTAAGTGAATGAGTTTGCCGGGAAAGAGATGGAGAGGCTCCAGCGGTGCAGTGGAGAAAGGGTGCCATAGTCACTGGAGCCCCTTCAAGTCCTGAAACTCTCCTGAAGTGCTGTAGCAGCCCGTGAAATGGCTTCCCAGGGTCGTGTAACCCCAAATTGTGAATTGAGAAAAAAAAGAGGTTGTATATAATAGCATGTATTCTACCACCTCCTACTAAACCAGTGTGTGATAATGGCGGAGAAAACATACAGTAAATGTGGGCAGAGTCTTCAGGCTTTGTTTCTGTTTGTGTTTATCAGGCATCCACAGATCCCTTCCAGTGTAGGCGTCTAGGGTAATGGATTAGAGTGCTGTTGCCAGTGATATCATGGCTGAGAAAGAACTGCATATTTTAGAGTTTCTTTGTCTCCATGTGAGGCCTGTGTATTTTACTGGTGAGTTAGACGGTTACTGATATACCCCCTGGCATGGCGGCCCAGTGTGAGCATAATTTAGTGCAACAACACTGGCAAACCCGAGGGTGTGGAAGAATGGTGGAGTAACAGGCTGGCCAGAGAGGATTTAATGTTAGCCTTAGTTTGTGACTGCAGGAATATGGGAACATTTTGCATACCAAATGCAGCCAGGTGCCCCAGCATTTAATAAAAATTACTACTGGCAGGTATCATCTATAATGGCTGCCAAAATTTCAGTCATGACTTTAGTTAAAATTTTATATATTATATTCAACAGATGTTCTGGTGCTTGAAATAGCGTTTTCTTTGTTGCAATGGTTGGATCAACTGCTGGCCTGTGAACACCCCTGTATCATTTTCTCAGACTACATTCTACATTTCTCTGTGTCATTTCTGTTTACTCACCTACATGCACTCATTTCTCAGCTGTTTACAGACATTTAAGATCCAATTTGAAGTGTAGCACATCATTTTCAGAAACACGTCAGGGGAATTTTTCAACAAAAATATAGAAGTTTCCATGAAATCCCCCACAATTTCCGCTGCTTCCTCTAGTGCGTGTTCTGTCACAAATGCTCATTGATAACCAACATCATCTTTCAGCCATCAATTTTAAAATGGGACCTTATGGAATGAACAGATGCAAAGATGAAACAATAATAAAACAATAATGAGATGCTTTCTGACATCTTATTCTTCTTATTGTTGCTTCCTGAAATCCTGAGATGCTTAAACTGTTTCCGTCTCTCCAGTGGAAAGTTGCTTCATCTGATATGTGATGTTGTCAGCTTGTTTTCTCTGGCTGTGTTGAAGAAATTCTCATCTCTCATCAATATTTTTTGACAGTATTACTTTTAGGTAAAGAAACTGCAGAGAGCATCAAACATTACTGACAATTCACATATGTGCATACTTTTAGTAAGCTGAAGAAGAATCCATTTCTTTGGGAAAAAAAAATCTATTCAAAAAACGAAGGTGTTCTGCTGTGTGGTAGCATTTATTATCCCTCTATATAACAGCTTAAAAAGTACGGATTAAATCAGTAGGGACCTCCCGATGATATTGGAAGTGCTCACATGAGTCTTGCTCGTAGCCCTCATGCAGTAAATGGACACAAAAAGGAGCCCATATTGAGTTTGTGGATAATTGCTCACATGCCCATCTTATAGCAAATGTTTGCACCATTAGAGACCCACATGACCAGATACACTTGGGGCCCACATGGAGCTGATGGATACATTTTTGTGACCCCAAAAATTTTTAAAAGAAGAGGCCATTTGTTAGGCTTTATACTATGTTTCATGTTAATCTGAACAGACCATACATTCATGTTTTCGGAGTATGTTCCATCTTTTACTGTATGTTACTGTATGGTTTTGTGTCAAACGTGTGTGAAAATTGGTTGTGCAGCCACAATGACAGGATTTAAAACTGCTTTAGTCATTCTGAATCACTTTGCTTTGTCTTTTAAATTGTTAAAAAGCACCAGATCTTGGATTGCAGGTGCTGCTCAAATCTAATGCAGTGTATGATCCTCCCTCACGTGCGTTTTTTTCTTCTCTGGTAGTTTAACCAGCTGCATATTCACATAGACAAAGGAAGGTTGCAGTTTCATTTCCTGAGATAAAAGAAAAAAAAAAAACAGTATACCATAATCTTATTGAAATATTAATTCTGAAGAAAATCTGTAAAAATAGTTACATATGAACAAAAAATATATACATATAACTGTTTCCCCCCCTATTTCTATTAAGAAGACCTACACACACCTGTCTCCATTATGTGAAGGGAGCGTGATGCAGAACTGTAAGGATGCATGGTCAAGATAAGAAGGCAAATAGCGGGCAAGGGGATTCAGACCTTGCTGACATGATAAATAAACTGGAGGCCTTGCTAAGCCTTGCAGAATGAAAATACAGCAATACCTAGACCCCCGAGAGCATGTGTATGAACTAGAGCTAAGCAAATGGAAAGCTACCATTAATGCTGAACTAATTAACACGACAGGACAGCAGCTCACTGCTCGGTAGTTGACTGGGATCATTATTGAATGAAGTGAGGTGGGTTATCACTACTGGCATTAAAACTCTGACTTAAAACAGCTGCTATGCTAGTGGGTGCTCAAAAGGCTGATCGCTGAAGTTACACATGCATCAACTGATCACTGTGTGATGACTTGAATGGCCACCAATGATCCAATTCAGATGAATCAATGAGGTGGTCTTTAATATCTGACAGCACACACACTCTAACTATGCTGATCCTCCATGCCAGTCCTTCTGTTTCTGCTTTTACGCCTTACTACTACTTGTTACATGCCACTGTAACTAATTAAGCTGCTGCCAGTGTCTGTCGGGACGCCCGCTAAGAAGCCAAGAGTCCAAACTCGGATTACTTTAAGCCAATGGCCTTTCATCACTCAGTCATACATTCCTGCCTCGGGCCTTGGAAACTGCTCATTATCCTACTTGTTCCATAACCAGCCACACATGCATTGGGTCTTAAACACTGGAGCTCATAGGAGGGGGACACTTTCCCTTGAACTCATTAGACACCAGAGCCTGCACGTCATTCTGGATTCAAAGATATCTCTTCACCCGAAAAGACAGCTGGGAAATGCAGTCCCAACAGCCCTGTTTAACCTATGCCAACTTCATTAGAAGGTTCTTAATCTGACTCGCTCAAAACAATCTTCCATAGGTCATCATTCTCAAGTCCTAGACCTGCACACATCAATCCTGTGATGATGACTGCTTATCATTCAAGATCAAAACTCAAAAAGCAGAAAGATCAAAGACACAACAGACAGCAGACTAACATCAACAAAGGTTTTGCTAATATTAAAGGAATAGTTCACTGTAGGGGTGTAGCGGTACACAAAATTCACGGTTCAGTATGTACCTCGGTTTTAGGGTCATGGCTCGGTACAATTTCAGTACAGTAGGAAAAAAAGAAAGGTAGGAAATAATATTAAATAATAAATAATATAATATTTAGTCTCTACCTTTTGTGTTTGGTGCTTGTATTCCCCATCTGTTGTATTTTATTTCTACTTAAACTATAACTGGTGTGCTGTCTTGGCCAGGTCTTCCTCAGAAAAGAGATTTCAACCTCAAAGGACTTCCTGGTTAAATAAAAAATATCAGTCAGAGGGACCAAACCACTACTTTTACTTTCATACTTTTTAAACTACATTTTTCTCTCTTACGGTGTGCTGTCCGACCACATCAGAAATCAAATGTTTTTATCGTTGTTCTGAATGGCTTCACTCAAAGGACGAGTGAAAAGCCGACCATCACAGAGAGGGAGGGGGATGGGAAGATGCGGTATCGTTTCACTACGGAGATAATGAAGCATATTTTAATAATAGTGTTGCATGGGTCTCTCGTTTGTCATTCTGACGGCAGCGACACTACAGGGTGACCAGGCTACCTTGGGGTAGCATACACCCATGAGCATGCTACAGCTAAGTGGTGCGCTGCCAAAACAATTCAGGTGGAACTCACGCTCCAGAAATATTGTTCCGCATGTCAGAGTAAGTGGATCATTAAACTATTTTGACAGTAATTGTTTGGGTCACAGAGAGTATTCTTCATCATCTGCATGCACCAAACTGTAATGTCCATAACTGTGCTGGTTCGGGACGAATACACGTACCGTTAGACCCCTAGTTCACTGTGATAGAAAGCGGGGGCTGCAGTGAGATTTGCATTGGAAATGGCTTTGCAAGATGTGTGAGGATAAAGTTCAATCACTTCATGTTGTATTCACGCTGATCAATCTCTACTTGCATCAGGAATGCAAGTAGGAGAAAACACATATGACCAGTTAAAGTTCTTGCAGTCCCCACATGGGATCTCTGTAGCCGTTGTAGCCCTGATGTGTAGCTAAATGTTTGAGTGTATGTAGCCTTTGTATGGTATGGTGTGACCCCTTAACACAGAAGTAGAAATCCAGCTTTAGGCCTGAAAATAATAGTAAAAAACACTGCTATGATTGACTTCGGAAAGGTGCGGAAACTATAAATTACTTCTAAACTATAAATAAGTCTAGCATAGATATTGTATTAACTGAGCGTCAGGAAGTCATCATGCTTGCACAAGTTGGATAGATTGGTTTACAAGTACACAAGCAAATATTTTCCCAAAGTGTTCTCATATTGGAGACCACTTGGCACTCTCTCTAACACCTCAGTTGCAATCTTCCATCTGTGTTGCTATATATAAGAAAGCTCACGAGTAGTCCAGAACTTTTCTCTTGTATAAAGATACAGCTGATCTTTTGACAGTAAGTAAGTATGTTTGCAGAGCTCGCACCTCAAATGAGAGGAGATTCATAAGCATCCAATAAGAATTACAACATGCTTCACATATAGGTGTAGTATATGTAGGATGATGGTGGTGGTGTTGGCTCTATTGTCTCTCTGTATTGTATACTGAGAGAGAACACAATTCAGTTTGGGGTTTTTTATTGTGCTCGCCACAGAATCTCACAAAAGCTACTTTGATTCATTTGGGAAATGTCTTGAAGAGCAAAGCCCTTTCTGCCAAATTCAACTGTTTCTGAGTGAAATGGAGCATTGCATTTGTTCAGGCAGAACACTGCAATAACGCACTCCATCAGGCGATCAGTATTAGCCTTTACACTCACCAATCACATTCAGAAAAGTCAATGAGGTGGTCTTCATAATATGACAGCGCAGACTCACTTTGCTGATCATTCATGCCAATACAACATCAATGCCAGCTACAATTTTAAAGAGACGAGTTGAGTGGACTCCACAGCCACAGTCTCAACAAAAACTGATGCTTCACAAAGATTTATTGCAAGACTATTACAGGAGTACCTAAAAGAACTAGTGTTTAATAATAAACTTCACTTTTCAACGTCACTCCAGACAGCTAGCAGGTGTCATTAATCTTGAACTATTTTCACAGATATATTTTTTTCACTGTTATCTTAAAGGTACTCTGTGGAGTATTGTTTACAGTCAGTGTTTCTCACCAAAATTCAATGTATGTTGACTGCATTTCCTTACTTGTTTCCTAGATAAGTGCAAAAAGAGGATGCCCTTGTAAAAACATCAAGGCGCCAACACCAAGCTCCATAGCATTACCATTGGTCAAAAATTCCACAGGGTACATTTAACATCTGTAATACTTACTATGGAGACATGAAGTGGGTATTTCTCATCAACTCTTTGTGTAAAGCCTTTAAATAATCCAGTCAGCTTTAGTCTGTCAGTCACTGCCACTTCACAGCCGAATAAAATGTAGGCACTTTGTTGTGAATTGGTTTGCTTTGGACACTGAAAAAATGAAATACGCTATTAACATAAAGGTAAACATTGGGGCATAATTAGCCATTTGCTCCTAATTAGCACTGACAACCTTGTCACCAACAATACAGCATCTAGTAGTTCTAACAGCAGATAAATTGTCTGTGTCATTTTGAATAGGAGGCATAGTTTTACATTCAAAGAAGATGAACGACATTATTCAGGCACTGTTTTTGATTACTAATAGGATGTAATGTTTTGGCATGGTCTTAAGCCTTGTTCTAATTATGGGTTTAATAAACTTGCAGTCTTATCCTGTTTTAAATGCGCTATGCTTCTCAATTCATCAGCGGGCATACACTTGAGGAAATTCTGGTTCTGCTAATGTGTTTTCTGGGTATCAGGACAAAGTGTGCGCTATACTCTGAGAATGAGATTTTTTTTTAATTTGTGGAATTCAGATCAAATTGCAGAGATTCAGTGAAATGACTACAGGAGGTGAGTGGGGATTACTGCAGTGAGGCTGAGTGTGGATTGCCCGCTGATGATAGAGTTTATACAATCAAAATGAAGGATACCCTGTTTGAATAATCAGATGGGCTTATCCACAGAGGAGGTATAATGAATTCAAATCTCACTCATGCTTACCAAACAGAATATATGTTCTTAAATCCAGACATTTTGATGTGTATTTGTTTTCAGTTCAAATGCAAATCTTGATTCAGAGTTATTTAGTAGAACCGCTCATTCATGAATTTAAAAAAAATTCAAAAATTTAGATGGTGGTCCCAGAATACCAGCCAGTGGGTGGTATAGTGATAACGCTGCATCAAATGGAAGACTTCTGCATACACAACAAGATAGGGTCAGTTTATGGGTCAGTTTCCCCAAGGCCAACAAATACTTAACATGTAATGTGAAGCTTACGTGCTAACATTTTATTGTTACTCATAAGAGATACAGTATGTTGCTTCCACTAAGCTTCGCTGGTGTCAGATTGTTGGATGTTAAGCTTGTATTAGGTTTAAACAACAAATATGATATAGAGATTATCACGTGTGATGAATAAATCAACTTTAGCAGAGGTCAACCATTCCTTGAAGGGTACTTCAGTGATTTAGTATTCCACTTGTAGGAAGTTGCGGAACTTGCGAGACAGATTAAAACAAGACTAAGAGTCTACAGTGAGCTGCTATGTGATACTGTACTAAGGCCAGGGCTGCCAAGCCTCATGCATTGACCGTGAGACTCACGCAACTCTCACGCCACACATCCATTTTCTCACGCAGTGAAAAACGAATTCATAACTGATAACACTGCGGTGCAAAAAGAGGACACTGACAGCGGGAGCAGCACGGCGCAACAACAGCGGGAAAAAGCAAGAAATATACACAAATCTATTACATTGTAATGTATTCCCATGCATGCTGCTCAGAGAAATCTCAGTCAGCAGCTCTTCTGGCAGCAACACAATGTCTCTCCTATTGCACCGTGTGCACGCAGGCAGGGGGGAGAGTGAGTTACTATGGTTATGGAGGCACTCTGTGTCTCTGTCGCTCTGAAACTTTTTCACAATTCCCAAATATATATTGTTCTTGATGCATTCTTGGTTTTCACAGCACCCTCAATCTAACTAATCTAGACTAATGCAGGTGTCTGTGCCTTGATTTAATCAAAGAGGTTAGGGGGTGTAGAAATGCAGGAAATTTGTTTGAAATTAAATTTTTTGTAATAGGTAGCCCTGACTAAGGCACATTGGAGCTTTGAGCAAAATGCTAACATCAGTTTGCTGATATGCTCACAACGGTTATGCTAACATGCTTATATTTAGCAGGTACAATATTTATCATGTTCACCATTTTAGTTTAGTCAGATAACGAGTTAACACTGGCTAATTAGCACTAAACACAAAGTATGACCGAGGCTGATTGGACTGTCATTATTTTTGCAGGTATTTGGTCATAAACCAACGTTTTGGACACATTACATTTTTGACCTGATGGTGGAGTTAAAAGAAAAGTTAAGAGATCACAAAAGTTACTACAACTCATCCTGATCCATCCAATTATTGTTGGGACATTTTACTAAAAAGTAAAAATGTCAACCAAAAAGTGGTTCTAGAGGAAAACTAAAAGGATCACCAAAGGCAGTACGCTTTATCCCGTGGGGAAAAAGTCTGTACAGTCTGTCTGTGTGAAATTCCACAACAATCTATTCAATAGCTGTTGATATATTTCATTTGACACAGCTATCGTGGCTAAAACAGAATAGAACACTGGATACTCCTACAAGCAATTTCCATAAGGCAATTTATAGCATATTTTTCATTAGACTCCCCCTGCCTGATAAACACCCACACTAATAAACTCACATCCCTGGTTTGTTGCACAGGTATATGATTGAAAAAAAATAAATAAAAAAAATCTGTATTCATGAAGAGAGCTAGATTGATAAATCAACCAGGCTGATATAACAGCTGATACTAGCTCATTGCAGATATATTGTATCTGTATTTTGCCTGATAAGCAACAAGAAATTCCAGTACAGAAATGCCAAAGACAGGTTTGAAATAGTTTAGAAAAAGTGTCACAATTAAATAGTTTTGTCCACCAAAGAGCACTGACAAGTTTATTTTTCAACTGTTAAATGTCTCACTCAGTCATTAGTAGTGGATTAGTAGTAGCGATGTTGTTAGCAGTAGTAGTAGCAGCTACTAGTAGTGGCAGTAGTAGCATTAGTGGCGACAATGGTAGGATTAATATTAGCATTAGTATACATTTATTTATGCATACATTTATGGTGCATACACCAACATCACATCAACACAACACGCAACGACTAACATCACCTTGTTCTCCTGTTCCCTGACAAGATGTTTGTGTAATTGTCCTGTTTCCATTGTTTTTGTCTTCCTTGTGGTGTTCTGTTAGTGTTTTGTCTTTTGTCTTGCAATAAAAATTGGAAAAAAAAAAATCTCACTCAACACGTATCTTGATCACAATTCTGTAAAACACAAGTTTAAGGGAATTTCATCAATATTGTTTGTTTAAGTTCTATGTAAATATATCAATATATATATTGATATTGGCCTCAAAAATCCAGTATCAGTGGGGTTATGGTCATGACACCTGATGGCATCACTAGAGCTATTTACTCAGAAATACAGAAGATGTTACACAAGTGTTTGCACAGGCTTTGTTCAGAAAATAGCATTGTCTGCATTGTCTGTTGTGCTTGTCAAGGACTTAGTACTCAACCATGTAGGTTTGAGGTAGCCTATCAAGTATTCTTTATTTATATATAAATAACAAAAATACAGTGCTTCATACATTTTTTTCTTGGTGGAATGGGAAAATGACCAGTGGAGAATTTTTTAGGGGCAGGATGAGGTAGATGTGAGGATGGCTTGTGGGAGATATAGGAGGTATTACAAATTATTCCTGCTCCAGATGCTCTGCATAAGTTGTTTCAAAATAGAGAATGTACAGTTCTTCTTTCAGTCCTTTCATTTGCTCACCTTCAAGCTTACAATGAGCAGTATGTGAATGCAAGGACCAAAGGTACACAGCAACAGCTGTGTACTGACACCGGAGCTATTCATCCAGCTTGAGAAATTAATGACATTCTTCATTGAATATGAATCGATATGGTGTCATTCATCATGTTTTGATTCTGCTTGTCATCCTCCTCATCTTTATTATCATTACTCTGTTGGCATCTGTTGGCATGGCAGAACACACACCACCTCTGTTGTATTGGCAGCGGCAGTGGAACTAATGTTTGCTTCACCAGGGCTCATTAAGCTGATGCAGAGTGAATATTGTTAGCAGCAAACACTAACAGCAGTTGATTCTTTGATGAAAAAAGTTGTCAGTAATGATTTTATTTTGCTTTCTTTTTTGTTTGTCTGTGCCACTTGGGTGGCTTTCTAATTTATTATTTATATAACTTTATTTGGAGTTTTTTTCTCTCTTTCCCTTGTGCGGTAGCAATGAAATTTAGCTTAGATTCAAGTGGCAGTATTATGCTAAAAGTTAAGTGGAAAAGTGCAGTTGTTTGCACACTGATAAAGTGGGCCCTCTGGCCACTGGGGCCTACCTTTATGGTTAAGTAAAGCTAATTTCAGAAGCCAGTCAGAATTTGTGTTATTTATATCATTAGTCTTTGGTATTTAGTCATAAACTAAAGTATTGGACACATTTGACCTGATGATAGCGCTAGATGAAAAATCAGGGGATCAACAAAGTTATTCAATTCATTCTGAGGGGACCATGAAAGTTTGTGACAAATGTAATGGAAATCCATAAAATAGCTATTGAGACATTTTGCTCAAAACCACAAATGCCAACGTCATGGTTGTGCTAAAGTAAAGGTCTGAAGATCAACAAATATCAGTAGGATTCATCCTCTAGGCGCCATGAATGTCTGCACAATATTTCACAACAATCTATTCAACAGTTGTTGATTTCAGTCTGAACCCAAGTGGTGGACCAGCTGACCAACAGACAGGTCGACACTGACATCCCAAGAGCCGCTAGTGTGGCTAATAAAAACTATTATGTAACCATTTGAGTTGAAAGAAAGTAGAGTTAGTCTTTAATCAAATGCATTATTACTAACAAGTTAATACAAATGTAACAAATTAAGGAATAGGAAGAGGAAAGTGTTTGTTACTTTTAACTTAATAATTTAGTTCACCTAGATTTCACCTTCTGGTAAAACTGTAGGTTATTACATCACATTTAACAGACTGCTTTGAGTAACAAAATCTGCAGTTAAAAACATACATGTCACAAAACTATCAATATGTAAAATATATGATAAATATAGATGTGATATATGTATGTATGTATATATATATATATATATATATATATATATATATATATGTATATATATATAGATGGGTGACAAGTTAAAGGAAAACTGGTTTAGGTCTGAATGCTTGACCCCTCCAGTGAGGGGATCTGGTGGCTCTGTTGGGGGTGGTGGGGGTATTTTGCTGGCATGGTTTGGGTCCACTTGTGCCCTTAGAGGGAAGGATCACTGCAAATCAATACAAAGTTGTTCGGAGTGATCACCTTTATCCTATGATGACATATGTCTATCCTGATGGGAGTGGACAATGCCCCAATTCACTGCACACGAGGGGTCACTGAATGGTTTGATGAGTATGAAAATGATGTAAATCATATGTTATGGCCTTCGCAGTCACCGGATCTCAACTCAATTGAAAACCTATATGAGATTTTGGACTGACGTGTTAGACAGCGTTCTCTACCATTATCATCAAAACACCAAAAGAGGGAATATCTTTTTGAAGAATGGTGTTCCTCAGCTTTAGCATTGATGCTACACCTCTTCTGGAGGGATGAACAACATTCTCCAAAGCATAACAGAGCCTCCGGATACCCTCACCGTAGGGGTCGAGCATTCAGGCCTATACTGGTTTTTCATTTAATTCGTCACCCATCTGTATTAAGCTTATCCTCGCATGAATTTAGGTATGGGGCAGCTGCATTCTTTGTTTTCCTTTGAGGTCCATGTAAAATTTGTCTGTACAAATGATTATTGATTTTATTTCACCTCAGAATCAGCTGGCCATTATGGCTTCCTCCCTTGCTGTTTTAAAGGTGTTGCCCTCCTCACCGTCCCAGAAGAAACAACACATGGTGGTGGAGAAGAAATATCTTGTGGTTCTGCATTTTCTATTGAGTTTTGCTGATGTTCACAAGTAGTTGTGTTTTATTGGAGATAGAAAACAACTACAGATAGGAGTACATCTGCTGAAAAATATCCTGTGAATTAACGGTGCAGTAGTAGAGGCAGAAACTGTGATGTTTTGGATGTACAGAGTTTTCATAGTTAGTCGATGTTTTTATATTTGTTCACATTTAATGCATAAAGGAGCAAATGTTTTCTCAGTGTAAATGATATACTGTATGTCATGATTTTTTACAGCACCCAATGATGACCTCAAATCCCCCAAATTTCAAGTTTTCAAACTCATCATAGCTTACTCCTGAGCTTTAACACCAACAGTGAGCTCAATTTAAGAAAACGGCATTATAAACCTTTAAAGTCCATCATTTAAGTTTGTTTTTTCACGCCACAAAAAAAGCAATTGTCTTTTGCATAAAGCTCCTACAGCTCCTCTCTTTGTCTTGTTTTAACAGCAGTTAACAATTTTGCCACAAAGCACTGAGTCAACTTCAGTTCAGCTGTGAGAAACTGCTGCTCAAAGACTGGAAACACTAACGTCATGTCTTGTCTCTCATTAATCTCTGCAGGTCTGGTACAGTACGTCTACTCATCAGACTCATTGTCACAACTTTTGTGGGCATTTCTCCAAAACAAAAGAAAAGATGTTATTATCTCCTCTGAGATCAGTATCTTTGCAAAACTACCTTCATACTGTGTTCTATGGGCAACTCAGCTGAGGTTTCATGCATCAGAAAACATCTGCTATAAATGCCTTCCAGACACAACAACAGGCTCTCAAGATGGCAGCCTTAGTATTTCAGAGGATGTAACACTGGGGGGCATGGTGCAAAACTTATTTCACCAAATTAGACACGATTTCATCACTGTTTACACACCTGGGGCAGAGATGAGCTTTAAAATTCAGAATGAGAAATCAGCAGACATACAGTAACTAGTTGGCTATTGACAAAATACAGAATATTAGAGAATAAACCTTTGTCAGACTTTAAAATTAGCAGATTTTTCTGTCAGAAAACATCTGACCCAATTTTTCATCTGTACTGATCTCAGAGAGAGACAGGAACTACATGGTTTCTCTTTTGCAAGGATGTAGGTTTGGTTTTTAACTTTTTATCAGATGGCTAAAATAGTTGTGTACATGCACTTAGTATTCACCCCTCTTTTCTCTTTCATATGCACACATGCGCACACACATAAAGAGCCTGACTCTGCAAAATGTTTACTTTATTGAATATGTATTTGCTGACTTGCCTGAAACCAAACTTATCATGAACCTTTCTCTGATTTTTACATTTTATTTTACTTAACTACTTGTGCACTTCTGTGCTTTATTTGTGTTTGAGCAACACAAAAGAAGAGATTCATGACAGAGCCACAGCAATGCTCAAACTGACCTTTAAATCATCTCAAAAGCTTCTACTAGTATTATTATTTTATTTATTTTAAATAATGTTCATGTCTTAAAGACACATATACAATAATAACTCTACTCCTGATCCATTAAAAGGGGAGAGATGGCATTAATTAGTAATTTTTTTTTTCACCTTAGGAGGACATTTCACCAACAGTAATAAAGTTGTTTAATTAAACAACAAATCCGAGCTACAACTTCAAATTAGCTGACACTTCATGCCTGAAATTTAAATATAATATCAACTGACTGATGTTAGTTTTCTCCAATGAAGTTGTTTTCAATTCTGTGACATTTGAAACATTGAAACTATAAATAGTAACCCCTACAGATTCATCACGGACTCCACTACTGCTGTTGGGCTGCAGCTAGTCATCAACGCATAAAATAGCTTGAAGTTGAGAGTTGCCAGATCATCAAGTCGGGTATCCCCCATATCTTTCACTCTTTAACATGATAACCCAGGTTTTGCAGAAATCACACAAACCTGGCACCTCAGCATGTATCTTACTGTTACTGTTATGTGGAGTTAAAATAGAGAGACTGTTTGAGATCTGTAAAAATATTGGTGGGGACAATTCAGCAACACCTTGACATCGGCCCTACTGTTCATACCCAAATCTACGCCTGTGCTCTTTTGTTCTGGACAAATGCCCAGAAAAGTCACAACAATGACAGTGAAGAGCAGATGTCCCACACTTGATGAGAGACAAGGAATGGCACTTGTTCTCCCAGTTTTTAAGTAGATATTTCCCACATCTGAACTGAAGCTGGTGAACACTGTGACAAAATTGTTTACCGCTGTTTGAATAATAGGACATAAAGAGAGGATGTGCAGGAGCTTTTGTGCAAAAGAAAATCATATTTCTTGTGGCACCTGCAACAAACCGAAGGAACCGGATCCTAAACGCAATAAATGTCAGCAGATAAACGAGAAATATCAATCTGCAAAGTTTGAAGAGGGTTCAATTATCAAAACACAATCATAACTTGTTCTTACACAGATAATCGTCTGATTTCCATAAATTAATGTTTCCCTTAGCATTATTGATGAGCTATTGAGTATAGCAATGTTCAACAAATGTAAGCAGTGTTGAGTTATGATTTGAAATAAATGTGCAGCCATGCATTCCTAGGAAGGGATTTATATTCTCTACCCCTCAGCAGAAATATCAGAGCTACCGTTTGTTTTTCTCCCCTCCCTAGTGCACTATTTACCAGCTGGGAGGAAGTAAATCTCTTCATCTAAATCAATTAATCAAACAACAATCCACAATTTACTCAAGAAAGACAAAGCCCTCATAATCACATGTGTACTCAATCATGAATGGAATGGAAAAACAAATTATCATAGGTTAAATATTGTAATGTTAAGCATTGCAGATTAATAAATATTTAATTAATTTGACCACAAAATGATTTTTTTTCCATCTATGGAGAGGACCACAAATGAAAACAAAGGTGTAAAGGTAGAATCATGACTGATGTTCGATATAACATATTATATTTTAATGGTATATGGAGATAACCACATCTTTCATCCAATGTGCTGTGAAGAAAAACAAATTTATCGTACAGTCAGTCACACATATCATTAGCCAAACTATCTCTTGTCATACATACACCAGAGACGACAGCTGCTAACACAAACTGCAGTACAAACACTGATGGAGTGCTTGTATACTGTAGCACCATGTCATCAGCATTGGGCAAACCTATTAAATTTAGAACCTGCCAGCTCCATCTAGTTGCAGTTAATATATTTGTTGGCAAAACATGTGGAGACAGTGTTTTGAGCAAAAGATTTCCTGAAGGCTGAAAAAAGGAACACAACCGGAATATGAATCTCTGGATTCACAGCAGGTTTTTTTTAAGTTCAAAAATGCTCACTTTTCCTGTTTTTATTGTAGATATTTTCACTCTCATTTCTTTGTACACATCCTGTTTCCACCTTGCCAGCAGCTTATACCAAATAGGACCCACTGTTGCCTCAGAAAGCCTGATACAGATTCAACAAGGTGCTGCTTATGTTCCACAGGGATCTTGGTCAGTGCTGACTCCACACATCCTGTTTCATCTTAATGTGAAGGTGCTGTGTTGAAATCTGTGGGGGTTAGGTATAGGGTTAGGCTTAGGCTCAGGGTTGGGGGGAGGCGTGGCTGAGTCAGCCATGATGATAAGCTGGAGCACCTGCTAACCAAGCGGTAGGTAAATGAGCTGCTAATCTCCCTGAAGAGTATATTGTAACATGTTGAGCACAAATTAGAAAGACGGCTTTGATTTAATGGATAAACTGTAGTTATTTGTCTTAACTTGGTCTAATATGACCTTGCTTAAGCTCAACACATAACCAAATTGCTCTGTCTATTCAGGCTTATTCTGTTAATATCATTATTAACAGCTTGAGTGAGGAATATTAACTAATAGTTCATTTTTACTGTACTGCACTTCATAAAGTAGTTTACATTAACTAGTGGGCTCACTCCTGAAAATGTCCCTTGTTGAGACACATCAAAGTTTACTCGTTCTCAGCCTGCCCACACCTGTGAATAACATTTGCTCTCACAGTGTGAGGAGGGCTGCATTAAAACTCAGTGCTGGGTTGGGCCGTTAATGACACAGCACATTATTCTGCTGGAGGTATCCTCCCTTAAAAAGCTTGGACTTCAGCCATGAATGATGCTTCAGCAGCGCTGAGATCGAAAAGTGAGTGATGATATTGCCACTCTAGTTTTAGTGGTGTATGTTGATTCTGAGTGGTATGTCATTGTTGGTTTTTGGTATGTCCCTTCCATCCTACTGACTTATGGCACTAATAAACGGTATGTTGCCCGTGTTTCACTGTCATTTGTCACTTCTCACTGGCATATACCGATTATTGCTGATTATAATATGTGGCTGCTGTGAACAACGTAAACACAGCTTGTCATTCCTGTTTTACAGGCAGATATCACTGTCCACCACCATATCCGTGGAGTGCCATGTTATAGTGTTATATGCTGATTCTTAAAGGGGATGTATCATGCACACCTCCAGGTCTTTATTTTTTTTTACTGGGGCTCTACTGGAATATCTCTATTTAGAGTTCAAAGAACTCCTTATTTAACTTATATTGGTTCTTACTGCAGCCCCCTAAGTTCAGCCTCTGTGTGAAACAGCCATATTAGCTCCTGTCTCTTTCTCATTTTCCCCCTCCCGATGAGCCAATTCTGTTCTGATTGGTTAGCTTCTGAGCTGCCCCGGAGGCTACATAAACAAACAACAGTAGTAGGATTCCATTTCTTTTTCTCATTCTTTACTCAAATACATCTGTACATGTCCATATCCGACCTGAAATACGCGAGTGGACAACGCGAACAACTCATGGAACAACTTTAGCAACAAAGGCTATGGATGGAGCACCATTTGTGGGCATGCGCAAATTATCTGACGTCAGTTCAATGAGGTAACTCTGCATTCAGAGCAGGCTGAAGCCTGTACTTTGACTTTCAGGGAGCATTTCTACATACTTTCACCTCAAGTTTTGGAACTTTGACCATGTTTAACAGACATCCGACATCATAACAGCATAAAAATCACAAAAAGCATGTTATGTCCCCTTTAATGGTATGCCACTTTAATTAGTGGATTGCTGGAGTTTGACCAGTTATATCTGTAAAGAATTTCTGTAAGCCTGTGGGGACTGATATGTGGCAGTGCAACACCAGTGACATTTTCATATGCAATATACCAACAGCAATGACATAAAACTACTAAAAGTATCATAGCAACAAAACTCGACATTATGACATTAAAACAAGAGTGGAGTACCACTGGTCACTTTTCAATCTTAGCATCGCTCCAATGTTTCGCTGCAATGTGATGTGTAACCATTACTTTGTTGGTTCTTGATTGGCCATCTACTTCCAGATTTGATGAGTAGTGAATTCTGAAGTTGCAAACAGTACTGTGTCTGTGAGTTTGGACTTAAAATGCCTTCCTGTGTACAGAGCTCTTACCTGAATACTTAATAGCTTTCCTGATAGCAAAGGTCTTGCCATTCTCATCTGACCTCTTTGGATAATGAGGCATTTTGGCCCACTGGACGGCAGCTAACTGGATGTTTTTGCTTATCATACTATTCTTAGGAAACTCTTAAGATGTGGGCTAAAATCCTAAATCTAAAACTTAACCAAATTGTCTCTGAGATCCAGACTAGCATAATTTCATTATTTCATACTGAAAGTTGTCTTGGCTTTTTGTTAACGTCAATGATAACTCCTGTCCTTGTCTGTATACTTAATATTCATGTGAACCTGTTGTGCACAAAGGGAGCAGTGCCCAATAAAGAGTAAAGCATCCAGAGGGAAAAAAGGAGAGAGCATGAGAGACTTACATACTGTAGAAATCTTTGCTGTGGCGGATAATATCGTATGTTGTGTGTATCATTTTCTCTAGCCGCAGTACTTATCCTCTTACAACAGGATCTGTCACTCAGATAGCTGCACTGATAGCATATCAAAAGGAAATGAATGCATGCTCTTCATTTTGTCTGCCCCAGGGATATTCCTATCTAAAAATTTGCTGCAAGAGACCTTAAGATACACAGTATGATGAAAATGCTGAAAAAAAAAAATTTAGAAGATAATTTTAAGTCACAGTCACTGGGGTATTACTAAAGTTCAGATAACAGCAACTGCTACTCAGGCAATTCTTTGACTCAGCATGCTGCTGTTGCTGGAATTTAAATCTCTGGTGGAGCCAAGATCTAAACCTTTTTCAGAAAGCAGCGCAGTGGTCCTGCTACTCCCATCATTTAGAGGTTTTCAAACCTCTGATTCTGTCTAGGAAGTCCCATTAGCTTGGTTATGCTTGGGATATGTGGCTAAGTAGATGGATGTCCTGGAGCCCGGTTTCACACAGTGTTGCTTAGATCCAACAGCCAGTCCTTCTAGCCCTGGGTGCTGTTGTGTGAAGTATCAGTCCCACATAGAGTAACTGTGAGGCTCTAGCTGCGGGAACATCTCCCTCTGTGCCCCGTAGCTCAACCCTGCTGACACACAAAGGCAGAAATCTTTCGAGGACATCCAAGAGTGCCCTGCAGTACGACAAATTATTCCTACTCCTGACTTTGCTGCAACAATATTGCTAACTTTGCAAACCAACACACAGAGAAGTTTGAGTTTCAGCACAAGCCAAATTAAACACATCACACAAATCTTCTCCAAAACAGTTTTGGTCAGAATACAGTATTCACATAAAGTAAATCAAACAAGACTAAAAATCTGTGAGACTGTAGGCAGATCAGTGGTTTGAGCTCAATGCTAAAATGCTCACAGTGACAATGTGAACATGCTGATATTTAGCAAGTATAATGTTTACCATGTGCATCATCTGAGTAATATTAGTTAAGTAGCAGTAAATGCAAAGTTCAGCTGAGGCAGATGGGAATATCAATAGTTTTGGAGGTATTTGGTCATAATTTAAACATTTTTGACATGATGGTACTACTGGATGGGGGAAAAATCATCCTATGGGGACCATGAATGTCTGAACCAAATTTAATGGCAATCCATACAATACTTGTTGAGATATTTCAGTCTGGACCAAAGTGGTGCAAAATGCATTATACCCAAATCTCTTCCATTTCTTAACACCAACATGTCCTCCACATTAAAACAACAAAATACGCTGTTGGTCTGTGCACTTCAAAACAGCAAATTGAAGTGTTTTCTGATCTGATGCCCTCTCGGCAGTCATCAGCAGGATGAAATAATTTGTCTATGCCTTCCAAAACCATTACAAATCACTTTTGATAAATGAATATGTTTTATGATGCGACAACTTTATGGTTAAGGTCCGGTTAGGCACAAAAACGACTTGGTTGGGTTTATGGAAAGATCATGGTTTGCGTTAAAATAGGTACTTTATTAAAGTTAGGGAAACATGGTTTTGGTTAAAATTACTATATCCTTAAAGGTATACTATGCAGGATTTGTTGCTTGGTATTTGTTGACACACAGCATTCAAATTTCTCCTCCCTGGGTCAAGGAGAGAAAGAGAGAGAGAGAGCACAGCAGTGGTCAAGCGAGCTAGAGAGTGAATGAAGAGAGCGAGCGGCACTGGCAAGAACAAAGCTGTGAATCAGATAAATAAAACATTATTTTCGTGTTTCACAACATACCACCACATACCTCCACACAACCCTGCGGGGAGGTCCCGTATTGCCAGATTATGTGTGAATGCAGAGCTTCATCCTGTCCGCTGTGGCCTCTCTGCTCAGCGTGTGTGTAGCTCAACCTTGCCTTCAGGCAAGCCGGCACACAGACCTCCAGCTCAGACACAGAGACAGAGAGCAGAGCAGAGGAGAGAGACGGAGAACAGCGATGTAACCTGATTGCCCTGCTACGAGTCCTGACCTCATACCCTGTGCACTGTTATTGGCTGGGGGCTACACACCTACTGCCCAAAGGCTGACACCCAGGAGTGTCCCAAACACAGCAAAATAATATATATATATATATAAAATACAGGCAGGGTCCCTTCAGATAAATACACTGCCACACACTTCTAGTAGGTCATAAGTGATGATTGACAGGGATTATGTATGAGTCTATACATTGTTTTTTTTTTAAAAGGAAAATCCTGCATAGTATACCTTTAAGGGTAGAGGACCTTTTTTCCAGTGTTTTGTTGATGCATCCATCCAGTCCGACCTCCTCCCTATGTCAACTCTGTTGCTCTATAATAACATAACATTATTTCCTGCTTTGCTACAGTCATAATCTCTACAGCTGCTAGAGGGCTTCTGTCACTTTAACATAAATATATGTTGTTTTGGGTACTTGCGTAAATGACAGATCTTGAAAATTTTCTTGGGAGGACAGTCTCCTTAACACTTATGGATAACACTAATTTCTAAGTTCAGCTACAGTCACATCCTTTAAATGAAATTCATACCTCTATTACCTCTATTTCATTCATCCCTCTGGCCCTATAGGTGCTGTGTGAATTATTGGCCCCACATAGAGCAAATGTAGAGGAACATCAAAGGCAGCAAGGACATTGAAGATTGCCCAACAGTACAACAAGTCATCCATTCCCTTGATTTCCTTGAATCACTGATCAACTATCTTACATCTAAACCCTCACAGATTAACATCTAGTTTAAATTCTCTCTTTCCCCGCTGGAATCACTCACTGGGTGCTCTCTGCTTATTTTGTGCATTCCAACAGTTTGCTCATTATATAAGTAACCACATATTAAATTGGGATCTTGTGTATTGTAATTACAGCTTGTATCACTTGTGTTTGTTCTTTTAAATTGAACGTATGAAGGACTACAATTTGAAACCCACGGTGAAAGAGAAAACATGATGCTGGTAAGTGCGCACCATTTTTGTTTAAATGTTAGCTCCACTTTTTCTCCTCCTCCACTAATGGCTCCAAAACAATCAGCTGAAAGTGGTGCAGTTAAATACGCTGAGCCAGAGAGGACCTGCTTAATCATTTAGGAAAAAAGAAGAGTACTTTCTTGTTGGTAAGAATGATAATGAAGTGCAAAACCCTCTTGCAGCTTTTTTTTTTCCTGTTTGTCTAATGAGAGAGGTGCCCTACTTTAACAAAGAGTCTATCTTTTGCAGCGCACACACAAAAATCCAGACAAGACAAATATAGATAACATAATTAAATCAAACAATGTGGAAAGAAAATGGGAGCTCAGTTAGACGAGGAGCTCAAAACGTTGAACTGGATACTGAACAGCAAAGCCCTGGAGACATTCTAGACATACAGTTAGGATGATTTCTGGGTGATGCTAGATTGTTATTTTTGTGGTCTGTGCTAGCAGTGATGCTCTGAGGGATTCAAATGTGGGTTTGACATGCAGAGTTTTTTTTTAATTAATGCTTGTTCAATAAAGAACACACAGTTCATTCTTCTATTTTATCTTTTTAAATGTGAATGTTAACTCTTTTAATTAGATGTGTTCAAATAGAGTCAATTTTTTCCTATATGTGAATCCTTTGTCCGGTGTTTTTTATATTTGAAAGGTGTTAATGATAAACAGAAAAGGGTGTTATATGTATATGTACAGTATATCTGCAGCAAATCAAAATAACATTTTCACACAAACGCATCAGCCTACCATATGAGTACTTTTTCCCCCCCAGATTACATGTGTAGTTTATAACACATTAAATAACATTCTTTGGTGACAAAAACACAACGATTCTTACTTTTAGATTATTATACACTAATAAAAACATACTTATGAATATTATATTCCATTTCTGCCAAGTCTCCTCCAGTAGATGTCATTAAATTCTACACACTACACCTTTAACTGGTGTATTAATAATGTGCATTTGATGAATTATTGACAATATAATGTAACAGCTGCAATTATATAAAATATGTCCCATGTATGTTGCAAGTCTTCCAAATCAAACAAAGAAATAAGTTGTTTGACCATGTGCACTCCAGAACAACACATTTTCTAATCTGGCACCCCTTTCAGCAGTAATCGACATCTAACATAATTTGTCTGTGTTTTCCAAAATCATTACAAATTACAGTTAAAAAAAAAAAAAAAGTGTTTTATGATGTAATGCTATGGTTAGGTTTAGGGAAAAATCATAGTTTGGGTTAAAATGATCACTTTGTTAAGATTAGAGAAACGTGGTGTGGGTTAAAGTTACTACTTCCTCAAAGTTAGGCGACCTTTGTTGTCATGGCTACAATAATAATAATCGGGTTAAGGTTAGGGGACAATTGTAGTTACAGTTTTGTACAAACTGTCCCAACTCCCCATTGGAAATGTGACACTTGCGGGTGGAAAGTGTTCTGTGGCAAAGTCCACTGTTGGGTTGTATTCTCTTATATGCTATATAACTCCATTTGCTGTTTTATAATACAATGTGAGGATATGGTCATGTGTGTAATCACAGATCATTAAAATAATTGCAGCTATGTTGTATTTATTCATTAACCAGTTACACATCAGTTACCATTGCTTCATATAAGGAGTTATAATAGTGGACAAATACCTTAATAAACACTTGAAATTTCCTTATATCGGATTACAACTACTTAATAGTGTGTTCTAAACCATTTATGAAGTGTTACATACTGCTTATAAATGCTAAAAAGTGGGGTGTTAAAGAGTTAGTATTACATTATTTCTTGTTTCTGGAGCTACCACATCACTGTGCATAAGTCTTTTTCCAGCTTCCAAATCAGCCTGCATATGGACATTTTTAAGCACACTTACTTTTGTCACTGTTCCATTGACATAATGAGAAATGATATGTAAAATGGAATTGGAAGATAGTCTCAGTAACAAATTACAGCGAACACCTCCATGACCTTGATCGCTGCCTCTTTGCGGCAGGGGCTATCACAGATGTTATTAATAGAATAGATGCTGACTGCACTCCAGCAGGTCGTCTATGTCGGAGGTATTCAAAGGCTCTGATCGCTGCAAACTAATGGCTTTCATTTGGATCTGACAGCATGGTATTTGCAGGTCCTTCTTGAATTGATAGATTGCATAATTTGCAGTCATTTGTTTACCCAGCCTGTCTTGTGTGTGCTATATCTCCTCCGTGGAACTGTAAAATAACAGAACAGGAACTGGACATGATTAATAGGGCAAGTTATAATGTTAAAGCCAATTCTTGTAATATAACTTGTGTGGGCTTTGTTTTCTCCCTGAACTCATAGAGGTTTTCTGGAATAAATGTCAGGGATCTGTTCTTGGTTCTGTATAAAGGCAGGTTAATTAAAAGTCTGACACACATGAATGTGAACATCAGCTGTCAGTGGCAGTGGAAACATTCTACAGTAGCATGTGAGCTGCATCCGATTGCTCTTCCTGATGTCAGGTGATGCTGACGTCTTTACTCAACGCAGGGCTGTTGCTGTACTGTGGCATAATCACACCAACTTGCATGGGCGTCCCCACACAGATGATAAGCTAATCAAATCCCCTGCCAAAGTAGTCCAGAGGGAGTTCGTATATGACAACAATCTGTGAACATCTCGAGAAGAGAGCCACAGAGCTTCGGCTGAGACGTGATTGAAGAATCCAAACTGTGTTGCTGTGGGGAGGTAGAGCAGCTGCACTAAATACTAAAAGAAATTCGCCAGTCAGCACTAGTGAGACGAAGGGTCCATGAGAGATAACCTTCAGCATTCATACAATATGTGGTCTAGCAGGAAAATGTAAATTTGGAAGCAAGAGCTTGAATTACCACATAATCCCTGCTCGTTTTGAACCTGTATGTGGTATGTCAGATTTTTTTTTTTTTTTTTTTTTTACACAAAGGAGGCCATACTTGTTAACACAATTATTGTCATTATGTCATGAATTTCCTTAAGAAGTCAGTTTATTTAATATTAGACTTCTTTTCATTCATGTGAAGAAAATCTTTGGAGGTTTAATGTTAATATGACTTCCACTGTGCCTGCAGTAGCACACAGAACTGAAACCCATAACCCAGACTAATGTGTTTTTTATGTACACCCTTCATGTCAAGGTAACCAGCAGTATCCGGCTTTATGGTTGGAGAGAGATGCTTAGAGTGGAGAGTCAAGAAAGGACTGGCGACATGGCTGAGAATACACGCTAGTCCACAGATATCAGCCCAGCATCCTATGAGCCCTCCCCTTGAGAGCCATTCTTTATTTCACTTTTGATTTAAGTTAGCTCATGTAGGCTTCGTAAAGGCTGCTGGCCCTATGCATGAACAAGACATACCATTTCCACATGAATAATTATAATTAAGGGGAAAAAAGGTTGTGCCATGACAAAGTGCATACCTGCACATGTGCAGATGTTATGAGCAAAGTGAACTGAGAGTGACATAGAGAGAAAAGCACAATGTCAAAAACAAAATGTTGTTTTCTTTTAGATTTTACTCAGAGCTTTAACCTTTCCCATCGTTCCATGTATATTTAGTAGTCTATTAGGTCTCAAAAGAATTAAATGATAGCAACCATTAAAGTGGATTTGATTAACATCAGAGATTATATAGCTTTACTCATTGCCATTACAAGACACAGCATGGTAGAACAACAATAATGCACATGTGGGACAATAAATTACATCTAGACATAAGTTACTGTCAATTTATGGTGCCAAACACATATCAGTGTGTAGTGGTGGAGAGCAATATTACAATGCTCTTGTGCTGTGCGGGGACAATGTTGGCAATGTGAGACAAAACCAGTGCTGATTGTCTTGTCAGTGATTACTCCTGGCATTTATGTGGAAACCAGGTACAAGAGAGTTTGTTGATATCCACTTATGGCTACTTGTGGCAGTTGACATCAGACACGTGCACAGTTCACTGAACACATATGAGTAGGTTTTTACAAATAACAAAAAGAGCATGAATTTTTCACATTTTGTTAATGCACACATTCACTCTGCACAGTTTTATACACATGGCCTGCAATCTGCAGCCATGGGAAGAGAGACAGATGGATGTCTACAATGAGTTTGACAGATTGAGAGCACATACATACAGCCTGATGCAATGAAAGGCAATATATGTTTGTCTTTTTTCTTTGCTTTGCTCCCTTCCCTTTACAGTTCAAAAGGAAAAAGTAAAAGTAACCAAACAAAGCAAAAAATGTATATAGTACAAGATGTACTGAAAGATCTTAGCTTCTTTTTCTCATATTTGTTTTCACCCTCATTTTAGTGATAAATAACAGCCAGTATGAGTGGCATGTGGTATTTCTTGCCATTTGTTAGGAGCAGAGTGCCACATTCAAGCTGTGACATATTGCTGCTACACAGTGTAGAACTTAATGTATTACTGCAACATAGCAGTATGCATTTCTTGCTGAGCTGTAACTACATACAACCTCTCGTTACGTCTGAAATTTATGTTGCTATGTAAATAATTAAATAGCTGTGATTGTTGTGCAGCTTTCAAGAACATGTGGAGTGTGAGTATCACAGCACGAACTCGCTTCAATAATTTCATTGACTTTCAAGGAATGTAATTCGTATAAGGTCTTGGTGGCTTATTATGGTCAGATCAGAGTAATGTGTGGGAGAGAAGGTAAGGCAGAGAGTGCCTGATGGGATCTGTAAAATCGGCAAAGTGGTAAACTGTATAGGGCCTTGATGGATGGCTTGGAAGAGGGATGCAGGGTAATATTTTGGGAGGGGAAATCTCATTTTCTCCAAGCTAGCTTAAGGGAGCACTAAACTCAATCAAACATAAATGTAATCAAACATGTCATCGCTCTTTGTAGCCGTAGAGGGATCCTTCTGACCCTGGACTTACAGTACTCTCTCTCTCTCTCTCTCTCTCTCTCTCTGTCCCTCCCTTGCTCTGCACTTTATCACTTCATAAACAAAGACACAACAGTCAGGGTGGTTAAGGTCACTGTGAGGTTATATTGAAAAGAGGGAACCAGTTTATTGCTGCTGTTTGATAGAATACTTCTGTTTTATCTTACTGACTTAAGCTCACATTAAGGGGAAATGAGAGGCCATGCAGATGCAGTTCTCAAACAAATTAAGGACACTTATTTTTTCAGATGGAACCAATACAGTAGAGTAACTGTATAATGTGTCTTTGCTTAACATGTTTAATGTTACAGAGCATGCACAGAACATGTTTTTTTTCCGTGCTTGAGACAACAACACAGCCAAGGACAGGATCATCTGCTGCATGACAGAACCCAGACAGACTGCTCTTATCAAAATCCAGCACCAAGCATACATTATGTCTCCAGGGAAAACAGAACCATGGAAGTGTATCGATTAATGGGCTCTTCATTTGTAAGACACCACTAGCACGGAAGATGCTTTCACTTCTCTCAAGAGCGGTGTTGGAATATGATGACAACTGGGCGGTGCGTGATGATTGCTCTCCGAGAACAGTGGTGTTGTTTTAGTATCCACGTGTTTGGATGGCAACAGACCCATAGCGAGGTTATTTCAACCACACCGTGTCCTCTATTTCACAGTCAAAGCAGCTGACATGTGACTGGTTTTGTCTGTGCATGTCTGAAAGCACGTCATGGGATGGGGAAGATGCATATTGAAAGCCCATTTGGTGAAGAAAGGGTAAACTGTAAGACAACGGGTCACAATCAATCAGAAAGTGTCATTGGAGATGCATGGGAAATGGTCTGAGGCAGAGAAATTTCTACAAAAACCTCCCCCAGAAGCCATTACTCAAAATGGAAGTGATGTATTCAATCACAGATTCTACTATAGATTACTGAAAAGTGTGACTGACACATGTCTGATGTAGATACCATTTGAGTATTGGAAATGCTCCATAAATACTGTAGTTATATTATCCTGATTAAAGAATTTTTTTCATGTCTGTCTTAAAACAATTTTCACATGCCGATACACAGTACATCTATGAAAGCACTGTAAAGAAACACTGTCTGCTGAAACACAAAGGGGAAATGTGGTATTAAAAAGACTAACTTTGGAAGATACCCATAGATTTGTAAGTTGGACAAGTCAATGGGTATCTTCCAAAGTCTTTCTAAGACTAACTTTTGGATTTTGTCCCCTATCTCTCACACTGAAATCAGTATTAGAAGGGATCTCTTTGTGGTCAGTATGAACAGGAGGAACAATTACAGCGACCAATAACTGTAACTGTCAAAGTACATATGGGCATTTGAGTATTGTATTAAAGGTAGACTGAAGACCCTTTACGACACATAAAAGTACCTCATATACAGGCACTACACGCAGATGGTGTTTTATTGTCTAACTTTTACTACTGTAGGTAGGGGTCCATTGCTTTGATAAAGAAAATCACTTCAGAAAGCATAATCACTGATGGACATAGTGTACAGTACATTGAATTTAATCTGTGACCAGTCAATTCATACAAAGTCTAACTACTTGCCTGGCAATCCACCGCCAACATAGACAGCAATCAGCATGCATGAATCAGGCATTAGGCTGTGGCACAGTGACGCAATTACTAGTAGAATGCAGAATACACAAATGCCCTTTTTTCAATTTCCATACGGGCATTTGAGACAGATAGCATAAAGAGGTCCTGACAGCACAAAGAGTACTGTCCAGTACTTTTCTGTGTGATAAAAACACATAAGTAGTATGAGAGCAGACCAAGAATTGCCTTATATATATAGATGTACCAATGTAAAAGACTGGTGGTCAGAGTAGGCCATCCTACCTGAGAGTATAACTCACAGTGGTGAGTCAGAGCTTTACAATTGGTAATGAACCTCAAAGAAGCAGGGTAAGCTGTGTCATATGAGCAGAAGTTTGCATATATAAACTATCACTATAGTCCAACACAGGTAAAACAGTGGCGGCAACAAGTCGCTTTTTTACATTAAAAGAAAAACACAACTTATTTTGAAAATAAAACCTAGTTTTAGCCTCAACTTTTTCACCACGTACTGCACATGTGGCTTAAAAGTAAGGGTGTCATTAATCAAAATACCCAGGTATTTCTAAGAGTTGGCAGCCTCTATTTCACTTCCCTCAAGAGTGACCTCCGAAGGGATATTTTGTGACTTATTCCTAGAGTTGGTAAACAACATAAGTTTGGTCTTATCTGCATTAAGAATGAGTTTCAGCTGAAGTAGGGTATTTTTGACAACAATAAAAACATTTTGCAAGTATTCAATGGCCTGTAAAAGAGTTGATGCACAGCAGTATATAACAGTGTCATTAGCATAAAAATGAAAATTAGCATCTGACACATTTTGACCCACATTATTTATATAAATAGTGAATAAAGATGGACCTAATACAGAGCCCTGTGGTACACCCTTGTTGACAGATACAGTATCAGAACATAGACTGTCATATCTAATGCACTGAAACCTATTACTAAAGTAGTTTGAGAACCAAGCGACTCCTTGCTCCCAAAGTCCTGAGTTAAGAAGTCTAAGTTTTAAAACATCATGGTCAACTGTTGAAAGCTTTGAACGGATCACTAAAAGAGTGATGCAGATGTGATGTTTTTTCTTGTCAAGTGCAACAGAAATGTTGTTTACTACCTTCAGTGTAGCTGTGATGGGGCTATGTTTTTTCTAAAGCCTCATTAGTTTGTTGATAATATATTGTTATTGTAATAAAAACTCCTTAAGTTGAATTGTGACACTCACAAGAGCTTCAAGAATTTTAGCCAGTACTGATGTTGATATCGGCCTATAGTTATTTAAAATAGTTGGGTCACTCCCTTTAAATAATGGGAGAACATATCCTTAGAATGTCCTCATTTCCCACTGTAAAGTTAAAAAGATATGGAAGAGGCTTTGCTACAAAATTAGCTGCCAAATTCAAAAAGTCCTGCACAGAGAAAGGTACGAAACTAAAAGACCAGTATACACTGGAATATCAGTGCAGAGTTTCACAGACACAGAGCAAGCACAGTCAAACAGAGAGCCAGAAGATATAAAATGCTTGTTAAAATAATTCAATACCTCCATTTTGTCATGAAGAGCAACAAAATCCTTCATAACAAATGAAGGTACAGCTTGAGAGTTATTGCTCACAGAAAGGGATTTTATGGTTTTCTAAAAAACCTTCTAGGGTCATTTAGATTTTTAGTGGTTACAGATAAATAATATTCTGATTTGGCTTTCTTGATAAAAGAGTGTCTTAGTTGTCTAAAAACAAACCGATCGGTGGTAGAACCTGTTGTCCTTCCTTTAGCCTATGCCAAGTTATGCTCATGAATAGTATCTGCTAACTCAGAGGAAAACCATAGTTTATCAGGCTCCTTTACTCTGTATCTCCTGAATGGGGCATGTGTATTTATGATTTGCGTAAAACCCTTATTAAATGACTAGGCTGTCTTCACATCAGGGATCAGCTCTATTCTACTCCAATTAAAATGAGACAAGTCATGAAAAACCCCTGTTCATTAACATGTTTAAGGTTCCTCTTACAAATGACGCGTGGTTTTAATTTAGGGACCCTAGTGTTCCTGTTAGCAGCAAAAAGACAATAGTTACTTAGGTCATTGCAAAAAACACCAACAGCTGAAAATTTATGAGGAGCATTAGTCAGAATCAAGTCAATTAAGGAGGACTTCTCAGGACATTTAAGATTTGGATGAGCGGGTGAATTAATCAACTGGGTAAGATTGATGGCATCACAAAAAGATTTAAAATCATCAGATACTAGTTTAAGCCAATCCCAGTTAAAATCACCAGCTAAAACAATTTCGCTATCATTTAATCTGGATGAAAGGTGAATCAAAGATTTTGTTGATTTTGTCAGCCTAGTTGTAACAATGTCTGCATCTGTTGATTTGACCCATATTCTAATTATATCCATTTTGGATAACAAGCTGCATGCATTGAGATGAACAATATTTAGACCAGATAGAGAGATGGCGTCTGCATACACTGCAACTCAGGGCCAAGGTTAGGTTACACGTTTACCTAAAATCCGAACGAGATCTCTCATTCAATGCAAAGTAGTTATTTAAAGTCAGAAGGCTTTGAGGGCAAGGTAAGTTTCTTAATAAATACCATGATAAGTTCATGTCGTGTGCCAACTGCTTCAGGGTTTGCACCGATTGTACAACAACCACAGAGCAAGTGCATCCATAAGCAATGTCCAGCGGGAAAAACACATTATTAGATGTATTCACCCAGGAACGATCACTTGCTCATAAGTCCTACACAGACAAGGCACAAAGTAAAGTCACAAGAAACACCATAGTCTCTGTCCGGAGAATGTGTTTGTGTGTGTGTGGTGAGTGCATAGCAGGCCGCAGGCAGAGGAGTGGAGAAGGAGCAGATGCGATAGTGAGGTCAGGCAGGTGGAGATCGAGAGGCGCAGTTTTTGAGACCCAGGAGAGTTGGAGAGATAGATTCGGAGGATCAGAGCAGATTATATCTCAATTAGATGGTCCAAGAAAGAGAAATCCTCATAATCTTCATAAAATAAAGTTTGCAAATGCATTGTCTAAATACTTTGCTTTACTTCAGTATGAATGTTAAAAGAATAAAAGACTTGTTAGTAAAAAACACTTAACACTGACTTGGACTGACATGACATTATTGGATTATAACACACTATAATGTAGTTGTAAGCATATAAAAGGACATTTTAAGTGTTAATTAATAAAGAATTTGTCAGCAACTATAACATCTCCTATGAGCAGAATTGTTTTTTTTATTGAATCTTAATAAAAACTGGGCTTTCAGGGCAGTAGCAGGAGATGGACCCAAATGCAGGACAAAACAGCCAGTATAAACTGACGAATATCTCTTTAATTGATTCAGGCATGCAGGCACAGCAAAACGGAACAAAACAGAAAAAAGACAGAACAGAACAAAGCATCCAAAAAGACTGAACTGAAACACAGGACTAAAATACTAACTGAACTAACGAGGAGATGAGATGCAGGTGGGGAGATGGGTGGAGAGGCGTAGATGAGGGGAGTGAGGTAATGAAACAGGAGAACAGACAGAGAGCCAATTGGCTGGGGGAAACGCAGAGAGCAGGCTGATGCAGGGCAGGTGTGAAGATGGGCAAAGGAGGCAAAGTCAGTACAAGAACAAAGGAGGAAAAAACCCAGAACAGAAAACCTCAAAACCCAGAAACACAATCCTCTTTTCTATACATCATATATGACAACATATTAACTCTCAATGAAACCAGCATAAAGAACAACACAAATCTGAAAGATTGATACTGAAGAATCATTTTATCATCTGTGTTGTATTTGTTTGTCTTCACCCTTGTAAAATACACCAGTGTGTATTGTAACAAGAATCTTCTGATGCTTATGAAGCTGCCATCCAAAGTATGTTTACCAGACATGTAGCAAAGTTTCCTTTTCCCCTTATATCACACAGACTTCCTGTGTTAAGGGGAACTGTGCTTCAAGAAGTTGTTATTTCCAACAGAGAGACAGAAAACAGTCTTCATTGTCCTCAGACATTATAGATGCACTGAGTCCTTTAACTGTGGTTTGAACTCAGCGGTTGTTTCTCCTCCAACAAAGCCATTCAGTGAAAACAGATTTTTAAGAGAAGGATTTGCTCAAATTGCAATTTCCCAATGCAGCTGCATGATAAATAATGTTTACCAATGGTCAATTACCATATCAAGGGATATTACTAGCTGAAGTGCAGTTGTGTGGAATGAATTGGAAAGGAAAATGTTCAGAGGTTCACACAAAGGTCTCCTCCATTAAGGCTTGCAGGATTTTGATTTCTGCGGCAGATTTTCTTTTTACTGATGGAGACGTGTCAAAAGCAGAAGTAATCCTAACACAATGATTGCCTTCGCTTTCATGAAAACATTCATGGTTAATAACCCTGCTTTTGAAATTATAGATAGCAGACTGAGCCTACCTCCTGTTTCTCATATTTCATGGCAGTGGTTATTAAGTGTGGGTCCCACGCGACGTAATCACCTGTATCTTTAACAAAAATCATTAGAGTCAACAACACACTGCAGCCTTGCTGGTTTAGTAATCCTTCTTGTATGCTCTGTCTTTGGCTGCCCACATCTACTTTAGAAAACTCTTTCTTCCACCCTTATTGATCACACATGGATCTTTTGTCTATTGTTCGTATAGCATCCATCAACTACACAGAACAATGAAAGGCATTACTTAAATGACTCTTTGGTGAAGAGCTGAGGTCCTTAGCAGATTACAAGGGCTCCCTATTGGATAACACATTTCATTTGGTGTAAGTATTGATAAGGCAGGGCCACGACTTTGCAGTGATTGATTTTGGTTTTAAGAAAAGGTCATGTTTAATGACTTGCAAGTGCTTCATGCCAGCCTTGATCCATTCCAGCATTAGGCAAGTAAATATATGACAGAACACTGTTTAATCAAAGTGAACAAGTATTTATTTAATTAGAGTTATATCTTCCTCCAGATATTTGTTTTTGGACAATAACAGAAAAACTTAAACGACTATTGACAAAGAATCACAAGATGACGTAGATGAAAATGGCAGCTTGAAAAATCCCTCCTGACCACAGCGGCAAAAAATTATTTAACTAGCTTAGAGCAATATATTTTATATTTTGACAGCCCATACCATATATGCTTTCCAGATGTTGGGTAATAAGCAACAAAAAGCCCAAGCTAGTGTTGTTGAGATGAGAAGAAATGTGTCAACTAAGGCTATTAGCTTAAAACATGGCGCTGATAATGCTAACAAGGGCAACTTTGACTCAGACAGGGAGTCCAATGAAAAGCTGGCTGCAGAACATGTTCTAACTAAAACGTCCAATGAGCAAAAACTCGATGAAATACAGAAATCTACTGCATCAATGGATGGCAAACTGTCTGCTATTGTCGCATGCCTCAACCAAGTAGAAAGCTGGCTGATGCAGAAAAGGCCAAGAAAAAAGACTCACTGGCTACCAGGACTGAGCCGGAGAAGCTGTGCCAGAGGATGGATGATTTGGAGGGGAGACCTCGCAGGAATAACCCTATTTTCATGGGGTTTCCTGAATCCACTGAAAACGGCAGTGCCATTCCATTTCTAACCAAGGTTATCTCAAAGATGTATATGTTATGTAGTTTATTAACATGAAATGACAGGCAGCAGATATAAAGGTGAATATAATTAAATCTGGTAGTAAAAGGAAACTTATATGGTTTCATTTGATGTATTATCATCATGTTATTATTTTGCTCTATCTAGTGCTGTGGGATTTGAAGGTAGCCACTTCCCAGTCAATCACAGACTATAGAGTTTTTTGGTTTAGTTCTCTCTTTAGCTCAGACCTAGAGTGTGTTCAGCATTTGAAAAAGTCGTTTCTTTTTTCTCATTTTTTGTTTATTTGCTTGTTTTTTGCTTCTTCCTTTCTTTTCTCCTGTCTACTTTTCTGGTTAAATCAGTATGAATGCATACTCATGCACATGATCTTTCCCATACAGTGTTTGTTATTGTTGTGGTGTCAGAGTTTGTTTTATTTTAAGGTCACATGGCAGTGAACAGATTTGTCCACAAAGTATAAATATTAACAATGGCTTTATCAGCTTTAATTTTAAAGGCCTCAAAAACATAATTAAGAGGAAGAAAGTGTGAGCCTATATTAAATCCAAGAAATGTGATATTGTGTATCTAAAAGAAATACATTTGACTGATCAAGAAGCCAAGAAATTATGCTGGGATTGAGTTGGAATGGTATATACAGCTAGTGGCACTTCAAAGAGTAGAGGGGTTGCTATTTTGTTCAAAAAGCATCTTCAGTTAAAACATCTTAGAGAAACCGGAGATGATTCTGGAAGGATAGTAATTGTTCTTGCTGTCATTCTAGGCTTGGTTTACGGCCTTAATCAGTGTGATTTGTCATTCTTTGGGTTATTAGAATGCAAACTGAGCAAGATGGGAGCCTTTCCAATCCTGTTGGCAGGTGATTTTTATCAGGTGATGGACCCAATCCTTGATCACGGTCCACCAATAATGTGCCCCTGTAGGTCAGGTAATGTATTGCAGGACATGAGAACAAGCTTGGCTCTCATAAGTATTTGACGTCTATAATAATCCCTCAACTAAGGACTTCATCTTTCACTCTGCTCCTCATAAGGCTTAATCTAGAATTGATTTCTTTTTAATCTTGACTTCAGTGGTCTCCTCAACAGTCTCCTGTGCTATTGGTAGTGTTCACTTGTCCGATCATGCCCTGGTGATGCTTAGTATCCTTCCCTTTAATATGGCTTGCATGGCTTGCCTAGATGGAGACTGAACTCAAGCTTATTGCAGGAGGATAACTTTAAGGAAGCCCTGAGAGCACAGATAGGTGTGTTTAAAGAGACAAACTTGCCCTTCAGTAGGAGTAGCCTGAGAGGCCATAAAAGCATTTCTTAGAGACTATATAATAAACACACATTCTACAAGAAGAAGGCCAATATAGTAAAACAAATTGAATTGTAAAAACAAATTACATTAGCAGGGCATGTTTAAAAACAGGATATATCATCCTGTAATTTAACAGTTCTAACCCAACTAAAATACAAGTTCAATTCCATTCTGACTGAAAGAGCATTGCTCAGAGCCTATTAGCTTGGTTGGATGTGATGGAAAGATCCTCTCCAAGGTCCCTGTCAATCGGATGGACAAAGTTATTACCTCCCTAATACATGTAGATCAAGTAGGTTTCATTCGTTCCCATAGTTATGTTGATAATATGAGACACTTTATTAATATTATGTGGGCTACACAGAGTGAACATTTGACCTATGGCGGACATCTCCCTTGATGCGGTCTGGTCCTTTGATCAGGTGGAATGGTAGAATTACTTGTTTCTGACCTTGAAGTTCTTTAGTTTCAGTAATACATTTATTGATTAGACATGGTTAATATACACCCGGCCCAAGCTGCAGTTTTAACCAATGGCATTATGTCAACCTCCTTTGAATAAGGTCATGGAACAAGGCAGGGTGACTCCTAGAGCCCCAGACTCTTTGCCTAGCAATAGAGCCTTTCGCCTAGCCATTCGCCTAGACCCAGCTTTTCCCTGCATACTGATCGCTCAAGAATCTTACAAGCTCATGTTGTATGCAGACAACATTCTTCTCTTTGTTTCAGATCCAGAGAGGTCCCTTCCTGCACTCTTTAAGGCCATAGATTAATTCTCAAAGTTCTCAGCCAATAGGGTCAACTGGCTGAAACCAGATGCTCTCCCTCTAACAGCTTATTGCTCTAAGTCTCTCTTCAAGTCCAGAAATTTCTGCTGGCCCACGGAAGGGATTAAATATCTGGGCATAACCCTCCCTCCAAAGCTCTCAGATTTGATCAGTACTGATTTTGAGCCAATGCTAGGCCAATTTAAAGCATAGAGACATAGAGAGATGGGCCTCTTTTAATTTCTTTATGGGGTAAAGCTAATATTTTGAAGATGACTTGTGCACCCAAGTTTAATTCAGGCACTGCCAATCAGGATTCCCCTGAAATATTTTAAGCAGTTTGATAGGCTCTGTAATATATTTATTATAAATAATAAACGCCCTAGGATTAACTTCAGCCGGTTACAGAGGCCAGTAGACCAAGGTGGGCTAGGCATTCCAAACCTTTTATACCATCAGGCTTTCGTTTTGAGGCACTAGGCCTACTGGACTCTACCCCCTGAGTGCCCTCCACCTTGGTTTTCTTTTGAACATGCCCTCTGTGAAAATATTCCCTCTATTCATTATGTGTCAGCAAAACTGCCAAAGGAGGCCCAGACTCACCCTATATTCCAACATATGCACTGGATTTGGAATAGGTCCTCTGTGATACTTAAGTTTGATCCATTCTTGAATCTGTCTTTGTGTATCTGTCTGAATCCTAAGCTTAACATAGATAAGAGACCGTTCCTTTGGAAGGTCTGGGTGGAGAGGCACATTCTTGAATAATGTGAAATCATTCACAGCTTTAAAACAACAGTTTGACCCACCCCAACATCAGTTTTGGAGTTATCTTCAAATGAGGCATCTTTTAGTTCATACATTTGTCTCAACTTCAAAACTCACAGACTCAAACACTCCCTCTTCTATTCTGGGTTTATTTGGAAGGGGGCATGAGGTTTCAAAATACTACTCTATGCTTCTGAATCACTCAGATACTAAGTCTTATAATCTTAAAGAGGGGTGGGAAACAGATTTAAATGTCATTTTCTGAGGAGGCATGGAGAAAAATTCTAAGGAATTTAAAGAAAATATCCAGGGAGATTAAAACAAGACTGTCCAGTTTAAGATTATAAATAAAATTTACTGGACTCAAACTTATTCAGAGCCGAGAGATTCAAAGCTGAAGGAGAGTCCAGAGTGCTGGAGATGTAACAAGAATGATGGCAGTCTGGTAGACCTTCTGTGTGTGATTGGATTCATACAGCTCTTATGCTGGGAAAGAAAATCCTAGTTCATGAACGGAAGTCCGCTGATTTGTCCCCAGTGAACGTATGGTTCGGTCAACTAGGGACTGTAGCAGCATATGAGAAATTGTCTCTCCATTTCATTAACCAGGTGGAGACTAATGCTCAGAAATGGGCAAAATACCTGGACTTTGTCAATAGTAGGGGCCATAGGCTGAACCCTCCCAGATGTTGGACCATCTGTGATTACCTGATTATGTGATTTATTCGGATGTATGTCTACCACCAGTGTGACGTTATGTATGTCTTCCTTTTATTCTAGTGATTATTATTATTATTATTATCATCAATATCATTATTAGTCTATTTTTTATTTAAATTTGTGATTATACAAATCATGACACTCTCATTTCTTGTTCTTGTATTGTTTGTATTGGTATTGTACTATTTGTATTGAAAATGACAATAAATGTAAACATAAAATGACTACTGAGGGAAATCTCTGATATACTGTAGAGCTCAATGGTACCTGGCTTGTTTCTACATGTTGCACTCAAAAAGTAATTCTTTTGAGGAAAACAGTGACTGGCTTGCTTTTGATGCAACTAAACAGAACAACTGACTTAATAATAAATACACACCAGAAAGACAATCCCACTTTGCTGTCTGACACCCAGAAATGAAGTTAATGACACCTATTTCATATCAAATCACGACTCTTGCTCTGACTTGACTTGCGCTTCCTTTGTGCAAATTTTAGATAAGGACAGACTAGCAGCTCTAGTAATGGAGTTTTTCTTACATCTGAATTTAGAGCAAAATAATGAATTCACCAAAACAAGAGAAGAAAAGAAAGAAAACTGTGCTGTTTTTTAAAGCAGCCTCTTCAAGTTGCCTTCCCAACCAATTAAAGTCGCCACTTGAATATATTCATATTATCACCAATGTATTTAATTTAAATCCTTGGTGATTTTTTCATTGTTTTTTAGCTGAAATTTATATCACAGGAGGGGAGATGGTGACGCATACCTGTACAAATGGCTATGTGAATACAATGATCCAAGAAAAAATTGAACACCTTCATAAAACACAAACCAAAGCATATGCTCTCTTTGGTTGTTTCTATTTAATGAATGCAGAACCTTGACTTAATGAGCGACATATACATGTGTTAACGATGTCTGGAGGATATCAGTAAAAGCTCTTGAACTGCTAACCGTCAAAGAAGGCACAGAAAAGTTGATGTGATAACCTTTCTTTAGGGACCACTTTAGTCCTGTTTTGCACACAGGGTACAGATGTACTTAAGGAGATTCTCATTTCACTTTCCCATTAACTGCCAGCCCCCTTGACTCTGTCCTCCACCCTCAAGTATATTGATTCGTCACAAGAGTAGGGCCTCAGACTAGGCTAAGATTGCTTAGACTTGGATTCTTTTAGATTTTTGGGATTGAGAAGTGTTAAGTGCCCTTGTTTGTGACATGAAGCATGTCATCAAAATATGCTTCAAGTATCACAACAGAGATGAAATGACTATCCAACAGCAATGTGCACTGTGCTATTTTGTTAGTCTACACAGTCTCTAGACACACTCAACCCACAACAAATCAGACAGAAATGAAACCATCCACCAACCTAATGGGTGGTATTCTGTTGGTTTAGTCAACACTATCCACAACTGTGATTTAAGAGCAATTTGTTATAAGTTTTTTGAGCAGGTAAAAACAGACCGTTTCAGTATATTACATAAAGAGTTGTGACTAACTCTGAGGAAACAATATATACATGCTTCAGCCCAGGAAGAGTTTTTGCTCAGTCTAGGTGGGTCGTCTAGAATCAGTGGGAGTCACACACATATCACAGACCTTCCATCACACCATTGCTCTATTTATAAGCCTCCCCATACACCAGTCTTACTCTCCAGGGAGGTCATTAATTTGCCTCTCTGTCAGTGGCATGCCCCACAAAAAGTCCATCAAAACTTGCAGGCTGCTCATCTATATGGGTACATTTGCTACACTAGATATTACAGCCGTGTGAATTCTCATTAGAAAGAGGTCGTTTAATTACTGTGTCATGACAAATGCTGTAAGAAGCTCATAAGAAAGATGACCCGCTTATTTTTATTTCTTGTGTTTTGGTTTCAGACAAAATTAGATTATCCCTCAGTAGTGTTCATGGTGATAACATTTTAGATGTGACTGCTGTAGAAATAGGACAAAGCCAACTTCTTGTAGTGGCATACCCCACTGCCATGCATCAGCTCTTAAGGACAATACCTACTCAGTGTTGCCCAAATGCTCCACAATGTTGATACTCTTTATATTCTAATTCATTTCCTTCCATTCCAGTATACTGTGATAAGATATGAGTGACAGAACAAGGTGGAGGACCAGATGTTTTCCAGTGGAGATAAAGTGGTCTTTAGATAAATGTGATACAGTCTGTGACTCAGATAACCTTAGGTTGTTTCATGTGTGGCTGTTCACTCACTGCTCCTGTCTCAGCATTTATCAGTGGACTTCTATAGTAGCTTGACCCCTTGACCTGCATGAGCTTATATCATCCTTTTTATTCCAGGCATTGCGCCACGGTGGCTGTGAAAGGCGTTTAATGAACTGTCTTGTAAGGAGAAGGTTGTGCTTACCCATCAGCACTCATCCCTCCTCCCTATTTCTGCATCACTTTCTTATTTACAGCCATATCTCTGCTGTTTTTTGCTGAGCTATGGTGTTTTCCCCAAATTGGAAAGCCCTGGAGGTGTGAATAGTTCATAAATACATTATTTGTTGGTATTTGCATGTTGCAGAGGAGAGTGTGAAGAACACAAAAAGTATCTCAGTGACAAGACAGCAGTGTTACCTGATACTCGCATTTAATCCTGCTGATTTTATAAACTGAATACACTCTTTTGTTGATATTGATAGCTAGATTGTATGGTTATAGCATAATGTCCTAAAAATATTTTGGGTGAACCACATTAATTGTATCTATTGGTCTATAACACTGGCCAATGGTCAATGGTTCTTTGTTAAAAGCTGGTGGGAGTGTGTTAGATCACATTCATTGTTGATTTATTCAAAATTCATCTATTTGCACATGAACAGGAGCCTTTAAACAGAAGAAATAAAAGGATTTTAATGTGATATACACTGTTGAATGATTGTATATTCCTAATGCTCTCTTCCTCAGTTAATGATTTTTGTTAGTTCCCCACAGAGACTGATTTTTTGCAGTCAGCACTCTTGATTTTTACACTACAATGATGTGGTTCAAATTTTTGTGCATTTGCTTTGTGCACAGTACTACAGTTATTCTCAGAAAAACAAATATACAAGACTCTTTTTAATATAAGCAAAGCACATCGAAACACCACTTGTTTATTAACCCCCCAGCTGAAGAAACATAAACAACAAAAAGTCAAACAACAACAACAACAACAACAACAACAACAAAACTGATTAAGTTCATGCAGAAAAGCAAGTTTATAAAAAATGAGTTTTTAATAGCGATTTAAAGGAAGTCATATGAAAAACACAGATATCCATGTAAAAAGTAGAGTGGTTTATTCTACCATGGAGCTGTAGAGGGTTGTGGTTGTAACAGAGAGCTCCAAGGTCAGAGACACTTTAACAACAAATTTATGATATCTATGATATTGCTTTGCTAGTTACTAAAACTCACAAGCTTCATGATGAATCATTAAGTTCATCATTAAGTTCATCATCGAGTTTTACAGGAAGAGAAAAGGGATTTTGAGATATATATATATTTTATGTGTTTCTTTAATCTCCCCTTTATTTAGATCAAAATGCATTCAATTTTGTAAGATATCACAACCAAATGATCTTGGACTGCAACCACTATAATGAACAGAATGAATAAGAATTCAACCAGAGTGGAAAACTCACTTCAAAATTACATTTAAAGGAAACAAGACATACGTGTTTTTGTTCTTAATTCATCTTTTTGGTATCTCTTGAGGCAGTGTAATTTATACAATATAAATTAATTTATACAATATAAATAATTCAATTTAGACAAGGGAGGAGAAAAAAGTGGAATAACATCATAAATATATAATAAATACAGTATATATATTTATATATTTTACACATATAATAGCTTTGTGCTCTGAGACTGGAATCTTTCCTGAACATTTAAGCAAGGATCATGAGAAGGACATACTGTACACTGAACATCACCTGTAATTTATTCAAGAAAGATTTATTGGTATTGGAACTACTCAAAACTTTTCAGTGGGCACATGTAAGGGACTTTCTTCACAATACAGGTCAAAACAAGTCATATGGGGACATGCTCAAAATAATAAAGTGAAGTCATATTATCTTGAAATATGTGTTGTACTTAACTGATGTACCAAGTAGAAAAAAAAAAGCCTCTCTAGAACAAACTCCCAAATTGCAAAAGGTTTTGGATTACTGCATCACAAAACAAACACAATTAATGTAATGCTGAAAGCAGCAGCAAGTTGCCTGGAGTGAGTGTTCCCACATTTACGGAACTGAATTAGATCAAAACTATGTTGTTTGTTCCCTTACAGATTTAAAAGTTGCAGCATAAGGCATGCAGTCTACATTAATCTTTGATGAGCTCAACAAAGAAAATACAGTACTCTGCCTTACCTCATCAGTTATATTTGACCTGTTAAGGTCTGAAGCTAATCCTGCAGATAGAGTTCTGTGGTGTATGATATGACTTTGGTTTGATATTAAGTTATAGAAATACCATGTGTGCTCTTTTAAATACTGGTTCAAATCAAAGCCTTGTTGTTTTCTGTTGGGGTTTATACATTTCCCTGTTGATACAGTTTTATTAAGAGATGCTTGTGCTCTGCTGGCCTGGCTGGCTAGTTGATGATGTTGAGCTCCAATTTCTGCTCTCCACCACATCAACAACAACACTTGTTTACCTTGTTCACTTGGGACAATTCTTCAGGTTACACTCTGGATTCAATTTTGCTTGGCTTTTTAGTTTGTCTTTATAAACAAAACAACTGGGCACCAGTGGTCTCTCTGACCTCTATTTATCTTTATTCCTCCCTCTGAAATGAGCCCTTCTATCCCCGCTAGATTCATTTTCCCTCCAAGGAAATGGCTCACTGACACATTTTACATGTTTACCCTGTAATGAAGGTGGAAAAAACAGGCTGATCAAAGTGTGCTGGGAAGCTTGATAAATAGAATATGCTGTCTAAAACAAACAAAAATATTTGAACCACTAAATATACAATATACAGACAGGTATGGAGCACATGGGAGTTCATTATTTACATACAGCAGTTTAACCAGTTGGGAAAAGGTCAGTTAGAGCTTACATTTGCATAAATTTAATGCAAATCTATGGTACAGTCTCTGTACTGTAATGGAGAGGAAGCTGACAGAGATGTCACAAATCTCAATAGACTGTGACAGTTTATTTAAGGTCTACTGGGTATTTCATATTTTGGTTGCAGTGTCTGAAGCATTTTACGAAAACAATTATTTTCCACTACACTGTGAGTCTGAAGGTTTTGCAAATAAACATGGCGATAGATTTAGTAATGCTCACTGCCCTTGGTGACGAAAAGGGGAGCTTCACCTCACACATATCATCCAGTGTAGGCTAAGGCTGCCGTGCAGACATGGTGGTCGTCTTCTCGGTCAAATCAGGATGTTGGTGAGCGAGGTGGCATGTATGCTGCTGTTGTATTTTATTTTTCAGAGACAGTTCTTGCAGACAACATAGTCTTTACTGAGCTTCTTTGTTTTGTCACTCCAAAATGAGGCCTAACTTTTGATTTAAAAGATGCTAGTCCATCTCTGATTTGAACCACCATTTTGCATGCATTTCTTCTTCATTGTTCATTCGATCATCACCAGTCATTTCAGCGCCTCCATAAGGAGGCGGAGGGTAGTGGTGCTTTAGTAGTGGTAAGCCAAAGTGACTGAATCAATTCCAAGTGGTCCTATGTTTTTAAAAAAAAATGTATGGCTGCTTGGCACCAGTGTATCAATAATGTCTCGCAAGCAGAAATATTGTGATTTATTGCAATACCCATTTTTTGGCCCACTACTAATGCTTTCTATGTTGCAGTGCTGCCTGGTACAGTGTATTCTTCAGATAGTGTTGCTTTAAAACAAATATACAGTTCAAGGTGGGAGAATGTTAAAACAGTATTCAACAACAGGTGTTGCTACATCTATAGAATTGAAATCATGCAACACATTAGTCATATATAAAATAATGTCCAATGTCTTGCTACATTTAAATCTAATATTACAAATATATACAAATGTGTATTTCAGTATATTCGCATTAAATTTAAAAATGGTCAATCTGTTTAAAGCAATAAAAGGCAAGATTGTTATTTTTCTTTTTTGTAATAGCAGCATTGATGATCCGTCCTTACTCTAATTTTTTCCACTCTGTGTAGAATCTTGCCCATCATACTAATAATATATTACAAAATATAACTCCTTCAATAAAATGTATCACATCCTGTGCAATACCAAAAAAAAATATTTGATACAAAATACTTATTTGTAACCAGCATAAAGCTTGCATCTAACCCAAAAAACAGATAAATTGCTCCTTTATGTTGTAGAAACTTTTTCATTTATATTTGGATCCAAATATTGGAAAGTTGGCTATTAAGGCTACCGGTAACTTATCTTAAGAAAAATATAATTTTTATTGCAGTTCTGCTGTATAAAAGAACACCTTCACCTGCCACTTTTTATTACACAAATATTATTCTCTAGAATGAAATTCATGCCTATTACTACGCAGGAGAAAATGAAACTGGTTAAATAAGCTGCGTTTGAAATGAAATAATATAAATTAGCCTATTTGATTGTGTGGGAGACATGATTCTTTATTTTTAAGATTATATTTTACCCACAGGTCAGGCTGTGTGCACAGGAAAATGTGATTAGTTGTGAACTCATTATTTTTAATTAGCTCCATCTTCTTAGTCCATTATCACCAGTTTTTCGATAACGCTGCTGTCTGTCAACAAATGTTTGTGCCTGCTGATAATGTTTATGGCTACTGCCGGCAAACTAGAGGCCTGAATACAAAAGCTTTAATGAACTGGCTTTGGCTGGGTTGTTTTAGGTCATAAATCAGTGACACAGAAGAATGAATCAGGCATATAATTATACAAAGAAGTTGTGAACTGGCCTGCAGGGGAAAAAACTGCCACCACTGCAGCATCATTGGTTCAATCCCCAGCTGCTTCTGGTGTGGCTCCATCAAACCCAACTGGCAGTGCTCATCGGTGTGAAGCACTGCAATATATTTAATGTGAAATTCTTCAAGAATTTATGGTTTGTATGCAGGAACAACAGACACCACAATATACTGTAGATTGTTTGTGGACCACTGACCTCATGATGTTTAAGACATTTTTAAGATTGGGTCAGATTGATGAATAAAGTATGAATCTGACATAGCGTGCAAGTTCTGAATCTTCCCCAGAAATATTAAATCCATTCGTATCCCAAGGCACTGGAGAGAATTTCCCCTTTTCCCTTCATTGATGTCTTTTGAACCATTGCAGTAGAAAATGTCTGTTGCTTAGGGAGAGGAGACAGAGGAGGGCACCAGTTCAGGGGATGTTGAATACAAAAATGATATCCATTGTGTTAACTGCAAATACATCCAGACATTTAATTATATTTCACGTTTATTAATCATCTGTTGTGAATCTCTCAGAGCTCTCATACAAGAGGGATGGTTTTTCATAGCGTAGTACAGTAATACTTGATAAAACATCAGTCACATCACAGATGGAGCAGGATTTTCATCACCACTTTTGAAAAGTTTCAATGGTATTTTGATCAGACATTCAACTTTCTTGTGTGGTTTTTAATTCTATGGGTTGTAATGCTAATTTAGTAAAACCATAGGGAGGATCAGACAAACCTGAGCATTAATTGCACTTTTCACATCTTCCTTTCAATTTTTGTGGTAAACAAGTGCATTATTGTTTATGCAGCGATTCATTAATCACAAATGTCATTTAGTTCAAATCTCACAACATTCTCAACCTTTCCTTGAGATCATTTGCATGTTCAACGCAAGTAATAATTCAATTTGTAATGAGATAATTAATCACAGTTGCCACTACCTAAATTAATGATTGCCACTGCTTAACAAACAGAATGCCGATGCTGTGTAGGGGCAGCATAGAGTGGCTCCAATAGGGGATAAACAATAAGTGCCAGGGCCCATCAAATATTTAATTCAGCTGCAGTGTTTTTTTCGTTTTGTTTTGTTTTTGCTAAGGCAAAGTATGAAAAATGAGCTACCTATTTGTAACAAAAGGTTGAAAATGAAATGGAACAGCCCACCCCTGTAAAAATGGGAAATAAATTCTTATCTAGTATTGCCTGTCTGTTCTCTTTTTCCAGAGATACAGAGATTTATGCAAACTGTGACAACGCATGAATGGCTGCTGGCACTGTTTTGCACCGCGTTTGGTATGTGTATCCATATGCGTGTGTATACCAGTGACAAAAACAGTTGTGTGTACTGGTTTGTACATCATATCACACCCAGGGGTTTCACAACGGCGAAACTTGTAAAACACTGGAACACTGAAGTGGAAGAGACCTGGGGATGTTTGGTGCCAGAATGCAAACCGATCAGTGAAAATGCTGTTAGATATGGTGGAAAATAAACTGGGGCTTACATCACCTGATTAATCAATTTAACTCCAACCCTCAAACATATAAACATGTGTTGTTCTCCATAAAATGTTTAGGTTCACTTCTTCCCTATCAACAAATTAACTGAAGAGAAATTTCCAGCAACTCAGTGTTATTCAAGACTATTTTTATTTTCTTAAAGCTATCTCTAGGGTTCATTTGCTCAATATGCCACTCAATATAAAACTGTAGCGAGAACAGTAATATGACGAAAACATGGAAAACATGAATAACAATAACAAACAGTAATACATCACTGTCAAAGAGAAGTTACCAACTGCATTTCAAAATACTGAATCATAGGATTTTACATTACAAATATGGGTTCTGCTCACTTTTTCACATTGAGGCACGCACTCAGGAGCACACATAAGCTGCTGTTTTACTTAAGTTCTCAAGAATTAAACTGTGAACAAATATTCTTTGCTGTCGTTACTTGAAGTCTATGGATGAACCACAGCACGCATTTTCTTTATAGTTCTTTCTGATGTAAAATAAAAGCTTTAAATTGCTGCCAAATTCATTAAGTAATAATTTACACAACAACGCAGGAGAGAAATCTACATTAATGTAGAGCAGAAACAGAATACAGGAAAAGGAAAAATGTATTTTAATCAATAATGAGTCATTTTCTACTTTACTGAGCAACCTTTTTCTTGATTTAATGCCATTGTGTCTAAAACACTTCTACTGATTCCCACAGAGTTCAGTATGACAACAAATTCATCAAAGTCTTGATAAATAAGGCACATTAATGCAGGAACATCTGCCATTACCCGTACCTTGTAAACATGATTGTCACACTTACGGATCTAAACAGCATAAGTGCCAATGGCTGAGCGAAGAGAGGGAAGCAGGGAGACGTTGAGATGTAGCACATTATTTTTAGTGTGTCTTGGTAAATTTATGAAAAGCATAATCACGCTGCCACTGTGTTAGAAGAACAGTAGAAATTTGGTTGTTCTGTGTTTATGTATCTGGATTTCTGTGGCCAGAATTTTGTAAAGCACAGGCTGAACATTTTAGATATACAACTTCAAACCGTCTTTCAGAGACTTAACTGCATCAAAGACATAAAACCGTAACGTGAATGCAACATGGTGGAGTGATAAATTTGCTCAGGGACGGTTTTTTACAGTTCTGTTCTTTGTAATTTCAAATATAGTTAAACAAATGTGTTAGTATTTTCATTTTTAATTAAAATCCCACCCAGTTCTCATTTTAATGTAAATGCTGTAACTGAAGCATGCTCTTAAAGTATCCAATAAAAATCACATTAGGGTGACCAACCCCTCAAATCATGTAGGTATAAAATACCTGTGCCCAGAGGTAACGGGTCTGAGATGTGTATTTGTATTTGGGACTATCCTTGTAAGGAAAATAACACGGGTCGTAATGTCAGTCACCCAAAAACGATCTATAGTTGCATTTAAGTGATAGACGCCATCTAGCGGCCGTAGTAAGTGGTGCACTTCAGATGACATATACACATGTCCACAATTTCCCTCATTCGGAGGAGGAGGAGTGGATAGAGGATATAAATTAACTTTGGACTTTAAAAAAAAAAAAAGTTATGTTTTTTTTAAAAAACGTAACTGAGACCTTAACCCCATGATTATTATTGTAGCCATGACAACAAAGGTCAACTAACTTAAAAAACGTTGGAACTTTAACCCACATTAAAAGTTTCTCTAACCATAAGAGGGTGATCACTTTAACCCAAACCATGATCTAAACCTAACCAAGTGGTTTTTGTACCTAAACCTAACCTAACCTTAACCATAGTGTGTTGTAAAATTATTTTTTAACTGTGGTGTGTAACGGTTTTGGAAAGCAAATACAAATTATTTTGTCCTGCTGATTACTACTGATTACTGCCAACTGGGGCGCCAGATTAGAAAATGCTCCTACATGTTGTTCTGGAGTGCATGATCAAATGACATATTTGGTCAATTTGGAGGACTTGTTAGTATATGTATATCTAAGGTCACTATTATGTCATCATTCCCTAAAAGACAGTCAATACTTTACTCTATAGTGAGCAGTAAATTGAGATTTTGGTCACTAATTAATCATTATTATTTAGCATCATCACTGACAGGTGCAGTGTTGCTTGACATGTAATTTTTGTAACTATGACACACTGCATTGTGGGACTTTTAGTAAAAAGTAGCATTCATGCGGTGGACACTTAATTTTGTTCCATTGTACATATATTGAAGGGACGATATAGTGCATATACTGTATTTCACACTCAGAGTTCATAACACTGGTTGAGGGTGAATATAGTGCACTATGTAGTAAACAGGGAGTGATTTCAGACACCGTCTAACTCTCACAGACACAAACACCCAGTGAACTTTCAGTGTGACCTGAAGCTGGGAGCAGCGCCAAAGTGTTTTAACACAGCTTTTAATGTCTCTGTTTTGCTTCCATCTGTTGAGAACAATAAGTGCATTTGTTGACAGTGATGTCTGACACTTTCTGTCTCTTAGGGCTTTATACCATCCTGAATCTATAAAGGGCTAAAGGGCCTTATCTATTATGAAAACAAAAGTTGAGGGATATACACTGTTGATGCTGTGCTGCTAGCCAGAAAACTGCAGTTAGTTGAGTCTTGCCTCTGTTACCTGGTGTTGATTGGACTGTTTTTATTTTTAGCATTGGCTGACACATTGGCTGCCCTGTTCCCAATTAAAGTGTGGTTTAAGAAAAAAGAAATAGGATAGCGTAATGAATGAATTGTAAGATGGAAGGACACATAATGGAGTAACAAATTATGACCATTTAAATTACTTTCTAATTTTTTTTTTTCAATAAATTTTGAACAGAGAATTTTATAAATTACAACAATACTGCATGCCAGCAGTAGAAAGCAAGTGCTTAATAATGGCCATCATAGAACCAATGCAGTAAGATAGCAATCTTTCACTGCAAGATGTAATCCAGCCAGGATGACAGCATGACGGCATGGAAATGTTATGCCATGCACTGAATTTATTATTAATCAAGAATTACATTAATCAGATTGTAGTCGGTGAACTGCCTTCATTCTTTCAATGATACATTATGGCAATGTTCAAAGGCATATTTTAAAGAGCACCAATGCGCAAAACATGAGTGGGGGGAGGTTGGGTATGTGCTGTGAGTGATTCACTGTATTGTTGCAAGAGCACAGTTTAGTGAAAATACGATGAAAGCCTGCATTTGTTCAGCATGCCGAGCTCCCTTCAGATTTAAAGTGCTATACTACATGAAAGACATGCGGCAAGTCAAATGGTTTGATTAATCAGTATGCCAGGAAGAGCACTGTTTGACTTATCACCGGGTAAGAATGGAAATCTACACTGTGGGGATTCACGGACTGGAGGCTTCTCCTTGGAAAACATCCAGTGTTATAGTCAGCTGGTTTTTAATTGAATGGTGAAGACTACACTGAGTGCCTGAATGTTCTGGCGAGTATCAGCTACTTGGCTCTCCAGGGCTCCTGTGAGAGCAAACACACTAACTAGATTTACCTCTAATTGAACATGAAAAACTGGTGTAATACAGTTCTGTAAATTACAAGCTACAGAAACATTAAGAATGCATAAGAATGCTTCAAGATGGCGCTGCGAATGGCTGCCTTGTTGTGGTGGTGCGCATTGTTTTCTCTTGTTTTGTTTTTAAACTCAGTGTTTTGCTACAGTACCAGGAGCTCTTTCACCAGAGAAGAGCTCATGAACATCAGGGAAACAACTGCGGATTTATTTCCCAACTTTCTCACTCCATCTGTGGAATTACAAAGGTGCGCTCACCTTTGTTCACGCAGCGAAACGCCAGAGGAGAGAGAAATGTGCCGATGTACTCATGCGTCTCCGCAGATGCAGACTACGCACTCCGCTACCAGGAATATTTCTCTGTAACATGTGATCACTGTGACAACAAACTAGATGAACTACAGCTACTGGTGGGGAAGAACAGAGACTTTTCTTCATCTCTCATTTTGTGCTTCACAGAAACTTGACTGTGTGGATCAATACCGTACTCTGTGCTGCAGAGCGGATCATGACAGAACTCGCCCGGAAAAAAACGAAATGGACAAATGGTATTTGTTTTTATACCAACAGTGGCTGGTGTAAAGACATGACAGTGATTCTGCAGCACTGCTCTCCTGTTCTGGAAACTTTTTTCATCAACTTTAAACCCTTCTACTCCCCCCGTGAGTTTGCGTCATTCGTTCTGGTCGGTGTTTACATTCCACCTCAGGCCCATGTGCTGGTGGCACAGCGCATGCTGACCAGCCAGATACTGTGTGTGGAATGGACAAACCTGGACTCTTTCGTTATTGTCCTTGGCGACTTTAACAAAGGGAATCTAAGCCATGAACTCCCTAAAAACGGTCAGCTGATTGACCAGAGAGAAGAACACTCTAGATCACTGTTAAACTACAATCAACAGTGCCTATCACGCCATCTTACCACGTCATAGTCCACCTGATTCCTGCATACAGGCACAAATTGAAACTCTCTAAACCTGTTGTGAGGACATCTAAGAAGTGGACCAGTGAAGCTATGGAGGATCTCCATGTGTGCTTGGACTGTATTGACTGGGATGTTTTCAGGACTGCTATCAACAGTCTGGATGAGTACAGAGGCTGTGACGGCATATATCAGCTTCTGTGAGGACAGCTGTATATGATCACGCACCAGGGTTAGTTACAATAATGACAAACCCTGGTTTACAGCTGAACTCCAGCTAAGGTTGGAAAAGGAGGAGGCGTTTAGGAATGGGGACCGGTTTAAAGAGTCTAAATACAGGTTTAGCAAGGCAGTGAGAGATGCTAAACGACTGTACTCTGAGAAACTTCAACAGCAGTTCTCAGAAAACAACTCAGCCTCTGTCCGGAAGGGCCTCAGACAGATCCCCAACTACAAACCTATAGCCCCCCACTCCACTAACGACTTGTGCCTGGCCAAAGACCTGAATGAGTTCTACTGGTGATTTGAAAGACAATGGGACAGTCCTGACACCATCCCCTGTGACTCCATTCTCCAGCTCCAGACCACTTGCTCCTCCTCAGGCCTGTGCTAATCAGCTGGGCCTCATCAGGACCTCCAGGGCCCTGATGTGATGCCATTTGTGACGGTTAGACCACAGTTACCGGAGCAACCCTCCGACCATCCGAGAGCAGACAGAGAGCAGGAGAGCTTCTGCTGAAAACATGCACTGAGACCAGGGGAGAGATGAGAGCGGCTGCTCGCTAACAGCTACGTGTGTTTACAGCAGAGAGCAGGAGGGAGGACAGAAGTCTCACTCTGCTACTCTGTGCTGTGACTCCGCTGCTGCTGCAGATGGTCACAGAGCAGACACTTTCAGTTTATAACTATAGCATCTGAGTTAGATTTGATAACAAGCTTAGTATTTTACAAATTAGAGTTTTTTATTTGATGACTGCGGGCACTGATTCGCAAAAATGAACTAAATGGGTTTTATTTCTATAAAAAAAAAGCAAATCGACGGGGGGGATGGTGGGCAAGTAATGTAATTGGTATAAGCCCGAATGTTTTGCTCAGCACCAAACACAGCTCTTCTTGGATTTTATGTCTCAATTGTTGTTTTAGCTCATAATATATTAAGATGAAATATCACCTCATACAGCAGTTCCGTGTAACTGTCAGTAAGACTAACACAAAAGTTAGCTCATGGAAAACTTTTTTTTTTTTTTTCCCCAGTTTTTATAAATTAAATATACTGCTGACATATTTGCAGAGAGTATTTACTGAAACATTTCCAGAGCCTGACTAAAGCTTTTGATTTTTCTTCCCCAGCAAACAGTAGAAATGTATAATATTTCTGTACAGTTCTAATGAGCATCATTACTCCTGCACTGATGCAGTGCCAAATGAGCTCATTGAATTTTTAAAAAGGCATAGTTATTTAAAGCAAGTGATTTGAACATTAAATCTGCATCAAAAATCTGCTTGAGACTCACGCCACAGCAATTAAGCATATTTCCCAAGCCCATTAGCAATTAAATGGATAGTGCTGGGGTGAGGGGGTGCGGATTAAAGCATTTCTATAAACTTGGTGGTGGGGGGGGCATAATGTATTGGTGTTCTCTGTATGAAGTGTTTGGGTCACAAAGAGCTCACATCAGAGGACCGGAAGCTCTGCTGCTTTAGTGTCAGCCTGAACAGATGGCAACTGTACATAGCTTCACTTAGATGTAGCATTTTTGAACAACCTACTAAGATCTTCACCCCTGAATTTGGCTGTGAGTATAGTGAGCCATTCTGAGTTCAGCGGCTCAGTGTTGTTTTCATACGTCCAACCCCTGCCAAGATATTTTCTCCTTGCTTACATATGGCACATTCTCTGTTCAAAACACATCACGTCTTTATTTTTCCTCCCAATTTCTGTTTCTTTTGATTCTCTAGAGGGAGAGAGTAGGGCTTTGCTGAGGAATTTAATTTCTTGAGTCAATGCTAAGAAGTGACTGTGTTCTATTAGAGGAAGCACACTGTTCAGGACTATCGCTGTAGTCCAGTGAGCAATAAAATCTCGCCAACACAAACATGATAAGCTCTGCCTGTCCCGGTTCTTGACAGAATGCTGAAATTGTGTGATTGTTGCAGCAGTGAAAATCCCTCAGGTGAAAAATACAACACAGGGTAGCTTCACTGCAGCTCCCACTTATTTGGCAGATATAGGCCTAGACACGTCATGGCGGCACCACAATACATGACAGCAGCAAAATTAAAAAAACAGAAAAAGATAGAAACCAGGGGCAAAACATTCACTAGGATATGTTAGTTAAGTATTGCATGATAACATTTAAAAAAAAATAAATAAAAAAAAACACATTGTAAACCCCATTTTCGATTATTTAGCATAGTCTTTATTGTTTTCCGTTATGTACTCAACATATTATATTCTTCATTTTTTGCAACTAAATTGACTTTTTAACTTCTAACAAGCTATTCTCACGTCAGCTTTTATTTTTCGTGGTTTTTGAACAAATATTGTAACACACAGCAATAATAGGAGCAGAGCTAGCAGGTACAGCCATGTATGTCAGCAGGGTTTCTTGATGATATGTTATCTGTGTGTGAGAAAGCCCCTCTGGGAGGAGAGTTTGAATAATGCTGACGGGTGCCGTATGACAAAGATGCAGGAGACATTTTTATACACGTGATATCACCATATGTTTTATTCCAAAGAAGAAACTGTAGCTGCAAAGTTTACAAATCTACCACTCTGACACAGAAACAGAGGAGTGAGTTGAAGGTGCAAATGGCTAAGGGGTTAATTTTCACTGTGTTGCAGTGTGCTGGAAGATTGAAATATTCTAAAATGAGACATCATTCTAACACCTTCCAAACACCTTTGCACAACACATTAATTTCAGTCTGCTATATCCCGCCTTGTGACGTCAAGGCATTGCAAGGAAAAAACGGTTTCACACTTTTATTACTAGCACGAGGAGAAGAAACACAAATGTAAAGGGAGAAAAGTTCTGCCTACAAGAAGTGTGCAAACTTGGGGGTCAGGTGTTCCTTGGCCTGCTGTTACTGCCAGGTGTTAAATCAACAAGTCAGCTGACTGCCACCAGTCCGCAGGGTGCAGGCTGAACACATGCCACATACCCTGTCAAGGTCTGTGTCTCTAAAAGCATCCCAGAGGAACACGTGCTTGAAGCATGTCAGCCTCCAACATCGATGTCATTCAGTGCTCACAGTTCATGAAGCAGTGTAATTTGCACAAGCAATTGCAGCTCAAAACAAAACAACCGACGCAGAAATGTTGTGTGTACACGGCACGGTGTGATGGCCTGCGACAACTGAAAACCATCAGTCCAGGAGGCTGACATGCAACATGCACACGGTCCATTACCGCATGCACGGATTTCCCTTTTTCCCTTTTCTGCCTTTTCTCTTCTTGGAAAGGGAATTGATCTAACGAGGCTGTTTTTGATTGGCATGTTTGCCGCATCACTAGTCATTACCTATAAAGCCAAGTCGGCACTGAGGCACAGTTGATTCACAGGATGTTTTTATTCAGGCCCCAAAATGCCTGATGTTATTGTTAAAAGATGCAGATTGTTATAGCTCAGAAATATTACAATAAAATGACTCAAGGGGACATCTTTTACATCCATTCATTACATATACTGCAATCGCTGCCTGAAATGAGAAGCAAAATGCTGCAAAGGCTTTACCCGGTGGATCCTGGCAAAAAGAAAAGTCGGTGTGCAGTTACATGAGTTGTTAGGAGCTGTAGGTCATGGGTACAGATTGAACAGCTGTGCTCCGAACACAGGCTGCAGCGACAAGCAGGGAGCACAGTAGTAGCAGGATCAGTGCAGTGCTACAGCTGACCACATCAAAGGCATCCGCTGTGTGAAGTGAGGGAAAGAGGAAGGGAGGATTTCACTTCCACAGCGGTCTGTTGGCAGTTGGTGGAGCAGTTATTGATAAAGTAAGACTGTTGGTAGGTAAAGTTTACTTTGAGGTAGCATTGCAGGATGTAGGGTGGCACACTAATGATGGTTCAGAAAAAGCAGATATAGAAAGTGATATATGTTTGAAGCTGTAACAAATTCATGTGTTTCTAACACACTGCAGGTTTCAAATTTGTTTTTTTTTTTCAGTGTCATTTTCAGCGTATCCCTCAATCCACAGATTCTTCTATCTGAGTAGGTTTCTCAAAGGTGACAGTATTTGTCCAAATCCCCAGAGCTACGCTGAGGTGCCATGACAAATAGTATTTGGAGAGGATGAGCAATATTTCATTCACATGTCAGTCACCAGATGAAAAGGCACAGTCAAAGAAAAGTATTTTGACCTTCTATCCTTTATCCTTGAAAAAAAGTTAAATATGGTTTTTGCAATTCCATTTTTATATTTATTACAGCACAGGAGGATATTGGCTATGTCATACTGTGAATTTTAGAAATAAAGAAAAATAATACTCCGAAGCAGATTTTTTTTTCTTTCATTTGTCAACATTTAGTTCTTTCATCTGTGTATTAATTTCAGTGTTTTGTGTTTTTTGTAAAGAATGATGCATGCTTTCTTGGATTAAGACCTTTTTAAAAGAAAGGAATAGCCTAAGGACATGTAGTCACTCTCACACTGGGCTGGTTCATGCACATTAGAAGATATTAATCCACTGACTCAGATGCAGCCAAACTCTATTCTGCTTTAAAGCAACTCTGCCTTCTACATCTACTGCCTAAATTTATCAACCCTGGTGAAGCGGGACAAAGGATGCATCAGCATAAAAAGTGTGTCCATATTTGAAGTTAAATTATGAAACACATTATTGAATGTCATAAAATCTGGTCGGTTAACTTCCAAACTGTGAATTTCAGAAGCCATGGGAAGATCACAGAAGCTATGACAGCCATTAATCTGAAATAACTTGAGCAAGCAAAAGTTGAGGTTACGTATCAACTAAGAATTTCTTGCTGGCGGTAGCTTCTGAAAGAACAGAGCGAGTTTCAAACCTTTTATAACATCTGAGGACAAACAACAGTGAAAAATCTCACCATCTTTAGCTGTTTCTACATCTCTCAAATGTATTTCTAAATAGATTCATTAAAAGAACATTGGCTTAATTTAATGTATAGTGTCAAGGTTGTTTTATTTGATCATCTATTTAAGGCAGCTTCCATCAGGTAACAAGTTTAACTTCCTTATTAAGTTATAGCTCACCATTTGACCTTATTGAAATCAAATTTTGTTCACCGTGCTAACACAAAAAAATTCTATTATATTTGTAGTTCTCTGCCGTTTCCTGTTAAGCAATAACGACCAGGGTTTTCCCTGCCTATCTAAAGGCCTTTGTATTACTGGCCGCTGCCTTTGTTAAAAAATCCGGCATATGATGTTAACTGAATGAAAAAGGCGGAACTCAACTGCGAGGGCAGTGCAGCACTCAGACAGTCAACAGCGTGCACAGGCTAGAGATATCTTGTAGTTCATCTTCAAAAAAGGCAGCGGTTACAAGCATGATTTGATTTAATGACTAAATAATTACCTTTGCGAGACCAACATGAAGAATATTGTGAACTTTCTACACCGTCACTCAGAGACTCAGGACGTTAGCGTAGCGGAGCAGCGAACTCCAGTATCAACAAATGAGACCTGCTGACCAACACACACTGCAGTGTCGTGGAATTGCTGCGAAAAAACACTGGACACAAACACAGAAATAAAAGCACAGACACTGGTTGATCTGAAGATTAATGAAATTATTATTGATCAATAAGGAGACAGAACTCACACAAAGTGAATCATCCCTCTGTCTTGCTATACAAAGCCAAACTGACCTTTTTATAGTCTTTTTAGAGACAAAGAAATGATCATTGATTGGTCAAATCACACAAACTTATGGATTACAACCAAGAGAGCAGCCACGAGATACATTTACATGCACATGTATGTTAACTAGGAGCCACATCATCTAAAGACACAAATCAAGGAAGAGCCTCGAAGCATATGTGGCCTTCGACCCCTCAACATGTTCTGTTTACTGCAAGACACAGAATGGTACCTTATTTGGGCCTAAGCCAGGATGGAAAGTGAGGAGTGTGGGCCTCCTAAGACAAATTCCTTCTGTGAGGAACATGCACACATTAACAAAGGAGAGAAGTAATGATCATCCATCTCTCCTCATTAAACTGATAAGACAATCCTTTGGTCTTTCTTTACCTTTACAGCAACATTTAAACAGCTTAAACCAACTCCGAGGTGAAGAAAATAATTCGGTGCTCAGTCAGTTTCACCTCAAAAACTCTGTGCCCGATAAGTGTCTTGTACAATGACAGTGCAGCAGAGAGACTGCTCTCCACTGCTGGAAACAGGATGTTAATAATAACACAGAGCACTCTGCCTCCCCCTCAGTTTGTTATTCTCATACAGGCAGGAGACTGTGAGATGCTTTCAAATTAATTAATTCATTAATGCGGTTAACTTTTTAGAATAAAAAGGTTACGGACCATTTATGTTATCTGCCAGTTCTGTTTCATATTGTACTTCAGTGGACTGAGGACATCAGTCAGTGGTTTGGCAAACGGTATACTGGAGCAAGTGACTGAAAATAGTGACCCCCCCCCCTTTCTATTCATTCAATTGAGAATTGATTTTGAATCGAATTGGCACCCAAGTATCATGATAGTATCAAATTGGGAGATAAACATATTGTCCCAGGCCTATAAAATAGACACCGTCATTTGTCACAACCTTTATTTTTCATCTTTTTGTTCCATCTCAGTAAAAAATTAAATCCTTATGGACACTTTCATCCGTAAAATCAGGATATTTTCACTTAAGCACACAAGCTGTTTGCACCACACCACACACGTTCTTCACTCTTTGCCACCTTTGTCTCAAAAAAAAATCCAGGGAAAATCCTGATGACTTTGTGGACTTTGACAGGAACACTGGGTATCATTGCTTCTCCTGAGGCAGATCATCTTGTGCTTTTATGTTTTACAACACCAAATAAACCTCACATTATGTTAAAGACAAGTGTGAATGCGTGAAAAGATTAGTGTTGCTTGACTGGTGTGGAAAATAGTTCTCAGAAAGTATTGTAGCTAAGCCTGTGATCATCAGGACTATTTAAAGCAATGCCCTGCCAACTGTAGAGGGTGAATAACCATCGGGGAGTGGTTGAGAGATTTCAGCAGATGTTAGGTGCCATATTATAATCATGTATTTGTACATGAAACTGCAAGGAAGATTGCAGTATATATAATTAATTCACACAAAGTATATTATTTATACATTTCACTGTGTGTAACCACATCTCTCATTCTCTCTATTTCACTTTCCTCCTCTCTAATTCACTCATAGATCCCTCAGGTGAGCTACGCCTCCACAGCTCCAGAGCTGAGTGATAACACCCGGTACGACTTCTTCTCCCGGGTGGTGCCCCCTGACACCTACCAGGCCCAGGCCATGGTAGACATTGTCAAAGCCATGCGCTGGAACTATGTCTCCACTGTAGCCTCAGAGGGAAACTACGGAGAGAGTGGAGTTGATGCATTTATTCAAAAGTCTCGAGAGGACGGTGAGTCTTTCTTCTAACATTTCAACAAGCATATTAGAGTTTATTTAGATGATGTAAAAGTGGTTCATTTTGTCTTTCCGTGTGAGCGGACACGCAATTCAAAAAGCTGACGGTAAAAAACAGTAACTACAGATTCAATGATTTACTATTTCAAATTCGATTTAGCCTGAGAGTTGTTAGGAGGCAGCTTGTTTGCTGTTCCTTTGCTATATGTATGAACATGCTTATTTGTCGCAACATAGACAGTGGTCTATGCGTTCTATCTATGTCTGTCACCACTAAAATGATGCTATGTAACTGAATATATAAATATTATGACTTGAACAGGCTAAGGGCTGAAATCAGACTTCACTTGTGAAGGATCGAGTCAAACTTTGACATGCAAATTTGTCCTGTCAATCAGTGGAAAACTGCCTTGACAGTGCTGACTTTTGTTGGGACGATGACACTGTAGAGTCTAAATTTGAGGAAGCTATTGTGTTATCTAATTAGGTGTCATGTAGTACTTCTGTGGTAAAATAAAATTCCAGGTCAAAAGCAGTGTGTGCAGTGTGAAATGCTAGTCACGAGCTAGCTAGTTTCTGGTGCTGCTGCAGTATAAAGACACTGGAACTTCCTGGTACAAACAAGACTTCAAATTATTCTTTTCCTCATGACTGTTTGTCACTTTACCCAAGAGATGTAAATGTTTACAGCATTTTAATCAATCAATCATACTCATCAATCATACTCAACAGTCTCTGTAAAACAGAGACTGTTGAGTATGATCGATGCTGAAATCTAAATTATTTTCCTGAAGTCTGACTTTGCAGTAAGCTCTCAACTCTTATCTTTAGGGGATACGTGAATCTGCTACACAAGTGCATACAGAAGACGCAGCGAGGGAATAGAATTTGATTTTCAAATACTGAGCAGCAGTGAATGTGAGGCTGCAGAGCTAGCCTGCAGCACCATAAGGAGATGGTATTGTACAGCATTGGGAATACAGTTAGTTTGGCGCAGGAAGCTGCCGGCACACACTCCATCTGACCCCTGACCCTTTTTGAAGCAGAATGTAATCACTACTGACATGTCCAGTACTCTCTGTGCCACTGCGTCCCTTTCTCTACAGCCAGCTCTAAGCTGGTGCCCATCATCAGTCGTCCTGGACAGGCACCAGCAGCAGATTACTCCTGCAGAGCCCTCCAGTCTGTCCAGCTCAGCAGCCTATTTGCCTAACAGTCTATATGAAGGGGACTCAAAACCACACAGGACAGTCATAGTATGATCTGAGCTTTTGCAATTAAAAAAAAAGAAGCGTGCTTTCTGTTTTCCCTACTATCCCTAATGATGGTAGTATTTAATACTAATAAGCACTACTTATTAGCACTGTTAAAAGGCAACTTTGACGGAGCTGACAGCTGAGTACCAAAAGTAAAGTAAAAAGTAATATAACACGTTACTTTTGCTGCTGAGTAATAAGTAAAGTAATGTAATTACTTTTACAATGAGTTATATATAATCAGTAATTAATTACAATTTTCAAGTAACTAAGGCCAACACTGGTGGAAAGTAGTGCTTAAATAAATCTCCTGGTTTTTTAAAGAGATGAAATCCATGGTATGTTTGACTAAAATTATTTATTTTCTTGCATTTTTCTGTTGAAATATTTCCTTTATGGGAATAAATTGACTTATATAAAGAAGTAGGCATCGGTGAAAAGTGGAAACAGAATATCAAATGACTGAGTAACAGTTGGTGGCTGTGATATACTAGAAAACCACAAGCTACTGTAAACAATTCAGGTTTCCAAATGTCAAAATGAAATACCTTTATGAGACAGGAGAAGTATTCAAAACTGTGGTTAGGCCTTAAAAGGTGTTTAAGTATGCAATGCATTTTAGTGACAAATGTAAACAAAACCTCATTGTTTCTTCTAACAATGTCACAGTCAGCTCACATTTGCTGATGTTTCTGGATCTGCCGTTTTCTTATACTCAAAATGTCTCACTTTGAGGCTGGTGAAGAATCCCCGTAGGCCCCTTCTGTTCACTTCTCTCCAACACACAGCGCAGCCTTTCATTACGTCAAGCTCTAACTGAGTCATGAATGCTTAAAGCCCTGCAAACATATCCAGTGTTCCACCTGTTCCATCTCAAGTTACGGGGATCTTATAATTTCCGAGAGATTTTACGGCATTTAGTGATGTCATGTCACAGCTCGGCGTGCTTCCTGAGGTCACACTTAAACTTGTAAGCATCAAAGTGTAGTTGCAACACACCTGTTGCATCATGTAGCTTAGGGACATGTAATATTAGCAAGGTGGTTTGAGTGGTCTGCTGTTTGGAGAGTAAATCAGTGTTTTTATTGCAAGGTTATTGGATTCATTTAGAAAGCATCCTCAATAGCAGACATTTTCATAAAATACAGATGTACAGCAATTTTTTACTATTAAAAATCCCATCTTGTATTTTAGACTTAATTTGATAAAGTCCTATCAGTTTCTATTGCCATGTTATAAATTATAATCTAACTACTACCATTTAGACTATTAGTGAGCAAATTGGTGCAGAAAATACAAACTCTTGCAAAACCTGTACATGTTCCACCACTAGCACTGTTATGATGTGTGTTAAAAACCATAACTCTGAACATTATTAGCAGCACTAACAACAGGAGGATAGCGTATACATGTATATTGCAGACATCATATGATACCTAACAAATACGCACAAAAAAACAAGGGAGTCCATTAAAAAACAAACTGCTCACATGTTTTAAATTGTGAATGAGGGGAAAGTACTGCACATGTACATCCACATGCATTTTACATCTTTCTTTAATGCTTTATGACACAAACTCTTTATCAAATGTCTGAAATGCAAATCAACTCAAAGTTCACAAGTTGAATTTTACACTTCCAACTTGTAATTTAAAACATTTTCTTATCTTATTTTCTGCTGATGTAGACTAAAGAAATAATTATGCAGTGATGATAAAAGACAGTAATCTGATATTGGTCACATGTTGAAGTACAGTAGAATGACTCCAGGGCATGTTTGACGTTAGCTTCAGTATATGAATTATACACGTCCCATCCTTTCCTTGTTTGATGAACATTTCCCATGTCACAAAGACTAAAATGACGTCAGGACATGACAAGCGCTACACATAGTTTTCTAGTTTTGAATGTGTCAGTATAGAAGGTCAAACATCTGTCTTTCTGTTGACATTTGATGTGGTTTGTAGAAACTCTGGGGACACAACAGAGGAAGACGTTTTGACCAAGCTCTTGTTTTTTTTTTGTTTTTTTTTTAGCTGCTTCTCAAATTTCACTGTCACTTGGTTTAACTACATGACAGTAAAAGGCAGCATGTCAGGCTAAAACTGTCAACCACACAATAAAAATTTCATATTTTACAGACAAACACTGCACTCTTGTCACTGCCTCTCAACAATGAACAAGAATTGAGACAAAATATCTGTCAAATCAGCCCCTCTACAGCTCCTTTAAGTCAGACAACTGGAGTGTTTTTGGTCTTTTTTTTGCCAAACATGTACATGTATGTACTTGTCTGTTTTCCCCATGCTTAAGTATTGTTTGATTCCCATGTCCTTTCCTCCAATTCAGGCTTTGATTAATTATACACGAGAGACACCGTCGACAAGCAGGCAGCTCTGTCAAAATCAAAGCCACAGGTATTTGGCTGCTTAATGGGATCTGCAGTTGTCTGCTCACATAATAAAACAGCCAGATCAGAAATGGCCAAATGTTCTATCTCATTAACCAGCCAAAGGCCATACTGAGCAGCAGTCTCACCCACCTCATGTCACAGTGGCCCTATTTTCACTGTGGTGCTTTGTGTGGAGGAAAGCTGATTTTAGCTTTGCATGGCAGATTTGGGCCTATTGAAGTAGGCTGAAAATACAATAGATTCTCTGGCTTTACTGAACAAAATCACACATTTTTTTGCTTGAATATATTTATTGTTTTTTATATATATACATAGACAGTAAAAACATACAAAGTAAAAAAGACAGGGAAGACATAACAAAAACAGAGCATTAAAGAGCAAGCAAGAAAAAAAAAGAAAAACTAGGTCAGCATGTTATACATAAACTTCATTTCTTAATCAGTTCATCAGAAAGTACAATGTTGGTGGGGTAACTTAGTGCATAAAGTGTCCCCATATTATTTGGAATGTTTGCAAGTGACCTTTTGCAGCATATGTCAGCTTTTCCATGGAGAGGCAGCATGAAAGGCTTTTTAGCCATTGAGTAACAGTTGGTGCTTCAGTTATTTTCCATTGAAGTGCAATGCATTATTTTGCCTGTAGAGAACAGAGGCTGGTCATTTTTGCCTTAGATTTTGACAATTTCATATCATCAGGAAATCTCACTGTGTAAATATTATGTGAAAGCACCAATAGTCATCCCTACAATAATGTCACAATATCGATAGAGGTATTTGGTCAAAGTTATTGTGATATTTAATTTTGTCCATATCGCCCAGCCCTAATGCCAGCTATCCCCTCCACCAGTTCATTATGATAGTTTAAACACTCAGTCTTTAGAGATTTGATGGCTTTTAGTATCACTTCCTGGGTTTTCTCAAAAACTGTGCAACATGTCTTGGTGGCTGTGTTGCTCAGGAGAAACGGTTTAAGATTTCATGCCAGCTACGTTACCACTATCCAGATACTGTTGCTAGGTTGCGCTGATCTTGTAACCAGTGGTGTGTCTAATTTCCTTCTTCTCAAAATCACACATTTATTTCTTTTGTGTTCAGCACTGCTGTAAAAACACTATGTGACAACAACTATGGTGCTTTCAGAGAGCGAGCTGTTGCCAAGCAGCTACCTCTGATCCTTCCAGCCTGGAGGTTACGCCACAAACTGCTGTTATTCACTTCGTATAATCTCATTATGCTGCTACATAGAGGGAAAATTAACAATATCACACGATTAATAAAGTAAGTTTTGCTAACTAGGTTGGTATCATAAACATTGTTTATTGTCCAAAACTGGATTATCTGACTTTGATGCTGATGTTGCTCCACTACCGTTCCTCTTCATAAGGAAACTCAGGCGCATGTAAAATCAGCTCCTGTATTGTGTTTTTCGTAGTAACGTTGGCTAAGAAAATAATTTATATACCTCAGTGTTTGTCTTTGATTTGTGTAGTTATCTACAAAGTTGTCATTTGATTGGCGAAACATCTGTGTTGACAGACACTGAAAGTAGTTTGTAATGTCACTTCACTTGCACGATAGCTGCAGTATCATTAGTTTCATCAGTTTGTTTTTCTTTATGGCGACTTCCACAAAAAGCAAAGAGAAAACAGATTTTAGTTTAACTTAAATGACTATCTTTGAGATGAGTACTATATTTGTTCTTGAGAAAGACCTTTTAGCCATGATGCTAGGACTAAAAAGAAAGAAATAGCTGTGTTGACCCTCAGATGTCCATCAACACACTGCAGCCGGTGTTTCTGTGATGAGATTCAGTTATATTTCCAGCATAGTCCACAGCTCATAAATGGATATAATAACATTTTTAATTTGGCCTTTTCTTCTCAGCGCTTCACAATTTAATGTTTTTGTTTAAGAGTAGCTGGAGGGCAAATGTTAAAAAAAATTCTCCCATAATGTGACGAAAAAGACAGAAAAATCAAACTACCAAAAGTATTCCGGCCATTCAAATATCCATTTAATTATACTATATGTCCCTTTGCTTCCTGGCAAAAGGAAATTAAACAAAATAAAGGCATGATGTTTGACATTAAACAGAGAGCAGACTCTTAGCCTGGTTGTTTTTAATGTTCAATTTTAGAGAAAGAAACTTTTTCACCAAGTATGTTAGTATGTGTGCATGAGGAAGTGATTTTTTGGGGGAGCAGAAGTGTAGGTGTTAAGGTGTTGTGTTAGATGTTAGATGACACAAACTCCTGCTGGCAGGAGAATCTGATGTACTTGATCAAAGCTCACTGTGCTTTCAAGTGAAAGCAATATTAAACTGGAAACTCACACAGCATTTGATCAGACTATCACAAATGACAACAGGGCAGACAGATAGAGGACCCAAATGCAGACTCGGCAGACAGGTTGAATGAGGAAGTTTTAATGCTCAAAATACAAACGACAGGTTTATAGTTAGTCAGTGGGGAATGAGTCTGAGATCAGGTAAACAAAGTCCAAAGGGGGAAAAGGCAGGCAGGCAGGCAGGTCAAAAACAGGCTCAGGGACTAAACCACAGGGTCAGGCAGGAACAGGAAACAAAAGGAACAGGAACAGACGGGAACAGGATCAGGAACAGGCAAAATCAGGATGAAGGTCAGGGTCAGGTTGGCAAGAATGAAAAAAAAAACTGAAAAACTGGCGGAGAATGGGTAATTGAGATTGGTATAAGTACTGAGGAGCTGATGAGGAAATGGGCAGCAGGTGCAGAAAAATTACTGCGTAGGAACAGGTGAGCAGGTGGGTGTAGTAAACAGGAAGGAACATCTGGGGGCATCTGGTGGACAGGTGGAGAAATGGCAAAGACCAGAGCAAAAAATGATGAAGGACTGAAGGCAGGGACAGAGACAGAAAGGGAAACACACACACACACAGGGCCTTAGCAGGAATCGTGACAGACTTGCTGGACATGAGTATCGGTACTGTGGAGTGGAAACAGTTTGACACCGGGGCAGTCGATATCTCAGAGGAGGGTTGCAAATAACCTTTACTGTTTGACAATAGGTCTTCACAGCCTACTACTGTACTGTAAGTAGAGGAATGTTGAATCGTTGAGTCACTCTCACTTGTTCAGTCGCTTCATTCCTGACAACTGGTTACATAACGATGTGTGAGTCTCTTAAATACCACTGTAACCGCTTTTTCACAAATCTGTGCTTCAGCAGTGACAGATCAGAGGATGACAATGCACTTATATGAATCAACATATGTTGTTCTGAGATTAAATCATGATTCCATTTTATTTGCAAGCTTTTCACTGGATTTCTTTTTTGAATGTTGCCAATAACTTTCTTGAATCCCACTGACCTCAACATTTATCTTGAATAAGAAAGATTTTTTTTTTAATAAAACAGCATGACTCCTGTCGATATTTTGTCTGCAGGAAGTGAAGTGTTTGAAATTTAAGCTCATGTAAGATGTGCATTCTGCAAAGATGAGAAAATAACTTAATTTGTACTGTGTGTGTTGCCATATTCAGCTGCCAACTAACAGCAAAACAAAATGCTGACAAGCTACTGCTCTTTTTCTCTTGTTTTATAGGAAGATTTGTCTCATTATTTGTGTTTTCTGTGAAGGTGATAGTGGTATCATTTTATGGTATTATAGTATCGTACCTGATGGTATCACAGTGAGTACTTACATCATAGGTGATGTCAACCATAAAATGATAAATTGTAAAATAAGGTGTTGGCTTGAACTGCAATTCAATGGATTGAGTAGGTATAAGAACTAAGAGTGTATAGTGTCATGGTTCTGTCATAGTCTGGCTCTGTGTCCCTCCACCAGTCCACCAGATGCCCTCAGACTTTTTCCATGATTGTTGAACTGGACTGAGTGGAGGGACAAATAAGATATGTTGCAGATAATATTAAAGGACCACTTGAGATCCTGCACTGATCCTTTGTCCAGACTTTTTACTGCCTAGTTCATAATACATGTGCTCGACTGGAGGAGCATACGGAACTCAAGTGAAATCTGAAATACTTTTGCCTTCACCTGGTTCAGAATGAGTTTGTTTGTTTTACAACCAGTGAATGTGTTTTGGGCTAGTTTCTCTGAACTTCCAGGTTTAACGCTTTTCATGCAATTCACACTCTAAGTGGTGAATCACAGGGTGTTTTTTGTTTGCATTTGGGCTGCTGACATTTAAGGCTTTCTTCAGCCTACTTGTGTTTTTGGTTGTCTGTTTGCACTGTTTCCCTCCTGTGTTTCTGTGCTCCTCCCCAGCTTGCGTTTCTCTCACACTCTCCCTACACACCTGCCCTGCATTAGTTTCGTTAGCCCTGCCCTGCTCCCTGTGTCTCCCCCAGCCAATCACCTCCCAGCCTGCCTTTGTGCCCTGCCACCTGTTCCACGTTGTTTCATTAGTTCAGTTTGTATTCAAGTCCTGGTTTTCAGTTTTTTCAGTCTTTGTTGGATCTTTGGTTTTGTTTAGTTAGTTCAGTTTGTTCTGCTCTGCGTTCAGTTCTGCTTTTGACCTGCCAGCTTTGATTTTGCCTGCACAAGCCTTTAATAAAGGAGTTTTTTTCTTCAGCCTCCCGTCTCCTGCTTTTGGGTCAGTCTCCTGCTACTCCCTCAGCTCTGTGAGCCTCTAATGCTTATTGTAAACCCAACTATTACATACATAAGCCAAAATATTGGACAAACAATGAGGGGATCACCAAAATTCACTAAACTACATGCAGTCCATCAAAAAGCTGTCAGCATAGTATATTTTACTCAGAAAAACGAATGTCAACTTGCCGGTGTCGCTACATGAAGAGTCAGTGGATCACCAAAGCCAGTAGGCTTCATCCTCTGAAAACCATGAATATCTGTAGAAAATTTCATGGCAATGCAACCAATAGTTGTTGAGATAATTCAGTCTGGTCGAAGTGGTGGACCAACCAATCGACTGAGCCACAAGTCATACTGTCATAGTGGACCAGTGTCAAAATTGGCTAGTTGCCATGGTGATTTGAAAATGTATGTGCACAATTTCAAAATTGTGTGAACACATTTCTGAATTTCATTGCAATATAAAGCATCTAATTGGTTATTTTCTGAACAAAGTATTAAATATGATTCACAGCGTATACACCGGAAGTCATGCAGTTAATGTTTTTGTCATACCGAGGAAGAAAGCTTTTGCTTATTCACCAGTTTCACTGGAAGAGGAAAAAGTGGATCCAGTAAAAGAATTCTCCACAGTCGACATGCAGAAGAGAGAAGCATAAATGTTTAATGTTAGACCATACAAACTTCACAAAACCTGTTTGCATGGGTCTCCCAAGTGTGTCAGTTCCACAATTTAGGCTGAATAGTGTCACCATCAGCACACAGTGGCAGTTTTTCAAATGGTAATATGTCAGACATCATTTCATCTGCAGCTGCTGGATTGTTACTGAAACGTTCAACCGTCTTCAACATGCGGAACTGTTTTCAAAAAAACTGTATTTTCATTTGGGTGTTTCCCATTGTATCAATCAAATCCTTCCTTGGGATTAAAGCTCGAGTGTCATTATGGAAGATGATTATAAGAGACGAGGGATAAAACTGTTTTTCTGTATGATGCCTTGCTGTTGTCACCCTTGAAATGCAAGACTGTCCTTGATGCATACGTCTTTGCTCCCTCAGTAGATTTCTTTCTGTTTGCGCTTCTCTCTGAAAAGCTGCTGTGCCTCCAGTGTCCTTATTAGAGTGTACGGTCCTCTGCAGTAATGGAGGCTGACACTCCATGTCATTTTATTCTCACCTAGTGAAATGTAGAGTGATTTTCTTCCAGTGGATATTGTACACCTTCCCATTATTTCCCTTTATGTAATCAAATTTAGTGGATTTTACGGTGTCAGGGGGTGACACTCGTTGAAATGAAAGTATTAGAAGAATTTCTCTCAGGTAGGCCTATAGAATGAAATTTCAAAATGTATGTATGCCAATCTTCAATTTTGTTTCTTGGTGTGTTTTTCATGATATTGTGATCTAAGATTAGGTGGGTAGATAATTTCAAATTGTAATTAATCAGATTTTGTTTCTTGAATGACAGTTGAAGTAGAGGAGGAGGGCAAAGATAGCACACAGCATCACAGGAATGACAGGGAGATTATGCAAATGTTAGAAATGAGGGATGCGCACTGCGCCCTTTGTCATGAGGGAAATGTCAAGAGGAATGATTTGAATACTCATTAACCTGAAATGCCTAGTGAAAAATATGCTCTGAAGAAGGATTTTCAGCAACAATTTTAAATGTTTTGTATGGACAATACAAACAGGATACAACTTACTATGTAAATGCACCTTATGAGAAAAAAATATTGTAGCAATTACAACAATCAAGAACTGATTTCATGTTTAAGGTCTTATTCTGCCATGATAAAAGTATTTACCACTGCCCAGCTATTCAATAAATTAGGTATTAGCATTATGTAAACATATGTGGGTTAGGAAGGAAGGAAGGAAGGAAAGAAGGAAGGAAGGAACAGGTTAATCTCCCCTTAGCTCAACATGTCAAACACAGGAAATCCCTGTCAGCTGCTCCTCCTGCTTCAGGCTTCATTGAGAACAGATGACTGCTGGGCTTTTGAGGGTTAAAAACGAGATTAGGTGAATTTACTTTCACCGTGCATCCACCAGTATCCTTGGAATTTCATGGTTACATTACTGGTACTACTGTATGGCCATCCGGTGGAGGAAAAAACATCAGGTAGAGGGGTGAGCAATGTGGGAAAATTGCTGTACATAAGTAGGCCACAGAGCAGCTTATATGAGCTGCTACATATCATTAAAGTGGCCAAAAAAGTAATAATTCAGACACTATACATACACTTGGTATATGGTATACACTTACTTCAACAAATATAGAAGAGAAGGGATCATTTACAAAATCCAACCACTAACATTTTGATTGAATATCCTCTATCTTTCCTGTATAACTTTAATTACCTTCAATTACATTCTTAAGCTGCTCTGCCCATTAGAACTTTTCTATTTTCCACTGTTCATTACCTTGTTTGATTAGCGGTTTGCAGCATTTCGCAAATGGTTTCAAGTCTTTAAAACTGTCACAGCTACATGTCCGAGAGTTGCTTTATGGTATTTTCAACCACCTGGAACTTGGTTCCTCAGACAGTTTGAAAACCAATGAAGGGTTTTAGCTGCAGGTGTGCAGAGAGAGAGCGAGCGATTGTCAAGACTCTCACAGAGCCTCTATTTGCATAATGTCAGAGACTTGCCAACAGTGCATGACAGAGTATCCAAAACTTTCCACTCAGAACACAAAACTCAAATCTGTGGATTTAGTTAATCTAGCTTCACGTTTCTCAGTTATCATATCTAATCCTTTGTTTGTATTAAATATCAAGCTGACATTTTCACAACAAACTAAAGTCTAGTCTAGCTAGTCTGTCAGTCATGTCTCTGTAGTTAAACAATTAATATAATCATGTTTTAAATTTGCCATTTGTTCCTGGAAACACTTAACCTTGTCCACTGTGAGGCCAGGATAGTAACAATTCAACAAAAGGGAGAATTAATTTGAGGATTATTCATTCATGTATCTTAGAGCCTATGCAGGAGGCTGTCCTGGGGTTTGCCAGAAGCAATACTAAAGGTGAAGACACTTTATCACAAAATGGATGAACCTTCAGGTAGCTGGATCTTGCTGCAACTTAGGGGGCATTTGTGAAACTCAGTGCAGCCTGATGGCGCAGCACATTTTGGAGAGAAGCAGGGATGAGCAGTATTTCTGTCACACTTGAAACAAGTACTTGAAATACCAGTACAGAAACAACATTTTGATATCACTTTGCATTGGTGTACTTTTGGTGTTCTCGGTTAGAACGCTTTTGCACAAACCACTAGAAATCTAGTTTTCCACTGTTTAATATAATCCGTAGCATAAATTAAAGTGAAGTCTCTACATATTGGCTCTTAAGTCATCCAAAGACATCATCATACTTATAATATATCAGAGTAAAATCATTAAGATTAGTGTCACACTTCTTTGTGTTTTTAGAAAAAGAAAACTTAATTGCAAATATAAAACCCTGTTACTTGCACAAATTTAAAGTCTAATCTTTTAGTACCACTGTATACAATTAATTAATAGGACTTTCTGTGGCTCTTAACAAAAACATGATGAATGATGAATACATTCATATGCAGTAGTAGTAATAATGATCACAACTGACATAGTAAGCATATTCACAAAAAGGACCCCTGACCATTCATATTGCTGCAGCTCTTTGTCTGTGATCACACAGAGCTTGCTTCTGGCAGTATCAGCAGGTTACAATGAAGAATGCTTGCGATGCCAAAAAGCTATTTATCACATCTGAAGCACTGATAAAGAAACTATTGTGATCTGCCAGGAGATGGGGAAAAAAAGATTTAAATTCAGAATGTCAACCATTATTTTACTCATCTGATGTCAGAAATGTACGGTAACATAAGATAGAACCTGACAGTCTAACATAAAATGTAGTTGCAGGGAAGTTTTCAACAGCTCTTTGACAATGTGAGAATGTGCACCTCAAGGTCTGCTGCAGCTAGCTCTTCATCCGTGCCCACACTTGATTAGACAGCACCATTAATGTTTGCTTTCCCTCATGAGAGGAGGCAGTACATACTTTAAACTCTTCAGTTAAGGTTTAACAACATTTTCATCATAAGAACCTTGCTATGTTGATTCTCCTTGGTAAGAGGGAAGTCCCATGGTTGTCAGGTGAGTCATTTTACCACAGTGCAGGAAAGCTCATTTCACAGTGCTTACGGGCCTGTCTTTGATTTATATATCATTTGCACTGAGAAGGAAAATGTCATTCAGTCATTTTGAAATCTAATTTATAGTTGCCCCAGACCCTGTTGTCATGTATTTATTTTAACATTCAGGTTCTGGGAACTGAATAAGACCACATGCTTTCCTGCAAAACTGCTCAATGGTTGACAATGACATGGAGTGAGTATTCTTTCCTGAAGACTACAAAATGCATCAAAATGCCTGTATATGAAGTGTATTGCCTCGGGTCAAATTGCAACATTGGTATAAAAACTTGAGAACTTAACAGCTGCTGAAAAATAGGACAGTGTTGGATTTCTCAAGCTTCTGCCGACGCAGACGAATCATTTTTGCTTACACCACTAAGTTGAAATAATCGTTTTTTTGATGTAACGTCATGGTAGTCAATAAAGTGTGCTCATCCCTGCTTTAGGCAGCAGCAATGTTTCAACGTTTATATGTGGAGACATAGTTGTACTGAGAACAACAATTCACATAAAAATGTGTATTTTACTCATGGTTTGACAGATTCTTTATATTAAAGTGCCAAACAGATAACATCTGGTGCTGAAATTCAGTGTTTTTATACTGAATTGTTACTTATTTTAAAGGTGCAGTGTGTAGAATTTAGTGGCAGTTAGCGGAACATACATGGCAGAAATGGAATATAACATTCATATGTATGTTTTAATTAGTGTATAATCACCTGAAAATAAGATATATCATTGTGTTTGTTACCTTAGAATAAGCCCTTTATATCTACACAGGGAGCGGGTCCCCTTCCACAGAGCCCGCCATGTTGCACTGCCATGTATCTACAGTAGCCCAGAATGGACAAACCAAACACTGGCAAGATGCCACTAAATCCTACACACTGGTCCTTTAAATCTTAAAACAGTGCCTAATTAATACAGATACATGCATTTCTCTAAAAATACAATTTCAGACCATGGTACTTCATTTACTGTACTTCTGTCAAAATGATGTCAATCATTTATGCACAACAATGAACGCAATCAAGGTTCATCATATTAGTCATTCTGGAGGTTGAAAATATCTACTTTTTAAGAGTCAACATTCCCTTAACCATAATCTTAAACCTCCCTCATGATGATTATGTGCTTTCTGTAAAAATACATTGCAGTGAAGGCATTGCATGTTCATGCATGCACATGTGTGGGAACACTGTAGGATGAATAATATGTGCTAAATAACATGCTCTGTCACTGCTGCCCTCCTGCCCTCCATGAGCTTCCCAGCCACAGTGGGGATAAATAGTGAGTGGGTCCATTTCCCTCCGGGGCTTACAGCGTGCTGCTATCAGAGCAGAGTTGCTGACAGATGTAATACACGGACTGGTTACCATTTGGCTTTAGAAAATAGCCATGCCAACAAATACTTTCAGTTGATCCATCAACTTTGAGGCCAGAGTGTAACTACACTTTCACCCTGTTGTAGTCTCATATATACTTTCACAGATTGTTAGAGGAGTCATCAATACAAGCTTGAGTGGATTATTTTTTAGTTTCAGAGACCAAAGATTAGACCGAAGCAGTTCATAACACTCAATTTAAAACTAGTCCAGAGAGTACAACACCTGTTGTAGCACTGCAATTGCTTTATTGCCCCCTTTCTTTATGTCAACTCCAATAAAGGTAAATCGTCAGTCAGTTGCCTCAGCTCTTGCATGCAGCTAGTATGCCATTAAATCACCAATCTGCAGTCAAAAATGTTCTAATTCTGCACATGCAGTGGCATTAGCTTGTATTGCTGAATGAGCTAACAAACAAATGTTCACATAGCAAGTAATGAACTCCCTAATATTGTTAGGTTGGCTAGAAAATGGTGAGCTGTTGCAGTTTGAACATCTAAATCAACATCTAACAACAAGATCGCTCTTTTAAATGCTTAATGGTTTGGTAACATCACATCAGATAGGGTCACTTCTTTAGTATCACTAACACAAATCATTATTTTTTAAATTAGTTTGTTAACATCCCAGGTTGTCTTTAGACCGACTTTAGCCCTGTGTTAAAAAATTCACCCTCCTCGCAGCTCATTTTCACATGTAAGCGCACATTCCTGTTAAGAATACTTTGTAACATGAACACCATTTTTCTACTGCTTACCTTATGATTGTAGCAACGCAACATAAAATGATTGCCGCCATGATAACTTTCTAGAACAGTAAAATCCTTCTTAATAATATTATAGATCTCAGTGCGATGTTTTGGTGTCTGATAATCCTTCAAACTCATGGATGATTTTTTCTTGTATCAACGGTGCCTGAAGGAACACAACTCAACCAACACAGCCCCTTTTATTTGTTTAATGCAGGGTTTTATGGTTGTTTTAGGTCTATAAACCCGCTCAGTTCCCCTCCCAGCTCAGTTTAACATGTAAAACAGCCTGTCTTCAACGTTGTTTAAGAACACTATTTCTTTTGAACAGGAAAACTTTTTCCTAAAATTATTTTTCCCAATTTCATCTGGACTAAAAGCAGATATAGTTTGTAAAAGAAATCGACAGCTGAAATGAGTCATTGATCAGTTATTCATAACATTTTAGAATAATACCCCAAAATTAAGGGGCATTTGAAAGATGATAATGCAATAAGCATACGAATGAAAGAGTTTGTGTAACATGAATAAAACAGTCTGAAACCTAGTAAGCAGTTAGAGGTAGGGATGCACCGATTGCATTTTTCTTGGCCGATTCTGATTGCAGATCTTTTTAAAAGCCTGACCTGCCGATATCCCCACTGATAGATTATCTTTAGTTTGATATAATTAACAGCCTACAAAAAAAAATTTCATTAAAAAAAATGTATCTGTTCTTTAATAAACAACTTAATGGTCTGCATATAAAACACTAAACAGGTTAAACAATCTTATGACATTTTCCTACTTTTTCAAATGAAAATAAAGTGCAGAAGTTTACTGAACATATGACGTTTTTTTCAACTATGTAGAGTTCCCACACGGCAGACAATCTATTTCTGACCGGCTTCTTACAAGTGCACATGTGCAAAAGAACAGAGCGAATTAGGAAACTGACCTTGTAAATACAATACAAAACACACTGTGAAACGCTAGAGAGAGTAAAAACTTCCTGTTCTACATGCTCATTGAAGAACGCTAAATTTTATGTTAAAATTATCTCTGATGAAAAAAGGAAGAGAAATCCACATTTTCATCTGAGATTATGTAAAGAGGCCGACTGACCTGTTCTCTTTGGCAGACAGATGCGCCAGCAGCAGTGTGGTGACCATCTGGGGGAGGTCACAGTGGGGGAGAAACACAACTATGGACATGTACAGCTATATGGAGATTTTGAATATAACTGGTGTAGGGTAACATAACCTGGTTACTCTCAGTAATCGGGTTTCTTGTCTGCATGTTAACGTACTGATATTCCTGCTAGTCAGCACAGCTGCAGCGTGACGCCAGACTGTCTAATACAATCGGCTTCATAGTCACAGAGACCTGCCGGTTCCAGTCTGAGCCCATCAGGCGTAAAATCAGCCGGTTTCAATCGGTGGCTGATCGATCGGTGCACCCCTATTTAAGACCAGATGACAAACATCTGTTATAGTCATATGATTATTGATGAAGCCAATAATGTAAATAATGGTAGAACATGCTTTTATTTGAGGTATTTTCTTAATCAAAATGGTGGCATACTTCTCTTACAGAGAACGTATAGGAAGATACATCACGATAATTAAAGTCTTCTTTAATCTAATTTCACACATCACCATGCAGATGTCTTTCTTATTTACATCAGAGCATGTGCCCATGACAACATTTAAAACCAATTATAAAAGACTACACAGAAAGCTGGAGAATCATTTTGTTTCATCTTCTGCTCCTTTGATATCCAAATATTCAGCTATACTCAAATATCCTCTGCTTTCTGCATCAATTACTGGTAACCTTATATGTTAAACAAAATTTACTGAGAGATGAGACACTTATCAGCCTGAACTACTCAGAAATATATAGATTTCCTTTTATTATTCTGAAAACATACTCAAAACATACTGTAGCGAGACGTTTTGTAGATTTTGTACACTGTATACATTATAATTAATTATTATTTAGACATTTGGAAGGATAATATTTGTTTTAAAAGGAAGAAACAGACATTAAATAGTGTTAAATTTGTGAAATTACAGTATTAATTCTAAAAAATTATTTTAGCTGTACATTTTGAAACTGACTCAGCTGGTCTTTTGCTAAGTGACTAACGATTATTTTGAGTAATTACATTGTTGTTCTAGCCTCTATAGTGGCATCTGTTGTCTGCACCATTGTTCTGTCTATTTGTCCAACACATTGGTCAAGTGTCCATGCATTATATTCTAAGATGTTTCTAATATTTTTCTCTCCTGATTATTTATGAATGAAGTGGACAAATATACCATTATATATAATACAGATATATGATGCAATACACCATAGTATGCAGCCCTAAAATGCACCACAGAATAGATTTGAAACATGAATTCTTGAAAAGTCTGAACATTATGAATACCGTTCAATTCATTGCAATGTTATATTAGAGCTACGACAATAAGTTGATTAATCGCTTCGTTGATTCACAAAAAAATTTATCAGCAAGTATTTTGATAATCGAATAATCATGGAATAAAAGTAAAAATGCTAAATATTTGCTAGTCGCAGCTTCTAAAATGTGTCATTCATGATAGTAAACTGGATATCTTTGGATTTTGGACAATTGGTCAGACAAAATAAGATGTTTGAAGACATAACTTCTGACTCTTTATATAAATTATATTGGACATTTTTCACTATTTTCTGACATTGTATAGAATATTAAGAAAATAATCAGCACATTAATTGATAATGAAAATAATCATTTGTTGCAGCCTTCCACGGATTTACTATTTTTCTGGTCTCTCTATATAAATCCTATCAGTATATATTTATATATTTATTTACACAAGCAGAGCAGAGCTAGACTGAGAGCATGTGTTTGTAGACTCAGCAAGTCCCTGATAAGTTGCCTAGGCTGTGCAGAAAATGAATTCAGACACATCCATGTGTTTCAAATGAATTTTAAATGAAGACACACTATATGCACACACATACGGTGCATATACTATTTACACACAGTTGCTCCTTTATGGCAACACTGTTTAATCAAATGGGGTAGATAAGGGTTATAGATGTGAAAAAATGATACAGATTGGGGCCATTCATCTTCTCCTATTGAACATGAAATAGTAGTTCAAATAAAACGCAATCTGACAAATTTGATGTAAGTACTCAGTAGTTCTTTCATACATGTTTTTGTTCATTTGTGTTGTTTTTGTCATGTAGCAGGCGGGAGCAGGTCAGTTACTGTGTTTTAATTCAACTGAGCCATCCTCATAATGTTGTAGAGATGGATGAAATTTGGTAGTGCAAGGTATCTTTAAGGCTCAGCAGTCTATAATAATTATAATGGGATATTATACTGTAATTGATCCCCAGAGGAGGAATTCATTTCTTTTTATCCCTTCAGCCCTGCACAGTGAGGGGAGAGCAAAGTGTCAGCTACAGAACAGCGCCTCGGGGACTGTGGGGGATTTAGTGTCTTGCTCCAGGACACTTAAGCAGGGTGGTTGCTGGAACAGGGGGCTGAACCTGAGCCTTTTCAGCTCAGGGTCACATTCCCTAATGATTTCAGTCCGCTCTTTCACTCCCTCCCCTCAGTATTTCCCTCCCACTCACTCTCAGCTGTATTTACAATAATAGGGAAAAAACACAATCTGCAATATACACATAGATAATTAGATAATATATACTAGACAAATAATAAATATGTAATGTACCAATATTAAAACACAGCACACTTCACACAGTTTATCTAGGGTAACATTTTGCTACCAGGAATGGTCGGGATTTTGCCTGGACTGTTGTTTTTCTTGCCTAAAATCAATTCTGTCCATCCATCCATTTTCTTTCCCACTCAGGGGCCTGAGCCTGTCCCAGCATGCATTGGATGAAAGGCAAGAAAACATTGGACAGGTTGCCAGTTCATCACAGGCCTCTGATCAACTGATTTGCATGAATAATTCGGGATACAGTTTACTAAATCAGAGAGGGATATTGTTTATCTCCCTTTTTAGTGCTATTCACATCACCTTATTTTGGTTCCCAATATTTTTTAATTACTCTTATCTAATTTTAGTGTACTCGTATAATGTGAGCCACTGTGATCACACCACTGAGGCTGAGCATTGTTGTTCTATATATTGGACTGCTGGTCAGCAGCCACACAGTATACGCAGGACTATCAGTGGATTGATGGAACAACACTGCTGTTTAAAGCAGATGGGAATTCAAAGCTGTGTGCAGCTCAAACAGGCTTTCTACTTATTAACTGATTGTGTCTGTTGCCTAATAAATCATTTGCTGCCACACGACAGAAGTAGAAGCTATGGTGTTTATGTTCTCATTCAGTGTTGAGGGAAGTGACAATTTTTCAAGCCTGTAGCAATTGAAAATTATTGACCATCAATAAGTAGAAGAAACACTGGTCTAGTTTTAGTCCCCCAGCTGTAAATTAAGCTGGCTTGTGTCGGTACTGTATTTCCACTAAGGGCATCCCAATAAACAGTCTATTTATATACCTACACCTGCACCACACCACCCACCTGGGTGTATTTTGTCTGTTTATGCACAACTGTTCACCAAGTACAGGAGCTGTGCTGCAATCAGCATGAGTGCCAAGAAATATTTAATGTTTGCGGCAGCACTGTCTCTCCCACGGGTGTCAAATGAGAAGGAATATTAGTGTTCTGAGCTATTAGGAGAGCAGGGACTGGGGCTGACAATGGAAGACATGAGAGAGGAGGCTCGCAGTCTCCTCAGCAACGGATATTTTTAGAGGTGGTTTTTAGACGTGGCTCAGATGTTAAGAGTATAGGATGAGTGTTGGAATAGAAATACACGGTTCATGAAAGTTTCAGCAGTGGCTGCTTCACTTTGTCAGTTGATTTGACTCGAATTGTATTTATTGTTTACTTTTATGCACAGATAATTTGTTAGGGTTTGCAAATGCTGCAGGTCATCAGGAAAATTGCCAAAATAGCTATTTATTAAGAGAGTACTGAATGTTTTGAGATGATTTAATTTTTCACTTTGCAAAGTCTAAAGCACAACCCAGTTGTTCAGTTTGATTTTTCACAAGCCACTGATTGTTAATCTGCAGAGATAATTTTCAGGCAATTTTAATATATAACTATAATTAATCAACAGATGATCCTGCATTTCTCTGGAGACATGAACAATAAAGGGCCGCTACATATTTGTTATTAATTGCTTTATAATTGTCCGTGTCTGTGTATGCTGTTGTGTTTACAAGGCAACATTAGGTGGAGATGGTGGTCTGGTTCACTCTGAGGGAAGTCTGATGAGAAGTGGTGTGAAGACGAGAGGAGGGGGAGTCTTAAAGTGGTCCTCCCTAATTACACGCAGACCAACGGCCGACTGGAATCTAGCAATGTTTTCTATTGAAAATCTGATTCCTGTAAAGATACTTGTTTCATTATCTAAACTTAATATAAAATATGTTATGAACAAGACCTATAATTAGACCAATTAAAAGCCACTTAAGTTGTATGAAAGCTTCATTTTGAAGCAGCCTGGCAAAGCTGAATTAACGTGAGAAAGACATTTCAGCATGCAAATGTTTGACTGAAAGAAAATAATATTTACAATATTGTAAGAGGGATGTTACATTTTAGTAAACCTTGTTGGGGAAGAGGTATTGGATTAGCTGCAGATCATAAAAACACCAATTCATACTTGGACTGAGTGAGTCTTGTTTAGTGGCTGCTCCCTGTCACAAGGTCTGGAGGAGTCCTTGAGTCAAGGGACCATCTTTTTAACTATCCTATACTTAGAAAGGAATGGATGGACGGATGAATGGATGGATGCTTGGATGAATGGATGGTGTTAGCAATAAAACAAATTGCCGTGTCTACCCTACAGCTAACAGAGTTACAACACTGGCCCCGTTGAGGGCTCTGTTCAGTGTGTCTCAACTCCCAGTGGCTGGATTCTTATCCCCTGGTCTTCCCCAGTATTCTCTCCAGAGGTTAACCAGTGTGGCTGCCTGCTGCCAGCGATGTGAGAAGAGAAGAAAGGGAAGGGATGAGTGCTCTGCTTCCACATGGCAGATGTTGGGGGAATGGGGGACTGAAGTACCAGTGAGGCAAAGACATAGAATCCAATGATTGATAGAGTGTCTGAGAGCAGAGAGCTGCTGCTATGCTGCTGCTAAATTTCCCATGTGCTTGCCTGGGTAGGGTAAATATAATGACATAGAGAGGAAGCCAGATAACCCTCTTCAGTTAAATCAAGGCCTCAGAAAAATGCATATGTGAATTGTGAAATACACATTTGAATAGTAATTTCAGCATTCGATTAGTATTAATTTAATATTCAATTTATATTCGACTTCTGAAATTCGTTCCAACAGCCCTAGTAGATTGTAGAAATGCGCACAAGTACTGTGAACTGTGAAATGCTTTATTTACCTACAGTTTCTTACATACTCTTGTACATTTAGGCGCACTTATTCATTATTCAGTGACACTTGCAGATTCATGTTACTCTGTGTAAGATCGCCACTAAAAGTGAAGTATGTATATGCACAGAGACAGAAATATGCACATATTCTTATAGTCAGATTGAAAAGCCTGTGTGTACACATGGTTCTGTTTTATAAATCTCAAACATTGTGGAACTGGGTGCATGTGCATAAGCCTCATTTCCTCCCTAAATGAACATAGACACACTATTAATCTATCATTAGATTTGATCCAATGATTATGTTTACAGCGCTCATATTGAAACAGACTTTACACAGTGCTTCCCAATAAAGGATCAAATCATGATAATGATAATGATGATAATGCACACAGGGGAAAAAAAGATGCTTTCAATGTAAATTAAGAGTGAGCACACAGAAGTAAATAATCAAAATTAACACACAATCAGTGAAATGGATAACAACCTAAACAATGTTTTATTATTACATACATACATATCACTGTCAGGCCACAGAAAAACACATGTGCCTGGTCTAATGTATGTATGAGGTGTAAGGTTTTTGTGCATATGGATCTGGACCTAGGTCATTAAGTACAGTATAATATCTCTTGTTGAACCTTTGAATTTTCAGACTTTTGAATGTTGAAATCTGTTAATTTTGATATTCATGCTCTGTGTTAATTGTGATATTCAAGTTAGGTTTTACAAGTACAAAAATAAATGAAGGGTTTGCTGTGGCTGTGCTAAAAATGAGTCTTGCCTGAGTGCAGAGGGAAACATCCCCCAACAACAGACATGGGCCAGTACACACAAAGGAAAGAGTCTATTCTCATCCAATGAAGGAACTGCTAATCCATTAACCAGCCAAGTGAATGTATAAGCCAGAACTGTTGTGTTCTAGCTGTGACAAGCATGACCACAGGAAACACACAGCCATTCTGGAAAAACAGCCCCAGTGGAATAGCGAAACCTCAGATTTGAAGAAAAAGAAAACATCATTAAATTGAACCGCAGTGTACAATCAGAGCAATAGTGCAGGCCACTGACAGAAGCCCCTCACTGACTGAACCGAAAGTGACTTTTGTACCCATGAGCAAAGCAGCCTGACATCATTGTTAATTTAATGGCATCCCCTGTTCTTTAGTCATATTTCCAGTTTCCCAACCTATTAGTATCTGAGCTGGGGCCAGGCTTTGTTTTATGGTGTGAACTGAACTAGAGGGTGTTATTGTGCATTGATTGTTCACTCTGCTGGCTTTGTACAGGGTCACGAAAGGGAAATTCATTAGCATGCACATACTCTCTGTGGCATTTTGGCATGGCGACAAAACAGTTATCCTGAAATGCTGCACTGTGAATTAAAAAGCCTTAGCTTTTGGTAACCAGCGGACGTCCCCCTGCTGTCTTTAGACATGTGTTCAATAGCAGATCATCTCTAAGAGGCTGAGGACTCTCTTTAAACCGATCTGTGGGGAATTACTATAGGTGTCCGTTGAAATATGTTACATTTCATTTAGTTATGTCAACCAGTCCCACATAATTAGGTAGAATAAGTGAGAAAAGGGATAGAGAATTGATCATTACTAAATACTGTCGAGCAAATCTCACCAAACTGTATTAATTACTACATCATTCAGTTATATGGAATTAACTTAACACACTAATGTTAAATTTACCTGACACATTTTAACTAGATTTATGAAATGCAATTATGTTTGATTTACTAAACATAGTTATATTAAATTTAGCAAACACAGCTGAGTTGCATCAATGTTGTAGGATTTTTGTTGATTGTATTAAAACATGACTGAACACTACATGCTTCATCAAGGTGAGTGAGTGAAATAACGTAACTGTACTTCACCTGACTTTATGTAACAGTGTCAGGTCAAAAAAGGTTAATGAATTTGCTTCACAAAAGTTACATCAATATATCTGCCATAACACATCAGGAAACCAAGGAAGCGATTGCAGAGAGATTTATCATTTTGCACTATTTGGTCCTGGATGTCACGCATTACCTAAAAGAGACAATATGCAAAGAAATACATAGTTATTAAAAAATATATATATACAAAGAAACCAACAAATAATTACCCTTTTTAATACTCTAGTGCATTGCCTGAATTATTTATTCTTTAAAAAGTGAAGAATTACTTAACCCCAATTTGATCAAATAGCCTTTTTTGTGCATTCAAACATCAGCCAATGCTCACAAGTTATTTTTTCTGTCAAGCCAGCAGTCCAAAATGCACATGTGCTCAGTTTACAGTGATATGATAACAGGAAACTGCAATGAGTAACAAATTACAGCAAATGTTTGGCAGTTTTGGTTGACAGATGTCAAACATCATAAAAAAAAGATCAATATTTTGTGTTTAGAGATCTTTTATCTAGCCAGCAGTCCAAAATGCAGAAATGCACAGTTTACATTTATATAATATAAATACCAGCAAATACTAATAAATTAGAAACTGCACATTTTTAGCAGTGAGGGCTCAGATGATTCAAATGGTGACAAGTGATTAATATTCTGTCCAGTGTGTCCATTCAGAAATCAATATTCATTTGCGTTCGGGAGCCTGTGTGCAGCAGCTGTTCCGAAACGTGAGTTAACCTCTGTGGTGTTGCTTGGGAAACTCTTGATGCAGACACCTCCCCTGTCTTCCAATATCTTTTTTGTCAAGCCAGCTGTCCCAAATGCTCAGTTTACAGTGATATGAAAACAGGCAGCAGCAAGCACGAACAAATTACAAACAGCAAACATTTGGCAGTTTTGGTTGAGGGATGACAAATATGATAAAAACTCATCAATATTCTGTCTTTAGACATCTTCTTTCATCTAGAAAACAGTCCAAAATCCGCAGATGTTCAGCTTGCTGTGACATAACATCATCAAACCCTTAAAAACTGAGAAACTGGAAACAAGTGTCACAACTATTGAAATTGCTTTTTTGGTCCAACGAAGAATTGGACCAAAAAAAGATACTCAGTTCACAATTGTTCACTGAACCTAACCCAAGGTTCACAGTCTCAGCAATTGCAGGTGAGATTATTCATGTAGTCTGTTTTTGAGGACATGCACCCTTGTAGAAAGCTTGTTGCCATCCAACTACATCAACAAGATGGAGAACAAAATTTTGAAGAAATTCAAATGTGTATTTCAGATCCTTGGGGTAGCTCAAGTTTAGGCTGTAGATCAGGCCAAGCAGGAATGCACACTCATTTGCCACATCTCTAACATTGTTCACCACCTCCACCTTCTGAATTATGACGCCTCACGGGATCTGTCGGCTCTCCTCTATCGTGCCGAATGACATAGATTTCGAAGACCATATCCTTCATTTCTCTCCTTGCAACAGGATGATTAATATCCTCAAAGTGGAAGAAAAACAAAGTATGAATTAGAATCTGTTTATAAGAACTAGGAGTGCAGCTGTCATTTTCAATATCAGGCATGTGATTTGCAAAGGACAAAAAAGCAGGAAAATATACTGAGCGCTGAGCACGAAGCGGCAGCCTCCCCGCTATCTTCAAATGTGACATTTGAAGACATCACATTAATTATAACCAACTATAACTATTTTCAGTGTGTTCATTACTTGTTTCTGCTTATTTCACAGGAGGACAAAACATCAGGTTAATGCAGGTTTAATGTTTTGTGCCACTGTGCTTGGAGATATCAGTTGAGCTAAAATTAAAAAAAGGACTATTTAATTGGATTTACTGAGACTTCCAGGATGTCACTGAACATGCTGTCAGCTCAGAGGCAGTGAAGCCTGTCAGTCACAGCGGATACCCGGGCAGTGGTTGGTGTGAGTGGCTGAAAAACCAACCACACTGGGCAGCGGCAGAGGAGGCTGCACCGCCGTCTGGTTCAAAATTAGTCCAGCTGACTTCACTGCACTCAGCGAAGAGGCAGAGCACGGAAAGAGAAATGAGCCGTTTGTTTACAATACAGCTAATTTTGTTCTTAGATAACATTAAGATAAGACTTTAATGTTTATTGTCGGTCATGCTGTTGTCTTGCGTTGCAAACAGACACTTAAAAACAGACAATGGTTAGATTAGCATGCCTATAGGTAGTAGCAGCTGCTAGTAGCTAAAGCTGTATTTAACCTGCATGCAGCCACAGCGGGGCTCTGGTGTTGGCAGCTGAGTGAAAACACACCTGAATCATTTCACATAAACAGCTCGCCTTCAGACAAAACTGACAATAAAATCGCAAGCTTCAACATTTCACAAAACACAACGTTAGAGATCTTTTATGTTATTATGAGTAGTGTAAAAATATTTTTCGGTTCATAATGAAACTGGCGGCTTTGGTAATTAATAGGAAACACTGCACACACACACACACACACACACACACAGTCACATTTCATACCTCTGCATGATCTGCATGCTTCACGTGGGTCACGTTTTGAGGTCAGAAAATCTGGAAATCACATCCTTGAAAAATGATTTCTCAAATGTCTATAAATTGTCAGACTATAATAGAAATGGCCATAAGAATTTCCCAAAGCCCAGTGAGACATTTGGATAAAACAAAAAATTGAAGACAACAGTCCAAAACCCAAAGATGTTGAAAAAAAAAATGTTGATGTTGAAGCTATAAACAAGGAAAGTTTGGTATTTCTGCTTGCAAATGACTTACAAACAATATTGTTAAAATAGTTGCCAATTGCTTTGGTCAACTGACTAATCCAAAGAATCAACTTACTGTTTCATCTCTGACTAGAACATGGAAGATCTGGACTTGCACTGTCAGCATTGGCCAAATCAATTGAGCATAACCCATATAATACCATGGACACATGGACAAATAGTAACAGGTCTTACAAGATGCTATCTAAAGAGGAGCCCAGCTGATATAACAGTAAGAAAGAGGAGTGCAGAAATTCAGTGCAGACGACGTGTTTGAGCTGTAGGCAGCGAATAAGAATCAACATTTGCAAAGAGGTAGGAGCACTTTGACAGCAGCACAGACCTAATTCCACAAGCTGACATGTCAGCACACCTACAGTTATTCAAGACTTATCATGCAGTAGAGCACACCTCCTTGCAAGTGTGAGCAGCTACACAATGATGTATGAGCTACTTCAGAAAAACTGATATGTACGTGATTATGTGGACTGTCAAACAGAAACAAGTTAATTTTCACATTGTAGAATGTCCCATTCAGTACATATCTGTGTTGTGATGATTCTCATCAAAAATGTTAGGTTAGGCTATGGCTCATATTCTATGATTCAACTTACTAAGTACTCCTTTATGAGGGTGTCAGGCTTTTCATTGATGTCATAGCAAAACCCTTTTAGAATACATTCCAGACGACTGTCAGCGCTGGGATTCTGTGGAGATTAACAAACCTTCACAATCTCCACACAACTACACAGACTATACCATGTTCACATCACAGATGGTCTTGACAATTTTATTCAGCCGAATGTCAGGGACCGATCACATGGAACCGTATTATGAAATTGCTGAGTTGCAGAGTCGCTGAGTGTAGTTTCCAAAGAAATGGATGTTCAGCTCTGTGGCTCATCTGTAATGTAACATAGTACATGAAGAATGAGCTGGGGCTAAGCTAGCTAATACATTCACCGAGCACTTTATTAGGAACACCTGTGCAATATAATGCGATCCAATGCAACAGCTCTGCCATAAATTCTACTTTTATCAAGCCTATACACCTTCAGTTTTTGTTGACATTGTGATAATTCAGTACACCACCACCACCCACTACGACCTCAATACATAAACATAAAGTATCACCTTTCTGACACTGTCAACAAAAACTAAAAGTGTATAAGCTTCGTAAAAGTCGAATTTATGGCAGAGCTGTTTGTTAAATACAGTAGTATTCTAACACCTCAGGGTAATATATTATCATATTTTGCTCTTACAAGACAAACATGAGCAGAGGAACATCATTTAACGGTGTGAGTTAAGCTAGCAACAACAGGCTTTTCAAATCTAATGTCAAAGTATACGACCAATCATAAAAGTCAAAAATATGCATCACTTGTTGTTGTTAATGCACCAATAAAGTATATTGTTGAATAATTCACATACTTACCAACAAAATCAAGGGATAGCTGTAGATTGCAATAAAAACTCTCAACCAACAGTCGGTGTGGACACATGGTCCAGTTGCAGAAGCAAAAGAAAATGGCTGCTAACCTCCACATACTGCACATGCGCTGAGAAGTATGGAAAGCACGTTGGGACACTTTTTATTCAGTCCAACGCCAGCAGCATGTTTTCAATACCTTGATTACATAGCTTCAAATCAACACAATTACGTATTCCTGAAACCTTATATTATTATGTTAATGCAATTAAACTTTCTTGTTTAGATGTTCAAAACTGCAATTATTTAGTCGTTTCACCATAAAACAACTATGTGATGCAAACAATATGCAAGTTTCATTTCTTCAGTGTAGTGCCTAACAAGCTGAACTTAAGTAATCCATTTCACTGAACAATACTGCGGGTTTTCTAGCATGTGATTAATTGACTGATTAAATTGAAAATTGAAGTCATAAATGGCTCCATCTTCGGCCAAGAACCAGAATAAGAAAAGTGTTATCAGTAGAAAGCTGAACAAAATTAAACGTTTACAAAGAAAAATCACTCGGAACAAATCCAACCAGTTTTCTATTACAAATTATATGTTCTTCGCCTGGTCTCACCGGTAGAACCATAAATTGAATTGATGATGATGTCTCAAAGTTGCCCCTTGTGGTCCAAGGAAAAGATTTTTTAATACCTTGCATCCCTTGTGCTGTGAAATACCGCACCTGTACACATTTAATAGTGCATCTATCATAAAAGTCTAGTGGATTGAAGAAGATGTGTGGGTTTAGAGAAAAAAGAAGCTTTTTTTTCATAGTGACAGATCATCTGACATTTCTGGGTGACCAAGAGAATTCTTTTACACTGCAATAAGTCCTGTCAAGACATTTTACAGAAGAAAATGTTTTTTCCTTAAACCTGTTTAATTTAGAAACTGTTCTCTTTTGTCTTCCAATTAGGTGGCCTGTGCATTTCACAGTCGGTGAAAATACCACGTGAGCCAAGAGCTGGAGAGTTTGACAAGATCATTCGCAGGCTTAGCGAGAACCCTAATGCCCGAGTGGTCATTATATTTGCCAATGAGGATGACATCAGGTGAGTGCAGTGGAATCTTACTTGCTGCCAATTAATATAAGTTTTAACTTAACTTATCTCAACCACTTTCCACCACTTGGTTTTTACTTAAATGAAACTTGAGGTAAAGACATTTAGGAGTTTGCTAAATCTGCTAACATCTAAAGTGATAAATGTTGTTCAGCAATGTTGTGTCTTTACCTGAGGCTGCCTCTGCAGCTGGAACTAAAATATCACAAATGTCTCCTGTGTGTACAGAGAAATTAAATAGCTCTTTGAAAATACAGTCTGCCACCCGCGTGTTAATATTCATGAGTTATAAATGGCAAATTTGGGTGCAGCCACATTTCTTTAAGCCTTGTCAGTAACGATGTTGTCAAAAGGTATATCACAAGCAAGTGAAGCAGTTTTAAACGCTGAGATACCAGAAAAAACAGAACACCTGAATGATCTAATGCTACCCAGTGGAACAACCCTGCAAGAAATATTACCTGGTGATGCAAAGTAATAAAGCATGCTTACTCAAGTACTGTACTTCAGTACAATTTTGAGGTACTTTACTTGAGGATTTCTATTTTATACTACTTTAGACTTTAACTCTACTATATTTCGGAGGGAAATGTACTTTACTTCACCACTATCTGTTTGACAACTTTAGCTACCAGTTACTTTGTGGGTCAAGAGTTTAGATACAAAAGATATGATTGACAAATAAATAAATATGCATTAAACTATCCAACAGATGCAACATACATACGCATATATAAAAAACACTGAAATAGTTTAATGAATAGTTTTACTTTGTACTTGTTCTGAAGGCAAGACCTTCATTTTTATTCAAGTAAAGGATCTTAGCACTTCTTTCGCCACCTTTGTGAAAATGACTACATATCTTTTCAAGGAGAGATTGACTGCACTCCATAGCAATTTTTGAGACCTTATTTCATAATGGTGTTGTATTGAGCTGCATTACACTGAAAGGTGTTTCTCAATTTTTGTTTAGTTCCCTATAAATAATGCTCTATCTATGAGACTAATAGCTTTGTCATCTAAACTGACATGTAGTCTGCTGTACCCATCCATGAGAATCTGATTATACCACACAAAGCTGCAGTTAAAGTGCCCCTACTTTCCTTGTGGGGACGGAAATGTATCAATTTAAATTCATTATCTGCTATTAAGACCAATAGTCTCTATTAAGAATGAATTAATTAGCTGTAGGCTGAATCAACACACATAACACTGCTGTGGCTCTGAAGGAAAATGCTTCCCAGCAACCAGTTAGTGGGCCAGTGTATTCCTAGTGGAAGTGGGCTGTGATTTGGGGCGGTCTCTTGATGATGACCAGGGCAAAAGTCCCAGTGCTCATTGACTTAAGCCGGTCCTGATAACGGGTAATAGTCTGGATATATAGTAATTACAGAAAGCCAGGGGGATTTCAGCTCTGCATGCCTGCTCTATCCTTGAACCCAGTCGGTGTGAGCTGGCAGCAGCCTAATAAGAATCCAAAATTGTCTACATAGAAATTATAAGATACCTGAGCTGTTTTGATGGAGCCAATAGTGTGATACTTAACCAATCATTCAGTGTAAATATACTGCCTAGTCTCAGGGTTAAGAATACAAGAAATAATGTTTGTGGGTTAGCCCCATCATTTTGACAGGTAGGTAGGTTTGTCTCTATACTGTAATGTGTTTGTTCTGCTGAAAATAACAACAGACTCTTAACATATAGAGAGATAAGTGCAAACTCAGAAAAATAAATTATCTTGAAATGTAATTATATCATCTGTTTTGTACTTTAAATACGGAAATATTTAATTCCTTCATCTGATTATGTTACAGTAACAGAAACACATTTCATTTTCATCTAATTGTCACCTGAAAATACGCTTAGGAAAGGTAAAATGTCAGGTAAAACATAAGGTTAAGTGTGGTATTTAAGTAAGGCAACTTTGGTTAAGTTTGGTTTAATTACTCACATTAGAAAATTGCATGTGGGTTGGGAACTGAACCTGGCCTGTCAAAGTTGAAGGAAGATTCATACGCCCAATTCACCCCCAACACCTTTGCTTCTCACTATGTTATTTTTATATCAGGCTTGTCAGCCTGTCTAGTCATGTCTCTGTTATGTAACGTCTAGATGGTGATAAAATGTATTTCTCTCATTTTTCGTACATGGAGCACATAATTGCATCTTAAGACATGCTCATTTCACTATATACTGGAGACCAGATTCAGGAAAATATCATTACCGATCAAACATAAATCCTTGTGGTCATAAAACTAAGGTAAAGAGACATAAAGTTAGTTGGATGACTCACTGCTCCCCCACTCCACATTTTACAAAAAATTTAATTATTTTACAAGGTTATACTGTCCTTCTATGCAACTACAAACTCTTACATGAGATATTCAAACAGCATGTGCCATGTAAAAAAGCTGATGTTGTCTACAACACAATAGGATGCTTAATATTAACTTTTTGCTTTCTTGCCAGCATCTTTGTGGCAATATGAGTGCTGGTAATGCTTCAAATGCCAGGTGGCTTAAATTTTATGTTGCTGTATTCCAGCTTTCTTGATGCAACTCTGCTGCTACAGCAGAACTTGCTGGCAGTTTTTACAGCTTCCCAAACTTACTTCCATTGGCAACAAGCCTGGACAAATGTGGCGAGGGTCTGATTCTGCTACAGCAAAGAAGAACTCTGCAGCAGTGGGGATAGATACAGTATCTGTGGTGGATTTTCAATTCTACTGCCTAAGTGACTGTACAACTTTGTTCAGACTCAGCATAGATTACTTAGATGATGGAATCACCTGTACGACAGCTACGCTGCCTCTTTAGGGTGCATTTAAATAAGAAACGTTTTTCATAGGTGATATATCACTGGATGTGCATTAAATATATCATAAAACAAATGGAAACACAACATTATATGGTACAGTTATATATTGCTCTCTTCCTCTGTCTCAAAGGCGACTTCTTCAAGCAGCTAAGAAGGCCAATCAAACAGGCCATTTCATCTGGGTAGGTTCAGACAGCTGGGGCTCCAAAATTTCCCCGATACTGAACCAGGAAGAAATGGCAGAAGGCGCTGTCACCATCCTCCCCAAACGACAGTCAATCAAAGGTATTCACCAACCTTACCTTACACTTTACTTTAAGAAAAATGTTTTATTTTGCATGAAATTGAATGTTGATATTTTTGCCCCTTTACTGCTTATTGATAGTGTATGTTTGCCTCCTCTAATCATATCTCCGTTCTTCATTCAACATAGCACTATCCATCATTAACACTATCCATCTGGTACACACTAGACAGCACTTTAAAAATTAATTAATTGATAACTCTTGGTCATTTTCAATCTTAAACCTTTCAACTTCTGTTTGTACCTGGTTTAATTGATTTTGTTGTTACTTTATTTATTAATTGTATTTATATGTTTGTTTTAATTAAGTGTCTTCTTTCTTGCTCGATGTCATTGTTAATGAGGGCTTCACCTTCAATGATTTTCTGGTTTAAATAAACACAAATAAACAGAGGATTTTAAACTGAAGTGCTTCAGATGGCCATAATGAGTCTGTTTCCCTCCACTTACAGGCACATTGGACATAAAGTGTTGTGTCATCACTACAATTTATCTTTCATATTGATTAAATCATTAAATATTACAAGTACAATATCAAGTATGTTTATTTTATGTTATAATTATAGATTTAAGGCAATTTGTTTTTTAACACTGTTGGTAAAGTGTGAATAAAGTTGTGTGTGGGTGACAGAATATGCATAATGTAGCGATGTGAAAATAACAAATACAATAGATTCTATTGCATGTTTCAATGCCATTAAATAATTACATACTTCCCTATTTTCATCTTCCACTTCATATTCATCCCCAACAGTGGAAGAGTTATTCTTTATATTTGCTTTCATAGATCCAATAATATTCTGACAATGTGACTGAATGTGAACTGTTTTCACTGTTTTAGCTAAGACCAAACCACAATCATGTGGATTGCTGATATTTTTTATTGCAGAGCCTCTGCTCTAGTAAATCTTAAATTGGGATTTGAGTAAACCATTGGCTCATTTAGAATCATCACCAAAGCCATCCACCAGGACCAGGCTCCAAAAGAGTTTTCATTTTGCAAATATAGCTTTAAAACCGAGAATGACCTTATCTTGACACAAAGAGCCTATTAAAATGTAAATAAAAGGGAGAGCTTTAACTGCAACAGCATCTGTCGCTGACTTCTTTCAGGTTTTGATCGCTACTTCATCAGCCGAACACTGGAGAACAACAGAAGGAATATCTGGTTTGCAGAGTTCTGGGAGAATAACTTCCAATGCAAGCTCAGTCGGCACGCAGTGAAGAAAGGATCTGGCATCAAGAAATGCACAAGTGAGTCTGCACCTAATAGCAGAGAAGGTACTCGGTCAATCAATGGAAAGCACACAGTCAATGACAGAGTATATTGATTGACTCTGCTGTGAATACTTTATGTGTGTGTACTTGGTATGCACAGGTAAACTTATTTGTCATCAGGGAGAAAACAATCATACTCTTTTAATTTAGGTTAAATGTAATGGGTGTAGATAAGTGAATGGGAATCTCTAATTCTGTCCGAGAGAAATTAATGTTCCCATTACTCGTGCGTTAGTTTAATTTGCAGTGGGCAACAACAGCAATCACAAAACTATGCCAATGCATGCACTGAAAACATAATCAATAGTAAATCCAATCAGCCCATTAGAAACAAGCTTTCAGGTCATTAAAATCTCTAGGCTTTCCAGCACCGTCTCCCAACCCAACTGTAGTGCAACGCTGCATTTCAAGTAGTCCAGACTGACTGATTTAAAGCTGGCACCTGTAATGTTTCTAGACAATAAATTCCTAATAGATCCGTCTGTGTGTTGGAGTATTGTACATCACAAAAGAAACGGTGCTGGAGAGGCTGTCTGTTCTCATTGCACCTGTCCTTCAACTGTTAAGTCTTTGTAACTAATAATGCTTGTACATCCAGTTCATACTGACTGTGTGCTGCTTACAGACATGTACAGTGAAACACTTTGTCTGTTCAAATGTCCAACAGAGTATATTTCCAGTATACAAAGTACTAGTGCAGTAGTACCTCAAACAATAAATACCAAAGCTTTCATGAACTATTGTTTACTTATATTAAAATGTTGCAGATTATTATTTTAACTCCTTTAAAGTATCACCACAATTAACATTTAACGTATCAACTGCAGTGACTTGGCAACTAATGTTAAGCAATATCAGACTGTTAGAGTGACTTTTATTACTGTCTGCTGCAGCTTGAAAAATAAGATCATAATAATTTGAAGAGTGATTATGAAGATGTAAAGCGGTGCTGACATTATTAAATTGTGTGGTTGCTCAATGCTGCATCTTGAATTAAAACCAAATCTAGTAATGTGTAGGTGTATAGGAGTATATCACATTTCAGGCACATTGTAATGATTTTAATTTATTTATTGGTTATTTACTCGAGGAATAATGTGTACTGTACATGTCTTGCTCATGCAAAGAAAATTAACTGAATAAAGTAGAAAGTCATCTTAGCTAGTAGCTTCAAAAAATACCAATTTTAACTTTAAAAATAACAAATACTGACAGTTGTTGCGTCAACCAATATTTTCTGCCACCCATCTGCAATCGTTTAGTTTGGCTGACAGCACAGCCAGAAATCACAAGTTGCTGTTCAAGCCTCCTGGAGATATTGTGGCACTGTCATATTAAGATGTCAGTAGCAGTGTTATGTGCAGAACAGATGCCATAGTAGCTCTATAGACAAAATGTCATTTTTTTCTGAATTGACAGTTGTTTTTATTAGAATTATTAGATTTGACAGTTAATTTTCATTTGAGGACATTGCACAAGAAACACAATATTTCATTGTTTATTTTCACTCGCCCAATGTACCATATATAATTCTTTTGGCTTTCTAATCCAGCTGATATAGGACACTGTGACCTCAAAATGTCACCAAATACTATCAGTGACAAATTGAATTGCTACAATACATGAACAGGCAATTAAGGAGATACTTAATTGTCAGCTCTCTTAACAACACTGTGTCCCTTGGCAAAAGACAGAGATGCTTCCAATAATCAACACTTCCGGGATTCGGGAGAACAAGTAATCGTAAATGATTTCTGTATTTATCAGTTGTCATGGCCCTTTTTTCTTCCTCTGACTAGCCTCCAGGGCACAGTGAATTTTTACAGGCAAGAGGTACAATCATTTCACTCAGAGCTTTTTGCAAGTACTATCTAGATCCTCCCCATTGTTTCTTTTGTAACCATAATCATCTCCTGTCCCCACTTATGTTGCTGGATAGTTAGTACAATACTGTACTATATACACTATGCATAATACACCAAGTAACATGGTAAAAGGAAAACTTTAAACCTTAAAATCCTATCAAAATCACTTTTTAAATACACACTCAATAAGTAGGGAAGATTATTTGTGGAAGACTGCAATCAACCGCCAGGGACTGGGAAATTATATTCTTGAAGTACTAACATGATTAGATGGGCATGTAATTATTCTATTTGTGTGATATCAAAGCTTTTAATCGCACAATACAAGTCAATGGAAACTGCTTTATGTACCATAGCAGCAGGGTAGTAACAGGTCATGTTCCAGGACTGAGACATTAAAGTGTATCTGACTTTGAGTGCGGGGAAAATAACACAGATTGCAGATGTATAATTCACATGCTATTACTGCTCTCTTTCCCAGTGTTCTTGTATCTGCCGCCCCAGAGGCCAAGGATTACTTTGTAGCTTCAGATCTACATTGTCACCCCAACCCACGGGTCATTGTGCAACTCTGAGGAGCCAAATACTATCAAGAATAAACTGATTTCTACTTTAATTCTCCAAATATGTGCTAGAACATATGCTAGGAATATTGTTTAATGCACAAACTACAATACTAATTATAACTTCACTGCACACTTCACAACAACTGAGTTATTTTTATAATTGATTAATCTGCCAGTTACTTTTACAATTAATCAATTAATCATTTGGCTAATAAAACATCAGAAAATGGTGGTGGCCCATCACAACATCCTGGAGTCCATGGTGATGTCCTCAAGTGTCTTATTCTGTCCAATGGTCTAAAACCCCAAAATATTTAATTTACAGTAATGAAAAGCAACAAATTATAATATTTGAGATCCTTGAACCAGCAAATGTTTAGCAGTTTTGCTTGAAAAATTATTTGATTATCAAAATAGTTGCTAATTACTTTTCTGTTGATCAACTAATTGATTAATCAACTAATCATTGCAGCTCTAAATCAATTTGCCAATTGACCATTCGCTACGCTTTGTCCCCTTTAGGGACTGTGAAGCTTTCTATTCTCTTAGTAATCTTTGAAACAATGAGTCCTTGATTTCAAACAGAGGTAGATAAACCTTCAAACGGCAGATTTTATCCGCTGTTGCTACTAAGCTAATTAAGCTAACATTAGCTCAATGAGTTAGTTGAAAACAGTCTTCAGTTGACTTTTTAATGTTTCCAGCTGACTAATTTAAAACGACAACCCTGTAAAAAAGGATCTTAAATATGTACATGATTGCTACATTTATGATGAGGCTAAAGCTGCATGTCACAGCTAAAAAGTCAGTATCCTCATCATTTAATCAGTGAGTAACATTTAGGTAAAGAAACAGCATTGCTCTTGTATTTCACTGTGGAGCTTGTTAGTCCTTTAAGTACAGTATAAGGAAATATAAAAGATCAGTTATAATAGGATCTATTATAACCCCAGTTGGCTTCTTAGATTATAGACTTGTTTGTATTTTCTCACTTTTAAGGTTACAAGAGAAAAGGCTTTGAGGATGAAGACTAATCAATGTGTTTACCAAATGTAATGTTATCTCAAGTAACATTAGCTGGGGATTGCTGGAGTTTAATCTTCGCCAAATCCAACAAAGTACAGGGCAGAGGTGCTAATATTACCTGAAACTCTAATAGCATCCTGGACCCACACAGTAGGGAAATACTACACAGTGGATGTGTTTGTCATCAATTGGACTTTTCTTAACACAAATTGTACCCACACAAACAGCTGAACTTAGCTAATAATGTGTTAACTCTTTGCCTTGGAAGTAACACTCTGTTACTACTGTATTTAGCTAGGCATGCTAACGACTGCTGGTTTTGGAGAGGCCAAAAAAGCCCCTCGTCCAAAGTTTGACAGCCCTGCCGTATCTCATTACAACTGCTAAGCTATGATTGGCCATTCTCTTTTCGGGGGAGGGATTCCACAATACCATTTTATTTCACTGTATTTGTGATATAAGAATAAATATATTTTAAATATATTTTTGTTTGCAAATGTGAAAGTGTAAGAAATACTCAGCATATAGCCTACAATACTAGGTCATTTTTTAACCAAAACATCTATATAACTTAACCTTTAGAGTTTTTAATTAGAAAACTATGCTGTCATCCAGCTTTTACAGGTGGTGCTTCAGAAAGTGGAACTTCAGAAACACTGGTTTGGAGGAAGTAATTAGACATGGTATATTCATAGGAAATTCAAAGAGAAGTTTACATTCTCAAAGGTTCAAATGTGAAATGTTTGTTGTGTAGAATCCAATTATTTTCAAATCTGCTCAGGCCATTCACTGTATATCACACTATTTCACACTACTGAAGCATAAAACATGATCCTGTTCTGCATAGAGGAATGAACAAGAATTGGATGATACAAAGCTGAACTTGTCAAAAGAGAGACAAATTGGTAATAATAGAAAGACATTGCACAGTATCATAGCATGAGTTTCTCCTTCTCATCCCAGTTGCATTGGTCAGTAATAAGCAGGCTGACAAATCAATCATAATGACTGTGGAGTAAACAGACAAACTGTGGTCTTCAAATGTGCCTTGTCAAAAATACTGTCGCATAAAGGCTTAAGTTGTGTTCTTGTCTATGGTGTTCATTTTTCCAAAGCACATAATATCATCATTTAAATGTCTGCACCCTAAAATATGGATATATTCAAAAGAGGAATATAGAGTAGAGCAATTTGCCAACAGTCCTGCCATTTCATGCAGTATTTCCTAGGTAAAGTTTCCTCTCTTACTTGGCTGTTGGCCAAGTCGACAGCCTCTGCAGGTGTGATGCTTCTTGCTGACGTCACTTCAGTGCACATGAAGGGTTCACAGTTTGAGTGAAGCAAACTGAGTCACTCCGTTGCTTTGCATCCCTGCAGACATGAGTCAATAAGGCTAACAGACAGGAGTACATGCCTGCATGCCTGCTCAATTGTTATCCATCGCTCACTGAAAACATCAAGGACACCATGTGCAACTACACAGTGTTGGACACCTCTTTGATTCTCGCTTGATCCTCTGTGATACGACACAAATGTCAAGGTTCAAATAAAAGATAAAGCCAGACAACAACAAAGAGATGTCTTCTTCACTGTGGAGAAATTATGTTACACCTGCAGTGATTTAGAATAATTACACTGTATGATCAATGGGTTGGGGACTCCGGAAAAGATATCTCATTTGAAAGTAATTTGTTATCCTCAATTTCTCGTATCTATTTTTTAATAATTAATTCTTGTTTAATGGCAGTTAGAGCAAGACAAACTAATTTGCTATCCATCGCTTGTAGCTGCAACAATGACTTCACTTCATTTGACCGACCGTGTCTTTGGAAGCAGGGATGACAAGCACTGTCAAGCACTGCGGTCTATTTTTATCCCTTGATGATGGCCAATCTTCTTAATTAGAATAAGAAAATGGGAGAGGTTTGCAATGGTTGTCAACCAAATTTTGTCAAACTCTTTGCTAAGGCAACAATCGGGAGATACTTTTAACTATTATTTTAGAAGTTGTCGTGCCAAAAACAAACGTGTCAGGTAGACATCACCCAGAGCTCGCCTTAAAGCACTGAGGCTGACTGCACTACATAATTATGCTACATTTTACATACATCTTCACATCAGCGTAATTTCACTTCAGTGAGTAAAGAGGCCATACTTGTAACCATGACAATGTAGCACAATATGAGGGAACACCAAAAAATAGAAAGTTAGTGGTGGTAAGTGGAAAGTGGTGGTAAAATAAGAATAGGAAATATTATTATTCAGGGCTGACTCTGATGATTACTTTCATTATCGATTAATCTGTCGATTATTTTCTCAATTGATCGATTCATTGTTTGGTGTATACAAATTCAGAAAACAGTGAAAAATATCCATCACATCACATTTTCCAGAGTCAAAGATGACATCTTCAAATGTTTCAAAATCCATTTACATATTTTATTCCATTTATATATTCCATTTACAATGATTTAAAACAGAAAAAAGCTGCAAATCCTCACAAAGGAGAAGCTGGAGCTTTTTGCTTAACGAAAAACTATTATGAATACTAATAATGGTGCAACTACTGTGATAGATTTTCTGCCACTTAAAATATTGTGAATATATTGAATTGTGGAAACTGTATCGTGCATCATTCTGAACCGTGGGCAGATTGTATCATTACCCTCACTAGAGTGACCCACTGGGTCAAAATGAACTGAGCCCTTCCAAGAAAGAACGATCCTGCCTGCTCTATCATCTAAGCAAATCTGTTGGGCAAATAGCCTGTAATTTTCAAGAACACAAAAGGAATAAATCAGTGTGCACATGTAATACAATGAACTTTTTGTGCCCTGCTACCTGGACTGAGAGAGAGGTAAAAAAGAAACAATTTGCCTCCATTCAAAGGAATATTGTGAGCAAGAGCATACAGTGTGACCTTGAGCTTTCTGGATCATCGTGTTCTTTCAGAATCTCAAGGTTCGCCTTGATGAAAACTCCTAAAGCGCTGATAAATACATACAGTAGCAAAGTTTCATCTTCATTCACATCAATACTTGTTTTGCGCTGGAGACTGACTTTCTAGCAGCACATCTCAATATCCAGTTAATGTCCTTTTTCTCCATCTGTCAGCCAATGAAGCCAAGTTTGACAAAAATAAACCATTTAACTTTACAGTATGTGTCTAAACAGAATGTGTTCTGGTATTACTTCAAATTCTGAGAGGATGATGTCTGTTAAAGTTAAACATCAAAGACAATACTTCATTAAAGATTTATTAATCCATGAGGAAAGGAAAAGGGAAAACAGATACAAAAACATATTTTTATTTTACTATGTCTTTAAGGCTGGTCTACCTGATGCCCAATGGCGTGTAGGGAAACAAAAGTTACGTTTACATTGGTGTTATTGTGTTTAGCCTTGAGATCAAACAAAAGTGCATTTCCTTCCTCCATAAAACATAGTTACAAACAAAGTCATTTTTTCCGATTTTTTAAATCCTGCATTGTTTACATCCATATTTACTAGCTTTCAGTCTTCTTTTTGCTGTGTTTCTTGGCACATTACTGCCACCTGTAGATCACTGGAGTAGTGAGAAACCATTGGCAGGACTGTGTATTGCATCTACCACATGCGTGTGAATCTTTGTGCACGTGCACTAGACAAACAAAATGGGGACTCAATCATAAAAAACTGCTCCATAGTGCCACTAGAGGTAAGAAACCCCACAGGGTGCCTTTAAAGGAAACAAAATATACAAACTCTCAACAAAACCTTCTGACCTCATGCCATTACTGAGCCAAATGTCTGTTATGTGAAAAAGAGAGAGAAAGAAGGACATAAAGTGGTTCAAAGATAAAAATGAGAGAGACTGTGACAGAGAGACACACTATCCGAGCTTCACTTTAACTGTAGCACACATTCATAGAATAACTGGCGATATTCAAGCTCCTTAAACATTCAGCGCCTTGTCCCTGATGTTAAATTGCCTCCTCTAAGCGAGCAAATACTGGGGAGGCATATATAGATGATAACAACAAGACAAACAAAAGCTATTCATCTGTTTAAAGCTAACACTTGTTAAAATGAAGTGTATCTGTTGAGATAAAAAAAATGGATGCCAAAGACATCTTAGAAGGCTTACAAACAAAACATGATTCCACTTTATCAACTGCTTCATGTGGCTTTTTTTTGTTATCTGATCATGATGGGCTGTTTACATTGTCCTGTATTGTGCTTGTCTTGCCACAAACTTGTGAATGAGACGGTGAAAAGGTCAGCAACGTAGTGAAAGTTAACCTTAATTGAAAGAAATGATGCAAAGAACCCAAATACTGCTCCCTCGATGACAGTAAGCAGATCATTTAAATTATATATTTATATATTATTATTACCAAATGTCAGAGCAATTACAACTCTTCACTAATTAGCAAACAGCATGTAAAAGCACAGTGGGGCCAATTTTCACCAGAGCTTACCCATTAGCACACCAAATTGATTATGGCCACTTTTTCCACTTTTCCACATTATGTGTTATTGACGTGAGCTATTATTCAGAATTACTCTTTCAAATCTTTCTTTGATAGTACAGATAAAATGAGATGCTGTAATACAAATTACTCCATTTCCAAGCTTTTTTTCCCCTCTCAAGCTGAGTAGAGGTCAAAAAATCATTGGATTTAATTATTCCAAAACAGTATCACCCTTCAAAGTGCAAGGAAACAGACTGACATAGACCATCTACTGAGCCGCTGCAGATGAACCTCAGGGTTACAGTGTTTTTCAGTTTAAAATTAATAAAGTCATACAAAATTGCCACAAAGAATGAAAAAAAGCATTTAAATGTTATCTGTAACTTCAACGATCACTTGTCTTCCCCCGTCTCTGATTACAAAATATATCATATTTCCTAGGGGGGATTCATTTGCAATGCTTTGTAATTCACATGCCGTTAAAAGTTTGCAATGTGCCTCTCAAAAGACTTTTCTGTCACATTAAGTGCAATAACACTGCAGACAAGTGATTTCAGATTGTAATCCTCCTGCGTTCATTGAGACAGAAGGAAATGAGCAGCACACTAGAAGGACAGAATGGCAGTGTTCAAATGGGTTGTACATAAAAGACGACGTTAAAGCAATGCTTATGTGGAGTGTCTGTGTTTACTCACCCCTCCTGATCGCAGCTGTATCAGCACTACAATCTGTGATAGAACAAAGTGTGACCATTGCTATCCTTGCTTATCTGTGACTGTTTGTCTTGTTCCTAATTCTCTCGCCATGTTGTTATTTAGAACTTAAAAATCAAATAATGAAAAAAAGCAAAGCAACAAAGCAAAAATCAAACAATCTCAGTGCATTTTTTTTATTGAAGATGCAGATAGCTTTATTTGCAAGTAAGTAAAGCTAAAAAAAAAGGTCACTATGATGACACAAGGAAAATTATATAATTATAACAGATCATATTACATCTCAGATTTTCAATTAGCTTTGAAAAAAACTACAGTAACTGGCAAACAAGCAAATCTGCTGCAGTAGATATTTAACAGCATTCAAACGTATGCAGCAAAGCAACTCTGATGTGCGTGTAAACTATATTTGTGCTCAAGCTATCTTTAAAGGTTGGGACTTTCCAAACTAACAGATCCATTCCAATCAGTTTCTTGCTGCTGATGTAGATTACTTAAAGCAGTAACAGTGTCCTACTGTCACTCTTTCTGCTCAGGCTATCTGGCAGGGCAATGGCTAATAAAAGTATTTATCTGCTAATTGAAACCTTGCTTGGCGATTAACACATTTTCAAAGCATTAGAACAACCCCAGCTATGATTAATACACACCTGTCATAAGTAATTACATTAATACTGAAGAATGATTAGGCCTGCCTTGCTCTGTCTTCCACTCCCCCTCTACCACTCTATCACACTTGGTGCTCGTGATTAATGGATGTGAGGTAGCACGTGACTTTGTGGGGATAAACAATATGAGATCTTATAAACAAGACCCGAGAATGCTTCAAGAATGATCCCGAGCACATTTCCACTTTAATTGTATTGACTAACCTTTGCTCAGTTTAAAAGTTTCATCTGCTTGAATTATCTTAAAATAACTTGGTCGGTAAGGTTGTTGGTTGCATTGACAAATTAAGAAGAGCCAAAAGAGCCTTGTTAAATAATCTCGACCGGGACTAATCAGTGATCGACAGACCATAATGAAAGAGGCTGCACACGAGACCGGTTTGGATTTTATGAGAGGGGATTCTGTGATTGATATCTAGAAGAAATAGCACAAATTAGTAGCTAACATGCACAATTCAACACCAATCTCTAAATAAATTAAATATGGTTCATAATTGAGTAATCAGGACTCTTAAGGCTATCATTCGCTTGATTTTACACATGTAGCAGTCATTGTTTAGTTCTTACAGTGTTTGATTGATTGTGGGGCAGCTTTTTTGTTCTGAATTCTATGTCATATCCAATATTCTAGTCCTGATTGTCTGTCATGATTGTAATGACTAAGCCAGTAGAGCTCAGTACTCCTCCTTTCTCGAGTTGTCAGTTTTGTGTTGTTAATGTTTTTTTTTGTTTTTTTTTCAGATCACGAGCGGATCGGTAAAGATTCATCTTATGAACAGGAGGGGAAGGTCCAGTTTGTGATTGATGCGGTTTATGCTATGGCTCATGCGCTACATAACATGCACAAAGATCTCTGTCCTGGAAAAGTCGGCCTCTGCTCCAAGATGGATACCATCAACGGCACACTGCTTCTCAAGTATATTCGCAATGTAAACTTCACAGGTGTGTATTCCTAATTCCACCAGAAGTACATATACTGTACAAGAAAGTTCGAGAAAATATCTGTATCCCCAATTTCATTAAGTGTTGTGAGATATCTACATGGTATCAGAAGAAATCAGTTCATGTGTATCACTCTGAAGCATTTTCTGTGGTGGTTTCCTAAGCAACTTGTATGTACTATTTTTGAGTTCACCAACCTGTTCATGCCGAGGCTTTGTGAGTATACAGTGGTCTCCAATTATCAGGCTACTGAATGTAAATTACTCCCAGCAAGAATAAGAGGCAGAGATCTGTAGGAGGGTTGACAATCAGCAGCAGAACAGCGTGTTTTATCATAGCTGATGATGCGCACGAATTGCTTTGTGAGATTTCCCGCCTTATCTTGTCAACATTGAACTGCCCACGCAAGACATCTCCTGCTTGAAGTGCACTAGCTGCAGAGTTAAAATTGTACATAAATGAGAGGGAGAAGAGAGACACAAGGAGCTTTCTCAGTGGTTGTCCTATTGTATGTAAACTTCTACTCAGTTTTTTTTATTGATATCCAAGTACAGTATGTAGTATCTCTGGAGACAAAAAATGGTATTTTTGGTGTGTTTAACACAGTTCATTGTACAGTGCAGTTACTCTCTATAAAAGCATCAGCTAAACATCTAAAATGTATTACACTTAAGCAGTCTGGACAACTTAAATTTGTCTTCTGCATAAACTGCTGTTGTGTTACAGTAATGGCGGCTGTGGCTCAGGAGGTAGAGCAAGTCGTCCACTAATCAGAAGATCAGCAGTTCAATCCCTGGCTCCTCCAGTTTGCATGTTGAAGTGTCCCAAGATACTGAACACCAAATTGCTCCCAAAGGCTGTGCCATTGGTGTGTGAGTGTGTGTGTGTGTGTGTGTGCCATCATCAGTGTATGAATGTGTGTGTGAATGGGTGAATGCTAGCATATAGTGTAAAGCTCTTTGAGTGGTCGGAGGGCTAGAAAGGCGCTATACAAATGCAGCCCAATTAATGCAACAACACTTAAAAGAGGACATATGCACATTTGCAGGTCTATATTTTTAATCTGGGGCTTTACTGAAATATCTTTGCATGATTTACAGTTCAAAAAATTCCTTATTTATCTTATAGCCTTATTTGTATATGACCCTTTACACAGACACTCAGTTCAGCCTCTGTCTGAAACAGGCTGTTTTAGCTCCTGTCTCTTTAAGCCCCCCCTCCCAAGAAGCCCACTCTGCTCTGATTGGTTAGCTTCCAGAGGCTGCATCTCAGCAGACCTCTGGGCGGCTCAGGAGGCCACGTAAACAAACTATGAAATAAAGTAGTAGTAGTAGTAGTGGTAGTCGCTACTTTTTTTCAGTCTTTACTCAAAATGCCAACATCTCAAATAGATCCGTAAATATTCAAGCGATTCTCATCCAAGATATGGGAATGGACAACACAAAAACCTTAGCAACAACCTTTATAGCAACAAAGGCTACGGAACAGATGGCCATTTGTGGGCATGTGCAAAGAGCCGATGGCAACTCGTCAGCAAGGTAGGCTAAAACGTTGCAAACTAAGTGTTCAGAGCGGGTTGACTTGCAGGGAGTATTTCAATATATGTTAACCTCAAGTTTTGAAACTTTGACCATGTTTAACATAGATATCCAACATCAGAACAGTATATGAATAACAGGAAAAGCATAATATGTCCCCTTTAAGTATGATAACTCAATAATATACTGTATCATTTGACTGCTGTGTCTGTGTTAGCTGATAAATTTAAAACTATACCTTATTTTGTCTCTGTACTGTCTGTTACACTTTGTCCTAGATAAGAACAACTAGAACAAAAATTGACAGGACTTGCTCTCTTCCTTTAGCCTCTGAAGCGGCTAAATGGTTTACATATTCTGAAAAGTCTCTTCAGCTCATATACTTTTGTGCAATTTGCACAGGAATGGCTTTGTTAGTTGATTGTTTCAGACAGTGACAGGTAGCTATTCTGCTATCCATCTTTGTTAACTGCTTTTGGAAATCATATCAAAGATGACAGGTGCTGAGGAGGATGAATATAAAATATTCAGCTAAAAAGTCCAAACTGTTATTTAAAATGTGGAAAATTAGGTTTTAGGTAAGGTAAGATGTACTTTGAAACTGAAAAGGAATTATAAGCTTACAAGCTTACAAGAAAAGATACATACATTAGAAGGTCATGTAAGCAGTCTATGCACGACTTTAACCTGCTGGCTTGTGGAGACATAATAAAAATGTATGCAGAATGGGGTCAAACTTAGGTCCGCATAAGTGGTTATAACAACTTGAGAAAATTATATGTCAGATGAGTAAAAGGTTAGAGTTTTCATGCAATCAAGCAGAATGCAACATGAGCAGGTTGACGCAGTCTCAAACCTGCTCCACCCTCACAGATAATTATACAGTAATGGATACATTTATTTGTATGACAATTACAGAGTGCACTTTTTGGGTGAGGGGCACTTACACCACTGAAAGTACATGACAGGAATAATTTTACAATAAATGAAAATAAAGGAACTTCTGCTTGGTACAAAAGCAAACTACTGCTGCTGAATCCAAAGTTGGATTCATGGCATCAGTGCCTGCAGCTTGGTCGGGTGCTCCAAAGAACACAACTGGAAGGTGGGAAGGGCAACTGTTTTCCAGGAGATAGCACAAATCTCTACTAGGCCCCCCTGGTCAATATTCTCCTCGTTCGGGAAATTAAGCAATTAGTGACTCTGAAGTCAACAACTTTTATAATTTGCTCAAATGCCTGATATGACCAATGTTTATGTTACCGGACAAGGACATCTAGCAGCCATGTGAACTATGACTCTAGTCTGTCAGGAACAAAAGCAGAATTAGTGTGACATTGTTATTAGAGCGGCAAAACTTCTTAGGGAGAAGGTTGGGGTGAATGGATAAGTCCACCATAACAGCAATATTTTCCTAACCTCGACCAAGTAATTCTTCTAATCACAATGAGAATCTGTAACCTCAAACCTGTATAAACTGATTTTTCGGCCACTTGGGGGCAGCGGAAAACAAGTTGTGAATACAACACTGACATATCATCACCTTTTAAGTTGATATGCTAAAACTGTTAGCAAAGAGTTGCTTATTTACACATGCAGCAGTTACAGAACAACCTTATCGTTCATTTGGAGTCGTGTTTCTGTCCACCTGATTAATATAAACATTCACTCTCTTTTAGCTCTGCTTTTGGTCTCTACCAACTCCTATGAGAAATATCTGGCTCTTTAGCAGCTACAGGCTCCACTATGTTCACCAACTCTTAGCTTTGTTTTCCATTTGGTGCTGAGCTGGTAGTATACAGTGGGTTTATAGAGCTGAAAGTGACACAGTGAGAATTGTGAGAATGAACCAAAACAGTAAAGTTGTAGCCAGACAGCCAAACAACAAGCTGAAACTCGCTATAAAGCTCTGTAAAGCAGAGACAAGCTGCAGAGTTGGGTGATAATTCTATGTAGGTTCATCATTACTAGCAATGTCAACACATTGCCATTTGATACACTGTTATTATAAAAAATATTGATCATAGCCACTTTAACCAAGTAGCTTTAGTGCCTAAACCTATAAAACCTGTACAGGGCGAGTCCGTGTTTAACGGCCATATGTAATGATACTGACAGGGATCTGATTGGAATAATTAAAACAATGTATTTTGCCGCCTTGTTTGGAAGACTAAATGTTGATATATGGTGGTATACACAGAGCAACAAGGGGTTGGCAGCAACAGGGATCCATTTTACTGGTAACTAAATTCAGGAGAAAAATGGGAAAAAATGCAAATAACTGGTTAAATAAAATGCACAGTATGGCATTTGTCACACTTGGTTTGGTTTATGGATGTATGTAAGAAACAGAGCAGATAAAACAAGAACATGAATTAGGTATAACTGAATGTGTTGTTTTTTTTTAATGTAGTCAACATAACCTTTATTGTTTGGGATAATAAAGGTTAACTTGATACTGCTGTTTTCAGCAGTTAATTTTCATCCCTAATGGATAGTGAAAGGAAACTCTACAGCTCTCACCAGTGTTTTACTCTAGGCCCCATCTTCAAAGTCAAAATATTGTTTACCTGTGCCTGGGTGTGCTTATTACTATGTAAGCAGGTCAGCCCTCATTTGTGTAAAATTAAAAAAAGAAATAGTTTGTAGTTGTGTCCTGAAGTCATATTTGTTTAGTTTTACGAGATGGATAATTTCTCCCAGCATTTGAGTAAAGCTAAAATACTGCATAACAGGGATGTGTTATAGAATTAAACTTTAATTGCCAATGCATTCTTTTATTCATGGTGTTGAATTACTGGAAGGCTTGTCAGCACTGAGGCCATTCAGGTTACAACAGGGATGGCTAGAAAATCAATGCTGCACATTACCAGAATACTACTTTGCTTTTAAGACTCTTTCGGCACAGAGGAATAGAGAATTTAAAAGGTTTGTAGGAAAACAACAGGAAAGTCCACATGATCCCTGTGCATTCTGGGAATTGTCTATAGACATCCATGCTGACTAAAGGAAAGAAGAAACCTAGCCACTACAGATATTGTAGATGAAGTTGATACTTATTGATGCATGGTGTACGATTGTAATCCATGTGAAGCTGAAGGGAATGGCTGCTGGTTATATTCAGAAATAGTACATACTCAGAGGTACTTGACATGCAATTTTTCCTGAGGACATTTTGTTTTACGAAGTAACCTTTCAAGGCATTAACCTGAAAGCAGAGTGGTGGTAAAAGTGTTGTGATTAAAAGTTGGCTGTAACATCGGGACTCAACATAATCATTTAAAGCTGCCTGTTTTAATGAGGCTTGATTACTAATTTAATTTGGGTGTAACTTAAGGAAGCACTCGGTCACAGGATCGTATATCACTACATGGCACAGTGATTTGCTCAGACATTACTAATAGTAATTAGTGCCAGTGTTAAAAAGGTTTTGCTGTGGATGTGTGGCTACACAAATAAGTCACTTTTCTGTATATCAGAATGAAGTAGTCTTCTTCTCCGCTTCAACTAATCCACATTAATAGAACAGCTTATAAAAAAATATTAAAGAGTGTGAATATGGCTTATCAATGGATCTTGCCTGTCCAGGAAACTAGAAATATTAAGCAGTACAGCAAATTGTGATGATATGATACAGTTCGAAACTGTTCCTGAGGTCAGTGTCATAAAAAAAGAGAACACTGGAAAGATAATCAACACCAGCCCTTAACTTTGCCCAACTGAATGACTAATAACTATGTAAGGCTTGGCCTCCATTTAAAATAGAAATAAATTAGAGTATCTGACAGTTCTGGATTTTGGAATTTTTAAATTACTGCTTTGCATTCATGAAGAAAGCGTGGCAATTCTGTTTTCTTTTCTTTTCTGTATTAGATTTTTTAGCACATGTCTTCATCAAAGAAACTGAGTTCAATGAAGCCACCTCCACACTTATTAAGTTCAACAGCAGAATCTGTATCTTAATTTGATCCCTTTTTATACAACATTTGTAAACACATTAGGATTCTTGTGGTCTTTGACTAATGGTTTTAATGGAGTGAAAAGTTCATTCATTTACATAAACTGTGACATCCTCAAAATGAATAGTTTGTTTCAATACAATGTTAGAGTTTCTTAAAAGGGGTAATGTAGAGCTTTAAATGTGTCTCTTTAAAAAAAAAAACAGCCTTAAAATCGATTAAAAATTTTAAGCAGGTTGGAGACCAGTCAGTACTGGAATGAGACATATTTAGATGAATTTAGACTCATTTGAATTTCAGAAATGCAAAAACGCAAAACTCAGTTTCACAGCCAATGTCATCACTGTAATGAGTAAATGTGAGTCATTTTTATATATATCCAATTGGATGTTAGTATTTATCCAGTGCCTGCACACCGCTCCGTACACGTTTCCTCTTTCATCTCCATAGTACAGTAGTGTTAACCTGATGCGCCAGATGGTTTGTTACACAGAACCATCTGAGACGTCATCCTTGGAAACTGTTTGGAAAAGGGCAGGCACTTTCAGAAAATACTCAGCAGGTGACTGGATGAACCATCTGTCTATCACCGTCTATCACAGGCTAACTTCTCACTGTCGTCACACCTAAACCACGCCTGTAGCTGCCAGTAGTTCCTCATAGGATGCTGATTGGTCCAAACCTCTGTTGGTTCGGGCCACAAGTGCATAACTTGAAGCCTGACAAGTGATCTCGCAAATCCAGCTGCCTCGCAAGGTAACAGTTAACAGTTAATTTAGCTCTCAAAGCATTAGAATAGAGTCTGACACACACAGCGTTATGAATCCAGTTTAGCACATTTACAGTGCAATTCATTTTCAGTGCATTTGGGCTGAGCTGCACTTGATGGCAGTAGATGGCTTTTACTAGACAGCACGGCTTTCATTTCTAAGCATTATTTTGTGCACAGTTTCCACAGAAATCTGGCCAGGATATTAAACAAGCTGTTTATTAATATTTGCTGGCTGTGCATGAAAATCGCAATACCTTTTTGCAAGTTAAGAGGTGAAACTAATCGATTAAGGCAATCAAATTGGAAGAAACATCCTACTCAATTTCCTGTACTGCTGAGATGGGCAAGAAAATCTTCATCATTGCACATTACTGCCTGCTGTTGTCTTAGACATGTCCTCTAGATAATGCAGCAGCATGCTACTAATCAATTCAATCCTATGGGTTTTGATCAGACCTCTGACACACATAAGTTTGCAGAGGGTAGAAAACAAGTCTGCTCCCAAAGTCTGACTCACAGGTTCCAACAACAATCAACAATCAATACTGTGACCTATTAAAGGGAACAAAAAAATCAAATAAATAATTCCTCTTATTTTTATGACACAGGAAGAGAGTAGTCAATAGATGTGGAACATGAAAAACTCACTCCTAAATGCATTGGGTTGAAAATACTAAGAGTGTCTGAACAGGTGTGTGTGAATTTTCTGTTGCAGAAAAAAGCAGCTACATCTATTTAAACTGAAGTAGCTCTTAGAATCTATTGTGCACAACATCCAAATATTGATAGTGGGCAATCCAAAATACATTTAAGCTGCAACTTAACTCAGTCATATTTTTGCACTTTCCTGTCCCCATTTCCACATATTTCAGAATTGCTGAATGTTAAAAGATTGCATTGAGAGAGAGAAAGCAAATTTAGTAGGAGCAAATTGACAGAGATTGGGATGCTATTAATGGTCCTTTCCCCAGAGACGCTCAGCGGTGGGCTCTCATCACTAAATCTGTGAATCCTTGCTCCCTCACACCACAATTTTATAACAAGTTGTGAAGCTGGAGAGGGGTTTGTAGGTTGGCTCAGAAACAAGGAGAAAGAGGAAACAGAAAGATGAGAGAGACCTCAAAGTGGTAATTAAAATCAGTGCTGTCATTCGTTAGCACTCTGAGGGGGACCTTGTGGATAACAAGCAATGGGGCAATAAGCAGAATGAGGGAGTGTGAAATGATATGGGAACATGAACAGACAGCAGCTCTGGCCCTCCTCAAAGGACCAGGACAACATGGCTGTCAACATCGATTTTGCTCCCATCATTAACACTATAACAGCATTGGCTTCAAGTCCCCCTTGCAGCCTCATTTCATCTAAGATCATAAGAGCATTATGAGAGGAAGAGCTTAAGTCTATACCATATTGTCTGACAATGGAATCCAGCATAGAGTTATAATCTGCACTTTAAAACAATAACAAATATTTTTCTTTATCATCCTCAGGAATTGCTGGCACTCCGGTGGTCTTCAATGTGAATGGAGATGCTCCTGGTCGCTACGAAATCTACCAATACCAGATAGCAAATAACACCACAGAATACAAGATCATTGGCCACTGGACAGATCAGCTGCACTTAGATGTATGAATATTTTAAATATTAGTTCAAATATGTCCACAAGATTGTATTCTTGTATGTTTTTTTCAAAGTATCACATATTTGTGCAGGTCATCATCCTCAATATCCACATAAGACTTTGACAAACAGACAAAATAATTCATGAGATATCCCATATTTGGCTGATTAGCATTTCATTACTAATTCAGCTCATTTAAATCTTGACAAGAAAATACAAGAAGTGCATGACAATAAAACTACCAACTGCAGCTTCTCTAAGTGGAAAGATGGGTGTTGTGACTATGAGTCCTGTGGAAATTAATTAAATGGAACAGTTAATTGGCATCAGGCATAAAAGAAAGCCAACGTGATCTAAAAATTCATGTATACTCTCTCATTTGAGTTTATTTTCCTCCCAACAGTCCCACAGCAGCCTCTATGCATCTTTACTTGTCACCATATTATGTGACATTTAAAGCAACTGTAGTATTCCCACACATAGTAGTTTCATTAATTCACATCCTCATAACTTACTGTTACCAAAGATTATGCTAAATGCATCTTGCTTTTGTCAGGTTTTATAGGGCAATAGTCAATGGATATAACAAATCATCCTCTTCCTGGTTGCATTTAGAATGTATGAACATACAAACAGATGCTTTGCAATGCAGAGTGTGTTGTACAGTATGTCCACAACATTTTCAATCATAATTATGCTCATAAAAGTAGTTCTATAATGCAGTGAAAAGACAAGGGCATATTTTTGCATCAACCTTATTTTGACATCTGCCATCAGATCTTAAGCTTAAGCTTATACACATGCATGGGCACAGAACCTGCAGTGTGACATATGTTTACACCACAACTGCTCTCCTTTAAATTCAAAACCATGAGAGGAGGATATGTGTATGCATCATTTTTGCGGTTATGCATCATTTATACATGAGCCCCCAGGCGTTCTTATTTTGTTGATGCACATACTGTAATGAAGGTATGGTATTAGATTACTGTAGCTATCAAGGTCCTGAGTTACTGCTGCACAGAGATCGACTTGCCAGCTTCAACTGGCAGAGACCCTCCGAGGAAAAATCAACCGTACCGTATGGAGAATTTTTTTAGACACAAAACCAATCATCTAAACCATCCAGATGTTTATTTGAATAATTGAATATTCCCTATCCCTTCGCACACCATATTTCACTCAATAAGATCTCTTAAGTCAACTGCATTAAAAATAAAATAAAGTAACGTCAACCCATTAGTGCAAGCGTGTGATACTGCATTGCACTGTGTTGAGACTGCAGTACCATGCAGCTACACTTCATTTACTTATCTTTCCTCAAGTAAGTGCAACATTCCTTGGAAGTAATTAAACAGCAGAGGCGTTTCCTGTTGAGTTATAATTTGATGAGTTTACACAATGCTGTCTTGATAAAAAAGACTCATGCATTATGTAATAAGCCAAACAATATGTAGTAAATTGTGCTAATGTTTTTGCTTTACTGACCCTTGAGGGTTAGTTTAATCCTATTTTAAAACTGCCCTTTAATTCTGATTAGGAGCTTGTCCAAACGCAATAAACTGAGGAACTGCACAGTATTAGTTAAACTTGTTTGGGTTTTAGGGATGTGGGGATATAGTTTTAGTGTAGTGATGTGGAATCAATTGGTCATTTCTGCTAATTCTTCTCCTTTTCATACATGTCCTTCCAGATCAATGAGATGCAATGGCCTGGTGGAACACAAGAAGTCCCTTCCTCTATATGCAGCCAACCCTGCCGTCCTGGGCAGCGCAAGAAGACAGTGAAGGGAATTCCATGTTGTTGGCACTGCGAAAATTGTGATGGTTACCAGTATCAGGCAGACACTTACACCTGCAAGATGTGTCGCTTTGATTTGCGGCCAAATGAGAACCACACTGGCTGTGTTCCCATTCCCATTGTCAAGCTGGAGTGGAGCTCCCCATGGGCAGTCATCCCTGTCCTCATTGCAGTCCTGGGCATCATGGCTACTCTGTTTGTGGTCGTCACCTTTATACGCTACAATGACACACCCATTGTTAAGGCGTCAGGTCGAGAGCTGAGCTATGTGCTGCTGACTGGTATCTTTCTGTGCTATGCTACAACATTCCTCATGATCTCCACTCCTGATGTGGTCATTTGCTCGCTGCGGAGGATTTTCCTGGGCCTGGGTATGAGTATAAGCTATGCAGCACTGCTTACCAAGACAAATCGGATCTACAGAATTTTTGAGCAGGGCAAGATGTCTGTTAGTGCCCCTCGATTAATCTCCCCAGCCTCCCAGTTAGTCATCACATTCAGCCTGATATCAGTGCAGCTCCTTGGGGTGTGTATCTGGTTTGGCGTTGACCCATCGCAAGCCATCATCGACTATGAGGACCAGCGTACGGCCAATCCCGTCATGGCCCGTGGTGTTCTGAAATGTGATATATCAGATCTGTCCCTCATCTGTCTGCTGGGTTATAGCATGCTGCTGATGGTCACCTGCACAGTTTATGCCATCAAGACCAGAGGGGTTCCCGAGACGTTCAACGAGGCCAAACCTATCGGTTTCACCATGTACACCACCTGCATTGTATGGCTTGCCTTCATCCCTATCTTCTTTGGGACCTCACAATCAGCAGAAAAGGTAAATATTCCACTTGAAATGTGGCCAAAGTATAAAATAGCCAACCAAGTTTTAGATCTGTGCACAGATGCCAACGCAGTAACTAAGCTTTTTCCAATTGTACTGTATTTACAGAGAGCACAATGGCAGCAAGTGGATCAAATTCACTTGTGCATGTTGGATATCAGTTTTCCATTTGGACTTCTTTTTTTATTTCCTGTGTGCCTGGTTGTGGAGAAAATGGCCACTTAAATTATATTTGTTGCATAGCATCAGCCTTGTGTTTGTGGATGCTGCCACTATTCATCATGAGATGATGGGCTTTGTGCTCCACTGTGGGGATTACAAGCCTTTTAGAGCCGACTTGTGAGGATAATTCATTCACCTCAAGTTTGCTTGGATATGTTTTCTTTAATTGTGTTTCTGTGTGTGTGTATGTGTGTGTGTGTGTGTGTGTGTGCGCGCACGTGTGTTGATTCAGCTTCACTGGGTGGGAATGAGTAGTCAATCACTGCACATTCATGCACACAGAAATAGATAACGCGTGTTTGTGAAGTAGCATAAAATTACTGCGGCTGTTGATGTTTCTTGTCAGTTAAAAATGAATCATAAATTACCTCTTACAAGTGCTAATTTTGAGGTTGCTCAACACAGATGTACATTTAAGAAGAAGCGACTCAGAGAGTCAAACTACCGATTTCAATAGAGGCATTACGGGAACACTATGGTGCTGCACAATAATAACAATAACAACTTTATAACAGCCTCTGGATTGCCAGTAACATAAAAGAGAGTTTGTTAAAAGGCAAGGTAGTGAGTAAGTGTTCATGGACATTTGGTACTAGTAAATCGGTGTAGAGTGAAATGCCTAAACACCTATTAAAACATAGAAAGTGTGTTTCTTGGACAAAGGCTGCGGAAGGGAAGTGCCCTTTTCGGGACACTTTTTTTCTACTCAGTTTGAAAACATGTATAGTTGTAGTAACCCAGTAATATTAAGAACATTACAGTTGCCTAAGAAAACATTTGGAATCTATTCTTCTTCCAAAGTACAATTTTTACATTAACATCTTTTGACAAATATTACTCGACTTATAATTGGAAAATTGTCTGGAACAGTCATCTACCTTTTTCTTGCATTCAGTACAAGCCTGCCAAGTTACACAAGAAGAAAAAATTGTCAGTGAGATCAGAAAGAGAAAATTTGGAGAGCAAAACAGTAAGGCATTAGTCATCTTTCCTTTGCTCTGCGTCTGCCATGTTCAATACTATACAACAAACAGAACAACAACTTAACACTCTGCATCAAATAATACAAGGAGAAATTTTGAATCAATTTGTGGTAGAAGAGTACATTAGGTGGTCTTTGCCAGATGTGTTTTTTTGTAGATTTAGTCAAAGCCCTTTAATATCAACAGGCAGCAAGACTGTTGCCTAATGCTATGAGGTTGCTTGCCCAGTGACTTGCTATGATCTTTGCTGTACTTCGTTGCTGGTGGACTATATATATGTTCTGTCAACTGGTTTATTATACCATGGGGACATGGTTAGGGACCATGCACTTTTCCCCAGAGTGTGGCCAATAGCTAAGGTACTCCATGCAAGTAAACACAGCCAGTGATGAAAAAGGCAGCCAAGACACAAATAATCTCTGTTCATCACTTGTATCTCCGGGTGGATAAAACTGAGAGGGGAAATAATTCTCAGTCTAACAGGGTTTCAATCTAATCCAATTGGCACTTACACAACTCCAAGTCTTTTTATGTTGTTATCACAAAGAATCATATTCATTTACACCATGAAATGAAACTAGAAAGACTGTATAACTATAAAAGAACATCACAAATATAAACTAATGCAGTAAATACAGTTCACTAGGGCTGTCAAAATTGGCCCAAAAATTACATTTGATTATTATTTCTAAAAAACACAAAGGTTTGATCCATTCGAATATCTATTTTTGCGCATTATGTCCATAAGAGAGCAAACCAATACATATATAGGTATATTTATTTCAACATAAACATGTTTTTTAAAAGATCTACATATCTACACATTACAAAATAAACAAATAAAATAATTTAAAGATCATAGACCCTGAGACAGAGAGAGAGCACTAGAGTGAGAACTGAGAACATTTTGACTGGTCATACTAGAAAAAGCACAGACATTAAGGTGGCTCTATACTCCTTCAGACATGCTTCTTGGACAGTGGAAAAGCCCATTAAACCCCATCCCCCCGCACCTTTCTAACAGCGGATAAGGGGTGGCTGTGCACTGCCATTTCTGGAAATTTCCAAAACAGACAAGCCAACATTCACACCTACTTCACACAGTGATTGGTCAGCTGCGTGGAGGTGAGTAAGGAGTCAGGGTTTCAACTTCTCTCTTTCCTTTTTCATTCATCACACAACTAAATGTCACTTTTGCTGAGTGCACCGCTATGACTGCTTTTCAGGAGAGACTGTCAGGAAATATGTGCCATTATCCTCGGATTTAAACGCATCTCCCCCTTCCTCTTCCCTCTCTGTGATGGTCGGCTTTTCTAAGTGCGGCCATTGGGAACAACTATAAACATATTTCATTTCCAACATGGTCGGACAACACGTTACATGACAGTGTGACAGTTAGCCAGCATGCACAATACCAGGATCCTGAGACAATAAATGGAATTCAGCCGTCAATCATTTAATTTTTTTTTTTTAAACTTTGTGATATATCAAAATGTCTTCTGTGAAAAATGTATATGGTTTGCCAGAGACTAATGAATATGACCGAATATAGATAATAGAATATTTTGCAAATAATTTCATGCAAATCTATTTTCAGAAAGCCTCAGTCAAAATATTTGGGTACAAGGACTTGGAAGACCTGTTCCGGTGTGTTCCTGTTAACATGCTTTGTGTATAGGTGTAGACAGCTCTGGCAGCTGGCTGTACAAGAAATTTGAAGCCTAATGACAAAAAAGAGCAATCCTGCTTCAAAGAAACTTTATAATGGCTCAGTTTCTGTCCCCAGCCTTGTTCCCTCGCTGTGCCGATGGAGCAGATTGGCAATCATATCGGCGTGTCAGGGAAAATTTATGTCACTAGGGCCGATGGAAGTGGACAAGGGTCTTGACTCCCCTCACAGAGTGACTCCACTCTGTACTCCAGAGGGGGAGCAATATTGTTCCGAACTCACCCCAGGCCACGTGTAATCTTCTCAGGAGATTACAACACTCCCCCTCTATCACCAAGGAATGCTCATGTGCTGCTTTCAGTATGATGGAACACAATGCCCTATCACTTCCATTTTGCACTGACATTTTTTTTCTAAACTGACATGGCTTTTGGGGCTTAATTTGTGCCAGGCTTCCTTATAGTTTTTGTCTTTTATTACATTAACTTATATCATAGTCACTGCATGACAGGCCAGGCTATTTATTTTATTTTGTAAACCTTGCCCTACAAAACTATGTCCTACTTGTAGTATGTGTGCAAAATATACATATATTATGATGTAATTCGAAATATCATAAATCCCTATGGGATTAATACTAATTTATATGTACCTACAGCTTAGATTGTCATGGTGCTGTAAAGTTTGTAAAAATCTGAGAAGATGAATTTTGCACAAGCTCACATGCAAACAACATATGTCATAACCCCATGTTGGGAAACATCATTTGTAACTGTTGACATGCTAGTGGTGCAGAGCCCTGTGGGCTATTCTCATGCCAAACGACTCAGTCATTTGTGATGTCTGCAAATGTAATGTCAGACAAAACCTCAGGCAAATCTCTTTGAAGGATGTCTGCCAGCTGTGTTTCCACTGTACACTCTTTGCCTTTTGCTCATCAAGTTCACAGGACCTCTACAATTTTCACCCAAGAGGAAAAGTCAACTGTTCTCTTCTTATTATTTTTTTTTATTAATGCTCTTTACACTGGAATACTGTGAAAAGTTGAAGTAGGATCACTGTGAAACAAATCTTCAAATTCAGATTTACTACTTTGATGGGTTTTAATGATGTTTCTTTAATGGAATTCAATGGAATTACAATTTTAAATTGTTTCTGTACAATGTTCTCTATTTGGTCTGTGTGCCTTCAATTGATATGTCAAAACTTTAACATTAATGTGTCAATATCAAACATGATCATATTTTTACAGCCCCTGCACTGACCTACCACATTCTTGCATCAGAGATGGACAGTGTATGAGCTTGGGGATGATTATCATCAATGAAAAATCACTTGCAGGCACTTTTAATATGCTGTAGGATGTTTCTCTCAGCTCCATATTTGTTGCCTGCAGCTATATATCTGCTACCCAGCTGTGGGTTGCAGCTGTCACTGGCTTCAGAGAGCATACAATCCTTATGCTGTTGTCTAAAACCTCAGGGCAAAAACATCTATACACAAACTACATAGACACCCATCAGGGGGGCACTTCTATTAGTTGTATATCATAAATAAACAAACACATTAATGAAAGGAGAGACCTCAGGGTGATGCATCCACACATGAAAATAAAAAAATAAGAATAACCTCTTATTATATGATTATGTGATACTACACGCTGTGCAAAGGTTCTTCTACACAAGAGGCTGTGATTTACATAAAAACATAATCATCTACTATCCACATATTACTTGAATAATGCAGTGTTTGTTTTACATGCAAGACTTTGAAAGCTTCAGTCTACTGAAAGCTCTAAAATTGAGCCTTCACTGATCATCACTAAGTGAAGCCTCAACAAATGATTCTGTTGTTTCTGTCTCCTCTGTCTCTTCCATAATACAGATGTATATTCAGACCACAACCCTGACCATCTCTGTAAGCCTTAGTGCATCTGTCTCTCTGGGAATGCTCTACATGCCTAAGGTCTACGTGGTTCTCTTCCATCCAGAGCAGAACGTACCCAAGCGCAAGCGCAGCCTGAAGGCTGTGGTCACTGCAGCTACCATGTCCAACAAGTTCAACCCCAAAGGCGGCCTGAGGCCCAATGGAGAGGCAAAGTCTGAACTCTGTGAAAGTCTTGAAACACAAGGTTGGTATTACTAATGCAGCAATAAAGACAACAAAAAAGAATGAGATGTGTTCCAGTGGACGTAAACCAGGAGCTGATTTTATGCTGGTGCAATGAGCAGTTTCTGTGTGCAGTTATAGCAGTTGTAGAATATGCATGTCTACTTGAACATTATGATCTCCTTTTAGGTGAACATAATTGACAGCAGTGTTATTTTTCACTTCAGCAGTTCGGGAAATTAGCGAGCGTTCCGTGAGCATATGAGAAATTAGGATGTAGTGTCTGTGCTGACAGAAGTAGTGTTATACTTTGTGTCATCTGAAATGGTTCATGATCCGAGAAGAAGACAAACAGAACTGTATGAATGATTAGGACTGGAGTGGTTTTAATTTAGCGTCTAGCTGGAATAGGATTAGGTTTCTTAATTCCACATTTTCAGCTTTTTATTGATCAATGACAGACCAAATTAATGCTTATAGCCCAATATATTACTCTTCTTAGACTGAACAAGAGCCAATAATATTTCAAATATCTTTTTGTATGTTCTACATAAGCTACACAGTATACTGGAAAAACAAAAAAATGCAGGAAGTAACTTATGTGTTTCACCAGGATAATCCTGCATTTTGAATACAAGGAACAGAAAAAAAAAAAGGTTCCATTTTCACCAACTCTTACCACACTGGATTTGTGAATCAGGAGGTGTGACAGGGTGCCCACACTATTCTGATTTTGAAAAGGACAAAGGAGACGGGCAGCTTAGTGTTGGAAAAGAGGATATTTCAATCACCAAGATAAAGTGTATGAGTAGGCAGTCCCTGTGTGGGGGCAGGCTTAAATCCAATCAAGCAACCACACATGTTCTGATTACTGAAAGTCCTGATTTTATACTCTGACAAGCTGAACAGTATAGAATGGTGTGTATTAGGACTAAAAAGCCTGCGCCCACACTAGCATCCATGCCTTTTTTTTTTCTACCTCAGAATGGAGCTGTTATATCTTATCCTATTATAGAGCCCATATATACATGCTGATTCTCACCCTCTGGTTTGAACTGTGAATCTAACAACTGCTCTTTGTGCCTATGTGTCAGACTGTGTTGAGGGAGGGGACCCTTGTGAGGGACTTTAGACTCTCAGGTAACCTTATTAGATAATGATTTTGCCCTTCTATTATGTGTGACCACTTTCTTTCCTGTTAATTTCTGCTAATGTTCCCCACAACACTCGTGCCTGCCTTTACTATGCACAAAGCACCCCCGGCTGCCCCTGGCTAAAATACAGCACCCTGAATAATACAAGGCAGTAATCACGCACTCACAAATCCACCCTTGACCAACAAGACATTAACTTGGATAGACAACATTGGTGTGTGGTGCTGTAAAATGGCCAATCAGCATGGTAAAGCCTGTTAATGTGAGAAGATGACACCACTCTGCCTGAGTGCAGGAGACAAGCGATAGCCATGTGTCCCCTGTAATTTGTTTCCCTGTTGACAAAAGAAGGAATTTGTGGTAATAGGACAACAACAACAATAAGAGTGAAAAGGAAAAGACAGATGGGTCTGCCCGCTCCAATTCTTTCTGGACCATCTATTCTTTATCTTGGCCTCGCAGCACATAAATATTAAAATAAGGTTCATTTATCAATGCTTCTCTTGGAAGAGATGCTTTGGATGAAATGGCGAGAATACCGCCCCCATTCACACGCCCAACATGGCACTGACAAATATACAGAAATGCTTACCATTACACATCTCTCCTCTACAGCACTTTTGCCCCTGCTCTGGCTTTCAGCTGTCTTCTGATTGGATTCATCCCCTCTGACATATTTAATCAGCCAAGGCTGCTGTGGGCAGATTGGCAGATCGGTAGTGTGATTACCACCAGCAAGCATGCTCGCTGAGGACAGTTTTATTCAAAAAAAAAATGACACACATGTACGCGCTGACACTTGCACACAGACATATGTGTGCATACAAGCATGACTGCACACATACACACAGGTATGACAGTCACATTTAACCAGCAGTTTGGACTTGTCTATGGTCATTACCAGTTTTGCTCTGCCCTCCGGTCATATCTTGTGTGTTTTATTCACAGCTGATATAAAATTCCATGGAACAAGAAAAGCATGTTAAAGAATAATGAGCACTATTATCAAACATTGATGACAACACTTATAGTGCCAAGTCAGATCACATACTGTATTGTCTTAATAGTATTTTACATCTAATACGCTTTACAATTCAAAAATGTTAATACACTGACGGACTGCTGCATGCTTTGCTTTGTGCACATAGAAATCTCAGGTCTTTGCATGTGGTAAAAGACTTGCATTTGAATGGATACTGTTGCATTTTATACCTCTACTGTGATCTGCTTGGTGACTCTATATAGTGCATTTTTTGATACAGATTATATAGTCAGCTGTGAGGAAAACATTATGACAGAGTTTTCCCTGATTTCATGAATGGTACTGTAATAGCAGGCACTTACACTGATATGATCATTGCCACAGCCAATGATCCTGACTGCATCTGCACCGCTGTCTTGACAAATATTTCAATGTGCAAACTGTGATTTGTTGTTAGAATGTCTGCAATGTACTATGACAATCAACAATTCTCCTGCAACAATCAACAGTAGTTTGTCAATTCAATAAGATTGTATTAAATCTATTTTAGAGCTGAAACAACTAGTCGATTGATCAAGTAGTCGATAGGCAGAAAATGAATCTATTTTGTTATTGATTAATCACTTTCAGTCATCAATCATCAGTCATTTTTCGAGCAAATATACCAAATATTCTCTGGTTACACCTTCTCAAATGTAAGGGTATCATTGCAGACTGAATATCTTTGGGTTGGTCTGACAGAACAATCGGTCTGGAGTTATCATTTTTGAAATCTCCAATATTATATTTATTTATTTATCATTTCATAGACAAAAAAATAATCAAGAACACAATCGGTAGATTAAGCCATAATGAAAATAATCATTAATTTCAGCCCTAATCAGTGTTATTTTTTAAAATTTTACATCACTGTAATAGTTTATTTTGAATCACACCGACATTCCTGCATCGCAAATTACACATTTAAATTCAAATGCAATATGCTGATGGAGGACATACCATTCCTGTAAATACAGTTTTTACATTACATTATCCTGCTATTATGATTGGTGAAGTCACCCATGAATAGAACCTCCCATCAATCTGGACTCCAACATGTGCTCTGCAAGATTACTGTTTTACGCCTATTTGCAGGTCACCCGATGGATTTTTAACCCTCTCGCTTCGTTCTCACACACCTTCTCTTGCAGTGTTGGCCTCCAAGCAGACATACATAAGCTACAGTAACCATGCCATCTAAGACAGAGACGAACCGTGGAAGCTGAGCAAGGGCCTGCCTGAGGAGAAATCACCTGATTCTGGGGAATACTGGAAAAATACTGGAGGACTTCCAAGCTACTACAGCAGAGAGGATTGGGGTGGAAAGATGGGAATTTGTTACTCCATAAATAGAGAGGATGTCACATTTTTCTAGAGAATCAGGTAAAGGCATGGATGCCAAATTTATGAGAAATTAGTAGATTGCAGGAGGGAGATGGGAGATGTAAGGGAGATTGGACAGTTAATTTTCCTCTTCCCACCCTTTCTGAGAAATGCGTGAGCATTGGGCAGTGAAGCTTCCAGATGCAGGCTGAGTGAACCACCTGGAGCCTACAGTATGTTTTCCTTCTGAAGTGTATAGCACACAATGTCAGTTCTCTCTGAGGCTGAGTCGTTTGTCTCATTTCAACAAAAACAGGAATGTGTTTCTGTTTTTGCTAAAGTCAAATGCAGTTGACAAGATCAAACAGTATAAAAATATAGTCAATATTTTTGGTAACTGGTATTATTGGAGTTGAAAGCTGCAGTATTCTTCAAACTGTACATGCCTTACTACAGCCCATTCAGTATTCCTATATGAACTAACCATATCTGAAACACCTGGAAAAAAAAAAGCAGTGGGTCATTCCAGTTTTTTTATTAATGTTTCATGATAATGTTGATGACGCCATCATCTTGGCAGACCTAGTGTACAGTCCCAGAGCATGCTTGTGGGAGCATCACGTGTACTGTGCTGTGTTGTCAACGTCAATGGAATGCAACATTTGTCATGGTTGTCATTCACAGTGGAGATGTCATTTTGGATCATTACCCACTGGGTTACCCTCTGCTACATAAAGAGTAACTTCAAACAGAAAATGAGCCAACTAAAAGCGAATTGCCATGGTATACCTTTATAGTTTACATCACATGCATAAATGTCAGCCAGGACCTGGAGACTTGACGATGCATACTTTAAACATCCCAGATTTATTGGCCCTTATTTATCATACGCTTGTTGAAACTTTCGCATATTCAAGCAGCTGGATGATTGTTAGAAGTTTCAAGGGGACCTATTAGGCTCATTTCCAGCTTTCTCTCTCTATGTATGTATGTATTTATATATATATATATCTCAAAAAACTCCTCTTTTATTTATACTTATACTGGCCCTTTATGCAGCCTTTCAGTTCAGCCTCTGTCTCAAACAGGCAGTCTTAGCTCCTGTCTCTTTAAGGCCTCCCTCCCGATGAGCCCACTCTGCTCTGATTGGCCAGCTTTCCAGAAGCCTCCTGAGGTGTAGCCGTATCAGAGTCATGTTAAGTTGCCACCAATGCAAATTCAACATTTCCTGCTTTGCTGCTTCATATAAAAGCTATTAAATGACTAAATAACAGGGGACGTTTATTGTGAAGAATTTACAGGAATCGAAACGTGTTCCTCACCAAATTAGCAGAGCTTCATTAGCGGCGCTAAAAAACAGTCGAAACAACAACATATGAAGATATTTGGAGCTCTTTGTTCAGCGGATCAGTTAGAAATAATGCAGGGAGGAATATAACAAGCAGAAACAGCCACAGTGATGATGATGTTTGATGAAGAACTGTAGACGACCAGCACACCTCCAACAGGTAAACTACTTATTTTACTTTGCTGTGCTGTGTAATGGAAAAACACAGCACAGCACAGCATGCCAGTTTGACTCGAATCATGGCTCAGCGTGACTACCCCCCAAACAAAGGGGAAACGCCATAATGTTAGCGGAGCAGAGCAGTGAACTCAAGCACTGTGCGTGTAGAAGATGTCCTTATAAAGAAATCTGTCACGAGCTGGCTGGGCCTAAAAGTAGAAAAAAACATCAGAAACCAAGCGTTCAGAGCAGTCTGAAGCCGGTGCTTTTTTCTACATATGTTTACCTCATTATTTGACACTTTGGCCATGTTTAATATCAACATCTGACATTGTGACATTATATATAAGACTGAAAATAAGGAAATGCATAATAGGTCCCCTTTAACTTTCCTCATCTGTTTAAGTTCCACCAGACCCAACATTAAAAATACATTCTTAACCCAAAAAATATAACAGTACATTTGGCATACCCTCCAATAAATTACAGTTTAAACAGGTACATTCAATTATTCAGTGTTCCACATTATCCTGTGTTTTCTGTAATTGTGTATTTCTATGTTTAAATAACCCTTTTATTGCAGTGAAGCTAGAATAGTTTAGCTGCTATGATGTGTTCTGTCTCTAAATGCAGGGTAGCTTGATGAAATACTTGATTTTTGAAGGAATAAACACCACATCAGTCTGTTGTCATACCAGATGTGTAATTTTTAATATTTCATGGTCTATGATAGACCTATTCACAAAGGACAGTATTACCTGGGAACCGCCTGTGATATGCAGTAACTGCAGAGATAATTTATTTCTTTTCTACAGACTTTTTCCTCTTCTGGTTCAAGGACTTTGAGGCTACAGTGGAAATGATTAATGATAGTTTTAATAGTATTTTGGGTGCACATGTAGCTACTCAGCATGAAGACCCATTTGGAGAAGGTGCAAGCTCATTTCCATTCAATGGACAATACTTCAAAGATAATTAGGTGGATGGCTTGCATAGTGCTTCCCAAGGAGTGATTTATCTTTCAAAAGATTCAACACAGTCTTTTTTATGGCTAATTCTATAGCCTGTATTATCCTATGTTTCATTATTCTCCACGGTCCTTTGTGTTTTGGTAATAGTGTTTTGGTAAGTGTTAGATTTTTACATAATAGCCATTTCATTTAGCCTTAACAGACTTTTATACAGTAAACCTGCATTAAGTGACAGTGCCGAACATCACTGAGAATTAAAACCCACCTCTATTCAGCTTTTAGCCTCTTTTAGCTTACAATTTTGTCTTTTGGCCAATATAGTCTTCAGGCTCTTACCAGCATCCTGATATGAAAAACTATAGACTCTCTAGCACTCAAATAACAAGATTGTCACCACCTGCCTGGCAGGAAACAGCGGATAACTGGTAAAGAAGGTTTAGCATCTTGCAAGATACCCAGATATTTTTCACAGAAGTTGGTGGAAACAAAAACAGAGCTGAAGGCTAGTGAATAATAGACTAGCATTGGTCATGAGGTCACAAGTGTGACAAGGATGCCTATGTGATTCTGTGTATGAGCCAGTGGTATCTCAGGTTTGTGTTTCTCTGTTGGTTTTCTTTCTGCCCCCTAGAGATTAAAAATGCTTAATGTAGCTTTAAATTTCTACTGCAATGAGAATCACTTCTCTAATAATACATGGATTGATCTTTACAGTAACACTGACAACCATTCATTTTTAAATCTAAAAGAGGACATATCGCTGCTTGATAAATAAGGGCCAGTGCCTTCATTTTGTGCCTCATAACCATTAAACTCCTCCTGCCATTCTTTCCATGGATCCTTCATGGTGTTGTTTGCTTTGCATCTACATTACCTTTAAAGTGTATTCTGTTCAAACATAAGGAAGAAAGGATTTAATGTACAATTTCTAATTAAGTGTGTAAACTCCATTTCTGTCTCCAGTCTCTAAAGTATTCGTCAGAAACAGTGACTCTGGAATTTGTCTCATTAAATGTTATCCTCAGCAATGCAAAAATCTGTATGTTGCATGTCAAAACTCATAACAAGTCATGTAAACAATTTGAGAGAGAGGTGTAATGTCCAGAAGGAAAACTACTGCAGAGGATTATAAATAACTAATAATTTTGGTTTAATCAATGATTCTCTCAGCTTCAACAAAAGTCTAAGGTGTTGCTGCAAATGTTGTTTTTTCATCATTTGATAAAGTATTGTTTGTGGGATTGTTTGTGTTTGTGAATATGATAATTTAATGCTTTTTTGCCACAACCCCCCTCTTATTTTTCTAAAACACTTTGTCTGTGTTACAAAATAGAATATGTAAGTGCTGACTGAAATTAAATGGCAAGTTAATGTACGTTATTAAAATGGATTGATCATGTCTGCTTTCTGTACTGAATTATAAAAAAAAAAAGAAATATAAAAAAGAATTACAGTGCCTGGATATTTATGAATTATCTATAGAAAAAATAAAAATGTGTAGAGCATGTTCATTTTTATACAAGATATTTCTAATAAAATACTGTTTTGCTAATAAAGTGTTGCTGCTGCTTCTTCTTACCATGTTTTATTAATAATTCAATACAAAACATTACATTTCACCACAATCATCATCATCAGTAATCCCTATTACCATATTCTTCAAATTGAAATAATGTTTAAGATCAAGGAAAAGGCATGCTCTGTGCTTGCAAATGTCATGTACAGTGTGTGCGCAGAAATGTATTAAATTTGTCCTTGGACGGACATTTCAAGAGTATCTGAGAATAGATTTTTGTCATTATCGGAGCTGCTATAATCAGCCCATTAACCAATTGATAGAAAATTAATCTGCAACTATTTTGTTGTTATCAAAGTTTCTCCAATGTGAGGATTTGCTGCTTTTCTCTCTTTTATATAATTGTATCTGAATTGTAACTGAATGTCTTTAGGGTATCTTTAGGGTAAAACAAGACATCTGAAGATGCAACCTTGCATTGTAGAAAACTTTAAAGGGCATTTTTCAATATTTTCTGACATTTTTTAGACCAAATAATTACTCACTTAATCAAGAAAATAACTAGTGATTATTCAACGATGCAAATAATTCTCAACTGCATAATAAATGCGTACAGTATGGACTAAATATGTAAAATGTTAAAAGAGTAATCAATGTCCTTGTCATAATGGCTTTTATGGAAAAGCAAATTCAGGTTACACTGGTGGCAAATGTATCAATATGATTTACAAAGACTGGAAAGCCACATTCAGATCACACAGAGCGTCAAACACTAGAATGGCCCAGAGCTAAGACTTGTATTTTTACATCCCATGAAAGAATCAGGATTTTCCATTTTGTCATTTTCACTGCTGAATCATAAAGTCATGTGATTAGCCAGGGGAGAAGCTGTCCGGGGGCTGAAAAGACAAATGGATTTTACCATCAGTCAAAAATATAAAAATTGTAAAGCAACACAGGAAAGATCTCAGAGCCACTGTTGAACTGTGACTTCTTTTTCAACATGGTTCTGTATCATTATATTGTTGACTATGCTGAAACTGTAATGAAGCATGAACACAAGTCAGCTGTTATGTTGAATCACAATGTTTTGTAAGTTTCACCAGTGATCAGGGGAGCCACAACTTTAACCTCGATTTAATGGTGGATCAATATGGTCAGTTATACCTGCAGTATAGGCCTTGAACAAATTGAGAAAATATCACACTATCTACAAAAGCTGACAGAATTATGAGACACTCAAAATGAAAAGTAGAGCTAGTGAAACTATCTTTATTGTAGATTTATTACGGGGTTGAAATTGCCACCTGGGTGATCACTGATACGGTACAATCATTAGCCTTGTGTTTTTTTACACGAGTACCCTGCCCTGTGCAATTAGCAACACAGCAGTATATACGAAATTATATAGTCTCTCTCTCTCTGTGATATATAGGAGACCGCCCAACAAGGAAATGTTCATTTTTCAAGTTCTAATAAAGTCTTCCCTCCCTGCTGCTAACTTCCCCAGACTACTGCTTAACATTTCTGGGTTTTCATTTTTTTAGTCCCTCAAACTCTGGTTTGTTGCTATTTTGTTCCATGAAAGCAACTCAACTTTCTTTCACTTTTTATCCATGAGCAAGTATATGGTTTTACCTACAGTAATATGACAAGATTAATGAAAAAAACATGCAGTACATTTGCTTTCAGTTTCTGAATTCACACACTCATACTTCCCATTCTCTTTGATATTAATAGCTGTGCAGTTGCCCCATGGCATCTATTAAGTAAACTAAATTAAAATGTACATGAGCTAAATATTTAGTGTGAAGAATACCATTTCACCAGGTGGAGGTGAAACAGGCTTCAATGTGGCTTCAATTCAAATGTCAAATAACTGCCACTGTGTGTCATTCAAGGTGTCCAGTCAGCAGTTTTATAGATGTGTCTTCTTTAATGGTAGTCTATGTGGAAAATTCTTTCAGGACTGCAGGAAATTTTTTGTTGCAGCACCACATTTGACCGCTGGGACTAATTATCAGCAAGGCTGAATCTGCCGCACAATATCCTGCCCTCTTAAGACAGCTTTGACATAGCATATTGTCATTTTCATCATAGCTGAAGATGAACAGCTCTGCCGTAGAAAATTCCCACCACAGGAAACTGATTTAATTGTCAAGCAGGTGCAGAGTCACAGTGACTGCAAAGAGACCTCCAAAGGCCGATTATGAAAGACTATTGTAGAAAGAGGTAGACTATAATATAATATAAATACAACTTCTCCTCGCCCTCTGATAAGCACTTCCCATCGGAGACATACAGTACATCTATTAGTAAGTGGTATTAAGAAACATTTGTCATCAGGTGTGATAAATTAAACCTATTACCAGATGCCTACCTTCATAACAGATATATTATAAAGGCGCAGAGTGGACTAGGTTTCCTCAAGACAATGCAGAGACAAATATTAAAACAGGAGGTAATGGCCTCAGAAAATGATTAAAGCCCACTACCCACTGACACGAAGGAGAGAGCCGTGTATTGACTCCTCTGTTGAACCTCCACCACCTGACTCTTAATGATTAAAATTTACTGTTGTAAAATTGTGATGGTCTCAAATTGGAAATGAAAAAAAAAACTAATTTGTCATAATATTACATTACATTATGAAAAATGACATTATTACATACAACATTTTCTCAAAAAATTGTACATTATGAATTCTGCTAACTACCAGTGCTGTTTGCTACAAGCACAAAAAAGACTCAATCTCACTGACCTTCCCGGCTTACTCAAGGATGAACCAAAAATCTTGTCTGTTAACTCAGGTCTGTTATCAGGCATAATCATCAGCAGCTGTTGGAAGGACTTACTTATTTTTACAGGAAATAAGAGTAAAAATGGTAACTCTCAGAAAGTTCAAGTGGAAGTCACACTGATATGCTAAAAGCTTTAACTCGAAGTTGTTTCACTGGTGATGTATTATTTCACTTTCTGATCTGAAAGGTGCCCTGTCTTCACAAAGGAAAAGCATTTACAGTGAAATCATGGCCTTTCCATCCACATTTCCTCAGAGATAGATCTTATGACTGAAAGGGGAAAATGGATTCAAGAAGAAGGTGTTACACAGTGATTACTTGTTTAATGGTGGTCACACAAGCGTACATTTCTGATATACCAATATAGGCAAGAAAAATGGAATGAAAAAAGTATGGTACAGGTAGAGGTGTACGGTATAAATGGTATAGAAAGTACACTGGTATGAACTTGCCAAAAAAAATTTGACTACACTATGCTGACTGGTAGAGCCCAAAAAAAAAAAAGTTGCCTCAAGATCTTCGCAGGATTCGTCAGCCTGCGTCAGCGAATTGTCTGGAAAATCTGATGAGCCCATTCTTGTTTGTTTGGAAATGAAGAAATGACTGAAAGCGCTGCACACAGCGAAGAAGAGGAGGAGCTGGTAAAAAAAGACCAGTGTAACTACCATTTTATAGACATGGTTCATGTTTAAAAAGTCAGACAACGAGCAGAAAACAATAATCTCCAAATTATGTCGGATGATAGTGGTTACAAGGGGTTGTGCAAGCAATATAAGCAATCATTTCCATCACCTAAAATCAAAACACGTTTTGGAGTATGAGGAAAGCAAAAGGATGTGTCCTCTGCAGGGTCTGCTGGCTCTGCAAATCAAACATCACTTTCTCAGGCATTTTCCAAAGGCTGTCCTTACAAGATGGAAGTTACTTCAGAACAATTGTATTTTTTTCTATTTGTTATTGAAGTTAACTTAAAATACTTCTGCACTACATGAAATATGTCCTTGTAATACAGTTAAGAGTACAGCAATTGATGCCATGCCGTTGCCATACCAGTGCTTTATCCCTTTCAGAAGCATTTATATCGAAATCTTAAGAAGAACAAATATACCATGATGTCAGCCCGTCCTCACGAGAAAAATGACAGTATAGGTCTAAAATTCAGCTGGCAGTTATGTTTAGGCCATGTGGCGGCCATAGTAATTGTGACCCAGGCAAGTGACGCAGTTCAGATGACGTCAATATAAGGTGACAATTTGCCTTATTAAGAGGAGGAGGAGGAGGAGGCAAAAAAGGCAAAAAGTGGACTCAGCTGCAGGAGACCGCTGTTCGCTTCCTGTTTCCATCAGTGAGTGTCATGTTTCCAAACACGCGTCAGGACATTTTTTTTTTAAACAACCCTAACAACAATCTTCATGGTGACAATAAACACCATGACGACAAAGGTTGCATAACTTTAAGGAACTAGAAACCACGTTTCAAATGATCATTTTAACCCAAATCATGATCTTTCCCTAACCCTAACCAAATGGTTTTTTCCTGATTTGCAACAGTTTTTGAAAGTGGCACATTATGCTCCTATTTTGGAAAAGCTCCATATGGTCATTTAATTTTGAGGATATGTTGCTTGATATATACCGTTACCATCCATGCTTCAAATAATACCGTGATATAAACTTTAGGCCATACCGCCCAGCCCTGGCTACAGGTATAAATTAGAGAAAAAGAGAAATTAGATAAATGTTACGTGTTTGGCTGCAAGACAGATATACTCCTACTGAAAATGCTTTTACTATTGTTAGAATGAAATGCCAGCTACTGCTGAATTGTTTCTAAACTTCTGTTCACCCTAGCTACCCACTGTCTACTGTATGCTACTCACACAGTAAGCTATGACATTCTGAATTGGATTTTCCTTTTCAATTTTCGATGCATGGTTTATCCACCCGGGATTTATTGTTCTCCGTATAATTTCCTACAAATTAACAAGAAAAAGCCAAGTTTTGAATATTTCCCCATTTAAATGTAATATTACAACGTCTGCATTCCCATTGTGCCAATTAATAAGTACTTTTCTAAGATCATTTAGGGAATACATGCTGAAAATAAAAAGGTTTTCCACATTTGAAATATCACTTTAATATTTCCACTCTGCTGCTCTAACCAGCGAGTGGGTATTTTATTTAGTCCCCAGGAGAAAAGCACTAAATGCAGCTGAGGTGTTTGTTACTCTCAGAAGGTGGTGAAGACACTACCCAGATGCTAAACTGTGGTAAATTTAGATTGAATTTATCCCTGCTGGATTGTGGTGCATCACAAAGTACAGTGTGTTGGAACGAATGTGGTCAAAAACACTCTTTTTGTTATCCCTTTGTGGTCAAACACTCTTTGGTTGTCCAAACAGCTGTATGCAGTGTTTCATTAATCTTGACTCCATGCGCATGTGTCTCACTCGGTGTGACTGATGCAGCTTCTATCAACTAATGCTGGCACTAGACAGGGGCTTACCGTGAGTGATGGAGCTAGAAGGCAGCAAAGCTCTAATGACAAAAGGAATGAAAGTAAGCCAGTTGGAACTACGTCTTTGCTATGTAAGGCTGTATTTTCTCGTGACATGAATAATATATGATGCATGTGTTCTGCAGTGTAAAAATAATAATTTCACACCCCAAAAATAATCTACTACGAATTTTTTACAAAGCTAATCTTTACATTCTTTTTTTTTTGGTGGTAATTTTAGTTTTTGCATAGTTCTTTTAATGAAATCATCCTGAAATGCCTCTATCACATTGCAAACTGTATATCCTACTTTAACCAGTTTTTACAAACTTCTTAAAAAGAAGGAAAAATAAAACACATAAGACTCCAAGGGGGGAAATTTCCTGGGTAGCGCAATAAATCATAATGACAACCTATACAGTGCTTTGTGGCCCATTACAGCAAGCCTGTAGCAGGAGTTTCATTTGGACCTCCCCTGACTAGTCACAAAAAAGTAGCAATCATTATGAAATAATCCTTCTCTAGTTTCTAGTTTCAAGAAATGGTTAGCTGTCTTGACTTGTCGCTAGTAATGCTGACAATTTTATGACAGGAAAGTGGTGTTGAATTGTAGATTCCATAAAATCTCCTACAGTTAAACCTAACCTCCAGCAGCAGCTGTAGAAGTTTCAGAAAACTGGTGGTTCAACACCGCGGTATGTGGTGCAAATGTCTGTATTGAAATGCATCAATTCATCCTCAATCACACAACAAACTACACACAACACTTTGAATAGTAATCAATGTGCATATACAGCAACACCAATGTGTCATTTAGTTCTTTTGTTTTTGAGAGCGTTACTGGACTGTAAAATGCCTGTCTGTTTGGTATATTCATGCAGGGCGAAAGGTGTAAATGGATGAAAGTTGGACTCCCAGTGCAAGTGTAAAATGATTTCAAGATATTTTGGTGAAAATCTGTGCTTAGACAAAATCTAACAACCAGGTCTGTATCTGGCACGTCACTCATTTGACCAGGATTCATCATTTGGTGATTCTGTCCATAAGCACAAACTAAATACTAAGAAAATAAGAGTAATGCTTAATGAGCATGAATTAATAAGCAATGTAATTAAATGCCCTCCAACCGATGAATGCATTTAGATCTAGATAGTTAATAAGATAACAACTGTAATGTCAGTAAATTAATTAATTAACCTGAAGGCAGCAGGACAGATTTGAAAAGTGACATGCTGGAGCACACAGCCTTTACAGATGGCTGTCCACTGTGTTTACTATGATTAAATCATGTAATGTGAAATCAATACACTACAGGTATTAAAACAGTGGCTGCAGCACAATATGGGAATGGTCAGCAGTAACAGTAGAGGGCAAATCAACAACAAGCTGATAAAATGCATAAAAATTAGCTACTTGAGCAGTTCATCTTAAAGGAAAGCCATTAACATTTAATGCATGTCCCAGATGCACCCCCACCCTCACAGAAGAAGTGTTTGTCCAATTTGTTTGAACAACAGCATCAGTCTGCTTCTTTATTAATGTTTAAAGGGGCTTGTGTATTTTAGGATGACATGTAGGATTTTAGCATACATTATATGTGCACAACCACTTCATCGTCATTATTCCCTACAAGTGGAGGAATTTATGGACATACATCCATCAAACAATCAGATGGGAAAGTCTCTACACTGAAATCTGATAATTGAAATTCAAATGAGCACATATCTACTGTACTACAAACATTTAAATCACCCGGGAAGAAACCCATTATGCATAATAGCAGCCTTTTCCTGGACCTCAAATAATCTTAACAAACTGCATGACAGCACAATGGAACCCTATTGAGGAAAGATAAATATTCCATCAGCAAGACACTTGGCTCCCTCTTTAAAATTACAGACATAAACACTGCGTACCACCAACAAACAAATGTTCCTTACCTTTTCTTTCAAGGTTGAAATAATATCAGTACGATTATTTCATAAAAGATGTTACTTTATATACATATTGTATAGTAGGCGGTTGTGTACGGTACAGCCTGTTCAGATATACAGTAGTAAGTTAAATGTATTGCACATTTTGTATTTTAGACTAAAATAAATATATATAATTTGTGGGTACAGCGAGTATTATAGTGTTTTAAGGTTATTGCATAGTGCCACAGTAAGCTAACTGTTCATACGTGTGACAGCGAGGAGGAAGAAACTGTTCCTGTGTCTGGTGGTTTTCATCTCCCCTCTGTAGCACCTACCTGAGGGGAGATGTTGGAACAGGTTATGTCCAGGGTGTGACGGGTCTGCAGTGATTTTCCCTGCCTATTTCCTGACCCTGGAGGTGTACAGATCCCGGGTGAGGGGCAGGTCAGCAGATTATCTTTTCTGCAGACCCGACTGTCCATTGTGGTCTGTTCCTGTCCTGTTCGGGTGCCGATCCAAACCAGACAGTGATGGAAATGCAGAGTGCAGAGTATGTATCTGTGGCCTAATGTGATAACAGAAAAGGAACCTGTGATCTTGAAGTGATATACGAATGCAATCATCATTTGCTGTTGGAAATTAAAACTGGAACGTCTGAGACATTTTCCTGAAGTTTTAAAATATAAGCTGACTGCAGTATAAACCAGACTTTGATACACTTACAGACACAAGCCACATTCCCATGCAGTGTAACTTCATATTACAACTCAAGGGACATCCTGATGTGTACATTACCATCACTCTTTGCACAATAATGACAGCATGCACACACTGACAGGATAACTTAATGGACCTGATCACAGGATGAGACTCCTCATTTATCTCCAAGCATGCTCAGTGTGTGTTTGTGTATATGCTACTGTTGTGTTGAGTGCATGCCAGGTGGCTGAAAAGCCGGGTTTTAACCACACAGTGGAGTCTGTGTTTGTAAATTTGCAGTAGTCTGTCAACTGTGAGATGTCAATCAAATGTGTACATGCTCAGACAGAAATTTAGTAATAGCTGCTATTTTTAACCATGTCTTCAACAGTTGCTTGTGCTGTCTTTTTTTGTCCTGCCTGGTTTCCTGGTTTGCACATCATCTTATAAGTGGATCATCCAGACTAACAATATTTAAGGTTGAACCAGCCAATATGCTGTTCATTCAACACTAATGTTAGTTATTAGTATGTATCACATGTGCACATACTGTACATGTTACACAAAGGCTGCCTGTCTTTGTCAAATTACAAATTTGGTTACCCTGCTGTGTGTGCATGTGTATACGGTTTCTGCAACCCTGGTGACATTATTACAGCTCATGATTTAGGACTGTCAGGACTCTATGCTATTACTCTTCACATATAAACCAGATTCGCGGCTCGTTCCTTTGCTTCACCTGCCCCACAGTAGGTATTTACGTGTTCAGTTAGCTGTGCTACTGAAGGGGCCAGCCCATATGTCTCCCTGAACCCCCTGAATAATTTAGCTCAACAGCCATTCCTATAAAAACCCCATCTATATTAATGAGCAGCCTCCAACCATTTGGATCACTGCATGAAGGCTGTGGTCCCTCCATCATGCTTGAGGTGTCTCAGAAGGCCCGCCTTCACCAGACAATCTGAGGCAGCCAATGCCAAGAGAAGATACAGTGTGAAAAACTAGTGTGTTCAAATTTAAAAAATCACACCACCTCCCATTCATCAACAAGCTTTTGCTTTCACTTGATGTCACAGACTCACAGATTCTCCCCTAGCCGATCCAACCCATTGTGAGGCAGCCATTGTATATCCTCCATCAGACGGGTTTGGTTCGATCCGGTTTTTGAACAGCTTGAATTAAAGTTCGCCCATGTGGAAATGAGGTTTATTGCCATGGATGAATTGCAATTTCTTTTGCAACTGAAAAGAAATCTATTTGTAATTCTGTTGCCAAAAAACAGAAATGGCCAGCGCCAGGACTGGATTACAAGTAGGGCTTTCTGGTTTTGTTTTGTTTTTTTAATCAGTATATTATTTTAATTATTTTTTTTATATTTTTAAATTAGCATATTCTTCTCATTTTCACTTTCTATTACTGCAAGCACTTCTTGAAGTGTTCTCATCGCAGACGGACCTAATTGATTGCAAATTCGGTGAACATCATCTTCTTGGAGCAGGAAACACAACATTTGAACTTTACGGGCATAAAATCAGAGTGGAAATCAGTTCACATCAATCTTATTATTATCAAACCAAAAATGATGAGCCTTAGTGATATGTGACATAAATTGTATTCTATCAAAGCTACATAGAGTCACATAGAGAGAGTCAAGTATTTTGCATTTACTGGCATTTGATTTGCAAATCAAGATATTAATTCGTAAACATGCTGTTTCACAGTCTACCACAGTGTACGTAGGTGTTAATTAGGATTAAAAATAGATAGCACATCCTGCTATAATTTTAACCCTGTGAAACATTCATAACTTGTCAAATATTTCTAAGTCAAAAATGCCAGTCTGCTTGCTGGACTGTTTGGTCATGCTCCAGTGGCTTGAAGTTAACTGTACTCAGGGATCAATTTACTTTTCGTCAGTACTCAGTTTGAATCGTTTATGAGAGTTGGGATATCTGCTCTGTTTTGTCCACAGAACAGAAATGAGCTGGATTTCATTTTTGCAACTAATATGCAAGTCCAACACCATCAATCCTGCTGGAGTGGAGGAATAGTACAAATGCTGAAATCTATAAATACGAGGGCTGTTTTGTTCAAGTAGATTCACATCCAAGTAATTACTTCGGAAAAGTGGATGATATTTTTCATCAAGTGTGACACTGGTGTGGAATTAACTTCCTCTCTCATCTGTCTAATGAAATAACCTTGCTGCCTCAATTTGTCACTTCCCCTGCTTCTCACGTTTGATCTGGAAAAACAAAACACGTACTGTAGCTTTATCATTGCACGTACAGTTAACAGGAAGTAGATCAAAGCATTTGTTTATTTCTTATCATTCCTCATTTGATCTATAAGGTTGGTTCCTGACTTCCCTTCAGAGGTTGCCAAAATAAATGAGGAAAACGATATTGCAACAATGTAAGTGAAAGCTTTCAACATTTCTGCGCCCTCAACATTAAATTCACATTTCCTTAAATTTATGTTCTTAGCCATTTTTTTCTCCCATTAGTATAATTGTCATAGGATCCTCATTTGAGGTTATAAGTTGTTCTCCTTAATGCTATTAAATCAATTCTGTTGTTGGCTGTGAAGTACTGCTGAATGATCAACAGATTTATGCTTTTATGATGTGTCAGGCTCAAACAATGGTTTGGTATGAAACCATTGTAAGGGGAAATCAGCTATTGATCACCACCAGTTGGTGAATTGCCTTGAAATTAAGATTAAAGAGCACTACTGTGCAGAATTACTCTAACCCTTTCAATCTCTCTCTCTCTCTCTTTTGTTTCAGTAAACATCCAATAACACTATGCCATTCCTCAATAGGGCATCTGCTGCCATGGCTGGCCATTTGTCTTTATGGTTAGTAATTCACTTACCAAAGGGAGCGGTGTATAGCCCAAACTTTCATCAGCAGAAGTGTGGTTTTTCATTTGAGAGTAAATGAAATAAACATAGGAAATGAATAAGCCAGGAAATAAAAAAATAAACAAAAAGAAAAATGGAAAAACTCTAACCACAAAAAAATCCTCCTGGAGTGCTGCTGTAAGCCACAGTTATGTTTTTTTGTACCAAGTAGTTACTCATTGTCAGCGTGCAACAGCTTGCATGTAAGTCGCGTGGCCACCATCCAGTGAAACAGTTTGCATTCCTGTCCACCACCTGTCCTGTCTGTGCGATGCTGACATATCTATTAGAAGAATATGAGCTTGACCTGGAAATTACTCCTCAATGCATTCTGGCATCTGCAGTAAAACTGCTGTAATCACCATGCTGTGTCAAAACAGAGAGCGCAGTGGGCTGGGCAGTAGTTGTGTCCACATTCTGTATTTTGTAGCTATGAAGTCCACTGTAAAGGGGCTATTTTCTGCAGGTAAAATATTTTCTTCTATATTTTGCGTTAATGGATTGATAATGCTGCTGCAAATCATTCAGTCATGAAATTTTTTGTATGGTGCTTCATTAAATTTACATCTCTAAAATGTAATGAAGCAATCTTCATTTTCAATAAACAGGAATCATTTCCTCACACCGGGCACCTCCTCTGTCATTCAGAATGCAATGTCAGACAATTACAAAACTGCAAAAACTAAAACATAACAAACACAGATCGTTCTGTCAGACTGTCAAGATCAACTTAGTTTAAACCTTTACTCTCTGAAACAAAGGTGGATAACAGTACACCAGTTCAGGATAATTAGTAGGACTATTTTTCAAAAAGAATAAGAAAGCATATTGAGTTGAAACCTCATCAAAATCCAGAAATCAGATGCTGAACATTTATAGAGTTGTTTTCACTGGAGAATTATCAGGTTCACAACCTTAATGAGTCTTCAAATGTGTTCTTCAATAAGGTATTGTTTACTGACCTGCAGTATGTGATGAACCATCTATTTTTAGTGCATTTATTGGACACATTTGAAAATAGTACCATTGTCCACAGGCTTTATCAGCAGGGGGGAGGAAGTGACAATATTCTGATGCTTCTCAGCATGACACAATCTGCCAATGAGTAATGTGTGATAACTCTGTATATTGAAGCTACACGCAGTGACGAAAGCAAACCTTGAGAAATAGATCTGATTCTATCTTCCAATTTCATGCTGATAAGCTGCAACATAATCCATTTAAACTGTTATTAAAATCAGGATAAATTATTGCTCACAGCAACATAACCTCCTGCAAGTACAGGAAATTAGACATTTTAAAGCCTTTGAAACAGAAAAATGTTCTTAGCTTTTGAGTAACTTGACAGAAGAGCTAAAATAAATTTGAACTTATCTAAAAAGTTCATTTTGAAACCCTTGATATATTCATTCTTGACTTGTATCATTTGAGCTATTACATCTTAATGCAAAGTTCTAATTAGCCTTACATTTTTATATTTATTACACCCAAATCCAACCATATTAAAGGGCTAGAGTGTGAGCCAAATGATTGATTGTCAATTAGTCTGAACTCAGTATTATTACATGTGAAGGCCTGAAGTATAGTTTTCGTGTGCCACATTTTATGTCAAAATTAAAATTTATAAAGTTTAAAGGACCAGTGTGTAAGATTTAGAGGGATCTATTGGAAGAAATGGAATATAATATTCATAAGTATGTTTGAATTAGCATATAATCACCTGAAAATAAGAATCGTTGTGTTTTTGTTACCTTAGAATGAGCGCTTTATATCTACATAAGGAGTGGGTCAACTTCAACGGAGGCTGCCATGTTGCACCACCATGTTTCTACAGTAGCCCAGAATGGACAAACCAAACACTGGCTCTATAGAGGGCCTTTTGCGTTTTTAGCAAGTTTTCACGGCCACCATAGGTTATCCTACACACTTGGAAGTGGAGGGGGAGGGGAGGAGTTGGCTGCAGTCTGCAACCTCACCGCTAGATGCCGCTAAATCCTACACACTCGTCCTTTATCACAGCAGTCAGTTTGGTTTATCGGATTGATTATTTTAGCCTCCTAAAACCACGTTGATGAAATATACAGTACTAGTCAAAAGTTTGGACACACCTTCCCATTCCCTTGAATTTGAAAATGTGTCCAGACCTTTGACATGGTACTCTATATTTGCAATCATTCAAATTGCATCCATCCCATTTTTACACCTGTGATTTACGTTTACCTGTGGTAAATCTAATGCACCATGAAATGTATGTTTTGCAATAAAAACTAATGTCCAGATCTTCATATTCACTCTGCAGCTTTGAAACCCTTCAGTCTATGAGAAAACAGGGATGATGTAATGAATAAATCACACCAAATGTAAGTGCCTTGTGTGAAAAGGAAAAAACAAAAAAAAGTGAGAATTGATGTAAGGCAAGTCTCCAGCGGTTCATTGCTACTGAACATGTTTGCATGCAACAGGTGCAGGTAACAGAGAATTAAAAATAAAGAGAGTTGTTTAGTCTTTTCCAGAAGGCATTGCCCGGCATCAGAATAAATTCATATTTATTGTTGTTCTAAAGGATCTATCAAGGATCAGGAAGCTTTGGACTCCATTGTATATCTGGTGGTGGATTAGAGTATGTTTACAAAGCCTGTCTTGGCCCTGAACTCCAGGAAAGATGAGAAGATGAAATGTCTCACCACATGTTGCATAATCAAATACAACCCATAATGGCACACAAGAGGACTCCCACCTAGGGCTTAAAAAAGGCACAGCAAGAAATGAAGACACACATGCCTCCGAAGGCTTAGCACACAGGAGCACAGAAGCCTTCTGTAGAATCAGCAGAAAAGAGATGTGTGGCTTACTAAAACAGCTAATTTGGATGATCATAGTCTTGCACACAAATTATAATAGATATTCATTTCTTAATTTGTTCAGGCAAACATGATTATATATTATCTTTATTTTACTTAATTTCATTTGCAGTACCAGTCAAAAGTTTGGACACTCAAGGGAATGGAAAGATGCGTCCAAACTTTAGACTAGTACTTTATCTTGTTTAATTTTTCATTCAAAAACCTTTTGTCATAATCTATAGTCTGTTTCTACATTTTAGGGAAGATACAGTCTTTACTTTTTAAATGTTTTTTTATTATTTCATATGGAAATGTAAATCATACTGATTAGAAATTAATACATAAACACAACATGCTATTACTTCCACTGTGACATTATTTGGCATTGTTCTTTCATAAATCCTTGCAACTTGAATCTTGTGTACGATGAGGTCACAGATGTAGCTTTATTCTGAGCCAAGTGAGCCAGTCAGCACTTAACCCATCATCTTACAGTGCAAGTACTCCCTTTTCCATTACATGGTATATAGAGAAGGGCAGAGTAAATTGAATATCCTGTTTCTATTTTCACATACTATGTGGTCATGTTCCTTTGTCCTCACAGATGCAGTGCATTAGGCTTGTTTGGAGCCAGGGCTTCTTTTATAGTGAATAATGGTTTTCTGCACAGGGAAAGAATGCAGGTCCTGCCAATAAAGTGGTGGAGGTATATCATAGCCCTCATTAAGCAGAGCTATTATGAACCTGCTGGTGCACAGTGCCACAAGACAGGATGAAAAACTGGCTCTCTGGACTTCTATTCCTCTGGCCCCAATGAACAATGCAGCTTTCCTCTCTTCCCTTGATATAATTCCTGCAGCCTCAATAAAATGGTTGTATATTCATGCTGTGACATTTCCGTTTAGCTATAAACCATCTGCTCCAGGTCTCCCTAGATTCACCTATTTAGAAAAACACAAGGGAGGACTTGCTGCAATTGATCTAATATTGGATATCACATTTCAATGGAGGCACATTATTTTACATATAGAGAAAATCTTTTACATAATGTATTGTTTGTCATTTTTCATAACCAATGACAGCATGTTATGTATCATACGTTTGAGTCTGTGAAATGTACCAAATATAATTCGACCTGATTATGATGTTTTTGAAATAGTGCGTTCTGTCAATTTCCCCAGGTTAACACTTCACTTCATAAGAAGAGGTCCTGCTTTACCTTGTGTTTAAAACTGCCTATTAGTCATGTCTATTTGGGTTATGTAACAAAAGCTGCCTGTAAAGAAAAGGAAAAATATATTTCCGTCACATTAGCAGTGATGTTGATGAGTTTTCAATGTAGTGAGTCCTTGGAACTGACAGGTGGCCATTTGAGTGAGTCCCCAATAAAATTTGTGTTTTTTGACAAATTGTAGTGTTAAACTTGTGTTTGATGTTATATGGTTATAATTATGGTTATATTCATGTATGTTGAAAATGTATCTGAAAATTAAACAAATAAAAGCCAAAATCTGAAAACTTTATTTACAAAACATACAAATGTCACATCATGATATACTAGTCTACAGAATTCAAATAAACAAAACAGTATCTGTAGCAACATACAGCACCAAAATCAATTATCAAATAAAATAAAGTTTAGTATAACTGATGTGAGCAAAACATTACACAAAGTCAAATAAAATCAAAATGGTGTCTGTGGCACTATAGTAGCACCAAAATTAATTATCAAATAAAAGAGTTTAGTGTAACACATGTGAACAAAACAGTACACAAATGTCTCATCACCATGACACAATCTACAAATAAACAAACTAATGTCACCAAAATTGCACCAAAATCATGGAATATCAATTGAATCAAATGTGATATAAGTGATAAGAAAATGAATTGAGTCAATCAATGTGAAACTTTGATCACAAACATGAAACTTGACTGACACAGTAGTCAAAAGGTGTCCTCTGAAAGTCTGGTGATAAAATAAAATGACACAAATATGTTTGTGGTGCATTACAAGCAGTTCAATGTAATTCAAGTCTGTAGCACTTAACGATTACTTGTACAATACAGCATCTGTCAGAGTTGATCATCCTTGACAGTGCTCATGTGAGTTTATTTACCAATACCAAGTTTGTAGCCTTCATTGTTGAAATTAAATCTGTGCAGCAAGGATTGGTCTTGTTGCAGTGAAAGTAGCATTGCTGCAATGACTGACAGTATGACACTATCCTGTCTGCACAAGATAGATGGCGACAGGTGGATTTTTTTTTTTTTTTTTGACAGCGAGGTTTCTTTTGTTTATTTCCATAATTTCAACACAGATTTGTTGTTCACAATGTAACATTATCAGGGGAAAAAACAGAGTGCATCCCCTGGACGTGTCGACAGTGAGTTTACTGCATCCTTTCGGATTTAATGCATCAGAGACGCAGGATGTGTACCTGGCAACATCACTGCCTTAGTGACCTTGATCTGCATGCACCTCACTGCACATTATGATAACGTAACAGCATGAAAAGACATAACAGCAATTCAGGTATGAAAATAAGTATAATATGTGCTTTTTGTTTGTCTCATAAAGAAATGTTACACTGTCTCAGCTATGAGTCATTTAGCCTTTTTTGAATATTTAAAGCCCGGTATTCTCAAGATTAGTAGGTGAACATAAATTATTTGGGTCTCACATCTGCTCCCAACGATTCCATCTAAGCAATGAGGTAAGTGGCTGCATTATTTTTGTACGGCTCTAAACTAAATGCTGAGCACAAAATTCTCCTGTAATCAATATTTCAGGACATCAACACTGCTCTCTAGATGTTGCATTAATATAAATTGTTGCATAATGTTTTCAAGTGAAGGGGGGGGGGCACAAAAAAGAAATAACCTAGAGAATGTGTCCACGAGAGATCAGTATTACATATTCAGAATTTAAGCCCAATTCATTAAACAGGCTGAGGTACTGTAAGGTTGCAGCAGTTGGAAAAAAAATAAACTTGCATTGGCATTATCTTTAAAAGGGCTTTCCTCCATTCTGGCCTTATTACCCTACCTACTGTAAGTCTGAAAGTGTTACAGACAGATTGTGGCTTTTCTCTCAGGTGTGTTTGCTTTGTAAGGCTCTCAAAGGTTTCACAGTCCAGCGGCAGTTAATCACAGAAAGCGTGACTGACTGACTGAACTCTCTGCACTCCCCAGTATTTATTCTTTACATTACTATGCTCTCACAGGCAGCTCTGTCCTGTCCACCCCAGAGGAGGGAATATTTGTTTTAATGCTGAAAAATGGGGAAGGGAAACATTTTCATTCTTTGATTCTTTTGTGGCACTTTTATATGGAGGGCTGAAACTGCCAAAATCAAAAATAAACAAAGAAATAAATAAATGACTCGATAAATTAATTAATATGCCAATAACCAAAAATAATATTAAAAATAAATGGAGGTATTAATTAATTGACAAAATGTGACATAAATTGATATTTCTGTTTAAATTTAGAGTGAGTACAGATAATAATTCAGAGTGAGTACAGATAATAAAAACGTTTCAGTCCTTGTGCTTCTTGATCCAAGTGCTGTTTTTGACACAGTCGACCATGAGATACTCTTACACAGACTGGAAAGTTTGATTGGGCTCTCTGGAACCATGCTGAACTGGTTCAAGACTTACCTCACTGGTAGAAGCTATTTTGTCAGCCTTGGTGAACATGTCTTCGACAAGCGTGACTTTCTCTTTGGTGTTCCTCAGGGTTCAATCCTTGGTCCACTACTGTTCTCCCTGTATATGCTCTCGATTGGAGAAATTGTTCACAACCATGGTGTAAATTTTCATTGTTATGCAGATGACACCCAGTTATATTTATCTGTCGCGCCACATGACAAAGATGCCCTAATTCCTTTGATAGATTGCCTCTCGAGCATCATACAGTGGATGAGTGGTAACCTCCTTAAATTAAATAAAGATAAAACAGAAGTTCTTATAATTGGCACATATGCACAAAGAGAGGAACTTTCATGCAGGCTTGGAAATTTGGCTCAACAGATTAAACCAGAAGTAAAAAAACTTGTGTGTTATCCTTGATTCTGAATTGAATTTTAAAAGTTACAAAGACATTTAAGAAACATTGCAAGAGTCACACCATACCTTACTTTGGCAGATGGCAAGAAACTCACTCATTTTTTTTCATGCTTAGATTATTGTAATGCACTTTATACTGGTTTACCAAATAAAACCATTGATCGGCTGCAATTCATTCAAAATTCAGCAGCAAGAATTTTAACCAAAACTAGGAAAAGGGAACATATTACACCAGTATTAGTGTCATTGCACTGGCTACCTGTAACGTTGAGGATAGATTTGAAAATTCTTTTACTTGTTTTTAAAGCCCAAAAAGGTGGAGCACCTTCATACCTCTCAGGTTGCTTGTCAGAATATGTTCCAAACCGTTCGCTTAGGTCGCTTAACGCTGGCTTGTTCAATGTGCCACAAACAAAATGCAAAAAGTATGGTGAGGCAGCTCTTTGCAGCTATGCACCAAAGATCTGGAACAAACTCCCACCACATATTAGACAAGCATCCTCTGTTGATATTTTCAAGAAGCAACTCAAAACTTATTTTTATGGTCTTGCTTTTAATTAACTCAAGCTTTCATTTGCCTTTTACTGTTATCAGCTTATTTACTACCCGTTTTATCTTTATCTCATGATTTTACCTCCTTTTATCCTCTTACCTCTTTTTAATCACTGTAGTTTTTTTTATTGTTAATTGTATTTATCTTTCTCCTTTCTTTTAATATTATAAAATATCCTTTTTCCCCTGCTTGTTTGTTTTTACCTCTTTCTGTAAAGCACTTTGAGCTGCATGAAAGGTGCTATATAAAGATTATTATTATTATTATTTTTAAATGTACTTATTTATTTCTGTATTATTCCTCCTTTGCATTGTCCCCAAATTTATTTCCCTGAACTTATTCATTTCTGTATTTTCTTTTTACATTTCTTTATGCATTCTTCTTTTTACATTTCTTTATGAGATGGTGTCATTCAGAGTGTGCTAAGGGGTCAACTTTTTGTCGATTTGGTTGATCAACATCAGAGTGCATAGATCAACTATAGATGCTTTGCTCCCACATGTAGTCCACTTTTCTAGCAGGAAAAGCAGTAGCTAGTTTACTTGCAGGTGAAGAGACGGATTTCACTGAGGCCTCTGTAAACGAAGAACACAGTTGTGTGTGAGCTCGTTTTTGACAGGAGAGTTATGTTATTTGCTATATGATTAAGTTCAGGATGGGATGTCAAAGCCAGGGCCATGTGAGGCTGATAGCTGGTGCAGTTCCTCTGGTAAACACAGCTGCCCCATCAGCTCCATCTTCAGCAGCAGCATTGCACCGACCAGAGATCAGAGATTCAGCTCCATGAAGACATAAATTGTTCTGAGAAGTCTTTGTTTCTAATATTTTTAACTCCCAAATCAGTCGGCATGCTGGCTTGAATTGACAAGTAACATCTGATGTGTGTTTATTGTTTTAAGTGTAACTAACCTATAAAAGCAGGAGCAGGTAGAAGTGTCAGGAAATAGCTAAAAGATACCAAAGACAAAGTCGCTAAACAGAGAAATAGTGAGCAGAGAAATTAAACAGTATCAGTTACTTAGATATCCCAAATCTTTTCTAAATAGTGTTGTGTCCAGAAGGAACAAACCATTTTTTTCCTTCCTTATATATAAGGATTAGGGGTGATTTGACATGCATTTTTGACTTATTAAGCTCTAGTGTGGTCTTTGTGTTCACAAATGTTTACATTACCAACAATGTGTTTGTGCATGCAGACTACAAAGTAATGAAATGTTCTAAATAATATAATAAATGTCATGTGTCCCTATATTTGACAGGTGTGCGACCTCCACTGGTAGACTGATGCATAAACTATGACTGTGTTCACATCCATACTGGGTGAACATGGAAGCAACAGTAGTCCACTTTTTTAGATAGTCTGCCAATTTTAGGACAATGCAGGAAGAGGACGATCTTTAATATACAGCTAATGCAGCCAGGGAGTTTTTTTATGACCCAGCAGTGGGATGTTCTCGACTGGCATCGTCATTCACCTGACCTCAGGCAAGCTGAGCAGGTGTGTCACTCACTGAAAATCACACCAACACTGGCAAAAGTCCAGGTTCAGGTGTGGCAGAGAATCATCAGGGGGGATAGAAGTGTCCTCTGGGATCACAGACTTCAGACAGTCAATGACCGAACACAGTTTGACAGCAAATATTATATATCATGACTAAAGTTTTTTTTATTGTTCCAATGATCTTTGGTCCCATAAAATTGGAGGACTTTAGTTACAAGTAGAAACTAAAGCTACAATTCCTACAATACACAGCTACAATACACCGTTTATCAGTGGATGTAAACACCATCAAAGAAAAGAGGAAAGATTAACCTCACAGTCATTTATTTTCTTCATGCAGTCTTTATTTAAGACATCTGTTTTAAACTTAACAAAACATTGTTTTCGGAGCAATTTCTTCATCATCTAGTTTGTTAACATTACATATCTTCTACATGTCTAGTTTTAGCTTTAGTAACTGCGGTAAATTTCTGGAAAGTCAACTTCTTCAACAGATTCTCCAGATCAACAGTTGAACATCGTTCTCTTCTTCTTTGTGTGTTAAAAACGAATGTCTGTATGAAAGGATACTAAAAGTATAACAATCTTACTGTCAAGGCAGACAGGAAAACAAAGACTAAAAGAAATCAAAATGTGACTTTCTTGTGACAGCTCAATCCAATTTGTTCAGGTTACTCGACAACTAATACTATACACTTTTCTAGTTTACTACAGTAAAATAGGAGCTGACTCCTTTCAGTCTTACCACCCAAAAGCAGCTCTAAGGTGGCTCAGAAGAAATTTACTGTATCAACATATTGTAAAATGAGATTTTCTGATGCTTTTACTATCTTCAGTCTTTTATGCAGTGGTGATAATTTAGAATTATGCAGCTATTTCTTTCATCAGTTTAAAACCTACTAAGCAGACTCCTGAAGCAGGCAGCTATTTCATTGTGGCTGAGTCAGAGCTCTGTGTGTACCTGCAGTCTAGTAAACTGATGGGTCCATTCTAGCTCAGCAATTTCCTCTGCTTCTGTCTTCTTCAAAGTAACTCCCTTAACAAGTGAGCATCAAGAAAGGCATCAAAATACATAATATCCATTCATATTCAATCTGACTGAAAGGGAATATTTTTCTCTGAAATTAACATAGATCAAGGTTATATAAAGTTGACTGAGGCTATACTATATTAATACAATATGTTCTTGAACCCATTATTTGAGGTGTGGGGATCAAAACAAGCTACCAATTAATTGTGACAGAGAAGTTTATCCTTGTTCTTGGAATCACATTGTTTCTTGCTGATGCAATCAAATCTGACAAGGCCGTGTGCCAGAGTTCAATTTAAGTGCAAAAATGCCCCAGTACATCAAAATATCAAATCTACATCATCCCTATATCATAAACACTTAATAGTTTAATATTAGTAAGCAGCAAAACAACATTTCAGACACTCACTAATCATCATCATTTTGTGTCATCACCATTAGCTGTAGCGTCGCACAACGGTTTTTAACACATTGTTAAAATGTGGAGCATTGAGAATTTTTAAGTGCATTATAAAGTTGATATATTTACTCAGAATTTGGACACTCAAATAAAATTCCATTGGGTAAGTGTAAGGCACTATAGAGTAAATATAGAGTGATTTCAGACACAGCCTCTGTCTTCTCTCGTAGTAAGCTACATGTCTTTCCTTTTTTTGAGATTAAATAGCTATTGGAGATCTATAGCCATTGGTCTTACTGCCCTTTCCAGGTAGTTCTCATTTAACGCCAAGTTACTTTATATTCTCCAATTGGCTTTGGGAGCACAAACCATGGATTGATAAGTCACAAATTAAATAAATTCCTGACATCACTAAGAACAAGAAAGCAAAGGCTTTCGATCAAGAATATGTGAGTCATGCATTGCTTCTGCACCAAAGTCATCTGTGGGTGGAGAAACTGGCATCTCTTTCAATTCTACAATAGATTTTCTCCACGTATGGCCGTTGAACATGAGTACATGTTTTAAAAAACATCCTTGGGCTTGAATTTTGCAGCGCAAGATATTTAATGTATATTTTTACTCCTTTTGAACTTATTTATGTTCATCTCCTTGAAAGATAAATATGATATCTGTCATCTACAATTATTCATGAAAACTAGAAAAATCCCCCTCTTGACAACAAAATTGAGCAGTCAATGCAAGGTACTTTACCAACAGCTGTTTTTTTAATGTCAGAGTGGATTTGTTTTCTTAAAGCAAACAAAAATGTGGTTGGAAATTGGTTGAATAAGTCTAGTGTATACGTTCATGCGTAGGATCAGACATGCTGGGTGAGATCAAAAGAGCTTAGTCAGCTAATGAATTCATTTGCTCTGGAACAACAGGATTAGCAATGTGGATGTTGACATCCACCGTCAGAATTACTCTGTCAAAGTCCATAAATTGCATTGTCAAAGCAGATTAGCAAACTCTCAGAAAATGGGTCCCAGTGACCAATAAATAGAAGGCACATACAGTACATTTTAAAACGACTTTGTAATGAAAATATGTTCCTAAAAATAAATAAAATACTCGTTTGCTTATGCACTAATGGATCTTGGGTGGTACATAAGTGAAAGTGCATTTAGTTTAAAACTCAGCTTTTACTCTGTGCCTCTGAAATACATTGAAATGATGAGAAGGATGGAAATGTTCATAATCAATTGGTGGAATTGATTATACAGTAACAATGGAGGTCAGAATATATAAGTTACAAAATTAGATTCTGGATATTTGTTGCAGCACATCATGTTATGAAGAGAAGGGTAGAAAAAAATCACAAGCCATCATCGTTATTGATCTCTTTTTCAATATTTGTTGGTGCTGGTTTACTGCAAGATTAAACCAAAGGGGTTTCACAAATTGTTTAGAAAACCACAGGGGACTCATCAGGTGAGTAAAATAAATTAAAGCCAGCGCTGAAACAATTACAGCTAAAAACACAACACAGTGACTTACGGACACTATTGTCTCAAATTACTGAAAAGTAATCTATGCCCATTTAATCTATTTAACTAAGTGTCATCTAATGTTAGTAAGATGGTAAATGGCTTTTTGTGCTGATGACATTTTACATGAAAATCAGGAATTCAAGGCAGATAAAGAGCGTTTAAGGTCATTTCCTACCAAACGAGACTCTTTTGTCATGATTATGTTGCCTGTATCAACATCAGTCAGCATCAAGTTCCAGCACAAGTGACTTAAGCGACTGATTCTGCTGAAATTCAAACCCATCACACCAAGATGAGAGGTGAATGGGCTGTAGAAGAGGCATCAACTCTAAGTGACAGGGAGGGCACAAAACACATTCCCCTGGTGCTTCTGAAGTGCTCTCACTGACTGGCAGCAGCATATCATTTCTGTCGATTTATTCTGAAGGATGTACGTATTCACCTGACCCGCGGATGGGGGCATTTGTCTGCCGGTCAGTGGAGTGCAATCAGAATTCATTTAACCTCCTCTCTAAAAAATCCAACGTGCCATCTATTAAACGCGGAGAGAACTTACTTTTGAAATTTGCTATAAATCACTGAGTCACAGTTACTATTCTTTTCAGTTCAAACTCATTCACTATCTTTCAGATAAGTTTAACATTAGATTGTCTTTGTTTCCTGCTTTGTTTGACAATGTGGGTGTGCACAAAAAAGCTAGACAGTATGTCCATGATAATTACCACAAGAGCCAAGATAACCTTTTTGATCATAATCCTTGATGATGCATTAGATAGGCACTACATGTTTTAATGATATTTATAAATTTTGGATGGTGCACTTTGTTGTGCATTTTGAAAAAGAGGTTCAGTTATTCAATGCAGACATTAAAATGTCGTTTCCTATTGCTCATTGACAGATTTAGCAGAGAGAAACTGGCAATTATGTTGTAACCAGGCTTAAAAATAGTCCGCTAATTCATTCATTTAGGCCTGCAAAAAACCTTGCTAATTCTAATTTTCAAAAACAAGAAGCTCACATTATACTTTGTCTATTGAAATGTCTTTGTTCTACTGAGAAAAGCTGCAAAAAAGAAGGTTCCAACGGGTTTCATCGATGTATTTCTCTAACTACAAAGCATCTGTGCCAGAAGCAGAACTTTGTGATCCCTTTTAATTGGTAGAATTAATAGGTCTGTCTGGCCGTGCTGGCCATGTAATAATGCTTTTCTTTTCTGAAGTCTAGATGTTTTTTGAAGCAAAAGAAACAAATGGTTTATTAGACTGGATGGAGTGGGAAGTTTCTCTAAAGTTATCAGTGAATGCAATCATAATCATGGAAAACAACATTCAAAATGGGCTGAGTTGAAAACCAGTGATTCCTTTAAGTAGTAGTCAATTTAGTTCATGACAGACCCAATATGTATAGGTCATGTAACAGCATCAGTTACACTCTGGAATTTGTTAAACCGATGGAGGTTCCTTTTTAAAAAAAACTCTGGTTTATTCTGTCTTGAAAGTTTTGATATTTGGTGTGAAATATGTTTTCAGGAATTCCTGACAAATGTTCAGTTACATTAGGTTCCTTTCTTGCCAAGATACCAAAGATCACAGTTCACCCACTCAACTTATCAAGTCTTATTTACTTAACTGCCTCTTCTCCCTGTTAGAGAGTCATCTCACACTGGGTGGGTCAAAAACAAAACCCCATGGGAATAGAGTAATCAGAGCCAGGGCACATTTGGTCAGTGTAATCTGTGTGCAGCTAGGTATATGGAACCAGGCTTTTATTGTAAATTAACTGCTCTGTTGTGTGTACAGGTGTGGAGGTGGCACCTATGAGTTCCATTAAGATCCAATTTGAGCCAATTATCTCCAATTATCTCTTATTATCTCATTATATAAAATGAACAACACATTTCAGATATTCCTAATTAGTCTCTGGTTTGAAATATTGACATCCAGAGAACATATAACCTTGTTGGTCCTTCTCTCTCCTTTAATTTGCAGCGGTGATCAGCAGTGCATGCCGAAGAAGGTGCCTCATGGGGCTTTGACCTGGGCACCCATCCACTTCATAAATTGCTTTTCACGAGGAGGTAATCCAATGGTGTTGCCTCAGATGATTACACTTTCTTTGGATCCTCATGCAAACCACTTCCCCTTGTCTGTCCACGACTGGATACTATTCAGCCTCATGTACAATATTGCTATCATACAGTGACCATGATCACTAAAGTTAGCTATTTCAGGTTTATAAAAAGGTTCTTACTACATATATCACAGTTTTTAATAAAATTATACAGTGTATCATGATGATCCATTACCCCTTAAACACAAAACCAAGAAATCAGGCTTCTCCAGGAGAAGTCTAGCTTTGTTAACCTGGTTTCTCTTTCCTCTGTTAAGCCAACAATGACCTGGTTACTTGATTAGATGTAGACATACTGATTGGAAGTAAATGCAATGTCCTCAAGATTCTGCAAAAGCAACGTGTGTGTGTGTGTGTGTTGCTGTTGAATTTACAGCAGAAAGGCTATTTACTACGTAAACATTCATATGCAGGCAACAGACATCACTGTAATCCTATTTACTGCTTCAACTGTTGCCTTAACTTAATCTCACATCACTTTTCATTCTGCCTCACTGATCATCATAAGTGGTGAAATGATTTTTTAATGTTATTTCAAGATGTATGCACGTTTATCTGAACTTTGTGGGTTTAAAAAGGTACCCTCCAACATGAACAAAAAAAATGGGAGGCCTGTCCACCATGATGTTTAAATTTGGTGCTTATGCTAAACTGTACAATTAACCCATAGATCAAGTATGTTGTATGAGCATAACATAACATAACATAACATAACATAACAGTTGTGCAATAAATGTATTCCTGGGGATTATGCAGGAGCAGCGTGGACACTGTTGGGCACAATTGGGTACAATTTCTGCAGACTTGCAGGCAATGAGGATTGAAAGAAAGTGTGGGATTGTGAAAGCTCTCAGGTTGGTTATGAATTAAGTGACATTTTTCTTCATTTTTCCTCTCTTTTTCCTTGCTTTTTCTACTAACATGTTTACATTTCTGATAGCTATGGCAGAAAAATGTGAGGAAATGTCATCTCTACAAAGACATGATGCAAGTACTGTACTGTATATAGGCTAGTATTATGTCCTGGCAAGCAATTAAAAATAGATGACCAAAAAAATCAACAATTCACTTTTACCTGACATGAACAGTCTAGTAAATTATGTCCGACTTTCAGCAATTTCTGCTGACAACAAGAAATTGCGACCTCAACCAAAAGCTTAGCTTCACTGTGTTATTCTTGAAGATTTATTTTAATCATGTGTTAAATAGCCATGCCTAAGATGCAGCTATTTCTAAAATGGTTAAAAACTTAAAGTTACTATAGACTTTATGTCAAGCCTGCGAGAATAACTAATGTCCCATCACTTGAACCACTCACTCAGTGGGCATGACGTGGTAATGCAGTAACTGTGGCAGCTCTAGCCACACTTATACAATATAGTACGTAACATCTAGAGCACATTCAATCTACCACTGCCAGCAGTCACTGAGTAATTGATATTGATCAAGAACTCTATCAGCCACCAAAGAGACACAGTGCTGATGCTTTGCAGTAAAAAACCTAAAGCTGGCTGTCCAGGTCTTGTCTGTACTATTCCCCATTGTTCTTGGACATGATTGTTAAATTTGCTTGTCACTAATAAGCACACATGAATCCATCCAATTTGGACATTTTAACCCAGTGAAAATTCACCTCTGATTCAGACTGTATTTCTTGGCCATACATGCTTATTATAAAGAGGTATTTCATGATGACAGGATTGCCACTATGGAATGGTATTCTATGATAGCAAACCAGAAATTGTCATCATTAAAACAATTTTGCACACATCTTTGTCATTTTGACAATTTTTACTACGTAGGAATATATAAACATGCTTCTGACAATCAGGTCATTTTAAAGACTCTAAACATGAGTGTGTTATCTGACTGTGTTAGTGAGATACAAATACCAGTATCATTAAAGACTTTATAACTTAATAATTCAGCTACTTGTAATATAAAAATCATCAGTCAGGGGTCTGCTTCAGCCAGCCACTTGGTATGAAGCTTACATTTACCTGTTCACATAGTTCACAACAGCGATTCATCACAGTGTCTGCATACCTTATGCAGGATGATGAATGAGAGTGTAGCTAAATAGTCAATATAATTCTTATCTGCGATTTTGCCTATAACATCTAAGAATGGACATTTCAAGAAAACAAATTAGTGAGCTTTGTATGACACATTTCTCAAGATGAATGACTATGAGGCACAGTTAATCTCAGACTTCCTAACTGATGATGTGTAACATGTGTTGACCCTGAACATACAAGGATTATAATGCAACATGTAGTGCAAACTATGGAGCATTGAATGAGCCATGTCATCCATTTATGGTAGGGAACTAAATTTTAAACAAATTAATTTCTTATTCAATAGCTGCTGGGTTTTTGAAGTTGGGATGGCACGGTACGTGGTGTGTGATAACACAGCATTTACCTATATTGTATGAAACCTTGAAACCAGAAAAGTAATGAGAATAGAATTTGTGCTCATAAGAAATTTCTCAGCAACTATGCAGAAAGAACCTTTTCCAGGTCACTGAGTGTGTAGGTCTTAGAATTACTGCTGTTGCCATTATAACTGAAATCTCTAAACCTACACTGGGACTAATGGATAACTCTACCAAACAAACCTATGACTTGATGGAGCCATCAGTTCCAGATGCCAATATTGCACAACACCCAGCAAACACACACTGCTGCCAGTATGTAAAGCACTTGCTGCTCCTGAGGATATCTCTGTAAGCTCTCATCTGACCCATATCTCCTAAACTATTATTGACTTAAAGAACTGTGATTGAAATCTGGCAAGATGTAAGTGCCTTGGAGGTTGCTGTCACCACAGTCCAAACAGAGATGAGCAGTTTAAAGGTTACCATCTCCAAAGAACGAGTCCCTTGGTCTATCTGATTCGCTCACATCACTCTCAAAAAGAACCGATATCACCCAGTCTGACCTGCGTGCACAGTGTGAGGTCACTCAACTAAACAAAGAGAAGATCCAAAACATAGAGGACCAGACTGCTGAAAAGGGGGATTATACACGCAGATCTAATCTTAGATTAATCTTCCTCCCTGAAGGAGAGGAGAGTAGCAACACAATTGGTTTTCTCCAGCACCAACTCCCTATATGGCTCCCTACGGGCGCACAGGATTTTCTCCAAGTCCTCTGGTGACAACAAACCTAGACTGGTCATATTCAGACTACTGTATTACACCGACAGGAAGACCATACTGGATGCTTTCCAAGCTGCTGGCTCATCTCTCACCTATGGGAGTTATAAGCTGCTGCTGTTTGCTGATTATCCCTAACACACCTGAAAACACAGAATGGCTTTTGCTCCTATCGTGAAAGAACTACAAAGAAAGAGAGTACAGAACTCCAAGTTGATGGTCTCCCACAATAAAGAAACCCTCCTGTTTGATTCTCTTGATGAAGCTTGGAAATTCACGGATCTGCTTCTCCTCATCCTGAAGGCTTCTCCTTCTCTTCCCTTCCATCATCTGGTGTACCTCAAGATATGTATGCACACATTCTTTCAAATGTCCTCACATGCTCTTATGCAAGCATTACGTACACTTTCACAACTCACACATACACTGTGCTCCCGATTGGCAATTACTCCCGTTAATCTCCCGATTTCATAGTTTTTTCCTTTTCCTTATGACAACCTGTTTGTGGCACTGTACAGCGTACTCTGCGCAGGCTGTCTTTCATCCTGTCCTCTGCTGCTGATGTGATTCACTGCCTGCAGGTACCGCTGGTATAGAGAGAGAAGCTACTGAGAAGCTGAGAAGCTCTCAGCCAGTAACTCAATTTACAAGAATTTGCCAAATGTTAAGATACGTGGCAAACTCAGATAAACAGGCTACATATAGACAGCTTCCGTTGTGATGCGCTGCAGATGTGAAACATACAAGCAGTGGATGGGACACTTCAGGCAAGACAGTTTAAATTATCATTTTTCTACACGTTTATACTTGTTGAACAGGTGGTTTAATAAAGTACGTATTGGCTTTCCACTTGTGAGGGTTTTGTTGCACTTACAGTAATGAATGTCCCTTCTGAGTTTTCAATAGAATTGTGGAATGATTCGGTTATTTGATCTCCATTTAAAGGAGCTAGTTGTTTTAAATCAAGCCTCAAGGTGTAATACATGAAGCTTCTGTGTTTTAGTATTATTGTTAGAATCTGGAAAGTACACTCCTTTTCAACTGCCATTTGAAGGGGGATTGAGCATGGGGGAAAATACAACACTCAAGAGTTGGGTTGGGATGGCTGGCAGAGTAGACTGGAGGTAAGAAAGATGATGGCAGGAAGGTAGGTTGGTGCGAGGGGCCAGGAGAGGGCAAGGAAGCTAACTTTGGGATGTACTCCTACCCTAACAACCTGTGGTAGCAGTAACTACTACCCAGACTAAAAAGGTAGCTTGGGTTTATAACAAACTTTCCTCTTGTGACACCAAACCACTCCCAATAACAGAGTTGGGAAAAAGATTTTCAGCCTTGATTGGAATTGTCCAACAGTCTGGAACATCTAAACATCTCACTCATCAGATAATTCACTAAAAGTTTGTGCACAAATTTTACTTTATGCCAGAGCATAGATTAGATTAAAACTGGTTGACAGTGACTTATGTACTAAATGTCCTGGCTCTGCTAGCGGAGACCACTTACAGATGTTCTACTATCAAACCTTTGTAGGAATATATCAATAAGATTGTTGGCACTGTCATTGATAAAGACCTTCCCAGCTGCCCTGCTCTTAATCTTATTGGGTACAATCCAAATATATTGTTATCATTAGTGGGTAATATTAGCTGCCTCAACTGCTGCTAAGAAAACCATTATTAAGAACTGGTTTGAACCCACTATTGTCATGAAGAGAACCTGACTAACTTTTTTTCAGATGTTTATTTACTTGAAGGGTCCCCTGCCAGAATTAACGGGGCTAGAGCTCATACTGTGATCAACTGGTCTAAAGCTATCGAATTGACTTGTTATTGATTTTATTTATTTGGGATTTTAGTGTATTATTTTTTCTGTCTTTATTTCATTCTTTTCCCTTTTTGCATTTTTATTTACTCATAGTTATTTATTTATTTATTTTCTCACCTTTTTCCATTCCTGCTGACCAACTCCTTTTCCCAGACTGGAGTTCCCTATGTGCTTGGTGATCTACAGTTTTGTTTTGCATCATCTCAACAAACAATTGATCACCAAAAAAAAAAAAAAAATTCTCCATTAAAGAACACGGTGACACATTAAATGTAATTATGTCTTTTTTCCCACAGCGGTACCACCACAAAATAAATTCTGTGATACTAATGGAGGTCCTGTTTTTAATAAAACGGAAGCTTAAAAAGGTATTTTTATGAGGGGTTTCTTTCATCATCATTGAGGAGCAAAGGCCCATTATTATCACAGGATTATTTGTTGCCGTCATTCCCCAGCATTGCCTACTTAAGGCAGGAGCTGTAAAGAAGAGCTATGGTCTCTAAAGGGGGAGATATACAGCAAGCAGGGCCTCACATGACAAATGAGGAGCTGGGCCCGCGCTTATTTATGGCTACTTAAAGCTGTCAGTTGGAGATGATAAAGGGTGAGAGCTTGATTAGAAAGTGTTAGATCGGTCCAGTCCTTGTGACCCGCGACAGGAACAGATGAGCAGGGGAAAGGTGGTAATAGCACCGGTGAAACCGTTTTTTTCTTGACAGATTCACGGTTCACTCATTTGGGATTTTGGCAGACAAGAAAAAGATGACTGAAGAGAATATGGATGTCAGGTTGTCTTGAGAGGTGTGCCTGTGTCAGCTTTATTTTTTTTCAATCTAACCTACATTTGTGATGATTGACATCATGAGAAGAGTTGAATTGGGTGCCATGCCTCTAAAGTCATTGTCAAGTTAAATGATTCTGTGGTAGAAACAGAAATTGCAACGCGTTCACAGAATATAATGGCAGGGCAGCTGTAGCTCTCTTGGGTGATAGGTGAAGAAATTGATTTGAAAAAATCAATTTGCAATCACCTTCATTACTACATTATGACCTTTACTTGGACATTTCAAATGCGGTCTCTAAAGCACATAGTTGGTGGGGATGGGGTTGCCATTTCCCCATTCACTTTCCTTCCTTTTCCATTAAAATGACATTAAAATTTGGTTTAACAATGATGCAGAAGACCTGAATGCACAGAGGGTGATTTTATCTTTTGTAATCTTATTGCACATCTACAGAAGATGCACTAGAGAGGCTAATTTTTAAAAAATCCTTGTTGAGAATTTTGATGTGAAAATTAATACAATGCATATTGCTACAGCTATGGCATATAACCATCTAATAGCAGAGCTTTTAGATGTTCAAGTTATGGCCTCAGAATTACAGATGGCTTATCTGCCATCTTCTGTATTAAGTGGGTCTTCTGCGGCAGTGCAGTTAAGCAGTAGTTCAAAGACTGATAGGTAGGCACTCTCGACCCTTTTTTCCTAAATTGCTGCTGCTGTGCCATCTTGTTAAGTGGATGGTTAAGTATCATGGTCTCACTGAAGCGTGTTCTGTTGGTTGATGGACCCGGATTTGCTGAGAGATAAGGAGCCACAGACACCAGACATTACCGGCAACAATCTCACCAGTTTGATCATAACTTAAAATGCCGTGCAAGTTCATTCAGAGCCATTAAAAAAAAATAAAACTCTGCTGTTTCTTTTTTGAGAAGGATATTTGCAATAATCCTGTATTTTGCCTTCAGTTGATTAGTAGGCCTAAATAAATACAAATATTGCCCTTATTTAATCACAAGAGGCATGTGAATGGCTATTTTCTTCCTACTCTATATCTCCTTATTATTCATTTATTTAGTTGGCTGCATTTAATCATCATTGAAAGTTCATAGCCTCTATCTGTGATGAGCTTGTGATAAATAAATAAGGCACCTTAATTGTTTTCATTAACTTAAGAACACCCTCTGGCATAAAGGAATGGCCTCAAAGACATATAACTGAAAAAGAGAAAATACTGTTATATTTGTCCTCTTAAAAAACAGCAAGTCTTTCACTGGATTGACTTTCTTTCAAGATGATTGACAAGACGGACACAACAAGAAACTGGTGGGATCACCAGATTGTGGTTGAGCCATAAATACAGATTGCCCTTGAACCACATACTGTAGATAGCTCTGACTGTTCCTCTGAGTGGATTACCAGTAATAACCTGCTCCTCTGGCTAGTATCAGCCAGATCATGTTCGTGTATATACTGCTTTTGCCAGCAGCTCTGGCTCCCTTGTCAGTCACCACTGAAAACTGGAGACTTTGTGGTGTTTCATAAGTTACGACCCAAAAGTAGTTTCAGTGTCACTGTTATTGTCACTGTTGTTTAACTTTTGAAACATATAAAACACTGATTGCATTATTTTTTCCCCTAGTGTCAAGGTAATACTTAGAGGCATTCTTTATAAGTACAAGCCTTCAGAATGAGTTTGAAAATAGTGTGTCTGTGACACTGAGCCTCGAAGAGATGTTGATATTAACTAGGTCTAGGGCTTTTTACTACTGATAAATTTGTTGAGAATTTCCTCCGCAATTTCTTTTTTCAATTCATGGTTTTGTTAAAAAATACTGAAAAATGCCCATCACAATTTTCCAGAGCCCAAGGTGAAATCTTCAAATGTCTTGTTTTGTCCAATCAACAGTCCAAAACTCAAAAGGTATTCAGCTTACAATGATATGAAACAGAGAAAAGCAGAAAATCCTTCCATTCGAGGGGCTGGAAACACCACATTTTTAGTATTTTGCTTGAAAAGTTACTTGAACCATCAATCGATCGTTTAATATGTCAAAAGTTGCTGATTCATTTTCTGTTGATTAATTGACTAATCTTTTCAGCTCTACATTAATGTACTCAAAGTATACAGATGATAAAGAAAATGATAAATTGACAAATAAATGAAGAGTGCAGGATGTGAGATGCAGAGAGACTTTTTAACTTTATCTTTATGATACTCAGTTTACAATCATCAAAGGCTAAGAAAACAACAAAATATCAGAGACTTATGGGCATTTTTGCTTAAAAAATGACCTTGACAATTTATTATTTAAAATTATGTTCTCTAATGTTAACATTTTTAAAATGCAATTCACTTTTTTCTGTCTGAATATTGTATCTTGTTTATGTTATTTATCAAACTGCATTACTGGGTAAACTTGTTTTTCAGAGATTTTAGAATATTTGTAATCCACTGCATAAACCTGTCATAATGGCCAACATGGATTATGATTTTACAGTCTCTGTAGTAAAAAAAAAAAACTGTGGTAAAAAAAATAAATAAATAAATAAATAAATAATGTTTGTTCTTCCATGTCACAAGCTGTTTACACAGAAAAGAAAATTTATATCAGTTTGGATTTGCATTATGCTAATTATGTTGACCACTGTGGGTCAGTGCTGGTGGTCATGATGCAGTGCAGATGTCACGTACAACACCAGGGACAGGAGGCAGACGGAGCTTTAAAAATTAACACAAGGGGCAAGCACCTCTCCGTGGCTGTAGTTGCTGACTGCTGAGAATAGGAGAGAATGTTGATCTTGATTTTTGATGCCAAGTTTTGAGCCTACTCTTTCAGAAAGACATTGACAAGACAGTGACAGGGATTGTTCCTGAGGAGCAATGCTGTGCATGTATGTTTGTTTGTTTTTCCAACAAGCAACACCAATGTTTTGAGTGAGCCAATGAGGGCCAATTGTCTTGGAACCTCATTAAATTGTATTATGGGACACAGACACATACTTTCAAATAACAAATGCTCCCCCCATGGAGACACAATTTTTGAGAAATATGATTATATTTTCTTTCAGGTATAACTATTTACAGTACCATCTTTTCAATAAACAGTAAAGTATGTGGTTAGCCTGCTGTTACTGTTGGATTTACTGACCCTAAAAATCTAAGTCAGTTTAAGAAATGTATTCAGGTAATTATGTTATTTGTTGAAACTAGAGCTGCAATGCTTAATCTAATTAATCCATAGTTACCACCTATTAAATGAATCACCATCTATTTTGATAATCGATTAATCACTTCAAGTCCAAATTCTCTAATTCCAGCTTCTCGAATGTGAACATTTTCTGGTTTCTTTAGTCTTCTATGACAGTAAACTCAATATCGTTGAGTTGTGGACAAAGCAAGACATCTGGGGATGTTATCTTGGGTTTAGGGAAACCATGATTGACGTTTTTCAGCATTTTCTGACATTTTATGGACCAAACTAATCGGTTAAGGTAGAAGATAATCAACAGATTACTGGATAATGAAAATAATCGTTAGTTGAGGCCCTAGTTGAAACTGGTTTAAGATGTACAGGAGGAACACAGAAAATTGAAGAATTTGTTGTTGTTGATGAATTGGTAGAAAACCAGTGAGGATAAAACCTAAAAAATTAAAAGATGATTCAAAAGGGAAGCCAGAAGACCACGAAGCAGATACTTTTTTTTAAAAACATCATTTGATTATTGTAGGAGAGCTAAAATGGAACAGAAGTGAGTGCTGATAAAATCTCAGCAATAAGTAATATGGATTAGTTAATAAAAACTGTTGTATGTGATAATACTGTGTGTCAGAGGTGGTTTTAAGGTTGTTTCAAGGCTGCATACAGTTGCTGGGTCACAATTAACGAATAACAGTCTCACATTTCTCCAAAGAGCCTTTTTCAATTATCACACAGAGATAGCCTTGCCCTATCATCATTTAGTGCCGTTCTCATATCAAGCAAAATGAAAAAGCCATTCAGTGGATGGAAAACAGCCTGGAATTCAAAGACGAAAATTACTGAATTAAATCAGGATTAAATATAATGTAATTATATGTCTTCTTCCTTTTTACAACCTCCATTTTCTGCTCGGGTCCAGTTCAATTTATTTCTAGTTTCACCTGGTGAAGTAAATTTCTCTGAACCCAGTCGAGAAAGAAAAAAATGTTTTATTCCTACACATTGATCAAAAACCTTATGTCACAAATATATGGACCTGTCCTACATTACTTGATAACTACACCATAAAACATTAAGGAAAGGGAAGATTCTTCCAAATTTCATCATATAAAAAGTAACAGAAAGGGTACATTTACATGTTATACACCATAACTGCAAATGAAGGAAATCTACTACCATCTTGTGGAACCCATTGGAATAGAGGACCAAATTGATTTTTAATGCAAACGAGTCTAATCATCTGAAGTATGAGTCGAAAAGCAACCAAACACTTTTCCTTGCTTGATATGAGAACAAAACGTGTCTTTAATATATCAAAACAAATATTTCTGATCTTAATACGGTACATGCCCTAGTTAGCTTTGTTCTGTCTCAGTGAGCATTTACCTTTGTCAGCTTGAGCTAGGCTATATCATATTTAGTCTAATTGACACATAAGTTATTATTGTTGCCTGTTCTACTTGTAGACTGTAATATGTGCAGAGACAGCTATAGATGCTTATTAATAAAGTGCGGGGAAAAAAACTGTGTGGTGATTTGTCACAATCCAGATTTAACTGTGATGAGACTACATGCTCTGTATTGTATCTGATGTTGAGGACTGTGCCATGTTTATGTCAATCCCCAGCTCTTTGATATCACTGCGGCATGGTGTTTATCCTAGCTGGACAAAGACCAAGGCCACCTTTAAAAATCCTAATATTTTTGCAGAGGGGAATAGCATTGAATGCCATTCAGCCTCAGTATAAGCTCTTAGGTATGTACAGCTTTGTTGTGATTGGTCAGCTCTTAAGTACATGATTCAAATGTAGCTGTACCGGGGAGCGTACAGGCAACAATCAGAGTGCCAGCGTCTGAGTGTTTAAGGCACACAGATTATTTGTCGGTGAGGGGAATTAATCAGGCTTGGAGCCTTTGGAGCTGTGAGTAATGAGGATGGAGATGGGCCACCAGGAAGATGTGATGAGGATTTAGAATGCAATTCACGGCAGGGAAGGGCCCTATCTCAAAGAGATACAGGGCCTTTTTTTCTTCCTCTTTTTTTGCCGGTGGACAGAGACTCTTTAGTCATTTTCCCTCTCTTGTCTGATTTATTTCATTGAGAAGATCTTGAAAGTTAAATGAGTCCTCTAAATATCTTTTTTCACTGTATTGAATACAGACAAATACAATTCTATTTTATTTTGTGTGTATTTGTGTGCTAAAACATAATCAAATTTTATTTGTATAGCACCTCATACAAGTTAGTGAAATCCAAAGTGCTTTACAAAATAACAGACAAGTTGATAAGTTAATGTAAACATTAAAACAAACTTATGCAATTTTAATGACAGCATATTCAGCTATTTAGTATTTAGCTACAGTTGTGTATAACATTGAGAAGGAATGCATATGATCTAGTGCTAATTACTAATTCAGAAGGGTGGATATTTAAAGCTGCGTTGCAGAAGTGTGACATGTTGAGTGCAGAAGTCTGACTGAAGTGTTGTTAATGATTTCATCAAAGTGATGTAACAGCAACTCAACCAAAAGCTTACAGATATGTGTTTGTCTAGACTGACAACAATAGAACAGTAGTAGTAGTAACAATAGAGTAATTTTGACTGAATCAGTGTGCAGTAATCATACAGCACTACATCTTGCACTAAAATCTTGAAAGTAGTGCTTTCAGAGAAGGGCAAATCCCTGTCAGACTATGGATGGTTGAGCCCCAGGGAAAACTGAAACACACGACTGTTTCTTACATCACTTTTGTATTCTGTGGGACTATATTTTGATGCAATGTGTCTACAGAGTCAAAGAAGGAATTTTATCTCAGTATGACGCATGGTAAATCCAATCAGATTATCATCAATGGAAATTCATCGGTTTAACAATTGTGTTATAAAATTTATTTTTGAGTGTCCCAATATATTATTATAACACTGAAGACACACTGAGTCTAATAACTGATGCATTATCTTATCATAACTCTATACTAAGCCCCACCAACATTCATCCTTTTCTGTTGTTAATAATCTCATCTAAAATAGCTTTTCATTACTGAGCAAAGATGCCTGGGCTGTTTGGTCTGGAGCCCAGAATTGAGAGACTCAGAATACGTGGTACACATTTCACCAACCGCATTTCTTAGCAAACACATAAAAATGGCAATAGCACATGCATCTGGCAATCCTATCTTGTGGGAGATGGCAATACAAGAGATGTGAATGTCACAATCACCGCACCGTCATTGCTGTCTTCTACACATTCTGCCATGAGTTCAATGTGATTTATAAGCATCGGTGGTCCATCAGCGTTGCGATGGCCATATGAGAAGCACCTGATATATCAAAGCAATCATAGCTCCTTGAGCAGGCATGCTCTGTATAGCAATGATGAAAGGGTGATACCATATTGAATCTAAAACACAATGAAGTGTCAGGAAGCTGTGATAGCATCTGTTTACTGAAACAGTGGTGAGGCAGCCTAATTTTAGAGCTCTGAGAATATGTAGACGTAAACTACACCATCAATAAACTCATTAAAATTTTTATTTCTTAAGAGCAAGAAATAATGTCAGACTCTGTCCTCAGAATCACTTGATTGTTATTATAATAGCACCCAGCCAAGCAATCTGCGTGCCTTAGAAATTAAATTAAACAATCAGAAAGCAAATATCAAAACCTCAAAGCCCTCTAATCAAAATCCCAGACAGTCAGACCACGATGGAGACAAAGAGGTCAGACCAAAATGGAGACAATAAAAGTTGTTTTTTTTTTTTTTTTAATGCCCTCAAAGTCATTCTAGCAAAAACTTTACTCATAACCCTGGATAACCCTGATGTAAATGTAGTAGGTTTTCTATCTAAGCTGTTTTACCTAAATTCTTGTTAGAAGTATCAGAGCTTCATAACGCTCTATTAAATATAAAAAGGGGAACATTTTCTGCCTGGACAGAATTCTGATATACAGAAAAGTATATTGCTTTCCGGCGGCAATTTGGTTACTTACTATAAGACATGGTGCACAAATCTATTAAGGAAGTCCTTTTTCACCCAATATCAATATTTAATTAATGTCTTTAGATCTAAAATTAATAACCTGCCAAATGATCCAGCTACAGGCACATAAGTCTATTGAATAGTGGCATATTGCTAATGGCCACAGTTCTGGTGCCTTGCTTTTTATAATCACTCCATATCCATAATGACCAAACTGTCTTTATCAAATCCATAGACTCTACAGGTAATATGAGAACCTTTGACCAGCAACAATAATATGTTCAGATGCTAAAAAGGCTTTCGATAGGTTATACAATCTTGTTTTTTTTTTTAAACTTTATACTTTAATCCAACTGTCTCTATACAGTATTAACAAGGCTGTCCACTTTCCCTCCTACGCGTATTTAGTTTTTAGTATATTTAGTATATTTACAGAGCATAAAATCAAATGGAGTAAGTCAGCATTCATTCCTTTGGCCTTGGAAGAAACCTAGTGTTTTCTTAGATTTGGTGATGCCTCTTTTCACAACTTTTTCCCTGCAATCTGTTATCTCAGTCAATTTTGAGAATGTACTCAAGAACAAAGAAATGGTTTCTTTAATTAAGATGAATGCCCTTCATTATATCCAGTTTTAGCAGTTTTAGTTTTAAAAAGTTGTATTAGTCGATCCCAACAAATGCCGAAAGAGACTGAGTTCATAAGTTTTTTTGGAACAAGAAGATTCGTATCAAGACATCCATACTTGACAGAAAACTTTGAGCTGTTTGCATGGAATTTGTTTTAAGGGCACAACTGGTATGGATTTCTCGTCTGTAACTCTAGTGATGTACTACACATTACTCATCCATTGAAGCTAGACGACCAAGCCTCTGTTACTATTCCTCAAAACACTGGAAGGCATGAATTTGTACTTATCTCTCATTAGTTACATACATACTGTGAAGTATGCATGTCAGGATGGGGTTCAGAATCAGTAAATTTTCTTTTCTCTTACTTTTATTTTATTTTCTATCCTTCCTGTAGGCATTAATCTTGGTTTTTGGAGGAACTGTATGCTCTAGCTATCTTAATGGGGTAATTTTGGAGAATAGTTGTGTTTTATGTGAAAGATGATTTTGTTTATGTGACTAGTATATGCACAGTAAATTTGAATGTCAATACACAAAACAAAACACTGCAAACATTACTTGAATATATTCAAAAAAGCAAAATCAAAAGAATCAAGTAGAAATCATGGACAGAGCTTGTGGTGGCAGAGAGGCGGGGATGCCCTACTTAAGGCTTCTTTTTAAGAGACTGAGTTCATAAGTGTTTAAGTTTTTGTGGAATATCAAGATTCATATCAAGACATCCGTACTCGATAGAAAACTTTAAGCTGTATGCATAGAATTTGTTTTAAGGGCACAACTGATATATATTTCTCCTCTGTACCTCTAGTGTTGTACTACTCTTGTTAAACTGTTAAACTGCAGAAATTTCGCCAACAAGCCATTCTTTACAATGTATTTCTCTAAATCATAACCTTTCTCTGTCAAATATACTACAGGTACCAGTGCTCAAAAAGCCTGATAAGTTATTTCTGACTATTAGTGGCCTGGATTCATTGCCAGTGCACCTTAGTGAAAGCCAATTAAGAATATCTTCACTCCTTGTTGAAGACTGAGTGACAAGGCCTCAGCTGATGTGCTGTTGAGGTTTCCCTCAGAAGAGCAATCTACACAACAGAGAGGCAGGCCAGGCTGTCTAGTTAGCACCTCAGCGGCTGTACTCTGTGGTTCCCCATGACTGGAATGAAAGCTATGCAGCATGACATTTAATCAATATAAGGAGGGTAGGCTGAAGGGGTTTAATTCCTAATCCAGCTGGTTTATGTGGGCTCAGGCCCTATTCAGATGCATTAGAGGTACCGCACGTGGAAGGACAAGCATGACAGGACACTGGCACCATTCGGACCTTGTGCTAGTAGATTCTATGGCTGTCTTGTGGAGACAGACACAACCACTGAGTCAGAAGCCAGTATTTCAATCTATTCTTCAATCCACAAGCAGTGTCCATGGTGTGCCATTTCACTGAAACCAATTTGGTGTGACTGTCACGTATGCTTTGTTCAATTCAAAATCAGAATGCTGTTGTGGGACAGGATGTGCTTCTGTTAGTGGTGAAGTATGTTTAACTTATCACGTTTAAAATTTGGTTTAACTAATATTTATTTTTTCATTATGTTCATTTTTGTTTGAATAATGCTAAAGTGTGGGGGTCGGGATTCTGATATTTTAAACAACACTTACAGACACGCAAGTGGCCTGTGAGGCGATAACATCAGAAATCAAATTGGTGGATGGAATGGGATGGCACCAGACGAAATCCCATGTTGTTAGTCAAATCAAATGGGTTTATCCTCTGTGCAATGGCCATTTTAGGAGATCAGACTGAATTGTCAGACTTCTCTCCATCAATCTAAGCTGTACTGTCACTTTCAGATGTTTGGATCGGCTGTGCTTTGAGCTGAAAGCCAATATCAGGATGATAACATGTTTATGCTGAGTGTAATGCTAAAAGCATATAACATTTAGCTTTTTGTTGTGGATGGATGCGTGTATATCTTACTTAATTTCAGTCCATTCAGCAGTAGTCCCACTAGATCAAAGAGATGAACCAATGGACCAACAGACTGACAGACCAAACAGCTTTGCCATTTCTAGAGCCATGCTGCTAATGTGGCAAAAACACAAACATGTTTCCATGGAGAGAACATAACAGGAATTAAATATAGTTACCTCACATAAGGAAATTAGATCAGCAACTGCAAAAACAAAATGTGTTAAAGTCAGACATTGCTGTTTATCACCTGCTGCAGTGACTGCTTTTTGTCAATACTGTGTTATAGTTACACATTACAAGTGGTGCTCATCACACACTCTACAGGCAGAACACATACACCATTTGAATTGTTGTGTGATGAATGTAATAGACACTCTGGTACTTGACCTTGAGATCATTAATGCCTTGTTCTTCATTTGATCTTCCCTTTCCAAAGTCACAACTGCCTCAAAGCCATGACGAGAAGAGCTTATACCACATAAATGCCATAACCTTGATTATGTAATATGTCGTAATATAAGAAGAGGACTACATACAAGGGGATAAATGCCTTGTTTACAACATGTGATCTTCACTCGCAAGGCTGAGGTTCAATTCAGAATCCAACTGTAAATTTGTTTCAACATCATACCACCTTGAAGTTCCAACCAGATTACTTTATAAGCTTCACAGTGCTTGTCTGTACCAAGTTACCTGACAGCCGCCACCCAAGGTCACTATCAAATTACAATAGTTTATTATTCCAAATAATAAGCAGCTCTTAATGTTACACGTTTGAAATCACAGCCTGGGGTGACAGCTCAAACTCTAATCTGAATATTTTAAAATAATAACAGTTGAAAGAAATCTATTTGTCTGCATTTTTTGCTATTAACACTCTACTTAACTGGAACCGACAGTTATACGTGCATGCTATGTGTTATGTAGTATCTGTAAGAGTCAGATACCACACAAACAAGATGAACTCACCAATCATTTTCTTGTCAGCAACTGTTCTGTGGAAGATGAGTAGACTGTCATCAGTAATTACTGCAGTGAGACACAAACTTCACCACTAAGTTGTCATTGGTAGCCCTTCTCTCTCCCTCAGGCTATTCATCCCTCCTTACCTCATCCAATGCCCCCACCGCCACCCGCACCCCCATTCCCCCTTAATAATAACCCACCCGCTTTGAGCATCCATCTGCCTAAACAGAAGAAGCCTCTCCTTGACAGTCACTGTCCAGGCACAAGCTTGCAGGCAGAAAAATCAAAACGTGTTTCCCAAAGGATTTAATATCCAGTAAAACCCAGGAGGCAGCAAGTTTATACCACATCTGTAAACCAGTCTCAGAGTCTCAGTGGGATTGAGGACAGAGCTGTAGACAGGTAAACCACTCTTCATCTGTTTGTTTGTGTCTATATGTGACCAAGGGTACATCCTGACCATGGGTCAGCTTTCTCTTCTTTTATGATATCCAGGTGGATTACAGTTTATGAAATGATAGAAGTAGAACAACTAAGGGTTGCTCTAGAGAAGAATCAGATGTTTCTTCTTAAAAGGAAGACCGAATAAAAGAATTAATTTTCAATCTTTGTTCTGTACTGTATGCATGGTGATATATGAAAAAAATATCATTGTTACTTTGAATATGAACAGAGTAATGAAACATTCAGCTATAATAAAGATAAAATTGCTCTCTCTGTATCTCACTCCCTTGCACTCTTTCTCTATTTCTCAATTTACCGTTTTCTTTATCACCAGTCTACTTTGAATACATTGATGTAGAACTGAAACGACCCAAATTTCATCAGCAGCTATTGTCATTTCAAACGATTAATGGTTCAAGTTCTTAACTGTAAAGATTTGCGGTTTTTCTCCATCATTTATTATAAACTGATTATCTTTGGGTTTTGGACTGTTGGTCGGACAAAATAAGGCATCTGACGACATCACCTTGGGCTTTAGGAAACTCTGATGGGCACCTGAAACTTTATAAATGAAACAATTAATAAAATAATCAGCAGCATTAATTAATAATGAAAATAATTGAGAGTGGCAGCTCTATATTGGTGTAATGAGAGCATCAAACTAGAGCATCTGACTTCTGAGAATGGAGATCTGAGAGCAACAACAGTCTGTAGTCAGACTTCCTGTAACCATATGAAGTCATTACAGGGGTACAGCTAACTATAGCTTGGGAGCTTTGCAAGACTTGGCCTCTCAATGATCCCAGTCTTAATGTTTGTGAGTCCTCAGATTGGTCCTGAATATGATATTGCACAATCTTTCCTTTAAAAAAAACATCTTTACTTAATACTTTGTGTTACATAAGTAAACTCTACCATCCTTTTACTGAATAAACTGGTAAAAGCATCTGATGCTAACTTCAGAGCATAAAAAATATTTCAACAAAACTCGTAAGCTTTTGCGTTGCAGTAAATGGTTGAATCAAAACTTTTGTATCCCTACGTGCACATACACTACATGTAATACCCAGTGGATGTAATGTCCAGTGGAACAGACAAGCTTCGAGTCAGATTGTGAAACAATGAATGTCGATTGACCTTTTGACCTTGTGCCACATGGAAGCTTCAAAGCAATCCCCTCTGACATTGACATGGGTTCATGCATTAGTCTTGACATTTTAGTGACTGTCAACATTAGGGGAGCAACGGATCACAAAATTCACGGTTCAGCTCGTGTCATGGGTTTGAGTCATGGATCGGATCATTTTTCGAATCAGCAAAAAAGGGGCGAGACAAATATAACTTTGCTTTCCTTTTATTCTGTAAAACACTTAAAGCAAAGAACTTTTGCCCATGGTCTTAAATGAAAACATCATTCAAGATGAACAATGTTTAAATAAAATCTTAAAATATATAAAATATTCAATACTCAATTGTTAAATTAAAGTGCAATGTGAGGCATGATACCTTCCTCCTTTAAACATGGTAGTGAATGAAACAATAGCATGTGTCCCCGTTATCAAAACTTGATGACTTACATGAACAAGACGTGTGTCTTGTCCTGCAGCTTAGCTTGTTGAACGAGCCACCAAACAAACATTCACCGGGGAAAAATGCACAGCTAATGTCAGTTAGCAGCAACATAGCTAATTAGTTGCTCAGCTGCAGCACATTAAACAGCATGTAAACATACTTGCAGTTGTCACTTAGGACCCACTAGATACTGGTTTGGTTATTGCTCTTCAAAATCCCTGTAAGCGACACGCTGTCTGTCCATGACTTGTACTTACAGCAGCTTGTTTACTTTGTCTCCAATGAGACATTAAATTTTGCAGTTAATCCGAGGTTCACATGCGTGCCGAACCGTGGGGGGTAATCCGTACAAATCACAGATCAACTATGTTCCGTTACAACACTAGTAAACATGATGCCAATAAATACTTTAAATCCTATGTAACTGGTTGTCTACATGGTGTTTGTGGTAGTCACATGTAAAAAACTAAAGGCAACACACAAAGCTAAATACACACATTCTCTGTCTATGTCTGTCTCTCTTTCCTCTACTTAAGATAAGACTCTGTCTATTGGTGCAAGTACATGTAAAATGTAAACAGGGTATCGTCACTGCAAGGTTCAGCAGCCTGAAGGCTGTAAAAAAAAAAATTGATTAGTGGCTGTGTGAGGTTTTGTGGAACCGAAAAACTGAACCAAACTAGAAACAGAACTGTCTGTTTCTTTTTAATTGTTCTTTCTAGTTTTAAATGAAGTAAAACAAACTTCCATATATCACCATATTACTTCTTTGTAGAATATTGTGTTGTAATACTTGCCTTTTCTTTATTATGTTACATTTGTCTTTGCAAAAAAGACTACAAAGCAGCGAGAATATAAATGCATAAAGATGATAATGCAAAGAAACACTGTTGTCTTGCCTCATCATTTGTACTAATGTTGATGTTCATTTTCTCTTTTCAGGTCACTGATTTGTCAGTTAACTCTTGCCAAAATGTGGAAAAGGGCGAAGAACACAGGTCCCTCTAGACTAAGTACAGTTCTGCTATTCCTTCTTCCTCTTCCTTCTTCCTCTTTTTTTCTGCTTATTTCTGTTCCATTTTACGGATTTAAGCAACAGTAAAGCAGCTCAGTGTCCATTTATTGCAACATAAAGTTGTGCTGCTGCAGACTGAAGCAAACAATGTCAGCAAGAAGTTTTGACAATAACGCATTATTATTATTTTGCAAAACATTTATGCCATTGACAAGCTGTTCTGAATATTAAAAATACTGAATAATTTTAGATAAGCAAGCTTTTTTTCTTCTTTCTTTCTTTTTGTGTATTGTATAATTTCTCCCAATGCCTCTAATGGGTGCGAGTTTTGGGAAGAAGGATTATACAAACTGCTGTAACAGTAAATCTTTGCTACAAGCCATGTTATTAAGATTCAAAGCAAGTGAAGCAAGTGAATATTTTGAACAAAATTGGCACAACATTGACAACATGTTTTGTAATGGAGACACACACTATTTAGCAGTGATTATCTGTAATGAAACTGTACATCAGTCTTTGACATGAGGAAACCAATTGAATTACTGGCTCATTTACATTAATCTGTGTGCAAGTATATTCATCACCAAAAGTGGTAGAAAATGAGCTGCCACTAATCCTGCCAAAGCATATCGCTGGAGTCAATAAACAATTCAGATGGTAGAAAAGCACTCCATGTTGTGTACATTGACATACTGGTGCAGCAAGACAGTGGCTTTATAACACTTTGAAACATGAAGTGATTTGTTATATCAGGGAAGTGAGTAATGCTCAGGCTTCGGAACTACTTCATTTAAAAACTGAAGAAATATTTCCTTCTTTGAAAACCTAGCCAACTTAAAATCTGTGTTCCAGCAGTCTTACAGTTCCCATGACATCTGTAAAAGGCAATGAAACACCTAAAAATATTCACTCCAGCCACATGTACAGCACTCCATTTACTTTTATCAGAACTATGCGAGTTGGAGTTTCCCCAACTGACAGGCACTTCAACAGCCAGTTGACTAAAGGTCGTCTCTCTCAGGCTTCAGTGATAAACTGAGGATGAGAAGAAAACATCCCTGGATTAAGGTTGCCTGCCTACTGCCCTTTACTGTGACCCTCTGAGTGCTTCAGTTTATTCAGGCCTCTATGAGCTTTCCTTTTTCATATTATGCCTGACTGGGTCTTCACTTCAAGCCCCCCCCCCCCCCTACTGTTTATTTCAGTCTTTCACTCACTAACTTCTCTCTTTCTCTCTCTCTCTCTCTCGCTGTCTATCTACGTATCAATCTTTCTACTTACCACATACGTTAAAGTAAAGGCAAATAAATACTTAGCTTGGATAATCATCAGCATTTCTGCAAATATAAGGAAGTGTCTGTAGGATATAACCTGTAATTTCACAAAAGCAACCAATAACAAAAAGTCTCCTCTGGTATTGTTATATACAGACATAACATTCAGTCATGTCCTTCTACAGTAACTGATCTAGTGTTATTTCTTTTCACCCAGGTTTCTCCCTCGTTCATCAATACATTCAACATTTTAATGAGGTGTCTGGCAACAAGTCAGGTGAAATAAAATAACTTTTTTACTGTCTTGTAGACAAACATAAAATGTTTTTTGCTGTCTCGGTGCATTACTGTACTGTAAGAACATAATGCAGAGCTGAATCCATTATTATTAATAATGGAATATACTGAATAATACATTAGGTATTATTGACCGCTGTGTCTGCTTGTTACTTGTCCTGTCTTTATGCTGTTAACCTGAACTATTAATTTATTACCTTGTCAAATCAGTCGGCCTAAGTTACATGTTTGACAGGGTGACGATTCTCCTATTTCTGTCCCGTAATAATCATTAATCCCTGGATTAATGTTGTTCTCATTTACTCCTGTGTGATCCTCCATCTTTGCACATCCAAAGCCTGATAAGGAAATGTTTAGCAGTAAACCAGGTAGGCAGAGGATTACAGAGTGGATTTAATGCCACGCTGTTTGAAACGCTTCAGTGAATTAGTGTGTAGTCTGTTCTTTTAACTTTGTGTGCAATGTGCTGAATATATGTACGTCTACACACGAGTACACGGTGTACTATCAGTATCAGTATCCTCTCTGTAGTGAGAGATTGAACAGAAGTCACCCGGAGATGTTTCTTTTATAACTTGTATGTAGGACGTTTAAGTTTGTTTTCATCTCTATTCCTGACCCGCCTACCAACAAAGTGAATCCAGTAATCAACTTGCTTGACATGCAGGTCCACAAAACACGTTATTGAGATTTGGAATGTGTAAACATTCGCCCCTCTGACACCTACGGTTACCCATAAAACCCTTCTCTTTATAGGTTTACAGAGACGCTTATGTTCATCTTCAGAGAAGCATAATTCCAGCTTTAGTCTAACCTTAACCACAATAACAAAATAATATTAAGAGTGTAACATTAAATTATGTTTTAAATTATATTTTTGCTCATCACTTCTGCTATACAGCATGTTTTGTGTGCAAAAGGCAGAGAGCAACTTCTGCCCCATAACCTTCATTTAATTTTAAAGTAACTGATACGGGCATTGAATTTCACAGTTAAAGGACCAGTGTGTAAGATTTAGGGGGATCTATTGGCAGAAATGGAATATAATATTCATAATTATGTTTTAATTGGTGTATAATTACCTGAAAATAAGAATCATTGTGTGCCATGTTGCACCACCATGTTTCTACAGTAGCCCAGAACAGACAAACCAAACACTGGCTCTAGAGTGGGCCTTTGCTATTGTTGCGAGTTTCGCAGCCACCGTAGGTTCTCCTACTGTTCTCTCAGTTGATTGCAATCTGCAACCGTACCGCAAGATGCCACTAAATCCTACACACTGGTCCTTAAAATGTAAAGTTACTAAGTTGACAACAAGCAATAAACAACAGATAATCACAGTGTGCAACAGGAAAATTAGCCCTCACATTTGGACAGAAGCATGTTTTCTTTTTCAAGCATTAGCTTTTACTACATAACCATCACAAGGAGGTGTTTATGTTCAATCTCATCTCCAATGTCTTAATCAATAACATGATTGGCCAAGCCGACGTTAATGAGCAATTTGCAGGCACAACTAATCTAGGAACAACTGCTAACACCTATTCCCCCTGATGATCATTCAAAAGTGAAACTAGAAGCAAACATGCCACTGTCATTGGCTGAAGTAACCTTTAAGATAACTAATGAACAATACACAAGAAGCATCACTGGGAATACGTTTGACATACCTGACATCTGCTGGTAGAAAAAAGGAAGTGTTCAGTTCTACCAAAATCAGAACTCTCCACTTGGCCTGAATATATTTTTCAAATCATTTTGTTTCATCTTGTTTTTTTACTTTTGCTATAAAATGCAGCTTTTAAAAAGGCACTTAACTATGCTCATAAATAACTGATATGTTTTGGGGTCATTTTTTTTGTTTGGTTTTTTTTTGCTGGCTTTGTTTAGCTGGTATCCGGAGAAGATCTAAGACTCCTGGAGTGATGATCACGCAGCATGTAGTAGACCTGCCAGAGGGAAAAAGCACCCCAGATTTTCAGTGCAAACCAGCCTCAGTAACCATCCAGGAAGGTGAGTTTCTTTATATTATAACAGAGCTCTAAAACTGACAGATTAATGCAATTGTATAGTCACTAAAAAAAATGCATGACAGTAAAATGTTAAATGAAAATTGTTAAAGAACAAAGGAAAGTTGATTGGTTGAATTTCATAGCACTATCTCTCCAATTATGAACTCAGACTAAAATTCATAGATGTGAAAATAAAGATGTAATATTTCCAAATATCCTTCAGGGAAATTAGCCGTTTTTAAGGCCATGGTAAAGGGGGATCCAAAACCGGAAGTATCATGGAGAAGGACTAAAGGGAATATGTTAGACAAGGAGAAATTTCAGAATAAATATGATGAATCAACTGGGGAGCACATATTAGAGGTGAGTGACTAAAAGATTTCACATACAGTAAAAATCCTGTGAGCAGTTACTGCTCATACTGAGTTTTTAACAGCATGGTCGAACACAGTAATGTATTAAAATATTTATCTTATTATTTAATTTATTGTGTGAATTCAATCTGTGCATCTGGTGACTTGTCGTGTCACATGTTAATTGTCTTTCTAGATTCACAAGGTGTCTGCATTGGAAGCAGATACATACAAATGCTATGCTGTGAACGAATATGGCAAAGCTGTCTGCACTGCAACATTAAGTTTGACTGAGAGTAAGAGTTATTCATGCAATACTTTTCTAAACAAGAATATGAATATTTATTTTAATTATGCATGTCAGAGAGTTGTAAAGTCTGTGACTGGAATTGTAATCTCCATCACTCCCTCTCATTCAAGTTCTTTATCTGTTTTAATTAACAATGAGCAGTTACATCATAAGCTTATCTAAATGAAAACTACAATATACAAGATATATATAAACCAACTACAATATAGCTGCACAAGATATATATAAACCAGATATCAATCTTTTGTTTTCAGCTTTGACAGATCCGTCAGATTTCAGAAAACTGCTGAGGAGAAGGTAAGAAAAGAGATATTTAAATTGTAAGATATTGAAATATCTAACCAGACTTTTCTAAATGAGTGTATTTTATCATTGGTCCTTTTTTGACCACAAGCTGTCAGTACAATTTGATTTAATATTTGCATTATACCTTTAGTAGAGTAGGAGAAAACCAAACAAATAAAGCAGATGAGGAAACTGAGGAGAGATTCTGGGACGCCATGATGAATGCTGACAGGAAAGACTATGAGCGCATCTGTACCGACTTTGGTGTTGCAGACGTGCACTGGATTCTCAAGCAACTGGAGGAAAAGAAGAAGGAGAGAGCGCAAAACAAGTGTAAGGTATGGAAACTGCCAGATCTCACGACAGATACAGTATCTCTGGCTAAATCAGCATTATAGATCTTAACAAGTTAGCCAGTGACAGCTTTGACATTTCACTGAAAACATCTGGCACTGATTAAGCATAAGAAGTCATGTCCATTCTGAATATCCACCAATCAGGCATATACTGCATGATGAGAATAACTCCAGTCCAAATGCATGCAAGTTCAATTAGCTGAACTAATGCATTTGAGACATTTAATCATGAACGATGATCATCCATTTTTACTGCACATTTCATCCCATTAATTCCACCTCTCTCACTCCCAAGATCTTGCTGACTCCCATCTCCATCAGCATCTCTTATCAGTATCAGAAAACAGCTATGTTAAAGAAGATGGCGCTGCTTCATTAGAGCTGGAAATTGAGCTTAAAGATGCACACTGAGAAAAATAAAGGTCTATTTAGCTGCTGGGCTCTTTATTGGGCTCATTACATAATATTTTTTCTCTATCTTGTACAATGTATCTAAAGCAGACGTAAAAACTTCTATGTCTGTGTCGAAAACACTATCATTAATTACAAATTCAAAATTTTCTCACCTCAATTTCCAATTATTAACATAAATTCTGTTAAGATTAGACATGTCTTAAAACATTTTATATTGAATTTTTTTTTTTCAGTCTATGCATGTTTTATTTTGTCTGTAACTTCTAGCAGGATGGTGTGATTCCCTATGATGAGGATGCAAGAGAGAGACACTGCCTTAAGACTGGTGGGAGGACAAAGGATTTTATTATCAAAGGCCAGATGCAAAAGGGCACAGGGCTAAATCAGCTGGATGTTGAAAAGGCCAACTTCCTCGACGTAAGGCTGAATCAGCTGAATGCTAAAGAGGTCAACCTCCTTGACACTAGGCTGCATCAAGTGGATGCTGAACAGATAAACCTCCTCGGCGCAGGGTTGCATCAGATGGACAGTGAAGATGTCAAACTCCTCCTCACAGAGTTTAAACGTAGGTTCAAGAAAGGAACAGTGGATGGGACTGAAAGTTAAAAAAAAATAATCAAAAGATTCCTATTGTCCATCATATTGACCAATCTCTGATACTCATTATGATGGTTCCTTTAAAAGGAAAGGTTCACTCATTCACAACTTGCTATGTGATAAACAGTATAGTTTACTTTATAGTGAGCAGTAACTTTCTTATTAGCTTCAGCTGTACTTTTGGCTGTGGATTTTGGCACCCAGTAAGTAAATTACACTTTATTTTATTTCATTATACTTATGCAGGCAGAAGAGCCTAAGATGCTTTCAAATTAATGCAGCTTACTTTTTAAAATTAAAAAAGCAGCGTACTCTCACACACTTCTCTCTGCTGACAGTGACCTTCATCAAGACCATTAATCGTAACTGCCAGATATGTTTCACGTTGCCTTTCAGTGGACTAAGGACACCAGTGAATGGTTTGGCACACAGGGAACAACTCCAGTGAGTAACTGGAGTAAGAGGCTAAAAATAGCGTCCCAATTTCTATTCATTCAATTGAGAATCAGTTTTAATACAAGAATCAAATACCAAGAACCTGAATCGAATCGAGAGATTCCCAAAGATTCCCGCCCCTTGTGCACATGGGTATGTTTAACACAAACTTGACAACTGTAAAGAAAAAAAAAAGCTGACATTTTGAATTGGCAGGATTACTGTGTTAAGGACAGTTTTCTTTTTTGGTAAACATTTTCTTAAAAAGTACAGTAATTCCTTTCCCCACTTAGGGTCCTAATTTTTTCGTGCAAGTATAACAACAGACAGCAGTGTGTAGTAGGTCTTGGGTGAACAGACCTACTATTTTGGTTCCTGTATGTGTTGCAGCGTAAAGTGCAAAAAAGGCTGTATGATCACATCAAATTAATCACAGTAGCTCATGACAACAATAACTCAAGAATGAAGAAACAGCTTCTCTGAGAAATGATATTGTTGTCTTGATGAAGCAGAGCAGCACGATGTGAAGACACACGGAAACTGAGAATCAATCATGTAGATTGCTTTACCAACATCCCTGCTTTAACCACATTAAACATACATTTTTTATGGCAATTTAAAAACACATCTACAAGTTAGACAGTGTTTATTTAAAATAGTTAATTTACATTTTGAACATTATTATGCTATTGTAGCCCATTTGCAATCTCAAAAAATTGGCAGCAGAGTGACAGACATGGTTCTGAGGCATCTATTCTCAGGTCAAAGTCTGATGTAGGATTTAGCGGCATTTCTGGAATACCAACAAATTTCTTTGCACTTCCTCTTTTGAATGATCCTCAAACATTTTTATGCCTCTTTTTCCCCCTGTGCACTGTTCACTCTGTACTGAGCACCCAAATACCACACAGACACAAGGGCATTGCAAGAAAATACCAAACCAGCTCTGGTCTTTATGTCGTCACAAAAATAGGGCCCTCGCTCTCTGATGACATCACTTACTTACATTATGTACGGCAAAAGGTGACCATGGTTTCAGTATGTCATGAGTATACAAACCATGTGGTCGGTTTAAGAAAACACACACACACACACACACACACACACACACACACACTGGAAGGGTCTATAAATCTTTCCTTTTCATTGTAGTAACTGAATAGATGGCCAGGTTCCTTTACTTCTATGTGTTGCTTAATTTTTTATTTTTTTCTCCATACAGTTTCCAATGTGGACTTTGTTATCAAAATTCAGGAGGTTCAAGCCCAAGAAAGAGAGGATGCCCTCTTTGAATGTGTCCTGACACACCCACTACCCAGAATCACATGGATGGGCAAGGGAAAAGTCCTGGAGGACGGAGAAAAATACAGCATAACTGTGTCAGACCACAAAATGATCCATAGGCTGCTGATCAAGGACTGCAAGATGCAAGACAAAGGCATCTATTCAGCTGTGGCTGGCATTACGTCCTGCAATGCCTGGCTGGTTGTGGAAGGTAAAATGCTACATGTAAATGTTACAGTTAAATGCACTAATAATCAATATTGCTATGATTATAAATAAATGAGAGTCACGTGTCATGTATGATACCCTGTCAGTTGACAGTGACCTCACATCTGCTGATAAGAAGAGAACTCGTAAAACGACCTTGGGTGATGGAGCAGGGACGGACCTTGAGAAAGTGGCCAAGCAGCAACAAATAAAAAACCGAGAGGAGATGGAGAAGATTTTAGCAGCCATAAAAGCAAAACATGGAGCAGAACAACTGACAGAAGAAAAGCCATTAACCACTTGTGGAAGAGACAGTGAAATAATTGCTGTCACTGCAGCGGGTAAAAACAGTGGAGCAGTAAAAGACAAGTCTGATGCTGCAAAAGCCAGTGCCAGGTCTGAACCAAAAGGGAGCAAAGAGAAAGCTAAGATGAAAAACTCAAGAGCAGATGGCACAGTATTGAAATCTGATGTTTCAGGGGGTGTAACTTATGATCCGAAGAACAAGAAACGCACCAAATCTGGTCAAGAGGATTTTGACAAGGTAACAGGTAAAGTCGACCCATGCCTAACAATGCATTGCATAAAAAGTTCACGAAAGATACGTTGTGTTCAGGTTGCATTGAAATAGATGTACATACAAATTTTGCACTGTGTTAAGATCAGCTGCTCACCACCCAATTCAACATCTAACCCTGTTTGGATTACATTTCTGTTGATTGAAGAACTTTTTTAAAAGACTAGCACATCAATTTACACAATTTACAGTTTACATCAACTACATCAATTTGTTTTTCATGTCATTCTTAGTTGTGATAACTTTAAAGGCTGAAATCTGACTACGGCTGAAATGATTGGTCGATTAATTTATTGGTCGACTGACAGAAAAATAATCAAAAGCTATTTTGATGAAAAAATTGCAATAGTTATTCTCATTTTTCAAGCACTCCAATCTCTCTCTTGTTCAGGATTCTCAACTGTGAGCATTTGCTGCATTTTTTAGTCTTATGTAATAGTAAACTGAATATCTTTGTGTTTTTCGACTGTTGGTCTGACCATACAAGCGATTAGAAGATGTCACCTTGAGCTTTAGAAAACTGCAATGGGCATCTATAGAGTAAATAATTCATCAATAACTCAAGAAATTAATCAGACAGATTAATCAATAATGAAAATAGTTGCAGCCCAGCCCATGTGGCCCTATAAACCTGGTCAAGATACCTCAATAATAGTACAGAGGGTCTCCAGATACAGTAAACACACCGTTTTTAGTGTTTCATCACACTCCACCATACAGGTGGATACTAGAGTTGCAACGATTAGATAATCAATGAAAACTAATCTGCTAGCAAATTTCAGTGTTGAAGATCACTCATGAATTATTTTATTATAACTGACATACCACAGATGCTGATGAAGGAGGAGAAGATAATGAGGACTTCACTGGATCATCCAATAATTCAAGATTCATAAAGTATTGTCAAGAGACAGATCATGGAGAAATTGGTAAGACACAACATGTAGAGAACTTTGCACCTCTTAATATCCATATTTATGTGAATGGTCCATTTCTTAATGATTGACACCACCTTTCTAAGTGTGTTTTTGACTCATTTAACATCCATAAGTATTTGCTACATAGTCTATTTTGATTTTCTGTTGTATCTGTGCAGAGTCCAGCGGCAGATGTGATGACACAGAGTTAAACCAGATTCAAACATTTGCTACAAGTCAAAATGAATTGACAGATTCAGGTGGAAATGAAAACTCTACCGGGTCTGTCAGACGCTCAAAGCACACAAGGAAGGTCCAACAGAAACAACACACATCTGGTAAGAAATAACAGGAAACATTGACTGCAAAGAGAAAATGTACTACAGTTGACCTTCAAGATTAGTCATCCCTGTATCAGATATACTGTATAGTACTGACAAAAGAAACACTCTTTACTGCTGTGTATAATTCCATTTCTGTGCAATGTACAATGATGATGAATTGTCTGTTTTTTTTCCAACATAAATCACTATCTTGATTGTCGAGCTCAAGTTGTACATTGATACTAATGTATAAATGAATAATTCTAAATTTGAGGCTATGTTACAGACCCAAACAAAGTAAATTATCAAGGCTGCACAGTGTGTACCTGGAACATCGTTTACATTTGTGTAGTTGAAATTATTTGTTTTAAGATTTATTTGTTTGAGATTGTGTCTTAAGTTGTGCGTGACATCTTGCTGCTTGCTTTGTCTTAAAAAAAACTGCAGTGCAATACTATTCATATTGAATATGTAAAGTTGAGTGTTTACTACCTGAATTATGTGGTTCTAACAGATCCAAATGAAGCAGCAAGTGACAGTGATGACAACGAGGACTCTACTGATCAGGTCATGCATTCGAATAAGTCAAAGGAAGGTCAAAAAACATCGGATGAAGTCAATGGTAAGAGACCATGAGTGGTACATTATTGCATGGTGGTCTTGTTTGGATTGATGACCAGAGAAAGAACTTTGCGTGCAATGGCAAGATTATCTTTTGCTCTCTGAAACACTTGAATATTTTGATTTTAAAAAGGTGAAAGCACATGTCCTAAAGAACCCACTGAGTCTAACGAGACTGAAGATGCAACTGGCTCTGCCACACATTCAAAGCATAAAAGGCAAGGTCCGCTGATAGAAGATTTGGTGATTGGTAAGTTGGATTTATCTAAACTGAACTGTTTAGGAATTAATTGTCTGTTGATACAGTAATAAAACAATCAATTAACTGAATAATCTTTGTACTAGAGATGTCCCCAGCTGCTCTGTGCATATTTTAATAGGAAATTCTGATCCTTTATTTATTGTACTATAGTGTGTTTTGTCAACCTCAGCTTTCTAGTGTTCCTTTATGACAGTCAGGCTCTGCAGTGCAAGAATATCGCTCACACATTTGTGTATATATAGTGAAAAGGCATGACTCTTGAGTTCCAACCACCACCCAGATTGGCAAAACACATGAATTCACAGAGCTGAGTAATAATCATTACTTCATCATAACATACAGTACCATAACTGTATGGTACTTTATACAAATTTGCTGTATAAAGCATATTTAACCTTAATTTTACTTGGGCAATTTGTATACTGTCCACAATTATGAAAGACTGTTCAACATTGTTATCATGAAAATTCAAAATATCAAGTTTCTAGCATTACAACAATTAAATCATCATTCCATTTAGTGAGAAGTCAGAAAAAATATTGCCTCCACTGCAAATCAATTACTCTGGAAGTGCTAACTGTATTATTTTGTAGTTAATAACCCTTGCTCTGTATTCAGTGTTGATATGCTGTTTTGCCACAGCAGAGAGCCTCTCCAGAAGTAGAACTACACTGTAAAACTAGATTGTTTTGTCATCAACATGTGCTTCTCTTTTGTTATCTGTTAACAAAAATATTGACCCACACCGAATAAAAAAAAGAAAACATTGAGGGTATAAATATTCATAGCACAGGAAGGGAAAATATATCACATGGAAGGAGCAAAGTGATGAAAAACCTTCCAGCAGAGACTGAAAACTATCTGAAAAAGTCAAATGGGGAAAAAAACAAAACAAGAATTATGAGTCATCATGAAATAACTGGTAACAACAAAATTAAATTTTCTGCTATTCCTCCTCAGTGTGAACGTGACTAACAGGTTTAGTTTTGGATGCATATCAAAATAATCAATTATACTGCCTAACTGCTCACTGTTGTGTATGTTAGATCCAGGGGTTCAGTTCATCTGTGGACTTTCTGATGTAAATGCTATCATCGGTGAGGCTGCTGAGTTCACATGCAAGGTCAGCAGTGAAGACTGTGAGGGAGCCTGGTTCAGAGACGGCAAAAAGGTTAGGTCTAAAGGTCAAATTCCTCATTTTCTTGAGTCCTGTGTTGGTGTCCATCAAGATAATGCACGAGATGAGAGTCATGGTGGCTAGGACACGTACCATATAACTTCAACATCCTCAATTCAGTCAGTCAGGGACCTTTGCTGCATGTCATCTCTCTCTCTCTCTCTCTCTCTCCTCACATTTCCTGTCCATCCCTTTACTGCACACTATCAGAAATACTGTACTGGTCTGAATATGAGATGATATTTTATCCTGGAAATTACGTTTCATCTTATATTTATTTGAGGACTAGAATTTACATGTTCACAACATCAGATATTCTCTTTGAACAGAGCGCCAGTGTAAAACCAATTCCTACAGAGTGTTGCATTATGAATTGTTTGTAGTCTTAATATTGCTAGCAAGTGTTTTAAAGTCTGTTAATAGTGAGCCTGTTAGAGTCAGTCAGCCTTAAAAGTGTTTCGTTAGTGTTTCGCAGTTTAACCTGCAGTAGTTTCTGCAGGAGTTTCATGTTACGTGATTTTTCTGCTGCGGAGAAAATAAATACATGACAAGTGCAAACGAGTCCAAAGTAGAGCTGAAAGATTCTGAAATACTACCTAATAGCTATTATTTTGACTGACATTACAATTGTGATATGATTTGCGATATGAGAGGGAATTATTATTTTTACATCATTATTCTCATTTTAATTGTAAAACATTAAAATGATTATAGTGTGCTCTGGAGATCTGTACCAAACAAAGATCTGTAGAATATGACGTGTAGGCCAGGATATCTCTGCAGCACGACAATATTTAATTTGAAATGGTATTTTGACACACATTTCGCCTTTAACAAACATCCTCCTGCGATTTGAGCCCAAGTCCAAAGCTTTTTCTGATGTCTTTACTGCAGGAACGCACCACAGACTAAATCTGTCAAGCTGCCAATTACCACTGTCACAGATGATGGGGAGTTCAAAGATAGACAGTCTGAAAAATGCTAACTGCTGAAGAAAATCATTTTGACCCCTTTCAAGAGTATGACAGGAGTGTGTGCGGATGTGACTGCGCAGTGATGTATCTTCAAAAAGTATTTTTTCCCAAAAACAAGTTTTGAGGAGGGTTTTCTTATAATCAGGGTTGCCTTATATTCAGGCCGATACAGTATAGGGCAAATGCCCCCCCCACCCCCCAAAAAAACAAAAGTGTATTATCACCCCACTGATGGGGAATCTGTACCTCAGACATGTGACAGATGTTTAGATACTCTAGGCCTATGTGGGACACAACACAGCTGGACACTAAGCCCTTTAGGGGGCCATGCAGTTTTGCTGATTTGAATAATGACTTAACTTGCAATTGTTGTTGCTCAATTGATTTATTTTCATCTGTCTGCCTCCTTTCCTATCAGATATCCCCAGATGACAATTTCACAGTCACTAAAGATGGCACTATCCATAAATTAGTCATAATCACGTGCAAGGAAGAGCACTCTGGCAAATACCGTTTTGAGGCAGACGGTCGTAAAACGGAGGCGATGATCAACGTCAAAGGTTTGAGAATTCTTCATAATAACAATAATGCTGTTTGGTATTATATTTACAGCTACAGGTGTAAATATAATAATGTTAACATTAAATCCAATCCCAGCTGAACAGCATATAAGCATTGAAATGACCCAAACTGGTCCTTTTTTTTTTTTTTTTTTTAGATCCCCCAAGGTTTGACCCTGAAGACCTCAGTGCTTACAGCAAGCCTGTGACAGTAAAAGTGGGGCACAATGCCATCTTTAAACTGCATTTTGTTGGCCACGAACCCGTAAAGATTAAGTGGTACAGAGAGGGAGAAGAGCTCCAAGATGACAACAATACAAAGATAGAGAAATCTGCAAGTCACAGCCGCTTGTTGCTGAGCAGATGCCAGAGAAAGGACACAGGAGAGATCAAGATCAAGCTCAAGAACGAACATGGCTTCATTGAGGCAATTTCACAGCTGATTGTGCTCGGTGAGTGACTGAAGGACAACAAAGGAATTAAACAGAACAGAAATTCTCACCCACAGAATTTTTTTCTCCACAGCTGCAAAAACAAAAACCCATAAACCACAACAATAAAAATGTCCAATTTAAAGGAAATTATTAACTCAATGTCCAACTCTTTTAAGAAAATCCTTATCTTTATAGATGCCAAAGGATGTGATTTGTGCAGGAAGTTGTCTAGTAAGAAGTACTTTGCTCTTGCAAGATCTTAAGAACAGCAAACAGTAGTGTGCTTAAAAGCTTCATAGCTCATCCACATGATGGTACAAATGAGGCCACTCTCTTCTCTGTAAGGTGAAAAGGGTGTCACATTTCCCTAAGCCCATCTGTGCCTGGACCGATTCAGGTACTTATTTTCCAAATGTGCAACCATCAACTCCAAAACTATCATATTACTAACTGGAAAATGTTGTTTTTCTTCTACTTTAAGTACAAACCCAGGTTGTGATGACGTGACCGGTTAAAGATGTGGTCTGAAAATACATACGTTGAAAAAAATATAGGCTACTTTATCTTCTGCTGCATCAGCCATTGCTGTCAACATTACAACTGTCAAATTTTACCACCTCTAAACGAAAAATATGACTTCCTCTGTAATAAGTATCAGCTCACTCACACATAAGAAATTTCAAATACATTTGTGTTTCAGACAAACCCACCCCACCCCTGGGTCCTGCAGAGGTAACAGAGAGCTCAGCTACAAGTATTGAATTTAGGTGGAGGCCTCCAAAGGACAATGGTGGCTCACCAGTGATTAACTACATAATGGAGCGGCAGCAGGTTGGACGAAACACCTGGAAGAAAATAGGGGAAATCCCAGGTGTGCCCAGCTATCGTGATACAGACGTGGACCGTGGCCGAAAATACTGTTACCGTATTCGCGCAGTGACTGCAGAGGGTATAAGTGAAGCGATGGAGACTGACGACATGCAAGCTGGCACGCTTGGTGAGATATACTGGAGCCAGTGTGATATCTGTGATGTCAAATTGTCCCACCCACTAACACTAAAGACAGGGATGTAATAGAGGATAAACTATACCTAATGAGCTTTCACTTTTTATTACTACACCTCACTGCTTTTACTGTAACAAATTGTACTCCAAAGCCTATTTGTGATGTTATCTTCTGCTGGCACTCTGTGCTGTCCAACCATTATCTATGCCCATTATTATATCCGGAGTCCAGGGGGCAAATAAATCACATGGTAAGTAAATCACAGGCCCACCACACACACAGTAAGCAGACAAATTAACACCCACGGGTAATAAAGTTTGAGTTTTCAATTCACATAGCGTTCATGTCTGTGGCCTGTGTGAGAAACCAGAGCACCCATTTACTGTTTAATCTATATTAATAACTTGTAGTAATGGCAAACAGTGGCTGTAAGGACAGCCAGAATATCCCATGATAAAACATGATTAAAAAGCCCTTTTAGAGTAGATTTTTTAAGAAACACATAGTCTAAATCTAAAATTTACCTGCACCAAACTCTGATGTCCATAGAACCTGTAACTATAACCTAAGGTAACCTAAGTAAAGCAATGCTGTTGTCCTTGGTACTGGTTATAAAATCTTGCAAGTCAAAACTTCAAGCAATCTGATATAAAATTACAGTCAACAGGCAGCAATGATCTTATTTTCCTTTCCAGAGCTCAAAATCCACTGTGTTCAATATGTGTTTAAATCTATGAATCCTTCAGACAGAAAATCGCACTTATGGCACAAAAGCCAACAGTGATGGCACAATAAAAAGTCAGGAGAGAAGATACAATTTTAAAAGGTCACAACAAGCACAGGCCCAGCATGGCACAGCGGCCAACACAACACAAGCAGAAGGCAAAAAACAATTACTTGCACTTACTGTTTGAAGGTCTGCTTGAAAAAGAAGTACATGGGGCAGTCTTCTTTGGTGGAGTGTTGTGGTGTGTTGTAAGTATAAGTTCTCCATCAAGGCTATCAGTCTCACCAGTCGACAAGACTCAACAGAAGCGTTGGCCAGAGTTGAAAGTAGTCCCTGACAAGTCTGGAAACAGTCCTCTCCAAGGTCTTGATCCAGCTTTTCTCCACAAGCTGTTGCTGTTAGAAAACAGTAATTAAGCTTGGATAGTAGAAAGCTCCATCACTGTTGGCGAAACCACACAACCCATCAGTTATCCAATACCAGCCGGTCTGCAGATATTCTAACAGAAGTTTGGGTCTCCCCTCAAATAGAAATGAAAGTCTAGTGTTGAAAATGTCTTAAGTTATTTTTTTTTTCCAATTACACTATTGGATTAGAAAACAAAAGGGGATCAACTAAGAGCAAATAATTCACACCAACTGATGGAGTCTGGAGCATTAGATGCATTAACTACATATAGGCCTATATCTTTCTACAGTAACTTATGTGGTATTTAGTGTAATTATGTGGCTGGCATAACTGCTAATGTTAGCAAGTTAACCGAGTTGCCTAAGCTGTCCCAATGTGCTTAGTTTTGTTATCAGGTGTAGTTAGTAGTGTAGTAAATGGACTAATATCCTAACATGCAACCAAATATCAACATGCTAATATCTCAAATTTAAGATAGCATACTAGTTTCATGTAAACATTTATTTGCAGACACTAACATTGCTGGTAAACATTTGCATGCTATTTTCAATAGTTATGACTACTACTGTTTGTTATTGTGCTGTTATATGTTTTAATTGTGACTGCAGATGAAAATTAGCTATAAACTAACTCTGGTACAGTACATCAAATGGTAACATTTATGTTTAACACTGTAACTTACATGGTCACTTACAAATAAAATAATTAAACACAGACTCTAACATAAAACCAAAGCTAACATCATGAAGACAAACTAAGACAACTGCGCAGTAAGGAAATGGGTGGAACTAGTAAGTCTGTGCTTCTCATTTAAAAACCGTTCAGTACTAACTTAGCGGACATTAGCTAATTAAGGAAAGTTTGCTACTAGGCGAACTTAGCTCAGCAAACACTTGACTGTAAAAATGAATGGACATACCACCGTGACTACATCCATTGGTGTGTGGACTCCCGTCTCGAGGGGACTCCACATGTCCCATGTTTCGAGCATGGATGTCTAAAGAGAAATAAAACGGTAAAAACTAAAACGTTCCTTCTTTCAGACCCGGAAGTGCCCCATGGGTGTGTAAGAAGAACTCCTTAAAGACTGTCATACTGACTCATAACGAAAATTACCCGTCTTCTGCTCAGTAAAGACAATTTTTAACTGCTTCCCCAAGTCCTCGCTCTGGGTGGCTCATAAATGGACCAGTACTGTGCGGTCACACTCAGATGGGCGGTTGTACTCAATTAGCTAAAAAGGCAGGTGCGGCAGATGCCAATTAAGGGTCTGCAGCAAGCAAACAAAATATCAGAATCAAATATCAATAGACTATAAACTTGTGAACATATGTCTTTCACATGGTTTGACACTGCTGAATCTAAATTTGTCATTGCAGAAATTTGGCCTGTAGGAAAGGCACAGGTGTTACTAAAACATCAATTATGGCTCCTATTCAAGTGTCCCAGCGAGGGCCGTGAAACCAAAGCAGCTAAATGGACCCAACAACAGCTAACACCTGTGCTTTTTATACTTCATCATGTAAAAAAAAAATGAATTTTGTGAAAAAGACCTATTTGATAATCAGCTGATTCAATGTCATAATGCCTTCTCCTGTGTGAAATGTTTTTTTTTATTATTCTCTTCCCTGAATACTGTTGGTCTATACTCTACTGCACTCTGTATGACTGAGCTTGTGAGGAATGAGACATAAGTTAATACTGTTGTATCATTCATTCAATAAATCTATCTGTCTCTTTATCTACCTATGACTAATGGACTGAGCACCGTAAATAGTCAAATAGCTTGTTCTGTCATCCCAAAATCAAAAAATATTCAACTCACAGTGATATAAGAGAAACCTGAGAAGCAGAACATGTTTGGCATTTTTGCTTAACAAGTAACTTAATTAAATAGCTGCTGTTGATTCATTTTCTGTCACTTGTCTAATCAGTTAAGAGACTTAATTATTTCAGGGCTGATGTAAATAATAATAAGAATAGGGATAATAAAGTTTATACTGTATGTATACTGCACTTTTCTAAAAGCAAAGGATTTACCTTTATAATTTAAATCCCTGATGGCAAAGCATATGTTTGCTTCATCTGTAACATGACCAGAATATTGCTGCTTTTTAAATGTAAATACAGTCTCAATATACACAAGAAAAGTTAAATCTGTCTGACTACAACCTTTACTAGTGATGTTTTTTGGGGGTTTTTTTCCTGCATGTTTCAGCCTTTCCTGGCTCTCCATCACCTCCAAAGGTGGTCAGCGCCTATGACGACTGCATAAACCTTTCCTGGGATTCACCAAGTAACAAAGGAGGTTCACGTATCCTGGGCTATATTTTGGAGAAGCGCAAGAAGGGAAGTAATCTCTGGACTGTTGTCAATGCTTTGGATGAGCCAATAAAAGGTGATGCTTTTTATTTTATTTTATTTCACTATAGTTAAAACTGATGCCATTGTAGACCATAATAGTGATATATGTTGTTTCTCTAAAACTACTTCCAGAGAAGAAATATGCAGTGAAGGATGTTGTGGCAGGTCTGGAATATGAATTCAGAGTTACTGCTATAAACGTCTCAGGAGCTGGTGAATGTAGCAACCCCTCTGAGTTTGTTTTTGCACGAGATCCTAAGAGTAAGTGTTGCAATTCTTTCTCCATAATGCACACAACAATATGGAAAATATGTCATAAAAATCATGAAAAGTTACGAAGAATATATATTTTTTAAATTCCATGATATAGATTGTATACTGTATAAATATTCAATACTTGATATTGCATTAGTTTACATTTTGTGACATTCTCCCTGTTTTCCCCAGAGCCTCCTGGTAAAGTTACAGGCCTGAAGCTGACAGAAACTTCTTACACCCATTTGGTCCTGACCTGGACTAAACCTGAGGATAAACCCGGCATACAGGATGAAGCTAAAGGATATTTTGTTGAGATACGTCAAGCAGAGTGCATTGAATGGTCCCGCTGTAATAGCATCCCCATCATCATGACTTCCTTCAGCGTTAAAGGCCTTAAGTCCATGGACATGTACTGGGTGAGAGTGATTGCGACTAATGATGGAGGAGAGAGTGCTCCCGAGGAGTTGGCCAACTATGTCATTGCAATGCCCTCTCCTGGTAGGTCAGCTCTTTTAAAATAACAGAAACACTATGTTGCTGGTTAGTTGCAGCTATGCATTAATATTTTTAAGAACTGCATGATTTTGAGGTTAAAATATAACTAAATCACTGACCACTCATTTTGTACTCTAAAAAATGTGTTCTTCATTTTAGTGAGGCCAAAGTTCACAAACCACAGGATGAAGAGTTTCATAGTGGTGAGGGCAGGAAACTCTGTCAGGATCACAATAAACTTTGAGGTGAGATTTATACTTCAGCTTTATTATTGGTAACATACAGAGGCAAATGCTTTTGTTCATATACAAAATTAAACAAGAGTGAAAACCCAACAGACACTATATTAAGATATTTCCAATGCTCTTTTTTTCCAGGCCTTACCACGGCCAGATATTATGTGGCTAAAGGACAACGTGCCAGTGACAAAGCGAGTAACAATCAGTAACTCTGATGGCTCGTCACAGTTGTTGATCCCCTCCTCTGAGCGCTCTGATTCAGGCATCTACACAATTTTGGTGAAAAATCTGGCAGGACAGGAGACATTCAGTACAGAAGTCAGGGTCACAGGTAAAACAAAAAAAAATCAAAAAATCAATTTCACATTCATCTGTTAATGGAACTGATGCCAGTAAAATTTCCTGTCGTTACAGATGATCCAAAGCCTCCTGGACCAGTAGAACTGGAAGAAAACGTGCCTGGAACAGTGACACTGGTCTGGGCACCTTCTCCTGATGAGAAGCGTGATGACCGCCTCCACTACACAGTGTCCAAACTAGACTCTACTAAACGCACATGGGCTACAGTGGCTGACAGACTCTTCAATAACAAGTTCACAGTCTGCAATATCATGCATGGGAGGGAATATCATTTCCGTGTCTATGCCAAAAATGACATGGGCAAATCCGCACCCTCTGAGTCACCGACCTGGGGGACGGAGAGAAAGAAAGGTTGTGTTTGTGTGTCGAATGCGTGTCAAACAAAGCTAGAATAGATTCTCCAGATAATAGATCTCACTGGATCTCTCTTCCCTTGCAGAAAAGTTTGTGGTGAGCTTACCAACCACAAAGGACTGTGATTTGCGATGTGCTCCAACCTTCATTGTACCTTTGAAGTTTCACACCGCACCTAAAGGCTATGAATGCTACATGAGCTGTGCAGTGAAAGGAGATCCCACACCTCGTATCACATGGTATCGAAATCACATCAGCATAAACACTGATGCCAACTATTACATCTCCAACACCTGCGGAGTTTGCTCCATGTTAATCATCCGCGTCGGCCCAAAAGACATGGGAGAGTATACCATCACTGCAGAGAACGCCCTTGGACGGGCTGAATGCTCCACCGTACTCAACGTCAGAGGTGAGAGGGAAGCACACCTGCACTTTAACTAAAAGGACATGTGGGGAAAAAAGATACTAAATGATGCTAAATCTTTTTTTTTAATCTCCCATACAGAGTGAAGAAACTGTACGGACAACACAAAACTGTATGAGCAGCATTTATTTTTAAGTTTAGATATCTAATACATGATTTTTGAATTGAAGTGGTTGTGCTGCTTGGATTTAATGCCCCAGTTGCATTACGAAAAAATAAAAATGTAACATTGTGTTTATTTGGATGCTACTGACATTAAAATAAAATGATTCCTCAAATGAAACATTGTTCTCCTGGTTTCATAAGCATTCCACTGACTGAGTTTTTAGCCAAGTGATTCAAATCAGAAAATTCATGCAGAACGTGGAGATGGATGTGATCTGCCATAATCTTTTTCCAGATGATCTCTGATACAGTGGCACAGCAGCTTGTGTAACTATATTTATTTTACAGCAGCTACATAACACTAATGATACTGTGACTGTCTGTTTTTACATCCATCAGATTCTACTTTAACTGATGAATCTTTTTGAGAAAGTACTTTCATAAATAATATACAATATTCCTATGAGGGTTACAATACAAATATTACAGCAGAATAGACGTTTTTCACAGTAGACATTTTGACTTAATAGGACACGCAGATGTTACTAATAACATTAATGATGGCTCTGTTCTGTTTAAGTGTCTCAATAAGGAGCCTGAAACTGAATCAGTCATCATTCATTTTATTATTTTCACCTGCTTCTCCAGTGTTCTATGAAAAAAAGCTTATATTAATATATTGTGCATCAGTCAAATGTTTCATGTGAAAAAATACTGTAAAGCATTTTGCATATTGATATGCATTTTGCTAAGAAACACTAAAGCAAATGTTTTGACATTTTGACAAAACGGAACAAAGAAAAAATATAACAGATGCTTTGTTCTGTCATGATGTATGCTGTCAAAACGGCTGTCAAGTCAAGTCAATTTGATCTGTATAACACAACATCACAAATCACAAATATGCCTCAGGGGGCTTTACAATCTGTACAGCATAGAACATCCTATTTTGTTAGATGATTTGAATAAGGACAAACTCCCCCCAAAAAACATTTAAAGGGGAAAAAATGGAAGAAACCTCAGGCTGAACAACAGAGGAGGGATCCCTCCTCCAGGACACACAGACATGCAATAGATGTTGTGTGTACAGAATAGACCAGATAGCAAAATCGCAGTATGGAAAAACAGGGTGACAAAATTATAGATAAATTATAAGGTGATGCTATTGTTAAAAGTAATTAAGATAACCTTATGAAATATTAAAAGCTGTTAGTTGCCTATGACGTCCTTGACATAATAATTTCAGGGACTATAAATTAAGTGTGATTGTTTTTGATGGTCTAATATTTGCAGGCATATATTTAAAGGCCCTGCACACCCACACAGGTGCTTTTAATTAACACAGCTGATTAGAAAATGGGTAGAGCTATGCTGGGAATTGTGTGACACCAACGTCTATGGGCTATCAAAGACTCCCATTATTGAAGCCTGGAAGACACGAGGCATGTGTTTTCTATTTCTCCAGCTGGCTCTGTTCAGATTTCACCTTTGTTCAACTTAACACTGATGCACTGTGTGAGGAAATAATCATTGTAGTGTGTTTTATTAGTGAAACTATACAGTAGCAATGCTTTTCTCCTCCACAGACATTTATCAACAGCTAGAAAAGACTAAACTTCCTGTCCCACCCCTACAGTACATTTTTCCTTGTTGCTTTTTTGCAAGTCAGTATTGCAATTTCCAGGAGAATTTCACCATGTAACGTTGGTTTGCACTGTGTTCAGTGGTTCCTCATTGCAAGGGAGGGGTGAAGGAAATATCAATCAAGTTTGTACATGCCCACACAGTTTCTGAGAAGAGTGCTAATTAGGCAACATAATTGGAAACATCTGTGTGGGTGGACCAATGGTGTGTAGGGGCCTTAAAATACCGTGCCCCAAGTGATCAATAAAGTAATTTACAGTCCAATTTTAGCAATCTGGTGCAGTTTGGGGTGTTTTTAATCTAGTTTAGTTTAATTTGCACATATGCAAACATCATAAAAACAGAAGTGGAACAGATGTGAATTGGGAAATTGATTGATTGATTAATTGACTTTATTGGATACTTTGAAAAGGAAACAAATTAAACATTAAAATTAAATTACACACTAAAACAAAATAGGGTAAAACAAGAGACACATAAAATAAACTGAGTATTGCTGCACCAATTGATAATATTCATATAAAAAGAAAGAAAAAAATAGTTAATTAGACATCATGAAGATTAGCAAGAGATATAAATTTATAATAATATCAGATAAGAATAATATAAGAAGGCAGCAAAGGCCAAGAAGATGTTGACAATTAAGAAAATGAAGGTGACCTTAAATAGAAATGTGTCTTCTCCGGTCTGTGCATGCCGTTGAATGTGAATGACTCATAGCCACATTTTAAAAGGACACTGTGCTACTGCATGAAAAGGTTAAGATAATTAATTGACAGGATCACAACAAATGTATCATTTAAACTTTATTCTTATAGCTCAGTGATTATTATAACCCAGACTAGCCTACGACAGAAGAGTGCAATTGCTACAGGCCACATGCATCAGCTCTGGCCTCAGCTGCAGTAAAAAATAGCGCACAGTAGCAGACTGCCGGACGTGTAGTCTTTTCATTAGATGACAGCAGCGCACATGGTGGCGGAGGCTCAGCCACTCCCGGTGGCAGCCGGGCGCCCCCACTCCTCCTTGCTCTTCCTGAATGGACGAGCACGCTACCTACGGTCCACGCCTCCCTTTCTCATCTCCAGCTCAACCTCCTCATCACGAACTCGCTGCAGCCTCTCGGTACTTTATTGTGCGGTGATTTAAACTAGGCCAATTTACGCAGCGCCACTTAAAGGAGCCATCTGAAGTAAATCCCCGCTAACACCTCGGCCAAGGCTGTTTTTGACCCACCGTTTCCTTGAATATCACCTTCTCTGCCTCGCTAGAACATTGTGTCCTTTGAGGGGAAAATGACTGCCAAACATCGGAGAGGGAAAGGCAACCACAAACATGAAGATAACTTTTTCAAAAATGAAGTTATGGAGTCAGAAGTTCGCTCTGGAGGGAGTAATAATTACGCTCTTCTCTTCGTTTTATTTCTGATGATTGTAATTGGCGGTGCCACAGGCGCATGGTTCTGTTTCCAACAGCACCAAACTTTAACCTACTTAACTGACAATCTCATGGGCATGCAGATGAAGATAGTGAAATTACAGTCCTCCCACGAAGAAATGCGACAGTCAAGTGGAAAGGTAAGGACTTAAATAAATAAATAAATAAATAAATGTGGTTTGTCACCTGAGTTTGCAGGCATCAGCAGCACAGTGTGCCTCATCTAATGACCTGTATCATATTATGAATACACTATGAATCTTATTTTCATGGGCCATTATTTTCACAAACACTAAAAAAAAACAGGTAAAGGCCTCACCACATGCTGCTAGTTGCAAATAAGGAAAGAAGAGCAGGCCTCTTATCAGATTTCAAAGACCCCTGCTGGTGTGAGTGGCTACAAAACGTTGCTATTTCCAACATCCACACTGCTGCTGACGTTTGTAATGAGGATTACTCTTGACCTACAAATGCAGGGACAGGGACTTTTATTAGTGACTCAAATACAGAAAGTCTATTCACTGTCAAAGTTCACTGTCAAAGCTCTCACTGTGTGGAAAGTAACTGTATTATAATACCAATGAAGAACATGCTGTCAGAGGATGCTGCCCAAAATAATAATAAACAAGACAGTAGTGTGCCAGGGCTAAATTTAGTCTTTGGATACTGAACACCAGCTCAGAGGCTGTTTACAGCCTGAAAGATTGTAGGGAAATACAGATTGATTATTGTCTTGTTTCTTCTGGATTTCATGACACTGTAAATATGTGTAAATAAATATTAGTGTGGGCATCTTCCCTATTAATAGTATTGCTCTAAGAAATAATTTAGAGCTGAAACAATTAGTCAAACAATTGATTAGGTGATCATCAGCGATTTTTCACTAAGTTCTGATATTTTATAGATGATTAAAACAATTAATTGATAATGAAAATAATTTAGTTGCAGCCCTATTATAGTTACATTTCTAGTTTTATGTATCTGCATGAATGAACTGACCCTGTTATGTCACCGTAAACTGAAGCTAATGGCTGTTGCGTCACTCTACCTATGAAGTTCCTGGTATTCCAACTATTTTGAAGTTGCTGCAGGCAACTGTAGGGAGATGAGCAAGATGTTTTTGAAGCACTTCACCAAAACAAATCCACTCCTCGCTCCTTTTCTCCCTCCTGCGACTCTACCTTTCAAATGAGGTTCAGGGAGGTCAGTGTAGCAAAAACTTTGTATGGGAGCAACTCTGCTAGCTCAGTCTTGTCTCTGAAACATTTCCGGTACCACCTAAAATGTATTTTTCATGACTCATCAATGTGGCACTGCAAAAGTTACACCAGCGCAGCCTTGGTTGGCTTAATAGCCCGAGTTTGGCTCCTGATGAACATGAATGGGGGGAAAAAAATCACTTCTTTCTTTCTTGCGCAACTTTGCTCCATTCCAGTATTTAGTTTGTTTCATGTAACTTCTCTTCTAGTTGCAGGGAAATAGTTGTACTGAGCTGTCCATACATGATCAGACCTCTTCTGATTGGTTAAGATTCAGATTTTGGTATGGATAGTTATGGGGCTACAGTCCATAATATTTGATTTATTATGAGTTGCAACATAATGAGAATTTGAATTAACTTACTAAAATGATTCTAAAAAAAATGCTTACTCCTTCAGCCCCTGCCTGCAGCCTTTGGCATAGGGCTGAGTAGTATATCCTGATATAGAGGGAGCAATTACCTTTTTGTGAATTGACTACTAGAGCGGACAGAATTGAACATGAAAGTGGCATCTTAGAACTTAGTTGACATAAAATGGCCAAATCTGACTCTAAGGGAGGCTCCATTAATACAATATTTGTAATTGTTTTGGAGACAGTGGTTAAGAAACTATTGAAGCACCAGTCCAGTGAGAATTATTGTCACTCCCAAGTTGCCAGCTTGACTCAACATCACTCCTGTGTGTCTCGTTGCAGCTGCACATTTCCGAGAGTCTGGAGGCTCGCCTGAATGCCCTGGAGGAGTCTTATGCGCTGGCCCAGAAACAGGTGGGAATGGCCATGGCTACAGCTGAGCAGCTCAAGACATCTGACCTCCCCGCTCAGGTGCTGTCGCTCCACACTGAGATGAAAGCACGCCTGGCAGAGATGCAGCAAGCCACAGTGTCTCTGGAGCAGCTGAGCCAGCTACAGGCCACGCTGAGGGAGAAGAATGAGGAGTTTCAGGGTGTCAGGCTTCAGGTGGAGGGCCTGGTGATGCTGAGTGCCGAACTGTCCCACAAGGTTGAGGTCCTGACAGGGAGCCTGGGAGAAGCAGAATCGAAGCTGGATGAGAGAGTCGGGCAGGTTGCCACGCTGAGTGCCACCCTGGATGGACAGACCGCTGAGGTGCTCAGCCTGAAGGAGCAGCTGGACACTTATCAGGCTCAGCTGGAGGCCAGCACACTGGAGATGGCTACTGTCAGGTAGGTTGTGGAAAAAGCTGTGATGCTGTGGAGAAAATAGCTCACCTCCTCTGACCCATAACGTTATGTTGACTTTGTTAAAGCCCTTCTGGCTGCCACTGTCTGCGTCTCTGTGTTACTCTAGGCCAGTGTTGGTAGGCCTCATATTCACATTGTGAGATTGCCCTGATCTGTATAAACATTTCCTTTGTATTGATGATTTCTGGAGCTGAATGCTCTGTGTAAAATTTCTTTTGTATGTAAAATCTGCACTCTTTGAAGCTTATGCAAACATCATGGAAATGTGGTTCACAGGCTATTGTTGCCTATGTCAGACTCAAAGAAAATTGTAAGTTTATTGGTGCCTTTTAACAGTAAAGATTTAGGCTTCATAGGGCACATAGGTAACCATGTGTCATATTATACTGTATGTCACAATTTCTGTCTTTACAATTAACTGCATAAAACATCTTTTGAAACAATGAAGTTTGTTCTGTGTTTCAGAGAGTTGCTCGAGAATGAACAGTCCCAGCGGCTCCAGCAGGCCGGTGTGGAGGAACAGCTCAATACGGTACGTCAGAGTCTGCAGGATCAGAACTCAGCAGCCCAGAGTCTACACTCTGAACTCAGGGCTCAGCTGGAGAACATACAGACGCAGGTTACCCAGGTAACCAACACACAAGCCAATCAGATTCCTCCTCACTGAAATAACTACTTAAATTTGGGTCACAGATGTAAAGAGAAGACTATTTAGATATAATGACATTCTCAAAACAGTTAGTGGTATATGATGAGATTAAACTTGAATTGTAATGGCATGGACATGCCTTAACACACAAACTGTCAGTTCACATGATCTCTTTACTATTTCTGTTCACTGTGTGCCCCAGAGGGAACCATAATGAGCTTTTCATCTCATTAATTTGAAGAAACTAATTGCCTGGCATAGATTCTCTAATGGATTCACATCTACACTTACAGTCATGCAGTATAGATCATGTTTTATATGTTGTAATTCTCTCAACCCATTTACCGAGTCACCTGGTTGTCCAGATAGCAGAGCTGTAAATGATTTTGTGTCCAGACTCCAGTCATCTGTGATCTTTATATATTTTATTGGTTTCCTTGTCTTAGCTGGTGGGCGAAACTCAACCTCTTGCTGTGCCTGTGGTGCAGACAGATGAAGAAACTGCTCCTGCTGCTCATGAAGAGGCAGCTGCAGCAACTGAAGAAGAGGCACTTCCTGCAGCTGTAGAAGAAGAGGCATCCAACCCAGTAGAAGAAGAGGGAGAGGCAAGTGAAGTGGAGGCAGCTGCAGAAGCTCCTGTTGAGCAGGAGGACGCTGCACCAGAAGAAATTGCTCCTGCAGAGGAGGTGGAGGCAGTAAAAGAGGATCAGACAGAGCAACATGAGCCAGAACAGACAGAAAAGGAGATACCTGATGAGGAGGAGGCGGCGGCGGCGGCAGCATCTGAAGGAGAGGAAGTTCAGGAGGAGTCACTGCTCGAGGAGGAGAAACTTAATGTAGAGGAAGAGATATCGGAAGGGGAGGAAGAACAGCAGGATGAAGCACCTGAAGAGGAGCTACCTCAGTGGGAAGAGGAAGATGGAGAGGAGCTTTAAGAAGATGATGAAGGATGAATGTAAGTGAGAATGTATCAGAAAATATTCTATAAATAATGAATTTATTGACATAAAAAATGTAATCAAATATTGTTTTAACCGTATTGGCTTACTAATATGCTCTAACCAACATATCCTTCGTAATATTTTCTATTTTGTTATGTTTTACAGAATGCACGTCACCAGAAAGGGATTTTTTCCACACCTGACATACCCACCAAGGAGAAGGGGAGCTTTCTCATTCTAAAGTCACTGTCTACAAAATGACAAATACGAAGATATTATTGATTGCTGTTGTTTGGGTGTAGTATAAATGATGTGGTTGCTCTTTGAAAGGCAGAGCTAGTCAGAAGAATTCAGGTCTGAGCTAAAAACCTGTACCTCAAAATATAAGATGGCTGTGAAGTTAAGGTTAGGGTGAGTGATGAGCAGAGTGATAATAATGAGTATTTCAGGGTTTACCTGCCAATGACAACCTCAAAAAGCCTTAATCCAGAAAGAATGACTGTCTTTCTACAGAGCATTTTCCACTTTTAAAAAGTCAACTTTTTATCAAGGTTAGGTTCTGTACTAAACTGGAAAACTAAAAGCCAACGCATAACCTGTTTATTAATGCACTTGAAGCCATAAGTCATGCCTGTCTTGGTGACATTAAAGTTTGTTTCTTTTTTCAACTGCCTGAGGTATGTTGTGAGACAATATTTTAGAAGAAAAAAAACAGAAGCAGGAAGTAATTTATTGTATCCTGGTTGTTTACACATCAAAAATGGCCAATGAAAGAGCTAGCAAAAAAAAACAAAAAAAAACATTTTGATAAGACAAACAAGAACAATTCCTGGATTTATTTAAAGTATAGGACATACCGTAGTTGATAGGATTTTTTTTTTTTTACTTTTTAAAGTACTTATTTGTGGTTCAGTACTTAAAAACTAGAGGATTACTTGTTATAGTTTGGCTCATTGTATTTTTTGCACTTTTTTTTTTAACTGATTACAATTCCAGCCAGACAGAACACAGCTTTAGTATTGTAAGATACTGTGAGGTCTTAAAGCTCGAGCCCTCTACCAAGAACACTTTGCTTTCACCGACATGATTCTACTGCTTTGCTACTTTTTAATTTAAATATGCACCAATCCAAATTCAGACTTTGGAAAACTATTTAGTTCTTTTTGGGGGCCTTTAAAAAATTTAACAGCAGATATAATCTATGCATTAACAAATAAGCTGTTGTTTATAACTGTCAAAGGAGCTTAGTGAAGCACCTCAGGGACAAAATGTTTTCCAGATGGCCTGAAAACTATCGCAGTGCTGATGTGCAGCTAAATTTAGATTTTTAGAGCAGCAGTGACATGCAAACAAACCAAGTCGTTTTCATCCAATATAACACCAATCTGACCTGAGCAAACTACACTAAGGTTGCAACTAATGACTGTTTTCATAATTGATTAATCTGCTGATTATTTTCTCGATTAATAGTTTGGCATGGTTAACATCACAAAACATTTAAAAAAAAAAAAAAAAAAAAGCCTATTGCAATTTCCTAAATCTCAAAGTGATGTCATCAAATGTCTTGTTGTCCAACCAGCAGCTGAAAAACCCCAAAATATTCAATTTACTACCATGATGACCAGATAAGGAAAAGCAGCAAATGTTCACATTTGAGAACCTTAGAAAGGAAATTGTTTGGATTTTTTTTACTTTAAAATGATTTAAAAGGAATTTTTGATTATCGGAGTAGTTGAAGACATTTTCTGTCCATCGACTAATCAATTAATCAACTAATCGTTGCAGCTCTAGACTACACTGAATAAAAATCTATATGCTGATTCAAAGTAACACATTCAGTCAAAAGACAACTGACAAACTGCAGTTAGTTGTGTAGCAATAGCCAGACCATATGTTCAATGACAAAGTAAATGTTCTGACTAAACAAACAAAATTTTTCTGTTGAAACTGAACGTCTGGATTACAGATTAATCAAAGTTTTAACTTCCCAGTTGCACACACAAAGCTGTAGTGGAAATACACAGGTGTGGGGATGTGAACTCACACAGGTTCAGCTACATATCAACAAAACAGAAGGGCTACTTTATACTGCAGAGTCTTGTCAGACTTTTTAGCTTTAGGTTGCGCATAGGCGGAGTTTTGCAGCAGGACATTGATCCTAACATGGATGGAAGCAGCACCAGGATTGTGTGTGAGGTCTGAGGACGAGCAAGGAGTGCTGCTGTTCATGGCTTTTCCTCCACAGTCACCAGATCTCAAAAAAGGGCAAAACATACTGTCACATCACAAGACTGTCTCTCTGGGATGCTCTGAAGACAACTACAATAATGTGAATCCTCAAATAATGCAAAAAAAAAAAAAAAAAGGTAAAATCACTGCTTGAAAGAATGCAAGCTGTGATTAGGGCAAACAATAGACATATCAAATATATTGTTATAAAATGATCTTGTTTTTAGACAAATGTTTATGAATACATGTTTCACAGCTGAGGAATAAGTTTCTGATGGTTAAACGGCTTCTTGGTAGTATAGTAAGACTTTTGGACATCACTGTACATTTTTACTTAGACTTAACTTCACATTTACAATGTGCACTTTTTTTTTGCCAAGGCTTTGGTTACTGCCAATATGACACTTTTCACATGGTTTTTAAAATAAACTCTGGTTCTTTCACTTTTGTATTCTTGATTCTGTGCTGTTGTGTCAAATTCAATATGGTCATGCAGAATTTATATTGATCATATTTCATTATCAGCGCATGCAGCTGGGTGCAAGTTACCTTCCTACTTTGATATTATTGTAGGATGGATGTCTGATTAGCTATACAGATCACCATGAACAACCTCTTCAATCTGCTGTCCACATATGTCAGGGTTTACATTTCCCCATATTGTATAAAGGGTCTTTTATTTGTCAGTTAAACAGTTTCAAAACACCTGTTTCTATCATCTTCAGCCTGATGTTCCCATGTTAAGTTGTGATGAAAACATAATTAACTGTCAGTTTGGTGCAGTTTATTGTCAGAATTACAACATGTGCATCTGTTATGTGGGAGGAAACAATCTTACAGTCATTGTAATTTACATTGTTTTGCATCGTTAACATCACAAAAAAGTATTAAAAAAAATGCCCATTGCAATTTCCTATAGCCCAAAGTGATGTCATCAAATGTCTTGTTGTCCAACCAGCAGTTAAAAACCCCAAAATATTCAATTTACTGCCATGTTAAGACTTTTCACACATTGTAATTTACATTTACATTTTACACAAAAAGTTAAACAAGTGTTGTGTGCACATCCCATCCTATATTCACACCAGATGCAGGACAACAGATGAAAAAGGCTTCATTTCATTTGACCGAATCGCTTTTTCGGTCAAATCCATTTTTTGGGAGCTAAAATCCTGTATGTGGATATTTTTTTTCAAGCATTTACATTTTGCCCCAAATTTTGACAAAATGGATTAAACTGAACACAACAACATACATATCAGAAGAAAAGATGCCACCCTAGTTTGACCCTTTAGTTTGACGCAGTAGGTTGATTGATGTGTTGTGCTGTTCATCTGCCTGGTGTATGCTGAAATAAGCTTGAGTCCTTCGCCCTTGGCAAGTAAATCAATGAATGTATGAATATATAATTTGCTTCCCAAATTGTATAATTATGCTTCAACACAGTCGTCCCCTCCCAGTAAAAGGAGCTGTACGGGAAAGGAATGATTACAACACACTATCATGAGGTTCATATAATTTATTATGTGGTCAAATAAATCCTTGAGTGCTATTAGCAGAAATGGGTTTGCTGCCCACACGTTTGACTGAACTGAAGTGTGTATAGACTTGCTTGCATCAGACTTTGGTAGACAGAAAGTCTAAATTGATTGTGTGTGCATCATCCAGATAAGCAGGAAGTCTCTCTCTCTTTCTCTCCACCTCTCTCTCTCACTCTCTCTCTCTCTCTCTCTCTCTCTCTCTCTCTCTCTCTCTCTCTCTCTCTCTCTCTCTCTCTCTCTGCACTCTAGCCTGTTCCAGTCATTTTGTACAGCCTCTCCCACTCATCACTGCTGCAGTGCCTCAGTGCCTCAGTCTCTGACCCTCCACAGGGACCATGCAAGCATTTGTTCCCAGGTAAGTTTCAGAGTTTCATGAGCCATGCTATTCTATTCCTGGATTTTTTATTTCATCAATTTTAAGCTACTGTTTTGGCAAAGTTCCATGTCCTCATGTAATTATTCTCAGCACAGGTGCTGTAGGCCTTATTAAATTGATGTAATGTGAGCTTGGAGGTTGTTACTTTGGGGGCTGAAGATTAGTTTCTCTCCTTGATCTACTTGATTCGCTTCTTTTATGTACATTAGTAATTTTTGCCTAAAGGCTATTATTCTTAGCAACTATTTCAACTGATTAATTATTAATGCATATTCATCATGTAGTTTAAGAGGAGCATTATATATGGGGAGCAGGTTTTGTGCAACAGTGTTTGTGGATAAAATCTATACTGAACTCATGATTGTAATTTTACAATTAACTGATCTGCAGTTGTGGTAGCTCTAACTTGTTTTGCGGTTGATTTTTTCACTATAACATTTCTTTTATCACTCTTTGGATCTGTGCACAGTCTTTAAATCCATATCCTAAGCTCTGTACATTATATACAGCAGAGTGTGCTGCTGACCAGCCCGTTGACTCTCAGTCAGGATTCAGGGTGACTCCACTCCTGAGAGATCAATACCAGTAAAAGCTTACAGTACAGTAGCAGAGGAGGGGCGGGCAGCTCGGGGTAAAACATGAGCCTCTCCACTGATGCTTGCTCAGCTCTTTGTGTTTGTCTGTGAAGCAATGGCCGGAAATGATACTCATGCCTTGAAGTCACAATGAAAATGCATTCGGAGAACATCCCGCTTCCTCAATCATATATATTTCCTGTTGAGGTGGGATACTAGGGTGGAAGAAGAGGTTTTTCAAAAGTGTAAATCAGTGGGATGTTACACCTGCTGTAGCGGCATGAAGCCGCAAATAAAGATACACAGCAGGAAGGAAGTAGGAGAAATGTGGCATTTTTTGCATTCTTTATTGACAACATTTATATTTTATATTCTATACAATTATCTAACACAGTGAAAATATTTTACATTTCATTAATTCATTTGATTTCATTGATTTGCTTCTGCCCACCAAGGCTGGATTAACAACTGGTCAAAGTGGGTAACTGGTGAGTGAATGGGTGGATGGTTGGACAGGCAGGTGGCCTCTCTGTGTATGCTGCTCACACAAGAACAATGAGTTTCCTCAATTAGCGAAAAGCCAGATCACTGAGTGCAGATTGCTTTTTGTTAAATTGATTAATTGAATAGGCATGGGAATTGCAACACTAAAGTACAATATTAATTGTGGTTTATCCTGCATTATGACTTAATTTTGTGGAAATGTCATAAAAGACAGAACACATCATTTTCAAAACAAATTCACTGCCAATTCAGTGCCAATTTAAAATACCTGAAGTTAAAATACAGCCTCTACATGTATACCCCTCCTCCCTGAAATTATAATCACAGCAGTTGTGTGCTTGATGTTGTATGTCAAAAAAAAAAAAGAACAGTGACACTAATAACATCTATCCTTTGCTGCTTTCCGCCTTTTTGAAGCATTCAGCAATAATATACACAACTTTGTATGTATATGATTGTGTTTAAGTACAGGTTTATTTAATCATGTTCCATTTAATGCCTATAATGTCCCCATTTGATTGGATTTTATATTTGATTTTATAATTGTTGATTTTAATTTGTTGCCTTGTCTGTGTAGCACTTTGTAAGTTGGGTTTTGAAAAGTGCTCTATAAATTAAGATTAATTCTATTATTATTGTTTTTTTATTATTTGTTCCTGTCTTCTGTATTTACCCGTCTCATCCTTGAATGTTTTGTGTGGCCCTCTGTGTGCATTTCTCTGACTGTGCCCTGTTGTAGCCTTTGCACTTCAAATCTTTATGGTTTACTTTTTTTTATTGACTCAGGTTGTATCTGACACCAGTCAGGGATGAAGAGGCAGAGTCTCAGAGGAAAGCAAGGTCTCGTCATGCCAGACAGACCCGCAGGTCAACACAGGTAAAGAACAAATGGCTCACAGAAGTTTTTATTGGAACGTGTGTTGACAGATATGATACTGTATGAATTTCCTGCAGGGTGTGACTCTGACAGACCTGAAAGAGGCTCAGAAGATCAACAGCCTGTCTCCTCAAGACAGACAGACGGAGGAAGGAGGCACTCTGGATGACAGGTCCTGTCTTTGGAAAGGCTTGACAGATGACAGGCGAGTCAACGTCAGTCTGACAGAGTCCAAGGAACCAACAGAGATTAGCCCAAAATGGAGCAAAATGGATGAGGTTAGTAAAAAACAGTTTGCAAATATTAATTCAAAAATGAAGTCATGCTTTCTACTGTAGAAGGTGTTGATTTGTAACTTTAAGTGCTGTTTGTGAGCCATTTTTACATTTTAATCTGAATTATTATCTTATGCACGTACAGCAGGGGAACATTGAACCCAGGTTAGAAACCCTCGCTGAATCTCCAATCACAAGCCTTTCATTTTCATCTATTACTGGATCCTGTGGCCTGCCTTCCTCCTCCAACACAAGCAACAACTCCTTCAGAGGTCAGAGAATCACTGGGTCTTTTTAAAGATAAGATAAGTGCTCAGCATCACAAAACATTTATCTTCCAAACATACTTATATACAGAAGAGGAAACAGGTGCTCCGCCTTTAAATGCAGGCTATGTTCTCCAGAACAACGTCAGGAAGAGAGGCGGCACTCCATAGTCAAAAAACAGCAAAAGGAATCACCTCATGTATTGGTCTTTTAGATGGATTTATTCACAATCATCTGTCAGCCCACTGATTGTGAATAAATTAATCTAAAAGACCAACACATGAGGTGATTCTTTTTGCTGTTTTTATACTTACTTAATACTTTTATACTTACCTACATACTTAACATACAGTACATACCTTAAATCATTCATATATTAAAAAATAAATAAAAAACACTCAGTAATGAAATTGATAAATCACTACTTATAAAACCAATAAAATAATATTGCATTACCATTGCATATTGTACCGTAATATTCCACTTTTAACATAATGTACTTCATCAATGATAATCAAAACAACATGAATTGTTCATTTTCAGTAGTGATCAGTCGATAAGTCCAACTACTTGTGCATACGTTACATGTGCAGCTGGTGAGAGACGGTGGAGAGATGAAAATCAGAACCCTATCGAGGAGGCAGCACAGCTGAACTTTGCCACAAAACAGCAACAGAGGCGACACTGCTGTGATGTCAAAGAGTCAGACTACAACATTGCAGAGGTATGAGGAGAACTTTTACATACTTTTAATTTAATAGTAATCACAGATAGCCTAAGAGGAAAAAAGGTTTGAGCTACCCTGCTTTCCTGTTGTTTTCCTTTGGTACCACTAGATAGAGCTAAAGGGTTTTCCAATTTATTTTCTAATGCCTAGTTTGACCAAGGAAAACTGAGTATTTATAGTTCACTTGATACGAACTACTTTCTGACGGATTGAGAGTCCGTGAGAATAAGTTTCACAGTTTTTATGGCATTCTTTGATTATCATCTACAAAGTAAAAGCGATTCCTTATTTATAAAAAGTGCTATCTAGATATCAGATACTGCGCAGTTGAAAATATTATGCCACCAACAATAATGTTATCATCCAGTATGAATCAATATTCATTAGGGCCATTGTTTCATATCCACATCCTGTCTCTCACTCACCCGAAAACCAAATATGCTTCAAAGGCAGCTCTGATCTCTGATGCAACAATTTGAGATGTACTGCAATCTTAGATTTGAAGCACACACACAACACAAAAAGTGCTGGTTAATATCTCATAGAAAGACAGTCCAGGAGAACCAAAGCCCCCCCTGCCCCTCCTCCCTCTAAGTCGCTTTGCTTCTTCACATCACATGGCTGAGGTGTCTTAGCATTCCATACCATATTGGGCAAAACCGAGACGCTCTCTGCTCAGTCTTAGCTTTGGATTCAGAGGGATTGCCTTCCTTTTTCTTTCACCCTCTTAACTGGATGCTTCCTCCACCTCTGTGCCGCATGTGAAAAACCCTGACTCCGAACCCCATGATTCCTCCTACTGGGTGCAACTTGGCAATTCACTTGAGTTTCGGTGAAGACATTTAATTAATTTGTGTTTCTAAAAAGAAGACGTTCTAAAATAGATACCGCGGCGAAGGCCGGAGGGGGCAGAGAGATGATAAGGCGGTGAGGGATGACTTTTAGAGGAGATTATGCACAGATTATGAATGTCCTACGTGTGATACAGTATGAATGGAAAGTGATTTCCCTGAGAGCTGACTCCAGGTCAGCGGATCAGCTGTCTCCCATGGTGGAATCTGAAGCAGAGATCTGTTAGTAACATGAGAGTCTCTTAGCATTACCGAGAGGACTATATCTGTCTGTGATAATCATACCGAGCAGCAAGATTTCATCAGAAGCATGACAGGCTGCCCATCACTGGAGTCGACCTCTGCTTGACTCCATGATGATCTGAACAGATTTTCCACATTGCTGTTTCAGCAACAGAGAGAAAGACAGGTGTTGAGCAAGTCAGCTGCAATCATGATTAAAGGAATAGAGAGAGGTAGAGCAAGAAAGAATACCTTTACAGCCAATATTTATATTACCACTTTATACTGGATGGGATTAAGTAATTAGCTCCTGATGGCAGTGTGTCCTGCTCCCTCTTCCACATTTACTCCGACTATGGTGGCTGCATCTGTGGCTCATTATCAGTATTGTTGAAATGCATGACAATAACATCTCATATGGAAAGTCCGGAAACTAAGGCTGGGGATCAGACTGGGGGAACTCCAACTTGGGCACCAACACCAGTCCCAAAGTAGTTCACTGCCACTATCAGTCATATTCTTTGCAGATGGTTTCTGGTGAAGAACAAATATACTCTACATACACGGTGAATACAATCGTCGATATTCAGTTTTACAAACCATCTGTCACAAAAGAGTGTATTGTTGATATTATGTAATGCAAAATAGTTCAAAAACCAAAGCTATCAACACAAACCTTTTCAGAGAAGTTTAATATGCAAATAAGGTTACTTTACTCTATATGTGACCACTGTCTTACCTCTCTTATGTTCGGTCTTTCAGAGGCATTTTGGTCATATTATGAGCTTGGATGGTTGTTCAGTAGCACTAAACAACATCATCAAAGTCTTTTTGTCAAATAATCAAGTCTTGCCTTCTCTTTCATATTTTCTCCAGCTTTCTATTTTTTCTCCTTCTGTGTTTTTGTTTTATTTCGTTCTGTCCTATCTTTCCTTCTATCTGTTTGCCCTGAGCAGGGATGAGGGAGTTTAGGAGTTTAGGAACAGTGTGGTGCTGCAAACCACACTATAAAAGGAAGATAGCAATGAGCCGGCTTGTGCGGGCTATGGCAACAAAGTAGAGGGGGGTTGCAAGGTTCTTTAAAGGAATAGTTCAGAATTATGAGAAATACCCTTATTAGAGATAGATAAGAATAGTTATACCCATCTCATGTGTGTACAGTAAATATCAAACTACAGCCAGCAGCTTGTTATCTTAGCTTAGTGTAAGACTGCATACAGGGGGAAACTCTGTCCAAAGGTAACTAACTCTGCCGACCAGCACCTCCTAAGCACACAAATTAACATGTTTTTTCTTGTTTGTTTAATTCATGCAGAAACCGAGATGTAGAAACAACCAAATGTGGTTTTAGGAGGGCTTATGTCACTGCGTCCAGCCAAGAAATGCTCCGGCACGTAACCTCTATGAAACCACAACTTGTTGTTTTCACACTTTTGTTTCTGTAGGGATTTAACAAACGAGATGTAATTTGTTATTTAGTGAGCTTTAGAGGTCCTGTTCGGAGGATTTATTTACCTTTGCACAGAGCCACACCAGCTATTTTGCCCTGTGTCCAGTCTCTATGCTAAGCTAAGCTAACAAGCTGCTGGATTTAGCCTCGTATTTAGTTTACAAACATGAGAGTGGTATCAATCTTCTCATCAAGAAGGCAAATGAGTATATTTCCCAAAATGTCAAACTATCCCTTTAACAAGATGGTGACTTTCAAAAAAGATTAAACAAAGGATGAGTCACGAACAAAAATGAACACAAAATAATCATTGTTTATTAAAGTGTGTAATGGATTACACTTATTTTGGGATGAGGAGTTATGTGGCACAAGTGTCCCGTGTTAACACTGTGTAACACTCAACATTTCCTCTCCATCAGGGTGCACAGAGTTACTCGACACCTCACGGTTGTTGATGGCTCCTCAGGTAATACTGTCGACCTTCCAGGACACAAACGACTGCGGCTCCCCCCGAGTCTGGCTTTGTGCTCCACCTCCCTTTATCCCCGTCCACATCAGTGGACAATTTTAGCCCTCAGTTCCGAGTCTGTCCATAGCAGAGCCTCTGGCAGGCTGCCACAGCAAGCTGCCAAAGCTGAAGAGAGCTGGGAGAAGCAGGGGTGGGGGTGTAGGGACTGGGAGGGCGACCAAGCAATGAAAGGAGAAGGAGAGAGAGAGAGAGAGAAAGCAAGAGAGGGAGGGAGATGGAGAGAGAGAGTATAACTTTGGGAATCCTCAGAGGCAGCATAGGGAACAAACTTTTCTCTCTTGGCTGCTTACTTTTGGACTTTCTCACATTTCATCAAAGACCTCAGTGTTCACAGAGTGAAGACAAGGGATGATAATTTGTTTGCTTTCCTAGTTAAAGAGTTATTTATCTGTTTTTGTGATCATCAGAGATTACTTTGTTTTGTCGTTCTTTGCATTTTTATCTAATTATTGCTTTACTGTCGGAGCTTTGAAGAAAGGCGTTACCACACATCAGAAATCCCTCCAAACTTGGGACTCTCCAGCTCATGGGAGTGTGAAACTGGACTGAAACACACACACACACATATATATACACACACACCTGTTGTTGCTGAGGATTCCCCGGGAGCTCAGTCATGGGCATCTGCGTCACTGTTGCTTGAGAGAATCTGTGCGTCTGTGCAGCTGTTATCTGGTGGTGGCCTCGGTGAATGTTACAGTAGACGTTGACCTGACTGTCCAGGGTAGAGGAGGGAGATGTCAACCTACTACCCGCGCAGCAAGGATCTGACTCGCACCAGGAAGTCAGTGACAGATTCACCACCGGCCTCTCCATCCCCTACAGAGAAAAGCTACAGAGTAAGACCAGAACCTTTTCTTGCACTGAAACACACCTTTTTGACGTTAAATTTAAGGATTCAGCCAGTTTAAGATGATAAATTACACCCAGTGGAGTATATTTACTTGAATATGTTAATAGTAGGTTTTTTGAGAGGGAATGACGCAGTCGTTATATGGATCAGAATCACTCATACTGTATCGTAATTGTTACTTTTTAACTCTCTATCAAGTTCTTCCCTCTTGTAGTAAATAAAACCATCTAACACTTTAGTAAACCCAAAAAAAGCAGGTCTAAACACATGAAAGCTTCAGAGTCTGTGTAGCGTATTTTTGTCTTTGGAGATTTGCTGTTTTGAGCTCCAGAAGTTTTTATCTTTTTTTATCAACAGGCCGTAATGTCAAGTGGAATGACTTCCTATTTTCTGATATTGCTCTATAATTGTGTGCATTTACATGAGTAATCGGCTGCTCCTGAGCCACTAATTTAGTTTATTAAATATCACAAATAACTTGTGAACCACTCATTAGCTCAGCTTATTTGTTGACCCATGAAAGAGAGGCAAGTGTTTACTCTGAAGCACTCAGAGACTGATCCCACTTGGAAAAGACTTCTGGATTGAAACATTCCTGCTGTAATTTCCTGTTATTTTTTTTCTGTCTAAGTGGCTTATTCTCATGGGCGTTGTTTGACTGCTGTGTTTATGTCAGAGCATCAGACTCAGCTGTGTGACAGCTACATTTAAAGGGACAGGGAAAAGTCAAAAAACATGAAGTAGCGGTCTATTTGGAGATGTGCAGAGATTTGCTCATGCAATGTCGTGCAACACTACAGATGCTCTCATCACAGCAGAGTTGCTAGCGGTGAATGCTACCAGTGGATGCTGTCATTCTTTTGCTCTCTTTTGAAGGAGCGTCAGTCTTCCTGTACTGTATCCATGGTGAAACTTCGGCATTAATTTTCCATGATGTCAGACCAATCTCAATTGGCAGAGTTTTCATGGGAGAGAAAACGCAACGCAGAGGGGGTGGAATCAGGTTGATGCAGTACTACTTTTAGCACTTGCCACAGTGTTTTGATGGGAACCTGTTCCTCTTTAGTAAAATACAATGTGTTACAGCTGTGAGCGACAGGAAGAAGTATAAACAAGAACACATTTACATTATTGGATGGACAGTTGGACATCATCATTAGACAGATGTGAGGCATTTGAGTGAAAACAGGAAAAGGGGAAGATGATCTCAGTTGCCAGAAGGGCTCAGATGTTTTGTAAAGAGTTAATAGGAGGGAGTGAGGAAAGGTGAGTGAATGTGGAAGAAACGTCTTTTATGGTTGTGTGTCCAGTGTCGGTTCCAGTGGTGGGGGTGAAGAGAAAGAGACAGAGGGAGAGAGAGAGAGAGAGAGACAGAGTGTGTGTGTGTGTGTAGCAGCAGGTTGCTCAGATTTTCCTACTGCAAAATCCAGTCAGCTCTGAAGAAGTGATGCTATGACACAAACGGGCAGAAGAAGTGAAAGAGGTGAGAGGGAGGATGAAGAATCTCCTAATAATTATTTCATTGGCTCCTGCAAACTGCAATTAACAACATCATTTATACATTGTAGCAGTGAGCTCATGCAGGCAGCCTGTATGTGTCTGACCCCTCCTGTCGCATATGATGTTGGTCCTGGCAAGCCATAAAACTGGAGGCAGTTGTGTTTACAAAGCGCCAATGGTTCAAGCATACACCCGTTTGAGGTTGTTTCCATCAGTCTGACACCCTGTTGTTTTTCTCTCTTGGTTGATTGTCTCCTCCTGCATCTGCTCTGCCTCACATAGTTGACTGAGCTACATGTGCCACTTCTAACTCCCTCTATTTGTCCTAACAAGGGAATCAGATTGGTGCAGCTGCCATCTGAAGGAGAATTTCATCTGCAGTATGATTCAGTTTCTGGCTTTGGTTCAGTGTGCACCAAAATCTACATGATGCAGACTTTCATGTAAAAGCATGCATGTGTTACTGGAAGAATTCCCCCGCCCCCCTGTTTTTTTTTTTTTTTTTTACTAAGGATAATATCCAGTCGTTTAAACCCCACCGGGCCCAGCCAAGATTTCGCTGGAATTAAGTTTAAAAAAAACTAATTTCACTAATTTGATAATCCTTTGGTGTGAAATAGGTTTGCATCCAGTAATAATCTTGAAAGAGTTTGAAGGGCTATGTAACAGTTCATATCCCCTACATGATAATTTATTCATAAAACCAGGGGCCAATCATCCCAGCTGATTAATGAATATATACACCAAATCTTATCGAGGGATCCCCTCGGTTCTGTATTAAGAGATCAGAGTGAGTGAGAGCTCTTCCAGGCTCCGTCCTTGGCCCTTTTTCATCTGAGGTCATGGAGGTCTGTTTTCTGGATAGCTCTGCTAAAGCACATGACCACATAAGGACAGGCAGCACTGGCTCAGTTGTGTAAACACGTGCTGAGGAATAGCTCCTTTGACGCTGGGTGAAATATCCCCCAACAAGCCAAATGGTAGCACAGGAATAACTGTGCACTCCGTTCCTTTTGACATAAATTCTCCTCCTTTAGAGCACATGCTTTTCACAGAGCCTACATCTGCTTCTTGTCTCAAACAGCTCAGACTACCACACAAGTTGTTCAGTGCAAAGCGTTGCTTAACAGAAGTGTTTAAAGCTGTCTTTCCCTGCATGAGAGCAACTCCAAATCTTAGGATTTAGGAGTAAAGTTTATGGGACTGCAGTAGATATTGTAAAGAGATCACAGATCAGTCTGGCCTCATATTATGGCAGCGTCTCTCCCTGGCTTTCTCAATTGATGGCTGTTTTGTTCAGTTTCATTCAGTGCAGGAATCGGCTTGGCTGGAGGTCTCTAAATTTGTTCACTGGAGGTCCAGTTTATGTATGAGGTGTAATAACACAGGGAAGCAGTAGACAGACATAAACTACACCTACCAGTTTTATGTAGGCACATCTTTGAAGGTATATAATTAAAAAAAACACAGACCAGAAATACAGTCAGAGTTCTAGAAAAAAAAAAAAAAACCCTCCTCCACCTTCCACTGAATGTAGCACAATACCCGGACTCCTTGGTGACATGGAAACGCATCCAATATGTGATCACAACAGGCCACTTGGCAGCCACGTAGACTGGGCTAGTCATAGCAAAAACCTTCCAGGACAGTCTGCTATCAGTCTGTTCTCTGAGGTCAGCAGTTGACCCGTCATACTTAGCTTCTGATGTCATGATGTCATCTTTATGCTGCAGGCATTTGTGTGGCAGCCGTCTATTCTAAAAGATTAACCGGGCTCACCGGGGAGCTTTGACCTGTGTGAACCCTGTTGGTGCGGTGTTTGGGTGAATTATATCTCACTTCTGCATGCACCTCTTCCCTTTGGAACTTCAGGCCTCTGAACACACTGTGATAATTCACTTTGGAAGTTTTGTTTTTGTTCTCTGTTGTCTCAGAATGGAAAATATTTCACTGCCAAGCGTCTGTTTGGTCTTATCAAACAAATAAATCTGGATCTAACCATGACAGAACGTTTTTACACAGTGTTGTTCCCAGTGCCCTGGTGCTGAGTGATCTGACTAACATGGTTTATTCTTTGTCTTTCAGCATGAGAGACTGTCAAGGTAAGGATTTAACATTGTTTTTTTTTTTCCCTCCTCTATTACAGAACTGTATTTCCTGAAAAATGTTAAAACAAATGCCCTAAATAAAGTGGCATTGTAAGCTGAGTATGAGATATGTTGCCTGTAGATATGACTCCACTGGAGAGAGTGCGACAGACAAACCACTGGGCAGAACCAGCTCCTACACACGGAGAGAGACGAGGCTGGCCGCGCTGAATAAACAGGAGCAAGACTCCACCACCAAAGATTACAAGAAGGTAGTAACTCTCAGTTTAAAGAAGCACATTCCTCCCTGAATCATTCGTGTGGGGTCCTGTGTGACTGTCAGATCACCATACAGATTTAACCATGTATGTATTTTCAGTGACTATTTTTATAATATTCCAATAAGGGCAAACACATAAAGATTTACTTTTAAGTTGTGATATTGTTTTGAAAAATTTGCTGTACTGAACTCAACTGATTGAGCTATATAGCACTTGATTTAAGATTGTTAGGCCCAGAAAAAGGTGGCAAGTTCCATGTTTATGTTGAAATATTCATAAGTGATTACATTCTTTTGAATGCAAAGTTTTCTATCAACTGTTGTCAATATGAAAAAAATAATTTTATTCTATTCTATTTGTTGAAATTATTTTATTAGTATCATTTTTGCACATACATTTTTAGATGTATTCAATATCTATTGTGATAATTAGGTAAATCTAGGTGAACCGGGAATACTTGTATTTAAATACATTCTGCAGAAAACCACAAGAAGAGTTATTGTGCTGTTGCACAGATGAGCAAGTCTGATCTAGTTCTATAAAGATATGACTTTCTACTGTATTATTAGTTTTTGTTCTTCATTTTATTTATTAATCTTTGAATAAAATGTTTAATGTCTATGTTATATATAAAATGTTTAATTTATTGAGTAGTATACATGGATCTTGTCTTAAAGAGTTGAAATTTAAAAAATGCATGTTATTTCACTTTAATGTTGACAGATGTTGAAAGTGCACTTTTACTGTACATAGAAGGTAAAAGGTGCATCTCTAAAATAGACACCAACTGTTTAATAGAGACTGAAATTTTAAAAACTGTCATAGTTCTTAGCACCCAAAGGAACTAAGAAATTTAAATAATAATAATAATGATAATTATAATGATAATAATAATAATTATAATATAGATTTTTTTTTACTAAAATAAAACCGAAACATTAAAACAAACACCATTTCACATGACCAAATGGTAACAATGGAACTGTATTAACATGTTAAATATATTAAGTGTTTTTGTTGCCAGTGCATTTTGATATATTCAGTCATATTAACAATGTAGAACGGTAATTTTGATTTATTGTATATAGCATTAGACACTGATCTGTTGTTGATATGTAGTAAATGGATGTTTATATAGTTAACTGTGGGATAAGAAGGGAGAATAACAGCAGGCTTTAGATAATGTTCAAGATTTTGATATTTGCATTGCTTACTTCGTTATTTTATTTAATTACTGACTTTTTTATTTCTAGATTGGTTATTGTGTTATTTCATTCTTAATTTGTTTAACTTTTAAAATCAATAAAGATCAAGAATTGCTGGAACAAAGCGATTCCTTAATCTCACTTTGTTCATTTTCAGATGTACACGGAAGCCTTGCACGAGAATGAACGTCTCAAGTCCAGGTTACAGGACAGCAAACAAGAACTGGCCAAGATTCGTTCCCAGCTGGAGAAAGTCACTCAGGTAGAGTGCAGAAACAGTCGTTGCATCACCATCATCCTTTTTGTCATCTTAAAAGTAATACAAGGAAAGGTCACGGTAGAGATGATTACTGAATGTGCTACGATACAATTCTTGTAATATTTTCTCTTAATAATAACAGCACCGTTCTAACTTCCAGAGGCACGACAGGATATCAGAGAGATCTACTGTACTTGAATCAGAGAAAAGGGTAAGTGTCTTGGAAACCTTTTGGCATTTTGGTATTTTATTTGGTCATGCTCTTCTGCACTATCATGATGGATGAATGTCCATATTTTCTCTCTGTCTTTTTCCTTCTAATTTTCCTGTGTGCTTGAATTATAGTCTAATGACTATTGGGATTTTCCAAAGGAACATAGCACTAAATTTATTTTAATTGTTTCTTCTTTATTTACAGGAAAAACAGGCTCTGGAGAAAAAAGTGTCAGGCATGGAGGAGGAGTTAAAGGTCAGTCTATGCAAAAATAAATTCTGCATACTCATCCTGCCTTGGGTTTAAATGACTCTTAAAATTAATATTTTGAAGTTGTGCTTAATTTGTCTTAGAAATGTCTTTTCCCAAGACTGTAATCACCCTAACAGTCCTTGAAGGTAGACACCCCCAGCTCCTCTCACCTATGCTAAATCAAGCACGCCTAAAGCGTTTTTACAAAGCAAAACACAAATGTTGCACACTCCAGGGTTGTGCTTAGCCAGGTGGATTGGAGACAAGGAGAGGGAAGGTTAAAGCTTCAGGCTCATTACCCACAGTGTTCTGCTGGGCCACTTCCTGCCAGGCTAAGGAGGAGTCTGTGCTGCTGCTCCTCTGCTCCACTTATCCCACTGTTGGGGTGAACATTGTGACCTAGTTCCAACTGAATACCAAACCCCGTCCAAGAGCAAAATACCTGCTTTTGTGAGACATTCCTGCACCGCACTGTGTGTATTCTGCTTCACAAAGAAACACAGGGCAGAGCTGCAGGGAGATTTCAGGCCTGAGTAGTAGTGTGTAGTTTACAATTTACACAATGAGATTATAATTTAATGGTTAAAGGATAGGTTCACAATTTTTCAAGTCTGTCCTAAAAAAATAGTCAGGTGCCAAAATGAACACTGACACATGTCATTTTTGCTGTAATCATTCCTCCTGTTCATACGGGCCATTAAGAGATCCCTTTATAATGCATTTACAATGTAAGTGATGGAGGAAAAAATCTATAGACCGCCTTCAGTGCAGAAATGTATTTAAAAGTTTATTTGAAGCTAATATGAGGTTTCAGCTGTCCAAATTAGTTAAATCAAGTCAATATCTTTCAAAGTTACAGACTCTTTAGTGCCAAATTCCCTTTTTGTTACAATCCCGCTGAACAGGAAAACACTGTTGTCGAGATACAAAGAGGGAAATTTTTACTAAAAAGACTTTAATTGTTGAAGATATCCACTTCATTTAGCCTTTGTGCTTCATAAATTTCACTGATGTTGTTAAAGGGGAAAAATGTTTGCATCAAAAAACTGCTATAAAATATTACATATTAATATTATTTTCAACTTTTATTGAGTTAAATCTTTCAACCAAAATCAGTCCTGGTAATAACTTCCAAACATTCATTCGTTTTCAGAATTCTAACCCTTTAAATGCCAGCTTGTTTGCCTAAGGCCAGTGTTGTTTTTATATATATATATATATTTAAAAAAAGCAAACAAAAAATTAATTGTTATGAATCATTTTCCATATACTAAATGCTTGGGGGAAAATTTCACACACACACACACATACACACACACAGTGGAAATATATAGTGAAAACCAGGAAAATAGCACGTATTTCTATTTCCATAGGGCAAACATGAAAATGGCTCAATCTAATGGAAAATAGTAAAAATGACAATTTTGAAGCCAGGGCTCTAGATTGAAAGCCTGATATAATAGAATGCATGATTTTATGCTGTAATGGCTGTGGGATCACAAATTTTGATTTTAATGGGTTTCAATGGGGACATCGTTGTCCTTAAGGAGCTAAGTGTCATTATTTTTATTACACAATTTATTATATACTTATTATAGGAAATGAGGTTGAAATTCCAAAATTAGACAAGAAATCTACACTCTTATCAAATTTTATGCCGTATGCATTAACACAGTCAAAATCACAAAAATTTAATCACGGATTAAAAAGCCAAAAATGTCCCTAGTGAGGCATAAGGAATATGCAGACAGTGACAACAGAGAGTGACATGAATATTAAAAATAGGACACATACACAAGTGTGGTATGCCAGCAGCAGATGTTTGACCCTCATGTTGTCGTGGTTCCCTCAGCAGGATCCCCCACTGCGGTTTCGTTGTGGGTACCAGCCCTGAGGGCAGGCTGTCTCAGGGGAGGGGGGATGGTGAGTGGTCGCTATGATGCAGAAGAGTGATTGACACCTGCCTGTCACTTCACATGATTCTCTTCTGTCAAAGACCGGGGCATGTTTACACGTGTGGACACACATGTACATCACATAGTCCGCTCAAAAATACAAGTACTCTCTACTGTAAAAGCCACAGGGACACAGGCACAGTCTTTATTTTCTTTACATGTAAACCACCTTAGGGAACTGGCTTGTCACTCACTCACAAAATCACTTGTTCACGTTTAGCAAGCCACAGATTCTCCACAAGGAGGAGCTGTTCAGAATAGTGGCAACCAGCACCACCTACATTACAGAAAAAAACAGCAGCACTAGATTTGTCAATGCTGTCTTCTACAAGCAAACAAAATAACAGCTGCTGTAATTTTAACACTTACACACTTAAATAATTACACCAGTGTGAGTGTTACAATCACCGCTGCTGCTATTTTGTGTGTACATGTGTGTAGCTATGAAAAAGTGAAGTATTACTTGTCGACAGAGAGCGCACATCAGCCTGTCTTTGTCTCCAGTTTGTTACTTGTCTTGCCAATAGGGGACACAGGCTGTATTTATACTGATGATTTAGCATCTCTGGGCTGAAACTGTTGGCTCTGTTGTTGACTCAGCCTGGTTTCAGGTGTTTCACATCAATGTCACTGTGTGTCCTTGTTTTCCCTCTTGAAACAGTATACATGTGTTAGTGTCCAAAGTGTTGGATTTCTTACGTGTAGGATTCTCACATTTTAATAGAAAGGCTTAATTATTCCTGACAGCCTCTGAAACCTAATTAATAACAGCTGTGTAGAATTATCTGCAGGACTTGAGTCTGATTTAATGCCTATGAGCACAATATTAAGAGAGTGTAATGAAGGATACTGGTCATTATGCATTCTTGTCACACTCTGCCCTTTTCTTCCCTCTTGCCAAAGGCACCTATCCAGAACCTGTACTGTTTTATTCTAATACCAAGAGAACATTATATGCATGGACTGTTCCCAAACACAGGCTTGCTTTAAACTGCTTTTATAAATGCGCATTGGTTTTGTAAGAAGCAGCTGGAAATCCTCCTTATACCTCATCTTTGGCCACATTCAAGTCTACAAACTTTTTGTAGTCTGAAATACTAGAAGTGCCCTGTGTGCGTGTGTGTGTGTGTGTGTGTGTGTGTGTGAGTTCTAAGTGGTTTACCCTCAGGAATGGCGTCAAACCACAGACGTCTCTATGGAACCACACTGAGGTTTACCTCAAATAGTCAGGCCAAGAGAAGGAGGGAAATGAATCATTTCCATTCCTATTGACTTATAACTGGCTAGGCTCTTGTGCAAAGTCTGAAATAGTAGAATGTTAGAATATTATGTGAATTTCTATGAATGTTAATTCCCTCTCCTTTGCTCTTCTTCTGAGCATTACTGCAAAGCTATGCATATAATAACACATGACACATCACCACTCTCATACAGTCCCCATAAAGGACAACTGCCTTCATAATTTGCTTTGCTTCTTGCAGCTTTTGCTATTTCTTCTCAACCCCCCCAAGTAATGTAATGTATATACTTTTTATATAAGTTTTGCTCATAAGTCCCTCAGGTCTGTTCTTTCCCCCGTCTGCGTAGGCGTGTGGGTGCATGCCTGTATAAGTGGAGATGTATACAGTGTCTATATGAGTCTTTCTCTCTGCACATGGCCTGCCTCCCTGCATGCTTTCTCTGTCTGCCCCTCTCTGTATCTCTCTCCTCCTCTGTGCAGGCTTTCCCTGCTATGGCTCAGGTCCAGACCTTGCGGAGGGTGAACGAGTGTCTCCTGGCTGAGAATAGAGCCATGCTGCGCGTCCTCGCCCGCCTCTCTGAGACGGCCTCCATGCCGGAGACAGAGGACCTCTGATCCTCTGACATCATCTGTCCTCCTTCCTCCCTCCCTCCTCTCCTCCCCCATTCCTCAGCCACATAACTTCTACGCTCTTCTCTCCTTCTGGTGCCTCTACATCCCCCTCGTCCTCTGCTGTGTTCCTCTCAGGCAGGTCCCACATCCCCCACCCCCCTATCTCCCCACACAGTGCAATGCATCTTCCTCTGCACTCTTTTAACTCATTCTCCTTTACGGCCATCAGAGGGCAAGCTCACTGCCCCTCCCCCCAAAAAACATTTCTCATAAGCCTCCTTTGAAGTGTATTTTTAGCTACATTGATGTTGCATGGAGCTTCATACGACATGAGCATTGCATCAGCGTTTTTTCCTTCTTTATTTTTTCTACCTTTGGTTATCATATAGATTAAACATCTAGCAGTCTGCACCATGAAGATTAAAAGCATTTATAGCAGTTATTGATCCTGCTACAGTCAGATATGTGCGGGTCCTGTGTAATGTGCTGTGTAATCAATGCAAAGTTGTTTGCCAAGGAAATAACTGTTCCAGTCAATCATCCAAAGGAAATGAAGTGTGTTATCATCATTAGTCCTCAAAATGAGCAACTCTTGTGCAATTAGATGAGACAGAGATATGTGGTGGATTTTATTTACTCTGTGTTTTTGTTCATGAAAGAGAAAACAGATGATGATATTACTTTAAAGTATGTAAAGAAATGCACTTATCTGCTTTCTCGTCGAGAGTTAGATGAGACTAATGTACCACTTTCGGTACACTAAATAGGAAGCTACATGGAAGCAAGGGCAAAACAGCTGCCCACTAACACCTGTAAAGCTCACTCAGAACATATTATATCTTTAAACTATACAAACCGAAATGTGGCAACCTCATGTTGAGAACAAGTCACTGCATCTGGCAAGAAATAGCCCAATTCCAGCACGTATGTAACTCTCCATAAAACCTCAACCCAATCAATTTGGCGTTTCTGTTTTTGTGTGAATTAAACAAATGAGATGTAACGTGTTAATTAGGGAGCTTTAGAGGTGCTGGTAGGCAGATTTGGTTACCTTTGGACAGAGCCAGGCTAGCTGTTGTCTTTGTGCTAAGCTAAGCTGAACAATTCCTGGCAATAGCTTTATATTTAACAGATGTACAGTCTACAAGACTGGTATCTGTCTTCTCGTCTAACTCTCTGCAAAAGCAAATAAGCATATTTTCCAACTATTCCTTTAATTGCATTTTGCTGCGATCATGAGGTTTCTGTACTGAAATTTTAGGTTATTAGTGACAGAGAAAACATGCTAGAAAAGGGGCTCCAAACATGTCATCTCGTACAGGTCATGAACATGTTGATGCCAGGTGCTTTTGCTCATTTCCCCACTTTTGGTAATATGTCACAGCTAGAGCAGAGGGTTATTGTTTGCCTCTAGTAGAGGGGAAACACTTTGACAAAGAGGGTGGTTATTTTTAGTCTCTGCTCCTCATGAGAGACATGACCTAGATTTGAGAGATTGACCCTCTCTCAGAGTCTCTCTCTTTGACTTTATTCTCTTTCACTTTTCACATAATGCCAAAGTCACTCTTCACTGCATGATCAAGTACTATAAAGCATGTCATCATTTTTCGGTGTCAAACTTTACTGAAAGACAACTTTTAGTCCATTTGTTGTTAGTGCTGATTGAAGATATTTTATCATTACAGTGAATGGATGTGGTGAATTGTGTCATTGTACCACCCGAAACTTTAAATTACAAACTTTACACAAATTATTTTAGCATACATTTCACTGATTGTATAACTGTGATATATTAGTATAATATACTAATGTAATTTATTTCCCTCTGCTGTCCCAGATCTTAACAGAGCTCAAGTCAGACAACCAGAGGCTAAAGGATGAGAACGGAGCTCTCATTCGAGTCATCAGCAAACTGTCCAAATGAAAAGATGTCTGAATCACAACCTGAAGCTCCTGTTCTGTGTCTGTGGACACTCCAACCCTGATATGGCAGTTTAATTATTCATGATGTCCCAAGTTCTGACACCTCTGAAGGGCCACTTTGGCTGAAGATCCTGATACAGTAATTCCTGTTGGGACTTGTGAAGATCCAAAGAGTTTCAGTCAAATTTTACCAAGCGTGTGAAGGAGTTACAATAATAATTTCTACTTGATTAGTTTTTATTTTCTTTAAATATATAGGGACCACATGTACTGTTTGAATGACATTTTTAGGCCCAATTCAAACAAATCCAGGGGTTTGCATGAAGATACTGTATCTAATATTATACCCACACTTCACATCCACACATCACGTTTGTTGCTACATTGTGCACTGCAGAGAAGTATTTTACTGTCGTCCTAATTATGAAGTAGAGAGAAGCTGATTTTGTCATTAAGAATGTTTTTTTCATACTACTGAAATAATCATCCCATACCTGGATTACTCACAGGAAAAAAGTGTGGTAGAAGCATCAAATTCCCCAAAAGTCACAGTTTGGCATGAACAAATAAAGACTGAAACATCTTTATAATATCAGAATATACAGCTATGTCGGTAAAATGAAGCCCAGGCCGGCAACAAACAGGGGCTCCAGTTCCAGAGACATAAACTGGTTATTGATATGATTCTCTAGAGGCATCTGAGAAGCAACCATTAATGCCACTAAAGAAGATTTAGCTCTTTTAATGGCAACTGGAGGTTTCCTCAAAACCAAGACTGTGTTGAAGTGAAGAAGAGAATCTCCAGCTTCTCTCCTACATTTTAATAAAAGATGTTAGGGTTGCTGATTTCACAAATGGAATTTTGAAAATATTTGCTCGATTAGAGAGATATTAAGGTAATAAGTTATAAAGATAATGAGATGCAGGTTTTGCTCAGCTGTGCTTCCTCACCTCCCCCTCGGCACCTCTCAAATCTGGATTTTACAGCTCCAGGTCGTAAACTGTAAACCCAAAACTTCCCGTTAGGAACATCGGTGACATCATAAAAACAACATCCATGTTTTTCTACAGTTGTCTAACACACACTTATGCACCAGTGTATAAGGGCTCTGGGATATACTTGCATATATATATACATTGACAACAGCCTCCTGCAGACCTGCAAACCAATTCCAAAAGGTTAGATAACTTTTTGGGACATGTCATTACAATCTGTAGCATTTTGAAAATGAAATTATACTAGTTTTTGAGAAATGTTTGTTTATCTAACATATGATAGTGTCCTTACTGTATTTGGTATATGAAGAGGACTGAGTACATGCACTTTGTACAGACTGAACAGTGCTGAGTTTTAATCACTTGTGCATCATCGCCAGCACTGTATTACCTTCAGAATGGTTCAGTTTTCATGAGTACATAACTTAATGTTGTCAGTTCTCTGTGTGGTTTCAGTAGCCATGCTTCATTTTTTTGTTTATATCCTTTATAGAGGATTTTTTTTTTTTTTAAATACCATCTTCAAAACAGCAGAATGGCTAAACAGAGGAGACAGTCTGAGTGTGTGTGAAAGAAAATGTCCTATGTTATGTTTTGTAATAGAGATATATTTATTTATTTATGCATTTCATAGTTTTCATCTTTATACTTTGTTTACTCAATTTTCTTTTTAAAGGAATACACCAATTATTCTGGCTGACCTGACGGCAATCTTTTTGTTGTGATGAAAACACTAACACCAAAATCATCCATTTAGTCCCTTGGAGATGTTTTTATTTTTTAGCTTACAGAATATTGCGTGTGATTTTAAACATCAAGCACAAATTCAAAGTAACCGGTTTTTAGGAGTAAGTTTCTTGTAGTTTTCAGTATAGGTGCTGTACATACATTTTAACAGAACTGTGTTGTGCATATGATATTGTCACGACAAACTGAGTTAAATTAATTATTGTCTAAATACACTGAGTTGGCAGTTTATCAGGTACACCTAGCTACATCTAATAGGATCCAATATGACAGCTCGTCAGTTTTTGTTCTAGTCATATTTACTGGTGCTATTGCATTAATTTGAAAGATTTTTCAATATTTGGGTTACACAAAATATTTGAAAAGTTAAAAATGTTCATTAGTTTGTCTAATTAGCATAAGAAATAAAAAATAAAAAACCAAGAAAGTGGCCAGTGTCTTGTAGTTGTACAGTACCTCATGCTGCATACCCATTGTGCTATCACTTTCACTTTATCCTAAAAGTTTAAAAGGAAGGCAGATAAAGTCATCCAGTTCAAACCAGTGTTTTATTTATGTTCCAAATCATATTTAATGTATGAAACTGCCAATCTCAGCTTCTTACTGAAAACTCCTTTAGCTGTAGAGCTGCTACGAGTGCCAGAGACGTGAATGATTTTGATGTCTGTCTTCTCTTCACTTCATGGTTGACTTGATGCATTCCTTTCACAATGTGATGGTTTTTGGAGTCCAAACGGGGCAGCATGTTGTAACACCAGTGTTATCTTTGGTCACATCCAGTAAACTGATTTACTCAAAACTAAAAATAAGATGCAGTATGTGTCAGCTATTTCTACATGTGCTGTAGATATATTGAACTATGCAGTATATTCTATTTAAAAGTTTGAAATGTGTTGAATGATAGCTTAATATGCACATATTGGTTTATTCACTTTGCTTAATAAACTGTAAAGGGATGAAATTGTTTCCCTGTGTGACATTAATATATTATGCGTCAGACGCAGAGAGATTATTAGGAACTAGCTGAGCTGAACACACTTCATATTAAACACAAACAAGTCATGGTAATTAAAAGGCCTTTATTTCCTATTTGTTTTTTTACAGAACTGGTAACACATATGATAAATTTGTAATAAGTTATTTGGTTCCCTTGATAATTTTTATAAGGATCCCCAACGTTTGTCCACATAAGGGTCAAGAGGAGTTTGTGAGCAACGTTTGTGTCCAGTCAAGGGCTAAAGCATGCGATCCACAGTAGGCACAAGTACTGACATGAACACGCGCACCACGACACTAGACACGAAGAAACACAGCTAGAGGACACAACCTGACCGTCCTCCGATGCTTTAAAAGATGATGAGGAAGAGAAAGAGGTGAGAAAGGAACAGAAAAAGAGTCTTGAGAATACAGTTGCATCAGGGGAGGAGAGGTGGAGGACTAAGCACTCAAGAGGGGGGAAAGGGGGGGAGTTTGGTACGGTCCTGCATGTTTGGCAGTATACAGTATGTCCATGTTGTAAACATGAAGGCCGGCATTCTTTACGCTCAGCAAAAGCAGATTCAGTGAAGAACTCAATGAGCCTGCTTCCTGTTCAGCATAATGATACTGATGGTACATAGCTGGTTACACATAAACAGGACAAAGACACAAACATAAAGCAAGGTGAAATATGTCTGGCATTGATTCAAATACAGTCCTACATTCTACATTAGAAGTACATAACACGGAAAGCAAAAATTAGGACAGAAGAGAGTGATTACACATATGCACAAGAATACAAAGAAGAAATACAGCGAGTAATAGAGGAGACAAGACAACATGTTTCAAAGTGGTGTCTTTACCCGCTGAGAGGCTTTTCAATGCATTTTGACGAGATGGTAAATGATCTACTGAACTTTGGATGGTTTCCCTTTTTAAATCCCAGCGTTTGTTAAAAAAAAAAACTCAAAAAAAAAAACTAAACACACAACTAGCTGTGTGAACAGTGCTCTAAAACTGTCTCAGTTTCAGATGCAGTTGTGCATAAGGTATTGTACATCTACACAGCTATCAACAGAACATATTAATCCCCATATTTCAAACTTTTTCTTTTAAGATTGAGTATTACAGTCACACACACGAAGATGTACATTTAAGAATGAGTAATGTGTCCCATGCATGCAGACCTGTAGTGTATATTGTAGTTATATATTCTAGTGCAGTTTTTGCACCATTGTCTGCTAAAGGGCCTACACTTCATCTATTTAACCCACATACACAAGCACACACACGCGCAACTCCCAGTCTCTGTCCCCCATAGAACTTCGGTGGTCATGTGACCGTGGTGACCCGAGCGGTGAAAGGAAATTTAAAAAAAAAAAAAAATCTCTTAAATGTGCTATAAATTTACCTGCAATCACATTTGCCTCATCATCTGATGTGTTCTGTTTGCCTCTGCGTGAATTATTTTGGCTTTGTAGATTCAAACAGTGGTGACGTATGTAGGCAACTGTGATCAGGTACTGGCAGTATTTCTGAAACACACTGAAATCATATATTTTTTATAATTATTCTCAGTGCATCATTTGGTCACATTCAATAGCATTAATGGGACAGTGAATAAAGGAGATTGACTTATAATATTGCATCAGACAATGTGCGGCGTCACGCAACACATTGAAGATTGTTACCAGGATAGATGTGGCAGTTTAACGTTAACTTAAAATTCAGCGACTGAGGTAAACTTAAAGGAATAGTTCAATATTTTGGGAAATCAGAGTTTGCCAAGAGGTAAATGAGAAGATTGATACGAGTTATCTGTCCAATAAGTATGAAGCTGTAGCCAGGAGATGTCTAAGCTAACCGTCTCCTTGCTCCAGCTTCGTATTTAACGGACAGACATGAGAGTGGTATTGATCTTCTCATCTAATTTCCCAAAATGTCAAACTATACACTTAATTTCATATCATGTGCATGATACGTATTCCTACATTTTCATGTAGTTTTTATCCATACGTTTGTGAAAATCATAACTCTATGCATAGTTCTATGGGAGGGATTCAGGCCTAAAACATGGGTGCCACTGGTTTAAGTTTCTCTCTTTTTGCTTTAATATTGTTGGACATCTGTCTTCATTTTTTTGTTGCTTGAACAATTTGCTTAAGAATCCAAAAAAAGCCATCAGTGTGAGCCACAGTGTGGCCAGCAGTGTTATTGATTGTAATCAATATGTAATCTCTAGTACATTTTGTTGTTGAAGTGGCGGAAGAGAAACTTGAAGAGTGACCCAGTTTGGTTCATAAATTGCACTCAGCCCATGAATAGAACACACTTTCATATATATATTATTTTAGCAGTATTATCGAGAACCTATTGTGATATTATACTTATAATTCATACTATCAAAACAAGGCATATACATTACTAATCACAATACTGTAAAATCAGCTACCTCTATGAAACAAGGACATCAACAGCTCTGAAAGTAGAAAAAGACACACTCACTCTACTAAACTCACAACTGTTCTCAATGCTCACATATATAGTAAAATGGATTTTGCCCTCTTGATGAACAAAGACCTCTGAACGGAATGTAAAAGAGAAACACTGGCCAAGGAAAAAGACATGTCAGATTTTTTTTTTTTTCATAAATCAACTCTAGCTACTCAGCTGAGCTCTAAAGAGTTAGTGCTTGAGTTTTATGGCTTTAGTTTTATCTTATTCATTTATCTTGTATACATGTACACATATCGTATAATAAACACAGTAAAAGAGACACAGCCGTGAAAGGTTTCAGGTCATTTAAATAGAAGTGGAAAATAAAAAGTCCCAGGTAAACAAAGAGGGAAGAAGGGATTCCAAGTCATTTGTGATCACTGGAATGGGATTATTCACCTTTTGGCCCTTGGAAATGCATTTCATATAAAGATATGATCCAACAGACTTCATTCTGGATCAACACTGGCAGAAATAATGACTGCAATCCACCTACAGATCACAGAATTATTCCGTCTTCTTATAATGAGATATTAACACTGTGCCAAATCTGCTGTTTGAAAAATTGTCAGCTTAAAGACTTGGAGACCCCCCCATTCCGTACATTAAAAATTGAAAACATACTTTTTTAAAAAGCAATATCAATAAGAGTCAGAAACAAGTCAAACACTGGCCTTCAGATAAGTGCTGAAATCAAATGTATGGCAGATAAATGGCTTCAAATAAAAATCTTGGATCACAAGGAGTTAGATAGCAAGCATGCGGCTACATTTTCATCCTACATGAACTCACACACAGTACTGGACGACACACTTGCTTAAGAATTTCAGGCGTGGAAAGGTTCTTATTAGTAATAGTACTCTAATATTTGTATGACATTCTCTCCAATGACCCTCATGGAAAATAAATACAGATTTGTTTCATTTAGAAAATATACAGTGCATCTTTTTCCCTTCGTTGTGTTACTGTATTAAAATGACAAATGACACCCATTTACGTACACGAGATATTTTTGCTTCGTCTCTAAAACATGCTCTTATGTACAGTATTTTTGTATAAACATGCAGTATCAACGTGTATGAACTATGTATATAGGCAAAACTACACACAAATGGGTTGCTTGATTGCTTCCATGTTGCCTTTTCTTTAGTGTTGCTTCATCAAAAGAAGAAAAAAGAAGATAATGTGAGATACAAAACTGAAATCTGAACATGGTCTATGGTGGTTATAAAAAAAAAAAGAAAAAAAGATACAATTTCCAACAGAGAGAAAGATACAAGAGCCAACATTCATTAAATTCCAAATTGCATTTGATTTACACTGACATTGCATTTTCTTGCACACAGTCAATTGGTAGTTTTTGCTGTTGGTACTCACAGACTGGCTTTAATTAACAACAGGTATACTGGGGTCCAAGCACCTGATGCAACTCAGGATTTTAATTAACAATTTAATTTTCACCAATTTATTCAGGGCTGGTGAATTTAATCAAACAACATTTTGGATTTTGTCCAGGTTCATTCACAAAATTTTCTCTTCAACAGAATATTTAACAACACCGAACCAATTACATTCTGTGAAGGAGCCAGGGAGCAGCATTAGATGGAAATGTGTCTGTTTTCTTAATAGAAGAGTCCATTTATATGAAGAGACCTGTCTGGCATGCCACACGTGCCACAAAAAGATTCAATCTCACAACGATTCATCACAAAAAAAAATAATACACAGATCAAAGAACAGTGTCAAATTAGAACAGAATAATACCCAGTAGTGCAATTAAATTCAACTGTTTGGTAAGCTGTGTATGAAATACACATGGATCAGTGCCTTCTTCCAGACCATATCCTTGCAATCAAGTGAGAAAAGTAATATCCAAACAATCTAAACACATACACAAAAAGCTGAAGCAAAACAAAGCAACAAAAAAATGCTCACATAATGCACTCCCTTGCTCTTTTTTTTTCCAAAAAAAAAAACCCAAACAAACAAAAAAACCCAGCAATAATCACATAAATAATTATTCCTAACATAAATAATTAAAGCTCTTGTTTCTAAGGGTACTTAGATGCAACATTTGGATTTAAAGTGCTCGAGGAATAAAAGTGTTTGAGGTTAACTAAAATGAAACTGAAAAAAGAAAAGAAAGAAAGGAAGAAATGAAGAGAACAACACCGCTAACTGAAAGGCGTCCCTGGTAGTTGAAAATTGCTTATTTTGTTACTTGGAAGGCTTGTCTCCTTTATGACTGTAAGACGGTTATAGGGATTCCTTTGAAGTAAAACCCTTGTGTCAAGTCCATGACTAATGGCAGTAGCACTGAACAAGTGAGATAGAGAATCAGAGGCGTTGGGAGGGGAGGTGGTAAACTGCAGGCAGTAATCGACACCTTGTAAATAAATACCCTTTTTTTTTTTTACTGAAAATCCTTCACTCCCTCCATCTCCCAGCGTACCATTTCATGGATAAACTAACACTAGTCGTAAGCCTTACATCACTGAAAAAAACAAGCGGTCAAGCTTTTGAATCCAACATTTCTTTCTCATCGAGTGGAGTATTTGAATAAGAACAACCCGTTTAGAAAAAAAGGCATGGAGTTTCAGTTTCCTCTCAGTTTTCCTGAGACGATGGGTGGAAGGTTAACTAATCAAAAAGGCAGTGTGTTTGTGGGTAACTGGATATGTGCCTATCCCTACTTGCTACCCAACTCTAGGAATGTACTTTAAACAAACAGAATCATCTGGTATGATAACTGGCAGGTGTGGAACATGGTGCACAATACACCTAAGGAATGGACCTGCTTGTGTTATTTCTCTATCATATGGCAGTATAAAGCATTTTATTATTAAGCACTATTCTAAGCAAACTGTGTCACTAAAGGGAAGGGGTGAGAAGTACAATATGAGTGAATGTATGTTTTATCCCCTCTATCACCATGTTCCCACATAGCACTCTTACTGTTCTTCATAGTCTACTCTGTATTCTTAATAATGGAACCACAACCCCAATACAAAAATAGATCTAAAGGAAATCAACGGAGTATCTGTCCATCCTGTAACTTGTCTTCTTTTTTCAATGACATGATTTAATATAACATGATGCTTTTCTAAACTATATTTCCCATCATGTCAAATGGTTATCTATGGATCTTTTGAAAGGTGGCAGTGGGAGAGGAAAGGGGGTGGTGGGGTAGGGGGGGCTGGGGCGGTGTTCTTCTGGAATATACACTGATATGTGGGACCTGGGGAAATGATGGGAAATGTATGGGTAGGTGGAGGTGGAGGACAATGTGTTCTGGTGGGAGTTTACTTCTTGGCATTCAGGGCTGCGAGGGCGGCATCCACCTCCTCCTCTGGCTGCAGTGGATGCCACTGGGCGATGGGGCGACGGGGGTTGGCTAGCATGTCGGACCAGTGTTTCAGCCCGGCCCCTGTGGACTTGCTTCCCACCAAGATCTTCCCGATGGCGTCGTTCTTGCCAATCTTGTCATAATCCAGCACTGTGATCACAGCTACGATTTTCTGGGAGAATGAGGTGAAAAGAATTACAACAAAGTTCAAAATGCCATGAGGATAGGGTGGACAGTAACTAAATTCAAATACTGTCCTTTTTTGTTAATGTTTTTTCAGGCTAGTTTATAGTTGATCCAGTGTTTGGGTGTGCAGTGGTCCCATTGTAGTCAATGTCTGTGGTTGGGTGGTGGGGACTGGGACTTGGGACTATCTATATGGAATCCATTCAACGTTTAGTGTCCTGCTTACTTATATTCTCAGTATGTTTTTTTATCATGTTTGATGCCAGTTTATTTGTCAGATCAACAGCGTAGGAAATCAAGAAGTGCAGCACAGCATTCTCAACCAAAATCAGAGTGTTTCTTGTTTGTATGTACAATATGCATTTACTGATGTGCTTTAAAGTGAGCCTAGGAGGTCAGTGTGGCCAAAGGTGACAATTATGGGATCTTAAATAGCGAAATATACAATACTACAAGTACAGAAGAGTCATAAAGTCAGTAAACTGTCTCTTAAGGTTGCTAACATTAGCTACCTTAAGCTACTGGTCACACCAGACCATATAAGGCTGTAGCTACAAAATCCCAGAGTCTATTTAACTGAACATTTGATTGCTTATGAATTTACAATTATTTGTGAAAGGGAAATAGTGTTATTGCTTGTTTCAAAAGTTACATCGTGTTGCTTTACTGTAATTCTAATTTGACATTTACATGGGAATTGTGGGATCATTGTCAAGAGCTGAAGACTGGGCATATTATCCTCACATGTATTTCACCAATGATCTAATTAGAAGATAATCATGTGACTTTTGATCAAAAACCTGCCTACATATACAGGTGTGTTCACATCCTCACCTTTACCTGAAAAATGTAACCTATATGTTGCCAGTCATGTCCATGTAAAATAAAATAAAAAATGGTAACAAGACAGCAATGTATACATGTTTCTCATGCATAGAATTGCTACTCAGCACCTGCTTAAAGCCTTCATATAAAAAAGATGGTCAGATGATGATAGGTTGATGGTAGGGTACATGAATTAATTACACATTTGCATATTTGTTTTTACTCACATACAGTACTTTTTAACTCCAGTAGTATCTTCAGAACAGTATGTTTATTTCTGTAGGATATTGTCATACTCTTTTACACCCCCTGATAAATGTTTTTAACAAACTAGCTAATATTCTTACCTGCATTTGCTCAAGAGGAATCTCAAAGCTGAAGGACTCATTGTAGTAAGGATTCAAAGTGTTCTTCTTCACTGTCGTCTTCTTCTTCTTCAGCCTCTTTCCATTCTGCAGCAGGTTAATCTTCACATAGGGATCTGAAAATGGAAAGAAAGCGACATCGTGACAAGCTGATAAAAATGCACTGTACATGCATGTCTGGGTTGCAGTGCTATAATGCACCAACAGATGGGGCCAATGCTGAAGCCAGGGGGGAGAGGGAGCTGCTGCATGGTGAGTACTGCAGCGTCAGCACGTGAGCAGAGCAGCACCGACCTAATGGCTGAGCTCAAAGGCACGCTCCTTTATTCACTGTACTCCCCTGTGCAAGCATCCACATCTCACATTAAACTAACCACAGTGGCTATTTTTGTCTAGACCTGAACACTGAAATAGTGTCAAGTGTGATAATGGAATGCAGTGTCTGACGTTCAGGTCTGTGCATGTACCTGACAGTCCACCCACGTCCATTTTCTTCAGGTTCTTGGCCTCCAGAATACAGATGGTGAGTTTGCCAGCAGTGGGAACGTAACGCAGCGAGATGCAAATGTCACCCAGCTTCTCCGGCTGTGATAAGGAGGGAAGGGGAGAGGAAGTTAACCGAGGTCTGAAGCAGAATTTATGTATTTTCTCTGACTGTACCATACATGTACCTTTTAATTTTAAACATGCACCGTCAATATCAATAATTCCTGCTGCCAGTAGTATATCTAGTTGCTGTTATCCACATCAATAAAATATCTGAGACTGCAAGCAAAATTAACTGTAGAGTGAGTATTCATTCTTAAGATGGCTCTGGGGAGGCCTGGAGACGAGGTTGTCTCATTGATTAAAACTAGTTTTTTATATTCTGTAGCAGCATAATGGTGGAAGTGCCAGATAACAGGCTGCATGGCTACAGAGGAAACAGTGCAGTTGGTTGGAAAACTGTGTCTTTCAGCCCTTTGAATCTCTTTGGCAAACAAAGTTGCCACCTTGTGCTTATGTAATCTGGTACGTCATCTTTGTACGTCATCTACTGTGTGAGCTGTTAAAGTTGCTCTATATGGAAAAAGTGAATGCAAATGTGTATCACTATGTTTAAAACCTGTTTCACAGGTTGCATTATGATTACTGTTTGTAAAAAGAGTTAGAGCAAAGGCATTGTAGTAAACACGGTACTATCAGCTAATCACAGATATACTGTATCGGTATCGACATGTCAGCTGTCAGTAACAAGAAATTACAGAGAAAAAAAGCAAAAGATATGTTTGAGGTAATTTAGAAACAGACTGTCACCATAACATGGTTTGTTCACCAGAGAGCACCAAAAAGTTTATTCTTCAATCATAAATATTTGTACTAAATACATATCTTGCAGAACGTCAATAATCAAATTTAAGGGATCTTTATCAAAAATCTTTGTTTATGTTTAAAAAACAAATATAGTATGATATATTGTTACCAGTTTTTTTAAATATAATCTCAAATTCTCAAATATCAATATCAGTGTCGGCCTCAAAAATCCAGTAAAACATGCACAGGAGGGTGTAATGCACATAAACAGCAGGTTTTTGAAGAATAATGCTGCAGCATGACTCATACCTCTTCTTGATCTGCGCTGTCCAGGTCTCTCCACTCCTCAATTGGCTTTGCCAGGTCAAGGGTGTTCATGGGTATTTTAATTTCACCAATGACATCATGTTTAGAGAAGCGATCAAAGTCATAGACTGACATCACCAGAGTCTTCCCTCCCATCTCTTGGAATGGAATCTGCAGACAGAAAACACACCCATCTTATTGATTTAGATACAAAAAAGAAAGACAAATATACAAACGTATTAAAAAATCAGCATCTGTATTTACAGATCAGAACTTTACAGCAGTATTGGTTGTGACTTTGGCCTGGAGCTCAAAGTGACCTGACTTAATATCGTGCCGCTTGAGCAGAGCTGGCCCGACTTTGTCAAGCTAAAGCTATTTGGACTGTTTTTTATAGTGCTGTGTCAGCAGGCAAGGTGCACCAGAGGTGGCCCTCTCCTTTAATTTGATTCTCTACCACATTCTCGCTGTCAGACACCTTCAAAATGTCTGTGGCTCTTTATCGCTGCTGGCCAGAACTGTTAGTGAAAGAGAAATCAGAAGCTAAGCAGGACCCGTCTACACATCAAACAGCTTGACGTGCATGTTGTTTTAATAAGTAATAAGTAAAAGGCGACTACAAGGTGTTTCAGCTTACCTTGAAGGTAAAGGTCTCATTGAAGACAGGATTGAGCGTTTTCTTGTGAACCTTTGTGTCAAACTTCTTCTTCTTGTCAGGGAGGACGAAGACCTTGACGTAGGGGTCAGAGGTGCCACCGCTGTCCATGGAGAGGAGATCAGCTGCTTGCAAGATTCCCACAGTCAGCTGTGGAGGTAGGAGAGAAAAGTCAGTATACACCTTTCTCCAGCTTGCACATAAAAGAAAAACTAACTAAATCCTTCAGTATGTCTCTGATCCAGTTTTTTTCTTTAGGATTATCAACAAAGCCAGAGAAATGTCACACAAAGACTAAGGAATAGAGTAGCGCATGATGCTTACATAAGTACTGTAAGGCTCTGCTTCAACGTTGATGACTTCATTTTGAAAAGAAAGTGTAAAATAAACTATTTGAGTTCTTGCCTTGTTCTCCTGGAAGTCATAATCAATGGAGTACTGTAGCTTCCCGAGCTTTTCTTTCTCCTTCACTTCTTCCTCTTTCTCGTCTCCAGTCAGTCCAGGCTCGACGTCATCTTCTTCATCATCATCATCCTGTTGTTTCTGCAAAAGACAGAGGGGGGCAGGCGGCAGAGGAAGGAGTGAGCGGACAGTTTTGAGCCTGCGGCTGTGCTGAACACCAAACCTCGGGCATCAGCACTCGGGTTAGTCACAGCACCTACCTGCCACTTACCCCCGCTCACCCCGGTGTTACAAGTGCAATCTGTTCATCGATGACCACGGTTGCAACCTGACTTGATTTCACTATTTCTTGGGTGACACCATTTGCTGTTTTTTTTTTTCTTCATGAGCATTACAAGAATGCTAAAATCAGAGTGAGGGAATTTCTCTTGGACTACAAAATGTTGTAGAAATGCCATTTCAATAGAACTGTGTGCTATTATGCAATGAGTAGAGAGAGACAGAGAGAGAAAGAGTGAGAGAAAGAGAGGAACAACAGAATATAAACAGTCAAAATACAGCGGGTGGACAGAAAGACAGGAACACCTTACATTAAAATGCAATCTAATACAACAGTCGTGCAATAACCTCTGGAAGTTCTATTTTTTCACTTATTAAAAAGATGATTGTCAAACCTTAATTACTGCTAATTTGTTTTCAAATTAATATGACTCACTTGTAATTGTGATATTACAGGGGGTGGACAAAATAACATAAAAACGCAACATAAAACCGGACTTAAATGAACTTCATTGCAGTTGCTCAGGCAGCTACACAAATCCCAAATGTGACTCATGCCAAATGAGTCATATTAAGCTGTTAAAAAAACTTTCAAAGATCGTGACGACTTATCCCACACAGAGGAATGTTGTATCTGCAAAGACGAGCCAAAGTCACAAGTAAACAAACTGAAGGATATCATGGGATATTTTCTTCCACAACCATGACAAACTTCGTCCTTTTTGACATAAAACTGAACATTTCAAACTTAACCCTTACATATTGTTCAGATCAAATTTGACCCATTTGTACATATGAGAGCATTGCACTATGTGCGAGGTTCGTGTTATTTTGTCCACCCTGTGTACAATATTTTCAGTACAAGCTGTCACCAGAAGCAGAACGTCCTCACTGAGAGGAGCTGAAGGACAGAGCTATGAGGAAAAGATGTGATTTGATCAAACCACTGATGCAGTGATTCCTAACACCTTTCTTGAAAAGCTCTCAAACTTGATGACACTGCAGGCAAATATCCTCCAATAACACGCGCTGTGCCAACTGACAGTGTAAGCTGTTTGACAAACAGGTTTACTTCAAGCTAGACAATATTACTGTTTGCTGTTTCTCTTCTCCTGACATTCCAAAGTCTCATTAATGTGTTTACACTGGTAACGTTGATGGGATTGTGCTGAAACTGAATTACTGAAATATTTCACAATTGATCTGTTTAAGATGCATTTTGTTATTCAAATAATAATCCAGATTTTCCAGGTAGCACTCTAATGTGAATTACTGTGAGTCTTGATCATATGCTGAAACAAAACCTAGTCGTTTACTGACAGATAACTGCTCCTGTGGTAATCAGGGCGCAATGAAGATGATAATTCAAGTCCTATGTTATCGTCTGTCTTGCCTTTATATCACATAAAAATCACTCTTTCATCTCTTTAGAGGCAGTCATGACTAATCGAGTGATGCTCGATGTGAATATTAAAGTAAACTATGAAGCTGGATAATATCTCAGTATGGCCTACTTTCCTATGGCTGTCTTCTTGAAAAAACACTGATGTCTTCGCAAGACTGGAGGGTCCAGCTACTCATTGCTGAGCTGGAAGAGGAACAGGGCACACACACGCACACACACAGAGAATACACACACTATCACACACACTACACACCATAGTGGACGCTCCCATACACACACACAGACACACACACAGACACACACACACACACGCTTGCTTACATGCAGGCTCTCATGCATGCTTAAAAACTCACGCTCTCTTTCTCTCTCTCTCTCTCTCTCTCATGAACACACATATTCTCACACAAAAATCCTTATTCGTGACATTCTCTATCTTCGTCATTGTAAATGCTTTTCATTCAAGCATGCCAGGCCACACAATGCAGGATCCAAGGAAAGGTTTCTCTCTGATGGCAAATGTAAAATGAGTTACCTTATATTATAAACTTTTAAGAGGACAGATAAAAGTTATGTTTTGATGTTTCTAAAACCTCTGATACAAATTTTTGTCAGGCTCAAAAATTTCTGTACATGTGTTCTGAGTGAAATGTACACATCCATGGAGGGATCATGCTATATTGAGAATTTCCAGTTTTTCTCAAACTTCCAGTGGGGGTTCAAAGATGAAGACATGGTATGTCTGAATGTATGCCCTTTGGTCAACTCCATGGGGCGAATTGCAAGATGAGTACTAAGGTTTTATTATATGAAATGTGTGATAAAAAAAAACCAGCCAGTTGATTGTAGAATTATCTTTGGATTGACTGAAATCAGGCCTCTGCAGTTGACAGCAAATGTGGGCAAACATTCTGGCCCACCATTTCTCCTCAGTGAGACCCAAGTGCTTCAGGGAGAGAGGGTGTCAATGACTTGTCACCTAGAATGTCAGCAGCATGGGTCATCCAGGAAAGTTACTCTCAAGTCAAGTTGTGGCCATTCAATGGTACCTACTGCAAGGGTATATGCTGGTCTTTGTCAAGAGATACAAACAGCTTTATCTGTCATGGAACTCGGAGCGTGTTTGCACAAGTGGGGCACAGTGTGTAAATTTCAGACTGGAGTCAATTCATCTCTGGAGAGAGATTTGTAATGTTTGTAAGGTGTCAGTTTTTGGGTTGTGTTGCAACGATCGAAGCCTGTCATGGTGGAAACATGCTCTAAGCTCTCAGTTAGGTAAAGTTTCATTCTATTATTTGACAAATATCCAGCTTACCCCTTGCACATGCATGTTAGTGATCTCTAGTGAGTTGCTGAGTGCACTCGTCATTCAAAGGCTCAACCAAAGGATGAGTTTCATGTTCATTTCAAACCATATACATCTGCATTTAAACAGGTCTTTGTTCCATTGTTTTTTGCCAAATAATTGCAATCTCTATATATTCAAGACATAGCAGTTGGTGCGGCATATCAGTTCAGTGGATTTTGCGAAGCAGCTTAATCGCTCCCATAGATTCCTCAAGCACCCGCAGCACCTAAGCTTGCAAAAAACTAAGGAAGCCATAGCACTCATTGTCATCATCACTGCAATCCATCCCTCCAAGCCCAAGCCCACCCCCAACGCTTCCCCCCTGCCCTGGTCTGCGCTTACTTAGAGCGGCCAGAGAGGGGTGCCGCGTGCTATCAGACCTACCGTAGGCAGAGAAGTCCACCACAGTCAAGATACACGGAGCACACATAAGACACAAAGCAGGAAGGAGGAGAGCAGAGACAAAGGAAGAGATTGAACTCACAGCAGACACCAAAGAAGGGTAATCACAGCAAATGCAGTCAGCTACACTGTAGGGAGCGAGGAAAATGACAGATAGAAAAGCCTCCTCATTAGCACAATCATATCTTGTGCAGCAGGGCCGTTGTGCTTTAAGATAACTGCACTTTTAGATGTATTATATTGCCTTGAATATATGTAGTAAAATCATCAATCATTTATGTAAAATAATAATAATAACTACAAGCCCAAAACAATAGCATTGTGCTATGTATTAATTTTCATAATTACTCTTTAATGGCTGTGAAAACAATGTTTGGGCTGAACAGATTGAGAGTCATGTCATTTTCCACTCAAATCCCAAAGCACAAGTAAGAGAAAGAGCAACAATAACATTCATGACAAAATACAATAAATAACAAAAAAAAAAAAAGAAAAGAAAGAGAAAAACCAAAGATAATCATGGTGGGTAAAGACTGTTATTATCACCTGCGGAGAATACACTGACTGGGTTAGAAAGACATTAATAAGTTAAAGAGCCTAATGATCTGTAATCAAATACATTTACATGAATTTAACTTTATTCTTTCATTGTTACTGGACTAAAATGTGTAACATGGGAAATACCGCTCCAATGTACTGCTTGTTGTAAGTTTTTTGCCTGTGGCTACATGTTTTCTAATATACTTTCAGCCCCAAAGCTGTTACATAATAGGTTCATAAACAGGTTAAAGCTGTCTGTGGTTTGCTTTGCTTCTGACACAGTGAAGGTGTGAAATCCCGCGGCTGTGACGCGAACTCCCGCGGTGGAACATACCTCTCCCCCTTTCAGGTTCTTCATTCCCATGTCCCCCTTCCCCTTCTTGCCCTTCTTGTTCTTCTTCTTCTTGCAACAGCATTTCTTGATGATGCAGAAGCAGCATGTTAGAATGAGTAAAGCAGCGACCACGGCAATGGCAATGATGGCCCAGGACGGCACTGAGGAGAATATACAGACCAATGTATAGATGGCACAGTCACACCCACAGAAGAAAGAAGCAAATACTTTGACATTTGACCAACCAATCATTTAGCCTACTCCATATCATGTCCTGGGCCAAATATATTTAGTAAGAGGTGCTAGGTTAGCAATTAGATTGTCTGAAAATTTGATTTCTCTACCATTAGGAAGGGCAGCCAGTGATCAATACTGAATAAAGACATTATGAGGCTGCTGATGCCTGCAGCGAAAGAGAAAATCTAATTCCAAAATCATTGCTGAGAATCACATTAATACAAGTTGGTTGATGGGAACAGGTTTGGGGTTTGGTTGGGTACTCACGTGGGATCTTGTCGATCTCATTCAGGAACTTGTTTTTGATCTCGTCGAAGGCATCGTTCTTGTTGACTGGTTCGGTGGAGTTGTCAGCAGAGACTAATGCGACAGAGGCTGGAGTCACAGTCAAGGCACTGGCCCCCGTTGGCTTAGCAGCGACCATGGGCGTTGTCTGATGCTTGAACAAGTTCCACTTCGTCATTTAGACTGCACGCACAGTCCCTGAAAAACAGCATGAAATCACTGTCATTTAGAGAGGACAGCGCTCAGATAAACATGCGAGTATCCAACCGTCAATGACTTGTCGTCCCCCCCCCCCCTCCTCCCTGCTGCACATTAGCAGCTGATTAAAGGGTTGAGTCATTCAGCCAGTTTTCATGTTTGTGGAGAAATTAAAACACACAGACACACAGAATTCAGGTTTGTTGTAATATGACCAAAACAATAAATTGATAACAGTGATAACACACAAATTTTGAAGTTCATAATAATGTCAAAATTTACTTGAAAACAATCAAAGAGGGAATGACTCATGGTCTATTTCCAAAAATAACTTTAACTTAACAGACTAAATGGATGAATAAGGTTTGGTGCATAGAGCTGCTTCAAGACTGGCATCTATATTAAACACCAAGCTCAGACAGTGAACTTTAAGTCTTCTAAAAAATTCTATAAATAATGAAAAAGGATCATAAGGTGGCTGTAGAAAGGTGTTAGAAAGGGTCAGCTGTTTGATCCCTGCCCTCCCCTGTCTACATCTAGAAGTCTCCTTTAGTGAGACATTTCTCATTCACATTTTTCCTGATGTGTGTTTATATATAATAAAAAAGGGAAGTCACTTTGGACAAAATTGTCACGTAACTTGGGAACACTGGTGTAACATGCAGGTCATATTGGATGGGAAACAAATTATTTATCCTGCATCTGCTGATGGTGTTGAGAGAGTATATCTTCAAAAGGTACACATCTGCGCTAGTCTGTTCAACTACATCTGGAAGACTCATTGAGATCAAGATCTCCTTTACATGAGAGATCTGACAAATATTATTTAAAATATAAACAAGTGGAACTTCACAGTCCTCCAGAGAGAGTCTCTACTGCAGTTTGTTTGTTCTGCAGTTCATTGAGTGCATAGTGCAAAAGAAAATGACATGATGGAAATCCACTTGACAAGGTTTGCTGTCATACCCAAAAAAACTTTCAACATTCAAATCATTTCCACTTCAGTATTAAAATGTTTTGTTGACAGCACACACACACACACACACACACACACACATACTCCACGGATATGTCATCCAGTCTCTGTTAGTTTAAACAGTATGACCAAGACAGTATGTTGTGTAATACACCCACATAGAAATCATGATCAGTCAAATCTTTTCTTCTTTTGCCAAAGGCAAATTTCCATGCATCCAAGTCACAAACAGAGAAACAATAAAAGACATCTGGAAGCACCTTGCCTGTGAAAAATGAAGCCGCTGGTGGGCAGAAATCCAACTAAATCCCACATACTGTATCTAAATTAACATTCAGAAAGGCACCTGTAATAACTAATTCCAGATTGTATCTTTAAAGCACATATAAATAAAGTCATTTTATGTTCCAAGAGAACCTCAGGTAATGCTCAACACATCTTATTATTTTCTTAATGAAGGTTGCTTCAATGTGACACAGTGGTATATCTTCAAAGTGATGATTCATAAATTAGAATTATATAAAAGCTCACTACAGGTAACTCATATTGGTAAACTGAAAATCATATTTAAATTGATAAATTGGACATACTGTCCACAATGCTTGTCTAAAGCTACGTTTACATTACAGGCGGAAATGGCCCAAATCCAATTTTTTTGCCACCAAGTGACTCAGATCAGATTTTTTCACGTAAAATGTTAACAAACCAAATCAGGTTTTTTCACATCAGATCTGGGCCACTTGCATATGTCATCTTGGATTTGATTCAAATCCGATCTCTGGCTATGCGACCGCTGTCAGAACAATCAGATCGGAGTTCATGTGGTTTTTTTAACGTCTCACTTCTCTGCGCATGTGCATGTTGTCTGTTGTCATCATTCAATCTCATTTGCTGGATATTTATGGAGAAGCTTCTATTCAAGCCAAACTGGTAGGAACTTATCGTAGCCATGTCATCCATATTTATGATTGACTGTCACACAATGACGTTATTATTGTTATTCGTGTATGCATAGGGCTCACATTTCAGTTAAATCTGCACATGCGTGGCAGTTTAGGACCTCAATGATGTTCACACCAGAGCCGGACACATGTCACTTACAAACATGAATGTGAACCATCAAAACAAAAAAATCGGTTCGGACTAAAAAATCAGAATTGAGCATTAAGGCCTGTAATGTGAACATAGGCAGACAAGACAGGAAGTGCAAAACAACTGCAACAAACTTTTGGAAATGTATGATAAAGCTCTTTTTCTATGACTCAGCCCAGGGTTGAGCCTTTGTAACATTCAATCAATTTCCACTGAGGGGGTGCACAGGAATTCATTCTGTAAAATGATTGATCATGGCAGTCTGCACCACAGTCTGCCATTTTGCAGTGATTCTAACATTTATCACAGGGTTGTGAGGTCAGTGGACAATGATTTGAGATCAATTACCGACAATATTTATGAGAAATAACCATCAATCCTCAATTTATCACGCCTTTGTTTCATCTGGACGCCGCCCTGCACTCAAGCCAACAGTGCCTGACCAGGAAAGCTGTTTAAACCATACAAAGAAACAAAATGAACAACTACAAGCCATCCTCCAGTGGTGTTTCCACAGGCCAAACAAATGTTCAATCAGAGCTCTTATCGGTTCCAGAAATCACAGTGTGACAAGTGCAGCTGAAAGCAGCCTGCCGACAGAGTGATGAGTGCTCGGGCGAGACCGCGATTCAGAAAGCAGTGAAAGATGACAAGCATAACAAGAGTAGACTTCCGTTGTTGATTTTATTAAAGTGATGGTGATACGGGCAAAAAAGGAAAAAAAAAAGGAATTTCCTATTTCTCAAGTGTCCATTCTTCAAGTTAGTGCCAGAGATGCTGCCTCTATTTATTGCTACATATAAATTATTTAAATTGAGGCTGGTAACGGGAAGGATAAGCTTATATTATTCAGGGCCAGAAGCAGTGTAGTCATCTTAAAATCTATGTGTCTAAAATAATGTGCTGCTCTTATGTAGGCTGATGTTACAAACGACCAACGTCTTATGATAATATACTGGGAAGAGACCTGAAGTACATGCATTGTTCAGCATTGTTTTGAATTATTGAGAAAATTGAGAAAATGACTCAGAATCACTTTCACCCATCACACATTTGAAAATGAGAGTACTGCTTTATAAAACAGCAATAAGAGGTCTCGCTATCTCTGCTCTTTACTATACATTACTTTAGATATTGTGAGAATGTTAAAAGCGTCCACTTACATCTGAGGTTTATACGCATTTTATCCTGTTTGTCCCTAACATCAGGCCAAACCAGACCAATTAAATTAACATTCATGGATATGTGCTCAAGCATTTTATCTCTTCCACTCCGAGGGTGACAGTGAGGACGGACAGAGAGGACACAGACTTGCGCTATTGTTTTATGACAGCCATTAGTCCTGTTTCACAGCCAGCTCTTAGCACTCACTACAGACAAATCAACTATATAAACAGCTTTCTTTGGAGAATGCAGTCTTGCACTTTCAGAGCACACCTTTTACCAAGACTGTCCAACAGTCTACAGCCATGCTTGTAGCTCAGTGAGACTGCCCTTAGGCACAGCGGCTCTATTAGCCAAATGCTAATGCCCGTGTGCCAACATACGCACAATGACTAACATGCTGATGGTTCGCAGGTATAATCATCATCTTAATAAGGAAGGGGTGTCATTATATGCACATCATGGACTATTAGGAGACAGCAAACAATGGAAAAAGAGTAACACCCGCACACTCACTCCAAAGCTACAATTCAATCTTCTATCCCAAAAGGATCTTTGTCAAATCAATTTGGATTGAAACTAGTCTATTTGGATAAAAATTTGAATTGTGGCTTCGTACTAAGGGTGTAGGCATTACTCTCTTCCATAATCATCATCTTCACCATCTTAGTTTAGCCTGTTAACATGGTAACATTTGCTAATTAGCCCTCAAATTCAAATTTTGACCTGATGATGGTAGAAGATGGAAAGTCTCCTGAGTGGAACATGAATGTGTGTACAAAATGTAATGGCAAAGCAACCAATAATTGCTGAGACATTTCACTACAAACCACAAATGCCAATCTAATGGTGGTGCTGGAGGAAAAGTCAGACCAAAGTAATGACCAAAATCAATGAATCCTCTGGGCTCCATGAATGTCTATTCCATACCATCGAATAACTGTTAAGATATTTCAGTCTGAACCAAAGTGGTTTACCAACCGACAGACTGACATTGCTATCCCTAGAGTGACGCAATAGTACAGCTAAAAACCAGAGAGACCGAAACCATGCATATTCAGAAATTACTAGATACAATAGAGAGATACAAAGGTCCTACACTTAGAGCTTATATCAAGTTATTTTTGTCCTAAAGGGAAAAAAACTGGGACTCTGACTGGAAGGCCGCTTGTTCAATCCCTGAACCGACAGAATCAATTTCAGAAACCATCCCTGAGATGCCCTTGAGCAAGGCTCTTAACCCCTGTTTGCTCCAGTGGAAGTGCTCAGTGGCTTACAGATCAGACTGTGGTTGTACTAGGCAGCTTCCAGGTGAAAATGTGTGTAACTGTGTGAGTGTGGAGTAGGGTGTTGCGGAAACAAGAGCTGTCATGCTCAGAAAATTTACCCTGGATTACCCTGGACCCTGGTTTAAAAAAATGAGCTCTTATCCAATATGTGTTTCATGTAATACTGGATTACTGAGATCTGTGGGAGTTTTGATTTTCACCTCCCAACGTGCATCTCATTTTGCTAGCGTTACAGACATCAGAATAAGTTAAACCAAAATGGCTCTGCTCCACGGCCCACAGCAGCGCAGCTATGGGCATGATCTGGCCCTTATCACTAAACACACTACTCCGAGTTGGATGGGGATCAAGCACTTTTATCTTTGGTGTGCAAACAAACTGGGTGTAGCAACCTCACGTACTAACACGACAGTTTTACTGAAAATTTACTGAGATACATAAAGGTTAAATGTACCTCTTAACCTCTAGCAGCTGAGACATATGAGGGTGAAGGCAGATGGCTTCAATATTTGTAAAAGTCACAACTGCGGACTGGAGAAATTAGGGAGATGCTGTGTTTTCTGAGGGAATGTTTTAAAATAATTCAATCTGACATTTTTACATACATATACAGTCTTTATGAATGTGCCACACAACTATTAGTAGGTTTTGTGATTGTTTGCTTATATTTTTTGAATCGCTGCAATTGCTTAAGCACTAGTGCCTACCTAGGGAAATAAATTCCAAAAATCCTTCTCTTAGCTTCTTCTTCTTATTTGCACCTTCTTCTTTATGATTTGCGGTATAGTACAGACTTTTACCTTGATTTTTGGATGTCAAACAGTACCATAATTTCACTACTTTGATATAATTTCTATAGTTTTGCAGCTTATTTAAGGATCTGACTTGTGTATAATTTATGCAATAAAAAAGAATATTAGCGATATTATAATTAGTAGGGAAATTTGGAAGAATACTCATCATACGCATCATCATCATTAGAGAGAGAAAAAAGAGTCACTTACAAACACTCAAGTACACCTTCAGTCTAGATGCTCTTACTTAATTACCCCGCACCTGTCAAACTCTAATAATAGCAACTACATCTCCTCACTCTTACATAAATGCTGAAATTCTGCCTCCTCATCTGACGTCATGTATGTGATGACCCACAGACCACACAGCGTGACATCCTCCCCAGTGACTGGAAAACCCCCGCCTGCAGATAAGACAGCTCCATGTGTGGTGGATTGTGTTTATTGAGGGCTTATTAGCACCCAGGTCAGCTCCAAGAGAAAACAACCCAAGGAGAGTGAGCTAAAGTCAGGCAGCTGTTTCATTACACAACAACAAGTACCCTGAACAGCAATTAACAATCCACAGCCAGACGGCCAAGTCCTTTGTTTTCCCCCCGGTCCTGACAACTTGCCTCTATACCAGTTCACGCAGCTGTCTGCCAGTGGCCAATCTATACGTGTATATGTGTGTGTGGCTGTGTGTTTAAATTTAAACTTGTATCTCCCTCCATACATGCAATTAAATGCAGCACATGGTTCTAAACCCAGAAACATCTTTATACTCAATTTCAAAATGGCTTCTGTGACTAAGGAGAAAACTGGTCATAGGGGTCATGTGACTGCAGCTCGGGGGCAACAGTCAAGAGCAGTGGGGCGGCAAATTAAGTATTGAATATTAGGCACTATGAAAAGGTTGTTGTATTCAAAGAGAAATGACAGCAATGGTTGCTTGCTTGTCACAGGCCACCAGAGGACCAGGGTCCTCAAAGATACAAAAAGCAATCTGAATAATGTGACCCCGATGAAATCATTTCAGCCCCCACTGAGGTCCTTGCCATCTGTGACATTACGGGTTATGTGTGGGCGGGTGGAGTGCCTGGCCTCCAGCTGAACTAGCTGTGCATCCCGTGCAGCTTCATTTCCTCTAAGTCTCACTGACTCACTATGATTGCTACTTCAGTAAACTGGGCTAGATTATTTAAAAATGTACAAGAAGTTATTGACTTCCAAGACTTTACATAATAGAGAGATTCTTAATTTGATCCTTTCAGATTCAGGCCAATGCAGCCTTTAAGCAAAGAGGTGTTTCTTTCACAGCGAGGCAGATTATCTCTTCCTGAGAAGTTCCATGTGTGTATGTGTGTGCTCTAATTTTGCATTTGCACGTTTCATGCTGAGTGACTCTTTCATCCAAATCCCATTGAGCTATTTTAGGTATGAGCCACGTTGCATAAGATATCGTGGATATCATATAAAGGGTAATTGTAATAAGACATCACACGCATCTCAAATTTATGATAAACACACTTGAAGAAAGGGGAAGAGAATATTAGCTTGACTGAGAGTGAGTCACAGCTGACCTCTGATCTCTCTGGACTTGATTTCAGCTGAAAAAAAAACGTGTACTGGAACATTTAGAGAACACGGGGCATCATATTTTATTAGATCCATCAGACAGAGCATTGCTGTAGACAGATAGCTGAGCTGAGATGGTGGAGTTGTTTCAATTAGAGATAATGTGCAGCTTTGTTCCTGAACTCTTGCTCCTCTATGGTAATTCACTCCTGCTGAAATGGACTTGGGGCTCCCACAGTCATAATGGTCTCATTTTGGCCAAATTTTAATAGGATTACAGGGGGGATACTGTTGGCTGCATTGCTTGTTATTTACCACTGAAGGATGAGATACTGTATGGAACTTGGCCTGAGTTGGACCTAAGAGTATATTCAGTTGTATGAGCAGAAAAAAATCATTATAATGATATAGCAATTGACATTTCTACAGCTATTCATTAAATTAACTCATTACTGATAAAGCCTTTGGAAAATGCTCTCCATTATTTACCTCAATGTAAATCAAAATATTGAGCAAAGAGGTGCCACTGATTATAAAGCATTTTGCATAAAGATATCCTGTATTCTATCTTCATCACTGGCACAAGTCAGTGTACCATCCTGCAGCTGAACACATTTCAGCTGGCATATAAATGTGTGGCAGAGACAGATTTCTGCAAGGTAGCCTACAAGTGTAGTTACAAAACACTTCCTCTTTTGTCATTTCATGGTAGAGAGCCAAGACACTGACAAAAGCTCTGGCAAATCCTAAAACACAGCACACTATGCAAAACATGTGCTAGAGCCAGATTCTGACACTCTTGACCAAAAGCCTACAAGTCTCCTGCCACAATACATCAATGAAAGAGAGCCAAGCATCTGTCAGGATACTGTAATTTGACTTAACTGTAATTCAAATCAACTGACAAGGCGCAGATAAAATCCTCCCAACTAGATTTGAAACAATTAGTCAATTAATTGATAAGTCGATCACCAGAAATCAATCTGCAACTATTTTGATAGTCAATTAAACCTTTCAGGGATTTTCAAAGAAAAAATGCCACACATTTTCTGGTTTCAGCTTATCCAATATGAGGATTTTCTACTTTTCTTTTTTTTATATATAATTAAAAAAAAATTATGGTAATTTTTCACTATTTTCTGACTGATTAATCAATTAATCATTTAGTCTAAAATGAAGAAAATAATCAGCAGTTTTATCAATAGTAAAAATAGTAATTAATTCATCCCCTACTCCCAACAATCTCTCCTTTTATGGTATGTATGCTCCCTTACTTGAATCGATGTAAGACAATGTGCCAAACTTGCTGTCCTCCTAAGGTGAACCAAAAAACATTATGTATTTTAAGGCCAGTATTGTGGCGATACAGTTCTATGTAGTATGTGCTCTGCCCTCTAACAGGCTTCGCTATTGGTTTACCCGTCATGAGGCTCTGCCTTGGCATCTGCAGCACCCTCTCCTGATAAAGCCCCAGCACTCTTGTCGCTCGTCTCCTTTTTTCATTCAGCCACCTTCGAGAACAGATCATCACTGCCCCCATCCGGTGTCACAGAAAACTCACCATCTTGGTCATGTCTGCTAACAAGACCTGCATATCCTGTGCTGCGCCTATGCTGCCGATGGACTCTCATGAGTCCTGCTTTTTCTGCCCGGGTTGATGGCATCAGGTGGAGACTAATTCCTGCGCCGCCTGGCTAGAGCTTCCCTGGGAAGAGCACGAGTGTCAGCTGGCCTTCACCAAGTTTGTCCACAGCCTCCACGCCAGCAGAGGGCATGACGACTCGGTCCAAGCCATGGGCCAACTACGACAAGGAGGTTGAGCATCATGTCTTTGAAAAGGAAGACTATGTGTCCCTCTTCAAAGACGACAACCTGCCGGCAGCCCACTGCTATCACCACTGAAAAACCTGCCCGGCCTGTTCGAATTAGCCACCGACAGGATGGCAACGCTGCTGCCACCTCAGCCGCCTTACAAGGCTCCCAACAAGGATTTCACCACAGGCCTCCTCGCCAAGCCCCGTGGGAGTCTTCATCCTCGTGTCATCTGTCCCAAGATGGAATCCATCTTCAACTACATGCAACGTGAGTGGGCCTCTCCACTGACCACTAAGCCCCTAGCAGTGGCTTATGGGCTGTATTCTACTGTTTAGGGCTCAGAATGCATCAAGGGAGTGCCTCCCATCGAGGATGCAGTCAGGGTCTGCCTCCTCCCCTCCACCTTCCTCTGGTCCAATGCCAGTCAGCCATTGCTCCCATCTGAGAGGGACAGAGTAATGGCCGGCTTCCTCGACCACTGTTATGCCAGTGCTGCCCAGGAGGTGGCACTGGCTAACAACATGGCTTTCCTGGCAAGATCTCTGGACCATCTCATGCACCAGACCAAGTTCATGCAATCCCGACAAGCCTTGCAGCTCCAAGGGGAGATGGCGACCACAACACTACAGCGAAAGAGTGGCTTTCCAGCCAACACACCCCGCAGGTGAGTGTTTTTTCATCACACACCAGACCTAAGCTAGGGGACACAGTGAGGGATGCGGCAGCATCATTGTTAGCCTTAGCCATTTCTTGGCCCTTTCTATCATGGCCCCCTGTGTGCCCCCCCCCTCTATATCCCTACCGAGAGGGCGGAGAGGGCAGCCTTGGAGGAGGAAATAGCTGCAGTCCTCCGAAAAAGAGCCATATCAATGGTTCCCCACTAAGAGGTGCAGATAGGCTTTCTCTCCCGTATTTCTTGGTGTATAAGAAATGGGGGGGCATGAGACCCACATTGGACCTGCACATCCTTAACAGCCACATTGCCCTTTCGTCCAGGTCTTCAATGACACCTCCTTGGCTAGTTGGGGTGGGACCCTCAATCAGGCCATTATGGGAGGCATGTAGTGGGGCACATGGGGTTGACCTCCCCCTGCTACATCAATCTGCTGGAATTCACAGCAGTGCAGAAGGTGCTGCGCCACTTGATGGTGAGGTCAGACAACACCACAGTGGTGGCCTATTCCCGGCTCTGCACAGGATGCAAGTATCCATCTTGACCTGGACAGATTGCCATCTCTGCTCCCTGCCCGCCACGTTCCAGGGTCCCTCAACATGGGGGGCAGACAGGATGTCCACTCGAGAGGGATCCATTCGAGGAGGAGTGGAGCCTCTCCCTGGACACAGTTGCACAGATCTGGCAACAGTTTGGACGACTGGTGGCCGACCTGTTTGTAAGCAAAGAGAACACCCAGTGTCCTCTCTGGTTCTCCCTGAGGACAACCGATGCCCCACCCCCTGTAAGGGGAGGACGCATTAGCACACCCAATTTGGCTCCCCGGCCTGCTGTATGCCTTCACACCCTTACAACTGATGATGCAGCTGCTCCACATGGTCCGGGTGCAGCATCTATCCGTGGTAGTCATGGCATCAGAGAGTCCACGTGCCAGTTGGTTCCCAGACCTGTTTCGACTAGTGGTGGCGGAACCATGGTCAGTACTGGACCTGCCCACAGCTGCCCACAGCCTCATACATCTGATTCTGAGATGGCACCTCATCGTCTGGAGGTTGAAAAGGTGAGACCGGCTTAGGTCTCCTGGCCGTGGTGGTCTCTATGATTCAGAAGGTACATGCCCCATTGGCATGTGTGGCTGGCGCCTGAGGGCTTTTTTCCCCCTTCCTCACACTGACGGGGAGGAAGAGCACCTTCACACTCTGTGCCCCGTGTGTGCACTCTGCTGTTATGTGGAGTGCATGGTGGCTTTCAGGAAGTCTGACCAGTTGTTCATCTGCCACAGAGGTTGGGCTTAGGGGGCTCCTGCGTCAGTGCAACGGCTCACTCACTGGATCTGTGATTGGCATCACTTCCTCTATGGCGCTTTTCCGGAGTGTCTCTGTGGAAGAGATCTGTTTGGCCACCTCCTGGTCTTCCACTTCAACCTTGTGCAGACATATCTCAGGGACATGACTGCTGGGTCAGTGTCTCATTCAGTGCTTGGTGCGCTGTCTGGGGGAACCTCGTCTGGAACAGACTGAGGTGTTTTTTGTGGTTGTGGCTTGGTTCTGATTAGTGTTGGTTTGGGCCAAGCTGGGAGTACCTCTCATCCCTAACGGCCTTTGCCTTAGGTTTTAACCAATAGTGAAGCCTGTCAGAGGGCAGAGCACATACGACATAGAAATAGTATACCTGGATGTAACTCCAGTTTTGTGAATATGTGCATAGCCCTCTAACTACAAGCCCAGCTGACCCCAGTTGTTTGTTGCTGAGTTTCAAAGGGAGACAAGCAACGAGAGCACTGGGGTTTTATGGGGGGGAGGGTGCTGCGTGGGTGTTACCCTCCGATTGAGCAGTGAGTGCAAAGACATTTTTCTCTCCTTGTGGGGGGTAGACCAACAGTGAAGCCTGTTAAAGGGCTATACACGTACTCATAGAACTGGAGTTGCATCCAGGTAACTACTATTTTTTCTGCATGGTGATCTCCACAACAACAAACAACAAGGTGAAAGACAGATACACATTCACTCAGTCACTGATCTCCCACACAGTCAGTAGAACTGCTTATGCAACCATCTAGGACAGGACATTTACTGAGGCATCAAACCCCTGTGTTTTGCCTCAGGGCTGTACAAATACTCACGATGCACACATACAGAATGTAAACGTCCATGAGAAAAGACTGTGACTGTCAATCAGAGATGTCAATGTGGCTATTCTACCTTCATGTCAACAAAATGCAATTAGTTCAGGAAATCCTGCCAGTGCCACCACTAATCTGAGGGCAGCAACTGAGATAAGGATGTCAAAAAGGAGCCATGCACATTATCTCATAAAGAGAATTAGAGAAAAGCCTCTACCTCATATATCTCATTGTGTGCTGGCCCAAAGGACGATCCAGAGAGGGTCATTCACAAACCTGCATGTGTAGATAAAACAATGCTTATTCTCACCTGCAGCTGAATGTGACTCAGCTATTATCAGGAGGGATCCTTGAAAAGGAGGTGGGAGGCGCCAGAGTTTGAATGCTGAGCGAGGAGCTGCAGGGATCATTTACAGCCAGTTGCCATACATCCTCCCTCTCCCCCTCAGCACAACCCCTTTCCCTGTCCCCTGATAGGTCGATTAATAATTCTGTTACAGAGATAGTGACCCAATCTGCATGTAAGGCTGTGTGGAGGAGAGAGTTTCTGCAGAACTGCAGATAGGCCACATCTACTGACATTCTTATATTAAAAAGGAAAATGTGTAGAGAGTGAGAACACAAAATCTCTTTTCAAGTTAGGAAATCATCCACCATGACTGCCGTAGGAACAGACATTTTAGGAAATACAGTTAGATGAGAAGATAGATAACACTCTCATGTTGGTCTGTTGAATATAGCCCGCAATCAGTTAGCTTAGACTTAAACAAAGACTGGAAACAGGGGGAAACAGCTAGCCTGGCTCTGTCCAGCTTTAACAAAATCTGCCTACCAGCACCTTTAAAGCTCACTACTTAACAAGTTATATCTGGTTTGTTTAATTCTGTACATAAAAAGTCCAGCGACATCTGTTCTATGGCGGGTTATGTGCCGGACTATTTTTTGGCTCTGAGCAGTTGCCAGGCAACCAGTGGAGACTCAAGGAAGTTGCTGCCACATAAACCCTGAAATACTGAATTGTCATTTTTACAGTACACTTCAGTATTTGTACGGATTAAACAAACGAGGTATGACATATGAACTAGAAGCGGTAATGATATACCTTGGCATTTTGTTGTTACCATTGGACAGAGCCAGGCTAGCCTTTTCCCCCTGTTTCCAGTTTGCTAAGCTAAGCTAACTGGCTGTTTGTGGTAGCTTCATGTTTACAGCTTGATTCCACTGGGCACATCTGTGCCATGTTCTGGCTCTGACGTGTCCGCAGGAACTTATTGTGGCCACTCTACTGAATACTTGTGATCCCACCAGACACGTTGCACTGCATTTCAGAAACGTCCCTCTCCACTCCGCTCCACTAAACATTTGTGCCTAGTCTATTTTTGATGGAAGCTATGTCGTTGCTGAGTTTCAAAGGGAGATGAGCAACCAGAAGTTATTTGTCACCATGGACGACGAGATTCATCTTGGAAGTGGAATATCACAAGATTTTATGACACCACTGCTGCCATGACTGCCCTAGTCCCTGGCCTGTCCCTATCCTCTCCAGGTAGTGGGTTGACTTTCTTCTCTCTGGCGCTATGGGAGCAAAACACTCAGCTTCTGAAATGCTCACGGTGGGGTATGACGCCGTGCGGAGGATGGAACAATACCTAGTCACAGCCAGAATGTGACGCAGCCGTGCCCGGTGCAATCAAGGTGTCGCTGTACAGGCATGACGTATCAAACTTTTCATCTAACTCTCTGTCATTGAGCGAATTAGGGCATTTCCTAAAATGTCACACTGTTCCTTTAAACTAACCGCTGAATATATGTGTAAATCTTAATGTAAATTTAAAGGTTTTGCAGTGATATTGGAAGCGTTACACAAAACATCTCCAGTATGATGAAACGCACTGAAAATGATTTCCCTCATTCTCTACAGAAAACTGTCACCCTGATCCGTGGTATGCTCTCTCTGCACCGTCGCAAATCCTCTCCTCCAAGATGAGGCTGAGAAGGAGGGACAAAAAATTTGCAGCTGAAATGTGACAACAAAAGTCGGCATGTTTTTTTCACCCTCTGAAGATTAAAGAGTGGCGAGAGTGCCCTGTCAGCACAGCAGGATGCTGTGACTGGTGACAGCGCCTGACCATTTAACACTGAAGCTCTCTGCCAGAAACACACCATCACATGGGCAGGGGCCAGGACTGGGAAGGCTCCGCTCTCACCTGGAGTGAGAAGCTGACAACAGCTGAGCAATCACAATGATGGCTGTGCTAATGTGTCAGAGGGAAAAACATTCACTCTTTCTCAGAGTCCAATATGGCTAGCTTTGTCATTTTTTTATCACACTTCGGCTTTTGGAATATTTTAAATGCAAGCAGAGAAGAAATATTTCTACCTACAGTAATGAAGCAGCAGGAAGTAGGAAGACAAGGGTGATGTGGGTGCAAGAGGGCACACCCACTCAAGCAATACACTCTAGGACAGGATACAGGCTGCACAGTTAGAATAAGCCTCTTTTCTTTCTCTTCTTCTTTGAGCACTCCATCATTCGGGCACCAGCTGCCTTCTTGGAAGGAGCCCACAGAAAAAAAAGAAATAAGATTGGTGAACTTCAAAGCATCCTCTCATTTTTCTAGTTATGTATGAGAGACTCGGAGAGTATTTCTCAGTGTGAGTGCCACTGGGAGCGGCAGCCTGAGGTACGGACTTAATGAGCCTGCCTGAATGTTTTAGAGCCTGACAAAAAAGCAACCTTCAGAGCATGCTCAGTACCAAATAGTCCTCTGCACTCTGGTACTGAAGAAGTAAACATGTATGCAAGTATAGCATATACCTAACATATCATATCCCTCACATTCTTCACACTGTTTTGTTTACTACACTTCTGAAACCTGAGTGGTCATGTGACCGCTCCAAATACACGCCATTGACTGTCTTGGATAATTACAACACCAGAGACTCTGGGGAAAGAAAAAACCTGGTTTATATTTCAAGATGTTACTTCAGGACACAGAGCCCTGGTATGACAAAAGAACAAATAATACTCTTTGTGCAATATGTGAAAATTGTACCATATTTGTTTCAAAACCGCACCTTCAAACTGTGAGAAAACCTCAAGCTCTCAGTAACACTTCAGATATTCTAACCTCGTTATTTATAGCTGGCAATTTAGCTGCATGTTGTAATGAATTTGAATCACATTTGATTTAATGAAATATCTGTCATACAAATGACAGGCCTAATGTAGAACTGCAAGAGTCAGCATTAAGCTGTAAGAGGTACAAGAAGCCCAAGATAGGTTTTGTCCTTGGTACTGTCACCTCAATGCTGCCAGAGCTATATGTCCCATGAGAGACAGCAGAAAAAAGAGCATCCTGCAGCACTTTATAAAATCCCCACCCCTCTCTATACTCCTCAGCACAACTGTCAGCCTCTTTTTGTGTCTGACTATTCGGTCTCAAAAGATAAAGAGCACAGTGGCTTGTGTCTGTTTTGCTACATTGCGGTTACAATACAGTAGACCTGAGGTGTTTTAGTATAGTGTGTCATTTTTTGGCTCCACTTGGTTGTTTGTCAGTGTTCAGGGAGGTTGCGAGAGATGCCGGTGTATCTAGAGGGGTAAGCAGAGCATCTGTCAGCAGGGCAGCCTCTTGGACACTCTCCAGGAAAGAGGTACTACACCCACCAGGCAGGCTAAATGAGGCATGATCAATGAGAATAATCTAGATCAAGAGCTACAACAACCCCTTCTAAAAATTCACCAAACAGTCCCTGATGTGGAATCAAAACAGATTGCATGAAGGCAAGGTCCATAGCTCTATCCTGAGGCAGACCAGGACCCAGATGATGCTCAGTATTCCCTTCACAAAGCTTGAATGAATTAGCTTTGAGTAAAGTTTGGACCACACGCACCAGGAAGTAACATGCACACATCACCTGCATTATGGTACAACCAACAAAAAGGAAACAGACAAAGGAAAGTCAGATGCAGCCTGTAAAAATCCCGAACTACAGCAACAACCACCAGCCTTAAATGCCCACAACTCTATTCCAGATTCATTAAAGGAAGTGTTTAAGCAATGCTGAGAAGAGAGTTGAAATACACCCTTACCAGCACTATCGCAATTCCGTAATCCTGTTCTCCACAACAGGCTAACCCATTCACCAAAGAGGCACTTAGGATTAATGTTACAATGCCTTAATAACGTCCCTCGACCGCTCTCCCATCAGCACCAGAAACTGCAGTCCTCCTCGCACTGTTTCCACTGCAGCACTACTTGTTCTCCCATACACACACACGTACACACACACGCTCACTCATTCTATCTGTGACTACCCCCACCTCTGTTTCTCTCAATCCCCTCCTCCTCTCCCTCTCTCCACTCTTTCTATCACTTTCACTGAAAGGATCCCCCCCCCCTCTCCCTCCCTCCCCTTTCCCCTCTCCCTTGCCCTCGCTTTCTCTCCATCTTCCATCTCTCCCTCCACTCCAGCGCTCACTACTCAGCCGGCTGATTTGTGATGCTGCTCATAAGGTGCTGTATGCAGCAATCTGCGCCCCCAGTCCAATGCATAAGGGCAATCCAAAAGCATCCATATGCTCCACTGTCCGACCGGCACCCCCACCCTCGTTCAAACAGCGCCGCTTCTCTGGGACTCCGCAGGGCTCAGACATGTTCCAGAGCTTACAAGGCTGCAACTGCATGAAAAAATGAGTGGATGTAAATAAGTAAAAAGAAAACGACATACTGTAGATGAGACCTCTAGATAAACGGACGAAGACAAGAAGAAGAAGACTGTCATTTGCTGTGTGCTTACCGCAGCAGTACTGTAGTCTGCTGCTGAGTCTCTTTCTCTCTTGCCATCTCTATCCATTTATCTGAATTATGTCTTTAGACTTGCACCACTCCCACTGTCATCAAGAAAGATTTTAATCCTACGACAACGGCACAAATACTGGCAGGGTAGATATCACAGTATGGCGCATACAAGTGTATAAATAAATGAGAGTTGTCAGTATGGTATGATTTAAAAACGTTGCTGACATAAAAGAAGTCTTTTTTTCACATTGCTTTATGTAAGCTTCTGAAGCTTAGTAAAGACAGTTTTAAGTATGGTCCTGTGATAAAAAATTAAAAAAAAATACATAGTTCATAGTAGAAATACTTCAACTGCAAAATCGTGAGCAATGCCACCCAGACCCTTTAGCTCAAACGGCTCTTTTCCCCTTACAGTTTGGATATTACTGTGTAAATCTGCTTGTTTAATGACAAGATGTGACGCACTCTTTCGCTTAACACCAACGCTGAACCAGACAGTTTGGAGCCCTTCGGGTATTACTGCGTGTCACTGAGAATTATCATCGTCCCCTAAGTGAATCACCCTCCTTATTGGCCAGCAATGAGCACTTGAACCAGAAATCAATAAAGTCTCAATCAGTAAAAATGGAAGGGAGAGAGGGAGACATAGAGAAAGTGAGATGGCTTTTTGTAATTTCAAAACATACAAGAGTAGAGAGAGGAATGTAATTTGTTCGCTGTCTGTGGCAATACCATTCCTCAGTGCTGGTTCCAGGCAGTAATGTGTGGTTGCTGGTTTTGAATTAGAAGTGATCTGGTAATTACAGGGAAGAAGCTGTCTCAGTAATGCTCAAGAAAAATGGCACAAGCAAAGCACACCTCTTTATATCTTCACCTAGCATTTGCTAGGTTACGTAAGTGTACAAACTTTAATGAATTAGGCTGGTGTTGTTCAACATTTTTCTTACTGTCAACAAATGCTATGAAAATTAAAAATGCCTTAGTCCGTCTCTCTGACCGTCTGACTTTCCTACCCTGTCTGTGGCACTCAGCCTCAAACCCATTTGTTCTATTGAAGATATTGTATATAGTTTGATTTTTTTTTAAGTGCAGTCATTTCCCAAAAGAGCTGGAGGCTGTGGTTTTTTTGCAAACGTTACTGAGTAAATGCTGCATTTGTTGGGGACTATTTTCAGCTGCGAACTGATACACATTTGGTTTGTAGGAAGTATTTAAAGGTCCAGTGGGTAGAATTTAGTGGCATCTAGCGTAACAGACTTGGCAGAAATGTAATATAATATTCATAAGTATGTTTTAATTAGTGTATAATCCCATGAAAGTGAGAATCATGTTTTCGTTATCTTACAATAAGCCCTTTATATCTACATAGGGAGCGGGTGTCCTTCCACGGAGGCAGCCATGTTGCACCGCCATGTTTCTACAGTAGCCCAGAACGGACAAACCAAACACTGGCTCTAGAGAGGGCCTTCCTTGTTTTTCGCGAGTGCCATGGCCACCATAGGTCCTCCTACACGCTTGGAAGGGGAGGAATCTGCAACCTCACAGCTAGATGCCACTAAATTCTACACACTGGACCTTTAAATGAAACAGGACAGTGTATGTCGGACTGACTCAAACTGACAGTGCCCACATTTGGCATAGGGAAGGAACATGTCACCCAGTGCAACGGTGTGGCTTACTGAAGTGTTTTTAATAGTTTCTGGACAATGAAGGAGCTCTTGGCACAAAGGAATGAGCTAAATCAGTTGTTAGTACAATCAATGCATGGGTGGTTTTGGTCTTTTCATAGGATTTGTTAAAAATAGAAATATAAAATCTTGTTGTAATTTAAGAGACAGGTACACAACTAAACCTGGAAGGTGGCTGCTTCAGCTTTTCCCTGCAGCTCTCCGCCTCCATATTGTTTTGTGTAGGGTGAAAATAAAATGGCAGCCATCCACACTTTCTATTCTCTCCTCATCAACAATGTGCCATGACATTTAAGGCTTTGCCATTGAATCTATGAAAGCTAGTCAACCCTGTATCCATTTGTGCCCTATTTTCCACATTGTAAGAGATATCTTACACTCCAGTGCCTTGAAACCCGTACAGGCAGGTCTGATTCAGTGTCTGAGTGGGATCAGGATATTGATCCAACCAAGATTCATGGCATGCTGGGTAAACCCAGGGTGAGCAACGCTGGCACCTGTGCCAAGAGATGTGAAAAACAGAAGGATAGTGATGTGTAGTGACTGATGACAACAATGAATGCTCTCACCATAGTTGTATACTGCTGACTATTGCTGCTACAGAAAATACACTAATGATCTAGTAATTATGAGCATGATGTCATTGAAGAAGTGAGAAAAAAATTCACAGACATTACAGACATTACTTTGAACTAAACAGGCCAAGTCTCCAGAGAGATTCAGTGCAACTTAGAATACATATTTAATAAGGCATACGCGTCATGGAGACTAACTGCATGGAGCTAACAGCAATGTTTTAAAGCTGTTCAGTCAATGAGTGTGGGAGGCCACTGGAATGCATTGTCCTCCCAAGCCTTTTCTACAAAATCCCATGTAATGCCATGTGTTTTTCTGATGATTAAAGTCACATGGCTGTGTTTTAACAAGGTGACTGTACTTTCAGAGACAGCAGAGATCTTCAACAGAACCTTAACAGGAAAAGAGGAAAGTAGGAACGATGACAAAGAAGAAAGACTGTGGTGTTTTTTATCTATGCAAGTGACACAAAAACAAAACGTACATTTGCATAAAAAAGATATGGTGAATACAGCACACATGCACAGGCATATGACAGCATCTAGTGTTTCTTTTTATCAAGTGAAGTCTCAAAATTTATGTCCGTTGTGGCTGTAAACACGAAGCAGTGAAGCATTGTTGCCGCTCCCCCAATCTCTACATCTATTTAGTGAAAGCTGTCCTTATGTATGTGTGGTAAACATACAATTCTGAGGCTGACAGTCAGGGATTAGATCCATGCTGTGGTGCTGCTGATGTGAGGAGGCGTAAGAATGCAATACTTTGCAATTCATTGTGTTAGCCCATTATAGATCTGGCAGAGTGAGAGGGAAACCTCTCTGCTCGAGTCATGTTTCCATATTGTGTCTTCACGCTGCTGTTCAGAAGGTGCTAAAATATGTGTTACTGCAACTGAGCTTAGCACATATTGAGGGAGTACTGCAGATGGAAAAGCCAATTTAGGGAAAAATTGGTACATTTTATTCTACATCAACATATGAAGTAGTTTCGAGGGAGTCCATCTTCTTAAGTGCAATATTACTTTTTCCAATATCGTGTGCAATATTACTTTATATTACTTTTTCAATATCATTGCCAATATTAACTTTCAATATGCAAAATATATAATATTACTTTCCTATTTTAGTTTACTTCTTTGACTAAATTTATCTTACTCTATATTACTTTTATTGTCATTCTATTATATCTATTATTCATTTTTTGTATTCTATTCTGGTGTTAGCATTTACTCCTTATAAAAAAGAGAAAAAGTCCTAATACAGAAGTCTTTGTGTTTGAATTCTCATTCATCATGTAGAGTATCATCCTGATGGGAGAGAAGGACTCTTTTTTAGTCTTATTTTCCTGTGGTGCATCGCCCAAATCCAGAGAAAATACATCTTTATATAAAAAAAATGTATGAAGTATCTCTATACAATAATAAAAGCTCAAACAACTAATTGTGCACCAGCAGGTATGAATTCTCATTCAGTAGATGTTGAACTGATCAATGTTAATAACGATGAGGCGGTGTGGGCTGAATAATGGCAGATGGTTGTAGTAACAGAGCCGGTGTAAAAGCAGCAGCCAGTAACTGTCCTTCCAGGCGTGGCTTTTGTCCGTTGGGGTTTATTAGCTTGCTGTAGCCCCTGAGGCACTAGAGCTTCCATCACTCATGGAAATGACTCTGATTAATCAGCTGAGTGCTGGAGTGTGCAGGGTATGCTGGAGACTGGCGCACAAAGAGCCGGTCCTACAGTAAATCATGCTTGTTCACAGTGGGCTGCACCTTCATCCTCACCACGCCTCTCCTGCTCGCTACACACTGCAGTGGGCTCCCTCCTCCCTGGCACATACAAAGCTTTCCTAAGCACAGATGGGAGAGTGGGGAAAACCCAACGTTTCATGCTGACATCTAGTGGAGTCCAAAACATGTGATTACGCAAGGCTCATATCTATTAAAATATATGGTAATGATTTCATTTTTGGATTCCATGCGTAGCACAAAAATATTCTGCTGACATAATTTGCTATGAAGTATAAATAACCACACCATCAATGATAATCAACAAAATCTTCTCATTCAGGACAATTAATGCTTCACCCCACAGCTTATCAGAGTGTTATATTACTGGACGGTTTCAGAAAGCATGCAGCCGTAGACAGCGTGCCATCTGGGCCATGCCTTCGGTTGACAGTAAAGGCACAGAGGCAAGCTGGATTTCTGGAATGACGAAGAATGGATGGTATTTCTAAGAGGGGAGCTGCAGAGGATGGAGGCATGTAACAATGTGCAGTGATCTGTCTCCTTTTAAAGAGGACGGTCACAGCAATGACACTGGACCTTCTGATGAAGTGGAGAATCTCCTCCTCCCCCTTCTCTCACAACCTTTATGTTCACATACTGCACAGTACTGGCTCGTAGCCTCGACTCATGCACACAGTATCTTTGCTGGTAGGATACTTACAGCCGATTCTCAGATCTTGAAAGTGTCTGGAGGTAATCACAGTGAGAATGCTGTCAGTCAGAAATCCTGAAATAGAAAGAAAGGCATATCATCTTTATTGCATTTATTTGAAGCTAGCTATGATTTAATTTAAATCCCTGAAAGAAATTTGGTGAAATAGTGTCAAATAGTGTTGATTTAAGGATCCATTTAAAGGCAGGTAAACTGGTATATCTTTGACATTAACTTGCACTCCATAAAGAAGTCTGTGTGATTAGCATATCTCAATTAAAATGATCAAATAAGGTTTAAACAAACTTTCAATTTGCACACTGCAGAACCTTGTTACAGCAAAAATCATTTTGCGCCAGGGGAAGAATATTGATAGCTGTCTCCCTCCCACATAAACAAGCGGATATATGCCTGAGGCAAACTATTTTGATTCACAAAGCTGCGGGACAAATGAATTATTCCTGACAGCTATCCGTTGCACACTACAGCTCACCAGTTATTGAATTAATTCATTGTTGTTACCCTAGTACCACCCTAATGACTGTCTTTTTGAAAAATGTGTTTGACCGTGATATACCCTTTCCTGACAGCTTTCTAAACTGCCACACAGAATTTAAACAGAGCATTCAGTTCACAAGCGTCATTTTGTACATTTCTATCACCTAAATATCAACACCATTTATAAATATTTTAGCATATCGAGGCATAACAGGCAGGTATTGACAAATGAACACCACCACACTAATGGCTGAGTAAGACAAATACTACAATCTAATCCAAGCAATACATCTTCCATGGTTTAAAACATTTTAGCAGAATAAAATCACCTTTGGTAAAAAAAAACCTCAAATATTAAAGGAGGAGTTTAACATTTTGGGAAATACGCCTATTCGCTTTTTTGCCAAGAGTTAGATGAGAAAATTAATACCGCTCTGGTAGCTGTCCATTAAATATGAAGCTACAGTCAGCAGACAGTTAGCCTAGCTTAGCATATACACTGGAAACAGGGCAAAACAGCTAGGTTTGCTCCCTCCAAAGGTTAAAAAACCCCACCTATCAGCACCTCTGTACTGTAAAGACACCAAGTTGTGGCTTTATAGGAGGTTATGCACTGCACTATACTCTAAGTCACTGTCTTAGCAGCATACAGTTGCCAGAGACTATCTGCTATGTCCTTTAATATGCTTGCTAATCACAATTTGCTGATGAGAGTAGTGAAGAACTTTTACAATCAGTCAAATTCCATCCATGTCCTTCTGTAGACCTTTGAGGATATTCTATTTGTGGCCCAATTTCTTTTTCCTATTTTGGCAAAACAATCAATTTCATGACTCACTGGACTTAATTGCTTTATTGTAATTGTATCATGAAAGACATCCACAGGGAGAGATAACTAACTTCAATTTGTGCACTTCAGTGAAGGAAAACAGTTTGCACAGTTTAAATCAAACAGCTTCTCTTCTGTGAATTATATGTCTTATATATGGATTTGGGTCTTCTAAACATGCTAATACAGGCAAGGCAAGGCAAGGCAAGGCAATTTTATTTATATAGCACATTTCAGTACATGTAAACTCGACGTGAATTTAAAGTGCATATAGCAACTAATGACATGTAATTATAATAAATAAAACACAAGAGCATACAACACTGACAAACACCCACCCTCCAAAACACACCACACAATCATCCCAAAGACACACACACACACACACACACACACACACACACACACACACACACACACACACACACACACACAAAATAAATAATCATAAGCCTTAGAAAACAACATTTACTTCTGAATGCGGACATAGAAAGAGCTCGGGTCATTAGGCAATTTATTCCAGAGAGATATCAGCTAGAAGTGCCTTCACCAGATCTGGATTTTATTCTAGGTAGGTCAATAAAGCACCACCTTTGCTTCAAACACTGTAAATAATACATAGGTATAAGTTGATTAGGTTGTTGTTTAGGTAATCCACCTAAGAGAGGTGTTACAGTAATCTAACCTGGTTGAGATGAAGGTATGAATCAGCTTCTCAGAGTGAGATTAAGATATAAACCCTTTCAGATATGTTTTTCAAAAGATAAAACGTTGTCCCTGTTAAGCTACTGATTTCAAAGTGTGACGTTCAAATATGATAAAATATGCATTTTGTTACTTTACTTAGATGTTTGAGCTTAACAGTACAGAAAACTGTATGTGCAGAAACTGACAGTAGAAAACTGTATCATCACATTTATGTGCTGAAGAGGGAAAATCTCTCAGTGCTCCCCTGAGTAATGAGAGTTTAAGAGGTCTACCTATGAGCATGATTTGTGACATTACAACTAGTTTAGAGCCAATTGTGGTCCAGTATGCAATTTACATAAGTATGATGTGGAAACTTGAAGCCTGCAGTGCATGTGCGTGAATGGATTTACGGTGAAGTAGGAGACAGCAATCTTTCATAGATTCTGGATTTTTTAATGAGGTAATTTTTAGGTAGTTATCTGAATGTTTTTGTGGAAAAACCATAACAGACACTAATTACTATTCCAAGTCAAGTATTTTTATAAGTCTTAGAATATCCCAGCAGGGGATCTATAAGATCAGAGTAACTAATAATAGCTCAGAGGCTCAATGTGTTCCTGAGGCAGTGATTTTAGATGTGAATAAATTTCCTGTCTGTTTTTTCAACCCACTACTTTCTACTAATATTCTTGACATCCAGTAATTTGTATCATTGATACAGTTTACAAGTTTGCTTACCGGACTAAAATCATCAGAAGACAGAGAAATGTAAAGCTCTGTGTCATCCACATACACTATGTATAATAGGATATGTTACTGTAGGTTTCTTTATAATGTTGCCAAGTTAGAGCATGTACAAATTAAAAAAGCAAAGGTCCATGAATTGACCCTTGCGGAACCCCTAAGAATTTTTTTTTAGTTTCAGCTGATTTAAATTTAAGATTTAAAGCTAGGAGGGAAATATAGAAAGCCTCATCAAGTTAGTTAAGAACAGGATCTACTCAGGTTGGTTTCTTGTTGATCAGAACTGGTTTGTACAACATGTTGTCTGAATACATCCGTGTTTACTAAGGCTGTAGTCAACAAAAGAAAATCTTGGTCAACTGAAATCGTACATAATCTTCGACTAATTGATCAGTCGCGGGGGGAGGGAATAAAAAATTGTTGGATGTTATGGGGCAGAGGGAACTCAGCAGCCACACGTTTCTCTGTTCTCTATTTCTCTGTTTAGCGTTATCAGGTTAGGTTAACCCATTGTTGCTGACTTTGAAGCTAACCCCCTTTACTTTTCTAGCACTTGGGGAAATAACAGACTTACTGCTAACCTTTTCCTCTGCTCTGCTCGCATTCACCATCACTTCTCTGCCGCTCGTTCTTTCCCAACAGGTAATATTGTTTAAATGCAAGGATAATGAATATTTTTAGACATTCTCTCCTGGAAGGCATTTATAGTGTTGCACTCAGTTGTTGACATTAAAAGTGTCTGGAATGTGACAAGAGATCTAGAGAGATGAGTTAAAACCCTGATGACTTTCTTGCCTCTGCACAGCTGGCCAATCATGGCATGAAGTAGGTGTGAATGTCAAATTGTCCGTTTGGGACAACGGTCCTTCACAGCCTCACCTAATCTGACCTCGGAAAGGTGTGGGGGGAGCAATTTCCGAAGCAATTGGACCATCCGACAAGCACTTTTGATGGAGTATACCTGCTAAAATAGATACAATTTTTAATCATTGTAAATTTTAAGGTCATTGGTCACTCTGATATGGGCTGTTTCAGTGCTGTGCTTAGATATTAAACCTAACTGGAGCACATCATAAACACTGCGGGTGGAAAAGTAATTACCCAATTGTTTATATACTACTTTTTCCAGTATTTTGCTAAGGATGGGGAAGTTTGAGATTGGTCTGTAGTTCCTAATTATAAAAGGATTTAGGTTATTGTTGATAATCTTCAGTATATCATGAGAGAAACACAGAAAGAAAGACTTTAACAGTGTAGCGAGGAGGCAGTCAAGTGAGCAGGCGGAAAAATATAGCTGCTTGATAACTTCATTGAAATCAGTTAATGGGAGAAATATTATACAATGATCTATTTATAGTGCATGGTGTGAAGGAGAAGACCAGCCGGAGGCATTGTTGTTCGATATTGCAATACTATCTCTAATAGTAGACACTTTCTTATGAAATAAATGAGCAAGTTATAGCTCATTTCCCCATTGAAATAGCTATTTAAGTAAGTAACACCCTTGAGATAAATCTGTCATACGATCCTGCTGATGCTATTAAATTTATGCTGAGAGGAACTGTTTTCTATACCTCGTGCTGGTAACCTTTTTTAATCTAGCAGACCCAACTCAAAGTATTTCTAAATAAGAGGGCTGATGCAGCACAATGGAGAATCATTTTATGGTAAAGGGAGGGATATAGACTCTGGACTCTTTAGGTTCCTACACAGTGAAATACCTCTAGTGCTCCTGGAAACACTATGAAACTGTCAAAGTGAGTTGTTTGCAGCTAGCTGAGGGACAGCCGTGACAGGGAAGAGAAAAGCAGTGCTTCAACACTGCTTCACAGTGCAGCACTCTGAGAACACGAGTGGCATTTTCTTCATGTCATATAGAAAGGTCAAGTGACAAGGACTGAATTCAGAATCAAAAAACGAAAATATTCAGTTAAATGTGATTTGAAACCTTAATGTAAAGACTTCTGCCCTGTCATATGCTTATATATTAATACTAACAATCATATCGTAATCATAATAACTGTAATTTATAACTTCATACCCAAAATGCAGATCATATTGCTTTACAAAACGAAAAACACATAGTCACCATAATCTCACAACATGAGGACAAATATAAGGTTAAAAAAAAAAAAAAAGATTCTTGAAAGATCATAAATTGGCTAGCTGACAGGGGCGACAGGCTCTGACGTGCAGATTCTCAGATACAATCACGTTAAAGGGAATTGCCTCTCGGTGAACATAATTGGATCTTTCCCCTACCTATTTATGTCCCCGAGGGACCAAACTATGTGGAGGAAAAACGAAAGGGAATTTAATGAAGACTCTGTTCTTTGATTTCCATTACTGGTCCATGTCAGTGAACCATGCAGGCAGTGGATTCATATCAAAATGAACATCGATATGCCAAATCACTGAAAGTCAGAACTAAGGTGTCACCAGATGTGAAAGAAGTCCTACAGTTCTGAAATATTTCTTTACCTTGTGAACTATAGGTCTAAATAAGTACAATTGTACTAATAATCTACAACAACATAACTCTTTAAACACTGCACTAATTCATCAGCATCATCAGCCTGAACCTTGTATGAGTAATGAATAGACCTTTCTTGGGTGATACAGTGAAATAATATCATCTTGTGATATGAGACTATGGACATTTTTGGCATATTTTGCACAAAATCATTTTGGCTCTCAACTTATCATAATATTGTGACATACAGTAGTTTAGATGTTGTCTTTAGGTTGTCTTAAATGCTGCATTACAGTATATATAGTTATGACCAAAATATAATCACAAATCTAATCAAAGTATGAACATTTCTGTCAAAATCTTTTTCATTCTGTCAGCATCCCTCAGTCCAAGCAGTTGACACATTTTTTTTGAGTTTTTGGGTGAAAATCATTCCTGAAGCACAGCACTAGCTGTCTGTGCTGTTTTATTGACTCTATCCACGACTGTGAGCTTTCTTCTAATATTCCAAACTGCTAAAATCACACTGCTGTCCAAGAGAAAGGACATTCTCTGATTTATGTTGCCTCTTATTCCCCATTTGGTCTCTGTTTGATGAAGAGGACCATGTAGCCCAAACAACTGGAAAAGTCACTCAGCACCAAACTGCAGAGCCTTTCCATTCTTTAACAAGATTACTGTGCAGCTTCTCAGACAGCACTTGAATTGCTGAGCCCCTGAGGATCCCATGTTTTCTTTTTCTCTCTCTCTCAGTCTCTCGTTCTCTCTGTCTGTGTCTGTCTCCAAGACACGTGGCTCTCCATGACTGTTGCTCCGACTCAGCCAAGGGAGGGGCGGATTCATGTGGGGCAAAGGAAGCCTACAGGAGACTTTTGGGGGCTCTCAGCTGCCCTGCGCTCTCTGGAGCGTAGCGTATGAACACTGGAAGAAGTGCATGTGTGAGCGAAGAGCTTTCCACGCAGGAGGGATCTGGCCCAAATTTAATCTCTCTATTGTGAGGATGGAGGGTTAGAGAAAAAAAGGGCCGCGCCTGCTGAAATCCCACTGGCAGTGCTGCAATGCAGGGGTTTAACATAGAGCCAGAAGGCAGGCGAACACATTAAAGAACTGGTCCTCTGATAACACAAACACAAATACACACATTTTCACACAAACACGAGTACATACAGATGGACGAATGGATGCACACACGTACACCCACGAAAGCCCATTTGATCTGAGATAGCTGCATAAAGAGTGTTGGACAGGCAGGACAGATTGATTTCAGGATCACAAAATGCTGTGAAGCCTACACTGAGGTTTATAAAGCAGATCTTCTTTAAGCAGGGTCATGTGTAATATCTTAGTGCTCAGGTAGGTCAGTGATTTACAGCACTGTCAGGAACGGTCAATCCAACTCAGATACCAAAAGAATGAAAAGGTAAATAAGGACAAGAAAGAGTAAAATATTAATTTAAATGCACATTATGTTATTTCTGCTGCTAGGGGTCTCTCATTCAAAACAATAACAAAAGATGGAGTTTGATGACGTTGTGAAGTAGCATGGGATCATCGGGTTTTGTTGTCTTCATCAGTGAAGCTTCTACCGGTTCCTTCAGTATTCATTGTTCAGTAGGTTTTTACCATGATTCGAATTATCTGCTGAAGTCTCCTCCTCTCCAAAACAAACGGACCCAGTAATTAAACCCGGTAAAAATACAGAATAAAGCAGTTTCACGTTTAAAATCAGTGTTTCTCCCACATTATTCAGCAGACACAGGACGTCCAGAGGGGCTACGAGCTGAGCTGCCACTAACGTTTGCTCAGTTTCTCTGATAACTTAAGATCCAGATGTCCAATGACTAAAATCTTCCATCTGGTTAAAATATATAGTTAAAAACGACCAAGATCTAAAAAGCGTACTGCAAAAATGTGGCTTAAAATTGGATAAAAAGTGAATTTATGACAGCTTCTGGCAACAACCCAACGTCAACGCCACTGACAGGCAACCAAATGAAATGGACCATTACCTTGATTAAAATTACAGATTTCTCTGGGTTTGAAAACTCCTGGAAACATTCGGGATAAGTACTCAACTCAATAAAATCTATAACATAGGTCTAGTCGTTTTCAGACATTTTTATATGGAAAAGTTGCACATTATACCTTTAAGAACCTATGAGGACCTGATTTAAAAACCTTCACGTCATAACTGGAAACAGAATTGGTCAATTTGCATATCCTGAGAGGTTGATGCAAAAGTTTTTTGTTGGCCTGCAACTAATGAATGTTTTCATTATTGGTTAATATGTTGATTATTTTCTTGATTTATCTATGTAAATGTCAGGAAATTGTGAAATGCTTAAAAACAGTCAAAACCCAAAGATATTCAGTTTACTATAATATATGATAAAGAAAAGCATCAAATCATCACAGAAAAAGAGGAGCTAAAATCAGATCATTTTTAAAAGTTTTGCTTAAAAAAATGACAAAAACAATAATTTGATTATTAATATAGTTGCCTATTAATTTTCTGTTGATTAACTAATTGATTAATCAAGTAATCGGTGAAAAGTTTTTTGTGGTGAAGGTTTTCATTTATGAGCACATCGCACCATTTGTCTGAATATGAATCGAGGTGGCGGCTGCTGTGGGCTTTATTGTTAGTCCATACAGTGTGAGAGGTGAAGAACATGATGGGTGGTTGCCAACATGACAGATTGCTGACTGTGGGAGTCTTTTACAGTCAGCAGAAACAAGCGATTGATGGCACTTTGGCTCCTTTATGCTCTGATACAGCCAGTACAGAGACAAGAGAGAGAAACAGTGTTGTCCATCAAACATGCCCTATCTTTAAAACAGCACTCGACCTATTCAGCATTGCTCTTCTATGACATTGTCGGACTCACAATGAACAGTTTTTTACAAGGATCAAAATCAATGCAGCAGAACCAGAAATATTGTCCTTGTCGAAAGCTGGTGCAGTTCGGTCGGAGATTCAAAGCTGTAGTGGCTAATGTAGCCTCGAGATGCTAACCTCAAGCAGAGATGAGGAGCGAGCTACAGAGGTTTGGTCATTGTCAAACTTGTAGTGTTTAGCCCCGACCGACATTGACTCAAGTGACATCACATATGCACGAGTACTACCCAACGCTTGTACACAGACTTTGATGTGTGAAATCAGTGGAGTTTACCCTTTAAGGGTTACTGCACATTAAATAATATTCTGTGAATGAATAAGAAACTACCATTACTGTTAATGTACAGGATTTATTAATTTCTCATGGCTGACATTGTTGATACTTATTTATGACAGTTCATAAAAAATGGCTCTCTTGAAAAGAATCACTTAGCCTTGGGCAAAGCCTCTGCTCTCCACGCTGTGCCCGCTGCTGGTTTATCTGTAAGCCCACCAAGATCAAGCTGTCATTATGTTGACCTGCAAAGTATTTGAGTGATTGAAAATGGCTCCCATGACAAAGAAATATGATCCAACACCGTTTGGCAGACATCTATCCCCGATGATTTGGGATTAGCCTGCATTAAGCCTAGCAGCAATCTTATTCAATTTAGAAGCTCAGGTTAGAAAACAACTATGTTGGGCCACAGATCTATCTCAGCTAAACTTAAAATGGCTGCATCAAATCAATCTCAATGTCCATCCTGGCAGCAGTTGAAAAGTAATTGCTCCATCAGCTGCATGACACAGCATAAACACCAACAAGAAAGATTTTGTTTTTTGCGCCATTTTTTTTTATTCTCCTGTCTTCACATCTTTTTAGGAAAACGATGATCTTACTTCACTTATTTGAACCAAGTGCTATTTTTCACAAAGCTGCTGTCCATAAATCCTGGTGGAGAGCGCCTACTTTCCTCCGGCTACTTGCTTCACTGGGAGACAAGACCTGTGTTTATGTGCAGAAATAAGGCAATTCATCATCCAGTCCCAGCGAAATGGTCAACAACGGGGACCAAACAGCACACAATTTCAGAATAATTGTTTCCCTCCTTGCCTGCCCGGTGAATGAAACATAACACTGCAAACAATACTAGACAGAAAGAGAGATTAAATACATGAGGAAATAATGAAATGCATCAATTTACTTTCTGCCCCTCAGCATTAATGCTGCATGGATGTAAAAGATATGACAAATCTAATTGTTTGAGTTTACAGTTTATTATCTTGATGGAAATAATTGATCGGCTATCAAGGAAGAAGACAATCTGAGTGAGCAAAGACAAATGGAAAGGAAAGAAACACTCAAAAGCCTTCAGACCTCACTGTCTCCGAATTACATGCTTTCTGAGAGCAGTGTGACGCTAGAAAAACAACAAACTCCCCAGGGGACCAACAAACTCTTATAAATGTCAAATAGGTTTTAGTAATGTACTCTTCGAGCAGCTATTTCTTTTAGACAGGGCCGACCTCTCAACATAATAAACCATATTACCTACCAAGGTCTATCTATAGCTGGAGGACAGAGATTTAAGAAGACCCAGCTCAGGTTTCATCTTCCTGTCCACATACAATTAAATGTGTGTCACATTTCTGTTCTAAACCAGCAGTAGATGCATATTCTTATTATACATCATTTGTGTTATAGTGACACTGATTTGGAAGCCTGTCTTCGAGTGAATTTGTTATGAAACTATAGAGGTGACAAACTTGTCAGAGGAGGATGGGTGTTATTTTTTGCTCCTTGTAATGCGGTCAAAGGTATTGTAGGACAAACGATAGACAAGCCGCCAGTGGCAAACAGAGTGGCTGCTCAAGGGGATCATTCACCTTCACGACGTCAGTGAACTCCATCACTAAGGCAGGCCAAAATCTTGGAAACCACTGTGCCATTAGTCAAACACAGATTGAGTGTGACAGCTAACCTCTCATGATGATCTACTTGCAGCACATAAAAAAACGGACTCTTGTTGCTGCATAATCACGCTGTTGTACTGAAATTAGTCTCACTGCAGATGGCACAAAGCAGTGACAAATATATTTTTTATAGACAGACCACTTTAACCATCTAATGAACCGAGTAAACAAAAAAAAAAATATCTGTCAAATATTTTTAAAAAAATGAAAAACAAATATCTGTCCTCTGTGACTGGTAGATACAGTCATTAAGGAATAGCTCTTTATACAACTGAGCCAAAACATGCTGAAATTGATTACAAATACATTGGCTTTAATTGGCTTACTGCCAGGTTGTTGCTTCCCATCGTGATGATCTCTCATTTAAAGTCTTTAATGTACATGTCTTCAGTCTAGAGGTCCTTCGTGAGAGAAGAATCACTGCAGATTAAACAGTTCAATACATCCTTGCCCTTTTCTGACGATTTATCCAGCTGTGTATAAAAGAGTTGTCTTACTTACTTTTTAAAATGAATAGCATTACATTTCAGCACACCTCTCGTGTGTTCAAAAACTCACTGTCTCTAGTTGAGTGATGGAAAGATTTGACCTTAGAACATTGCGATATTTAACTGAGATCATCTGTAAAGTAGACGGAGAGTCTTTTTCAATTAAGCACTCATTAAAACCTAAATTAGGTAACGACCTTTGAAACACACCAGCACAGGGAAGAGGAGAGAAAGGTAGACGTGCATTTAAGCACATCCATCCCTGATTGAAATGAGAAGTCTCGATGTTATGTTTCAAGGGTCTCTTCAGTTACATTCTATTATAAATTGCCCACAAATGACAAGCAAGTCTTAATTACATCAATATCATCCTGTCATTAGCATCAGTACTTTCTTTGATGAAATTCTGAGTTGTTATCAACTGTGTGCTGAAAAATATCTACAAAGTATTTGCATTTTTAAATGTGCATACTGGCGCTGAGATTGCATGAATGTCTAATAGTTTAACTACAAAATGAACAAGAAGCTGAAATATGTCCTTCAGCTTAATTATTCTGAAAATATCATAAGTAATCAACTGCACAGGAAAATTTTTTTATGATTAGCTAGAATTAATGTATTCAATTATGAATTAATTCATATTTCTGAACAAATGTATGAAAAAAACATGTAGCCGCAACAGAATATTTGACTTTCATGAACATAGACACAATCAGAAAGGCAAGAAAATGCACATTAGGAAATGCTCCTGCAGCCAGACAGTAGTGTATTATCACCTGCCCTCACGTAGCCTTGTAATCTGAGAGTGGCATCAACAATCAATGGAAGGAGGGAAAGAGAAGACAAGACCAATCAATGCCTGTTAGAAACACTACGGTAATTGTGCACTTATCAGTTTGGAACAGCTAACTGCTATGAACTTTAAGGAGCATGAATTGGGTGACCATTTCTAAAATAACACTTAAGTTAATTTTCAAAATAGCCAAAGCTTTTCATACAATGTTTGTGCAATCACACAATTTTGTCTCTTTTGTTCATTGTTTTGTATTCTCTTGGTAAAAAACAAAACAAACTCTAATCTAATTTATTCTGGGGCTGAAAGTGAGATTTGATTATTGTGATCAACAGCTGTTTCATAAAAACTAATTTCCTCATTTCCAAATGCCATTTTCTTCTCCTCATTGTGAACAAGGTGTAGCGTACAGTGTAACATGAGCAGCTAACAGAATAAGACAATTAAAAGATCATTATTGCAAGGGTCAACTGAATCAATACCAAGAAAAATCTATAAATAGACATATGACCTCTTAACAAGTCTTAGACTGTACCTACACATATGTAAGCCTGCTGAGCAAGGGTATCATAGAGGCTTGTTGTCAAAGCATGTCAAAATGTAAATTAATTATAACACTGCAAGGTTTATTAGGTGCATCGAATATGTGAAGATCCAAACTGACACTTTTTTTCCCAAGACAACAATGTCAAGATATTCAGTAGTTTACTCTATAGTGCTATAGTGAGCACTAAAATTAAGGTTTTGCAGTTTACAAATGCAATTAGTCTATTTAGTGCCTAAAAAGAGGCCACAAATACTATATTCCTATAAGCGGCCACGGTCATAATAGCAGCTCTGTGAGGCAGTATCTAGTCACGGCATTTTTTCTGAGCTAACATGCTCACAATAACAGTTCTAACATGCTGGATGTTAAAGCAGGTATAATGTTTACCATTAGTGTTGCAAGTATTTGGACATAAACAAAGATAAAGGACAATTGGTCCTAGACAAAAGGGATCACTTAAGGTATTACAATTCATTCTAAGTGGGACATGAATGCCTAAACCAAATTTCATAGCAATCCATCCAATAGTTGCCAAGGCATTTCACTAAAAGCCAAAAATGTCAACGTCATGGTGGCACTAGAAGAAACATCAGGGATCACCACAGTCATTCAGCTTCACCCTCTGGGGATCATGAGTGTCGTGGCAAAACATCCAACAGTTATTGGGATGTTTCAGTCTGGACCAAAGTGGTGGACCAACTGACTGACCAACAGACCAACATTGCCATCCATAGAGCCATGCCACCAGCATGGCTGAGAATCCAATCCAATCTCAGTATGTAATGACCTATAAGAGCCTTTGTACACAATAGCAAAAAGTAACTGAAAGAGTTGGACTTTGTTTTGTTTAAAAAATGAAAGTACAAAAATACTGTGCTACACTGGAGCCATCACACTTTGTTGGCAGTCAATGTCAGCTGGCTAAAAAACACAAACAGTTTTCAGGCTTGGCTGTTAAATGTTACTATAACTTGGCCTTATTTTTTGGCCAAAATGCATAATGAATTCTCCAAAAGTGCCGCTGTCTCTAGCATGGGTCCATTTACAGGCCCATCAAATTATCCCAGCAGGATGTTGCACTAACACGAGAAGCAAAACAATTTGGAAATAAGGTTATTAAATGTCATTTCTGCAGCTGCAAACAACAATTGCAGCGCCCAATGATGTAGTAACTCCAAAAGAATCACAAACTTGAGAAAACAACAATTGCAATACATTTATTCGCCTTGCTGACAAAAGCAAACTAAGATTCGACCATGTTACTGTTTATGTGATGTAAAACACCAAATCCACTTTTAATTCACCCAGTTCTTTTTAAACAAGTTAAATCATTTCTTTTGTAATCCTGCTAAACAGTCCAAGGTTTATAGGTAGCCATAAAATTACTGCGTTGCATTAAATCAGGTTTCACCGTAAAAGCAACCATAATTTCTGCCTCTTACCGCATCTTCCAGATGTAAGCTAATGCCCTAACAATTAAAAACCAGAAAGCCTTGAAGAAACACATCACACACCCAAAATCTTTCCACTCAATTGACAACATTTGAAATCCTACACAGTCCACTGACAGTATTCTATCAATTATTCAGGAGGAGAAAGGCTCACAAAAAGTACTGCACCCCCGGCTATGCAGCAGTAAATCACTGTATAGCACACCATCTGCTGCTTGTCAAAGCCAACGGTTGCTGTGTGCACAGGAGTGCAGAACAACATTGATCCTTAAGTCTGGGTTGATTTCCATTGTGAAATGTAGATCAGCAAGTGCAGATAAAATGATGTGTGGCAAAAACATGCATTATTATGCATCGCGATACATGTCAATGTTAGATTTTTAAAGCCACGTTTGGAAAAGTAATTTCACAATGTGCACAATGTGAACAGGGTGATATTTCTGTATCCGTTGTCTGTGTTTCACCCGGGTTGGAGTGCAGCACAGGAAGAGGGAACATCTTTGGATGTTACAGTAAAATAAATGAGTAGCCTATTAAAAAAATCCCCCATTAAATATTGAGCATCTACATGATGGGATGTAGGGATGATTCTCCCTCTCGTCTCTTGGTCTGTCACCCTCGTTGGTGTTCAAAGCTTAACCTCCTCCAGAGACAAAATGTCCCGCATTCAGACTTCAATAATGCAACGCCTTCATTCTTAAGGCCACAATTCAGTCTGCAGTCTTACTGTGCGCTGACTATTTCTTGGCAAATAAACAACAGCAGTCCTCACAGTACCCCACTTATTATTATGTAGCATTAGTTAAAACATCTGGCAACCATTTTAAATGAGTGCAAGTGAATATCAATTAGTACAAACTGAATATTTCAAATTGAACTTGGTGTCTCTGGGGTCTGTTTTTGTGACAGTTTTGATTAATTGACTATCTTCATGGTACTTTTAGTATAATTAGCATCACTTCCATTTGGTATCTGTCATAGGACTAATGGCTTGGTCCAATTTTAACTCAGTCATTCCAAGAACTCAATGAAGGACTTAAAAAGTGTGTTAGAAAATACACAATAATGACAACAGGGCTGAGGAAACTGCATTGTGTCCTCGACCGCTGATATGTCACAAGAACCAAGACACTGTGGGCTCTCATTATGCTGTTGATTATCAGTTATTCTGCACGTCAAACTCAATATTGTGTCTTGTCATTCACACAGTCAAAAAACGACCAGTCTAATTATTTGTTGTGTTTACATTCCCTGATGTCTCTGTGTGAGATTTCGAGTATTTCATATTCAGCCTCTCCCTTCAGTCTCCCTGCTGTTAAATGTTAACTGAACCAAAAACGTCCTAATATGCATTTTATAAATACAACTTTATATGATTAAACATGCTCCAAAGGTGACAGGTGTAAACAACACTGCGTTTTTTCAATATTTCACCCTGATTCAGTTATGCTGCCTTTCTTGAGTCTTATTAACAGATTATTCTTTACTCTTCAGTCACTTAAACCAAGAAAAGAATTTCTGTCATATTCAGTATGAGCAATTTGAAAAGCAATGTCCCTTCAAAAGAACACCGTACACCGAAACCACACCATTTGATTATTAGCTTCATCAAATTCAACACATTGCATTATTACATTCAGCAAACTTGGCATTGGCAGGGTTTAATGTCATCCAATATTGTCATTAAATAACCCCATATCACATCTCTATGAATGATTTTAGCTTTAGAGTTGGAGCAGAAATGATTCCGGCTGGTGTACTCTCTGTCTTTCTTGCCTGCTTCATCTGTGGGTGTCCAAAAGTAACAATGGCAGCCATTTTCAATTATAAGTGATTTTTGCTACTTTGGGGATAAAAAGACAGAAAGAAACAAACAAACAAAAACCCTTAAAAATTCATATTGACCTGCTTTGCACTCTGAATTTATTATTTTGTTGAAATTATGCAAACTCTACCCAATGCAAATGCTTCATCAATCAGGGATTCAGTTTTGCATCTACTTAATGCTCCAACATTATGTCTGAAAAAAACCCTCATGGAGAGGCAGCTTAGCTGGCAGCACACGCTGTTTAAAATGTGCACCAATACATAATGCACAGTCGGTTTAACCTCTATTGCAGCTTAACTTTCCAATTTAGGTTCATTTCTTCATTTAGTAATATGAAAATGGTGAGGCTGCAAAAATGAAAAGAACGTTTGTAAAAAGATTCTGAAACTTTTCAGCAGCATGCCGGGAACTAGATAAGGAGAAAATGTCAATTTCACTGTGTGTGTGAATTACTCTGTAATGGCACTATGCAGTTGCACCATGTGTTCAGACAGAGAGCAGCACAATCAGCTAGTCACCGTAAGTCCATTCAATTCTCACAGAACTGTGGCACCGGGGAAACCGGCCAAAGTGGGGTCGGACAACAAGCCTGCCAGCTGTGATAGAGCCAAGCTGAGAAGTCACCCTGTTTCCTCAGTTCCTTGTTTTCCAACCTATTTGATTTCATTTTATAAATAAGAGCTCTGCCTGAAAAGTGCAAAACCGTTAATAAATTATTTAGAGATATTCAAAGAGACTCATCCCAGAACTTAAATGTGAAAGACTGCAGGAGTGCATGATGCTTGTGGCATCACAGTAAGCTTCTTTTAACTTTAAGTCATTCTAGCTGATTTGTATTAGCATAATGATCATGATGGTCAATGGGGGATCATGATGGTCAATGGGGATGGTCAAATCCCCCCTTTTTTTATACATTTGGTTTTCCTTTTCTTCTCCCCTTTTACAATTATTCCTACCTTGTATTGGTGTGTTTTAAATCTGTAATGTGGAAAATCTGAAATGCAATACATAATTGTTCACAAAAACATTTTTGCCATGAAAAAAAAATGCCTGGACAGACCAGTGCAGGCATACATTTAGAGCTTCTTCCAATGCATATTTGGTTAGAGACCAAAATTAGTATAGAATGAATCTCCTCCTAAAAATAACTTCTATATAATACATATATATAAGTCTGACATACTGATGATGCTAATTAGCATGTTAGTGTTTGAATTAAACTTGAATTAGAAAATATTCTATCATATATTTAATCTTATGTTATTATGTTATGTTATATGGGTGTGCTACTGTAAACTCTTGTATATTTAAAAAATATTTTTTAAATGACATTTTAATTGCTCATGTTAGATTTCCTAGAAAATGTAAAAACGGGAAAATCCAATCCTGTTAAATCCTAAAACGAAGTCCACTAATCACAGCACTCCATTGCATCATCAAACTCAACTCATCTCAAGGGTAAAAACCTTTTCATAGTGCAGAATTATTGTGGGAACTAATGCATGCACAGTGATCAAAGAGCATACCAAATCAAAGACAAAATTAAGGTGGATGTAAGAAGGATATCAATATGAAGTGGGGATATTTTTGTGCAAAACCTTTCATGATGTCTTCAAGTGAAGTTCCCATCAGTACCATCTCTATCAAGATACACTGAAGTATACAATATACAGCAATGTAATGACTATTAACCTCAACAGCTGCAACAATTAGTCGATTACTCCATTAGTCAATCAACAGAAAATTAACCTCCTAACTATTTTGATAATTTAATAATCGTTTTAGTAATTTTTTTAGGAAAAATTCTAAAAACATACTGGTTGCATTTTAAGCTTACATGACATATCCTTAGATTTTGGACTGTTGATTGGATGAAATAAGACATTTGATGAAGATGTTATCTTGGGCTCTAAGAAGTTATAAACAGGCATTTCTCACTATTTATTGACAACCTATTGACAAATTGATTAATCGATTAATCAAGAAAATAATCATCAGACTAATCAATAATGAAAATAATCATTAGTTGCAGCCCTCAGCATGACCATTTCTCTGTCTATATTAGCAGATAAAAACATTTCTATTATTTACACATTTATTTCTTTTGATTATTTATTTATTTATATTTCTCTCTCTTTAATTGAGCTCTTTTTCTTCCCAATTTTCCCAATCAGCCAATTCCAGCACGCTGTGGTTCTTCTCACTGCTGATTCCACTGTTGTGCTGAGGACGGTGTAGACAGCAATGTGCCTCTTCTGTGACACATAGTACACAAAACACACACAAAGGTCGATGGCAACCCCTCCCCTTCCAGACGGGCACCCAAACTAACAAATAGAGCATCAACAAGGGCATGATCCCTCACTGGCTTCCCACTGATTAACATAACCTATTGTAATGTTAACCAAGCGAGTCTTTTGCCCTTACACCACCTGTGTGTTTCTTAATGCAGACCAGCTAATTGATTTATTGCCGACAGTGTCAAGGACATTTTCGTAAGAAAGTCTAAAAGAGAGTGAGAGAGAGAGAAAAAAAACTCTCACAGCCCCTTTGACGCATTTCAATGAGGGGGGACAAACCAGCCATGTCCTAGATAAACGGTACCCTGCACTGCATCGAAAGACTCTCTACAGCAGTCAGGTTTACATAACAGCAGACAATGCATGGGGATACACATCACTTCCAGAGCCCCATATAAAAAAAAACAAAGGCTAAAATTTCTGCCTGTCCATCATTTTTAAACACAGAGGATTTTCTCAACAAAAACATGGGTTTCAAGATGACTCACAGCAACACATTAGCAACCCTTTTGTAGAATAGGCGTTGTGGTTTGGTGTAGTTTACTTTGGTAGATTTAAATTATCTGGTAAGGGCAAATATGTTGCAATTAATTTCTAAATTGCACTGTCTCTTAGTTCTGCCTTCAAGAGAGGATTAGGTTAGGGATTTGCTACTTCTAAAACAGGGTGGAAAAAGTGTCTTTTTGAAATGTCTTTGGTGGTTGTGCTTGTGGTTTTCTTGTCATGAAGAGTGCCATGTTCAGACCGTTCACTAAAGCTGTTTAATCCCCTGTGTGTGTGTGTGTGTGTGTGTGTGTGTGTGTGTGTGTGTGTGTGTGTGTGTGTGTGTCCAGTGTTAGCTGGCTACAGAGTCAAGTATGACAGACCACTGCTGTAACTGGAAGACACAAAAGGAGAAATTGAGAGAGAGAGAGTCCAGCCTAAAATGAGAAAAGGAAAGAAAAATTCCGGAGAGCAGTGACAGCAGAAAATGAGGGTGAGCACTGGTTTGGCCTTTTCGAGATTGAGACGGATAGGGGATTCTTGAGTGACGCAGACATTGCTTGTTTCCTGTTGGGCAGATTGCAACCAAATTTCATTATTCATTATGTCAGTAAAGTCTCTCAAGTGACAGCAAGGAAAAAACGGGTAAGCAAGGCAATGCATAGACCAAAATTCAAAAAGAGTTGTTGACTCATTGAAACAAAATGCAGAGAAAAATTAGACTCTGTAATATGTCGTGATTCACTAATGCGTCAATTTAATGCATGGTACACTCCAGCATGCAGCAGGATATAAAGGCTCTACAGCGGCATCTTTGATGTTTCTCCCCCTTTTGTTTACCTACTTCGTCCGATCTTGAGTTATCCGATATTATACAACCTATCACGCAAGCTCTTGGCGATGAACACACCCATTCTACAACTCACAAAGCAGTCTTATTTTACCAAAGGACATACAGTTGGTAACATTATGTGCAATATGGATGTCGGTACATTGAGGCTTTGAGTAATGATTCGGGAAAACTCTCAAGATGAGAAATACAGATTGCAAAAAATGTGTTTACGAACAGCTCTCCAGATAACAATGCTGTGAGTGGGTTTTTGGAAACGGACAATAGGATGGGAGCAATTATTTTTGATCAATATACTACAATGAATATCGTGTCCCTCTTGCAAGGCCCAACTATTACCGGGCTTATCATGAGAGGAAATAGATTTTGCAACCCTCCATCACGCTCTTGGAGAAGCCAACCAATTTGCTGTCAAGTCAATAATCTCTTTGGGAGAGATCGAATCTGCAAGATTTCTCCAACTTGGCCGGCACACAAAGCCAAAACACAAAGCTCATAAGTATTCAGACATTATACGTGTCTCTTTTTAAATCTGTAAGAAGTTAGATTAGTAGTATCTGTTTGTTACTGACTCTTCTTTGCAATGCAGTCAAAACAGATTTGTTTAGTGCAAATGAACAACAGGAATCTTTTATTGTGGGAGTGGCAGCAGCACAATGACCTGAGTAGAGAATGAGTTAAGAGGATGACTCAACAGTCAGTGGAGCACCGTCACCTTCACAAAGCACCATAAGTGACCTGCCACTCACACAACTTGGGTAATTCATTCAATCAGGAGGTCAAATCTTTATAAAGAATCAAACAGACATGATCTGTTACAACATGATAAAAAAAGCAGCTTTTTAATATCTTTTGTTGAGCTGTGATTAACAATTATTTTCATTATGGATTATTCTGCCCAATATTTTCTCAATTAATTGTTTGCCGTTTAAAAAGGTCAGACAATAGTCAAATATTCCCATCGCAGTTTCCAAAAACCCAAGGTGACATCTCCAAATGTCTTGTTTTGTGTGCACAACTGTCCAAAATACAGCAATACTCAATTTACAATGATATAAAACAGAGAAAAGCAGAAAATAGTCATAATTGAGAAGTGTGAATCTGTTGTTTCAGCTCTAATCCCTTTGTTAAATAGAGATCAACCTTAAAATATGTCAAACTTATAAGCACTGCAGCATGCTCTGCAACAAGTAAAATACATATATAAATGTACCCATGCCTCTCAGCACAACATAATTCATCATGTCATGAGGAAAATGTTTTACTTTTGATTCTTCTATTCTTTGTTATCTCTCAGTCCTGCCACAGGGAATGTAGCTGTACTACTGTTAGAACACACAGGGATTTTTTTTTTATTCTGTATGCTGTGTCCTTCGCCTGCACACTGGCCTCAAAAACCTCAAAGAGAAAAGAAGCAACCTTCATGCTGAGCACCTACACACACAGCTAAAGTATCCTCCTTCTTCCTTTCTCTCCCGTTGCTTTATTTCTCTCTCTAGCAGATATTATATTGCACAGAGTTCCTTTAATGAAAAACATTACTCATTGTATACCTCTGATTTTTAAGCAAACAAACAAAAAAAGGGGGCACAGGTCACAGAAGCTCGCAGGTTGCACGGAACAACACAATTATAAAATTCTTCACATCAGCAGCCTGAGTGCACACTGTAGTTTAAACTAATTTCGGAACATTTCGTAGTATGACACACTCAAAACAATTTCAAAGCCTGAGTGTATTTTTAAGGAAAAAAAACATGTTTTTTTCAAGATTTTCTGTTGATGTTTGCACCGCTCCAAGCGTTCTGAATGTCAGATGGGCAGATTCTCACTTGGCAACACTATGAAATGGCAATTCAGCTCTCCCACTGCAAAACCCCGTGGGAATGGAGAGAGAAAGAAAACAGAGAATGTCTCCTCATTTCTAAGATTTCAGTGGACAGAAAAATATATTTAATGAGGCTCTATGTTGTTTCTCTGAGCAGGAAAGAAAAAAACTTCAGAATGTGCTGCCAGATACCTTTTTGAGTAGGCAAGGAAGAAGAAAAATAGAGAGGAAAATACATATAAAACCCTCAAACTTCATTTTAAATACACTGAGAACCTGAAGGCATATTTTTAATACATCTTTTGACAGACTATCATAAAGTCCACTTTCATTATTTAGGCAGATTAAATCAGTGCATATAAAGAAGCTTAATATTACAGCTGCAGGATGCATTGTGCACCTATGGGCTTCCACCTTTAAGGTTCATTTGTATCAGCCTCTACTTGTGCTTGATAATGTCAGGATTGTAATTTAAGATTTTGTGGCTTTTGAGGGACTGGAATGAAAGTGCTGTCACTACCAGCTTCCTAGCTGTGTATAGAGAGGCTCGGGAGCCCAAACAGGGTGCATTTCAAATGCCTCTGTGCGATCCCTCAGCCAGTTTGACAAGGACAGATCCCCTCAGTTGCATTTGGCACACACATCTCAACAAAGAATGGTACTGCTTTGAGTAAAAACTAAAAAAGGAAATAAAACACCTTCAGCAGAGCATATGGAGGGCACTGAAAACACTTTGTAGCTTCATTTCACACGTGTGCAAAGCTTTACTGTAGATCTTAAAGCAATGAAGACAGAAGAAGGCTGAGTATGTTACGCCAGAATAGACATGAAGTACTAGAACAGTTACAGTGACGATGAGGTTAGGTGACAGGGGTGCAAGCCGAGCAGTGAGATATAAGACGTGGTCACCGGCCAGACAACATCACCCTGGAGACAGAGGAGCTAAACAGGTTCCTGAGCTCTAACGGCATTGAAGACTAACAAGCTCATACATACAAAAGCCTGCATGCATTCTATACATCCCTCCATAAACATTTATTCACACTGAGAGTGATCAGTACAGACCCTGACTGCGTCTTTGTCAAACACATGTGTATGCATGTGCACACCTAAACATGTATTCACAATGCTTGCATGCGTGAGCTGAATAAATGGCTGAAAAGGCAGATGTCTCTAATGCAGGGAGACTGTGTTTAAAAATAAAACTGAGGAGAGAAGACCAAAGATTGCCTCCAAAGACTAAAAACAGCAGGTTTCCTGTAAGGATGTGTATCTCTCTTAAGAGCAGTCAGCACAGTTCCAGCATGTAGACAACACTGAACAACAACCTAGAATCTGTAAAGAAGATGACTAAATATAACACCGTGCTGCAGATTAAAGCCACGCCTCCTCCTTCTTCATGGTTCAATTCAGACAGACTAGATGAGAGTTACACCAGATGTGTCATATAGGAAGGTGCTTTGCTACAAATTGGATGATTAACAGAGCCATGGTGCCAGCATTGAGGCATTTGGCTGTGGTACGCAGCTCAGTGGAGGGTGATTGGCTTTGAGGGCCGAGGGAGCAGATGGGACGGGGACACAGAGCTGGACCAAAACGACTGAGCGTGCCACCTTGGTTTTCCATCACAATATCGCTTCCATACTCATCTGTGCTCAGCCTGCCTTCCTAAAGAGAGATTCCACACAAACAAAAAATGAAAAATGAGCTAGCTCTATTTCAGCAGTATTGCAGCGGCTTGTTCTTCATAGCAAGTTATCTCCGCCTTTAGCTCCACCCTCTTAACATTAATTATGCAGCTCAATGCAGCACTCTGAATCCCTGCTGCAGCTCACCCACACTACAATACTCTACCGCTTTCTCCCACTCTCTCCGTCTCTGTCACACACACACAAACCACAGAGTCTCTCTCCGTCTCCCGTTTATATGACTACATCCTCAACTATCCACAGTCAAAGAAAGCATATGACTGCAGCAATTCTCTTTCTTTTTTTCAAGAGGTCTTGCAAGATTTAATGTTAATACACTTTTTTTTTTTAATGAAGGCAAAAATCACAACACATGAACCATAAGTTAATGAAATATTAAATCTATTTATAAACCGCTGCTTTCAATAGAATGCATTTGACGCCCCCCTACTCAAAAATGCCACATTTTTTTTTTTTTAGCAATGTTATAAACTGATACATTAGATGTGAATGAACACATTTACAATGATTGAGCCGGATTACTATATTTAGTTGCGTGAGTGTGACTCACTACCAGCACATATTTTTCGTCTTATCATTTTCAAAGCCTGGTGCTGATTTTAGTGCAAATCAGAAGCAAACACCATCTGATGTGCTGAGGCAAACACACTTAACAGCTCAAACACCTGTCTGGCTAGGTGTAATTGACTCAGCTACTCCCGAACACAGCGACAGACACAATCAGACCCTGTCATAGGAAGCAGAGAGAGTTCACACAACGCAATATGAATCAGCCACATCAGCAAATAGAGGCAAAGCAGAGAACATGTAATGAGGGAAGCTCTCACGCTTCAGCCGTCCCACCCCCCAGGCAGGCAGTGGGACGGAAACGTAGCAACTGTTTATAGAAGCAGAAACAAGCTTCTCCTTCGTTTCCTAAAGCTTTCACGTGATGAAGATTAATTTCACATTTTTCATGCATGTGTCTGTGTGCTTACGTGCACGTGTACGTGTGTTTGCGTGTGACGGAGAGAGAGTATTTCTTGCCCAGCCAAAAGCTGTATAATTAATCCGACAGAACTTAAGTGTGAGGCTACCCTGTGTGAATCATTCATGCATACCGTACACTGCCTGAATTTACTCTGAATAAATAGTGCTTTTTTTCTCTTTCACGTGAGCCAACATCTGATTAAGGTCTTAACAGTTATCCGGGGGATCATTATTTCTCATTTGCCACACAGGGAATCATCAAGAAAATGTCAAACCACAGGCATACAAACACACCATCTATTTATGGTTTCATGTTGTTTGCTTCCCTATTGTTGCCATTTCAATAAGTTCAATAAAGTGTCTGTCTATGTTTGCAAAGATGCTACCTCTGAAACAAAAGCAAACAGCAAGGCAGATGTTCCTAATGAGGAAAACATGGCCAGGGAAGGTGGGATCATTCAGTTGGTATCGGGTAAAGTGAATGTGTTGTACGCTTACATAATCCAGGGGGAGTGTGAATTGACTACTCCCTCTCTCTCCCTACATGACAATACGCTGGCAGGTGCAGGTCGGCTGTTTTGTCATAAACATTGTTGTTTCCATCACCCCTTCTGTGCATCATCAAGGCATCCAGGATGTACAACGGTGGGTCAAAAGCTCTTTGTAAGGTTTCTGTTCATCAGCAGGCAGCCCTCTGTGCCGTGCAGCTCTGCTGCTGCAGGGGTCTTTTCAGTGCATGGAACCGGATGGTGAGCAGAGAACACAGCGGGGGCTGGGCACTGCAATGTACTGCAGTGCTCGTAGCTCTGCTATGCACGCCCACTCTCTTCCATTCTTGCTCTGCCTCTGACAGTCTCTCAATCTCTCGCTCGATCTCTCACCCTCTCTTGCCCATACTCGTATGATTTGTCTTGCCTTCCTCTCTTCACTTTCTTCTCGTTCCTTTTGTCCTTTTTTTTTTGCCTCGTTTTTTCCCCACACTCTTACAGCTGACTGTAATCCACGTGTCCAACACTGGCTCTTATATTCTTCATTTAAACTACCCTGCCTTCCTGCACCCACATGCACAGTTAAAAACACATTTACACAAATACATACATTACATAAATACATCCTGTAACCTTTCCCAGGAGCATCCGATAAAGTGTCCTCTTCTTGGTTATGCAGAAAGCACACCTACACCGTCCCTCCTACACCTCACTGTATTTATCAAGGTGTCATTCTAGTATCCTCAAGAGGGTCTGCTGACATTCAACATCTGCACTGTCCTCTACTTTGTCTGTACAACCTAAAAATAGATATCATTTAAATTCACAGTTACCCAGAAGTAACACCATTCCTACTCGTTTGGTGAGTCTTTACAGTCATTTTTCCTGCCCCGACATGGAGAGTTTTGGGATTGTTGCTAACTGTAGTATGTCACAGTGACAGCCGTTGCTGCTCCGCTATGTTGCCTACACCATCATTTACCGGGGCACACTAAACGCCCATGTCACACAGTCTGAGACAGAGGGTGTCATACACAGAGGATGAACTATGACAAGCCTAACAGCTGCTCCCTTCCTCCAAAAACCTCACAACTCTGTGAGAGACTTACAGCGTGTAACTTATATACGCACACAGGATCAGACTAAACGAAGAAAGGTAATCTCTTTCCCAGCATTTAAATTCCTACACATGGCCCGAGCTGTTTATGTAGAGATGCTAAAAAGCAAAGTAAATCACATGATACGTGTCTGACTGTTTAAAGAAGCCATTCTACCTAATTAAAAGTAGTTACACCTCCTCCATCTCCCGCTCCGTTTCTATCTTGAAGAGGGATACTGGCTAATTCTTGGAAACAGTGAGGGGTCTCATTTCCTTTTCCCATTAGATGCTGAGGTTCCTGATCATCGCTATCTGAATGAGTTTTTCAGTATGCCAGCTGCATCCTGCAGAGACACTCTCCTGGTCCTTCTCAACCATGACATGAAACACTGTTTTGTGTCACAGCAGGTGTCAAAACTGCATAGGCAGCAGTCATTACATGTTTTACATGTTCTCCTCACTGATTTCACATAACACTGCAGACTTTAAACACCTCCGCAATTGTTTTGAAATTGATTTGTGGGAAATATAATTAGTTACTAGCTACTATTAGTGTGTATAATTTATGCTCTTTTAATGATTATCCTTTTAATTTAGGGCTATCAAACAAATAGCTCAATATAATGAGCTGATGTCAAACCTGAGCAATTTTGCTGCAGCAGTAAATTTTATCCCACAGTTGGATGTGTCACTCACAGCTTTGCAGTAGAAAAAGAAGGCAGAATAAAACCACAGCACTCCCACCTGGAGCACACGGGGATAATACAGGTATGCAAGGACAGGGGGGAGGTTTTCAGCGTCTCTGCAAAACATAGTTCTCTTTGAGACGCTCTGTGTTCTAGAAAAGGAGAGGTGCATGAATAATGAACAATGTTTTCTTCAGGTCTTCAACTGAAAAAACAAAAGACAGGATGTGCAAAGCAAACCTCAATTTGAAAGGGGGACTTGGAAATGTGTACAGCCAGATGATTTATTAGGTCATCTCCACCAGACGTAGATAAACTGTCCTCATTACTAAACAACACTGATTTGCTTCTAACAATTTTAAGGAAGCACTTATCAACAGTCTTTGCTCTGTGCTCTGTCCATGGTGCTGAAATGGGTTACGTTTCCTTTCCAGCCACGTCCTTTCCACCACATATAACTCACTCTTGAATAATTGAAACATTATTTAAAACCAGTTACTGGCACCAGCAATTCTGGCCATGTTCATGCATGTCTTGTGCTTATATCTAGCATCTGAGGTTGAAGGGTATCATCTTAACTTCTAATTAGTATGAAAACACCAGTACATACTGTACTCTTCATCCTGTGTAACAATGCTTTTCAGTGTTCCCACACAAAATACACTAAGTCCATCCATTATTTCCTCCAAATCTGCAGCAGGCCAGTGTTCCCCGACATTTTTCAACAGAGAAAACACACACAGTGCCCACTGCTGGACAGTATCAAACCTTCATTCACAAATGATGAAGGTCAGCGCTGTGAATGTGCTTAAAGAAGGCTGATAATGAACACATACCGACAAAAAAAGTTTGTATGAATTGCCTGTCCTTCGCTACACACAAGCAAAGCTTCACTTTCCTTTGTTCTTTGAGCTAATTTTACAGTGATGTTGAACCATCTCTTCGGTGTATAAATACACCAGTGAAGATACAGAGATATGATGATACTATCTTTTCCACTTCTTTGGCACATCCTTGTCAGTAAGCCTAGTTCACCCAATCAGAGATCCTACTTTTGCTGCAGGCTCAGACTAAAGGAAGTCCCAGAACACCGGATAAACAAAACAAAAACTCATCACCAGGCTCCCACACTATCAGAGCCAATTCAATCTGTTATCTAAGCAACCCCACTGATACCGAGAATACACAATGAGGGCATGCACGACAAAACTAAAATGGGCTGCAGTAGTCTTTGAGCTTCTCAGAGTGCACTGTATTTACAATATAAGGGGCAAAACTTTACTCTTATCCCAAGCAGGGATTTGAAAAAAGAAAAAGTTACATCAATGGTGGTCATTTTAGAAAGCTTGAGTCGCTCTGCCTTGCACTGGCTGGGTGCTGAGGCAGCTCCGCTCAGGGATGTAATGGGATACTGCAGCACTAGAGAACCGTGTGCACAGAAACTTGCCTAGAAGCATCAGGGAGTCCCGCACTAACCTTCCCCCTCCCTCTCTCTCTCTTCCTCTGTCTCTCCCTCTGCTTTTCTGTCAGGACTTTGTTATGTAAAAAAAAAATCATTAAAGTATAAACCCACATATATATTTAAATGTATTTACATGTGAAAGACTGAAAGAGGGAAAACATACACTAAAGCAAACAGAAAGAACTTAAAAAAGTGTAAAACCCACCGTGCCTGTAGTAGGAGGAGAATGTAGCTGCTTACCTTTGGTGCAGGTTGCTCTCCCCTGGACACTGAGCTCTTCCCCTTCTCCTCAGGCTCCGAGACACTTTGAGATAGAGAGAAAAATAATCAATCTCTTCTTACTTTCTCTTATTTCCAGTTTTCAGAATGAATAAGTCAGGAGTCTTAACACAGCCCTCTAGACACACCTTTACTCTGTCCTCCTGTAAACTCTTCCACATATACACACACAGAAACCCATTCAAATGTACCCCAAGACTGGAGTACCCAAATTGATAAAGATCTGCTCAGGGGAGGGATAAAAACTACACACACTCACACACTGCAGTTTTTTTTTTCTTCCTCTTGCCCACTCGCTCTGCTGCTTTTTTTTTTCTTGCTGTATTTGCCTGCACTGCTTTCTGATTGGCTAAGCTGCTCTTCAATAACATAAGCTCTCTTTTTTAATTGGAAGGGGGCCAGTTATGTGGTGCACCAGAAGCCCTCCTGCCCAGCTCATCTCGCTCTTTTTTTTCCTTTTTTTTCCCTCTAAGTGCCTGTGGAGAAGAATGCTGAGCTCTGCAATTTCATATGCATCGAGCAAAGAAAAAAAAGGAATGGAGGACAGAGGCGGAGGGGGAATGAGGGAAAGCATCGGAGGCAAATCAGTGGACCGCAGTGGGACAAGCAGAGGCTGCATGGGAACAAAATGGGGGGCGGGAGGGGGAGGGGGTGGGGGGTGGTTATAGATGGGGTGAGGGCAGATTTGGATGCACAGTCCACCAACCGTAGCATGTTGAGGTGTGACAGTAGGTCACATGAAGGGAGATTTCCCTGCACTCACTGCAGCGCGCCTAGGTGGCTCTGCTGCAGTGTGGAGTCTAATTGCCAGGCAAGAAGGGGGGATGGGATGGGAAAGGAGTAGGAGGAGGAAGAGGAGAGAGGGGGTTGGTTGCAGTGATGCCGAAATACAGTCTTCCAGCCAGCCTGGATATATGGGGGGGAAATGGGCAGGCAGCTGCAGTGTACACAGCGGTTAATGCCTTTTCCTCATGAATTATTGAAGGTTCCCCAAAGGAGAGTAGGCGGGTCACAAGCGGCAAACTACTGAACCTGTTCACAGTCTCACTAAGGTTTCTGATAATTATTAGCACTTCAAATACATGTCAAATAGGAGAGGAGGGGGCTAAAGCATCCCCCTTTAGTTAGATTATTTAATTGTTCTAATTTAATAAAAAATGACTTGAATGTAGACCACTCCGGTGTCATGATGGGTTAAAAGGCTTTCCCATCCTGGAGAAAATTGATGTTTTGGGATTGACTTTGTGGTGTCAGATTTCCCCCTCCCTCTTTCTTTGACTCACATCTGGTACCTCCATTGTGTCCCAGCTGCATTAAAGTACAATGCCCGAGGAGATCAATAATAGATCATACAATACCTCAGCCATCTGCAGCGGCTACAAGTTATATGATGCCCAGAGAGAAATGCAAATAACCTGTTTGTTCAATCAACAACGTAATTGCCTGCATGGTGGATGGATAGGCAAATAGAGAGATACCTGATATTTTAGGCATAGTGTCCTGGTGCAAAATACTACATGTGACACTAAACCAGAAGTGGCAGGTGAACAAATTCAAGTAACATCTGGATTTAGTGATCTATATTAGCATGTTTTAGAAGCTTTGAAATCTTGTCAAAAAGCTGACAACCAGTGACTACAGAAGAGGCCGAATGCAGATATAATTAATAAATGGCCAGTAAGATTATGTCTTAATTAAATTCAGTTGACCCTGTTGTGCATAAAAAGATCATTTATTTCAGAATAATACATAATGTACATTTTATTCAAGGAAAACGATTATCATCATGGTGATATACTGTGGAAAAAATAAAGTGCATTACAGTAAAAAGAGCATTTCCATTAATCATCTGCGCATGTTTTCCTTCATGACCGTGGTCTCTGCTTTCTCTGGGAGGCTGTAGACCGTGATGGAGATGTCTGTGTGGCTGAAGACCTCTTCCAGTATCTCTGACACTTTGTCCCACCTCAATTGATCCAGGCCACAACCGATACTGTAAGAGAGACAAAAATGTACTGTTTAACTGTAAGTGACAGAACCAGAACCCACCAGGGGGGGTGAAGGGGAATGCCATCCCCCTTGTTAACAAAATGACCAAAATGCTTCCCCCTTGTTGACCTGCCATCCCCCCTCTGCCCCTAGTAGCAGAGAGAGTGCAGGGGCAGAGGGGTTGTTTAGTTGAATTTGTTAGTCTAGTCTGCCTGACTCATCGATCCTTTATCTGATCTGTGGTTTGTGCAAATTGGAATCTGTGACCATGGCTCTGAAATATCAGTAGCCTAATTGTGCTGTGTATTGATAAATCCATGTGGAGCTGTAGTAGCAGACAGATTTGTATTTGTAAAATTACAAATTCTAATCGCACCTTTTTCTCATCAGTGCGCCTTCTGTCAGTTTCATCTTAGATTTACAATATTCTCTAAATTATATATTGACCTGCACTGACCGCACCGCGCTCAGCTGCTAGTTACATAATTTAAGGTTAAGTTTATTCCGTCGAAACTACAGTGCATTTTGAAAAATAAGCATTATTAAAATGCTTAATGTCCACATCCAGTAAAAGAACAGTTCTACAAAAAATAAGTGTTTAGCCTAATAGCAGTTCTATTAAATTGAAATTAAAATCACAATTATAATATCAAGAATTTGGCTAGGTCTATATAATAATCCTGCAGTCCTTTGGCCACCACCCCCTGTTAAAAAGATCTCCTACTGGACAGAACCAGCAGAAAGCTTCAGACATATTTGTTCAGAATTAATTGTGCAAATGAGCCTTTCTCTCATGACCCTATTTTGATAAAGTAATACCAAATGACTGGAATAATTAAATGCTAATTTCCTGTAAATTATACAAACCGAGGCATTGATATCCGGGTGACTGTGTTCTTGACACAGTGTGACTTCATGTCCTCCAAGCTCTGTCTCAGACTTTCATATGTAGGTTTTTGGCTGGCCTTTTTCTTTGTGATCTGCAACAAAAAATAATAGTAAAGCAACAGTAATAATAATAACAACTAGGGATGTTCATATGTATCCCCAAAGAATTTTAATTAACTGTTACATCTTTACCAGGTAATAGACAAAACGTTTTTCTCTTTTCAGTACAGCACATTGTCCCATCAGCTTTTCTGTTTGGATGAGAAAAAAAGATAATATCCACATCAAACACTTACAAAAGAAGTCACACACTTTTACTACTGGTGAATTCTTAATATAAAAAGGGCTGACTTACTCTGTTCCTTTAACTCTTCTACCCCATGGAACTTCTTCTTAAACATCACTGCTATGCCTGCCCCCATGCGGCAGTCCTCACTGATGCAGTGAGCCAAAGCTTCGTCCTTATCGCAGGAGAACAAGTTCCCAGTGACATAATTCAGTCTCCAGCTGCCTTCTGCAGGCTGACCAGTAGAGGACGACATTGCACCGTGTGAGAAAGCACAACGATAGAACAAGAATAAGCAACTGACATGACGTATGGAAAGAGAAACTATGACAGAGGCAACCTTTTAGCCAAAGTAAAACTTAAATAAACAAACAAAATTGTAGTCTTAACATTACCCGACTTGTGTAGCTGGTGACTGGTGTCTCAGATACCAAAGACATTGCGAATACTTGTGCTGAGAGTTGCTTTGCAGGGCAGCGTCGTAAATAAACATTCAACGAACGAAAAATTATCAGCATTCAGCCGCCACTAGTAGAAGACTTTCACCAACTAGCTTCGTCATGAGACAGTATATTGGGTCGTGTAACTTACAAAACAGCTGACCGCAGGTTTCACGCTAAGTGAAAGCACTTGCAGGATGTTCTTTATCGGCTCGGCAGTCAAATTACAAAACAGGAAACTCCCACAGAAGCTCTCTTATCTTCTCGCGAGAGTACGACCGTGCTGATAATTTTTTATTTTTTTTTTAAATAAAAGAAGAGATACTTCAATAACTGAAGATAATTAAAGTTTTCACCGCTAAACCCCCCATAATTTGACTACATAATTGCACAAAACATTTCATATCATTACTCACAAAGAACTGATCCAACTAATTTGGGTGGAAAATGACAGAAAATTATCTGTGCTAATTTCGTCATTTTAAGTTGTAGTTTTAAAATGTAAAAATTATAAATATATGTGTATGTATGCTTTTGTAAAGGTCATTATTACAATAGTCAATTCAGTGCACCATACACCATATTTCTATAAAACAAGGCAGGCAGTGTAAAGTTTGTATTTATTTATTGTGGTTATTGTGTTTAAAGACACTGCAAACATTCCCAGGTGTTTTTAATTTATTCTGGTTTATTAGATCTCTTGTCAGGTTAAAACTGGGCAGAGTTATGATGGGAATTACTGTACATGAGGGCACCAAACTCAGTGTGCTCATAAAAATGATAAATGTACCTGTTGTCTGCACTAACAAACAAGAGGAGGTGTAAAAAAATGTCAGTCTTAGTCTTTGCACACCCACACAGTCCTGAGAAGAGATCTAAATACTGTAAATAAGTGAAAACACCAATGTGGGTATATAGGGGCTTTATGTGTGTTTATTGAATAACACAAAACAAAAAAGGAAAATACAGTATGTTATGCAGTAAATTAAGCCTTAATCCTGTAGCATCTATAAAGTGCAGACACATAAACAGACATAAAAGACCATAGGTGCCATAAGATAAGGTCAAAACTACTGTTGTTTAATTGCTTAATAGCTCAGCTAAGTGTGTAACCTGAACCAAAATGAATGAATAAATAGCTCCTTTACAAGCAAAATATAACATTGTTGTGGACTAAACTTACATCTGAATCTTATACGACAGCATACAGTACAATGCCAGCATGACTGTGGGGTTGTTGTTGTTGTTTTTTTTTTTTACATAAATATAAACTGCAAGGGATACAAAATCACAACAGGATTGGTCATACACTAAGGTTGTGTGTATATGACAGATTGACAGTCCATGCTCCAGCTTTAGAAGTCAGCACTGCGCCTTCGCTCGTTGATCCAGTCCCCAGGGTTGACGTCCATCTGCAGCATCTTCATCACCCACTTGTCCCTCCGTGCTCCATCGATGAACTCATCCAGCGAGAGCTCCCCTAAGTGGCAATAAGTAGGTTTGTAAGGTTAAGTAAGGTCATTCTCTGATACTGAATCATTTAGATATATACAACATGTTTTCCTATACATTTCTCCTTTCTTGAATTTACAATTTTATTGAAGTGAGGACCACTGTGCAACTGATTCCCACATTCCCTTTCAGCATACACAAGCACAAATGAACACTACCACATTACTACATTAACGCTCCACAAAGCCATTACAACAGTCTCACACAGAGCTGTTTAAATCATCCAGGAAGCATTTTAAGCGGTCAGAAAACTGTTACAAACACTCACCATCTCCATTTTCATCAACCAGCTCAAATATCCGGTCAACCACCTGGTCTGGGGTCAGCAGATTGCACTCTTCATCCAGCTCTCCATGGCAAGCTTTCTTCAGTCGATAAATAGACTGAGAGTGACAAAGGATACAGTAAGTCTCAAATTGATTAGATTTCATTACAGCTTGATTAAAATGTTTTGAAAACTTTACAGATCAATAATTCCTTATGGTTTCTTACCTCCACAATTTCTAGAAGCTCTGTTTTATCAATGCATCCGCTTCCATCTTTATCATACATTTTGAATGTCCATTTAAGCTTATGTTCCAATTTACCCCTTAGGACTAAGTTCAGGGCTGCCACATACTCCAGGAAATCAATGGTGTTGTCCTGTGTACATGCAAAAAAACAATTCAAATATTAAGGTCTCAGTCATGGGCATTGCTCTATACTATGGTATGTGTAGTGCAGTGTCAATATTAAAATTAGACCAGTGACTATGTACAAAGCACATACTTCCACACAACAAAAGTTTGTACTTACCCCATTCTTGTCAAAGGCTCGAAACATGTTTTCAATGTAATCTGCAGCCTCCTTGTTATCAGTAACACCAAAAAAGCTCTTGAACTCGTGCATAAAAAGCGTCCCACTTGGACATTCAACAACAAATTTTTTGTACCATTCCTGCAGCTCTGCCACATCAATTTCCTTGTCTGGGTCACTCTCCTCACTTAGGCGCTGACCCATTGTGGAAATATATTCTCCAACACCCTAAAAACTGAAAGAATCACTTACATTACACAAACCTGTTTGACCTAGTTAACTACTTTTCAGCTTCCCTCTACACTACAAAATCCATAAATGTTAGTCCTCGGTCACGTAGCCAATTCCTGCAGCAATTTTTTTGCAAATCAGCAAAGACCAAAATGACATAAAAGTCCATATACAAGCTGAATTGTTATTAGGCTCTCTATTGTGGCAAATCCCCTCTGAAAGTGAGGATGAGACAAAGGCTGTTACGGATCACGAGATAAGGGATTTGAAATGGACACTTGTCAAAATCAATTAGTTCACAGACAGATCATGAGAGGATTGCCTTTTTGCCCCTCCCTCTACCTATCCCAAACAGAGAACAGACTCTGAGAAGTACCGTACATCTACTGTCTGTTAGCTTTAAAGGATATGTTCACAACTTTTCAAATCTGTCTTAAAACAACAGTTGAGTGCCCAAATGAACACTGAATGAGGTTTTCCTTGCTGTAATCATTCCTCCTGTTCATACTGGCTATTAAAAGATCCCCTTCACCCATTTTGCTTGGGGTGATGTGATGGGGCCAAAATTCACAGTGTGTCCACACAGTAATTTTGTGCAAAAATGTATTTAAAGGTTTGTCTAAACCTTGTATGAGACTTCAGCAGTCTGAGTTAGTCATATCAAGCGGATATCTATTACAAGTATCTATTTTTTAGCAGAAAATTCCCTCTTTGTGTTTCCTTGGACAGTGTTTCCCTGTTGAACTGTGCTGGAAGTATAGTGACAAAAAGAGGGACTTAAAGACTGTAACACTGAAAGATATCTACTTCATTTGAGTAATTTGGACGGTTGAAGCTTCATATTAGCTTCAGATATTATGCTGTATAAATAAATATTTTCTTGAGATTACTTTACTTTCAGTATGTCTGTAAAGGTAAACTGATAAGTATAAGTGTACGCCATATGATAATGTCAAATGGCAAATTTCAACTTAAGTGATTACAAAGCAGAAATGGAAAACAAACTTTTTTCAAGCTTTTTAAGTACAATCTGTGTGATGGAGATAACAGGATTTGACAGAAGGATTATATCAGACATGAGGTCAAGCATACTATCATCAAGTTTAATCCAGATTACACATGATAAAGGCTACCACGCATTTAAGCTGTTAACTGACGATGTAAGCATACCCTTTGATATAGTATAGTTCAAGCACATACAGTACGTGTCTGCATGATTTTACATAAAGGTCAGTTCACTGGTCATAGGGAGTACTACTCAACCAGTGGAAAGCGTAGGCTGGCATGAAACTCATGTCTGAGAAATAGCTGTGGTGATGTCATTCGGGTTATCTCATCTCGGGTTTGGAGAGTCCAGATTAATGACGTTAGGCGTTAGAAGTGAAAGAACACAACATTGAAAGATGTGGGTGTCTGCCAGGCAGAGAGAGTCAACATGGGAAATTTAGGATCCAGCTTTTTGAGTTTCACCTATACTACGCACTAAAAATCAGGATGTCTGAGGCCTTTGATTCGAAAAGAGTTGTCAAAATCTAAGTCCTCCAACTTTAAGGAAGAGTAATACTAAATCACAGCTATACTCCTTTAAGTAATCTTTCCCAGTAGTTCCAGACCGTTCTGATGAGTCACACAGGCCAAGTCTTCAGTTATCCCTATAAGCTCTGACCTTCGGGTGCCAGCTTATTTACTCCCAACCTGTTTACTATATACATGCCTGCCTCAATCTCACTGAAGCCTATAATAAATGTGTTGTTGCCACATTCACTAATGTTGGACATTAAATCACACCTTAGGCGTCAAGAGGGCGATTATATTTGGGAAATAAAACTTTTCGCAAGCCTTAATTTGGCTTTATTCAAATATCAGGCAATAGTTTGTGGTCATTTGAAAATACACATTTTCAGTGGAATAACGTGTGTCACTGTTAGTGGTAGCTATTGTTTACAGGTGAATGCTCGGCCTGGCCCTTGTTATCTGCTGACAACAGGGTTAGTGTTAATCTTAGCTGAGAAATGTCAAGGCCATCAGAGGAGTCACTGGATGTTATCCTCATATGATTAAAATGATTCACACCTTCTGTTGTTACATAAGAAACATTTAACTCTTACATATTTTCCTTCTTAGGATTAAAATCACTTAAATTGCTCTCCTGGGGTCTATTTAAGACTTAGCATTTCAGTACCCGTGTCTGGTTTGCATTGAAAGGACTGGGCCAAATAACTTTCACTCATGTGTCATCTCTATATCACTGTCACTTCCTCTACTGTTTCGGCTCAGGAAACTATCAACAAGCATACTAACACACTAATACTTAGAATAGGTTTACTCAAATACAAGTCTCAGAGGTCCACTTACCAAATTTCCACTGCATCAAAAGCTCAGTTAAAGACAGAAATGTGTATATTAGTTTTAGAGGTTTAATGTCATAAACTGTGTTAGACATGACATTTTTTTGGAACAGACCAAATTTAAAACATATTTTATTCTGGACTAAAACTCTGAGCCGACAGATCAACTGTCAATGTTGCTATTCTTAGAGTCATATTTTAAGCATTCCTTTAACTCAATGGCTCCAACTGTTCTGCAGTTGTGAAACATAACTGGATTTGCAACAAGAAGAAACAGCATATTGACTGAACATACCGCGCTTTAAATTTTTAGCATTTATTGCTTTCCATGAATACTATGATACAAGCTCAAGCATCCATTTTCCAGCGATTATCAGTTTTACGAAGGCATTGAACATGTATTACAAGTCTACAAAAACTGATTTACAGATATGTACTGTAAAAATCCTAGCTATCAAAAGAGACAGTTGTACAGCTAAGGTATGACATACAGAAAGTGTAAAAGTACCTTGTGTTCTGTTGACAGATTTTGATGCAGAAATGGCTTCACTTAAGCCAAACCAATATTCAATTTAACCAAACTGGTTACTATTGGCAACTTTGTGTGTTATATTGGCTTCATACAGTGACAAAGCAAAACTGATGTTTTCCACATCCTTCATGGTGTCAATGCTAACAAGTGCAAGATAATGTTAATAAGAATTACATTTTGTGTTATGTGCTTCATAGAAAAAGCAAAACAGACAATCTGTGAATTGTTGCTTTTCATTCTTAATGGCAGGTGTCCTCATTCACCTGGAGAGGGACACATTCATCAGAAGGATAGTCAAAACAACAACTCAAGCGGTCAAATGTATCTTTTTGGAAATGCATGCCGAATGACTAATGACGTTATTTAATACATCAGTTCAAGGTTAAATTATAATGCTCAGATATAAAAATCGGGAAAAAAAGATTAGAAAAAACTTTTTAGTCAACAGTGAAAAAAGCAGAGTCTCCATAATCTTCTGTAAATCATTTCCTTCCAGTTTAAAGACCAGGCAATGTGTGGGCTTTAGCAGTAGAAACTGATGGGGACAAAAAGATCCTTCTATGAGGAACTTCAAGGTCCACATCGCTCCTGGTCCTGAAGTCTAGAGGTCCACAGTGCTACAGATATACCCCTTGGTGTGGTATCATACAGTGTTAAAAAAAAAGTCAGTTGGCAGGCTGGGCTTCAAGTTAGTCATGTTCCCCAGGCTCAATTGGAGTCTCTGTGCTGTTTGAATTGTCAGCATTGCCCTCTGTTGACAAGTCAGGTGAATTACTAGAAGAAGAGGGGACCTGCTTGTCGCTGGGTAGACCCTCTCCATCACTACTGCTGCTGCTGCTGCTGCTGCTGCTGCTCTCTCCATTGTCCTGCTCAAAGCTTGTACTCTTCTCTGATGGAGCGGGCTGCTCGGGTTGGTCCACAGTGCTGTCATTTTTTGGACTGTGGGCATCCTCCCTCTCGGGTGACACTACTTCTCTTTCAGAAGTTTCTGTCTGTGTGCTGCTGGGCTCTGAGGAGCAAAGTGGACAACATGTTACCATTACATTCTGAATAACAAACAGGCTTTAATTCAAGGCAATCTTTGTTTGGAGGCTTTTCAAGGTGAACGTGTTAAATAAATGGTTATGAGATGAGGAAAAAAAGTGAAACCATCTTATACTGAACAGTATGAGGGAAATAATTTTGACTTTAACTGCACAATACGGTGCCAACTCTTAAACGACAAGCTCACCCTTTGACATTACATAGTCATTACATCCATTATGAGTATGGAAATATTGACTATAGCCGCTTTCAGCTGAGACTGTCCAAAAGTGTGCGCCCTTATCCCCATTTGTTTTATTTACTGTGTTGAGTCAAGACATGCAACAGACAACGAATCTGAACTCAGTAACCTGCAGCCTGGAGGAGGCTATGATGTCAGGCATTTTTCGTCCCGCATTCAAGTGTGGCCTTTCGTAACGGGTATAAACACTTTGGACATACATTCCCACAGTGTTGATATTACAACACTTTAATACATAAGTTTACATCAGCCTGAGTAAGGATGAGTTAACACTAACCGTGTTCCTCTGAAATGGTAGGTGTGTCACAAGATGTTCCACTCTTGTACTCTTGACCACAAGAGTCTTTTGAAGACTCCGGTGCCTCCGACACACTCTCTGACCCTTTACAACAAGATGACTCTTTCTCTTCGCTTTCTGCTTCATCCTCTTCCTTTTCGTCAAACTTGAGCCTCTTGACTTCGTGTTTGTCAGCATCAGCGTCCTCCTCCTCCTCGGGGTGTTTGTTCTTTATCCCGCTGTTGGGTGAAATTTCTCCCTCCGACAGCGAAGAATCACTGCGGTGATGACAGAAATGCAGGGGATCAGTTCATCAAATTATACAGTATACATAAGATCAAAGCATATTCAAGTATGTTTCTATTAAAGATGGAGTCTTGAGATAATCTGCTTAAGGAGGAAATGTCTAGGCTTGGCAGCTATTATCAGTGTCCCTACATTTATGTATCTCACCCTAAAGCCCTACAGCCAAGTTGCTGTTGCAGATTATGTCCACGGTGTCACATATGTACCAAACTTCTTTTAATTACCTGATATGGTGCTCATCCTCTTCCTCTGTGGTTGGCTCTGGCTCTTTGCTAACTGTACAGTCAGAGAGCCCGTTGGTTGAAAGTGAGGTTGACAATGACAGCTTTGGTCTGTTGAGTGGTTTTGGTATGCCTGGTCCATTTACGTTTCGACTGCATTAAAAAAAAAAAAAAAAAAAAAAAAAAAAAAAGACCATTTCTTACACACACCAAATCACAGAATCAACAGAAGTACTAAGACCCAAACTGAAAGTGGACTGCCATTATTATTCCCTGGTTGTTTTCTGGTTATTTGGCTCTAAATGAATTTAACTTTCCACTTGCTAGTATATGAGGCAATTTTATTGGATTTGTGGAAGTCAATCACTGACAAGTATGTGGCTCCCACCTGTCTGAATATAGAGAAGAGTTACCAGGAAACATCACTCCATTCATTCTGTTTACACTGGATGCCCCATTTTTCCTTCGAAAGAAGTAGAAAGGCACAAAAAAACAACTGGCTGTTAATTGTAACTTTGTAATTGTAACTGAATAAGCAGATTCAAGGGAGCTGTCAATGTAAGAAATACTGCAACCAGCAGAGCAAGGGAACAAAAGTGTAACAGCTGATGTACTTACTCTGAGGTGGGGTACACACAGCTGACCACCATTACATTCTGCAATACAGAAACAGTTACATGTATCAGACTTTCAAATCCACAGACACTACATTTAATGCAATAATCATTATTAAGGTTTATGTTAACTTTTATTCTCTTGTTTTATCTGTCTTATTCCCTTTTTAGCTTTTTTTTATTTCCAAATTTAACACTTTTTAATTGTTTTTATATGTCTTTTTACTTGTGTTGCTTTTATATTCTGTTTTAATGCCTCTTATGCTCTATGTAAAGCACTTTGAATTGCCTTGTTGTTGAAATGTGCTATACAAATAAACATGCCTTGCCTTATCTTGATTGCAAACATTACAATATGTGGTTTTGGCTATTTATACATTAACATTGTAATATCTTAGATGTACATCATGGTGACATTTGCACAAATTAGTACAGTGTAGTGCTCACCTTCTCCACACCTCTGAGAAACTTGTCTGTTCCTGTATAGTTTCGCTTGGGGTCTGTAAGCAGTTCACATAGACGCTGGATGGTGAATGGGATTCTGGAAAAAAGTTACCAAGAGATATATTTAGGATTAGTCACACATAGCAGTCTCACGGCCAGCATCAACAGGGTGTTTGAAACCATGCCAAACCTGGCAGCATTGGAGCTGAATGAGCAAAAACGTATCAACCTGGACACACAATCCTAGTTACAGCTGGCCACAAGCTATGACATAAATGATTAACCATGATAATGCTTCTTATTTTCTGAGGAAAATGCAGTTTTATCTTTTAATGTTTAATACTAAGCTGACATCTGACTGAAGCGCCAAGGAAAATTGCAGACTTTTCTTATTTGCTTTGTTGCTTCCAACTGTACAGTTAATGTTGGCTGGAGATGTGAAAAAGTTAATCATTTTCAAATCATGTTATTTCACTACATATTAAGTTATGCAAATATGTTCTTGGGAAGGTCACACGCAACAGCTCAAGTTGACAAACTCCATCTTGACAGTGGAAAACTAGCAGAGGACAGAAAGAGACTATTTGACACAAGTTTAATATTGAATGCATTTCACAAATACTTCTGCAAATTATTTGGAGGCAATAACAGGACTTGTTTGATAGTAGAAATTAATGAATTACAACACACAATGTGGCAGATCTGATCTCAGATTGATTCTAAAGTATTTATAATATTTCAGATTTCCTTTATGTACAACTACATATCTTTCTATTTTTGGTTTAACTGATAACATGCATGATGAACACTAAATATCTAAATGTTATGGACAAGCATTGACGGACAACTGAGCTGTTACACATTTTAGCTTTTGTATATGAGGTTGTAAGGGAGAATATGTTTGCAATATACAAAGGGGATCATTCCTATACATTGCGAATGTTGATCTAGCAGATTCACTTACCCGTTGTAACCATCCACTATTTTTAAGATCCTCTTCTTCATCTCTTCGAAGGGAACATACTCTACATTGGGATTATGTAGTCCTCTCTGTTCAGGCGTTGAAGCCTGGAAATCATCCATGATTTTCTCCAACTTAAACATGAAGTACGTCTTGAATTGTGACCACGGGATCCTGTAAGATATTGGAAACGCATTTCTGTATGTCTAGCACAAAAACACACTTTTTTTTTTTTTTTTTTAACAAAAATCCAGAAAACCTGTGGGTGCAGTTAGTACTCACATTGGCTGCCCTGTCTTGGCGACATGACACAGGAATTGCTCCAGAGCAGGACTGGTCTCTTTTTTCCCTTTCTTCTCAAAATCTGTAAATGACACATGTAAAAAAGCAAGCATTATTTAAGTCTGTCACGTTAATCCAAATATCACCTAAATCTGACCCTAACATAAGCAAACAATGTTTTTACCTGCCATGATCTTAACCTGAAAGTTTTCGAAATAACCCAGAAGCATATGACCATTAGAGAATAATGTGGTTACTATGTAAATTATTCTGGACAAAGGTTAAATCCCGTTTATTTTAAGGCTACTTCTGGCTCACTAATTGTACGTTGGCAACGATTATCTGACTCTTTAGTGTTAATTATCAGCTGTGCCAAGTGAAAATATACTGAAAAGCGAAGAAAACAAGTGAAACGTCACACCACAAAATCACCAAACACCAATTTCAAATAACTAGAGGTTAAATGGAAAGTTCTTATAAAAGTTAGTAGCACGTTTATTATGACGTTACCTAGCTAGCTGTTTACATAATCGATAAGTATCAATAAAAGAAACAATTGATAAAAAGTGTTAAATAAGACAAACTGCTTTCTTGCAGAGTAAAAATTAAACTAGCTAGGCCAGGCAGAGAGGGAATCAGAGAGTCCCTGAGTGCCTCTTCTAAATGCTAGTCGTTGTTGGTAAGCTAAGTTACGGTAACGTAGTTAGCAGTCACCAGAGATTTTGGTGAGTGCAACAAAACAAATTTAAAAAATATCCTCACTACTAATAAATCACTTATTTGGATAACTGTAAAGATTGCCTTGAAGTGCCTCCAATAACGCGTCGATATCCATAGCTGTGTCCAGTCACAGGCAGGAAATACTTGCTAGTTAGCAGTAGCAGGTAGCAACTCAACAAAGCTGGTGGCGGTGAAGAGTGCGCATGTCCGCAGTTACGTATTCACATTTGCGGAAGACGCGTTCCAGTTAACCCGACATCAACAAAACCTTTGAATCTGAATGCGCTCATAGCAACTGAATAATTAACCAGAACTGAAGTGTTGTATGTTCATATTGCGCGCGTAAATATATTTTCAGTGAAAATATATGTGGACAGACGCAGAAACTTCTGGGTCGCTCTAGTGCTCTGTAGATGCCGCAGGCTGTCAGCGGGCGTCATCGTTTTTCTGTTGTTGTGACGGCGCAAACCGGTGAGGCGACCAATGAGTCAGCAGCTGATCTGGGTTAATTTCACCTAACGAACCTGTATATTATATATATATATATAGAAATATATATATACATATAATACGATAACAGCTCTGGAAACATCTGTACCAGACAACTGCTTGTTTTTAACGAAGCCATTCGGTTTTCAGAGGAAGCAATGGCAGTCCCGGTAGCTGCCACATTACAGCTGAGCACATCATCAAGCCCGCCGGGTCTGCTGGAGCACAACATTCACATCAGAGACAGAGATTTGGGAGGCATTTCAAGTGATAAAGAAAATGACACGCTGCCTTTACATTCTCCGTGGACTTTCTGGCTTGATAGGTAAGTTATTTCCCCTCCATCGTTATATCATTATTTTTCAGCCACTGTCATGTAGGTTAACTCTTGGTAGCCGACCTTTTTTAAATGAGAACAAAGAAAGGAGGTGACGACTTTATCAGGCCTGGTGTAAGTCGGTCAGTGCAACCTACATAACAAATGAGGTGTATTTAACAGCAACATGGGGATTATTTGTCTTAATAAATCATATAAACATAACATAACAAAAACTGCTTGTTAATGGCTTGATGCAGCTTTTCTGCCAACTTCTTTTCCCTCTGACCTACATACGCAAGTCCTCTACTTGGTGGGGGGATCTTAAAATAAACAAAATGGTGTAATTATGAGAGATAAATTCTCTGGCCAAATATACTTACTGGACCTGATTTCAGAAAAGGACAGATTGAATTTATCCTGAGCGTTTACTTTTTTAAAACAAAAACTTGTTGAATCACTGGTGGTGTATTTTGTTGACACTGTCTAGTAAAACACTCTTTTTTCTGTTACATTAAAACATATGTGGCAAACAAAGACCCCACTCAAGCATTCAGATGTTATTCTAAGAGTGATCTCAGAGTTAATGTTATGCAGTAATCACAACAGAGTTGACCACAAGTGACAGATACACAAGCCTCATCATTCACAGTATGTTCAAATTGGAGGGTGCTGTGTTCAAATGGGGTCAGTGTTGTTTACTGTTTACTGGCTTATTTGTCATCTGATCCCCCCCTCCATCCTGTCTGCTTGGAGGGCAGTTCACTGAAACATGTCTCAGTAACGAAGCACTGCGAAAATGCATCTGGAACATGTCAAGTCAGAGGGCCTGAGATTTTTACAAGCCCTTTTTTTAAAGGAATACATCATGTAAATGGAATTTAATTAAAAGTCTATCTGTTTTTTTTGTCAGATCTCTGCCAGGAACAACAGCAGCTGAATGTGAGTCAAACTTGAAGAAAATCTACACGGTGGAGACCGTCCAGGTAAGATGCTTTACAATGTTGATACAAGGACACACCTCCACTGTAGACACAGTGTTGGTACATTGACAGCAACTCAGTAAGAGCTTACAGGAGGAATAATCTCCTTTGCTACTTTTCTGCTGCTCTAGGTGTTGAGTTATGACACATTTCTATAGCAAGTCTCCTCATTTACACTCAAATCAAGATTATGTGCTGAGGTGTTATATCTCCACTCTACTGGTGGGAGTTTCTCTTTCTCCCGTACGCACTAAGGCCACAGTGCGTTACGGTGTCAGAAGCTTATAATGAAGACTCTTATCAGGAGACACGTCAGGCTTGAAAGTAAACACTGCATGCAAAACACCGCAGTAGCGTCACTACATGCTACGTGTACAGGTTAAACCACATTTAACACTGTGATCAGCCTGAGGTGCAGTAGCATCGCACGTAGCATTTTTAGGCTGGTTTGAGTGTAGGCTGGTGTTATTGTGATTCTTTTTTGTTTTCGCCAATGCTCTGCCAGCATGATGTGTGACATTATGTCATCATGCGCTATAATTTTAAGAGTTTGGAGAGCTCCTGATGAAGTGTCAAAACAGGTTTGCTGACACAGAAACACACGCTAATCGACATGTTAATCTTTATAATTACTTATGACTTAATTAGCATGCCAGGCTGTTTTTAATATATCATTGGTGATTGTAGCAGGATGTTACAGAGTTCAATTGCCTCGTTATTACTCCCTAACCACAGCTGTGTTGGATAGGGATTCATAGATATTTTGGGTGTTTAGAGAAGTGAAGAAAAGACCTTTGGCTGTTTCCTACAATGTAACAAATGTGAAATATTAACAAGGAAAACTGTCTCACTGTGCCAATAAATGGTTCAATTAAACAACCTGTTTCCTTTTTCACCTTGGCTCTGGAGTAGAACTTCTGGAGAGTTTACAACAACATACCCGGTGTCTCCAGCTTGCCTCTGAGATGTAGCTATCATCTGATGAGAGGGGAAAGAAAACCCCTCTGGTGAGTTAAACGTACCTGCACTGTATGTGTTCATAATATTCACAACTGTTTAAAACTGCTTTGTGTAATTTTTGTATGCTGCTTTGCATACAGGGAGGAAGAAAGCAACGCTAAAGGCGGCGTTTGGAAAATGAAAGTACCAAAAGAGTGCACTGTAAGTGACACGATCAATAAAAGTATTTGTTATGCACTATTTGCATGTCAATTATTTACTATTTAACAAACTTGTCCTCATATTTACAGTCTGTTGTGTGGAAGGAGTTGCTATTGGCTACTATTGGGGAGCAGTTCAGCGATTATTGTGCCTCAGGTAAATTTCTTGATTGAGTTACACAAAGCTTCAGTAGCTTTGGTTCAAGGCAAAGAATAATTGCAGTTATTTAATTAAAATGACATTGCTGTAATAACTACACAATACTGTGTAGTATAATATTGTCTGAAATGCATTAATGTCATTTTTCGGTGCTGTTCTTGCAGAGGATGAAGTGGTTGGGGTCAGTGTCAGTGTAAGAGACAGAGAAGATGTCTTTCAGGTCTGGAATGGAAATGCTTCGTGTGCCAATGAGTCAAAAATCTTAGGAAGAATCAATGAGCTCCTGCCACAAATACCCTTTAAAGCAGTGTTTTACAAGCGTGAGTATTTCCTTTTGAATGTTAACAATGATTTCATAGATTTTATAGGGACTGACAGTAACACCATAAAATGTGAGTAATTGTTCTGTTTGCTTCTATTTCAGCACACGAGGAGCACCATGCTTTTGAAGGAGGTCGATCAAGACATTAACATATTTTGCACATCAGACCCTTGAGATATAACAGATTTTTTTTGTTGTTGCTTATGAACATGTTTTGGACCGTAATATTTGGGCAAATTTTGAAGCGGTTGGGTTGAAGCTCGTAGTTTCTCAGTGTATCGTAATTACCTCAAAATGTAGCCCATGTATTATGACTCGCAATTGATGGAATTCCCCCATCTTCTGAGCACTACTGTCACTCAACTATATCCAAAATACTTTTGTTTTAGTCAAAAGCAAAAACCATTATAGTTTCATTTTATCTATGGCAGTGTTTGTATGTTTTTATACTGCAACATTTTGCAAAACTGTAACCAAAAACAGCAGATCATGTACAGTCAAATGTTTTTAGATGTATTATAGCATATTTTGTGCAGTTTCCTGAGCACAAACAAAGCTAGGTCTTTAAATTAAATCTCATTTTTGGATCTAAGAGGAGGCCTAGTTCCACAAAGCAAACCTTTAACAATACATAACAACGCTTTTCTAGTCAGCTCTTTTCTCTGTTTTGTATCTTACAGCCAAAATACAGTTGCCTATACTGGAGAACGTAAATATTTAGTATGCTGTAATGCTAGTATTTGAGCAGAAAATTGCACATTCTTTTTTTATTTACTTCTTTAGAATATGAATGGATTGTGAAAAGAAAATGTTCGTGTTACAATAAAATGACCTCAGTACATAAAACATTATGAGTAGATGCTGAGAAATATATGCAATCATTTCCATTCTGTAGAATTTGCAGCAAATTTGCAGTGTTGTGGTTGTAATTTTGTTAAAGCTTCTGCCCTAAATCAAGCACTTTGTTTCTTATGTCTAAGACATCAGACAGTCCCTCCAGGATTAAATAGAATTGTGATAACTGAGACCAAATACCCTTTTGGTTTTGTGTCACCTTTTCTGATGAAGTGTAATGCTGTTTTTATTTTTGTTTGTTTTGTAAGAGGTTTCTTTTTCAGCTTTTAATAGAAACATTTGTGATGTGTGAATGGCAAAGTTGAAATGATATGTTTTTTTTTTTTTTATGTGTTCATAAGACCTGTGTTAGAATTAAAATTTGTGAAACCTACCCTTTGTAAAGCAGATAATATTGGCCCCGGCATAAATGAACAAAGACATGACACACAGAAATCTGTCTGTGGGGCACAAAAAAAAAAGAAAGATGATCTAAATCTCACATTATTGTATGGCTGCTTGTGGCCAGTTTTAGTGTATTTGTACAAATCACTGGTGTTGGTGAAGTGATGGACTGCAGCATGGTCGAATCTGTATGAAACAAGTTAATCAGAGATGGTTTACTACTGCTGCACCAAAAGATTTTCAGTTTCTCTCAGATCCATAGCTTTAAAGTTTTCTTTTTTGTCTTTATTTGTATTTGTATTATTTACAAAAATCATAATCATATTAGTGAAATGTTGAAATTTAGGAAGTCAAATTATTATACATCTCACCAAAGGCGCCTTTCCCGTGTGTTTGTGTGTCTGTGTGAGAGTGTGTTAGTGAGGGAGTGAGATGGACTTTTCTAGGCGGCATAATGCAGAGCAGATTTTCATGTGTACTAGTACTATAATACTAAGACATCTGAGTTATTTATAAAGCTGGTGGCTTGGCATGGATTCTCTGCTCAAGTCAAGAATACGGAGGAATATATTTTCCGACCACTGACTTTGCCAAACTTAACATTGCTTTATTTTCCCTTTTGTTGTTCTGTTGTACATGTAACAATGTTAAAAGCACATACTGTAGGATAAGAAAATTACTGTACCCTTGCACATATGCAGTCGACCACTCACTTAAGATCTCAGACCTTGTAACTGATTGTTGATCTTGGATGGTGCCTTGTGTTTACCAGCAGTTTAGAATGTTACAGTCATCTGTGTTCAGCATGTTGAAACTGTATTTAGTCATGTTTCTCTATTAGTTTTACACGTGTTTGAAAAATAAAGATGCCTAAACCTAAGTCTTTTGTTGTTTGGAAGCTGTGTACATGGATTTGCTAATTTTTCATTTCCACAAAGTAAATATTTGCAGCGAATCAAATGTTAGACATTTTAATATAACGTATTAATAAATGCAAGGCATTTCATGATTATGAAATTGACCATTCATTTTCAATGTTGCCACTATAAGGCTATGTTTACATATAGACAAAAAGCACAATCAATAATATAATTCTATTTTAATATCAATAAGGCAATCCTACACTGTACTGTACAGGATTTAGCAGCCCCTACTTGACTTGCAGTTCTTATATAGAGTATATTACAGGACATTGTCATTGTACAATGTATACTCAGTACACACAGTTAAAATAATGATCTTATGTTTAATCTCTGGTCTCAGTTTGATTTTGTTCATTTTTAGTCCATTTTAGTTATTGTATATAACTAACTGTATTTAGGTTCTTACCTACCTCTGTTGTTGATGTGATGTTTTTTCCCTCATGGCTGCTAGAACACTGTAATTTTCTTTTGGGATGAATACACACACAAGCCCAGCTACTTCAGTAAGAGAAACCTACCATTTCATGACGGACAGAAGGAAAATGTCTCCATCTTGTGGTTGCATTAAAGCACTGACAGAAATATTGAAGAGAATATATAAATAAAATGGAAGGCTGCATTGAATTTCATCTCCACGGGGAAAACAGTATTGACCTCATACTGAATCTAATTGCATGTAGGAATGAAATTATAATGTTCTAATCAAAATAAATTTCCATTTTATCATAATAGAAGTGTTAAGCCAATCATTTAAAGGGGATGTGCCTTTTTAATCTTCAATAGTGGAGGTAATTTCTGTTACAGAAATATTTCCATCACATAATGTTTAGATGTGAGGATAAAAAAGAGATATAAGGAATAAAAGTTTTTTTGTGTTTTCCAGAAAGGACTGACTGAAACTTGCTGAAATTGGGACAGTTTTTAAAAAAAATAAAATTACTGAAAATAAATGCAATTGTTGATGGAACTGTGTTAATATCATTAAAAGGAATAATTGGTATTGTTCTCTCCCTGATCTAACCACTTTGCCCTTCAGCTAACCCTTTACACAAGATCAATGGTTAATTTCATATGAAAGGCCATTTAACTGTATCTGCTCTTGTAGATAATGTTGTTTCACCCTATAGATGGTTAACTTAATTTTAATCATTTTTAAAATTGTTTTATTAACAATACTACAAGAGACCTACAAAAACACAGACATCATATTTTCAAGCGAAAACAAACAAAAAATCCTAAATACATAAATAAATAAATACAAAAAGGGGAAATTGCATATCATAAATGTGTTTTTTTTTCTTCAAAAAAAGATACAATAAATAAATAAGATGCTACTGCAGAGACTTTATGTGAGGCTTGGATTCGAAGACCTTTTTAAAAATTTTGATTTATTTATGTGAAATTTGCCTCACTGTATAACTAAATTTGTCTCTTTTTAGAGGGAGGAATTACACTCAAAGTAAGCAACGATGTGTATATTTCTTATACTGAATATTAGTTACATTTTTATCATTATTGCCTTTTTCGTATTTGCGTCACAATTCGAGATGATCTGAAACAGTCCCGCGTGTGAGCATGACGTCACCATTGTTTACTTTTACATAAGCCACGCCCTCTGTTAGCAACTTGTGGCTAGCTCGCTACCAAGGAAGGCACTCCGAGGTTTATTCTTCAGACACCACCCCGAGTCAAAGCTTGTCCACCTGTACATAATTCGGTGAGTAAACGTCAGCTCTACCGCGCGCTAAAAATCCACTTAATGAATTATAAATATAATGTCAGGTTCATTGTGATATAAAACGATAGAAGAGAGAGAGAGAAACGTTTCTTGTAAGCTAGCGTTAGGACTGGCTGCTAGCTTTTGTTGGACTGTTAACGCTATCCGCCAGTTTGGTTTGAAAACAGTTTTCCGGTCTAGCTAACATATATTATTAAAGACAGAAGATAGACAACACTAGGTTATTTTCACAGTTAACATACTAAACTTTTAAACCTCCCGTTTCCTCCGTTAATATGCTTAGCTAAAAGGTTCAAGTCAGGAACGCAAACCTCAGACTGCAATGGCTGGTGTTAACGGATATCGATTCCATTCATATTGGGTTAAGCTAACTGAAATCGCATAAGGTTACATATACATCTATATAGCTAATATCATAGCTTATAAGCACAACTAACATTATATCAGATCACGTTCATTCAGAATTGAATGTGTCTCGTTCCCGGTGTCGATCGCAGGGTAAAATGGTTGGGTGTGCACTGTGCTCTGGAAGTCAGCTAACTTAGGCGTAACGTTACATTATTTAAGCAGAGACTACAATACTATCATCAAATCTCATGTACACGGGCCGATCAACCCATAGGTTTTTGAATGAGTGCAACGCAGCCACTGCAGACTGAAACGTAGACCAAAAAAAAGGTTGAGTGCACCTCAAACTAAAATTTCGGCTTACGCTGTGCAACAGCTTAGATCCAAACCACGGAGAAAGTTGAAGGTAATACAAAGTAACACTAGGCTAACATGACCGTGTATTCTGATAAACTGTGGAGAATCTTGTGGATTTATCTGTATCATTCCTATCCTGTAGTTTTGTTATTTACATTTAAGCAGCACTGATGTAAGAGTATATATTCATTTCTTTTTATTCAAGGGGTATTTTCTCAAAGCTTCTCTATTTTTACATGAGTTAACTATAGATGTGAGATGATACTTTTTAACAGCTCGTGTGTGAAACCAGATGTTAAAAAAAAGTATTTATATTATTGAAGTCTACTTTAAGGGAGGAGGTGTCTGTTGTTTGCTCTTTTTTGAGAAAAGGCCTCTTTGCGGTGTTTTTTTTCTTTGAAGAGTGATGGAAAGTTGCTCCTGTGGTGAGAACATTTTAAATACAGTAAAAAAAAGTCATCATGGGATTATTACACAGCCTGTCCCCATCGCAGCTTTATAACTAGGCTATCTAATTATCATAATACTAAAGTATCCCTGATAATATCTGTGTTTTACCATAATGCATAATGGAACTGATGTGAAATGGCCCCAGTGGTGAGCTTGGCTCTCACAACCAAAATCACTCCCACCCCCAACATCTTCAGAAATGACAAGGAAACGCTGTTCTTTGTCTAGAGAACTAATCCTGATCCTGAAAGCAAAAGTAAACAGAGGGAAAACCTCACCAGCAACTGCCTTTTATGATTAGATCAGTTTTAGTTTTCAGTTGCAGGAGATACCTCAGTTTTAAACATCTTAGTTCTAACTTGACTATGACGCATGACTGCACCTCAGCAGTCATCTATTAGTCATTTTAAAGGCAGGAAACACTGTGTTTTTTTTTCTTCTTTATTTGACTTAACTGTTTCAATCACAATTTTTATCTGAGTATATGTAGTCTAATCAGATCATCTGTCAGATGTTGCCCAAATGTTGATGTTGGCTCTCGGTGGTGATTGATTGATGAACAGATGGATTTCAGTATGTGACTTTGATCATTGGAAAAACCTTGAAATTAATAACATTATCCTTGAGGCAGTTTGGTCTGTTTCATTTGAGGCTTTCTGTGTAGTTTTCCATCTGCTCACTTTATTTTTTGCCTACTTTATTTACCTTTGTTTATGCTGTTTAGCTTTTGACTCAAACACTCCCAAGCTGTATACATAAAAGCCTACTTGTGCATTGTACTACCTGCCACAGCCGTTTATCGCACCACCTGGTTAATGGTAAATTGTTCCAGAAAGAAGATATGTTTGCACATAAACACGGACCCAGGGCCCCTGTGTTTACAGTAGTCATGGCAGCACTTGGTTATTCAACAAATAGACCTAGCATGTTCCTCTCTCACTTGGAGAAGAGAATGTTTGTCTTGGTGGGTAGAACTATAACAGTGCAGTTATTAACTTCTTTTTTTAACATCCAAAACAAGTTGCGTCTCTTTCACATGGTGAATGACTAAATAATTGGGGCCATTTCAGAGACCATTGTATACAACTGTAAAACTTTTGCTTGGACAATGGACTTCTGATTACCATCTGTGGTACCAGCTTTATCAAAATCACCCAGAAAGTGGCATTCTGTTTTCTGTATTTCATCATATCGTTCTGCTTTTTATCCAGTTGTTTTCAATTACACTAATTTCCTTTCTCAGGTCAGTGAAGTCCAGATGCATGAGTCTGGGTCAGAACCAACAAGCCACACCATTCCAGCTATTCAGACAGAGAACGGGAATAATACTGAAAATGAGAGTCGACTGAGGAGCAGCCAGACTCCTCCTCCAGAGGCACCCAGGGTCAGTCATTCCCAGCTGCATCTGTTCAGCACATCAGCATTTGTTTTTTTTATTTTACAAGCATCATTCTTACACATCTATAAAATGCTGTGCCTGTAAGACTGAAATGATTAGTAAATTCATTGATTAATCGTTTGACAGAAAATTTATTTGCTGCTATTTTGATTGTTTATTGATCATTTGAGTAAGTTTTTCTGGTTCTGGTTTCTCAAATGTAAAGATCAGCTGCTATTTTTTTTCATACATACAAAAATATTTTGAGTATTTTTTTCATCTTGGACTGTTAGTCGGACAAAAAAAGTGATTTGAAAATGTCAACTTGGGCTCTGGGGAATTGTGATGGTAATTATTACAAACACGATGATTAATCAAGAACACAATCGGCACATTAATCAAAAATGAAAATAATTGTTTTTTTTTCAGCCCTGTAAAAATGTATTTGTTTTGTTAGTTCTACTGTTCTCAGCGTAGTAGGATCCATTAAATGATTGTACCACATTGCTGAAATCACTCATGTGCAACAACATATTTCACAACGTTTGCTCAAACAGTCAAGATTCGAACAAGTCTGTTGAAACTGAAAACAAGGAACGCATAGTCTTGATTTCTGGCTATTTTTGATTTAAAACATGGACACAAGCGAGCCACAATCCACCAATATTTAAGACGAGTGTGTGGGTGGAAGTGGGTGAAAACAGACAAGAATGAACAGAATGATTAATGTTGCATAGATCTATGGAAAACATGTTCATTTATTTTTTTGTGTGTGCAATCAGTTACTGTAAGTTTTAATACCACAGAACCAATTTGCTCAGCCCTAGTGACATCACAGTAGGGAAACAAATGACATTGTGTTCAGAAATGCTTAAATGTTTTTTTTGCTGTTGAGTGCAGTTCTGTTGCTTTGTTTCAACACTGTACAGCCGCATGAGGGAATGTGTAAATGTTTATTCTTAATGTAGCAAATACATTTTGCAGCTCCTTGTTCTTCAGTAAAATATGAATCACAATGAGTTGTGCTACATTTGAATTACTGTACGTCATCATATACTGCTTTTTTGTTGTTGTTGTTGTCAGTCAGGACAGTGGACACAGGGCAGTCAGTTATTACTAAATGAGATTTTGGGTTAGTGTTTTGTTTTTTACATATAAAGGTACCTCTCTCATTCTCTGTCTTCTTCAAACTGCTGTTTTTCTATTTATGCTGAAGGGGAGCTCAGTGATGGGGGAGGTTGTGCTGAGGTTTGAAAGGGGAGGGAGAGCAAAACTCCTGCTGGGCGGAGAGATCAGTGTTATATTGTGAGTTTTGTTTATGCTCACATCATGTAGGTTGGCGAGTCTCTGTTTGATTTTTAAGGCTGAATGTTACCGCTGAGCAGCATTTTTGTTTTTTCAGTTTCTAGAACAGACTTCTAAATGGAGATCATCAGGTTTGTCCGACTCTTTTAATTCTTTTTCATTTCAGATCATTACAGGAGGCTATTCTCAATTAGATTTTAATGTTTTGCTTAATTGTGTCTGTCAATGAAAGTAATGTCACATTTCTGTGGTTTTGTAATTTAATGTTCTTTTAGATCTCATCATGTTGAATCTTCATGTGAGTTTATCACCAAGTATGTGTGTGTTTTTATAAATGCCACTCTTTTCACAGGCTGCACCCATTAGTACATATGAGTAAATATTCATTCTCACAAGGGAAGGCAGATTGTTTGTTTTTCAGCAAGTTTTCAGCTTTTCTATGTGCTGTCACTCATCTCAGAGTTCACAAGACCAGTCTTGCGGGAACAGATCAATGTTTACACTCTGTTGCTCACTGGTATGACTTTCAACAATAACAACAACAGAAGATGTTTGGACTTGCTGGCTACCATGGCAACAGGGATTAGGCAAAGGCTGTTGTTGTGTTGATGGTGTCCACAGAAAAATAGAGGGGGCCAACTGGCTCTGTTTGTGGGACAGACCTGTTTTCATTGCTTTGGTGGCCACCTCTGCAGCATTGAATTTCATAAGAAAGGACAAACTAGGAGGCAGTCGTCTGTTATTGTTAACCCAAAGCCTGTGTGAAATTCACTGTCAGTTTGTTTACCCGATTCAAAACAGACTCTGCCTTGGAGAGAAATGTTTGTTTGTGGTTCAGACCGTAATTAAAATATGAATCTTAAGTTCTGTTTTTGTAAACAGACTCTGTATGCTTTTTTATTCATTATTTATATCTCTGTGCAATTTTGATTACTGTGTTTATGTTTACTGTAAACATCCCTTGAGCTGTGAGGCTTGACAGTGAGGGGGAGGGGTGTGGTAATTGCTGCAAGCCTAGCAGAGGATGTTGTTGTTTTTCTGGTACTGGTTGTTGTTGTCGTTTTGGTGGAGTTCTAATTCCCTCGAGCCATCTGTTGTTGTTGTTGTTGTTGTTGTTGTTGTTTTTTGTTTGGTTTATTTTTAGCTGAAAATGGCTGTAGAGCCAAGGTCAGCTTACTAGACTGACCTGTGAACTGGGAATAATAATTACGCAGTAGTATGAGTAACTATACATTTTTATTTTCAATTGAAACAGAAGCATAGGAGTACAGTCACAGGGAAAAACCAGGAAGGAGGTAAAAAGGCAGGGAGTCCATTAACTTAATATAACCTGACTATTGCAAAATATGTTGCTCAGTAAACAGATCTCTCCATACAATAAACAAAGATCTGAATTTATTGTATTACTGTTTTTGTACTTTATATAGCCTATTTAATTTGCTTTTGTCGTTCATTTTTATTTTTGTGACTGTGCACTTAAAGTAAACTCACCTACCATATTGTTTAGCTGAAGCTGGAATATATTAAGTGTATTAATAATATTTATGGTGCTGCATCTGCCAGAATCTTCTAGGTCACAGTGTTTGGACCATTGACTGTATATAAAGATGGACGTTATGATAGCTCCCTTAAAGTGAAGCCAAAACATCTTGAACGCCCCCTGGTGGCTGGTTGCGGTATAGGTCATAAGACCATGTTAGCGATGTTTAGTTTGGCTCAGGTCCCACGAGCCAAACTAAACAATCAAAGTATACATCGAATAGATTTTTCCCCAAAGATGGTTTCTGTCATTTATAGGTAGTTCTTATCATGCTGATGTTTGTCCAAGTACTAATTTTTTTTTCTGAAAAGTTTGCTTTTAACTAGTCTACTGCGCAGACTCTGGCTCCAAATCACACAAGCAAAATGGCAACTCCCTTGAATGAGATATCTTGGCTTGACTTTTGCATAGCGGTAGTCTGTATTAATATACAGCCAATGATTTGTCGTGTTGCAAAGATGAGAACAGACTCTGAAGTGAGCTCAAACCTTTTCCTGTGTGTTCACAAATAACCTACTGTTCAGCTGTGGAAACTTATTTAGACTTGTCTATTTCAGTTTCACTTCACAGTCTGACTTTGGATTTTAATTATTTTGGATATGAGGGTGCATCACTGCAAGTAATATTTCTTTTTATCCTGCCACACTGCAGTCACAGTGAAACTTTTCCTGTCTGAAGATTTTGTCTTGCGAATGAACTCTAGTTAAAGCTCTGTTAGAAACTCGGTTGACAAATACACATGACCAAGAAATCATTTGTCTCCAGCAGAAGTCTAGCTGTCTCTGGTAATCCCTTACCCTGATTAAAGAGATATGGTACCTGTTTATATGTAAACGCACTGATTGTGCGCACAAGAATGCAGTCCATATATACAGTAGATTGGAAGGAATTAGCATGAACACATACACATAACCAGAACAGTCTACATATATGTCGGTTTTTTGTTTTTTTTTTAAGTCGCTGCCGTGCTTGTGTCTGTTTTAAAAATTTCCCCTCTAAAGTCTTGGACTTGGCTTTCGCAGTGTTATCTTTTTTCGAGGTATGGATTTTAACTGATATGATGTTTGGATGATGCAGGTTACAGTGTCATTGTCCATGATGACCCCACCAGCAGAGGCCCCACAACAGCTGCAGCAGACACCACAGCAGCAGATTCTCAGTCCCCAGCAGCTCCAAGCCCTGCTCCAGCAGCAGAAAGCACTCATGTTACACCAGGTAATGTATGTTAAGAGGACTTATGTGTTGTTTGTTGCCTATGTTGAACGCAATTTTTGTTTAACTCAAATTTCATCGACGTGTCCGCAGCAACAAATTCAAGAGGTCTTCAAGAATCAGCAAGAGCAGCTAAATATGCAGCTGCTACAACAGAAGAATGCTGGGATTGTTAGCCAAGAGGTAATCTTTATTTATTACAGCAATATTTTGATAATTTCACTAATATTTAATCATTGTAACAATATGTATTATGCAACAAGGATAATCATTTCCAATATTAAGGACAAGTCTGATTCAGTTCAGTAGTAATAAGGGTTAAATGACAGAAGACTTCACACCAAAATCATAATTATAATTATTATAATCAGTTACTCATACTGCTTAGACTGGAATATCACTTTTAAAATGCCAGTTCTCTGTGAAGAGGAGGATTGAAAACTTCTAGGCTTTTCATGGTGTGTAATTCATACAAAAACTGCATTTTTAGGGTGAAGCTATAACAGCTTTAACAAATCTGGTTTACATAGGAGATGTTTTTTATCTGTTGTATGTGCTTATTTGTAATGATTTCCTGTCCCAGCGTGTTCTAAAATCCGTCATCCACTCGCAGCCTTAACATGAAATTCATAACGCAAGTAGGCACTTGGCTGAGTGCACATGGCAGGAAATTCAGAAAATATTTTGTTGTGTACCAAATGTGCTCTGCGTAGTTTTGATGACAACAGAAGTGGGCATTTCTTCTGTTAGGTCTGTTGTTTACAAGCAAAATACAGGGGAAAAAAAACTGGAAGTGTTGCTGCACACAATGTTTGATAACAGAGAATATTATCATAAAAATAAATGGTATCAGACTTGTGTCACAGCTCAAATAGATGTGTTTTTTTTCCTTCTTTAAATGTCTTAACATTTGCTGATTTCTCAGTTTTTGTAAGCTAAAATGATTGACAGCGCTTGACTTCATGGTTGTATGTTTGGTGAGGCTGAGGTGTGTGTGTGTGTGTACATTTTCAAGCTTACAAAATATTTTACTCCTCTATCTCATCATAGCATAAATTCCTCATAGATAAAGATTTCTTTCATGAATCAAACTGTTGACACAACCCAGATAACAACTGTATTTGGTATGACAAACAGGAAAGGCAGTCACTGATCAAGGTTGTGTTATCTTTCTGCCACAGCTGACATCTCAGCAGATTGCCATCCAGCAGCAGCTCCTTCAGGTGCAGCAGCAACATCTGCTCAACCTGCAGAGGCAAGGCCTGCTGTCTGTCCTTCCCACCAGCCCCATCACAGCCCCAGGTATGTTGTGCTGTACTTCTTACTGTATGTTTTGTGTAGGGAATGCAACATGTAGAGGAAATACTTTCAGGTACAACGCTTGATGTTCATCGGTGTTTGACAAGGTTTCCAGTTTTAAGTAAACACTGATGCAAGAGTCAATTGTAATTATATGCTTCCTCATGCGAAAGGAATGACATTCCACTGTACTAGAACACAACAACTTATTTTTGGTGTATATGTGCACTTTCAGGTTGTGAGAATGGTAGCATTCTGTCCGCTGGTGGGGACACCAGAGAGTCTTCCAGTCAACAATCTGCTACAAATGGTCTTCACACTCTCATGAAGAGGAAAGAAAGGTACTTCACACATTTACACTCTCCTGTCCAGACTTATGTCGTTATATATCCTGTTCCATCCTCCGGTTGTGCAGTCATGCTCTAGTTAGAGTTGTATCATTAACGGTGGATTACTTGTACTTGTTGCAGTGCGCCGCTGGATGAAAACACACAGAATAGCCATCCTCTGTATGGAAACGGCATGTGTAAATGGCCTGGCTGTGAGACTGTCTTTGGAGACTTTCAGGCATTCCTCAAGTGAGTGGTGAAACCTTGCATACCTCTAAAGCTGGCGTGTGTTTTCTTCACATCAATCAGAGTGTGCTGTGGCACAGATATAGAATGTGTATATAATAAAGACATGTTTGTATTTTCTGTATTTTGCATTATGTAGAAAATATTTGTACATTTCATTTCATTCTCATCGATTTAAAATGAATTAAACCTGCAGAAGCTCTTCTCATAACATATTTTACAGATGTTTTTTTTGTTTATTGTCTTTCTCTTTTTGATATTATTCAGGATTATTTAATTTTGTATATATTTTTGACTGTTATGCACCACAACAACAAGGCAAATTCCTTTTATGTGCAAACCTATGTAGCAATAAACCTGGTTTCTGACAACAACAACAAATAAGAACAGTACTCTTGTAATGAGAGCTTACTTTCAGTATCAGTACAGGAGTTTGCTGTATAGCTACATAGGGAAGTCAATTATATCACTGTATAAAATATTACTTCCCCTTCTTTTATCATGTATTTCTTATGTTTTATTGTTGAGTCCATTTTAGTACACCTCTCAACAAATGTTCAACATGCAAACTGCGACTTGCAACACGAGATCATTTCCTGTCTCACTAATTTTAACATGTTTACAACACCAAACTTGCAAGCTGTGCATGTGCACATGAGAGAACTGTGGGAAATTGATCTGCAATTTGCGAGTGATAGTCATTTGTGAAACACGGCTCTTGCACCATTTGCGATCTGCGTGTAAGCGATGCTCGCACATGGCTTCTGTGAAACAGGCCTCTGCACAGCACATACCAGGTGTTCCTAAAGCATGTCATGATTTTGAATTTCTTTGTTTGCAGACATTTGAACAGTGAACATATACTTGATGACAAGAGCACAGCACAGTGTCGTGTGCAGATGCAAGTGGTTCAGCAGCTGGAACTCCAGGTACGCATTCATATTATTTTCTTTTAATCAGGCTTTTTTTTTTTTATTTTCTTATTTTTTTTAATCAAACAACAAAACAGACAACACACCATTGATTAATCAACAGCAGTGTGTGCTGTCACAAAGAGAAATTGCTTGAGTGGGGTGAGGTATCCTGTCTTCTTTTCTATCTGAAAACCCTTTGAAAGAGAAAAGCTTTCAAAGAGTTTTCAGATAGAAAACAAAAGATGAAAGCCTATTAAATGTCTGCAGTGGTGTTGTGTTTTCACACCAGGCCTGGAAACAGAAGTGATGTCTTTTTAGATAATTACACATCTCAGGATGCCAGGAAAGACGTCATCCCCACACTGAATGTCACTTAACTCAAGCCGTGAATTCACCAACTCTGAATTTCTATTTTGGTTCTAACACAGCTGAAGAAGGACAAGGAGCGACTGCAAGCTATGATGGCTCATCTGAAGTCCTCTGAACCCAAACCCGCAGCACAGCCTGTAAGTACCTGCCATGACTGTTTCCTTCAATTAAAATAAATATTGCTTTGCTTGTAGTTACACTGACGTATTTCTGACTTAACTCCTTTGTTTTTTTTGTTGTTTTTTTTCAGGTGAATCTAGCGTCTAATGTATCCTTCTCCCAGGCAACATTGCCCAAAGGCCCTCCTCCTATGAGCCTGTCTCAGAGTGCCACGGCACCATCCACACCCCTGACGCCGCTGTCTGAATCCCCTTCAGTCCTCACTCCCAATAGCATGTTCACTGGATCCCCTGTACGGAGGCGGTATAGCCGGTCTGTGAGCCAAGGTAACAGTGAAATCATGAATTAGAACTTTAATTAATAGAGAACTGTTCAGGCTGAAACATGCTTCTGCTAAGATACACTTAAACATAATTTCATAGTGACACAGTTTGTGTTTACATTAGCTCATAGCAGCTCACGTAGGTGCCAACATGCAGACCTCCAAACTATGTGTCAAACAAACACACTTGTTTGAGCAGGAAAGCATAAAAGGTATCAAGAGCCCAACCCGAAACAATTAAAAAAAACATTTGAAAGGCACACAAGCAGTATATTTTGTTCTTATTTAAATTTTTTTAAATATTATTTCTTTTTTTTATAGTTTTTATAGTAACATGTTTCTTCCTTATATTTTGTACATTATTGTGCGCGTATAAAAATTGCTGGTTAATGTCTTTCCGCAGATATAATTGATAATAAGGAGTTCTACTTGAGCACAGAAGTCAGACCTCCATTTACATACGCTTCTCTCATAAGACAGGTAAAGTGTACTTCATTTATTTTACACAGCTACAAAAGAACTGTTGACAATATGAATGTACATTTTTGCATGACTTTAGCTTTCCAAAGTCACAATTAAGTGGATCCACATCTATAATTGTTCTTCTCATTTCTTCATCTATTTCAGGCGATATTTGAGTCACCTCGCAATCAGCTGACATTAAATGAAATCTACAACTGGTTCACAAGAAACTTTGCGTATTTCAGGCGCAATGCAGCGACTTGGAAGGTATTGACTCCGTTATGCATGAAATGTCATCGGCTATTAATATATGAAATAGGAAAAAGTCTACAGAAATAATTGCTTGTGTTTACATTTCAGTTCAACAAGGTAAATACTAATTTAATACTTGAGATGTGTTCAGCTCCTAATTTATTCTATTATTTAATCTTCCAGAATGCTGTCAGACATAATCTCAGCCTCCATAAATGCTTTGTACGTTTGGAAAACGTGAAGGGAGCTGTGTGGACGGTAGATGAGATTGAGTTCCACAGAAGAAGGCCCCAAAAGACTGCTGGTAATGGGTAGGTGTTCTTTGGACATAAAGCCTGTGTGTTTTCAGATATTACTGGAAGTCAGATGCTTCACATCAAAGTACTTGACTTTGTAGCTGCACCTCATAAAGTGCACACAATATCTATACTGTAAACAAGTCTTTTGAGTTTCAAAGGCTATAAGTGTGCTACAAACAAAATCCAATTTGGCCAGTTTGCACAAGCAAATGGAAGGCTTTGCTAACAACGTGAAGTGCCTCGTTTGTTGCAGTTTGCACTGGCCTGCAAGCTGGACTTCCACATTTTTTTCCACTGTCAGCAAAATGGTCAAAAATGTCTTGTTTCCGGTGTAATGTCCCGAAACAATGACTCAAATTTGCTGGCCGGCTGTGGCTCAGGAGGTAGAACGGGTCGTCCTCTAATCAGAGGGTTGGTGGTTTGATCCCTGACTCCTCTTGTTTGAATGTCGAGGTGTCCTTGGGCAAGACACTGAACCCCAAATTGCTCCCGATGGTTACACCAGCACCCTGCGTGGTGGATTGCCACCATCGGTGTGTGAGTGTGTGTGAATGTGGTGAGTGAGCAGCAGAAACATTGTAAAGCACTTTAGATAAAAGGGCTATTTAAGCAGCCATTTACCATTTTAGCATCAAATTTGTGTAGATTGTACAATACAAACCTGGAATCAAAGTGTGTACATTTTTACAGTTTGAGTTAGTTTCTACGCATGTCAAGCTCTCTGCTCCATTACTGCACATACTATATGCACGTTAGCTCCATGAGTTGGTCAAAACGCTGTCTCCAGCTGACTTTTTTTTTCTTGTTTTAAAACAAGAATCCAGTAAAAGGGATCTTATGTTTTTCCCTTGGTCGCTGCATACATCATATCGTGCTAAAAGGCTGAAATTCACCATCTTGACAAGTTGATGATCCATGTAGAAGGCATATTTGTAGTCATAGAAAAAAAAAAGTAAGATCAGACTGTTAATCAATTCTAATGTAACCCTTATTGATTTATATTATATTGTTCATATCTTTAAAGAGTATGTTTCACTGTTAACATTACAAGTGCCAGTGAATTTGGCTGAGGTTGCTCAAGCATTAGTAGAACAAGCTAACATCTGTAGCTTCTGTCAGAGCAGCTGGTCTCACTTTAGTCCTCACACTTTTGCTCTTGTGTTTTTGGTTTTTGAAAGGCTAAAAAAAAAAAAAACACCCTCCAAACTCTTTAGAAACAGAATATAACACTTACTACAGCCCCATGCCCACCGCTTGACGAGGCTCGACAGGCCTGCTGTGCCCAGTCACGGTTGCACAGCTATGATTGAACAATTACTGTTCGGGTAAGGGATTTAGCAAATGGCCAACTGCAAGTGCACCAAATTCTGTTCTTGGTATAAAGTCAGCACCAAACACTTATCTCAGGTCCTACAGATGTTGATACAAGATAAAATATAACCTGCTATTTTCTCTCTGCACTAACAGATCTCTGCTGAAGAACTCTCAGAACCGCCAGAGCTTTGCCGGGTCTGCTCCCCAGGTAACAGAAATCTACTATTTCAAGCTCTGAATAGTGTATTATGAGTAATATGAGTCTGTTGCAGCGGACAGACAAAGATGAAAGGTGACAGTAATGTGTCACACTGTATCGTGCCCCAATACTAAATATTGCAGTAGTCTGAAAATGGCAACCACTCAGTCTACTATGTGTCGCAGTATCATACACGTGACAGCTGTGAATGTTGCTTTTTTTCAGAGCGGTGGTGTGGACTGCAACAACTCCTTCTACAACCCAGCCACTATGGGAAGCATCCCGTTACACTCCCTGCCTCACGTTCTTCAGGAGCAGATGAACGGAGCCCTTGCCAACGGATCCGGATACCAAAGTGACAGCAGCGCGACTCAGTCCCCTCCACAAGCTTTGTAAGTGTCAGCTCCAGAGACCGAAACGGGCCCCGCTACATTCCCCGACCTCTAGTGTATTTGACTCAGCTGTGATTTAATGTAATTATGTGATCACAAGTCCTAATTACAAGTTTGTTTTTTTTTGCATGTTTATCAAACCAGCATCAAAGAGGAGCAGGAGGATGAGGAGATATGTGAAAATTATCCCTATGAATCTCCGGAGAGCACAGATGAGCACGGCCACAGCCCAGAGATGAACCACGATGAAGACAACGGCAGCCCGGAGAGGCCTAACCTTCATCTGGATCGTGTGCCTTCTCTCTGACCGTGAGGTCCAAAGTTCTCCGATACGAGGCCACCTCACTCACAGCCTGTGTGACTTTGTATTCCAAAAGATTCCAAAAAACAACAGCTTCATCTGCGTAACCAAACACTCTCTTCTTGGGGATTTTTTTTTTTTTTTTTTAATTTATTTATCAGCATTTCTTATTTTTTTTGTTCTTAATCTAGCTTTTGATTCTTTCTGTACAGTAGAGTGAGATCACCAAAACACATATGTGATGAAACTGTTCATGATTTATCTTTATTTTATATCTGTATACAGAAGGACCATGATGAGCAGAGAAGCCAAAGCAAAGGGAACATTAATAGTTAGCACTTCACAATGAAAAGTTACCCCTTCTGTGTAGCTACTTTATGCTATGTTAGGGCCACACTACCTGATTTTATTTTAGTAGTCATAATATATCAAACTTTGTAGAGGAAGTTAAAATGTTGCTTTAAAAAAAATGAAAATGTTCACTGCCAACATGATCTGATATATTTGTATTGAAGGTATAATCAGTTGATCAAAAGAATGTGTGACTTCTTTATACTTGTTGGTCTTTTTCACCCCCGCCACAAACATTGCTGAATTTGCTCTAATTGAGCTTGTAAGAGTAGAAAAAATAGATTTACCATTATTGTAAACCAATGCATCTCTATGAATAAATTCCTCATGATAAATGTGTATACTGTATTTGTCTTTCATCTAGTTTAATGATTGCCTCAGCGGTAAGCTTTCATTGTTGTTTCACATGATGAAAATATAACAGGGTGCAGTTTTGATAACAGCCCCACTTCTCTCAGTCAACAGTAATGACTTCTTAATGGAAGGTAATGGAGGAAAGCAAATGGTCTGGGTGGCCAACTTTCCACTGCGGTATTGTGGTATGTCCATTTTAACATCATAAATCCGTGTGTGTGCTGTCAGTAGATGTGGAAACACAAGTGGTTTACAAAACCAGCGTGGTGTTAAAAGCGCCGGTTCAGGCAAGACGATAAATTGTGGTAAGATCGTTTTATTTTAGTCTCGTCTGTCGTCACTTGTTTAATATAAGTGTGTGATAAGTGGCTTTGCTTGACAGAGCTTTCATATTGATGCCATAATTGAATGAATCTTGCATGCATTATGCCTTCATAGATTTGTATCTGTGCTGATTGGCAAGTATCGATCGACGTGGAGTGTGCTCACAATGTGGGTGTGTGCGTGATGATTGGAGGTACTTGAGCTCAAACTCAAAGGGATTGTGGATGCAACGCTTTACTCTGTTGGATTATTTACCAGTACAGACAGGTAATATTTAAAGCAAATTATTGGGCAGCATTCATTTTGCAACCATATTAGTCTAATTTTAGAAGTAGAAGTATTTCCTGCATGATTATTATACTTAAAAAAACAGGATGTTGCAACAATTGTTTATTGCTGCCTGGGTTAGTCTTTGATTTAGAGGTTATTTAGGCTGTTATAAAGCTGTTTGCATTTTTCACTGCATGTTTATTCTCTCCTCTTTGTGCTGCATAAGATGACAACTCCCTCACAGTCTCCTGTGAATGATGTGGATTGTATCCAGCTTGAGAAAATAAGGGACCATGTCTCTGATGGTAGGTTTACTCAGTTTACTTTATGTCTGATATGGTTAAATACTGCTGGGATTAAGTTCACTGTATAAAAAGTGAGGTTAAAATGCTACAGTGATTTACCAGTGATACTGATGTGGTTCATGCCAAGAGTTAGTGGGAGAGTACATTTTCACACAGCACAGTATATATTTTCATCAGGCCTATTCAAAACAGGAAACTAGATCCAAATAAAAGCTTGCAAATCAATAATCCCTCCTCGCTAAAATTATATCGAGCAAACTTACTCCATGACGCACTTCAAGTCTCACCTCCCTGATATACTGCATGTTAATGGTGCACTGAATAATTAAAACTGAGGAAAGTCCCACATAGACTGGGCTGGGTGTTTATACTATCAGATATCTATGTATAATGCTTGTATCATTCTTTTAAAGGGAACACACCAGTAACAGGCTTTCCACCTAGAAAGACAATGGGCAAGTTGGTCAGTGAGGTACCCCGACTGAGCACCATCTCCGAGCAAGAACTAGACAAGCCGGATATTGATCCCAGCTCCTATGATCCCCTTGGTGGCAGTGAATGGGGTGGATCCACTTTCTCCATGTGTTCTGACAAGTTTAAGAACAGCAGCAGCCGTTTTTCCTCTGATGACTCATACCAGCCAGACACCGGAGGTATTGTTTAAGTGCTCTGAGCCATTGTTGATATTGTAATAACACTGATCAGCCCTGATACTGTAGTGTTAATCATTAACAAGGTTACGAAGTGGTGTAGTTGCTTTGTGGTCACACTGGATGTTACTTTCAGTGGGTATAATTTCACACTGAGCAATTTACTCCCAGTTTTGATCTTCTTTTGTTCTACCTTGTCACTTCCACCAGATGACTGTGCAGGACTTCTGCTCGCTTGTCTGCATTGTCGTTTCTATGAGTTAATGGTCCTGCTACCGGATACATGTGAGAGAGCTGTGAGCCGCTGTTTCCCCTCATTCAAATACATCACGGCTTCCAGTGAGATGGACCAGCAGGGAAAAGATGGCTTGAGCTCCAAGCTGGATGTGGACTGTAATTGCTGCAGTTCTTGTCGGGACATATCAGATCTTCTAGAGCTGGCCATGGAGGTATCAGAGATGTGCTATCGCTGAGAAGGCCCCTTTTTGTATTTAACCTTTGCCCTGCACACACGATGAGTTCACTTCAAACAAAATCACAAAGTCTTCCTCTATAGACAAATGCTTAAAATGCAGCATTACAATTGGATTTCATTGCTCTCTTGGGCTGCAAATTCAGTCACTGTATGTAAAACAAAAAATGTAATCTTTCTTTTTCTGTTTGAGTCATAAGGAAATGTGCATGGTTTAGAGGGTGTGTGCTTCAACAGGCAACTACTGCCACCTGTTGAAACAGTGTAGAGTTGGTTGTTATAATAAAAGAAGAACATAGCCCTCAGAGCGGTATGCGTCTATGTGTCAGCCTTCTTGTTCTTACAGCCACACTTACCACAGAGCAAAGTAATAAAACACCAACATGCAGAGAGGACAGGAACGCAGGGAGAGGATGGTAGTCATGGTCACGTCCGCTTCATTGATATCCTGTACATTTCTTGCGTTACTCCACAAGGCATGTCAGAGTAGGCTGAAGACATTTGGGAGACGGGGAACATGCCTTCAAATAACAACTGCAGCCTTTCACAACAAACTCAGTTAAATCTGGTCCAAGTGAAGGGAACATGGATCCGACAAACTGAACAGTGCCAGCTGGCAGAGGGAAAGTTATCCAATGCTAAAATGTGAGTAATGAATGGAGCTAGATATTATTATATTTCTATTAATATCTATACATTAATAGATATTATTCCAACAAGATTATTCTTGTAATTTATTGTAAGAGATCATTCCATAGTATGTACTATTTTGTCAGGTAACCTGCCAACATTAATGGATTTATATACTCAAAAGTAATATGAATTCATTTATTCTGGGTGTTACACAAATTAAATAACAGCCCACTGATGTGCAACACTCCTATAGTAATTACCTCTGCCTACAATATGTTTTTATTTATAATTTGTTCATGTTCATTGCTTGTAATGTACTATATGTTTACTGCACAGTATACTCCATGGTTACACTGTATGTTCATTGGTATGTTCAGTGGACTGTGGAGGTGAAATACCTTTCTATTTTAGGCTGAGGACACTCACGTGTGCAACATGTAGAGGAGTGGTGGAGGAAGTAGTCAGGAAGGATAGGTTCACAATTTTTCAAGTCTGTCCTAAAACAATAGTGTCCAAATGAACACTGACACGTGTTTTTCCTGTAATCATTCCTATTGTTCATAGTGACCATTAAGATATCCTCTAGTGATGCACTTTCATTGTAAATGATGGGGGAAAAATGCAAAGTCCTCCTTCCATGCAAAAATGTATTTAAAAGTTTAACTAAAGCTAATAGGAGGTTTCAGCTGTTTTTTAAAGTTGCTTTACTAGCCTAATTCCCTCAATTTTGTTACAATCCTTCCACTGCAGCTGAACAGAGAAACATTGTCCATCGAGACACAAAGAGGGAATTTTTTACTAAAAAGGTTGTAACTGTGGGAGATATCCACTTTATTTGACTAATTTAGACGAGTGAAGCCTCATATTATCTTCATTTTTAAATACATTTTTGCTCAAAACGTGGACTGTGGATTTTGTCTCTCATCACTTACATTGTAAGTGCATTTTGAGGGGATCTTCTAATGATCAGTATGAACAGGAAGAATCATTACAGCAAGCAAACCCTATTTCAGTGTTTATATGGGCACCTGACTGTTGTTTTTAAGACAGACTTGACAAAGTGTGAACCTACCCTTGAAGTAAAAGTAGCAATACCACGCTACAAAAGTACTGCACTGAAAATCTAACTAAGGTATTAGCAGCCAAATGTACTTAAAGAATCTTATTAGCCCAGTAAACAAGGAATTTGACTGCAGTTTCTAGTGGCTGTTAATACACTGTTAATTCATCTGAACTAATATAATTAAACATAAACATGTGACTATCATGTACAATCAAGTAGGTGAAAAAACAAATGGTCAACAACATATACAGATCAAACAATTTCTGTAAACTGTTAACAAGGATAAAAATAAATGTGCGCTGAATTAAATATTGAATAGGTAAAGGAATAAGTTACTTTATGTACATACAGTAGCTGGTTATGCGCCGTATATGCCTGTTATTATTATTGATGTATTAGCATATAAGCAAGACTTTAACATTTATATGGTCAAGATGGGGCTCATTTTCACTTCTTTATATTGGTGGTTGAATCTATAACAATGCATTAAGTTGATCATAAATGTTGTATTTAGTACAGTAAAACTGTTAAATAAATCTTGTGGAGTAAAAAGTATTTTTCCTGATATGTAGTGGGGTAGAAGTATAAAGTGGCATAAAATGGGAATATTTAAGTAAAGTACAATTACCTAAAAATGTCACTTAATTACAGTACTTGAGTAAATTACTATAAAAGTGTTTTTAACTTAACGCTGATAAAACTTTGACCTGAAGCTGTATCATAACCTATTTATTATTGTTTTTCTCCCTCTCTGTTGTTTTATTGTAAACGATCTCCAGCTATGAGAACAAGTCAGAACATGGAGTTTCCTGGACAGTCGTCAGCCCTATTGTATTCACCTACAGAGTCATTCAGTGCAAAAACATACTGGATCCCAGAAATGACACATTGCTCTGGGGTCATATAGGAGATGAAGACCTTAAAGGCACCATAAGTAACTCCAATCCTGTTAAGCGTTTTGTTGTCATCGATGACACTGTTAATCAGCTGTACGGCTCCCAAGTCACCCAGTACTTTGAGGCCAGAAAAGTTGTTTACAAAATTCTCCCGCTGCCCACCACTGAAGAGAACAAGTGTATGGAGTTAGTGACCAAGATCCTGGAGGAAGTTCATAAGTTTAGTATTGACAGGCGCTCTGAGCCAATCATAGCCATCGGTGGTGGGGTTTGTCTGGATGTGGTGGGTTTGGCAGCATCTCTCTATCGCCGGAGGACTCCATATATTCGGGTGCCGACCACTTTTCTTTCCTACATTGATGCCAGTGTCGGTGCAAAAACAGGGGTCAACTTTGCAGGTGGCAAAAACAAGCTGGGGAGTTACGTCCCACCAGTGGCCACGTTCTTAGATCGCTCATTCTTCCAAACTCTCCCACTGCGTCAGATCTCTAATGGGATGGCAGAGATGTTGAAGGTCCTTTTCGCTGCATGATCTTTGATGCAGAGAGTGATTTTTCTGATGGTCTTGCATGTGGTAGCCTGTGAAGGACCAAGTGTATACAATTCACCTTACTGCCCACCATTTTTGAAAGCATGTTTTTTGTTTAATTTCCTGATTTCTAGGCAGACATGCGGTAGGTTACTGTTTATACTGGTATGGTAGAAAAAATAATGTGCTGAGACTAGAATTATTTTATTGTGCAAGCAGGGACCAACTTTCTTGTTAGTGCATTTAGGCTCAAATATAATATACCTGACAGGCAAGCATTGACAAGCGACATTGTCAAGAAATGAAAAAACAAAAATAAACCCAAAAGAAATAGTAAAAAAAAAAATACTGTGTATTTTGTTCTTTCTTCTATTGAATATTCATTAGTTGTGAGAATAAGCTCCATAAGTGCACATAATATAATAATTTGTGCACACAAGCTATTATCTTGTTTGCACAAGATTAAAAGACATCTTTCAGGCCTTCAGGCACTCCTGGAGGTTGCAGTAAGCACTTGAAAGCACCGAGCAGCAAGACACAGTTAAAGCAGTCCCTTCTTGTAAATGTGTTAAAATAAATTTAAGCAATTAAATGAGATGAATAATTTCAAGTGTATTCAAGCTGATTTTCATATTGTACTGTTCAAAAAGTGCTGTGCAAAAAACAAACAAACAAAAAACCCCAAAACAAAACACTTGTTTGCTGAAAGCTAACTGAGCCGACTCCTCAAGTTACAACTTTCCAAAGATAGAGCTGTTAACTGTCTCACAACAACCTCAGTTTAGAAACACTCAAGTTTTTTTTGTAGTTTTTGTAGACCTTTCACTTCACTGAACATTACTGAATGGACTTAAACTCATACCAGATATCTCTCTTTTTCTAAACAGGCTGTTACATGTTGTATAATTATTCCTCTACAGCCGAAGCTTCTTTGAACCTCCATGCCAGTGCAAAACATGGCTTAAAGTTGTAACCCATCTTCTCTCAAAACCCCAATCCTCTCTTGGTTTCTACTAGCCCGGTCTATTAAGGCATGTTGTGATGCATGTACAAACGTTCTAATTTCTACTGCACACATTGCACCACAACTGTCCAAAGCATGCAGTAGTTTATAATTAGGACATTGTGCCAGTTTAAAATAGTCTGTAAATATTCCTATTCTGCCACTTATTTCCAATTAACCACTTGAATTCTCCCAATATAATTTAGATGGCCCTGATGAAGCATCGTGGCCTGTTTGAGTTGCTGGAGGCTGAGGGCAGGAAGCTGCTGCACACTAAGCTGCAGTCCTGCGAGAGCAGCAACAACCCAGAACAAGAGGACAGTGCTACAGCATCCACCCGCATTGCCATAGAAACCATGCTGGAAGAACTGGCTCCTAACTTGTGGGAGGATGATCTGGATAGGCTGGTGGATTTTGGTCACGTCATCAGTCCTGAATTAGAAATGGTCAGAAAGTAGCTCGACGGGTTTTCTGTTTTTGTGACGTAAGGTCATGGAAAATCATTGAATTGAACTGTGAAATAGCTTGTTAGTAGTTGCTTATTGCCCTGATTAGTGATACAAACTGTTAATATTTTATGAATTTTCTTCACACAAAAATGTATAACCATTTCCATCTTTTGTGGCTGCACAGAGAGTGTTGCCGGCGTTGCTTCACGGGGAGGCGGTCAACATTGACATGTCCCTCATGGTGTATGTGGCCCACCAGAGGGGGCTGTTGACAGCAGAAGAGAAAGGCCGCATTATACAGTGCATGCTAGGCCTGGAGCTGCCTGTGTGGCACCAGGACTGTTCTCTGGACCTGGTGCGGAAGTCCCTCAGTGAGCGTCTGAAGCACTCTGCAGGCTCTTTGAGGATGCCTCTTCCCACAGGACTGGGATGTGCAGGTATAATATCAAACTGTCTGTATTTAGCCTGTGGATGCTTCAAAATACAACAGTCTTTTACCTTTTATAGTTTAGTAAATACAGATAAATCACATTTTGTCTGTTATTGAAATTATTTTGTTATTGATTCTTTTTAGAAATCTTCCATGAAATGATTGAAGATAATATCCTTTGCCAAGCTTACCAGAAATGGACTGATGAGCTTTCTTCTTCTGGGAACAAATGAAAACCAATATATGTGCAACTACAACTTGAAATACTGTATCAATAAATGTATCAGATAACAATTTAGCATTAGCGGTTTTTGACTGCATCTAAAAACAACAAAACTTGAGGAAGAAAAACACAACATTCAAATAAAACTTTTTTAATATTTCTCACAACATAGTTAGGTACCAATGAGTTTGAGTTCACTAATCTGAAACCAGTGCATACAGTAACTATTGCTACATTCATCTCATATCAACTGTAACAATAAGAACAGTAGCAACATCAGCAGAGAATGTGTCTGTATGAACCACAGGAATGAGAATGAGCACGGAGGTCTACATTGAGCTAACATGGTTCTTCATTAGTGGTATTCCCATAATGTGCCATGATTAACAGCTGTACGATTCATTATGAGAAATCTGTCATGACGATGGCTTTAAAATTAAGTGCCACCACCACCACTTGTAATGCTGATGTCTATTCTAACCACCACTCACATTTTAGGGTTTTAGATTATTTATCTACTATGTTTAAAAAAAGCTGATGTGGGTTCAGTCAAAGGGCAACGTTACAGGCCTGTGTGTACTGTACTATTAAGGCTCAATACCTGGGATTGATATAACCATAAGGGCCCGTTTGCCCTTAACTAAAGCTTCACTTCACCTATATGACAAAATAAAAAAAATCTATCAATCTCCATTCACTAGCTTTTTCAGAGCTTTCAACTGCATCTCATGTTCTTCATCAGTGGTTGTAAAAAACGGGGAGATTTTGCAACCACATAAAACTGCGACCAGAATTCAATACTTAGGTCACGTGATGACCAGAGAGTGAACTCCATCTGCTGATGAAGACTGTGAGATGCAGTTGAAAGCTCCGGAAAATCTACTGTTCAGTAGATCTTGAGTTATTTTTTTTCTTTTGGGTCAAACTACTGTTTCCAAGAATGAACTATCACAATGTACTTCATCACCTGTTAGTACTTTACTTATTGCCTGATTGCCATCATGCTTTAGGTATTGCTTGTAACTACAGAGGGAAAATACCACTAACAAACCAAGCTCCTAAAACATTTATATCTTTATAAAAACCCACTGTATATTTAATTTTGGCAACACACTTTGGCAGTCATCATTTTGAATTGCATCCAGGCAAACATAAAAGCTACTGGTCTCAAAAGGTGGCTGAATATTCAGGACAACTTTGGGATCACTGCCTTCAGTGTAGAGTTTGACCTAATAAAGTAAAAACAAAATACACAACAGAAACATATGGAGGCTCAAAGTGTTCAATATTAAATAAATGAATAAGACATTGTGAAAGAAATAATAATAATATAATCATATGAATAAATAAAGATATAAAATTCAACCAATAAATTGTGAAAACTCATTTTTATGGAATATTACGTCATCATTCTTATTTTTATAGTAACAGTTATTGTTTTTATTTCAGCTAATTTTTTTCAAAAGTCTGATTTTACTTCATAACTGCACTTTTCTAAGTTATATTTTTTATTTAAAAATGTCACTTTTTCGTGACAGTAGTGTTGTAAACAATCTCCGCCTTCTCAGCCAATCACACGCCTCTAAGCGGGCTCAACAACTGCCAGCTAGCTAGCTAGGCTGTTATTAAACCTGTCAGGAGGATTGTGGTGATTGGCTGAGGGGTGAGGGGGTGTTGACAATTTTGAGATGAAACACTTATTGGGAAAAGCACCATTATGAAATAAAAACAGACTTTTTTTTTTAATAAAGGGAACTTTTAAATACATGTCTGTACTAAAATAAAAACAAAATAAATAAAACTGTTACTACTAATATTTAATAATATGATTGGACTTTTCATCATTTATAAAATGATTTCAGATTTTCTATTTATTAATAGATTTTACTCTTTTTATTCATATTGTCTGTGTCATAATGCCTTATTTGTTTATTTATTTTGTTTCTGAACACTTTGGGGTTCCATAAAAACAAACTCTTTCATGTGGTTCTTGAGTCTGAGAGGCTTGTGTTATCTCATACTGACAAAATAGCCTTTCCTATTGCTTTCTAAGGTATTTTGGCACTCTTAAGTTATTCCATGAAGCACCAAACACCAGTACAAACATTAACAAAATGCTGCATCACTATCTACAACTCCTCTTACAACACCAGGGTAACAGAAACGACTGTAAGGCACTTAAATCAATTAAAAAGATAATCACTTTGATACTAATTCATAAGGAGATCACATTGTCAAGACATGATGCTGCTCTACAGGCACAACTTCAACCATTGCATAGTTTAACAAAATGGAGACTGTGCTGTAACAGGGCTCTCAATGTATGGCAGGTAGTTATTAACAAAGGCATATTTACGCAATGTGCTACAACTGTCGAAAACGAACTGCTCAAATATACAACAACCGTACACCATAAAGAATCTACAATCTCATACAATATTGTGTATGCATTTGAAAAGCCAAATACAATAGTTAGTTAATGCTTAGATAAAAAAAGGCGAACAAACCACGTTTCGATTTACAGAGGTCATTCCAGTGTTTTGACAATGTCATGCATTTCATACAAAATCCCAAAGCAGTCTCCTTATACTCCTTGACAATATAAATGTTCACATAATGGAAAAAAAAAAAACATCCTGAATGTGAAATGTCACCACAGTGGTGTAAAAAAAAAATGCAATAATTTAGGAAATGGATGGACAATAATAAAAACTGAGCTCTTGAGTTGACACAAGTATTATTACACACTGTGTGTGCTGCAATAGAAGCAGTTCTACCAGTTCTGATCACTATAGACAAGAATACAATAATAACTGAATTGATTCATCTTTCTTGCATCAATCACATAACAAAGATTTATAGAATTGTGTAACAATATTCAGATCTATCGAGTGAAATCAGCTTCTTGTGCGCGTGTCAGGACCACTATAGCTGTTTTACTTTTGATTTGAGCTAAGATTCAACTAGTTTTGAGACTTTGAAAAAAAAAAAGAGTATCTTTGCGGTTTGTTTATTTGTAATTAAATTTAAATATTTCAGTGGTTTTGGCAGTGAGGAATGTATTGTTAATATATCTAGTACACACTGCTGGATGGTTAAAGGATGCATCACTGCGGTGAAACTCGACCTTTCTTATTACTGGATTGTTGTGCTGCCTCTTGCTCATTATCACACTGAATAAAAGACAAAAATTTGCCATTATCAATGATGATTTTGCTAATTTTAATTATCTTGAAGGAGACATTTTAGTTTCAGGTTTTTTTTTTTTTAAATGTGCTTTGATTTATTATCTCAGGCTCGTTTAAATGCCTTTTTATAAATTAATTTCTTAGGGGAATGTATACATAAAGTCCTGTTTACATAGATACATAAATAAGTTCAAATCTACAAATGATTAATATTTGTCAAGAAGGAAATTTCAACTGGAAGACTGGCAAAGACTTAGCTAACAGCCAGAACATGTGCATAGCAATACAACATCGATGTATACACATCTTAATAAGGCATTGGCACATTCAAGTTCAATCTAAGACACAAGGAGTGTAAAGCACTATAGTAATAAATAGATTTGTTTTCTTCTATTATTGCTAGTGATTTAAAAAGCAGTGTTCATCTCACCACAAAATATCTACATTTCTGACCATGATTTATAATTTCCCTAGATTCTTTGGAATCAATAGAAATAAACATAATCTAGCCTCTATCCAAAGATAAATGCATATTCTTTTAAATATAAAAACTTCTATTTTTGTAACTCATTGTCATCAAAGTATTGATTAAAGCAAACATACTTTAAAATCAGTCCTTGAAATCAAGGTTGAGGGCTTGAAAAGACAAAGATATCACAAAAAAAACTAACAAAAAAAAAAAAAAAAAATACATGAATGGAAAAGATTCAGTACATGTAAACACAGGTAGGGGGGGAGAAAAAAAACACATGACAAACATGAACAGAAAGAAGCCTCTCCAGCAGCTGGGAGTGTGTTAGCTACTGACAGGAACTCTTGCAGCAGGATGGAGGGGTTGAAGATGCAGGTGAGGGGTCTTCCAGTAGGGGGTGCTAACAGCCCTGCTCATTCTCATCCATGCTTACACTGCTCTTGCGACTGCTGTCCTTTGAGGCGTCTGGGGAGACAGACGAGAGCAAAGGGTCCCCTCCTCTCACCGGTGATAAGGTGTCTTCCATGAGGATGTCGTTGAGTTTGGAGCCCGGCTTGGTGTGAACGCTGTAGTGGCCCTCGGAGAAATTAGAGTGGCCTTCGTTTAGCTCCAGGGTGCCAGGTGGTTCTGGGGTGCAGGCGGGGTGGTGTTGGTGATGGGGGTGGAGTGTGTACAGGTCCTGGTGACAGTCCTCCAGAGAGGGCTCCTGCTTGATGTTTCGGGACCCGAGATCAGCAGAGCAGAGCGCTGAAGATGTGATCGCCAGCCCGTGAGCCCGAGCCTGCATCTCTAATTCCTGCAATCGACAGAGAGAAAGATTCAGTCAGTGATCACAATCTTCTTCTCTGGTGTCAGGATGACTTCACTGTACTGTTTCACCTGCCAGAAAGCAAGTGAAGAATGTCCTTTCATGGAGCAAGGTACAGCATACTAATCCACGGTTTCCCCCGAGAAATTGGTTAGCGGAGGTGGACAGTGAAGGGGACATTTTTGCTTGACTGTGACTGACAGCCTTGACTTTTCCAACTTGTAAAAGGTTTTATTTTTCCCCCTGATTTTGTGATGTACTGCTGTGATTAATTACTGTAAAGCAAATGTAATCAATCAGTCAATGTACGCTGAGCTGGCTCACACAGATCCTGACGCCTCTTGTCTTGTGATCCATTAGTTACAAGATAATGGTCTAAACAGTCGGCTCCCTCCTTACATGTGCGGCATTTGTTGTGTGAATTGGTGCCTCTGTTCGTTTTCCCTGGAGCTTTATGTACTTCATAAAAGTGTAATAATGTCTTCTTAATGTTAGTGGAGACACTCTTTATTTCAGGGAGTTAAAAATCCTCCATTGATAATCCCTTCTCCTTTCCTTTCGTACACACAACACATACTGTAGTTTTCCTTTTAATGTAACTGATAATACATGCAAATAGTTCGGTTATGATTCAGTTCTTTGCCTCTGTGACTTTACCTTCCAAATTCATGAAAGTTTATTTACCTGTATCCTCAACATCAGATGTCGATTGGCATGTTCAAGCTTCTTCTGACGACTCTCCAGCTCCTTGGCCCTCTGTTGTTCCCGCTGCAGCTTTCTGATGTAGTCCACTGACGCTTTGAGGATGGTGCCTTTGTTCCAGCGCATGTCCCTGAAAATCACAGAGGAGACATTTTTCTTAAATTCTACAGTTTTAATGTTAGGCAATCTGAAGTTAATATAATATAATGGGTTTTTATTAGATTAAAAAAGGACTTTAACGTAGACATCACTGACAATGTTGAGTTGCTATAACTGAACACTGACATTTAGGCCTGTTCAATTAGAAAAACAAGAGGCAGAAGAGGATAATGGAGAGGAACAAGGACCAGAGCTGTGCCAGAGGTCACAGAGGTGACCTGAAGTCAGGAGTCTGAGTTCTTTGTAGAAGCGAATGCTAAATTGGAAATTTATGCAGGGGGAGGTCACCGGGGTCACAAGTAGTCATAAGGATGACCCTGAGCTCCCTGAAGAATTGAAGACTGCAGTTGATGTTTTGCAGGAGTAAAATCGATCTTTGCTGGACTTGAGTCTAGACGGATTCAAAGGATTCAAGTTATGCTGAGAGGAAGTTATAGTTTTTTTTAGTTTGAATTGGTCAGAAGTCTTAAGTGCAGACACTGAGATGTTTTTTTGTCTGATTGCATTGATTAATTCAGTTTTAAAGTGAGGCTTTAATACTGATATTGAAAATGTATAATCCTAAAAAAAACATGTGTTGTCCATAATGATAACAACTGAAAGGCAGGTCTGTTTGTGAAAGGCTGTCTTGTGTGTATATAGGTATGTGTGGGTGGAGCACCCAGCTGGGGTTAAGCAAAACAACCACGGGTGGAAAGACGAAACAAAAGGGGCTGATGGGATCTTCCCAGAACCACAGGCAAGGTCAAAGGGCAGAGGAAGGGAAACGAGTAGACTTTAAGTGGTGCTTTTAGAGTGTCAATACATGTACTGAAAATGATTAATATACTCAATATACAACTGACACATCTGTAGGCCCATTGTTTAAGGAAAGGTTCACATTTCATGTCTGTCTTAGAACAACACTCACAAGCCCATATGCATGTTAAAAGAGCTCTTGATCACTGTGACAATCCCTCCTCTGCATACTGAAGAGCAACACCAAAGTGAGAGAATAGTGTCAAAAATCCACCATCCTTGTTTTGTGTAAAAATTAATTCTACAGTTCAGCTAAAGCCAATATGGCTTCAGCAGTCTCAGTAAGTCAAGTCAACTTGGTATCTTCCAAAGTTACAGACTTTTTAGTACAAAATCGCCTCTTTGTGTCTCCACAGACAGTGTTGCCTTGATTAGCTGCCATAAAAAGATGGTTACACAAAGAGGGGATTTGTACTAAAAAGGCTGTAACTTTGGAAGATACTGACTTGATTTGTCTAACCCGGACGGCTGAAGCCTCATATTAGCTTCAGATGAACTTTGGGAATAGATTTTTGCACAAAATAGAGGACTTTGAATTTTGTCCCCCATCTATTCGGGAAGAATCTCTTTACAGCCAGAATGAACAGGAGGAACATCAGATCCTGATCAGATTCATTATATGTTATCAGTCCATCTATACTTTTGTCATTGTGTTTTTACATGCTGTATTTCTGTAATTTTTTTTATCTGATCTATGCATATCTGTCCGTCCTGGAAGAGGTTTCCCTCCTCTGTTGCTCTTCCTGAGGTTTCTTCCATTTTTTCCAATTAAAGGGGCTTTTTGGGGGAGTTTTTCCTTATCCAAATTGAGGGTCTAATTGAGGCAGATTTGTGATTTCTGATATTGGGCTATAAAAATAAAATTGACTTGACTTAAACAATTGCAGTTACCAGTAATGTTCATGGGCATGTGGGTACTATTTTAAGACAGACTTGATGTATGTAAACCTATCCTTCAACACTTTTTTAGCATGTTTTTTTGTGTCTGAACCAACAACTTTCCCATGATTGTTGCATTCAGAAAGGGAACTGTTGGTAAGTAAAGTGACTACATACTCTGTCTCAGCAGATGGGAGCAGCTGTAGTGAAAGACTGAAGCTGCTGAAATAATTTCTTCCACCATAAACTTTTTTTCCATTAGAATCCTGAACTATGGCCCTTTTTTTTTTTTATGGAAGACGTTTTGACATGTCACAGTAGGAAAAGCACAGCTGTATATAATAAAATTAATGATGGATGAATTCCATTTTGCTGCTCAGGTTTCTGGGTTCTGCTATTGTGCTTTACTGGAACACTTTAGTAACACCTGTGCTTTTCCTACTATGACAAGTCAACATGTCTGCAGTGAAAAAGGCCTATATTTCATAGACAGGGCACCCATTCCACGTCACATTGATGGCTGGAGTGGGTGTCTATGGTAACAATTAAATATGACATAACAATTAAATGGTAACAATTAAATATGACATAATAAAACAAGTAACTTACGGGTCATTGGACTTTGGAATTAAAGTTCCCAATTCCTTGATTCGATCGTTGATGTTAAACCGTCGTCTTCTCTCAACTACACAACAAAAACAGAGGAGGAAAATTATAAATGATATCCATAACTAGTTGACAAAATACCATTGACAATTGATCTCTTGATTATTTTTTTCATTTTTTTCACAGTTTAAGTTTAATTTTGTGCAATTCAAACTCACTCAGATTATGGTTATCCTTCTTCTGTCTTTCCTTTGCCATTGCTCTTACCTCAGCTTCTGAAAAAAAGGATTCGTGTTCATCACTGAACATAACAACACAGTGCAAGTATCAAATATGCATAGCACATACGTAGCAACTAACTAACTTCTACATTTTGAATCTAAATAACCACACGTACCCACAGGGAACCCTTCAGGCCTTTGATAGTTGTCAAATTTGCCACAGGATCCAGACTTGTCCAGCATATGCATGATGGCCGGGGAATGTGAAACTATGTGACAAATAATGTTGCTTTCAATATCAAAATGTACAAAATAGATACAAATACATTTGAAAAAATATGTCAGTAATGTCATTAATCAGGTTCAGTTGGTCAACACTTGTTCTCTTATTGGCTCTCTTTATATCCCCACACAAAGGAGGATTACAAAAACTGGACTAATTATAAAATGCTACTTTGTGGGCTGCACAAAGGCCTGGAGAGTAGAACTTCATAGGTATTGTTAGAGCGCTGATGTTTTCCATGCACTACCGAAGCTAAATGGAAAGTATGGTTAATTTTCACAGCTCACAGCAAACATTTGATAATTAGACAGATTGTGCTCTTTACCTGAGTATTCCCTTTTGATGTTGGGCAGGTTGGCAGGGCAGGAGTTGCTGATGGGCAGACCTTGCTGGGACATACCCTGATTACCATACATGTCCATGAGGTTAGCAGGGACGGGGATCTGAGGGGACACAGCAAAGCCATTAGACAAGGATCACTCCCCCCCCCCCCCCCTAATGCTAATCAGCATCCCAGGATAAGCATGATGGGAAGGGTGGTGACATAAATAAATGTTATAATATGCAAATAAGCATGATGTCACTGTTAAATTTGTAATTGTTGGTGTTCAAGATAGCACAGGAGCGCTAACTTTCAAACGACTGTAGCCTTTATATGAAAGTTGTTCATAAGTTGTTTTTCCCCCGAAATACTCAAAATTAAACTCTCTTATAAGGTGACCTTTAAAAGCGTGAAGTGATTGAGGCTCAATGTTGAGGAAGAAGTGACATTAACACTCACACATACAGACGCACACACACGTACCGTGTTAGCCATTTGAAGACCTGGGTCCATCAGGCCAAGGATATCATCACTGTAACTGGACTCCAGACTAATAATGTCATCAATGACATCATCCATCTAAAGCGGGAGGACGTAAAAGATAAACGACACACGAATAAGTAAAATTAAATGAGTAAAAGATCACAAAAAGGCGTATTCTGTGCGAAAGTCGAAATGAAAGCAGTCACCTCTTTCTCGCAGTTAGAGTTCAGGGTCAGTAAGGCCATAGGGCTGTTGGGGGCGCTGTTGCCCGGCCCTGGCGGCATGCCCCCGTGGTCAGAGGACTGGTTGGGGCAGGGCAAGCTCAACACCTGAGAGCCAAGCTTTCCCAGGTAGCGTTTCACCTGCTGCTGCTGAGACCGCTGGATGTGGTACTTGGTTGGGTTCTCCAGGTGAGTCTGGACCTATTGGTGGAAAGAGAAAGAGAAGAAAAGCCAAGAGAGCAGAGTAGAAAAGTGGGAAATCGGAAGAAAAGAACAAAAAATAAAACACATATATCAGTGGCAGGAAATATACCTGGGAAAAAATATTAGCGGATGTTGCTTGTTTAGAAATAAATCATGCAAGATGAGAAACTTCATTTCAAATAATGCGACTTTAAACTGCACACTAGCCTATATCATTCTTGAAGTCACATTCTTTGCTTTTTTAGCTCTGTGCTGTTACAAAGTTATCTTTTATTAGATTAAAACAACCTTAAATATAGCTCAAAGTCTCACCTGTTCCTTGTATAGTACAGTACTGACTATAATGTTAAAATAAACTTGGCACAGAGTTCAAATCCTACAATGCAGTATGCATGTTTACTTCTGTGAGGCTGTCAAGTGTTGTTATCTCAAAAAGTTTCAAGACTCAATATTTTCTGCATATTCCTCTTCAACACAACTTATTTTCTGCTTTTCCACATTCTTAGTCCACATTTTTTATGTTACAAAAATTACACGCACACCCATCACTTCCCGGTTATGGATTAATTTGATTTCTGTGGATCATTGATACCCACGCAGCCTTAATGATCCAGAAAAGCTACTGCAGGCATATAAACAAACTTCAGAGACAGTGTTTGTCAAGCTGCAACACATTTTAAATAGAGCAGTGCTGCTGTGTTCCAGCTCAAATTTGGAAGTCTATATTTAAACCTTCCCGTCTTTTGACTGAATTTCTAATGTAATGATAATATAAAAACATACAATAGACTTTAGTCTGATCCTATGTCATGTTATTTTCCAGGTATAATTTAAAAAATATCTCTTAGTCTCTCCAAAAAAAGATAATATTGATTTTAAACATACCTCATAAGGGTGATATCCAAGCATCTCAAGCATCATTTACAGTTAATAAAGATGTCCAAATTAAAAACTAGAAACTTAAACTTCTGTGTTTAATTTACTAAGACAGATAAAACTAAGAAGGACTGTAGCTGCTTCCTTCTTGGCTGCACCAGAGGACTAAGCCTGCTCGTATGAGGACATCCACATCCAGCTCATCTTTTAAAAGACAAGAAAAGTAATTAGTTATGCATGTTAGGGAATCTTAGCAAAATACAATGAGCCTTTTCAAATTTGTGTTGTTTTATGTAAAATCTGAATTTATTCCTTTATGGTGTATCACTTGATGTCAGGATGTGGTGCTAACAGTTAGTGCCTTTGTTTTGCAAGGCCACTTCTTTTACTGAAACTTGCCTGAGGCTGTTACTTTGCCCCATCCACTTTTTTAACCCTGTGGATGCTTGGCGTGTGCTCCCAGTTCCAGCACAGCACAAAGAATAGAGTCTATTACACTCTCAATCTTGCGTCTCCTCGTGTCTCTAAGTGACATTTTTAATCAGCAACAACAGGCATAGTTGGTCTCAAAACAAATAATTATGCAAATTGATGAATAACTGTCTCTGCTACTTCGTTTTTTAAATAAATGTATGTGTTTGTTCTGCTTAAGCCCAGGAGATTTGAGTTCATTAACAGAGCTATGGAGGTCACAGGCTCTAGACGAACTCTTAGCTACCCCTGACATTTCCTCTGCTGCTGTGAAAACTCCACAGTCTGCACTCCACAGTAAAAATGATATGGCTACTGAACGGATATAAAAAATGATCTGACTCCAACAACACGTGTACACGTGGAGCCAAAGAAAAAAACTGCACAAAAATACTATTATCCGCTTCTATGCAGTCTATGCATTGCCTCTATCGGACCTGAACTTAGCTTTATGGCACCTACTCGCATTGTGCTCTCCTGACTAGATCCTTGCTTATGTGTTATATTAACTCTCATGTGTATGTCACTTTGGATAAAAGCATCTGCTAAATGAAATTGTAGCATTGTAGCTTGTTCAGCTGCTGATCTGTGGAAGCTAATAAAGTCCACACACTGTACTGCACACTGTATTGCTTCTACTTCTCATGTTATATATATTAAAACCCAATCAGGTCGGGTTGGGTTATCTTTTCTGTGACAGTCAAATTTTTCCACTTCTCAAAACAGAACAGAAAGTCTTTCAGAGCCTCTTTTCCATTCTCGCACACAGTATCACTGTTCTGCAGGGGATACTCATGTGAGGTACATTAACATATATCCTGCAGGTACGATTGAGATCACCTTGGGATGTAAATCATCAGGGTTGTAAAGCTGACACCATGGAGAGCGGCATAGTTACAGCACGTCAATGACTAATTAAGAAGAAACCATATCATGCTTTGGGCCAAATTGCAAAAGAATGAGATTCATTAGTGTTGGTTACTAATAGAATCCTTTAGTCTTTACTTTGTCTCATTGTTATGTTTAACACTAGCGTAATATTGTTACTCATTATGACTAATAACAGCTGGAGCATCATTTCCATTGTTATTAGATCATCTATGATAAATAGACTCGTCTGCAAAATCCAGTCACCATCAGCATTTTATTAAAAACTCAACAAAATGATACGTTTCACACATTCTAAGCCACAGTGACGTAGATCCTGAAAATAGACTGAACACATGTACAGTAAAAGGAGTATTTCGAAACCTAATCCAGATGGATATACTTGAGCCGTAAATGAGGAGTCCAATTATTTGCACTCACGTGTGTAAACGATGGGTGAACAAACCATGAATACTAGTTAACTATGCCATTTATCAACTCAACCGTGACTGAGAAGCTCAGAGCCAAACAAATCTCTTAATGTATTTTTATTTCCTCACTAAAATACAGACTGTTCACTCTGTCTGTATTGTATGTCTGTTGATTTTGTATTTTCTTGTGACATCTGCTAAGCGATGAATCATTTGATCCATAAAATGTCAGAAAATAATAAAAAAATGCTCATCATAATTTCCAAAGTTTTTCAAACTGCTTGTTTTTTGCTGACCAGCAGCCTAAAACCAAAAGGTATTTAGTTCAACTTCAGAGAACACAAAGAAAAAAGGCAAATATTCACATTTGAGAAGCTGGAAGCAGTGATTTTTTTGGCATTTTTCTTCATCACTTATCAGAATAATAATTTTCAGGCAATAGACTAATGAGTTACTTATTGACAGAGAGCAATGTAGAAAACATTCAGGTAGACATTTAGCTAAATACTAAATCAGTAATCTGCCTGGAAAGTCTTACATGTATCGTGTTATATGAATGTCAATCTATGAGATTTAGTTCTTAAATATTGAGCAATTTACAACTTTTGTTGAAAGCCAATTGAGGGTCAAACCTAAATAGGTTGAATAAGGGATTTGAAAGGATTGATAATAATAAGTAAATCTGGTAAAGTGTTGTACACATTTAACCCTTGACTGAAAACAAAAATATCTAATCCGAACAATACTATTACAGTATTACTCTGCTCAAAGTGGCTTCTTTTAATTTGCAGTCCATCAGTTGCTGTCATAACATGAAAATTAGCATTAGCATGTGGGAAAGCGTATATAAGAGCATGATTAATCCTGTCTGTCTAATCAGTTGGTTCCCGCCATCGCTGCAACACTTTAGGTGTTCCCATTGACCTTGAGGATTACTGAGTGTGCTGTCCTCCCTGTGTGGGAACCCTAATCATTTTATAGCAGCTGGTTTTGAGAAAAAAAGTTAACCTGCGCTGCTCTTGCAACTGCAACTTTTGTTATGTGGCCTGCTCTGAGTCTGTGAAGGTCAGGTTTACAGCTGCACAAAACACACAGAAAAGTACAGTTAGATGTAAAGTCCAGTATATATAGTTTGGTCTCAGCTTTTCTGTCTTGTTTCCTGAGTTTTTCATTTGTTTCTGACATCCTTGAAGACTTTTAATTCATAATTACACTACTTTTTGTGGACCACTCGGCTACTTAGAGGTTCACCTAATGGTAATCTGCTAAAATAATTAAATAATAAGTTAACTGCACAACATGCTATAACACATGTCCTCTTTTAAATTCTGAGATGTATAACTCCCTGGTTTGTTTATTACAGTTTTGCCAGTTTTCTGTGGATGCCGGTAATAAATCCAGCCAGCCAGCTCCCAGGCTTCAAAAATAGGAGCTATACATACAGTATACCTTCAGGTGCATGATGAGGATGTGGACAGCAACAGGATAATATCACATAGTAGTATTTATACTCCATTCATTTCTTGTGTGCTTCTGTGCCCAATCCTGGCCAACACATGCTGTATGCCAGTGGTTTCACAACCATTTTGGCTTGACGCCTTAGAATAAAATCTATTTCTGCCCACTTATCACAGGTGGTCATATGTGTACAGGTTATGAGCAGGACAACCACGCAATTATTTTTCCCTTTCAGAAAAAAATGCAAATATAAAAACAAGTCTAAAAAGAAACACAAATAATTTATACCAGATTTTTTTTTTAATGTAATCTTATCCTGTTAATTATCTTGCGACACCTTAGATTTATCTCGTGACCCTTGGGAGGTCCCGGACACCCAGGTTAAAAACCATTGCTGTATGCATATTGTACATGTACAGCAGGATTGTAGTTATACAAAGACCCACAGACTCATCTCTTGTATACTCACACGCACACACACATCCACATCACTGTCCCTTTGCTGTCTAAAAATAGAAACAAAGATACAGCACAAAGGATTACTGTAGGAGCCCCATACAACTGTCTCTCTCTCTGTCTCTCTCTCTCACACACACACACACACACACACACACACACAAACAGTCCTAAAATAGAAACAAAGACTTCATTAAGGGCATTATGTACACAAGGCAGAGTAAAAGGTACACCAATATAATATATGTACGACTATATAAACGTTGTATGACTGTATAAACAGATGCAACATTTGGGTTTCAGTCTTTAAAAGTCTTGAATCCTTCTCTCCGTGATTTCCTTACTGCAGAAATTAGATTTGAAGTCAAATGATATGTCAATTAATGGATTAGTTGATTGACAAAAAGTATCAATGGAATCATTACAGCATTGTTCAAGCAAAAATGCCAAACATTTACTGGTTCCAGCTTCTTTTGATGCTTTTCTTTGTCTCATATAACAGTGAACTTAATATCTTTGGGTTTTGGACTGTTGGTTGGATAAATAAAGCACCTTGAATATGTCAATATATGGGCTCTGAAAAAGTATACATTTTATAGACCAAACAATTAATGAATGAATTGAGAGAATAATCAACAGCTTAATCGGTTATGAAAATAATTGCTACTTGCTGAAACTGTTTGTTCTGACGTTTGTTACAATGGTAAAACTAGATTTCAAAAATCTAACATTTTCTTATGTTATCAGTTATGGCTTGTCTTTACATTAAAATCATTATCAGTGGTTTTTCAAGCTTGTTTTTGTCCTCAGGGATTTCCTAAATTATCACACATAATTACATGATCTCACTGCTTTGAGTTCATTAGAGGGCCCTGGGGCCACAGACCTCAGACTGGAACATCTCAGCCTTGTCAATACATACTGTAGCTTTTGTTATGATGAACTGGTCTGAGGGTGAGAAACTCTCAAGACCCAGATGGGTGAAAAATGCTGCTTTTCATGGTGTGTTTACAAAGTGGACACATCTACACAGGACTGGACTTCTACAGCGTCTTTGTCACTGCAAGTAAAGAATGTATAAGGAGGAATGTATATGATGTTATTCCTATATAAACATTGATCTTAGATCTATAAGAGTCCTACATACGCTGTGATACACTGTGATCTCTGTGACGATAACCATTCAGTTTTTCAACAGAGAAATTGATTATATGGAGATATCTTAGTGTCAGCAAGACTTGAACTTAACTTTGCTCAACTTCATGTAATGTACTCTTTCCAAAATACACTGTTTGAAAATGTGTGAACTGCTAACTTACAGCATCTGCAACCACAGCAAACAAGACAGCTTGTTGTTTATCAGCTCGTTTTTAGCCATCGATAGGCCTGAGGGCATTAGCAACATAACCCCCAAAGAGTCAGAAACACTCTGCAGAAACATGCACAAAGCGCACTGCTGTACTGAGAAAGGACGCAGGGGTGAGAGCAGAATGACAAACACTGATTTGTATTTTTTTTTTTTTTTTTTTTTTTGACTTGCATGCTGTGGGCATTCCATGATGGTCCTACCAGGATACATTAACAAGAATGCCCTATTTGCTATGCAGAGCAGAAGAATAGGCCATTTGTCTCACAGTTAAGCTGCTAACGGGCTCTGTGGAACTTGCAGACAACAACTGTGATGCTAATGTGAACAGCTACATCAGAGCAACCTGTGGTCTTCTCCACCTCTGACGTATTTTCATGCTATTATGCAAAAGCTTGGCAAATTACCAACAAAAGAAAACCCCATGATTCTTTAAATGGTAAATGTTGTGTTAAAAATTGCATGAACCATTGTAAAAAAAAAAGTACATTATGAGAATGTGGATTGCAGTTTTATACACTCATAATGCACAGCTGTAATATTTAGAAAGCTCGTTATAAATTACTGTGACTACAATTACTGAGAAACATTCATACTGTGTGCTTAATATCATGAAATGATCACACTTGCAGAAAAGATCATTTTCATACCAAATTTTCCAAATAATGTGTTTTGGCTTAAATATGTACATTTCTTTTAAATGTCTTGCATTAATTCACAAATCAAGTGAAATGAAACATCTGTGTGGCATCTTTTTTATACTTCCTGATACATACTGGTCACGAGCTACAGTGATTGTATAATCCAAAAGTAATGTACATTTTGTGCAGGGTTTGAAGAGTACTTTGTTCTTTTCATGGCACCATAAATCCTTTGGAAAGAAAAAAAAATCTAGAAATCATTTTTTTTAACCCTTTTAGGAAGTTATCCTACATAAATTTCAAAGCAGTGTTTTTTTTCTCTTAAATATGCCATGGAATGAAAGCAGTGGGGGCTAATTACGAGCATTCTTCACTGAATTAACGTTCGGTGTGTGGTAAGGCTGTGCTCGCCTTTGTCTTGATCCCTAAACTGATCCCTTACTTATTCCCCAGAAGGTCAGAGGTCACTTGGTTAATTAAGGGTCCAATCAGTCTTTAGATAAACTCATCTGAGCTTAATGTTTGCACTTTTTGAGGTCCAGCAGCTCTGCCTGGTACCCCTGAGCTTTGTGTGGACTCTGCTAATCTATCCACAGACAGGGGAGCAGGTTAACCCAGCTCAACAGCGCCAAGCTGGAACGGCCTTTTCATTTGAGGACTTCAGTCAATGAAGAATGTCTGTAAGCTCTCGCCAAACCAGAGAAATTATTCTAACTTGATGTATTGTACACAGGGTGAGGGTGAGGGTTCGGGGTGGGGGCGTCCTAAACCTCTCAAAAGAGCTGCAGATTATGGAGAGTAAGTAATGTTTATGCTGCATGAGGAGGGCAATGTTTTCAATGGATATACTGTATTTGTCCTTCACTGTTGGCCCATGCCACACATATCCAGGGTGATGAAAGTGTGGCTGCAAGTAACCATGAAATCTCTGAATGTGTTGTGGATGGATTTAGTTCAACAAAGATTACTCAGTAGATCACAGTGTATCTGTACTTTACACTACACACGATGAGAGGTTATACAGTTAAAACTTTGATGTATCCTTTCATCGAAGCTTTTCCATCGAGGGGTGTCAACAACTGCCTACTACATACAGTACATTCAGAGATAACATTACTTTTTATTTCTCCCCTTGGCAGCTATTATTAAATGACTTTACTCGATGTTGTATGAAAGTCAGATTTTTGGTGGCCAAGTATTTTAAATTTGTAGATATTATGATTTTTAAATCATTTGCACAAATGCAATTATATATTTATGCACAGATTCCCTGAAGTGTCATATATTTCTTTTTTTTTCAAAATCTAAATGCTTGCATCTATGATCACACAGCCAAAAAAAAACAACAACGTCTGGAAATCAGTGACAAAACCAAAAGCTCTCTTTCATAGAGAAATGCAAACTCTAAAACACGTGGAAATGTAAATAAATACGCACAAACACCTGACAAGAATATACGTGTAGGCATGTGCCCTCATAACAAACTCCACACACATTTCAATCACCTTCATAATGATGCAAACACATAATTTTCCAGGAGAGTACGAACGCTACATTGAAAACAGGAGCGACTCACTGAAGTGAGAAAACCTTTGTATTGTGTAAATCTTTCCAAATCACAATCACACACTGAGTTTTTATACTGTAAATCACTGAATTAAAAGGAAATATACCAGAAAAAAAACAATACATAGCGATGATATTTCATAAAGATTACCATCTCTCTGAAAAACACATGAAAAAGACGAACTTACCAAACTGCTCCGTTAAAATGCACCCTCAAACACAACGGTCTCTACTCGTACAGAAAATCTTAACAGTCTCCTGTCCCTCGGACTGCCAGGGAATCAAAGCTATGAAAAGATGTGAATGTAGCTGAGCAAATAGGATTAAAGATGGCTAAATCCAAATGGCTGGAAGCACAGCATGCATTAAAGAGGAATTCTCTCAGGAAAGATAATCCCCATATACGCATTTTAGCACACTTCACTCACTCCCGTGTTTTTTTACACACAGTCATAGTAAAACCACGATTGCCTGACACACACACGAGTCAATAAAGTCTATAAATACACACGCTGCCTGGACCACTCAGACTGCAACAATGACACATGCAACTTCTAATTCCAGAGGTGGAAACTTTATGAATATACTTTAATAACTTTGACAGCCTGCTAATCATACATGCAATATTCCCTCTTCTCCCCTGCCGTTAGAAACCAGAACCACGGTCCCTTACCTTCAACACCTCCATTGGCACCTGTGCAGCAGGCGGTAAACTGACTGGGACGCTGACATTGATGGCAGGGGTCTGTGCAGCTGTGGTTTGTGGGTACTGGGAGGCCTGTTGTCTCTGCTGCTCCCGCCGCTCCTGCTCCTGAAGCTGCTCCCGCATCAGCTGTTGCCGCAGCAGGATGCGTGATGTCATGGCCGAGGAGCTCAGCGGGGGCTTGGAGGAGCCATGCTGGTCCGACGGGCTGCTGCGGAGGGGAGAAACATCCCAGGTGAATGAGCAGAGATGCAGAGAGAGAGAGAGTGTGTGTGTGTGGGGATGTGAAGGAAGAGAGAGAGCAAGGTGCGGGGGGAGGTGGGGGGGATTGGAAAGGTGAAAGGTGACGAGAGGCAAAAAGACAGAAAGTGATAACAGAGAGAGGGTAGAGAGAGGTCAGACGAGGAAAGAGAGGTCAAGCAAAAGAGACAAGAGAGGAGGGAGATTAGCAGGAGTGAGCAGAAAAGGTAGAAGAAGATGGAGGGAAGGCAGATGGAAGAAAAGGTTAATATGATGAAAGGAAAATGGCAGAGAGGATGACTGAAGGTGCAGGGATCAAAAGGAAAATATTTCTGGTAGTTAAATTTTTATTTTAAAATACTACAAATTAAACCTTTTAAATTTTAAAGCATGAATTCAAACTGTAATTTCCAAAAGTTGAACTATCTATAAGTAAAAAAGCAGCTGCAATCGCTCAAAAGCTTTTTTACACAAGCAGAATTAATCACAACAGAAAGAGGAACATTTTTCATAACAGGTTGTTTCAGTTTTCCCACTCTCTTAAATTTAGACGGCTACTCCCCAGACAGAGTCCTGCGGTCCTAAAATAGAGAGACTCTGCTGAAGCAGAAGTTGTCGGGCTGAAGCCTTCATCGAGTGAGTGATCCTTTTGATAAAACTCAGTAAAACGTCTGGCCAATCCAGCTGTGCAGTAATCGCACTAATTAGCCAGTGGAGTCAAACACAGCTTCGGTCTACAGCGTATTCAGTGGGTGTTGAGCCCTCAACATACCATAATTCTCCCCCCAGCACTGCATATAATCTCATTGTTTGATACCACACCCACTGAACCCTGCACAAGAGAAACAATATGCTACGACATATAACAAAAACCACATTTTATGACCATTAGCTGCATTGAAATAAGATCATATTTTAAGATAAAAATGAAAATATATCATTAATTTCAGAAAAAACTATGCTGATACAGAATAGTTCATTATTGATCCTAGATTAATGAATCAATTAACTACCAGATTTAACGACTGAATTACAGCTGAACAAAGACTTGTTCTCTGAAAGTAAAGCAGCAGTTTGGGTCTCTCAATCCAACAGCTATTTTTTGTCAAGTTTCTTTGTACTTCACCCAATACAGAATCAGAATTAGTGTTCATATGCATAAGTCCTTTGTCTGTGTGACTTTGGGCGATTGTGTTTCCTTTCATCCCAGAAATTTCAAACAGAAGTCACTGGATCTAATGTTAAAACTGCTTTTTTTTCATTTGCACTGCCAGGACTAAATCCTTTGATTTTTCTTTGTTTCTTTAATCTACTTCACTGTTTGAGAGTTTGAGTGTTTCAAGACAGCAGTTTCACTTCCTTTTCTTTTCTACAATGTGTACTATAGGCAATTAAAAGTTAAAATAACATGTTTCGATAAAACTAGAGTTTAAACAATTAGTTGATTAATTAGCAACAATTCTGATGATTGATTAATCCTTTTTAAACAAAAAAGCCGTTTGTTCCAGTTCTCAAATGTGAATACTTGCTTGTTTTCTAAGTCCTCTGGGATAGCAAACTTAATATCTGAATTTTTGACTGATGGTCAGTCAAATCAAGCAATTTGAAGATGTTCTCTTGGGCTTTAGACCAGAAGATCAATTGAGTAATCAGGAATCTTTTTTTCCTTGCCTTTAAATTTTCAATGCAACAATATTATACACATTTTCCACATAAACTATTTTCAAATTGAATATGCTGGAAAAATATAAAGTGCACATTATTAGAAAGAGACACTTTCCCATTGTACTGGTTCTACTGACAATGAACCTGCATTAAATGTGCATTAACATTTAAAGGGAACATATCATGCAGATTTCCAGGTCTATACTTTTATTCTGGGGCTCTACTGGAATATCTTTGCATGATTTACAGTTCAAAATGTATTTATGCAGCCCCTCAGTTCAGCCTTTGTCTGAAACAGGCCATTTTAGCTCCTGACTTGTTAAGGTTGCATTCACACCAAATCAGGTATTGTCAGAAAAACAGCAGTCCTCCCATTCATTTGAATGGCAGTAGTGTGTTTAGGCTGCGGGAGCAGGGACTGCATGGGGTGCTGCAAAAAAACGCAGCGGCCCTGCGGAAAGAAGTTGAACCCTGATCAACTTATGCAGAAACACAAACCGACGTCACACTGCGGTGGCCAATCACGTAAACCTGTGATCAGACTGATCAGATCTGTACAACTCTGCCATTAAAGAGGACAAAGACGTTACTAGGACGAGAGCAGGACATTTTTTTCTCTGTCTGAAGTAAAGTTAGGCTTTACTGTCAGCTTCCCGACTCATTTTAAAAAAGATGAGAGAAAAAGAGAGAGAGAGCGAGCGAGCTGAGAGGAGGTGCGAGAGAGAGAGAGAGCAGTGGTGGTCAAGCGAGCTAGAGAGTGAATGAAGAGAGCAAGCAACAGTGGTGAGAACAAAGCTGGTAAATGAGAGACATAAGATGTTATTTTCTGATTGTTTCATGGCGGTTATGTTCTAAAGCACAAATAAACACACCCACACCCCCGCACACCTCCACACAACCCTGAGGGACGGTGCCACAATGCCTGATTAGGCATGAATGCAGCCCCATCCTTATGAGCGGTTACCTTCTGGCTCGAGAGGCTACGTAAACAAACAAAAGAAGTAAGATTTCACTCTTTTTTTCTCCTTCTTTACTCAAAATGTCAACTTCTCAAATACATGCGTACATGCCCAAGCCTGAAACAGATCTAAAATATGTGAGTAGACAACGCGAACACGCCCTGGAACAACCTTAGCAACAACCTTAGCAACAACCTACGGAGCAGACGGCCGCTTGTGGGCATACACAAACAATCTGATGTCGGTCCGATGGGGAAGTAGAAGTAACTTTGCACACGAAAGAGGCTGAGGCCCTCGCTTTTGACTTGCAGGCAGCATTTTTACATACATTCACCTCAAGTTTTGGAACTTTAACAATGTTTAACATAGATAGTTATAAAAATAACAGTAACAGTATAAAAATATCAGAAAATCACAAAGAGATATGATGTCCCCTTTAAGGTACCCTATGGAGTTTTTTTTAACCATTGGTAGCACTACTGAGCAATGTTTTCACAAGTGGGAAACTGTTTTGTCTGTCTTGTGCATGTACACGAGGATGCACTGGCGACTCAATACACATTCTTGCCATTGGTTTCATGCATTCCACTGATCAACAGCTGGTGGCAGTAACGGCCAAATAAATGTAACCATGAGTCAGCAATGGCAGTGAAGAGGAAGCCTGCACGCTAATAAACATGGACGTTAACAATGAACAATTTAGAATATTCATAATATCAGCTAATGCTTTTGCTTGCTATTGGTTTATGATGAAGGCAATGCATTTGACATGTTTGTTAGGCTTCAAGGGTACACACAATTAGTTTTGGTGAAAAACACTGAATATAAACATAACTTTTGTTTGTTTACATGCCTGCATCTGCCCTGTTTTTGCACCTCAGGATGGTCTGATGTTGGATAAAAGTGTAACAAGAATATAGACATGCACCTAGACACACGCACACACACACACACACACACACACACACACACACACACACACACACACACACACACACACACACACTAGTGTGAGGAGACTGCAGACTAGGCCGGGCCGTCAGGAAACACGCACAGATACAAAAGACCCCAATTCTCAGTTTCTTCCATTCACCATGCCATGTCAGTAGTTATTTTATGTTAAAAAAAGGTGCATATCCCTTTTTTTCAGATCACTGGGATGTGACAGATGTTTCTTTGTCACTTTCCTTATTCATATTCTATTTGTTTTGACTAAAACTAAAAAGTAACAAAAAAATGGATAAATTCTGTAAAATGTCTGTATAAGGAGCTTCTTTAACAGCTTCATGTCTTAAAGCACACACTGACAGTCTTGCAGTGTGACAGTGTGACTTTTAACTTGAGTTCTAATAATCTTGGCAATGACTCTTCTGAGTAAAAACATCTTCACACCCTTCCAGGCAACCAGCGAAAACACATTCTCTGTCACCTCAAACATAACAACAACCTGACGGTGTAACAGCGCTTCCAGGCACAAGAGAGGACACACCAGTTTCTGTCTCCACTTCGCAAGACTCAAACAGACACACATCTTCACCGCTCCATGAACACCAACGAAAAGGTCAACTGCGTTGCTCGAGGGCACATCAGCAGAGGTGATAAAAGGAGGAGAGAACACTTCTTTTACCACCAGACTCATTTCCTCATATATAGTCTTTCATTTCAACCAAACTATCATCAGTGACTCAGTATCAAGCTGTTGTCTTTAACCACATGAACCGCATAGTGGCTTCAAAATGAGACAAAACTGATTTCCACGCCGCTTGGCAACATGATACAGTATGATTCAGTATGATACAGTATGTACAATATACTGAATCTGATTGTTTCAATGCCTCATAGAAGTTATACTGCAATTATACTGAGTTAAATGTGCAAATGCAAGATTTTCTTGCTGCACCACATCTGATGCATTATTTTCCCCTTACATCACTATGATATATATAAGGTCTTAGGAAACCTTGACATTATAACCAGACCAATATTAGATTTTTGTGACCCACAGTATCTTGGAAATTACCTTAATTGCATTTATGTCAAATAAAATTTTGTCTTGAACAAATACTTTGGAGAGTCAAGGCAACAGTGGCGACTTTGATTCTGGGCCTTTCAAAAGAAATTATCAAGTAACTTAAAGTAATGTCAAATAGCGCTTTTTTTGGTGAGACAGGTAAAATCGAGTAGAATTTTGTAAGGCCAAGGCAACCTCAAATTATGCTTTTTATTGCCATGATATAGCATTTATTTAAGGATACTTCTTCCATTTTTCCTTATTTGAATTGAGGGTCTAAGGATAGAGGACGTTGTATTGCTGTACTTATTCTAAAGCCCCTTTGGCAAATTTGTCATTTGTGATGGGCTTTACAAATAAAATTGACTTGACTCAATATATTGGCCAATATTTTATAACATGAACACACATTTTTTTAAGAAATGTGAGCAACACATGTACTGAGCAGGAGATTTTATAGTTAAAAAATGAGCATGTCAGTGCTCTCTGGTGGAGAAACAATGTAATGGTGAGTAATGTTTCTAAATTACCTTTAAAACTGCTTTAATTCATATTCTTATGAAAAGGGTTGCTCATAGGGGTGAACCTCGAAGAATTATCAGCAACTCTGCAGTTTTATAGTATCTCATGCCTCAGCTTGTATTGGTTTACTGTTCTGAGTCACTCTAAAAGCTCTAATAAACCCACTGTACACTATCTGCCCAGCACCAAATGGCAGACACAGTTGGCGACTAACTGGTGAACATAGTGGAGCGTTTAGCAGCTAAAGAGACATATTTCTCCCAAAAGTTCACAATATCAACTTAAAAAGTGTTCACGCCTTGTTTCAGCTTCCCCCAAGTGGCCAAAAAGAAAAAAATCCAATAATGCAGATTTAAACATATCTTTGGTATTTCTGTATTACAACCTCTTCTTACTCATCAGCCGACAATACTGATATATATCTGTGATAATCTAATATCAGGCATCAGCCATCGATGTATCGCTTGAGCTGTATTTGACATCTTAATAAGAATTTTAAATAAATGCAACAAAGTTTTAAATATCAACCCCGTCAATGGTTTGCCGTTGAGGAGGTTTACACTTGAATAATTATAAGAAATTAATCCCAACATGTTTCCAAATAGTGGACAAGGGTTTTATAGCAGAGATCTGTGAGTTGTAGCACCTCATGATTTTCTTTAATACATTCCTGATTATCAGCTTGATTTATGTGTGTTTGTGTATGTGTGTGTGCATGAATGACCAGAAGCCTCTCAACAAAGCAAAGCTCAACGTCTCGCTCTCTCTGTTTTTTTCCTTTTGACTGTTTGGTGGCTTTTTGCCAAACAGACCACTGAAACACATAAAAAGCTCTTTTGTCCTTTTTAACTTTTTTCACTTGTGTGTGTGTGTGTGTGTGTGTGTGTGTATGTGTGCGCACCTCCTCTCATGTTTGTGTGTATCTCAAAGAAGAAAAAAAAAAAAAAAACAAAAAAAAAATAACAATGGCCGTACAGTCTTGAAGAGCCCCACCCACCCAACTCATGATTCCTCTGATTCTGCTCACTATGCTACTCCATCATACTCATTATTAGTCAACCAGTCAGAGCTTTGATGCAGGTTTTAATGACTGACAGATAGCAGCCGACCTGGAAAATGTTCAACTGATCGACCTAAGAGATCTAATCAGAGCAAAAACACAGAGCTGTTGAATGAATATTATCTATAAAACAGACAAACTGCACCAATACTGCAGGTAACTAACTGAAGAGGGTAAAAAGCTGCCACCCACTTACACCTAATGACCTTTTTGTGAGCAAAGAATAGCTCTGACTAATAGACAATATTGCTGCAACAAACAACCTCATCTAAAAATGAACACCATTACATTAAGAATGCATTCAATTTAACTGTTAAAAACCTTTTTTTTTTTGTTATTAAGTTATTCAAAGTGACAAAACTCACTTCATAGTTATAAATCAAGACTAATTAACAAGTCTATGCAACAAAAAAAATAATCATAATTTCTGATTATTAACCAGTTAAACAGCCCAAACTATTCAACACAAAACAAACAGCACATGGAGCACTCTGCTAATGATTGTATATACTTCCAACACACAGTTCTGTGCACACTGTTCTTCACTTTGTACATATAGTTATGTACACACACCAGTACATTCCAAAATCACTCCTTAATGCATGCCAACAATATCACAGATGCTGAGGCACCATACTCACAGACAGTCAAATGAGCAGGGTCTGTACACTTGCACTCCTACGGCCTCCATATTTGTTTGTTTTTTCCTGAAGGTGCACCACCCGCCCTTGGAGAGCAGTGAAAGTCATGCTGGTGGTGCAGCGCTGAAAGTGTGTCAGAGGGGGGAGGCTCCGGGGCCCGGCCTGGACTCTCCAATCGCCACACAGAGTCCTAGGCAGAGGACCAGCCCCGTCCAAGCAAAACTCAGTGCACGAGCAGAGCAGAGGAGAGAGCGAGTGCCCGCTGGAAACACTCTGTCCATCAACACGCCGCTTTAAAAACCACACAGATACTGTTTCACTTAGAGACAAGTGTCACCACCACCGAGTGCACAGCCTACCAGAAAGTTTTAGTTGCTGTCCTGTGAAAACTCCAAAAATGTCAACTTTTCATGAGCTAAGAAAAAACAGCTTTGTGGCAATCCATTTTTCTAATAATCTAATGAGTTTTTAAATGGTTTATTTAGCTTAGGAAGTAAAAGAATTTTCCCGACCCTGCATATAGAAACATAATCCTTTAAAATTCTAGATCAGGAACGTGGTTTTAATGGCCAGCAACATTTTGCTCATTATAATGTTTAAACTACGATTTAAGGATTACAAACCTTCTCTGCAGGTTGTGAAAATTCTTGAAACCTTTTGGCAAATTAAGTCTATTCAAACCAGATTAAATCAACTCAAAAATGCATCTGGAAATTTGGGAAATGCAAGGATAACTGGTAAACTGACAGTAACACACTTTCTATACCCAGGCACACTTTTAGTGTAATACAGGTGATATTAAGCACAGTATACATAACCTTGAGAAGCAAAAAAACCCCAGAAACTACAGTGTGCACAGTTATTGATTCACATATATTCAGAATCTATGCATATAACTGAGAAATAAAAGCATACTCAAGAAACAACCGTTAAAGTTGATATGAAATGAAAAAATGCCTTTTTTTTAACCCTTTTAGATCACATCTAATTATCACATTTTCTTCCTATGAAGCAAAATATGATGTGCGCCTACATAGGCTTGAACCAACCAGTTTAAACCAATAATATCATGACATCCACCCATCAATCAATCTTCAACTTTTAGTGGCATGGAGCTAAGATTCACTATGACACGCCCACTTTTCCATGTTCAAATCAGTCTTTAACCATTCTTCCAGAGGAGGGCGCTCTTTTCATCTCTTAGCTCACTTCACCTTCTCTGACATACAGTAAAATTCTGTAATTGCTTTACTGGGGGGGGGGGGGGGTAGAAGTGAGGGAGCACCATGACTTTTGAATATCACATACTGTAAGTATAATGGGAATGTAGTGCAAGAAAGGTGAGAAGGCTCAAATGAGATCTCACATTAGGGAGCGGTGCAGACACTGCACTGCAAAAATACCTTCCTTCAAACGAGCTGCTTGTGACGATCTCGTCTGCTTTCGTTTCTCTCGACCAGACCGCAGGTGCTTTGCTCATAGAGTAGATCAGACCCTCCTGCAAGACTACACCACCTCTCTGCTGGAATATAGCTGAATGATTATGACCCTACATGACAGTACATTGACCTACTTCAGCTCCCCTGCTGATCACAACACCCCAATGTGCTGCAGCTGGTCTCATTCCCTGGAGTTACTTGCTAGCAAGCAAATCAGTGATAATGGGAAACATTTGTATGCAAGAGTTAGATCTAGAGGCCATCAGTTTTGTAGACTTTGCACCCAGTGTGACACACAGTTTGAAAAAGAGGTGAGAAAGAGAGACATACAGAGAAGAAAACAACTGTACAAACACAGATATTTAGGTGAACTAGTTGTACCTAGTAAATAGCTGTAGGGAGAAGCTCCGTATTTACCTATACAACTACTTAAATACAGAGTTCCTGCTTAATAGCGGGTGTGAAAAACAACTGACACCTGAACATCACCAAACAAAACCCAAAACACAGCTTATTGTCACGATATAAACCAGAGCAATCGTAACATCCCACAGCTGACAAGCCAAACCAATATTAAACCTTATTAAACATCTAAAGTGGAGACAATTAGATGAAAATCAGCATTATTCTAAATGCAACTATTCTAACTATTCAGCCCTACTCGCATCACATGCTCTTGTGTAGGGTAATGTACTGTAAATGTAATATCAAACCAACTATCTTTTATACTGTATGTAGATATATAACTGATAAATTCATAATAAACTATGTTGTGAATTTTTCAATTGTATATCTGTATAAAGTGTAAAGGATGTGGATAACACTTTATTTTAAGTCTCTCTATTCAGCATCTATAATCAATATATAAACAGTTAACAAACTGTTGGTAATACACTATAATGTAGTTATAAGCAAATATAAGTGTTTGTTAATGTATCTATCAACAACTATAACTCTTTCTGTGGACACCCGTATAGATAATAAATGACAATATAGTAAAAAACAGTTGTAATAATATGAAATATGTCTTCACAGAAGTTATAATTATTGATAAACACTGTTCATTAATAAACACTTTAAAATATCCTTATATCTGCCTATAACTACATTAAAGTGTTTTATAAACTATTTATTAAATGTTTATATACTGCTTATAAGTGCTAAATAAGGGGACTTAACTTAGCTATATTATGTAACTATTCCACATTAAAATGTCTAAAAACCCCCCGACCAAAGAATATACTCTCACAAGATACATGCGTTGGCGTTGTGGTTGTCCGCCACAACGGCGTCTACCAAAGAGTGTACACATACAAAATAATACGCCAGCATTGTGGTTGTCCGCCAGAAACTGCCATAAATGGAATTTTATTCCATTTTAAGCCACATTTTTACAATAAACTTTTTAGATTTTGGTTGTTTTTAACTATATCTTTTAACTGGATGAAGGACTTTAGTCATCAGACATCTGGATCTTAAGTTATCAGAGAAACAAGCTGAGCAAACGTTAGCAGCAGCTCAGCTAGCAGCCCCTCCCGGACATCCCTGTGCCCGCTGAACAGCGTCTGAGAAACACTAATTTTTTACGTGAAACTGCTTTATTCAGTGTTTTTACCGGTTTTAATCCCTGTGTTGAGAGAGACCCCTAGTGGCAGAAATGACATATTGTGCGTTTAAAATGTTACTGGATATTGATTCACACATGAACAGCTGAGAAATTCACGATAAACCCTGTTGATTAACACATCAAACTATAGATATTAATTGAGAAATTTGAAACTTTAATGTTTCACCACCGCTTTTGAGACTATTTTCTCCAACAAGAACCTATAAAACGATCACCTTCTCACAAAAACTATCAAATAACTGTCAAATAATAATAATAATGATAATAAAAATAATGGTGCAAGCTCATTTTCTCAGTTGCGAGAGAGAGATCCATATAGCTTCTGACGCCAGAGCAAAACAAAACACGGTAAGCTGTTAAAGCATCCGAAGAGATAATCAGGTTTTTTACTGTGGCATTTCCAAGAAGCCAGGACTGGTTGGGATAACCTGAACTTGCCGGGTCTTATTTCTGTAATTAGGTTCTGTACCCTCCATAATTCCCTTCACTCGTTTCCAGCAGGACGGCCTGCTACTGCCTCCTCCCCTCTCCTCTCCTGTCCTCTCCTCTCCTGTCCTCTCCTCTCCTCTCCTCTCTGTCTGTACTTTGAGAAGGAGAAAACAGAGCATCCAAGGACAGCCAGGAGGAGCAGTTCATTCACATTCCTACAGAAGGTTGAGTCAGTCCATAAGGTTTCCCGGTTCATGTAAATAAGTTGTACAAACATAAAGCAGTTCTTCTTGTAGCACTTAAGGCAGTTTTTCCTGACAACAGGCCAACACATTGTCATATCATGAAGGTAATGATTCATGGCTGAAAAATATGACTCAGTCCTCATTTTAAATACAATAACCAAGAAAAAAAAGTGCATCTGAATGTTTTCTTTCCTCACAGAAAGCAATGGTTAATGGTATTTATATAGTCATAGAATTTTTAAAGCTGAAACAATTAGTCTATTAATTGTTTGTCGTCATTTTTCAAGTATAAATGCTAAAAAAAATCACTGGTTTCAGCTTCTCACTTGTGAGTTTTGGCTGCTTTTCTTTGTTTTATGTGAAACTAAACTGAATATTTTGGATTTTGGACTGTTGTGTGGACATAACAAGCAATCTGAAGACATCTATTGATTGACATTTTTCACTATTTTCTGACATTTAGACCAAACAGTTATTTGAGATTTATTCCTTCTACATATAATTATTCTGTGATTTCAGGATTTATTATAAAGCTACTGTTATTTCTTTTAAGGGGCCTGAGGATGTAACCTGCTGTGTTGGAGGTGATGTTTTCAGTGTTGTTGCATTTCCTACTGGTCACCAACAGAGGTTGACAAAGATCACAGATTACTTTTATTAAAACACATGAAGCAGAAAAAAAAAAAAAAAAAATCCAAACTTTGTGAGGATTTTCCAAAGTAGCAAATGTGCAACAGACATGCGCTTCAAAAAGCCACCGATGATGCAGCACAGCGGTCATGACCGCAGATCAAGTAGTAGTACTCCGGCCGGCGGCCACAACACCTGTCTGTGTCATTTATCCCTTCAGTCCGTCTTAGATCATGGATGAAACTCTTCGGCCTCTCTGGCATCTCTGTCTGGGACTCCCATTGGGAACAGGCTGCTCTGTCCTCCTTAGACTCAGCTTTCGGTCACAGACTGTTCGCTTTGACATCTTTCTTCTGACATCTCGAACACCCAGTCGTCATGTTCTATTCTACTCCTGATTTTTTTACCAACACAAACCTTGCTTGTAGCCAATCTGCAACATACTGCGCAGTAAAAAAATAAAATAGCCATAATTTTGATATTTCAGTGTTTGATATTGTAATAGATGAGTCAGCAATATTTAAATATAACTGGTTATTTAACCAAACTCTATTTGTAGCATGCTGTCGAGTACTGAAAGCTGACATTCGGTGTTTGATCACATTCTAGTTTTGTTTGTTTATTCTTTGATCAAATATTTCTTGACTTAAATCAAAATTCTGCTCATTTGAAACTTTGTATTATTAAATGAAAAAAGATATTATGGAAAGACTGAACTGGTGGAAAATATATATACAGTACCAGTCACACCAGAAAGTGTGTCCAAAAGTGTGTGTAACCAAACTATGTCAAAAGTTATCCCATAAATTAGAAATCATAACTTTAAGCCTCAATTTGACTGTTTGCATAAATATTTGTAGGTGATTTGTGTGCAAAAAAAAAAAAAAAAAAAAAAAAAGCGATCCCCCCCAACTCTCAGTTTCAGATATAACACATCCACTGCTAAATTTATACATCTTATTTACACTGCATAGAAGACTAGTTTCACCGCCTGTCTCACATCTATATTAGGCACAAAGTCTGGCACATCGTCTGTGGCAGCCGGAGTGCTCTGTCAAACTGACACGGAGACGGCGAGGAAACAAAAAGATCTTGCGAAAGCAAAGATGACATTTTGCCTTTTTTTTTTTTTTTCAAATTTAGAAACAGAGCAGGCAGCCGTGACAACACATCACACAAGTCAATACTCAATCAACTAATTATATCCACTTTGCACAACAATGTCTCACGACACAGTCATCGTGACTATTATTAGCGAGTCTGCTTTACTCTTTTTAGTCTTCTGTCCTGTTCAGCTGCTTCATGTGTCGCCTGCTTTCTTCTGTTTCATTTTACATGTCGTCTTAATGTCTAATCTAACATCTGGTCAAGGTACAACTGTTGCAAATTGGCACATTTACAGTGATTGTCCCTGTAATAAATAAATAAATAAATAAATAGATTTATGCTTGGTCATTCTCATGTGGTAGGAAGAGGAAGTGGGATACCTTCAATCGAAACAACTGTTTAGAGAACTTCCTATATTCCAAAAGAAATGATAATAAATGAAATAATCTGTAATTCTCCAAAACCAGTGCTGGTACTTCAGTTATACTGGGCCTGAGTGCCACTACTGCACTGCAAGCAGCAGCTCAACACTGCTCAGATTCAGCCCATGTATGTGTAACAGTGTAATGACATTTCACTAATGAAGAAATTAGTTTAAAAATGCAGAACTGGGTTAAAGGTTAGGACTGTCTGAGATTACAGTTCTTCTCCCTGAGCTGCTGTTTTGACTGAATTCAGAGAAAAAAGGAGATGAAAACCGAAAGGTCGACAACAAAATGTGAAGATCCAGAAGGGGAAATAAAATAACGGGAGTCTACCACAACGTCTGCAATAAGAGCTCTGTCTCAACACAGTGGTGTACTGTCCTCTCTATGTCTCAGCCTTACAATGAGGCCATGTATTACTACCTCCAGACGAGAGTAGGAACAAAATACAGATAACCAGACAGCATTCTGTTAATAGATGTATTGTCGTCATCATCATTATCCTCGACATCATCGTCATTATCAAAAACACACAGGCACAGTTTCACAATTTCCCAGTTATATCACAGCTGAAGTGTTTCATTATGTTTTAAGATTGCCCCGAGCAGAGAATAATGTTTTCTTGTAATAACTTCAAAATAAAACTAGAGATAAAAAGTCAAAAAATGCGTCACGACCATTAAGTTTTAAGATCATTCCAGACATAAGTTCATACGCTCTTTCATTTCCTTAAAGGAACGCTTCGACATTTTGAGAAACACATTTATTCGCTTCCTCGCTGAGAGTTACTGTAGATGCAAACAGACATATCAGAAAGCACACCCACTGTGCACAGTTCTCCCAGGAAAAGGGTGAAAGGTCAAATCAGACCACATAGACCTGACTCAGCTCAACGTTGATTGTTTGGAGAGGCATCAATGTGCCAAAGCTGAAAATAGCTTTCTAATAAGTCAGTGCTGCAGAGGGTTTGTGTTTTTTTGTTCATGTCCTGAGACGCCACAGGAACTGTTAACTTTTGCCACATTTATTCTGTGAACAAGGTTTGCTCTGGCAGGGTTTGGAGTACTTTTTTCTCCAAAGATTACATGCAGAATCTACTGCGGTTTCACTTTGTCAGCTCCTAATTTAATATTCAGCAAGGCCGATACTTGATTCTATCTCAGAGCTCTCTTCAGGTACATTTTACTGGTGCAAACAGCTTTTAACCAGATAATACTGAGCATGGCTACTGTTCTATTCTGTTCTGGTGGCACCTGGAAGCTGCTTGGCATCCTCTTCATCACATATTTTGTTACCCTGTTCAATGCTGTATTCTGTCATTTGTGTTCTATTCTGTACACACAACATCTACAGTATTGCACATCTGATCCCTCCTCTGTTGCTCTTCCTGAGGTTTCTTCCATGTTTTCCCCCCATTAAAGTGTTTTTTTAGGGAGTTAATTCTTATTTGAATCGAGGGTCTAAGGACAGAGGATGTTGTATTGCTGTGCAGACTGCAAAGCCCCCTGAGGCAAATTAGTGATTTGTGATATCAGGCTATGCAAATCAAACTGACTTGAGTATTAAACTGTTAACTTTTTGCAATAAATTTCAGAAACCCTCCACTACAAGGAGCATTTGTGTCATTTCAACTATAGCAGGCTTTTAGGTATTTGACTACAAAACTAAAACTGTAATACAATATAATTTGACAAACCAGTTATTGTTATCCTATTGATAGCAGACTTCCCCATGCATGCTGCAATGCTGAGACATTTATAAGATCATAAGCAAAACCTTAACAGGAAAATCCAAATAAAAACCAGTCCATCCATCTACTTTAGCAGCCTGTCAAAATCATCAACACGAGTGAGGATGAAGCTGCATCGCATCAAACTCTGACCTGTCTGCTCCTCTGCAGGCTAATATTTGAAGTTGATGTTGACAAGACAACACCCAAGTGTTGCATAACTTCATGCCAGCAGAAAAAACATAAGGAATGGGAGGCAAATTGAATCCTACTGCAGAGCTCAGCGGCGGGACACAGCTGCTGTAACATCACTGCAGAAGCCTTCATATATATATATCCGCTGGACTCCGGATAACACTCAGCAAGCCCGCAGCCTAATTACCACCTAAACACCAAAACCGCTTCAGCGTGGGAAATAACTGTCCACACTACAGTAGCAGAACTGACCTGTTTTTCAAGGGTTGACTCTTCAATTCGTAATACGTTTTAGGTTCCTCTTGAAACTCCTCTCCAACCTCGAAGTCGGGAACTATTCCCGATTCGGACTGCATACTTGCAGATGTCAACTTTTAAAAACGTTAAACACCTAAAGAAAAAAAAATACAGACTGACGGATTTTGTGCCGCCGTACTTCGCTCAGTACCAACCGCTGTCAACGCGAGCCGCCTCTGTCCAGGACCCGGAGCTTTGTAGTCCTCAACAGCAGCGGGCACAGCGTCGCTAACGGGCTGCACGCGACGCCCCGACTACAACTACCAAGATGCACCGCGTCTGTCAATGTCAGCATGGTTTTCATTGGCTGCAACATCCTAGGGGGATTTTACACAGCCTTATTTGCTCACACAGTGAAACTTCAGTGTCATAAAGTTTAATATCCTTCTATAATAATTATCAATTCATGCGAACAGCTGTTTAGCGCAACAATTTACTTTATTGGATAAATGTAAACACTGATTTTGAGTTATAAAGAGGCTGTAAATCTGCAACCTGCAGTCTCAAGAGACAACAACGTCACATTACACCTGACTATACCACAACGAGCCACGTATATAAAAATATTAATGTCAGCATGTAAATCGGTGCAATAATCTGAGTTCATGTGAATTATCTTCCACTATATTTCCGTGCAAAATAACAAACAAAAATGCAGCACACGTGACTCTCATATAAACTGTTTTAGATTGGGAAAGCACTGATTTTTGCATGAGAAGACAAAATCAATACATGGTCAAGTATAATTATTATGCTCAGGGTGTCAAAGTCCCAGAGCATAATACATGTAGAGTGACCTTGAAAAACCGCTACACGCCGAATCATCCACTGATGATGTCATGTGCAATCATAAAAGGGATTTCCATTAGGACATACATGCATCTGTGTGAAGGGTTTTACTGGCAGGTCGCTTTACTCACTCAGAGATTCAAACACCAGATGTCCACTTTTGCACCACCACAACACACACACACACACAAATCAATCACAAAATCACTCCTGAACAGCACTCGTTGCATTGTTAATAATCTATAAACCTTGCACTTCTCTTACAGGTCAATCTGTAATTTGTAAATCATGCAGTTATTGCACTCAAATTATGACAAACCTGGAGACTCTGTCGACCCTCATGTCTCTGTTTCCCTCCTGTGCAGACAGTCTGACCTGACTTTGCTTTTCGTCCCCTCAGCACAGACTGTGCTCTGCTCACCAAGTTTGATCTGCTCAGTGGACTCCTATCAACCACTTGGGGGCAGTGTATAGCTAGGAAAGCCGGAGTTGTGAGCCTACGGGGGGCACCCTCTATTACAAAATGGAAATTCAAGTTCAATATTTGCATTCGCCTCATCCTGCTGAACTGGTTTAAGTCTGCATTTTACCAATGCAAATATCATGCAAATGTTCTTCTGCTGGAAAGCACAGACGTAAAAACCTGAAAATAAAACCTTAACAGGCATGATGATCATTTCAAGACAGACTTAATAAGACACTGAATCAGAATTTGCCAATATTTGTACACTTTTTTTTATCTTTGTCACAGTGGCTCAGAGACGTAGTTACAGTCAGAATAGGAGACATGATGCGGAACCTGCAGGGCTTCCTGATCAGTCAGAGAGGACAGCGCCAAGCACACAATAGACTAGACAACACATATTATTCTGGGTGCTGTTGTGGGATGAATAGGGGCGCTGATTACCCCGGGCCTCCAGCTGAGCGAGGCCCCCAGAGTTTGTAGAGTAGACTACAATGCCCTTTGTAATTCCTCAAGTGGGTATACTATACTGTATAAATATTTGATACTGTTTTATCTTTGAAGAAAGGAATATCAAAGATCATCCTGATTTTAGAAAATACAACACAAGAGCTAATATGATGTTTTTTTCTGAAACAAAATGAAACGAGTCTTCGTCCTGTAGATATATTCTGAACAGGGGATTACTGATCTAAACATATACCCATGACAGCCAAATCGCACTGTCAGGGCAATGCAGAAAACCAGATCACGTTGCCTGTGCATACAGCCTATAATTTAACTTCACCCCTGCCTTATATGCAGCAGTCTGCCAGTGCAACATGTGCATGAAGGCTGCAACACACAAATGTCAGACAGCATATGCCCAGCGATATACTGGCCGTGTGCCATGAGATAACTGAACACATGGACAACAATAATAATACTAATAATTATAGAGGCACACCATCATCGTTTACACAGTGTTGTGTAGATTTAATGAAAAGTGACAGGCAGTGTAAACACTGCTGGCTAATAACACCGAACATGAACTGAAATGTAGAGAAACAATAGCAGAGAAACGTCTATGCTCAGGTGCGAGGAGACAGTCTTTACTTGTTTTCACTCACAGTTCTTTCATGCTGTCAGTCGGTGATCAGTGACTTGCGACTGTTTGCCACCAAGCACTTCCTGAATGCTGGAGTCAAAACAAGATCCTGGAATATGAGCCAAAGGTGTCCGGGTGTTCCAGGACATCAGTGTTGACTGTCAGCCACTGATCAGTTTGTCCTGCCAGGGAACTGAAAAACGGTCAAGAGGCAAGCCCACTGACCATTACCCGTTATGAGCTCATTGCCAAACAGAAAATAAAATGGTCTGCATACTACTTGAAGTGAATACTGCTGTGTTACACTCTCATTTCTTCTGTATGTTGTTCTTGGGAATAGTGAGATTCCTTAACATTTTATTTTATCTCCCCTATTTGGTATTTATAAGAAGTATTTAAACATGTTATAAATGGTTTATAACACACTATAATATAGTTATAGGCAGATAATAGTATATTGTCATTCTGTTTATACGCCAGCTTCCAGTTATGGGTGACTACAGAAGGAGCAGTTTCTGACAATAACAAACACTTATATTTGCTTACAACTGAATTATAGTGTCGTATAAACTATTTATTAGTTTACTCATAAATGCTACATGCAGGGGACTTAAAGTATATCTTACCTTCAAGGTAGAAGGGATGTTAAACCACAAATTGTAATCAATGATCGTGCAAAAACTTAGTTATAATATGACTCAAAACGTGTATCTCTAAAACCATACTCATGCATACAAGTCTGATGGGCATCATAGCTCAAAATGGCTCCTTTGTTGTTGCTGTTTTAAAATGTTACAGTAAAGGTTGAACTGTTGTTTCCTCGTGTTTGCTTACAGAAATTTTTTTAAAGATGTTTCATAAGCTTCCTGGTCATGTGCATGAGATTATTTTTGCATTTACTGAAGATATTTACTAAGATGCTATGTACCTAAAATTTGCATCAGTTTTATTCAAACTACTTCCATAGTTTGTAGTTTTCTATTTCAAGTTATTCTACTTTATTTTGTCGTTTATGATTTCAGCTCTTTCAGTTTCTGTTGTCATTACGTGTGCAGTGGATTTGCATAAAGTGTCTGCCAACCTACATTTGACTATGCTTAAAAGGGGGCTTGAAAGCATCTCAAATTGCATAGTTAGCTTGCTTGCAGTAGTTATGAAGCAGATATTGCATTTTTAATCGTGCAAAACGACTTTTAAGACGATTTGATGATGATTTGGTGAGTACTTTCTTTGTATTCATTTCCTTTTCTAACAACTGTGGATTTATTAGTTGCAAAGCAGATACAAAAAATTCTCACCACGTGGACAACAATATACTGCAGATTTAAAATAAAATACAGTGCAACTGAAAAGCAACCTACAATGTAAGTTTGACATATATTATTGCTAAATCTGCTATGAGTTTTATATGTCAGTTCTTATCCCAATTCCCTAAATGTATTCAAAGTAGAGCTTGCCATTGACGGTAGAATTAAACTCCTAATGAGGGTAACGAGGGCAATGAGGGAATCCTACTCTTTTGTTTATGAGAGCATTTTTCCTGTAAGGAGGAGACTCACTGGACAGATGGTTTTGGGGGATCTTAATGAGATACTTATTCATGTCTGATGTCAGAAATCCAAGAGCAAAGGGGGGTGGGGGTGGGTGGGGAGGCCTCAGTCTGCTGACAGGCTATTTAGTGTACTACGAGGACATACAGTAGCAGCAGTGCAGTGCCTTAATTTATCAGTTGTCAGACATACTAGCTCAAAATTTATTGTTGTTTTGAGGACTTTAGCAAGGCTACTGTGCTGGGTTCTTTGGAAAATTACCACCTGAGTACCAGTAAAGACAGTAATGAATATTTCAGGAGCACTGTCCTGAGCAGGAGAGAATATCACATGTGAAACTCACACTAATAGTCTGGTTCAGCAGTATCGTGTCTTTTGTATTGCAGGTGTTGGAAAGATGTTAACTGATGTGTAAAGGGACATAAACATAATAGTTGGCACTGGCTGCATAACAACTGCCACCAAACTGGTATTTATATTTGCTCTGCATATTTATTAATGCGAGGCCAACGGTGACATTTAAAAACACCAACTGATTTAGTTTTTGGTTTTCAGTGTTAAAGCCACCAACTGAACAAAATGTAAACTTTTCTGTGCAATATGTTGACTCTGACCTACAACATGTTCTACAGGTTAAGCTCCTTTGAATGTGCAGAAAGCAAACTTCAGTCTCAGTGTTCATCAGTTAACAATCTTTGCTTGCAGCTGTTGTTAATCTTCCCACAGTGTTATCATTTCCTGTGTCTCTTCAGTTTTCCCACACGCGAGACACATCCTCTTTAGCAGCTCATGTTCTTTTTTAATTACTTAGCTTGTGTTTTACTGCCACAGGTCAATATATATGTGAAGAGAAAAAAGTCCTTAGTGCAAATACAGTACACTAAAACAGATTAAAACATACACAAAAAACTTGTTAACTGGATTAACATTACTGGGAATCTATTTACTGACTTAAAAGACAGAAATGTGATAGTAAATAAAGGAGGGTGTAAAATACTGTGAGGATACAGTACTGAGGTGTATTATTTTCTGGAGGTACGCACAGTTGTAAAATACGGCAGGTGATGAGAGGTGACATTAAACTAATGACAAATGCTATGAAAAAAAAGAAGCTCCTTATACATTCACATAGTCTGAAATACTTTATATTTCAAAAATCAAGGAAGCAATGTTTTCAGATACAGGTCAACTGGTTATTTGATAAATGTCAGATGTCATAAGCAAAATAGCTTCAACTCTTTTCTTTAATATTTGGTAGTAGCCTTTCCACCCCTCATTATTTTTTATTTATTGTAATTCTGGTACTAATTATTTTTAGCTGAGTTTTTATGAGGTCTTTGTGTAAGCTTTTAGCTCATTCCTACCTCTTCTGCATAAGTGTCACGTATAGCTGAGTATATGTAGGTAAAGTGTTTTTATAATAAATGAATGTCCTTGTATACAAATCAAATCATAATTCTACAAATAAACAAGTAAATAAATAACTTGTATTGCAAGGATCTGCAAATAAATTGAGATTTGTTACTATGTCTATGTTTTGCTGCCATTTTTTTCTATTTGTTTGTACATCACACAGTATGTTTGGTTTTGATGTGATTTCTTAAAATGTAATGATGGTATTTTAACAGTCTGATTGCATGCAGTGAGGACATAAATATTTGTTGATTACACTGTGTATCTTTAATATGGACCCCAAATAGAGTAGCAGTTGCCATGGTAACAACTAATGGGTATCCAAATAAACAATAAGCTGATGTCAGGATACAATAAGGCTTCTTTAAACTCACTATGTACACATTGTTTCCATTTGCATGTGATAAGAATATTGGAGATGATAAAAAAATCCATATAGTGTGATAAAGTCACATTTGATCAGAATAAAGAGGGAACAAATAATTTTCTTTAAGGTCTGTGATGAGACAATATGTACATGTAGGCTTTTATGGTATATAAAATGAAACATAATCACGTAAATCCGTCTGTTGACCCTCTACAAGGCACCTACAAAGCAGTTTAAAGGGAAGTGAGGGATGCAGCACACATACACACACACACACACACACACACACACACACACAACCTTCAAGCCACCACACTTCATTATTATGGGGACTGAGTGTGAACCAGGCCGGCCGGCAGCTGCTGGATGAGAGAGAGAGAGGGAGGGAGCGTCGACGAGGGAGGGGATGCGGGGCTTGTTCACATAATAGCCGGCGGGTGAAGGCGTGGTGAGTGTGGCTCAATACGAGGCGAGTGTGCGCTACAGCAGTACCGGAGGATGAACATGGACAGCGGCTGCACGGCGGCTCCCCTCCCCGGCAAAAGCAACCGTGAAGAAAGCTGAAAGGGGGTGATCAGTATGCAGGGGAAGCTCTACCTTATCAATACCTAAGCGGGGATATAAGGAAGCGCGAAGGTAAGGCGATGCATGATGTGATGGAGCTGATTCATCCCGCCCTATATAGTGAGCTGTGAGGAGACAAAGTAGACCGAGTCAGACACGCATGTGATCCGGGGGAGAGCATCAATGAAAATTACAACAGCATGGGTTTGGCTCTCAGCAGCGTGTAAAACAAGCAGGAGTGTGGTTTTATTTGACACATCTGTCTAGTCATGGGGCTCAGGTGGAAACCACCCATGTACAGTAGTCTACAGTAGCACATTCATTGTTCTCCCAGTGAAACTGGCCCTGAGGTGGGCTGGTCTCATTATACAGGATACTGTGGGCAATATTTCTGATTATAGTGGATAAAGCAAATATAAAATGGCATTTTAGTGGGTTTAAGTTAAAAGGGAAGTTAACTGAATTGGTTGAATTTAATTGAAGCATGCCCTATAGCAAATATATTGATTTAGCAAGTGTGACTTGGTGAATATTAAAAATGCTGGATGAATCATCATTTTACCTTTTTGAAAGCGTTCACCCTGCAGCACTGTGAATCCAAGGCGTTATTTAATGACTGGAGATTTTTATGTTGTCTGTGCATGTTCAATTTTCACATGTATGTGATTTATGTAGGATTGACCATGGTGTCAATTGGTGACTCAGGTCAAACATTTTTTTAGTCAGGATTTACAAGGACATTAATCCAATTGTTATGATTTTGGTAGAAGCCTTGTTGTGAGACTCCTATTTTTTTTCTCCTTCTTTTAAATGTATTGCTCTGGATTTCGTTTTTCACTCTAGTAGAAAAAAAAACGAGGATGAGCACAGGAAAGGTTGACAATGACCTATACTGATGTTATCTCAGAGTTGAGGGAAGAGACACACGTCTGTGTGTATTTAAAGCATCAGGCGTTGTAAACAGGAATTGTTGTTGTGATGGTTGCGTCTTTATGACACACGTGTCCAGCGTGAAACTTTGTCGCTCTTCCTATTTGTCGAAAAGGATGTCCTGTGCTGTCTATCACTGCAGTGGACTTTTTGATGGCATTTCTAAAAAAACCCTTTGAAAGAGCAAAGGGTCACTTAAATCATGTCAAGTTAAATCAGCTCCTTAAAGGGACTCAGGCAGAACTTGAAGTACTTGAACTCGAAGTATTTTTTTCATGAACTCCCTCACTTGTTTGTCAGTATGGAAGCCTAACAAGACAAGAGATGCTCCTCTATCTGTTTGATGCTGCCGAGAGATGTCTCATCGCTCAGTTGGCAACCTTCCATTTAGGAATCAAAGCCTCCTGAGACTCTCTGAGAAATGTGCTAAAGACAGAGAGAGAGAGGAGAGAGATCTATTTTTGGGTGGGCAAGTAATCTTGTATTCATACACTTTACACAGAGGGAATAAATCTGATATGTAATCTGGTAAATACCTGCAGTACAGCAGAGCAGCATCACTGAAGCGAAGCAGGTTTGCAGGTGAGGATTTGGGGTAGAACTTGTGCAGCTGTCCTGTAAATCATTACTGATGGATCAATAAATCCAGTTGTAACATAACAGCTTATCATTCAAATTATGCTTCCAGTTTGGGTGAAGACAATAAATATGACTTGACTCTTTGTCAATATTGCTATGAGTCAGTATGAGGATTTTCTCGCGGCCGCAGACACTCTGATTCCTCGTCCAGATCATGCAATTTGGTCATGTTCCACTTTATCCACCCATTCACGTCCGCGCCTCAGTACCTCGTCCCTGGGCTCTGCAGAAAGTCACTGCAGCTCTTTGTGATGAAACTCTGCAGTTTAATGATATCAGGTCTGTCGGTGAGGACAGTTTGTAAAACCCTGAGAATGAGGGCAACTGGTGGCAAAGCTCTCAAAATTGCAAGCGCTCCATGCTTATAGACTAGTCTGTGTGTTTTGAATCAGCCCTGTTGTGCACATAAATCCTGCACCGAGATGCTGCATTCAGATAGTTCAGGGATTTAAAAAAAAAATCTGTAACCTGAGGATGTTGAGTCATAATAACTCTGATTAATAAACATGAGAGGTTCTGAATCAGTCAGTTTAAGAACTGATTGAAAAAGATACATGCACCTGGGACCTGGTTGTTTAAACATGAACTTCTTTATTAGGATTCAGTTTGAATTCAAGCTGTTTTCCTCCACTATCAATAACGTTCACAAGTCATTGGGTTCGCACTTTGGTACAAAGCAAGCTAACAAATAGAGGCCAGAATGCCAGTAAATGCAGCACAGATATTCTTGATTTCTAAAGGTATTTCGTGACCCTCTGACCTTTTCTCTTGCACCACCATCAGGTCAAAATATCCACTTTTACACTAGAAATATAATAATGAGTGCATTGCTAAGGAATTCACTGAGTGAGCACATCCAGATGACACTTTTCATTTTGGAAACTCCATCAGCTTTTCATTAGTGTCATCTTCAGACCAAAGTGTAAACTTTGCACACAACATTATGCTACTAATAAAATAAGCGGATAAGAACAAATTGTTCAGCACAGTCATACTTCAAAGGGCTTTTAATAACCACCATGGCCTCTTTTGATGACATCTAGCTTTAGCTTAATATAATGTAAAGTCTCTTCTGTAGTGCCTATATCAGGACAAACTTTACAGTTGTAACCCAATGTACTAAGAGTATGGCTCTAGCAATTATACTCAGTATAGTGTTGAGCACTGATGGGCAGAAATGAACAATGAGCCTCTAGAGGTCTCTGTGTTGTTTAAATATTTAGTCTCTTCACTGTTAGACGAGACACAGTAAGAGATACAGCAGTTTCAAACACATGCACAGTTACCTTGTGGGTGAATATGATATAATTTTATTTAATTGTTTTGAGTAAAACTTAAATCAAACAAAGTATGCTAGCAGCCTGGTCCTAAGGACTGCAATGTTGGTCTGACGGTCGGTCCACTATTTTGGTTCAGACTGAAATATCTCAACAGCTATTCAGTACAGACATTCATGGTCTACAGAAGATGAATCCCAATGACTTTAGTGGTCTCTTGACCTTTTCTCTGGCGCCACCATGAGGTTGAGGTTGAGGTTTTGAGTGAAATATCACAACAACTATTGGATAGATTGCCTTGTATTTGGTACAGATTTTTATGCCCCTACTCAGGATGAATTGTAATTACTTTGTATAACTTCCTCCTTCATCAGGTCAAATTTTTAATTTGTCCAATACTTTAATTTATGACCAAATTCGTGTAAAACTAATAACATTCTCATCAGCCTCTGGCCTTTATTCAGTGCTAATTAGCAAATGTTAGTGTGCTAACATATTAAACTAAGGGGGTGAACATTATACCTGTTTAACATCAGTATGTCAGCATCCTGATGCCCTAAAGCACAGCTGCTAGCATGGCTGTAAACTCTTCTTCTTGTATTGTTTAAACACAACTAATGATAAGTAATATTTTATTCAGATCATCTAAAAAAACATTATTACAGTGTTTGTTGTGTGTCATTTCAACATTTTGAATTTCTCTATAAATACTGTAACTGGCTTGTCTGGGTTTTACAAACATTGAGCAATGTATTAAGTCATATTTTAGCCAAACAGCACAGATGAAAATGCAACCACTGAATCTTTTTCTGATTATGTAGCTCTTCTTCATTTTAACACACAGTCACAATCATTCAAGGTCAGTTCTTACGACTGCAGCTGAAATTCTGTGAGTTCAAGCAGTATGCAGCTCTTTAGAAAAGCATGTGGTGATGGAAACTTTAATCTAATCTAAAATCAACATCCTAAAATGTTCACATGAATATCTGTATTTATTTTGCTTTTCTACCTCAGGCGTTACTATCCTACAGCGACTGATAGGAGCTGATTTGACCACCATCATCACCATGGCTGCTAATAAAATATTGCGGTTGCAGTTGTAGGACAGCCACAAGAAAATATATCACAATGTCCTCCTGTCTCTGTGGATGTCCTTTTCAGGGTGCAAGTAAGAACTTGTACTGCATGATGACATCATTCACATGAATCACTCCTCTGATGGAGACTGCCCTTGTTGTATCAAAGAGGTAAAAAATTAATATTTCTCCCCCAGGTTCTAATTTTCTCAATAATATCCTGAGCCTCATTGTGTACATGAATTTCCCGGATATCACACACAGAGACACTGGTTCTCTTAGGGAGATGGTGGTTGGCAGATACCTTTTGGCTGCTGACAACATGAGTCATGATGAGATTTCAGATCAGGGAGATAATCCTGGACTGTATCCTTCAGCCCACTACCTCTGCAAATAGGGCGTCTTGCTTTGTGCTGGCCGGAACAGCCTTCAGTGTTTTATTTAATGTAGGATTTAGACTTTTAATAGACATTAATTAAGTATCCCGTCAGTGGGATTTCTTTGGGAGAACCAAGACCTTGCCATAAAAAGACCAAAAACAAATAATATCACTTATTTCACATTTAAAAAGTTATCTATTTGAATCTAGGGCTGCAAATAACGATCATTTTTACTATCAATTAATCTGCCAATTATTTTCTCGAGTAATTTTTGTCTGTAAAATGTTGGAAAATAGTGGAGAATGCCTGTTATAATTTCACAAATGACATCTTCATATGTCGACTTGCTGTCCAAAACCTAAAAAAAATCAGATTACCATCATGTTTGAAAAAGAAAAACATTAAATCATCACATTTGAGAGGCTGAAACCAGCAAAAAAAATTAGCAGTTTTGCTTAAAAAAATGACTAAAACGATGATTTGATGATCAAAATAGTTTAGTTGCTGATTGATTTTGTGTCAACTGACAAATCGTTGCAGCTCGATTTGAATCCATTTATGAAGTCACCCGTAACTATGCCGATCACTGTGTCGGGGTCAGGTATCAACGGTGTCAAAGGTCAGTTACATCAGCTACATTCAATTGTGTCACATCACAGAGGAACTGTAAAATCTCATGTACCCAAAACACAGAACTTTGTGTGTTCCCCTTTACCATCACAGTGTACTGGATGTCACGTCCTGTTAGGTTAGTCTGTTTCAATTCACAGGAAGATTTTATTTTGCTTCTTGGTTCCTCTTCTCTTTGTCTTTATAGAAGAATCCAGTCACAAGATTCTTCATTGTTGAGTTCATCTTTTGAAACTGGAACCAGCTTAATTAATTTGCACAGATTTTTCTTAAAATTTAAAGTAGTCTGTGAATATGTATCCGCTGTAATAATTTCTGGGGTTGTGCGATTTGCAGTGGGTGTCTTCAGAAGAACATGTAAGCACGGAGAGCAGACACCGACTTGTGTGTGATACCAGCCTTCATCAATAATGCATGAAAACGGGAAACTGAGATAAGACAGGCTGCAGTCTGGACATGACATTTAACCAGCGTGACGTATTAAACACTGACAGCCATATTACACATGAGACGGAGAAGCTTGCTTATTGTATAACTTTCAGACTTGACATGGTGCTATTTTTCACTGGTTTAATTTTCCACGCTCTGTAGTTAACAAGTCTGCTCATTATCAGATGGATTTACATCTTTACATCCTTCCTACATCCAAGTTATGTGACATTCTGACGAACATCCTTAATATTTATTAATAGTGTTAGCACCATAGACAAAACAGGCCACATCTGCACCTTCTTTAAGTATCCATTTGGATATTTCACTGTAGCACATATTTAACAAGCTGTCTATATGCCAACCTCAGGCTCCTAAGTAGAGCCAAACCCGCAGGGTGTAGGTTTGGCTCTACTGGTTAATACTCAAAAAGCGCCTGTCCAGTCTCTGGAGGCACAAACACAAAGACCGACAGTTCTTTCATCTTTTCCCTCCGTGTCTTTTTTTACATGAAGGTTCAATGCTTATCTTAACCTCACGGGGCCAAGGCTGGCCTTTTATTGAGGCTGAATAGGCTATCTTTACAGCGTTGAGCTACACCAGCTCTGACGCATACATCATGAGATGTCAAATGAAGGTGTTCATGGTAACCACTTGTTATTATGTATTTGTAATTATTGTGTATGCACCAGTTTTAAATAACAGCCTGCGCTGCTCTGGGGGTCACTTGTGCCTGAGCGGTGTTTGATAAAGAGTCTCTTCTCTGTGTTGCCACTGACAAACTGCAGGGTTAGTCAGGGTTGCTGGGCTGCTCAGTTGGATATAAATAGCAGTTCTTGGAGTGATTATAGGTCTCGGATGATTAATGGTGTAGATTCCTAAAAATCATGGCTCCTCCTCCCACTAACTTCATCTATATTGCATGAGTAAGAGTCATCCCAGTTGAATTTGATTCTGCACTGCTTATGAAAACTCCTCAGTGGTGCATGCATGTTTTAAGAGGCCATTTTCTCCACATGAACTTCTTCTGCCCACAGAAAAATAATAATCCCTGCACCATCTAGTGGCCAGACTGGAATAATGTCATGCTTATTGCAGAGACAAATTGTGTGACCCTCACAGCAGTGCTGTCATAACTAAATCAAGCTCGAATCAATGTAATAAAACTGCAGCCACATTCCAAATTAATTGGATTTATTGAATGTGCACTTTTAATTTAGATCATGAAAGAGAATTTATGACTGTTGACATTATGCTGATAAGAAACACACATTATTCAGAGTCTGTAATTGACTAAGTGCTCATTAAAACGATACCGATGGTGTCATTTAAAGCAGTGCCCTCCTTTCAGGACACAGGGGAGTTTGTTTAATCATTTATTAGTGCAGTATGTATAAAGCGTAAATGAGAAGTGTGTAGAATATAAGGTGTCTTTGTTTCTTAGCTGGAATTTTTCCTACTTCTATAAATTAACGTTACTCAGTTCAAATGTACAGGAAAAGGAAGCAAGAGAAACCTGATATTCATATTCAAACCCCGTCAGCCACAGAATGATACACGGATGAAATGAGGGTGTAAATTATGGCGCAGATATGCTTAACCACCTTGTATTAACTAATTGTGTTTCTCGCTTGACCAAAATTATTTGAATTGAGAAATGGTAAACCCTAAACTTTGGTCAGGAGTCTGATCCAGCCTGTGCTCATTAACTCAGCTGTGGATTTCTCATGATGTGGCCACTGTAAGCCGTCACTGCACAAAGCTAAGGGCTACTCGGTCAATAAACCTGGATGGAACAAGTTGCTGGTTAATACCGATCGGGCTGTTGCTGCTCAGAGCTCACAATTTTATGGTCTGGATCCAAGAGGAGACTCGTATTAAAGGATGAGGTCTGATCAGGGATGCATCCACACCTGCACTCTCCCTGGAGAGATTTATCAGGTAGTGTACAGCAGCTGCTGCATTTACTCCAAATGTTAGAAGTTTTGATCAGCCTCATTCTGTCACAGGAGGAGGCTTTTTGTATCTATGCGATGTGTTTCTTCAGTTTCTGGGCAGGTTTTGTTGTACAACTGGTTAACCTCAATATGTCATTTTTTTACTGGGTGTACCAAGTGTGTAGTGCTTTCAGTGTCTCTCAGTAGGTCAGCCTGATTCTATCATAAGAAGCACTGTTTGAAGGGCATTGAGGTGAAAATGATCTTGCACAAGCAAACATGATTTCCTTGTTATCATGTGAGCACAAGTACAAGAGAGCTGGATTTAATGGATGCAGAGTTTGCTCAGAATCTGAAATGAGGTTGTGGTTTGCTGCTATAAACAGCTGCATGCTGGTTGGAACTTGATGCATAAATATTTTATATTACAGGGTGAAAAGTTTGGAAGGTAGTTGTTTATTCAAAAGCTGAAAAGTTTGAAAGAGTGAAAGTTAAATGTGAATGATTCAAATTGGAAGAACCTCAAATCCTTCCTGCGGTTACTATGGCAACAAATCCTTGAGACAATGGTTTTATTGTCATTAACAACGTCAGTGTTTTCTTGAAAAGGATCATTGTATTTACCCCCAAGGTCTTTGCTCAGCATGGCTACTGATAGTAATATGTTCTGTACATTAACTGTGTAGAAAACTGAATCTTTATTTTGCAATTTCTAGATATTGTAGTGTTACAAGACCTATCAGGCCTCATGTATACTGTAGTGCCATACTGGCAAAAACATTACAAGCACACAAGACCTGATGTCATTGTCACTTGTGATGATGAATAACTTGCAATTTGTGTCACACGCCTTGAACTTCCTTTTTTCTTTCCCCTGTAGATGACTGAGGGCAGACTGTGCCAAGTGCAGCTGCTGGATGACAGGAAGCTAGAGCTGCTGGTTCAGGTATGAATGATCATCAAGCGGCTGTAATCAATATTGTTGTATGATAACAGAGAACTATCACCTGACTCTCTAGTTCCCCTCAGCTCTGCGGAACATTTCAACACCTTTCAGCTCATCGTTTAGGTTTTCCGGTCCGCAATTTTATTGTTTTGATTCACTTTCACTGCTCTCATGGTGTCGTCTTCAGCGGCTGTTTTCGGTGAAAAAGCCACAGTATTCTGCTGTCATGCAGTCAATTTTTTGAGGAGAAACAGTTTTACAATGCATATGTTAATGTTTATTCCAAACCAAGTTGTTACCAGTAATTATTTGCTTTGACTTTCATGTTTATGATTAAACCACCCATCTATCAGTAACCATCTAGAGCTATAATTGAATGACATTTATTAACACTATATTGCATTTATATTGCAAATGTTAGCAAAAAGACTTTAAATTCAGGGCTAATGTTGGTTAGCTGGCTTGCAGTGGATTATTCAACATTAAGTAAAGAAAGCTCACAAACACGTAGCTACTGTGTTCACTCACACAAAAACAATAATTTAGCTATTAATAATAGCAAAGGACAACAAGCTAACAGTAATGTTAATCACTTGTGGGTTATAGTTAAAACCTCTGATGCTAAAGTCACTTTAGGAGGGAAATTTTGAGGCTCATATTGTTGTCATATTGTTGGCGTGAGCTGAGGCTGGTTATTCATACATCACACTGCTATTAATATAACCACAATTTGCAATGATTTTACAAGATTTCCACAGCATTTATCAGCTGAAGAATCAATTATTTCCCTCAGGAGTCAGTGAAGACCACAAACAGAGCTAAAAGAGAGTGAATATTGGACCTACATTCATTCATCAGGTGGACACAAACATGACTCCAAATGAATGCTAATGTTATTCCATATCTGCTGGATGTGTAAATAATAAAACGTCTTTGCTAACAACACATCACCAAATCAACTTAAAAAGATGATAATTTGTCAGTGTTGTATTTACAGCTTGTATCTGTTGCCATAAGTGGCCAAAAAATAAGCTATTGCAGGTTTAAAAGTAATAATGTAAAAGAGACGTTTCGGTAATGGAATGACATAATGTGGCATGTTTTCCGTGGGAACATTTTTTCTCTATGGGATTGGGTATTGGCATCAGATTAGTTTAGTGAATAGGAAGACCACCTTTCAGCAGAATGACCTGGGTTCAAGTCTGTGTTATGAGTATCTGCGCTGTTGAAGTGTCCTTGAGCAGGCCACTAAATCCTCACTCCAGGGCTACTGCTCTCTAGTTGACCTTTCAGTCTAACTTCTCGTGGGAAGGGAAGGAAGCAAAAGAGAAAAAATATTTTCCAGAACTATCAGCCGTGACACATTTATCAAGGAAATTGTCTGAATTACCTCACTAGGGATGTTTACCTGATATTTTGGCTTACAGTAGGTTTCCCACCGAAGCTAATGCTGAATCTTAATCTTCCTCCACAGCCTAAGCTGCTGTCGTACGAACTTCTTGACTTGGTGTCCTCCCATTTCAACCTCAAAGAGAAGGAATTCTTTGGACTTGCATTTTTTGATGATAAGTATGTAAACTGTGTAAGCTTATTATTTTCAGATGCCTGAATATTTACAGTGCATACGTGTGAGTGTGCAGATATGTGTGTGTGTAGCTTCGGTCTCTCTGCTTTTTGCAGTGGTCAGTGTAAATGGTTGCAGATGGACCGCAGAGTTCTTGAACATGACTTTTCAAAGAAGCCCGGGACCATTGCCCTCAACTTCCTGGTCAGGTAATAATGCACCTTCTCATGCAAGACGCATGCTCTCCAGCAGGGAGCGGTCCTTTATTGACACGAAGTATGATACCTTAAAGTCACATGTTGCTGCTGTTTAAATTTTGTCATCAAACATACATATCCTGGTCATCTTGAATAAATATTAATGTGTCCGACTGGTGGCTGAAAACCTGTGGCGTGTCTTCTTTGTGGTTTCAGACTTTTGCACATTATCATAAACCATGTCTCTCACTCACGCACCCAACACCTCACACTGCTTATAAAAGCACGAACAAGGCAGAGAAAAGTGCAAACTGAGCATTTCATAACTCATTTACTATCAGCAGCAATAACAAAGTCACAAGTTATCTCAGTTTAACCCTTAATTTGTTGCTTCTGCTTGTATCTTCCATAGATTTTATGTAGAAAACATAACACAGCTTAAGGACATCATAACGGTGGAGTTGTTCTTCCTGAATGCAAAATCTGCTGTCTACAATGTAAGTGTTTTAGCTCTTGTTTTTCTGGGGGTTTGAAATAATGAGAACTGATTCTTTGAGTTGTTGTTTCTCAACACCTCCCCGATGATTCACTGTCTCTGGACCCTTGCAGCACCTCAGCTCAGCAGACAGTGGCTGCAGGGCACAGTTTTCTCACTCTGCTGGCTGGAATGCAAAGCAGACAGTCTTCGAAAGTAGAAAAACACAAGGGTTCATTTTGAGAAAAAGCAGAGGTTATTGTAGGGCAACGCAGAGAAGATTCTATGTTTGGATCACGCAAGCTTTCCCCACATGGGCCACATTTTCTGCATGCTATTTATCTTCTATCCTGTTGATCTGTTATGTTTCCCAGGGGATGATAGAAGTGGAAAGTGAGAACTTCTTCAAATTAGCTGCAAATGCTTTGCAGGTTAGTGCTTTTTAATAGCCTCATATACATACATTAATGGCTGCATCTTAAAGCAATTAAAGGCATTTAATCTAATAAGATGTTTTTTTTTTTTAATCACCAGGAAGCTAAAGGAGACTACACAAGGTAAGAGTATTATCAGCTGGGTAAGAAGTATTTAACAGCAGCAGGACAACTTAATAGTGCGCTTTTAGCGAAGAGATTCAATAGGTCACTTGTTTCTCCAGAGTGCAGACAACAAAAATCAATAGCAGTGTTATGTGAAGCTTACCACAGAGTGCCGAGAAGCTTGCACCAGTCGCCTAATGAATCTCATAGTGCTGATAGAGGCCAAGTATCGCGGAGCAGAGACTGTACATCTGTTTAACAGAGCTGCCTTTTGATACTTTACATGTAGTGTTCAGGGGGAATGATGTGGGTCATGTCCTCTGTATTTTCTCTGGGATTTGGGGAGATTTAAGTGTTTACATTCTACAATTACAGCGTAGAGGAGTCTTCGAAACAAAATCTAGATATTCATGTTGGGAAATAACATTTACACAAAATGTAATTGAACAGTTAGCGAGCCAAAAACTGATGAATGAAAAAGTTTAGTAATTTTGGAGACTTTCTTTCTAGTGTCTCGGGTGGTGGGGAGGGATGGTGGGGGGGGGGGGACTTGGCCACAGGCAATGGTGCAAAAGCTGTTGCACCTTTGCCTGTGGCCAAGCTTAAGATGTGATGATTTACATATATATTAAAAACTTAAACACTTGAAGTCAAGAGCTCGGAAAGAAATCTTTGCATATTATATCTCAAGGTTGTCCACTCAACTGTCATCTTACCTATTTTTCTTTTCTGTTTCAGTGATGAAACCACTAGAGCTGACTTGAAGAAACTACCAACTCTTCCCACCAAAGTACTCAAGGAACACCCATCCCTTGCATACTGGTATGCTCACTGGAAATGCTTATTTGAAACCAGCAATACACATACCCCATACAGAAGGGCATGATCTGATCATGCGCAGCTGTTTAAAGAATGAAAATGTGTCTTTTTTTTATGTGACATTGCAGTGAGGATCGAGTAATTGAATATTATAAACAGCTGAAAGGAGTCTCCAGAGGACAGGCCATTGTGCAGTGAGTATTGGAATTAAAATAAAAATAAGGTATAGATTTGTTGATATCAGTTGAACACTAATAATTAGACAGTTAATGTTACTAAGCTTTAAGTTCATTAATCTTTCTCTCACCTCCATTAGCCCTCCCCCTCTCTCCTTCTCTCGCTCTCTCCTTCTGGCACTCCTTTTCTCATCATCTGATAGAAATCAATAGCCCCTCTTCAGCTGCAGTCCAGTGAATCACACTGATTCACCGGATTGAATTCCTCTGATCAAATTCCCAGTCCTATCTTTTCACATTTCCAAGGTACACTACATGCAGATGTTAAAAAGCAGCTGGTGGTTTTAATAAAAATTGTTTTCATTCTAGGTATTTGACGTTAGTGGAATCATTGCCCACGTATGGCGTGCATTATTATGAAGTTAAGGTAGGTTTTCCGCTGTGATAAATATGAAATGACAGCTGTTTCACTTGAAAATTGAATCAACCATCAAGCTGTGCTCTTGCCTCACAGGATAAACAAGGGATCCCATGGTGGCTTGGAATCAGCTATAAGGGCATCGGCCAGTATGATTTGCAGGATAAATTAAAACCTCGAAAGGTAAACATTTCAGTTGCCCTGCAGCTCAGTCTCTAAAATGGCTGCTGCTGCTTCTCTGCTTCGCTAATCTGACTGCGGACATGACAGCGCAGGGCATGAGGAAGGATTGCTGCTGTTGCACATAGCGTGGTGATTCACCAGCTCTAATTCATGCATCATCCATTTCACTTCAACAAAGGCTGGGCTTCAACTGCAGCAGACGAGGCCAGACTTGAAAAATTGACACAAAGTGTCAGTCTAGAAAGCCGGAGTCACTGTGGTCAATTTATTCTCATAAAACAGGAGCAGTTTGCCTTGAGAATCATACACACACAGTTCGAACCTGCTTTTCTTGATTCATTTGTGTTGTTTTAGCTTGTGAGTTGATAGGAGAAACACCCATGTGAGTGATCTGTCAGCTATGTTGTCCAATCTGTCGCGTTCAGGGTAGTGCTATTATAATAGAAGAAGGAAGTTCAGAACAGTTCACATAAAGATAATTTACTGACATTGTCTTACTGTTAAAGCCTGTTAACCAACATGACATGTTGCAATCCAACTTTATCTGCTGAGTTCCAACATTGTGCAAGCAGCCGGCTGCACACAGACAGCTGTGTCTTTTGTAGAGAAGGAGAGGGAGTGAGCTGGTGATGTCAAAGGGAAAGGGGCCGGATTTGGGGCGTTATCATGCATGTTCTGAGAATACCTGAGGAGACAAGTCAGGAGCTGACAGGAGACAGAACAAAGTATGTGTTTGTGTTGACAGCAAAGCCAGGGAGGATTTAATAACTTCAGAAACAGGACTTGTGAACATCCTTTGTACTGGTAAGACTGGATGCTACACTCCTTTGTCTTTTACTTTCGAAGTAGTGTAGAGCTTTGGTTCTTTATGATTCTTAAATAACATTTACTAATTTGTATGTTAATTTAAAATGAAGTTTTAAAATGACATTTCTTACTGCAAAACTGGGTGGATCTTGAACTGTCCATACTTGTTACTGAACGTATCACATTGTGACGCAAAATATTCCCCAAAGCTGCCACATGTAATATAATTTTCTATGAGCTGTCTGTTTAAGTTTGTGTCTCATTCGGATCTTGTCCAGACACACAGTGAGTCACAGACCCAAATAGATCGTTCGTATCAGGCTGTTGTCATTGAGCACCTGGGTGATATGTGGATGGTTGTGATGAGCCATGGAAAGTGTTGTATACCGCGATGAGTCTTAATGTCCCCTTGTGGCATTCATTCCCACTCTAACACCTGCATTATTGTAGACTCGGCATGCCAGGCAGCCCAGACTATAATGACAGTTCATGTTACAGTCTGGCTTTTTAATGACTGTGGTTGAAACAGGCTAGCCTAAACACCTGTCCTATTAATTTTTTTTTTCATAATAGTTTATTTGTTATCAGTCATGATGGTCATAGTCACAGTATTACAGATGTTTTTAGAAACTGAACATACATATTCAAAGGGCTGAAAGCATTTAAAGTATTTCTGGAACCGCATTTCAGGTTCCGAGTTACAGAACACGGTATCTATTTCCCCTAATCACATATTGTTATTTCTCTACTTTTACTTCCAGCTTTATCAGTGGAAACAGCTGGAAAACTTGTACTTCCGAGAGAAAAAATTTGCCGTAGAAGTTAATGACCCACACAGGTGAGCAGCAGGAGATATTCTTCTTTAGAGGCACATTTTGTTATTCTTAAACAGGCTATTTGTGCAAGTTGATTATAGGGCTGCAACTAACAGTTATTTTCATTGTCAGTTATTTTCTCGATGAATGGATCAGTTGTTTGGATGATAAAATGCCAGGAAATGGTGAAAAATGTTGATCTCCATTCCACAAAGCTTAAGATGAAATGTCTTGTTTTGTCCCGACCAACAGTCCACAACCCAAAGATATTCAGTTTATTATCATAGAGGACTTAAGAAACCAGAAGATAATGATGTTTATTTCTTATAAATTCTTAAAAAATGACAATGATTAATCAATTATCAACATAGTTACATGAATTCAACTAATCAACTAATCAATTAATCGACTAATAATTGCAGCTCTAGTTGATTTTTTTTTTTTTTTTAGTTTTTTGAGAGATTTCCCATCTCACTGTAGCTTTAGTCTGAAATGTGTCATACTGTAATTTGCAATAGGAGAGCAGTAACCAAGCGCACCTTTGGGCAGACCGGTTTACTCATCCACACGTGGTATGCCAGCCATTCTTTGATCAAAACCATTTGGGTCATGGCTATCAGCCAGCACCAGTTCTATTTGGACAGAAAGCAAAGCAAAGTAAGTGTCGGTTATCAGTCATTATTTGTTACTTTTGATACTGAGCTATCCATTCACTAATCTTTGTCCCTTTTTTCTTTTTCATTCTTTCAGGCTAAAGTAGGAGCAGCAAGAAGTTTAGAGGAAATTGCCATGGATCTCACTGAGCATGGAGGAGCAAAGATAAACAGACTTGGAGACACAGGCCTAAAGAATAACTTTATAACAGCCAGCAATGGGAGCCTTGTGTCTACAGGTTAGTTACAATTATTTAAGTTCTTAAAGCAAAAATCATTATTTCAGATCACATTGGTGCAAGTTTCTATGACAAAACTCTGAGTTACGAACGCTGAGCTGTTGGTGAGTTACATTGCGGGGGAGTCATGCTGACGAATCAGTTCTATCTTTACTGATGTCATTACGGATGTTTTGGGATATAAAGTTATTGAACGGAAAGTGGGCAAAAAATAGTCAGGATATTGTTTTCACAGGTTCTGCAGACTCTGAAATGAGTGAAGAACAGAAGAAAGAGAAACTCTCTGAGCTGAGAAAAAAAGAGCAGGAGATCCAAGATATTTTGGCCAAGAAAACAAAAGAACTGAAGAAGATTTGCCTGAGAGAGGCGGTGAGAATTCATTTTGTTTGCAGTGTTGCTATTTTTTGCTAGGCTCCTTATTAAGTCTTTTTTTTTTCTTTACAGCTACATTCTGTTAGCTCAACTCCCTTTATTAAACCGTGTTGCTGTGTGGTAACTAGACTAATGGTTGCTGCTGTTCATTAAGTGTCAAGGGGGTGTTTTTGTGTTTCCAGGAGCTCACTGGCAAGCTGCCAAAAGAGTATCCCCTCTCCTCAGGTGAAAGACCGCCGCAGGTCAGACGACGAGTTGGCACTGCTTTCAAGTTAGATGACCTTTTCCCCTACAATGAGGTCTGTATTTAACTGGTGTTCTTTAATCAAATGCAGCTGCAATTCTCACCATCTCTTTTTGTGTGTAGCACCGTTTTTTTTGTGCAATGTACCTTAACGTTAATAGATTTAACTTTTTGAGTTTAAAGGATAAGTCTGGTGGTATTTAGTTTAATTCTATTGTCAACAATGCCACTAAAAGATCAATACCAGCAATGAATTCATCTTGCATGTATTTCTTGCATTGCTAAAGTCTGATCTAGCTTATTCCTCTGTGCCATAGAGCTCCATTGTTGCTGTAAAAGGTGACATATTCCTTCATTACAATAAACATGTCTATCACACATACATCATCCCGGTGCGGCTAATGCTAGCTACCACTCCAAATCTGCAAACTACAGTGCCCAGCTGTTTTAAGAAATTATTTAGCCTTTTATATATTATTAACCAGATTTAAATCTTTGATAGGAATGAATGGGTTTGGGACTGAGAGCCACAGATAGGTTGGGTGTGTCGGAAAGTATTGAGAGACAGACTGATCCAGTGTTGGTTTTGGTCTTTTCATGGGATTTGTTTACAATAGCAAAAATATAGAATAGCACCAGTTTTATCCTTTACAGTAAGTGCACTCAGCTACTAATTTGCAGGACATGACATAATTGTATCAGTAGCTTATATAAGAATAATATCAATAAGGTTCACCCCACATCAGACTTAACCAGATCTATTCTTTAACAAAGGTGACAATAAGGGTTATAGATACTTACTGTTATCTCTGGGGATTTGCTGCTTGTGGTTTTGCAGGATCCCTTCCTTAGGAACTTGGAGAGCAGATTTGCCCTGCAGCAAAAGATTGTGGAGGCGGCTAAGAAGTTGGCAAATGAGCCAGAACTGTGTAAGACAGTCAAGAAGAAGAGGAGGAGAAACTGTTTGGATGCAATGCACAAACTCCAGCAGATAGAGGATGAGATGAATCAGTACAGAATCAAGAAGGGAAAAAAGCCAACCCAGCGAGCCTCAGTGATCATTGCAGGTATGGCGCAAGTTGACCTGTGTTGCTGCATTAATCATTCAGCTAGATATATATCCCAGTAAGCATGACGTTATTTCCTCTTTCTTTAGATGAACTTGTCCGTTCAGACTGTAGCTCCCTGTCTAGTCTCCCACTGGATGATGGTGAGTCAGACAACTCATGCTCTGGTGCACTTTGACCTGCAAAAAAACATGGATATCACTTTCTTATCATGACTGTTTTTGAAAAAGCAAGTGTCAGTATTTTTTTGGTTTGCATTTACATTCAGATGACTCAGACAGTGTAAGTCAGAGGCCACGGTCGCGGTCAGTCCAAGGCTCCCCTCAGCTCAGTCCGATGCAGTCTCTGGGGGCAGAATATGATGTAGAGAGACAAGGATCTCCGAGGGAAAATCACCGCAACAAAAACCATAGCAGGTGGGGAAACAGACATCCTGAGGCAATCTATTTGTTATTTCCATGAAGTCTAGTGTGAAGTGAAACTTGTTCCACAACTTTTTATTTTATTGAAAAGCTGAATTGTTTTTGCAATGATATCATGTTTTGGCAGAGCGTGTAATATTTGCCGTGTCGTGTTTGCAGCCTCATACCTTTCCTCACATCTCATTCCTATTTTTTTTTTCACCCTCTCCTTATACCACACCCTTTTAGATTAGCTACTGAAGGCCAGGAGGCTTCCCACTACTACCAGAATCCAAGAGAGGTCTCCTCCACCCACACTAGCCCTTATAAAACCCTTCCCAGACCTCCTAGAGATCCACGCAGCATGCCTCCCACCCCAGTTATGACCCGCAATGCCTACAGCAGCAGCCAGCTCAGGTGTGGATACTGCTCCCCAGCACTCCCAACCAAATATCTATCCTTCTCCCACACAATAACTTCCCTGCAACTAAATCCCTGCTTCTCCCCAACTCCCAACCTTTAAGCAAAGCTCTCTTACACCCCTAACCTTTGTTGTAACTAATAAAATCAGAAATATTATCCCATCACTCATTTTGTTGTTTAGATATGTTTAAACAGGACAAGTTGTGTTTCTTCGCTAGGTCCGAAGGGTCTCCTCATTGCTTCAGGCATCGCAGTGGAAGTCTGGAGTCACAGCCCCAGCTAAGAAAAGACACAGACTCAGAGAAGCCCGTGTTTATCTTGTCACCAGCCCACCGCAGCAGCAGCACAGAGGTGTTAGAAGATTGCTCCTCCTACACTAGTCAGTCCAGTCTGGACTACTGCGGGGCAGCCAACTCCCACTACAGTACACTGGACTCTCGAACCTCAACCATGCATCGCCTCCACAGGAAGGTGGAAGTGTATGGAAATACCGGGAGCATGCCCAACTTGGTCCAGCATCATTCTGGTTGTAGTTACACATGTGAGACCTCAGCACACTATGCACCCAGTGCCTACTACGTCTCCGGCTACCCCTGTCCGGACATGGAGCCTTACGCTAACGGTGCCTACGTGTATGAGAATGAGGTAGAGGGCCACTACAACGTCAACCCTTCCTATCAAATGAATGGGTACCATGGACATGACAGATTCAGGCATTACAGCAGTGACCGAGCTGATGGTCTCTCCCAGAACCCCTATGCGACGGTGAGGCCACCGCGGAGCAGGGAGGGACCCAGAAATGAGCTGCTGGCCAAGAACATGCAGAAAGCCATGGTGGCGGAGCATCTGAGAGGCTGGTACCATCGAAACAGAGGCCACAGGGAGGGAGGGAGGGGGATGCTGGCTGGATATGACTTTGACAGCGGTTCTCAGCTCAGCCTGGGCTACCAGACCATGCCAGCGGCCTTCAGCCACTCCAGCCGAACCACCTCCTTCTCATCAGGTAAGATGATTTCCCCAGGCAGTTTTCAAGTCAAGTCAAATGTATTGGTGTAGGAGGGAAAATCATTTAATATAATCAATTTTTGCCTCCCTCTAAATTACAGTTAGATATATTTACATATCAGGCTGCTATTGGCCGTTTATTACATATTAGATATCTGCTGGCTGTTAACTGTCACTGATATATGAGCATCCTGTGAATGCACCCAAGACAGTTTTATTCATGAGGGTTTCAGTGGAGGATTTTTACATGTTACAAGAAAAGAAGTCTGGGAGAAAATAAGCCCCAGTTTGTGTATTACTATTACATTTGAGATTGACATTGAGATCTTCAAAAATATAAGATCTTTGAAAAACACAGAAGGTTGTTTTACAACACTTACCACCGTTCAGTAGTTATTTGCTGCTGCTCTTATAGAACGCTCTCCCTGCCTTTTTAGAAACTCGACTTGAAACTCATCTCTTAGACCAAACTTTTTATTAATGTACTTATTTTTGTTTGTTTTCTCTCTGTTAAGGGCCCTTGGGTTATGTGAAAGGTGCTTAAAATCTAATTTATTATCAGTATTTCCAGAATACTTTTCTGACCATCTAGATTAAAAATATAGTGTGTCCCGTACACAATAAAAAAAAATTTAACCTGAGTAACATAAATATAGACCCATAAACTGATGAAACATTTTAGTTTTGGTTGTACAAATTGAGCAAGGACATCTGGCTGCCATTATTGTTTGGAGAAGCAAATAGAGTCACAACTTGGTAAAGGAGTTCAAATATTTTTTATTGAATGTAATCGTAATATATAAGAGGCATCAACTGGTCCTTGTAATTTATTAAAATGGTATTAAAACGTATAATTAATTTTTAAGATATTGGTCCAAAATACCTGATTACAATTTTTTAAAATAATGTTATTTGTCTTTAAAACCTTATAATAAATAAAGCCTTTTTGCAAGTTTGACCTATGTTATCCATTTTTTAAAAAATAAAATAAAATAAATAAAAAATAATGAAAACGTTTCCAGGCAAGGTGCCAGCAACAGCGCTGTAATCACATGTTGCCATAATTTGTGAAAGGTGATTGTTTTGCAATAGTGACGTTAAACTGGACTTAAGAGTGTTTCCAATAACAACAATTACCACTGAGTTACACTCCAACATTAGAGTGTTTTTGCTTTTGTCTTGTGTGCAGTGTCCTCAGTGGAGAGCGCAGGAAACTGGCGCAACCAGCTGGCAGTTGGCCTGACAGAGTACGATACACCCGACACACCTCATTACCCTCACCCTGGAGCTCCTGCTTCTCCATACAACCACAGTCCCTCACACAGCAGGTGAGTGCTGCCGTTTTAGAAAATTTAAGAATGACCAAGGAGAGGTCATTCTGTCAGTTTCATTACTAGTAGGATTTCAGATAAAATGCTGGTTGCTAGTATCTTAAGAATACATTAACCTGCTTAATGTCCCCCACTGAGCATCAACAGACTAAGACTCTGCTGATGCTCAGTGGCAGATAGAGATATCAGTGCCTCTGCTGTTTCACTAAATGGATGTCTGTAGCAGTTTAAGAACTGTCTGACATTTGGAAAAATACACTTATCCGCTTGTGCCATGATCAATACCACTCTAAAATCTGTCTGTTCAATAGCCTATGAAGCTGGAGGTGGCAGCTTGTTATCTTAGCTTAGCATAAAGACTTGAAACAGATGCTGGAAGAAGGATATGTTTGCCTTCAGACAGAGTCAGACTAGCTGTTTGCCCCTGTGTTTAGTTTATGCTAAGCTAAGCTAACTGACTGTTGGCTGTAGCTTCATATTGAACGGACGGATAAGAAAATGGTATCAATATTCTCATATGACTCTCATCAAAAAAGCAAATTTCCAAAAATGTCAAACAATTCCTTTGTTTTATGTGTTGCTCTGTCTCTGGATGAAGCCTGTTTCTCTGCATTTACTAGATCTACTGATTGCTTTCTGCTTAGGTGACCTGACACTAATTAGCACATGAAAATGTAATCATGAGGATCTCTTTCTTTCTTCCTTTCTTGACTTATGATCAATGCTCATGTGTGCAGATTTTCTCCAGAAAACAAAGTATCGGGGTCTGACACAATGCCTAAAAAATCTGAGTCAGTAGAAGTGGTTGGCGCTGAGGCCAATAGTACAGATGAGCCATCAGACAACCATTCTAGCTCTTAAGGGTGAGACCAAACACAGCGGGCTGTTCTGTGTCGTGTTGCTGCACATCTCCATTTTTCCATTTCATCAGTGTGTCACTTCCTTATAGCTTATTTAATCGAATCGTCCACATTTTTGTATTGTGGTGTCATCATTTTTTCTTCAGCATCGTTTTTGTATTTGTTTGTACAACTAGTACTGATCGAAGTATTTGATCACAAACCAAAGTAAAACACAAATTAATAAAGTCAGGAGATCATAAAGTTACTACAATTAATCCTGTGGGAAATATGTCTGCATGAATCCATCCCATAATTGTTAAGATATTTCAGTTTGGACTAAAGTTGTGGATCTACCTACCAAGGGCGTTTTTTACTACATGAGTCTTTTGGTAAACTACGATGATTAACTATAATCCAGTATGACTGATGATTTGATCTGCCCAAACTAACCATACCAAGGGAGAAAACGAACAGACTAAACAATGCAGGTTTGAAAGCACTGCTATAGAGACACAGTGCTAGCACATAGAAGTTTCCTTTTACTCCATGAAGCTTAAATCATGTTGTACACACTCACAAAGTAATGTGTACCACATGTAAGGCCTCTTTGATGCATTGCATTTCCATTTCCATTCCTCAGTTTTATCACAAGGTTCAGTCATGTGTTCCTTTGTTCTAAAAGTTGAACTACAGTAGATTTGACATATGCTTATGACTTCCTGTGCAGATTTCACCTGGACGGAAGCTACATGAGCATCCGCTGAAGAGGACCAAACCAAACTTTGGCACAATTAAAGCCATGGCCAGCAGCACATGAAGGGGAGGAAGGAGGAACTACGGGCTGTACACAGACTTTTTGCTGCCATAACTCAATCTTGGGAGATGTTTTGTCCAGCAGGTTTTGGCAGAGTCTAGGTGTATGCTGTCCTCATGTTAAAGTAACCTCTGAACACAGTGATGACACTCTTGAATGACTTTCCCATGTGCCTTGGATTGGATGGATTGGATTGAATTGTACAGGCAGGAAGGAATGTGTCAAAAAATTATAAGACGTTGCACAACCACACTGACTTCAAACCTTATTGTGTATTAAAGATGAAAAAAGAGGCAACATGTGTTTTTACTGAATCCAACTTCATGTATTTTAGCAGGAACTAGCTACTGCCTTATACAAAACAGTAGGTTATAGAATAAAAATGATTTTCATCACTTTCATCTCATTAAAAGTATGATAAAAATTGTCTTAAATATAACATCCAAATCGAAAACAAAGTTTGAAAATGTTCACAAATGTGACCTGATATGACCGTTCATTAGAGCTGATGTGTGTATTAGATGAATTTCCATTTCTTCCTTTCTTTAAACATTGAATCAGAATGTATTATGTCAATATTGTTTATAGAGCCATTTGTCTTTGTTGGTGCCGTATTGTGTTTTAAAATGCATGTCGAGAATATCAATTTTTGATAAGAACTTCAGTCCTTTTATATCAACAGAAGACCACTGCCGTAAAAACCATATTCATGTCTCGTTGTTTGTTTTCCCACATATTTGTACAGTCAGTGTGTAGTTATACGTATGTTGTTAGATGTTGTCATAAAATATTTTCCACTGGGAACAAGGATGTGAATAAATACATGTGTGACACATAGATGGCTGCCATCATTTTCTTTCGAGAGGCTTATGTCGTTGGTAAACAACTGATTCAGGGTCTTTTCTTGAGTAGGTGAGTAAGCCTGAAAGGAATAGTTTGACATTTTGGGAATTATGCATATTCGCTTACTTGCCAAGCGTTAGATGAGAAGATCAATATCACTCTCATATCTGTGTGTTAAATACAAGCCAGCAACTGGTTAGCTTAGTTTAGAACAAAGACTGGGAGGAAGGGTAAGAAATATGCCAGTTAGCACCCCTAAACCTCAATAATTAACATGTTATCATACATCTTGTTTATTTAATTTGTATATATAACATTATTAGCATTACTAGTGATATAAATGCAAAATAGAAAGTAAAAAAGCCTATTTGTCAAAATATTGAATAATTACTTATGACTAGATTTTTATTACTAGATTTTTTATTTCTTATAGAAGTAAAATATGATTTTTCAGGCTGCGAATGAAAAGAAATTCCCACAAGTGATGTATCATACTCAACATGCTTTGAGTTATGATCTAAAAAAAAGTCAGACAGAAGAAATATCATCTCTCCAACTCTGAGTAGTCATTCCCCTTTTGACAAACTACCAACCTTTGACTTAATCGTATGTGTTGTTGTTGTGCTGAACTTCAAAGTTTATGTCTTCTCGATACCTCTGGAAGAGGAGCTTTGAGTGCAGGGGAGGCATACCCCACCACCCCTGTCCCACACAGCCCCACTAGGCCTGTGAAAATGGTCCACCTGCTGCTGTCAATCCAGCGCTTTCATTTGCCTGAAGCAACTGTCATCCCAAAAGATCCCAATGGCCAAGCCAGCTGGTAGAAGGGGGCTTGTCTTTCATGCATGTCTTTCCCCTGCTTGTACCTTAAATATCTTCCATGCAGTCCACAGGGTTTAATTTTAGACTCCACATGAGGCAGGAGCACACCGTTTCTAGCTGAAGTCAAAGTCAGAAGCTTCTCAGTTTGCTCTGTCGTGAGTTATAGATTGGACAGACATTATCCTTCCTTTTGATATCATTTGAAGCAGGAAACTACAGGGCGCAAATATGTCAAATGATAAAGACACTGAGGTTCTCAGTGAAGAAGACATTGATGAGGATGAACTCCTTGCTATGCTTTCACCAGAGGAGCTTCAGGAGCTCCAGAGTGAGATGGATGTTATGATCGCCCCAGATGAGAGGGTACCAGTTGGACAGAGACAGAAGGACCAGACGGAGAAGCCTCCGACAGGGACGTTCGACCACAGATCCCTGGTTGATTACCTGTACTGGGAAAAAGAGTCCAAACGTATGCTCGAGGAAGAAAGAGTGCCGGCTACTCTGCTGCCTAGTGAGGTAAGAAGTCAAACTCCCAAACGTTTATGTGCAAGTCAATTGAGAATATCGAACGTGATCTTTATAAACTAGAAATCACAGTTTTAACCTTGTTGGTCTGATTTGTTGACTTCATCAGAAAACTTTAAGGGAGGAAGCTGAAAATAAAGAAAAAGAAGAGAAAGCAGAAGATGGGGAATATGAAGTGTATGAAGTGATAGAGGAAGTCATTGAAGAAGAAGCTGTAGATGGTACAGAAGGAGAGGAAATTATCGAGGAAATAATTGAGGAAATTGTTGAAGAGGCTGAGGAGAGCGATGAAACGGACAAAATGGTTGATGTGAAAGATGAAGAGGTGACGCAAGCTGTGAACACGGATAAACATGAACATCCATTAGATAACAACACAGAGAAAGTATCAGGAAAGAATACAGATGACAAACAGCCTTTCTCAGACACAGAGAAGAAGAATGAGAGCTTAGCCCCCAAACTCAGCACATCACAAATTGAAGAGAAAGAGGAAATTAAAAATACTGACTCATTGCTTCCCAAAGATGCTCCAGATGAGCCAAAGATCAGTGAAACCAACGATGGACTCCCACAGAAAGAAGAGAGAAAAATAAACAAATTAAAAATTCCAAAGCTGGCACTCGGTAATATAAAAATGACATCAAGACCGTCAGGAAATGAGACAAACTTGGAGTCGACTCTAGACAAGATCCGCAACAACAACCCCTCTGTCACTGAGGTAAACCTCAACAACATAGAAAACATTCCCAAAGAGATGCTCTTGGACTATGTCAACGCCTTGAAGAAGAACAAACATGTGAAAACCTTCAGTATAGCCAACACCGGTGTCGATGAAAACACAGCGTTCAGCCTGGCCAACATGCTACGAGAGAATCGCAGCATTACCACTTTGAATATCGAGTCCAACTTCGTAACCGGAAAGGGTATCGTTGCCATCATTCGCTGCCTCCAATTCAATGAGACTCTCACAGAGCTGCGATTTCACAACCAGAGGCATATGCTGGGTCACCACGCAGAGATGGAGATCTCACGCCTGCTCAAGGCCAACAACACCCTCCTGAAGATGGGCTACCACTTTGAGCTGCCAGGGCCCAGGATGGTGGTGACCAATATTTTAACAAGGAATCTTGACCGCCAGAGGCAGCTGAGGAAGGAGGAACAGAATAAGCAGAATCTGAAGGAGCAGAGGGAGCTCATGCAGATGTATGAGAACAGTCTAAACCTGCCTCCTGGTTTGCTTGAGATGCTGGGTTATGTACCGTCCCTAGAACTCCTGCAGAAGCACGGGCTCGTCCCACCTTCTTCAGAAATGAGCGCTGTCCCTCAAGCAGACCATCAGACAGAAGAACCAGAACATCAGAAGCAGCGCAAACACAAAGGCATTCCCAAACAACCCAGTGCCGAAGCAGCAAACTCATTAAGGGACGTCCAACTGAAGAAGACTCCCAAGAAACGTGACCCTTTTCTGGACCTGGACCCGAGGGATAACAGGGGACCAGAGAGGGCAAGTTTCCAACTGAGGAAGACTCCCAAAGTGAAGGATACAGGCAGTGGAGGTGTGACAGACGAAAGAGCCAACCTGGGTGATGTGATTAAGACTTTGAAGCCAGTCCCTCGCAGACGAGTGCCTCCAAAGGTTGATCTCACACCCCGTGATCAACTCCTAAGTGAGATCAAAAAGAGTAATGTGGCCTATCTAAAATCTGTGAGTATCCATTAATTAGTACTGTGAGAGCAATCAAGTTGGAATCCTCTGTTTAGGAGTACTCGTTAGATTTTTTAATTATTTAAGATGTTTCTGTTGATAGTATGAAAGCTTTCAAAATAGAGCGTTTATTATATATAGATGCATTAAATTATCCCAATAGTTTTACAGCTGTTGTTGTATGAGTATCAATGATTTTACACCATGTGTAAGAAATCCAAGTAAACGTGTCATTCATTTCTTTTGTCGCTGCTTGCAGGTGCCGCTCCCTAAAGCCCTGGAATCAAGCGAAACCAGTCTCCTCTGAGGCTGCAACTTCAGCTCTTTGTTCTCTTCGCCATACTATGTGTTTATTCTATACATATTTATTATTAGTCACTCAGAACCTATTCAAATGAACTGCACAAATGAAGAGTGAACTATATGTTCATTGCACATGAAAGATATTGGCTGGTTGTTCCACTATTGTGTTATTATTTCACTAAATGCTGTTGTCTTCAGGAAGTCATAACAATAAATGTATGGAAATTAAAGAGTAATCTGTCAATTTTCATTAAAATGTATCAACTCTTTCTTCATTTGCTATCTCTAAAAGACAGAGCATGGTCAAACTTTGACTTATATTATTTTGTATTGTCCACATATGTTACAATTTCTCTAAACTTTGTGCTAAAAAGGATTTGTAGAGGAAGATTGTTTGATTAAATGTTAGATGTTGATTTCATTTTGAAGCAAACCTGTTCTATATATTTGCATTTTGCTATAAAAATAGTATTCCACTCTTTGCCTCGGGATTATTCATTTTTATTAAAAAGGAATAGCACTGTGTAGAAGTGACTTCAGTGTCAAAGTAAATACAACCATCAGTTACTCCCAGTAGTTTTTGCTTTTTGCTGTTGCAGATATGAAATAATACTTCTTTTTTTTAAAAAAAATAAGGTGAGGTATATAGTCCCATATGTTGGATAATATAAACTTGGGCTTTTGCATCACATAGTAGAAACCTGAAAAACTGATGCCATACAGATAATAAGAAACTGAATCAAATGACACTGCATACAATTCTGAAAGTGCTATTCATTTGTCAATTATTCAGCAGTATTCATCTGCTATTAATTTGTTTCAGTAATAGTCTACGATTTACTACATTGTGTGGCAGAAACCTTTAACCCAAATAAGAAGTAAATTCTGTGATAAATAAATCCAACTATATATATTCACACTGAGATTTGATTGGTAAAAAAAAAAGACTGCAACATAAATTAGGTTAACTTTTTTATTATCATAGAGCACAGCCATGTTTTACTTCCAGTTCTGTGATTTCATCATCACTATTCAATAATGAAAAAGTCACATAAAAACATAGATCATATATAATATAGCATCCATATAGACAATCTCTCTGAACCACCATTTGTGAAGGTAGCATGCACAAACTGCAGTCAGTGTGTTTATGTGAAAAGCAACAGGAAATGACTGCTCTTAGTATCAGCTGCATGAAATGAAGATTTAACATTACATATGCACCTTTTTTTTTAACAAGGAAAAGGGATTTGATCACAACAGAGAACAGGAAAACAGCATGGGGGTGTCTCTAGTTTAATCCAAAATGATGTGCTTTGTCTCCTGCAGCCATTTTATACATTTCTACATGCTATATTATGAAAATAAAAACACATCAGAAATAACAACAAACATGTACATACCATGATATAATATTGAGAGAATAAAGCTGCACGTGCCATTCATTTTTTTAATATTGCATAGCTGTGATCAGAGGGGATACACTCAGGCCAGCCCGTATTGTCAGGAACTGTATGCACACATCTTTTGAGAATAGGAATATTACAACTCCAGGATTAAACAGGCCGCACAACCATGTCTACACGAGAAACAGACTGGTCTCAGATCAGTATTCATACAGCTCCTGAAGTGACAAAATGTGAGTTATTGCTGTTTAATAAGCAGACAACAGTTCACTTGGTGTTGAGTCTGTATTTTGGTAATGTGGCTCTACTCCGCGAGAAGAGAAAATTAAACATGCTTGTTCTGAGGTAGCCAACTGAATGGATTGGATTTCTTTTCTTTTGTTTTTACAACAAATACATTTGGTATCTAATAACTATATTAGATATTGTATTCAGACATTCTGCTTTATTTGGCTGAAAAAAAATACTCAGTTGTCATGTCAAACAAAGTGCACTGTCAGCAAGGGAAATGATTTGTTTTTTAAAACATTTTTTCGACACAGGAATGCTCAAACCTTTGGTAACCTTTGGTGCATATTACCTTTTCAATGTCCAATCCACATGGTGATTGTGCAAATCTTGTTATAATCTTGTTGTTAGTAACCAGCTGCACACTTAAGATGGAGTGCATTAACACAAATGTACAAAAAAAAAAAGCTAACTAAAAAGCAAAATGGATAAAAAGTATGGGAATGCAAACATCAGTATCTTTACATGTATAATGGGGATAAAAATCTGACACATGGGATGATGCTACGGATATTTTAATCCATGTTTCATGACACTGACTTCCCTTGGCACACTCCTGGCTAGAGCCTTAATCCTTCAGTTTGCTTTCAATGAAATCCTGAATCTTGTTCATTTTCTCCTCCTGTTGATCCAGGAGGTCCATGATGATGCCCATGGGGGTCTTCTTCAGCCCAACGCCTTCAATCTTGTTCTCCAGCCTGTTCTTCATATTGCGCAGTCTCAGAGAGGCATGGATTAGGATTACTACAAGAACAAGAACAGGGAATTATTTAAATTTTTTTTTCAGATGTGAAAATAAGACACATAAAGTTTAATGTCTCAAACTTAACAGATGATTTTCTTTGGACAACATCTTGGAAAATAGGAAAACAAACACTGGAAAAAGAAAACAGATACTGTCACAACTCAGACTTTAAAGCAGGTGTAGGGATCGGCGTATCTTTTATTCCCATGTCAGGCAGATACTGAACGCATGACATCAGCCCATAAATGTGGTTCTGTCCGTATCAACAACCCATAGCAACACGTCAACACAGGCAGCAGTGGGCAGGCCTCCTGGGTAGCGATCAAACTGCCTTGTCTGTCTGCCACGACGTTAAAGCTGCTACATTTGCTCTAACGATCCAACCCATCAATTATCTAAACCACTCTGCTGACGGTCTGACTCTAAATGTATTTAGAGAGCTGCAGCGAATCCAAAACTATAGCTTTAATCCACATCTGCATAGCTTGCCCTGTAATGTGGTACACTCTTATTACTTTCTTTTACAATCTGTGTCACGAGTAAGTGCATGTCAGCGTTACTGCACATGCTGTTCAATCCCTACAGTGAGTCAGGATGAAAGAGTGATTGGAAAAAGTTGTTCACCCACAGGAAACCCTGAGTTATGCATCTCTGTGTGAGTCACCAACCCTTTTAACAGTTTTCATCGTATAACATTAGCCAACAAGTGTTTATAATATACTATGGGGAACACAAGTTAGAGTGGGCCAAGCCTTGAATTTATCAAGATACTTAAAGTTTCCCTTTTCTAAGAGTTATCGAGACAAAAAAAACATTGTAGCTGTCTCCAAATTTCTTTGCCAAATCTGTTAAATTAAGTGTCACTAACTGCAAGAAAAATAATCAGTGTTAATAAGGGAATTTATCTAATGCCATAAAGTTAGCAGGTCTTTTACATTTTCATGTCAAAAATCACTGTGTTGAAGAAGATCCATTCCTAACAAATCAGGTTTCACAAGAGCCATGGCTCTAAATTACAAAAGGGAGTGTCACTAGGTGGAACCTAAAGAAAACTAACAACTAACAACTGAAAGCTGAATGTACTATTCAGGGTTTTAACACATAAAAACAGTCAAGCTCCTACTATATAGGAGGGGATCAGGGCAACGTTGGAAGTAAAAGAGAATTAAGTCAGATTACTGAGAAAATCTGAATTCTGATTTTAGTATCTCGGAGTGCTGTTGGAGATCAGACAGATGTCAATGAACAGAATCCAGCTTGAGCCTTTGGCTTGTTTATGCAGTAAAAAAACAAACATATAACTAAACTAAATATACTGTAAAAAGCAAGATGACTGTTGTATTTTAGATTTATAAAGCCTTCCAAATTGGGATCTGTCTGGGAAGCATCCAACATGGCCTGAAAGTAAACAGGAAAACTCTGTGGAATAAACAAAAAACTCACACAGCAAAGGGAAGGTGATTCCAAAGATGAAGACCATGACGCCACCGCACAGCGACAGCACAAAGTAACTGGTGACCATGACCCCGATGACAAACAGGGTGGGGTTCTTTCTTTTGAAGTTCTTGATGGTGGCTTTGTTCTCTCCTGCCCACACTGAACCCATGAAGACCAGAACCACCACACCTCCTCCCAGAAACATACCAAGTGGGTTCAGGAACCTGAATATTGGAACATCAAAATGACATGTTGTACATACTGTTTATTCTTTTTTTTAGTTTTATTAATTTTTATAATATCAACAGAGCCCATATCAACATACATTAAGACAGCGACAACAACACAACACAAAACTGTCCAGAAAGGTCCAGCCACACCCCATATATCCTTGATTAAGAAGTCTTTTAGTCCTGTCATCAATCCATCGTTGGTCACAGTTGTGTGTCCCTTCTCAGAGGCTTTCATTCCAGAGAACATTTCAACATAAAGTCGATCCAGGAAAGGCCTCCAAAGGTTTATGAATTCCTGAACATTTCCTTTGAGTACAGAGTTAGTTTTTTCATGCAGGAACACATCAAAAACTTCTCTATACCTCATTGTGGCAGTAGGATCCATTACAAAAGAATACATTTTCTTGCCAAAAGAAAAGCAGTTTATCAAGTAATTATGTTTTAGAGTAGAAAGTGACACAGCTTTAGCAGGCAGACTCAACAAAAAGAGGCCTGGTTCTGTCTTAATTGCAATTTTTAAAATGTTATTAAATTCTTCGGCTATAGATTCCAAAATGAGTGAAATGTATTTGCATTAACCCCCCAAAAAGATGAAAATAACTCCCTTGTTCTTTCTAACATTTAACACATAGATAGATAGATTATGATCCATTTTGTTTCAAATCATTCGAGTTAGTATGTGTAACCTGTGAAGAATTATATATATAATATATATATATTGCATATATATATCTATTGCAAGTGAAAATTGTTCAGACACAATCCACTGCTTCTTTCCCAGTCATCCTATGTATAGCCTGTCCAATTCCTTCTCCCATTTGGACTGAGTATTGTCCACACAGAGCGAGTTCACAGAGTACAACAATGCATATAAAACATTTTTTTTTTTATTTAAATAGCACAACCTGCTGGTGGTAACAAACAACAGCTGACATCCTGTGCAGTTTCCTACAAACCATGAGAGGGCAGATGCCAGCACCAAGGCCTCTACTCATGATTTCCACTTGCTACATCATCCTCTATTCACAGAGAGCTATCACACCAGTTTGGTATATGCAAAATTACCAGTAAAGCGGCTGTCAGCAGTGAAATGTTTGATTTTAGGAGCTTCCAGAGTCAGATGTAGCATCACTGATTCTCAAAAACACTGAACATCCCGTTAAGTAATGTTTAAAATGACGTTTAAAAGGATCTGAGGTTGATCGGTAACAATTTGAAGCATTTAGACACAATTTAAGCCAGCTACAGCGTTATTCTTACAGATATGAATGCGGAAATATTTATTGTATAGGCTAACGTAAGCAAGGAAACGCTAAATATATATATTAAATGCCAGAAGCGACAAATGAGTGCGTTAAACGTTAGCACAACAGTGAAATGCAGAAATATCCTGTGTGGTCATAATGGGTGTGGGTCAGAAGGCATGCAGGCTGAGTAAACACACAGCCAGCGATGCTAGGCTGCGATTAGCCTGCTGCCAATACTCACCCTACAATGAGGAAAACCACCACGGCCACGGCGAAGTAATTCGTCTGGTAGTACAATAAATTGCTGATCACTCTGTTGTTCCACTTTGTTAAATCTCCAAACTCTGGTTTGGCGAACCGGTCCCTTCCGGGGAAGAAATCATCCCACGGTCTGAGGGGCGCAAGCTCCATCTTGGCTGCCATGACTGAGCTCAGTGGTACACAAACATAACAACCCAACACACGCGCTGCGAAATATTTTGACAGGTCAGCTGATCACTGTCTGAGCTCTGAGGAGGGGAGTCAAACAACAAGCCGTGCTCTCGGACGTGAATCTCGCGAGATTTGGATACTCCATGCAGTGTTTGGGGATTATTACGCTTGCGCGATATTTCTCAGAATGCGCAACAGCAACACTTTATCTTAAAGTTTCAGCGAATATAAAAGTGCGTAGAGAAAAAAAACTGTATGGTGAGAAAACTACATTAAAATTGGCACATGACAGTTGTTTAAACAACATTGTAGTCAATAAAAGAAATTATCGTCGTCATCATCATCATCATCATCATCATCATAGGCCTATTTAAAACCTTGGAAAACGTCACCACCTAAAATGAGGGTTTTAGGTGGTGACGAGCAATAAAAAAAACAGCAATAAAAGAAGAATACATGGCTATATAAATTAAAAACAATGTGAAATTAACTGCTAAAAAGTAAAAGTGTAGGAATTGACAAAAAGACAAGTAAATAAACAAACAATCAAATAAATACATAAATAGATAAGAATAAAAACAATTAATAAAAATAAAAACAATGATGATTACAATCCATAAAATTAGCAATGACTCAAATACGAGATATACAAGAAATACAAAATGTGCAATACATTTCACTCACTACAGTATATTTGAACAGGCCTTATATACTGTACATAACCACCTACTATATGTATATAAAGTAATATGTCTTCCTTTTACCATTTAATATTTATTTCATCACTCCACGCACTCTTCACTTCTTTGCACTATTTGTATCCTGTTCACAGTCCACAGAAACGGTGTCACCTATATACAGTCATTCTTTGTGTATATTTCTGAAGATTGTTGTGTTGTTTTTCTGTGTAAGTACACTGATAGCCACTAAACCGGAGTAAAATTCCTTGTATTTGTAAACGTACTTGGCCAATAAAGATGATTCTGTTTGTGAAGAAAGTACCACTGACGTTGTTACTTCAGACAAATGAAAGAAAATTCAATTTTGCTCACACATAGATTTTTTTAAAGCTTTTTGTTAATAATAGAAGTTTCAATAGACTTAATTTAAAGTTTGAATTCCTTTAAGAAAACAGGAGAGAGGTTTGAATATAGAAAATTTGCTTATACTGTATATATTGGAGTATTCAGCTGACAATTTACAAAGTAAACCTTGTAATCTTCTTATCTTAAATGTGTCTAAAATATAAAATCCTAACAGCACATTATGGTAATACAGAGCAAATTTACTACATATGCAGTATATTGTCTGTAATAAATATAGCAACAAATTTAGAGCTGCAATGATTAGTCGATTAGTTAATAATCCATTCATTGTTCTGAGTCTTTTTTTCCAGAAAAAAATGTCAAAATTCTCTGATTCTTCCATGTGTGCAAGAAGGAACAACAGAGATGAGACAATAATATCAAGACTTAGATGTGGACACACTGGACTAACAGTACACTATTCAAAATAGGAAACATGATACAGGCAGATGTCAAGTCAAGTCAAGCCAGTTTTGTTGATATAGTGCCAAATCACAGCAGAAATGATCTCAGGGCACTTTTCACATAGAGCAGGTGTAAACCGTACTCTTTAATTCACAGAGACACAGCATTCCCCCATGAGCAAGCACTTGGCAACAGTGACAAGGAACAACTCCCCTTTAATGAGAACAAACCTCGAGTAGATCTGGGTTAACCAGTTGGGTTGAGAGAGAAAGAAGGAGGGGGAGAGAGAGACACACACACAGAGAGAAGCACAGCAACAATAACAGCAATAAAAACAACAACAATAATAGAAATATGACTAATAATAAAAATGTGAAGGTGAGATGTGAATGATTATAATAAGAGGAAACAGAAGAAGAAAGTGAGGAGCATGTTGTGCTGCAATGTCAGAAATATGAGAGGGCATCTGATTCAAACCTCACAAAGATAAAAGTACGCTTTGATCTAAGAGATATTCTACAAAAGATCTCAAGAAATGAGTGTTATCGAATCATATTTCAGTATCTCAGACTAAATAATTTGATTGAGAAGATATGATTGGGTTTTTTTTTTAATGAATATTGTAAATACTAGACACTCCATTACCATTTGATGGCTGTAACGCGCCAATTCGTTGTTTGCCAACCGCCAATAAACCTCACGAAGAAGAAGAAGAAGCACTCGCGAAGAAGAAGTGGAACTGAGAGCAGCGCAGCTTTGACGCTCGACAACACAGCAGCTAGAATCGAGGACATGGGACCGTGAAAGTATGGCGGATGCCGAGGAGCCGTAAGTGTCAATGGACGAAAAAACACAATTTTATCGCAGTTAATCTCTCGCAGTTTGACGTTAACGCGGCATGACTCGACTCTCTTTTTGCTTTCTTCTTCCAGGGAGAAGAAAAGAAGGCGAATAGAGGACCTGACTGAGAAGTTAGTGACGAATGCTAAATAAAGGTCTCTGACTGGCAGCAGGTTTGCGTTGCACAGAAAGCAGCGACTGCTGGGCCAGGAGACATGAAAATGAACATTTAAATAAGCCAGATAGCTGTTTGTCCAGTTCATCAATAAACACAATGTATCCATTCAAAGTGTCAAACATAATGCAGAAATCCTTGGCTGCACTTATCTTGTATCTTCCTTGCAAAACAAACAGGGAGTGAACAGCAAATAGATGTGTGACAGTTTCATACTATATAGCCTACTAATCCTAAGCAGGTTTGGAGTAACCTATGTAGTGTGTTCACAGGAGGAAAGTGACATGTAAGTGCTTAAAGAAATCAATAAGAATTATTTAAAATGCAGGCAATGGAGGATATGAACCAGAAAGAGCTTGGAAAACAAACACATTTTAAAAATAAATAATAATAATAATAATAAAGACATTCTGCTTCCTCTTTGTGAAGCTTAAAAGAGAGTGGCTTTCCAAATGTGAGCTTTAAAGTCAAGTGGGGCATGTAATGTATCATTTCCTCTTAGTATGAAACAGTAAAGTATGTATAGTTCTTGTATAATATGAATGTAATTATTATGTAGTATGGAAGTGGGTTTTCAGCCATCTTGCTTATACGTGTGTGATGAACTCGCTGCACACCAGTCAGTTCCTCATATCGCCATGTACAGTGGTTCCCATCCTTATATGCTTGTTAACCCTTAGTGGAAAGCGATTTCTACTTTTAAAAGCTAGTCACAGAGGACACGTCTATGAGTAGTGTGACTATAAAGTGATTTTCTCCTCGTACCGTATTATTTGAATGTCTTGAAAGACCTCAAGAGGCAAAATTATACTATATTTAACTAGAAAATAACATATGTGATTGATAAAAGTCTGAAAAATATCAAATTAAGTTTGTTTTTTAATATTTCCTACTGAGGTAGTCATCTCCAGATTGAGTTGTGAGCCCCAGGTTGGGAACCAGTGTCCTAGTAGACAGCTATCTTTAGAGATTAATAGAGGCTAGTGAAGGTGCCCTCATACTGTACTGTAGTTTGTGTTTTTATTTCCTTCTCATTATGCATCTGTCTTTATGTATTTCATCCCCATTACTCTTATTAATCCAACCATTCTTTCCACAATTAAACTAATAATAATGCATATAATATGGATAATAATGGATAAGTCACATTATTAGAGGGATAAGTAAAGAGAGATGTACTAATTTAAGTGATAGTACAAGTTTAGTGTATCTTGGTGTGCTGTGTGCCCAGAATGGCTGTAGATGGTGGACACAGGGACGGTGCTTGCGACTGGGATGGCCGATGGAATCATGTGAGGAAGTTTTTGGAGAGACCTGGCCCGTTCACCCATCCTGACTTTGAACCAAGCACTGAGGTGAGTTTTAACGAAGAGGAAAGTATTCTGGTCATATGTGGAACTGACTGATGTGTGATTAGGACATGGCTTCACAATGCCAAGTTAACAGTACATTTCTTAAATTCAGTTCTTAAAACATTTTGATGCTTTTTTTTCATCTCAGTCTCTACAGTTCCTGTTGGAGACGTGCAAGATTCTGGTCATCGGTGCAGGAGGACTCGGATGTGAACTCCTCAAAAATCTGGTAGGAAATATCTTTAATCTACATCATATTGATCAACTTCATCAATTACAACAATGTAAGATGAGCAAACAGTAAACTGCCTTTCCTGGTTGTGTCTTCGGATAAGTCCTGACATACTCTTGTTGTGCTTTAGGCCCTTTCCGGGTTTCGCCTTATTCATGTCGTTGACATGGACACTATTGATGTGTCCAACCTCAACAGGCAGTTTCTATTCAGGTAGGTTTCACCTTTATATTTCCTCCTTATAGTTTTAACAGTAGTTTAATATTTGACAAATACAGTGTTTGTGAAAAATTGGGAAGTATGCTGCAAAGTTGTGAGATGAATATGCAGTTTCGTAATATTTCCTTCAGTCATCTACACAATGCTCATCAAAGATTATACATAATTGAAAATAATTTTCTCAAGTACTATGTTATTGTCTAAGTAACCCTCTGATGAAAATAAATGAGGCAAAGCCTGTCATAGTATCTGATACTGAGTGATGAGAATTTGCCTCTTAGTGACTGTCGGGCTGCGGCTAACGGTTATTTCATGATTAATTTATCTGTTGATCACTTTCTCAATTAATCGTTGTTTGTATTCTATAAAATGTCAGAAAATGGTGAAAAATGTCTTGTTTTGTCCCGACCAACAATCCACAACCCAAAGACATTTAGTTTATTATTACAGAGGACTAAAGAAACCAGAAAATATTCACATTTAAGAAGCTGGAATCAGAAAATTTGGACAAAAATCGATAACTCTATTAATAAAAATAGTTGGATATTAATTTAATAGTTGGAAATTAATCAATTAATAGTTGCAGCTCTAGGTGACTAGTAGTAGTACTAGTAGTACTGTAACAATTCTGGTGTGATATGATCAGATTATATACAACATGTCATGTGTTCTGTACTGTTTTATGCATCTATTTAGGCCCAAAGATGTCGGACGACCAAAGGCAGAAGTAGCTGCCGACTTTATCAACAATCGCATCCCTGGATGTAAAGTTGTCCCGTATCCTGTTGATGAACCAACTGTTTAAATAGTTATGAAACTCAGATTGTCTCAGACTTACAATTGACATTTTATAAGCTATCCTGATAATCATTTTTCATTCCTTATTAATAACACGCACAGTCACTTTAAAAAGATCCAAGACTTTGATGAGTCTTTCTACAGGCGTAAGTGTGTTTTTCTCACATGATCTATGCATTAGCAAAGTTTACCAAGTTAACACCTCAGAGGTTTTATTCATTTTTAAACACTTGTCTCTTTGCAGAATTCCACATCATCGTCTGTGGACTGGACTCCATCATTGCCAGACGATGGATGAACGGCATGCTGGTAGGAAAGAATAGTTGTAGTTTATTGTATTTCAGTGTCGTCTGCCTGATACACATTTGCATATCAGAAGCATATAAGCACAGTTTTAGTTAAGTGTAATCGATGGTGAGTTATGATTGATGTTGCCTTCTCCAGATATCACTCCTGAGCTATGAAGATGGAGTCTTGGATCCCAGCTCCATCATCCCCCTCATCGATGGAGGAACAGAGGGCTTCAAAGGAAACGCTCGCGTCATTCTGCCCGGCATGACAGCGTGCATCGACTGCACGCTAGAACTGTACCCGCCACAGGTACTGCTCACTTTTCATAAGCAATGTCTAATCTAGTTTCACTTTAAATATTCATATAAATAAATGTCAATTTTGGTGTTTTTAATGGATGACAGAGTAGTCAACATTTCCATCTGCAACAACAGTTGTTTGTGTTTGGGGGAAAAAATTAAAGACCTCGGTCATAATCATAAACAATAACAGCTATCAGACTGAACAGAAAAAGTACCGCCTATAGAAACAACTAAAGGCACTCAAAAGAAAATCAGAGAAAAATGTGGAATACATACAAACAGAGAAACAGGTGTTCCTGGAAGCAAAGTGTAAAACCAGCATTGTGACTATTTGAACCAAAGATCTCGCCAAAACACACAGAAAATTTAATATAAAAATAAATTGTAATTGTATCTCTCTGATTAATTAAAGCAGTGGTAGTCTTTTTGATATTTTTGCTGTGTAGAATTGAAAGGGTGCTTCTAGTACTCTTTTTAAAGCTGCTATAATTAATATTTTCATATTAACAGTGGATCACATGACTACTTGTGTATGGTAGGGGTTGCTGGTAGTGTGTTTCAGTATCTTCCAACTAATTGTTTTGTTTTTACGGCCCTCAGTTTTACTTTTTATGTTCACCATCACCACTTTCATTAGTGTCGCTTCCACACGTAGCAGGCAGCTGTTTTGAGCTACAAATCTTAAAAAACCCACGTGTACACTACCTGCCTGGCACCAAACGGCAAACAAAGTTAGTGTCATTGCTGGTGAACATAGCTGAGCATTTAACAGCTAAATGAATGTTAATGTTGCTCCATGTCTGCCGAATGTGTAAATAGACAACTATTTGCTGACGAATTTATCATTTCACCGACATGTAAGATAATAATATGTCAGTGGTGTGTTCACAGCTTATTTAAGCTGCTCCAAAGTGGCCAAAAAATCAGTTAATACAGGTTTAAATACTTTAATGACTGACCTTAATTTTAATTTTACTATCCACAGATTAATTTCCCCATGTGCACCATTGCATCCATGCCAAGGCTACCAGAACATTGCATTGAATATGCACGAATCTTACAGTGGCCCAAAGAATTGCCATTTGGAGGTAAGCTAAAATATATACATCTTTTTTTTTTACTTCAACACATCTAATCTCATCATTCAACCTCTGCGTATATTATTACAATATTACAAGACTTAATGATCAGTTTTCTCCTCCTCAAGAAACCAGCTTAGATGGAGACAATCCAGAGCACATCCAATGGGTGTTTGACAGAGCCCAAGAACGAGCAGCAGAGTTTAACATTACCGGAGTGACATACAGACTCACTCAAGGTGAACCTGTGACATGAAAGATAATAATTTATTCATTGTTAATGTGGTAAATCAGTCAGGTTTTTTGGAGGTGTAACTTTTTATAATTTCTCGCCGTAATTGACATCCGTGTTGTTCATAAGTACCTTTAGCAGTGGGCTGGAAATAAACTCATGAATATTTTTGTGCCACAGGAGTTGTGAAGCGGATCATTCCTGCTGTGGCATCAACTAACGCTGTTATTGCTGGTATGAAACTATGAAGTTTTTTGAGGCAGTTATGGGATGTTAACAGAAAGGACATTTTTGAAAATAACACATTTTTGTAATATCTGGTGAAATATTGCTAAGTGCCCTCTTACATGCTGTCAAGCTTTCTGTTCTAGCATTGCAAATATGGGGTTTACAAAGGCAGCAGAACAGAAATTAACAAAAGCAGGCTTCTCATTTTCTAAGCTGCAGCTAGCTAGCTAATTAAGGCTAATTTTGTGAATTGGTTGAAAACTGTCTGCAGCTGACTATGTTTCCATTAGACTATTTTTAAAACAATAACCTTGCAAAAGAACTTTTCATGATATCTATCTATCTATATATCTAAAATATAATCATATAATGCCAAGACACATTCTTTGTATGCTTGCATACTTGGCTAAGAAAACAGATTCTGATAATGCTAAAACACTGCGGCTTAAGCTGCTTGTCCCAGGTGAAAAATCTAGTTATTTTGGTCCGACTTACCCAAATCCAATACAGAGCAGCACATTGTTACTATTAACACACTAAAAGAGGATTTTTCTAACGTAACCTATAATCCATAAATATAGCTAATGTTAGCCAATGATATGCTTCTTGGCGTTGTCCGTAATTAGGTTTCTACGGTAGGAGGAAAGCTAGTTGGCCAGACATGCAAATGTTTGCAGCTTACTTTAGGGCAGACAAACACTGTTTAACCCATTCGTCACAATTTTTCTCTTTTATTTTTGATTATGGAAAGGCAAAAAAAGGCAACTCTTTCTTGTATTTAAACAATTATTCAATTCAATTAACTAGACTTATATTTGCTTTTGTTGTCTATAGCTGCCTGTGCAACTGAAGTTTTTAAAATTGCCACAAGGTTGGTAGAACAAACACATTCTGAAACTCTCATTGCAAATTATCTGCTGATTTGTCAAATGAACATTACTTAACATCAGATTCTATTTTGCAGTGCATATATTCCTTTGAATAATTACCTGGTCTTTAATGACGTGGATGGACTGTACACCTACAGTTTTGAAGCCGAGCGAAAGGTTTGTTGTGCCCTAGATAGTCAGTAAAAGTCTTATTGGAAGTGTTATGACATTTATACATTTTCACCTATAGAAGAATAACCAGTTTTCCCTGCGTTGTCTTGTCTTTGTTTGATCGGCAGGACAATTGTTCAGCATGCAGCCAGGTGCCTCAGGATCTCCAGTTCCCTCCTTCTGCCAAATTACAGGAGGTTTTAGAGTACCTGACAGAGAACGCCTCACTGTGAGTATTCAGAAGAAACACTTTAATCCCGCTTTAGGAAAAATAACAGTTATCAGGTTAAGATTGTGTATAAACGTTTTCCAGACAAATGAAATCACCGGCTATCACCACAACTCTGGAAGGAAAGAATAAGACGCTGTATTTGCAGGTAATATGCACTCAATCATTGAGATTGCTATGTTGTGTTCACCTGCATTTCATTAAAAAAAAACTAAACTATGACTACAATTACATTCCAGTCTGTGAAATCCATTGAGGAGAGAACTCGACCAAACCTCTGCAAAACTTTAAAAGGTAATAAGAAGCTGTTGTGTAAAGCCCAGTCTGTTCAAAGTGACCTGTAACTGCTGACATTGATGATGATAATGTGTAATGTTTTTGGCTGGGGCCAGCCCTAAAATTGTGAATGTCCGTCACTGACTGAGTGATGAAGTTACGCCATTCACATAAAAACAAACCTCTTTAAAATGCTGGCGACGTACAAATAGCTCTTTAGGGTTTCATACACGGTCCAGCCATATACCAGGTATTGACCTTTTTTTCTTCTGATGCAGAGCTGGGCTTGTCGGATGGACAGGAACTAGCTGTGGCAGACGTCACCACGCCCCAGACGGTTCTCTTCAAGCTCAATTTCACCGCCTGAACATTCGTCACAACACACAGCACTGATGTGAAGATTGACTGCTTCTGAATGCGAACTGGATGTTACATCACAAGGTTACTGTAACGGTACAGTGGCATACTTGATATGATCATGTTAAAAAAAAAAAAAGGCGAGATCTCACTTGTGGGATAGGATTGGCTGTCTTATGAACATGGAATCAGTTAATGACATTGTTTTTTCTATCTGTTATGTTGTTTACTCCTTTGTGTATTTGTCATGTGTTGACTTACAGTGTAGCTCTTTTTCTGTCAGTCAAATGAGAATAATGATGTGCACTATGCTGTAATAAAGTTTTATTATCATGGTTGTAGAGAAAGCTTAAATTTGCAATTTTCACCAGATTTTTTGGCAGCAGGGCAGCTTTACTATTCATCTTCAAGGACTTTTAAGTGTATTGAAAGCAACCATAACAACATAAAAATAGGAGATGTAGGAAGACTGTTAGTAAGATTAAAATATAAACGGATGTTTTATGTGACTTGTCTTAAAATGAAACTCTGAGCAATTAAAAATGTTTTAATATTTTGTGGAATTTACTTAGTACATTTGAGGGGTCATGATAAATGTGATGGGAAAGAAGAAACATGGTTTAATCTTAAGTAATGTGTTGTATTTTATAAGGTCATCTTATATTTTAAGTTAAAGTATTAATCTGAAAAATAACCAACTGTCAGATGAGTGAAGTGGAGTAAAAGGCATTTTTATCTGACATCTAATGGAATAGTATTAAAAAAGTAGCATCAAATAGAAATACTTAAAGGTGCATTGTGTAGGATTTAGTGACATCTAGTGGTGAGGTTGCGGATTGCAACTAACTGAATACCCCTCCCCTTCCAAGCATGTGGAAGAACGTACGGTGGCTTCGAAACTGGCGAAAAACGTAAAAGGCCCTCTCTAGAGCCAGTGTTTGGTTTGTCTGTTCTGGGTTTCAGTAGAAACATGACAGTGCAACATGGAAGAGGACTCCAGGCATATCCAGCTGCAGCTGCAGCACAAACATGCAGCATCAATACAACACACCCACTTTATTACATGACACAATCACTTGGTAAGGTTCAGGCATGAGGAGGGGGATTGTAAGGGTTAAGGTTAGTGGTCAGTGGGGGCGTGTCATGTAGGGTTAAGGTGAGTCTGCAAGACTGCTGCTAGACCCTTCTCCAAGAGGACCCACACCCTATGTAGATACAAAGAGTTCATTTTAAGGTAAAGAAACCCAATTCTTATTTTCAGGTGATTATACATTAATTAAAACATACTTATGAATATTATATTCCATTTCTGCCAAGTCCGTTAGATGTTACTACATTTTACACACTGGACCTTATACTTAGTCACTTTCCACCAGTGAAACTAACAGGTGCTCTATTTCATATCTGCTGCTTGGCAAACTCGCAAACATGAAATGGATGTTTTCACATAAAGAAAAGTTCAACATCAAAACACAAAATTGGAAGAATATCGTGAGAACAGAGAGGACTTGTCCTCCTGAGTCTTCAGTCTCTATCCTCTCTTTCCGCAGTGACAGGATGTCAATACTCGCTGTAAGCTTCTTAGGCGCTAATGAAAGTGGCCGCATATTGTCCGGAAGACAGATGGTTTCTGTCTTGATTAAGTTTTAATTTCCCTGACGGGAAAATCTGACAGGCTTTGCACGGCGGAGTTATCCCTCTGTGTTCACAGACTAACATATCTCTCACATCGCATCCTGCCTGAAAGGTGTAACTCCAGGGAGAGGAGCTGATGTGTGAAACTGCAGGTTTTCACTTCAGCTGACGTGTTGACTGTTGTCTCTATCAGCTGGAGAGTTATTCAGACACAAACAGGCAGGTTTTAATCGCTCTCTACTCTGAATTGGGGCAGAAAAAAAATCAGAAACTGGAGGGATTACTGCAAACTTTTGCATCCTTGCCGAAACGATTATGGTGTGCATGATGTCGACCCAGACGCTAATGGAGGCTTCAGCAGCGACTTGTGTTCACCAATAACGTGAGCAGAGAAAGTAAGTATTGAATATTCCTAATGAATTAGGAATATTGCACTGTCAAAAGTCTGATTTCAACACTGGTTTATCTCACTCAAATTCTTTATTTTTGATTAAGGCAGGTAGACTGTTATTCATGATGGTGATATTGTACATCACAGTATGTATGTAATATAGTATGTAAAACAGCATGAACAGGCTGTTTTGGCTCAAACTTGTGTTGGTCATATGAATTATTAGTTATTGATTTAATGAGGAATGTATCACTGAATATCAATGTGGAACTGTAAAACTTGTGCTAAAAAGAGTCAATTAATTGATAAGCTGATCCACAAAATTAATATGCAACTACTACTAGGAGAGAAAATGTAAAAAGTCCTCACTTTTGAGGCAATATTCAATATTTATTTTTTATTAAGGCAGCCTATCTTTCATCATTATGATACAACACAGTATGTAGGAATAGTGTTTTGGCACAAAGTTATGTTGGTCACATGGATAATTGAATGTTGATTTGAGGAGTGACGTCTGTATCACTAAATATCAATGTACAATTGCAAAAGTTTGTTGGAACTAAAAAAAAAAAAAGCTGATTAATTGATAAACTGATTAACAGAAGATTATGAAGCAACTACTTTGTCGATCATTTTGAACATTAATCATTATTCAAATAATTTCTTATGAAAAAAATGCCAAATATTTGCTGGTTCCAGCTTCTAAAACGTGAGGATTGCTGCTTTTCTCTCTTTTTTGTTAATCATTGCAAATACTGTATGTCTTTGGTTTTGGGCTGTTGTTGACAAAAATAAGCAAAAAAGCTTGGGCTCTGGGAGACTGAAGATTAACAAATAATGAAAATAATCATGAGTTGCAGCCTTAACTTTATATAAGAGGGGTTAAGTGGCAAACAAGTTAATTAAGCGTTGATGTTTTACTTAATGTCATCTTCGTCTTGAATTAGTTATTGCTGTAATTTGACATTAAAGTCCACATCCCAGTTTTTCTGCGACTCATGTGGAATACGACTTGTGTCAGAGGGAGAGTTTAGCTTTGAGCACGGACATGTTTACAGCTAAAGGGATAATCTGACTCAGAAATGAGCGCAAAGACCCGCTCTCATCTGCCTCTGATTGCCTCTGATCAGGCTTTTATTGGCATTTTGTTGATTTGCCTTGCTTCGCTTGGTGATTTGAGAGTCATAATTGAGCAAATGCAATGATCTCATGAGCCACATATTAGGAGTCAGGAGACATCAGGAGAATTTATGGTCACACGCTTAAAGGAAAACTATTGGCTTAATCCTGGTTAAAATGTATGTGAACCTATTTTTCTCTGCAGGCATGATGAAACTGAACATATTGACACGGCATTTACACTGGGGCCTCCTGCTTCTTTGTATAGTAAGCTTCTGCAGCCAGTTAGTGTCCACTGGCAACCAAAGCTCCAGAGGACAGACAGGTAGGTGTCAGACCCAACCAGACCAGTCACACACCCCAAGGGACTCATTATGGCTCCTGCCTCCTGGTCATCAGCTCGGGTGCCTGGTAGAGAGTTCGGTTTAAGCAACAAGATCCTGAAAATCACTCTGCTTCTTACGTTAAACAGACATGGACATGGAGGAAGTAGTTCCTCATGTTTGTTCATGGAGTATTACCTGGAAGAGGGGGCACTTTTGTTTCATTACAGCAGCAGTGGAAGGATTAACCAATATGACATTGTGGGTGTATTCAAAATCCCACTTCAATGAAATCACAGGTGAATAATCAGCAAAATTTACTTTAAGTATTATAAGTAAAATTGGTTCTGCAAGAAAATGGCTCCTGTAACTATATATTATGAATAAGATTATTAGATTATTAATACTGATGCATGAATGCATAAGCAGCATCTTAACTATTTATAACCTTTAGATATGTTTGATCCAGTGGTTTGCACCTGAGGGGTGAGGTGCCCTCAAAGGGTCACAATACGAATCTGAGGGGTTATTAGATCATTAATGGGAGAGGAAATGAGAAAAGTATGTAGTTCTGCTATAAAAATTTGTATTTATTTATTTTTGGACTTTTCCTCAAATCTTTGCTTTTTGTAAAATATTGGATTGTTGTACCTCTTTGAGCCTTAAACAGTTATCTAAATGAAATCATCCATAACAACTCATAGACTTGGACAAGGACATAAACAGACTGGGCCCCAAATAGGCGCTACTATTTTGTTGAGGGGTCACAAGCCAAAAAGGTTGGGAACCACTGAATTAATCCATAACAATGCATTGGATTTGCAACCCTGTCTCCTAAAGATTCTGTTCATATACAATACTAGTCAAAAGTTTGGACACACTTTCTCATTTAAGTGATTGGGAAGGTGTGTCCAAACTATTGACTGGTACTGTAAAACTAAATTGCAACAATAAATACCTTTTCCTAGAAACATAATGTTGGCTGAATTACGTTTTCTCTCAATATAATAAATGTTGTTAATGAACGTGTTTGGCACGTTACAAAAAATGTAATGTAATGTAATGTTCTGTCACAATGTAGTTCTACTTTTTCCCCCAAAAATATCCGATATTGCAGTACAATATCCGTAATCTGTAGTGACGACAGCAATTTTAAAGTTTTTGTGGTTATTTAGGTTCTGAAAGCACTTGGCTCAGGTTAGGAAAAAAAACTTTGCCTGTGAACATAATCCGGGTAGTGATTACGTTTGCCAAAGCAACGTAATTGGGAAAACGATTTAGTAGTATGCAAACAAAAAAACACAAGGAGACAGGTTTGTGTATTTTATAAGCTAATTCAATGTTTTTATATCAAATGCTGATCTGAAAAGTGACGAGTAGCCGTCAGATAAATGTAAAAGTATAAAGTAGCATAAAATGGAAACACTCAAGTAAAGTACAAGCACCTCTAAATTTTGCCGAAGTACAGTACTTGAGTAAATATATTAAGTTACTTTCCTCCAGTGCATTACAGTGCTACAACAGCAACCTCCCAACTTGAGATTTGTCTTTGTTTTCAATAATTGCATGTTTCATTTTTGGGCTCTGCTTTGATTGTAGTCTGTTTTGAAAACCCAGCTTTAATTATGAATTAACCTCCCAGACCTGCAGGTGTTGTCCGTGCAGCAAGACAAGCACCCCAGTATTCTAAATTAGCAATATGCATGCATGAGTTTTACCCTTTTTACTTCTGCTCTGTTGCACCCCTTCAATTAGAAGTTCAATTTATCAGCATGAATCATCAGTAGGGTAATTATCATCAAAAGCAGCGTCCTTTTATTTCTTCCTCTGTGAAATGATGCAGAAGCATAAGATATTTCTGTTCATTGCTGCTTATTCTGCACATTTCTGTTCATATGGACTCTTAAACATGAAATTCGATAGCTGAACATACCGATGATAGCTGCTTACATGTTCTGACATTTGAATGTTTTTTCCTTGACTGAATTGACCATGAGTACTGATGCTTTTCATCCACTTGGTGGTGCTGTAGCTTTACAAACATCCATATTAGGTCTGAAGTACTATTCCATTTATTTATGTTTATAATCTTATAAATCCATGAAATCGTTGCTATGTGACATGCAGCCACCTGTAAACGCTGAAGGCTACTTACATGCAAAACTCAGTATGAAAAATAGTCACCTCTCCCTCCAAATCCTCTTCTTCAGGGTCATCGCAGGAGAGGACAGGGACTTGTGAAGTGGTTGCTGCTCATCGTTGCTGCAATAAGAACAAGATTGAAGAACGCTCTCAAACAGTCAAGTGCTCCTGCTTCCCAGGACAGGTAGCAGGGACAACGAGGGCTCTGCCCTCTTGTGTTGAAGGTAATATTACCGGGACCCTCTTCCCTGGAAATATTCTGACACATGAATATATTTTTTGTCAAAGTAGAGTGTAGTCAATCAATTTCACTGGTACTGGAGGGTTGTCAAGGATTCGAGTATGACATCTGATTGAGGTGTTTTTTTCCAAACAACTCTTTGTTGAAGTCCTTCCGTCTAAAAAGTGACCTTCTGCTGTGGTGTATTTTTCTCCAGCCTCCATTGTGCGTCAGAAGTGGTGGTGTAAAATGGAGCCGTGTCTGGAGGGGGAGGAGTGCCGAGTTCTCCCTGACCTCACTGGCTGGTCATGCATCTCTGGGAACAAAGTAAAGACCACTAAGGTGAGGAGTAGGCCTGCATTAGTCTCAGTGGCACCAACACTCTACAAAAGACATAACACAAAAATGCTTTGGTTAAAGACTTGGTATTTATAGATGCTTAAACGCAGTCATGCGGTAAATCTCCTCCTTTTTTATTTGGTTATTCTTATGCAAACAGGGGCGGACAGACTTGTGAAACTCATCATAAAGCTTTATATCAGTAAATTGTCCTTTGATGGTAAGAGATTCCACAATCAAGCATAATGACAGCTCCCACTGGTCATATCAACCTTCTCTGCTCTCCACCAGGCACAGTGGACTCAGAAAACCTAATTTCATAACCTGGTGAATGATGGAGCCTAGAGGACAAACATAAAATAAGCTGTAAATTAATACTGAACACGAAAACCCATGTAATTAAATCTGATGGCCAAAGGAAACCCTGCTACATTTAGAAATACACTTTTGCATAACTTGCCTTTTTGCTGAACTGTTTTACAGGAGGGAGGGAAATATTTTGCAGTGAAATGGGAGCAAATGAGCCTGTAGACCCATCAGATCATAGAATAACACAGAAGAGAGTACAAGTTTTTGCTAAACCCCACCTCCCTTAGTTACTGTTGCTACACTCTTTGACAGCACATACACAGTTAATAGTGCAGATTTACCACTAGAAATTTGTAGTAATTTTTCACACATTCGTAAACAGGAACATTATTCGTAGCAGAAATAAGGGTTTTACAGGCTGAAATTATTGCTGACAGATTTTAACAGCTGTCGCGAGCTAGCTAAGCTAATGATAATGCTAAAACACCAAGAGGTGGTTACAAACTGTCTCCAGCTGACTTTTTAATGCTCCCAGCTGACTCATTTTATTTAAAGAAGCCTGTTAGAGGGTGTTTAAATATGTACGTAATGGCTACATGCAGTACATGACATAATGTACTGTGTGTAGCCAGCTCATATGTCAGCAAAAAGTCAGCATCCTTACCAGTTGATGATCCATGTATAGCATGGAAATCAAGGAGTTAGTAGTTAGCCCCATTATTATGGTACAGAATTATGAGTAAATATGTCTTTAAAATGTTATGTGTTGTAATACAACCCTTGGATGATTTGGATGCTCACTTTAGAAAAAACATACTTGAACAAGCAACACAATAGTTAAATTTATTCTTTCCTTTCCCTATTTTCAAACAGTATGCTTCACTCTTACACGAGAAAAGAGTTTGAGGATGAGGAATAATGAGTTTTGCAAATGTTATCTAATGCAAGTTTGACTGGGGTGCAGACTTTCCCAAACAAAATACAAAGCGGGACAGGACCGCTAATGTTATTCTTAATTTTGTCTGTCTTGAACAGATATTTTTCATAACATACAACATAATACAAAACACATAAAATGATTAACTATTGCCCCTTGCCTTTGGAAATAACACTTGGTTAGTACGAGTTAGCAAGCAAGTTAGCCAGGTATGCTAACGATCGCATCTTATGTTAGAGATAAACATAGTTGAATCCATTCCTTACACGTGTGCTTACACTAAGAATTGACTTAACAGTGATGTAGGAGACATCCAAAAGTAGAGTATTTTATATACATTTGAAAACATGTTTGGAGGGAATCATCTTTCAATCATTGTGATGTACATGAACAAAGACAGAGTTGTGAAATTTTGCACTTTGCTTACTTTACATTCTTGTTTTTAGGTGGCACGGTAGCAAGACAGAAGCTCCATCTAATCAGTACACGCCCGCCTGGCCTTCAGCAGCTACTTAACACTGGATTCTGAGGACAGTGAACACCTCGTCAGATAGAGCTAAGAACAATATAGATTTAATTAGATATGGCTGGCTGAGCCTTAAATTGCGGGAACTCATTATTTTAATTTCCTTTTTCTTGAGCACAGTTTTGGTTAGGGATAATCCCATGGAGTGGACAGTCTATTAGCAATTGACTTGAGATAAAATGATGCAGCACCCTTTTTCAATCCAAACATGCAGCTCCTGCAAAAGTCTGTATCATTGTTCCAGTGCTTGATATGCTGGGCACATTTTGATACACTCAATCAAAGGTTGGATGGGCCTGCTGGCAGACACTTAAAAAGAGATTTTGTGGATTTTCAGGAGGCAGAATATGAATCCAGTCAGTGGCTTGTGACTCTCTCAACCCGATCAAAGCAGAGGACCACAAATACTGAGAAATTTATGATTATGTAGCATTTGTAGACAATGCTGTCCTACAGAGTTATTCTCAGTTCTGTAAAGAGGTCAGATCCCTTTGGACTAGTCCTTACCACAAAGAGGCACTCACACAAGCTCACCTGAAAACACACACACACACACACACACACACACACACACACACACACACACACAAACACACACACACACGCACAGAAAGACTGCTTTTAAACTCCACTGGTTGGACAGTCCACCACCTGCAATGCTGTGATGGCATGCACACAAGCATGAAGCCCTGATGCAAAACAAGGACTGTTTGAAATGCTAATCATGGGGAGAAAGGGGAGAGAAAAGAGAAGAGGAGCTTCTTCACCGCTGACAGTATTTACATCATGCTTTTGTTTGTCTCTCTAAACTGAATGCTCCTGTGGAGGGGGAGTCCTCTTATAGTAATGATGGGAAACATTGGAGATGCTCTGCCTTGAAGCAAATCATAGCCACTAACAGAACAGAATGTTTACCATCATTACCACTTCCTCAGTTGTCCTCTTTATACGAATAGTATTCCTTCCAGACCCACCCCGATTGCCTGTCTTTTATCTCTTGAGTTCAGCCAGACATTCTGCATTTTACCTTTGCGATGAAAAGACATTTCATATTTACACAAATACAGTGACTGCAAATCATCCCATCTGAGGCATCAGACTCATATGAAAGCCGCATGCTGTGCCAGTTGAAAGCAGCTGAATTCTAAGCAGTATGCCCAACGTTTACTTAACGCAATTAAGCATTATGATTGTTTCGGTAGTGACAAGACTCTTCACTGAGCTGTCATGCAGTCCGAGGCAACTTATGCATGGTTTTGCTTTGTAAACATTCATATGCTAATTATTATTTAATGTTAGAATTGCTGTGAGTGTATTCAAAACGATAAAACCGTGTAATTTTAAGATTCAAATAATATTCTGATATGCTGGATATTTTAGAAAACCCCTCCCCTAAATCAGTGATGTCTTTCAGTTTTTGAGGATAGAGTAATAATATGCCTTTAGTGACTTATTATAGATTCACTAAAGGTTTTAAACACTGTGATTCTTCTCAGGAGCTTTGTAAACAACGTGTCATATTGTATCTAATTTTATATTCTATTATATTTTAATTCTGTCTCCTAGAAATAACGTTTACATACAACTAAATTGCAACAGCAAATATGTTTAGCTAGAAACAAAATGCTGGCTGAATTACATATTCTGTCAACATAACGAGAAAAAAACTTGCAGTATAATATCCGCCTGTAGTAACTACAGCGATATTAAACTTTTTATGTTGTGTCTTGGTCTCATTGAGTTGAATCACAACATGTTTATTTAATGTTACTTCATTCATTCGAAGAAAAAAAAACAAAACATTGCATGTGAACATAATCCAGGCAGCAATTACATTTGACAAACAACAATTCAGTCATAATTTATAGTAGACAGGGTTGTTTACAGTCTCATAACAAGCTTGTAATGCAGCTAACCAAAGTATTATAAAAGTGATGAAGGATTTGTCAGATTGAGTAGAACGACGATACTTCAACAGTACTGTTTACATAAGACCTTGGGTGTATTTAGTTTAGGAACTGACTTTAAAATGTAATACATCTTTACAAAGGATAGAAGCAATAATAGAAACTCTTTACAAAATATTGGACGCTATCTATCAAACCAACAATGCCAAAAAAAAGGCATCAAAAGTTACATTAAAGTTAAATCAACACCATTCTGTCTCAAAATGATGTACAAAGTTTGACAAAGGTAGTACACATTGTACGGCTGTTATATGTACAGACAGTTGACGAATGCTTGACCCCTACAGTGAGGGGATCTGGTGGCTCTGTTATTCTTTGGGTGGCATTTTGCTGGCATGGTTTGGGTCCACGTGTCCCCTCAGAGGGAAGGGTCACTGCAAATCAATATAAAGTTGTTCTGAGCGATCACCTTTATTCTCAGCTTTGGCATTGATTCTACAAGTCTCTGGACTCTTCTGGAGGGATGAACACCATTATTCAAAAAGATATTCACTCATTTGGTGGTTTTAATGAGAGAATAATTGGAAGATTAATCAACCCTAAAGTTCTTAATTTATCACTTTTTATTTTGTTCAGTTTCAACTTTGGCAATTTGAATGTAGGCGTAATTCTGTTAATGATGTATACCAACTCTGGGAATAAACCAGCTAATATGTGGAGGGTTTTCTCTAACCTCAACAGGCAAATAGATTGAGATTTGTATATTGTTGAAGATGCTTTTCAGTTAGACAGAAGAGACAGATTTAACATATTGCAAGTTAAACTCAGGAGCTGGTTGAGGTTCTCCAGAAGTCCAATTGTAGTCTTATCACCTATACTTATTGAACTATTCCCCATCTTGTATGTATTTGTATATTATACAGAAATGCAGAGCTCATTGAAGTCAAAAGTCCCAAGATTTCCTGACTGTTTGTAAAAATCTGAATAAACCTGGACAAGAAAGCTTTGGAAAGATCAGGAACTCATGGAGCAACAAAAAGATGATTTCACTGGGAATTAAACAGAATAAGTAGATGTGTGTCTTCTGTGTTTACTTTTTTACAAACATATTGAGATTCAAATTTTTATTAGAAAAAAAAGTGTGTTCTGTATATACTGTAAATAACATACTGTTGTGGTTGTAAAATATTGTCTGTAACATAATGTGCTGCCTCTTTTATGGCCATATTTTGTCATATTTTTTCAAAATTTCAATAAGAACTAACTTTTTGGAATAAAAGTTGACAAAATCTTTAACACCCCAGTGGGATTTATGTCAACGATGACAGCATACATCCCAAAATTTGTGCCTATATTCCTAAAATACCAGCAGCACTCACGGGTTTCTTTTTCTGACTCATTTTCAAAGGAGCTGGTGTGACATTCATTAGGTGACTCTCAGATGTGTCTTCGATAAACTCTGTGATTCACACTCACTCAGGTTCTTACAAAAGTTTAAGAAACCTGTGCGGTAATGCTTGATTACCTTTTATCTAAAAAAAATAACCTTAGAGCCAGTCAAAACAGCTTTATCACTCTGCTTCTGTACAAATTGAGCAGAAACCCTCTGGAGTACCTGTCATAATACGTGGCTTTGAAAACAAAAATCATGTCATGAATTCAAAATGAAAGCAGCCAATACAGGGTAATTAAGGTGGGAGTTACAATTTGCTTGAACTTGTTGCATGCAAGAAAATGCTTTAAGCAGAAGAACACAACAGAAGATTTGAAAAAAATCATACTTTTGTCCATATCATTCACAAAATGAGATAGAAATAACCTAAACATAGGGATATCATTCAAAGGGAAGGAACATCTCATCTTGAGTCTCATAGTTCATACTGGAATCACAAATAACACATTTCTGGCAGCTTATTTGATATCAGTTTCCAGGTGAAATGTGGCAGTGAACCTTCCCTCTCTTGTGACTGTCTGCTGGGGACAGTAGTTCATGTTCACTAATAGAAAAGAAACTGTCCTGGGGCACATGAAAAACATAATAGGACTGCTGTTCTGTTCCCCTTTAACAACTTTTTCCTCATCTAGAGTTGACACTTGTAATAAAAAATGTAAACACAATTCTCTTTGTGTGTGTGTGTCTGAACTGTTACTGCAGGCAACTACAGTATATAGGCGACTCAGAGCAATAGATTTAATGTAGTTTGGTCATGGCTCAGAGGATTCGTCTATTTGCTTTGTCATTATGCATACATAGGAACAGAGATTACATTTCCTGCTTAATTAAAACAGAGAGCTAAACAATTCCACTTTAATGAACAAACATTAATTGGACAATATTAATGTTATCAGCTGTGTATGATGTATTCATATGCATGCATGCCTCATGGCTAATGTGTCAAAGTAATGAAACCGACACTGTTATCCACCCATACAAGGAGCGGAGACTCACACTGTCAATACTGATGCTCTCAGAATCATTTTAGATCTTGCCGGATGTGCAAATCTGAAATCCTTCCAGTTGTTGTTTAAAGGTTTTTCTTTTGTCTCTAAAACAAGTCTAATGGATTTCATTTTGTCATTGCTTTCCTCACCGAAGTGATAAGAAGGTTTCATTTCACTGGTTTCTCTGTAAATCATTTCAGTTTTTTTCTTTATACAGGTGAAATCTTGAGAAAAGAATCCATTTGAACTTCGTTTCATAAAAATATAAAACTAAATGGTGTAAGAAGACTGTGATTTTTGCATTCTGCATCAGAAAAGACAAACTAAAGTCACCTCTTCCCCTTCAGATATCGAACTCTAATCCATTTATTGAATATAAGGTTACAATGTTCCTTACAGTTGCCAAAAAAAATGACATGTTGTGGTTTTATGGAGGATTGTGTCCAGGCTTAGTCGCTTCCTGAAGTAGATTTTGTCGCTTTTGGATAGAACTAAACTGTGTTGGGCAAGTAACTTGAAAATTGTAATCTATACTGATTACTCATTGTAAAATTACTTACTTATTAGCAAAAGTAACATGTTACATTACTTGTTACTTTACTTACATTACTCAGCCGTCAGCCGTCAAAGTTGCCTTAAAATCCTCCACACCCACGTGTTGCATCTTTTGTATTTAACACGTAGAAATAGAAAATGAGACATTTGTGCAGTAATTACAGTTTAGAAGAGTAGGATAGGTTAGCGTAGCCTCAGTGACTGCACACAGCACTCCTGAAGTCCCGCCCTCAGCTGCACGATTCACACAGCCTCCTATTCTGAACTAAACTAGCGTTAGGTGACTCCTGAATGTAGACGTACCCAAGACTAACGCTAGCAAGCCAGCTATAAGAACACACAATATGTGAATAAGACAGTTTTGGAATTACCGCTAGTTGCATTTGTCCTCCTCTGGAGAAGTCTGTCATCTGAACGCAGAGACCACACTGATATCATCCCTCCATTAATCCCAGTAAGACAGTGACCACACTGACCCCCAAGTGTAAAAGTAACGGAGCGCTCAGTAACTGTAATGCAATGACTGAATTTCAAGTATTTATCCTCTACACAACTTTTTGCTGTTGAGTAAAAGTAATTACATTATACTGTAATGTGGAGCCAGGCAATTTCTTCATTTTTTTTCAACCATCTCCAGTCTTTATGCTAAGCTAAGCTAACCCTCTCCTGGCCCCAGCTTCATTATAAACAGACAACATAACATGAAAGTAGTAGCAATCTTCTCCTTTAACTCTCAGCACGTAAGTTAATAAGCATCCCATTTTTCCCAAAATGTCAAACTTCCCTTCAAGTAAGAACAAAGTGGGGCACTTTTTTTTATTTTTTTCTCAGATGGATGAGCTTCTTACTCTTCAAAACCTTGACCTTCACACCACTTAGGTTTAACTTCTAATCTCAAAGAGAAACTCAAAGACTAGTTGATTGTATTTAGTTCTACATTTTAAACTTTTTCCCTTTTTTTTTTTTAATAAGCCTGCATGTTTTCTTTCTTGAAATGAAAACTCGTCCTTCCTTTGCAGACTGTTTACAATATTTTAGGGACAAACAAGGACAGAGGTGTAAAGGCGGGACTAAAACCTTCTCTTCTGAACTTTCCAAGATGTGCCCTCACAAAATTCTCTTCAGTGCGGGCCATGCGTTCATGTCTTCAACCTTCAGATTAGGGCAGCCTAATTTCCTAAACTATTTTTAAAGTGTCTTGTATGGGTAATTGCGATTTACTGTCAGTCTCCATTAAAGTCAAACATAAGGGTGAGGCCAGAGTGGCGAGGATGAAAATAACCCACAGCAAGACACCACAGTCAGTGAGAATGATTGGACACGAGTCGGCCGCTGCTCATTTCAAGCCCTTCGCCTCGACAGATGACGCCCACATTGTGTCACTGTCTGCTATGAAACAAACAAACAAATCTCAGATCTCAGATGGAAGTATATGACAGCAGTTTCTTGGCGATGAACACAATGTTATCAGAAACATCTTTCCAGTATATTCTAAAGGCACAAACCTTTTTATTTTTAAGGCTGAGACATTAGCAACCAAACTACCAGCCTGGGCAAAGTTATTAGTATTCGTTAGCAGCATCACTAACTTATGTTTAGTTTTTTTTAGAGGCAAGATTTTCAGCCTGCAATTCCAATACACCAATAATAAGAGCATGCAGCCCAATTTACTAGGCCTGGAGGCACTTCCATGTTATGGTAAGTCTGTTCAGCTTCTCCACAAAGCAGTGCTATTATGCCAAACCTATTTTTGCATACCTGTAGTTATTGTGTGCTATATGCTGTGTTGTTCACAATGGCTTGACAAAGGGGGAGCAGGCAGTGGGAGCTCATCTTTAATTCAAGGCAGGCTTTCTCACACAGAGATAAATCCCCTTCCCACTTATATGAAAAACAAGCCTCCAAGTATTCATCTCTCTATTCAGCAATTATTTAGCCTACCTGTATCCTCTGCAATTTCAGAGAAGGATTCAATTTTATATTTCCGTTAGGTATTTAGCTGATGCTCTTACCCAGAACGACACCGCGCTGCTTAAACTGATCCTCATCCACGACACCGGCGTTCCAGCCAATAACATATGGCCGACACGCACTTGTCACGTTCATTTTCAAACAATTATGTCAGGTTTGAAGCAGGTCAAATTACCGCACCTGGAAACGAAACACTTTGTTGTATTTTGTCTTCACAATGCTTTGTGATTCTATTATAAAACCATTCTTAGCCCCCTGATTTAATTTACTCCCTCACATTTGCCAGCATGAATATCTATAAAAAATGTCCCTGCGACAGCACGAAACATCAGCTGAGTGCCTTGACATCGGTCTGACATAACATGATAGAAGCAGGTGCAACAGACAGTGTCATGTCATTGTAAGTGTCATTGTAAATCTGTCTACGTTTGCTTTGTGTGATCAAGTTGTTATTCCTTTGTGAGGACCTAACGGCATGAAAGGCCTGGTGTTCTCTGCATGAATCATTTAGATGAAAGCCTGAGGAGGAGGGGGAAAGGAGCATGAGGCACCTGATGTCAACTTTAATTAGAATCCAGTTTGGGCAGCGCTACCTTGACTCTAAAATCCCAGAATCCTGCAGGGGCAGTGGAGACAGTTCTCGGTTACAGGATGTGATTAGACTGGATAATTTTTGCGATCACTTGATGCCAGAAAAAAAGATTGGCAAAGAGGAATTAATAACCTTGTTGCATGTTTTATGTACACTGACTGTATATGTACAGACCTAGCAGTCTCTTGTACAGGTGTCTGGTTTAAATCTAGGATTCACAGTTTGCAACAGCCATGCAGTTTCTTTCACTAATGAAAAGGCATCTTGTGTATTGATCTTCATTCAAGCAGATAATTATCAGTGTGTGTGGATTTTTGTCTTGATAGGAGCTATTTCACACTTAACACACCTTATCATCATATCTTGTTGCTTTAAGTTGCGCCTTGATATTCATGGAAACAGCACCGACTCCCAAGTGCAGAGACTGGAGCATGACTAGACTGTCTGAGTATTTTGAATGAAATGTGTCTTCAGAACAAACCCATGGGAGCCTCAATTCCCAGGACGTCCCCGGTGCGTCATAAAAAGAAGTCAGGGCACATCACCATCACTTGTGTCTTATTTCTCACTGTTCTGCAGCTTGATGTGAGACATCAGAGCCTACAGCAGCAGCCAAGACAGCCACTCTGAAGACTGAAAATGGGATGCTGCTTGCTGCCATCTTACACACATTATGCCCATTTAGCAATTCCATGTCGGACAGGAAATATTATTTCAAATGCAAGTTCTGCAGAATTGTGAGAGCAAAAAAAAACCCCAACAAGACCTAAACAGCATTTTCATGTATTCATACAGCCATATGTAGCAGTCACTGCTGCCTCAAACAAATGTTGTAATTTCGGTACAATGGATGACGGACAGTGTGCTATAATTTGACATCTGTGTTTATGCTGCACAATCCACGGAGCAGATGGAGTAAACAGACAACACATGCAAGGGCAGAAACAGCATGCAAACACTGAATACACGCCATTTGGATATCTGTTATTTGCAACAAGTCCTCCAAATTAAACCACATAGGTCGTTTGTACCTGCACTCCACAATGACCCTTTGGAGCATTTTCAGAATGACCCATTGGAGTGTAATATGCCACTTTACAAAACTGTTACAAATCACTGTTAAAAAATAATTATGTTTTATGATATGACAACACTGTGGTTAGGGTCTGGTTACTTAGTTAGGGTTAGGAAAAGATCATGTTTGGGTTAAAATGATCACTTGAAACATGATTAAACGTGGCAACTGTTGGTCATGAATGCAGTAAAATGCCGTAAAAATGTCAGGTTAAGCGGCAGTAAAATGCGATAAAAACGTCCCAATGGAGGCAAACTATGGTTTCCAACTGTCATCTCTCGCTAGTAACTGTGGCTCAAAGGTGACTTCTACCTTACCAATGGATAACGCCCTTCTGAACCTACTAGCAGGCGTAGCAGGCTCCTTGTAACTCATCTATGAGGCTGATGACCATTGATAACGCCCATTTAATCATGTGATAACATTTGAAGCAGGTGCACTGTAAATCCAGGTGTGGTGGTAACAATCAATAGTCAAATAACAGCCTGTCCTCCCAAGAAAGACGACACAGAAGTCAGAAATTCAGTTGCAAAAAACGACTTATAGTTACGTTTGAGTGACAGACGCCATCTAGGAGTCGTAGTAATTATGACGCGGGGAAGTGACGCAGTTCAGATGATGGCAAAAAGTGGACTTAGGTGAAGGAAACCACTGTTTGCTTCCTGTTTCATATCATGTTTCCAACCGCAAGTCGGGACATTTAAAAAAAAAAAACGTAACAACAATAGTCGTGGTGTTTACTGTTGTCATGACAACGAAGGCTGGCTAACTTTAAGGATGTACTAACCACATTTTAAGTGATTATTTTAACCCAAACCATGATCTTTTCCTAACCAAGTGGTTTTTGTGCCTAAACCTAACCAGACCACAGCGTTGTCACATCATCAAACATAATTATTTTGTAGTGTAATGTAATGTAGCAGCATATTACATACTAGTAGGTGCCATGGTCCTATTCCAATGCATTGATATGCACCTACTAGCAGGTGTAGCAGACCCTTTCTAACCCATATCTATGAGGCTGATAACTACTGATAACGCCCATTTGATTGAGTGATAACATCCAAAACGTCCTCCTTCTCATCACAGCTAAATATGGTTGTCGCTCCTCGTCTAAGGTCTTAATTGAGTCCGACTTACGCTCAGTGTGGTAGTGAAATGAAGTGAAAACAGCTTGTAGGAATGAGTCACACTACGTATAACTCCTGAAGTTGACTTTAGCTGCTCTGCAAATTAACTCAGCTTGTGTTTCATTTGTCCTTTTCAGAAATGCACCTCTTTAGACCTGATGGCAATTTTACATGTAGGTCTCATTTCTGAATAAGCGCCCTTGACACTTATACATAACAGTCACAACAGTAATTTTACCAGGTTGGATGTTGTAACGTTTCCGTAACACTTTCAACACGGCACAAGTCTGGACTGAATGCTACAAAACATGTACAGGCAGACATTAAATGCATGTTTTTTTTTTTCATCTGATTAAAACCACTGTAAAAATTGTATCACAAAAGTGTCATCTGCTATGCAGAAAGAAAATAGAAAGAAAATACAATCAGTTTAATAAACTTTGAAATGAAACACTTTGATTCTTTTCCTGTCAGATCAGTCTATAAAAATAATTGTCCCTTGCGGTGTGGGGCAAAAGAGGTTATTAAAAACTCTTGTACAACTACAGTGATAATGAGACCAGCTGTCTCCCTCCTCATATTTTCAACTTTCGTTCATGATAATTGAATGGATGAGTGAATAAATATTCAGCAGACACTTATAATAAAGCATATGAGCAGCATGTGAGCCTGATACCTAATAAATAACAAAACTGACAAAAATTTCACTAGAAGAGAAGAGGCGAGCATCCCTCACACTCATGTTGGTCATCAATTAAAACTTATTTTCTCAATTAGCTTCTCATCATGGTCCTACATTAACACACAATTTTATTCCAAATTAGTCGGTGCTGGTTATTTCTCATGAGATTTTGGTCTGTGCTGTTCCATACTTCCATACACTAATCATAGTTTAGCAACATTTGAATCAAAATCCGACAACAGTTGTGGGGTTGTTTGCCACATGGATGTATTAAGAGAGCATTGATACGGTGCCGCCACTCAGCCTTGCTGCCAAAGTTTTTCCCCAGTGGTCGCTCACGGTATTGCAGTGAAAAAATCCCCTGTGAGGACAGACACTCAAAAGGACCTTATCCTGCTCAAACAAGGCCAGTTATTACTCTTTCTACTATAAATTATTCTTGTGGTTTTGTATTATTAATTTTTAAACCATGAAGGTTTTACATTGGTAAAACTTTCCCACAATCTAGAAAAGTGACTTTAAAGTTCATGACATCATCACAATGTAAAGTCATGGGCCAAGCAGGCCAGTGGGAAAAAACACAATTTTCATTCTAGTCAATGGCTGCCATCTTTGAGTCCAGTATCCAGTTCCAGTAATACATCAATGGTTTGCTTTTGTTTCCAGCCACTGTCAATCAAATCTGATCAAACCACACCCACACAGTACTGATTAAGCACAATAGCTGAGCCTTTGAGTGTTATACTTTTGATAAATAATACCTAAGGGTGTCTTTGTCCTCAAACTTCACATTTTTTCTTGTTTATTTACTCATGAATATTTAAAGTTATAGACAAATACTTAAAACGTGAAACAGAGTTTTCAGGGACTTTAAAATCCATCAGTGATGCTGCAGCCTGTGAGAAAACAGAAAACACTAATTTCATTGAACTTTTCAATTCATCACTGTTGTCTAAAAGTGACACAGCTCCCTCTCGTGTGCCAGGTGACAAATATCCTATGATCATGTGGCTCTTTCTGTAAGTGTCCTGTCATGTCTGAGTCAAGGAACATTTACATAAAAGTCACCTATGACTCAAAATTTCATCACTTTAACAGCTTGATGAAGCCTGCAATGTTACATCTGAAAAGGGTTATTGAGAGTCACCTCGTCTCCTGGTTAGCTGCTGTGCTTTTATACTGTATTTTTGCACTTTCTTCTTCCTAAAAAAGCTGAAACCTAATACTGTGTTCAGGGTTTTGAGAGCACTCCCAGAGACAAATAGGAGCTGTAGTTGTTGAACCCTACTAAAATAATCACTGTTTAATCTTTGTTAAAATGACAAGGTGCTCCAATTTCATTAGTGGGTACGTTGTTATTCTAGACACCCATTATCATATCATATCAGAGAACAAACTTTGTCTATGCACAAAATAAACTGTGCAAGTGGAGCAGAATCGCTCTATTCCTGTTCCCAACAGTGTTGAAGCTGACTGATCATGGCTCAAACTGATTGGTTGCTGAGAGAAAATTATTTTTAAGTTTAAAAGCAGATGACAACATAAAAGGGACATAAAAAGGTAAAATAATCAAAACATCAATCATTTATATTTATATTTCATAAAAGTGGGAACAGGCACATTTGCATGAACAGTACTTTCAAACAAAGCTGAATATAAGTGGACAGTGGGAAGAATGAAACAAGTGGAAGGCGCAGGAAAAACTTTCATTTTTCCAGATGATGGATGATACCTTGTACAGCGCCAGCAGTCACCCAGAGTTTCTTGTGGAATGACTCCTGAGGGGGCAAGGCTGTGAAAGCGATGGCTAGTATCCCACTGTGATACTACATCATAGTGCTGTAAATAAAGGAGAGTCGTGTTACCCATTCATCTGTAATTCTTCTTAGTCTTATCTAAGACGTGTGTGTAGCAGGACTGCTGCTGGCCATTTGGGTGCCCTAAGCGTAACTCGGCATATAGCGTAACTATACAATAACAGTATATAGTACACTATAGAACTAACTGTAGAACAGGCAAGAAACCCCCCCAAGACACACACACAAACATGTGGAAGTGCAATCTTCTTCAATAAAATAAACCGAAGAATTTTCATCATCAATGTTACCATTGTTAAAATAAATAAATAAATAAATAAATAAATAAATAAATAAATACAAATAAGAAAAATGAGCTGTACAATTAGTCACACATAACAGAGGAAAAGTCACAAACTTTGCAAAGACAGTAGCCTATATATTACACTACAGAACTAGAACAGGCAAAAAAAACAAACAAAAACAAAAAAAAACAAACAAACAACAACAAAAACCCCCACACACAAGGATTTGAAAGTGCAATCGTCTTCAATAAAAATAAAACAAAGAAATATATTTTTGTGACAAGTGATTTTGGGGGACACGACACTATATAAGAGTGAAGTTATTGAATATTTAAATTCCCCCGAATTATGCAAAAGCACATTTTTCCAAACTAATATGATGTGTTAAGTGATTTTGGGGACTGTAAAAGAGTGAAGTTATTGAATAATTTTCTTTTCGGTGTTGCACTTTTTAGACGGTCCCTGTGCACTCGTCTCACAGCCGGCTGTACATAGAGACCAATGTTGTTGGTCTGGCTTGGAGGATGGCTTGTTTGGGTGACAATTAGGCTGTCACTCGTTGTCTAACTAAGTATGGTGGGAAAGAGGCGTTGTTTGTGTTAACACGTAGCGGTGGCGCTGGTGTGTACAAAGCAAGAGTAACTCGTTAATAACTAAGTTTGAAGGGGGTGAATAAGATGTTTTCTGTTGAGATAATTATAGTTAAAGGATAAGGCTGGCGATTTTCTATAATTTTCTTACCAATCTCATGTGCAGAGCCAAGCCAACACTGAATTGATCTTACTTACAAGTATTGTGTGTGTATATCCAAAGCCTGATATATCGTATTCCTCTGTGCTGTACACCTCCGTTGTTGTAGAACACGTCAATAAGCCACGCCGTTGTGTTGGGTAACATGTTCCTTCACCACAAAGAGTTTTGGGCGCATTTGTTTGTTTAGAAATGGCTCCAAAGACTAATAACAGTGACCACATTTTCAGTCCCCAGAGAGTATCTCTACGTCAGGCGGACACCATTGCATATACACAGGAATAGCTTTGCTGGCTTGTTGTGTTACATATCACAACCTCTTGACTTTGTACTGAAGTTCTTTGAGAAATGAACTACGTACAAAGTTCAGATGTTGTGATATATGGCACAACAAGCTAGCAAGGAACTACTCTCCAGAGACTGAAAACATGATTGCTGGTGTTACTCTTTGGAGCCATTTCTAAACAAACTAACATGCCCATAATTTTTGTGGTGAAGGAACATGTCACCCAGTGGAACGGTTTGGCTCATTGATGTGTTTTTAAGAGGTTTTGGATGACAACAACAGAGGTCTATGGCACAGAGGAATAAGATATATCAGGCTTTGCACACACACACGCACACACACACACAATACTACACACTAAGATGAGTTTATTGTTGCTTTGGCTCTGTACATGAGATTTGTTGACAATAAGAAAAACCTAGAAAATCACCAGCTATATCCTTGAAGTATGAAACTACAGCCAGGAGACAATTTAGCTTATCATAAAGACTGAAAACAGCAAGCCTGCTTGTTCTAAGGGTAAGAAAAATCCACTCACCAGCACATCAAAAGCTTACTAATTAACACGTAATGACCAATTTGTCTCATCTGTACAAGAAGTGACTTTCTAGAGTCTTGTTATCACCGTGAACTTGCCGGCATCCAGCTAAGCTAAGCCCTGCCTGGCTTCAGCTTCATATTCACTATACAGACTTGAAAGTGATATCAATGTTCTCTCTCAGCAAGACAGCAAAACAATGTGAAACTATTCTTTTTTAAAGCAGTGGTTTGGATACTTCAGCATAAAGGTGTATTCAGATTGTCATGATATAGTGCTGGTAACTGACACGTGAGGGCAGCGGCAAAGATGCACCCACATTAGTTACAGGAACAATGACTTTAATGAAATCAGCACATATCAATAGATGGCTTCATATGTACAATATCATCATTTTAATGATTTGACACAAATAAGGCATTTCAAGTATCGAAAACAACCTACTGGTATCACATTTTTGGTGAATCAATCATTTTCAGGGTAGCTGACACGTTACCATGTTCGACTGGTAAAGCCATTTAGGAGGTGATCAAAAGGCATACAAGTACCATACAAACAAATGGTAAAATGTACAGTATCAAGACACACAAACTGTATGTGTAAAACATTTCCCTCACAATGCATCCTTACATCTGTTTCATTTTAACATCACACCCTTGAACTCTTCAAACTTTGGCTGTGTTTGGGTTTTGTGGGTAAGAACAGGGAAGATCAAGACTGCATTCAGGAACTCGAATGATCATTTTTCACCACCACCATAAATGAAGTTCATGTACACGAGAAAAAGACAAACAATTTATGTACAGTATTTTTCCTCATACAATATTTTTAAAAAAGAGAAAGAAAAACCTGAGGGCTGTCAAATACTTTACTCGCTCATCTCATGTCCCTTTGATGTAGTCCTCTCCTGTTTGGTGCTTCATAGTAGACTGTGTCTGCTGATGTCTTAGGAGGGACGTCAGATGCTCTCCAGATATTAATCCAAATACACAGACATTCACGTTCCATCTCAAAGTTTGAAGAAATGATGAAAATGTATTCATTACAAGGTTATGATGAAGTTCCCCGCAGGCAGCTTGGAGCGTCAGTATTTTCAGTAGCCTTGAGCAGGATGTGCTTTATGTATTCTACATCTTTTTACACTTTAATCTGAGAAGTGCTTTCATAAAGCAACAATAGGTTCATTGTCCTTGTGATAATTGGTCCTGTGACAGTGCTGAAACCAGAGAGAAAGACATTTTTAGAATGATGTAAATGTTTGAATTTAAATTGTGCTGCACTTCACAAAGCTTGGCAATTAAAACAATTGAGGAAAATTAATTAGTATTACCAGCGTGCTAATATAAGTGATGAGGCTGACCTGCAAGTTAACCTTTGCACCAGAGGCGTTCCCTTGCATCCTTTCCATAAAGTGTTAATATGTTGATGTTGTGTATGGCTGAGTGTTCTGAAAGGAAAACAAGAAGGAAATTGAGGGGTTAGACCGTGCTGTTAACAAGTCTATTTGTAGTGGAATGTATTCCCAATAAATATGCTGTTTTGTTGAAAAGCCAGTGTGTCGCTGCGCTGTACATTTCTCTCCCACTGTTCTGCTATAACGTCTTGTTTCCCGCGGTCAAGAGAGGTTATCTTACCCTTGTGGTTTTGATCTTGTTGCCGGCGTAGCACATCCAGCCTGAGTTGTCAGGGAGCGTCTTGCATTCCTCCCCCTCCAGGCAAGGCTCCATCTCACACCACCACTTCCCAATTACTATGGATGCTACAGGCAACAAAGACAAGAGAAGTGGTGATGCAGGTATCTTCGCCGTAACAGCGTGCACAACCAGACAGCACAGTCCGGCAGTTTAAACGTGGCAGTGAAGGTGTCCTATCCTAATTATCAAATGCCTCATGTCAAAGGTGGCAGTAAGTAACCTGACTGTTAGTGTTACATCTATATGTTTCAGATGACTTGTTTCAGTGCAAAACTGTTGACTATTACTATGTTGCTTTATTAGATGCATTTATACATGAATGCAGAGGGTGGAACTGAGGTTTTTCATTAAGTGAATGGATTGGTAGGTGTGACTATGACTTTGACTTTAATGCACACCACATTTCTGCCGTCAAGAGAGAAAATTGCCTTAAATACAGGGTAAGTAGACAGTAAATGGTTATTAATGTGTGACAGAGGAAAAGAATCTGTCAGAGCTGACATAGAGAGACCTCCAATTTCCCCAGTCCGCTAAGAGATCGCAAGAATATTTGCAAAAGGATTTCAGATAAAAGCTGCACATGAGAGGTTTTCCTAAAGCCAATATGTGTTTTACTGTAGTTATGTCAGAGTCAAGCACAAAATCCATTCCTTACAAAGGACTGAGGCTGTGCAGCAGACATTTGTCAAAACATGTATAAAAATCATCATAAAATAAGGTGCGTACATAATCAACGGCAATTTCTCTCCATCGTTTTTTTTTTTACTTTATGTTATTCTTTATTTCTTGACTCTTCCCCGAGGTGTGCATTTGTGTTTTACTGTCTGCTGTTGGAGCAAAGCTTACCCGTGCAGATACCTTCTGCTGTCAGCAACAGAATTTGGATGTGACATTATCCCAGGTAATGTTAATCTTATCTGGGACAAGGCATTGCTTGGGTGACAAATCTGTATCCTAAACAGTTGCAGTTTAGTCAGGCAGGATTTTACTTTTCGTATAATATGGTGAATATTTAGTTGATTTAAATATAAAAATGTAAATTATTCATTTTTTTCCCCTTCATGCAACCTCAGGACAGCACTGTGGTAAAACCTGATATTTTATTTTTTGCTTTTTCTGCTATAATACTCACCATCCACACACGAAGGTCTATTTCTGGTGGTTCCAGCCACCTTCCCCGGCAGACAGGAACACTTGACTGTCTGTGACCGCTCCTCAATACGATTCTTATTACAGCATCTGTGAGCAGCAATTACTTCACATGTGCCCCCCTCTGATAAGGAGAAAAAAAAAACATGCTACAGTAAGTCAACATCTCAGGGGTGATCTAACAGAACAAAATTTTCCTTCATCTAAACAGCTCACTGTGTGGACATTTTTCTCTTGCTTCATAAATTCTTTGTATTCAAAGGTTTATTTCATGCAGTAAAATAACTATAAAATATCACACTAGTCTGCCATAAATTAGGATAACTATCCCTGAGCTTTATACAGTTTAAGGACTTGAGACCCCTGCAGCTTGTTGAATGTAAGATGATGATGAGGAGATGTGTGAGAGCGGGCAGAAAAAAGACATCTATTAGCAGTAGGAGAGGCCCGCTCCAGGGTTATCATGAATATGAACACTGGCTCCACCATGCAATTATCACCAAACTACTAGTTGTGCCCTGAAGGATGAGAGGACTGGACCGAGCGGACTCGACCCACCTCAACCGGGTGGCCTCTCCCACCCACTGTGCTCAGACTCTCCACATATGAGAGTTGTGTGGCAAAGGACCATCTGACAATTACACCCGTCAGCATGACACAAGATCAAGGAGGTTTTAGAGAGAAAGAGGAGAGAGAGAGAGAGAGAGAGAGGGGGGGGGGGGGGGGGGGGAGTATCTGGAATATTGCCAGCAAAGTGATTTGAAGTAATGTTTGACAATAAGCTGTGGGTTTGTGAAATGTGTCATGGCTAGATTTGCATATATCACTTTACTACATTTGAATATTTTGGTTTGTGAGACCCTTCTGATGCAGAGCAGTTTCTTAGAGGCAAAAATGTATCCTGGTGTACTCTCTTAGGAGAAAACCTGCTGTAGCGAGAGCAGCAAACAGCATCAAATCCCTGCAGTTCAGTTAATCATAACTAAATGTATTAGTCTGTTTATAATGTAGTTGTAAGCAGATATAAAGGCAATTTAGTGTTTATGGCTGTATTTGTCAAAAATTATAACTCCTCCTTTATAATTCCTTTTATGAAACATCCATAGCTGGTATAAAGGCAGTTATGAGTGCTTGATAACATAATATAACATACTTGTAATTATACATAACGATAGGTTGAAATAATAGGTGATGTAATTCTGTTTTTTATCGATTAAGAATGACTAATCCTCTCTGGTTCCAGCTTCTTACAGTAACCTAAATGAGCTTTTCTGAGTTTTAGATCATTTTAATTTTAATCAATTTTTAATTTTTACTATTTTTCTGGCTTTTCATAGACTAAACAATTTATTAATCAAAATAATTAAATAATTGATGATTAAATAATTGCAGCCTTGAAGACATGTCCTCATGTATTTTAACACAATGATTTGTACATTTGTATTAATAAAATGCTTTATAACACACTGAAAGGTTTGTTCATGTGTGTGTAATCTTATATTTTTATATATGATTATAGCTTATATTATAGGTTATACAGGGTTATCACACATTCATTATGCTTCATAGGAGGAGTTACAGTTGTTGACAAATACATCACAAAACACTGATGTCCTCATATTTACCTCATATTTGCTTACAACTACATTATAGTGAGTCATAAACCGTTAGTTATATGTTTATATACTAATTATAAGTGCTACTGCATTACATATAATATTTGTTTAACCTACAACTTCAAACCTGACCCAGACTGATACAGAACATCTCTTTGAATTGAATTGCTGTATGGCTTAATACAGTAGCTTCAATTCAAAGAGGAGAGAGAGAATTCTGTATCAGTTTCTGGTTATAATTGAGCCATCATGTGAGCTCCTGTGGGAATTAGCCAACATGGCCCCACTTGACCCGCTGCATAGAAGTAGATCACTGGGCTTGTCTCACACTTGCTTCTCTCATTTCTAGTGCAGTACATTGCAAAAAGTGACCATCAGCTTCTCTTATGTTTATAAAACCTCAAGAGAACTCAGCGCTAGATGGTGATAAACTTGACATGGTGCTTCGTTCAGGATTCAGTGTTTCTCCCAAATAGACGTACAGTATGTATAGTACGAAACGACAAGTACCAAGTTCAGATCAAGGTATTTGAATTTGAAAAGGCAGTTTTTAAGAAACCAAATTAATAGCCAAATATAAGATGAGGAAATAATTAAGAAAGCATGTCTTTTCCATGCTTCTTGCCAAGTCTGTTGACGTTTTTGGGGTTATCATGACTTCTGGCTCTGTATTTCAGAAAACATCAACAGCCTTTGGTTTAACTGAAAAATATCCAGATCTTGTAGCCAGTCTGGGAGAATGTTGCCTGCTGTCTGATGCACTCAACAAAAGGGCATGTCTGCACAACGTTAATCGTGATGTACCAGTGGAAGCAGTGGGGCATCATTTGAAAACAACAGCCCACAGGGGTTTGTTCTTCTTAATGCATCTCCTTAATTGCATAAGACAGCCCCAGATTTCCTCTTTGATCTATTAAAAACACACTACTCAACAGAATTAACTTGCACTGCTTGTTGCTAGCAAACAGAGCAAAGAATCGGATACTCTATATTTGGAAATCATCACCTCCAAAGAATACATTAAAATCAAATAAAAATGCAAATCAGCGTGGTATTTCCAGCTGCCAGGTGCACTGGGTACCTTTAAACAAAAGGTATGCAACACTGACGAGCGCTCTTCAAGTTCACCCATGATTTCAGCCTGCTCTAAGATCCCATCTTTGCATTATAAATATTTCAGAGGGAGAGACGGAGAATAACATGGCTGGAGACGAACGCTCTCATCAGGTGAGGGCTGGAGCCATGCAAGTGTATAATTGTTTTCTCTATTTCCATTTCCCCCCCATTATCAGTGACTATGAACAAAGTCAGTCTCCTAAATGAAAACGGCTCCAGGGCGTGGATGTAAGTGCGTGTGTTTGTGTGTGTTGTCTCTCCAGCAGCACTTTTGATTGACAGGGAACAAGGGTCAGGTAGAAATTGTCATTCGTCGGGGTCAGAGGTGACACAGAAGCAGAGGGTCTCAACTGGAACTGCCCTGTTTTTGTTTCCATGCTCTGCGCTTCTGGCTCTTCATTACGCTGAGCTGAGAAACAAAGGCTGCCAGGAAACGAGGTGACCACCTACAACCTGCACCCAACAGGGCACGGCTCATTTTTAGCTCTGAAAGAGCAGAAAAAAAAGTCATAACTTTGAGCCATATGAGGTGGAGGCGGCTCTGTCGTGTTTGCTGGGCTGATTTGTTCCTTGTGTCGTTTGGTTTCTTATGTTGATTTATTTCCTGTGCTGAGATTTCTTTTGTTGGTCTGTTCTTGTCGTGGGGGGGAAAAAAATCATTTCTAAGAACAATGAACATCTGTTGTATTTAGTGTTACAGCCCACAGTCTAAATTTCTCTGGACTGTGGACCCAATTTGAACACTGAAATAGTCTTCTTCGCTTTGTTTTCTGTGTTGATTTTTGATTTCAGTGTGGCATGGAAAATTCATGTCCCAATGAAAAACAATTGATAAGACCTGAAGGCTGAATAGTCGTTATTTAACATATGTTTTTTATTTAATTATGACACCATTAAATGCATACATAAAAAGGAAATATTTTAATAAAATATATATTGCAATTCACTTTATTGCTTAATTTGTTTTCTTGTTATTTTCAGCATTTAAAATCTTCCATAAATATCCGGCCAATATAACTGGAAAGAGTTTTGCTGCCAAGTGCATTTTAATTCAAGAAATAGTTGCTAAAGTTCATGCAAACTTATGTTGGTAATTTTGTTATGCACAAAAATATAAACATTTACAGTGTTCAAGTCAAGTCAGTAAGCACATTCACTCAAATACTGTACAAACAGTAAGCAAAAGTTTTTTAGATACTTGAATATTTCTATTTTATGCTTCTTTATGGTTTTCTATCCCACAACATTTCAGAGGGAAATATCTCAATATGTTAAACTCCACTACATTTATTTGACAGCTATCATTACTAGTTATTCTGCAAATTTTACATTAAAAACTGCATATAAAGTATGATGAATTGTTATAAATTAAATAATGTAACAGTATATAAAGTAGTTAAAATTAGCTCCTTCTCAACCAGCTACAACTTTGAAATGCTTCTCACAGGTTGAGGCACCAGTAATAATATATAAAAGCCATTCTGCGTAATGAGTACTTTTACGTTTGATACTTGAAGTTAATGTAGCTGATTTTAAATGCTGGACTTTCTTGTTACAGAGTTTTTTTGTTTTTTGTTTGTCTTTGTTTTACAATAATTTTACTTAAAGGTTCTATTTGTAAGAATCAGAAATTCTTTCTCATTAGTGACACCGGTGGCCGTTAAATGAGCTGCAGTTAACATCCTGGTGCTCACACTTGCCCACGTGATGAGGTGATGTCTTTTTCCTCGCTTAGACTTCTCATAATAACATAAAAGATTTCTAACACTGTGTTTTGCACTATATTTAAGCAAAGCATCTTTCACTCCCAGTCCCAGTCAGTCAGTCTGTTTCAATTCAACAATTCATCATACTTTATAAACTGGTCATATGTTTTTAATGTATAATTTCCAGAATAACTAGTAATGTAGCAGACTAAAAAATATTGCGATATTTCCCTCTGAAATGTTGTGGGGTAGAAGAATAAGGAAGCATAAAATGGAAATATTCAAGTATCTAAAGAATTGTGCTTACTGTTAGGACAGTATTTGAGTAAATGTGGTTACTGACTCGACACTGTGTAAATGTTTATATTTACCAGCATAATTTTGCATGTACAGTGAGAGCAACACCCTGCGGTTTTGTTGTGAAATGTGTGCTTATTACCACCCATGGACTACCAAAAGAAAAAACAAAAGGTGTAAGCTATGTTCTGCTATCGCTCTGGAACTTGTTTTCTACTCCTTTGTTGAGGAAATAATGTTGTTTTAGCTGTGTGTGTTCAGGAGTGGGCGACTTGTCATTGGGGGAGGTGTTGTGAAATGTGTTGTGGTCGACAGAGGCAGCTAGCTGTCTCATTAGCTGGAGAGCTAATATCTGCAGAGTGTTTATACTCGGATAGCACCATTTTTGTTGTGTTGTTATGTAATTATGCCAGTTGTTTGTTGACGTTAGCGGCAAGGCACTCAGGAGTGCGCAAAAACATCACATCCTTTGGATTTTCATTACAACCCATTCACTCATTGACAATAAAAAACAATACATGCAATTTGCTTCTCTCACAATGTCATTTGTTTTGTTAGTTGAAATGAAATATGTTGCAGAGATGTAGTTAAGAAAACAATCTCACCACAAGGTCACCACTTTAAAGACTTCTCCTCCATGATGTCTTATGCTTTTTATTATTACTATTATTATTTTTAGCTTTATATTAACATCTACATTTCCATGACAGCTGGGCAAACTGATGAAGATCACGTGATGTGATCGAAAGCTCTAGAACTCCAGTAACTAAATGGACCTAGTGGTGACATCAGCAGTGATGTGTTTTAGTCAAACATGCTTTAATTTCAGACCTTCCTCATGGTTTTCATCTGTAGCGGCAGCAAGCAGTCTGACTCCATTGTGGAGCTTTTCCCACATAATTGCAGAATTTCACATCAAAGGATCGATTGCCGTCTGTCACATACTAACACAGCTTGTATGTTCACCTGTGTTTTCCAAATCCTGTAAATTGTTTTGTCTCCTTTATAATATCATGAGGTGAGAATATTTGAGACCAAACTATAATAGCCCAACGACACAATTATGGAAAAATGCTCAGTCTGTCTTAGTCTTCTATTATATTCTATTCACTGCCTATGATATAATGACTAACGGCTTCTTTTATGTTTGCAAATCAGGATGTAACAGTGTGTTGAGAGTTACTGTAAAATGAATTTAACAGTGAGAGTAAAATGGCTTTTGTGAAACCTAACAAACCCCCTGGCACTACATACAACTTCTCACAGAAGGATCCGCTTTGTTCGAGTTTACCACATGGAAATTTGTCAGACTACTTAACTGTAATACTGTTATCTACACAAATGACAACACCTGGCATTAGCAGTGTCTCAGCTGCTGGATGGAGAACGAGTGCCATTGAGTCGACGGTCTCCAGCAACAATAAGTCACGCTGGAAGCCAACGACACTGCATCGAAATCCAATGAGTTATGGACGGCAGGCCTGGATGAAGGCGAACGCTGTCAAATCATGCATGACGTGAACACGTAGCACAGATTCTGAATTTCTGTGGATCTGCGGTTCTGCTTGCCTAATGAATGTGAGCAGAGTTCATGTGGGACCAGTAAATGGTTCTTCAAACGGGATGAAACAGCCATTGCGCAGGGGAAAATGGTCAGTCTATCTCAATAGAAATGTCACTACGCAATAAGTATGCAATGACTCGCTGTCTACTGTAATGAGCCCAGACTGTGTGGTTGTCTCTGGAGACGCTGATAGCGAGTATACCGTCTGAATGGCAACACTTCCCTGCCATCTGTTCCAGGCGTTCAACACAGTGTGCAGAACTTGAATACATGAAAAAATATTATGCGTGCAATTTATAGGGAAATTCTGAACACCGTGTATCATTTGGGTAAAACTTAATAATCCAAGTGAAATATGTGGATTTAATGAACACGACATATCACTGAGAGGACAGCGCTGAGAGTATAGTCACTGTTACACTCCATATACAAACCAAATGGAAAGCCTAAGGGACTCAATTTAGCAGGTAACCTGTCTCTCCTGGGGCTTTGGATTCAAGTGATTGGCAGCCACTGGCACAATGTGTACATCCTGTGCTGAATGTGCACACTCACACACACATTTAAGTGCCATATCTTGATAGCTTCGTGACATCTCCCTACAAGACCATGTTACATGCAATTCTCTGCAAACTCAAAGTCTGTATGACCTGTGCTTAATTATTTTGTAGCTTAAAAGTCATTTACAAGAGACAGCAGGCCCTGATCAACAAACCACAGCAGTCCATGTTTTAGAGCAGCATGCCTGTCACCTTTTAATGGGAAATGCATCCAAGGTGACCCATAATAGGCTCCACTTTCTCTGTGCATGCTCTCTGCAGACATCCAAGCCAGCAGGCTACAACAGTTCTGTCGCTGACAGGAAATGGGAGCACCAGATTAGAGAATGTTAAATTAATGCAAATGGAAGACAGTGAGAGGCACAAAACATGTGACTGCATGGTGTCAAATTGAGTGACTATTTTCTTCCCTGCCTTCTGTGAAAACATCTGAAGTCTCTGTAGTAATGTTGTTATTCTAGAAATAAATACCGGGGTGAAAGTGAGTGACATATTGCTCAATAAACTGCGAGACAAATTTGTTTCGAAACTGGAGAAAATGCGGAGGACTCGTGTGTCAGTGCACACTGTTGAAAAACACACGAGTGAACTGGAGAGTTGAAATTGTTTTGAGAATTAACAGTGCTCGGGGAAAGGTTCAGATATTAAAGGTGTCAAAACATGAAGATTTTTTTTTTCCTCTTAACAGAGTAGGTTTCTTTTGTAACTCGTGTGTTTACGTTTATGCGTGCATGTGTGTTTGTGAGAGAGCGTGCATGTGCTCGCTGGAGAGAGGAATCAAAACAATTTACAAGCAAAGAAAAGTACCAATTTCTACACTGAAAAAAAAGCACTGTCCATGACAAATAAAACCACAGAAAATTCATGAAATATGGCTGGCATTTTTGACAGCGTGTCACACAAGGAGGCCGTAAGATTGGTCCTGTGCAGTGGGCCAAAGACGGGTGATACTTTATTGAAATGCAAAATGACTACTCACAGAGCAGGGCTGGTGTTGTTTTAAGATGCATGAAAACTGCATGGAACAGAGGAAGCAGCGAGTAGGGGAATGAGTTTTTCATTTGCATGTGAGCCTCAAAGCCTGTCATCTCCGTTGTCACACACAGCACAGGCCCAGGACACTGCAAGACTGGTACTGATCAAGGGCATTAAATGATATTCTGACTCTCAAGGAGAGGGACCTGCACATGAAAAACGCCGGTGGTTATTTGGTTTTTGTGGTGTAGATGTGTGGCTTGTTGAGCATGACAGCGGTGCACTGTACAAGAGCAATCACACAGCAGCTTTCATGTCCATTAAACACGTGCAAACAAAAGCACCCCATCAACGTTATCCTCCTCTGGCACACGTTCACTTCTGAGCTTTTTTGAAAATGGGTAAAAAGAAAAATTACAATGTAAAAATATGTCTTCTGTCAGCGCGATGTCATTCATTTTTAAATGTCAAGCTGTGCCTGTCCTTCTATCTAGCCCTTTCCCCAACTGTCAAATGTCCAGAACTGGTATTTCATATTTTTAGATCGTCTGCTCTGATGAAAGAGTTACATTCAGAGAGAAGAAAAGGAAACAGAGATAGAGCCGAGTCACAGAGCCTTTAGAGAACAGCTGCTCGCCTCTGATGTGAATACTGGCCCTCTCACTACCAGGCAGACAATCTTTGCAGGGTGCCAATGTGCCTGCAACATGTAAACTGTGTAATAATGAATAATACAATGGCTAAATGACCTTTCATGCTGTATGACATGTACTCTGAAGGGTCGGTGGTAATTATTATGCAAGACCTGCAAGCTGATAAGGCATCGGAGGGGATGAATCTTTACTTATTCAGTATGATGCAACTGAGCAGATTGTTTCAGAACATGTGCCGGTGTGAAGCTTTACATATTTAGCACCTACGCATGTTTTAAATTAAACATGGTGAATACAACATATAAAGAGAATGAAATATACCGTCTTTTATTGTAATTTAATTTCTTCTTGTGATGCAGGACCTGAAATGTTTCAGTCCATCCTTCCATTATGTTGTTCATATTTGACAATATGTATTTTCCCACTTTTGTCCCCCATTTTTACACGTGTGCACACATCTCTTCAGGAAAGGTAATTGGATCTGTAGTGTAAATATGCCAGAAGACTTATGGCACACCAAGGAGATATTAGAGCAGAAAAAAACAGAAGAAATCTGCAATAGAGCCTGATAAACCCAATATTAATTACTTTGCTTATTTCTCATACTACCCTCCCCCTTGGAACCAATTAGTAAGTTGAGATGCTTCTTTTCAGTTTAATGAGGTCTAAGTAATGATAATGAATTTCATATTCCTGCCAAGCATTTAAAATAGGCTAGTGGAACCACAAAGGCAATGCCATATGAAATGATCTTTTCAGCACAATTCCCATTGTACAAGAAGAATTTCTGTCTTGCTCAATTCAAAGCTGTTATTCAACCACTTCTCAAAAAATCAAACCTTGATCCTTTTCTACCCCACAATTACAGGCTGATCCATCTCCAAGTTGCCTTTTGTAGCCAAAATCTTAGAAAAAACTGGTTGCTAAGCAGCTCACAACTGCAATAGATGAGCATAATATCTTTGATAAGTTTCAGTCTGGCTTGCACTCAACAGAAACAGCATTTCTCAGAGTCTTAAATGCTATATTGATGCATAGTGATGCAGGAGAATGTCTGGTGTTGGTGCTGTTTGATCTCAGCGCAGCTTTTGATACTGTGGACCACCGTATCTTGGTTGAGAGACTTGGATAATGGGTGGGTTTCTCTGGGTCTGGCCCTTCAGCTGTTCTCCTCCTACCTCTCTGATAGGAGTTTCACAGTTTCTGTTGGCAGCTTCACCTCCTCATCTGAAAATCTGTATTGTGGTACACCTCAAGGTTCAGTCCTTGGTCCTCTTCTGTTTGCCTTGTATATGCTTCCTCTTGGTCAGATAATAAGGCATTTTAAAGTAGGGATGCACGATATATTGGCACGTCAACGGTATCGGCCGATAAAAGCTCTATCGATTATGAGAGGCTGACATGTCGCCTTCTCCTCCGCCGCCTGACGGTGCTTCCCTTGACGGATTATGTCACCCTGACGGTCCCGGTGCTTCCTTAGCAGGCTCCACTTCACTCAGCCGCCCGTCAGCCTCCCAGCTAACGTTAGCCTTGGCTCTCCATGTAGATCCAACCGGAGCAGAGAGCCCTGGTTTGTTATTCAGGTTAAAGCGGGAAGAAGCAGCTGACGAGTCTGACGGGCAGCTTGAGTGAAGTGGAGCCTGCAGAGGATGCACCAGGACTGTCGGGGTGAAACAGTCTGTCGAGGAGCTGTAATGTTTGGCTGCACAGATAGGAAACACTTTGGCTGACAGGATGTACTACTCTATTTGGAAAAATAAAACTTCTTCTTTTTGGTTTATATTGGTGGTTAGCAACCAGCGTATTAGGTACATTACCGCCACCTTCTGCTCCGGAGTGTGGACCACAGATTAAATCCTACACATTAATCCTGTCTGTCTAATAAACTCAATGAAAACTCTACTGCTCGATCCACTTGGCAAGTTCATTAAAGTTTTAATGCTGAGCTCCTGAACTCCAGTCTTCCTAAGTTCTTCCTTCATATATTGTATTTCTTGATCATACTTAGTACAATCTATGCTTGCCTGCATAATAGTCTCCTCAGCCAGCGGGAAAAAAAAGGTGTATATATCGGTATCGGCATCGACAATCGGCCACAATGAGGAAATATCAGCATATTGGATATCGGTAAAAAAATCCAATATCATACATCCCTATTTTAAAGGTATCTCCTATCACTGCTATGCAGATGATATTCAATTATACATCTCATTTAAACCTCAAAAAAGCTAAATTATCAGTTTTAAATAACTGCCTAAACGCTATAAAAAAAACTGGATGGCATATATGTGCATGCAGACAAAACAGAAATTCTTATTCCAGCCCCTCCTAGTCTTGTCCCTAAGATAAGGGACAGTCTTGGGTCTCTTACCTTGTCGTTGAAATCCTCCATAAGAAATCTAGGTATTACTATGGACCAGGCTCTGACTTTGGACCAACATGTCAAGTGTCTGATTCGCTCTTGTTCTTTCCAGCTGAGAAACATTGCAAAGCTCAGGCCTATTGTGTCTCAAGAAGAGACGGAACTGTTAATCCTGTCTCGACTGCCATAACTCCTCTTTCACCTGCCTCAGCAGAACATCCTTGGATTGTTTACAAGTGGTCCAAAACAGTGCTGCTAATCTCATGATCAGGTCCTCCAAAAGGTCTTCGGATTGCTCTTCACTGGCTCCTCATCGAATTCAGAATCCAGTTCAAAGTTCTTGTCATCACTTATAGAGCTCTGCATGGTTAGGCACTGGTCTACATTAGAGATTTACTGCAGCCCTATGTCACCAGCAGGTCAATTTTTTTATTGTGTTATATGTCTGTATGTATGTTTATGCTTTCTTTCCTCTGTGAAGCACTTTGTGATGTCTCTGCTCTTGAAAGGTGCTATATAAATAAAGTTACGTACTTACTTTCATTGAGAAAATCAAAAACAAGAAGGTGAGGTCCCATTTTTACTACAAATAAAAAGGATGAATTCATAGAAGTATTTTTTCTTCACGGGGACGCTGTTTTGGATGGTTAGTGACATGCAGTAACTCCAAAGCTACACCCAGTTTTTTTTTTTTAGAGCAACTGAGTCACAAAGTTTTCAAAATTATAACTTAATTCCGCCACAAATGGCCATCAGTGAAGTGACAAAAACCTTGTTTGTCATCTAAAGAGCAGGGAGAGCCAGAGGGTGGCCACACCTTGAAAATCCTCCACAAGAAAAGAAGTCAGAGAGGGAGCAATCACCAGGTGACAAACTTGCCACCATTCTTGCGTATGTGAAAAACATCTCTTCGCTTCCATATAATGCAGGTTAACAGGAAAACTAGGCGGCAGGGTTGCCTTTTACCTCAGTAGGGGAGCATATTTGCCAGAACGCTTGCTTGAACAATCCTCAGCACACATAAGACAAGAAGGTCTGAGCTCCGTGATATAATATTTACAAACAGTGGGGACACAAAGCTATCATTAATTTAGCAGTAGACTTCTTTTGTGGGCAAAATGTTAAATTAAAGAGGAAAAGTGTTCATACATGAACCCACACAGGCTTGTCTATTCACTGACATCAGCAATTAAAATAAAGTGAGGTGGGGTGCTTTCCATTGTGAGGGCTTGTTTGGATTCTCTAGCAGGGGAACAAAAAATAAAAGAGGTGGGATTGATTTTTTTTTTCATGTTATTAATCAAGAGAAATATGAAGTGCTGTCACTGCATCGCACTCAACATTTACTGTAGTGTGTTATCCTGTAAGTCAATAGGTTTAAGGGAGTGACTCAAAATGGGGAAACCCAGGACTCAAAATGTACAGAATCCTGTTATAGTGCTTTAAAGTACTTTGGATTAGTGGTGTTCATTCTCCTATCCTTGTCTAATGCAGATTCACAATTCACAGTAATGAAAGTTTAATACTAATTACACCTCATCATTACAGATGAATTAATATGAAAATTTAATGTTCTCCATTAACTCTGTTAAGAAGCCACTTATTCATTTTCAGCTACAGATAGCTCCAAATATTCAGCAGGCTCAGTAACTTCCCAGAGCATTGTTTAATATGAGCAAAGCACTTATTTATTCTGCATTTTGCACACAACAAAACGAATGGTATCTGTAATAGCTGTGCTTTGTTTTGGACTATTTTTGGATTAAAGCAAACGGAGCCTTTTTATCAGGACGCAGGGTTTCAGAGTCAACTATCCTACAGCTATGTCAGCTGTCACAACAACATATTTAGAAAAAACTCCTGCAAACTACTGAATAAAACAAGGGTCTAAAATTCTTGCTAATGACCCCAAGAGGATGCACTGCTTCTTATACCCAACAGGGACTAAGTGCTTTGAAATTATCAACTAATACTGCCATTCTGAGGCGAAATTTGTTCCACTAGTCTCGGCAGTTATTTAAAAGCAAATGTCTCCTTAATGAAAGCCTCCATTACGTGCAGTCACAATAATCTCTTCAAGAAACACTCAGCAGACGCTGCAGATCTGGTCGCAGTGTTCTAACACAGATACAGTTATTAATTTGTGACAGTACAAACTGTATATTAGTCATAAGCTGTTTGGAGCTGGACATTTCGTTTAGTACGGAAATTGTTTCAGTTTACTCTGTCTTATAATCCTAATAATTACAGTCTTATTACTTCATTGCAACCCACTGACCATTTACATCTTACAAATTGCATAATATTTATGAAAAAGTCCCACCCATAAAAACTGGATTTGTGTTTTTCCTGTTAGATCTATACTACTGTTTAGTGTTTATTTGAACCATTACACACATACCTCAGTCTTTAGAGGCCCGAGGTCGATATTATATTATACCCTGTATAATTAAGTACTGTAGTAACCCGAATGCAAGGCGACGTTTTATTCTAAAACTTCTTAAAAGTGGGGGTTATCTTATATTCAAGGACTAGATAATTACGTCGACAACATCAGATACCTTTTCAGGTACCCTTTGTAACAGTTTAAGGCTGGTTTCTACAGAGAGAGTTGCATTATGGGTTGTTTGTAGCTTTAATGTTTGTAGGCTAGTGAGTGTCTTCAAGTCTGTTTATATTGTGTCTTTTGGAGCCAGTCAGCCCTGAAAGCATTTCGTTAGCTCAGTTTAACCTGCAGGAGTTTCTGAAGGGTCGTGTAACATGTTTTTCTGCTGCAGAAGAAATAAATTCATGACAAGTGAAAACAAGCCTTGTGTCTTCTGACAACTGTACTGCAGAAATGGACCAGGATCTGTATTGTCTGTCAAGCAGTCAAGAATTACTGCTGTCACAGATCATGAGGAGCTTAAACAGACAATGTTAACTGACAGAGAAAACAATTTTTTACTGCTTCCAAGAGTCTGACAGGAGAGAGTGTGAGTGTATGACTTATAGACAAGCAGCACAAATGTGGGATTTATGTTCTGTTTTAATGGAACTTTTATGAGAGAAAAGGCTTCAGACTCTCTATTCCTTTGATTATCAGTATCTCAGGGAAACTTTCGCAATAGAACAAGTGTGAAAGAGTGTGTGTATCTTCAAAAAGTCTTTTTCAAAAAACAGGTGTTGGAAAAGGAAAGGGGTCCCTCAAGTCCCTTCTATTGCTGACTGGTGGTCGGTCCACCACTTTGGTTCAAACTGAAATATCTCAACAACTACTGGGTGGTTTGGCATGATATCTGGTACAGACATTCATGCTCCCCACAGGGTTAAATTCTTGACAACTGATTGCAATGAAATGAGTTAACATTGTGAGCATGTTAGTATGCTGACGTTAATATTTAGCTCAAAGCAAGAGCTACAACGATTAGTCGATTCATCAATCAGTCGATCAGGAGAATATTAATCTCAAACTATTTTGATAATCAATTAACCATTTAAGTCACTTTTCAAGCAAAAGACACTTTGGTTTCAAGTACCATTTGTTGCCTTACTTTGTCATACGGGATAGTGATACAAATACTGTTGGTCAGAAAAAACAAGGAATTTGAAGATGTCACCTTGGACTCTGGTGAAAGGTATTTTTCTGAGGAGAATGTTATATGTGTCAAGTGATCAGTCATATTTTTGCTACTACCAGATGCTAGATCAGAGGTCATGAGCCTGACAGTAAAATACGCACCATGTGCACAACCATGTTACAGTGACCACAAGAGAGTGATTCGTCATTACTCTGCTGACTAATTTGTGTTTGCTAAGTGCCAGTCTCTAGAATATTATAGGCTACATTAAAAGATATCAAGAAGTTCTGGAGAAATATTTTCTTGCCATCTATAAATGACATAAAAACAAATGGCAAAACTGTGTTGTGTTGACAGAATGTTTGGAAAAACACCCATGCATTTAAGGGTTAAACTAAACTGAAAGAAATTGTTTTATTGTTTTCTCCACAACATCAAAAGCAACTGTAACCCTGACATTGTGATATAGTATGTCAAGCCACTAAATTTGTGCACCTTTAACACCCCTTTTATTAATGCTTGGGGACTCTGGCTAAGACTAGAAACAGCTGGTGTAGTCATGAGAGTGAAAAAGCTGGCTAATTAATTAAGCTGTGGGCCAAAGAAATTCATTTTGCATATAAGCGTTGTGACCACAAACCATAGCCCCTGCACAGAGTTGGCTGAAAGACTTCAATTAAACATGCTGTTTAAACAAATATCCATGAGCTGAGATGAGCTCTCTCTGAATAATTCATAGCCTGAAAGAGGAAATAAATGGGAAATATTGAAATATGTAAAACCTATTTGTAGCTGTGAGCATATAGTAATAATTAGTGCGCTGATTGTCCTTAGATTCATTTACTTAGCAATATATTTTTCTTTCAGGGCTAACTAAGGAAATGTCTCAAATTGTTTATAACTGGTAAAATATATTATAACACCAGCCAAACAAGCTTTGCTTCTCCTTACAACAAAGCCAAAAAAACAAAAAATAAATAAATAATCCACTAAGTCTACTAAAGCTACAGAAGAAGTTTCTGGTGTTTTACAGAGTGGTCAGTGGTCCTTCTACATCATCGCAACATGTGTAGCAACATCAGGACAAAGTGGGTTTGCTGAGCTCCAGATGTGGAGAGGCCGTGGGCTGAGGCTGCACGCCACTTCCCATTGGCACTGCAGCGGAGCAGCGATGACACTAGTGAGAGCATGGTTGAGAGGACGTCTAGGGGAGGGGTGGAGGAAGATGTATGACAAAATAACGTGCCTCCAGGATGCATTATATAAGGCTATTAAATTGTCAGTGTCTAAAACAGTGCATAGAGGATACAACCTTTGTTTGTGACAGCCGAAAATCCATTTTTCATGTTTGTTTCATTGTGAGCTTTACCAGCGAGTGGTTTCTTTTGTCAGAGCACATTGAGAGAAAAAAAAAAAGTCCTGATCCTCTAGTCCTCACTAAAGCTCACGAAAGGGAGACGTGGGATTTAAATAGTACTTTCACTCTGGAATGAAATGGAACTTCAGGCGCACTCCATATATTAGCAGAAAACTGATATTAAAGTTGCTTAACATTAAAATGACATCTATGCTGAAAAAGTACATCTTTAAGAGGCACTGTCAGAGAGGAGGGGGTAACTATAGCTGTTATAGAAGACTGTCATGGTTGGTAACAGTATGAGGGGAGAGGAAGACACTGAAATGGATATCACACAGAGTAAAGAATTTATGACTTATGTCTGAATAAATTATAATATACAGTGGATACTTACAAGTCAGTTACTTCTGCTTCTGCTGCTCTGCATATCTTATCTCATTGTGCACATTCACTCCCAGCTAAACATTTACAGCAACCACAAGGCAAGAGATTGGCCACACAGTGTTGAGAATCAATGACCTTTCCGTTATGAACAGTTTGACCCTGCAAAGCTGACGGTTGGTGGGAGTGAGTTCATGAGGGAGCAAGGCCACCTCAGGCAGCCACTATCTACTCTTTGTCATACTCTCTGCTAACACCTCCACATCCTCCACATCCTCCACTGCATCACCAATGGCACTATTTTTTCCACTGGAATCAGACTGCTTCTCTACACATTGAACGCACCTTTGTTCTTGCCACAGTGAAGCATATAATTCAGTAATTACCAAATACCATACAAGAGCTGAGTTGTTACCTCTGAAGGTGCAATTTGTCACACATGTAAAGCATATTTTCATATCTTCATTGGTTGAATTTGTTTTTTTTAATTTTCAATTCATGTGATAGAAGGTTATTTTTTGTTTAGCTAGTTGATGTTTCAGACAAAGAAAATCCTCCCTCTGCTGTTTCCTCGGGGCATGTTCAGAGGTTGAGAAATGCTCGACCCTAAAAGCAACATCTCTCCCCGGCACTTTACGGATGCACGACAAACACAATCTGTTCTCTTTTGTGCACCGTTCACGCTCTTTGCACCAAATAAATACAGCACCTTCTGAATCATACCGCAGAGAGCAACACTGCCTGTACCAGGAAGGCAGAGAACAGCCTTAAGCATATCTGAGAAAGTGGCAGGCAGCAATCTGTAAGTAGAGCTGTAGGGTGGAACGCAGGCCGCCTTGTCCGAATCACTGAGCTTACACAAGTACCTACTCAAGGGTCATCCAGTTAATGGACTTCTGGACACACATTCTTTGCAATAAGGCTGCCAATACGTCTGTGCAGTTGCTTATACGCTGTTGAAAGAAATTATTAATGAGCAGCCCAATGCTGCTTATAAATCTATAATCTTCCTGTCTGTTCACGCTAATGGTGTTTTTGTTTACAACTTGTGTTTTTCATGAGAGGATATGAAGATCAGGTCACCGTTTAGCTGTTACCAAAGTCTCTGTCACTGCATGTGATTGACTTGGTTTTCTAAAAAACATCTCCCCGTGGATCTAAATTTCTATTGGCAAGGACACATGTGATCTCTCGCCCTCTGTAATCTCGATTTCCTCTAGTAATACCAGTCACCGTGAACTTGTGGCATTTCGCTGGCTTTAATAATTGGCCCAATGGTCTGCAACCACTGGCCTTCTTGCCACCAATTCATGACCCGTCAACCTCAATCCTCCCACCAATCCAACAGGCACACAACACAGAGCACAGAACAAATGTCCCAGTGTCAGAATCAATCCAGACAGGCATCCCATCCTCCCCTCATAAAACTGGCATCTCATTTATCCGGGAGTGAGGACTAGCCATACTATGGTAAATGGAATGACAGAGCATTTACACTTTTAGTAGCAGAGAGACCTGAAGGATTCGAATTATTCGCTTTGAACTTGTTTTTTCCCAAGAAGTACCTGAATGCACATTTGAAATATTAATTCCATTTCCCTTTTGTTGACATGAGACCACTTTCTGGAAGGTAACCTATTTATGAGTGTCTTTTTTTTTTTCTCTCTCCTCCACTACACAAGTCGAGACGTGAGTAATGAAATGAAGGTGTTGGAACAGGAAGTCTTCTGACTCACAATATTGGGAGTATTGAAAAGACTCCTTGCTGATATGCTTGAGGTGCACCAGCGCATAGAGGAAATAACAGACACCGAAGACCTGCACACTCATGCAGCTCCTTCTCCCTTTGAAGTTCTGACAGCATTCGGCTTCCTTTCTTCTGTCGAATCCTGAGATCATAATTATTTACCGTAACCACGGCTCACATCCGCCTGACGAAAACAAAAGTTTGACCGCAATGTTTCGGTCATATTCTATTCAGTTCAGTTTCACAGGGAAACACAATCGCACAGATCAAATTGAGGGGAAGCAGTGTAGCATGAATATCAACTGTAATAGCTCAAGAGGGAAGGTGCAAAGGCATTGACTATCTGTGTGATCTTCAGTGAAGAAATTCTAATGCTATCCAGGCTAAATCTTAATGAAAAACAGCAACTGCACAATGTAGCTTCTAAATAATTGGTTGTTAGTCCAAGCTTAACTGCTGATATACAGTATTGACGAATGTGATGACTTAATAAAAATCAAGGTAGAAATATAAACCCAAAGCAAAATATAGTGTTATTTTCTCCAAGATTGTGACAATTGAATTAAACACAGAAGCAACCGAACCCAGCACGCTACAATAACAGTTGACAGCAAATCCTTTGTTCAATAATTGACTGAAAAGACTAAAACATTTCCTGCACATTTTTGATGTTTTTATGAAATCTGACGTAACCAGAGCGGGAGAGGAAGCACCAAAGGACTCACCAATCATGTGAATCGTGGTTCGTCCAGGCCTCGTCCCATGATGCTGTTGGATGGTGTCATAGAAAGTGGCCTGACACTGCTGAATGACAGTCACGCTGACCCAGAGGCACAGGCAGAGCAGCCAGGACATGACAGGACACATCTGCTAACGACCGGCAGAGGTGGAGTCAAAGCAAAATAGAAAACGTTTTCAACCTATGACCTCACACCCCCTCCCCAGCACACTCACACAGACGCACATACTTCCAGAGTCATGAACAAAATAAAAAAATAAATACAAAAAAATGTATTTAAACATTTCTACATGCACTCTGGTTTATAGTTGGCCTTAACGCCTTTTAGTCACCGGGATTTATCATTAGCATGATTATATAAGTATGAGTTCTTCACTGTTTGTCTTCCTAGTTTGCCTTGTCTTGTCCCTGAGCCACAACGTTGCAAATGTGGAGTGATCCCTGGGGAGTTTTTCCCATGCAGCAGAGATTTCCCCTGACAGGCTGACTCCCTTCAACTCCTGAGCTGTGCTCCTGCCTCAAAACCCGAAATCAAACTTAAAGAAAGATAAGATTTCGTGAGCAGCTGGCTGCCGAGGCTTTTCTGTATCTGTCAGAATAATGTGACAGTGACACAGCAGTAATAGGAATCAAAAGCCTTGTAATGTTTCACCATGCTGTTTAGATAAGAAAAAGAAAAAGAAAAAAAATAGAACAACAGCGAGAAATGCTCCTGGTCATACAGGAAGGGTGGCTGTGAATGGATTCTATGAAGGAGAAAATAAATGTGTCAGCCCTTAAATTGATTCTCAACAGTTTTATTCGCAGCGGCAACCTGACAAAACGCATTATTATTATTAATAATCTTTTTGAATACATGAATCTATGTAGGATGTGTTAAGTGTGATGTATTGTGAGATATATTTGGATTTGATTTCTTTAAGATATGATTCTAACATGGTATTGCATTTTTTTTTAAAACTGCATTAAAACTTTTGTCAAACCGTAGTAAGGAAACATATGTATTGCACATCAATTAGTACCATTACAGCCAATTAATGGGTATCAATGAAGTGGATGCTCCAGATTCTACTGATAATATTTAGAGTGAAATATACTTTTTAGTCATTTCAGATGTCTATTGTGCTTTTAAGCATCTAAATTGGTGAGAAAATAGGTCAGAAAATAGAGAAATTGCTAAATGAGAAGCTTAAATGAAATTGCAATTCACAGTATAGTCAATATTAAATCATTGTATGGAATAAAAGAAAAGAAACATGCATTCTGATTTGCTATTACATGACAATATGAACATAATCGTATGTTTTTTCATTCAGATTTCACATTATTTGATTTCAGATTTCAAATTATGATTTGCCAGTTTCATGCAAAAAGCTGAATCTCTTTTTTTTTTTTTTACCCAGAGTAGAAAGATGAAAATCTTACCTGAGCAACCCAACAAAGAGTATATAAATATCTCAAAAGAATGACATAAATCCATCCATAATGCTGCTCATGTTGATCCCATCCAATAACTCTGAATTTGGCTCGAGGAGGGAACTCCACTGACTCTGCCTCCCTGTTCCACACTTTGATAGCAACAGTCCAGTGAATCAGAAATGACCGTCAAGCCGGAGACAGGAAATAGATTTACAGCTCTTTCAATTCCACCTTTGAAATATCACTGCTTCCCCTTGAGGAGCTGCTCCCACTGACACTGAATTCATTTGCCCCTTCGCATTTATAGGCACGTGCGGAGTGCTCCTTAATTAACTGTAGTGGAATCTCTTCTTTCACCGTCTGCATCCTTCCAGTGAGAGGCAGCCTCTGAGCAGCGGCTCTGGCTGAATCCCCCTCAGCGAGTACTAAGAAACAAATGTTCCCGTACAGCCTGGCAGAGTGTAAAGACTGTATCACATGTCTTAAAGCCAGACTGCCGCTGGATTAGATGGCATGGTGGGATTCCACCTGATCATATGCCTCTGACAAATGCAAATCAGGGAAACTGGCGCCACTCACGTAGCTGTGACCACATGATTAACAATTATTTACATTTAGAATGGATTTCTTCATCTCCTGAGGCAACATTTCCTTTCATTCATTTCCTTTTCTCTCGTCAGTTTCTACTCAGCAAGTAGCTGCCCTACATAAGGAGAACTAAGAACATGCTCAATGTTTTTTCAAGCGATGAACGGTTATTCAGGGGAACAGGATCTTATATTACCAGGGCAACAAGAAGCATGTAAGGACGGAAAGAAGTAAACCCTTAGTCCTTAGCTCACCTTTGTGTTGTTAGTGAAAGGTGCATAAAAGAAGATTAGGAGAGAACATGTTTTCACATGCTGAGGAGAAAAGAAAATTGAAAGCGGATTGTGTTGAGAGAAAAATAATGTCTATTCAGCTGAAGGTAATCTTCACCTACAGTGGGGGAGTTCTTCAGTCTATGATGTAGACGTAATGATCATAGCAAAGAAGGGGAGGTGAGTGCTGTTATAAAGAGTAAATCAACACTGATCTGTATGTGTGGGGAAACAGCTCGATCCTCACCGCTCCCCGCCACCTTCACTGCATGGTGAGCTGTACTTTTGCATTGTGTCTGGATTTTTTATCACTGGCATGCAGAACATGCCCAAGGCCTGCATCTCACACTGCCATCTACACAGCATAAAGTCTTCACATTTTATTTTGATGCTTGCTCAGGAAGACAGGGTGCATTCCCAGTTCAGGGAGGAGTGAAGAATATCCAGAGTGAGAAGAACAGCAAGAAACTGCTTGAGATGTAGGCACACGACAACACAGCATTAATGTCTGAGGCTTTGGCAGAGTCAACTCTGTGCAGAGGGGATTTGGGACATATAGGAGGAAGCTAAACAGCATTAGGACTGGACTTTATTTGAGCCATCTGTTTCACGGGGAGTTTGTTCAGAAATATTTTTGGAGCACATATGAGTCGGTGTATCTCGAACACAGAACCCTGAAATCAATAATGTCATTGATCTTCGGTCCTGTGACACACACAGACAATTATCCAGAACACTTTGAAAGAAATGTGTGTATTGAATACAGTATTTATGTAACTTTTACCTTTAGAAATTGCCAACAGTGGGTCTCTAGATCCCTGTGTAAACACATTAAGGGTCCGTGATAAAGGTGGACATAGCTTAATGGAAAATGTAGCCATTGAAAACAAATAACTCTGTCAATTGCTGGAAAGAGGTTAGAGCCCAGTGAAGTGCAGTCAAGAGGTTCTTTGCTGTGTCTAAATTGTTCTGAAATAATGAGTCTTTTTTTAAAAATACATATTTATAATTGGATATTATGCATGTTGTGTGTCCTAGAATTCACAAAGCTTACAGTCAGTCCTATACTGTTAGTATTATTTTATTCTTAAAATAGTGATTTTCCAGTTAATGGGAAACTGGGAAATAGTCAAATCCATTTTCTTGTTCTTTAAAGGATAAGTCTGGTGTTATCCTACATTTGTCTTGTAGGTATTGTCAACAAATCCCATGAAAAGACCAAAACCCACAATGTGTTTACTCTTTACTCTTACTACTTTCTGACTTTCTGACCTCTCAGCTGAAAACCGATTGGTTCCCACTGACGTGAATCTTTAAAAAAAAAGGTCACAAATATCTTTCCTGAAACAGCTAGGCACTGTAGTTTTTAACAATAGGAGTGCGTTTGTTGGGGACTATATGTGCAATTGATTCAAAAGTCATGGAGTAGTCCTTGTTGTTTTTGTGTTGCTATGCGATTTGTTGACAATAAGACAAACAGACTTATCCTTGAACGTCAGTGGGAAAAATTACCCAATAGATTAATATAATCCAAATGTATCCCTTCATTTGCTTGTTTTGTCTGTTTAAGCTAGACCATTCTTATACAGATAAATGATTTCCACTCTTTACATGAGCAGCACAAATAAACTTTACAAAACTGACTCTACCCTTTCAAATACGATGGTGTCCATTAAGGTCAAGTGTAGATTTGCTATTCTGTGGTACACCTTCACTTTCATGTAAAAAATGTGAGTTTCAATGACTCACATCAAATGAAATTCCATTTAGCTTACAACAGAACACAAACTTTCCTGGGAAATAACTACAAATACTTCTGAAACTATATCTATCATCTTTGCAGTGCAACAAACCAATCACAAGAGTTTTTCTGACTTGCAGACCACCAGTTTCTGTCTGAAAAAGGTTCATGCACTGCTGCCTCAATGAGTTCCTCCCTGAATGGTTTTGACGGGTGCTCTCTGAAAAGTAACCCTGAAAAAAGTAAGATTTTTGTAAGAACGTTCACAGGAGTTGTCTCCTAAATCTAAAATTGTATGTACAGATATGGCCAGGAAGCAGACAGCCCATAAGCTGGGACAGGCTTTGGTCCTGAATGTTATATACCTTCAGTGATGGGATTCACAGGGATATAGCCACAGTATTGTACCTCTCCTTACAATAGCCGACAAACAACATAAAATCATGTATTTTACAAATAATGGTAGCAATATGCTTCTACTCTTAATGCCTGTCTGGTTCTGTGTCAAATATTCTTTCCAAATGGCATGCCTACAAGATAAGGTGTTGGTTGCTTCTTTGTGCCGAGGGTGGCTAAGCAGAGTAAAAATGTCAATAAATCGTTGTGTTTTGCTCAGGGTGGGAGAGCCAGAGATGTCTCAGGAAGAACTATGGAGCGGTTTTCTATTTAGCTTCCCCCTCAGCTGTGCCGACTCTTATCATAACAGGGATCACTAAAGGTTTTGCTGCCCTGAAAAAACATGTGACATTTTAAGATGATATTACCGCTGATTACAATGACACCATGCCCAGGAGGCCGATTTCTATCAGACATGGAGAACATGTCATACTGTAGATCATGTCATGCATCACCACGCAATGCTTTTTGAGCAAGAAGGGAGGGAGCGTTCTTGTAGATAAAAGTCATATATTTCTACAGGCATTCCTGCTATAATTTCACAAAAAAATCCTCACATGCCCCTTCCATTCGCACAAGATGTTTGGCTGCATAACTGTGACACAAAAAGATACAAGTGGTGTGAAAATAGAGAGAGAGATTCAATAATAGAAGAGGATATTATCTTGCTGTTGGTATAACAACTCAAATGTCTTTTCTCTGAGTTCAATAAATCACCGCCAGTGAATTAGTTACCAAGGAGGTACAGCGAAATAGTGAGGGATGCCTTTCAAAGGATTCATTTGCATTTTCATTGAGTGTTTTTGTTTTCTGAAGCATTCTCTGCTCCTTTCTTGAAAGGTCAATGGGAAACGGTTGGTGTCTACTTTATCTGCATGAGCCAACTCTCAAGTTCAGCCAAGTAAGAAATAAGATTATCTTTATAGAAGGCAGTGTGAAAATCTGGCCTTTGAATCTTATTCAGCAGAGTATTAATGTCTTAGTGGGTAAAATCAGCATAAGCTGCTATTAAAATAACTGAAGTCTAGAGTGGGATGTTTTTCAATTCAGTGAGCCCCTCATGTTTAATGGAAATTGAGTGTCTCACCTTTTACATCAGTTGATCTTAACATTTAATAGATTCTTTTAAGGATATTAATCTTTTCATTTATATCTTTGTCATGGATAAGATTGAGGCATATTTCTCTTAGGCGGAACAACTCATTAACTTCCCAGACACAAACCTTTCTACAGTACACCTGAAGTGTGATATGAGAAAACTCAGGTGAAAATCAGAATGAAGAGCTAACAGTTTGCCAACGTAATGCATGCCTAATCCTGTTATTTTTTTTTAAGCGTATAATTTTGAAACTGGAAACGCAAATGTCTTTCTCTCCATTATTTCCTACGTCCGATTGACATTTACCGAAAGCTAGTCTATTTGATCCCACCATTAAGTCAAATGTCACTGCATGCACATTATGAAATTTTCAAATTAACAAAGAGAACTACAGTATTGCAGTGTCAGGCAGAAAAAAAATAGAGCTAGCACATAGACATTTCAACATAAGTAGCCATTCTTTTAGCCCAAACTGCTGATGACAGTCTCCAGAGAGAGCAGATGCTGTTGCCTTCTGGCTCTGGGCTCCACCGTTCCATGCCAGTAACTGCCTCTGTGCCTCCTGGGATTTGCTACTGTAAAAACTGCTTTCTCCCATGGTATCCAGGTGAAGAAAACACTAATACAATAGGTGGCTTTTATCCCTGCCTTTAAAAATGCCATCAGCAGTAAGGGGTTATCTGGCTTAAGTGCACAAGGCTGTGTTAATAATTGAGATAAAATGTACAATATATGCCAAGTGTGATGTGCGTTTCTTGCATTTGCTGTCTTTAAGATTGTAGAATCCGATATGAAAAACATTAAGCAAGGAGATTACGGTTTCTTTGAAGGATCTTGAAAAGGAAGGAAATGTGGTTAGAAGACATTTTCTCCTCAAAGTCATACAATCAATCATTTCCATTGCCTTTATTGTGTCATCCTCAGTTCATACGGTTGACATGGCGCATTGAAATCGTGTTGGCTCTATCACATCACATGACAACCCCCCCCCCCAAAATTGTGGTTGTTCATGTAATTGAACTTGCCAGTTCTTTCCTGATGCCTGTATTTATCTCCTGAGATAAAACCACATTTGCCCTTCAAATGTTTACATCAGCACCTGAGTGGCGTGAACATAATCATTCGGTCATGTTCCTGTAACAGCCATGTGTTATATGTCAGGGATGCACACACATCAGGCTTGTAAAGGAATTGTTTATGTGCCTGGTGTTTTAGTTGCTGCTACTAATGCTGGAATATTCTGTATACTGTAAATGTATCTTCTTTTATTTTTCTGCTACTGCTAAATGCCCCAAACTAGTCAGGAAACTGATATAATACAGAACAAATCCATCTTTCCAAAACTGACACTCATACAAGGGCAGACGATGTGTTATTTTTTGTGATATCAGGTGGCTGTTACAGCAAGTTATAGAATCATAATTCAGGAGGAAATCAGTAAGTGATATGTCAAATCTCTGACAGTCTCCTTTGCAGTTTGAAAGGGATTCAGCAGAAATCTTAGTCTAACCTTTCTGACAAGGTCAGAGAGTCTCATGCAACCTTTTGTGGAAAGCACTCAGCACAACAAATGGACCCTAAACTGTTTGATACCTGCTGTTTGCACTCTAAAGGCAGCTCACTAAAGTTGATTATTTAGACCCACCCCAGCACTCTCCATCCCAGAGCATTTGTTCTGGGCCACTGCTGAATGAATATGACTTGAACAGCTGGAGGTGGCGCACCGGCAGACGTCAGCTAAAACCTTTCTATAAGTGATAATGAAATTTCTGTTGCAGTTTCTGTTGATGGTTTCTGATGGTTGGATGGTCAAAAATTAAAGGATGGTAGCCTAGACGACTCTGCTAAAGATGAGAAGGTCATCCTGCCACTGTATTGGAGACACTGTGAAACAATATGATGCTTTCTTGATGAGGAAAATCTACATCTAATCTAAATCAAATGTCATTGCAGTGTCACTGCAGTGATCGTGCCTCCCTACACGTGTCCTCCAGAGGGCATAGTTCCAACTGACACTGTTTATACTTTAATCTGATTGGTGCAACATCTGCGTGGGTGGCCACACGTTATATGGTTCATCGTATGGTTTACTCCATATGTCTAGATAAGCATGCCAACCAAACAAGATTTTTGTTCTATTTTTACAGACCTTTTTAAGAACACAATTTCCCATAAACTCCTAGACAACGACAGATGAAACATCACCGGCTCAAAAGAAGAGACAGATGAGGCGAGTCCATGTGTAAGTCAAGGGGCTGCAGATAGTTCAGACATGTCTGTAATAACAGCAGGACAGAGAGCACTGAAGGGTTTGGAAGATTTTAGACAGCAGAGCTTACAGGTAAAAAGATTGAAAGATGACATTAGAACACAGTGTTGGTGGATATTATGGATATGGACGAAACCACATTAAAATGACATGAGTAGCCGTGATGTCGCACTGGTAAATTTTCATGGAAGCTGTTTGTTTCTATGAATGCTAACAAATTAATTTAAATTTTTTTTAAATCAAAAAGGTTTCAACTAGCTTATGTTAGTAGATGCCAATATAAATAGTAAACCCTGGGAACATGTTTTCAGAAAGGCTGATAGCTCGACTTTCTCCTTTCTATAATGTTGGACGAACACAGCACTGAGTGTGCAGTACAGCTGATGGTTCAGCAGGTGTCGAAATAATGTGAATGAAATGTAGTGGCTAGGAACAAGTGCTAACGTCAGCGATCATTAGCAATTATTAAATTGAGATCACAAATGACTAAACGAAAACATGCCATGCCAGGACTCTGCATGTCAGACGCCAGGAAGCCATTACACCAAGCCAAGAATTAGTCTAGCACATACATCCTGTAAAACCACAACTTTTACACTTTTTGTACAAATTAAGCAAATGAGATATACAGGCATACCTTTGGGCAGAGACAGGCTAAGCTATACTAAACTAACCATCTCCTGGCTCCAGCTTTAATGGACAGATATGTGAGAAGTATCGATCTTCTCATGGTTAACTCCTTGCAAGAAAAACAATTAGTGTATTTCCCAAAATATCAAACTATTCCTAAGTTTACTTTACTGCTAAAGATGAGATGGACATCTTGTCTTCATGTTAGAGATGCAGTGAAGACAACCTGTATTTGAAATAATTATAAAAAGTACATGGTGAAACAGAAAACAAGTCTACACAGCAGGCTGCACAACAGGATTAGAAGATGATCTGAGTAAAAAAATTATTGGAGATTCTTTTTTGAATATTTTCCCGAACTGTTCAAGTGAACTTCATTTCACCATTACTGTGCTCACTATTTCTCCCCACCTCCACAGGCATAATAGGGAAATAGCTAATATAAAAACTGAAATTGTATTCTTTCCTCTGTAAAGAGAGATGATTGCATATCAAGTTGGCTGGTTGAAGTACCTCCTGTGTATGACTCCTGTGTGGTGGGAGAGGAAGCATTTTTCTTCCAACCAATGGAAGAGTGAGTCAGGTTTATGACTATGGGGAGCAGAGGGTGGCCTTTATTTCCCTGAGAAGAGTCATTATTATTGCCCTGCAAATTTATGGCTTGCTTCTGGAGAGAACCTACCAGCAGAGTGCCTGTCATTTCTCTTACTATCTTATGCATTATTGATAAGTCTATGGTCCTATCATCCACTGTGTGCCATTCCCATAACTCAACAGCAGAAAACAACATATACAGTATACTGTAGATGCGTAGAGCAAGTCACTCTTTTGTTCTCTCTACTATATTTTGCGCCACTGTTTTACGAGGACTTTCACTTGTTTAACAGAAGTTATGGCGGTAACGCATGACATCAAGAACTTTGACCCCTCTTATAAGAAGATAAATATTGCCACTTGTGTTATATTAGAAATATTTTTTAGCCCTCATGACTGGAAACAGGACTGTATTAATTACACATACTTTAAAGAATGATTACCCTGCAGAACTCTAATCTAAATATATAATTGGCTAATTAAATCAAACTCAGTGTCATGAACCAGTTTACACAGGTTTGACATTCGGGTTCACATGCAGGTTGACGAGACACAGACAATGGCTTAAGACAGAATAGATGTGGGCTGTAATGAGCATGCTAATCCGCAGAAAGAAGCTCTGGATCAGCCACAAGGGACAAGAGTGGTTTCTCGTTTTCATAATGCAGGTGAATCAGGCTGGGAAGAAAAAAAAAAGTTATATTCATTAAAGGCCCTCTTTAAATTATACAAACAGAAATGAGATATTTAAATTTGATAACCACTGCAGGGCTGCGATAAATTCTCCTCCTTGCAGTGATCCACTGACTTTCACGTGGATACAAACGCTCCAGAGGAAAGCAGCTGTTTTATTAGGCAGTGTAAGTATAATGTGTCACATGACAAAAGCCAGAACAACTAATTATTTGTGACAGTCTGTTTCAATTAATATCTCCTGATAAATGGTTGCTATTATCTATATACTTAGCAGTTACATGGGGAGATAATTAGATCATCATGTTGTTAAAGGATAATAAGGATCGGCTCTTGCAACAAAGGATGCCCTCCTTTGACTCTGTCCTTCACCTGGCCATGAACGCTGCTGATGTTCAAAGAGACGGGAAGAAAAAAGAGTACCCAGGTTCAGACACTCTTTCATTTTCCTTTCATCTGAAGCGCAGCTAAAACTGCCATCCTTAGACATGTAGACGCACACAAATTATTGTATGTACAGTTTAGGCAACCACACACACACACACACACACACACATATACACACCAAAATCACTACACAGTACTAAACAAGTTGATCAGTGATGTTTTATTTGGTACCTCCCACATATTCTGCCTCTTTGTCTCTGTCTCTTTCCTCCAAAGCTCCTCTCACTGAAGGACCCTTCAGACCAGCAGCAATCATCCTATTTAGACAGCTGAGAGGGCTGCTTTTTGAAACATGGTATTGTATAATGCTGCCTGCGCTTGCAATCATGCTCTCCACTCTGCAATGATGAGGTTAATTTTGAGCTTTTGTGTATATTTTGCTTATTTGGTTGTTTATATAAGCTGTTTACAGTAATTCAGCTGCAAAACAAGTATGTTTTAATTCTAAACTATCAGCTTTTGACATGTTTTCTCATATTTCTGAAAATTATGAATTGATCATATCGACCTTGTTTCTGATTTAGGTTTTACGCCCTTTTGCTCGTTGTAAGAATCAGCCTTTAAAGCATTTTTACACCCCATTTTTAATATTTTATTTTCTACTTGATTCAACTGTAAAAATATATATGTGACATATTTAAAGCTGCACATGCGGCGATACATCCTGAGCTGCAGTAAAGGAAGATAAAGACTTTACAAATTTGTTTATTAGCTTCCCAGTTTCTGAAGCTGAGCCAATCCATCACCACCGAACGACCTTATGAATACATTACAATACATTAACGCTGATTGGCTGCACAGGAGTCAGTTTGTGACTTATGTTGTTTGTCATTCTGTTGCGTTAGCTCCCTCAGGTGATGATGCATACACTCTGTATCAGTAAAATAAAAGAAACAGCTAGATCTCAGTGCATCTGTGAAACTCTCTATGAAAATATATATCCAAATAACTCATATAGGTTTTAATATTCTACATGTTTGCACTTTACGCTTCATTAGTAATATACAAACATGTTTCAGAAGCAACAAATACTTCATACAACTGTAAGCATTTTAAGGTTGATCATTCATTTGTCTTGTCCGGCAGGAACAGTAATGACTGGACTGATTTTAGGAGTGTTGAAGTGATGTGGGATCTGTGTCTGGTTTAAAGACAGAAATTTCTCAAGTTCATTTGCATTGTGCAGTCTTTAGTTATAGATCACTTGAATGAACCGAAGCATTTCTTGTGGGTGTTGAAGGAGACTAAAGCAGCTCTAATCATCACTGTTACAAACCCAAAGTATGTTCACAGTTGTGCTGCCACTGAATGCAGTGAGTTACATTCCTTGTAAAGAAAACACTCAGTGGCATTTAACCTTCAAATGCATCCAAACAAAATGTTTAATTTTGACATTTAAACATCAGTTGTAGGTTTCAAAGGACCCCAAATAACATAACAGCTAAACTATGGTCACGAATACTCATTTGATTAATAATCACTCATTAAAATAGGAATTTAACTTCTTACCTTGGAGAAGATTGGGCAGGCTGTGTGTAATAAGTAAATTTCTAAAAAAAAAAAAAAAAAAATATACAGCAACAAACTGCAAAGAAAACCTTTGATTTGCTGTTTTTAGCTTTGATGAAAAAGTAGCTGATCTTTTTTTTTAAAAAAAAGTTTAATTGAAGCATTAGCAGGCTTTACATAAACTAAGGCTTTATTGAATAGAAATTGCTGAAGAAAGAGTCTGTCAGATCTGTTAGACCCCTGTTCTGCATCTAAGTTGTTAAATGGTTTATTTTTGTTCCTCACATGAAAAAAAAGTCATTACAGTAATTTTCTATTCAGAAACACTAGAGTGAAGAGCACAACAAAAGGGGAAAGTGTAAGAATTGACGTAATCAACGCACACTGTGCTTCTTCTGTACTGCAGCTTTACTCTCATATGTAACAGAAAGAATATGCAATTACATGTGAACTTTTCAGGTCATGTTTGTTTGTTTGTTTCAAGTCAGTCCTCCAAACTTCATAGATGATGACTTCATAGATAACATAAGCATCGCCCTCATCTTACATCATACAGTTGTATATTATAGCTTCTATGGCAGATTTTTCAGCTGATGTATGCACAGCAGCTTTATGTTTGAGATATTTTAACCTCATTTCTTCAAACAAAACTTACTGTTAAGTGTCAATTCCATACGTATTACCTCTGCCAAAGACAGTCATCACATTATTGGTACAATGGAAAACCAAACCATGCTGATTGTGCTGTGACATCCAATGATAAATTGTCCACCTCCCATTGATAATGCTGAATCATAGTTTTTATTATTTGTAGATTTTTTTTAGGACTACTTCAGTGAATGTTGTTATCTTGTCTATGAGTTCTTTTTTTGAAAAATCTTAATTGTGCTTTAATTGAATGTATACCTTCTGTCAGGGTTTTCTGTGTTGTTTTTAGAAGAAGTAACCTAGATAAATGAAGTTCAGAGGTGAAACTGAAATAAATAATCGAAACATTCTGTAGAGTCGTTTGGAAATTGGAAAGGATAAGGCTCGTGTTAATCTAGTATTTTCTTACTATTAGCAAATTAGACAGCATCAGTCATTCCAGCAAATTCCCTAAAACAATATACCTTCAAGCGACAAAGACTTCTAGCAGCTGTAGAAATTATGGCTGTTGTCTGTCAGGAGCAAAGGAGGAAATAGTGTGATGTTTTTATAGAGATGGGTCAAAAAATGCTGGCCTTTGACACCTATCGTTCCCTAACTAAGTAGTTATTTTAATACCACAATCTTTTCCTAACACTAATCATGTTGTTTTTGTGCCTAAACCAAACCAAACCTTAAAGATCCCTGCAAGACATGTAATATGACATATAGAAATACTCTGCTTGTAACAATAATGTGTCTCTGGTATGGTTTTTCCATAGTATAGTTACCATGTTTAAATCATTTAAATGGCATCTGCTCCTCATTAAAAATTCCAGAATCTATGAATATATAAATATTTTTTCATTTCAGACGTTTAACTGCTGGACACAAGATGTCTCATACTTCACAGAAAAGTCCATTCTCAGTGTTTGTGCACTGGAGGCTTCAAGTTTCCACATCACACTTGTGTGAAGTAGTGTACTAGACCATGTCTGGCTTCCAAACTAGTTGTGATGTCACAAATTATTCTCATAGGCCCATCCCTTAAAATTAGACTTTCAATGAGAGCACAAAAACTTTCCACTTTCAGCAGATGAATGTGAAAACAGCCTTCAAAGTGTCAAACTCTGCACATATATATATATACATCATTCTGCACAGTGAAGCTCAAACATCCAACTGTAGGAACAAGAAGGAAAACACATTTTTGAGTGGCAGTTAGATCAGAGTCCTGTTCTGCTTTATTTTTGCAACAGTTGGAACATATTTTGGAAGACACTAACAAATATGTCATTCTGCCAATGTTTATATGTATTGTTGTGAATGGCAATTGCAAAAAAACTTATGGATTGGTTGATCCGTTTCTCAAGGTTCAACAACAGCTGGGTACTGTAGTTTGTGGCAAAGAAAACTCAAACAGGAGTAAAACTCCATTTATTGGGGACAACTTTGAGCTGAATACATATTTGGTGCACATGTGGGATTGATTCAAAATATAACTACGGTGTACTTGTTCACTGTAATGAAGGCACACGGCACACAGTTCAACATTGTGGCTCATTGATAGTTTTTCAACAATGGAATAAGCTATATAAGATACACAGTAAGTACTTGTTAGTACGATCGATTCCTCGGTCATTGGTTTTAGTCTTTTCATGGAATTTGTTGACAATACTAAATATATATCGCCTTATCCTTAGTTTCAGTTTGCTGGTCCTTGAAACAATTTTTTTTCAAAATTACTTAAGAATACTTCTGAACCTACAAACCAGAAAATTAGGTTTTGAATGACTTTCTTTCCACCCGTGTAGCTATTGACAGCTCCTTTGAAATTGTTGCTCAACTACAAGATATCTTTAAAAAAAAACCCACAGCACTCTTCATACATACTGTGTGCTAACACAAAGGCATCCAGTTTCTTTTGTCATTTCCCTCTGAGAAAACCTATAGAGTCTATTTTAAAGACATTTTATTGACTTGTCCATATGGTTTATAGGTTTCTAAAAGGCTCTACTTCTCTTTAGGAAAAGAATGGGAATTTAATCACACACCTTTGGCGGGCTTAGCTTGGCAGCTGTGACAGTCAACAACCTCATCATGTCAGCCCCAGACACAGGAGAGACTGCCCTTGAAACACAAAGAACCTCTGAGGACACTGATTCACTTCAGCCACGGTGGCGCTCATTTGCGATTACAAGGGCCAGTGTACTCAAAACCTTTTCAGCTCAGACAAGCAAAAAAAATGGCACAGTCCACTCTGGGTATCAAACTAAGTGAGTCATTAATGCCTCCCACATTTCGAGAGAGAGCTACCGTCATCACCATTTCTCCCTGCTCGTCGACAATTTTGGTCCAGGGTAATGACATACGTAATTATTCTGGGTACTGGCCAGGAATGTGCAGATGACACAGTTTGGAAACAGAATCCCAGTATTACAAGGTTCCTTATGTGTAATTACACAGATGTTATGAGCGAATCAGGTACTGTATATAGGCTTGCAGTTTATTTGTGCCATCATGTTTCATCCTACTTTTCATTTTGAGGCAAGGACAAGCCGATACGCCTCAGTTGCTCTTATAATTATTTCTGCTCCTCTCCCTTTTCCATGCCCAGTCTCTCTGTCATGCTCTCACTCTCAGCCCAGGCCTGGGTGTCAATCCCTGAGGACATGACGCTGGAATGCCTATCTCAGGTGTCTGCAGATGGGGATTGGGAACTATCTTAGATTCAATGCAATTTTCCAAATCAAGACTGAGGAATTAAATGAAATTGTACAATGTTATCTCTCGGGTCGAATTGGTCACTCAAGTGTGCTGCCCTGATAGACTGATAGATACAACCCACTTACTTTTTATCATCCACATTCCACAGATTACATCTGAGTGCATGTGTGTACAATGAGTAGAAGCAGGCAGTTTGTGTCAGTTATTCTTTAGCTCTTCAATCAGATTTGTTTATATAGCAGTGTAATTCAGTGTGGTATTCAAAGGAGAGATCATAATCCACAGGACAATCCTCGTATTCTTCCTGTAATATGCACACAACAGCACCACCGTCCCCAGACATGCAAGCTTTAGTGGTTGTCTGTGTTCACCAGATAAAGAGGAACAATGGTTCTAATAGGCAGCAGAGAGCCTCCACAACCAGTGTTTCGGTGACGCACATTAGTTCTCACAAAGGCTAAATGTATTTTGAGTGGCAGATTAAGGATATTGGTCAGGGGCTGTGCATTGTCAACTCTGAAAAGTGGGGTAAATGTGTGTTTGGATGATAATTCACACATTCTTAGACTTGACGGCGGACAAAAAAGCCATACTGTTCTGGTTTTTTGGGAAATGTGTTTCACAGATTGTTAATTATGGGTAACATAATCTCATTAAGTCCTTTTGCTTTGCGACTCAATTTCTTTTACAAGCATTAGTCATGATTGAGTAGTTTTAGGGGTTTAAGTTCCTCTTTTGTCTGAGTTCAAAAACATCTTCCGTCTTCATAACGGCTCTGTTTTGTGCCATTTTGTATTCCACAAGGAAGCCAGATGTCCGGCAGCAGCAACAGCACAGTTCTTGCCTGTTCTAGTTTCTGTAATACCAAACCATCTTGGCATGGGAAATACATAAACACTCCAAAAATGGTATTTATCCAAAGATTGTTGACGTTAACTTAATTTTAATATGTTTCTCAGTAACAACCTCTTAGCCTCAGTGCAATGCAGAGCTTATATCTGCTGGCAACTGCCCACTTCTGTACAAAACAGTAACTAGAATAATCAGTTATCCGAGTGTGTTTCTCTTTGGACAGATATCTTTCATCTAATTCAGGCTGCCCTCTAGGCATTGGGGACGGTGAATCAAAATGTAGACTTCCTCTGTTCTTCCCTTCACACATTCAGATGCTGACTGCTTGTGCAGCAGAAAATCTGTGAAGTACAGATGATTTCACTCTACATAAATATCAAGGTGACCATGATCTGTGTTACAGTGGCTCTTTGCAAAGATTATTGATTTTGAGAGTGCCTTGTTTTCACCAAATGATCACAGTAAATCTTATGTTTCATCAAGGACGGCAGTCGGTTAGGACACACTGCAGGACACAGTGTCTCTATAGTCCCTGGAAGGTGTGATTGAGTCCTTGAGAGCTCCTTGGATAGACAGACATAGCAATTGCTCTCCTCTGTCTGCTACAACATGTCAGCATGCCCTATGTAACCACGTTAGTTGCCCTGGCTATTGATGTTTATTTTAGAGCAGCGATGTGTCATTAATAGCTCCATCCACATGGCTGATGAATAAAACTCTTAAGTCTCTGGTATTCACATGATGTTGCCCTCCCTCCGAGTGTAAACATTGTGAAGACAGATTAGTTCTGCCGCTGTGGGTAAAGAAGATTAGCAGAGATTATTAACAAACATGTTGGATTAAATAGACAGTATCACTCCCTTCTTTACAGACACCCCGACCGAGCGGTTAAAACAGAACTTGGGGTGCAACTGCTCAAGTCAGCAGCATGGTTATAACATCATGTCTCAGCACGGTAGCAGTCATCACAGGGATTGAACGCAGCGCTGCCTGGATTCAATCTTCTTGTTCCCAATTAAAGTCAGATTTACTGACATCAGTCACAGTTCATCACAGTGATTATGCTCAAGCTGTTGAGTGAGGAGATGATACAAAGCTTATGGGCCACTGCCAGTAATTGGAGGTCTTCACTTTCTCACTTTGTGTCCTCTCATTAACCTCTTTTTCACTGGAATGGATGTCATGTCATGTATGTCACTACATCTACATAATCATATTGATCCCTATTATTTCCAAAAGCTTTAAATAATGTATCCATGCTTCCCTTTGAAATTAAACCGGAATTGAAAAAGAAGACCACCAACCCATGAACCATGTACTTATGCTGTTTATCTGATTTTCAGATAAACTTATCTTACGGTATAAATGAACTTATTGATTCACTAACATGAGCAATTTTCGTCCATCTGAAAAAGGGAGTCAATATGCACCTTGCAGGGACATGATAAGGATGGATCATTTAAGAATAAATTTGTAATAATGGCATTGTTCTTTTCCTGAATGGCTCTCACATGTATCTTATAATGCAGATGCTCAAGGCTTGGCACCAAGGGGCTGTAATAATGCAACGGTTAGAATAAGAAGTTTGACCTGTGAGATGGTGTGACCTGGCATGAAATCACCGGTCAGTCCTCTGGTGTGTTTAATGTCATTACCATGACAAATTTCAGCCACTGTCAGGTATTTTCTCTATAATGATAGAATAACTAAACACTTTAAAATACTGCTATATGAGGAAGCCAGTCCTATAGCAATGGTAAATGTATTTATGTTATATGCACAGTATATCTTACATCAGGGAGGCTACGTAAAGCATTTCAGCTCCTCAGACACACATGCAAATTAAATCATATTATTAAATGCACATAGGGATCCCCGCACTTATTTAAAAGTTCAATTCCAAAACATTTCCATAACTTCATACTGAATTTTTATGACTGTACTAAAGTGGTGCAGATCCCCATGACACTGAAAACGTATTTTACTGTAGACTAGAACGTGAAGAATGAATAAAGTTTATTTTCTGTAAACATAAAATTTCATTTTATGAGCACAATGAAGGGAATGTAGAGAATGGATTTTAATAAAAAAAGTCAGTAGTCTTTACATCAGACATTTAATTTTCTCATTTATTAATTTCTCCACCCTTAGTAACCCGTTCACAATATCAGGCAGCCCGTTGGAGGGTCATGACCACAAAAGAACTAAACCACCAGTGAGGTCCCTGCTATTTAATTGCAGTTTAATATCAGAGACGTGTGGCACCTTCATTTCTCACATGGTAGTGTCCAGTGCCATCTAGTGGTAAGAAGATGATAAACTGTAGCAGCATGGCTCTGTGTTATAGGTTTTTATTCACTATCTTATACCAGTCCCTCATGAAAATGACTATATTCAGCCACTGAAGAAACATATTAACTTATAGAGCCATTAAGATAATTGCACCTGAAGGTATAGAGACACTTCTAGATGATTTATGATCGAAAGCCTGCAGTTGTCACATAATGTAATAATAAGAACATACTGTATATAAAATAACCATTAAAATACCAAATGTTCATCTACAGATATTCACCAAATGTCCAAAGAGTCCAACAACCTGATCAAAGGATGAAAGTAATTTCTAGCAATAACAGCCCAAAAACTGTCTGTCCTGCAGTAAAACCTGTACAGTGTCATCTTTCTACATCCACTAAAAATAAAATCATATTCAGCACTTTCATCCATTTGTCTCATGTGCTGTTTTGTCATCCTGGCTCATTTTAAGTTGTACTGCCTCTTCAGAAGTCCTCATCTTCACAGCCACACTCTGCCTCTGCTCCTCATCCAGTTTCTTGTAGTTGTAGTAGTTCATGATGAAGAAAAATATGCCAGGCGTCAGCATGAACACACCACATGCGAAGTACATGTACTTGTAATCCCCAAAAATATCAACCAGAGCTCCTGAAAGAGAAGATGCATCATTACTCATGTGTAAAGACAACATTTTACAACTTCCTAAATGTTGTTGTGCTGTATGTATCATTTGAAATAAAAATCTTAATGTGACTGTAAATTTACAAACCTGAAAGTGGGGGTCCAAGAAGCACTGGGCCACACTCGATAATGGTGACAAGCCCAACTGCAGTTGAGAAGCGATGAGCTCCAACAAGGTCCATGAGAACTTCAAAGAGCAGTGCAGAAACCATCCCAAAAGCCAAACCAAAGAAGACAGCATAAACTGCTAGACCCAAATATCCAGATGCCAGCGGGCATAAAAGGTGACATACACCACTGTATGCAACAGCAAAACTGAAAAAATATTGGATTCTTGGCCTAATCCATTTGGTGTTTCCTATGAGGCCAGTTGCCGGTCTGACAAACATGTCCGATAGAGCAAAAATAGAGAGCAAGAAAGCTGCTGAATATTCATCAATCCCTTGATGTTTGGCATAAGGGGCCAGAAAAACCACAGGGGCGAAAAAGCCAAAAAACATAACCACATTACCAATGAGATAAATGAGGAAACCCCGGTGTCTGAAAAGTGAGAAATCTACAAATTTTTGCATACAGCTCTGACTACTGCTCTCATTTTGGGTTTCTTCAGATAGGAGGTCATCTGTCTGTGCAATGGTGTCAGCAGTAGCAGCTTCCTCACCCCCGTTACACTCTGGTGGCTCAGTTTTTGGCTTGGGCTGGATATTTTTGTTGACTGGTCTCATCAGAGAACCAGCCACACAGCAGTTCAAAGTAATGGATCCCAGGATGAGGAAGCTCCCTCTCCAGCCAAAAGAATCAAACAGAAACTGATTGAGAGGAGCAAGAGTGAACAGAACAACCGGACTTCCTGTCATAGCGAGTCCATTTGCCAGCGGTCTTTTGGCCTGGAAGTAGGTACCGATGATTGTCACAGCCGGCTGCAAATTGAAGGCAAGGCCAAAACCTGTTGAAATAATAAAAGGGTTCATTAACATGTCATAGATAATACATTTTTCTGTATATACAGTAAAGTAACAATAGAACACTTGTGATGCTGCTGTCTTATTAGAATTAACAGTGAAAGACAAATTAAGACAAATTAACAGTGAGATTATTACACCAAATAATAAAAAAGAAATGTCATTCCTGGGAGGACGACATGGACACACTTTATCAGCAGCAGCTTTAGCAAGAAGATTTTTTATGCCACATTCATTGTCGTTGATAAAACCATTCATAAACAAAGCAGAATTCTTCATAATTCTATCTAAAAAACCATCGTAATAGCATTTTAACTGCTATAGCATGTCAATATAGATAAGCAATATTATCATGCAATAAGATGCTGTTTAAAGATTTTAAAAGTGTAAGAAATGTACCAAAACATTGAGAGAGATGCATTTTAGAGAGCTACTGTAATATAAATAGCAATTAGATTACGAATTAGTCCATGGCTCATATGATACAAAACTCTAAATTTGGTTCTGAGTAATTTCAATTAATTTTCATTATTATTAGAGCTGAAAGAACTAGTCAATTAGTCAACTGATAGAAATGTTATTGGTAAATAATTTTAGAATTGATTATTACTTTAAGTAACTTTTCAAGCTGAAGTTTCAAATATTTCCTGTCCAGCTTCTCAGTTATGGGGATTTCCTTCTTTGCTTTGTCATTCAAACTGAATATCTGTGGGTTTTGAATGGTTGATCGTACAAAAGAAGCAATTCAAAGACGCTGGCTTGGCTTTCAGGAAACTGCGACAGACATTTTTCACCATATTCAGACATTTTATATAATAAATTATTAAAGACATACTATGCAGGATTTGCCGGTTCCTGCTTGTAAACACAACATTCAAAGTTGGCCCCTCCTCCCCAGCTCAACATCTCTGTCCTCTGCTCTATGTCTGTGTCTGGGCGGGGCTGAGCTCCACACACACACACACACACACACACACACACACAGCGGACAGTGACTGTCTCGACTATGACTGCTCACTGCTGTAAGTGCAGCAAAGGGAGACAGTGCAAGCAATTTATCAAACAACTGTTGAACAAGCAGAACATCGGCGCTGTGTCCGCCATCTTCATAGCTTCCTCTGGGATGCATGCTTAGGATCTGGCACCTGGTTGCTATGTTTTTATAGAGGCCCACACTCACACCCTGTGAGCTGTTATTGGCTGGGGGCTAGACACCCACTGCCCAAAGGTTGCAGCCAAAAACTGTCCTGAACACAGCAAGAAAAAAAGAAACAGGCAGAGGGCCGGGTACATACACCACCACACACTTCTAGTGGGTCATAAGTGAGGGATTACTTTTGTATGAGTATATATATTGGGGTTTTTTTTTTTAGGAAAAATTCTGCATAGTATGACTTTAATTGAGAAGACAGATTAATCAAAGTTGCAGTTCATTATTTCTGACATTACATTTTATTTTATGTCCATGATGGCCCAATACTTTTTATTTCAAGAAAAAAATAACCCCAAAAAACAGACAACTATTCCCACATAGTTATTTTCTGTTCCACAGTAGGTATATATCAATACTAGATTAAAGATTAAGTTTAAAGTCTGATGGGTTTGTTTGCTCACTGCTGCTCATGACCATTTGGCATGCCATATGTGCATGCATGTGTGGATTTTCTAAATTGATTTAGTCAGACATTTTCAAAAAGTGAAGGTTTAACTCAAGTCTATGACTTATTTACTTACTTATAACACTGTATTAACAGGGCATATATTTTTTATTGTGATTTGAGCAAATATTGACACATTGCACAGAATGGCCCATGTTAACCCCACACAGAGACACAAATGACCCTAGTAGTCCAGCCCTGATTATCAAACAACTCAATAAGTCACAACTACTCAGCATAAAGCAAACATTACAAAGAACAGCAGCAACTTTACTAGTAAAATTCCTCAATATATAATCTCATCTAATCTCTTGGGATATTTATGAAACTGACCGAAATTCAGGGATATTTTACTGGCTTGTTGACAAGGAAAAACATATGTTTATTTATTGAAAAAGAAGAAAAAAATGTACCTCCAATTACTCCAACACAAAGATATAGATGAATGATAGAAGTGCCAAAAGAAGCAAGCACCATGCCAGTGCAAACCATGACCCCACCGACCATAACCACAGGTCTGCTGCCATAGCGATTGACAAGTGTACTGCTCACAGGTCCTGCACAGAGAAGAGAAATATCTCACTTTTTGGTACCTTATTTTACTGTAGCTTTATCTGTTTTGGTTGAATAACAGACAAAACAAACACTCATCAAAATGTTAATGGAATATGCTGCGTGGGAATGTTGTTTTCCTTTGCCACTGACCTCCTGCATACATAGAAGCAAGCATGACAGAGGACACCCAGGCAATCTCACTGTAGGAAACCGAAAAATATTCCTGAATCTCCTTATAGTAGATGGTAAGTGACTTGGGAAAGGCATAGGAGAATCCTACGGAGATGAAAGCGCCGAAGACGACAGCCCAGCCCCAGCCTCCATCTGGTGGGGTGTAGCCTAGATTGGTTGCTGCTGCAGGGGGCATGTTCGATCTACCGGCCGGATAGTGGGAGCAGGTAACAGAAGTGAACAAAGTATAAGCAACTGCACATTTTCAGAGCAATGGTTACGATCACATAATGCAGACTCTAATAAATACAATCTACATTTCATAAGAGCTCACCTCTGCACAATCCTTGAAACCGTCCTGCCCAGGCTATGAACCCTTTCGTTGTGCCTGGCTGTGGCTGTCTCCCTCAGAGAGGCCCAGCCGTAAGGCTTTTGATCTCATCACGTGTGCTCCCACGATAAATACAAGTGACCATACGCAGAAAAAACAATAACCCCGGCAAGAGACTGTGACCTCCGGACATAACCCGAGGTCACAGTCCTTATCCATATGAGTAGAAAAACTAAATTCAACACATGACAAGAGTCTGTCTGGCAAAAATATCAGCTTTTAAAAATCTGTTCAAAGGTTGTATGCTCCTGGTGAGGCCCTTTCTACTCTGTGTGTGCACGCTTGTGTCTGCTTGTGTGTTCTGGGGGTGGGCAAAATGAAAACAATCTTTTATCATGCTATCAGATAGGGAACATCTGCTTTTGGTTACTTTAATGTGTCAGCCATGGGCACAGACGTGTAAACCCCCCCTGGCAGGACAGGTATGCTGACTTGCAGCCAACAGCTCAATAACTAAATTCACTTGTACCTCAGCAGGATTTACAGCACACTTAAAAGTTATCATGATGGTTTCTTTCTTCTGACATCCTCAAAGTGAATGTTTATGCTATTCCTTCTCTTTCTCAGTAGGACTTTTGGGGCTCTGTTATTGACACAAATGACCATACATCAAGAAATAACAGTGACTTCACGCAGAGGCTCTGGCTTAGGGGCCCCCTGAGCCCTTGGGCCCCTGGGCTTGGGCCCATTCTGTAATATACCCATGCACACTATATAAAACACTATGAAACTATCAAAGAAAGCCTGTGATGTAGATTATATTTTCTTAAGGAAAAAACTGATTTATATTGCTTTATTGATTGTACTGCATATTAATGAATGGTTACTGTAGCATTAGTATGCTGTACAGTTGTAGTATGACAGAAAAATCTCAATATTAAAAGACTTTGATAAGGACAAGAGGCAAATAATGTGATCAGGACATCTCTAGTTTTAACTGAACTTAGCTCTGAGACTTTGCAGCTAGAAATGTCAACAGTCACTTCAAATAGAGGCTCTGGCCTAGGGGCCCCTGACCCCTTGACCACCTGGGCCTGTGCTTCATAGGTTCAATACAGTTATCCTACCATGACTGTTACATCATTGTTTTTTGTCTTCAGTAAATGAGAATATGCTCACTTAAACAATCCAATAAATTTGTACATATTCATCTGGCTTGGCAGAAAATAACAGGATCATGTTTTAATTTTTTAGAAAGCAACAGTATGAGAAAAAACACTGTGTGTCTTTAAACAAATAGGGCGGGACTTGGGCTTTATTGCTCCACTAACATTCAGCTTAGTGGGACGTCTCAGCTGTCATAACACACACACCCTCACCACGCCTTCCTCAGCCACGCTCCCCGGTCAAAAGAATGAATTGAAGACTTATATTTCCTAAGAAATTAACTTTCTAAAACTAAACAAGCAGATGTGAGGACCCGATATACCGTCTGCTGCTGTAACGCTAGGGTTTTCTGTCTGCCGTTTGTTGTGAACAGCATCAGCGGGCGACCTCTGTGTGTGTTACTCAACTGCTTGTGTAACACATGAATGTTAGCTAACGTTAGCACTGACTGTTAGCTGCACTAAAGTCAAGCAGTGTAAGTTACAAAAGCTAACTTGGCTAGCTGCTGTACATCTGTTTAGCTAGGTAGGCAGTTGCTTGAAAGCCACTGTGGTGGGTTCAGCGTTTTTCCAAATGTTTTCCAAAGTAAGAATAGGTTTAGCGTCGGGTTTAGCCAGATGGCATAACGTTACTTGTGTAAATGCAAAAACGGCGATTCAAGTGACACCTGCCCTGTGCAGACATCAGCATCGGACCTTCAGCTCTGAGTCTGGTGTCAAGGTAAACTCACTGTGTTTCTGTACTACTATATAGTGTAACATGCAATAGTTTATCACTTTTTTTAATGGTTAAGGTAGACAATGTCACTGCAAACAAAGGAATGGGACATTTTCTCTGTGAGCTGTAGTGTTATTCACATTTTATTACATATTTTAGTATTTATCAGCTGGAGTCGGTTAATTGCTTAGTGTGTTCATGCTAGAAGGTTACATGAGAAGCACAAACTGGGGCTAAGTTAAGTTAAAGCCAAACCATGAAATGAAACAGTTGGAAGTTGAAGGGTTAATCCCCTGCATGCTCGGCCGAACATGTTTACAAGAGAGAAACCACCTGTCTGTATCGGCATGATGTTAGAAAAGTGAGTGGATTGACTTTCTTACTGTTCAAAAAGGACCAACAGAGCGTGAAGCCTGTCTCTACATCACACTGCTCACTAACAGAGTGCATAGTGCATCCTTTAATATGGCTCTGCAGCCAGTCACGTGCACTGCTAACATGGTTGATTTACCAATGTTCTGTTTGGCGATATGGTTGCTAAGTGACAGCCCGCTGCTGACCAACAGCTAACGGTAGAAGACAGTAATCAATAATTTCGTCCAGAGTCTCTCAGATTCAGCTTGACCTGTGAAACTGTAACTGTTAACTTCAGCTCAGCTGCCAAAGCAGAGACAATCATGTCTTTAGCTTTTAGCATTAAATGTCAGAGGTGACTTTCTGTAAAAGGCCGCTGCCAACTATGTACTGTGATCTAACAGCATTCAGTAATGCTAAGTATAATGTTTTGGATGTGATGATAATTATTTATGAGAACATGTTATTACTATTAAAAGAACAGTTAAGTAGTCTGCTATGTATGATGAAATATAAATACTAAAGGTAACTCAACATTATGAGATACTAAGTCAAAAGTATTACTCATCTCTCATAATTTAGTATATCATAATGTTGATTTATAATAATAAGTCATTGTTTTGATCTCATAAGTTGGACTTACTAAGCTATATCATAACTTAAACCTGTTAGCTCATAATTTTGATTTATCCTGAGTATAGCATATATATATACATGTGTGTGTGTGTGTGTGTGTGTGTGTGTGTGTGTGTGTGTGTGTGTGTGTGTGTTTTGTCATGCATAACATTTCATCCATGTTTTTCTATTACTGGAGGTAATGGGCTTCCATAACTACAAATACATTTTAGCAACATTAAATTAGTCCACTTTTCTAGATACAGATGAATTTTTGAGTTCTTTGCAGTTGACTTCCAAGTAAACTAATTAAGTTAATAAATAATAATAATAAAATAAAAACAGATAAAATATAAGACAGGTAATCATTTGTGAAACAAAAACTTGTACTTTTCAATTAATCACACTTTTTTTTTAAATGATTTTATCATTTCTAGGCAAGGAAGGTTTATTTGTATAGCACATTTTAACAACAAGGCAATTCAAAGTGCTTTACATAAAACATAAAAATGATCAAGACAGAATGTAAAAGCAACACAAGGCAATATAAAAAGACATCTAAATACAATTTAAGTGTGTTTAAAGTGTTAAATTGGAAACAAAAATAAGCTAAAACAGAGTAAGACAGATAAAACAGGAGAGTAAAAGTTACAGTGCAGTGTAAGATATTAATCAAAAGCCTCAAATTTGGTTCAATAAAGGGCAGCGGCAAACAGAAAAGTCTTCAGCTTTGATTTATAAGAACTGAGAGTTGCAGCAGACCTGCAGTTTTCTGGGATTTTGTTCCAGATATGTGGAGCATCAAAACTGAACGCTGCAGAAGACCGTTCAGTGCTTTATTAACCAACAGCAGTATTTTAAAATCAATTCTTTGACTGACAGGAAGCCTGCGCAAAGATCTGAGAACTGGAGTGATATGATCCACTTTCTTGTTCTTAGTCTGAAAATGTTCCTTTGATCAGTGTAATGCAAAACAACATAACTTATACATTTATAATGTATCGAATTTCAGCTCTCATTCCATTTTATTTAATTTTGTAGAACTCCATGGGTGCAGTACTATTTATTGTCACCTTTTGAAAGATCAGTGGTTGTATAGAAAAGTTTGAATGAGTACTGATTTAACCCCTTCGATCCTGGCTCAGACGTTTGGTTTCTTATATTCAAGCAGAACTGGACAAGGTAACCTTACTGAAATATTTGTACCCAAATATCAGATTAGACTGCTTGTCCAGAAATGTCTTCAAGTTTTGTTCACCAAAAAAAAGAACCCATCAAGTTACTGAAGAACCATTCAGCTTCTGCCAACTGGAACTCTCTCCTCCACCTTTGATCATTTTTCCCTTGTGCGCTTGTGAAATACATCACAGGTTGAAACCGAAAATTGAAGACAGCCACACTGTTATCATCTATTCTGTGCTCATTTTCAGGTGCTGTATGATGGGCTTTGTCCCATATGTGTGACAGAGATCCGGTTCCTCCAGTTTCTGCAGAAAAACCGGCCCGGGAAGGTAGATTTTGTTGACATCTCGCTTTCGGGCTATGATGGAGCGAAATACAAGGGTGTCAGCTATGAGATGGCCATGGAGGAAATGCATGTGATTGATGAGAAAGATGAGGTAAACTCATATTCCACTGATTTTTACAAATAATAAGAAATAATATACTACATGTCACACCTGGGATGGAACATGAGGATTTACTCTGAGCATTTGCCTGTTTGGTTTGGTTTATTTGGGCTGCTATGAAAGCTGTGGTACAGACTAAACAACCTTGAAAAGAAGAAGGAAAGGAGGAGAGCTGCAGTGATTAGTCAATAAATCAATTACTTTCCAGCTGTTAAATTAATCGCCAACTATTCTGAATATAGATTAATTGTTTTGAGTCATTTTTTAGAAGACGTCATTTTGTGCTTTGGGAAACAGTGGTCAACATTTTTTCCATTTTCTAATCTAATTAATTAATTGAAGAAAAGAAGAAGAAGAAGAAAATAATCGACAGATTAATCAATAATGAAAATAATCATTAGGTGCAGCCCTAGAAAGGAACACAGTGGACCGGATACAGGATTTTGTGGCAGTGCATATGTTTAGCATGAATTCAAAAGCTAAACTACTATAAAATCCATTTGCTGATTGTGAACGTTCAAGGAAGCCGTCTTATGAATGATCTTTTATATGCAGCAAAGATATTAATGCAAAAAATTTGGTAACCAAGGTAACATGTATGTGCGTCACTGTGTGAATACAGGGATTTTTCATGTCAGTCGTAAAGTGAAAAAAGAGTCAAGACAGAGTATATTTAATGTGTTTTTACATATATTTCCTACAAGACACCTTTTAAGCATCATGTTGCTACCTATTTATCATTATTCATATATGGAAATGCAGTCAAATCAGTTATCAATTATTTCCTCATGAAGATAAAGAGACAAATTCAGCACGGTTAAATGCAGCATGTCTTGCTGTCAGTGTCTGCAATTAGATTTCCCCATATGGATCCATGTAGCACTGATGGTGTGATGGTGCGATCACCAAAACCATCCAATCAAGGAGTTACCTGTCAGTCCATGTGACTTCAGACTTAATCCAGCCTGACAATCAGACTTTCACTATTTACATTTTAATCATCAGCATCTAAATATGTCTGCACTTCTGTCTTAGCAGCAGCATGGAGAAAATCCTACTACAGTAAACACATAATTAGCCTGAATGTGTGCTGTAGTATGATGTAATTTTTGCTAGTCTGCTAACCTCCTGTGTGTTGACAGGTTCATCGTGGGATCCCAGCGTTTGCGGTCATGTACAGTGCAGTGGGCCTCGGTTGGTTGGGTCGCTTCATGATGTGGCCACCTGTGAGACCATTTATGGACAAGTCCTACGCCATCTTTGCCAAGAATCGCTTAAAGTGGACTGGACGTGGGGAGGAATGCACCACAGGACGCTGTGAAAAGAAAACACAATGACTCTTGCCAGTAGAGAAAAAAAAAAAGTATGTTTAATAAGTAAACTGATTGTGAAGAACTGTAAATATACCACATGGCTGGTCCTGTTTAACCAGTGGCAACTCTGAAAGTTTCATTTGTGTTGTTAAAGGGAAATATCGGCCGCCAGATTAAATGTTTATGCATTCAATCCATCATTTGATGCAGGATTTCTTTTTTTTTTTATAACTTTGTTTTTATTATTTTTGTGCAAAATGAGAAAAAAGGAGATGACAGTAGTTAACAAAGATTAATCATATATCAGATAATAATCCCCTCCCACCTTCCACTGCCCTGACAGCAGATATTAAACTAGGCACAACTGAAAAGAAATGCACACCTAAAGTAAGACTAAGGGGGAAAAGATGGGTAAAAAATACAGGATTTCTTTACTTTTAAGACCATAGGTTCCACTTGACATATTTCAGTTCAGTTACAGTGATGAAGACATCTACTAAACAATGATACAAAAATCTAAATTTGGACAGTAAAAAGGATGTTGATGATTGAAATATAAAAGCAAATACAAGGTTCTCCAATCTGCTGAAAATGGCCTAAATATAAAAATATAATGTGGGATGTTAAGCCAGCAACAATTGCATATTAACAGCTCACCCTGACTGAAAATCCCATTTTCTCAGAAATGCTGGGAAGTCATGCTTGGATTCTGATCATCTATAAATCTGGGCTTTGTCACTCAGTCTGATGTTTCTTAACGGTAAGATGACAGATGTGCACACAAAACAAACTGTGGATACTGAAAAAAAAAAATGTAAGCCTGACCATAAGAAACATGACGGTGCGGGGAAAGAGCCTCACTGCAAAAGACAAAGAGTAATGGTGCACTGTATGTAACACTGTCATACTATGACAAATATACACTGAAGCAAGATTTTATCAATTTCCTGCCATACACAGTGTCTCATATTGAGGTTCATTCATAAGCAGACAGAAAACTAAACTGACTGGAAGCTGCCACTACATTTCATTGTAAGTTTAAAATAATATCAGCTGTGAAAGTGAAATTGTTCCTCAAGAATTGTATTATATTGTTGTCATGATTGATCACCTAACTTACTCTTTATAAGGGAAACACAGATGAGCTAAAATTATAATTTCAATAGATTATTTCTTATAGAACTGGCTGAAATCAATATTTAGTGTGTCTGACATTAACATTGAAGTGGAATAATCTTTGAATTACCGTCTAGAATGAATGTCTGTGTGCTTGACGGACAGATATAAACACGTGTTTTTAATCTCACAGGCGCCTCTACTGTCATGAGCTTGTTTCATCAACAATACATTGCAATGCAGAACAGTGTGTGCTTGACAAAGGTCACCTGAGTTGTGGTTATAGGACACTGATGTTTACAAAACATACTTTGTGGTATAACGCAGACCTATTTCAGGTAACACTTTTTATGGTTTGCATACTTTGGCTACAACAGCAGTTTGAATGACTGCGATGTATTTTATTGTTTTCATAAACAATGACAGACTTTAAATTGTTTTCTATCAAATTTACCTCGTGGCCAGTAAACACTTTCTGAGAATTAAAGTTCTGGTAACGAGTGGAGAGGTGTGTGTGTGTGTGTGTGTGTGATGTGCAATGACGCAAGAAACAGCTGACGTCAGCTGACTGAGACCCTTGAGTTGTCACCCCCCTCCCTAATTTTAGATTTGTGCTTCCAGTCCAGCAGTCAGCAGTGACAACACGTGACTTTATGCATGTGTGGTCTTACAGAGCACTGGTCAAGCAGGTCCACCCCCCAAGCCCAGCTCAACCAATAAGATTAAGTCCCTGCACGTCAGCAGGATAGAATTAAGTATCAAAATAGAGTGAAATGGTGCTTCAGACAGTGTGTCAAGTGTGTGTACTGGATTTCAAAGAAGAGAAAATTGGCTGAAGAGGAATTGTGAAGACAGAAGAACTAGGTGTTGTGTTTCAGGTAAATCTTCAATGTGTGCTTTCATCAGACATTTTCTGTGAAGGTTAGAGAAGCTATAAGCTACTTTAGTTAATGACCTTCGCCCACCTAAGTGAATAACAACCATAGTAGATGTTTGACTATTACACACCTGAGCTGTTTGCCTTTCTGTCTGTGACTAAAGAAAAAATTCTGTGCACATATAAGTGATTTTAAATACATTTCATTTTACAAATAAATGTAGCACACGCACGTGCTAATATATGAGAGCAACTAAGGACAACGCTGTCTGTGATCAAATTTCCGTCACACTGTAGTTATTTACAGGCCTACGTGCACTAATGTATTTTCTGAGGTTTCATGTTACATTCCTGAGGGGCCACAGTACCAGGAAACAGAGGAAGTGCAAGGCTAGTGTGGAACATTATGTTTGTACACAATCAGCTCACAGTGAGAGCGTGCACTCTCTTTTAAGAGTGACTTGTTTATAGCAGTGACATTGTGCCTGTGCCCTGAGCAGACATGCAGCAGAGAGATTGATACACCAAACTTTTCTTATGCTTGAGCACTTCTGGTTTTATCGGAACTTTGTTCTTAATGTTATGCAAGGTAATTAATTTGTTGCAACATGATGTTTTATGTAAATTAATACATTAATGTCAATATAATTTGCATGTGGTTTTGTTTGTTAACAAGAGACATTTATAATTGACATTTTGCTTATGTTTTTGTTCTTGTATTTTCCTAGATTCCTGTTGAGTTTATCGCTATGACATAAATCAGTGCAGCCTCAAGAGGGACATTTGGACTTTAACTGATTGCTGCTCATCAGGTCAAACATGGGTCGCTACCTCAGCACCAACTTGTGTTCAAGTTCTGTGGACAGGACTTTGAGATCATACTGCAAAATTAGGTACTTAATGGGCCTTTTCAGAAAGTACCCTCGTCTGGCCAAAACACCACTCTGCCTGGACCTCCATAGATATTCACTTGTGGCACCTCCTCATCCACCCAGATTTACAAGAAGAGCTTCTTTTAAAAATGTAAACCACAGTGATAAAGGCTCTACCTCTCACCGCTTCCTCAGAGATTTTACCAAAGAAGCGAAACATCTCCAGATTGTTCGTTTTTACTCATCCTCCAATAGGGATGCATTCAAAGCTGAGGCTCCAGTTGGGATCTTTGAGGAGGCTCAAACCAGTTTGCATTTGAGTTCTCTGGGAGGACGTCTTGGTCAGTCATTTAATCGATTGGCCAGACACATTAATGTTTATTTCAAGGGAAAAGACACTGTACCTCTTGCTGAAAGTGCTGGTCTTGTTGTCACAACTCCAGAATATCTTGGAAGGTCACATAGGCGTTGTCAAAGTCAGCGGGCAGCCAGAGAGAGAAATATATCTGAGGGCGAGGACACAACGCAGACCTTGAAATGCAAAGGAAAACAAGAGAGCTCAGGAACAGGTCCTTTAATCAAGGAAAACTCTGGACTGCAACTATTTCACATCAGCACTTTGACGACAAGATTTGGTGAGAGCTACAGTTACGTTGCTAATCACATCAACTCTGTCTTTTCTCTGGGTCCGGCAAAAGTTCAAATTCAGGAGAATTCGGAAACAACATCTTCCACCAGAGGGACACACAGGAGGCATAGGAGGAGAAAAATGCAAAACAATTACATTCTAAACTCTAAAGAAGCTGAAATATCTCAAGTAAAATCAGGTGATAATCAGGCAATTGTGGAACCAAACAATATCTCCAACAGCTGGGAGGAAGGCTACCTTCATTTTGCAAGACATATCAATAGATACTTTGGTGCTAAGGTTAGGGATGAAGTTGGAAATCAGAATAGGCGAGAATCACTCCCTGTGGAGAAGAATAACACTTACAAAACACACTTCTCAACACAATCTACCTCACAAGCTCAAGGTGCTACATCACAACAGAGTCAAGAAGAACCTATTGTCCCTGAAACTGGAGGCCTTTTCCACAGCAGCAGCAATACCTCTAACTTTGGGGAAAACTATTTCCAAACGTCCAGTCACATCAATCAGTATTTCAAGGGTCAAAGTGGAGTGGATGAGGGTATTAGTAGAAACCTTAACGAGACTGACCATAGATCTGCTACCTCTGAGAGACTGAAGACTGTATCCTTTATGGACTGCCTTCGCCGCCCCACAAGTGCCATCCCTGACTTGCTGGGTGCTTATCTAAAACCAGGCACCTTGTCCCAGACTAGTGAGCCAAAACCTGCCATAACTTCAGCAGAGGCAATATTGAGTAAAAAGGTGAGTTGAGGTTACATAACATGTTAAGTAATGTCCCATTGATCAAAAATATGAGAAATTAAAAATATAAAATGAAATTACCTATTAAGAGGGCTACAGTGAGTCCCTTATATCATTATCTGACTTGTCTTATTTGCCTGATGTCATTCTCCAAACTTATTTTAACTACTGCTCAGGTCACATACACATCACAAAAAGGTTGCTGGTCCTGTTAGAGAAGCATAAAATTAAATCAAACTTTTATGCAAATGTTTATAGGTCATTTCTGTTTGTATGTTGTCAGCTCGTCTTGAGTCGGAGGCAAGCTGAGGAAATGATTCGGGCGTTGATCTGCAGTCTGGGACAGGCTTCGTCTCCAGAAGCTTTGACTTCCTGTGTGGAGGCTCTGAATGAACATCTTATCCGCCATCCATCACGCAAGGCTTTAATGTGGCAGGTCTGTTGGAAGTGAAACAAGTTAAACAAACTGATTTTAACTCAGCAAATTCTTAAAGATGTTTTTTGTTTGTTTGTTTGTTTGTTTTCAGGAGAAAGCTGCAGTAACATTATTGAGACAGCGGCGAATCTACAGAGATAACCAGGCACTTCAGAACGCCATAAGAGAAACCTTCGCTCTTATCGGCTATGTGGATCCAGTCAAAGGCCGCGGCATTAGAGTGCTCTCAATTGATGGTGGTGGCACAAGGTAAGAGAATCAATTATAAAGGAATTATGTTTCTTCAATGATTCAAAGTGAATGCTGAATCATGTTTATGATGGTCTCTGCCCTGTATGTTTAGTTACAATTAAATATCTTTATAATCATGACCAAAAGCAAGTTTAATAGAAAGATATAAGTAAATGTAACAACCAATCATTATGAGTTTATCATACTTAACTAGGACAGGTTTTACAAATCGAGGCAATCAACTTGAGACCAATCAAAAGCCTAACACATGTACTAGATAGATTCTCAATATTTTTTATTTGTCTTTTCCAGAGGTGTGGTGCCTTTACAGGTGTTAAAGCTACTGGAAGCTGAGACGGGCAAAAAGGTCCATCAGCTCTTCGACTACATCTGTGGAGTGAGCACAGGTGACACAAATGACAACTGAGATTTAAAAATAGCACAATAGAATGTGCTCTAAACATCTTGAGGCTTCTCAGTCTGAATCTTTATTTACATGTTTCACTTTTCTGTCTCTCCGTGTGTTTATTAAAGGTGCCGTTCTAGCCTTCATGCTGGGCCTGGCTCATTTTTCTCTAGAGGAGTGTAGTGACATGTATCGTCGCTTTGGCTCTGAAGTGTTTCGGCAAAACCGTCTAGTTGGCACAATGAAGATGGGTTGGAGTCACTCTTACTATAACACTGAGACATGGGAGACAATACTACGGTATGCACAGACTAGATTCTAACATTATAGATGTGCTCCAGTGAAGGATGTGTATACTCAACCTGTGAATGAGAGAGCAATAATAGAGTCTGCTCTGAATACATTTTCTGTTTTTATCCTATTCAGAGAGAAGCTGGGTGAGAGAATACTTATTAAAACAGCCAGGGATGAGTTTAGTCCCAAGGTAAGAACATGACAATCACTGTATTTGTTGATTTTATAATGATCACCATCAGACTAACAGCACTAATAAAACTCTGTTGGATTAATGAGGCAACTGCTGTAGCGGAGTGCTCCACTGTGGTCAGACTATATTTAGCAGAATTTTTTATTTCTAGTATTAGAATTAGAGTTTGCAGAGGTTTTGTTAAATTTTTAAAGATAACAGAGGCTGTTGTTGGTATCTGCTCAGGTTTCAGCAGTCAGCGCAGTGGTAAACTGGGGCACCAGTCCAAAGGCCTTCGTCTTCTGCAATTACAACCACAAACCAGGTTCCCTCAGCCGCTATGCAGGAGGCTGTGGCTATCAGATGTGGCAGGCAGTGCGAGCATCGTCAGCTGCCCCAGGCTACTTTCAGGAGTACACGTTACAAAGTGACATTCACCAGGTAGGAAACTACAGATGTTTCTGCATTTAATGTGTACTGGAGGCTCCAAGTCTCCACCTCACATGATTGCCTTGCAACTAACTTCAAAGTCATAAATTATCAAATCCCTTTAACTCATATGTAAGGTGAGCAAAGACAAAACTTAACTCCTTCACCAGATAAATGTGAAAAACTCTGCACTTACATCATTCTGCACAGTGAAGCTCAAACATCCAACTGATTTGATAATCAGCAAAACACATTTTTGACTGGAGGGGGACTTTAAGGTTTTCAGTGGAAGTCTAAATCTGGTTACTTTAGGCACAATTAAGTAGGAGGAACTGAAATGACATTAAAACACAGGTGTTTTGTAATTCAAGTTAATAGTAAGGTCACAACTGAGGGAGAAGGAACAAATAATCCTCAAATCATACTCTACAAGCTATTTTTGGGGACAGTTACTTTCCACTAATCCATCGAAGGGATCCATCTAGTGCCAATATCAGGTCAAGATTTTAACTTGTCAGATTCTTTGGTTTACGACCTACAAACCCTCTGACATTCCCATCAGCCTCAGTCCTACTTTGTGTTTAGTGCTTAACTAGCAAATGTTAGCATGCTAACAGGCGCAACAAAGTTGGTGATGTTAGCATGCTGATGTTTTTAGCTCAAAGCACCGCTGTACCAAAGTCACAGAGCTGCTAGCATGGCTTTAGACTCTTATTCTTGCTAACTAAATAGAAGAATCAAATTCTTCATATTGAAAGGGCTCCTTCACACAAATGACTCTTGTGGGTTAGAACTGAACAAAATGCTTATCCAATACACTTGATTTATGTCTCCTTGTAGGATGGAGGAATTATCCTGAACAATCCCTGTGCCTTGGCTGTGCATGAGAGCCGTCTGTTGTGGCCCAACCAGCCCTTTCAGTGTGTGCTGTCCCTTGGCACTGGTCGTTATGACAACGCTAAGAGAGGCCCTGTCACCTCCACCAGCCTGAGGGCCAAAATCAGCAACCTTATCTGCAGTGCCACTGACACTGAAGGAGTCCACACACTTTTGGATGACCTGCTCGCCCCAGATGTCTACTTCCGCTTCAATCCCATGCTGAGTGCTGAGGTGTCCCTGGACGAGAGCCGGCCAGGGGCCCTGGACCAGCTGCAAAGAGACACCCAAATTTACTTGGAGAGGAACCGGCCCAAACTGGCTAGGCTCTGTTTGGTGCTTGGAGCAGAGCGCTCAGCTGTTAGTAAAACTAAGGACTGGATTGGTGAGAGGGCCTGGGAGGTGAAGCAGAGATGGGTGTGAGTAGATATGAGGCATGTCTACAGATAGATTCATACTCCATGTACAGACACAGACAGGCTGCAGACAAAATAACAGAAACACCTTAAAGTAAAACAGCCCTGATGTAAAAGCAGTTTAGTGAAATGTGTAACTTGTTTGTTGTTGAGGCTTTAAGAGTGTTTCTTCAACTCAGTGGTCATTTTTAGCCACATTGAGGCACAAGGGTTCAGCAATGCCAGTCTGTCATTTGGTCCACCACTTTGGCTCACACATAATTATCTCAACAACAAGTGAATGGATTTCTATGACATCTTGCACATACAGTCATGGTCCCCAGAGGATAAAGCCTTCTTACTTTGGTGATTGCTTGACTTTTCCTCTAGTGCCACCATGAGTTTTAGATTTGTGGTTTTGAGTGAAATGTCTCAACAGCTAGGCTATTGGATGGATTGCCATAAAATCTGGTACACACATGCATGTTCCCCACAGAAATAATTGTAATAACTAATGTGATCCCTTAACTATTCCTCTTGCATCATCATCAGGTCAGAATTTCAATGTATCCAATATGTTGCAAAAATTACGTTTCTATCAACCGTAGCTGTATTTTGTATTTAGTACTAATTAGCAAATGTTAGCTTGCTAACAGGCTAAACGTAGATGGCGAACACTGTGAACATCATACCTGCTAAACATCAGCATGTTAGCGTTGTCAGTGTGAGCATGTGAACATGCTGTTGTTAGCATTTAGCACTACTGTGTCAAAGTGCAGCCTCACAGAGATGTTAAAGTGGCTGTAGACTCCTAATCTTGTTAGGCTGTGGTTTATAGTGTTATTAATCACATATCCTGGTATTTTCTGTCAATCAGTGTTGAGGGTCTTCATGACCACAAGTATTTTTGCTTGCTCTCGCTGTGCTTTGGCATCTGTTTTCATGAAATTCGCCCCTTTCCCACAATAAATTATAATAAGTTACTGATTAGCAATATACATCAGCTTTAGAGGTGTTTCTGTTATTTTGTCCACTCCCTGTTATATATGTATGCCAAATTAATATTTTCTATATGATATTGTCAACATGCCTCACATATAGTATATAAAGTATTTTATTTGATGACTTCTTAGCATAGACACAGAGCACACACATTGGTGAAATCAGCACTTTTTTATGCACTTTATGAAAAAATGTTTGTGTACATATGACATAATTAACTATACTCAATTATAACTATGGTATATTTGAAAATGTTGCACTTTTCAGTGTTATTAATTGTAATATAAGCTATAAATCATGATTTCATGTCAGCTGATTGTGTTGTTATTACTTTTCTGCTATCGGGCATACTTATGACTATTTATTTTGAATAAATTCATATTTATGAAGACTCTTTCTTGTCATTTTTAACAAAACTTTTTTCTTCTACTAAACCCATAGAATGTCTGTTTCCGCTTTTTTTTTTTTTACAACCCAATAAATAAATAACATGGCAAATGGCCAATGAGTTTATCAATGAGTGAGAAGCCATCCAATCACTTGAATGTGAGGGGTTAAACCCCCTCCCTCCCCCCCATGTGTCTAGAAGCTGTGCCTTCACTGTCCACAATAGACTGACTTTGTTCCAGACAAAAACGCTTTGTGTGGAGGAGCGTGCATTCGTGCCAGCCAGAGATGAAGATACAAGGTTAGTAAATAACCCACCCCCTATCTAACATTTCATTCCACTGAAAATCAACAGCACATATGAAAAAAGACAAAAATATTCCATCTTTCAAAGTAGCTTTAATTGATTGTTGCCAGATAGGAGCTGGATGACAAGCGAGCCCTAATCCACCAACCAGTGCATGACAGTCAGTTCTGTTTAACTTTACGCTCCTATCACAGTGGAGATGACGTTATATTTATGTGTGGATTTCACAATGGATTTATTATAATAGGCTCCCAGGCCCTGTTTGCCAAGCGTGTGACCCAGGCTCGGAACAGCCACCCTGATGGGCGACATCAGCCTCTGTTATCTCGTCTGTCATTCTTGCTCACCTGCTTTACAATGATTTAACACTTAAGACCAGACCCCCCCCCCCTGGAAAGTTGAAGTTCAGAGTGGAGATGCTGCTGTGAACCTGCTGTGACAGAAGATCCAAAGAATGTAGGAGTCTGGTTTTCACAGCAAGGAGTGAAAAAAGGACCAAGGAGCAGACAAAACACTCAAAGGTAAGACCTGACAACCAGCAACTCTACCTTGTTTAGACAGTTTTGAATATTAGTGTTTTGGATATAAATTAGAAAATATAAGGGCAAGTTAAGATACTTCAGTGAGTAGCGATAGAGTGTATTGCCATGTGAAGGAGTGCTTTAGTCCTTACAGCTGTCATTCAAGGCAGGCATCAATGGAGGTCAAGGTTTTAATGATGTCATAGTCTGACTTGAGAAGTGGGATGGGTCTATAACTGCATCAGCAGATTTGTATGAGACTGAACACAATATTGTTCAGCTCTCACACCTGCCATTGAGATGATTGGCATGTGGCATGTTTGCTGATTTGATGTTTCAGTGACACATGTGATGTGCATTTAACATTATGAACTACTTAATTAATAATTTACAGCACTAAATATTCACAGGTCTTCATATTTTTAGCCACGGTAGCAGCACGGCTCTACGGATGGCAGTTTGTCGGTTGGTCCGTACTGATTGAAATATCTCAACGACTATTTTAGAGATTGTCATGAGAATTTGTACAGACATTCATGGTCCCTAGAGGATGAAGCCTAATGACTTTGGTGATCCCCTGACTTTTCCATATAAATTGGCACAAAATTTTGCACAGACATTTGTGGTTCCCAGACGATGTATCCTAATGACTTTAATGATCCTCTGACATTTCTGTAGCGCCACCATGAGGTTGACATTCGTGGGTTAGAGAGAAATATCTCAACAACTGTTGGATTGATTACCATGAAATTTGAACTGCAGTAACTTTGGAGATCCCTTAACATTTCATTCAATGCCATATCAGATCAATACCTTGGAGTATTATGACCAAATGCCTGCAAAACTAATGACATTCACATCAGACTCCGCTATACTTTGTATTTAGTGCTAATTAGCGAAATGTTAACATGCTAACATGATAAACTAAAATTACAATGGTAAACACTACACCAACTTAATGTCAGCATGTGGACATTATCATTGTGTGCATGTTAGCATGATGATGTTAGATTTATCTCTGAAACACCGCTGTGGTTAAGTACAGGGTCACAGCATTGCTGCAGAGTGTTACAGATGCTTTTGAGAAAATTATATGTTGCCTTACTCTAACATTACCTCACCATAAATTCAGAATCACGGTGCTCTAATTTGAGAGACAATGATGTTTTAATTCTGATGACTTAATGTGGGAAGCAGTGTCCTGCTCAACAGGAGTTTCTCTCGGCCTCCTCTTGTGCTCCCCCTGATGCAGTGACGTCAAAGTGCAAATGATAGGTGCTCTGAGACTGAACAGGCAGCTTGTGTGGTTGAACTCTCCCCTCCCACATGCCATCTGCTCTTACCCGAGCCCTGGGCACACGTGCCAAAGGAGACCCGTGAGTATAGAGACCTTCTTGTCGTCACTGAGCTGGTGCTGTCCGCCTCTCTGCCTCTTCACTGTGCAATCTGGTGCATGGCACTGATCACTGCTCGCTGCCAGGCCTGCTTTAATGCAATGTATGGGGAGAAAAGCCCATTCTGAGAGCCAAGAAGCTCAACATGCCCCTTCTGCTTTTGTTTTGTGTGTAAGATAAGTCAAGTTGTGTTTCAGCCGTTTACACAGAGGAGGGGATCTGGGCTTGAGGATGCATCAGCTACAATGAGAGTCTTAATGGTTTATATCACAACTGCAGATACTCCATGAAAATATGAATGAAAAGAAATAAAATAATGCACTTATATAAAAATTACACTTTATTTTTAGTTAAGTTTTAATTTCATCTGAAGTTTATGATGCCACATTATTTTACCCCTCACCCCACCCCCAAAAAAGCTATTGTTTAGCCCAGTCAGTGCTGGCTTGTATATGCAGCCCTGTGTGGATGCCTGACAGCCTACACAGGTCAGGACTCTGTTGACGGCAATGAGATGGCTTTTGTCTAACACAAATACAGCTTCTCCTGCGTCCTTGGCACTGTTTCTTGAAAAGAAAACTGTTCCTTCCTCGTAGGATTTTCTGAATGGCAATGACCTTTCCTCTTCTGGGAATATGTGACTGTCTGAAAAAAATGTTTCATAACAAAAAAAGATAAATTCTAATTGGTATTGTTGAAAACTGAGGAAAATTAAGGGAGTGTAAGACGAGTTGATTCATATACATACATACATACATACATACATACATACATACAGAAGATTAACAATTAAAAAGTAATAATCAACTTATTGTAGAGAAATGTTGGATATTTCCATCTTTTGTTGGGGCTATTGTGCTGGAGTCATGTGACTTGAGATTTGCCACATGTAAAATTCATATGAGAGAAACAAACATTGCTTTCATACTCTGTTCCGCGGTTCTCTTCAAAGCCCACATTTTGATGTCATCCAAAGCAACAAGAATGCAAATTGTACAGAATATGGGTTGTTTTGTGCTTTCATTTGCTCTAATCCTTGTATTTCCGTGTACTAAATTGAATTTGATCACAGTGGATCAGGTCGAAGCAAACATTATTCAGCTATGAAGGAAAATCAGGCAATTCCAAAAAGGCTCAAGAATAATATGCCAAGTCTTTCTCAGTCCTAATCATATAAAATGCCATGTGATTCCTCCCATAATTGTTGGCGTAATATATCCAAACACTTGCTATTTTTCTTGGAACTTCAGTTTGTTTATTGTGTGGACAAACTTTGTGGCTGTGCTTGAGGGAAATGGATTGTTCAGAATTATGAGAGCTTGGCAGAAACAGTGAAGTGAAGTGGGTGAGGTGTAGGTGGTGTATGTCGCTCATTCATTATTCATGAGATGGGTGGGCAGAGTGTAAGTGGCAGTGACAGACAGAAACTGCATTACTGAAGTGTATCAACTCCTCTAGGGTTCTTGACCTGATATTTTGGGGTTGACTGAGGCATTAATTGGTATACCGCACAAACAAGAATTATTTCCTGGAGAAAAGCCGTTGGAATTATCGATGCATTGGGGAAGCCACAGGGATGGGGAGGAGAGAGTCCTGATTTGACTTTACATGAGAGAGGTAGGAACTGATAACTTTTTGCTTCGATCATACTAACATGACTCATGGTTCATTACGTATTTATAGCGATAACCTTTGAACAGAGGCATCTAATGAAATGAACCTTTGTGTTTAATCTGATATGATTAATTGTGTCAGACACTAGACATACTTTACTACAATTATCTCCTGTCAAGCAGTCAGGGGGTTCATTTTCATCATCATAAAAAGAACATTGGATAGGCTTATAAAATACACTACTTTGTTATATATTAAACCAGTTCTTCCCAACCTTTTTAGCTTGTGACCCCTTTCTGTCAAATGTTTCAGATGTCTATGAGTTGTTCCTCAGTAAACTTCTGAGATGGTTTCATTTAAATATCTGTTTCAGGCAATATTTTACAAAAAAAAGTAACACAAATTAGTTTGCACAACTTTTGCACAACTTCATTTTTTCTTCTTTCCTCTCCCTTTAATCATCTCACAACCCCTCAGAGTTATCTTGTGACTGTTTTAGGGGGCCCCAAGGTTGGGAACCACTGGATTCAATTACTGAACTGTATATAAAGCAGCACCCCGAACAGCTAAAACAGTAAAATACTTTAAATGAATACATCCATAATAATTATCTAATGATGAAATATATACATATTAATAACACTCACAGGAGCCATTTTTCTTCAGAATTAATACTTTTACTTACAAATTTTAAGAACATTTTGCTGATAAGTACTTTTTCCACCCGTGTGAAATGTTCATTGCTGCAAAAGTAAATGAGTATAGTAACTTGTTTTGTATTTTAATTCCACTGTATGAATGTGCTGTAGATCAAGTCAAGTCAATTTTATTATTATTATTATATAGCGCCAAATCATAACAGAAGTAATCTCAGGGCACTGAGCACATAGAGCAGGTCTAGACGGTACTCTTTACAATATTATTTAAAGAGATCCAACATTCCCCCCATGAGCAAGCACTTGGCGACAGTGGCAAAGAAAAACTCCCTTTTATCAGGAAGAAACCTCGAGCGGGCAGCTCTGGGCAGGCGGCCATCTGCCTCGACCGGTTCGGTTGAGAGAGGAAGAGAGAGGAGGAGAGAGGGAGGGAGAGAGGGGGGGAGAGGGGGCAGGGGGTAGCAGGAGGAAAGAGAACATAGCACAATGCCAGTTCCACATAGAGATGTATTGTAATAATGGTGGTAACAATAATAATAAGACTAATAATAATAATTGTAGCAGTGGATGTTGAGCAGGATCACAGGGACAGCTTGCAATAACAGATCCAGATTCTACAACTCCGGAGGCAGAAATACCTGCAGAAAGCGACAGGAGGAGAGAGGAGAGAGACAAGAAAGCACAAAACTACAGGAGAGTGAAATTGCCAAGTTAGTAACATTCATTAATGGGAAATGGAGAGGATAGAGAGGAAGAGGAGGAGAGAGGAGCTCAGTGCATCATGGGAAATCCCCTGGCAGTCTAGACCTATAGCAGCATAACTAGGGGATGATTCAAGGCGAGACTGAGCTGGCTCTGACTAGATGTCTTCTATTTGTCTTCTTTCGATTTGAGAACAGGAGAATTGGTGACCGCAATTGCTGCTGGATTCCATGCACTGTAAAGATGGGCGCACTGGTCAAACCAGCGCTGCTGCTACTTTTATGGCAGAGTGTTTGGGCTTTGGACATCCCTCTGGAAAGTGAGTCATTATGATGTTTCCATTCACTGGTTGTAATTTTTGATATGCATTGTCTTCTGGCATAAATGCCTAATACACTAAGCTGATTTATTTCCCTGCCTGCAGTCAGACAACCCCCAACCATCATAAAGCAGTCTCTAAAGGAGCATATTGTTGACCCAAAAGACACCATGGTCATAGAATGTGAAGCCAAAGGAAACCCTCATCCCATGTAAGAGCTGATGAAGCCCACTGAACAGTTTTATTAAAACCGACTACATTATCTGCAAACCAACTCACTGATTTTTCTTTCTTTCTTCACATTTTGCTCAATCGTGAAGTTTCTCATGGAGGCGCAATGGGAAGTATTTCAACGTGGCACGTGACTCGCAGGTATCAATGCGCAGGCGCTCAGGGACGCTGGACATCTATGCCTGGAACAATCCAGAACAGTATGAGGCAGAATATCAGTGCATTGCCTCCAACCAGTACGGATCTGCATACTCCAACAAGATCAGACTACTACTATACAGTAGGTTTAGTCATGGGACTATTGTAGAATCAGCTATTTGTTTGTATCCTCCGATGACAGGAGATGTACAGTGACCTCAGTGTGGGCAGTGACACACACCAGACGTTGCTTGGGAAATAAAATGTCACTAACAAACAGTTTCCATCAGTATTTCCAACACTAAAAATCTAATTTACTATAAGTAGCAAATGTATTTAGTCAAAATATTTTCTGTTTAATAGTTATATCTCATCAAAAGACCAAAACCAACAATATTAGTCAGTCAGTCTCTCAGTACTTTCAGACCTCCCTACCCTGTCTGTGGCTCTCATCCCAAGCACATTTGTTCCTCCTGAAGATGTAAATATTCAAAAACACATATATACTTTTATTTTTAAAAAGGCTAAATCATATCCTCAATTATGACTGGGCACTGTAATTTATAGCCAAAGTTAATTTAAGAGGAGTAAATAGTAAATTTGTTAGGGACTATTTTCAGCCACAGATTTAATACACTAGTGAGTACGTTATTTACGGCTGAAGGAGGATGGTGTATTTCAGGTGGACTTAAAATAAACTACAGTGCCCATGTTCTTTGTCTGAAGGAACTCAGTGTAGTGTGCAGCTCATTGATGTGTTTTTAATAGCTTTTGGACAACAAAGGAGGTCTATGGCACAGAGGAATAACCCATATGAGGCTTTAGCTACACAGACAGGACTTCAATTCATTGACATTAAGAAAAATATAGAATATCACAAGCCTTGTTGTTTAAGATAATAGACTCACATACAGTATGTTGGTTGATTAGTCTTCAGGCCGAACATTAACCAGATCAACAAAACTTGACTTTGCTGCCGAAATGTTTTCCTCTGTGTTTGTGTAGGAGCTCCTGTATGGCCGAGGGAGATGGTGGAGCCTGTGGTGGTCAGCGCTGGTTTGCCTCTGGTGCTGTCCTGTGACCCTCCGCCTGGCCCACCTAAACCTGAAACCTACTGGATGTCAAGCTGTGAGTGTCTCTCTAGAGTTACATCTTGGTTACATAAAGGTTTTTGATAATCAGATTTGAACTGCATCATTGAGGTCTAAGCCTAAACAGGAGGAAGTTTTGGCTGTCTTAAAATATATCTCACGTGAACTGACTTTGAATCATGTATCATTTCAGGCTCATATGCGAGACCTTTTAACTGGCCGATTCAGACAGCTTTCCCCACCATGCAGCCTGTGCGGCAGGACCGCAGGGTATCCATGGGAGTAAACGGAGATCTGTACTTCTCTAATGTCCTATTCAACGACTCTGCTACTGATTACTGCTGTAATGCCCGCTTCCCATACAAGAACGTCATCCAGCAGAAGATGCCCGTGGTTGTTAAGGTGATTACAAGTGAGTATAATTTCATCCTCACAGTTACTGATGTCTAGATTTTTTCCACTATCTGCTCTTTTTGGCCACATTTCTAGGTGTGTACACAAGTAACCCGCATACATACACTGGTAAACCCCAGACATGGGCCTTAACTAAAAACACAACAAATTATCAAATGCAAAGGATACAAAGGAAACAAATAATTCAAGCTGGAGGTCTGTGGCTAGAGGATTGACCTGAGTCATGACAGGGGTCTTGGGCCTGTGGCGGGACAGATGAAACTGTTTCTATTCTTACACTGTGGTAGTTGCAGTTGACATAGTGGCTTTTCAAAAACTACTTTTGCACACTCAAAACCTTTAAACTAACACTGCTCTGTTGGTTTGTACTAACTTCACTGACAGATACATTAATAATAAAACTATTTCTCTGCTCCCTGGCGTTTTGTGATTGCCTTACTTATAGACTGGACTTTTTTCTTTTATTTCAGACTAGACCTTAAAGACTCATCATTTGCTTCAACATTATTTACTAATATTGGTAAGAGTAAGCTTTGCTTCAGCTGTCCTCTCTTATTTTCTGCAGTCCTCTGTTACTTCATGGGCAGGCAGACTGTTCATAAGGCATGTGTGACTGTTGTGTTGTGGTTTGTTTCCTCTGCAGCCCGTACAGTAGCCGAGGCTGCCCCCACCTGGCTGTCTCCCACAGGCTCGTCCAGCTCCAAACTGGTCCTGCAAGGGGAGGAACTGCTCCTGGAGTGCATCGCTGCAGGAGTGTGAGTGTGAGCTCAGGATTATTCAGGGCTTTTTGTCAAACTGCGTGACTGACTTAAAGCCACAAAGTTGTGTGTCTGTATATTTTCACTTGAAGATTTTCACTTTGATTTCATGAAAGTCATCCTGTGTAAAGCCTTGTTTATCATCATCAAGGCCAACTCCTCGTATTACCTGGACGAAGGACGGCGAGAACTTGGTAGTGACATCACGCATGAAAGTAAAAAACTTCAACAAGATGATTCAAATCCCAAAGGCGTCTTTTGAAGATGCGGGTGAATACGCCTGCACTGCTACCAATAAGATCAACTACATCGAGCACACAATAACCGTCAGGGTCAAAGGTGAGACAAACTATCAGAAACATGTTCTTCTCTTACTGCACAATAATGTTTCAACAATTAACATATGTGTATTTGACAGCGGCTCCATTCTGGTTGGAGAAGCCCACTGATTTGGTTTTGGCCCCTGAGGAAAATGGACGCTTGGTATGTCGTTCTGACGGGGCTCCTCGTCCTACGATTAGCTGGTTCATCAACGGGGAACCGATTGAAAGTACGTTTTTGGAGATGCCATCAAACTGTAAAAATAAGTAATATTACAGCTGCTGTATTTTTCTTTATTGTGTTCTTTTTTTTCCAGCTGCCACACCGCAGCCTAACCGACAGGTGTCAGGAGACACGCTGACCCTCCGTAGTGTTACTGCTGCAGACACCGCCGTCTATCAGTGCAATGCTTCAAATCAGTATGGATACTTATTGGCCAACGCTTTGATCAATGTGCTACGTAGGTTACCACTCTGTCATCCATGTCATTTACAGTATAAAACAGTTTTTCACTGTCATGACCCAACCACAGGGTTTCTGTAGGATTCAATTTTAAGACTTTTTAAGTCCTTTTTAAGACTACACAGAATGTAATTTAGTACAATATTTCTTGATAATACTGGACAAAGTATGGAAGTATGATGGAAAACCAGAAGGGATGGTAGGGCTTAGAATTACTTTGATTATATCCAAGTAATTATATATAATTAGTAATTATATATTATATATGCATAGATATACAGTATATATATAATATAATTAATCAAATCAACATGACCTGGACCCAGACAAGTGGCAGAAAATGGATAAATGGATTAATGTATCAAAAATTATCAGACCAAAAATGTATGTATTTGGTGTTTCACACCATATACCACATACAATACATGAAGCTATACCTAATCCACACCCCAAAAAATAACCCCTGTAACATTAGAATTGTTTTAAAAATAACTTTCCTGTAGACAAACAGACATAATAAATTGTCTCTTGGCATATTTCCAGTGCAGCTGCAATGATTGGATATTTACTGCACATTTTAGTGTAGTAAATGTCTGGTTTTGGCCGTTATGTACTATTATTGGACAATCATCCAGAGAGGAATCCATCATCCATACTGTGACGCAATGAAGCCAAAAGATGATGCCTACACACAAATCAGAGTCAGTGCGAGGCATTTGAGAACTGTAAAAAATCACTAACTTAAGTAAACATACAGTATGCAACACTGGTCATACATAAACCTGAATATTTCATAATCAAATTAGTTATGAATTCATCATGTTTCTCTAGATGCAACTCCACGTATTCTCTCACCCAAGAATGAACTCGTCAAGGTGATAGAGGGCAGCCGTACCTTCTTAGACTGCCGCTTCTTTGGTTCTCCGGTGCCTGAGCTGCGATGGTGAGAAGATGCTGTTTGACAATTTGCCATAAAGAGTGATTTGTGTGTATTTGTGTGGTGTGAACTGTATATGATCATAGATCTACTCACACAGGTCCAAATATGGACAGGGGAATCTTGAAGGAAATCGTTTTAAGACCTACAATAACGGGACTCTGGAGATAAGACGCACACAGTTAGAGGACCAGGGAACTTATCTGTGTGTAGTCAGCAACATCGCAGGAAGAGATGAGAGTCAAGTCCGAATAGAGGTCAAAGGTGAAGGATACAAAGATTCATATTTAAAATCTTTTAGTAATGTTTTAAAATACTTTTTAATAGTGTAATGTGGTGTTTTTTCATCCTTTCCTCTCAGAACCCACTTTAATCGTCACAAAACCGCAGAGCATGAAAGTCATACGTGGAAGTGATGTGCGCTTCGAGTGTGGTGTGAAAGCAGACGCCACTACTCCCATCACAACCACTTGGATGAAAGATAAAAAGACACTTACTATTGGCTGGAGGTAGGTAGTAGAAAAAAAGACTATATATTAACTCTTTCATGACATTAAACATATAAAGCCTGTTTGTGCAGATACACATTCTGTGAGGTTTTTGATCTCACTAGTTTTGCTCGCTTGTATGCAATCCTCAGACTCTCTTTGGATGAATCAAATTTGGTCATCACTAACGTAAACAGAGGCGATGAGGGCAACTATACATGTGTCATCAAGAGTGAACTGGACCAGAAGTCGGCCTCAGCACGCCTAATGGTGATGGGTATGACACGTTTAAAATAAATTACATTTCATACAACATAAGGCATGTCAGGCTTTTTAACTGTTCATAGTTTTGTTCGTGTAGACCGTCCTGATCCTCCCACAAATTTGGAGTTGTCGGATCCATATGAACGTAGCGTAAGACTCAGTTGGGTTCCTGGAGACAGCAACCACAGCCCTATTACAGGTCAGAGCAATGCAACTTAATAACCACACAAAAATAAACACATTTTGTGAGTATTATTGTTTTTGGGTTGTATATATCAGCATTTATGGCTATTTTTCTTAGAGAATCCATTTATCGCTCTCTTATAGAGTACTTAGTGCAGTATGATGATGATGACTGGTTGCCTGGCAAGTGGAGAAACCTGTCAACGTACCCAGGAAACCTCAACTCCGTCATTCTGCATCTTTCACCTTTCACCTACTATGAATTTCGGGTCATCGCAATCAGTGAAAACGGAATGAGTCGCCCTAGCCGTCCCTCAATGCGCTTCCAGACCAGCGGTGCACGTGGGTTTGATGCTCCTGAATTACATGTTTGTTATCAGATTGTAATCTAGCAAACAGACATACTGTACTGTGCAAATGTTTTAGGCACTAAAAGTAAAGTGAGGATGCTTTCAAAAATAAAGTCGTGAATCGTTTTTAAGTTTAACTTCATACAAAGTTGAGTAAACAGAAGAAACCTAAATGAAATCAGTATTTGCTGCGAGTATGTTTTGCCTTTAAAACAGCACCAGTTCTCTTCAGTACACCTGCACACAGTTTTTCGAGGTACTTCGCCAGTAGGTTGTTTCTGCATCTTGGAGAACTTTGTACAGGCATCTCAGTTGCTTCTGTCTCTTCATGTAATCTCAGACTGACTTGATGGTGTTCAGATCAGGGCTCTCTGGGGGCCATACCATCTGTTGCAGGACTCCTTTTTCTTCTTGCTGGAGGTAGTTCTTTATGACTTGTTTGAGGTCGTTGTCAAGCTGCAGAATAAATTGGGGACCGATCAGATGCCTACCTGATGGTACTGCATTATGGATAAGAATCTAAACATCTAAAGTGCCTAAAACTTTTGCACAGTACTGTATGTGTAGCACATTTTAAAGTGACATTTTGGGAAATAAGTTTATTTGCTGTCTTGCTGAGAGTTAGATGAGAAGATAGATATCACTCTCATGGCTGTATGAAATATGAAGCTACAGCCAGCAGCCGGTTAGTTTAGCTTAGCGTAATGACTGGAAGCAGCTAGTCTGGCTGTGTCTAAAGGTAAAAAATCTGCTTGGCAACACCTCTAAAGGACAACAATTAACATATCTTGTTTGTTTAATCTGTACAAAACCAAAAGTGTAAAAATAACCTCACAGAGACAACAAAACTCCATGAAGTCACTACAGCCAGCCGAGAAATATTCAGAAAATTCCAAAAATGGTGACATATTCCTTTAAATCCAATGCTCTAACCAATATACTGGTTTTCCTGCACAGCTCCAGATGTCATCCCAAAGAATCTAAAAGGAGTGGGTACATGGAGAAATAACATGGAGATCAGTTGGGAGGTAATATAGACTGAACCCATCTAAAACTGTAACACTGGTCTTGAAAATCTTGACTGTTGAGTATATTTTCTACCACAATAAATACAAACTAAACTGTGCTTTCAGCCCCTGACCTACAGAGAGTGGAACGGGCCCCACCTGAAGTATCTGGTATGGTGGCGACGGAGAGATTCCCGAGAGGAGTGGAAGAATGCCACCACTAAATGGCTGAAATACTACATCTACGATGCAGATACCTTCACTCCTTATGAGATAAAGGTCCAGGCTGTCAACGACTTCGGGCTGGGCCCAGAGTCTCCTGTTGTAGTCGGTTACTCTGGGGAAGACCGTAAGTACCAAAATCCATTGCATTATAATATACAGATGGCCTATAAATTAAAGGAATAGTTTGACATTTTGGGAAATATGCTTATTCGCTTTCTTGTCGAGAGTTAGGTAGGCAGTATCGATCTTCTCACCAAACTCCCAGCAAGAGAGCGAATAAGTCTAACACCACTCCAAGGCAGGTTTTTCCTTTAATTTTTTAGCCATCTGCATGTTATTATCTGTTTTAATTAGAAGCAGTTCAGTCACCTTGAGTAGATTATTTTTTTCTTCAGTACATTATTTGTTATAACTTGGTCAGTTGGTCAGCAGAGAGGTGGACAAAGGACACTGCACTGACAGTTCTGCCGTAACTTGAATCTTGATTTCCAGGGAATGATTAATGGTTTCAGATGAGTAAACTGCTCTGTGTGTTCTGAACACCACCTCTTCTTATTTTTATTGTATTTTTTCCATCTTGGGGACAAGTTGTCCTTCTCATCACCTCCATTTGTGTTCACTGATAACAAAGACAAAGCACTATGTCATCTCTGTGTTCCCAAAGGTCCCTTAGCTGCACCCCTGAACCTCAGAGTGTCCGACATCGAGAGCACACAGGTGACTGCGCACTGGGACCCAGTGACACGCAACTCTATTATGGGAGAACTGAAAGAATACAAGGTGTGTCTCCTGTGGATTCAGCATGAGATAATGGACTTTAAATATAGCTTATCTTTATGTTGATGCACAACAATAGAAACTGAAGACATACTGTATTTTATTGGGACAGTCCACTGCTGATACTCACCTGACAATCAAAGGACTATAATGACCTTGAAGTTTCAGTTGATTCAATAATGTGTAAAGTAGTAATCATTTCTGATAGACAGACGAGTAGAAAAACAAAATTAAAGAAAAAGAAAAGGTTGAATTCCCACATATTATTTATTAGAGCTACTGTACAACATTTCAGTCATGAACCTTCGTCAGGCATCAGACTGACTATGTGAAACAACATCTTTATTATGAAGCCACAGCCTTTAACAACAAACACCTGAGCCAATTATCACATCAATAATTGATTAAAAACATACTTAAAATGGAACAATTAATGTGAAATATTTTGCACAGTACAAATGAATATATATATATATATATATATATATATATATATATATATATATATATATATATATATACACACATATATATATATATATATATATATATATATATATATATATATATATATATATATATATATATATATATATATATATATACACATATATATATATATATATATATATATATATATATATATATATATATATATATATATATATATATATATATATATATATATATATATACATATATATATATAAGAAATATTAAAACATGTTATAAAAGATTGGATTGGCCCCATATATTTGTCTATTAGGTTATGTACTTAATTATTTACTTATTTACTTACTTAAACAACTGTTTTTACGTTTGGGTTCATTATTAGTACATTTAAATATTGGCCAGATGATTTATTATGTATTAGAAAATTTGGATTTTTACATATATTGTTTGTCTCATTTTAAAAATGTTTGTTTATGTGATAACTAGCTCAGATGTTTAAGATTTGGCTCCATTTTGATTGGTTGGTACAGGCTTATTACACATTAAGAATTTGAAGTCCAATGAATATCCATGGTCAAAACATTGCAACTCTAATAATACTCCAATGGTGATTGTGAGTGGGAATTCAACTTTTTCTGGTGTTACTAAAACAACAATCCAATGCTTGTTGTAATTGCAGCAGAATCAAAATGCTGGTGGGTGTGTTGCTTCTCGTCTCGCAGGTGTACTACTGGAGGGACAGCAGCCAGCTGAGGTGGCTGAGAGTCAACAGAGGTATGAAGTCTAAAGCATTTCCAGATAATGACCCAGAGCCCTCTGGGGTCATTACTGGACTCATACCCTATAGCAACTACAAGATGTACATAGTGGTGGCAAATAATCGATATGAAGGACCTCCCAGTAATAATATAGTCTTCTCAACACCTGAAGGAGGTAAGAAATGTCACGTGGGATTTACATCATTAATATAACCATCCAAGGAACAAAAACACAAGAAAATCAAATTAACGTTTAGCCAAAGTGTATGTTTGTCATTTCCTGCTGTGCTTTTGTCTGTAGTACCATCTGTTCCCAGATCCTTCAGGATCCAACAGCGACATCTGGACAGTATTTATGTTGACTGGGACCTGCCAGCAGAACCCAACGGAGTCATCACTGGATATTCCCTTAAGTACCAAACAGGTACAGCAACGAAACATCTGAAACACTCTCAAAGACATCTAGAGTTTTCTAGAAGTTGCCACAGTCTACACTTTGAAAGTATAAAGTATAATGTAGAGTTCTGCAGTCCTCCTTGGAGAAACAACAAAGCTTTAAAAACAGGAAAGGAAACAGTTGATTACGCTAAACTGGCAATGGTTTTCACATGACACTCGGGTACACATCCCTGTTGCACATAATAGCGCACTTAAAACTGCACTCAAAGACCAGAATACCACTGAAGCAGGTTCTTAAGAGTGTAATAAACACTTATCTAAGCACTCTCCAAGCAGGTAAGGTACTTAATTGCTCAGTTGTGTGCACTCTACCAGTATCAAGAGTTATTGTAGCTCATTGAAATTTCCACTCTTGCCACAGTAAACGCCACCAGGGGAGAGGAGATGCGATCTGAGGAGTTCCTTCCAAACGTAACAAGTTTCTCAGTCCGGCGATATGACCGCTACACTCGATACAGATTCTCTGTGGCGGCACGAACTCGGATCGGTATAGGGGAATGGCATACAGAGGAGTCACCTCACTACACCACTGAAAGTAATTTACTACTTGCTCCATGCACTTTTATCGGTCTACTGAATAAACACTTTAAACTGCTGAGTGGATGTTGACTTTGATGATGTGTGTATTTGTGTGTGATTTTGTCTTTTGTCCATGTACAGTCTATGCTCAGGACCAGGTGGACATCTCCACTCAGGGCTGGTTCATTGGTATAATGTGTGCTGTGGCTCTCATCGTGCTCATCCTACTTATAGTCTGCTTCATCAAGAGGAGCCGAGGGGGGAAATACCCAGGTACAGTGGTAACTCCTGGCATACATATTCTATGTCCAATATTACAACATTGTATCTCCTATAACAAGGTTGTTATTTTAATTACAGTACGGGAAAAAAAAGACATTTCATTGGAGCCAGTGGATGACAAAGATCAGGAGGGATCATTTGACTATAGGTAAGCATAATAGCAAACATCTGGTGGAAGATGAATGACTAAGAAAAACACACCCACAGCAAACATCCTGCTTCCACTGAAGATACTTGTGTATTTTAGCACATTTTATTATCAAGTTATCAGTTTGCACTACATCTTGTATTACAAAATTCTATTTGAAGTTTCCAAGATGTCTTAAATCACCTACTAGTATTGATATGAGGGCATGGTAATACTACTCAACACTCAACACCCATAACACTGTACAACATTATGATTGTTGTAAAATATAATAACAATAGGTATATATTTACATCTATTTGCTCTGTAGCTGTGCATTAGCATTCTGTTCAGTGAACTAAAGGTGCCTTGTGGAACTTTCTTGTAAACAAACTGTTCATTTCCCTTTCTCATAAAACATTTGCAAATCCTATTTTTTTTAAATATCTTAAATCCCGTAGAGCTGCAAGCTTCTTCATTGCTTTTGTTGGCACCTTGCTACGTGTCGCTGCACATAACAACCACCAACTGTTGATCACTGGAGTAGCGGGAAACCGGAAAGCAGGAATGTGTATCACGTTGCAAGATACAAACAAAACAGGGGATCCACTCCTGAAAACATTGCTCTATAGCGCTCCTAGTGGTTGAAAATTCCACAGGGCACCTTTAAAGTTGATTAAATTTTAGCATGATGCTACACAGGTACAAATCAAATATGTTTACAGTTATAATTACTTTTTTTATGATAACTCTTTGATCATACTTACATTATTTTCTGATTTTTTCCTATTTATTCTACCTTCACCTTTATCCCCCCCAAACCTCAACCCTATTCTTTTCGCACTGAACAACTCAAGGTCTCTTGAAAGGTATGAAACAACTAAATATTGACACATTGACACTATTGACATTTAAACTGTACAATCCTGCATAGATAGTACAGATTTGTTGAGCTGTAAATAGCATATTCAGAAGATTACTGGTACCGCTATTACAGTTGCATGTTGTGAGTGAATGATCAATGAAATCTAATCCATCTTCTTATATAATGATGTCAAACAAACTGTATTTGTATTTTAGGATAGCACGTGTGTCCACTCTGCCCTACCCCCGGCGGTATGTACTGTGCATGTACATTGTGAATGTATCACTGCAAAGTAAAACTGACTGATTAGATTGTCTTAAACTCCCTCTTTTCTGTCTTCTAGTGCTGACGTAATGTTTTTGCATTCCTTTGTAGGGAGGAGGAAAGAGGGCTTCAGAGAGGTCAGCCATCTATGGAGGCAATGATGAAGCAATCAGACAGTGACGACAGCCTGGTGGACTATGGAGAAGGAGGCGAGATACCATTCAATGAGGACGGCTCGTTCATTGGCCAGTACACAGGAAATAGGAGAGATGTCAGGGAGTTGGACTTTGGTGGGAGTCTTGAGCTCCACTCCCCGATGAATACCATCTATTCCCTGGCATAAAACTCACGATTCAAAACTTCCTTGCTGATTTCAACTCAACTATTTGTCACGTACCCTCCACCTTGAATAGAGAATCTGGAGGAACTTGTGGTGCTTGTGGTCTATCTTTGCATGTAGGAGGAAACACCTGGAGGTGTTGTTACCCCCTGAACAGCTTCCATGCATTTTAAGAAGATGGAAGAACAGTTGGGACAATACTTCTAGAGATGAGATGCTTATGCATCTGCTGAAAAGGAAGCTTTACTCTTTGTTTTTCGTGGTGCATTTCCTGTAAATAAAAAATACTGTGTGTTTATGGGCACCAGTACACATACATATGTACATGTTCAAATATCCTATCAATGGAGAGAGGCTGCACATCAAAAGAGGCAGAAGTGGATCAGTTTATCATGTTGATAAAAGCAGCTGCAAGGACCAACTTCACTACTGTTACTACATCTTTCTTTCTTTTGTTCTGCTAATATCAGTAATGAGATTTGTGTTACTTTTATATGCCGGCTTTTTGAAATAAGGGCCATATTCCATACCATGTCCCTGAACTTAGATTGCCTTCTAATTAGGGTAATAAAATTTTTCCAGGTAGTAATGATTCATCTGCATTCATCTGTCAGTCTGCGTTTCGGTCTGATGGGAGATAAGAGGTCAAACCATTTGGGGAAATCAGCAAAAGCAGCTGTAAACCAGCTGTAAAATCAGAATTTCCTGATGTTTCTCTATGAACTGGACTTAACTGTCTCCCTGTTTCACTTACAATGGACACAGATACAGTAGAAATGACTAATGTTGATGTAACTGCTTTAGTTTATTTGACTCCTAACATCAACTGTGTATTATACCCTAATGTAAATAAAGTGGAAATATTTATTTCTAGCATGTTTGATGTGATTCTGAACATTGACTATTGAAAAAGATATAACCAGAGAGATAACCATTTGCAATCTAACATAAATTTAAATCAAAGAACTGTGTGATTAATATACTTAATATATGTTTTATGCATCAATTCTATTAAACTCTAACCTATGTGCTGCCACACCAGTTAACTCATATGACTCATATGACCTCTTACATCATCAACCAAGGATCATACAGCTTCATAGAAAAGGACATCTTATCTAATAAGCTTCCTGGTTTATCAAGTCGTTGATATGATAGTGTCTGATATTGTTAGACTTAATAATAAAACCTCAATATGGCATTAACCGGTGCTAAGTCTTCAAAGTCAGCATGAATTTAAAACTTTTCTCATGCTTTATTAGTTTATCATTATTGTTAACAACTTCTTTAATTTATTATCAATAACACTCTGTATTTGTGTTCTGTTGTAAAAAAAATTCTTGCCAGGAAACTAGCCGTCATTAAATTGGCAGCTTATGTGGATCCTGATAAAACAATAAAACAATAAAACAATTACGCCCAACAATATCTATTATCAGATATTGCTGGAGTTAACAGCATCTTTAGATTTCATTGTTGCATTCCTGTAATTGCAGCAATAAATTGCACAATTGTAAAGTCAACATATAGTACAAGCCTCAGAATTAATGCCAAGGGCGTCAAGATAGAGACAAGAATAAACTTAGGTTTGTTTCTTGAGGACAACAGATATGTATATCAATATTCAGAGGCTTTTTAGTGCATTTATCAACTGAAAATTAAAATTTGTGTTGAGACAATGTAAACCATATTTTAGTGCAGAAACGATTAGTTGATAAATCAATTAGTCACTCAAAATTTAATCTGCAAATATTTTTGATTTTTCAAGTAAAAATGCCACAAATGTCTTAGTTCTAGCTTCTAAAATGTGAGTGTTTTCATTGTCCTACAGTATATGATGTTAAATGCAATATCTTTGAGTTTTGGATTGTTTATCTAACAAAATAAGCAACTTGAAGACGTCACCTTGGGCTGTGAGAAATTATGATGAGCATTTCTTCACATTTGTTTGACATGTCATACACAAACCAATTGATTGATTAATTGAGAAAATAATCATCAGCTTAATAGATAATGAAAACATCTAGCCATATCATATTTGGAGCTTTAGATGAGGAAAAAGTCCAAACAGACCAACTTTAGCCATAGTGTTATGTATGTTGTGTGTACCATTTGACCACCATGGAAACCCCTTTAATCTTTAAGTTATCTAAAATACAGTGCATCAGTTCATACATTTATCTTATTTTATCTGCATGGATTAGCTAGTTTTTCTGATCTGAGCAAATTTACAGAAAAAAGTTTAGATAACGTCACTGTACATGCTCTGATCCAGATTTGTCAAGCAATAAAAATAGATATCACCCTTAGACCTCTTCTGACAGTTTATTGCTGGCTAATGTGACCAATTTCACTCAGACAGTTGTGCTTCGCAGAGCATCCGTTACACCTCCCTCCTGGCATGCAGCCTTTGTCCTCGTCTTATCACGTCTATAAAATGGACTCCCAGTTGGATCAGAGGCACATCTAGCCGATCACCTAGTAACAGGTAAGTCATCAGCACACAGAGGTTTAAGTAGCCTACATTTTAGAGGAAAACAGGTTTTTTATCTGCAGTATAACTACCTACTGTGGTACAGCCTGAAGAACTGGATGCAGTTTGCAAAAACACACAATTTTTATTATTGCAGATTATTCTTGAGGAAAAGCTTCAACTGACACAACATGGCTCGACTAACAATCCTGACTGGTAGGTTGAATTATTTCAGTTGTTTATTCAATCAAAGGCAGCGTGTCTCGTGCATAAAATAATAAAAATTAAATGTCTTTTCTTTTTAGGACTGTCCCTTTTGATGTGCCTTCAAATAGGTATGCATTCATTATTTAATTTCTTTACATGTTTGTGACATTTGCTTCTTAATTTATCATCACTTAGAATAGAAAATTTATTCTAATAATTTCGTCCCTTTCCAAAAGTGTCTTCTACCAGACTGGTGTGCTACTTCACCAACTGGTCCCAGTACAGACCAGGCGCTGGCAGATATCTGCCTGACAATGTAGACCCACACCTATGCACACACCTGATCTACGCCTTCTCAATAATCAACCCCTCTAATGAGCTTGTGACCTATGAGTGGAATGATGATGTTCTCTATAAATCCTTCAATCAACTCAAGAGCAGGTGAGTTGTTCCTGCCTATAATATCAGTATCATATCTGTAGTCATGTCCACTTTTATTTCACAACAACTTCATATATATCATATAAGCAGCTGGGATGAAGTTGAATGTTTTGATGTGACTGATTAAGTGGAATCATTCAGTTTTCAACATCAAATAACTTTAAAAAACAAACAAAGTGGCCGTTAGTTTAACTGCAGTTGTAATGTAACATTAATAATAATATATCCTGTTACTGTTCTGTTAAAACCATGTTTCTCCAAAATGTCAACTTTTCATGAGCTAAGAAACACAGCCCTGTTTTCAAGTGTTTGTAAGTTTTTTAATTCATTTAGCTTAAGCAGTGGGTGAATTCTCTTGACCCATAAATGAATACTTTATTTTGTCTTAAAAAATTCAAATCAACTATGCAGATAAAAGGCAGCAAATTTTTGCTCATGAACTATACATATGCACAGTTGCCAAAATCCTTCTGTCATATAGATATCCACTTGATATGACTGACTCAGACTGCTGAAGCCTCATATCAGCTTCAGGAGAAACATTTTGAAAGACTTTTACTTGTACTGGAGTATTTTTACACTGTACTTTGCTACTTTTACCAAGTAAAGAATCTAAACACTACACTGATTAATTGTAAAATAAAATTTAAAAAAATCTGCATGTCTTTGCATATGTTCTTCGCAGAAACCCCCAGCTGAAGACTCTGTTGGCTGTCGGCGGGTGGAACTTTGGAACGACACAGTGAGTCTACAAAGCTTCAACAGCATAGAGTCATGAGGCGGTTGGATTAATAATAATAACAATAATAATAATAAATAAATAATGAAGAGCATCATAAACAGTGTCAATATTGTGTGTTAAATGTCTACAGATTTACCATCATGGTTTCATCCGCTGCCAACCGCCAGAAGTTCATTCAGTCCTCAATCAGATTCTTGAGGCTGCATGGCTTTGATGGTCTTGACCTGGACTGGGAGTATCCTGGATCACGAGGAAGCCCACCAGAGGACAAGATGAGGTTCACTGTTCTTTGTCAGGTAAGTTTGGAAAGGTGCACCTCCCCTGGTCAGCAGCACCGACTGATTTGAGATATACTGTAATAGTGACGTAATTTTGAAAATTCTCATATAATAAACATGATTGTCCCTGACGGTTTCTCTCTTCAATTTAGGAATTAATGGCTGCCTTTGAAAAAGAAGCCATTGATACCAGAAAGCCACGTTTGATGCTCACAGCTGCAGTGGCTGCTGGGAAAGGAAACATTGACAACGGTTATGAGATCGCTGAAGTGTCAAAGTGAGTTGATTCAAGATATTTAGTGTTAAGGTTGAAAAAAACAACAAAAAAATCTTTCTTCTTCATTTTTTTGGTCACATCATGTTTGTGTCTGTCTGACAGGTTCCTAGACTTTATAAATGTCATGTCCTATGACTTCCACGGAGCATGGGAACCGTTCACCGGTCACAACAGCCCTCTGTACCGCAGCTCTTTCGATCAGGGCGAGAACATCTACTACAATGTGGTGAGTAAAATCCTCAACAAAATTCAGTTGTCATCACACTTTAGAACCTGGATAAGCTGAATTAATAACATGTGCTTGTCTGAATATATGAAAATATGAAATCTTTTTTTGTTCTTCTCACAGGATTTTGCTATGAAATACTGGAGAGACCAAGGAGCCCCTCTTGACAAGCTCATGATGGGTTTTGCCACGTATGGACGCACATTTCGCACATCTACAGCAGCTATCGGTGTTGGAGCACCTGCCAGTGGACCAGCCTCAGCTGGGCCCTACACCCGTGAAGCTGGGTTTTGGTCCTACTATGAGGTCTGTGAAGGTTCAACACTGAGACACAAGTTATTACATTGCAGATTTAATTCATACCATCATGCTGATGATGTTTGAATATCATTTTCTTTATTTTCTACAGATTTGCACTTTCCTCGAAGGAGGAAGAGTCCATTGGATTAATGAGCAAATGGTGCCATATGCCACTAAAGGCAATGAGTGGGTCGGGTTTGATAACAGGCAGAGTTTTAACATCAAGGTAATAAATTAATTATTGCCTTTCACATCTATATTTATGGAGGCTATATACACAAAATAAAACCATATATCACAAGTGCTACTTGTCTGCTATCAGTACTGAACTGAGTAAAGCTGATCACAATGAAGCTGCACACTCAGCACATACAGTTTTAAATACCATAGATCGGGCAGAAGGTGGCACTCTAACTTACAACTGCATGTTTCACTTTATATATATAACCTCAGGTCTGAGGTATTTTTTCAAATCCTGATTGATTATGTTAAGTTTTTTTAATGTGTGGGATTACATTTCTGACAGATACGTTATCAGTTACACGTGCAAATAATAGTATTTCCTAGATTACAGGAAGAGTTATAAATCCAAACCACTGGTGACCTAGCTCTTACATTCTAGTGCAACCAAACTTCACATAAATATGTGTGTTGTAATAGAAATTGTTTGAAATTTGGGTATACTCTACATCAGTGGTTCCCAACCTGTGTGACGAGACCCCCCAAAGAGGTCACCAGAAGGGATAAGAAGGAAAGAACGAAAATGTTTAATTTTTTCTCACTTTTATCAAATGTTTGCTTTTTTCTTGTGAAATACTGAACACTTCCCTAAAATCCTTCAAATTAGACTATATGAGAAAGAAAAAACACATTTTTGGTTATCCACAACCTGTGATGAGGGGTAACAGGGAGACTTTGATTCATTTTAAGGGGTCCCAGGGCAAAAAGATTGGGAACTATACATCACAGTATGTTGATCCTCACAGTTGTTTGCAACGTGACACATGGATTATTGTAATAATACTTAAACTATGTACATAAAGGTACTGTAGGAGGCCATATTCTGGCATCAGGCCTGTCAAGAACATTCAGGGGCCCCACAGGTTATTCAAACTGCAATAATGTAAGTCAGGCATCATTTCACCTGTAGATGCTGATTGTAATGAAAATGTTCCACTTTTCAGATGCAAAGCTTTCCCCAAATGGGCTTGAACCCATCATCTATCTCTTCTCTTTATTTATTCATATGTTTGCACACTATGGACGCATTTAAAACAATGAGTTACATTGATCGCTTATTGACAAAACAAAAAAAACTTGCATTTTAAACTGGAGCACTCTCTTTAAATGATATTCCACAGGCAAAATATCTGAAAGATAACAAGTTTGGAGGAGCTTTCATCTGGGCCCTGGATCTGGATGATTTCGCTGGACAGTTCTGTGGACAGGGAAACTACCCTCTCATTAGTCACCTGCGCTCTCTTCTGGATTCAGGTAAACAGCAATTAGACAACAACACTGCACAGCATGTGAAAGTTTTACAAGTAAAATCTTTCTTCCATAATATTTTTAATTTAAATGTTTCTTATCTTGCTAGATATTCCACCTCCCCCTCCTGTAACCACACATCCACCAGTCATCACCACTAACGGCCCTGGCCCAGCCAGCAGCACGACTACTACTGCTGCTGCTGATCCAATTACAACGACCACTGCCAAAACCACCACCACAACTGTTGCTTCTGGAAGTGATTTCTGTGCCGGGAAGACCGATGGCCTCTACGCAAATGAGAAAGACAGCAACTCCTTCTTTCAGTGTGTCCATGGACGCACGCACCTTCAGAAATGTCCAGTTAATCTTGTTTTCAATATTAGATGCAAGTGCTGTGACTGGCCATAAATAAATGTCTTCTTCATCAAACAAAACAGTGTGTTTCATTTTTAAAATGCTTCATTACATGGAAATCATTTTAATTTCATAGACAATTCAGTATGATAAAGTCTAAATTCCAGTAAACTAGTGTTTTCCATTCTGTACCTGACAGATTTTGTTATTATATCAGTCTACTTTCTACTACACTATATATTAAGACATACTATGGGCTTTTATAACCCCGTCTGACCTGATATTTGATAGAGGATGATTCAGTTTACAGCAAGACACCGACCATAAAAATATAATGAAACTATGTCAGTTCTGTCTGAAGTTCAAAGAAGCACAAAACGTCTGATGCTGAGATCATCAGATCTCAATGCCACTTAACATCTCTGGGAACATTAGAAAATTTCTGCACCTGTCCGGAAAGATTTCTTAAAACTACCGAATGTTTTCTTTGTGAGGTCAAGGATCTTTCACCAGCTGCTGTTATTTGTATATATGAAGCAGCAGGCTCATGTCCTACGCTTTGGGTTAATGATTGTCATGGTTTGTGTATATTTTAATCAGCAAGGGGAGGCTAATCAGTGCTCTATTTGTGACTCATCCAAGCACAACCACCATGAGCAAGCTAATTCTAATTGCAGGTAAGGCACAGAGAAAAGCTATTATTTTTTTCTTGAAATCTATTTTTACCCAATATGGACTGACTGTATCTTTAACTTTAAAGGTCTCTGTCTCTGCTTTGGGAGTTTGGGTGAGTTCATAAACTTAAATTAACCATTAATACTTGATAGATGTGCAGTTAATTTATTCTTCTTCAGAGATTAATGGAAACAAATTCTGTTCTTCCATGTTTAGTCTCATCCTCCAGACTGGTGTGTTATTTCACTAACTGGTCCCAATATAGACCTGGCAATGGGAGGTTTATGCCCTCAAATGTTGATCCCAACCTGTGTACCCACCTGATCTACGCCTTTGCTGGTATGAACGACGCAAACGAGTTGGTCTCCATCGATGAGAGTGATGATGAATTCTATAAATCTTTTAATGAACTCAAACAGAGGTAAACTCTTAATACTATTAAATAATTGTTCATTTCTTACACTGTAATGTAAATTTTATTGTATTTCATCTCTTATTCTATTTTAGCTTGTTTTTTTTATTTTCTATTCACTTAGCTCTTTATTGACTGTTTTATTGTGTTTAAATGTCCTTTTATGGTGTGTTTATTTTGCAATTTATCTTGATGCTTTTAATGTTTTATGTAAAGCATCTTGAATTGCCTTGTTGCTGAAATGTGCTATATAAATAAAGGGCCTTGCATTGCCTTTACCCCCCCAAAAATCAGCATTACCTCTTGTTATAAAAAAAAATCGTTGCTGTTAACAAAATGTGTATATTCCCACAGGAATCCAGATCTTAAAACACTGTTGGCAATCGGAGGCTGGACATTTGGATCAGAAAAGTGAGATATTTAGCACAAAACAAAAAATAAAGATCATATACTGCGTATATAGTCTATGTCTTCTTAAGAGCATCTTTCTTTCCCCAAAATGCCACTCAGATTCACTGAAATGGTGTCATCACAAGCCAACAGGAACACATTTATTCAGTCTTCTATCAAACTCCTGAGAAAATACGGTTTTGATGGACTTGATCTGGACTGGGAATATCCCGCTGCAAGAGGAAGTCCTCCGGAGGACAAGCAGAGATTCACCGTCTTATGCAAGGTCAGATGCAAAATTACTGTTGTGATGTTGATCTGATATCTAAAGAATATTTCTGGCAATTTTCTATATTTTATTCTACAAATCTCATGTGCAGAGCCAAACCAACATCATCCTACTTACAAGTATTGTGTGTGTATTCAAAGTCTGTTATATAGATTTCCGTTGTTGCTAATGTCTGTTGACACCACTTTGCTAACTTGTCAAGCTACGTGTCACAAACTCTTGACTTTTTACTAAACTTTTTCAGAGTCGTTTCTAAACATACTAAAGTAACCACCCTCTTTGGGGACAAGGAACATGTCACACAGTGCAGTGGTGTCCCTCATTAATGTACTTTTAATAGTTTTTGGACAATAACGGAGGTCTACAGCACAGAGGAATACTATATATCAAGCTTCCGATAAACACACAATACATATGTCATCGATTCATTGTTGGTTTGGCTCTGTACATGGGATTCGTTTACAGTAAGAAAGCCTTATCTTTTAAGATGAACATGAAGTGACTTTTCTACTCTTCTATGGTGGACAGGAACTGCTAGAGGCCTATGAGGCTGAGGGAACAGCAACCGGCCGTCCCAGATTAATGATCACTGCTGCTGTGGCTGCTGCGAAAGACATCACTGATGCTGGTTATGAAATCGCAGAGATCGCAAAGTACACCAACATTTTACTCTCCTAAATCATTCCAGTGATTAAATGTCCATGTTTGCATAAATCTGAGCTCACTTGCATTTTATCAGGCACCTGGATTTTATTAATGTGATGACGTATGACTTACATACAACCGCGGAGAACGTCACAAGACATCACAGCCCCTTATACAAAGGATCCCATGACACTGGGGACTATGTTTACTTAAATACTGTGAGTACCGAGATTAACTGTTTACTGTATCATGAATTTAAAGACAGGGTGTCATTTTTATATAATGCCAACTCTCTCTTTCTGCTTTTTTTCTGTCCATCTCTTTATTTACATTTCAGGACTTTGCCATGAAGTATTGGCGGGACAAAGGAACACCTGTAGAAAAGTTAAATATGGGCTTTGGGACATATGGACGAACATTTCGACTGTCTACTCCGTCTAGTCAGGTTGGAGCATCAATCAATGGTCCCGCTGCTCCTGGTCCTTTTACGAGGGAGGCCGGCTTCTGGTCCTATTATGAGGTGAAATTTGCAACTAATTATTGAATTTAACTCTACTGAATGTTACTGATAAAAAAAAAAGTTATTTTGTCATGAAGCTTTGATATATTAGGTTAAAATAAGAAATTTGACCTTTATTTTCAGATTTGCACTTTTCTTCGAGGGACCACTGTCCATTGGATTGAGGATCAGGAAGTGCCTTATGCCACCAAGCAAAATGAGTGGGTTGGATTTGACAACAAAATCAGTTTTGAGAATAAGGTAGTCGTGCATTTATAGAAAAATATTGCTCAGTAATTCTTTTGTAAAATTCCAGTTTTACTGACATACACTGGTGGACTGTTTCTATCCTTCTTCATTCAGGCTCGTTACCTGAAAGACAACGGATTTGGAGGAGCTTTCATCTGGGCTCTGGATCTTGATGACTTTAACGGACAGTTCTGTGGACAAGGAAACTATCCCCTCATCAGCTATCTCCGCTCTCTTGTGGCTTCAGGTAAGCAGAAATGATATATTACTAAAGAGAGAAGTGACAGGGGCGCTGCTGGTGTCCCTCAAACCACCGGTGCTCATGGAAGGGAATAATATTCAAGAAGAGCAGAAGAATTATGTCCAAAAAAATGGCATAAAATATCCAGGTCCAGGCACTCAAGGTAGGTTTGAAAAATAAAAGGCCCTTATTTCAGTGGGAACAGGTGTGGTGACTGCAACTATAATTGCTCTGTTTGATTCTTTGTGTCTCCACACCCTGAAGAAGGCGCAAGCCGACACGGGTTGGTGTGTTTTTTAATGACTCTAGCCCACTGAAATAAAGGCCTTTTATTTTTCAAACCTACCTTGAGTGCCTGGACCTGGATTTTTTATGCCATTTTTTGGGTCATAATTCTTCCGCTCTTCTTGATTATATATTACTAGTTGAAATATTTTCAGTTCCTTTACTTTTGTTAATTTTCAGTGTAAATTACAGAATACTAATGACTTACTTTTATGTTTACAGATCTTCCTCCACTTCCCTCTCCAGACACCGCTCTAAATCCATCTACAGACACAAAATAACTTCATACCACATCATCTCCCATATCTACAATCACTACTTCCACCAAAATCACTGACAACTTCTGTGCTACAAAGATCTGTGGGGTTTATGCCAAACCTGATGCCCCAGGTTCTTTTTACAATTGTGCCAATGGCATTACCTGGATCCAAAACTGCCCAGCTAATTTAGTCTTTCGAGAAAGCTGCAAATGTTGTGGTTGGCCCTAAAGGCATTCACACCATTATACATTCCACAAGCTTTGATAACCATGGGTATTATGTGTGATCAAAAATCATTTTTCATTTATAATTTTGTGAGTGTGTTTTGTGTTCAGTTCATTTAACAACATAGATAATGTAGTGCTACTTCAGAGAAAGCAGATTTGTTTTTCAAGTTAAAGTAATTACCTTATAATTTCCTGTGAATTATTGTTCTTTTTCTAAAAGCAGCAAATTCATCTCTAAATCCTGCATTAAACATACGATGGTAATCCTTACAGAATCATTGGCCTCTGGGTTTTCTTTACATTGCACCACAACATGAAGTATACTTGACTGTATACTATTGTAATTACAATCTATAATACTGTATAACAAAAAGATACAAGTTAGACATTAAGTTTGAGTTTTATTATTATGATGTAGTATTATTTTAGATGAAAAGCACCACATGGAACTCACAAATCCCCTTGCACCACCTATAGCAAAGCTGTTAACATCTGAATATTTTATAAAATAACTTATCATTTATTCAACTTCCTTAATATCTATGAACCGGCCTATTAATATTAAGCTTTGTCAAGTATACAAATGGTTGTCAAAAGGTTAAATACACTATATTTATTGGTATAGATTAGCAATTACTATGTATTAATTGGGGGGAAACGGGCCTTTATGAATGATTAAAGCACAGATTCATGGTATGTTACCAATTATTCATACAAGTCTCACAATACACAATGTTGCGTTTACCAGCAAAATCCCAAAATATAATCACATATCCTAATTAGACAGTCTACGAACTGACCGCTTTGACTGGTAATTTTGCTCTGCATTGCACAGCAACATGTATGCACCTTACAAACAAAGCTGGAATAATGAAATTTCCAGTGTAGCATCAAAACTGTATGACAAGTGTCAACGGCACAAAGATAAATTAAAATGTTTCAGCTGAAAAAAATGTTTCAGGTGGTTTACGTCCCAACCCTCACCTATGGTCACAAGCTTTGGGTAGTGACTGAAAAAATTAGATTGCGGATACAAGCAGCCGAAAGGAGTTTCCTCCAGAGATTGTCTGGGCTTAGCCTTAGAGAGAGAACATTGTCTAATAGTTTCAGGTAAACATAAAGAAGAAGCACTGAGTCCAATATATAAATTTGGTTTAACTGTATTTAACAGTGAAATACTACTCAAACTGTTTAATACTTATTTTCCATGGGTATTTTGCATCCACTCAAATTATTAATTCTGTAAACTCTTTTTAAAATGCTGCTGGTGATTGAACGTACCATTGTAATTTAAATACACTTACAGTACAGTAGGTATGCACAGGAAGACAAATGATGCCAGTGTCCATGCAACAGGTCAACACTAAAATGTTTCCAATACTTTTGTTTATCATCAAAAGTCATAAAACTGCAAAACTAATGACATGTGGGACATCCTTGAAAACGAGACGAGACATCTGAAGGCGTATAATAAATTTGATAAACATTCCCATCAGCTTCAGCTGTACTTTAATAGTGTTAATTAGTAAACATTAGCATGTTAAACTAAGATGGTGGACATGGTAAACATCAGCATGTTAGCATTGTCAGTGTTAGCATGTTGGCATTCTGATGTTATCATTTGGCTCAAAGAACCACAGTAAGTACAGTCTCACAGTGCTGCTAGTGTCGCTGTAGACTCTTAATTATTACAGCCAAACTGCCAAACACAAAATGTTAAGCAAGAGAAATGCCTTCCGAGATCCGTAGGCTATCTAAACTTATGTATAATTGTTTAGTTTTGTAATTAATTGTGTATGTGTGAATTTGTGTTGTGACAAGTGGATACCCACAACTGAGTGGCCATATCAGCTACTCAACTGTACCAATGACAAACCAGCAATGTCTCTCTTGAATAAACCATCCTGTATTATCTATTCGTATGTGTTAGTTTATATTATTTTTTGGGCCAGATATGTATTTTGTTTCTTTTTGGTGAGGGGAGGGTAGTGTCAATTCTTTTGGGAGAGCAGGGGAAGGTACTCCAGGCACTCTGGAAACACACCCCACTACCTCGGACCGAAGCTAACACTAGCTTACTGGAGACACCAAGCGGTGCACACTTGGGCTAATAGCTACTTTAGCTAAACTGTGTTAACAGGGCAAGTATCGTAATCAAGTAACATGAAATTTACTGAAATCTGCGACAATAGTCCGACTCAGTGCGAGTCCCAGAGCCGGGGAGAGCAGCAGGTGAGTCAACTGTCAATCACAGCTGTCAATCAACACCCAAACGGCAGACATCAAAGCTACTATAAGACTTCAAATCTTATTAACGGAGCAATAATTTTCTAAATGACCACCAGCACACTTTTTAGAGGGCCCAAATTTAGTTATTGAGACCATAATGACTCGTTGAAAAAAAATTATTGGCTTAGCATTTCAAGAGAAAAGTTGATGCTTTTTGAATGGGAGTCAACTGGTGCCAGCACTGTGGTCAATGGCATTGCACTTTAAGGTATTTCCACATTGGCTGTAGTCTCAGGCTGTGATAGTTATTGCTTGCTACTAATTAATCTTGAAAATCCAGGGCAGGTGTCTGTACCTATTTCATTCCTACAGTGGAAATACCTGTTCATGTCACTGCGTAAAATACCTTACAGGGGGAAACGTGTCTAATTTTCCTGGCCACATGACTCAGAGGAGTGGATCGTAATTTCGTAAGCTATGCTATTGAGCAAACTGCATGGAATGGACATCATACATGTGCATTTCCTGCTCTGACTTGTCAAAATGTCTGCTGTGAATTGTTCCTTAATAGAGAAGACTAAATGTGAATCATAGGTCCCCTTTTCTTAACTCAAATTAATCAAATTTAAGTTTCTCTCCATATGCTGTTAAAGCCACGATAGATAACCACCAGTGATCTACCTTCAGCACCTTCACTGTGGATCCAAGAGGATGTAAACTGGATTTAAACTGGGTTCACCACCACAACTGTTGCTTCTGACTGAAGTTCAAAGAAGCACAAAATGTCTGATGCTGGATCATCAGACCTCAATGCCACTTAGCATCTCTGAGAACATTAGAATATTACGTTAATATAACACATATATACATATATAAGACAATGTCTGGGATACTCTAAGAATACTGTTGATTGAGAAACTTTGAAGAAATTGATGCGAGATTAAGTGCAAACTGAGACCGATGTAAATGACAAATATTGAGAAATTACCAGTGACACAAGGAGTTTTTGGTGACTGTATCGATTATAAAACATCACTCACCTGTTGTTTCTGCAGCTGTCCAGAAAGATTTCTTAAAATTACCAAATATGTTTTCTTTGTGAGGTCAAAGATCTTTCACCAGCTTCTGTTATTTGTATATATGAAGCAACAGCCTCATCTCCTACGCTCTGGGTTAATGATTGTCATGGTTTGTGTATATTTTCATTAGCAAGGGGAAGCTAATCAGGGCTCTGTTTTTGACTCATCCAAGCACAACCACCATGAGCAAGCTAATTCTAATTGCAGGTAAGGCACAGAGAAAAGCTTTGACTTTTTTCCTGAAATCTATTTTTACCCAATATGGACTGACTGTATCTTTAACTTTAAAGGTCTCTGTCTCTGCTTTGGGAGTTTGGGTGAGTTCATAAACTTAAATTAACCATTAATACTTGATAGATGTGTAGTTAATTTTTTCTTCTTCAGAGATTAATGGAAACAAATTCTGTTCTTCCATGTTTAGTCTCATCCTCCAGACTGGTGTGTTATTTCACTAACTGGTCCCAATATAGACCTGGCAATGGGAAGTTTATGCCCTCAAATGTTGAACCCAACCTGTGTACCCACCTGATCTACGCCTTTGCTGGTATGAACGAGGCAAACGAGTTGGTCACCATAGAATGGAATGATGATCAACTCTATAAATCTTTTAATGAACTCAAACAGAGGTAAACTCTTACTACTATTAAATAATTGTTCATTTCTTACACTGTAATGTAACTTTTATTGTATTTCATCTCTTATTCTATTTTAGCTTGTTTTTATTTTCTATTCACTTAGCTCTTTATTTACTGTTTTTAATTGTATTTAAATGTCCTTTTATGGTGTGTTTATTTTGCACTTTATCTTGATGCTTTTAATGTTTTATGTAAAACACCTTTAATTGCCTTGTTGCTGTAATGTGTTATATAAATAAACCTGCCTAGCTGGTAACAAAATGTGTATTTTCCCACAGGAATCCAAATCTTAAAACACTGTTGGCAGTTGGAGGCTGGACTTTCGGAACGCGAAAGTGAGATATTTAGCATAAAACAAAAACATAAAGATCATATACTGCATATATACTCTATGTCTTCTTAAGAGCATCTTTCTTTCCCCAAAATGCCACTCAGATTCACTACAATGGTGTCATCACAAGCCAACAGGAACACATTTATTCAGTCTTCTATCAAACTCCTGAGAAAATATGGTTTTGATGGACTGGATCTGGACTGGGAATATCCCGCTTCAAGAGGAAGTCCTCTGGAGGACAAGCAGAGATTCACCGTCTTATGCAAGGTCAGATGAAAGGCTGATATGTCATATTCCTCGGTGTTGTAAAACTACTAAAAACATTTCAGTGAGCCACAATGTTGCACTGTGTGACGTGTTCCTTGTCCCCAAAGAACATGGTTAGTTTAGTTTGTTTAGAAACAGCTCCAAAGACTAATAACAGTGATTATGTTTTCACTCTTTGGAAAGTATTTCCATGTAAGGAAGAGTCTGTTTACGACACTCTGCTAGCTTATCATGCGACGTGTCATGAAGTCTTGACTTTGTACGAAACTTCTTTGAGAAAGCATGAAAGAATGGTGTTTATTGTAAAGAGAATTGTGTTCTTATGCATGCACGATGGCCTCTTCCTGACACGGAAATACTTTCCACAGATTGAAAACTTGGTGCTGTTATTAGTCTTTGGAGTCATTTATAAGCAAACTAAAGTAACCACCCTCTTTGGGGACATGGAGCATGTCACACAGTGCAGTGGTGTGGCTCATTAATGTATTTTTAGTAGGTTTTGGACAACAGTGGAGGTTTACAGCACAGAGGAATGCTATATATCAAGCTTTTGATAAATACACTATACATTTAAGTATTTTCGATTCATTGTTGGTTTGGCTCTGTACGTGGGATTCGTTTACAGTAAGAAAGCCTTATTTTTTAAGATGTAATATGGAATGATTTTCTACTCTTCTATGGTGGACAGGAACTGCTAGAGGCCTATGAGGCTGAAGGAACAGCAACCAGCCGTCCCAGATTAATGATCTCTGCTGCTGTGTCTGCTGGGAAAGGAACCATTGATGCTGGTTATGAAATCGCAGAGATGGCAAAGTACACCAACATTTAACCTTCACAAATCATTCCAGTGATAAGCTGTCTCCAGGTTTGCATAAACCTGATCTCACTTGCATTTCATCAGGTACCTGGATTTTATTAATGTGATGACGTATGACTTTCATGGCACTTGGGAGACTGTCACAGGACATCACAGCCCCTTATACAACGGATCCCATGACACTGGTGACAATATTTATTTAAATACTGTGAGTACAGAGATTAACTGTTTACTGTATCATGAATTTAAAGACAGGGTGTCATTTTTATATAATGCCAACTCTCTCTTTCTGTTTTTTTTCTGTCAATCTCTTTATTTACATTTCAGGACTTTGCCATGAAGTATTGGCGGGACAAAGGAACGCCTGTAGAAAAGTTAAATATGGGCTTTGCAACATATGGACGAACATTTCGACTGTCTACTCCGTCTAGTCAGGTTGGAGCACCAGCCAGTGGTCCCGCTGCTCCTGGTCCTTTTACGAGGGAGGGTGGCTTCTGGTCCTATTATGAGGTGAAATTTGCAACTAATTATTGAATTTAACTCTACTGTATGTTACTGATAAAAAATAATACAAGTTATTTTGTCATGAAGCTTTGATATATTGGGTTAAAATGAGAAATTTGACCTTTATTTTCAGATTTGCACTTTTCTTCAAGGGGCCACTGTCCATTGGATTGAGGATCAGAAAGTGCCTTATGCCACCAAGCAAAATGAGTGGGTTGGATTTGACAGCAAAACCAGTTTTGAGAATAAGGTAGTCGTGCATTAATAGAAAAATATCACTCAGTAATTCTTTTGTAAAATAGACATACACTGGTGGACTGTTTCTATCCTTCTTCATTCAGGCTCGTTACCTAAAAGACAATGGATTTGGAGGAGCTTTCATCTGGGCTCTGGATCTTGATGACTTTAACGGACAGTTCTGTGAACAAGGAAACTACCCCCTCATCAGCTATCTCCGCTCTCTTGTGGCTTCAGGTAAGCAGAAATTGTATATTACTAAAGAGAGAAGTGACAGGAGCGCTGCTGGTGTCCCTCAAACCACCAGTGCTCATGGAAGGGAATAATATTCAAGAAGAGCAGAAGAATTATGACCAAAAAAATTGCAAAATTGATTGCAACTATAATTACTGTTTGTTTCTCTGTTCACACCCTGAAGAAGGCGCCAGCTGACACGCGTTGGTGTGTTTTTTAATGACTCTAGCCCACTGAAATAAAGGCCTTTTATTTTTCAAACCTACCTTGAGTGCCTGGACCTGGATTTTTTATGCCATTTTGTTGGTCATAATTCTTCTGCTCTTCTTGATTATATATTACTAGTTGAAATATTTTCAATTCCTTTTGTTAATTTTTAGTGTAATTACAGAATACTAATGACTTACTTTTATGTTTACAGATCTTCCTCCACTTCCCTCTCCAGACACCACTCAAAATCCAATTACTCCATCTACAGACACAAGACAACTTCATACCACATCATCTCCCATATCTACAATCGCTACTTCCACCAAAATCACTGACAACTTCTGTGCTACAAAGATCGGTGGGGTTTATGCCAAACCTGATGCCCCAGGTTCTTTTTACAATTGTGCCAATGGCGTAACCTGGATCCAAAACTGCCCAGCTAATTTAGTCTTTCGAGAAAGCTGCAAATGTTGTGGTTGGCCCTAAAGGCATTCACACCATTATACATTCCACAAGCTTTGATAACCATGGGTATTATGTGTGATCAAAAATCATTTTTGATTTATAATTTCATGTGTGCTTTGTGTTCAGTTCATTTAACAACATAGATAATGTAGTGCTACTTCAGAGAAGGCAGATTTTTTTTCCAAGTTAAATTAATTACCTTATAATTTCCTGTGAATTGTTGTTCTTTTTCTAAAAGCAGCAAATTAATCTATAAATCCTGCATTAAAGATACATTAAGACCTGATGATCTCATACATGGTTGAACAACACTGTGCCCTACATTAAAACACCATACTAAGTTTGAGTTTTATTATTATCATTTAGTATTATTTTTAGACACAAAGCACCACATGGAACTGTCTGGTAACTCTATCACAAACTCACAAATCCCCTTGCACCACCTATAGCAAAGCGGTTAACATCTGAATATTTTATAAAATAACTTATCATTTATTCAACTTCCTTAATATCTATGAACCGGCCTATTAATATTAAGCTTTGTCAAGCACACAAATGGTTGTCAAAAGGTTCAATACACTATATTTATTGGTATACATTAGCAATTACTATGTATTAATTGGGGAGGAAATGGGCCTTTATGAATGATTAAAGCACAGATTTGTGGTATGTTACCAATTATTCATACAAGTCTCACAATACATAATGTTGCGTTTACCAGCAAAATCCCAAAATATAATCACATATCCTAATTAGACAGTCTACAAACTGACCGCTTTGACTGGTAATTTTGCTCTGCATTGCACAGCAACATGTATGCACCTTACAAACAAAGCTGGAATAATGAAATTTCCAGTGTAGCATCAAAACTGTATGACAAGTGTCAACGGCACAAAGATAAATGTTTCAGGTGGTCTACGTCCCAACCCTCACCTATGGTCACAAGCTTTGGGTAGTGACTGAAAAAATTAGATCGCAGATGCAAGCAGCCGAAAGGAGTTTCCTCCGGAGATTGTCTGGGCTCAGCCTTAGAGATAGAGTGGAGAGCTCAGACATCTGGGGGGAGCTCGGAGTAGAGACGATGCTCCTTCGCATCCAAAGGAGCCAGCTGAGGTGGTTTGGGCACCTGGTTAGGATGCCTCCTGGACACCTCCCTCTGTATGTGTTCCAGGCACGTCCAGCTGATAAGAGACCCTGAGACAGACCCAAAACACGCTGGAGGAACTACATATATCTTATGGCCTAGGAACGCCTTGAGATCACCCAGCAAGAGCTGGAGGGCAATGTCGGGGTGAAGGATGTCTGGATTTCTTTACTCAGTCTGATGCCAATCCGGTCGCAGATAAGCAGCGTACAATGGATGGATGGATGTTTCAGCTGGGTGTTCTTTATCTAAAAAGATTTTTCCAAATTAAACTGCAAAGTCTGTCACATCAATGATGTAACTGCCACAATTATGCCCTCATACGAACGATGCTTCTCTTTTTTATAGCTGTACTGTAGTGCTGCCAATTATCTAAAATATGAGAGTACACACTGTTATTAATTCAGTCATCTTCACATGCATTTGCATCCAAGACAGGTACAAATGTGTGTGTGAGTGTGTGTGTGTGTGTGTGTGTGTGTGTGTGTGTGTGTGTGTGTGTGTGTGTGTGTGTGTGTGTGTGTCATGCACTCTCTCTGATGTCCTTGATGCCCTTAAAATTTAATGAGGAGGCAGGTATGTGGAAACAAACATGAACGGCAACTCAATTAGAAAAGGAATGACCTAAATTATACCCTTGCAAAGGTATGTCACACTCACTGAGCAGAATGACCTAAATCTTCCTTATCTTGTGGTTTTCCTTGTATCACTTTTGCTGCACCTTTGATCTGCTTTTCCCTGTAACACAGTCACACAAGTGCTGAGCGATCAACACCCAACATTCGAGTTCAACAAGGACACTGAGAGGGAGAGAAGTGAAAGAGATAAATTTTATTCTTAATGTCTACACATTCCCTAATAGTTTCAGGTAAACACAAATAAGAAGCACTGAGTCCAATATATAAATTTGGTTTAACTGTATTTAACAGTGAAATACTACTCAAACTGTTTGGTACTTATTTTCCATGGGTATTTTGCACCCACTCAAATTATTAATTCTGTAAATTCTTTTTAAAATGCATGCATCCATGTACATAATGACACATCAGTACTGTATTAAGACAGATTTGAAAAAAAACAAACCTATCCTTTAATTATGACAGAAAGTCAGACTGATCTCATACAAAGGCCTTCAGGCTACTAATGATAGACAATATATAAAGATTGACATAGTGTGGTGTGATGTCACCCTTTGGTTTGTATTGGAGCCACTTTGGAGCCTGGAGTTGCAGCTTATGGTCACATCTTATCTTGCCTTTTACACTCTGGAAACACATCTCACTACCTCAGCACAAAGCTAACACTAGCTTACTGGAGACACCAAGCAGTGCACACTTGGGCTAACAGCTACTTTAGCTAAACTGTGTTCACAGGGCAGGGTATCGTAATCAAGTAACATGAAACTGAAATCTGTGACAATAGTCCGACTCAGTGCGAGTACCAGAGCTGGGGGGAGCAGCAGGTGAGTCAACTGTCAATCACAGCTGTCAATCAACACCCAAACGGCAGACATCAAAGCTGCTATAAGACTTCAAATCTTATTAACGGAGCAATAATTTTCTAAATGACCACCAGCACACTTTTTATGAGGGTCCAAATTTAGTTATTGAGACCATAATGACTCGTTGAAAAAAATTATTGGCGTAGCATTTCTAGAGAAAAGTTGATGCTTTTTGAATGGGAGTCAACTGGTGCCAGCATTGCACTTTAAGGTATTTCCACATTGGCTGTAGCCTCAGGCTGTGATAGTTACTGCTTGCTACTAATTAATCATTTAAAATCCAGGGCAGGTGTCTGTACCTATTTCATTCCTACAGTGGAAATACCTGTTCATGTCACTGCGTAAAATACCTTACAGGAGGAAATGTGTCTAATTTTCCTGGCCACATGACTCAGAGGAGTAATTTCCTAAGCTATGCTATTGAGCAAACTGCATAGAATGGACATCATACATGTGCATTTCCTGCTCTGACTTAGTTAGATTATTTCACACTGTAAATTATAGGTCCCCTTTTCTTAACTCAAATTAATCAAATTTAAGTTTCTCTCCATATGCTGTTAAAGCCACGATAGATAACCACCAGTGATCTACCATCAGCACCTCCACTGTGGATCCAAGAGGATGTAAACTGGATTTAATCCTAAAGGTATAACTGCATATTCAGTATGAATGCCAACTGCACCTCACAGTCATCAGCAGTGAATAAAGGTGACTCAGGTGACCTTTGAGTTATGATAATTTTACAACACTACTGATTCCAAGTTCAATAATGAACTTCTATGTTCAACACTACAGTTCATGTTACTGCTGTATATGGCTAAACCATTGTTATCATTTCTTCTTAGTCATATCTCGCACTGCACTGTAGCTGCACTGTAGCTTTTATTCTCCTTTTTTATTATTTATTCTATTTTAGCTTATTTTTATTTTCTATTTAATTCGTTTTAATTCCATTAAAATGTGTTTCTTTATAATGTAATGTGCTTCTTTTACATTTTGTCTTGACGCCTTTTATGTTTTATGTAAAGCACTTTGAGGTGCGCTGTTGAAATGTGACTACAGTGTAAAAATTAAATTCATAGACTTATTGCTTAGTCAAGTACTTGGCAGAATTCCAGATGTGAGGTATTGTTTGCAAGCTGAGGCTGCCAAAACACACAGGATTTCTAGTGCATCAGCAAGTAGGTCACAATACCTACAATACCTAGTCTACAACCACACTAGCTGTGCTTTGAGCAAAAACCAAACATCGGCATGCTAACGTGCTTACAATAGAGTTGTGAAGTGGGAGAGGCCACTGGTTCCCCAAGTGATTCTCGCCATTCTGTATTCCCCTTTCAGATTTTTCTTTAAACAATATTCTCAATGTTACCAAACACAGGACTATCCCAGTTGTTACTAATGTAACAATGCTATAGGTTTAAGCTATGGTCATCAGTTTTAATTATTAAAATACATATACAAACGTAGCATACACACACCTCTTCAACAGTCATTAAATAATAATTTTGGTCAGTTAAATCCGTACAGAAGCAGAATGCTGTACTGATTCATAAAGGAAAAGCAGCAACTTCATTTAATTCCAGTCAATGCTTGCCAATACATAATACTATTTAATATTGTATGTTAATGGAGAGTAATAACAACAAATATACTGAAAAGCTGTTGTTTGTCAGTGATGTTTGTTAACTGTGCAGTAGATGTTTCTAACCAGGGTGTGTGTGTGTGTGTGTGTGTGTGTGTGTTATTTGTGCAGTTTACACCATTGTTTCAGACCATATCTCATTTGATGACACCGTGACTGATTATATTAATGATCACTTTGTTTGTCTGAAGTTAACCTTTTGTGTGAGTGTGTTATTGTTAGTTTATTTTTAACCACTGTGTAATTAGATATATTATAAATATGCCTTACAGTACACGATGATGCTGCTGTAGCTTATTTCTTTTTTCTTTTTTTTGACATAAATGTAGAACAGGCTGGATTAATGGCTGCATCAGTTTATGTGAACCTACTGGTTATGTTTATTATTTTTGTTTGCAGAGCTGTAGACATCAGACTAGACTTGATTCAAACTTAAAGGTGCTCTGTGGAGTTTTCTTGTAAATAGAGCTGCATGGATTAGTTGATTAATCAATTAGTCAGTCGGCAAAAAACTACATTGCCAACTGTTTTGATAATCGATTAATCATTTTGAGTGATTTTTAAAAGACAAAATGCCAAAATTCGCTTGTCCCAGCTTCTCAAATGGAAACATTTTCAGTTTTTTTAGTCCTCTATGATAGCAAACTGAATATATTCCGATTGTGGACAATTAGACAGGAAAAAACAAGACATTCATAGAAAAAAAAAATGTTCCATAGTGTCTCTAGAAGTCAAAAACTGCACACAAAAATGAGGACTTAAGACTTGACTCCCTAAATCCATAACTTGATTTGAAAGTAAAAACATTCACGTCCACAGTTCTAACCTGTTAAAATACCTGAACCATAAAAAATAAATGAGACCGTCTCAGGCAGGCCTCGGATAGCCACATACCTTGAATATTTAATTAGGTCTATGCATTGACTCGATGTTAGCTATTGTATATATATAAAAAAAACAGCTTTGAAAGGAATATATTCTAAGACAATGAAGGTTTTGATGATCAGCAGTCAGAGACCTGAAAGACCTGCAGTTTGCATATGAAGATTTGAGACTTGACTTGGACCTGACCTCAAGGACATGCGACTCTTGAGACATGAAAGTTGACTTGAACTTGTCTCAAATGACTTGACCTAAACAGAATTAAAAACATCTCTGGCTGAGACAGGTCTTTTGTTTATCTTGATCTCACATTACTCTTTAATAGGCTTTATGATATCCTTTTTTCTATCATTATTATATTATTTTATCATAGTAGTTTGAATCAGGCTGTAGTGCTCATTAAATTGACATACCCCCTGTAAGAGATTCAGGACTTCCTTAACAGGCAGAAATTTGAAAATGTAGGCATTGTGCTGTTTCGTTGAATGAAATTTAAAGGGCCTTTAAAGTGCCCAATTGCTTTGCCCATTGCCACATTAATATTAATTATCCACACCCTATTTAATTGCCACACCCTGTCACCTGTCTTCGCAGTTTAAAACTACACAGCCAGTCATCCATTAGTCACAGTGGAGAGACAGTATATGCTTCATTCATCTTTATCTTTGTAAGTATAACATTTACTCTGATTTTATTAAAACACAGTTTGACTAATTTCTCAGATGCTGCTATATTGTATCTACTCCAACTCTCCAACTCGCTAGCTGAACTGGGCTATTTTAATTTTGTTGCTCCTGATGTTATGATTATTGTGTGTTATACCTATTACAAACATGTTGTGATTAATACCAGATCTAAAGCAATGTTGTTGTATGACATAGAGAGTCAATTGATCAAACTTTATTGATTATAAGCATTGAGTAAGCAACGTTTTCAACCAGATCAGACCTGACCTGATCAGATAATTTATAGGATTAAACACACACAATAAAACACAGGTTATCTCATATTAGAGCAAGAGTTTTACTGACAATATTACCAGAGCTGTAACCACGACTCACTTGGCTCATGTGGAAATGTTTGCCAAACTAGTTCTTCTTCTGCGTCTTCCAACTCATATCTACAGTTATGTATTGGTGGTTAGTCTGATACTGTGGGTGGTAGCTGAGCACCTTGTCATTTCCAGTCCTTACACTTTTGGCGTTTAATAGCTGCACTGTGTTACATTTTTCTCTAAGTTACTTATCTTTTTTTTGCCTTTTTCTTTTTTCACATCAATGTGATTTTAGTTTTTCATTGAATGTTGTAATAATACAATATGCTTTGTTTTTCTAATAATTTCAGATACTGTTTGGTCACTCATTGAATCTTTACTGATTACCCTGATAAAGGTAAGTGTCACAGGCCCAGTAAAAAGAGGATACAGAATATTTTTGAGGCAGTTGCTTGGTTTTGGCTAAGTGATGGAAAAATTGCATTTTACAAATGTACCTTCAAATTGGCATTATAGTTTAATAATCTATGTTGAGTAATTACCATCCTGCTATGCATTTTTTTTTCACAACTGAGTGGTTAGATTAGGCTTACAATCTAGATAAATACTGGTTGTATGCTGGGACAACTTCAATGGCTGTGGGCTACAACTTGAGTGCAAAAACACACTGCATCAAAATTATTGTTCCTTTTGTTTTCTTAGTTAACCCACACACTGGCAGCAACTAGGCGCTCAGTGGCACTGGTGGATAAAGTTCGCCATGGCAGATTATGAAACTGACCTACTTTCCAATAACGACGGCAGTCAATGCTCAGAAATGCTCCCTCAAATGGTAGTTCATGGGTACTACACTTCACCTTCTTGTCTGTCTTATACTGAGGTGTAGCTGTCACTCAGAACAAGGACAAAGTTATTGTTGAAGTAACAATATCCAGACCTCAACAAGTCACAGTCTCAGCACTAAAAGAAAAACATTTAAAAGGTGTTTCCTGGTAAGCCATAGCTGGCTTCAGGTGAGAAATTGTGAAATAATGCAAAGACTTAGTGTGCTATTTTAAATTCCATGCTATGCTGTGTACTCCTGTTGACATGGCACATTGCAGTGCATTAGGTTAGTGTTACAGACGTCAAAATCCACATCATGTTAAAGTGGCCAGTGTCTTTAAATTGCTCAAATGCTCAGGGAACCTTTTAGTAGCCAAGGACTGACTCTATTTGCCAGTGCCACTGTTCTTTGTGAGTGAGCCAACATAAACTGTGCCTGTACTACCAAACTACCAAACATTGTACAAACAATGTTTGTTTGTACAATTAAATCAAAAGCCAATATTACTTTTAAACTCAAAGTAAAGGGCCTGGCATGAGGTAACTTTGTCCTTTTGTCCCAGTTTTCTATCAGTGTCTAATTGCTTTGCCCAGTCAATGCACGTCAATACATGACTAGAGGTCAAGAGAGACCACATGGTTTAAAAAAATAATAATTAAATTAAATTGGTCTAACATCCAGTTTAAGCTGGAATTTAAAATGTTTATTTCTATGCTGTAATCTCACTAAACTAGACAGCAAACTTTGCATGGCAACATATAGTTCTTCATTAATAAGTATAAATATACAGTATTTAGTCAATAAGGAAAAAAATTATGATATGCCATCTCTTTTACAGTTTAGTCTATTTATAATCCATGACATGTCTAACTCTGACTACTAGTATAAAACATTGCAGTTTTCAGTTTTGATACTTACATGCACAAATGTTTTTTATATTCTCAAAGAAACCAAACATTAAGTCCTCCACAACTTCACAGAGCACAATCAAAAATAAACACCATGGTTTCCTAATACAGACATTATTCACGTGTTCATTTGGGAATTTGAAGGAAAGACTTGACCTTGCAAAAAAATGCAGAGACATCTTCGATGTTGGAATTAATTCATAAATTCATAAAATACCTTTTGAGAGGCAACAGTTTCATTACAACAGCTCAGAGTGAAGATTTGAGTGAAAATTGTGTTTATATTTTTCCAGCTGCAAATTAAACTAATTTAGTCATTTCTTCTTTTTTCGCTTATCTTCAAAGTAACAACATGAGGAAGTTAATTCTAACTGCAGGTAAGTCGCAGTGATTACATAAATGTTTCCTTAAAAGAACGGTTCACCCAAATTTTCTCTCTTCTAGTGGCCATGCATGCTTATCTAGCCATGCAGATAGTTTTGGCTTTGGTTTAAAATACACAGTTTTTTCTGAGGTTTTTTGTTGCCACCCCAATACAAAAAAGGGGCATGGAATTTTGTTTTAAAAAATTCAACAGCATACTCTCTTTTGAGAAAGTGTCCTGATTACACAAAACACGCAGTATTATCCAGAATATTGGGGACGCTGTTGATATTTCCAAATTCAGTAATGAATTTTTTAAATGTATGTTTCCAGTGCTTCGAGCAAAACACAAACAAACATAATTTCACCTCCAGTGTATTGGGGTGGTTTTAGAATCAAAATTGGGTGAACTGTCATGTTAAGCAATGTTTTTAACTTCATACTCAAAGGTCTCTCACTCTGAAGGTCTCTGTTTGATCATCGCCAGCTCGGGTAAGTTTATAAATTACACTGATCAATAATTGCATCAATCAAATCAACAATTCCTGATAAATAAAAGTGTTAATGTAATTGCTGCCTTCAAACACTACTTAAAAACATCATGATTTGCTTCAATGTCTCAGGCTCTTCCTCCAGGCTGGTGTGCTACTATAACAGCTTGTCCGAAAACAGAGCAGAGGGTGGGAAGTTTATGGTTTCAGATATTGATTCAACCAAGTGTACCCATCTTATCTTTGCCTTTTCTGATATTAACCACAAACAACAGCTGGTCCCCACCTGCGCAACTGACATACAGCGCTATCAGTCCTTCAGTGGACTCAAAACCAGGTCAGAGCTTTAGCCTACAAAAGTTTTGGAAATTGTCTTTGATGTTGAATTTTGTGTTAGTTAAATAATCATTACTGAACTTCTATGCTCCTACAGCAATCCTAAGCTCAAAACCCTTTTGGCAGTTGGTGGTTTCAACTTTGCCATAAAAAAGTAAGTTACATACAGAGCCAGTACAAAGACAAGTGGCACCATTACATGTTGGTATTTTTCTGACCATGAAACTTGCTTTGCCCATTCATGTAGTATTTTTGTGCTTTGAACAACGTGCATGCTACATGGTAATCAAGGTGCCAGTATTTTGTTGACATCATTCAGTTAATTTGATGATTACATCAGCAGACACAAACAAAATCTATGATGTAAATTTGCAGCAACAACATAATAGTGCAATGAAACCAGCAGACACGCTGTTGCCAGATACCTTCACTATATTATGTGCAAATACAACCAGTTGCTGGGCAATATTCATACAAATTAACATGATTATGCATACTTAAAACATGTCATTACAATTCTTGCATTATATGCAAACTCTCAATTGACTGGTATTTCCATCAGATGATGTAACTTAAATAGATTTCATTTTTTTTGCATGAAATGAAATTAATTTGTTTATGTTGCAAACCATTGGGTGTTTGCATTAAATTCTATGCAGTACAGCTTTACCTTTTGCTTTACTCACATTTATAGAGGCACATTTAAATATCAGAATCCAACCACATTAATCACTGAACACCTACAGACAAAACACCTTTAAAATTCATTTTTATTTATACTTATTTATATTGCAGTCTACTGCAGCAGCCAGTAGCTGCAAATTATAGTCAGTGAGGATCGTTTTCATCATTATTCATGATTACAAGTTAAAAAAAAAAAAAGGTAACCAGACCATTTGCCTAAGGTCAAATATTTGTCTTTGCACACATGATGAGCTTTGCACTGCTCATGATGAGAGTGCTGATTTGTTCATATGTTTATCAGATTCAGTACAATGGTGGCAACACAACAAAACAGAAAAAAGTTCATTCAGTCTGCTATCACACTACTGAGAACATACGGCTTTGATGGGCTAAACCTGGACTGGAGGTACCCCGGAGGAGCAGGAAGCCAACCGCAGGACAAGCAGAGATTCACAGCACTGTGCACGGTCAGATCCTTAATTTCTCTTCTGGGACAGACAGTGTACTGTATATGCAGACAATTTATGATGTTATACTTAACTGAGACTGAACCATGATTCTCTGTTGTATAGGAACTCAGAGATGCCTTTGAGGCTGAGGGAAAATCAACTGGCGGTGCCAGATTAATCATCACTGCAAGTGTCTCTGCTGAGAAAGCAACCATTGATGCCAGTTATGAAGTCAAACAGATTGCCATGTAAAACTAAATGCAATTTCAGACATTATCCCCATGATTAGCTGTCATCATGTTTTGGTGAATGTGATCTCCTCTGCATTTTATCAGGTACCTGGATTTCATAAATGTGTTGACATTTGACTTTCATGGCCCCTGGGAAAATGTCACAAGACATCACAGCCCGTTATTCCAGAGAAGTACCGACAGTGGAAATGAAATCTTTGCAAACACTGCAAGTACCAAGATTCAGTAGTGGCAGCCTGAACGCCTTTCTATTTAAAGGTCTCCTCTCATCCATTTTTTTTCTTCCACATTTTAGGACTATGCCATGAAGTATTGGCGGGACCAGGGAGCACCTACACAAAAGCTCAACTTGGGACTAGCTGCATATGGGCGAGCTTTTACCCTCTCTTCAGCATCCAGTGATGTTGGAGCACCAGCCAGTGGTCCTGGTGAAGAAGGCTGCTACACTGGTGAAGCAGGCTTCTGGGCCTTTTATGAGGTAAAGCTGTAGGCTGTGATTATTATAAATTCATATACAAACAACCTTTACTGTATTTTGCGTGACAAATTTCTATTTCTGTTAATACAGTACATCATAATATGACATTTGACCCTTCCTTTCAGACTTGCCTTTATCTTGAAGGGGTTACAATCCAGTGGATTGCTAATCAGAGCGTTCCATATGCCACCACTGAAAATCAGTGGGTTGGAAGTGACAACAGTGACAGCATTGGTGCTAAGGTAGTCTTCTGGTTTGTTAAAACTGTTGCTCAATAACTCCTTTGCAAATGATATTCCGTCGACATGAATTCAACTGTTGAGTTGTTTTCTTCCTCTTCCTTCCAGGTCAGCTACATAAAAACAAACAACTTTGGAGGAGCTGTTGTCTGGTCTCTGGACCTGGATGACTTTAGTGGACAATTCTGTAAACAAGGCAAATACCCCTTCATCTGTCAGGTGAATACTCTTCTGGCTCCAGGTAACCAAAATGAGAAAAGTTTCTGGTCTATTCTGTAGTGGGATGGTGGTTGTTGGTGTGCATTTTATTTAATACCATCAACAGTCATGTAATCACTTTTTACTTACTTAATCACTTTTTGTTATGCAGAATGCAAATGTGTGCTCTTTCTGTTAAGAAGTCTAAGCAGTCATGGTCAGTGATGTTAACATATCATGTGATGATCAAACAGAGTCAAAGAGAAATTAACACAGTATCTTACTCTCATTCTTTGTGGTTGTGGTGGTTGTAGGAGTTGTGGTTGTGGCTTGATGAAGAGCTATCAAGCCACAACCACAACTCCTACAACCACCACGACCACAACTCCCAAAACCTCTACAACTACAACTCCAACCAGCACAACTAAATCTCCTACCACCACCACAACTAAAACTCCTACCACCACAACTCCCACCAGCACCACAACCCCAACCACCACATCTTCTACCACCACCTCAATTCTCATCACCACAACTCCTACCACTACCACAACTCCCACTACCACCACATCTCCTACCACCACCACAGCTCCCACCACAACAACATCTACCACCACCTCAACTCTCACCACCACAACTCCCACTACCATTACGACTCCCACCACCACCACAACCCCTACCACCACATCTCCTACCACCACTACAACTCCCACCAGCACCACAACCCCTACCACCACATCTTCTACCACCACCACATCTCCTACCACCACCACAGCTCCCACCACAACAACATCTACCACCACCTCAACTCTCACCACCACAACTCCCACTACCATTACGACTCCCACCACCACCACAACCCCTACCACCGCATCTCCTACCACCACTACAACTCCCACCAGCACCACAACCCCTACCACCACATCTTCTACCACCACCACATCTCCTACCACCATCACAACTCCCACCACCACATCTTCTACCACCACCACAACTCCCACCACCACATCTCCTACCACCACCACAACTCCCACCACTACCACAACTCCCACCACTATAACACTTACCACCACCTCAACTCTCACCACCACAACTCCTACCACCACCACAACCTCTACAACCACATCTCTTACCACCATCACAACTCCCACCACCCACCATATCTCCTACCACCACCACAACTCCCACCACCACCACAACAACACCCACTACCACTACTACCAACTATGGAATATCCTCTGGAAACCCCTGTAATGCAACAAGTTATTGGGTTTCCACCAACCCTAATGACCCAAATTATTTTTACAACTGTGCCGGTGAGATATAAGATATCCAATACTGCCAGCCTAATTTTGTCTTTAATGAAAACTGCAAATGCTGTGACTATCCTTAAAGAACTGCATATGAATCATTTCACTGTCTATAAGTGGTAATTCTTATTATTCTTATCAACAAAAGCTGTCAAAAGCTTGATGATGTGTTATGTATGAAAAAAAGCCTCTTTCTAGGTTCACTAATCTACACAAAGGTGGATAATTTTTTTAAATGATTTTTTTAAATGGGAAACCTCTTTTCTTCTTTCCCATCTCAGTTCCCATCAGTGTTTTAGAAAAGACGTATCCACACTACCAGGTTATAACAGTGTTTTCAAATTTATCCATTCTAGAGAGAGTTTGAAAAGTACAGCAATGTAGAGCTGCAACAGAGAAAAGTTTTCATGCTATTCTTAAATTATTTAAGTGTATATCAATCAAATCACCTTGAACGCTAACTAGCAGAATTGTTTTTAGATATCTTCACCACTTTACATCTGCATGTGTCTGTTAAAAGTGTCAATGTCCTCCCATGCATGTCTGTCAATGCACAATATTACGTGTATCTAAACCAGTTGAGTGTGTATGTTCTTGTTTTGTTTTTTTTTCTTGCAATTATTTATTTATATACACTGTATGTTTGCTGCATATATAATTGTTGGTGTGTCTGTTGTGTGGGTGTCTTCTTGTTGATTTATATTTAGCCATTGCATGTCTTGATTTGTCTTGATGATACCAACTGTTGCATATAGCATATATTGTATTCCATGTAAATAGATACTAATAAATATGACTAAATTAATAAAATACCACAAGTTCTCCTGACAAATTTTGGCACATACATTATTGGTTGTTCTTTGTGTATCAGGCATTTGTGACATACAAAATGCAATATACTACAGAGACAAGCTGCCTAACTGGAACCCATGAAAAAGCCATTCAATTGAAGGTAAGAATTAGAAAGACACAGGAGCAAAAGTGGTCTGTCAAACATTTCTGATTGACATCAGAGCCACCTACTGCATTGTAAAAGGAACTACTCTGCAACATAAAAAAATAAAGATTTTTAGTCACTACTGAGGAAACTCTTCATTTGTTGTGAGACTTTTGGTCAAATGGTGTTTTTCAATTATTTTTGGGATAGTTGCACTGAGCCATGCCGGGAGATTTCCAGAGTGGAACAGTCGGTGGACTGTGCACAATGTGGGTACCCTGTATATTCTTCAGGGTTTTTTTTGGCGACTAGTTGAATAAATTGACTCCCTGTGATGTGAAAAGGCTAATACTGCCAGTCTCAGAGAATTAAGCAGCACTATGTTCAACTGTTTCCACTGCTGGACCATCAAACTAAAACATGCTGGTTCATATAAAACAGCTACTCATGAGCAACCATAAATAGTTTCCCTGTTTCCCTTCAGTTTCCCTTCCAGATGTGTGAAGATGCCTTTGGATGCAGTGCTCCACAGAGATTTCCATCCAAAGGAACATCCATTACATAAATAAAAAATGTGTGTAATAGGGATCAAAATTTGTAGTGTACACTACCACAGGAGCGTCAGTTGTATTTGCTTAAGTTTTACAATGTTTAATCTAGGACAGTGGTTCCCCAAGTGGGTGGATGGGCCAAGAGTGCTGCAAGATTAATCATATCATTTTTCATGTATTGTGTTTGTAATACATTTCACAACATTTTAAAAAAGAGCAATATTTACATTAAGTACGCTTAATGAGGCTATGTTTTAAAACATATCAAAACAGAATAAGAATAAAAAAGCATGATTTTTATTTCATTTTCATTGTTTAAAAAGTTCTGGGGAAAGTTCCCAAAATGAGTGGGATGATTGAATTCCATATTGTAAGACCTCTGTAAAAAATTATAAACAGGGCATTTGAAGTGGTTGAAAATGCAGGCCGAAGCTGATGACTTTCCCTATTTTGGCAGTGTGTTTTAAATAATGATGTATAAGCTGAAAAACTTGCAGCTCAGCAAAGTATGGCAGAATATGTGGGGAATCTGTGTGGTTCCTGTAACCTACACAAAATAGAATGATAACAAATTCCTCTGTAGCTGTTAAATCTTTACTCGCCAAAGCTATATGGTAGTAAATTATATACGGTTTAGTCATGTAGCAATATAAACATTATGTCGAACTGAAATTCAGCATGTGGTTTCCAGTTTAACTTGTTTTCTATCATTTTTCCAAGGATCTGTGTTGAAGTGGCTTTCTTCAAAAGCAAATTTATAGGTTTGGTGTCTGAGGTAGGTCTAAATAAAATGAAATTACCTTTCTTACCTTTTAGATTATATATTTTTTTGTTTGTTTGTTTTAACAAACATCCAACATAACCCCAACAATTGCAGTACAGCAGTCCAAAAATACAGACATAATCAAATATGCATCGCTTCACAGGAAAGAGTGAGTGATAGACAGGAAAAGTGAAAACTATCACTACTATCAATGTAGGAAAGACAGAGAAGAGAAGAGAGAATACTCAAGGAAACAATACACAAATTATAATCCAATTAGGCATAAATAATTGTATACAAAAGGAAACACCATCTGGTATTTCACATGTATATGTCAGCATCAATGCACAATTATAATCCTTTAAATTTCACAATGCATTCTAATAGTTTTAATACAGGCACCATAAAACGTGTCACATTTGGGTTTCATAAATGTGTGAAGTCCAGTGTCCAGTCGTTACCAAAGCCATTTTCCAATAGCAAAATTGAGTCTTTATTATCACAGTGAATAAAACACTGTTCCAGATACTTTTTGATTTAATGTATTTAAGGATCCGCAAAACACACAGTCTAAGGGATAACATGTCAGAGTGAGATGACTTATTTCCAACATGGCTCCAAGATGTTGGGCCATGATTAAAAGTCCAAATATCTAATTGTATAATTATGTATTGTTATCATTTTTGTCAGCTATCTTGTCATCTAATTGAGAATCCTGATGAAGGCCACAAGCTGAAACGCATTGGTCTCTCAATAAAGTTATGCTTCATACTACACTATACTACACTTATACTAATACTACTGGTGTTGCAGAAGTTTTGACCTCTTCGGACTATTTCCCTTCTCTTTGTACCTTGAAAGTGGTGAAGTTCTGCCAGAAATCCCCTCTCTATTCATCTCATAAAGACAAATATACTGAGGTTGCTAGTTTATACATCAAGAAGGATTAACGTTATGTTTCTAATACTTTCTGGACAATAATGGAATTCTGTGGCATGGAAGCATAAGTCTGGAGCTACAGAGATAGTACTTATTAGTCAGATAAATTAATTCCTGGTTAAGTAATTGTAGATAGTAAAAAGATAATATAATGCTAGCCTTAATCTTTTACGTGCTATATTTCTTTCTAAATCAATTACATACACCAGTTTTAAAACATGTAACTTTACAGTAAGCAGAAAAAACATGTACATGTTTTGTAAGACGCGCACGTGTAACCCTTACTTTTCACACATTGTCAGGTGTTGTGCACAGGACATGGGGCATTAATGTGTGCACTGGTAAACAACAGGACCAATAAATTGCATTATCAATTTAATTAGCCTATCTGTGATATGGCCATGACATGTGGTTGCTTTCTTTTAAGCCTTGTACTACAGCCAGGATGACATCTAGCAAAGCTTTTTCATTATGCAATGTTTATTCAAAGTTTGGTGATCAATCGTGATAGTTTATTATTTTGTCTTTTCTTTACATGTCAAGGACTGAGTAAACCTTAAGTATGGAGTACACATCAAGTACAACAGGACCATCACACAACCTCCAGACACAGAGAACATTATAATACATGTAATAATGTATAGTAGTAGTATAGTATAATGTCCATTTTCTATGTTTAGTCCTTTACATTGTCATTTACAGGTATCTGAATAGTTGGAAAAATGTAATCAAAATCTTGCTATGATTCTCAAATTGATTGACAGTTGTTTTTTTAATATAATGACAAGTAGTAAGTAGCAAGGTTTTTTTTAACTGTTTGAAAACTAAGTGCAATAAACCTCCATTTGAATTTACACTTGATTCTGAAACACAAGCTTTTCTATCAATTATATGAGTCAATATGCTTCAAAATTGTATTTAAAACATCTGTATCAATTTAAGTAACAAATGTCAATAACTATCAATAACCAGCATAATCAGCAGCATTGCATTTATTTTCCCCATCACCCTAAATCTGCCCCATCCCCTGTTGTTCTCTATTTTAAAGCCTCATTGTCACACATCCTCAATCGCAGTAGACAGACAGTGGTTGCCTCCATCTCCAGCAAACCTGTAAATATCAAACTAAATATCATTTTATTTTATTGTGTGCATTATTCTTAATTTGTTTTACTGTCTACTGTCTACATTTGTTCTTTTTATTGGCTTGTCAGTCATCTGTTAAAGCACTTTGAATTGCACTAACCTGTATGAAAGGTGCTACACAAATAAAGTTTGATTGAATGGATCAAAGTAATAATAATTAATAAAAAAATATTATCAAAAGCTGCTGTGTATTCTTTTATCATTTAATATCATTCATATTCTAGTTTGTTTGTTTTTCTTGCTGTAAGGTTGCTTTATTTAAATATCAAGCTCTTGTCATTTTAATTGAAATGTCCTACTTAGATAACACAAGTGTGAGAGTAAACTGTAACCTTTCATTTTGTTTTTCAATGTAACATAAATCATGGGGACACTGATTTCATTGTATAGTGTATTATGTTCAGAATGTAAAATATATCACACGACAAAAATCACATTATTAAAAATTATCCATTGTATTTTTAAACAATGTCTGTCTAAAGACTGTGCAAATCCAAATCACTTTTACAAGTCAGAATTTATTTAAACCGGTCATTCAGTCATAGTACAGAATTCTTTAGAAGATAAACTACTGTACTGGATTCAACAAGAACAAATAACAAAATATATCTTTAAATATTACAATCGAATCAGCATTTCCACAGTAAGCAGCATTTATGTTGAGCAGACAAAAAAAATATTTATTTGGTCATTTCATTAAAACTGTATGTTCATCATCACTTGAAATAGTACAGTATTATTAGCAGCCCAGCAAATATTTATTCAATTCAATTCAATTCAATTTTATTTATATAGCGCCAAATCACAACAAAAGTCATCTCAGTGCACTTTTCACATAGAGCAGGTCAAGACCGTACTCTTTAATTTACAGAGAGAGAGACCCAACAATTCCCCCATGAGCAAGTACCTGGCAACAGCAGTAAGGAAAAACTCCCCTTTAAACAGGAAGAAACCTCAAGCAGACCTGGTTGGGTATTCAGTCCTTTCATCAATTTATACCATTTCAGTTTCAAGTTTAAAAAAATCATCACAGCAGCATACCACAAAATCATAATCACAAATGCAAAGAAGCTCCACAAAGTTCATCTGTGAGTATTTTAGTGCAAGAGACCAACAAGAGTCCATTGTTTATTGTAAAGCTAAAATTACAGATCAGTGGAAAATTGTACCTTTTGGCTCTATAAGGCAGAATGGCCTCATTTTGGTTGTGAAATTGAGTGACCAAGGAATGAGTCCAGTAGTAGTCCTGTTCAGTGCTGTTTCAGTAATAATGTTGCTGTTGCAATACTTTTGTATTGCATTTGTTAGGCTTGTTACCAATATGATCCAATACTTAGAGTTCATGGACAGAGCTGTGAGGCTCAGGCAGCTTCTGAATGTCACAGTTTTGAATCAGACTGAAGAAAAATTGTATGATCTCCTCGTAGTTCTTTTTGGAAATCCTTTCATTGATGCCATGGAATCTGAGAAAAAAAGAAAAAAAAATACTTATGATATCCAAGAAGCAGAAATTACTTTTCCTTCATTTGAATCCCTCTCTCAGTTCTTGCTGAATAACAGCTTTCTATTACCAGAGCTGAGAAGTAAACTAGGCAAAAGGTTGGTCCAAAACATAAAACTCTTCCTGCTGTATTTGTTCAAGGGGAACTTTAGGTCTTAACAGCGCAACTAGGTCACACATCACATCACAAGTTTGTGATGTGATGTGTGAGCAACAGCAGAAAGCTCTCTTTTGTTCAAGAAGCCTGCCTTCTAGTTTTTCCACTTATTACTCAGCACAAGCATTTTATTAATGACTACAGTTTTGTTGAGACTATTTTTATTCAGTAAGCTAAACATTTTAGATTCTTACCTCTGAGCATCACCTGGTTTAAACCAGATAGGGATGAAGCGATAAATATCACTGGTCAGGTCTTTGAAGTGTCGACTGTCTGTGTTCCCAATACAAATACCTGCACATTCAAACATTATATTAAGACACTTAAGGAATACTTTGACCTAAATTTTTATGTAATAACATCAATCTGATTTCTACCTGGAGCAACCGTTATGGTTGGAAACATGTCCAACACAGTTTTTTTAATGATCTGGAAGCCAAAGGATATTTCATCAGAGGAGCTGACAGGGAGAGGATCAAACCCTTCAACAAGCTCTATCGTCACACGGTGATCCCCTACTGTTGACTCGATGAGGTCCAGGACCTAGAGACAGCAAACATCTTTTCAATTTAAAATATTCATGGTAATACATTGTGAATTCTCAAAAAGGAGTATCAAATTTCTGACTCTACCTCTTGTAATGACTGTGCAGAGTGGATTCGCAGATTTACATAAGCTTCAGCCAAGGAAGGGATGACATTCACCTGCAAAACGACATTACATTTGGGATTTTTCCAAGGCAAACTGATTTGCTATAAATTACCTTTTTATATACTTAACAACTGTACCTTAACTCCTGCATTAAACATGGTGACTGCTGTGGTTGTCCTTACAAAAGCATTAGTGTCTGATTTTCTTTCCAGTACCCTGCAACAAAAAAAAATTACTAATTTATCCCAAAGGACACAGTCAAAAGAAAACATGCTGAATTCATTTTGGGTTGCAATTACCTGCCAAGGAGTGGGGAAAACAGCCACAAATTCGACATTATGAACTTCACTGGGAGCCTGAACTGAGGTCAAAGAATGAGAAAGTGAAATACAGCAAGAAGAATATCTAACCTGCTATGAGTTGTAAGGAGTAGTGGAATAGTAGCTGGTTCCCCTGATGTCTTACCTTATGGGCCAGGTGTTCAAAGGTTCCACGTTCAGGCCCATGACCAAATAACCTCGGCATGGGGTTCTCTTCTAGTCTGAAATAGCATTACAGAGCCTTTTGGAAATGGAAGTGCAAAAAATGTAGTTGAAAATACAGCATAGTAAAGCATGTGAACAAATCAAAATACACACAAAGAAAATTAAACTGGCAAAAAAATCTGAATTTGGAGAAACTGTTCCTCTCACCTTTTGACTGCTGCAGCCAAGATCCCAATGCTGGTCTCTCTGGGAGGCATGGAGGAGTGACCAGGGAGCGTAGACACACTCAGCTTTACGGTGGCCGAGCCCTTTTCACTTATTCCAATTCTACAAAACACGTACACACATAAAACACTGAATTTATCTCTGATGTAGACAGCATTCTGTTCCGGTGTCAGGCTTGGCCAAATTGTTGAGTTGTTACACTAGAGTATGGTAGGTTCTCACAAGGCAGCAGGTCCCTCAAGACCACTGACGACTCCGTCAAGTACTGCTAGGCCCTCATCCAGGACAAACGACAGCTGCACACCACGCTGCTTCAGCAGACGCGCTATGTTCACTGCCCCCTTGTAACCACTGACCTTTAAAAAAAAAAGAAAAAAAAAAAAGAAATTGATGGACACTTTTAAATATGATCTGCAAATTCTCATCTACTTTAAAAAAAAGGCAAGGATACATATAGTTAGGGTACCTCTTCATCATGACCAAGGCCGATGTAAAATCCTCTGCGTGGTGCATAACCTTTAATCAGCAAGTACTCCAGGGCCTGAAGTATTCCCTGGAAGAAATAAAGTATATAATTTTAGCCACATACATTTAGTAAGAACTACTGGGCTAATGAAGTATGTAACTCAACGTTGTTTAATAGCAAGATCACTCTCACCATAAGAGCACCCTTGTCATCTATGGTCCCTCTACCATAGATGAAGCCATCTATCTCCTTGGCAGAAAATGGTGGGGCCTCCCAGCCATCCGACTCTGAGGCAGGTACTACATCGATATGGGCCAACAGCAGGTATGGCAACAGGTCAGGCTGTGATCCTTGCACCCAAAACAGGTGGCTGTAGTTTGCCACCAATTCATGACGAACCAAGTGTGAAGAGAAAACTGTTGGGAAGGCTGACACAGGAAGAAGCGTACAAGCTTAAAGGGGAACTCTGCCAATTTAACACATTAAGGTCAATTTAATATTATGATACTGTGAAAACTGTTGTGTAATGTCTCATGTGGCTCTAAAGGAACTCTAGAGGGGCTCTAGGGTCTGTGAAATTAACCCTGAAGACGCCATCAGGGTTATGTTTAACACAAAGCCTTTATTAGAAACTGAGGGTATGAAACACGTGGGTATTTCCCGGTCAGAGAGGGTCTAACAAGAGGATGCTATTGGTTTCATTACGGCAAATGTAAGATCTAGAGTCTTTGGAGCTTGACCCATACAAGGGACTAAATGTTAGGATATCTCTGCATCTGCTGCTTCAATTTGGACCACTAATTTTTAATCTGTCTCCTGTGAGTCCCCCAAACTTTATGAAAGAATAATACTAAATTTATAAAGTAATCTTTTAATACTAAAAGTAGTATCACACATATGACACTTTTGACATGTCTGACTTTGTAATACTATACAGAGAAGTGAAACTATTAGTCAACTGATCAATCAACAGAAGTTTAATCAACAACTATCCTGATATCTGATTCATGTTTTGAGTAATTTTTCCAGCAAAAATTCCAAACATTTACTGGTGGAGCTACTCAAATGTGAGGACTTGCCAATTTTCTTAGTCTTATGTGACAGTAGACTGAATATCTTTGGGTTTTGGACAGTTGTTACATGATTAATCGAGGAAATAATTGGCAGATTGATTGATAATGAAAATAATAGTTAGTTGCAGCTATTTGATTTGAAGAACAGCTTAAAGGATAGGTTCCCAGTTTTCCATGTTTGTCTTAAAACAATAGTGAGGTGCCCAAGACTTGAAATAGTGTGAACCCGTCCTTTAATAAGAAACCTTAATTTCAAAGGATCTCCTTTGCCCCTTAGTGCAAGAAGGCTGCTGACACCTGACACGTAGAGACACATAGACTGAGTAAGTTAAAGCACAGCACAAAACTAACCGTTACAACTAACTTCTTTAACGGTCGCTCAGGCCTGTAGCTAGTAATTAGTAGCTTTTACGTTGTTAGCATTAAAAGTTACTGTTAACCGTTTGCTAGCTAACAGAACAAGCTAACGTTAGTATTTCTCGGCTAGTCACGTTGCGTGTGTGTGAATGTGTGTGTTTGTGCGTGAATGAAACCATTGTTAACCATCCGATAAACACAAAAATAGACACAATTAACAAATCAGTCTCTCACATCTTTTAGAGCCAGCTTTACCTTTTCGGAGGAGCTTGTCATATTCAAGCAGCGCGGTGGTGTTGATCTCCGTCCCGGAGAATGACACAGTAGGGATCCGTATAGCTTCTGGATGAATCAACACACAGATACACCGCCTGTCACCGGTGCTTTCGACACATTTCTTACAGGTAACTACCTACTTTCTAACTACTAGCGTGTGTAAAACAAGAATAAACATGACAGCAAGCGAAAAATTACCTTTAAAATTAGCAAGAAGCTCCTGTCTCTGTTTGTGGTCTATGACAAGAGAGATGTTATTCGTCTTCTCCCAGTGTGCGAGTTGAAGTCCGACATTCACGTCCAGTGAAAAAGTCCTGATAGATGCTATAGTGCATAACACTAGAATTATAATGAGGAAGCTAACAAAAATAATCTTCAAAAACTTCAATATTTTGAACTTTTGCCCCGAGTCTGTCATGTTATAGTATCTATTGTGATGGCGGAACTTGTTCACTGTGACCGTCTGAAGGCTGACTGAGCAGGGGTTGTTTAATGAGAGCCACCTGCTGGCCTAAAAGCAGACAGTCACGCCTTTATGGCACAAAACAATGTTGGCAAACTGTGCCACAGTGTGTGGCAAGCTTTTTTACTTTATCACCCAGTTAAGTCATTCATTAACAGTGCCACCATTATAACATTATGACATGTAGCGAAAGTGGATTTTACTATATTAAAGATCCCAAGTGCAGGGATCAGTAATTAGGTTCAACCGTGGGCCATTAGGGGGCCGACACTGTACAGGCACAGAGAGGACATCCCAGTATGTTTTTTTAATACATTCATATGTTTTGTTTGTTTATTTATTTTAATTGAAATTGATGTATAATTAACATATACATATATATATATATCATTTATAGTTTTTGTACGTGAGGTAAATGATGGCTAACAGAATTACAGCATCTTAGGTTGACGCTCATTTGGGAAAAAAATGACTCATGAACATACATGAGACTAGAAATGTAATTGATATCCACACACAAACAGTGGCCTGCTTCACTTATGGCTGAAGCAAAGTACAGTCATTGACACAAATTTGTTCTGGTCAGATATGCCAAATTATGTTATGTACCTGTGTTGTGCAGTTTTTAAGAGGTTATAAGCTCATATTTATTGGGATTTACATGAGCCTTGTGTATCTACTGTGATTTATGATTTATGATTGATGTAAATGATTTGATGTAGCCTAATCTGTAAAAGGTTCAACTTTAGCTTTCGTTAGTGAGCCAAACATTTTTGTTAGAGGGCCGAATATGGCCCACAGGCCTCTATTTGCCTACCATTACCTTAGTGCATGCCTCTGCGTGCATAAAAAAAAAAAAAAAAAAGTAATTCTTTTTCACTTCAGCTAGTATCATCAGTTGCACAAAAACTATGAAGCAAGATATCCTTTATTGAAATATGTTTCAAATATTTAAAAAAAACAAAACAATAACACACAAGTACAGTGACACATTCATTGAAAAAGCACTGACACATTACACAATTTGAGTCAGGAAATAGCAAAAATAACAACATTCTTATTATTTTACATTTGAGAAACTATTCAAATCTTTAGTCTTGATTGCATCTCTGCTTTTGCCATTGTTTTGATTACAGGAACAACAGCACTTTTGGTAACATATCATAAGCAAAACATAAAACTGTAAAACTGGACTTTGAGGTATTCACCCCAAACAGACACACAAACACAGTCAACAAAAAAAGTGTTGAAATTAATATTCGCACCCTGAATATATCCCAAGGTCTTTACGGCTAGCTAGCTTGGTAAAAGCTGAAACAACAAAACAGCAACCTTCACATCTGTAGAGGGTTAAAAAAAAAAAAAAAAGAAAAAGTTACTCTTGTCCAGAGAGTGCTGGTGTGTCCTGTATCTCAACCTGAACCAAAAGTCCCTCATTTTCTGACTCCTGGCTTAGACTTTCCAGCAAGGCCACAAATGGACTGAATGAGTTGTCTTCAACACAAGCATAAATGAAGTATAAGAGGAACGCCACAATGAGGAAGACCAAAATTTGTATCTTGATGGGTACAAGGCGGCGCTCCACCTCTCGCCTCTCCAGGGTGGTGGGGCTGGCAGGAGTGTCTGGATATGCGTACTGGATAGGTCTCCCTGCTGCACCCTTGATTGGTCTCCGACGAGTTGCGCTGAAATATGAAGATATATGTGCTGAAAATCTAATCACAAAACTCCTACCAAGTGTGTCAGTACGTGCTGCTAAGCAAGTTGTCACTAACAACCAATTCAGATTCTTGTACTTTTCTCGTACTTGGAAGAAATCGAATTCTCACTCAACAACCGCTTAAAAAGCTTTGAAGAGTTTATAATTGTTGCAGTGTGTAATGGTGTTGGTACGGTACTTACTGGATCCCTGTGGGTGTGGTCTTAGTGTCTGGAAACAAGTCCTTCACAGTATCTTTCACAGGTTCCTCAGGAAGCTATAAAAGAAAAGCGGTAATTACTGACAAAGTGGACTAGAAAAAAAAAAAAAACAGAACATTTTCCCAAACACCTGTGTTCCACAGAGACAGAGGCCCAGCAAGTCAGGTAGAGATTAAAGGAAAGGGTGATTTTTAATGTAATGACCTGATTTCTGACACATACAGACAAAGAAACATTAAAGTAGAGCAACGATATTATTGTGTATATAATTTTCATATGAGAGGAAGTTATACATGAGCCATCAAATATAGTGCGCTCTTGTAGCCAAAGCACATGCTCCCATCAAGTGATATAGAACAAAAAACTAAAAAAAGGATGTGCCTTCATTTCCCATTCACAAGAGGAAGCCTTGGGAGTGTAGTACAGGGACTGGTCCTTCTTGGTGTTCTTGTCCACAACTGGCGTGTCCAGCTAAGACAAGGAGATGTAACAGATAATGATGCACATCTTCTTCCGCCCCTGATGAATCTCTCCAACACTTTAACCACCACCACCACTGTTTGAGCTTAAAGTGTGACTGAACAACGTGAGCACTACTGACCCTGTTGGACCGCGACCAATGCTCCTGCACATTGCTCCCATTCAACTCTCTCTTACTGTCTACGCTAGTAGAGAGTGATGTCCGACTCTCCATCTGTTGTTCAGAGTGAGAATGTTCATCAATGAGTGAGTGCTCCTGTGGTGATTACTCAAAAACACATCAATAAAATAAGATTAAAATGGTAATTTTTAAAGAAAACATGTCGGACTGACTTCCCTCCTCAACCAACCGGGTGATGCTGAAGGTCAAAGAGGAAAATGAACCATTAGACATGACTGATTGTGATCCAGATGGGACCTGCAAGGGTTATTATCATGTCAAGATCAGCACAAACATTTATCATTTGTCAACCAATCCATACACCAGTGTCAAAATTCAACTGAGAGAATGATGCCCAGTAACCCCTTGGTTGTGTGAGAGTAAAGTTATTCTAAGCAAGGAATGTGGAGAATTTAAAATCCACAAGAGAAGTGAAATAAGACCAGCCTACCCCTGATCCTAATCCTGAGCATTGATCAACAGAGGATGCTCTACTAATTCCAGCGGGAATCTGGGAGCAGCAAGACCGACTCTGCTCTGATGATTTTAACGCATTCCCTGAATTCCACTTGGGACTAGGTTCCCTGTGTCGAGAAGCACAAGCACGCTGCAAAAAGCCAACCCAATCAAAAACAAAAGACATCAGTTTCCCCAGTGGATTTGGTTTGACAAAAAAAAATAAAAAATGTGTAAACACTAAGGATATCTGTAGTATTTACCAGTCGTGATGAGGGTAAAAAGCACTGCGGGTAAACATAACCACCTTTCTGAAAAAGCAACTTTACCTGTGAAAAGTAAAAAACACATACACAAACACTCAAAATGCAAGTGCTTGTTCTAAACCATGAACACTTCCAGTTAAAAACAATACAGTTGCAGTCGGTAACCACTGAGTGGCACTGTAAGGATTGGCAAAAATGCAAAATAAGATCTATTAACTAGGCTCCCTTATGCCAGACAATTTAAGAAATACAATGTATTAACACAGAAACTCCTGATCATTTAACAAAAGATTTCAAATCTTTTCTCACCTGGCTGCTCTCCTCCTGGGCCTGCTCCGACTGTTCAGCCGTTTCTTGTTTTGCTCCTTCAGAGCCTGTGCAGATCACAGAAATCAGTATAAACCATATGATTATCTTATACCAGCCCTGTAAATTAATCTAAAACATATCAAGGTCATACCTGATTCTTCATCTTCCTCTTCCCCATTTTCCTCCTCTTCTTCACTGTCAGAGTACAGTACACCTTTCTCTATTCCATTCACTTTGTCATGTCCATCAGACTGAAGCAGTTTCCTGAGCTTCTGCTCATACAAGGCCCTGGTGGAGGCTAGCATAGATGGATAAACAATCCTATTGGAATTAGTTTGTAAGACAAAATAGAGTGAAGGTATGTCTTAAAACATTTAATAAAAACACAGAACTGCATTAATGATGACAGGAATCCCATTTCTACAATGAAAGACAAGTTTAAGACAGTATTAAGTGCAACCTCACCGACTATGGGCCCAGCTTTGAACCCGTGCATGAGCAATGCAGCCTTGAGGTCGTCATCAGTCAAACTGCTCGGGTCAGGCATCTCTGTAGTGTCTGTATCCTCCTCCTCCTCCTCACAAAACAAAATTTTTTCCAGTTACTGAATGCTGTTCAAGACACGACAAAGGCTGCAGCTTGAATGTCAGCAGTTTCCAGGTGTGGGATATAGAGCATAAAAAACAGCTGGAGGCTGCCCCTCTCAAATCTGTTCAATATCCACCAATTGTGGGTACTGCATTTACCTCACAAAAGAAAAAAAGTGAAAAAACGGTTTACTGTAGAGCCTACTCAATATATCAAAATGCCTGCATTATCAGTCGATAGTGCCTTAAAGACAGGACTGGCGTGTAGGAGTGCAACTAACAATTACTTTAGTAATTACAATCACTCAATTATTCTGTTGATTATTTTTTAAATTAATCGATCAGTCTATAAAACACAAGAAAACACTGACAAATGCTGGTCACAATCTCCAACTGTCCAAACCAAAAAATATTCAATCTACTACAACTTAGGCTGCAAATTCTTAAATTTGAGAACCTGGAACCATCAAAGGTTTGGCTTTTTGCCAACTAAATTAATTAATATTAAATTAGCAATTAGCAATAATTTAATTGACTTAACTTTCTTAAATTGAGGGGGGTCCATTGTATAAGGCTCTAGCTTCTGGACCTCCCCTGTCAAATCTGTTTTATTTCTACCATGAGGATTTTATGCTGTTGTATTTGTGCAAATAAAAATAAATCAAAAATAATCTTTGCAGCTCTACTGGCATATGTCTAAAATAGCTGATATGCCAAAAAAAAGACATAACACATTATACTGAAAAAAGCAGCTGCAGATATTTAGACCCTGTGTCATTACATTCCAGCACAATCCACTGTTTACATTATTCTACGAAACTGGCAAAGTAGCATATTGAAGCTGAACAGGTGGTGCAGAGTCTGGAAAGAGTAATAACATTAATATTCTTTAACCGTAAAGTATTCTGTTGTATATATCTTTGTCACAACTTGAATGATGCCTTCAGAAATCTTTCAGTTATTTTCTCAATTATTTAGTCTATCAAAGAATAGTGGGGAAATGCCCATCAAAGTTTCCCAGAGCACAGGTTCACATCTTCAAATGGCTTGTTTTGACTGACAAAGAGTCCAAATTCCCAAAATATTCAATCCATTTACAATTATACACACACACACACACACACACACACACACACACACACAGTAAAAAACAGAAAAAAAAAGAAAAAAAAACAGCTAGGGATGCAACTAACGATTATTTTCATTATGGATTAATCTGTCTGAATTATTATCTGAATTATTTATTTACTGAATTAGTTGTTTTGTCAATAAAATGTCAGAAAATGGTGAAAAATGTTAATAACTGTTTCCCACAACCCAAGGTGACGTCCTCAAATGTCTTGTTTTGTCCCAACTGTCAGTCCAACAGTCCACAACACAAAGATATTTAGTTTATTATCATAGAAGACTAAAGAAACCAGAAAATATTCACATTTGAGAAGCTGGAATCAGAGAATTTAGAATTTCTCATTTTTAAAAAAAATGACTCAAATCGATTATCAAAATAGTTGGAAAATAGTAGTTGCAGATTAATCTTCTGTCGATGAACTAATTGATTAACTGACTAATCGTTTCATCTCTATAATGTCATTAGTGGGTCTAGAGTGCAAATCTTGCAGCAATTTATAAATTTTACACTCTTCCCTGACTTAACAGTTAAGTTAATGTAATAGTGGGGGCTGTGCCCAAACAGACTAAACACACTACCCCATGACACAGTGCAGGAACAACTTCCAGACTTCAAGTGTCTGTGAAGCTCCTCTTCCTGACACACATAAATGAACGTGACAGGTGTTGCAAGCACATGCACACGACTGTAATGGTAGCCCCTCCAACTACAGAAACGTCTCTTGTAAATCTATACCAAACATACAGCTGGTGGCTTAAAGTCGTCAAGGACCCACAAGTGCTACAGCAAACTGAGAGCAGTGACCCAGATCTGCACCTCCTCCCCTCCACAGCTGCGTTAAATCAGTTCAAACCAATTATCAATCAGAGCAGCACTTATTACCACAAAAATGTCGACGTCCTTGAAGGGCAGCATTGTGGATAGGTCTCTTACCAGATATCACATTTGCAATGGTGACAACTTATTTTTTTTATATAACTATTAATTTTTTGATAATTTCTCAGACATGTGAAGTAAGTTGGAAAACACTCAAATTAGACTGACAGCCAATTTGTTATACTCAAGAGCATTATCATATTAAGCTTGTTGCATGTCGAGATTGAGAGCAATTTAACGCAAAACTCTGCAACAGTCAATTAAAAATATTCTTGAGAAAAACACCAAAGAGGTTGCTGAACTCACTGACACATCTTGCACTTGATCCTCCTCGTCGCTGGAGAAATCCGCTGCGTTTTTCTGATCAACATGTTTCATGTGCAACGCCACATAAACCTCCTTCTTGCTCTTGGAGGGTGGCAGCGCGACATTGTGGGCAATTAAATCTGACTTCAGTCGAGATTTAGAGAACTGAGCAGGATCCTCCACAAACACCGGCATGTCACAGGGCCGAAGCGGAAAATGAACAACTAGTTAAAACTTCAGTGCTTAGCCGTTTCTTAGAAACACTCTCTGAAGTGAGATGAAGCCGACAGAGCTGCTTCTCTGCCTGTGGTCTGAGACTCACACTGACTGAACTGAGAACAGCTGCAACTGACGACTTGACAGACAGCAAGTAGTTCTCTTTAAATACCAGCAGTAACTTAAACATACAACACTGCAGGCTGACAGTGTCTTTAGGTACATTTGAAGTATACTACATTTACATTAAACTAAGACCATTTTATTAAATTATGATGAACTAAAAAAAAAAAAGCAAAACACTGAAAAGGCATGTTGCTTTGATATTAGGTCTTTGTTTGAATTTTGGGTTAAACCCTTGTTATTCAATTGTATGGAAGTTCAGAGCTGCCATTATTAAAAATAAATCATTTTAATCAAATTAATTCATTTTTAATTTTTCTTCCCCTTTTCTGACAAATGCTGTATTCTTTTATTTAGTGTGGCACTTAAAAATAGATCTGTGGTTCAGTCCAAATAGCTATATGATAAATGTTTTTTGTCTAACTTATCAATTTTTTTTATTGTTTTTCTGTTTGTTTTGCTTTTTTATGCTATTTTATTGCTCTTTGTCTTCACTGGAAAGCAGTTTCTGAACTGAGTCAGGCCCACGAATTGTAATGTTTTACATTGCTCCACTATTTTTTTCTGCAAAAAAATAAAATAAGATTACAGTCTAATTAAATGATCTAATTTTAATATAGGCCTTTTTCACAAGAATTGTTTTGACTTGTTATAGTAGGAAAAACCACAGGTGTTATAACATTAATGATGGCTCTGTTATATTCAAATATCCCGGTAAGCCGTGACAGGGAGTCAGCGAGCACAATACCAGGACCTTAAAACCAAAGCCGCTAAATGGAATTCAGCCATCATTCATTGTATTATTTACACTTACTGTAACAAAATGTCTCTGTGAAAAAAGGTCACTACTTCATACAGTTGAATTTTTTCTCTCCTGCCAACCCAAACACCAATGAAGTGACTGTATACCTTTGACCTTCAGGTTTGAGCCGGCCTTTGGACACTGGTGTTGTGGTGTCTTTGGTGCACACTGCTGCAGCATTTTTACTGGAGTGATGCATCCACCTAGTGCAGCATGTAGAAGACATGGTAAGTGGTTCCTTTTGTAACACCTGTTAAAAGATAAGAAAAACACTTGTTCAGGTGATTGTCAAGCAGGGGGTGCCTTTGCATTATGTGCCAAGGAGGACTACTGTATGTTCCAGCCAAACAACTTCACCAGACACCTTTTTCAACAAACAGGTTCACTGGATTATCCGAAAAACTTTGCTGAGTAAATAAGCAATCATTTATCAAGATAATTCGGTCAACCTGCTTTGTAACAGGCACCTGGTTCAGCAGAACTTCAACACAAAAGATCCAATCAGCATGAAATTAGTGAAATCACCTGGTAGATTTTGGTTAGAATGAAAACCTGGGACATGGTTACCTACACTAGGGGACTGTCTCAGGAAGCACAGTTAATTAACTTTGATGAGTAACCTCAACAGCCCCCCACCCTTAATATCTGGAACTGAAGGCTTCCCAGCAGTTATCCTGCTTCATGAAACAGTCAGTGCTACAAATAATAATAATATAATGGGGGACTTTTTTATAGCAAATGGCTCCCTCCTGGTTTTTAAGTGATGCCAAAAAAAGAGGGAAAAAAAATAATTGAAACAACTAACAATGTTTCCACAAGACTGTATTAATCTGACATCGCCTTATGCCAGTCAAAACAAAAGATGAAGCAAAATTGATCCCGTGAACAATAAATGATCGTAGATGTTTGTCGTCTCTTTAAATTTTACAAAACAGCTAACTATATTTAATTAGATGGCAACTTTAATATTTTGCTCTTGCTGCTCTGCTCTGCTCATATGAAATGACAAGACAGCAGGGGTTTCTGTTGCGTTGCAGTGATATTTGAGTTTGAGTTTAACAGATTTGATCACCTGCTGTGTTGTTTACTGTTGTGAACTTGAAGTGAACCATTTTTAGATTAGACCATCACACACTGTGATGTGAGGAAAACAACATTTGTTTTCAGTGGGGATTTCTAGGGAGCTGAGGGGACTGGAATGGGATCCATCAATTGTGAGCATGTATACAGTTTTATTATTAGATAAAAAATATTAGCCTACTTGGACTTTTATTCTTATTTTGATAGATTTTACCACTGAGCCTTTTTATATTGGTCCACAGTGTTGTACTTGTTGGCCAGCAACTTTGGGGAATGATTCAGAACAGGGAGGTCAGGAAACTGCTGCTTGGTACATAAATTCACCCAACCAGTACATCACTGCTAAAATTAGTGAAATATTGTTATGCCCTTTGTTGGTCTTGAGGAATGTTTGGTTATTAAACATACCATATCAAAGCAAAAGATAAGATCATGGCATTGAACATTAAGACACAGTCAGAGATTGCATTTTAAAGGCATACAAAAAGGTTTATGGGTATTTATGGACATCTTTCATGTCCAGGTGCTGAGTCCATAAAAATGTAGTAGATATACTTTCTGTTTCTCAAGGACTCGCAGCACTGTGAAATGCTCCCTCAAAAATATTTATCTTTATTGCATTTACAAAGAGTACAACGTTTCAAGCCCAAATTGGCTCTTCATGAGGTACAGATGCCTCTGTTTCGAGTCCTTGGGAAACAGATAATATAAAAAGTCTCAAATCAAAAGCCCTGAGGTGAAGTGAGACTTGACTTGCTCATACTTGCTTTGCACAGAGAATAACTAAGACTTGATTCAAGAAGTCTGATGCATACTTCCAAGTTCAAAGTCAGGAGATATTCAAGAGTTTTTGGGATCAGAACTCTGAATGCGCTTGGAATGCTTTTGAAAAATATTCTTGACAGGGAGGGGGTATGAACCATGAGAGGCCACATTTGAAGGGCTTTGTACAAACATTATGATGGTTCAGTTGGCCTTCTGGCCTCCATTAAAAATTAACAATAATGATATTAAAAATAAAATCAAAATTGCCATTAAACAGCCAGCTGTAGCAGTAAATCAGGCCAAAATACTAAAGTGAAGAAGAGTGGGAATTCATAAAGGTCCATTTTTGCGTTGAACAAATGATACAATTTAGACTGATATTATGCATTTTAGTACTAATACAATTCAGTACACATTCTTTGCTTGAATTTGGAGGCCAGTTCACTTTCATTAATGATAAACATGATGAATACTGAATAGACAATAATTCTTTCTCTGTGGTCACTGAAAATGGATCACCACAACATGGCGACTAAGTTATGGAGAGGTTCATTAAGTGTCCTTGGTTGGAATAGCCAGCGGCAAACACAGTTTGCCCCCAGGAACTTTCATATTTCTCTTAAAGTGATGTAAAATGATCTTTTTCACCTCTTAGTATGAAAGTTTTTTATTCCTACATACTAGTTTTCACACTTTGCTGTCTTGTCATCACTGTAAAATAATTATTTTTTCTAATTATATTTCTCTTATAACCACTGAAATTCTATCTGGCCAATAGGCAACAACATAAGCAAGATTTCGCAGTCAGTTCATATTGTATTTCTGGTAACAAACTCCTGAAGTGTTAGGCCTATTAAAAGTAACTATAAGAGAGTTAATAATGTTACCCCATTATTTTGTTAATAGGAAAACATTTATGATGCATGTCTAATTCTGTACAAGTGTGAATCAGTGGCAATACTTAAATGCTGTTATTAGTGGGTTCCATTTTTTTTAGAGCTTGATCTTTTTAGAGCTCGATTAGACAGTAATGATGTCATACCAAATACACTTTAACTAACCTCGGTAGAACCAGACAAGTGTCATTTCCTAAGGTAATGGTGTGCAAACATTTTAATGTCCTCACAGGGGAGACATTGGTAAACAAGGCTTAAACAATCCTGAACTTCCATCATTAGATTAAAGGCATCTCTCAATGCAATGAGTTGTGACTTAATCAGTAAACTAAAAATCTTTAAGCTGTTTATGGAAATTATAGAAAGTCTGACAGCAATTAATTTTCTTGAACATCTGTTAAGTCACAACTTTCATGAAAACCAGGCAGTCATTTCCCAAAACATCTCCAAGAGAAACACAAATGTTAGCTCTAACTCAGAATATCTGTATTTGCCCCACAACTCCAAAGGTTTGATGCAAGGAAAGATGCATGATGTGGATGCTGTTGGCCAAAACTTTTGTTGATATCATTACTAACGTTTTTAGATGCTACAAATAGCTGGTTCAACAAAATGCAACAGAAGCTAAACTTATATTAATAATGCCAAATAATTATTTTACCTCATTTGGCATCTGTTATTCATTGAATAGTTTGGGCAGGCATAAACAACGTTGGCAAATAATACAAAATCATTGCAAAGAAGTCTTAAAAGTCATGTAACAGAGGGCCTCAGTTGACTGTCCACTGTGTATCCAATGGCTTTAAACCCTACATGACATGTTAGAAAGAACTCACATAGGAATAGAAAGCCATAAGACACAGTTGTGGTTTGATTTGGAAGACAATAAGACAAAATCAGTTACTTAGATGCAGAGAACTCATGCAGTTTGGGTCTGAAAGCTTGGAAACATGAAGAGGAAAAAAACAGGGGCAGGTTGCAGACAGCATTCAGGATTTAAAACTCACATCCGCATGAATAATTAACCAAAGAAACTGCAAGTATTCATCTGAGGCCCGGGGGAGTAAAATGAAACTGTCTTGTGATTCTTTATACTGTAGGAATTGTATTTTTCACAGTAAAAACTCAAATAAATTGACCCCTACCCGATGCTTGAACCTTACAGCAATATGCCGCAAGCTATTCAATCCCTTTGGGGGGTTTGAAGAATAATCTTTGATAAAAAATGCAGTTTTAAATGTCTACAGGGAAAAGGTGCAATGTTAATCAAAAGGATTTTGTCACTGAATTCAAAACAGATTACATAAAATCTTTCTGTATTCTGTAGCAAACTCCTTGACTTCCTTAAGCACAAAGGAGATCATTACCTCAGTATTTTAATTCCACCACTGGGCACAGAAAGCTAGCAGTGTTTATTCATTACCAAAATATTTTTGCAGATATAAACTTAGCATTTCCCCGCAGTAGCTCCTGTGCTGCTTGAATCAAAGCCATCATTCTAATGAGCCAAGCATCAGTCATGCACAAAAACACTACCTGAAAGAGGGTTTTACTAGTACGCTTGATTCATACTCCCATGACCTTTAGGAAGTCAATAATAAAAAAGGCATCTTAAATTTATGCAGAATCAGTTGTGTTCTCTGACCTGAAACACCAGGCTGTTTACCACAATTTTAAGCACTAAACTGTCAGACGTTCTTTGGACCATTTTCAACCTCTCAGTGAGTAGAGACTCAGCACTCAAGCTATGCAGGCCGAAACTGCTCACCCAGATGTCTGCTCAGAAAACAGTAGCCTTTATAAAAACATGAAAAAATTTTGTGGACAGAGAGGAAACGGGCTACTATGGAGGACAGAGGAGGCATTTGTTGACATTGTATCAAGTGCAACGCTGAGGTATTTGAGGCACAGAGGGGCCAGGTATTTGTCAGTCAGTGTTTCTTGTGCTTTTGCTGTCTCCAACTCAAACAACAAAAGCCCCATTGAGGCAGCCTCCTTTTTTATCTGAACAAGCACACAAAGCTTCCTGTACTAGGCTGCAACTGTCCAGTACTGAGAGAACCACTTCTACTCGCCTTTTTATGCACCTGTTTCAAGTTGTTCCGGCAGTGCAAGAGTAAAAACACTTTGTTAGATAGTTTCACATCTTTTCACATGGCTTTTCCACATTTAACTTTCACATAGTTGCAAGATGAACCAACTTTATCCTAAGATATCCTAACTTTATTCTATAGAGATAGAAACATAATGAGGCCCAATATGATTTTGAGGTGTCAGCCTACCTAAACACCAAACACTGAGATAATTCTCATTGGCTTTACATATGCTGGATATTCATGTGACCTCTGAAAGAGAGCATTATGTACTGATTGAGGAAAGGTGTTTACTCAATCAGCCTTTTCCAGGTTCGAAAAAGACCACTGCCACTGAGCTCCAGGGAGCCTGTGCTCATGCATGTCTCAGCATAAATTAGTAAAGCCCCTGTGTCAGACTCTGTCCAGACAAGAAGGTGAATCTCAGCCACAGGGAGGATTAGCTTTAATCCCTAAACATCGTACATGGTCCCTCTCTGCTGGGAGCCAATTCAGACAATCGTCAGTAGCCAGATGTTTTTAATGGCTTATTATGATTATGGCTATGTTTAATGTTTTTTTAATAAATGCATTCCTCTGCTCTTATGACAGTGAAGTATGAATAGTGAGGAAAATGTCTCTGAGAAATGCAGATACAACACAACAATACAGCAAATGAGTAATATCCCGTAATTTAACATTTACTGGTTTTGAATATAAAGATAAAGGTGAAGATAAAGATAAAGGGGTGGCGCCTGATTTTTTTTTATCCTATGCAGTACTCCCTTTTCATTTATTAAAAACACAAAAGCACCTTTCACTGGCAGACAAGACTACCAAAACACACTGAAACACTGCATACAACACATGAAAGCCTCAGAGCATCAGTTAAGCTGCTTCTTTTTCCTCACTGTCAGTCTTGACGGAAACACAAACAGCTATTTTGACCAACACACTAAACACTTCTGAAAGTAACAGTGACAGACATGCATTTATTACTAGGTTGCATTCTTATGATATAAATCTGACTCTTACCTCCGTCTCCCTCTCCTGCGTCCCTCGCTGAAACAAGTATGGCATCCCCTCACCCTAATACTGTATGGAGAGACAATGGGTAGTGGGGGGGAGGAGTTACTATGTGAGCAGCAGAGAGAGTGGGGAGACAGAGGGAGTAAAAGCAGAATGAGAACTGAGAGAGAGAGAGAGAGAGAGAGAGAGAGCGTGAGAGGGAGAAAGGGGGCTCAGAAGAGAGATCACTTGCCCACGAATCTGACGAAACGTTACATGAATGGCAATTCTAGAAACCCCCCTCTTCCTCCTCCCTAGACGCAATGTCAGAGAAAACATCAACCAGAAATCTCTCTTCACGTGGGAAATGTAAGGAAAAACAAGAGACTGTGAGAGAATGGGTCCTGGTTTTAAACAAGTCCCTTTCTTTGGCTTTCTTTGAATGAGTTCTTAAGACTCCAAGTTGGCAGAGTGCCCATGGGTCCTGGATGGAAAAGGATAAAAGAGGGGCTGAGGTAGGGGGGCTTTCTATTGTGTTTGTTCCCTTCCTTTCAGTCCTGGCACTCTAGTTGATCTTTGCAGCCAGTTGCTGAATATTCCAGTCACTTATCCCTCGATTGTAAACAGAAACTCACATTTCCATCATTGATGCTCGTGTTGTTTCCCCCCAACGATGACACAAACTTGTCCTGTCCTCCTGCACATACAGTTTGGGTGTAAGGTTTAAAATGGAACCCAGGGACCAAAATAATTTTCCAAATTAACAATTGCTCCAAGTCAGCACTGATCTGAAGATCCCAAGTCTCTTATTGAAAAGTCTTTGTTTGGGCCTCTTTCTCCTTTCTTTGTCCTCCTAACAGTCCATCACTAGTAGAGGGATAATGCTGTTTGCCTGGTGAATCTGGGATGAAGACAGCAGGTGCTGTTGCCCCTCTCTGAGCCACATTCACTCACAGCTTTCTCCCCCCTCCATCCGTTTCCTCTACTAATACACCCTCCTCCCCCTGTCAATGTGAGGAGGAGAGGGGGGGGTGGTTAGATAGGGAGAATGAGCTACTGTATAATGAAGAAGCACACCCAGAGAAAAGATACAGTTTGCTGAAGGTTTTAATGAGTGACGTCATGTCGGTCTGATCAGAATGACTGATGAGATACGTGACACAGAGCCAAGGTAAAGGGTGCAAGGGATTAATCCAACTGCATCTCTTGTTAGTCACCACTGTGCTTCTCACCGCTGCTTGTGCTGCATCAGTGCCGCAAGAGAAGCCCTGTTTTCACTCACAGCCTACCCCCCTTCCTCCTCCTTCTCTTCCTCCTCCTCCTCCTTCCCCACAAACCCTTCCCTACCCTCTTTCTGTCTTCCTCTTGCTTTCCCTCAAATAGACACACAGGCTCGGTTCATTACTATTCACCAGGTTTCACTAAGACACGCATCATTGCTCCACTCTCTACAACTGTGTCGGGAGAGGCGGGGGGAGAGGAGGACAGGGAGAAGCAGAGGAAGGGGAAAAGCAAGAGACATCTTATGATAGAAATGGATAAATCACCATTGTGTTTTCTGTGTCCGGATGTGTGTACAAACATATATTACCAGACAGCTGTATGCATGAGTTGTTCTCTCACTGACTCTGACAGAAAAATCTTCAGAAGATCAAAGCTAGTTCAGTCCTCAATACAGAAATCTGTTATCCTTTGTGGGGTTTTGAATTCATCACTTGCCTTTCATTAAAACCACTGAGGTCGTACACTCTATCACAGCATTCAAATTATTATCTGTGCTGATTCACTGACAAAGCATTTCATCCATGAAACCGGGCACAATGCTTGATTTCTATTCCTGTGTTGGCTCAGTCTAAGCCCTCTATAGTCTGGAACACTTTGTCACATCCATTTCAGGAAAACTATACTTCACTATGAAACTAATCCTTTGTTATACTACTTTTAATTTCACTCTTTAGTCAGCCATTCTCAATAGATTACATTGATTCCTAGAACTGCAGCAAGAGGAGAAATTATGCTGTGGTGTTAAGCTCCACAAAAAATCATACGCATTTGATCTGGATTTGTATAAGGTGGGCTCTGACAGGAGATGATATCAATCGCAAAAGCTGTGTGGCTGCGTATCCACCGTCCACTGTCTGGCTGCGGTAAGGCATACATTTATAATATCTGGTATAAAAGACTTTAGACTTTCTCTTATCTTACAACCTCATTTTTTTCTTAGTTCATATCAATTTATTTAGATTTATATGTGTTTTTGTGTACAGCAGACTGCACTCAATAGTTAAGTAATAACGCTGTCTCTTTCTCAAGGTTTCAAACAACAAATTAATCATCTCCTTCAGGATTTGAGAATAGTGAGGATGCATTTCCTCTTTTCTTTCCTGCATAACATCACCAGACAAAGCAATTTGCAAACGGAAGAAGGTAAAAGGATGATTTACTGTAAACCTCATGAACCGGATCTGAGTGACATCTGAGGAATAGTATTTGGTAGTTTAATTTGGAGGACTTGTTGGAGCAATAATATGTTGCAGGATTTGCCGTAACATTTTAAAGCAGAGGCCACCCTACACCCTAAAATCCCACTGAATGGATTTAATACCAGCTTTACTGCATCAAAAGAGCAAATTAGAACAGTTTTCAAACCAAAAACATAAAGATGACATCTGAGTGCAAATTGATGTGAAATGGTGAGCAACATGAAACAATGTACTGTTACCATTTTAATTTATATACTTGAGGACATTATATCACTTACTTAAATTCAGTAGCAGTCAATTTATAGAGGACAAGAATTAAAACTAGTAGCAGTTTAAGATTTCAGATGATCCTAACAACAAAGGTTATCATGATGCAAGTTGAAGCGTTGATGTGACACAAATTATTAATTGGCCACTAACACACAATTTATATTAAGGCCAATAATAACCATCACTAACAGCATGGTGCATTGAAGTATAATTAGCCAATATAACATGGATCAACACATACGGCATCGCTCCAGAGTACAGAGTGGGGATTGGCTGGCAGAAGTCATTATCTTCAGAGGGCTTCAGATGTGATCGGCTGCTGAGCTTTTAGGAATCCTGGGTGGAAATTCCTGATTGAAGTCTTTGGATAAGCATCAACGCTCCACTGGACTTAAACTGCTATTCACATAATATTAAAGCCCGGACTGTTTGAGAAAAGGCCTTTGTACTGAGTCCAGTAAACTACAAGAGTAATGCGGACACATCAGAATACAAGAACAGCACTCTTTTAAGATTCAAAATAGTTCTGGAGTTATATTAAAAGATCTCTCCTTCGAGATCAGGCTTTTCTCTCCTGCTGTCCAACCCTTTCTCCTAGAAATTATCTTTACATAACACTAATTATCAACACCAAAATACATTTTGTTGGAAACATAATGCTGCCTGTATTATTCTTTTTTATCAACAAGATTAAGAAATGTTGGTAATGAATGTATTTGCCAAGTCGCAAAATGTTTGAACTGAAAGCATCTAAATGTACACTGACAACATATTTCAATTTATTTCCTCTTCCATCTTGGGAGATAATATCGGTTCGGAGCAACTACAGCATGATAAAACTTTTTTCATTGTTATGTTTAGGCACAACACTGCAGAACTGCAGAACACAGTTTCACTACCATTTTCATTAGCTTGTTGTGCTACATATCACGACCTTTTGACTTATACTAAAGTTCTTTACAATGTGATTAAATGATGTTATGTAGCACAACAAGCTAGCGAAGCACTATAAATAGAACTGTAAAACGGCATCTGCCTTACACAGAACTACTCTCTGGAGACTGAAACGTGGTCATTGTTATTAGTCTTTGGAGCCATTTCTAAACAAGCTGACATGCCCATAGTCTTCCAGGCCAAGGAACATGTCACCCAGTGCAGCGATGTGGCTAATTGATGTGCTTTTAATAGTTTTTGGACAACAACGGAGGTCTACGGCACAGAAGAATATGAAATATCAGGCTTTGGATACACACACTTAATACTTATAAGTTCATTGATGATTTGGCTCTACACATGAGATTTGTTTACACTAAGAAAAATGTAGAAAATGGCCAGCCATATCCTTTAAGGTAAAAGGAGGATCATGGTTAAATATTGAAAAACTTAACAGCAAATTGAAGCGCAAGACAAAACAGGTTCACTTTTTAACATATAAACAAAACCACGATTTTTCCAAACCATAACCAAACCCTAACCACATGCAGGACATAGGGTGCGAATCCTGATCTCCAGTGTCAGATTCCTGTGGTCTGTGCATCCACCAGCCACCCCAACTCTAATATGACTTGTGTTCCTTGCAGTTCCTTTGGGAAAAGCTTTTTCCAGTAAATATTATACAGGCAGCAATTACATCCCCCATCAAAACATAACTGGCAAAACAAACTAATAGAAGCCTGTATAGGCTTAACAGGGCTGTGCTGTTCTACATAACAATTTAGTTTTAGTCTATCCCATGTAAGAACAGTGGTTAAGATGTTAGTCAGTGCTAAAATTTCAGTCACTTTAGTCCCATTCTTAGCATCTTTGCATGGGTTTTGTCCTCTAAAAAGTTTGCCAAGAGAATGTTTTATAGAAATTATTTCACATCATACTTCTTCAACTCAAATTTCTCTGAATACTTATACCCAAATAACTTTTACGATCCACCCATGTACTAGCTTTCACAAGTGCTTTATGTTTTAACTGCTTCACCAGCAGCTAGTGTGAAAGTACAGAGCTTCGCAGAATAGCACTGTTTTGCCCTGCAGACATGTCTGTTTGCATACCACATATCGCTGGCTCTATTTTGGGCCTGAGGAGAGGTGCAGGGGGTGCACTGCAGGGCATTTCTATCCAGGGCTGCGGGGACTGACTGGAGAAATGTGGATAGGTGACAGATACATTTCCTGTGTCATGTCTACTTGAGCTAATCCCCTCACTTGTGTTAATGCATATACTGAATCATGTGTGTGTGCCTGGCTTGACAAGTAATAATACACAAACACACTGTGACTTCCTCCTAGTCATAGACATTCAAATGTTTATTTTGCTCATTCACATTATTAGATTCACATCAACAAGCTTATGTGTAAAGATATCAAGCTTTAGGGTCATTACCATGCAATTTTATCATATATTGCATATGTGTTTTGCTCCACTGGACCCTAAAGGAACAGAATACAGTAGATAAAGCAAATAGAGGAAGAGCAAAGAGGCAGGATTGCTCTACCTAGGATTATGATTCCTATCACATTGTCCTGGTGCTGTCTCAGGCCTCTGATTGAGAGTTGGCTAAATGTCAGCCTATGGAGATGAGACAGAAAGGAGAAAAGCAACACTGCCTTTGTTCATTTTAAACCTTGTTACCGATGTGCTGTCTCTTTATGCGGCTGCCATCCGCAAACCATGTGTCTGACCAAAAAAGAGATACCGTGATTTATGTCTGTGTGTGTGTGTGTGTGTGTGTGTGTGTGTGTGAGAGAGAGAGAGAGAGAGAGGGAGAGAGAGAGAGAGCGATAATAAGAATGTTTGTGAACTATTCAACAACAGGGATAATTTTGTACTACAATTAATACTCTATGCATTTGTTGTTTCCTTTCCTTTCTAAAAAACACATACATTGTTATATTTCTAAAGAGACAAACCTCAGTTGCTTTCAACTTGACTTGTGGATGAATGCAGTCCTTTTACACCATCTAGTGTTCATTCAGTCAATCAGTTTTTATTTTGAACATGTAAAAATAAAAAACAGATAAAAACAAGACAAGAATAGCAATAAAATGAAATAAACGATAAACCTTGTACAACAAATTTTCATAAACAACACAAATTAAATTTTACATGTTCAAAAAGGAGTAGGAAGAAGTATACACTTATTTACTACTACTCATGCATAAATTCATATATACAATTTATAAACAACTATCCCAATTCTATGTACAACCAAAATATCCACTCAGTGTCCATCCTCATCCATATACCTCTTAAAAATATTTTTTTGTGTTTCTTCTTTAACTGATTTTGTACTTTGTTTTAGCTCCACATCCTGACCGTTCCACAAATTCACCCCACAGATTCAAATACATAGTGACACGAACACAGAGTTTATTTAAATTAAACTCCCCTCTCAAATTATAACCACCCTGTGTTAAATTCTAACAGATTCATGAACTTCAAGTTATATGACTTTAAAAACAGCATGTTGGTGTGTTCTCTATATCCTGCATTGTTTACTGTCCTCATGACTCTTTTTTTGTAATATGCATAATGGCTGTAGGGTGTTTTTGTAGATGTTACCCCATACCACACATGTGATCCACAATGTGCCTTGTTTTTCCTAGTATTGCAATGCTCCTTTCCAGCTTTGCTCACACTTATCTTATATGAGGTTTACAGCAGATTTTGTGGACTAATATCACACCTAGAAATGTATTTTCATATACTCTTCCTATATTGGCATCTATTTTCACTTGTACTTGAGTATTTATTTTACAATTTCCAAACAGCATAATCTTTGTTTTGTTCAAATATATTGACAATTTGTTTATGTCAAACCACCGTTTTAATTTTATCCTTTCTGATGTGATCACATCCAAAAGCTGCTGTAAATTCTCCCCAGAACAACAAATATTTGTCGTCCACAAATAAAACAAATTTCAATATTTTTGATACACTACATATGTCATTTATGTACAAAATTAACAATTTCTGGCTTAATACTGACCCCTGAGGTACTCCACAAGTAATATCTATTCATGTTGATTTATGCTCACCCATCTTAACAAATTGTTGCCTGTTTAGTCATAGTAATATATAGTAATATATATCTAGTAATATATTGTAGTCAATGGAATCAAAAGCTTTTTGTAGGTCTATAAAAACTCCCATTGCATACTTTTTTTTTTGTCTATACAATTAGTAATTTCTTCAATTAATTCAATTAGTGCCAAAGAGGCTGGTCTGTTTGTTCTGAATCCATACTGACTGTCAGTCAGCACTTAATGCTTCTCTATTAATTTGTCTAGTCTTTAAGTAAAGACTTTTTCTGATATCTTGAAGAATTGAGAAACTAAAGAAACAGGCCTATAATTTGTAAAGTGGTTTCTAACCCCAGTTTTATATAAACTATTATTACTTTTATAAACTAGTATTACTTTTGCAGTTTTCATTTTGCTTGGAAATTTACCAGTTTGAAAGTTTGACTCGGATTTCTACCCCCATAATCAACATCACTCCCCTCTTTGAGTGTTTCTGGGTCATTGATTTTTTTCTGCCAACTTTGGTCCCACACTTAAAAAGAATTTATTAAAACCACTAACCACATCACCCTTATAATTTATGGTCTTATCGTTGTCAATAAAATAGTGAGGGTAACTTGAGTTTCTAGATCCTTTTCTAATAACGCTGTTTAACATGCTCCCTATACCTTGGATGTTGTTTTTGTTATTCTCTAATATTTTATTATTAGTATTCCTTCTTACATATCCTCATAATATTACTTATATATAATATAATATTAACTTATTTTTATATTTCTTTCTGCCTCTATGGATATATTTAATTAGATATGTATATTTTATGAATTCTCTATATGATGTATTTTTCTTTTTGCAGGCATCTTTAATCCCTTTGTGATCCATGGACTGTCTGTAAATTTTTTAGTTTTCTACTGTATTGTTTTATCAGACAATTTTTGTCATACAATGATTTGAATATTTTTAGGAATGTTTCATGTGCTTTGTCGATATGTTCTTCTTCATATATAATTTTCCAATTTTGTGTTTGTAATTCATAATTTACAAGAAAACACACATGACTTAAAAGTCCCCTTCTAGTCAAAAATGTGATTTGCTTATTGTTACTTTACTTGGATGTTTGAGCTTCACTGTGAAGAATGATGCATCTACAGAGTTCAACACTAGAAGCCTGTTTTCACATTCATCTGTTGAAGGGGGAAAGTTTCTCATACGTATGATTATGTGACATCACAACCAGTTTGGAGGCCAGTCGAAGTTCAGTCAATATGCAGCTCATACAAGATGTGAGACCTTGAAGCCTCCAGTACACAGACACTGAGAATGAACTCTTCAGTGCAGTAGGAGACATCTTTTATCTAGCAGTTAAACATTCAAAATGAACAATATTTGCATATTCATAGATTGAGTTTTTTTCTATGAGGGAGAAAGAGGAGATGTATTTTTAAGAATTTTAAACTAGGTTAACTGAACTTTTTTAATGGAAAAAAACATCAGACACAAATATTATTCCAAGTAGAGTATTTTTATATATCTGAAAACATGTCTGGAGGGAATCTTTAAATGTTTTATTTAAAATGGACAGTCAGTGCTGTTTTAGATATTAAATTAATAAACAGTGAGTGAGCATGCCTCAAATACTCATCAAAATTACAATTAAAGAAATTTAGATTTCACATACTTTACATAGAATTTGCTGTAACTGTATTCTTATTCTCCAATTACACAGATTTTGAGGACCCTTGTTTTAGCAGATAGCAGCAACATATTGTACCGTTTCCTAATCTAACCTGTGTAAATAAGTTCATTCAAAAACAGATGTCCTACTTCAGTAACTAGAAATGGCTGTTGATTTTTAACCCCCCTTACACACATCTAAGACTACGTTAGTTGACAATTACCTGAGAAAGTCATCTTGGGTTGCTACATCTCCAGAAGCGGAAGTGTGGGGGATGATAGATGTTAATGAATGCCTTTTGTATAAACACACATACGTATTTCTCAAGGGTTAGTAGCAGACCAGCATCTCCACCTTGCAGGAGATGTTGACAAATCAGTTACACAGCTTTGTAGGGCTTTGTATCCTGTGTGATTCTGGCATATAACACAGACACAGTCACTGGACAAAGTGTCATATTGTGCAACAATTTCAAATGCAATGAATGCTGAAATCAGTAGAGATAGAAGTAAAACAGCTAACATAGATATGCAGCATAGTTCTGTATTTAGGAACAAATTCATTTATGAAGTAGCAAATGTGTTACTGCAGCAGCAAAATATAAGAAGTAAATGACATGTGCTGCATTCAAGATAATTCACTCATTTCTGACAGCATAAAATCACTAATTAAAAATAATTCAACAAGACAAAACATATGAAAGGTTTTGGTCATAACCATGCATAAATTCACATTTTTCATAAGCCACTATTGGGATTTCTCTCATGTCCTCTGTTTCAACCTTGCCGGAAGCCCATATTTGGCCTCAACCAGTAGCTTTTGTTCTCCAGTGCAATCATTAAAGGGATTAGGTATTAAGTCCTTTCTCTTATTCATTCCACTTTTGGTCAAGTAATGCCAGTTTTGGTCAAGTAATCACCATCATCCATCATAGAATACAATTTTATTTCATTCGAAGAACCGTTAACTGTAAGCCTTCCAAATATCTAAATCCTGCAGAAGCCTTGAGATGTACCGCGTCTGCTAGTTTCTTGGCAGGTTTACATCCAGTCTGAAATGGGGTCAAGCTAAACATTTAAAGTGTCATATTGTACATCCTCAGTTGCCCTCCTAAGCTTTAGATTGATCCACATGTACATGCTGGCAGGAAAAAAATCAACAGTTGAAGGAAAGTTAAAGTAAGAATATATAAATACAATAAGTTATCACTTAAACTATATGCTGTTTCTCAGATTGACTTTCTCAGATACTGTAAAAAGACAGACACACAACTTGACTGATCCCAAAGAGAAATTGTGTTGTTACAGCAGTCCAAATGTCATAAATAAAGAATGAGAAAAGTTAAACAAGAATAAGAGTGTACAGCCATGCTAGCTGAGGTTTAGCAGGTACAGTATAATATTTACCATGTTCCCCATTTAATGTAGTATGTTAGCATGCCAATATTAGTATACTAATTAGCACTAAACAAAAATTGCAGCTGGGGCTAATGGGAATGTCATTAGTTTTGTAGTTATTTGGTCGTAGACCACAGAATTGGACAATTAAAATTTTGATGTGAGGGTGATGCTAGAAGCATGTAAAGTTAAAATTTATCTCTGGGGGAACATGAATGTATTTAGCAAATTTCATGACAATCCTTCTAATAGTTGTTGAGATATTTCACTCAAAATCACAAATGTCAACCTCATGATGGCACCGAAGGAAGAGTCAGTGAGTCACCAAAGCCAGTAGGGTTCATTCTCTGTGAATAATGAATGTCTGTACCAAAGTTCATGGCAATACATCCTGTAGTTGTTGAGATATTTCAGTCTGGACCAAACCAGTGGATTGACCCACCAACATTGTCCTTGTGTGCTAAAAAGAAAGAATAAAGAAACAGGAAGATTATGGACACATCATATACTGCACACTGCATATATTCAGTAGTGATATACTTTAAACTATTCTACGCAAAGAATGACAACAGTAGATTTCTTGCTAAAAAAAAAAAGCTAGGATAAGACTGTATGAGAAGAAAGTGGGAGTGATGATGTCTTCATAAATTACATATATAAATATTGTAACAATCAAAATGACTAAATAATGATGTTACAGCTATAATCACAGATGAACATGAAGTAGATTCTTGAATAGAAAATAAAAACTGTTTTTATGTCTATATTTTATTGACATTTTATAACACATTGTGCCATTTTTATCGCCCAAACTTCTCTCATAATAAACGTTGCAGGGTTTTCCAAGTATGAAAGAAAAGACATCTAGTCCATGATACATCTATGCGTCATTGTTTCCTGATCGATACATTTTCCATTGATAGGGTTGGAAGTGCTATGACATGTAAATGCACACTTTCTGGTAGCACTTCAACTGAGACTCTTTTTCATTGCAAATCATTGACACAATTCAAATAGGCATATTTTTGTAAGAAGAATCTCCACTTCACTCATTAACTCAAGAGGACATCCTTTTTAGTGAAGCAATCCAAAGAGGAGGGAGCTAAAAGCTTTAAAAGACATCAAGAAACTCATTATACTACAACAAGCATCCACACAACGCCACAGCGTTACTGTCACATATTTAATAGTAAAAAATCCTTTGCATTTTGTTTCACTGAGGTACATCTATCTGTATTGTGGCTAAAATGTTTGTGGATGAGCGGATTGTAACTCTGTTCAAAAGGAATGCCCATCACACACTTACTTACTGGAGTGTTTTCTTCAGCTTTGGACTCTGCATTGCTTTCCTTGGACCTACGATTTTGGATTTGCAATGTCAAACAAACTCAACACTTAGTCAGATTACCTGGGTGTTTTTTTCCCAGCAGTTCTGCTTGCTGATCGGCAGCTCCATCGGTGGTGTTTTCAAGAGGACGTAAGTATCATGAACTCACAGTTGGAGAGTTATCCAAAGAGAGTTTTTCATTGTGGATAAATAATCAGTTGACCATCATTGTAACTGTGTTTGTCTTGTTTCTTTCTTAAAGGTTGTTCAGTGCTCTGTCTGCCTTATTTGTCTCTGCTCTCATCATCTCTGTAATATTTGCCATCATCCCTCTGTGCCATAATGTTCTGTTGCTCGCCATTGCCATGGCCGTGTCTGGTTTTGCGATGGGCATTATTGACACCATCGCTAACATCCAACTGGTGACCATCTATCAGAGGGACTCAGCTGTTTTCTTACAGGTGACAAAGCTTTGACCTACATCTTATCTGTAGAAATACTAACATGATAGCCTTCATATTCAGTGAATAACTGTGAATAGCTGAGTCAGGTATAATACAAAGATAAGTTTAGAATACATTTTAACTAGAATTTTGTATACGGTATGGTCAGTAGGAGTATACTGTCAAATTAGGAGCCAATTATATACTGTATTCTGTCTTCTACATTTTGCAGGCTCTTCATTTCTTCATTGGCTTTGGAGCCCTGGTGAGCCCACTGATTGCAGATCCTTTCCTCTCAGAGACAGGCTGTGGGAATCACACAGGGAATGGGACTGAGATCATACATCATTTCAGGAACATGCTGAGAAACAGTCCAATTGCAGAGCACAACATAACTCAGAGCCACCTGCCCCATGAGGGAGGGGAAGAGGAGTCCATTGTACATTATGCTTTCTGGATCATGGCACTTATCAATGTAAGACACTGAACAGATTCACATTAGATGCAAGGGCTGAGTTATTTTTTTCATAGCTTCTTAATCTGATATTTCAGATATCTGATATTTCAGTTAATGGTTGGAAATTACAACAAATGAAAAAGCTGAATATTATTTATGCACCCTCAGCTGCCCGTGCCCATTGCAGTCCTGTTCCTGATGTATCGGGAGCAGCTGATCCCATGCTGCCCTAGCGGCACTCCTCGTCTTCTGGACAAAGATGAACTAGCAATGGAGAACCAGCAGGGGGCGGAGGGCACAGACGTGGAGCAGAAAGAACATGAAGCTGGAGGTAAAGATATGGAAGAAGTGATTTTTATACAGGACTCCTATTTTAAAATGAATAATGCATACTTTTCTCCCTAGATTTCCTGTCAGCTTAGAGGGGAAAAAAAAACAATAACTGCCATTTTCTGAGCCACAATCTGTCATATGTGACTTTTCGCTCTGTTACAGGTCATGGGGATATCTTTAGCTGCTGTCAGAATGATAACCTGCGCGGGCTGCCAGTATCATTCTTTATGATTCATGTCCTTGGTGGGATGGTGCTCTTCATGACCGATGGTATTGTGGTGAGTGAGGGGTGCAGATAAATAATACTGTATGACATGTATTTCACAAATGGTGTTACAAATGCAACTGTAAACTTCACATTAAACACAGAGAGTAGAATAAATTAAAGGATCTTTTTGTTTTTCAGGGTGCATATGCCGGCTTTGTGTACACATATGCTGTTGCACCGCCTATGTTATTACCTCACAAGACAGCAGGTTACCTGGCCAGTATCTTCTGGGCAGCGATCACTGCTGGACGTCTGTTGTCCATACCTCTTTCGTACCGTTTCCAGCCTGTGAGACTGCTAATGTTCAACCTGGTAATAAAATATTAAGTGCATCATCACATTATGAGACATACACAATGACACTTAAAGGTCAAACACTTGGTGATATGAACACTTACTGATTGTACTCTCTCTTTGCTCTTACAGGCAGGTGCTATTGTTACTGTGTTGATGCTGCTTATTTTCTACACCAGCAACACATTTCTTTTTATTGGAACATGTTTATGCGGGCTTTTCCTCAGCAGCATCTTCCCCTGTATGCTGGCCTACACTGAAGACATCCTTGATTACCAGGGTATAATTAAGTACTTATAGTACAAATATAATAACAACACAGTAATGGAATCAAATCACGGAGAGGAAATAAACCATAAGTTTCTTTTTGCAGGATGTGCAACCTCAGTCCTGGTGACAAGTGCAGGGATGGGAGAGATGGTAATGCAGGTTCTGGTTGGCTCAGTAAGTCTTATGAGTATCTTTATGAATATAGAAATAGTGTGCAGAAGTAGATAATTAGGTTTACTGTATAATTGCAAAAACAAGCCCAGAGGAGATTTAGATTCATGTTCAGTACTTTAATGTTGCCGTCTCATCCCCAGATTATCCAGACTGAAGGCAGCTACAGCTTCCTGCTGTGTGGAATGATAATCGCCTGCATCGGTTTTATCCTCTTCATTGGTCTCCTGCTGTTCCATCGGATGCACAGAAATTACCTCACAGGTACAATATCAACCAGCATCCTTGTACAATGCCTAGTAATCAGTGATTGTAGAATTGCTGAATGTTTATTTCCGTTCATTTTATTCTCCTCATCACTCACTCCAATTCCCCCTTCATCCCAACAGGGATAACAAAAATGTCTACCATGGTGGAGGAACCAACACCTGAACAGAATGGATCTTCCAAAACTGAACAGAAAGAGGAAAAAGACAGCAGCTGAGAGCGGCTATGATTAAATTAACAACTATGCATTTGCCTCAGAGACTGTAAATGTTTTACTAAGGCCCACCAAATGAATATTGTGCAGATATACTTTTATTGTGCTGGAAATTACATTATATTTGCAAAGTAGACAGTGTTCATCAAATTGTAGATTGGTGTTCTGTTTATGTTTCATCAGGGTTTGAAATACTAGGATTATAATTATATCAGCAGTTCTCCACTGAAAATATACCTGTAGTGCACTTGACAAATTTATGTTGGGGCTTCAGTTCAGTTTCAATTATAATCTTTTGTTTTCTTGATGTTTTGTGTTTTTTTTGCATATCTTTTGGGTAATGTATATGGAAAAATGTATAATATGAGTATTAAAACAATTGTACTGACACAGAGGACATGGTGTGGTTGTGATTGACACATGATATAGTCAATACCAAAGACGAGAATGTGGATACATACAACACGCCTGCAGCGAGTCATGTTTATTTTCTTTGCTTTCAAAATGGACTTCTCAGGTTTTACATTGTTGAACATCAGATGTGCAATGAAGGACTTCGTACTCAGAGTAGTTAACCTCTGAGAACTAAGAACAAATGTAAAACAGAGTCATCCAGCCTTTCAGCAGTTAACCAGTCAATTTGTAACTTCAGCTTTAGGCCCAGTTGCAACAAGAACAGGAGCTGTCAAAGACCAGACCATTGGCACAGTTCTCGAAGTAGGTCTTTCCGTTGCTGCAGTTGTAGAACTGGTTCTTGTTTGTTGGGTCGGCGTACATGCCGTTGGTCTTTCCAGCGCAGAATCCACTGTCCATGCCGCTGGTGCCAGAGCCCCCACCGGAGGAGCTGCCACCACTGGAGCCTCCGCTGGAGCTTCCTCCAGAGCTGCCCCCAGTAGTTGTGCTCACTCCTGCGATTGGTGGAAGTTGAGTGGCAGGAGGGGCACAAGCTGGAAAACACCACAAATTAATTGTTGAATACATTTTTCTGAAAACACCATGTGAATTTCACATTTATCATCAGTGATAAGGATATTAAAAGTCTTACATGCTTGTTCCAGATTAAGACCCTTTTTGAGAACATTAATCAGTGGATATTTTCCTTGGTTACAGAAAGTGCCCAAGTAGTCATCCATGTCAAGGGTCCACACCATGGCACCTCCGAAGTTACTCTTGGTCAGCCACTCAACCTACAAAACAGCCAGAAGGGGGCATTGTTGACAGCATTTTAATAGAGGTCAAAAACTTTATCAGAAGACCTTGATACATTGATTCCTGATACCTACCAACAGCATGGACCCACACACAGAAAAAAGAGGCATCAAATGCAGAAAGCTCTTGCACATTTGCTCCTGTCACATTACTTTTACAAATTTTGAACATCGGAGACAGTATATGTCTTGGCAGGTAATGGAGATTGGGAAACATTTTTAGCTTGGAAGTAATTCACCACAGCCAAACAGACTGTCCTGTAAAATGTTTAAAGAGGTATTCTTTGCATGTGTGTTACCTTGAACTGGAAGCTCTTGATGTTGTCATAGCCCACCCACTGGTTTCCCTTGTAGGCATATGGCACATCCTGGGCCTGGTCCCAAACCTCAGTTGCTCCAGATTTCAAAAAGCCACAGATCTGTAATTTCACAAAGAAGTGCATTAATGAAAGCCTAGAAACTCACCCATTTTTGCATCTGGTGTCTGTAATACTATGATAAACTGACTATTATCAAGCACACAGATGGATACTGACTAACAAACAGTATAACCACCATAAACATTCAAGCCTATTCTTATTACTCCATTACAGTAATAAGAAAGATTACCTCAAAGTAGGCTAGTTCTCCGGCCTCTTGGGTGTACTTTCCTGGAGTTCCAGCACCAGCAATAGGTGCTCCAAGACCGTGGTCAGCAGGGTTCCTAAGAGTGAATGTGTTGCCATATGTAGGAAAACCAACAATCAGCTTTTCAGCTGGGGCTCCCTGGCTCCTCCAGTAGTTCATAGCATAGTCCTGGAACAGAGGATTTGGAAATAAACACAGATCTGGAACTAGATAGCTTGAATGTAAAGATAAGCTGCAGGTCTATATTTATTTACACAAGGCCAATTTTAATACACTGTCTATAAGGATGTTCGGGTACTTACCACATTGAAATAGATGAAGTCACCCTGGTCCTTAGGGCCTCTGAACAGGGGACTGCACTCACCAGTCATGGGGTCCCAGGAGCCATGGAAGTCATATGTCATGACATTGATCATATCCAGAGACCTGGGTGTTGAAAACAAGAAGGGAAGAGGTTATCACAACAATCTTAACAAGCTTAATGATTTTAGAGTACAAGGGAGAGATTCAGAGTTGTTCCATTCACCCATTATGTTGCTATGAATAAGACATAAGATGCCACAAATATTGCTTCAAATGCTTACTGGCCAAGCTTGGGAATCTGATAAGCGGAATCAATGGTGTCCTTTCCAGCCGACACAGCAGCAGACATCAGAAGACGAGCCTTGTTGCTCTGCTTGGCCTCATTCTCAAAGGCAGCTCTCATCTCCTGTTGAATGTCAACAGATATAAAATATTTAGTATCAACTGAACTTCAGGATTCATAAATCCATGATTTGTGACATGGTCATGTTTGAGTTGTTTTGCTTTTATGTGTCTTTTATTCAGTGAGGCCCAGCAGAAACACCATAGGGATTTATTGTGGCCCTCCAAAAAAATAACAGTTATATTTGCTATCAGGTAAGAAATTATTTAAACCATACTGAGAAAAAGTAAAACCAGAAACTGAAGAGAAAACCAAACATGGCAAACAAACCTCCAGGAAAACCGAGTAGTTCTCCTTATCATCAGCAGAGCCTCCTCTGTTGGCTGGATACTCCCAGTCAATGTCAAGCCCATCAAACTCATACTTTCTCAGGAATGAAATGACTGAGGTGATGAAGGTCTGACGGTTGGCAGGGCTCGATACCATTTGCGAGAAACTAATGTGGGAACAGAAAATCAGAAGAATCCCCACTGTTTAGAGTGCCAAGTCTGCAATTACCTGTGGATTATCTCACCCTGTAGAGCCAAAGTTCCATCCTCCGACAGACAGAAGAGTCTTCAGGTTGCCATTCCTGCCAAGAAATCAGACATTTTATGCTACAGTGACAGTTAAAAGCACTCCTACTTTTCTAACTGTTGAATATTAGTGAAATGTCATTGTTCTTTATAGGGATTTTTTCCTTTTACACAAGGGAAACAGACATGATATTTAGTGACTTACTGGTTTTTCAGGGCGTTGAACTGACTGTAAAGCTCCACATCATTCCACTCATAGGTGGCCAGTTGATTGTTCTTTATGGTGGCGAAGGCATACAGGAGATGGGTACACAGGCATGGGTCGATGTCATTGGGCATGTAAATAGTTGGAGGTGGTCTGTACTGCGCCCAGTTAGTGAAGTAGCATGACAGTATGAAGGATGAGCCTTTGATAGGAAAGAAGTCTATTATTTATGGATAAAACACATGCAATGCAATTTTATTTTTGCATAAAAAGAAAAATTAACATACACGCACTGTATCCAATATTCATAAATTGCTTACCAAGCTGCGCATGCAGCAGCAGGGCCAGAGCTGTATAATTAACAGTCACATGGTTATTATTGAGAGGGGAAAAAAAGAAATAAGTGATAAACAAGAAATATATTAAGAGGAAAAACTGCTCAGAATGGCATCCTAGAGATGGATGCAATATACAGAATATTCAAATTCTGGAAATACCAAGTACCAGGAGACCATTCAACACACAGCTGCTCTGACTTACCCATCACAAACAGTACTTTGCCCATGACTACCTTGTACAGAGAAGTCATCTAAGTGGTGCACTCACTTTTATACCCACCCAATTCGCTCAAACTTGAACAAAAACAGGAAATCTGCCAAAAAGGTGTTTATTTGCAAAAGATTATTTGATAAGAGATTATCAAATTTTCCCACTTAAGTAGTTATATGTGATTACTTATCACACTTTCAGGCATATTCTCCACAGGCGCACTTTCTCCTTGTGTGAAGGACTTGTTTCTCTGAAGCGGATCCAATTCCAAGTTCTGCTGCAACTACACCAACAGCTTGTTAAGAAAAATGCACAAACCCCCCCAAAGAACATTCAAGAATTTGTCATAAATGTTTGTTCGAAATGTAGATACATTATATGTTACCAATTATGCCTGAGCTGCCAAAATTGTAATAAAATTTGTATCAAAGACCTGTTATATGAAAGAGGAAAATATCTACAGAGACACAACAAAACAAGAGGAAAGACAGATGTTTGTGATTTGACTGAAGTGCACGGATCTCTGATATCTTATCAAATATGCCATCCATGTCATGCAGTAAATACGTTTTCTGTCTCTGTTGAACGGTGACACAAAATATTAAAAGTCGAATCACATAAACAACGTGCAAAATTGCCTTTGAAAAAGTATTTAGACTGCTGATATGTGATGATAAATATGTTTGACAACTCTAATCATGCAGAAAAGATGATAGTGATATGTCATGGAGAGGGATTTGCATTAGTCTATGATTAACATCAAAAACATTCGCAGGGTAAATGGAGAACGTATCTAATCATTTAGTTTCCATATTATAATGCAGCCTTCTTTATCTTTAACAGTTAATGTAATATTTAAAGAGAGATATGCTGGTGTCAGCGGAAAATACCTTGGCTGAGCTTACGCACTGGAAGCAGAAGTAATGTCATTTGCTGTTGCTGTTACAAAACAACTCTGTCTGCTTTCAAAAGAATAAAAAAAGAGATGTCAAGCAAATGTCAAGGAGAATAAATTTATCCACAGATTTACTTCGTTAAAAATGAAACACAATCCAATTTAAGTTTTAGCCAAGGTCACTTCATCATCTCAGAACAGTTCATTTAGTAGCCTACTTGAGAATTATTTCCTTGAGCTACAAATCAAAGACTAATCTGTCACGTATCATACATGTACTTTAATTAAACATCTGCTCAGTTAAAAATAATAAAAGTCTGAATATTCACAAACCAAAAAGGACTTTTTTATTAAGCCGTAGCTATTCTGCGTCGTGTCTAACTGCAAGACAGAGAGTTGAAATTTCACATCATTGCAGATAAAACGACCTTATTCAGGTTCAGGTTTTTTAAATGACTTACAAAGAAGAGCATTGTTCCCTATGGGTGGCGTAACCTCTTACTCGATTACGTACTCACTACTGCATGTGTCAACAACATAGTTCTGCTTTTTTACTCCTTGGGTTAACCTTTACTCTCTGAGGGTCAGACCACATTAGTGTCATTCAAGTTTTCTTCCTGAACTCAGAGAATCTATTAATCTTCACTATCACTATAAACAAGTAAAAGTGGATAAATATACTGTAAAGTGGACCAATTTTAATAAAAACAGTTGTGTTTTTAGATTAGAGATTCAGAGTTATCCTGTGTGACAAAGACAACACAAACTGTTCCCATGATTTCAGGACTGCTCTCTGACACAATCAACTCAGATTGTTCAATCGTCTTGTGGTATTTGTTGTTTACAGCATTTTCCTTCCCACAGTTGCTATATCTACATGCGTACGTCTATATTACATCAACATTAATTGTGAGATTTTACTGCTTGTTTTTAAAGTTTTGCATGATCAGGCTCCTGCCTATGACCTATTTACTGCCTATCCTCTTTAAAATCTCTTCTTAAAATTAATTTTTGGCTTATTGTATTTTCTTTACAATGTGAGAAATTGTTTTTTATTATTTTATCTTTTCTTTTTAGGATGTTTTTCTACTTTTTGTTCTTTTGTTGTTGTTGTCTTTTTTTTACTGTAAATCACTTACTAACTATGTTTTGAAAGGTTAAGCTTTATTAATAATGTTATTATTACAGTTGTTATTATTATGATTATTATTATGTATATCTATATGGCTAGTTTTGGGCAATACCAATTCAATTTGGACTGAAACAAATTAAAATCTTTTCAGTATAATAAAGCAATTCATTAGTTGTCACTGAGAAATAATTCATCAATAAAAATCAAGATGACATAAAAAACTGAAACATGAACTGTGACATATTTCAACCTATATAAAGTCCACTCAAGTCTACAAGACTGAACTGAACCTCGGAAAAGAAAAGAGCTAAGTCAGCCGCTATGAATGTGATATGAACATGAAATATTGAAGCCCATGAAAAGAAATCTGAAAGCATCATCTTTTATGATAAAGTAAAATATCATTATTAAGCCATTAAAAATGTACTGTGACACAAAATGGCAAAGAATCAAATTAGTATTAATAATTTATTGTATCTATAAAAAATGGGAAGATACATTTGATTGCACTATACCATGGAATGAAGTCTTTGGGTTGATATATAAAAGAACAGTGGACACATTTATGAGATCCTTTCAATTAAAAATAATTAATAGGTTTTTGGCTACAAGAAAAAATGGTAAAGATTTGGAGCATTACTAAGACGGATGGATGCCGTTTTTTGTTTTGTGGAATCTGAATCAACAGATCACTTTGTTTCAGTGTCATGTTGTTTCTGCCTTTTTGGAAGGAGGTTCAAAGGACGTGTTTGAAAATCAACCTGAGCTTCCAGCCAAACTTTTTCTTGGTTGTACTGGGTGATGTTATAATAACAAATAGTTATATTATTAATTTTATTATTTTGTCAGGGAAAATGTTTATGAAGCTGAAGGGATGGACAGCAAAAAGAAATAATAATACTACAAATTATCTTAAGCATTGGGAAAAGTTCATTGTAGCTGAGAATTGGTAAGAAATTTGTTTTTGTTTTGAATACATTTGTCTTTTATATTCCCACATAATGTAATTATTTTGTATATGACAGTGAGGATGTAGAATTTCCTTTTTTTTGTTTTTTGTTGTCAAGTTTGGTTGTAAATGTGTAGCTTTTATGGCTGAGTTGATGTTTATGTCTGATATCGCGTGGTTCGTTCTTTTGTATGTGTGTGGTTGTATTTTGTTGTATTTTTCTGTCTTAAAAAAATCTAATAAGAGAACCAGAGTGTGATAAATGCAATGCAATGTGAAGCAATGGGGTGAGTGAAAATATTGCATGTCTCACAGTAAATGATACTATAACACTGGTGTAGGTGAAATTCCCACGAGGCTGCAGTGCACTGTAGTTGATCAGATGGGAAGAAAACAGCTGAACTAGTTTAGATAGATAGATAGATAGATAGATAGATAGATAGATAGATAGATAGATAGATAGATAGATAGATAGATAGATAGATAGATAGATAGATAGATAGATAGATAGATAGATAATAATTAATAATTAATTACGTCCTCTGGCAGGCTGGTCTTTAGTGCCACCTGCTGTTTAAGCAAATAAACTGGCTTTACAGTTCCCACTCAGGGGAAATATAATAACGGACCTGCGCAAATTTACTTTTCCCAACACCCTGATTCTCATGAACTAATTGCACAACCTGACCACATGGTAGGAAGCCTTAAGAAGGGGAAGCCTTAAATATCACAAACTTCTGCTTCACATTGTTCTTTCCACTCTCGTCATGAAGACCTCAAGGATATTTGTTGGCTTCTTAAATGGTAACAACAGCTTTTTAAACTGCTGTACTTCTTTAATAGTAGAGAAGCATGGAAACAATACTTGATGTAATTAACTAAAGTCATATGAAATGTCTTTGCATTGTGCAGCTCCTGTTCTCTTTGTTTTCTGGCTAACAATGCATACAGTGGACTCAGATCAGCTGTCGGCTCCAGGGGAGGTGAGAGCAGTAAACGGAGGATCTGTGACAGTCTCTTGTCAGTACGACCATCAGTTCAGAGACAACACAAAGTACTGGTGCAAGGGATTTGTATATGAGCTGTGTGTAATAATAGTAAAAACACCCAGGAACCGAATTAATGACAGATTCTCCATTGCTGATGATAAGGAGGCAGGGATCTTCAATGTAACTATGACTTCACTCAGACAAAGTGATCAGGATGTGTACTGGTGTGTCATCGCCAGACTTGGAAGGAATGTCTACAGTCGTGTCGAGCTCGTCATCTCCAAAGCAGGTATACTTCAACTGGGTCAGCTCTGACACTAAAGCAAATATAATAAAAATGCTACTGCTGCTTTTTGATAGTCTTGCTTTGATGTATTAATTTATTACTAAACAAAAAATACATATAACTGACTTTAATTTTGAGTACAGTTAGGCCTAACTTCACTAAAACCATGTTGTTTGTTGATGCTATGTTCTTAAAGACCCTGAAAATGTATTTCCTCAATCTTTCCACTTTTTAAGAGTTTTGGTTGTTTTTCACTGGTTTTAAGTGGGCAGGGCTCAGTTGGAAAAATGATGATGGCACGTATTTCTTTGGACCAATCACAATTTAGCATCAGGTTGTTTGCTTATGTTGCCGGGCCATTTCCCATCAAATCTGATCAAACACATGGACACAGTGCAGGTGAAGCAGATTAAGTTAAGTTGTAGCTAAATAAGAAAAAAAAAGTTTTTTCCACTCTGAATTTCATCTTTGAGGGTTGATTATTTGATTGTTTATTTAGTCATCATAAATATTTAATGATTAAAGAAATACTTAAGGTTTGTACCCAGTTTTAAAGACATTTGATGTCTGTCCTCAATTAATTGTCTTGTTTTGTTTTTAATACTGTGTGATATTTTTGCATCAACAGCTGATATTTTACACCAGTATTTCTTTTTTTTTCTACTTTGATCCCCAAATAACTTCTAAACTTATCAATATTCACCAACATTGTTTCCTGGCCGGGTGTAAAACTATAAATCTGAACTGTAAATCTTACCAATATACTCCAATAAAAGTCCCAAACAAAATAAATTACTTAGGTTTTCTGTCCCCTCATGTAACTGTTTTACATTACTGTTACTAGGTATCTGCTATGGAGATATGTATGCTGATGTTTTGACCTCTTTTCATGTCACTATTGTAATTCAAAATGTCAGTTATTTTAATGCAAAGTTTTCTTTTACACAGTGATAACACCCATCAACATCACACCAACAAATTCATCAGTGACACTGGAACAAGCTGAAATAAGGTGAGAAATAAAGAATAAACAGGGATGGCACAGTGTTCATATTGTTGACATATTGATAAAACATTTACTGACTGTTAATATGATTTAATAATTAATATGAACAAGTATATGCTTCTTACACCAAAAGTAATTAGTGTCCCAGTTTAAATGTGTTTGCTGTTGTCTGTTTGTGTAGGTGGTGGGCGATTCTACGTTGGATCATCTTTATTTTAATGTTATGTTGTTTGGTATCAATGCATATCACTGTGTGGAGGATAAAGGCTGCACAAAAAACACAGCTGCACCAACAACTTCACTCTCAGAACATTTACGAGTGAAAGTCTGGCAATGTCACAGTTTTAAATCGGGTGACTTATGAACACAAACTGTACGTATCAAAGAATTCTGTCAGTGTGTGAATTGAAATGAACTATCAAGTGAAAAATGTGCTTTCCGCTTTTTTTTCCTTAATATTTAAATGATTAAACCTCATTAATTTCAGTGCCAGGGCCTCAGATAAATTTGGGCGCAACTTTTTTAATATCCAATCAACTTAAATTTAGCACCTCTGGAGGACTGGAGCTCTTGTCTTTCATTTAATTTATTTGCCGATTTTATATGAATGGTCATAGAAGTTGGTATTCTTTTTGCATTTTACCACCACTTACAAAATCTGTCAGTGTTGTACTTCAAATATGTGAAAACCATGCAGAATAAAAATCTCTTCATGCATTAACGAAGGACCAACTCCTTGTGAAGTGCTTCTTTTAAAAGACAATACATGGACATATAAACAGATGACTTCCAGCTGTAATCAAAGGTAAATTATATTCAAATTTCCCAGAAAATGTGACATAAGAGGCAATGATGGGTTTTTGATTCTCGTCAAGTAGATTACATTAGCCTGTTGATTGTACCTACAAGAAATAGATAATGGCGTCTGCCGGTCGTTGCTTTCACAGATTTCAAAACACCCTCATAGAACAGCATATTAATAGTTTAATAGGCACACCTGTACAGTGTAATAACCCTTCATTAATCTTATTTTTGTGACACATATAATGGTCTTCTTCCTTCTATCCTTCTTGTCGTAGTAGGAAAAGCACAAGTTACTCATAACATTAACAATGGCTCTGTTCCAAGTGTCCCAGTAAACTGTGACAGTATAACAGGGAGTATAACATGCACAATACCAGGACCCTGAATCCGAGGCAGCTACATGGACTTCAACAATGCTTTTCAAACTGTGACATATCAAAATGTCTTCTACAAAAAAGGCGTATAGCAAAGTGGTTCTAGTCTCAAATCATATCTTAGAAATCATAAGTCATCATACTAGTTTCAACAAAAAGGGGATATTTTTAGCAATATAATGTTTATCATAGAAATCCTGTTGTATATTCTTCAAATATTCCCTCAAGACCTACTCAATTAAATTCAAGGAACCCCAAATCGCTCAATCACTTAATTTCTCATATCTATCTCCATCCAATTTAAATCTATTGATCCTCTTAATAAGAGAGAGAGTGGCCTGCTACCTGTACATGTACTGTGGAGGAGGCAGAGCTGAGATTCAGGTGAGGATGCAAGAGTTTGGGAGGTGACGTAATCACTTCTGCTGCATGGACCTCCTGCGTCAAGACACCAGACAGTTAGCTTTCAAAATAAAAGCACAGGAGATAAATTAAAGGATAGGTTCACAATTTTTCAAGTGTGTCTTAAAACAACAGTTTGGTGTCCATATAAACAGTGAAAGAGGTTTTCCTTTCTGTAATCATCCTTCCTGTTCATACTGGCTGTTAAAAAAAAATCCTCTTCAAATGTGCTTTCAAAGTAAGTGATGGCGGCCAAAATCCACAGTGTGTCCACACAGTCATTTTGTTCAAAAATTCATTTAAAAGTTTACGTGAAGCTTATATGAGGCTTCAACAGCCTGAGTTAGTTAGTTAGTCATATCAAGTGAATATCTGCCACATTTACAGTCTTTTTTAGTATGAAATTCCCTCTTTATGTTTCCTTGGACATTATTTCCCTGTTGAGCTGCAGTGTAAGTATAGTAACAAAAACTAAAGGAAGGAGGAAGGAGGAGGAACTAAAGCTGCACTAAAAAGACTGTGACAATGAAAGTTATCTACTTGATTTAACTAATTTTGACAGCTGAAGCTTCATATTAGCTTCAGATTAAATGTATTTTTGAACAGAAGGAGGCTTGTGGATTTTGTCCTCAATCACTTACCTTGTAAGTGCATTATGAAGGCATCTTTTAATAGTCAGTATGAACAGGAAGAATGATTATGAAAATTAATCAAGGAAAATCTGTTTCAATGTTCATTTGAACTCCTGACTGTTGTTTTAAGACAGAGTTGAACAATTGTGAACCTGTCCTTTAAGTCTCTCTAAATAAATTAGCCTATATAAAAGTACATGCAGTATAAAAAACAGCTATGGATTTAATTTGAGCATCTTTATATCCACTTTGGTTCCTCTCTTGCAGAATTTCCTCTCATGAATAATTTGGACTTTGCAAAGCATGCAGGATATTTTATGTTGAAGGTGATATCCGGTTGTGATGCGTGTTGTTCGACAGCAATTCAGCTCCACACTGACCGTAGCAAGTTGCTGCTCGCTGGTGCCAACGCCCGGCGAAACAGACGAGCTAGCAGAGATACGGAGGTACACTGGTACGTAATACAAACATTTTCTGACACCTCTGTCTGCAGCTGATTTAGAAATACAACGTTGGATATTAGTTTCATGCTTTGCCTTTGTCAGCTGGAACTCAGACACAGCAACTAATGCCAACGTTAGCTAGTTTACAAGCTAACGGTGGCAAAGCTAGCTAACTAACCAGCTAGCATTGTCAAATGATTGCTAGCGCTGCATTAGCTCAGCTTGCTAACCGATACAACAAACCGATTTCATTTTCAGAAACGTCACACGTTTGTTAAAGTATTTAGTGTCAAATTCTATTATGGACCTATGTTTCAAATATTAAAGTTGGAAAAATAATTACAAGTTACTTAGTGTTAGCAAATGAGTAATGTTGGTCAACGTTATCATTAGCAAACGTTAGCTCTAACAGTTTTGGTGGTGGGGTGTGACACTGAACAGTCTGACTTTTCCCATTAGTTTGTCTTGTTTAATAAAGATTGTCTGTAACTGTTCATAAAGGTGGATTTTTAAATAACCTTCAGTTATCTTAGGGTTATTGTTTACACGTTTTATACATAGTAAATGTTCTAACGAGTTATCACATCTCCCAGCAGCTAACGTTGTTGCCAGCAGTATCAGAAAAGCACAGAGATGCAGACTATCAAATGTGTGGTGGTGGGGGATGGAGCAGTGGGAAAAACCTGCCTATTGATTTCATACACCACCAACAAATTCCCCTCTGAATATGTACCAACAGTAAGTAAGTTTGGTGTACTTTCACAGTTTGATGCATGTTGACACAGACCCAACATTTTGATAAAGAAAGTAAGAAATACTCCTGAACAAACTATGACATTCCTGTCATTCTTTTCTTACAGGTGTTTGACAACTATGCAGTAACTGTAATGATCGGGGGTGAACCATACACCCTTGGCTTATTTGATACAGCAGGTAAGATTATGTTTTCATCTTTCATTTGAATTTGTCTCTTAACTGAATGAACTACAGTTATTAGTTTGTCATACAGTCAATTAATTTGCAGTTTGTTCTCTTTATAGGTCAGGAGGATTACGACAGGTTACGACCACTAAGCTACCCACAGACGGATGTCTTCTTAGTCTGTTTCTCAGTTGTTTCACCTTCCTCATTTGAGAATGTTAAAGAAAAGGTGAGTGCATTGTGTTTATCTTATAGCAGTGGAGTTGCTCATATGCACATCTAACGTCCTCCTCTGTATTATTAAGTCATTGGAGATTTGTAAAGTAGTATACTAAGGAAGGTCAGTCAGGTCACACATATGAAAATCATACTGCCACAGTGGTAGCAACGCTAACACACAAACTAACACATACTCAACAATGTTTTCGATATAATCGATCAATTAATAAGTGATTCCCTTGCAAAACAGTCCAATAAAAGGGGTACGAGATATGAAATGAAACCTAAAAATTAGCTATTGTAAGAACAAAATATATGAAACGAAACCTAATGCTGTTAACCCAACACACATCAGCATATAACAAGGCAGTGGCCACAAAACTCAGGTAGAAAATATGACTCCAGTTTTTCCTTTGTAGACTCTTAACTGCCACTTTTATGGGGAATGGCAATGGATCTTTTGATCTTAGATCATCTGATGTCTCAGATGACAAAGTGTGAAGTAGGGGGTATTTTGAAAAGCCAGATTATAAAGTTGTTGAAAACAATTTGACTACTGTCTTGTGATAGTTTCAGGTTTGGTAAACAGAACATGAATTTTAGGTTTAGGAATATGATTCAGTCTTGCGGATGTGCAGAATTTCCCGAGGCATTTCAAAAATATTTGGCTAACTTGTGGATCCTGTTTTGTTAATGAGGAAGTTCAGTTCATGATGGTTACAATCTAGTTTTTATTTTTTGTGTGTGTGACCAAGTTACATGGAATGAGCAACAAATAAATGAATACACAAATTAAACAAAATAATAGCTAATAAATAATATACATGAGCATACATATATATACAAGTGTAGCCATACTGTATACGCATATACAGTATATGTACTCATTTACAACCTATAACCAATATAAAAAGTGTTGTTCCTTTCCTGAACAAGTATGGCACCATGACAGAGATTATATGAAAGTAAAACATCCTTCTTCCTTTACCAAGAATCAAGAACAAAAGGTTTCTTTTAGTTACACCAGGACCCCAGAATCTTCAGGCATACTTTCTTTTTACCCATTAAATCCCCTTCTTCCGAGCTACAATAGTTTTTTTGGGAATAATTATATTCCATCATCAGACCTAACTTCATAGCAATTTCATGCATAACATTCTACATGTAGCACAAAATTTAATTGAGTGTATCTTCCCTTTGATGATAAGTGTTTTGTCTTTGTGGGGCTTTCTTTTCTCCAGTGGGTTCCTGAAATAACTCACCACTGTCCCAAGACCCCGTTCCTGTTGGTAGGCACTCAGATTGATCTGCGTGACGATCCCTCCACAGTGGAGAAGTTAGCCAAGAACAAACAGAAGCCAATCACCCCCGAGACAGCAGAAAAGCTGGCTCGTGACCTTAAGGCAGTCAAATATGTCGAGTGCTCCGCCCTAACACAGGTAAGATCTCCTATTTAATAACACGTAAAGCTGGTGTGGCAAGCATGTGTTTAAATGTCGGTTTCCTAACGAGGGTGGAAATGCTTTTGCTAACAACATTTGGCTTCAGACTTCATCTAACTCTGTGTTGTATGCCTGTCTTTCTCCCTTGTTTTCCTCTGTCTGTAGCGGGGACTGAAGAACGTATTTGATGAGGCTATCCTAGCCGCTTTAGAGCCCCCTGAAACTCAGAGAAAGAGAAAATGCTGTTTGTTCTGATGTCTTCTTGCATCTTGCTTTGCCTCTCGATCGTCTGCTGCTTACTCATTGTAAAGAAATGTCTGTCACTAAATTAACTACAACGCTCTTTTAAACTTAAAAAAAAACAAAAAAACAACTTTGTGCCCATTAACTTTTTTTCCTTCTGTTCATGTGTGCTTTCTTTTCAACTTGATCTAATCACAAGTACCCATGATGCCTAATATGACAAGAGTGCCAATCTTCAGTTCTCCTTTCTGTTGTCAGCACCATGTGTGCAAGTCTGTGTAGCTGGACATAACAGTTTTCTTTTGTTTTCTTAATTCAAGACTCTGTTATTATCTCAGTATTGAGCTTCTCAGTATCATTTGTACCCTACGAAGCATTTATGCTACATTCTGTCTTAGACAGTGAGAACGTTTTTTTTCTACTGCAGCATCAAAATTTTCCATGGGCTTTTGTCTATACTGAGACAACTTGATCACGAGGAGAGTCTTGTATAATGTTATTTGAATAAAGGAAAATTTTGACTGCCCTGCTCCATTTCTACTCAGCCTTCTTTCACAATTAGTTCCCTGAAGATGATAATTTGTATTTGGAACGTAGCTCTGTTTTGAATATTAATATTTTGTTTCCACAGAAAGGATTAAAGAATGTGTTTGATGAGGCAATACTGGCTGCCCTGGAGCCCCCTGAACCTAAGAAAAGGCGTAAATGTGTACTGCTCTAAGTTCCGTCGCAGCCTTCTCCACACCACTTACCAAATCTAGGTTAACAGTACTGAAGAGGTTTGTTGCACAAGCACATTCCAGCATGAGTTGAAATACCGTGAAATATTTTGCCTCCTGACTGACTTAACCTAAATACATATTCAATGTTGAGCATGATTTTTAAGATTGAGTAACATTTTGATGCTGTTTGTGATGATTTGATGCTGTTGAAATGGCCTTACATGGTGTGAACACTGAACACTTAAAATATATATATCAATAAATTGTAGAGGACACTTCTAAATAACCTTTCAGTTCAACCACATTATGTTTTAGCGTTCACTTAGCAGAAAGGCTGTTCCAAAAGGACTATGAAATGGGATTTTTACTACTGTTTTATTGACTGCCTGTAAAGCACAAACAAGCTGATAATGATGACTTAGCAAGATGCTCAAATTCTGTCTTTGTATGTCCTACATCTGTTTCTTACTTTTCTAGTAATTCTCTTCATGTTTAGCATTTACACTATACTGTATGTTCTTAACACGCAGGGCTGCATTTCATTGCCACTGCCTCATTCTTCTGGTGGGGTATACAGCGATATAAATCCTGCTAAAGTCTTAAAACTCAAATATTTTGTTTTCCAAACATTTTTTTAAGAACACATTACTCAAAGGGTTAATAGGAGTCATTTTATTTCTCCACATAATTTCATGTTCAATGTCAACATCGCCTACGGGCAGATCTAAGAAGTATTTGACAGTTAGACATTTCTAGGCTATGCTCCATCTCACTTCTAGTTTGCCAAAAACAACCTGGCAAATTGACGCCTGTCAAAGTCCAGATCCGCAGAGGCTGACAAAGAAGTGGGAAATGTACGGAGCTAGATGTTTAAATACAATGTGAACACGCCATTGGAAGTCTTGTATCACAAATAGTCACTGTCAGTTTAAGCCACTACACGCATACAGTTTCCCAGTCCTTTACTTTTTGTGACAGACATGAGTTAACATGAAGGTGATGTGTATCTTTTACTGCTTATCAACACAAGTTGCAGAAGTTTAACTTTGTAGGTGCATTTTAGCAAAACCAGGGTAAAGAACTATTTTGATGACTGAAAATACTTGCAGCATTGTTACGTCAGCAACACATTGTGACAGTTCTTACAAAATGCTATACATAGTTTGAGATCCTGTGAAGTTTTTTGAATGACTGAAGTAGTAGTATTTGCTTTTGTCTTTTACTATATCCATGCCTAGATGTGGGCTTGAATTAGATTTGTAAATACAGTGAGAATAACTCATAACTTATTGACTGAATAAAAATGTGTGCATTACTGATACAAAGACTTTAAAAAGAAGCTGAGGTGACACTGAAATCAAATTAACCAGAAAATGTTGATTTGCAATAGAGAATGAGTTTCTTGGAGTCTTTGATCTTTATTCAATTTGACATCAAAGTTGTACTGTATCTTCCGTGTGATAAAACGTCACAATAAACCAGTATTATGAATAAAACTAACTTCAAATACTATACATGATGTTGTCTGACTTGATGGTGAAAAAGAAGGTTTATGAAAATACACATTTTTGACAGATGACAGGGATGAGAAATACAAAGAGTTGTGATACATTCTCCAACCAAAATGTTTCCCACTTCAGATTTCAGCATTATAACATATACATTACAGAGCAGTGCAAAGCATATTTCTATTACAGCTGTTACAGTAGTGTTCACAAACAGAGTGTGGATATTTATTCTTTTTGTCCAAAGCTGAGCAGCACTCATCTTGGCCCAAACATATGGATGTTGTCAGAAATAATGAGATCACAGCACACAATGATGCCTCCACATAACTCACTCCACTTTACAGGCGAACACCTGAGAATAATATCAGACAGTCCACTGACGACCCTGTTCTTCAAAACTACTCTTGATACTGTATAGGGAATCTTTTCCATTTATATAACCAGGTGACATACAAAAACACTAAACTGAAAAATGATTTATTCCAGGCTCAAGTGTACGTTTTCATTAAAAATATGGAATGTTGAATACAGAGGGTGATTTATATCAAGTGTTCTCAGGGATCATAATGGCTCTTTGGTACTAAAACAACATTAACTTCACTGCCCGTGAACTTCCTTTTAAAAATGAACAGCCAGATGCAATGAGAGGTAATAATAGTGTTTACATTTAAAGAAAGTTACATTTCTGTTAACTCTTTTAAATGGTCTCTTTTAGTGTGTTGACTTTAAAGCAAGATTTGCACAATTTCTGTCAAGATTTTCAATTACACTTGCATTGGAACAAATCTGTAACAACTCTTCTGTCTTCTGTTGTACAATGCTACAATTCAAGGTGTGCTGTGTTGCTACACAGAAAATCTACATGTCACAATTTTTTCAAATTTCCTTCCATAAAGAAACGTATGCACATAGAGTATTTCGTTTTTTAAGTTAAATAAAGAATCCTTTAACATGAAAAATGACTGCGTATTACAAGGTCAGTATAACATACAGTGCAATATCTGAAAAAAGGTGCAATTTTAGGCAAAGGCAGGAAACATGCTTTAGATTAATCCCACAGAGCTATGTCTCGATTGCTGGACATATCTCAACACAGCTGTCCGTAACACGAATACCATACCATCCTGCCCAGAACTTTGTGTCCTTGCCTCCGTGGATGAAACGGATGTATCTCACTCCTGGTCCGTAGTTCTGAAATACATGGGTCATCTGAAAAATAAATATCAGTCAATCTAGAGTTGTCTTTGGGATTTGTTCCTCTGCTAAAAACATCATTTTATCAGTTAGGGCCCCGTGCTCTGTTCATACCTGATTCCATTTCTGATCGTTCCACTGCTCAAAGTAAACCGTCTCTGGAGCAAATGTTTGGACAACCTTCTTTCTTTGATTCAGCAGCTCTACGCAGATCTGATATTCAGAGCCACAATCCCATCGTGGTGCATACCTAATGTAACACAGACACACAAGCATGTGAACGTACAGTAGATGCTTATTTACTTTGAGTGATTTGGAAACAGTTTTGAAATTTAGGACTCCAAAGTCTTCAAAGAGATTACAGCATTATTCCATTTGTTGACGTATAATGACATTGTTAATACCATGTTTTTTAGCTCTGCACAATAATTGGCTGTTAAATCTAGATTGTGTCAATTTACCTTTAATTAAGAAATTTACGTAATGAGCTGTGACAATATGTGTATTGTCCTCAAAAGTGTAGTAGATGCACACATCCAATAAACTTCAAACAGGTGCTGGACCAAAGAAACAATGCAACAAAGAAAGATGAAGGTCCGCACACTGTAGCTCCTTTTAATGAGACATCCACCAGTGACGTTTCGAGCTACATGCTCTTCAGACTGTAGCAGCATGTAGCTTGAAACGTCACTGGTGGATGTCTCATTAAACTGCATCTAGGGGAGCTACAGTGTGTGGACCTTCTTCTTTTTATATGTATTGTTCTCACCAATCAGATACTTTGATGTCCGGCTGGAAGTGATCCATAAACGACGGGTTGTACCCTTCCACCGCCAGATCAACCAGCTGGGACTTCATACACATGCTAAAGATAACAGAATAAGTTTTAGTGATTACATAATTTGAATGTAGTACATAATATGATTGCCATATGATTTCTGCGCCACCTATGGTGTAAACTCACCCATAAGAGGTCACAAAGTTTTTCTGGGCCACTTCATTTGGATGTGGCACCATAACTTTCTCTACTTTCCATCCATCACCACCGTTCTCCACAATTTGCCAATGATTCATCTCATCTATAAAAACAAAAAGGATAGTTGTAAGAGAAATTATTTTGGAGAGCAGGAAAACAATGTTGAGTAGAGTTAAAGGTGCATTGTGTAGAGTTTAGTGGTATCTAGTGGAATGGACTTGGCAGAAGTGGAATAAAATATTCATAAATATGTTTTAATTAGTGTATAATCACCTGAAAATAAGAATCATTGTGTTTTTGTTACCTCAGAATGAGCTCTTTATGTCTACATAGGAGTGGGTCCTCCTCCACGGAGCCCACCATGTTGCACCGCCATGTTTCTACAGTAGCCCAGAACGGGCAAACCAGACAATGGCTCTAGAGAGGGCCTTTTGTGTTATTTGCTGGTTTTGCGACCACCGTAGGTTCTCCTACATGCTTGGAAAGGGAGGGAGGGGTATTCAGTTGGTTGCAATCTGCAACGTCACCTCTAGATGCCACTAAATCCTACACACTGGTCCTTTAATTTTGCAGCTTCTTACGTTCTCCTCTTGGATTCTCGAGAAGATTCCTTCTCTTCTTGCACAAGAAATAAAACAACCTCCAGTCTTTAGGTATTTTGGCAGGATCACGGAGGCGATATCCTTCTCTTCTACATCGGTCTCTCCAAAGAGATTCACTGTCAGCCACTTCTTTCCATTGACGGCACACTAACCGACAAAGATGAACCACCTGTTCAGGAGGAAGATTCAGGAAGATCTCCTCCAGGATCTCCAGAGGAACAGGGAAGAACTGACGAGAACAGACAGGGCACAGATAAGGTGGAGCTTTGGATAATGAGTTTAGTTTTAAAACGCTATGGACCAACACCCCTCCCACACTGCCTATATCATCATGTATGTCAACATTTTGTCTCAGTATTAAACAAACAAGAAAAAAACTAAATGTTATTCGGTATGTGGAGACAAGGAAACTATGTTACCGTCTTTGATACTAAATGAAATTGAACTCGCACATAAAAATTTAACAAGCATATGCGCCTGACTCTTCAAAGAAAGAACAAAGTTAGACCTAAAGGTGAATCATTTTAGAGGTTATGCATTGACAATATTTGCTGGAAGAAGGCTTCGCTTCTACCATACAAATATTGCATCTCCAACAAAGTCAAGGACACCCACTTTACACTCTCACACAAGATTTATCCCTCTAATTAGTTTTTAGCTGAATTTACAGATGTTGAAAGCTCTTGTGCCTTTTGTGGAAAATGTGAAGAACCCCCATCCATTTGTTCTTTACCTGCGAGAAAACCTTGAAATGTTGGGAAAGTTCATACTTATTCACCAAAGTCAACCCCACACTCTTCTTTAGCCTCAGGACATTGTCTGTTATTTTGTTGCTGTTACACACAGCTTAAAACACTTGGTTAAGTAGAAAATGTCTTTGTTCTAATAGCATTTTTTTTACCCAATGTTAAATTTCTTAAAAATAAGAAATCCATAAGACTGCTGGAATTAAATAGGACTGATGTTTCTCCATGAATGACTGATGTTATATTATGATATATTTTGTCATGTGCCTTTTTATCTTTTTTTTTTTGTTGTTGTTCTGTTTCACTTTTTTTTATCCCTTTTATATTGTCTGTTTGTATGCTTGTCTTGATATTTATATTTGTCTCATTTAGTTTCATTTTGAGTCTGTGACTCTTGATTCATGCAATGTTGAACCTTTTGTGTGTTTACAACTGTTCTGTTCCTATGTTGCAAAAAAAGTTTACAAATGCAGGTTTTATTTATTTTTTTTAATGACAAAGCTCTTAAATACTGATAATTTTAGCCAATTGTTTTTAACGCATTTGTAAACTTTCTCTTTCTAATGGTTTCTGTTCTGTTTTTCCCCCCTTAAAAATGAAAGTGAGTTCCCTCGTGCTGAACCACCTGCACCTCTTTCCAAAAATGAAAGAGACCAAAACAAAGTGTGGTAATCGTTCAACCACTATCAACTGTTTAATCCACGGTAGTTTAATAATTCTTGTAGGTGCAATTCAGTTGAAGTTCATTAAGCACTGACTTCGTGTTGAGGGTCGTGTAAAGCACTTACTTCTGCTTTTGAAAGCGAACATGACGAAGCAGCAGACTGACTGCGACTTGAGGGTGAATCAGAGCTGTGACTTGAACCCATAGGTTTCCTCTTCATGCCTGGGACAGACCCAGACTACTAACGACTTTACAGGCAATACAGCTTAATATGCTCAATCGCTACAATCGCTTCTCGACCGTCTGACGAAGACAGGTTTGTGTGTGACTGCTTATGCAGCAGCGATATCACATATATGGCTACAGTTATTTATAAACGATAAAGCTACACGACGCGGAAGTAACTGTTCGAGGAAAGACTAGAAATAAGCAGCTCCGGTACAAACGTTACCAATCAATCTAAATTTAGCAAATGACCTTCAGTTCATCTACTTTCAGAAGTAACGACAGTCACTTTCGGTCAGACCTGTTTCTACGTCGCCTGTAAGTCATACTTCTTTCTAAAAGGTGTTCCTTGTTTCTGACAGTTCACCAAAAGAAGCGTTCGTTATTAACACCGGGGCGCACGTCCGCCTGGACGAGCGCGACGAGCGCGACGAGCGCGGAGGGCGGGAGGGGGGAGGGGGGGGGGGGTAACAGCTAATACAACGCAGCAAAGATACCCGAAAGCGAAGGATCTTGTTCCCCGTTATATTGTACCCTATTATTATTGTAGCCAATAATCGATCCTGCAGCAGCTGCAGGACGCCAGTATCGCTGCTGACTCCGCCCACCCTGATGAGTTTCTGTATACGCCGTATAGAATTAAAAGCGAACCCTTTCCGGTGTGGGCGGGCCAGCTGAAAATATTATTTAACGACGATTTAAACAATTCCTTGGTGTCTCGTGTCTGCGGATAGCCGAGGATGATGAAGTTTTATGAAGCAGCCTCAAGGTATGAACAACTTTCAGAATGAAAATCTTGGAGTCTTTGATTTTTACACAATTTATCATGTTTTTTTTTACTATATTTTGTTTGTGATTAATCAATAATCTGGTATTGTGATAAAATCCTAACCCTAATTTCTAATACAGTATGTTGGTGACTGACTTAATTAGCACATGTATTGGTAAGATATTATTTTACAGATCCTTTAATTTTATACCATTTTCTTGGAAATTTTCTGAGTAATTTGCAGGTACTTAAAGGACTAGTGTGTGAGTTTTAGTGGCATCTAGTGGTGAGGTTGCAGATTGCAACCAATTGAATTCCACTCACCCTCCCCTTCCAAGCATATAGGAGAACCTACAGTGGACACGAAAAACGCAAACAGCCCTCTTTAGCATCAGAGTTTGTTTGTCCGTTCTGGGCTACTGTAGAAACATGCAGTGCAACATGGCAGCCTCCATGGAAGGGGACCTGCTCCCTCTGTAGATAAAAAGGGCTCATTCTAAGGTATCGAAAACACAACGATTCTTATTTTCATAGGATTATACAAAAATTAAAACACACTTATGAATATTATATCCCATTTCTGCCACTAAATCTTACACACTGGTCTTTTAATGGTTAACTTTAAGGACATTTTACAAGAAGGGTGGTGCAATTTGGTACAAATTATGAGAAAACAATGAAAAAAAAAATGTGTTACGTTGGTTCAGTTGTTGGTACTGAATCATTATATTTGAGTTCATACATAGTTGTTAGTTTGTGGAATTCTTCAATTTAACTCTTAACAATTCTTCAACAGGACAGAAAATATTTAGTTTTAAGTGTGTAGTTTTGTGTGTCAAACTACAAAAAGATATATTTTTTTTTAAAATAGAAGTCATTCTACAAAAAAAAAAATAGTTGAACATTACACATATCCTTCATCACACCTTACACATTACAGTGTGTTGCAAAGCGGCAGTACAAAGAAGATTTCCATAAGACCGATATGCCAAACAGTAATGCTGCACAGCTTTCATGAAGAAGTTCAACTTGTGGATAATGTTGTCCCAAACCATTTAGCATTCATCCTGGACCAAAACAGGCTCTTTCTCTGACGTTGACAACGTCAACAAATCAATAATACTGAGGAGATGGATTTTATTCCCAATGAGGTCTGGTTATCATTACTGCAATGCATTGTTCCCTCAAATTACAACAGCACAACACTGATGCAATCATTGGACTTCAAATGCATTATCATTAATCTACCTTTCAATGAATACGACTGAGAAGCAAGCAAACATCAGATAGTCCATTCAAAGAGCCTGTTCTGCAAAGCTGCCTTTGTGAGGCATATTGTCCTTAGGATGTCCATGACTGGTTGTCATGCAACAACACTAAAGGGTAAATAACAAAATTAACAAAATTATTTTGGCTCAATGGAAATTTTCATGATGTCATGACCTGGCTAAAGTGGCCACAACAAAAGGGAGACACACCATGATAAAGCTTCAACAAAATATATCTATTTAAGCAAATTAAAGAGATAATTGAATATTTACAATGTGAGGCGTGTTGTCAGTGGGATCAGTGGTGTATGTGATGCATGGGTGGTGAGTGTATGTGTGTGTTGAAAGGTGCATGAAACCAATGCAGTCTAGTATAATGTTATTTGAATAAAGGAAAATTTTGTCTGCCTTGCTCCATTTCTACTCAGCCTTCTTTCGCAATTAGTTCCCTGAAGATGATAATTTGTATTTGGAAGGTAGCTGTTTTGAATATTAATATTTTGTTTCCACAGAAAGGATTAAAGAATGTGTTTGATGAGGCAATACTGGCTGCCCTGGAGCCCCCTGAACCTAAGAAAAAAGGCCGTAAATGTGTACTACTCTAAGTTCCGTCGCAGCCTTCTCCACACCACTTACCAAATCTAGGTTAACAGTACTGAAGAGGTTTGTTGCACAAGCACATTCTATGGAATCAAATAATGGTCATAAATATTTTGAGCATGTGAAATGGTTTGTGAATGTGTAATAATGTTTTTGCAGCTGTAGAAATATTTGTGCATGTGTGAAAAAGTTTTGTGCACACAGACATAATTTGCATATGTGTAAAACATTGTTGTAGTTGTAGAAATATTTTGTGTATGTGTTGGATTTTTGTCAACAGCAAGGTTTCACAAAGTCTGAGAGACAGACACACAAATTTCCCACCTTTGTGTGCGACAGTGAAGTAACAACTACAAACTGCAACTTATGAGTACAAATTTTTTATGTGTGAACTCCGATTGATCAAACGCAGAGTCACCCTGTCCAATCAGACGGCCGATGGTTCTGTTATGTTCAGTCCTCTCAAACGAGTAGCTCACTTCCGGCCTGAAAAGTGAAGCCAATATGGAAGTGCCTTAAACCTGCATTCTTTCTAATGGCCAGCAGGGGGCGACTCCACTGGCTGCAAAAAGAAGTCCAACTGTATAGAAGTCTATGGGAAAATGACTCTACTTCTCACTTAATTTATTACCTCAGTAAATACTTTCCTAATGAGTTTATGGCCTCAATTGCTAGTTTCAAGTCTTATTCAATTCAGCATGATGTTCATTTTGTAAATTATGGTCCCATTTAGAGTGAAATAGATGATAAAGCAACGTATGCTTTAGGGCGTGGCTACATTGTGATTGATAAGTCACTACCACGGCAACAACATTGATTACGTAACGTAACCATGGCGTAACCCCAGATTTACAGAGCATAGGCTAGGCATAGCTGCTGCTATTTCGCAGTGTGTTTTCAGTTCATGAAAGTTAATCGTAACATTTTCGCCGCCTAAAAGAGTTTTGTTCAGCGTTTGGCTGTGATAAAAGACCCTCTAAGGGGTCGGATGTTCAGTTTTGTTCCAGTAAGTATATTTTGTTTTAAAGGTTTTAGGTCTGTTTTGTGCCAGCAGAAATTAGCATTAGCATTAGCATTATCACCGTTAACCATAGATTGGAAATGCACCTTGCTAACGAAGCTAGCAGCTAGTGCTATGGTCAGCTCCATACTCTCATCCAAATACAGTCACTTCTGGTCACTACGTCCACCTTTTTTACAGTCTATGATCCCCCTACAGGTCTTGAAAGATGGTGCAGTGCAGGCTCTCCCGCAATCCAGGTGGGTTTAATTGTACTTGAGGATACTATAGATGTTAATGGTAAACATTTAATGTGATGTGTATTTAGCTTATAGTTAGTTTGCTGTTATTGTAAAGCAACGCAGTTGTCCAAATGCATATTTCCAAGTTCAGGAAGGCTGCTTTATGTACCCAGAATAGAACAGTAATGTAGCTTTCTGTTAGCAAATGTCTGCTAGTGTTACTGAAGTAGCAGCATCAACGCTGGCAGGAACTTTTCAGGCTGAAGGCAAACCAACTATGATGAACTGTACGTGATAACACATAGTTAGACACTCCTTAGTATTTACAATTTTGTGTTAGCGTTGATAGCGTTAGCTATTAGCTTAGGTAAGGTTGATCATAACCGTAAGTCAGTAAATTTACAGTAAGTTGATTATATTTTCTGTGCAGTGATTGCTTTGCATTTTAATCTTATTCTGTTTGTTGGCACAGGTACAGCTGATGGTGAATTCATCCCTGTGGGTGCTTCTACGAGTCTACAAACAAATTTTACACATGTTCGAATTATATCTGTGTGCACAAAACTTTTTCACACATGCACAAAATATTTCTACAGCTGCAAAACTTTATTACACATTCACAAACCATTTCACAAGCTCAAAATATTTATGACCATTATTTGATTCCATATAATGTGCGTTTGAATTAGATTTGTAAATACAGTGAGAATAACTCATAACTTATTGACTGAATAAAAAGGTGTGCACTACTGATACAAAGACTTTAAAAAGAAACTGAGGTGACACTGAAATCAAATTAACCAGAAAACGTTGATTTGCAATAGAGAATGAGTTTCTTGGAGTCTTTGATCTTTATTCAACTTGACATCAAAGTTGTACTGTATCTTCCGTGTGATAAAACATCACAATAAACCAGTATTATGAATAAAACTAACTTCAAATACTATACATGATGTTGTCTGACTTGATGGTTAAAAATAAGGTTTATGAAAATATACATTTTTGACAGATGACAGAGATGAGAAATACAAAAAGAATTGTAAAACATTCTTCAGCCAAAATGTTTCCCACTTCAGATTTCAGCATCGTAACATACACAGAGCAGTGCAAAGAATATTTCTATTACACCTGTTACAATAATATTCAAAAACAGAGTGCCTTACAATCTGAGCGGTCACACTGTGGATGTTTATTCTTTTTGTCCAAAGCTGAGCAGCACTCATCCTGGCCCAAACATATGGATGTTGTCAGAAATAATGAGATCACAGCACTCAGTGATGCCTCCACATAACTTACTCACTCCACTTGTGAACACCTGAGAACAGCATCACACTGTCCTACTCTGATCCTGTACAGGGCATCTTTTCCTAACAATTTACATAACCAGGTGACATACAAAAACACTAAACTGAAAATGATTTACTCCAGGCTCAAGTGTAAATTTTCATTAAAAATATGGAATGTTGAATACAGAGGGTGATTTATATCAAGTGTTCTCAGGGATCATAATGGCTCTTTGGTACAAAACATTAACTTCACTGCCTGTGAACTTCGTTTTAAAAATGAACAGCCAGATGCAGTGAGAGGTAATATTAATATTTACATTTAAAAAATAAATTACATTTTAAATGGTCTCTTAAAGTGTGTTGACTTTAAACCAAGATTTGCATTATTTAGAAGTTCTGCACAATTTCTGCCCTCAACATTTTCAGATACACTTGTGTTGGAACAATCTGTTAGGACTCTTCTGTCTTCTGCTGCACAATACTACAACACAAAGTGTGCCGCTAACCAGAAAATCTGTTAGGTCTTCTTAAGGTGCAGCTGTGGGAAATTTTTCAAATTACCTTCCATAAAGAAACTGATGCACATACAGTATTCACAGTTTTTTAGTTAAATAAACAATCTGAAATGGTTTCTGCCTTACATAACCGATACTCCCTACCAGTGTGGATAAGGCACTGAGAATGTGGCTGTCCTACAACCTCTGAGCCAGGTGTCGAACGGGCTTCCCTCAGTCTAAACACAAGACTGCCTTAGCCTGCTTAGGGAATCCAAATGTCCACCCTGGCTTCTGTAATCACTAGCTGCTGCTGAATCACTTATTTCAGACCTGTTATGTCAGGAATGCCTGACGGCTGGATAGAAACGGAAATGTATGCATGAGATAAGTGGTGGGAGACTGGTTGTACTCCGGGATGGCCCTTTAATGGGCTATCTCTGGAGGAGGCCCACTCTGTCAGCTGAGGGCACTTGCCTGGTTTTATAGGGCAGCCTCGGAGCCCTGACCGTAACATCTAATTTAAATCAAATAAAATTAATTAAATGCCAATTGAACAAGTTATAAACATCTCATTCAGATATGCTTAACCTTAACTTGCATTCTGATAGTATGCAACAACTTCAAGTATACCAGAACCTTTTTAATAAACAAATTTAATTTTTACTATCGGCCCATCCCAGGAGAGGCGTCTGCTTACCTTAAAGCACTAGTCAGAAGATCTCAGAGATGAGCAAAAACCAGGAACTTTGGTTGGAGTGTATAAAAAAACAAACCAGTTTTATTTAGGTTTTACAATAATATGAGTAATAAAAAAAGTGAAAAGTTAAATGCAGAGGTTATAAAAGGTTCTAAAAAGTAAAAAAAACGGTGGCCACAAGAACTGTTTGGTTTTATATCATTTTGTCTGCCACTTCTTACAGCTTAAACCATATATGGTCCACAGACTAGAACAACAACACACTATTATATATATAATATATATAATAGTGTAATGTATCTTTGTTTATGTTGTACATCATAATTCATAGAACTCTGACATGTAAGCTATTTTTACATGTTCCATGACTTAACGGCTAGAAGTTAAGATTATAGAGGTGTCAGCCAGGTGCAAGAACCGCAGCTTGCCTTGAAGGCCACAGGCTTCCTACCATTTTAACCATCTCAAAGATGTCAGTTTGAGCCTTGCACAATAGCTCAGTCACAGTTCAATACAGATCATGCAAACAATGAGTGCAAACATTGTTTCATGTGTTAGTTAACTGCCAATTTTAAATATACTTATTTGAGAATTATTTTAGAGGTAGATTTGGGTAGAGTTGGTCTTGGCCACTTATTAACGGAATCTTTAACACCCTCTCTTGGCTGAAGCACACTCAAAGCCCTGCAGGAGGATGTTTGTGGTCAGTGGTGGTGCTGGTCAGGGCAAAAGACTATACACATAAAAACAGAGGTTTCTGAAACCACACATGGCCAACCTCATCCATCCTGCCACCCGGCCTTTGAGACTGGTGGCCCCTTCACAGTTACCATTGTCAGATAATTATAGTCAACCTTCAGATTGAGACACCACCTATACTACCAAGAGTTACATAATCAATCATCCAATTTTGGCCACAGCTGGGTTTGTGCAACTGGCATCGCTCTGCTTGCAAAATATCACACAATAAAAAAATTAAAAGATAAAAATATAAGAAAAATGATCAAACAATTCAATTTTATTTATATAGCACCAAATCACAACAAAAGTCATCTAAGGGCACTTTTCACATAGAGCAGGTCTAGACCGTACTCTTGAACAGTTTCCAATAACAATCAAACAATGAGAAATCGAACATAAGTAACTTCAATAATAGAGTATATTTAAATCCATCAAACCTTGTTTTTTTTCTATTTTAACACGAGTCTCAAGAACTAAATGTCTCTCATTGTGAAATTGTTTCCTTTTCCTTGAAGAAAGCAGTTAAATATTATTGGGCCTCATACTCCATGTGCATGAGACAAAGGCAGGCCTGCATGCAATCACAAAGTCTGATAACAAGAAGGGCGCCAATCAAGTCCAAAACGGACTCCATCTCCCAACATGCTCTGCTCAGTTCGCATCTTGGTGTCAAGTCCGGATACTCTCATCTCTCATTGGCAGAGACGCTCCAACACCAGAGGAAGTCACAGCATCACAGCCATGACGTCATCGCCCCTTTAACTACTGGCTGCACACAGAAATCTTTGCCTACTACAAACCATGCAGGAGGAGGCTCTGTCCCTTCGTGAGCCAGTTTACTAAAGGGGGTAACCCCGTGCACACCCTCGAGCTGAAACTTTGCCCTGCGATCAACCAAACAATCACCAGATCCAAGAGCAGACAGCTGCCACCAGCACTTTCACTGCCTGCGGAAGGAAGAAAAGGATTTCTTCACGAAGATGCAGATAACTTCTATGCCCCGCTCTTCTTCAACTAAGTCAACTCGGCTGTTTTCTCCGCCACGCTGCCAAGGATCAGCTTGCCGTGAAACCCGCCGACAGAGCATGAGGACGGCCCCATCAGCATCTGAAATGGACCAAAGACGGACTGAAACACACACCCTGCTTGCTTTCTGAAGCGACCAAGAGGCTTAAGTCTGGGCGGAGACAGTGTTAGATGGTGTATTTTCATCTTCAGTGCTGTTAACTTTTAGCTTTTCAAACTTTATTGCTCATGTTTGTTGTGTGAATTGACGGACCACCGAGTCCCTTTGTGCTGTTTTACTCTGAGGAATATTTGAATTTTGCTGCCTGTTAAGTCGTGTTTACCACACTAGACTGTCTGTGTTTATCCCGCTTGGGACTGCTATGTTCGTGCCACTGAGTGAGAAAGTAAGTTGCTTTGTCGATCAGAAGTCAGACAACGTGCGTTACAGACTGCCGTCCGTATGCGCGCTCTCTGTGGACAAAGCAACCGCTTCTCTCCCCCCCACGGTCACTTTCCCTCCTCTTTCTTCTGTGGTGGAAAACTGTCCTTCCATGAATAGGCTAGTAATTGTGCAAAGAAGACATTTACATCTATAAGAGATAGTTCCCAAGGGAATACGGAAGGGGAGAATCAGCAATGTCGTATTTTAATCTTCTGTGTGTGATGAGCGAAGGCCACTTGGCCATGTGTATTGGGAGAAATGTGGAAGAGGCCAAGTACAACTGATACCTGTTAGAGAAGTGTGAAACACCTTTTGTTTTCTGTAGCTGAGCCATGTCTGGATTATTACCAAAGTGTTAAGATCAAGCGAGGTGGGGTTTAGCAATAAAGCTCCACGTTAGGAGGGGTTATGAGAGGTATATACTTATATGTTTTATGATTTTTCATTAGATTCTTTATCCCGGGATCAAGGCCTCGGTTTGCTTTGTATTGCTCTTTATGCAGAGTAAACCTATTCACATTGAACTCTACCAGCTTCCAGTGTATTTCTTTGAGTCTTTCTCTTATAAGTTTTGAGTTTAATACTAAGTTGTGGGTGACCTGAAGATTTATTGGCCCATCTGAAGATTTCTCCACAACACTTCCCTCTCGTATTACTAACCCACATACACACACACACACATCTTCTTACACATCTGACGGTCAGATAACGTGGGACACAGTGCCACTCTGCCCCTCTTTATCTACCATCGGACACCTGTGTTTTACATGGAATTGGGTGAGTTTAGAGACGCCGACCTCTAGGCGGCGCCATTTTGCTATTCTAACCAAGACACCATGGTCATTTCCGCCATTTGGTTTTGGCGTGACATGACTTCCTCCCAGTCACGTCACCATCTTGCCACGCACCCATACCCACACCCACACACAAATACATGCTCCCGCTTGCATGTGTTTTCGCTGTACACAGCTGTTTTGTGTATGTTATTGCTTAGGTAGGATTAGATTTTAGGATAGTGATTTATTGATCAAAGCATCGGCTAACTTTGTTAACTCTGCTATAGTTTAATAAACACTGTTATATCTTTAAAGAGAAGTCTTTTGTCCTTATTGTGTTTTATATATTGTGAAAAGTGGCTGATTGAGAGAGTCACAGCTCGAACTCAAACCTTCATTCACCTGTGAATGTTGATATCCCTCAGATTTTAGCATTCTAGATGAACTCTTTTATGAGACTACCTTATTGTTTGGTTATTGGTCCTGGTTTCCGGGTGGTGCCCTGTAATTATTAATTCATATTAATTATACACATTATAATTATCTCTGATAATTATTAATAATTGCTAATATCCAACCGTGCTCCTCACAAATCCAACAGTTGGTGTCCCCATGTGAGGCTCTTTAGCAGTTGGTGCCCTGTATTATTAATTAATATTAATAATATCTTGATTTTATAGTTCATAATTATCTCTGATAATTATGAAAGCGCTTTTACACTACAAGCCACATTCACCCATTCATACAGACATGCATACACTGATAGCAGGGGCTGCCATGCAAGGTGAGTGATTAAAGGTGCTAAGGTGGGTGGTAAAGGTGAGTGATAAAATAATGTTAAAATATAACACATGCAATAAAATGAAATAACAACAGTATGAAATCACTAAGTATCTAGTTAACTTCAACACAAAAGGTTCAAAAAGAGAAATCATCAAGTTTCATATGCAACAAGTTTAGCATTGATCCATCTGTGAAAGGTGAAGGTGATCATAAACATGAACATGAAAAATGACGGACGATTACAAGGTCAGTATAAGATACAGTATAATATCTGATAAAAGGTACAATTTTAGGCAAAGGGAGGAAACATGCTTTAGATTAATCCCACAGAGCTATGTCTCCATTGCTGGATATATCTCAACACTGCTGTTTGTAACACGAATACCATACCATTGTGCCCAAAACTGTGTGTCCTTGCCTCCGTGGGTGAAACGGATGTATCTTACTCCTGGTCCGTAGTCCTGGAATACATGGGTCATCTGAAAAATAAATATCAGTCAATCTAGAGTTGTCTTTGGGATTTGTTCCTCTGCTAAAAACATCATTTTTTTATCAGTTAGGGCCCCGTGCTCTGTTCATAGCTGATTCCATTTCTGATCGTTCCACTGCTCAAAGTAAACCGTCTCAGCAAATAGTTGGACAGGCCTCTTACTTTGAGTCAGCAATTCTATGCGGATCAGATATTCAGAGCCACAATCCCATCGTGGTGCATACCTAATGTAAGACAGACACACAAGCATGTGAACGTACATTAGATGCTTATTTACTTTGAGTGATTTGGAAACAGTTTTGAAATTTAGGACTCCAAAGTCTCCAAAGAGATTACAGCATTATTCCATTTGTTGACGTATAATGACATTGTTAATACCATGTTTTTTTAACTCTGCACAATAATTGGCTGTTAAATCTAGATTGTGTCAATTTACCATTAATTAAGGAATTTACGTAATGAGCTGTGACAATATTTAATGTGTATTGTTCCCAAAAGTGTAGTAGATGTGTGCATCCAATAAACTTCAAACAGGTGCTGGACCAAAGAAACAATGCAACAAAGAAAGATGAAGGTCCATACACTGTAGCTCCTTTTAATGAGACATCCACCAGTGACGTTTCGAGCTACATGCTCTTCAGACTGTAGCAGCATGTAGCTTGAAACGTCACTGGTGGATGTCTCATTAAACTGCATCTAAGGGAGCTACAGTGTGTGGACCTTCATCTCTTTATGTGTATTGTTCTCACCAATCAGATACTTTGATGTCCGGCTGGAAGTGATCCATAAACGACAGGTTGTACCCTTCCACCTCCAGATCAACCAGCTGGGACTTCATACACATGCTAAAGATAACAGAATAAGTTTTAGTGATTACATAATTTGAATGTAGTACATAATATAATTGCCATATGATTTCTGCACCACCTCTGGTGTAAACTCACCCATAAGAGGTCACAAAGTTTTTCTGGGCCACTTCATTTGGATGTGGCACCATGACTCCCTCTACTTTCCATCTATGACCACTGTTCTCCACAATTTACCAATGATTCATCTCATCTATAAAAACAAAAAGGATAGTTGTAAAAGAAATTATTTTGGAGAGCAGGAAAACAACGTTGAGTAGAGTGAATTTTGCAGCTTCTTATGCTCTCCTCTTGGATTCTTTAGAAGACTCCTTCTCTTCTTGCACAAGAAATAAAACAACCTCCAGTCTTTAGCTATTTTCGAGGGATTGCTGAGATGATATCCTGCTCTTCTACATTGGGCACAACTCGAGGCAGCCCCGGAAAGAAACCACCCTTAGTGGTGCTGTGGGGGTTAAAAAACACACACCACAGTCTTTTCTCAAATCTACCAACAACTGACCTCAGCACCTATGTAACATAAGATGGAAAATGAAACCCACTTGACAACAATGGTAAAAGTAAGTTAAAATAAAGTGAAAATAGAATACATAGAACACATAAAATGTGTACTTCAGTGGTGGTAATTTCAGACCTAATAACCAAAAACTCAGAAAGTATTTCACCATGTGTGGACAATCTGTAAATCGGCGCCTAGGTCTCTGAAGCCATAAGCAAACAGAACCTCCTTTTTCCCAATGGACACGGACTCACCACTGGCCTTGATTAACTGAAATAAGCCTCTTTCGGCTTACCGCAGAACGTCTTCCCACGGGTTTAACCTCACTGTGGGTCTTATCTTTGTCGAGCGCAAGTTGAAGCTGCCCCAGAAAAAAAAAAAAACACCCTTAGTGATGCTGCGGGGGTTAAAAAACACATAACAAAGTCTATTTTCTCAAATCTACCAACCACTGACCTCAGTACCTGTGTAACATAAGATGGAAAATAAAGCCCACTTGATGAACTAAAAATATCTAGAATGCGTAATATAAGGTGGAAGAGAAAACCCACTGACACATGAAATAGAATTCACACTGAATAATAAAACGAATAAGAATATAATAAAAATAAGTTAAAACATAGAATACATAGAATGTATAAAATAGAGTAAAATACAACATTTTAAAATAAGTGCAGTAGTGCATAAGTGTGAAATTGACTGAAAAGCTAGTTGAAGGCAAAAGTGATGAGATAAGTTTTCGGCTTTCTTTTAAAAAATATTTAGTGAGCTGGCTTCCCTGATATCTACAGGTAGTGTGTTCCATAGCTTTGGGGCATAACTGACAAAGGCTGAATCTCCGATTTTCTTTCGGCTGTTACTGGGAACCACCAATAAACCAGCAGCAGATGATCACAGTGTTCTTGAAGGCAAACAGTTAACAAGGAAGTTAGCCATGTAGCTTGGTCGTCGCCCATTAAGGGCTTTGCATGTAAGCCAGTGCAGAGCAGCTAAAACTGGACTAATGTGTTCTCTCCTCTTAGTTCTGGTTAATAGCCGAGCTGCAGAGTTTTGAAAGAGCTGAAGTCTCTCAGTGGTTTCTTTCAGGAGGCCAATAAAAAGTACATTACAGTAATCAATTTGGCTTGAAATTAAGGCATGAATCAACTGTACAACTTGTACAACTGTTCTGTCCCTTTGTTGCAAAAAACGGTTTATAGTAACACAAATGCAGATAAAAAAAATGACAAAGCTTTTAAATAATGATCATTTTAGCCCAATTTTAGTGTACAACTTCGCAGTTCAGAGACCAAAACAAAGTGTGCATTTTTGGAGCCAGAAGTGATGAGGAGTGACCATATACACCAAAAAAAGTTTCTAGCTTCTGGGTTTGCTTCTGCGTTGTGCAGCCCACTGAATATGCGCAATGGTGTTTCCTCCGCTGGCCCCACCTGCAAGTTCCCGTTCGGCCAATAGACTTTACATTGTGATGATGTCACAGATTTTTAAATCGCTTTTCTCAGTTCGAGGAAAGTTTTACAAATGTAAAACCATTTGAGTCATAATTGATATTGTTTGCAGTTTGAGGTGTCCTGTCGTCAATTTAACAGACGTCTCTTTTACAATGGTGGTCTACGGGGAAAATGCTTTTTGGGCTACAGGGGGGTTTTTCGCTGCAATACCATGAGTGACCACTTGGAAAAACTAGCTGCAAGGCTGAGCAACAGAGTCCTATCCAGCTCTTATAATACATCCATGGCATGGTTAGCACAGTGCATTTAGTCTATGGTTAACTGTGATAATGATGATAATGAGCCCAGCTGAAAAAAACTAAACTTTAACCTATAAAAAACGTGGATGTATGATGATATTGAACCGTTGAAATATGATTGTATAGTTTACAAAAACACAATTATTAAGTATGGATTTCAAGTATATATTTAACCACAATTTAACTATAATTCCTGTAGCGGCACGATCTTTGTCGTCTTGTGTTTTCTGATATCCGAGGATGATGAAGTTTTATGAAGCAGTGTCTAGGTGTGAATTTTCTTTGATTTTTACACAATTTATCATGAAATTTGTGCTATATTTTGCTTGTGATTAATCAACAATCTGGTATTGTGATAAATCCTAACTCTAATTTCAAATACAGTATGTTGGTGACAATTTCCTGGAAATTTTCTGAGTAATTTGCAGGTACTTAAGTTAGTTAACTTTTAAGACATTTTACAGAAAGGGTGGTGCAATTTGGTATAAATTATGAGAAAAAAAAAAGTTTAGTTGGTTCAGTTGTTTGTACTGACTCACTGTATTTGGGTTCATACATAGTTGATAATTTGCAAAAAATTCTTCAACAGAAAGAAAATACTGTGTAGTGTAGTTTTGTGTGTCAAACTACAAAAAGATGATTTTATTTAAATAGAACTGATTATACAACAAAAACAGTTGAGCATTACACACTTCCATCACACCTTACACATTACAGTGTGGTGCAAAGCAGCAGTGCAAAGAAAATTTCATTAAAACTGATATGCCAAACAGTAAAGCTGCATGGTTAAGCTTTCACAAAGAGAATACCTTTAGTTCTGATGTCAACTTGTGGATAAACGTCCCAAACCATTTATCGTTCATCCAGGGCCTAAACAGGCTCTTTCTTTGATGTCAACAACGTCGACAAGTAACTAATACTGAGGAGATGGATTTTATTCCCAATGAGGTCTGGTTATCATTACTGCAATGCATTGTTCCCTCGAATGACAACAGCACAACACTGATGCAATCATTGGACTTCAAATGCATTATCATTAATCTACCTTTCAATGAATATGACTGAGAAGCAAGCAAACATTGGTATTTGGTATTTATGTATTTATTGGGATCATGTACCGTGTTAAACATAAATGTTAACATTTGATGTACTGAACCAGAGTTAGCTTATAGCTAATTTTCATCTGCAATCCCTTACAATTAAAACATATAACAGCACAATAACAAACAGTACAAAGCAAAAAAACACAGGACACATTATACAAAATGCAAAGCTACACACAATAACACATCACATACACCCACAATGTCAACTAGAAATTAATAATGTAAGCTTGTCAAATTAAAAGCAAGATTATTTGCATTCATGAGAAGACCATGAGATGAAATTTAGATTCATTGGTTACAGAGCTGAGTAGTTTTTAGCAGATTTTTTAATTTGGTTTTGAACGTACTGATGGAACTGCAGCTCTTCATATCATCAAGTAAGACATTCCACTGAGTTGTGGCTTTCACAGAGAAAGCTGACTGCCCAAATGCAGTGCGATGAAATGGTAACATCAGATAGTCCATTCAAAGAGCCTGTTCTCCAAAGCTGCTTTGGTACTGTATGAAGCATATTGTCCATATGGTTTCCATGACTGCTTGTCATGCAACAACACTAAAGGGTAAGTAACAAAATTATAAAGTTATTTGGGCTCCAATGGAAATTTTCATGATGTCATGACCTGGCTAAAGTGGCCACAACAAAAGGGAGACACAACTTGATAAAGCTTCAACAAAAGATATCTATTTAAGCAAATTAAAGAGATAACTGAATATTTACAATATGAGGCATGGCAGTCAGTGGGATCAGTGGTGTATGTGATGCATGGTTGTAGGCCTGGGCGATATGATCAAAATCTCATATCCCGACATAGGTAATTTCGTATCCCGATAACAATACCTATCCCAATATAGCACTTAGCATATAGCATTTTAATTCAATGAATAAATAGTTTCTGGTTCAGATATAGCACATTTTAATTCACAATGTAATAAGTGTAGTGTAGTCAACTTGAGTACTTCAACTGGTTCACTGTCTCTCCTGTGTGTGCAGCACACACATGGAGGGCTCAGAGTAGTGCAACCATAAATGACAGCAAAAGCAACAGAGACTCTCACACTGAGCTCACATTAAACAAGTGCACATAAATCTGGTAAATAGCATAAATAAAGACAACCCCTACTGCATTTTGCTGCCATTTATGGTCACGTGTGCAGTGTAGCAGAGGAGAGACAGACAGCGGTGGAGAGTTGGAGAGTTGACGACAACTAAACTCGTTACATTACTGTAAGTGCAATAAAAGCTTTGTCAGTAAAAAGCCAAGAAGAGTAATTTATCAATGTAATCTGTGCAAAAGTCAGACAGACTCCAAATGACAAAAAATATTGCCATAAAGAACGTGATTTGCGTCACAACGATTTAAAAACAAGCATAAAATGAAACGATAGATGTTTTTCTCTCATCACACGATATATATCGTCATATTGCGCAGCCCTACATGGGTGGTGAGTGTGCGTGTTGACAGGTGCATGAAAGCAAGGTAAAGAACTAAAGCAACATAACAAAATCAAAAGAGAGAAGAGCAAAGCTGCTGCAGCTGTAGTAGCAGAGTGGAAAGTGAGCCAAAGCCAAAGAGAAGCTGCTAACTGCAGCCAACTGGGAACACCAGTGCCAGGTGTTCCCAGTTGAGCTAACAAGCCACCTGTAGAGCAGAGAAGACAGACAAGTGAATATACAGCAAACAAAAGATGACACATCAGAGATCATCACCCCCACTTTGACTTATTTTTCAATAGATTTACTCTAATAAGATCTTTATGTTTCATTATGTATTGAAAAAATTAATAAAAATCTTTACAGAGAGAATTTGTATTTTTTTCCAAAAAAATGACTCAAAATGATTAGTCAATTGTAGAAGTAGTTAACTATCCACCTGTTGCAGCTCTTGTGTTCTTAGCTGGCTTGCTCTGTTTAGAGTAGAAGGGTGTGTGAACTTCTGTGCTTCTAATGCTGTTACAGTCAGTCACGGGATAACGTTAAGCAAGCTGTTGATGGTCAGCAGAAACTGACGACTTGTTAAACTACGATGTTTCCTTTTCAAATGGAGGTTTTGGAGTTATTTGATGGGGGTGTCTGATTTTTTAATATCCTTTAACTTGGTCTGAGTAACTGCTTAATTTCACTTCTGCTTTTCAGCAATATTTAGCTAGTAAAGTAACATATGCACTTTCTATACTTAATTATTATTTGCATCTAAATTGGCCAACGCTTACATCTACATTTGGGGGTGAGGCTGGAAGTGAAGTCTGCTTCTTCCTCAGATTTTGGCCTGACTCTGAGCTGTTAGTTTCATCCATAGCGTTCCTCTTCTTATCTGGGTCTGGGGCAGACAGGCCAGCAGTAGTTTCACAATTAAAGTGTGGTGTGGAGAAAAGTAAAAAAGAAACAGACACAAGTGTTGCCTCACATAAAAGTTAACAATTGACCTCTATACTAATCCCTCCAGTTAAGGAAGTTAGTCCCTTGCGGTCAAAACATTCTTAGTTTGTGTCATCCCTGGGAGTGGGCAGAGAGCAGTGCATGAAGGAGAAAACAATTAGGAAAAATAATGTAAACTGTAGCTGAGATTGAACCGTCTCAATCAAATTCAACAGATTAAAAAACACAATAGGCCAGAACATATTTCACACCTCTGGATTTTAAAACTAAATGTCCTCTTTGAGTGCCCGAGGAGTTCACAGTACTCTACATATCTCTCTATATAATAGATCCCTCTCACATGTTGACTTGTCAAAACAAGAAAAGCACAGGTGGAATTAGTAACTAATTAATGAATTCCATTTAGGTAAGCCAGTTCCAGGGCTCTGGTGTTGTGCATGGGCACTTGTTGCCCCCCCCCCTGGCCTGGTGGATGTCAGGAGGGGTGTGTTCATACACCCTGCAGATTTATGTAAAAAGAAAGAGGTTGTGTTCAGCTCGACTGCAGGATTTATTCTGCTCCTTCAACATCAGAATACTGAGGTCATCAACAAAATGGTTGTTGTAGCATCAGGTAAGTTACAGTATCTTCAAGTACAAGAGGTATTCACAATATCTTCAGAAAGTACTTAAGTAACCATAGCATAGACAAATACATTGAAAAAACTATTTGTTCTCGTTTGGTTACTACAACTAACATTTTCCAAAGTTCATCACATTGCAGATAAAACAATAATATACAACCTTACAGTGAGTAACTATTAAATTTACCAATCATATTACTCCTACTCCATTGCCACACATTCACAAATTATTGTATTTACACCTCTTTTAAAGTCAGTAACAAACACACATATATAGGAAAACAGTTTAACAGACTGTGAAATACATGCACTTGCACTTTATGTAGCCTTCAGATCCGTCAACAAACCAAAACAAACCCCTTTGCATGTGTCATTAGCATTTCTATTATACTGTATATATTACCATTACTAATAGCATATGGACTGCTAGCCTAGCATGACAATTTATAGCAAAACATCACTATTCCGACCATGGATGTATAATAAGAGTTGAATAGGGCGCCGCCACTCAGCCTTGCAGCCAATTTTTCCCAGTGGCCACTCGCAGTATTGCAGTGAAAAATCTCCCTGCGGCCCAAAAAAGATTTTCCCATAGACCACAATTGTAAAAGAGACACCTGTAAAACTGTTGACAGGACGCCTCGAACTGCCAACAATGTCAATTATGACTCTTTCTATTATGAACTTTTGATCCATGGAGGTTTTATGTTTGTAAAACTTTCCTCGAGCCGAGAAAAGCGATTTAAAAATCCTTGACTTCATCACAATGTAAAGTCTATGGGCTGAGCAGTCGTCCAAATTAGTCAAATCAATTATCTTTCAGCATAACAGACTTTTTAGTGCCAAAGTCCATCTTTTTTTTTTACTATTCTTCCACCGCAGCTCAACAGGGAAACACTGTCTGAGGAAACACAAAGAGAGAATTTTATGCTAAAAAAAACTGTAAATGTGGCAGATATCCACTTGATATGAGTAACTCAGACTGCTGAAGCCTCATATAGGTTTCAGATAAATTTTTAAATACATTTTTGCTCAAAATGACACTGAATTTTGGTCCCCATCACTTTGTTCAGCCTGTCTTTTAATTTAGATTCTCTGCCCAGTAAACATGTAAATTGCTTTCACATCTTAAATAGCCTTTCAGCTGAGATGTTTTCTGCAGCTTTTGACCCAAGCGCAGCATTGTCTTCTCATGCTGACATTGCTTGTCTGGTGCACTCATTTAATACACATTGCTCTGCCATTTTGACGAAAGTGGCTCTTAGCAAAATGAGACTTGTTCCTTTTGTCAATTTGTTGTCTCCCTGGTTAAATGACACTATTCTTTGTTTCTGGTGTAAATGTCAGAGGGTAGAGTGACTGTGGAAATCCACTAAGCTCCATGTGCACCGTCTCCATTACAAAGACCTTTTAACTGAGTTTAATAACTTGGTTAAGGATGCAAGGGCTTCTTACTTTGCTCACCTAATTTCCTCCAGTAAACATAACCCCAAAGTCCTATTTGACACCACCAACACCTGATGTGTCTGTATTTTCAAATAACGATTGAAGTAACTTTCTCTTTCATTATGGATAAGATTAGAGATGTCTGGGCTAGCATCATCCCCTCTTCTTCCCAGTAGGACCTCATTGATCTGGTGGGCAGTATGAAACCTTCATCAAGCCCTGTAGATGTTTTACCACCTTCCATGCTTAAAAATGTACCTGGATCTATTGGTCTATGCTTGATATCTATTATAAATAGCTCCCTGCTGGTTGTGTCCCACCTTATTTTAAACATATAGTTGTTCAGCTTCTTCTAAAAAAAACTAAACTTGACTCACCCCTTCCTAAAAACTACAAACCTATATCTAAGCCTAAATAGAAGCCTCTATCTAAGTCTTAGATAAAGTTGTTGCCAAACAGCTCACTGATGTCTTGGCTGCTCACAGCATTTTAGATATAATCCAGTCTGGTTTCTGTCAGAAGCATTCCACTGAAACAGCTCTTCTCAGAGTCTCCATTGACATAATGATGTCTTCTGATGTGGGTGAATGCTCTGTTTTGGTGCTGCTGGATCTTAGTGCAGCTTTTGAAACTGTAGATCACAGCATGCTGACTGAAAGGCTTAGGCAGTGGGTGGGTGTCTCTGGGAGCACCCTGGACTGGTTCTCCTTCTATCTCTCGGATGGGTGTTTTTCTGAGTTTGCATGTCTGAATCTGTTGTCCTTTCCTGTGGTGTGCCTCAGGGTTCTGTCTTGGGTCCTATATTATTTCCTTTGTATATGCTTCCCTTAGGTCATATTATTAGCAAACTTAAAGGATTCTCATATCACTGTTACACAGATGATATCCAACTGTATGTCTCCTTTAATCCCGATGAAACAAACTGACTGTTTTGCACAATTGTCTGACTTCCATTAAGAGCTGGATGGCTAACAACTTTTTATAGCTAAATGCAGATAAAACTGAGGTCCTTATCATTGCTTCAGATAGCATAGTTTTCAAGGTTGCTCAATGTATTGGGTCCCTTTCTTCAGCTGTACAGTCTAATCTTAGAAATCTCTGTATTATGTTTTATCAGGCTATGTACTTCAATCAACATATTAAATCGTTGACCCGTACATGTTTCTGCCATTTAAGAAATATTGTTAAACTCAGTTCTGTTGTATCACAACTTGAGCAAGAGATGATTATTCACGCCTTTATACCATCCCAGCTAGACTACTGCAATTCCCTTTTCACGTGCCTCAGCAAGTCATCCTTAGACTGTCTACAATTGATCCAGAGCGCTGCTGCAAGGATGTTGACCAGGTCCAGCAGGACGACTCACATCACACCCATCTTATCTTCTTTACATTGGCTTCCCATCAAGTTTAAGATTCATTTTAAGGCTCTTGTTTTCACATAAAGAGCCCTGCATGATCAGACACCTGTGTACATTTCTGACCTGCTCCATCTTTATATCACCAGTAGCAACCAGGGCTTATTGGTTGTCCCTTGCTCTCAACTGAAAACAAAAGGTGATTGTGCCTTTGAAGTGGTGGCTCTGACACTGTGCAATGCTCCACCTATAGACATATGACCTGCAGTCTCTGTTGATGCCTTCAAAAAGCAGCTGAACTCATTTATTCAAACTGGCCTTTGTCTTGCCTGTCTAGTGTTTGTAATTTTGTGTTTTTAAGGTCTGTTGTTGCTTGTTTTATTGTTTCTTTTTTACTGTTTTCATGGTCTTATTTGAATACTAATTTATTTTAATTAATTTTAATACTATTTTTATACTAAATAAACTTTATTTACTTACATTGAAAGTGCATTTGAAGGGGATCTTTTAATACCTAGTATGAACAGGAGGAATGATTACAGTGAGCAAAACCTCTTTCAGTGTTCATATGGGCACCTAAATGTTGTTTGAAGACAAATTTGAAAAACTGTGAGCCTATCCTTTAATGTTATTTACACCTGTTTTTCTTGCTTTGAAAGATCTGCTATTAGGGGACATAGTAAACAGTTATTTCTACTGTTACAATACTTACATGTACTCTGTACTCATTGACAGTTTCTGTCTCAAGCCTTCCCGAGTGAGGCCAATGTATTGTACCTCTCATCCACATACAGTAGTCTTTAAACACACAACACCTTTTAATTGTATTGATCATCAGGTTTTATAATTCACTGGTTACATTCAATCATCAAACCATCAAATCATATCATGTCATGTATCCTGGAAAAATTACTGGTAAAAAAACTGCCTCATGATGAAATTGTAAAACTCAATTAGACTTTTCAAGAAGAATGGCACATTAGGGTTACAGGAAACATCTGGTCAGTTTGTCTGCCCTCATCGCACGATCCACTTGTGATTATTGGAAAGGCAGGGTTGCACTTCTCACAGGAAGTAAAACAATCTCTGGTCTTGTAGTGCTTTCAGTTAATCCATTAATTTTCCATTTGTGGCAAGCTAACTGGCAAACAAGTGAAAGGAAGGAATATCCACGATCATCCGGACTTCACAAACAGTTTGTCTGACAGATTATGTGTAACAGTTGCATGCAGTCATCAACTGAAGATGATCGGCATGTAGAATAAATTTAAACTCTTATACTCGATCAAATCAAGGCCAATCAACACTTTCTATATTCAAATCAACTCAACAATATTCAGATTAAACCAAGATAACCCAAATATTTCACCTTACAAGCATTACAAAAAAAAACTAAATAATACCAAAATGTTTAAACAACATGAGAGAGACTGAAATCTTTAATAATATGGCAAATAAACAGAGGTGCATTCATGTCTTCAATCACATAGGCACTGCAGTTTGTGTACAATACAGTACATAGAACTTGATCATAAATTACAAGCCCTACCAAAAATAAATGGACACCAATGAGGCTAGAAGACCTGTGAAATGAGATGGCAGCCATTGATTTTGGTGTCACATTAGAATTTCAAGCAGGCCACAACCCTGTCCATGGATACTGAATTAGGATCAATCCAGTCTGTGATGGTTTTACTCTGCTCTGCATATTTGAATGAACGCTATAAAGACAAAAGATAAATGCACATTTTCTGAGAAATAAGGATAGATCCATGTCGTATCTAAAACAGAGCTTTATCCATCTTCTGTCAAACAGCTGAGAGATGTGTCTTTTTGGTCAGCAGAGGAGCCCCTATGTGTCTGCATCAATCCTGTGAGCTGTACAGAGGACACAAGAACAAAGAAGTCAGAAATAACGCTGCTGGCAGGCACATGAAAGTGGCAGGTAATATAGCTCAGTGGAATTTAGGGGACATTCTCAAAGTGGAGATAAAATATTTTAAGATATGTTGCATCAGACTACAAAGTGTTCAAGTTAATTTCCCCTGCTGTCAGTTACCTCTACATCTGAAACAAGGGCACGTTAGACTCATTCAAGAGAGTATATGATCTACCAGATCATTAACCTGCACTGAAGTAGCTTAACACTACAGTAATGGGGGCAAGAATGCAACGCAGTATCTATATGATAGAGTCACTGTGCTGTGCTGGGACTTACATTGCTTTGGTATCCTGAGTGGTTCCGTGTCTCCTGACAGGACTTGATGCATGACTCCGCGGAACTGATACAGCACCTTCAGGCTCTTTTCCTCCCCCACACAGGGGTCATAGAAGCCAGGGAGTCCTGACTGGAAAGACAACACAAGGTCATGTACAAACTGTAAACACACAAATACATTTATAACCGGTAATTGTCATGTATAAATATATTTTACGCAACAGGAAAATACCTACATACTGTATCAATGGATCCAATATCATAACGGCACAAAAATCTAGTCTATTGCGTAGGTTTTGGGTAAATTCTGCAGGTTGGAAATGTACATACCTTTGTGGTCTCAGTCAGGATGAGTTTCGAGTCTTTCACCAGACACTGCAGTGGCACAGTCACATCAATGACCTTTGCCCTCTCGTGTTTTCTACTATTGTCTGTCACGAACTTGCCGTACCAGGCATTGAGGATGATGAGGCCTGATTTAGGAAGCAGCATCAAGAACAGTGTGAATCAATTGGAAATGTTATGCATTAAAGTGGTATGTTAATGTGTTCCAAAATGCAAATTAGTCACTAAACTGTCATACTTGAGTTGATTTTGGAAATCCAAGGAGGACAGACAACATAGACAGGATTTTTACAACACTGTCAAACACAAACCAGCACTTGCACAATAGAATATATTTCATCTTGCATGCCAGTAAATTTAGCCATACTGTTAATGACAGAACCAATATAATATATTAAATTTATTTTGCAAGTACATAACAAAAACACAGCACCATTATTTGTAATTGTAAGCTACATAGACAATACTGTTACCATTTCGTGGAGTGTGGTCCGTTGAATAAAGAAGAGCAGCTGTGTGTCTGTCATTTCACACACTGTTATTAACTGTTACAAGTGCAATGTCTAGGAGACCTCTGATGATACTACAATCAAAGCAACCTCTACAGTGACAGGTGTTATAAGCCAATTATCACTTACCAAACTCCCCAGGTGAAAATTATACTGTCTGCTGAGAGCTTTTTGTTAGTGTACTTATCAAAGGCAAACTAAAAAGCCCCAATTATCAGCAGTCAAAATAGAGTCTGGAGGGTCATTAAAAAAATCCACTGAAACGTATTTCTCTATTAACCATTTTAACCTTGTTTAAAAAGCTACCCATATCTCCACAAAATCACCCTGGATACTATCAGTGTCCACAAAGTAAGTGTCCTATGCTACAATGGAGAGGCTTTAGTTTGGATTTTCTGATGTGTGAACTGGTTATTCATAGGTAGCAGAAAACTTAACAGCAGTGATCTTTTTTTGCCAGTAGAAGACCAGTTTTGTTTCATGTAGTTAAAACACGCACTGTATCTCGGAATTTACACTTTTCTGTGAGCAACATTCAACCAGCCATCAACGCATTTCACCTAAAAAAGTATGAAAAACAGTTGAGGATCTAAGAGAATCAAATAGTTTCACAACCTGCTTAAAAAACATTATTCTGAGGATAAGCTCATCCTTTACTGATCTTACCCATTCTAGACTCCTCAGCTTCAATAATCCTGCGCACAGACTCCTGCATGAGTAAGACCTTTAGAGATGAAAAAGGCACAGGGAGAGAGAAAGAGAGACAGACACAAACAATGAGATTTCAGATCATATGGATTATACTAATGAATTTCACTAAGACTTTGCATCTTATCTAATCCCATCTCAGCCCATTTGTTACTACAGATTTCTGACTGGTGTGGGGCTTGTAATACTTCTTGACAGTCACGCACAATACCTGCATCTCTTATCTAACACTGAATAACAATACAGGATTGGCAGCACAGCTAAATGTAGGCCTATAAAGTCAACTCACAGCAGCCTCTGCCTCCTGTTTCTTCTTTGTTATGTTAGAGGCCGAGCTCTCCCGCTGCTTCTCCAAGTCTCTGTTGAGTTAAAAGATAAATGGAGGAATAAAATGAGCTCGTAAAATCTGGCCATAATAATACATGTGGCACTTCTTCCAATAACATTTCTTGCATGAAAAACACCAACATAAAGAGGGGATTTCTTACTGTTCCTTCTGGGCCTGCAAGTAGGGCCGAATAATTAGTTGCTGGAGGGCGAGGTAGAAAACCAGTGGTCCAACTGTGGCGTAAAATACAGCACTAGGCAGGAGTTGGTCGGTCAGGTGAATAGGGAAGAAATACGTCTGGCTGGCTCTGTTTAGTCTGCAGAGAGAGTTGATTTCATATTTATATCTGAACGGCTGCTAATTGGTAACTCCATCTAATATATTATCTAATTTCTATGTGAAAATGAAAGGATAGGTTAATATTTTTCCAGTATTGTCTTAAAACAATAGTCAGTCGCCCATATTAACACTGAAACAGGTTTTGTTTGCTGTAAACATCCCTGCTGTTCATACTGACCGTTAGAAGATTCCCAACTGTGCTTACAATGTAAGTGATGGGGAACAAAATCCACAGTTTATCTGAAGACAATATGAGGCTCCAGCTGTCTGAGTTAGTCAGATAATGTGGATATCTTCCAAAGTTACAGTCTTTTTCGTAAAAAAAAAAAAAAAAAACATTCTCTGTGTCTCAACGGACAGTGTTTTCCTGCTGAGCGACAGTGGAAGGATCACAGCAGAAAGGGGCACTAAATAGAGAATACTGACTTGATTTGACTAATATGGACTGAAGCCTTATATCAGCACCAAATAAACTTGGCGGATTTTATCCCCCATCACTTATAGTGAAAGTGCATTATGAGGGGATCTCTTAATGGCCAGTATGAACAGGAGGAATCATAATAATGATAATAAGTTTATTTATATAGCACCTTTCAAGAGCAGATACCACAAAGTGCTTCACAATAAAAACAACAAAAAGCAAATAAAAAAAAGCAAATAAGAGACAGAGCAACAAACATTAAATGCAGCATCCAGCTAAAACACAAGGCAAAAACAGAAATAAACAAAACAAATTAAACAAAAGCAAGTCTAAACAAATGGGTCTTGAGATACTTTTTACAAGGTGTCTACAGTGTCCACAGATCTTAAGTCCAGTCGGAGAGAGTTCCAAAGTTTGAGAGCCACAACCCTAAAAGCACAGTCTCCTTTTGTCTTGAGCCTGGCGTGAGGGACAACCTTATTGGTATTATATGGCTGCAGTAGCTCTTTAATGTAGGCAGGTTCCTGACCATGCAAGGCTCTCAAAGTGATTACAAGGATCTTGAACTGGATTCTGAATTTGATGGGAAGCCCACATCAGGATTGGTGTTACATGAGACTTTCGGGGGACTTGGTCAGGAGCTTGGCAGCAGCATTTTGGGCCACTTGTAAGAGGTTCAGGGATGTCTTGCTAAGACAGGTGAAAAGGGAATTGCAATAGTCAAGATGGGAGGAAATGAACGCATGTATAATCATCTCCATGTCAGCTATGTACACAATGGGCCTGAGCTTAGCATTGTTTCTCAGATGGTAGAAACAGGAGGGAACCAAACAATTCACATGCTGGTCAAGACTCAAAGCCTTGCCCATAGAAACGCCCAGATTATGGAGGGTAGGTTTAACAGAACAAGATAAAGAGCCAAGACTTTCCCTCACCTTGGGCACAACGTAATCAAGGGCAGAAATGCGAACTTCTGTTTTATCAGTATTTATCAGTAGAAAATTATCTGCCATCCAATCTTTTATAGAGTTGAGGCAGTTCAGTTGAACAAACAGTTTTGAAATATTTTGAGGCTTAAATTAAATGAATAAAACTTTAATGAAATGAATGAGACTGCTACTATCGTCCCTATAACAATGAAGGAGACACCTGTAAAATGACTTCTTATCTGCCCGAGTGTAAGAAAGTACGATGCAAAGAGCAATGGGCCCAGGTCAGAACCTTGGGGAACACCACAAAACAAAGATTCAGTTGATGAGGCATAATTATGAACTGTAACCAAGAAGGTCCTGTCTGACAGGTACAAGGAGAACCAATCCAAAGCTGATCCAGAGATACCCACCCACTGTCTGAGCTTCTCAATCAATATACAGTGGTCCACAGCATCACAAGCAGCACTGAGATCTAACAGAGCCAATACAAAACATTCTCCTGCATCATTTAAGACTCAGAGAAAATCTGTTTTTGTTGAATGCAACCGACAGAAACCAGACTGAAACTTGTCGATAATGTGCTCGTCAAAGACTTAGCCAACCACTTTTTCTAAGATTAACTGGCTGAGACAAGGTTACATCGTGATTCCAATGGGCATCGTGGCAACAGTGTTTTGAGTAAAACCCTCTGGAACCTACACCAAACGGGAAAGTGGAGCAAAGAGCTGCACTTACTTGATCTTGAGGGAGACACCTTGGGGCACTCCCACGCTGACAGTTGCTCCCAGGACACTGTGTCTACTGATCTTCCTCTCAGCACCGTACTCTACCACAGTCCCAAAGAAACCTGATCTGCAATATAAAGACACAGTCACTACCTCTCTACCCACAGTCAAACTTTTTTGAGTTGTCAAATTACTTACATTGCATACTCAAATGGATAGAAGTTTGAGTAGCTACAACAGGGATCTTAATATGAATTTATAATTATGTTTTCCAAATAACACATATTGCACTTTGACAACATACTTTACTGAGCCCTTAATCTTCGTCTGGTCTTCATCCTGGAACTTGTACTGGTAGCTCATCATCATAAAAGTGTGAGGAATGCCAAGCTGCAGGGACAAAAAGTAAATGATAATTTTGGCACAACAGTGACAAGCAACTGTTGATTTAATGGTGTCTTGGCCAACATTAAAGTTAAATATGACTGCTGGCTGCTAACCTGCATTGCGAAGGTGAAATGGCTGCTCTTGGTATCCCTGACAACGCTGGTGTTCATAGAGGACTGGACCCCCCAACGCCACTGCAGGTAGCCCATAGTGTTCTTGTCTAGGTGACGGGCCAGCACTGTGGTAAACCCAGGACGCACGCCTCGGGATGAAAACTGGAGCCCACACTGAGCTGTCACAAAGCTGAGGCACAAAAGGAAAAAGAAAAAAAAAATCACTGAATTGTTCATGTTGTAGAAAAACAGATTATTGATTTTTTTCTCTCTCATATTTGTAGACATACAAGCGAGGTGTCAAGTTTCGGAATATCTTCATTCCAAGGAGAGGCCCATGTGTGTCTCCAGCACCGAACTCTACCTGTGTACACACAGACAACAGATACCACTTCAACATCTTAAAATGTCAATGCCTGTTGTGCCACATAGGCTGGCAACTCTATTTGTGACAGAGTCACAGAAAGAAAGTGTGCTATTTATAGTGTACATTACAAAAATGAGTGCGTGTGGTGCCCAGTAAGAATGCAGCATACCTCTCCCCACCCCTTAGCTGAGGTGACTCTTCTCAAGGCCAAGTTAATGGTGCCACCTCCATTTCCGTTGTGGGTAGACAAAGAGCCAGACAAAATGGCTGTGTCATTTGTTGTAAGAGGAGCCTGTGGTAGAACACATACAACAACTATAAGGAATTAGCTCAAACATCTTTCCTTACAACTAGCACAGACTTGATTAATCCAAACCACATCATTGTAAACATCACTTCAAAAAGAACCTGGAGCATTGTTTTACCTCTATGGATTGTGATATGTGCATCTTGTTGATTTCCACATGTGGGACGCCTCCTCCAGCCATATCCTCATAGTCCTCCTCATAATGGTCAAAGAGGTCTGTGGCATCAATACCCACACTAATCGTTCCCTGTATATAATACATTCAGGAAACAATACTGTTTTAATTAATAATGTATATAACATGCACAAGATGCCTAATGACTCATTTAGTTCAATATGAGGCTTGTTATCTATCCCCGTGCATACCTTTGGGTTGGTCCTTTGCTGAAGCCTTCTCTCTTCTCGCTCTCTCTGAAGACGCTCATACTCTTCTCGAATCTCTGCAGGGGTTCTTTTCCTCTCCACCACCTGGAGTCAGAAGATAGGATTTGAATACAAAAGAAACGGTGGATTGGCTGCTTCACAGGTGGCAGATAAATAGTTACAGAAGAAAAAATTTCACACTCCCCTAAGTTCTTTCTGTGAAAATATTTATAAGCGTCATAATTTTTACTGTCAAGCTCACATCAGTAGTTTTAGTAAATACAGATACAGATACAAAACAAAAATGATTTCATGCAGGTTAAGGGGTGAAAGTCGTATGGTAAGAATGCAGGCTTCATCTCATAAGACTGTAATGCCAAAATATAATATGTTTATTAATGCCATATATAATAGATATGTGGTTTATACTCCTTGATACACTATATTCTTCCAATAAGTAAGTTATTCTCAAGTGAAGACCGTAAAAGGATAAAGAGCTCTTTTTATGCACATCATTTCTTTTGATGCACTTCTCTTGATGTTTCCATTTGAATACTATACATGTCAGACCTCCAGCTCAGTGGAGTTCTGAATTAAACTACCACAATGGAAAGGCATTTTTAAAAAACATAATAACACATTTGTATAATTGCTTGCCATCAACATAGTCCAAAGTTACATGAAAACTGAAATTTTGGACTTGTGTATAAAGCCCCGCCTCCTAACCTTTTTGTCCATTAAAATGCAGCAATGTCTATTTGAGACCCCTCATCACCAGTTGCATATACTGTATCTACCAGTTGTGACCAGTTCAACCAGTGATTTTCCTTGTCATTTCTATATTTGAATATTTTTTTTATTTCTGAAGAATTTAAATCATCCGTGAATCCACAAGAAAGATTTGAGTAGAGAAAATAAATCCCTCAGGTTGAGAACCACTGGTCTAAAGCGCACCAAGCAACCTAGATGTGTATAAGTGTGTAATTTATAAAATATATTGATTTGCTGAAGTTGTCAAGAAGCTGCAAAACCTAAAGATATGTTCCATCCAAACTAATCCTGGGATGCATGCTATGAAAGCATATAATTTTTCTCTGTAAAACTTGATTCTACTGGAAAACAGCCATCCATGATTGCAAATATAAACACACTACCCGCATCACCCTGAGGAAGGCAAAAAAAAGCCAGAAACATTTAGTGAGTTAAGTTAAGGTATACTGTGGAAGAGTTGTTGTTTTAATTTTGGTGGCTTTGCACTGAATCTCACACTGATCTGCACCTCACTGTGTGTGTGTGTGTTCTCAAAGTTAAAATTGCAAATGCAAACACATACTGAATTTTTCACACAGATAGACATGGTGAATAGATTTTTTTGTTACATGACATTTGGTTCTGTTTGCAGTTGGCTAGCAAAACACATATGACATTTATAATGAATTCAATATACAATATTTTTAAAAATGTATGAGGTAAGCCTGACAATCATGGTTGTGAAATTCACTCCCATGAGGCTTCACAGCTCCCCCGCCTGTAAAACATGTCCGACATGCGTCAGTGTATGTTTTGAGCTTAGTAAATAGTGAACTGTCAATCAACGCAAGGTCTAAAAAACAGTGTTTCTAACATCATGTGGTGGCTTATTTGGGAATTATTGACAACGGATTTTAGTCACTTCATCCAATAATGGACTTACCTCCCATCCTTCAACATCGAGTCCTCGCTTGCCATAGATATCATAGATAGCTCGTGCCTGTGGGTCACTAAGCACTGGAAAGAGATAGATTACCTTCAGTAATGTGAACAAACAGTATAAATTGTTTATGAATCTGGATGTGTCAGAGTAGATCGTAACATGTACAATACAACGCTAGCTTCATGTGTACCTGGAGAGGGTGTCGAATGCATGATGTGATTTAAGCTTTTCTTACCTTCATAAGCTTCATGTACGAGGTTAAAAAGCTGTTCTGCTTGACGCTTAAGCTCAGGGTCGCGGTGTTTGTCTGGGTGATACAACATGCATAATCGCCTGTAGGCCGCTTTCAGCTCCTCCTGTGTTGCCTGAAGCACAAAGTTGAAACAGAAAAAAAAAAAGTGAGAGAAAACTTTAGGGGAAACTTGATCAACACACACAAAATATTCAGCATAATGTCGCTACAACTGGCACTTATTTGAACTTTCTAAGGTCTATAAACTAGGGCTGAAACAAATGATTTTTTTCATTATTGATTAATGTGTCAATTATTTTCTCGATTAATCAATTAGTTGTTTGGTCCATAAAATGTCAGAAAATTGTGAAATATGTCGATCACTGTTTCCCGAAGCACAAGGTGAAGCCTCCAAATGTCTTCTTTTGTCTCGACCAGCAGTCCACAACCCAAAGATATTCAGTTTACAGTCATAGAAGACTAAACAAACTAGAAAATACTGACATTTCAGAAGCTAATTGAGAGAATTTTTTCTTAAACAATGACTAAAAATGATTAACTGATCATCAGAATAGTTGGAGATTAAGTTAACAGTTTGCAGCAACTAATCAATTATTTGTTGCAGCGCTACTATGAACCCTGCTGTAATGCCATTTCAGGGCTCAGATGACTTGTGACAAAACAGTCTAGACACCAAGTTGCTGATGTTGATAAATTCAGTTTATAATTACATTGTTGTGAGACTGACTGGTGCAAAAGGTCATCTATCATACCGTATTCATAGGAATTAAATCTGGACCATTGCCAACTGAATTAATTTAATTTTTGAGATCAATGGCATAAGAGACTATGAGTCATTTTGTGTTTTACTGCAACGAGATGGGTTACACGTTTTCTAACCTACTCTTGAATTTAAGATTGTCATGTAAACAAGCTTAAATTCAAGCTTTATTTGTTTGTTTTGTTTTAACACTTTGAGATTGACTGCGAATGAAAGGTGCAATATAAGTTAATTGCATTAATATTATAAATAATAATAGACATTATTTCTGATTAAAGTTTTTTATATACTTTTCCCGCACATGCTAACTTACTTAACATTAAGCAAATTATGAGAACATTCAAATTATACTTTGTTTAGTCAGTCTCGGTACCACAAAGTTGATTTAGTTTTGTAAAAGGTCATTTTCACGTCAACACACTGCACTCTGCTTTACAAATAAACTGAACATAAGCGACAGTCATTATGGCACATATTCAGAGTGTAATCTGACCAGCTGTAAGTTTCATGGTGAACCTCAAGTACAGCTGCACTGATACATGGTAGCATTAGCTAGTTAGCACAGTCCATGAGATCTTTCTGAAAGTGAAAATAACTCTCAGGTAACATTAACATTAGCCGCCATATAACCGCAGTAACACACGATAATCCAGATTACTTCATGAACTGACAGATCCTGTTGGTAAAGTGGCAACCAAACAACCTGTTGTGTGTCTTGTACAAAGTGTCCAGCCGAGGAGTCACAGCACAGAAACCAATGTCGAGGGTCACAAGTTAGCCCACCTAGCTAACGTTAAATCTGATTATACGCGCTGCCGTTAGACGTTAACCGGAGAAAGTTTACAGAGCGACTGCGACGTTCATACGCGCAGACATTTATTCAGATCACAACTGTGCAGCCTACCTCTCTTCTGACATTCAGCAAGGAATAATAATCTTCATTGGAGATCTCATCATCGTCCAAGGGAGACGCCATGTTTACACCCGGTCATCGCTTCTTCGTGTCATTTACGTCGCGTGACGACTTCGCTGCGCACTCTGTCGCCCCCTTGTGTTGCGGATGAATAAACATAATAACGTCTTTTTATTCATGCTTGTTCATGTTGTGTTGACATTTTGAAGTTTTATAAATTTGCAGGTATTCGTCTTTATTGGTATAAGGAGTGGCGCTTAGAGATCTGTTTCTAGCATAACATGTAGAGTGACATTTTAACCCCCAAACTCTGGAAGACTTACCTGCCGAGATTAGGTTTGCTAAATCTATCACTGCTTTTAAATCTCTTCTTAAAACATTCTTTTGTCTTTTCTTTTTAAAAAAAAAAGGTTTTAAAATTGTATTTTATTTCAATTTATCCATTCATATGTATTATTATTTTTTATTGTATTTTATCTTTTTGTGAAGCACTTTGTAACATGATTAAGGAAACTGCTATATAAATAAACTTAATTATTATTATTATATTTAACACTGCAGTTAACCATTTACAATTTGGCCCGTTATTTTTTTTTATGTAAATGGAAATACATAAAAGTCACTTAATGTGACATGTTAGATAAAAATGCATTTGGCTACAACGTGATATTTCAGATGTTAAAAAATGAACATACATTATTTAGAAGATAGATGGATACATGCATGCCATTCTAAAAGGGTGGGCTTATTGTCTGCAGCCTATCCACCTAGAAGCAATTAAGGCAAAGGGCGAGAAAATCACTTCACCACATTAGGTATTTCATTAGCTGATTATTACTTTCCTTGCAATAACAAAGCCGTTGGCTGTACAAGGCGCACGAGTAGCAGGCAGCGGAGGAGCTGTCCTTTCAGCACCACCACCTCAAACTATACACTGCATTTCAGCACTGGCGATCTACAGCCTGTTAATATAGGATGACGGCTGTCCTTAAGTGCTGTAGTTGGCGAGAGTGCCAAAACCAAAGTCTGTAAAGCACAATGATCTGTAATTAGATTGCCTGGAGTCATTTAACGTAGCCATACTATTTGTCAAGCCTATATGTAACTGCGCCATAATGATAGAAGTTTTCAAATCTGTCACACCGACCCCCCCAGTAGCTGACAGAACTGTTTAGGTCGATCCACCTCCTGTAAATCCCTGCGGCCGGAAATTCTGCGTTTAGGACCAGCCTGCAGCAGGCTATTAAGCTGCCACTATCTATAATCAGTGAGGTCTACAAGGGAACAAACTAGTCTCCGGGCTTTCAAATGTAAACAGACATCTGACATTTGATTGGCAGATTGTGCAGACGTAGGTCTACTATTGTTTAAAATGTTTCAAGTGTTTCGTTGTTTGTTTGTTTTTTAGTATATCTGTGCCTAGGACTCCCTGGAAGGAAACCAGTATCCCGCATCCGAGTGAAAATAAAGCAAACTGAGCCTTAAAATCAAAACAAGGCATGCAAAAATTATTCTGTTATTGATGATTATGTAAAACTGGCAACATCATTTTTCTCCAGTTATCAGTAGACCTCTTTGACCATCAGTAGAGGGGTCTCCAGTTATCAGTAGTTGTATGAAACAGATCAGACAGCCATTATCAGTTTTGATCAACAGACTTATCTCTAAAGATATGTTTAAATAAACTTAATAAAGGCCATTAAACAGTTAATTTAGCCTAATTAGGCTATGTACTACCTTGTGTCACCCAGGTACCTAGTGTTAAACAACTTCAGTGGGACGGCTCAAAGACAAACATTTAATATTCACATTGTAATTAGTTTTAATTATGGCTAAAAGATGCAGCCATAACCCACTGAACATTAAGTAATTTCCTTTTAATATAATAACGCGTCATCAGCTTTAAACAAAAGCGTCATGCCAGACCTGCAGCGTCTCTGAGCTGTTTTAAATTCACTGTAAAAAAAAAAAAAAAGAAAAAAAGAAAAAAAGAAAAAAAAAACACGGCTGGTGGTGCCAAGGTGATTGGAGATGTGTTTTTCATCCCGGAGCCTCTCTGTCAGTCACCGCCTCACAGCCAATGATAAGTTCGCCTCGGTCGGACCGACTCGCCGCTTGCTCCTCCAGTCCCTCCTCGTGCTGTCCTCGCCGTGCACGCGCGTGGTACCCACGGTCGTGAGGAGGAGGAGGATGTTGCGCGTGAAGGGGAAATGGCTGCCGAAAACAAGCCGGAAGGTAAGAGAAATATAATGGGATTAATTTACTAGTATGACCGCTGTGTGATTTTAGGAACAGTTGCAACTCTGCGCGGAGATGACACACGCGAGAGGACAAGTGGAGAATTTTTTCGGTTGAAAACGGCTCCGCTATTTTCCTCCGAATAGGCAGCTAAAACGTGGAGACATCACCTAGCCAGCTAATATTAGCTTGCATTCTAGCCAGCTGCTATTCCCATCGTAGCCCACATCTAAAGCACCGCCACGGGGACAAATTGTCAGCGTGGTAAAAGTAACGCGTTTACCGTGCGTTTTGCTCTGGATGCTTATCAAGAGACGTAGCAATTCAAGTTGTTAACAACAAGGCTAAGTTAATGACAACATGTCATTGGCATCGACTAACTTCTTCCCTTATTACCCAGCTTTAAAAAGCGGGTTGGTTGTGGTAGTTTATCTGTCAATACGACTGTCCTCTGCAGCCGCTGTTTGCAGCTTGTTTTGAAGGCATTGCGATAATCATATGGGCATATCTGTTTTAAAATGTACAAGTCTAGTTTTATATTTTTTTTGCCGTCTTGAAAGGGTCGTTCAGTTCCCCCTTGAAGCGCGAGGGTTTTCTTTGGCATTCAGCGAATAGTGTTTGCGAGTCAGAAGTGATGTATTTTTTTTTTTTTTAAGTCAGTGATTATGTTTCCCAAATTCCAATTAGGCTAATAGTACTTGGCCTATATTTGGTTTGAGACACGGACACCACAACGTTGTAATGCCCGCTCCGCTTGTAATGCCCTATCGCGCTGGAAATGAAATGCCATCACACCAGAGGAAACAGGGAGCATGGAGAGTAGGATTTCCAGCAGCCTGCCTGCCCATTACACTACTTTACACATAGGACAAAATGATGACTTTTTTCCTCAGCTTATTTCACACGGCTCACTAACTTAAAATGAAACCCATTAGACTTACTTAGTGGGATATTTTACTGCAAAACATATCCATAAGAGACCTGCTCCTATTCACATAGGCCCATGGAGTATTTGGGTGAGTAATTAAACAATGACTGTATAAAAATAAATACATATATTGTAAAAAATGTTTTCATGGCAGCTTTCCACTTTTAAGAGTATTAGATTCAGACTGGAGTGAGTTACGTACTTACAGTCTCTGTTTCACATTTGACAGGGATGAAATTCTTAAAAACATAGCAACTTAAACTCACATTTTTAAAAACAAATCTGGAAAATATTGGAGCTTGTTAACCTGGCGTTAATCACATTTTCTTGTTTATGTTGATGTTAAGTTGTTTCTTATGGACTAAACTCACTGTGATAACAATAGTTTATAACTTGAGAGGGTTTAGGTTTTTTGATGAGCAGAAATGAGTATAATTATAGGTCATTAAGACAGTATGCTCTTGCATTTTTTCTAAATGTGTGGTGTTTTTTTCATATTTATTGATTTATATTGACCCTCTGGGTGATGCAAAAGAGTCATCCTAGACTTTTAAATTGGCTGCATAATTTGAGAAACAGTGAAAAAAAAAAAAAAAGATTTCTACATAAATCGTTAAGTCCAGCTGTTTCCGAGCTGTTCATAACGTATTGTTGCAGGCTCCGAAATTGAACAGACCTCTGTCAGTGTGTGGTGTCAGTACCCTCAAATGTGGATTCCTCTTGATGTGGAATTACTTTAATGTTTCAAACGAGTGTAAACAAATTACCTCCGTCCATATGAGGGGAAACGATAAAACACTGGGAATTCAGTTGTTTGAATGTCAGTGTGCCAACCACTAAACAGAGTCCCACCAGGGGGTGATGTTGAGCTACAGAAGCACACTTAGTGTATGAAGGATCTGTCTGTGGTCTATGACAAAAAATGAAGACATCTGGTTTTATGATAGTAATGACTTCACTGTGTGTTGTATAGTCCTAATGTATTCATCTAGATAGCAGAACTTAACAAATAGGATCCAGTTGTTAATCGCGATGCCTCTCCAACACAGCAGGCTCTCACTGAAAACCCTGACTTGAAAGTCCCATTGGTGAGCAGGTTTAAGTTATTTTCAGTGTTCCTGTGAGGCCGGTCAGTGGAAAAAAGAGGAGGAGGAGGAGGAGGAGGAGGAGGAGGAGGAGGAGGAGGAGGAAGGGGAACATAGAGAGAGTGAGAGAGCTTCATACCTTCATGTAAATGCAATGTCGCCTCATGCAAACCTGGCCCTTGAAGCTTTTACATAGAGCTCCCATGCTGAATCTTTATTCCTGCATCCAGTTTTTTTTCTTCTTAGTTTTGGCTATTCATTAATATAGAACATGGTTTTTGGACATCCCTGTTACAGTTTTTACATGACGTGTCCCTGGATGTCGGGTAGCTGCTGAGAGAGCTGAACAGTGTTTCCTTAACCTTTTGTCCTTGTGGTATGCAGGCAGTGCTGATCTCTCTTAGTTGTTTGGCAGGTCTTATGATGGCCCATAACAACTGAGGGTTACATCTTGTGTTAAACCCAGGGGCCATGACCCAGTCTCACTCAGTGGTGTAATGTTTACATCCTGGGGTATTTCTCTCCAGCCTAACTGATTGTCAGGGCCCTTGGGGGTGTTTTTTTTTCTTTCTTCACACTCATAAAAAGCACTGTGGGTCCGTTATTTTAAGTACAAAGCCTGGAGGGCACTGAAAAGACAGGCTTGATATGTCTTACACTGAGACTCCTTGGGATAAAACTTCAGCCAATGGTCTTATGAATCTACCAGAGCAGAGACTCGTAAAAATATCTCTGTATAAGAGCCAAAAATTGAGAAAAGAAATTTGTAAACACAACCTACGTTACTAACACTTTGTATGTTGGGACTCACCAGGAAAGGAAACACAGTGTTAAAGTTAAATCTTGAAGTTGAATCTTTGATAGTGTCAGTTTTTTTGTAGACCTAGCATAACAGTGTAGCATATTTACTTTAATTTAAAATCATATAAACGCAAGGCCTAACATACTCACACAGGTGTGATACGTAACCTGCATACAGTATATCTAAGGGTAAAGCAGCTGGAACTTTGGTGACAACAGAAACAATCAGCAAAGGTTGTTTTCTAAAATGTAGTGAATTAAGCCTGTAGTCTCAGCTGAGCAGGAAGTAATATTTCTCTTTTATTTTTCAATCGGGTGCAGATTAAAAAGTTTCATGATGTTATCATTTCACTCAAAGTTCATGGTGAAGCGGCAGCAAAACATCAAGTAAGCACGCAGTCAGCCATTAACTTACAAAAGTGCTTGTGCAGCAATGGTATAAATATTTCTCCGCTGTTTTGTAAAGAAGGATGAATTTAACCTCCTCGTGATGTCGGACGACTTACTCTCCCAGTTTTGTGTTGAATCAGGCGGTACATTTTTTCCAGCCTTTTAATTGAATCAGCGAGGCGTGGATGGATGGGACCCAGGTCCGGTCTGTGGTTGCTGAGACGTATCATTCCTAATGCCTGCCTGTAATAGACCTTTACTGACTGCTTTGCACGGTCTCCACTGATTGATTGTATTGATTTTATCCAGCTTACCACTGATACAATAGGGAGTGTTATTGAACCATATCAAAGTGGGGCAGAGCTACAGTGACCCTTATTACTGGCCATATTTCTTATAGAGACAAAAAACTTCACTGTTTTAAATGACAACAGACAAATTCACTGTGATTTATTGTGATAATTATTATTATTGTTATCATTATTATCGTCTTATTTTGCCCAACAACTCTTGTGTATTTTAAATGTATTTCAATATACTGTCTAGCCTCTGTTGATATTGCTTGCATGGGGAGTTTGCTTAGTTACCACAGACTGGGAGAATGCTTCTTTTCCTCGATTTTCTCTACTTTTCTCTTTGCCTCCTGAAGGACTGAAGAAAATTCGTAATCCGGATCGAATGTACAGATCAGCAGTGTGTTATGCTGGCCATGGTCCACCTAAGAGTATCAGTGATGACACAGAGACGAACAGTAAGAGTCAGTTATTAATACTGCATTGCTGCTCCAAGAGGCCACTAGCTGGCCAATCTATTATTCATTCATCGATTCATTTATTTACTTCTTGATTTCATCTGTCCCCATGCCCCCTCCTTCTTCTATTCTCTTCCAACACAACACCTCCGGCTGCTCTGTTGATTGAAGTGTCTGCTTTACGGGATCATGCTGTCAATAGCTGAAGTGTTGTCGTTAACTAAGAGTGATTGTTTCAGGTTGAGGCCAGGGGATCAGGACCTGAGCAGACCCTCAGAGAGAAAGCTTACACTTTGAGCCATCAATTATGGCCCTCTACTTGCCTTTTCTCTGCTTTTCTTAAACCAGCATTCGATGAGGGGGGGGAAAAACAACCCAGGTTAAAAAATAGATGGCTTTAAAATGTTGCAAAATTAAATTGTGTATGACCAAAATATTTATTAACTGCTGAAAAAATTAATATCCTCTGATATTTTCTTTTACTTCAAATGGATTAATCTGTGCCTCTGCCTCCCTCTCATTACATTTGTGCTCTATGAGAACTGTAGTCTAGGGGCAAAGAACAAAGACAACACAACATCATAGCTGAGGTTTTTATGACTTGTAAAAACCAGCTTCTGTGGGAATTGCTTCAGTGCACTTACAAGTCTGCGCACTAGTGCTATTTTCTGTCACGACCAAAACAAATCAGTCAGAAATATAGGCCAAAGTCTTGTTTTTATTTGTGGGTGATTTTCCTTTCATTCCTCTTTAGAAAATGTGTCTGAATTTTAGCCTCTGTCTTTGCCCATTGAAAAAACTGTCAGCTGTAAAGCAGATTGTTTCTCAGCAGAAAGGAGCCCCTTCATTGTTAATAAATACACCAGTCTCTTCACTGCTGGAAGACTCTGTTGATCTAGACTAGAGACTGGGTAATTAAGTGTGCTCATGTATTGTCATTTCTAAATAGAGAGTCTGAAATCACCCCCAACTCCTTATTAGACTCCTCACTCGATATCTGTCACTGGAAGAGCTCTGCTGCACCAAATCTTCTTGGTATATTTTTAAAAGAGAATGTTTTGAGAGATTTAATGGTGGGGGACTGCCTCCGCAAAATCTATGAAACAGGGGTGTAGACTGTAACGGGGACATTGTTGGTAGACTTTTGCGTTACCCCCTCATGTGTGACAGCTGTGACTGACAATACATTTTGCCGGTCTTGCTATTTTCCCTCATGTTATTGCGTGGTATTACAGTATCCTGTACCCATGTCAGACATCCTGTTTAATGCGTTCAAGCCTGGAGGTTTTTCTGCCTCGCCAGGACACTCTGTGGCAGAATACAGCAGCTCGAACAGGCAGGTAAACCATTGATCTGAGTAATCGTCTGAGTAATTGTGGGAGTAGTTATGATACAGAAAGAGGGGCTTTGTTTGTGTGCATGTGTAAGCAAGAGGGAGAAAGTGAAAGAGCACGAGAGAGAGAGAGAGAGAGAGAGAGAGAGAGGGAGTAGGAGAGAGAGACCTCACCTTTGCTCTCCTTGAGATGGGATTTTTATGGATGGGTGAGCTTGGTGAGGGCAGAGAACACATAAAGAGTCATTTTCAGTTTGTTGCAGGCAGTTAACCATGTGTGCATGTTTGTTGAACTTCCAGTAATAGGCCCAGGCTTTTTTTTCTGCTGTTTGACTTTTTGACAGTCTTCCCTTATTATGCTACATTATGCTATACTATTATAACCACATAGAGCCAGAGTGCGTCTAGGGTATAACCATTGGGGGAATGTAAACAATGTAATTGTGAACAATGAACGCTGCCACAATGCACATGTTGCATCTCGTCTGGTGGTAACACAGCTGTTTATACAATACCAGCCAAAAGTTTGGACACACTTTCTCATCCAAGTGAATGGGAAGATGTGTTCAAACTTTTGACTGGTATTGTATATCGATGTCCAGAAGAATCCAGTATTATTCAGACTCTTTATATCTTTCCCACCGGGAGGAGAAAAAAATACCTTTTGCGTCTCTTACAGCAGCTGTTGTGTGTGTTGCAGGTCAAACACTCATCCTAGATCTTAGAGAAGTCATGTAATGTTCTCTTTGTTGTAGTTTTGTTGTAACATAGCAACGCCATACTGGAGTTGAGTAAGACTTTTTTTGTGCTCGTGGGCGGTTAGTAATTTCACTGTATGTAAGAGCGTTATCGAACAGGCTATAGGCCAAATGATAAAGATAATTGGTTTCCCACTCCTACACTAACACATGGCTATTTTAAGTCTACACACTCCTATCCATGTCCCCATCTAGAGCCATCAGGCTGTGGGGAGACTGGCCCCTGGACTGCTGGCCAATCATTGTTATAACTGCCAGGGAAATTTGACACTGCTTTAATTGTCTTGTGTTGTAGTAAAGCTCAGTTCAGGATCCCCCTACAAGTAGGAGGCTATGGACTTCTCTGTGGCCAAGTACCACAAAAGTCTTCCTTGTAGAAAAAACTTTATGAAATTGATGATGTATAGTGGATATTCAAGTTTTATGATGTTTCAAACCTCTTGAAATGAGTGATTTCTGGACTATCACGTATAACCGAAATGTGACAAAACGAAATATCGTTCAAAGAGATAAAAAAAGATAAATCGTTTTTGTTAAGTTAATCACATGTTAGAGAGCTATTAATATTTAATGAGCCTGGAATTCATGACATTTGGCCACAAAATATTATTGACGTCAGCAAGAATTTTTGGGTCTTATCTGAATCACAGGAAAGTGTCCTAATCTGAAGGCTACAGGGGAAATATCCCATTACTGTAAAGGCCACCGTAATAGCCTCCCGCAGGTTAAACCCCCTCTTTACCTTTCCACCTTCTTTTTTTCACACCTCACAACCAGATTGATCGCTTTTAATTGGCAGCATGTCATTAGCTGACCACTGCACCTTGGCTGCTTCACATTTGACCACATTTTTTTGTCTAGATTTTTTTCATCTTGTAACGTCTTTCACCATGTTAACATTTGGTTTGAACTTTTGGTCCACCCAGATCTGGTCATTACACTTACGGCATGACACATCCGTAGCACTACAGTTGTTTAAATTTAGATACCTGCCTCCATATCTATTGCCATGTCTTGGCATTTCACTTACTTATATTTTTACATCCCTTTTTAAGGAAAGTGCATGCTGTAGAAACTGCATGTAGCTAGCCAGTGGGAATTTTTTTTCTGTGCATGTTGTGGATGAATGCCATTTCTGTTTTCCTCTCTTCTGTCTATTGTGATAGGCCTGTGTGCTTTTGTGTTTCTCGATGTGCATGCGTGGTTTGTACACACACTGAAAGTTGTTCTTTCAAATCCCCTGCTAGTGATGCAAGTAAAACGATTCAAATAATATGTGATGTTATACTGTTTCTGTCCCCCCCTCACAGTGAGCGCTTAAGTGTATGAGTATTATTCTGTCCATATAATACAGGGATTATGTGATCAAAATATCAGTTTCTTCAAAAAAGGGAGCTTTGGAACAAACATTGTTAGTTGCAGGAGGTGAAACAGATGACGATGCATCTCCAGGTGAAACAATGCTGCTTATTCTATCTTTAAAGGGACTCAATGTAGGCAAATAAGCTGAGTTCCCTTTAGTTAAAATATGTTATGAAATATGCAAAAAAACAGGCAGTTGTTGCAGGATGTTAAAGTGATGCATTTGTGACCATAATTAGGCCGCAATTTTGATATGAGACTCTACAATAACAGCCAGAGCACCTTTGCAAAGGATGATATGCTTTTCTTTTGTTTGTTTATTTACATATTGTATCAGTCCCTACAATTGAGATCCTGTTGCTTGGCCAAAGTTTATCTGCAGCAGAAGAAGGAGTATGTTTTTGTTTCTGGTGGCTTGACATTTCTCACCACAGTTGATGAAATATGTCTGCGCTAATCTCATTTGGCTAACCAGGCTAATTTTGGAGCTAAACTCTTAGGGGCATTTTTGGTCCTGCCCAGTGGATGGCTGTCATCCAACCTAATGATAATAGACATTGCCATAGGCCTAATTCAGCTTCACAGCCCTTCTTACTGGACAGAGATTAAAGCCAAATGTTTATCCACAGGACTGTTTGTTCTTTTTTGATTCGCCTCCTACGTGTTTCAGGTAAAGCTACAAAAGAGCAGATACTGTTACACTGCCCTTCACATCCTTAAGCCATATTAGCCACTGAACTGTTGTGGAAAATGTTTGCATTCAAACTGTTACTTTAGATATGCACCGCCAGCAGCGATTTGTTGAATGATCTATAGCCAAAACATTAGCTTGCAATTTCTCCACAATGTGGGCACAGATTAAAAAGAAAAACTGTCACTCCCAGAGCGCTCTGAGACAGAGACGGAAGAGAGAGGGTTTTGCGTTCAGGGCTCGGATATTGATTAAAGATTTGTTTTTGTCAGCCTTTCCAGTCTCATGACCCTCGCTCTCGTCTCTAGGGTGGGGCTGGAGCAAGCTAGCATGACAGATACCCTTAAATTCGGCCCAAGTGTTTGCTTAGAAGCCAGGATCAGTGATAATCCAAACATCAGCACACAGAAATATATATATTTATACCCATTTGACAGAGAGTGATGTGAATTATGAAGGGGCATGCACAGGCTGCCACTGTTCGGCACACAAATGGCCAGTGATGGCAACATGAAAGCTGTAGACCTGTAGCCTCTGTTCAACAGAGCCCCTCTCCCTGTTTAGCCTTTTGTACGTGAGCTCGCTCATCAAGACTTAGAATGTAATTGGCTCCAGTGTGCCAGCTCAGCTCAGCACATCCTCTCATGTAACAAGCTCGGGTATCAGCCTGTCTTGCACTTTAGTGTTTTACAACCAAATAGTAGTTTTCTGTGTATCCCTTTCTTGGCTAATGTACAAGCAGTCATTAAGCCTGCTGTTTAGAATCCAAAATAAATATTAAACCTTACAGGAGAGTTCACAGGAAATGCAAGAAGTAGAGTGCGCCTTTCAAGCTTTGATCAGCTTCTGGTAAAGGAAAAAAAAAGCTACATTTACATTTTCAAAGCCAGATTTTTGTGGGTAATTTGTTGTTCATGCATTGATCAAATCAGACAATTTGATTAGGAAGAGCTCTTCTATATTCTGTAAACCTATTCCAAATCTGGCATCCAAGCTATTCCCCTGTGGGTTGTTTTCAGCTGATGCACAGTCTACAGTATATGTGCATTTTCATGCCACAGTGGACAAATCTTTAATTAGTAAGCAGTACTTTGTTGGAACGCTCACAGTTCTTCCTTTACATCTGTGGAAATGCCTGGTGGAGGGAACAGTAGACATATAGCTGTTGAAGTATTACTGGTGTAGATAAATAGCAGCTGAAAGAACGAAACAGTCGAGAGTTCAGAAAAGAAACCTCAGCACTCAACAGTTATGTTGAGTTCACTTTTGTATGCTTTGAGAGCCTCGTAAGAAACGTTCTAGTGTAAAAACAAGGCCCCTCTCAAGTTAGACAAGGACTCCCAGATTAGAGGCCAACACTGAACATCTGAAAAATAAGTGCCACATCTAAAACACATGCTTTATTTAACAGCACAAAGCACAGTGTGCTATTTAAAATATAACAGTAGCTAGCCTGTTCTTCAAGGAAATACAGTCATCTGTATCTGAGATAAAACCTTGAGCAGTAGCCCTCTGTATAATCTGATCTATATGTACAATAGGCTTTTTTAAAGGCAATTACTATAAAAAGACCATGTCTATAATAGTTTACAGACAGAGAACGTTCTACTTCACCATCATGACTTTTTTCCTCTATATAGTTTAGTGTTAATTTAGCTGCAAAAGCATCCACACAGTACTGAATAAATGTCAAATAAATGCAGCACTGAGTGGTTTGTCCATTACGGTGGTGATGCTGCAAACAACAGGACAACATTTCAGAATATTTGGCTTCATTTGGATATTGTAAAATGACATAGCACTGGTATTTTGTTAAATAAATAATACATATTTTATGGCTTAAATCAGTAGTATATTACATTTAATTTTGCTTGAGGACTCGTTCCAGTCAGTGACTGTCTGAAATCCATGATCCATAGACATCAACAGACACTTGGCTTGTTCCCTGATGATGCTCTGCCAGGTCTTTACTGTAGCAGTATTCATTTCTTGCTTGTTTTGGGGGCTTTTCGCCTCCAGTCTGGTCTTAAGCAAGTGTAACAAATGCTCGCTTGGGATCAGGTCAGGTGACAGACTTGGCCAGTCAAAAATATTCCACAGTTTGGTAATTAAAAACTCCCTGGTTTCCTTGTCTGGATGTTTAGGATTACTACCCTGCTACTTTGTCTTATAAGTGTGGGACTATGGAAAGAAAGGGCTGTCACTATTGGCCCAAAAACGTGAACACCATCAAACCCTCTTCAAGCCGAAAGTCAGCACTTTAACCCCATACAGTACCTGCTGTTTCATTTCAAATCCAATGTGCTTGAAAAATTATTCTGAATGCACTGTATGTCTGATTGGAATGGATCTAATCTATAAATTAGATTTGATAGATCTAATCTGTAAATTAGATTTTTAGATATGTGCTACAGCAAAACAGAGCTTTGAATGTGGGAGGGCCTTGCCTTTAATTAGCCTGCAAATATTAGTTTAGCAGCTAATAAAACAGGGTGGAAATGCCTTTTGTAGAAGTTCTTCTATGCAAAATATAAGAAGTGAACCAATTAAACATTTTAGTGTGTAAAAATAAATAAATAAATACAACGTTTAAATGCAACTTTACAACATAACATCACCCACAATGTAGAGATTATTATTTTGTGCTCGCTGTAAAAAATAACATCTAACTATTGGGCTCTTATGAGAACGTCTTCATAACAGTGTTGTGTCTTTTCACATTCAGTATGTTTATACACACATTAGTAATCTGATCATTCCCCCAGTTTCAGCAGTAACCTGATTTCAGAAGCGACCATGTAAGGTTAAAGGATCAAGGGAAACCCAGTTAACACCTTGTTAGTCCTACAGGGTTTACATAGGTTGCTTTAATGCTTAGGGGGATTGTTAGCTGACAAATACAAGATTGGCATTTCAAAGTGAAATGCAGTTACGTTGCAGTTGTGTCATCTTCTCATGTGCACAGAATACTGAACTGAGATGCGTTTTGCATAATTCAGAGGTCTGTGGCAGAGAGAGCTGTAGACCCAACAATACCTTGCACAAAAACATGTTGTGCAATGACCGATTTAATTATGAGACCACAATTTTATTGCATTTGTCAAGATCCTCTATGCTGAATGTTCTCAATCCAAGTGTTTATGCCTGCTGGCAGATTGAGCAGACATATCCTCCTACGGTAGATTTCTATCTCGACTCCCCCGGTGAGAAAATCCTCAACATACTTGAGACATATTCCAATCCTGCTCTATCTCGTGTTGATGGTGGCATAGGAGGGTGTGCCAGAGGGCAGCACTGAATCCCGAATAATCTGTGGAGAGACAGGCTCGCCATATGTATCTGCTGCTACTGCTGTCTGTCGGTTGCAAAGAGCAAATCTTCCGAGCACATTTTGTACGATGGGAGATGGCCAAGACTTTGTTCTGGCCTATGCTGCATCTGAGTGTGGATCCCGTGTGAATTTCTATTTGGGATTCAATATTGAAGGCCGTTCCCCTTCTGGACCCTTTTAGTGAAAGACAACAAATATGTGGCACTGCAGTAAAGCTACACTACAGCTTCATGCTTGTTTTAAGTTTGCTGCTGTACAATAATAAGGGTACACACAAATACAACTTCCTTTTTCCTTTGGTACCTCTCTGATCATTCAGTTGCAGCATGTTTTCCAGTTCTGACAGTGAAACTGCTCTGGTAGTACCAAGAAGCAGATGCTGTATGTGATTCTTAATTGGGCGAAGCAAATGATTACAGATACCTGTGTAGCTCATATAAAACACAGTCTTATGCAGAATTATAGGTACAGATGGATTTGGCAAATACTACAGATCTACAGACCTAGTCTTTCATTCCTTTGGGAGCGATAATGTTCCACCTTATGCGTTACACTCAGAGGCTCCAAGCCAGCGCCATCTCTGTGGACCAACTGTGTTCATCCCCATTGAATTTTCCATATGGAGGTTTCTGGGCAGTAGCACTGTGTTCTTGCTGTGATGTAAAGCAAGTTACATGCGCTCTTGTTATATCCCCATAACCAAGTGCACCACTGGATTATTTGTTTTGGTTTTTAAAGTGGTATTTTCTTTGGTTGAACTTTTTCTCTTTTTTTTTTTTTTTTTTTTTTTTTTTTACAGTCAACCACTGATATCAGCTACTCCAGGGATCCATAGTCAGCACTCATATTCAAGCTTTTTTTCTGTTTCTCCCTTTACTTTACTTTTTTCCTAGTATCCTAACCAACAGTCTTATACAGTTTATATGAAAGAATGCAGCTTGATGAGATTTATTTTCCAGTTGTAATTTATTTTCAGGCTGAATTGAATTACAAATAAATGCAGCTTTTTGACTTAACATCAATCTTCTGGTGGAATAAGAAGTGAGATCTTTTACTTAAGTAACAGTTGCAATACCACAATGAAAAAAACACCACATTACAAGTTAGAAGTTAGAAGTTGTGCATTCAAAAGTAAATGTACATAAGTATTGACAGCAAACTGTGCTTTGACTTTAGAGTAGTGTACTTTTTACTGTATTTTACACTACTCTGTTCCCCTAATCGCACATGCATGTAGTGTTATAGTATTATATAATGTTTCCTTCTTTTGTTATTGCATGTGTTTACATGGTTTTATGTCTTAGTTGCATGCATAAAAGGTTTTTTTATCTGCCTTTTGCACAGTCTCGTAGGAGCCACAAGACACTTTTCATTGTAGGTGTTCTCTGGATTAAAGTCAAGTCATCAAAAGTAAAAGTACCCATTATGCAAAATGGCCCCCTTTAGAGTTGTATTCATCATATACAGTATATATTGGTGGAATATTAATACCTAATTGATGTATACATGTAAACATCATTTTTATGTTGGCATGGTAGAACTAATTTTAACTTGTGCTATCGGGTAGTTTCATCTATAACAATACATATTATTTTATAAACTGATCATATGTTTTACATATAAAATATTTATATGAAAAGTAGCTGGTAGTTATAGCTGTGAGTAGCACAAAATGGAAATACATAAAAAACAACATAAGTAAAAGTACTTCAATGTAGTAGATGTACTGAGTTACATTTCACCACACACATTAAAACTAAATAATAGATTCGTTTGCACATTCAGGAACATTGCCTGGATTAAGTGTAACTCTGCATCCAGGTTTTGCAGTGTTGCAGTTTGTTAATGTATTAGAAGTCTGATATATACAAAAGATTAGGTGAACACAGTCTGTTTGAATGAGGGAGAAGAATAACTGAAACTTTTTTTGGCAGCCTACAGAGACAAGGGAAGCAGATATTAGTTTGCTGTTTGTGAATGATACAGATGCTAAAATATTTCCTTGTAATGAACTATACACCTTTTTCACCTGAGTTTGTTTTTGACTTGCACTTTAGCATTATCTCCAGCTTTTAATAGTTTAAAAAGGTGATTAACAATCCCTTCATTGTTAATGATTAGATCCTTGCTTGTAATATCTTCTTTTTGTATGTAAATCACTAAAATTATTGACACATACATTAAGTCTACATCTCATGTAGACTTACGTGTCTACATGTGATGATCACAACACGACCATAATAGGATTTTTCATGATATAATAAATTCAACACGTTTTTGTCTCCTCAAACACTCTTTGTCCTCTTTGTTCACACTTAAGCCATCTGCATATTTGAGCAGGAAGAAAGCAATGGAATGAAATGAGCATTTGAATGCATCCATGCATGCGGGGGTCTTTAAACTATACTGTTTTATAATGCTTGTGAACTGATTGTAAAATGTAAATTATAGATTGAACGGCATACATTATGATGTAAGCGTTGGGCCTGGTAATTGTAATTATTTCCCTGAATAATATACCACATTCTGGCATGCAGCACACAGATTCCCATACTAAATCCCCATACACTATAAAATCACTCAAGGGTGTTTATTGTGTCTAAATAATGAATAGACACAGCCTTTACAAGTTGACAGTGAAAAATTTCTGGTGAACTCCCCTGATAGAATGCATTTCACAGTAAAATAATATAGCCAAGCACAAAATAAAATGTATGCAAATATACGCTATTCTTAAATTAATTTCCTAATTCAGTTGGGGATAGTTATTTTACAGTCAGCGTTTTGCTGCAGAGAGACTGATAGACTGATAAAGAGGCAGACGAGCAAGTCAATAAGGTATGAAGGCCGCGATAAATACATGTTTTGTCTTGCTCTCGTTGTAGATGAACATGGACATTTGAAAATATACCTGCCCAAGAAGCTGCTTGAATGTCTACCAAAATGCACCTCGCTGCCAAAGGAGAGACACCGGTGGAACACTAATGAGGTAAGGCCACCGCTCCTTATTGTACGACTTTATACTCAATCCATCTCTTTACAAAAGTGCCCATCCATAAGACACGCCGTTCTTTCAGGGCCTTTTCAGGCAGATTTGTAAGCCACGTCAACTGTCTTCAAAATGACATCTCCCCATGAGGCCCTCCAGTCCACCAAAGATATCACCATTGAAATGAACTTGTTTCTTTTTACTGTTCACATGTAACAGTGATTTACATCTAATAAGTTAATTCTCTGTCGTGCTCTCTTCAGATACCACTTATTGGACAATTTAGCATGTTTGTTTTAATTGTATGAAATGATTTTTTCTTTCTTTATTTATATTTTTATTATATCTAATATTGCATTTAAAGTGCAACTTCAGAAACATTTCGGAGCGCATCACCTTTGCAATAATTTGAAGTGAAATAATTTTAAAGTTAATTGTTTTAATATTGACCCCAAGCTTCAACTGATTTTTTTTTTTAAAGCTGCATCAGAAAGTCCCATTCTCAAATAGAGAATTAAATGCCACTGGGCTCCCCATGAATAGCCTGATTGCGATCTGGTATGTATTCTGGTCCAATTTAAGAATAAACCACCAAAACAGGCAAAACATTCTCTCCCTCTATCCTCATGTTTAAACAAAGACAGTTGCAAAATGTCTATCTCATCTTGTATTCTATGTTTACTATGGATTTTTCCAGTGTTCATTTTGCAAGGAAACCTTTTTTGGCATAAATCAAAGGTTAATGCCAATTGCAATGTTGAATCTTATTCACAAAACTTCACTCCTGCTGTATTTAGCGAGCATTATGAAGGGCTCTCGATGTAAACGTAAATACTGTTTAACATTGGCGCCGTGAAGGCTCAAGGTGTCTGGCATTTCATATTTGCATCACATTAGGGAAGATAACACACCACTTTACATTTTCTCTCTTGGAAATCAAAGCTAAAAGGCTTTGCTTTTTTAAGAAGATGTCACAGATGCCCTTTGCTGTGTTTTTTCTTTTTCTTTACCTAAAGGAGAGACATTTTGAATTATTTTTTGAGCACATAATCGTTTACTTAAAGGAAATTGTGTCGTGTCTGATGCTTTAGTTGTTGTCTAAAACATAATCTTCTACAGGCATGTGGTAGACACAAAATTTCACCTGCAATTTTGTCTAATTTTCTAAATGCACAATAAGAAAATGTTTTTTTCTTTCCATATAGTCATATGTAGACTAAAATCACTAGCATTCACCAGCATCAACAAAGCATCAAATGTAAAATAGGAAAAACGAACAAGTAAAATCTACAGAAGGAATTACAGCTGTCATTTTCAACGATCTTCATGATCCATTATGCATATAGTAATTGATTCGCTCTTGCTTAATTTCACGGCATGGACCAACATATGCACAAGTGTTGCGTAAACATGTTATACTGCATTTCCCTAACATGATGTTGCTTCATTTGCCTCAGAACTCATTTGCCAACCTGGCCCTTTTCTCAGAGGACAGTTTGATGAATTTATCACTTTCATCTCTGCTATTGATAGATGAAAAACCGGTTCTTCTTTTCATAGAATAACTGGTAGTAATTACATCCAAATGCACCCCATGACAAATCTTAAAGCCAATATGCAAAAATCAACCATCCATGCTTCTGATTAACAAATTGTGACCATATAAATATAGTCATCTGCAGTGATGAAAGTTAATTGACTGAAAAACAACCAGATGATAACGCACCAGACACGATCGTTTTTAAGGAACAGGATATTCAAAAAGACAATCTGTCATTGACATACAGTTTTTACTCCGACATTGTACTGTATGTATATTTGGGAAAATATGTGAAAAGACTAATTCATCCCTGGTAAAGACAGGGATCTGTAGAAGTAGACTGGTAATTAATACAGCAAGGAATACACATAGTTTCTCCTACCTTACATCACTAGCAGTCCCCATCCAAGTTTGCATCTGTCATATTTTTACTCACTAGACTTGCCCTGGTTATGAAAAAAATGTAAAACGCTTGTGTGTTTCTAATTGGCTGATGTTGTAACTTGTTTGCCCTGTCTGACCTGCATTGTGCTGCTAGCAGTCTAAATTAATTAACACGGCTTTGAAATTGATCTCAAAATGTAAGTCTAAGCATTTGCTGGGGATAAATGCTGTCAGCTAGAGTTGTTAGCTTGTCTTGTCATTTATTACCAAATTAAATCACAACCGACGTATTTCAGGAAAAAGCACCATGCTGTGTTACTGGGCTGCAGATTTTTGGTGGACTGATAGGATATTGGAAAAAATACAATTCCAGCGGTGGTGTGGTATGCATGCCAATAGTGTTTTCCAGGACTGAAGAGAGCAAGGCAACCTTTCCCTAAAATCAAGGGCATTTCTTTTTTTGTGCAGACCATGCAAATCAGAGTGTTTGTGCCTCATTGGTGGCAGACAGGCAGGAAGGGAGGGATCAGAGAGGCTCTTGTCGGTGCAATTGTGTGACTCTTAGTGAAAGTGACACCTCATCAATTCTATGCATATTTCCGGCACTAGCTCAGCATACTTAAAGGGTACCTATTATGCTCATTTCCAGCTCTATATTTTTATTCTGGGACTCCACTAGAGTAGCTTTGCATGATTCACAGTTAAAAAACATCCTTATTTATCTTATAATGGTCCTTTATGCCCCTTAGTTCATTTGTGCCCCTTTTAAGGCCGTGTCTTTAAGGCCTCCCTCCCAATGAGCTCACACTGTTTTGATTGGTTAGCTTCCAGAAGCTACATCACAGCTGACTTCTGGCCGCTCTGGAAGCTACGTAAACAAACCATGAAAATAACTATAGTAGTAGGATTTCACTTATTTTTCTCGTTTTTTACTCGAAAGGTCAACTTCTCAAATACATCTGTACATGTTTGAGCAAGAATCTGATCCGAGATATGCGATTAAACAATGCAAAAACCTAAGCAACTACCTTAGCAAGTAAGGCTACGGAACGGACAACCGTTTATGGGCATGCACGACGATCTGACGCCACCTCGTCAGCAAGATAGAGAAAAATGTTGCAAATGAAGTGTTCGTAGCAGGCTGAAGCCTGGGCTTTTGAATTGCAGGGAGCATTTCTACATACGTTAACCTTAAGATTGGAAGTTTGATCATGTTTAACATAGATATCTGACGTCATAACAGTATATAAATAACAGAAGACCACAAAAAGCATAATAGGTCCCCTTTAATACACTAATTTCCCACTTTTTTGCATTTAAGGAATCTCAGTTGTCTAGACAGTTAAAGCTGCTATTACACATTTGAGCAATGAGAATTGGTTGTGTGTATGTAATTATTCTTCTTCCATAGCAATAATTAGCCCACAAAGTTTGTCCACTTTATATTTGAAAATTGTTGTTGTTGGTATGATTGGCTTTCAGACAACAAAACAATTACAAAAATAAGCAAATGAATAAGTTAACACATGACTCCTCTCTTGGCACAGTGTTTTGGACGAGATACAAGGCAGCTTACAATCACAAAAAAATGAAAACAAAAACTATTTTGTTTTTTAACAAACTCACTGACACAACTATCTCTCTTTTTTGGAGATGAGTTCATGTATCTATTCATTATTTGTGCACATTCACAGATACAGAGAACCTCCAAGAAGGCATTTTTGCACACCTGACTGCGTACTTGACAGTTGCACGTACTGTATAATGTAACTGATATGAGGGAATATTCATAAATTATCTATTTTTTCCTCTCTCTGGCAGCTCACCTCTTGCAGTTGTACATTATTTGCGCCTTGTTCAAATCTGGGATGATTCTGTTTCAGTTTCATTCATGAAGAGGTACACACTTCATTTTACTGTTGGTGGAAATGATTGAGGATACAACTTGCTGCTTGGAAACTTTAATCTGGAAGGAGGATGAGTGGGGGGCTGTGGTGTTGCTGGTGAGGTGAAGTGAAGCTAATGCAGAACTATTAATTTTTATCTCATTCTCATGATTCCCCTGTGTAGTTTCATGAGAGGAAGGTGTGCAGGAATACATTTCAAGCATTTACTGGAAAATTAGATAAACCAATCGAATCAAAATTCAAGGGAGGGTATGGGAGTTTAGAAGGTTGAATGGAACTCTCGTCATTGAATCATGAGCAGCGTGCAAGGTACGGATATGCTATCAGCCTTCAAATTATCAATGGGAGAGAAGTACCTGGCAGTGCTTGAGAATTTACTTAGCAGCTGTAGCAGAGAAAAACAAGGTATTATTGAAAGAAATACAAAAGGAGGTCATGATTGGAATAGCTTCTATTGTAGTAGAAATCAGTGATATCGCTGTGAGATGATACACCACTTCATAGTGAGTAGGTTTGCACAGGAAAATGGAAATACTTCCAGGAGTCTATGTTTACCTTGCTCTTTCAGCCATTGATGTCCCCATGTCGCTCAGGTGAAACACATGGGAACAAATCCTCACAGAATTTCCCTTAGGTCTGCAGCCAACTGCTATTGTCTGCTCAGTGCTCTGGCACGATGACCTCTATTTTGCTAGACATTTCGGTTGAGATTAGAATCTTTTTAAAGAAGGACATCTCACACAGGAAGGGCTTTAGGCTTATATCCCTTTCAAGATCAAACAGAGTCAGCCTGATGTTTGGTTACGCTGGCATGAAGGTTGCAGGACTTCAGAGATGCTCTGGAGAATTGCGATTTTGCCAGTGCTATTTTCAAGATAGACTTCTTGCTTTTTGGTTCATTTTAGAGCTCTGATTCAGGCTATGTATTATTATAGGATTCAAACCAAGTGTATCATCAATTGGAAACTACAAATCAAAGGACCTGACTTTATTTAGGCCAGACTTTTCTCCTATTAAGGTTGAGTTTGCCCCTTAACTATTTACTTCTGTAGCAGCTTTGCTTTTTTTACCAAGTTTGAATGACAGTGTTTATGACTTGCTGCTGGAGTCCTGAGGACAAGAACAAGCAATATTTTCCCAACATGTTAGATTAGACTCCTTAGTGTTAGCCTCCTTGTAGACATAAACCATGCTGATTTTTAACAAGTGGCTCAAGTTGTGTGACATTATAAGGCATTGACAAACAGAGAAAAAAATTGGCAATTTTGGAGAAGTGACTATATTCCAAGTCACTCAGTCTTAAAAAGCAGAGGCAGAGGAGTACAGCATGAAGCCTTGGTTGAGGGAGGACACTGGGCCTAAGCTGGTGTGACACCCTCAGCCTTTAATGAACGGCACAACGCTCTGAGTACTGTGAGCTCCCACTCAGCTTAGAGGGAACTGCTTCTGAACTGGTGCTGAACCAAAACAGACAAGAGAGCATCAGCTCAGGCCTCCACCGGCCTGCTACACATTTAATGCCCCTGTCGTCAGGAATAATCCTCTCTGCCTCACGCCACCGCCAGCAGCAGCACAGCATGGTGCCTACATGCAATATGCCGCCGCTCAGGACAGAGCAGGAGCACCAGTAGAAACACTTAGTGGACTCACCAGGCAGCGGTCGTAACAGCCGAGGAAACAGTGATCAAAAACCACAACAAATTAAATTAAAGGCGAGATCGGATAAACCTGAGAGACTGTCAGTAACAGTGTAAGATAGGTGCTATAATGACGAGCACAATTGGCTGCAGTGCGGTGTAATCATTCACTCCTTATCTCTGACTGTTAACCTGCTCCATGTCACTGTGTTATCTTGGATCCTGCTGTTATGATTTCACACAACAATACACTTGGGGAGGGGTGAATAAATATTTTTTTTATTTATTCATCTGTTCTTTGAAAACAGTAATGACTTTTTTTTTCAGTACACTTGCTAATTCCAGTTTACTGTGGCATCTCTCATGAGTTTGAACGTAAAGGGCCGACCGTCCAGTTTTACACTTTTCTCAGTCCAGCAGTAAATTAGGTGTGTTTAGTGTATGCACGGAGAGCAAAGCTTCACTTCTGACTTTGTTTACTGTGATGTGTGTAGGCTGGTCAACTGAAATTTGCAATTTTTGCACATTATTATTAAAGTTATTTTTAACTTTGAGTTTCACTATGAATGAAAAGTGCGGTTCCAATTAAATGCATCATTCTCATTATTATTATTAATATTAATAATACAGTGTCACCTGCAACTGATCAAAACAGTAAAAACACCCTAAAAATGTTCTTTTTAGTCTGCAATTTTATGACTTTTCCCAAAGTGACCCAGAATATACAAAAATGGAAATATTTTCAATTTTTTAAAATTTTTGTGCAGCTGATTACACATTTATGTACAAAGAGGGTGTTCCAGGTTAAATTTGACGCATATTTATTCAAAAATTACCATTTAAAAATATCGTTGCATTGTTCACATTCAGTAAAATTCATTGAATCTCCTGTTTTAGGTAACAGAAGACCATAATATAGTGAGATTGTGAGAGTTTTTTCTCCATAACCAAATAATGTAAAACCTAAAGAATACACTGCGCTCTCTGAAAGCTTCTTTAAGGATTGAGCCTATTTATTAAAGACTGATAAGGTATTTATGAATGAAAAATAGATTTGTGGTTCAGACGTTTGGTATAGAGACTAATTATGAGGGGATAGGGGTGAATGGTCAGAATATGAACAGTATGTAAGGGTTAATATAAGTTCTATTGGCTGTGTGTTTCCAGTTTAAAGATTTTTTTGCCATTATTTGATAGATGAAAGTGCAGAGCGACAGGAAACATGGGTAGAGAGAGAGGGGTACTATGTGCGCCAACGGTCTGCAGCCGGAATAGAAGCGTGGATGTTGTGGTTATGCGGTAAACGTTTCCAAGCGCCCCGTGTGTTTCCAGTTTACTTCTCCGCCATCTGTGACTTTCAACCCTCAGCCTTGACAAACACGTCAAATTTAAATTTGTGTGGAGTGTACTGCAGGCTGAGGACTTCGGCTTGAAACTCCTGGTGCAAAAGCTGGAGCATCCCCCTTGGAATATCCTGACCTCATTAAAACATTGGCTGGATAAACGCTTTCTGCTGTGGATTAGTATGACTTGTACTAGAGCGATCTGGTTACTCTGGTCAAATCGCCAGACTATTCATACCAGTTCTGATGCTTTTTGTGTCATCACACTGCCAAACCTGAACTGTCAGTTATGTTTTTATGGGCGTCAGTGCCCAGAGAATTCACCTAATCGAACACGGGGTCATGCTTGATTAAATGTTTATCTTCATTTTAGCTCCTTGCCATGCATGGCTTTCTCTGTGGAGAGTAATTAAAACGACTCCCACCAATTGCTGATGTTTACAGAAATGTTCATTAGCTTCTCAGGGGCAATCAGTGGAAATTAAAGGTCATGTTTGTCCATTTATCTTTTTGTTTGTTTATTTATGTTTGTTTGTTTGTTGTTTTTATTTTTCATTTTTTTTGTTTAGATGCACACAATGTTACAGTAACAGGTGCCGAGAATATGTCACTGAATTGAGAAGGGTATCCTGCAGGGATTCTTTTTTAACCAAGGTTCAGATTTTATTCATATAAGCTCTTCATTGAACTACTCAGTTGAGGTTTAGATGGCAAAATGCCTGCACAATTTATTCTGGCTGCTGAGAGAGCACAGTTTTTCATCCACAGTGTTGCCGTATGACAACTTTTTTACTATTTCTTTTAAAAGTGTTTTTAATAGAAAACACCCGGGCTAATTTATGTCTGTGTGGAGTCTATGTGGAGCGATCATATACTTTCATCTTACTGTAGTTTCCACTCAATTACAGAGTTTACTAAATAGATTTCACAGTGATTTTTCATCTCATCTGGCTGTGGGAAAGTAGAAGACAGGAAGATAAGGAATTGGCAGAGTTTCTTTGGATGGCTGACTTCATCGTAACTTCCTGTGAGCTTGATAGCTTTACTGATTGCTAGTGTTGTAGCTTACTGTGAAGTGTCAATTGCGAGGCTACGGTGTAGTGAGGCAGTTGTAATAGGAACCCACCAGTCAGGTCATTCAGGGGGTCCTGCATGCTAGAGGGACCCTTTGCTTTTTCCTCAGGATGTGCACATCAAGGCAGGGGTCCTCAGTATTCTCTGAAGACAGGGGTATCCACTCAAAATTGCATGACCTCTATTGTAGCAGATACAGGTCACTCCACCTCCTGTGGGAAGCCTCTAAATTGAACCCAGCTTGTGTCTTCGATTTCTTTCCAGCTCTCTCTTCCTCTGGTTTCCCTCCTTTACTCTTATCTTCTGTCTCTTTCCCTTTTCCCTCATGTGTTCACTGAGCTGCAAAGCTATTCAGGTATAGACGAAAAGATTTCTACCTTTCTCTCGGAATTGCTGGGTCAGGATTTTTCTGTGCGGAACCATTTTGTAATGGAGTTTAACTTTATTTACTAGATAAAGGAAAATGAGTTCTGCATTTGATGTGTGCGTCTATGCTTCAATAAACTGTTATATTGTTTCATATACAGTAGATGTTCATATGAGTGAATACCTCTGGTGGGATTGAATGGCAGTAGTATTATCACATTCACTACCATGATCTGCTCTGTTATCAAAGTAGCCTCCTGGAGCTTTAGGTGATATGTTTTTTTAAATTGAATCTTTGTATAGTATGTTTTTTCCACCGTTGATGCTGGAACTACTGAACCTGTTGACAATAATGAGGACTTTTTTGGGGGACAATGTTCTTTGACTTTCATTAATTTGGGATGGTGAATCACTGGCATTTATGTATATAAACTTTCCTGATCTAGGAAAGTATTATGAGATGTTTTGTCTACATCTGCTGCACTGATAACTTTGTTAATTCTTTAAATGAATTCCTTAAATTTCTCAAATAATAAGATACTCAGAAAAAGCCTATATTATAGGAAGAAAACAGTGAAAAGAAAAAGGAAAATGGAAATCGGCCAAAATGGAAACAAAAAACTAAAACCGAACTGGAGCTGCTCACAGAGGGGGTACATCAGAGAAAACATATAATAAAAAGGCAAATTTAGCACCACATTGACAAGAACAGACAAAAAAGATGCACGGAAAGAGATTGCAAACAAAATTAATGCCAGCTTTACTCTTGTCGCTTGTATCCCCGTGGAATACAAAAACAGTGGTTTAACATCCTGTCAGAAGTGTGTCAGGAGATTGCAGCTTACAAGAAAGACTCTGCTGCAACTGGTAAGCTATAAAATTACTCTATTCTGAATTATGCATATTACTTTAGATAACATATTGTGCATGACCAGTGCTATATTGTTCAGCGAGAGCGCTTAAATGTTTTGGGACCGCCACTTGTACAATCAAGTTTTTCAAGTTGACATCATATCTTAAATAATTATGTTTGAAAAGAACAAGACACAGTCTGGTGTTCTGCTGTGTATCTCAGTTATAAAGCAGCCTTTGTAGGGAATAAAGTTTTCTACCCCGACACCATGAGGAGGCAACAATATGAACAATGTTGAGTCGTAGGCACAGTGCAGTGGCAATGGTTGCGTGTTTGCGATATCAATATAGACAAGTGACTAAAAACTTCACATCTAAATATCTAAACCTGTCTTATTTACAGATAATCTGCTAATTGTTTAGGCTGACTAATTAACCATCCATGAATTCATCCCCTCATAAAACTTAAGAAGAGACATAAGTTTCCATTTTTAAATTAATAGATGACATTGACTCCTCTCCGGTCTCCTTTCTAATGGTATTTTTCTTTTGTACTTACAAGCTTTGTATTTCCTTATCAGTCAGACATTGCCTCACACTTGATTTAGTGCTGTCAATGAAGGAAAAAAGCCACTTAGCTCTCTTACTGTGACAACTAAGGTGTCACCCATAATTCAAAGGGTGTTTGCAAACATAGACATAACACATTTTAGTCAGCAGAGATGTGGTAAATCACCCCGACATCACAGGCTTGTGTTCTCAATCCAGCCCATCATGCTATATTAAAACTTACTCATGCTTTAGATGAAGAGGATGCTTTGTCTACAGATTTTTGTTTGCAAACTATATTCTAGTTTAGTCTTAAAATCAGCTAATCAAAATTCTGAGACAGGTTTTCATCTTCCTACTGCAATGTATTTATTATTTTTTTATTCTTCTACCTACCCTGTTTTTATTCACTGAATATTTCTGCTGTATATTTATGTTAATTTCTTAAGATAACTCATATTAAAAGGAAACATACACTTACAGAGTAAACACAAGAAAACTTTTGAGCATTTGAACATCATGCACTACAGATTCTACTCTTTAAAGGATTATTCCAGCAATTTAGTATAGCACTTTTATAAAAGTGGGGACCTCAGAGGAGACAGATTAAAAAAAGACTGGTCAAAATCGAAGCAGCTGAGGCTGAGATATCCTGACATTTAATCACTACTATGTGTCAAGCTCCAAAAACACTGGATCCTACATTTCACATAGTGCAACTCAATAGCGTCTTTTCTCCTGAATGTCCTCACCTTTCATGACATCATCAGGGTTATTTTCTCAGACTTGACAAAACTCCCTCCAGTGCCACAGAAGACATTGTTTTTTTATAGGCTGTGTATTACTCATCTTGACGAGTAAACTGGACTCGTTATGTGTAAAATCAGTGGAGTGCCCCTTTAAGTGGAGCTTCATTTGTAACTGAAGTTGTGTTGTCATAGCGGATTTAATGTAAAACAGGTATGTATTTAAAAAAAACTAACCGCATGCTCTGCCTCAAAATTGAAGGTAGTTATTATATAATTTAATATTGAACCTCTAAGTAGACTCCAAGTTGGCATTCACTGTCATAATCCTTTCCAATAACATCTCTTCAAACATCCACAAGCAAACTCTCAACATAACCTCTTACTGATTATCTACATTCAGCTTAAGACATTTGTCAGAAATAGCTAATTATTAACTTTATATAGATGTTAAGAAAATGCATGTTTTTTTATTTTGTTTTCTGCTTTGGATCAACTAATGCATTAATTATTGATTGATTATTCAAACTCCAGTCAGCAAATACTAGCCTGAATGCTTGATATGGCTGAATTTTAAGGATCAGAGAGTTGCCAAAAATCTTGATTAGCTCTCGCCACAGACTTATTTTTTATTATAAATCAATAGTTTTCCATAGTTGTAGTAAACTAACAACAATTTTAATATACTGTTAGATTTGAATCGATACCTCTGACAGTCTTTTTCTTTAAAATTTTATTATAAGGTTCACAATGGGTTGTATTTTATTTATTTCAAGGCTATTGTTTTGGATTACATTGATGATATGATGTCATTGTAAGTTTGTCCGTTCCTTGTAGTTATTGGCTGGATTGGCTATAAATTTTAAGCACACCACATCCTTTCTGATGGAGTACATCCATCTGAACAAACACTATCTCGGTTGAACTCCTTGCGGAAATCTCCAATAAAATTGTGCCTTCGCTGGGCTGAGCTTGGGCTGAGTTCATATTTGGGAGGCTTTCCCTTTCAGTTATATTTTTGTTGTCCATTTTTAGATGTTCTAAGTTGTTTCGTAACACTTCATGTAGCTCAGTATTTGTTCGGCTCTACTGCTTGTCCCATTTTGTATTTCACCAAGGTTAAACAACAGCGCCGGCCGGCAGAAGAACACCGTGTATCTTTTTATTTTTGTTGAGAGAGTGAAAGCAGGGAGAGAGGCTACTTCAACTATTCCTTAGAGGGAAGAGGATCTTTTTTTAGAGTATCAAAGGAGCACATCATTTCCACACTACAAAATATAACATGTTAAGATGGAGTTGAGGTCGGAAGATACTTCATCTGGCACTAGATGGAGGAGGCTGCTTTGAGTCTTGCTGTCTATCTTGTTGTGTGTTGGTCTTTGATCTCTAAAGGTCCTTGAGAATGAGAAGCCAGCAACAACAGCAGGCTGGGATTCTCTGTGGGCCTGTTTGGATCCCAGCCCATCATGCCCTTTTCTATCTGATGGACAGCTCCAGGCATGGCAGTGCCTCTATAGCCCTGCTGCATTAGGCCTTCATCTGATTAAACCCTCTCTCATTGTCAAAGGCGGGGAACTAGAACTAGGGCTATCATTGACCTTGTTTGTAAGCAGCAGGGAAGGCCTTAAAATGCATACATTTTCTTACATTTATCCACCCTCCAATTATCATTTTTTGCTAAACCAAAAAGGCTGTTAAGCTTAAACATAGGGACACCTGTGTTTAATGTCACCGCACACTGTTCATCTTATATTTTTATTTTTAGCTCTCATACTGCATGTGTTCAGCATTTATAAAATTTGCAGACGAGGAACCTGAGCATTTGGCAGGTTGACACGACTGTGGATGCACAGCTGACTGGGCTGTCATTTTCTGTTGTATGAAATGTGGCTGCTCCATCTAGAATCAAGGGCGACTAACTAACGAGGTGTTCGCATCAAATCAGAGATGCTTATTAGGCCGATCTTAATTCTTCAAGTAAGAATCAGAGAATCAAGTCTTGTTTCTAGAAATTTAACTACAGATCTTATTTTGTAATTAAAGCCTGATGCTCATATAATAAAGTCAAATACAAAATCAACAAACTTCAAATTTTAAAACTGTATTTTTATAGTATATACTTCTACGGCTGCAAAAATCCTTTTTTGAATTCCAGGGATATAACGGTGTTCCTTTTTTTTTTTTTTTATCAATTGTAAGGTTGAAATATATCTTACTTTGTTACAGTTCTCCTTCATAGGTCGCCCTGACCTTTTGAGATATTTGTATTTCAGTGGATCACAGTATCAAAGGTTATTCCCTATAAGTTCATTGTTTTTTTTCTTATCAAAGCTGCCCATTCAGGCAGCTCGTAGGATCCTGGTCCAGCAGGATTCAAACGTCCTTTTGGTTGGATGTCCTTGAGCCCTTTGTTCAACTGGGCAGTATGTGAAGTCCCCTTTCTCCTCGAGATGTTTACACATCAATAAAACTGGCTGAATTTGAAAAATAAAGCTGACAAGGACATAATGATCCATCCCACCGGTCTCAGATCCAGGACTGAATGAGTTCTTAAAAACCTTTTTAGCATAAAGGATAAAGTTGTAGAATAAGGAAGCTCTCGGTAGGTTTGTCTTCTAATGGTTGTTTAAAGTGATAGGTCATTTATTCTGTTATTTTTTTAATGATCCTTTCTTCTTTGAAGTCAAAGTAAAACAGCAATGAAAGAATCCACCTTGTGCTCTTCTGCTGTTTTACTCCAGTCACTTGAATGTCTAAAAGTTATCTTCTCTGCAGCAAATCTCTCAAATCCTGCCAAGAAATTATTGCCAAAATATGTGTGTATCAAATAAAAGATGAGGACAAAACAGTTTCCCGGTGAAGAATGATACTAAACTTTCAAAAAAGTGGACACTGAAATGATGAGTGACAGCAGAGTGAGGTGTTTATTTTTATTGCACAGCTCTCTCCTTTGATTATATTCTGCACTAGTGCATTTTCTATCTTCTGTGAGTGATCTGTGCAGCTTATTTCAAAATAGAGCAAAATAGGTTGCTGCAGGGGAGCTACTGTACTCAGTAGCAGGTATTACAATGTGGAGCAATAGTACAAATTTCAGTATATGGTTTCCGCTTCTGTTCAATATAACAATGACATGATTTTACATTAAATATTGTCAGTGCAATTCTTTAAGATATGCAGCTTGTTTATCCCCTGTTTCCAAAGATTGAAACTTATTTGAATAAATGTACATTACAGATAGCCATTCAACGTGTTTCCATTAACATATTTTTGAAGTATCACATTAAAAAAGCCTAATGGAAATGCCAGAATTTGAAATTTCAATGAATTTAGCGAAAAGGTTTTTACGCTCGCTTGAGGTAGATTTCGGAAATGACGAAAAAGAGTTTATATGCAAAATGGGTAATGGAAACACATTTGTCAAATAAATAATGACGTAGCAAACGTTTAACTCACAGGACTGATCAGCTGTTTCCGCTCTCGGTGTCTTCCGGTGTCTTCAGGTAGCATGAAGCATGACCAGTACTAGCTGGCATGAAAGAACAATTACAACTTGCTTGATTGAAACAAATTCCTCTCTCCATTTTTCTCTCGTCAAGGCAATATAACTATTTGTTTTGTTTCCGCTACTTCTTCTACTCTGTTTACTGGTGGATGATTTAAGTCTATACCGCCATCTCCTGATGAAACTATGCATTGCGTAGCCTAGTTTATCCGCTTCAAACTAATTGATGGAAATGCACCTAATTCGCATTTTCCTTTTTGCTACATTTCAAAAGTTTGCTTAAAAATTCTCTTGCGAATCTAATGGAAATACAGCTAATGTGTGTGACGCAGTACTCTGATTCGCTTGTGGCTTTTAGTACCTTCTCTGAGCAGTGACATTGGTTTCATCTTTATTCTGTAGGTGTTTCTTTTGCATAATTGAATGTCCTGCCTCCATTTTTGGAGACAGTTTGTGGTTAAGAATAGTTCCAGCTTCAAACAGTGATGAATGGGGGATTGTTGTTTGACTCAGACACACTGGTTGGTGTTGATTTTTTGGTGAGAAACAGCAGAGTTTGCTCTCTAGCTTGGGCCTAAAAGGCTGAGGTGTCAACAAAGTGTATTTCGAGAGTCCATAATAACCTGTCCTCCTCCCCTCCTCTTCCTTCCACTCCCCTAGCCTGTCCTTTAGCAGAACCTTGAAGCACCATTGAAATTCTGCACTGCCTTTTGAAATCTCTGTTGATGAGGCAACATGGACCCACAGTGGCTCTGCTGTTCTCCCACTGCAGGATATTTTTCAAAGTCATGTTTATATACTATAAGTAGAAAGGAGTGAAAGTGCTTTGATGGTATCTAACAATGAAAATGCTTAGAAATCTCTTCTGGACTGGAGGCATGAATGCTTGAGCTGGGCTGTGTTTTTCCCATGACATGTTCACTTTCTCAATAGGACATGCTGGTAACTGTTGTCTCTGCATCACACGGTGTGACTCTTGGGTTATATTATGTGTAACCAATCATGCGTGACACTTACCGAATGCACACATTTGTTAGCAGAGATTACTAGGATCTACGAACACACTTTCATCACTTCAGTATTTTAAGGAAACACACAAATTGGTCACATTCAAATCGGGAGACAGTTTTCTCTGCTGCTTGACTAAGGAATGATTGATGTTTGTGATTCCTTGTGACGATTTTTATGACGCTTCATACATATATCTCCAGACTGACAAAAAAATATCTTCAAATGCAAATCTGATCTTGTTTTATGCCGGCTGGTTTGCTGCTATCTTGAGAGATGATTGTGCTTTACTATAAAGTCAGCTGCACACACATCTTCATTAAACGTGGGTTGATAAACCATTAATCCATTCAAACACTGTTTTATTTCCATTTATTCTTGTCCGCCCACACAGTACAGCAAATAAAGACAAAATCTCCCTGGCTTCGTTCAGACTGACTCCAGCCCTGCGTGAAAAAATCAGCCCCCTCTTTCATTTGAATGGTGGCAGTCCGGCAGCACAGCAAATGCAGAGGGCTCCAGCTAAAAAACTCAAGGGTGTCAAGCAAAGATTTTAACCTGGCTCAACGTTTACCACAACACAACTTCATACAGCAAGACTCTGCTAAGTATTATAAACTGGTTTCTGTGTTATGGCGTCTGATGAGCCTTGAAATTCCTGGATCTTTTACTCAAATTGGACTTCCTGGATCGTATTTCATTGTCTCACCAGTACCTGAAGCGACACACTACCACCAACACAGCCTTTTGTGTGTTGTTTTAACATAGGACTATTTTCGGTCTGAATGCCTGCTCTTATTTGACAGAAAACTATGTCATCGAACGACTCTGATGTAGTAATTAGGGTTAATAAAGGGTGTTTTTTTTTTTTTTGTGGACACAACTCTATTTCTCTCTGTGTCCAGTCACTCCTGTGACCTTTAAGACCATCTACTGTATTGAGTTTCCAAGTATCGTGTATAGTATGTGAATTGATCATAAGAGGAAGAGATATGTTCCAGTAAGACTTTGCACAATGTGTGTGTGTATGTGTGTGTGTGTGTGTGTTCAGCTGTGCCTCTTTTGCCATTCATGTAGTGTTGGGGTTAGGTCAATATTATATTAGCACTGCCATCGCATTTTCCACAGCCCCATGAATAATGTAAAAGTCAGATATCCCTTCATATAAATACAGCCCATTATCGCTCTGTATCCTTGGTAGACGCAAGACTGCTTATAGTTTCTTCCCACAGATTTGATTAACCTTATTGCGTGGTATCGCCGAATGATGGCCTAAAGTTGTTGCCACAAGAGATAGACCCCTTTCTGTAGAGAAAGAGACCTTATTGTGACGTTGGTGGAGACAATCAATGGCCTTTATCTCCGCCAGTGCATAATATATCCTACCAGAGGGTTGGTCCACACATCCCTGTAATGTATTGACCTGCACCGCCAACATTTATCAACTGGACTTGCTGGCTAAATAATTTAGCTTTTGAGCTTAGACTGTACTTAGTCAGTGGCGCCCAGACCAGGTTCAGCATGCCAAGTTAGATTGATGTGCTTCACAGAAGGGGGATGCAACTTTATTAACCCTATCAACCAAAGAAACTGGAGTTCAACTTTTTGTATCTGTTTGCTGCACATAAACACATGCTCAACAAAGTCATGCACACACAGGCCCCATTTTATTGGAAAGGTCAAACTGCAAAGTCAGCCACTGTGTAGGTTTGTGGCTTTACTCTGCCTTATAGATGTTACAGCTAATGTAACACCTGGGAAGTTGCTGCCTGTGAAACTCGAACCAGATTGTACCCAGAATCAAACCTTTCATCTTCTGGCTTCTGATTGGCCTTTTCTTATCTCTGAACCAAACTTCCCCCCTGTTAGACAAACACAATATATCCTATTCTGTTTGAGGATAAGGAAACCTTCTCAGACAGCAGTTTGTCCTATATTAGACTGATTTTCTCAACTGTACATTTATGTTTGTCCTGCTCAGTTATTTACTCTTCAATTGTCACAGGGCCTATAATCATAGCCTCTTGAATCAACACGAGAGCTTTAACCACTGTTGTCAGCAGATAGAAATTGCTTTCATTTACAAGAGCAAACTACAGATTTTTTGTAAGACTGTTAGTGGCAGGTATAAAACCATGGAAGCTTGCTTTAGTTCTCAAATCGGAGTAATTGAATAAAAAAACCCAACATTTTCTTTTTTAGAAATGCAGAATTTGTTTTGATGGTGTGAGTAATATTTAAAAGTTAGCCCTGAAGCTCCTCTCTCAGAGAAATGTGTGAAATATCATTAGACATGCCTTCAACAAAGGAAAAAAGAGCATCAAATTCTTAAACGATGATAAATCAAAACTCTGAATTCTGAACTGAAAGTTAACAGCAAAGTTAAATTAATATTTTCCATTTCTCCCGGTAGTATTTCTTTGCATCTTTTCCCCTCACACTTCACACTTCTGTTTTGCTCAGGCTCAACTCCCTCCTCTTGGATATTTGCACTCTGTATTAATAAGAAATTGATGTTGCCGATGACTTTTAGCAAAGCAACACCAGATTACCATACTCAGCATGAATACTAAACAAGAGGAAGGGACGTGTTCAGGCTCAACCTTGATCTAAAATCTCCCTTTAACCAAATCACATTCCCCAAGATGAAAGAGGGAATTGTTCTGATAGGCTGATCAAAGCAGTGTATCGCTGTACTATAAAGGAACACCTGGAAACCTAATGGAGAATTCTGTTGGAGCAGTGAGGGCACTGGGCAATACATAATGTATTTGTACATAATGTTTATGTAAACATCTGCTCGGGGGTGTTCTAAGTTATTTATTTGATTTATTTCATTCTCCCTGCTGGTGTTGCTGATGATGTGCTGATCCTTAGTGGCCAGATCCAGGGACATGAAGGCTGGTCTCGTGGTGTCCTTGGCTTTTTGAACTGATGCTTGTTAGAATAAACCTACTGCATTTTGATGGATGTGGCTGTTTAAGCTTCACTACTAATGGTTTAGGGGGCCCGAATGGCCAAGATGACCTCCTGACTAACAAATGTCTTTTCAAATTAATTGTTGACTGGATTATTGAAGATAAATCTAATAATTTGCATTTATTTATTTAATAGTTACTTACCTAATCTTTTTTTCTACATGCTCGCTAGATGAATATGTAATTTAAAAAAATAATGTAATAAATGAACCTATAAAATCATTTTTCTTTGGAGAGCCACACTCAAATGCCGTCTACACTGTGAGATAATACCTGAGGCTTTAGTCATCAAGTTAGTCCAACTAGGTTGCAGTGTGTAAGAGGACATAAAATCCTTCACATCCAGTAAAGTATAATATAAGGTATTTTAGATCATGTGAAGATTTTAAATATTTACTGTATTGTGGACATATTTCTTCATTTACAGATCACAAATTGCAGTCTAACCTAATCTATTGCGATATGTTGTGGCGCATTTTAATCATGTTCTGCATGCTGTAATTAATGACATATTGAACAGTCACCTAAATTAAGTTTAACTCCATGAAAAATGGACATTTCATACCATAATGCCTTCACGGATATATCTGAAATTTTGCAATTTTAGCTGAAGGAAGGCCCAGACAGAATCTGCATAAACATAATACTTTCTGCACTACTTCTTCAATGTTTCTCAAGATTGCATCACCGTGTGTAAGCCAATAATCACAAGTATGCTGATGGAAGCTTAAGATATCACACTGTGGCAAAAGCTAATGTCGGTGTTCGATTGAAAAAAAAAAAAAAAAAGAATGACATTTTAATACAGATTGTCTTGGTGGTGTGCAATAAGGCATCAAAGAAGGAATGTATATTGTCACTGCATAATGAACTACATTGGACTCCTTCTAGTGGACCCCTAAACCTGTTAGCACAACATGCTATCTGCTGCCAGTGTGCTGACATGATGGCTTTTCCAGTGAGTGAGCAGGACTGCCAATAGTGTCTGGGCCGGAATGGGCTCATGGTGTAGAAAGGAGAGGAGAGCGAGGCTCTATGCTGCGCTATAAATACCCCTGTCACGCTTATATCAAATAAGCCCCACACACTAAAAGGCTGGTGTTAGTGTTCAGGGTATTTTTCACACATGTCTTCAGAGGTCCAGGGGGTCTGGAAAGGTCAGTGTTACGCTCAATAGCACATTCATATGAGTAGGTTTGTGCATTGATGTTTATCATGATGGGTGTCGCAGATAAAAAGTATCATTAGAATTAATTATCCAGGGGGTTATGGGATAAGGCTGTGAAATTGCTGCATCCAGCCACTGTTACATTTATCTTACTCCACATAGCTGTGTGGATGCTTGATGAATGACTGATTTAGATATTAACCAAACAAGTATTATTAGCATACATATATTGCATTCAAAGTGAAATCCTTTCAGTCTTTTCCTCTCTCATGGAGATAAATAGCATGTTGCAGTTTGATGTCAAAGAATTTATGAGGCAAATTTAAAGCTGACACAACATGCTTAGGATTTGTTTATTTTTCTTGAATGATCATTTTAAGACATGTTCCTTCCTATAGGTAACACTTCTCCAGATTGCCTTTAATGAGCGCTGTTAGAGTTAGAATTGTTACATTCAGATTTGTTTCCTAGTTGTGCTCCAATAATGGCTCCCTAGAGGCTCCAGTGTTGGGGAACCCCTGATTTAAAAGGCAAACACGCCTGCCTGATGCCACCTCCACAGCTGCCTGTGCCGATGATGATGAAGTTTCCAGGGAACGGATGATAATCCTGACACTGCATCCTCCTAAGTCAGTGAGCCATGCAGTATAGATATGGATGTGTCGCTGGCAGATTGGGAGGTAGATTTCCCATCTACACCTCCTGTGGTGGCTGGTGCCTCGGGGGAGCAGCTATGTAAATAATGAATGCCTGTGGGTGTGAAACATGCACAGATAACCTTCAAGACAGGCGCGGATCAGTGCCTTCACATTAGCTGATAGGATTAAGGTTAAAATCTACAGAAACCTCTCCATAAGAAAACACAAATCTAGCCACAGCGAATAGCAGGTTACATGGGTACGTAGTGTTCAGCTGATAAGGCGAGGCAGAGGTAATCACGGGGAACTTGTAATAGTTCAGCAATCTGATGATGGGAATGACAGAGCTACATATCTCTGACTTTCTCCAACTAAACAACAAAATGAGCAGCCTGACTACTTTTAGAATCATTTCAGTGAGTTCCACTTGTTTGACAAAATGTAAAAGTCATGACTTGCTGATGGTTTATAATTCACAGAATACTTCTAAAAGGAGTGACTTGTGTATTCAGATGACTGCTAGACTTTTCTTGAGTCCACAGGCCTTGAAAGGATGTTCAGTGCCTTTCTCCTATGGCCAGATGATTGGTCTCAGTATTCAAATTCAAAAAACAAAATCTCACTGAAATCTGCATGTTTCGAGGCTCTGTTGAGAAACTAACAAACTCATTGAGCATATGTTGGCATCCATAAGAGAGGAGAATACGTGGGGAACAAAACTAGTTCTTTCTGTTGTCCCATCTGTCTGCAGAGGATTTTGTGCACCCAGCAGCGGCCTGCTAGTTTCTCTTTCTCACAAGTCAGCTCGTGCTGTGCAACAAAGGATGTCCCTCAATTCTCTCATCTCTGTCACGATGCCCTGCTCACAGTCACTTCAGTTAAAGTGACATCACAGAGTTGGAGGCTTGAGGGACCAGTGCTAATAGTGGACTCGATGAATACATCTGAGGGAATGAGATCCAGCATGAATGACCCTCCAATTACAATAAGACAGTCTTGTTTGGCTCTGATGAACACATAGAAGTTGTTAGCTGGAAATGATGAATCTGGAAATTAGTGTCCTTGCTTCATATTATTTGGCTGTGTGAGAGAATTACACCTGGAGTAATAACTCATTAAACTGGAGTAATTAGCATAAACAGCTGTAACACAATGACCCCTATTCATCAAAGATATTGGGACTTGCATGTTTTATGATGTGTATCTATCTATATGTCTGTCTATCTGTCTGTCTGTTTATTTCTCCACCAGTAGTGCTACACTATACTAACAACACATTGTATTGCATGTTGGTATGAACTGGCATTGCCTGAAGGTCAGGGACTGATGATGCCCATCTGTCTTTGATTCTTATCCCCGGAGCGAAATGTTTATGGTCTGAGTTGGAATGAGGAAATAGAGGGTGAGTGAAAGAGAGACTACAAGAGAGATGAGGGGTTGTGGCGTCATTGTTAAGCTGAGCTCCAGGCTGGTCCTGAAGGACAGTTAAACCTTAAGTCCAAACCAAGCTCAGAGAGAGCGGTGGAAGTTAATCCTCCATCCTCAGGCAGGTGTTACACAAAGGCTAAACATATACATAGGAAGACCGACCAGGGGAGAAAGTTGGGATAATTGAAGTCTGCTAAGAAATGAGCATGTGCACCCTTAGGGTGAGTCAGTTCTGCTTTGTGGTATTACTTCTTAATGTTATCAAGGTAAAAGAGATGAGGGTTTCATTGCCCAACCTTTTTAACATTGTTTATTGCTACCCAGCTTGGGAATTTAAAGGGGACCTATTATGCTCATTTCCAGCTCTATATTGTTATTCTGGGACTCTATTAGAGTAGCTTTGCATGATTCACAGTTCAAAAAACTCCTTTTCATTTATTTTATACTGGCCCTTTATGCAGCCCCTCAGTTCAGCCTCTGTCTCAAACAGGCAGTTTTAGCTCCTGTCTCTTTAAGACCCCCCTCCCAATGAGCCCACTCTGTTCAGATTGGCCAGCTTTCCGGAAGCCCGCCATTGGTCAGCTACATCAGAGTCATGTTAAGTTACCGCTGATGCAAACCCAACAATTCCTGCTTTACTGCTTCATATTAAAAGCTTTTAAATGACTAAATAAAGAGAGACTTTTATTGTGAAGAATTTACAGGAAATGAAACATGTTCCTCGCTGAATTAGTGGCGCTAAAAACCAGTTGAAACAACAACATATGGACGTATTTGGAGCTATTTGTTCAGCGGATCAGTTAGAAATAATGCAGGGAGGCATAGTACAAGCAGAAACAGCCACAGTGATGATGATGTTTGATGAAGAGCTGCAGAGGACCAGCAGGTAAACTACTTATTTTATTTTGCCGTGCTGTGTAATGGAAAAACACTCACAGCATGCCAGCTTGACTCGAGTCATGGCTCGGCGTGACTACCCCCAAAACAATGAAAATAGAAAATCACAGAATGTTAGCAGAGTGGAGCAGTGAACTTGCACACTGTGCGTGTAGCAGATGTCCATATAAAGAAATCTGTCATTAGCCGACGTTGACTCGATCTGAAAGTAGAAAAAAACATTGGAAACTGGCATTAATATGAACATCTAACAATGTAACATTGACTGAAAATAAGTAAAAGTATAATAGGTCCCCTTTAAGAGAGTATTGAGATGGGAGTCTATACAGCACCAGTGGGTGAACTAGCTTAGCTTCATGTTTTATATTTTGTAAAGCTGCTCTAGTCAGGGATGAGGAATAGCTGTGCCTCATGCTACTGGCACTACATATTAGCCTATCAATCACAATAAACTTTCAGCTTAATATTTGTCGAATGAGAAGTTTATCGATCAACAATATCAGCTTCTGTGTCTATTGATAAAAAGGCATGGCAACAATGTAAGCCTCCGCTGACCCAGGGAGATTTTCTATTCCACTAGCCTTAATCATTCATGACACTGCCCGTTGTCTCTACAAGGTGTCTTTGTCTTTGACTGTCCTGATTCCCCTCAACAGCAAAACAGCCAAAGTCAAATTGAATCCAGAAAGGAGGATTTTAAACGGAAAGATAAGGGGGCAGATATGCCTTAATCATCATTTGCTCTTGATTAGAAAATCAATGGCCTTTGATGCCAGAGTGCATGTCTGCCTTTGGAGTTAAGAGTGTGACAATGACAATGTGGACTGGAAAATTGGCCTTTTAAACAGCTACTATCTCTTTGTTGTTTGGAGCCCCATTCTTTAATGCAGTAAAAAGTCTCCTCTATCACATAATGTCTGCCTGTCAAAGAAATTACTTTTTCTCTCGCTCCTATGTGAAACTTTGTTAAAGAAATCCTTCGAAGCTTAAAAAGCACAGGGAATTTCTTAGTTTGTAGAGCTGACTTTCTCAGTATTTCCTTGATTTATGTAACAGATGAGAAATAAAGTTGTCACTCAATTCTCTGTGGCAGTTGTGAGATATGCCAAAGAGAGAAAATCTTTGATGTCTTCCCAGGTTTACCTGTCAAAAATGTTTTAAAGGCAGTGTGTCCCAAGTTATAGTACAGCTAGATTGTTGCAGTCAAAAAATCTTTGCACCTCTGAACTGCATAACAGTTTTTACTCTGTTGATATAAGAAAAAATATACAGTACCATAAGAGTTAACTCAGGATTGTTTTTTCTTTTTTTTCAGTATGCCTTCTGGCCTTTATAGCCTCCTTGAAAATGAACATTTGTACCTCCAAAAGAGCTGGTAAAGAAGTTGAGCAAACATGTTACGAATAGAATACCAGCTATACTGTACCTCAGCATACAGTTAGTCATGCTTCCTTTAATTATAACAGAAGATGAGGAGGATTCGCTTTCTCTTATTAATATGCTGTGGATGATGATTTCTAAACTCGGCTTACCAGGCATCTTTCCCTCACTCTCCTGTCCTCTCTAGTCTTTGTCTTTGTGCCATGCTGTTGTACTTGCTGTGTTTTTACCAGCTCTGCATATCGATCCTGCTTTATCACCACCGGCTCCCCTTGCAATAAGCCTGCAGGAATATGGATGAGGTCTGGTTGGCAGGGGATGCACTGCTGATTAATATGCTCTGCGTGAGGATATGATGAAAATTCACATTTATACGTCTTATATGAACACTGATCTCTGTGTGGAGAACATCTGTAATGGTAAATGAGAGATGTTCTGTGGAATGGTGATAAAGGGGGCCGTTTGTGGAAATCAAGAAATACCAGTCGCATTTACTAGCAGTTTGTTCTTGCTTGTCACGTACACTGTGCACTAGTGTACATAATATATTGATTGCAATTCAAATACAGATCTGACAGCTCCTAATCAGTGTAAAGGTATTAACTGTTGCTATCTGTAAATGGAAATGTCAGAATTCAGCCCCTGATCTGTTCCCACAGAACTAACATGTGTGCACATCTCCTTAAGGTTACCTGGTTGATTCCATTAAGGGATAACAGTCTTGTAAAGAGGCAAAATTAGCTGTATCTTCTTGTTTTATATGTAATTTCAATACAATTTATACAAACGGTGTGGATGCTGTAATATTTCATAGACATGACACTTGAAAGACTTTGAGTATAAATATAACAATAATTACTATAGTAAAAAAAAAATATATATATATATATTCGCAGTATATTACTTAATTTTTTTAATTTGAGTTCAAAACAGGATTTTACACGATTGTAGGTTAATTTGCTCAAACTGGAAAAACTGTAGAGAGGAGTACACTGAAGCTCTGTTGCCATTTTACTAGTAGTGGTTGTTGATGGCATCTTGAATCTGATATTCTGATGTGCCCTAATGTTATGACAGTGCATTGTGAAGCTTTGCTTCAGCAAAGAGACATTTTTGTCACCCATACAGAGTTTAGTTTTTTCTTGCATTCCCCCATTTAATATCAAAGTAACAGCCTACATTTATTGTAATGAATCCTGATATATTTTAGATGGATAGTAAAAACTATCATATTGTTAGTTTGGTGTCAATAATCACAGGAATATAGGGGGCATAGGGATAAAAGGGTTTTCCTACTACCACAGAGCTCTGAGTTTGAGCGCCACTTTGTGAACACAGTTGGCAGTGTTGCTGGGTTAGTGTCTGCTACTGGTTGCACAGGGTGCTTGTGTGAAGCAGGTTGGGATCCTGAGGGGATGGAGTCACCCTATAAATGTGTTATGTCCTCCCTTGTCGTCTTTGGGGAAAAACACCTGGTAATAACATGTGATCTGTATCTGGATAATGACAGGCTTTTGCATTTACACCTGGAAGGTGACATTCAACTTGATTTTTTTCTTAATCCTGCAGTAGCTGATTTGCTGGCCACCTGGTGGCAACGGAACAACCTACAAATACATCATTGACATTATCACCACCATTTAAGTTGATAAGGTGAACCTGTTAACAAACATAAGCCTATTTACACATCCAGCAGATATGGAACAAAATAAGCATTAATTTTGAACAGTGGTACTAAAAGGTGAATGTAAGTCAAATATTCATTCTCCTTTTAGCTTTGTTTTTGTTCTACACCAACTACTGAGGGAAATACCTGGCTCTTTATCTTCTAAATGCTCCACTTTGTTCACCAGCTTGTCACTAACTTTTCTGTTGTTTGGGGCTGGGTTTTATCTAAGCTGTTTTGCTTGCTTGCTGTGGCTGAAAATTATATTGATGAGATCGGTTGCAGGCCAAAAAAAAGAAAGCAATGGGCTGAAACATGTTGAAAAGCTCTGTAGAGCTGAGGGGAACTCTGGAGTCAGGTAATAATTGTATGTTGGTGAGATGAGGTCTGGGTGAACTGGTCACATTCCAGTTACAATGGGTTCTGCATGCATTTACACCTTGCAATAACTTGCACTTCTCCTTATATAGATAGGATGTCCAGATACCAAACAGCATGTTAATGCCAGGTGTAAATGGGGTCCATTTGTATTGCTGCTCACATCCTTCTAACAGTAAGAGATAATGTAGCAGTGACAGGAATCATCTTTGGATCACTCTCAACTGGAATGAAATGAACTAATTGTAAAACCTACCTTAGCTGGGATGAAAGTTTTAAAGTTTTGCCTAATGACATAGCACTTGCCAATTCACACTAAATAAAAGATCTCAAACCGCACATTAATATGCCTCAATGTCGACTGCATTTTAAAAGAGAAGCCAGAGAACACATTTAAAGCTGATATTTGTCTGAGCTGTGCAGGTAAATGCTTTAGCAGTTTTGCCCTTGACTTGCTTCAGTTGGTTTTGCACTGAATAAAAGCATCATTTTAAGAGAATTACGTAGCCATAACAACCATCTCAGGTACAGCGTATTGTGTCAGCCGCAGTTGTTGAAAGTGAAGTAGTGGCTTATTCCCCCAGGGGAATAGCCACATCAATCAAAGAGTAGTGATATGTCTTTCATTTTTAACTATAATAGCCCTGTTTCCTGTTGTGCCTTCCAGATCAGATTAGTGATTGAGTACTAAAGAACAGTGGACAACCTCCGTGTAAGCCACTCAGGTACCTACACTAATAAAAGTCACTTCAACACCTGCTCTCAATGTAATGTAAACCATAAAGAAACATGTTTGGACACAGCGTTCAACAGACCTTGTACTGTATATTATCCAAGACATTATTTGCCATACATTGGATTCCTCTGTTCTGAATGCAGATAGTATTCTATATACAGACACACACAGTGTACTGTGCTATCTATATGATGGAAAAAATGACAATAATTGCATTTGCAAAAGCATGTAACTACTTAGATGCCATTTATTATTCATTTGATTGTAATTTTACAAGTGCTTTTAAATGCAATGTTGTTGCTGTGCAAAGACAGTATGGTGCTGCTGTAGTATGTACACGCAGAACATACGTAGGCAAACAAAGCATATTTTTTGTATTTATATATAGCATCTAGTCTAGCTTTCGCCCATTTAGTTTTTGTTTTCTTAGAGAATACCTTGTGGCTCTCTTCTCTAATCCATGCTGCACACTGTGTTCACAGCGTGGCAGTGTGTTCCACACTGGCAACCCTACTGTGTGAAGGTAATGATTGCAGGTGTGTATGGAAACCACTTGTTGGCATGACAAGATGCAAGTTGTATCTCACAAACAAACATTATGTTTTTTCTCCTGAATGATGAGTCTGTCACACCTCCTGGTGTGCTTTTTTTCTTCAAATCTCACCTGCACTGATGTTTCACTTCAATGATACACTCTCATTCCTGGTTTATTATATCCTTAAGTAAATACAATTTATATACCTGTATATAGAGCAGTGTTTAATCTTGTTTAATCTTGTTTGTGATGTATTGCTTTTTTTCTGACTTTCACATTTTTTGTACTACGTATGCTATTTATACACAGTACTGGACAGATGTACAGGTGTACAAGCCGCCATATTGGATCCACAGTTGAAATTAAACAGCAGTTGCATCATGCACTCTGTGTTACTGAGTCCTCCATGGCTCTCGTGTTTAATATGAATACCTCTGTGACCAGAGATAAGGCCGTTATGGCCATGACAAGGCCATGTCTTGCTCTGCCATGATGCTTCTATTGCTCCTAGTGCCTGTTTGCTCCCAGGGCCAAAAACAATATGCTGTAAATTGCGCTACGGCCTCTTCAGGTTGATGTGCTGCCTACGAACGTGATGTGATTGGGTATCGATTCACACCACAACGCTAAAATTGCCTGCCTCATGGCCCCAGACACCAATAGTGACAGCTTCAGTACTGGACAGGAGGAGTACCATGGCATGAGTCTCTGGGTCTGGGAAAGGATACCTTCTCTCCGCTTTCTGATCTTCACCTTCTCCTTCTCCTTAGAGTGGAAAGGATTAGAGATTAAAAGGACAGAGCCTCCCTGCTGTATAGTATGAACATATCACAGCTACATATACAGCAACATAACACAACCAAGAAGCTTGGCGGCCCATTTTGTTGGCATTTTGTAATCCCTTTACAAAAAAGGAAAAAAAAAAAATGTAAACATCCTCTTTTCATTAAAATGCCAGTGATATTTGCACATGGACAGTTTTTTAATCTGTTCAAGTTTTGACATTTGTGACACTGAACAAAGATGGTCTAGCTTTCTGCTGGCTTTTCAGTTAAAAGTAGTGGTGACACAGCACTGTCAATCTGCATTCAATATGATTAAAACATGCCCTGGATCCTGTTGGAAGATGAATAATGCAAGAGAAATTGCTTGTGTAATGAATAAAAGGCAAATAATCCCACCACAATTAACTCCCCTACATACAGTATGCAAACCAGTCATGCTCCATCTACTAGGACAAGATGTCCAGCTGAGGTAAACCCACAGTAGCCTTGTCCTGATACAAAAGTATTGTTGCAGTTTCAAATGAATTGAACATGTCCTTGCGCTCTGCTATGCTGTTTTAATAGCTGGCATATCTTTTGATTTATTAGGAGGCAAAACAGCCTTGGAGGTATTATACGAGTAAAAAATGATTGAATTTTGTATTATTGAAGAATTAAATGCTAAACTGGTTGCAAACCTAGAAACTGTTTTCATAGAAACCCCTAGAACTATCCCAATGCCAAGTATTTTTCTTTCTTTGAATGTTGACTTTTGCTGATTCAATCAATGCGATTTACACAGCAGTAATTTAACATTCAGTCCAAACCCCAAGTTACTCACAGGTGGTAAATAAGGGGCTGGTGGTGTACTTGTCATTAGCATTTCTGTGCTAGTAACTCAGATGCCTAACTTAACAACCCACTGGATTGGTAACTGACTTTGCTCATCACTGGCATTCCTAATCTAAAATAAAAGACTATTTAAAGAAATGTATTCACAGTGTACAATGTATGTAATGTATGTATTTGTGTGGGGCTCAGAGTATAGTGATATCCATGTTTCCTGTTTCTTTTCAGATAGTGCATAGAGTGTGTGGCCTGCGACTTTCAATGTAATAACATACATTTACTATAATGAATCCTGATATCACCTACGAACTGTCAAAGTACGGGCATATCTAAGGCTAAAACCCGGTGAAAAACTATAGAGGACACCACAGTGCTTTCACCAGCTGCAAGCTGTTTGGATAGGCTCACTTATGATAATATCTACAGTACATCGAACAAAATCATTAACCTCCTGGATTGAGGGAATTGCTTCCTTTCCAAATGAGACTCTAATCAGGCAATGTCACAAAAACCACAGGCTCATAGACATTAAATGTGTTTTGTCAGACTAAATCTAAGTTAAAATGTACAGAGCTGAAACAATTAGTCCATTAATCGATTAGTCAATTGTAATTGTAAACTATTTTGACAATTGATAAATCATTTCGAGTAATTTTTGTAGGGAAAAAAATGCCAGAATTCTCTTGTTCCAGCTTCCCAATATGTTCTGGTTTCTTTAGTCTTTTGTGATAATAACTGAATATGTTTGGGTTGTGGTCTGTGGGTTGGGACATAAGAAGACATTTTGGAACGCCACCTTGGGCTTTGGGAAACAGTGATCAGCGTTTTGTTTTTGTTTTTTCATTTTCTGACATTTTATAGACAAACAACTAATCAAGTAATTGAGAAAATAATTGACAGATTAATCGATAACAAAACTAATCATTAGTTGCTGCTCTAAAAATTCACCTTTTCTCCAGTTTTTAGATTGCAAAAAAAGCAAAATAGACTCAACACCATTTTTATAAATGTTAAAGATATCAATTTAAATTCTTCAACATATTTAAATCTTAAAAAACGCCACATTTTATTAGGTTTTCTTTAATGTGTCTCATTCAAACTGTGCAATGCAAACGCTGAAGCTCTCCTCCAGCATCACTCTCCTTTGGCTTAGTGGGTGTTGATGTCCAAAGCTGAGGCAGTTTTCTTTACACACAGCAGAACAAAGCATGATTTAGGGAAGAGGGAGGGCAGCTGTAGTTGATATATGTGTGTTTTGCTTCATAGGTGAGAAGAATGATGAATGGATGAATGGAAGTCCACAGCCACCATAATGGTACCCCTGTGTACCATGGTAGAGGGAAAAGAGGAAGGGTGTACTTGAGAGAATAGAAGTCAGCCTCTTCAATCAGGACTACCTAAAAGAATTCTTGACGATATATCCTTGTTGTGCTTTCATGATAAGCCTAATGCTGGGGGATGGGGGATGGGGTTGTGGGAGTATGAGAACTGAGGGGTGGAGGGTGTCAGTGGGGGGAGGTGGGGGGAGGTGGGGGGGAATCAAATGGGGCGTAAGTAAGGTATTTTTCTATTGAAGAACAAAGAAATAAAATGTGTTTACCTGACCACAAATGCTTTAAATAAAGTAGGCCGCCGTGGGTGAAAGTCACAGAGGAGTTTGGTTTCTATTCCATAACAAGACACAGTTAATAGAAGAGCCTTTGAAACACAGCAACATGGGTATTTTCAAATATTACTTTTCTTTCTGTTTCACATGTTACCACTGGTGATATACAGGCAACATTTATGCTTAGCAGCATGGCTCTAGGGATGGCGATTTCGGTCTGTCGGTCCGTCAGTCAGTCGGAAACTGAGATTACATTTTGTACAAACACTCGTGGTCCCCAGAGGATGAAGCCTACTGACTTTGGTGATCCCTGACTTTTCCTCTAGCACCACCAGCAGGTTTACATCTTTGGCTTTTACTAAAAGATCTCAATAATTATTGTGTGGATTGCCATGAAATTTGGTTTTGTTAAGTTGAAGTTTTAAGATCAATTCCTATGAAACTAATGACATGTCTACCATCCTCAGCCATAGTTTAGTGCTAATCAGAAAATGTCAGCATGCTAACATGCTAAACTAATGTGTGTCAGCATTTACTCCAAAGCACCACCATGCCTAAGTACAGCCTTACAGAGACAGTAGACTCTTAGTCTTGTTAAAAGAAAGACAACGCTGTGGTTTTGTGTGTATCGGTGTGTGAATGTTAACATTTGTGTGTGTATGTTTTCGAGTCTCTTTGTCTGACTCTGTGTTTGCAGTTGTCCTGTCAAGTCATTTGTTGCTGAAGCTATTAATTCCCCCCAGTCCTCTGATCCTGTTGTGCACTCATTTGCTGATATACTTGGTCTGTCATTAGTCTATATGCCTACTCTGCATGTTGGAGAGAAATATTGACATTGTCAAAGTACCACTCATTGCTTCTGAGTGTAAACCGTGCTTTTACATATCAGGTGTCAAACGTAAAGGGTAAATTCATCAGTGTATTCACACCTCAGTGATGTGGCAATTGTAGTCCCCTTGGACATAGATTGGGAGAAGAGGCACTTAGAGGGAGAGAACAGAGTGAGCAGCAAGATGCTGGAGCTGACCCAGCCATTTTGATGCATATGTTGCACAGAAATATTGACCAGCTCTTTAGTCTGTGCCTCCCCTAGGACTGGGTAATTGTCTGTCTGTGTTTCTGTTGTTTAAACTAACTGCATTTTGGCAGTCTTCCTCCTCAAATCAACAATGGAAACCTTGGCAGAACAATGATGGAAGACAGTGGATGATCCACGACCCATCTCCTATGATCCATACTGATCATATCACAAATCAATATCTATTCATTTAACAAATACATTCTGAAGAGCTACACTACGTTGCTCTTGAAACTTATTTAGATTTGATCTTTTTTTTTTTGAGAATGGATCCTTTATTTGGTTCCAAAAGTGGCTTAATTAGTAAAAAAGACTCGATGCAAGTTAATTGTGCTCAGTGTTATGATTTTTGTGTCTTTAAAACAATGATTTAGCTTCCAGGATCTACATTACAAAATATGATGGAGTACATTAGGGGAACACTAATAATAAATCTGAAATTGGGAATATTGAAATTTTAAGATGAATGCCAGCACTAATTAGTGGCCAACTAGAAGTTATTATAGCTGCTTTCAGTAGTATTAGTGTTATTATCGTAATTTATGTTTAACTATTTGCAACCAAACCAATCAGATTTGATGCTGATCAGCGATGTTCACTCACTCATTCACACGCTAACTCACACAGTCAGGGGTGCTAAACTGAGGACGCTGTGCAGAGGTATTATTCTATCTAGAGAGGGAACTTTTCTCTGTACATGTTCATTTTTCTTACACGGCATCTGATGTTGCAATTGACGTGCAAATTATGCAATTAAGGTCGCCTCTTGGCTTCACTGCTCTGCAAATCAACAGCGCATTGAACATGTCCAGGCTGTACAAAATTAAGATCACCAAGAAAGCATATAACAAAACACAAAATTAGACATCAATGTGTTTTTGATCTCAATGGAAATTACATTATAAGAAAATATGTGCAATAATGTCTGCAAAACAGAGAGCAGTTTGTGTACGTCTAATCAACACTTTACAAAACAGAAGAAACTCGTGGCACAGGGAGATGCTGTTTTGCAGAGTGACTAAATTTAGATGTTCTTACGATTTGTTTATTCTCAAGTGGGTGAGCATGTTAGATAGAGTATAGAAAAATAGTTATCACAAATAGTGTTTACATGACAAAGTAATCCAAGAATACATTACAGAAAATGAGCAAAATGAATCACCTACACTAGAACAATGATCTGAAAAAATGAAACTTCTTGGGTTAACAATAATGCAGATTATATTCATATGAATAGCTACTGTACTTCTAACTACCTTTAGGAGCAATAGCTTTCACACAACAATCTCACAACAATCTAATCATAATCTGATTTTAACTGCAATGTTGTTGGGGACCAAACAAGTCAGGCACAAGAGACCTCCAAGGAAAATTCACAGTTTTATTTACCCAAACTTAAAATGTCCATGGGAAACAAACTCTTTTAATTTGTGTATGACTACATTTAATAGAAGTTGAGAGTATAAAACAATGCAGCTCTTTCTAGACTCCTTTAAAACTAAAGTCCAAAGCAGAAATGTAGCCACAATGAGCAAAGAGACACAAACAGACAAAAGAGGAAACATTTATGCCCTCTCTGGCTAAACTATGAACACAAAAAGGAGTGACTAACACACACTGCATTATACTTTAGTAAAGGTATGGCATTTATATTTGCTCAAGATAGTTTCTTTTTCTACCTTATGTTCTTTAAAACAGAATTTGTGTTGAATAACAATCTATGAGTTAAGTTCATGCCCAGGCTTTCTCTTTTGCTGGAGGAATACCAGACAAAAGCTAAGACAGCCACAAAAGTCACACCCGATGATAAATAATGTGTCACTGTTTAACTTATAGTTGACTGTGAATGCTGATTTCACCTCATGACAAAACAGAGGTTAAACGAAAAGTCTTAGGAAATACACTTTATCAATTTCCTGCCAAGAGTAAGATGTGAAGATTGATACCACTGACACACAAAATGGTGACTTATCATTTTTATACTTTGGTTTTTGTTCAAACTAAAGGACCAGTGTGTAGGATTTAGTGGCATCTAGCAGTGAGGTTGCAGATTTGCAACGAACTGACTACCCCTTCCAAACATGTAGGAGAACATACGGTGGCCACAAAACGTGAAAGGCCCTCTCTAGAGCCAGTGTTTGGTTTGTTCATTCTGGGCTACTCTAGAAACATGGTGGTGCAACATGGCGGGCTCTGTGGAAGAGGACCAGCTCCCTATGTAGATATAAAGAGCTCATTGTAAGGTAACGTAAACACAACAATTCTTATTTGCAGGTGATTATACACTAATTAAAATATACTTATGAATATTATATTCCATTTCTGCCAGGTCTGTTCTGCTAGATGATACAGTGTGTTAATTACTGAGCTTCGGAGGTGCTGGTTGGCAAATTGTGTTTCGTTAGGACAGAGGCAGGTGAGATGTCCCCCTGCTGCCAATCTCTGTGCTAAGCTAAGTTACCCAGCTGCTGGTGGTAGCTGCATATTAACTGCACAGACATGAGAGAGATATCAGTCTTCTCATCTAAGTCTCAAAAAAAAAAAAAAATAGCAATAATGGATGAGCTTACATCTCCGAATGCTAGAGACCTTCATATATGTCATCGGCAATTACCAGCACTGTGGTCTGTGTGTTTTTTATTGACAATGATGGACTGTAATTCTTTCACTAGAAACGCATAGATTGCACTACTTATCACTACTTCAGCTTTCATCCACAGTATCGACATCGATGCAAACATTTTATTTTTTTTTTTTTTTGCTTCAAATGGGTCTTAATGTACATGCATGCTGTGGGCCTGGATGGGGTTCATGTTTTTTTTTTTTTTTTCATCCTATATTTGTATTAAAACCTGTTCTGGAATCAGACATTTTCAATTTGTAGATGCAAAATATTGCAATGCTGATCTTTTGATGACTTGCATCTAATTTTGAAATTAGCATATTCCAGTGAAGTGTACTGTAATTTGTCTTTGATGATTGGTTCGTCTGTAATAGATGCGGGATTGAGCTCCCCACTCTCATGTCTCTCTCTCTCTCTCTCTCTCTCCTTCCCTCTGCTGGAGAGGCACACAGATTTTTGAAATGTGCTTTGACCATCAGAGCGGTGAGAAAGCACTAATATTTTACTGACCTGAAATGAAAGGGATTAGGTGCAAAAACCCTCTGCAAAAGGCTATCTCGATTTACAGGTGATGTTTTGTTTGTTTCTTTTTTTTTTTCATCCTTTAAAAAGAGGAGACTTGGATATAATCAAAAGACGTATTCCAGAGCGTAAAGCTTTGGGCTTTGAAGCTTTTCAAATGTTTTGTTGGGAGAGGCGAGACGCTGGAACAGCATGTCTGCATTCAGAGCATCCATGAATCCCTGTCATCAGCCTCCTTCCATCTCCCTTCCCCTCACTTTTGCGAAGTCTGTTTTTTTTTTTTTTATACCACAGAGCAGATACAAATGCTAGATAATGAATGAGTAGAAGACAGAGACTGCAGAAATAGGACTGTTTCAATTTCACAGCCAAGAGCCACATAGATTTCTTTTGTTTTATTGCGGGTTTAGGTGGCACAAGAACTTTGCAATTATTTGCACAATTAGTTGTAATTATGGTATAAGCATTTATCTTGCGCGCCCAAGAAATTCCAATGTGCATTCTGCAGGGGAGAATAGGAAGAATTAATATAGATTGTTTTCTCCAGAAAGTGCTGCTTGTTTGGTTGACGGCAATTAGCAGCTAATACCTGTGAGATCTCCCGTCTGCTCAAACCCGTGCTGTTTTCAGTTCCACAATGATCAGACAATTAATGATGGGTGGAGAACACAGGCAGGACTATGGTTTACTCAAGGCACTGTCACAGTGGTAAGCTATACAGTACAGCAGTTGTTGTTGTTTTCTGGTTGAGTGTTTCCCTGCCTTTGTGACACATAGATTATGATGAGGTTACATTTACTCTGCATGCTTTATCTTAGGTAGTGGAACTAATCACACACAGATACAGACGCCTTCCGAAGTGTCTCCCCCAACCCTTGGGCTTTTTTTTTTTTTTTATATATATTTCATTGCACTACAGAAGAATCTGAAAATGCATTTATTTGAGAGTTTGTTCATGATCTTCTTGAAGTGCTAGACACTAATAAAAAACGAGTTGTTTTGAAAGGTACTTCCCTTTTTTTTCAATGCTGACATGTTGCCTTAGGGCCTAATGTGTACTGAGTGTTGTCTTACATATAATGTTATTTGGATTTCATGCTTAAGATGGGTTGAGGGTCTGGTAAGATGTTTCTTGTTGGTAAAACCTTAAAGTGTGTCTTTTTTCACTGATAAATGTGACATCTGCTCCCCTAGATGCTCATTAATGGATTTTTGGATTTAGGATTTAATAGTTGAGAAGTTTTTTCTGGGCTTCAATGAAAAAATGAGTCATCAGCCTATTATACTGAAGATGAGATGGTGTTTTAGTGTTTTTTTTATTTCTTATTTAATGTTTTTTATTTATTAAATTGTCTGCATGCTGAGACGACTCAGCTGGGCATGGACTGTTTTTGTTTTTTTTCTAAAACTGACTTTTTATCTTCTAGTGAATCACATAGGCTACATATGGAGATTCAGCGTTATTGACCCCGTGGTCACTGGTAACTCATGGATCATATGAACATTGTTGTGAGAGGAAAACTGTAGAATTACTTTAGGGGCTGTAGAGTTTGTTCAAGCACAAAATGTTGAAAAACTCCAGAGCAGCACATTTGAATAATATTTGAAAGGATATTTTTTATTTGTGTATTTCTTATCCACTTCACACAAACAATATCAAATAAATAAATGTGAAGCATTTTATGCATAACAAAATGTGCAGACTTAAATAGATGAATACTTTCTGCTTCGACTGCACAGCCATTTGTGTACTTTTTCTTTATTTGGCAAAGAATAATGCCTTTGTTGTCTTCGGTGTGCTGGAGCCTCACAGACTGTTTTCTAGGCTACTATAGGATTCTTTTTTGGGGGGAGGGAAACGGGGGGTTGAGCAAAAAATCAAACATGCTCTTTGTCTTACTAGTGTCTACATTGTTTGTAAGCTTAGAATTTGCTTTGTGTGTAGGAGTAGGGGCGGGCATGAAAGCATTAAACATAAAGCATGAGTGATGTGTTAGCATTGCATTGGTGTCTTGCTTAGTCTACCTAATTTTCCTGAGAGGTTTTGAAATGAGCAAACACTTAATTTATGGTCTCTGTGCTGTTATAGGATGATAAAAAAGATGCCTTCTATTGTTTTAAAAGGCTGGAATAAGTGTGTCTATGATTCACTAAACCCTGAAATAGCCCACCACCACTTAAGGAAACTGATCTTCTCTGGTTTGTTCGCCGCTGTGAATCAGTGCTTACTACAGCATTGTGTCACATTAATATTTGAGTGCTACATATTGTCAAGTAGATGTTGGACTTAAACAGCACTTACAGTGAAGTGTACTTACATCAACTCCCTGTTTATTTCTTCCAGAGACATCCATGCAGACGCCATAATGGTTTCCGTGTTTATATTGAACTTGACCTCTGACCCCTGACCTCCTGCATAAGCTTGGTAATCATTTCATTTTTTATTTGGTGCATTATGATTGATTTGACCCTTTTGCCATTATGATTATCATAATCACTGCCATTATCTATCACAACTGTTTTGTTTCTATTTACTTTTGTCTCCTTGCCTTATTTTCCCTCCTTTTTTGTTGACTTTTATAATTGTTTGAGTTTATAACATTATAACTGTTGCATTCTGTTAATTTAGTGGTGTCCTTTTATTTCACACTTGTCTGTCTCTGTGCTTTGTTACGTCCACTGTCCTTGAGCTATTAGCCTTACACAAATAAATTGTCAACTGTGTTTGCTAACACCTATAATTTCTTTTTTATGTTCTCTCATTTCTTTTCATCATCTTTATATGATAAACCATCCAACCATATTTCCATTGATTTTTTCTATTACCAAGGATTTCAACTCCCTATTTCATACATTGTGTACTGCAGTAAGTCTCTGTCACCATTGCTCTCTTCCTCTCTCTTTTTCTCGTGTGTGTGTGGGCTGGGGTAATGTTTGAAAGTGACAACACAAGGAAACTGAAGACAGAGGGAGGAAATATGGCACAGCACTGTATTGCAGTATCACATCCCTTGTGTGTATTATGCTATTATTTCCTGAAATATAAACCGAACACCCACCAGGCAGACTGTGCGAACAGAAATGCATCATCCTTTTTTGCCAGATTTATTCCAAAAACCTGGTCCTGGTAGACGGTAGGCTTTCAGCAGCTGTGGACCAGTGAGACCATGGAGTGGCAGGGCCAGGGCTAGACGTTAGGAGAGCTGGCAGCAGGAGAGAGAAAGGAGTCACAAGGTTGCAACCCAGAGCAGTAGACTTGCTTGTCTCAGCAGAGTAAACATCACCCCTCGTCTGCACACAGTAATGACTAACAGAGGAGGACGTGCACAGAAACACTATCAGGACTACTGCCTTGTCCCGCCAGACCCCACGCATACCATTCCTATCATCTCCTAGCCTTTGCATTCCTAATAACAAGCACCCTGAGCAACGCTGTGGGCACAGGTATTATTAAAGGTGCTGCTCCTCTTGTTACCTCTGCCCTTGTTTGTTTAAGGTAACATAGTCAAGCTCTGAGGGCCACCTGTCTCCATCCGAAGACAAGATGGTTAAGTAGAGTGTTTTAGTGGTGCAGTCACTGGGTTTATTTTTGATGAGACACAGTCGAATATATTGGATGTACTGACCATTGTACACACTGATTTATCAGACTCCAATCAGGAGCCGTGAAAATGCAGCATAACAACAGGAAATTATGAGTGATTGGGAGCATCTTGAGATCTGACCCCCAGTTGTTTGACTGATTTTCTTTTAATTGGTTGTCGTCTCCCACTTTGTTGACACCATCAAAGCTTTGCGCTGGAGGTGAGACGGATGAAATGGTTCTATATTAACTCTCGAGTATGATAAGACTCACCGCCTTAGAAACATTTTAAAAATGTGATTGCAATCACAAACTAGTCACCATATTATTGTCCTAATGTTAATGAAGAAATATGAAGATACGCTATTGCACACAATCTTCATTATGTTTGTCACCCATGTTTTAACCAGTGCAAGTCTTTGTCAATTAATTTTTTTCATGTCATAACTTTACAACTAAATTCAGTGAATGTGTGGCATGTGTGAAACACCTTGACAAAGAGCAGTTAAAATGATGGCATTTAATTTATGAGACTAAGAGTATGGTTATATCTTTATTTGTCTTCACTGGTACTCATAACATATTCAGCACCTCTTTTAGTGGTGTGGCGCATATTTACTAGATCAGAACCATCTGTTGTCCTAATGTTTACTTCAGCTTCAGCTTTAACTTTATTGTGCCCAAAGGGAAATCGGTCGTGCCTGGAGAGAACGCAGAATGCACAAAGACTCAAACACAAGATACTTAAAACGTAATAAAGTACATAAAACATATGACATCAATTTGAAGTGCATATGCTTAAACCTACCACCTGACGAATGTGTTCCTATTTCATTATTCTTACACAGTCAAATAGACATGGAACAAAACCACCAGCAGCAGGAACATAACGCAAAACCTCCTTAAAATACAAGTTCACTGCTGTGATCAGTATCACATGACAACTGTTCAGTTGCTAGTAAAGCATGAACTAAGGGCTTAAGCTCAGCCTTTACTAGCATCCATCTGAGGTGCTTCCAATTAAGAGCCCTCTTTGCAGTTCTGCACATAGTGGAATATACAAACACAGACGAATTTCACTTGGGTTACAGTTTATTTATCCAGGATATTTTACTGCAGAAACATTCGTTATACCCTGCTTAACAAAAGCATCTTTTACTTTTTCTTTCCGTAGCGAGGGCGAAGTTGCTTCTGGAGTGGGGTATTTGTTTAGTAGAGTAATTTAGAGAGCCTTAAAACGTGCCTTAATGCAACACAGCAAGGGGGGCAAGTTGTTTGCAGCTCGAGGATGTATCGAAATAAAATCCTCTATGAGAATAAAGGTGTGTGTCAAGCTTGCCACTCATAAGCACCGGATTCATCATCTAGCTGTATGAAAGGTAGTGACTGGAAAAGGTTGAGGACATAGTTGTAATACAAAGAGGGACACGGCCCTGAAATTTGCATGACGAGGAGAAGCTGATGCTGCCTGAGACTCAGTGAAGACAAGTGTTTGCTATGCCTGGTGATGTGCGAGACAGAGCGAGCAGAAGATTATTGTTAGCATACTGAGAAAAGATCATGAATTCCAATGATTCCCCAAAGCGCAGGCAGAAGATTTACTGAGACTATGCCTTTACCCCCTCTATCTATGTATGTCACTTCAGAGTGCTGTCAGCACAGATGATTTTAGGTCGAGGGGAGTTGATGGTGTCCCTCTGTGCACTGATTCAACATCTGATAATGAGGAAGAAATGTTATTTCAGTTAAAACCACAATCCATGTTTGAGGAAGAAAATAGCAGACAGCCAAGCCTGGCACACCATGCAACAAGCTAAAGGAAAAAAAAAAAAAAAAAACAGATGACGGTGAAAAATTCATCCTTTAGAGCCTGTTTAATATGTGTTAAGGCGTAGCTTGTGAGACCTCTCAGCTCCAGTAATTTCAGCACATCAAAGACATGCCTCCTCCCCAAGCTGGTGTAATCTTAAGAAGAGCTCATCATATCCAATCACACATTCACCCATGGATCTTGTGAAGAATACCTCCAACCCTGTAATTTTGTTCATTAAAACCAGACTAATATGGGTTGGTCAACACTACTACTAAGCACTGTGCTGTGACAGCGATTGCAGCTGGTAGTCCTTGTCCCCTGTTGACCTGTTTTGTTAACTCTGCTGCTGTATTTCACTGCCTGATTAGATGTCACTCAATTAAAAGCACATTTCTGCGGGGAGAGCGGCCTCCCTAGTTGCCATGGATGCCGTGCGAAAGGTAGCAGAGCCGCGTAATGTGTGTCCCAGAGCACCATAATGAAATATCCATGCTACAGCAGAAATACACAGACAACCCAAACTTTCACACCCAATCAATGAGAGCTGTGCGGCTGACTTTTTTTTTTTTTTTTTTTTTTTTTTTTTTTTACATTGAAAAATTAAAAAGGATGTGCCTAGTAAGTCACAGAGGACTCACCCATTTTATAGTCAGCTATGAGAAGCACTAGGATTAATAGACCTCTCCTAATATGCCTCGCATTGGTGGTCCCTGAACACCCTGATCAGGTAAGGCCCAGCGAAGCAAAGATCATTTATAAGTGGTTCATTATTTTACCTTCAGATTCCTCTGTCTGGCATTGATTTAATAAACACTGATGTATCTCCTTGTAGGAGAGAAGTGCCATTTTTCATTTCCCAGATTTGCTATCTTTGTTATCGCAGTTATCAGTCGAGCTCTGGCATTTCAGCGGTAATATGCTCCCAATCTCAGCTGTGCGCGGGAAATGACACAGGAAAACACTGCAGTTCTTCTATGGCAGATATTCCTTTTAATGTTTACTGAAAGATTCTTTAAAAGAAAATATTGTCTTTTATCTCTCTGACTCGGGTGCCTGCGCATCCAGACATGTCTTTGTAAATGAACAGTTTGTTTAATAAAGTTCCGCCAAAGTGCTCTGATTATCTATGAAAGGATTCAACAACGTGTGACATCAACAGTGAGGTACAATAATTAATGATCTATCAATGTGTTCTGATGATTAATGTATTTGTTTTTGCAGTTTGATGGACCCATAAACTGTGTGAAATAGACAATGAGCTTTGCCATCATGTATTCCCTGTGGTGAACAGAGGCAACAGCACCGAGGCACACTATAAAAAGCACAGCAAAGGGATGAAAAGAAAAGGAAAAAACTGGCTCTTTATTATTAAGGTGAACTGTCAGTAAAGGCTCATGCTCCTGCTCTATCGTTTTTGTAACTGAGAAGCTGAGCTTGTTGTATTTTCCTGCTCAAAGGATTCTCCTGTGAAGTGTTAAAAGCAGTTTGTGGTCAGATTAGGTGTGTATGGCTGGCACATCAAATCAAGATGAAATGAAATGGAATGATCAATTTGCCCTGCATTAATCCCTCCTCTCCAGCTGCATCCTATTGATTTTCTTGTTCAGCTTCCCTGATAACAAGAATCATTTAAAGGTCACATTTTGATGTCTGTCAAAAAGAAAACATTCTTAATGCATTGTGAGTGGCCTTTAAGGCTTATGTTTGTCAGAAAGCACAGACTGAATCTTGGCACCTCAGACAGATGATACCGAAAACAGGGCTAAATGGCCTAAGATGCAGTGGGTAGAAGTTTGCAAGGCAGATACCACTCTTACTGAACTATTAAAATTCTTTAGAAAGATAATGATTTCCCTTTAAGGTAATAATTATGATATATACCGAAAGTATTTCCATCCAAGCATACATTTTTAATTCATCAGAGGACTGCGGACTTTGCAAAAACCCACTGGTGATGCATTTGCTTAAAATAGCTTGGTGCATGCTGTCCTGATGGACATACAAAAATATTGCTAATGAGAGAGTCAGGCATGTGTTGAGTGTTGCCTTTGCCCACAAGACACCAATATTCAGCCTTACTTTTATCTCAAAAAACCACAGAAAGAAAGATCTTGTTTTCGGTCTTTCCATTTTGCCTCCCTCGCTCTGTTGTGAATGTCAGCGTTAGGCCCGGGTGCTAGATGGCACACATATGCTACTGTATGAATACAATAACTATTCAGAGATCAGCGGCTTCCCTGGTTTTCACAAACATCCAGCGCTGACCTTTACTTGCTCCTGCTTCAGGATATAGAGCCGTGCATCATGGGCCACTGCCTCAGGCACATAGGATTCTGGGAGGGAGATGTCTTCAGGGAGATTCTGATCAAACGGAAAGCATGCACTGTTATCAAAGCATTTGCACTTCTGTTTGTACAGTTTTGTATAAAAGCCAACAATTATATTCAGTTCATTCACACAATCTTTCATTTAAAATTAGTCTTGTCAGTGACCAATAAAAGTTAAACATATTGAATGAGAGAAAGAAATATATCATGAAATATGCTTAGAAATTATTTCGTTTTAAACCGTTGCATGATAGACTGTTACATTATGTCTATGTAGTCTTTTAAATAAGTTAAACTTATGCCTCTAATTTCTTAGAGTACAAGCCTATGTGGGTGTGACCAATACATTTTTACTGAAGGCACAAATGCAATACTGGTGCTGTGCAAACTGAAAAAAAGAGGATGATGCAGAATTAATATTTTAATACAATATATATCAGCAGGTTATTGAAGAATACGGTTTCAGCGGGTGGAGTTCGTGCAGGCTTAACTAATGGCCAATCACATCAGCTTCTCTCATCTCCATTAAAATCAGTAGACAGTTTAATAGGCGAGGAGGAGCGCCCAGGCTGGCTTCTCTGAGGAGAAAACTGTCCTTCTCTGGTCTCAGTAGCTCCATACAGGACCCAAATCATGCTTATAACAAATCCCCAAACATGCTTTCAAGGGCAGACAGTTATTTAATTTACATGAAAAGTCCTGTCTGTAGCTAATGAGTTTTTGTTATTTTAGAAGATGATAATGTGTGCAAGTAGAACAATAAAATAGGTTTTTGGTGGAGCCAAATACTCTTCCAATGATTTTGCCGTTTAGAAAAGGAAAAATTGAAAGAAGAAAAGCACTGTAGGTTCAATCTATTGTACATTTTAGATCATGGTGTTGTCTCAGGAGAGTTACTGTAATAAATTAATACACACTGTTTGACCTGTGTAGAATAGTGTGCATCGCATCCAACCAACATCTGATTGTGACTTAAGTTGTATTTTGATTTAAATCTATACTGAATACTTTATATGGAAGTGGAAGACGAAAAACACAACATACATGAATGGGTTTACATGATATTGTAGAAAACTGTGTATGGACGTCTTCTAAAGACAAAAAAAATTTGTTTCTGTACTGCTGTGATTTGACATGGTGAAAAAGCAAGTTCAGTTTATTGCCAAAACACGTTTGATGTGATGGGGAGGAAAGTATGTTCCTTCTGTGCAAGAACGAAAATAATTTATTTTCTCACAGTTTAGGGAAAAACCAGCAATATAATGGAGCTTTATGAATACTTGATGAGTGCCCCTCGTTTAGCTCTGTGTGTTTTTGTTCTGCTACCTGTCTGAGCCCATACTGATTTTTGTAGTGGGGCCCCAAATAGAGGGTGAAGAGAGCTGACTGAGTTTAGGAGAAGAGGAGCAGCGAGCCCTTCCACTCACTGTGCCTGGGTCAATATAAAACCTCATTACTGGGGTGTCATAGAAAATTTGTGCACTTTCTGCTCCATCTAGCAGCAATTTTGCTGGATAAGCACTGCTCTCGTTTGGTCCGTTTTAAGTATTTTCACTAAAGAAAGGCTTGCAAACAGGAAGCCATCGCTTCCCCACAGGGGCCCTGGCAGCCCAAATCCCCCGGTGCTGCCACTGCTCTTATATGTGCTGTGTTGTGTTTGTGTGTATGTGCCTATGTGCATGCATAGAGGCTCATGTTATGACTCTTTGTGATGTCTAGTTTGCGCAGCTTACATTTGTGTATGTCTGCAAAGCAACACAGCTTATGAAGTACAGCATGACAGGTTTGGACGCCACATTTCCATCTTAAGTTTCTTTTTTTTTCTTGGCTGTGCATTTTTATAATTGACAATGATGTCGTGGAACATGTATGTGCAAGGATTTCCAACGTACAGATCGTGCTTTGCCATAATTAATCTCCTAATAAGCCAGTTATTATGCATGTTTTTTTTATGGATTACTGATGCGCGAGCTTTTAACTCAGCTTGATTTTTCTCACACGATTTTTTTTCTATCCTATTCCAGCTGAAATATACATTTTACTCACTCTGCCTCTCGCCTCCTTCCTGATGTCAAAAGGAACACCCCCGGAGGAAAAATACTGTTTTTTTTTCTATCCATTGGGTGGCTGATGGGGACATTGGCCAGCTATTCACATGTTGTTAGAGTGTTTTTTTTCCATCATCTGTGCAAAATTGAATTTTATGAAAGCAAACAGAATGACATGTTTATAAATATGGATGCCTGCCTTCTGGACAAGCTTCTCAGCCAGTGCCACGTTGGCCCCAGCGCTTCATGGAGGAACCTTGTAATTTCAGAGAGTGGGGACAGAAAAAGAATCAAAGGGAAATGATAAAGGATAGAAGTGCCGTTTGGCCATCCTGTAAAGTGATTTTTTTTTTCTTTTTTTTTTTGTGCAGTAGTGGAGACAGTGGCTGAGCAGAATGTACACAACAAAGATTCTGAATAAAACATGATCAGATAAAAGCCAAACATGCAGAAAATACCGGAAAGGTCAGAAAGAACCCCGGCCATAATTATGGATGGAGAATTTGCCAGGAATGCACTAATTAAACCACAGACAAATCTCCAGTCTCGACCTCCTCCATGCGCCTGCAGCTCCACCATAAGACCGCATATTAATCATTGGGGAGGGGAGCGAAGACTTGTCTGGCCGGTGCTGCTGTACTAACAGAGTGTACTTTAAAACACACACAAATGCACACACACATACATAGACACACACATACACACCACTCAGCTACATTATATCTGAGAACAAACGAGAAGCTGGGCAGGAGGAAGATCCAGATTGGATCAAGGAGTGAAAATTTGGACCGAGCTTAGGGTTGAGCTTCCTGCCGGAATAAGGACTGGTACCAATCAGTGTCTCTAACCTAAAGTGGAGTGGGAGGTCTTTTTTTTAACACTAGGCCTTCCTGGAATATAGAGTAAAGGAAACAAAGGCATCAAAGGTGAGCTGTGTTGTTGTGAGTATCGTAGGCAGCCCCTCACAAGTTAGATCACACTGCTTCCCACCTGCAGAGTACCCCGTTAGTGTGTGTGTGTGTACATTTGTGTGTGTACAGGACTGACTGTATCATGCTGTTCACCTCCAGTGGCGTGTCTGTAGGTGTCTTTCTTGTTAGCGCCAGATGACTGGTGATGATCTGAGTGATCCCCTCTCTGCTTTGTGTGGCACCGATGCCTGTGGGGAGAAAAAAGAGAAACAGAAATATTTAAATATCTTAAAATTTAACTAAGATCACATGATCAACACAAGCCTGTCACAGAGAAACAATTAAAGGGGAAGTATGCGCAGTTTCTGGTCTGTATTTATATTCTGGGACTCTACTGGTATATCTTTGCATGATTTACAATTCAAAAACAAAATGAACAACCCATGCAACAACCTGAACAATAAAGACTACCGAACAGACGGCAGTTTGTGGGTATGCGTGAACAATCTGATGTCATCAAGAGGAAGAAGTGGGAGTAACATTGCAAATGAAGTGTTCAGAGCACGCGGAGAATCCTGAAGTTTTTACTCGTAGTGAGCATTTTTACATACATTCACCTCATGTTTTTGACCTTTGACCATCTTTAACATAGACATCTGGCATCACAACATTATAGAAATAACAGAAAATAACAAAAAGCATATGTCCCCTTTAAGATCATTTGTTCTGTTGTTATTTTATTCATTACTTCTGTGGCAAAGCTGTATGTGCTCAGCGATACGACATGTTTGCTTCTGTCTCTGGCTCAACTGCTCCTTACAGTCTGGTATCAGGAAGAATGTTTTACATTTCCCCAGGATCCAGATGGCTAACTGTACGCGACCTCCAGCACTGAATGATAAATGGCAAAAAAGCACATTTCATCCATCGCCCAGCTTACCTCTCGGCTGCACACTGATTTTCCTGCTGAAAGTGTGGTGAAAGGCACAGTTGGATGTATGGATGTGGGCTGCACTGGAGAGGGTTTGATATAGAATTATCCTGTTCAACAGTTACTCTGCTTACAGACGCTTCCCGTGCTTTTGGTGTTCACAGGATGGAGCCCAAGTCTGAAAACCTACCAGCTGACGTGACCAAATTCTATCAGCAAGGATTAGCTGCATTTCTATTATTCCGATTGGAAGCCAATGGGAAGCTTCAGGTGCATTTTGTGTTTCTGGCACAAAAGAAAAAAAGGTCCCATTGTCAAATGTAAGGGCCTCCATTCTGGTTTTAAGTCATAAGGTTCTGGTAGAGGAACAGGTGTGTTCCCCCAACACATCAGTGCCATAAGTATTGTTCAATGAATTTGCAGTGTTAATTGTGTGTTATACCACACCGCCCTATGGGGCGCCCTATAAAAGCAAACCGTCCAGTGAATTAGCTCGTACATATTACAACACAGCCTGAATGCAGTATCTGAGGCTTGGGTTGTGTTTTGTTGTGTTCTGTTGTGTTGGGCTCTCCAATGGCCTGTTCTGGGAGTGGAGCCCTGGGGCTCGCTGAGCCACATAGCCGCCCCTGTCAGAGGAGGCCTGCTGGCTGGCTGGAGCAGCCATAGAGAGTATGTGGCCTTCACAGTTAATCATAACGCCGACTCACTCTTGCCTGATTGTATTGGCGGCTCCAGGGATCTGCCATAATTGGATCCTTGTAAGTGGGATGGAGGAGCTAAACAACCAGATTGCTGTTTGTTTATACCTTTTCATATATTAGTAACGTGCCGAGACTTCTCAAGCAGTCTGGGACTTGTCTCACTGCTTGCCGCTCTAATTAGTAATTCATTCTTAACATATGCCTCAATTGTGGCCCTATCCAGCTATTTATGATTAACTCCACTTTAATTAGAGTTGCTCCTGCAGACTTTGGCTCTGCATGGACGGATAGTGGGCACTTGAACACCACCAGTAGCCTACCATGCGTGGGTTCATGTGACAAAAAGGTGCCCTTGATAAGCAGCTTTTTTAGCTTGGACTGGAAATTTCAGATATTTTGAAAATCCCAGGGAAAAAAAAAAATGAAAAAAAGAAATAATATATAGCAATGTGCGATGCATACAGATGAACCAAACAAAATTTTTTAAAAAAAGATGAAGAAAAAATGAATTAAAGGTGGAATATGTAAATTTCTTCATGTTGTTGACAGCCACAAGCAGTCTTAAGCAATGCTGTTGAGCGGTTGATGAGGGCTGTGGACACCCGCTGTTTATTTGAATCAAACAATGCAAAGCATGACAAATGTGTCAGCTAGAGCAGTGTGATGCAACTGAGCTTATGCTTGATTTCGATTCATGAAAATACAAACATGGTGTGAAATTGTTGCTTCCAGTCCGCTGGGTCTGTTTTGAATTAAATGATTTATTAAGTAGAACATCGCAGATACCAGTTTTAACTGGTTTCGAATATCAAAGTGTTTGATATGACTCTGTGATACACTGTATTGTCAGACTTGAGTACTTGACAGACACAGAAAGACACACACTGAGCTTCATCTACCAATTTCTCACCTCTCTAATACTTGTCACCGCCCGCTGCTTTGACAACCTAACTTAATCAACTAGGACTACATATTTATTTTATTAGTTCTTTTGCTGTAATTAACTGACACATTTGTCTGACAGGCCCCATTTCACCTCTGGATGTGTATGATTTGTATGTTGAGGAATTTTAATATGTCCAGCTGCCCTAGTAATATATGTGCTGAAACTTTGCAAAATGAATCAAAAGGTCTCCACACTGGAGCACTCCAATACCGAAAGCCAGTAATTAAAAGGCGACAGCTTTGCAGATTAACTGCGGAATGGAGTTTGTGGGGAAACTCATGCAGGGAAGGGGGCATTTAGTCACATGGCCCCGAGTTCCCCCACAGATAAAACTCATTTTCTCTAGCAGTGGGGTAGAAAGAGTGGAGAACACAGCCCATTTGGTTTTGGCCTCACATGGGGCCCACAGGGGTAGCCAGCATTTTATTTAAGGTCACCAGGAATAAATGGGATTCAGGCTGTGTCTGGCAGGTTGCAGTGGACAGGGCCCAGGCTGGGGCCTTCCACCCCTGCTGCCCCCAGGCGCCCTCTCCATCTCTTCTCGCAGGAGAGCACAGGGCTTTTCCTGCCTTCCATTTCACTGTCTGGAGCCCCGACTAAATACCTCACAACTCTCCTACTTCCAATACCGGCACTGTGTCAAAGGGTAATAGCATGTTAAAATCCCCCTCAGGTTGTTCAAAAGGGCGAGTGCAGAAAAAAAAAGATCCCAATAGAAAAGCTCTTAATTCCATTTAGCTCAATAATGAGAAACAAAGGGAGGGAGAGGCGTGGGGAGGGCCTGCATTGTTGGGTCTGCAGTGTGTGATACATGAAACACAGGCACCCCATGGCAGACCAAATCAGATGATCCTCTGTGGGGTGACACTTCGCTTGAGCCACTCTGTCATAAAGCGCACAATACGCTTTCAGGGAAACGAGTGGCCATCACAGTCTAAGGGCTTTTCTCTCAGGTGGAGGCAACAAAAAGCTACAGAGATGGATCTGGCTGCCAGTCAAGCTTTGTATCAGTGACTGTGCTTTTGAGGAAATATGAGAGGCTGGACTGCTGTCCCATCACAGCATGATTCAGAGTGAGAGGGATTGGAGCTCACGCTGAAGCCAAGCTGCTCTGCAGAGCTGTTAATATGTGAGTGGGCCATGTGTTGTGGTGAGGAAAGTGTAGACGGGGGAGAGGAAGCCCCTGTTTGCTGTATTACCTTCAGACTGAGACATACTGTACAAGTGCTAAACAGGGACTAACTGCGTCTCTCATGTCTGTCAAGTGCTCTGCCTAATCACTTCTCACCATTTCCAACTTGTTATCTCCTAATATCCTATAAATGTATTAAATGTGTGAAAAAGAAAAAAAGAGCTTAGTACGCATCACAGCAACATACACACCACTGATGTAATTGTTATATTACAGTCTCAGTGCAGCAGATCCCATGCAAGCCGATTCAGTGTTCAGACTAGAGATAAACACTGGTATAAAATAGTTTTTATGTGTTTTTATTAGATATTATATTTCACAGCCTACTTGAACATTGAATACAAACTGCTCTTGATGCACAGGCACAATACCCAAGACAGTGAGTGTTGCTGCTGACATGGCCTTATTCCTTCCATTATAATGTTAATAAAAACCTCCAGACTGGAGTGGTGCTTCTTTGAGGTGGAACTGTTTGACTTAGATTGCCTTCATTCAAAAGAAAACCTTTTATAAAAAGGCATATGAATATACTTTTTATACATCCAGATCTATATGTTCATATATGTCTATATGTGGATTGTTAATTGTCACCTGCCATGCCGTTATCATCATTACTGTTAAATTGTCATTGCCACGTATGTTGAGATTATACAGTATTCAGTGAAATTAATATTATAAGAATACATCATAATACATCAATTACATAATTTACTAACATGCATAATTAATGTTATAATAACCAAATTCTGAACCTAAAGCAGAAAATTTAGTGTCAACAGTTAAAGTCAAATTAATTCCTTGTTCTTTCTTTCTTTCTTTCTTAAGAAATTGTTCCATTGCATTATAGCATACAATACTATACTCCCAGCCTGGTAAAACCATCTGATAGGTTGTAGTTTTAAACACTATTAGATAAAAACTAACCCCCTATATATATATATATATAAAGACAAAAAAAATCACACATTCTCTTTATCAAAATCCATTGGACATTTCAAATAGATATCATGTAACTGTAATTCTATGCAGTGGAATCAAAAATAATGAAAACATAGAGAAAGAAGAAAAAAGTTCAGTCCATAAGTATATGCAGTCCATAAGTCATGAGACAGTAACCCATTTTGTTGTGTTTAATCATCCAGGCTATAGAATACTTAGAATTACCTCATTTCCATTTCCATTTATTCATTGAACTTTTGTCCAAAGTGACATGCAAATGAGGTACGATGTACAACGTACTAAGTCAAGAGAACTAGATTATTAGCATCATGTATTGTCAAATAATTGAGGAACTAAGTAAAAAAAAGTTCGGCCAAAATGGATGTGAACGCCTTCAAACAGCACTTTAACATCATAGTCATTGTTTCATTTCAAAGCCAAAATGAAAAACCTTTAATTGTCCTAATGTTTATGGACTGCAGTGAAATGTAAAGGTATTTGTTTAATGTAATAATGGACAAAAAAATTATCTATAGTATTGAAAATGTTTGTCCTTTTAAAAAGTCCCATATAAAGAAGCTGCTTTGTTGCCCGTTGCTATACCTGTTTGCTTTGTACGTCTTTTGAAAATGAAAATAATTGTTTTCCAATGCCATCCCAGTCAAGTCTATGAACAACCAGTACTGGGAAGCAATTACTGACAGTCTCAGTGCCCCATTCATGGTTAGAACTACAGGCTTTGCACATCAAAGGTGACAAGAAGGGTGTTGCACAAAGCCTTGAGGGTCAAAATCGTTCATACCTTTGGTGTTCTGTACAGTACGAAGGAAGTATCACCACGACAGGATGTGCACACACTGTATTGTGTTATCTTATTCCTACAGTACCAAGCCCACACCACAATGCAAAAAATTCAACCTCTGTTTTTTTTTTCCTCCCCAAAACATATGCATGGAAATTAGTTAGGAATGTGATTATGCAGATTGAGAAAGGAGCCATGGGTACCAAATGTCAGATGTCAGGTATGCATTTTCAGACCCTTGTGGGATGGAGATGATTATCATGGTAATTATTCAGCATTTGAACAATCCATTTTCTGTGCGGAACACTGGGAAGCACATCTGCCAAGGGACCTGATGTTGGTGTTTGTCTGCCACCATAAACATGAGAGTGTTAGTCAGAGATATAGGAAGAGACAGGGAGGCGAGGCGGGGCAAAGCGATGAAGAGAGTGCGATGTCTGCAATTCAACTGAGATAAACTTGGTCGAGGGAGAAATAGTTGCTGTATCCTGTGCCCAATTCCCTCTCCTTTCTCTTAGCTCCTATCCTTGGTTTCTCTAAGCATTAAAGAGATTGGGCTGGAAGTGGAACACATATCAGTCATCTTTATCTCCCAGCTGAGGGAGGGCTGGCTGGGGCCTGGGCTTTCCTCTCTTTATGGTTTCTTCCCCTCTTTTTGTTTTCCCACCACGTTCTGTTCATCCTTTTATGCACTCTGTATATTCTGAGGCCAGCCGTGTGTTTTAATATGCATGATAAATTTTATTCCTGTGTTCATACCCATTATCTGTTGGACTGAACACCCCCCTTTCCAGACTCTGCTCTACTGACAGGGAAATGCCACGCCATGGAGGGCCAGCAGGAAAGCGAGATGGCCTCTGCCATCCTGGTTGTCATTAACCCTGTGACTGGAGAGTGACCCCCAGCACCTACACAGACACACACACCTCATGCTTATCATAATCCTTTGTCGTCACTCTTTGATGTCCCTCTCAGTCCTGATGTACTCTGCTGAGCACACAGACATGGCTCAGTTCCCTTATGGCTGCCTGCTCACACAACACACTTCACACTCACAACACTCTTGCACTCTGCACAGACACCCATTAACTGCAAAGGACAATAGTTATCTCTGTTGGTAAAAGATTTGAACTGTTTTTGTAAAGGGATTTATCATGCAGGACTTAAGGTCATGGTTTTGTCGTCAAGAAGCTCATAAAGTCGTGTGCTTAATGATTGCTTGACACGCATCTGTTCAGTATTTTCTGAAGATACTTTAAGACATAACGAGATTCAGATTGCAAGATTGCATACTGTATGTTCATCTAGGGCTAGGTGATATCACCTAAAATCAATATTATGATTAATTGTCACATTTACCTTGGTAATGATTAATCAAATGTTATCTTATTAAATACACTTGTGCACAAGATTCTCCGTCGTCACAGCGGAGGTCTTATTAGTTATTTGCACTCCAAAAAAAAAAAAAAGAAGAAAAAAACAGAAAACCCTGGATTATGACTTATTTATTTACCATATTCAGTAGTTAAGAAGCCTTATAGGTATTTGTTTGCAGGAAATTAAAAAGTAAAGTATGGCTCTGTGTGACATATCTTGCAAATGTCAAAGTAGATGATATAAATAGATTTGAATAACATTATTTTAATGATTGAGTAAAAGTCTGCAAACTTCAAGTTTCAAGTTCAAGTTTCGATCGTACCTTAAAGTTAGTTGCTCAGAATATACATTTTGACATATATTTGCACCTTTGTCCGGACCTATAGGAGCCGCTGCATCTGTGCGTGCCACCATGATAATTGTTTACTTGGTTGTTGAAGAGCTGTAGCATTTATTTTCTGACAAATTGTCGGTCATACTGAAAAGTCATACATTTACAGTTTAATGTGAACATCCAGCATATTTTTCTCTCCTGCACGCTCGGCTCACACGCTCTGCACTTAATGCTCCCAAAGAAACTGCACCAGTCTGCTATTATTGGACTTTATTTTAGTTTTGTTCTGTATCATGTTGCATGAAGCCAAAGTGAGCCCGTTTCTGTACCAACTACCAAGCTGCATTTCTCCCACACTTGAGTAGTTTCGTCACCATGGACACCTATGTTTAATTACATCACTTTGAACAGCAGGTGGGCATTGGAGAATCATAATGTCGGTTTTGGTTACTATTTAATTGCCCAGCCCTGTGTTCATCTTCATATAAATGCCTGTTGTTCTTCAAAGTCTTCTTTGTTGGGCCACTTGACTTGTTCTGATGCTTAGGGGAGAGCTTTGGCCTGAATACTCAGTGTTCCACATCTGTGGCACAGGGACCTTGACCCACAGGTCTCCCAAAGAAGGCAGACAGAGAAGGAGGAGGAGAGGATGAAGAGGACAACAGGAACAGACAGCTTAAAAGGGGGTTGAGTGAGTGCACTGAGACAGACTGAACACCTATTGGCTCCAGATGCATTTTATGCCGAGTACTGGCTAAAGGATAGAGAAATATCTACCATGAATTGTTAACTAGGGTCGACCCAGGACAAGCCGAGCATGTAAACAGTCAAACTGGCCTTCTAACAAGCTTGACTCCTAATTTACATTCTTCCCCATTCCCTCCGGCTTCCATTATACATGAAACCCCCTTATGAAAAAGTCATAAATGCAAGAATGTATTCAGGAAAAAGGCACACGGATTAATTACAGACAATCTAGTATCTACTGTATTTAAGCACCCTGCATCATGCTGCATACTCGTTCTTACACCTGTTTAGATCCAAGAGATGCCATTGTGCCATCAGGGACTCTGCGTTTTCTATCGTAGACTATAGTATAGATCTACAATATTATGCCATATTGTACTATAGTTGCAGATATTGCTCACAATAAATTGTTTTACCTGAGACGGCATAGCAATATACTGGAATATAATGTAACCTTAATAAAAAACATTTCTGGACAGTTTTTAGAAAACCACTTTACCTGCAGAAAGTATTTTATTTAACTTAACAATCTCTATATTTTTTGCAGCCATTCAGAAAACGCAAAGTTGCAAAAATTTGATCTTGCTCCAATGTCCTGTGACATCCACTATGTTTGCCAGTCAAGAACTCGCAAGCCTGTACAGTGTAGCATTGTGCTAATTATACTGTTTGTCTCACAAGCGTTGAGATGGAGGAGAAGATTTCAAGAAGTCTCAAACCAGTATAAACCAGTGTTTTGGCATTTAATAAACCTTCAAAGTTGACTGGTTCATATTTTATCTTTTCAACAGTACCTGTGGCACCATGCCAAACGTGTTTTTAATGCTGTTTTTGGTCTAAACACAATGTAAGTACAGCACATGGGTTCAGTCACAGGTCCTTCCTCTTTCTTCAGCTCTATTTGAACCCTGTGTCCTGGTTAATGAGATATAATGGTAATAGCAAAATTGTAGTAATTAGTAATTAACAGTAATATTAGATTTCAGCATGGTAAGTTTATTGGGTGTGGTTTTGGTTTCAGAAGGGTCATTTTCACTGCACAATAAACTAGTACATGTTAAAGAGAGACAGAAACAATAAGATTTTAAAAAATATTTGAGATATTTTCCAATCAGAATTAAAAAATAAGAGACAGGGTGCCTTGTGGCGCTTACAGTTTTTGGCAATTTCTGTGTAGCTGACTGAGCGTCAGGAGAGTGAAAGCCTGTTTTAAATATATTAACTTTGAGGGGCTTTGCATTGAGTTATTTTTGTGACAGCCACATTTCATTTTTGTTGCTTCCCCGTGCTTTATCTAATTTCTTTTGTTGTGGCATAAACATGGAATTTTTTGTGAAAATTCAATTACCGGGGCCTTTGGAGATTCTGCAAACAAAGACGTATCGGTTGTGTATCTCCCTCTCCCTCACTCTTAAAAGTGGATAGCCAGTGGAGTTTCTAATTTATTCAAACAAAATGTTGCTCCCTCTGTTAATCATGCAGAGTGGGCTGAAAGGCCCAGATCAGCACAGACTGGCACAGCCTGAAACACACAGGCCTTATTTATTGAGGTTTGTGTTTTTGTATTCCGAGGTTTTGTAATGCATTCAAATGAGGGTGCAACAAGCCAAAGTCACAGCAAGTTGCTGAGGGAGTACATCAAGCGTTGTGGCGATGTTTTTATTCCTGTCTCCTTGCCTCTTCACTGCTCACCCTGCCATCAATAGATCTCATTCAGTAGAGGCTTTTCTTTCAGTCTGTGTTGCATTGTGGCAACAACTGCCTCTTGACGGAGGAGAAAGGATAGCTTGTCAAGGTCAGAACTGTGCGCTAATTAGCGTTCACCACTGAACTGCTGGGTTGACTCCTGTGCCCTTCACCCCTGAGGCTTCATGGCATTACGTGTGTGTGTGTGTGTGTGTATATGTGTGTTGTGTTTTCTATCATGTTTGCCCCTGCCCTTTCTCTTCCACTGTAGAGGCCAGCCATCTGAGACAGCCTATACAATACATACCTCCTCTATCACGCCCCGGACTTGACTCAGATGGGGCAGTCATATGTGACAAGCAGACAGAGGAAAAAAAGAGAGGGAGAGATATAAGGGAGGGGTGGGTGGGTGTAGGTGGCAGTGAGCATTAGCATCCCACTGGGCTTTGTGTGCTTGTTATAGCATGAGATCACACAGACAGGAGAGGGCAAAAGAGAGAAGGTGAAAGAGGGAATGAGAGAATGTTGCCATGATGGCCATAGGAGGCAACGAGAATCCAATTGATACCAACACAAGCAAGAGGGTTCACTAAATAATGATGGCAACAGAGAATGCAATGGCAAAAGTTCAGCCATATCTTAGGGGGTAATTTTAGGCCCTTCGCTTGGGAACAGCAATTTCCTCCAGCTCTGTCTCTGAGCGATATTACTGTGGAATCATTAGACTAATTCATCATCCTTGACTTCTTCGTGTTTTCTGCTGCACTAGTGGGAAAAATGGTTGTTCTAATTGCAAGCCATAGAATTCAGATGTAAGCTCCGAGTCCTCCTCATTGCCTCTCCACAACTCTGCTCAGCACACTTGCAGAATTAGTCGTGATCAGTTGTTACCGGATAATACAAGGCCTTTGACATCTGCTAGATTGTCAAATTGTTAGAGTGTTTGTGTTGCACAGTATGTATGAGTATTTCCCTCTATATCACTGTTTCATTATGAGATACTGAGTACTTACTGTATATAGCCTGTACAGCATATTACATAAAGTGCTTTGCACTACATAGTAACAGTTGCCCAGAGATATTGATCCAATTTGGCATGAACATCATGGAAGAACTTTTTTTTTTTTTTTTTTTGCTGTATCATATTTTGTTGTTTTTTTTAAAAATCCCTCCCACATACACTCCTATTGTTGTTATTAAATGTGGCTGATATGTATTCTATCTCTGTAACGCTTTGCTAGGAGCAGTGAAGGAGATATGTTAACAAGTCTGTTCTCTAAGCAGCATCCATATGGATGCCTCTGCCCTGCTCCAGTCACTGTAGTGGTAACTCACAGACCGATGAAACACATGCATGGCGCTTGCCTCCATTAATTTTTGTTTATTATGTATTTATGCTCTAAGCCCGAGATTTGCTGTGATCAAATGCATCTGTTTCAGCATGGATCAGTGGATAACTTTGGCACACCACCACCTCCATCACATCCTGCTTTCCATCTACACCTCTCCTCTGTTTCTACTTTGCTAACACTCCTCTTTTTTGCCCTCTCTTTCCTCTCTCTCATCTTTTCCCTTTTCTCTTCCTACATATCTTCTTTTTTTCCCTTTTTAGCCTCTAGTGCATTCGAGCCTGCATACTGTATGAATCACCAGTCTTTCTCTGAAAATAAGATCAGTTCACTTAATGGTCAAAGGGCATTTTCAGCTTTATTAGCCAAATCCAGGGACTTAAATAAGCAGGTCTTGAAAGGGACACAGCACAGTCTTCTCTCAAACTATTTTACTTAAGTGTACTTGTGTGAAGAGCCTTAATTTATATATAGAAATCCCCTTTTCTTTTAATCTCATTAACTCACTGACTGTAGGGTGTGTTGTGCAAACCTGAACTCCCAATAATTACTATGCCCATCATAATCATTATAATCTCAACTGCTTGTAGTGAGATATTAACATATATATAAAAAAAAAAGAAAGTCAAAAAGAAACCACACGTGATAGATTTGACTTTGAAACAAATTTGATTCATATGACAAATTGCTTCCTTAACTGGACAGTCATGCACTGTGGTTTCTGTAATTTGCGTCTAATTTTTGAGCAAATATCAGAATGTTTTCTTTTTCCCGAGCCAGGATTTCCACATTTGTATCTTTATAACGTGTATCCCGGCACTAGAAAGAATAAATTAAAAACACTGCTTCCCATTAATGGCATTTACTGTATTTCAAAATACAGAAACAGCTGTTAAATAACTACTATATCAGTAACAAACAAGTATGTCCTGAGCAGTTGCTGTCTGCTGAATGCATCCGAGATTCAGTCTAGCATGAACATCCCATCAGCTTCTTGGCTCAGTGTAAGAGAGACATTTTTTACTCATTGTGCCCTAATGCCATCTCTTTAATACTCTCAGTGCATTCTGGTAAAAGAAAGGTATGCCCTCTCAGCACTTCTTCCGTGACATGCGAGCCAGCAACGGACAATTGCAGATGCTTTTAGTGAGACTCAGTAATGGGCGAGTAGTAGACATGCAATCCAGGCTGTATAACCAGCGAGTGCTAAAATGACAAGTAGTGCCACAGCAGCGGAAACATATATCTTAAAGACATCATCATTATGTGACACCAATGACAGACCACACTACAAGATGCAATAGTTACTGTAGTAGGTTGGTATTGTACAGTTTATGCCCTGTATGAAAGTAAGTTACGCAAAACATACTGTATATAATAATATATTTATCTTAGACTTTCAATGGCAGAACGAAGGATTTTTTACTTAGTAGAGAAAATACAAAACAATATGAGATCATTTTAATGTTATAAATCACCGATAGGCATTTTATTTCTTGTTAAACAAAAAAGTGCAAATACAAGATATTACATATTTTTAGTGTAAATTGGAAATAATTCAAGAAACATACAATAAAGATCATCTTAGTTTGGATATGCTCTAAGAAGAAAAGATAAAGTTTGTGCCTGCTTAGGGAAACAGCAACTTAACCAGCTTCTTTTAGTACAGTCAGCAATTGCAGGGTGCTTGAGCTCCACATTGCATTTTTAATCTCTTTGTTAGGTGAAGATGAAGTGCGGATCACTTCTGCCCTGCTCATTATTTCAAACAGTTGCTTTAAAGGTCTTTTTTTGGGGTTCAGATAATGTGCCTTCTGTAACGCATACTCTAGTAATGTCATAACATTGTTAGCGAGGAATTAACAATTTCTTGTCACAGTGAGGGTAAACAGTGAAACCTTTTTAGTAAACAGAGGAACATTTTGTAGAACGCTCCCGTTATACGAAACCTTTGAAGGCAGTTTAGCTATGTGAAAATTAAGTTTTAATCAACAATTCTTGCAAGGCACTGTACAGCCACTATCCTAAACTCATAAGCCCTCCATAATCATCTCTCTGGAGGCTCCAGTATATGGCATGCATTTGTTTCATTCTGCTAGCGTATGACATCATTAATTGACTTAGGATACTAAAGAGAATGGCTGAAAAATTGAACCCCGGTGGAAGACATTTGTTTTGAATGGATGATGACTGCCTGGCTTGCTGTTTAAACAGCCTTGCAGGCTTTGGGCAGGTGGAGGAAGAAAGCTCTTATCCGTCTTCATCGTAATATCAAGGTCATGGATGGGTAGCTGAGCTAATCTCCTTCTTCTCATATCTCTTACGGAGCGAAAGAGCTGGCAGGCCTGCCGTGTATTAAGCCCTCTCCAGCCAAAGACAGAATACGATGTCTGTTCCACACAAGGAAATATGATAAACTACACTGAAACGAAATTCGAGAATGTGGAGGTCCCAGTATTCGTAAGTGATGTACTGTACACATCCTCATCCAGACACCAGCTGCTAAATCAAATAGGAGATAATCTATGCATATTCAAATTCTGTGCCAAACTATATAATCTTCGACATCTGCTTCATTATGCATGGAAGACACCATTTTGAGCATGCATTTCCATCCAAACACCGTATCCCTGTAAGTGTACATGACTATTAAATATTGTACCAGCTACATTCGGGGGCATGATCAAAGCAAAAAGCTTGTGTGTGTGAGCTTAATAATGACAGACTCATGTTGACAGATGAGATGGGGTAAAGGCTCAGAAGTACTGTATCTGAAAAAGAGTTGGCTCCTCCTCTCCCACAAATAGATTTGCCCTGCACAAGGTTTTATCCCCATTGTTCATTAGACTTCTGAAGGAATAATTAACAAGGCTTTAAAACACGGCTTTTATGGATCACCTGCTGTCCCCCAATATCATTTTTGTGATTGCGCAGCAGAATACGGCGAGAAGCATTGATGCTAACGTCTGGCACCCAAATGCCTTGCAGGATCAGTAACTCTCCAATTAAAGCAATATCTCTCAGTCTTGTGCCTGGCACCAGAGCACTGAGCTCACCACAGGACTCGTCCATATACAAACACCAAAGTTCTTTATAATAGGACCGTGGCCCCAAGATAAGAATAAACAGCCTTAATGCACTAATGTAATGCAAGGATACATTGTGTTTTATGAAGCTGAACTGTATTGTATAATGGTAAGCCAAGAACATGGTAGAATAATGGGAGGCAAGGACACCGTTCATTTTAAAGTAAGAAAGGGGAAACGAGAATATTCTTTCATTTTAAAGTCACAGATTAGGCTGAGAACATTACCCCTTATCACAGACCGGAGCTGTAGAGAGCACTGTCTCCTTTCAGTAACACCCCTCTTTACCTGAATCACAGTGCCTTCTCAAAATGCACAAATATATTTGTCATGTCTGGGGCCGCCAAATCACGAGGTAAATATTATCATCCAACAAGCAAACAAACAGTCTTTTGTGTGGTAGATAAAGGTGAAGCGTGTGGTGAGGTTAATGGGACCGGGCTATTAGCATTGTCACTCAGTCTGCCAGGTCTGACAGTGCAGCTCAGTCTGAGGGCCTCTCCTCCCCTCGTCCACCTGCTTATCACCCAGATAAATTAACTCCGGCAGACAGGAGAGGCAGGTGGAGCAGTGGGGTGGGGGTGCAGATCCTCACCTATCACAAGACAGGAACACCAGGCACAGATCATTGCTCTGTTGACTCTAGTTAATAGCGTGGGGCCACAGTGTGTGTCAGATTTTTGGGGGTCCATGAGATTGACGTGCAGGGCAGGAGAGTAAACACTTGATAATTAAACACAACCGCATGTTTGTCAGAGGTGATGACAATGCCCACAGTCCCTCCGTCTCCACTTCTCACTCAGTCCTTCCAACTTTGTATGAAACAACAGTTCACCCTGCAAGAGTTCCTCCGAAACTTAACGACAAAATACATCATTTGTCGTTGTCTTCCAAAAACGACTCATAGGAGTGTTTTTCTGATCAGGACAGCATTGTTTGGCTCATATTACTGTTTTCTATGCCTCCCTGAGAGTTAATGTTTTGTTTAGGTAGCACTTGGTTGAGGTTAGGGAAAGAAAAAAAAAATGAAATTGACAGTTGGTAGGAGAGAAGAAGCAAATAATTGTTTACTGTCTCAAAATTGGGCCTTTTGTAGACACAACCATCTACCCAGACCATCTCCCTCTGAGGTTTTGCATTGATGCAACTTGCACCTTTCCTTCTGAGAAACAACAGTCAACAAAAATTATCGCTTTTCCGTTGAGGACAGTCTCAAGAGTTCTCACACTCCGCGGGGCAGGACGGAGACATTTTTCTATCGTGAAGTCTTTGTTACAAACATGGATTGTTGATTCAAACCTTAAGTGGGACTTAAAGGAGAGACTGTGTCAATTGCAAAGCATTCAGCTAGTTTTATTGGGCCCGCTTTGCCTTATGGGTGCTCTCTGTTTAATTGAACACTCATTAGAGAGTACACTGTTATACCTCCACAGTTTATAGTGACATTCCCCCAAATGTAACATAATTAGGTTTAGGCAAAATGGTGGTCTGAATGGATCCAGATCTGCACTATAACTGCATATAGTTTGTGCTCGCGCTGGCTGGTCATAAAAGAAATAATTTTGGAAAAAGTGTGTGACACTGGCTGGCACCCAGAGCATATGACTGGAACAGGAAGATTACAGGCACGGCTAAAAGGGAACAGTAATTGAATTCCAGAGATCCTGACGCACATTACACCAGACCAAGAGACAAGAGAAAGCTTTTTTGCTCGATGAGGGAAACTGGAGGGTAGAGAGAGGTGAGTCCTCTCACTACACCGCCCCTCCCCCTGTTAGTGCCACTCAGCAATGCTGGAGCCATTGCTGTGTTAACAGTTTCTGTTCTCACGGGATGGGAGAGCCCTAACTGTCGCCCACCTCCAGTTGGCTGAGACCGGTGAAACCACTCCACTGTGTCTACTTTATATTGGTGGTTAGACGACACAGCGCTGCCAAGGATTGTCTTCTCTACTGCTGAACATTTAATAGAACCAAACTACCCATGAAAGACAAGCCAAAAGCCTTTATCACACTACTTGCAAATCTGAGAGAAGGAAAACCCGCCATATTTGTCTAAGAGTATCAAGTGTCTGTACACAAGAAACAGCTGGAAAGTACAATCAACACATAGTCAGGATAACCACATATTTTGCCTTGAAACAAATCTTGTAAACATGTCATTCTGTGTTTAAGTAATCCCATAACATGATGACAGAGGAGACAATGAAACTGACCATTTTAGAGCGAATGTAAAATGGGAGATGCTGCTGTATAGAAAGAGAACATCCTTATTTATCCTCCAAAAAAGCATCGAATTGCTGTAGTCAACCACTTCAGTTAATTTGTTGTTTTTCTGCTCTCCCTTTTTATTCAAATGAAAAATTTTCAGCCTCACAGATTTTGAAGCACAGAATGAGTAGAAAATGAAATGTGAATAAACGGAGGAGTTAAAATTTATTACAGCACATATGGATATATCCTATATTTTCCCCCCATTCAAAAGATTTTTGAAATTGGTGAAATCACTGTATCATCTAGTTTACTGCAACTGGAAACCTCAAGAATATTATTGTCTTAATTATTCAAATCATACCAGAAAACATCTAATAAGCTACAGTATAATGCTTTAACAGTTCAAAACAAATAGCGGAGCAGTTATACATTAGCCAGCTTATCAGATAGTTATGCATCACATCAGCGTTTGTGCCTCTGTTTTGTTTACACCAACAAAGTTACACCGTGGAGATTTAGTTGAAATAGAATATCGGTATGAATGAAAAAAAAAAGAGTTCAGTATACATCCACCGCACTTCAAATCGCGACAAATGCTCCGATTGTAGAAATGACAGAATTAATCTTTTAAGCACCCAACTTCAGCTAAGTCTGGAGGATAAACATGTATAAACTAATTTGCAATACCAAGTTTTTGTTTAATAAATGCAGCAAAATGAAAGAAAAGTCCAGAGAGGAGAGATTTAAAATAGATGTAACAACAGTGGAGAGGAGGGGAGATTGAATCTGTCCGTTAAGGCTCTTGTTGGATCTCGCTGGTACCCTGGGTCTCCTTTAGCCCTCGACTGATGCTGCTGCAGCCCTGTTAATTGGCCTAGGCCAAATAAATCAGGTTAAAAACAAATTGTGTAGCCTCTGCCCTTGTTAGACCAGAACACAAAACTTAGATCAATCGAGAAAGATGGAAGCAGATAAACGAGCAGAAAAGTGATTATTTGGTGGGTAAATGGTGCTATCAAACCTCTGACCCACTAATTTACCAGCTCGCAACAGCACAGTCACCTTCCTTCTTGCAGCATAAGTAAAGATGACTATATGGTGCCGAGGAAAAAGTTCCTCTGCCCTCTTTCTAAAGTTTTCTAAGAGTGAGGAAGCACATAGTGTGGATATTGCGGTGGGTGAGTGAGGTGGAGGTTCTGGGGTGCTTGAACTCTCTGTGGTACAGGCAGTAACAGTCTTTACATTCAAGAGGGAGAAGATCAAAGAGTGTAAGTTTAAAGGGAGGAGGGGCGGTTTTAGAGTCTCTCCTCCGTTTGGGAGGCATCCAGGTAGCTGCGGTGTGTATTGATGTGGAGCACCGTCGCGAGACACACTTTCCCATCCTTATTTCCTCTTGTCCTGTTGAAGCTAAACGGGCTGTGCTTCAAAAACACTGCTTTATCAAAGACACCACTTAAATTGTCTCTCCCTTTTTTCTGTGCAGCTCCTCTGTTCTTCTGATAAATATTATGTGTCTTTCTGGCTGAAGCGCTGTAGAGGAGCCTTCGGAGAGTGACTGGTTAGAAGTAATCCCAGAGAGAGGTCGAAAAAGGAAAGATGCTGGTTAGCATTTCTTCAGAGATGCGGCGTAGAATCGTGAACTGAAGTCAGATGCTGTTTCAGCATGCATTGTGTGCTTTTTCCCACAGTGTTTCTTTATGTGACCCACAGGGTCTAATAAGACACTAGAGGGGGTTCTTTCAAGCTGCTCTACAAATGACTTTGCTCCACAGTTCTACCTGTGTCCTCCTCTGGCCCAGCAAAATAATCAAATCAAGGAGTGGGTTGTCATTCAGACCAACAGGATGTGTGATCTGGAGAGAGGAACAGCTCTTGGACACTGTTTATTAGTCCGGTTAAACTGCTACACAGTCCTTACAATATGATGTCTGACACTGATGCCTAACCGCAAATCTTCTTTAACTAGATATCCCCCTCTGTGTTTATTCTCTCGTCACTATAATTATTGCACCTGTCCTGCAAAACATCCAGACTGTATGCCAATGCATGGCATTGCATGAGCCCCTATTAAAAACCTGCAGTCACAGGGATTAGTGTCTGCATTCTATACAGATTGGCACACTGTCAAAAGAAAGGAAACCAAACTAGAGCAGGGGTAAATAGGGGCTGGCAGAGATTATAACAGTGGATATAATAAGGCTGGTTTCACTCTAATTGTGACACCAAGCCAAAGCTTTGCAATTAGAGTGCAACAAGCAACACTTCTAAGTCCACAGAGCAGTGGGGGGATCAGAAATCCTCAACAACTTTAAGCTATAGTATCAGATTATGTCACTATTAATTAGGCGCTGTATGAGAACAACCCTGTACTGTGTCCTCTCTTCCCCACATGTAGCCAAGCAGGCAAGTAAACTTAGATCAATAATTACACAAGGACTGGCTCCTCCACAGTTCTGTCACCAAATTTCACACTAATTGGCCACACCAGCTGAGAAACCCAGAAACAGACTTTTATTGAATCAGGGTATGACTGTGCATAGTCTGGAGGGACACTTGCTTTACCTAAAGTAGCGACGTTTGAAACAAAAGGCACTCATGTATCAATACAGAGCAGATTCAGAGCAAACTGTTGTGTCCATTTTAAATGAGGCTTGGCTGTGTATTAGGCATGCAAGCATAGTAAGCATTAATCTGTTCATGCTTACGTATATTACACAGCCAAGCATAATTATGTGTTATATTCCCAACTAACCAACCATATATTTTCAGCCCAGTAATAGCTGTTGTTGTTTACAGTGTGTGTGTGTGTGTGTAGTGTGTGAAAGTTCTGTCACAGTTGTAACGTCTATGTTTATTTGTATGTCCTCATTTGCCTTTTAATGCTGGCTAGTGTTATCCTGCCTATTGATTGAAGAGAGTAAGGTGCCCAGGAGTCCTCTGGTTTGATCCGTGTAACATCCTTTCCTTAATTTTCCTCTGCGAGTTTAATACTGAGTACACAGGTCCCTCTTGACAAAAGCCTGATCGAGTGAAATGTTGAGCCATCGAAACAAAAGAGGTGAGAAACAACAACATCTAGAAACAAACGAATACGGAGACGGAGACTTGAGAGGCACGTCTTTCAACTGTCATGGATTGACTTGAGATTCAATTTCTTACTCACTCTCGCACCGAACGGTACACATAGAAGACTGAGAAAGGGTAGTTTTATCATTGCTTATGTTTAGAGGGACGTACGCTGTATGGCATGGTACTGTGTTTGTGTGCATACAGCAGATATTTCATTGGTGCACGACTGTCTAAGAATCAGATCATGTAGTAACAACTTTTCTTTGATTCACCGAGTGGCATATCGTCGCTTGTTTAAAGATGGTTGGGGGGTACTAGGGGCCCCCGGTTGACACAGAAAGTCAGACAGCCAGCTGTCACATGAAAGTTTGCTTTCCATAGCTGACAGGTCCATCTTTTTGGTGTGTTTTTCAAGCAGGTCTCATCCAGGTAAACAAAGAGATCAAAAGCTGACTCTGTGATGTAAGGCCTTCTGTCCTTAGATCTTGGGAATTTCTTCTGCCTCCTTCCCTGTGCCATATCTCTGATCGAATTTTAATGATAAGCTCACTAAGACTGAATTGTTATCTCGAATCACTACACCAACCTCTCATATCGCACACTTCCTCACCACTAAATCCTTGAGAGCTGAATGACCGCATTCCTCCTGAAAAGTTTCTGTCCGGACAGTTATCTCTTTTGACAGTTGCATACTCCGCAAACATTGTATTTCTGTTTGCAGGCCGGTTTTTGATTAGCGGCGGCGCTGACGCCTTTTAATGGTGGGAAAAAAATCTACTCTGGATCTGGTGCTAAGTGTTTTTTTAAGGTTGGGTGAAGTGCTGTAAAAAGCACCATCTCCTCCCTGAGGGGACACACCCACTCAGCAAGGGTGAGAGAGAGTGCTCGTGTGATGGTCAGAGAAGCAGACATCTCTGGTGCTGAAATTGAATCTGGTCCCAAGTTTGTAGTGGAAAAGCCAAAGTGACAGAATAGTAGATAATAGGTTTGCTGTAACGTCACGCCTGAGTGTATGTCCACACTTGGGCATTTCTGGAACAGTCCAGTTTCTGACGTCCTTATGACAGGCCTCTTCCCATTTCTTTTCCTGTTACACGGCTTTGCAGCCACAGCCCATTTTACTTCACCGCTTTCAGCATGCTCCATGGATTGCTCTGTTGCCTATTACTCTGAGTGCTGAGCTATCAAAAAATGTCTGATTTGTTATTGATAAAGTAATGTTAAAATGGTCATAAAAATGAAACAAAGCCCATTTGTGTGTTTGCCCAGTAGGATACAGTGCCTGCGTCTTTTTATTCTCTTGCTCCATTGTTTTATTGTTGTAAAGCCCATGTAATCCTCTCCACTTAAAAATATAAGTGAACTATGAAAATAAATAATTATTTAGGAGCTATTACTGTATATTGTAATTCAGTGTTGTAGGACACAATGTGCAGCAATGGCCCAAAACAAAAAGCACATCAGACAAGTTTTCTGTTTTTATTTTCTCCTTGCCGGCCTCATCTTCATTTAACCTGTCCCTTCAGCTTCCCTCTCTCCGTCTCTCAGTCACTCCCTTTCTCTTTTTTTCTCCGACGGTGACCTTGAAGGTATTCCCTCTCTGTTTGTTCAGACACACAGAACTCTCTGTTTCTTTTTCTCTCCCTTCCGTTCCTCTGTTTTCATTAGCGGGCTCAGTCAGCCTGCCTAGGGACAGCCCGGTGCTGTGCTCACGTTACAGGCCTATTGACTTCGGAAGAGAGAGAAAATACTGTGGACATGATTCACCATGCATGAACCTCGTGATACCAGTTTTATCTGTACCTTCTTTTCAATGGAGAAGGGAACAGATAAACCACAAGCGTCACCCTCACTTCAGGCATGTCAGTAATCAGATACACAGACAAGGCTAATTAATATTTGGAGATACTGCCATGCAGTCACACACTTGCACTGGTTTAAAAAAAAATGACATGGCGTTAACTCAAAGTGCACATGTCTCAGACTTAACCGAAGATGTGTAGCTGTTTAGTGTTACTGTTTTTTATGACTATAGTTCTACATGTTTTTCACTAGTCATTATCTACTACCTGGAATTGCTACGGGGCACTGATTTTCAATTTTTCAATGTTAAAAAATTACCTCAATTCAAAAGGTGACAAAGTGATGGAAAACATTTTTTTGTGCTAATTAATTTTAGTTTCATTCATTATGCATACTGAATACTCAGAGTGATGACAAAGCTTGTGAATAGAAATGGAGGTGGGTGTTCAACCCTCACTAACTTCTGTGGACCAGTCTGGCACCATATTGGGCATTAACCTTCAATAACCTTTGTGAGTAAATTGTGTGCATATTTGTATGAGCTCTGAAAACAATGATGAAGGTATTGGCAGGAAGTAATAGCCCACGGAGGTGGATGGGTGTTTTATCACAATTGTACCCCATTAATTAACTAGGACTGCCCTGGAATTCACTGTCTGTTCTTCTTTCTCTCTCCTTCTCTTCCTCTTTTCTAACGTGGAAGGGTGGGATGGGGGTTTGTCTCTGTTTATATCTGCAGCTGTACAATCTGAGCTTTGAACTCTGCCACTGTGGCATTATGGTAATCAAAAATGGAATACATTTGAAGAACTGTTTAATGCAGCAGCACACTGGGCTCTATATATATACACACGCACACACTGTTTTTGACCCTATGTTTCTGGAAGGAGTTGGGGATAAATTTTGTGGTGCGCATAGCAGCCCACATTCAAGTGATGATGCACCTGATAGGTTGGCAGCCATGCAGCAATCAGTTAAATGACAGACAGACAGGCTCAGAGCACAGCTGCACAGTGCAGTCTAAGCCAATTGTGTGACAATCAGAGGCTGCTATTTTAGGTTTCCCTCCCCCTACAGAGAACAGATTTCAGTGAATCAGTTGGCCCTCAGGCATCATAATTATGCAAAAGGCTCAGAAGAGAAAAGTTGTTTGTTCCACTATTGTTTTGACTTTTTCTTATCGCTTAATCATCTGAGAAAAGTGGTTGTGGTAATATATAGAGAAGTGTGAGCTTCTGTTGACTATAAACATAAGGCTTGAAACTAACCTGAAAGTCACATTAGAAATACATCCATATGTACAGAATCTGGAGGCATGCAAATGATTCAGATTTTGCAATTAAATTTTTTTTTTTTAACTAAATAAAGCTTCCATATGTATTTATTACTTCCAAAAGTGTGAAGAAGTTTTGAAAAATCATATAATTAATTATGTAGAAGTTATTGGAATTGTCCTCTGCACACTTAAACTTAAAGGTGCAGTGTGTAGGATTTAGTGGCATCTAGCAGTGAGGTTGCAGATCGCAACCAACTGAATACCTCTCCTCCCCCTCCCCTTTGTCCCTTCTGGGCTACTGTAGAAACATGGAGGTGCAACATGGCAGGCTCTGTGGAAGAGGACCCACTCCCTATGTAGATATAAAGGGCTCATTGTAAGCTAACGAAAACACAACGATTCTTATTTTCAGGTGATTATACACTAATTAAAACATTCTTGATGAATGTTATATTCCATTTCTGCCAAGTCCGTTCTGCTAGATGCCACTAAATTCTATACACTGCACCTTTAAATATGCTACATGATCAAGGGCAATTGCCGCATTAAGCTACATGTTCAGGCTTTTAAAAGGCATAACATACAGCTGCAGCAATGTCGCTCACCTGTAGCTCACACTCAGGCATCAGTTTGAAGGGCAGCTTGTCTTAAGGTCTCCCCACTTGCAAGAGACCTGTGAGAGGAAAGGGCACAGGCTGCCACTCTTTGACCGGCTCTCCCCTGCGGTGAAAAACAGAGCCGAAACAATTACAGGCCACTGTGAGGTCTTTCTTATAGTGATGTCTGAAAACACACATAAACACACAGGCTCACGCTGTCAAGCCAAAGTTATTAAAACTAATTAACTTTAATTAGCATTTAAAAAAATTCCTGCTGCCCTTTAGAGATTTAAGTTGACTGCTGTAAGTAACACAAATCCATCCGGACCTCCAGGATGTGTGTGTTAAGCCTCTGGTCAGTCTATCAATGCAAAGTGAGAAAAGCTGTTTCACTCCCCAGGCTGCACTCCCCCTCCAGCTGCACGGAGCACTACAAGTCCTCTTCGCACCCATGAAGGTGGAAGACTTATGTGTTAATCCTGAAGCCCCCACCTAAGCCCCTGTAATAAAGCACGCTCTCAATCAGGACCTGTCCCCACCCTGCAGGCTAGGCAGCTTAGGCCTCTGCAATCACTAGCTGGTGAGCCACTGGAAAGCTAATGAGCCCTCGTCTAGACGTCCAGCACCTGCATTCATAGCTGTTCTAGTGGGAGCTCTCTGGGGTGTAGGTAGACTGCAGGTGGAGATGATGGAGGTCTGCAAAAGGCCAGCAGTGAACCCCACCAGGGGGATCATCTGGTGACCGGTAGTTTGCTGGTCTGCATACATAGTAGTCAAACATACTGCTGCTATGGCCCCGATGGACCACTTGAACCCATGGCTAACCTGAAGCTGAGCACTCACTCAGAGGGAAGGCTTGTGGACTTCACAGTAAATTAATTAATGATGTCTAATTCTGTGCAAAGGTCTAGTTGTTAAGCTTACGCTCTCTTTACAAAGCATATGTGGACAGTTTCTGGCTCCCTGTAGACTACTGTTGTGCAAAATGCAGATAGGCTATGTTAAAGAGCACAATGCAGATGTTCTGTTTAGAGTTTGTACATCTGTTGTACCTGCAGAGAATTCAGGATGTGGTTTCACCTAGAGTGATACCTTGGCTTTTTCTTCCATTCCATCTGGATGAGGGAATATTTACTGAGAGGTTCAGTCTTTTTTTGTGCTTTTAGTGTGTTTATGATACTTGTTACGACCAAACAGAGAGATAGAAAAAAATATGGGAAATAACAACAATTTATTACCCCTATACTTGTTTTATGCTAAAATGATCTTCCATTTTCTTTGCTTTTATAACATATTTATTGGTTATCACAGCGGTGGTGTTAAAAGCTGAGCTCATCTGAAGCATTTTGCATAGTTCTTATGAACTGCGGGCCCAGAGCTTAGTTACAACTAACCAAATTTCGGCCATGGATAACAGGACCTCATTTATGTTGGGCATAATTGTCCAGGCTCCAATTATATTCTCAACACAGGAACAAATCCACTCTGATTGAGGGACCAACTAAAAGAGCAGTGAGCTTGTGTCCTGGATGTTTTCAGAATCCTGTTCAGGAGAGTAGAGCACTTGTGTAAGTGTTTGTTATTCAGGTTTAATTATGTCCACGGGGCCTGGGAGTGTAGGCCAATCTACACAGCGCCTCTTTAGCCTGAGCCACAGTGGACTGGCTTGATGTCTTCCTCTTCTTTCCTCTGCACTGAATGAGCAATTAAAGGTCATATCAATTAGAGCATGTTGTGGTCTCCAGACTCATTTTGAAACAGCTTGCTCCTGTTGCGCTGTCAAGAAGGAATAAGTATACAAATGTAAAGCTTGGCCTTCCTTGCTTAAATGTTATTTTTTTAAATATATTTTGTATAAATCTCTGCTCCAACGTTTTGAGTTATAGTGGTAATGAGCTGCTTGGCTTGGTCCTCACTGACCATAAAGTATATATACTGTACGGTCTGTATAACTCATTATTTGATCAATTAATCAAACCAAAGTCACGCAATATATGATAGAGATAATCAGTCATTAGCATAAAATCACACTCTATAACCACAATCGTGACCTCCTTGCTAGCAAACAATTGGTTGCAAGTTTTGTGTGTGAGTGTGTATGTAATAGTTAATGTATATGCTAATGTATGAGGCTTAGTTTTCATAGGTCCAAGATACAGTTAAGTCTTATTTGTTATTAAAATACGTTTTAGGGTCAACAAAAGCATGTTTTATTCAAGACTACAGTACAGTGAATATGAAACTATGTCTGAAGTACACTTTGCAGTCATTCAGTGGTCAGATATATTACAGCCTTGGTACCAGAAGCAGAACAAAAATCTATTTAGTCTAAATATAGAGGGTCTATATTTTCATCTCCCTTGTATTGGTGTGCAAACAATCATTCACAAATGAGAGACAGAGAATTGTTTTCATTGATGATCCATGAATCCTAATGAAGAAGCATGCACAAAGAGACATATTGCAAAAGGTGATACGTGCTGTTGCCATAGTGAACCCCCCGTCATTGTGCACTGCTAGATTATGTGTGTTTGTTTGCTAGTGGAACCACTGACGGAGGTTCCTTGGCAGTGTTGCAGCGAGGGTGGGTGTGTGTGTGTGTGTAAAGGGTGGTGGTGGTGGTAGGGGGGGGGTGGATTCCTGAAGTATGATTAGATGAATTTTAATTCATTCATTTATTCATGAAATTCAATGGGTCTCCTGTCTTCTAAGAGACAGCACACCAAATGCCCTTGCTCGTTTCATCATCACTCTTTGTATTATTTGTAAAGAAGAAATAAATTGTTTCCATCTCATACAAATAAGAAAAGGAAGAACCAAAGAAAGCAATATTACAGCGGAGCGCAAACATGATCATGGTGAGACAAGTGGTTTTGCATCAGTAGCCTACATTAATGGTGTGACACAGTTTTTAGTTTGTTTTTGTTGATAGCGAGCTGTTTGTGTTGATGACAGGTGGTGTTCCGTCTGCAGGCCCATTTCACACAGAATGTAAAAATCTGGGCTGCTGTAATGTGAATGTAGCGGTAGATTGCCAGGAACTATGGAGGGTCTCATGTAGGGATAACCGATATACTGGCGGGAGCATGACATGAATAAATCAGAAGGTGCCATAATATATATATATATATATATATATATATATATATAGGGTCAGATTTTTCTTTTTAAACATCCATGAAGAAAGTCATTTGGGACAGTTAGCTCATCAGTGGCTTTCCTGATGATTATTATAATCAGACTAGATCTGAATGAGTGGTATTAGCCAGAGACCACAACCTTCCACCAACCATCACCCACAGGCCATTAGACTGAGGTCTTCCTGTCACAGTGAGGTTACTTAGTGAAGCATATTCTATCATAGCTGCACATTTAACAGATAGACCCATAAATAGTCCTTCATTGCTGTAGATGAAAGTTTTGGGGGGAATGTGAGCAAAGTTATTTTTATTTGATTTCATTTTGTTAAATCTCATTTTGCTTTGCAGTAAACATGATCTTTCACTCCTGGAGGGCTGTGCTGCTCTTCTGATTTATACTCTGTATGTGCAGTCATGGGAAGTGCATGCATATATCAATACCTGTCAGCAGTCTCATACAGTAAATTAGGTGGCTTGATCCAGCCTGCCTCAGAGTGGTCTCCTCAGTGTCCTCCTTGGGCAGGTAAAACCAAGGTCAACGCAGGAATACCCATGTACTTTATAATAATAAAGTACATGGTACATATTTTCCATAAACAGTACAAAGGCATCTAATCAAATAGAAGAAGAGAAGTAGAATGATAGCCTTAGAGACCCATCACCTGTTGTTCTCTCTACATCCAATTTTGCTAAAAGTGACATGTTGCAGCAGCGTGTTTGCAAGGGATCTGTCTCTCGCTTATATCCACATGCAACAGCTAAAAAAAAGAAAACAAAAACTAGTAGATGTGCTTCAAAGAATGACGCTTTCATGTGCCGGGTTTAGTCAAAACAATTATCTCTTATTCCTTTGGATGTAGTGATTTTAAATGGATTCTTCATTATGTGTAATCACACGTATGACACATGTTGCCTCATCAAGGATACATAAATCTAACAAACAAACGCTTTCTCTTCTTCTTTTTTTCATGTCTATGGATCCTCCTGTGCCGTCAATGTCATCAACAGGTAAACACAATCTTTTTTTCCTACTCTGATAGTGTATAGTATATATTTAGTTTTAACAGATACACAGGGCACCAAGAATGGTCAGATTATTTTCCTGTCAAACTCCCCTTTGCCTCCCTTGACCAATCATATTTGATGTTTGCCACTGAGTGCCTGAGTGCGGTTGGGGTCCCCTGCTGTCTAAACAAGCCCCCACCCCCTGACTGTGCAGCCCTTTCCTGAGCGCTGTAGTGGAGAGAAAAGGGCAAGAGAGCAGCGCTCAGGCGAAACAATAGCACCGTGAGGAGATGTCAGGCCCTGGGAGCTGTGAGGTGGATGATGATATGAGCCCACTGGTGTTGTTGTTTCTCACTCTGCTGAATGCTAACACATGGCCCCCTGTGGCTGGGCGTCGACCCACAGTGTGGTCAGGACCCCGGTGGTAGTGATGGGAAGGGGTGGGTGGGATGTAATGAGCCCAGTCTGGACTGCTGGGCCGTGTTCTGTTGGAGCAGGTTTTATGTGTATATGTGTGTGTGTATGTACGCTTACATGTGTGTTTTAGTATGCCACCGTGGATGCGCAGTGCCCTCCTTCTGTGTTCCCTGTTGGCGGATATCAAAGGCCTGTTGTAGTGTGACTCCACCCGTCTGCAGCCGCCTGCTGCTCGCCTCTGACACTGTCCATTAAATTTAAGGCTTGATTTCACTGCCACAGTCTCACTCAAAAATATTGAGACTGACGTTTTCGCCTTTAGTCGAACAATTCAGTCTTATTTTTTTGGAAAACAACTAATGTCATATTTAAATAAATATATCACAAACAAAGCAATGCAGGAAAGAAAAAAAACATACATAATTGGTATTTTTATCGTGATGGTTTGCTGCATTTCCTTTTGCTTTTGTTTCACGTAAACATCGAAGCCGGACACATTTTGAGAGAAATACGGATGAAAAAGCAAAGTTTATCTGAACCATAAAATCTTCACACCAGAAATGTGATTTTTGCATTCATTCAGTCGAAATGTCTGCTCATCTCTATCACATTGCATCATGGGTGAGTAAATATAAATTAGGGTTTTAGTAATCCTATTTGAAAGTTTGTTTTACTAACACGGTTAACAGAAGTAATATAACGTAGAGGTGAGTCTTCATCCCGTCCTCCCAATGTACACTCGGGGTACTTTATTTTTTCTCTGTTTCATTCTTTTTTAAGTGAGCCTGGAGGACAGCCTGCTGGCAGGCGTGGATGCAGAGAGGTTTTCTCTAGCAGTACATGAGTGAGGGAGACAGATGGAGCATGCCAGACAGTGGTTTGTGGATTTATCCAGATTTAGGAAGGGAGGAAGTGAGGCTGGATGTGAACAGAGTGAGAGAGAGAGAGAGTCGGGGAGGCAGGGAGGCGATAGGAGGCAGGAGGGCCAGCTTTCAGTGGAGGATTCTGAAAGGCTGGAATCCTCTGGATGGGGGGCGTCCCAGCACAGTGGTATTGTTGTTTGAATTGATTGTGTTTTATTTTAGCACACTGCTCTGTGTATTACTGTTTTGTCATCTGCTGAGGAGAGCGTCCTTGCCTTCACATTGAACTCCATTACATCCCTCCCAGGACTCAGAGCTGTCTTTCACATTGCTTGATTGGCTGCTGGAGCTTCTTGGCATCTTGTTTTATCTCCCACTAATTTGGCTTCCCTGGTCTCTCAACTAATATTAACAATATGAGATAGTTAGCGCTTCCTCCCTTTGTCATGTCATTTAAAAGAGCTGAAAATCATGAATAACATCAAAACAATTGCCGGAATGTGATAAACATCACTGTTTATCAAGATAACAGTGCAATAAAAAAATGGAAAATGGCTGTATTCACAAAGAGGAAAACTGCTGTATGAATTGATCAAGAGATAAAAGATGACGATAACTTATCATAGCAGATGTTTGCTTTCATAGGAAATATCCCTTTGATAATCTACTTTTTATTCCACATACCGTTGATGTTTACAAAGCTTCAAGGTTGTTAACTCCTCCTCAGGGGAGAGGAAAACATAACAGCCATTCTGGGATACAGGATGAAAGAAAATAGAGATGTTTTTTCCTTTTTCACAACATTGAAAAGGTTGAACACATTCTTTGTAAAGGCACTCTATTATACTATGCTGTCACAACATTTCACAGGTTAATATAGTAGTCCATTTGAGGGAAAGACTGAAATCCAATTTAAAGAATATCGAGGGGTTCCTTGCCCCAAAAAGTTTACCCCATTTCTCAGTGTGGTGGCTGCAGTCGTGAAGCGAAAAGGCGACTCGGATGACACCTAACTGTGGCGTGTACATACGGGATTTTTATCCGCATTCACAAACAATTTCTGTTCTTGTGAGTGGACCAGTGGGTTTCTGACAAATGATACCTTTCATCCTTCATCCATTGGTTGAGAATACATGGGGTTTGTTGGATCGGTAAGAATAAATCAATTTTCAAACAGCTAAAAAACATTGGACAAGGCTCTCTCTCTAAGCCTGCCATTATTCCACTTGCTTGCATCCTGCGCTATCTAGGGTAACCCTTCTCAGTCTGGTATCCCTGCTTATAGCCAATCACAGGGAGGCTTCTGTTTGAGTAAACCAAGGTATAATGGAGCGTCTCCCTGTAGAGGAGTCACGTACGAGTGGTTTTCATTCATTTCATTTGTAAACGTCGGTGGGGAATGGCCCTCTCAAAAGGCCTTGAACAAGAAAGCGCTTGAGAGAGACAGAGTGAGGAAAAGAAAAATGCTGTGCAGCAAACAGTGAAAAGGGTCACAGTCAAAAAAGGCAGGAAGATATAATAAAGGAACAGAGGGATCCAGTGGACTTCAGAGAGAGAGAGAGAGAGAGAGAGAGAAGCAGTGGAGAAAGAGGAGAGCAAAGGTTTTTAGAGAATAACTAAGTAAGAATAGTTTGATTCACATTTGTTGGTTTGGGAAATAAAGCCTTTTACCACACAACAAATGTCTGAGGAGTTTCAGATTTCTCAAGAGACACACAGAGTGGCCATTTAAGAGCTGACCACAGTTCAGCAGGAGGCCAGAACAGCCCGGAGGACTGGTTGAAGAGCGGTTTTGCCAACTCTTTTTGTAGGCCAAGCCTGAGAAGTAAAGCCCATGGCAACTGTACAAAAGTGTGCAGTAGTAGGGTGAAGTTCAAATTCAAGGACAAGATTTGGCAACTGAGTTCATGAGACGGTGACTGTCCCCTGTAAGTAGTTTGAGCCGTCATGGATCATATAGGAGCCTGCGCTCTGCGTTTTCTTCTCTTATGACCTCAGTAACAGAGAGGATTTTGGGATAGGTTGTGATGCAGACCAGTGGGACCTGGCAGAGTATGTGGGATGTTTTACTTTGTCAACATCTTGATTAATATACTGACTCGTATCCTGCAGTCGCTGTATGGACCAAACCATCAGGGACAGCATATGCAGTGCACCGATGAAAGAACGAGAGAAAACAAATCACCTCATTCTTTATTATAACATGTGGATGCCCTAGAGTGTAGCAGCTAAATAAATTAACCAGCAAATAAATAAATGATACTCATCAGTGCCTGAAAAGGGGGAGGAAAAAAAAGACAGACATGCAAATGTGAAGAGTAGATAGTTCCTCATTTAGTTTACATCAAAAGATTTGTGCAGTGTAGTCCCCCTATTCTGTTTTTCTCACTTGACTCACTCTTTTTGATTCCATTCGTGCAACGCAATTATGACAATCGCAGTCTGGAAGATTGGCAAACAAGAGATCATCGAAAAAACTGTGAATGGAAAAACAAAGAAGCTTGATGAGAGAAAGGGAATCTTAATTACAAATCTGCATGAAGATACAGTAGTTAGATCCTAGCCTTAGGTAGAAATATCAAAAAAAAAAAGGTGATAAAACAGGGCCTGTTTGAAACTTCTACTGCCATCCATTCTTGTTACGTGAGCAAAAAGTTTTTATAGGACCTACTTGTATCGTTACAGTTCTATCTCTGTGAGAAAACAGCTTGTGCTCTGGAGCGGCACACTGCTCGATGAGCTGTGCTGCTGGTGAGAGGAGCTTTATTGTCAAAGCCTCCTCTGTCACAGCACCTCCCTGTGGCCTCTGCCTGCACCCACAGCCTGCCAGTCTTAGCATGGTGGAGATGGTTCCCTGGGTAAGGATTATTCTATCACAGTCATACTTCACACAGTACTTTACATCGTTACTCTTAATTTCCCTCCTTCATAGACAAGAGGCTCCAACAGAATTTTCCCTCTCTCTCCCTCCCTCTCTCTCTCTCTATTCAACTTCCTTCTCTTCCTTCTCCCTCATTCTCCCACTTCTCTCTGCCCTCACAGGCAGATTGGCTTTCTTCATCTCGCCTCCTTCACAACACCGGCCATTTTCAATTCTCCTCGTTCTCCTTCAAAAGAGCCCCCCCTCTGTATTTCCCTTGCACCCCTCCTTCCCCAACCTCCCCGACTCCACGCTTGTCTCTCTGGGGAGTTTGGAAGGGAGAAGGGGGCAGTCATAAAAGATAAAGATGAAAGCGAACAGAGAGAAACAAACAGGCAAACAAATAAGACCCCTAAGTAAAGCAGCCTTTTCCATCTCAGTCGCGGCGGGGAATACTGTGACAGGGAAACTCTGCTGACATGGGCGGGAATCAAAGCTAGTTATGGGAGGGGGGCGTAGCGATGGTGCGTCTATGAGTGTGTGTGTGTGTGTGTGTGTGTGCTTAGCGGACCCATTAAAGGGCTAACCACCTAGATGCAGTGTGGATGAATCACTACCATGACACCTGGATGAAAAAAAGGGCTAATTTCCATGTTGTGCACCCACCATAAGTACGCTGTCAGAAGACTAATATGTCTTGGATGAATGCTTAGATGTGTGCTTCCAGGGCTCCACACTAACTTTTTTTCACCACCGTCCCCGAAACCGTCCCGCAAAACAATTATATCTGTCTCGAAGTGAATGTAAACCGTCCCAAAATCAAAATGTTGCTTCTTTACTTTGTAAAAGCAAGGCAGAGTTTTCCTGGGTCCCCCAAATCACTGAATCTGCCCTTGTTCATGTATGAGTTTTATCTTTAACAATTTACTTTAGAGATTAGAGATGTTACTTTCAGTAATTGTCAGCGTTTCCATGGTGAGCTGTGCCTTTGCAATATAGTTTCATATTTATGTAGCCTACTATGTATGCCGCCTGCTGCGGTCCCGTTTCTGCTCCTGATAACCCATGCGGCCTGGAAAGATTGTAGCATGCTGAGTGCACCGGTTTCTCCAGCAATCTCTCTTGTATAATTGTTGAAATAATTGTTATTAGTGTCTTTGTATTTGTTAGTATTCCCCATTGTTAGTTCGCTTAGTTGTGAGTTAGTGGGTAATTCGTGCCTGAAGCTGCGGACCACAGTTCTGCTGCTCGGCTCTGCTCTCTGCTATGTTCACATTTTAGAGCATGTAATTAATATTTTCCTCATTTATGATGTATTATTTCACCACCCGCGACCCACTCGCCATTAAAGGTAATTTTTATGACCCGATCCGCGGATTAACTACGGTGCCCATGGATATAACTGCAATCTGCGCATCGCTGTTGTCCACATACAAGCTATGTTTGATAAGTGTTCAAGGCTTAGATTATAACAAAAATAAGACCACAATAATATATAGAAATGTCTAAAAGTAGCCTATGCTTTAGCTAATATGATTATACACAGCCATGGTAGCGCCGGGGTTGGTTTAACCAGCACAACATATTTACGAGGTCCTGCCAGCAAGCTGTTTGTGGCTGAGGGGGGTACCACGGGAACATTTCAGGTCTTGCGCTGAGCAGCCAACCAGTGATAGTAACTATAGCAACAGCATGAGAAGCTGCACTCCATTGTAGTCAGCGCTCGGTTCAGTTTGAAATTTTATAAGCAATAGTTTAAGATAAATAAATAAATAAAAACTATATATAAAATCCCTTTCGTCCCGGAGGCGTCCCAGGGAAGAACTCTGTTCATCCCAAACACATTTTCTACCGTCCCCGGGACGACAGGATGCCGTTAGTCTCAAGCCCTGTGTGCTTCCATGATGTATTTTCTTATGTGTTTTATTGTCTGTCTCTGCCTTCCTCCTAGCCCATTAGTGTATGATGGTGTCTAGTAGTGTGTGCATGTTGCTTCAGTCAGAGGGACTCCGTAGGATCTAATGAGGCTAGGCTCCCAGCCATCTCAGCAGCCAAGCCTTACTTACCGGAGAGGGCTGGATGAACACAGGGCCAGGGCAGGGAGGTAATTAGGCAGGGAGTGGTGGTCAATGACGGGCCGCCCCACACCCCAGGCCTCCCGCCTCCAGCTGCTTTGTGCGCTGTGCGGCCCGCACAAAAGGGCTGATGAGGAGGCAGGCTGACCTTCAGGCCTGGCACATGCTTCCAAGGGTGTCTACTAAAAAAACCTGCTGAGCCATTGGAGGTTCAGCTTCCCCGTACACATCCCGTGCACACCTCCGCAGGACTATCTAATGCTCACGCTTCTCCTAAACTTTCAAAATCTCCAAACCCCAAAGCTGCTTGAAGAGAATTTGTGGAGTGAGGAGTGAATACAGATCAAGTATCACCATTTGGCATCAACTGCTGGTTGAAGTTTTCCTGAGTTGTTCTCATTCTTCTTTTTTGTTGCTGTTTTTTTAAACTTTCATCCGCCCAATTTATCCTCTGCTTTCTCGACACAACAGGCTACATTCGCAAATGGCTATGTCAACTTTCTGTCCCTGACTGTGTGTAAAGTCCAATACTATGCAGACAGAGAGTAATCACCGCATGGAGGGGCAAAAGATTTATTACACTGCTGTTTGTATTGTTGTTGCTTAAAAGTAAATTCTCATGCACAATTGCAGAATGAATCATTTGATCTTTAGCATCAAATAAGTCGTTGGCTGTGGCTGTGACATTGGAAAATTTATTCCCTCTTAGGCCATAAAGCTGGCCATGGGCGGACAAGCGTCTCTCTTAGATGGGCCATATAAAGGCACAAGACCCAATAAAAGGAATGTCACAGGAAGTGCACTGAATGTCATTAATAATAAATCACAATTGTCTGAAACTGACCTGGCAGCAAGGATGGACGTAGTGGAAGACCTCAGAGTGGAGGGAGAGCACCTCTATTTATGTCAATCACAGCCTCGAATCTGGCCTTTTATTACAACGGGAAGCAATTAACCTTTCAGAAAACAGTGTCACTCAAGCACAGACAAAAGAGCATTTTGGAGATGTTCAACAAGTCCTGAGACAAATGACTTTGATAAGGTTGGTGTTAATGGTCAACCTGCAAAAATGAGAGCAAAGTTCACTTTCCCTTTACGTTCTGCAAAAATCCTTCCCCTCACAGTTGACACAGCTCACGGTGGCTCCTCCTGTCTTGATCTCTCTCTCTTTATTTACATGGTTAGAAATCTTGTTTAGCTGAATAGTTATGACTGTATGTTTTGCAGTGCCAAATAACAGAATGATGTAGATGATAGCTAATAATTTAGGTTGCATGTTCAGTGAGGCGTGAACTTGGCTCAGCACAAGTGAGGCAGAAAATGGTATCTTAGCTCAGCAGGTGCTCAACTTTCACCTCCATTTTTAAGAGGGTAGCGTGATCCTCAGAGCCTGAAAATAAATAAATAAAAACTTAGGGCCAAATCCACAAAAGGATTGCACAGCTTTTGTGGCCGCTAAACATGTGAGACAAAAAGAAGGACGCACCGCAAACTGGGCTGCCAAGCAAATAGCGTCATGGTGCACCTGTTCCATTACCATGTATGTAAATTAGGTAATATTCATACATTCGGTGCAAAATTGCAAATAAGTGTCATTGTAAAAACAGTCAAATTCACAAAGACCAGCGCTAATACCACACGCAGTTAGGGTGGAGTTATTAGCGTCTTCAGAGAGTTGGTGTTAAATGCGCGCACACTCACCCCTCACTCTCTCTCTCTCTCTCTCTCTCTCTTCAAATCTTCAAGCTTGTGAGACTTGAATGATATTGAATTGATATTGAATGATATCAAGGGGTGAAATCTTCAGTCAGACATTGGTAGAGGGGGAGAGGGTGATGGGCGGGATCAAGTGGGTATGGGGTTTTTAGGCTTATCTCTGACTTTCAGCGACTTAAATATAAAAATGTCCTGACAGCGCTGATGGAGCTCAGGATTCATCCATAAGGGCTGCTTTAATACAACAGTTCCACTGTATAAACCTGGAATCTGTGTGTAACAGCTGACCTGTGTAGATGCGTAGCAGAACATAGAACATTAATTACTGTCAGATCCTGACCGATCCGGTGTTAATGAAGTTACCGCCGCTGTGCTGTGCGCGTAAATGCGCATAGCCCTCTTTCCCAGTTTGGAGACGCACATATCGTTTGATGCTGCAGCCAGCTGTGACACACAGCCAGCTGTGGGCAACAAACAGAACATCACTACTGATGTTTCTGCAAAATCCTGGATACATTCAGTGACACCTGAACAACATTAATGTAAGATTCAGACATTAATCTAACACGTTTCAGACCTGAGACACATTAACAGCTGTAGCCTATTTTGATGGACATTTTTAGGTAAATTATGTTATAGATGCGAAAGACTAGAGAAGTAGAATAAGCGAAATACATGAAAGTTGGTCTGTGATTGTGCAGAGCTCTGTGCGTGAGCAGCACATTAAAGACACGCAATTTGATGCTTTTTTGCTCTCTGCAGTTTTCATTATGGATCAATTTGTGTGCTGAAATGTGAAGAAAAGTCTGAAACACTGGAAACCGTTCACTCAAACAGACGCAAAGCAAGGGCAAATTACACTCAGCTGCAGAACTTTGTGGGTGTGTTTGCGCTAGTATATTATTAACACAAAATCTTTTGTCAATAGGACCTTAAAAAGGGGCAGAATGGTTGCAAATACTGCGCAATTCTCGGTGCTATTAGCAGGCGCAATCCATTCTTTGTTGATTTGGCCATTAGTCTTTGAGGGGGGATAGTGAGATTAACGTTTGACATATGTGTGCACGTGTACAAATACAAACCAGAACGCATCAGAACATGCAAAGAGAGAGAGAGACACACACATACACCCATATAGTGTACACACTCAGCCCATAGTGCAATCTGTTAACAAAACGCTACATCTTTGTCACCAAACAGCTGGACTCAGATGAAGTTAGGCTATTAAAGAGTTCATGTAAATAGATTTAAAACTGAGCTGTATGTAGCAGCAGGAGGGACGACTCAGTGAAACAGGCAGTCGGTGTGAATGTAATTCATGTTTGCTGGCGAGGTTAGTGTGGAAGAATGTTTTTGGTTGTATGTGTCTTAATTGGAAGGCTTCCGGACCCCGGGGTTAGCACACCTGCTCCTCTATCTGTGGCTGCAGTGGGAGTCTCCTTTCCAAAAATCCAAAATGAGCTTAGAGGGTATGAAAGTGAAAGAGTGTGTGCGTGTGCATGAGTGTGTGTGCGTGTGTGTGAGGGGGGTGGGGAGGATAGGGAAGATAAATTGAGAAATAACTGGTGTGTGTGTGTGTGTGTGTGTATACGCATACATTCTCAACATCCAACGCAGCACAATGAATTTGGGTGAGATGATTGTGTTTGGCTGAGGATCAAAAGATCAGAATAGGTCCTGCATGCTGCCTTTAGTCCACAACTAGAAGGTTTTAAGAGCAAAAAGGCAACATTTCAATCCCGTAAGGATTTTCTTCAGGTCTACAAACCCAAAGACAAGAGGTCATTAGATTGGTAAACAGGAACAGATCAATCTGGTTAAGATTACTACAAATTATATAGCAGCCTTTGTGGGATACAAAAAGAACAAATCTATAATAAATTTCACTTCAGTGATAATTGGACTAAAGTGGATCAGTCTTTAAAAAGGTGTCCATTTAAATAGACTAATAAACAAAAATACTGTACGACTCATCAACCTGGTTCTCCTTTTATTGCTTATAAAAGTCTTTGTTGCCCCCTTTATTTGAATTTATGGGTTGTCATAAAACAATATATCCAATGTTAACCTGCATGCATAAGGGATTATTTAGATATGAAATTTAAACCTAGATATTTCTAGCATATGCCAAAATCCTTGATTGTGGTTTTTAGAAACGATGGAACTCTCCTTTTGCTATTGAATTTATCATTGACATGATTTGTTACAGTATGTACAGTAAAGTACAACAATTTTAAGTTTAACAATTAATATCTTCGCTTGGAGTAAGCCTATTTTTAGTCCCAAACATGGTTGTTTATATCTCGGCTTCCCTGATTAAGCCTTCAGTAATTTAGTTTTACAATATAGTGAGGTGGTTTCATTACATGGATAAACTTGTTTGTGAGTGGTAATATTAGTTTTGGTTCATGATCAGTTTTGATCCTGCAGCTCTTTAACAGGGTTTACTCAAGAGTCAGTTTTACAGCCTGAGAAGAATCTGACACTGTACAAATAATAATAAGAAGAAAGGGAGATGGTATGAAAACCAGATTTTGTTAAAAACAAATTATTCTAAGCTACATGAGCTGGACAGAGGGGGCTTTTGAGCAAGCCCTGAGTAAAAGATAGTCAGATCCACTAATGAAAAATACAAAAAAGATAAGAAATGTCCAGTGACTTTTTTTCCCTTCTGTTTCATCAAACTCTAAAATTATTAACTCAGTTTTTAATAAACACTGGCATATCTTATCATCCCATCCATAGCTAACGTCTTTATTCAAAGATCTCCTCTCATTGTATAAAAAAAAAGACAGAAATCTCAGAGACTATTTGGTTAATGCAAATTTTTAACTGATCGATCTCTTAAACTACTATAATGGGTATTTATTTTCAGTACTTTAATTGCTGTATCAGCTGTTGCTGCTTACTAATTAAGTGACCTCTCCTATATAAGGAGGAGCTAATCTTCTTTTTTTTCCAGCTTTGTACAGTGTTCATGACATTTTCTTTTCTTATCTTTTGTCCTGAGAGAGGCTTTTCATGTCCCTCAAGACTTTTAGAGTGCAGGAAATCTTTTACATGTTAATCTTCTGCAGATGGGTTCAAAGTAATTGTCGAGTCTCACTTCTTACTCTCATACTTTAGTTTTTCTACTGACCCTGCTACGGAAATACTGAATACATTATTTGTTTTTTGCCTATGTTGGCTGCCGTGTTTCAGTGCAGGACCAACATGCTTTGATGCGTTAGCTGTTCCCTGCAGGTTTATGGATGTTTTGGCCCTGCAGTCACCACTCCCTTAAAGAGGCTTCTACTCTGAGAGATTAAGACTGCCAAACCTTCACCTTTCCCTCTCCTTTTAGAGTAATTACGCAATTCTGCCTCTCTGAGCGAAGAGGGGAAAAGGCACTCAGATTCATTGAATGCTAATTCAAGCAAGAAATCCAAAAGGGATCTACATATTTTCACATTATGTGTACAAGGACGGGGCGAAGTAAAATAATAGCCTGATATTGTTAAGCAAGATATTGTTTAGCTCTCACAAAGACTTCTCCCCAACAAAACAATACTGCAGAAAGAGAAGGTCTTTGAGGTCAGGGGGAGACATCATGTCACAAGGCTTAGTTATATTCCATCCTATTTATAATGGATGAGATGGAGGAAAAAAAAGCGTTGCACAGTCTGGCTGAGACCTGGCAAATATTTTGGCATCTGGATGCTTAATATTTCATGAGATAAGATGATGGAGTCTAGGTAGATGATGGACACCACGCAGAGTGCCACTGGTATTTGTGTCTGCTTGTTATATATAGCCAGATTTACTCCTTGTTCTGTGCCATGGACTTGTCATAAGACAGTCCTCTACTCCTTTTTGAGATGCATAGAGGGGCAGAGAAAGCTAGTGGGCTGACTGAGGCAATTAGGTCTATTATTAGTACGACAGTGGAAGGATTGATGCGCACAATAGTCAGTGTGTAAGCAGAAAGCCTGGCTACGTGAAGGAAATTTTAATGGTGAGAATTTCCTAGATTATATGGGCCTTCATTAACATTTTCACACATGGCTGCCTAACAAATGAGAAAAGAGCCCTGGCATACCAGCAGATTTATCACGTGCACACAACAGACCGGCGAGCTCCTTCTTCCCCTCTACGGTGCAGAACACACTCTGTACCGCTCTCACAGCAGCACTGGCCATGGGCACTTTGGGTGTCTTTGGCTTTTGAATAATGGGACAGCAGGACTATGATACTGTTCCACGCTACATAATATATAAAGGTACTCGTTGTATACCTGGCTATCACTTCTCTGGTATGTTCCCCAGACAAACCAAGGCTGGTTAATGACAAGATGCTGCACTGTCAGTGCTGTCTGTCAGATTTTTCCAAATGAAGAGAACAGGCTCTCAAACACAGTATTCTGGATTTACTCCTAAATTCTGTATTCCCTGCCTTAATTTGGCATGAATTGTCCCTGTTAGGAACTGATACACAGGCAGGCCTCTTGCCTGCAGGGCAGGCCCACTTGAATTAACTGTGTTGCACACTTTACATTCTCTGCTCCCTGACATCTTGAGAAATGTTCCCTGGGATCTTTTTTTCCCACAGAGAAGTTCATTAGAATGACAAATAGCATCCTGCCATAAAGTGGAAAACATCAACACGGCACGACAGAAACTGCGATCTGAGGCAAGTGACATGCAGGGAGGGAAATGAATTAGACTCCATTTGATTCTATGCGATATCAGTAGCCACGGTTTCACTATCCTGTCGGTTCAAAGTTTCTGCTGACTCACTCCTGTTTTTTTTCTTGGTTGTTCTGCTCTCTCCATGGGTTGGAGTTGGATAGCTTTGTGCTCCTTCAAGTTGGCAAAGCCCATGGGGCTATTTCCTTTAGCTCAGAACTAACATATTTGATTTAACTGATCGGCTGGATGATATTGAGAGGTTCTATTTGAAGAGTTGAGCCCAGCTCTCTCAGAATGGTCTAATCTCCTCAATCTTGCAGTAGGTGCCATGTCAGCAGCAGTTCAGGTTGGAGGTAGAGTAGAGAGGTCAAAGTCGTTCTCTCCACTCAGCTTGTTTTGAGGATCGTTGCATGAACGACCTGTTGCCATGACAAAGCCAGCAGCTCAGAAAGCTCCTCTCCTCTTCATCCTCTCATGGTTGCCCTGGCTGCCTGCCAGCCCAGCCCTCCGTATCAATAATGAACGTTTTAAAGAGCAGCTTAGGCAAGTGCAAGCCTACCTAATGTCCTTAAAACAAAAGGAGATATTGCCATGGACAGGGGGGCTAGAAATCAATTTCCCATTTGCCGCTTTAATTTCAGCGAGATGGGCGGAGAGATTAGGGCCGAAGGCACCTGTAAGCCCCCTCGCTGATGAGCTTTACCTGGGCTTGCTGCACTGGCTGGCTTGACCCCCTAGCTAATTAAAGTTCTCAAATTGATCTGCAAACAACATGATACAGATCTGTCCTTTAGCACCCTCAGCAACACGTTTCACTGTGAAAACTGCCCCATAATGGCGTCATAAAACAAACAGTTGTGGTTGTTTGCTGACATCTATGCTGCCATCCATTAGACTGCCTTATTTTTGATAATGGTGACGGTCACTTCAGTGGTTAATTGCATAAACACAGCCAATAGCGGTGCCTGTCTCTTGCTGCAGCATTTGTTTATCTGTGTTTGTATGCACATGCATGTGATTTATGTGTTTTACTCTTTTTTGACTGACTGACTTTATGCTAGGTGTGTCCTGGTTACTCCAAATTATAATCAGATGCGTATAGAAAAGTACGACATAGTGTACATAAATTTGTCAACGATACAGCAGATATATTAACTGCTTGCAGATGTTTACATGTTTATGCTACAACATATGATGCAAACACCATGTAAAGCACATAAAAAAAAGTGTTTTCAAATCTGAAGTATTTATCTATAACATCAAATATCAGTACATAAATGAATACATCAAAAGGCAAGAATTAAACTTCTAAATACTTCTAAATAATCATCCTTAATCATAAATTATTATTGTCACTCACTTAATCTGCTTTATCGGAATAGTGGAGGTGTAGTTTGATCAGATTTGATTGACAGTGGCCTCTCCCCGGTAAAATAAGCAAATAACCCAACAACACCTGTCATCAGAGTCTGATCTTGTTAAAGTCCTCCTCCACTCAAAAATGTGTTTTGCTTATTTTTCGCTTCAGTTGGACGATTTGAGCTTCACAGAACAGAATAATGTATGTACAGAGTTTGACACTAGCAGGCTGTTTTCAAATTCTTGTGCCGAAGGAGGGAAAGTTTCTCTTTGCTCACCTTAAATCTCAGTTTAAGGTGTGTTTGTACAAGCATGATTTTTGACACCGCAACTAGTTCGGAGCAAGTCGTGTTGCAATATTCAACTTACAAAAGTGTGATGTGGAAACTTGAAGCCTCCAGTGCACAAACACTGAAAATGGACTTTTCAGTGAAGTAGGATATATCTTGTATCCAGCAGTTAAACTTTTGAAATAAACAATATTTACATATTTATAGATTCTGGATTTTTTCAGTGAGGGAGAAGGAGGAGATGTAATTTTAAGAATTTTTAACAAGGTATTTGAATTTTTTTTTGTTGTGGAAAAAACATCAGACACAAATTATTCGTCAAAGCAGAGTATATAAATCTTCAAACGTGTCTTTATATTCTGATTGGTGCCCCTTTCCAACACAGCCCTTCCCACGTCTTCTTAGTGAGAAGAGCACAGACGAAATACAAATACAGAAATGTCATGTGTAATAATGTAGGACCCTATCACTTATACTGCAGTATACAGCTGATTCATAGCTTTTCAGGGACTTTTCACGGCCCTGGTAGGATCACAGATCACCACAGAAAACACTTAATATACAACCAGTCCAGATTCCCTAGCCCCCCCATGTCAGATGCATCCAAAACATGGTTGTACTCCCAGGTGCTGTTCATGTCACACAGTCCTCCCTACCCTCCGTTCCTGTCTGTGTTTGGGCCCAGACAGTCACTGCACCCTGTCCTTCTCTCCACAGTGTAAGGCCTCTCTGAGGCAGCTGTGCTGAGGTAGCATTATGCTTCATGTCACGCTATGAGAGCCTGAAAGTCCTGAACACATTGTTGGGCTTACAGTGCTGTAGCCTGTGTCTACTCCTGCATCTAGGAATCACGTGAACGTAGCACAGCTCTGTCTTTGACTTGTTTTTATATAGAACTACAGGAATCTAGCACATCTTGGGACTTATAGGGAGCAGTATTTTTCAGTTTGTATTTTTTATTAGCAGATCGGAGCAGAACACAAAAGTTACCACGGCCTGAACTTGGTCTAGTTTCCTAGCCAGTGAAATTACATAATGGACCATCTTAGTAGTCATGTGCTTTGCTTAGAGGAGTTATTTTTAGCAACCTGCATGTTGCCCTTCCCTCTCGTACAATGGTTGTCGGCCCCATTGTGGTGAATTTTTAACAAGGGCCTTTTTCTAAGCCCCTCAGAGGAGTTAATTAAAGTGATAGAGGCTAGAGCTGATGAGCCACACCACCCTGACCTTGAGGCTCTGCTTTCCCCACCTCTCCACAATTATACCTGCATAATCAAGACACACATGCAGACACAGACACTCATGTATGTGCGCACACATACACATCATCGAGACAGCCAAAAGGGCCCCCGACCAGAATCCCAGCCACATTCCCACCAGTGCCAGAGCCAGTAAATCACCATGGAGCACCAATAGTCTTACCATGCACTCAGACATTATCACAAAGGGTGGCTACATTGTTTTGTAGAGACAATTTTTATTTTCCAGCAAGATGATCGCAGCGATGTACTATGTTTGTGTATGGGATTTTCTGTTCTGTTTGTTTGTGTGACTCTCTCTCTCTCTCTCTCTCTCTCTCTCTCTCTGTCTCTCTCTCTCTGTCTTGCTTTTTCTGTTCTCTCCCTCTCTCTCTCACCTTTCCCCCCTTTTCTCTGCCTCTCTCTGTGTCTCCCGTCTGACGGTATGGCCTCTGTGCAAAACAGGAGACGACTTGGTATTTTGTGATGTGGTGCATGCAAATGATCTCACTGTCAAGGCTGCTTATTCTAATATGACAGCGTAGTGAGTTATCTGGTCCGCTCTATATTGGCAACCAGATCTGCAGCTGCCAGCTAGAGGGTAAAGGAGCTCAAATGTTTGTGTGTGTGTGTGTGTGTGTGTGTGCTCGTGTCTGTGTGTGTCATCAAGCTAGACAGTCCGAGACAGAGAATAGATGAAGACATGCAAGAGAGAGAAGCCAGCTAAGACAGGCATCATATAAGCAAGAGATGGGAAGATGGCTATGAGCGAGAGAGAGAGAGAGAGAGAGAGAGAGAGAGAGAGAGTGCGTCTTCCCAGCCCTGTCCCCTCCTCTTCTACAAGCCCCATACGCGTCCTACTCCTCCAGTGTTAGTGCTGTTTAGTAGAGCTGTCTCTTTCAAGAACGCCATCGAGACATGAATAAAGAGAAAATGAGGAAAAAAATGTTTTGGCGAGAATGGGATGTCACAGCAGATAAGCATCATCAGCTGCTCCATATTTATTATGTGCAACAATTTGACTAACCAGAGAATTTAGATTAATAACATTGGGCCCCGGGAAGTAATTTCCTTTTTGCAAAAGTGATTTACATGGCGCATCGCGAAGAGAACAGCTCTCGCAGGCCTTTTTGTTGTGTCAGCTAAAAATAATGACATTTAAAGTACCAACCAAGGTTAATAGGCTTCCTCTATGATTATGAACTTTTTGTGCAAGCCCCTCCCTTTGTTCTCCCTACGAATCGACCCACTGCTTTTATAGTTTCAACACTCACACTCACAGTAAACCACCAACCTCCTCATTTCCATCGCCTCCCTCGGACACCTCTCTACTCTAAACCCACCCCCTTATGCAGAGGGATGTTCCTGTCAATCGGGAGGGAGTTACTATTACCATACAGTCGCAGCTTAGCTTTGCAATGGAAATTGGGAAGATTTTTGGACCATTACCTTAGATATTGGTGTAATCACTGTGCCATGGTCCAGTTGAGCAAGTAATTACACATTCTCTGGGAATGAAACCTCCAAACTAAATGTTTCTACAGGCAGCTGCCAACATAGTTTATTTCAACAACACCTTTTCATGGTAAAACACAACTCTGCCAGAGGAGCTGTTTGACGTGAGAAGCTCTAAAGCTCTAATGTACCTTACCCAGGCTCACCTTTTTCTGAGTCAGCATACGCAAAGCAGCCGCAAAGAAATGTACTGCACTATACAGGTGGAAATACTGGGATTATATTTTATACTGTGGATGCAACTCCTACATCACTTTACGCTGTGTTTGTGGTTAGGTTGGGAAGTGGGTGGTTAGGTGCTGGGGGGCTTCTAAACCTCTCTATCTCCGGTGGTAAAGCTGCTGCTTGGGCAAGGCCGGCCTACCCCCGCCCACTCCCATATTTTGGATAGATCCACTTTTGATGTCGGGTTCCTCCTCATGTCGGGCAGGTGTTTTTAATGAGGTGCGCCCAGCATCCCAGGCAGTCTGCGGGAGGGTAGAGTTATTGATAAATCATTAACGTCGGTGGAGGACGTGTGGAGGAGTTGTAGCTTGCTCTCCTCTGTAGAGCTGTCTTACTGCTGAATATTTCATCGGCACACAGATGTGCTGCTGTCTGTGTAACTGCTCATGGCTCCTCAGCTCTGCCATTACGTAGCAGTGGATAGTAATCCCCACACCTCATCCACTACACAAATGAAAAAAACAGGTTTGATAAAGGAGTTGCTGCACCCACCTTGTCCCAGCAGCCACCTCTGCTATGCTCAGAACCCCTCCCACACTTTGGTAAAGTGTATGTAAAGAAGGGCAGCTGCCTACAACACATGCCCCTTGGTAGGCAGAAACAGCAAACAAATCTGTGTCATAACAGAAAGAGGCGTATTGTGAGTTTTACCCAACCGTGGCAATGCGGCACTTCTAATGCTGCAATTCCATTAGACTTATCTCCAGTGGGGGAGACAGAGAAACGACTGCTGAGTCAGACCAGAAGGGGCCAGGGATTACTTATTCCCCATGTCATCTGTACAGAAGCGTGTAGCTCATGTGCTGTCCTTATCCCCTGCTTCCCTCTCACCAGTGCTTACTCTCCTGTGATGCCATCCTCAGTGCACCCATTTGTCTCGACTGTGTAACACTGCCACCTCCTGTCTCGGAGCCCTGGGGTGCCAGCAGGCATGGCCAAAGTGCGGGCAGCTTACAAGAAAGTGGGAGGAAGAAAAATGAAAGAGGGAGGAATAGGATTGATAGAAAATAGAGAAAGGCAGGGAGGGAGAGAGAGGGGAAGAAAGAGTGGGACGGGAGGGGGGAAAGAGAGAGAGAGAGAGAGAGAGAGTGAAAGAGATCTCAGAGCTCACCCAGCCCTGATCAAAGAGCCGTCTCCCTAATCCTCCAGATTCAGCAGTCAGCCTGTCTCTGAGCATTTCCAGTTGCAGACAAAAAGGAAAGGAAAAACACTTGCGGCTAAACTGCCCTGAAGTGGTGCTATTTTTACTTTGTCAGTAAGGCAAAAAAAGTGGGACCCCCTGCTGGGGGTGTGCACAAGGACCGGGCAAAATTAGAAGAACAAAGCACAGGAGAGAAAGAGGAGAATGGTTTTCTTATAGAGCCACTTAAACAGGAGGAACTGTGTACAATCATATGTTTAAACAGCAGTCAGTAAGACTATGTTTACAAACAATATGTGGAGTCAAAATTTGGTCTGAAATATACTGTGGTGGATGTTGTCTGTGAAAGACTGTACTAGTCTGAAAAGTTTCCTCCGTAACAAAATCAGATGTCAAGGTTCAGTACGAGATCCAGTGTTTTTATCCATATTCATGTTTCTACTTTGTTGTACCTTCTGAAATATGGTGTTTAGTTTCTCTGCTTGCCAGCGATACTCGGTTATATGTACAGGGAAAAAGCTAGAACCTCTCTAAGCTTGACATATTACATTTTTTTATTGTTAAGCTTTGCTGAAACATAGATGTTGATCGTTGGACAAGCAAAACACACTGTGGGCGCTCACCTTCAACCTCAGCGCGGCATTACCATGTCCAAAGTGTCAAAAATCAAATCTTTTTTTGTTGCTGTGTTTTAAAGCATTGCTGAGTGTTGACATTCATTGCTGGGATAAAGTACTTTGACTTCTTGGGCCATAGTAACCCTCCTTATTGTGAAAACATACTGTAAGTTTAGTAAATGAACACTAATGAGAACAATAACAAAAAGCGAAGATGTTTTATTAAGCATTGTGGAACTTCACTTGAATAATACTTTTAATAATGCACTGTAGATGTTAAATTAGTAGTTTAATATTTATGTAGCTACAGTTCTTTTGTTGCAGTTTCTGTTGTTGCAGTGTTGACATTACTGGTGACTCTTAGAGGACTCACTGACCTGTTATGAATAGACTGAAAAAATGGTAAATATACTTTGCTGTAGCTCATAATTCTGTGCAACTCATAAAACCATTCGGAAACAATTTCACACGACCCCTTTGACACCAAACATGCTTTTTCTGCTGGGGGACTGTGTCTGTATCACAACAGCGTCCAAAAGATCTCAAGGCCGCTGTAACAACAGAAGATAATTGTTAGGCGCATATGCATGAAGCAGAATTACAACGGCAAAGACTGAATGGGGTAAAGATGAGAGTAGAATACAGGGCTATTTGCAAAGCCCAAATTTGGTGTCCTCTGGCACGTTCTAATGCCACTATTCCATCATATACGCTAATTATTGCATGTTTTAATGAGTTTGCCTACTGGATTGTAACCATGTAGTGAATTATTGTAAAGGAGAATTAGGCTTCTTGTGCGCTTTAGCCTGCACAGTCTGTAAATAGCTGTTCATATTCAAAACCACACCTTTTCCTGAACTTTTTGAATTAAGATATTATTAGACTTTATTTATTATTTTATATTAATTTATTGACACCTTCACTGTAAGGTTTATCAAGACCACAAGGGTTAATATATTGTTTTACTAGAAACATAAATGCAATCTTATTCAACGAAAAAGAGGAGGAAAATCTAACCTATGTATTGGTTTCAAATTAGATTATTTATAAAATAAACCTACGCCAAAAATACAGTAGCTCTAAAATAACTAATCATGTGAATCACTTGACTGAAATCATGTGAATCTGCTGAATCAACTCAACTTCTAGTCATCTTCATTTTCATCTTCACTATCATCCTGAGTGTGAGGCATAGCCTACATTTAGCCTGTTCATTTGACAACATCGCCTATTTTAGTGTGTTTGCAATGCGTCTTAGAGATGTCAATAAAAATAATTAATTCATGCGTTCATTCAGTAAGTCCGTGGACGTCTGTGTGGCGTACATGGAAAATGCAGTGTTTTTAATACTTATTGCGCAATTGTCAAGTTGCTGCCACTGGTGTTTTCCCATCTAATGAGGATGTCCCCTGTCTCTGCAATCAATGCGATTCTTAATGTGTTTTGTCATCAGTTATTTTGCTAATATTTCTCATACACTGAAGACGACTCTCTGCTCTCTACTCGGCAAGGCACAACCTCTCAGCTGAGCGTGCTCACACACACACATTCATATAGAGCGCATAGGGGCAGGACCGATACAGACAGATAGGCTCGTTTCTCTATCATCATGCTCGCGTTGTTTTGAAGTAGAGGCTTGTGGTCGTAAATGTACACGCATAGCGAATCGCAACATGTCAATCAAAACTATTTTATAAGAATCAAACATTAATATTATAAAGTAACCGGCTAGACTTAAATGAGTAGCTGGCTGTTTGGCTGGTAGTGGGCTGTTTGGCCGACAGCCGGCGCTTATGAAAAGCTCTGAGAATGAATGCATTCTCAGATGGAGATGGAAAAAAAGGGGACTAGGTGGAAAGAAATAATGAATGAGTTGAGGAAAAAGGTGCAAGGAAAATAGCGAGGAATGGGCTAAACGGGAGCCTGTAAATCAAAGAAGGGAGTCAGGATGGAGGGAGAGAGGTGAGGTCAGTCAGATGGAGAAAGAGAGGGAGGAGAACTGGCCAGCAGCAGTGGAGGAGGAGGAGGAGGAGGATAAAAATGTGTGGTGAGGTAATGGCAGTGATGAATAGCCTGTGGCTGATCAGTAGAAGCCAGGTTGGTGTTTGAAGATTAGATTTTAATACAGCGCTTTGACTTCACTCTGCTTGCAAAATAATCACAGGGAGAAAAAAAAGCAAATTAGGAATTATTTCATACAACACAAACTGATTATGCCAGTTTGCCCTTGACGAGGAGAGCCTGCACAACCTGCCATGTTTAGGTTGTTCAGACCTATGTTATAGCGGGAGGTGAGTCAATAATTCAAACATAATTTAAAAGCAACTTAGTGTGATAGCAGAAGCGCAACCGTATTCGTGAATGTTTCCTTACAGCAAATGTGGCCTAATGCTGTTTGCCAAATTGCCAGCATGTATGACATCAAAGGCTTCTCTGTCCCAGCATGTTGTCCTGATTTGTTGAACACTGTTTCTGGACTTGCAAATAAACAGGAAAACACAACTATTGTGATGCATTAGATCCCATCTGTCTTCAAAGTGATGAAAAGATTTGAATAATTTGACAGCGATGCGGAGAACAGATTGACAGCCATCACTTGAGATGTAGCTCTGTTTGATTTTTCAATCTAAGTTTTGTGTAGTTTGTGTTTACCGGCTTTGATTTATCTTTGTCTAGTGGTTTGAGTGCTGAGAAGTACACGTGAGACGTTTAATGACTTTCTACATACATCAACTAAACACGGAGGCTGCTGCATGTGTAGACGTTAAAGCTGGGCTGTAGTTATATGAATGAGATGTTCATGAAAAGATTTCACTCTGTGTTCACTTCAGAACTGGATTGCCAGTGTCTGTCGTTTAACTTCTGTCTGGCCGGCTCTGCTGACATGCCTGAAAATGTATTGATTGATTTGGAGGCTTGATAATTGATATGAAATGTGATAAAAGATATGTGCTTCATTATGAGGCTCTTATAAGTAGGTGCGCTGAGTACACCTCTTTGTATGTGCATGTGTGTGAACAATACTAGCCATAAGCAGAGAGAAGATTCAGTTCGGCTTGCCAACCATCCCGGTGGCCAGTGGGGGGACTAAAATAGTACTCTGTCTGTTGCCAAGGTTACAACATTGACAACATGACGTGACCATTCATTCTCAATACTGTATCTCCCTGGCCTTCTGTGAGAAAGTGGCTGCTAATCTTAGCCCTCAATCTACCCAGCTGTCAATGTGAAGAGGGAAGCAGCCGAGGTATGGGATGAAGGGAGTCGGGTCAGCGCCGTCCCCCCTCGCGTTGCGCCCCGTTTTACTCATCCACCCCTCCCCCTCCTCCCCCCCCCCCCCCATCCGCCGCCACCCCACAGCTTCTCTCTTGGCGGTGCGTGTTCCGTCAGCTTGTAGATAAAAGCCATCGGTCCCCCCCCCCCCCTCGCTCCTGCCAGTGTGTGATGGGTGAAAATAAGAGCTGTTTCTATGCAGACCCGTGTGTCACGCTTTGCAGGTACGTGGTGGCATGAGGGGAAGAGAAGGGTTGAATGGCAACCGGATGGTAGTCACAATAAAACTGTAATTGAAAGATATGCTATCGTGACTATTTCAAACTTTCAAGGAAAGTGGTATCAAAGAGACATTCCTGCTAAAAAAAGAGAAGAAAGGGAACCTCTTTTAATTAAAAAACAGTGCTCAAAGGGGCGACCAAAAGTTGAAACTAGAGGCATGTTTGGCATGAATAAGTTGCCCCTCTTCTTTGTGTGGTGACACTGACAAATAGAGCTCCGTGTGTGAAAAGGAGACTTATCTTTGATGGGTAATGAATTCAAAGTCATGGAGATGAACGTGCTCTTTGAGGTTCAGAGGGCTTTAGCTGAAGTCATATTATCTCACTCCAACAAATGGAAGCAGCGCTGTCACATGGTGCCATCCCCGCAATTTGATTCGTCAAAAAAAAAGGAGAGAGTGCGATGTCTCTCCAGGCACAGCTGTACTGCTGTTGTTTCTGAGGTATTGTCATTTCGATAGCAATACATTTGTACATGCTGGTCATCCTAGCTCACTTTCAGTATGGTCAAGTTGTGTAATAGCCTGTGTAGCACACATAGCAGTCCTGGATAGACAGAGAATTGATTTTTGTGGTACACACATTGCTAAAGCAAAAGCTACAGTACAGTGGGTGTGCTGCTCTGATGTTGTTCCAAGTCAACAGTTGCCCTAGCTGAGGACACCTGCAGGCTACCAGTGGCCAGACACACGGATATTTAACCAGTTCTTTGTGCTGAACCTTTGTGTTTTTATGACAGACACAGTTTTCAAGACGTGCACAAACCCATTTCTGCTCAATTGCTCCCAGCGGCGTCTCCAAATAGATTTAGCAATGATACTGTGAGAGGGGAGATAGGGAGCAGGAGTGAGAGAGGAGAGAGAGACCTAGAGAACAATGAGAAGCCAGTAAGGGAGAGTGAGAAGAGAAAAAAAAAAACTGTCTGAAAATGAGCCAGAATGGGATTTTTGCAGTTCAGTTAAGAAAGGCTTTGAATGTATTTGAATCACAGACTTGATCTGCCACCAGCCTATTTTTATTAGCTGCTTGACAGTGCAGCATAGTGTTGGGATTACAACCAGCGCCTGTGTTATTCAGGGTTCCTCACAGCTAAATTTGTATTTGAGTATTCCTAGCACGCCTCTGCCTCCTCCTAGCACACACTTTAATGCCTTTCCAGTTTCCTTTTTTGTTTTCAAACTACATAATTTTAGTGTCGCGGGTCACATACTGTATTAGGAAACAAACATGGTACCAATTAGAAACGCTTATCTTGTTCCCTTTCTTCTCCTCATTTTTAACGAGTGATTCCTCATCCTAATATCTTGAGAGAATGGAGCAGATATTCAAATGAGTTCTTTTATTATGGACAATATTAAAGCTAGGCTTTGACGTTGTTCAAACTCTTAATTGAAAAGAAATGTATTGTATCCTCTTGAGTGGTGTACATCATATCCCTCCTCCATCCCCTGTGCGCTAGTTTATGTTATCTGTGGCTAATTTATGCCACACTTAATTTGGCCTTGATTGTAAATGTCCGGGGTGAGATGAGAGTCTTGTCGCTATTGTGCCTGTGCCTGAGTTGTACACGGTCTCGCAGGATTAGATGATTTTGAATTTCAACTGCGGTTCTCAAATGAGCATGTCTCTCATCGGATGAAAACCTCTTTATCGTTGCGACAGTTTTTCCCATCTGCTTGTTCTCCTTCTGAGGAGAACTGGGGACAAGGAGTTTAGTGTTTACACCGAGAGTAAAACTTAAATATTTTACAAGAAGGCAGAGATGTCTCCCCTCTGCCATTGTTGTTGACAGAAGTTGCTTTGAGCAATTTTCTTTTAAGCATCCTTCATTACTGGCAAACATAGTGAACACATGCGGTGGATTTGTCATAATTAAACCATGGCTTGGCTTGGACTAAGAGAAAGATGCAATAAAGACGACAGTTTATTTAGGATAAACTCCCCAGCTCCTAGGAGCTTCACAGGGGGAACCTCCACACACTAAATCTAGTTGCACGAACATATGAGGGAATAAAGTGGCTCTATTAAATTTGTTGACTCCAAAGATCCTCTCTGAAGCTGCAGCATATTGCATTTGTTGGCTCTTCCATCCCTGCTAGCCTTCTCCACGGCTCCTAGGATTGAATCAGACAGTGCCCAGATCCTCACCATTGCATGGGATGAACACTATTGAATTGCTTGGCTTGTAGATCCACAGTTCTAACTTCTTTAGACTATATTGAATTTACCATCCTGGGCAATCAATAATACTAAGTTTTGCAGGCAGTATTGAACTCTATCCTCACACATCTACCCGGTGGTTGGTTTCTCCCCAATTGCTTTGGAATCTGCAGGCTGTCATGCACAAAAGAACTGATTCTGAGTTGGCATTTTAAAACAAGGTTCATAAAGCCATGGGAATTGTGCAGACAGGGCCACATAGTAAAACAAAAGGAGTGTTCACCTCCCTAGTATGTAGTCAGATAAAAATGTGAGTAGAATCATTTTCCGGCTGAGGCGAGATGGAGAGGTAGGATCATCTTCTTTAAGTTCTGTTGCAGTGCAGATGTAGTGAAACATGGGCAAACTATTTTTTTTGTGTGTCTGATATATGTGCTGGATTTCTCATTTATTTTCGTAATCCAAATGATTGTAGTGTCTAATGGGACACTGTTCAGAAGATTATTGTGTCCTCTGAAAGCCTGTCTATGATAACAGTAGGCCTAAAGGGCAATAGCATAGCTGTGCATTGCTGTGGCATTCAGTGCATTGCGATTCACCAGTGGCCCCCTGGGTAATGAAAGGCCTAATAAATGAATCCATCAGAGTGTCTGTGTGTTGCTCTCTGTGTGTATCTGGAATGCAGTCAGGCCCAGACGTGCCCAGTCTCCGGGCACACAGAGGAAAGGGATGCCATTGCTGGCAGGCCTGATGAATGGGTGGCACGCCGCACCATGACAAAGACGAATGTGACAGCCCCCGTCCCGCAAAAGGGGGGCGGTGCTCAACTACGGAGGGGAGATCATGTGATGCTGACCACCTCCCCTTCCTAGTTACATCCCCTTCTGGCTGAGCTCAAGGTGGTGGAAGAACCAGAGGGAAAAAGGAGGAGAAAGACGAGGGGAAAGAATATCAGATGATCCTATTGAGTGACTTCCTCCCTCCTTCTTCCCTCACAGTCATCCTCAAACATTACGTACAGCGGTACAAGAGGCATGAAATCAACAGAGGGGCACCAAACTATGCAGTATATTTATTTTCCGTGGAGTAAATGATGGGAAATAACAAACACTTCTTTAAACTGAGTGCAGTATTTAATAAAGGCCCTTGACAAAATAACAGGCTTAAACAAACACAGAGGAATTCATCAATAGATCTTCTTCGACCAGAATTGATGTGGTAATCTGTGCAAGATGGTAAATAGTGGAAGGCCCGAAGCTCTATTTGGTTTTCAACATTATTAGAGGTGGGAGGAAATTAAAGACTGCAGATCAATAGCAATATTTGTTTTATATTACTTAGGTGTCCTTTGATTGTTTGCATGAGTGAACGACTGGAGTGGAGCGGAGAGTTTGGTGACTGTCTCTATCAGATAACTACATACTATGGTCTATTAGGCAGATCACTTACACTTAAGATGAAGATTCTCTTGTACTTGTCCAAGTGCCTATCAGTAATCATTCCTGTTTCAGGGCAGCTTATTATCATGCGATTTGAATGTGGAGAAGGGGTTGTTTGTAATGAAAAAAAAAACTTAATGCTTTTCTTATATGGTGTTTTAGTATGGTGCAACTGCATGCAGGATTTTTTGCACTATTACCCAAAAATGTCAGTCCAGACTGGCATTATGTTGCAGTGCAACTGGAGAAAACCTCTTTGACCTCAACTTCCAAACTCCCCAATAGACAGAATCATCTTCTCTGTGGCAAGGAAGAGAGGAGGGGGGTCGGTTAACTATCCCCTCCAAGATGGGCCTCCGGTGAGAGGGAGAGAAGCACGGAGGGGTAAGTCAATGGGAAACTGAGATGATTAAGAGGCTTTCACTGTTAACAGAAAAGCGAGGATTGGTTTCTATTGCGCCCTCTTCTTTTCATGGCCTGGTCTAGTGGACAGGGTGGTGCTGTAGTCTGAACAGAGCCAAGACTTGCCTATTAATAGACTATTGAGTGCTATTGATCCTTGGCTCGTGTGACACATAAGATACAATGAGCCATAGATCCCAGTAAAGAGCCATGTCTTTCTTTTCACTTTACCACAATTGCATATGATTATAGGAGTCTGAAGATCAGTCAGAGAGGCCTAGCTCTCTCTAACGATGACCAGAAGTGTGATGGTGCTCTGGGTAAAAGCCGACTGCAATTTGGAAACTTTTGTCATAAACACAAAAGCTCTTGAGCAAAATGGCCACAATGGAGACTTGGCTTTGCCTAGACTGAATACTGCCCCTCCATAATTTGACGGATAGGTTTTTTGTGTAAACTACCCAAACATGGATATGTTTCAAAAAGTGAAGATGCATCCAAGGTGAGAATAACTCCAAAAAGCTCCTATACAATTACGGATAAATTAGAGGGATAATGACAAGAGGGAATGGTGGTTATATCAATAACCACTCTAATGGTCAATTCCAGAATGCTGTCTGCTGTGTGCTAGATTTAGTGTAATGGATAAGGTGCCTGTTTAGCAGAGGCTTACTTGTCGCCAAACGAGGGAACAAACCTCAAATAGCCAAATTAAAAACTGAATAATAGATGAGCGATGCCAGGATGAGAGAGAGGAGAGTAGACAGCTGTAATTTCTACTCTTGGAAAAAAAAAAAAAAGACGCGTTGGCATGTAATTGTTGAGAATTTATAAGGGCACAGGAGAGAAAGAGAGACAAGAGGAGATACCCACTGAGAGAATCACCTTTACAGAAGGAAACTTAATAATGATGGTTACAACAGGTGAAAGTCTACAAAATCTTCAAAACATTGTAAATGCCGTTGTTATTAAGGTTGACTGCCAGTCTGTATGAAAGAACGCCTCTCTTCCATGAGTTTTATCCTCTTTGTAGAAAACAGCGGTAGTAGTCTTGAAATGATAAAAGTTTAGAATTCTGTTAGAACGACAGCGAGAGAGTTTATTTTGGCAGCAGCTTTCATCCAAATGTTATTGAATGCCTAACAAGGTGGTGCTCATTGTGTGCAGTCCATGGGGCATTATTCTGAATCTGCATATGAGAGGGATTTCTAAGGAGCCTGTCTGTGAGACATGTTCAGTACCTCCACCACCTCCAGAAGGCCATGCCTGAATGAAGCTGTGACCTCTGTCATGTGTTCAGAGACAGTCCCATTATCTGTGGAGAGGGCTGAAACCTGTAAGATTATTTAAGGTATGCAAGACGGCTGCCATAGAATGTATTAACTATTAGTTATACAAATATTATTCCTCCAATAAATATAAAAAATTATGCATCTGGGTTTGCATAAAGGAACAACTAGTTCACTAACAATGAACTATGGCATTATGGGTAATGAGGGTGAAATTGGTTCACACGGCAGAATATTATTAGCCCCAGTTACTGTCATCCGGAGGAGTCAGCTTCTACAGATTCGCTAATAACAGGAGTCTGACTCATTCTGTGTTTTTAGGTTGTTGGGTTTCCACTGAGCTTGTTTTTTTCCATGCACCTGTGAGAAAAAAAAGGACTTCCCTGCTTGGCGGCTGGTGATGCAATCTGATATGAGTGGGGGCTATGTGATCACAGAATAGCCTCTCTGGTGAAGAGGTGAAACTATTACTGCACCATTGAGTGCAGGTCATTTGCCACAGCCACCTGGCCTTCTGATCGCTGCTTTGGAGAAGGCTGTAGTAGCCGGATTGGTCTCTCTCCCCCCTGTGTTATCCTGTGTGCCTCTACAAAAAAGAAGTCCATCTTAAAATGTTTATTTTTTTTAAAATCAAAGGAGAAATACCTGTTTGTAATTCAATTTTAATAATACAAATTCACAATTTCTTAGTTTTTTTTTAGGTTCTAGTCTTGACAGATGGTAGAACAAGGCAAATATACACCAAAGTTTACCTTAACTTAAAATGTGGAATTGTAATGATGATTGCAGTTTTCAATTCAAATTTTCTTCTTCAAATAATATTTTGACTTACTGAGATGGATTTTTAAAAATATTTTCTAGACCTTTATGAGATATTGTTGAGAAATGACAAGAAATGAGTGAGAGAGAGAGATGCAACTAAAGGATTATAACAGGGGACATTACCCCTAAGCCACAGAAGTGAAAGGGGCAGGATGGATATTTTTTAAAGTGTGGGTAAGCCAGGCAAGTGCCTAATTGTTTTTCAGTCCAGCTTGTTGACACTATGCTGTGAAGAATCATGCCATTTCTTCAGGGAGGCTCTACATAGTACTCTAGCCTATACAGATATTGAATAACAACATTTCACAGGTTGTACATTGTAGACCACAGAGGGAAAAGAGATTCGGAGATGGCAAGATTGCTTTCAATCCTATGTAAAATTTATTTCATCGCATTTGTATGGCACATGGATCCAAGTTGTTGTTTTTATACACTTGTCCTCCAGAACATGTTACCATCATGACATGTCAAATGGGACATTTTCTCATCAAAGTTTCAGTGCTGTTTGGAGAGCCTCAGAGAAGCGATTTATATTGGAGAGACACTGAGGAGGAATCTCAACAGCGTGTTGGTGAAGAAGGCATGCTGGCTTCCCAGCTCACACACACAGATGGACGGTGTGTCAAGGGAATCTCACACACACTGATCAGAGGCCCCCCTCCCATCCCGCAGTGGGAGGAAATGGGACTGAACGAGAGGAGGAAGAGCGGGAGAAGGAGTTAATCACCACACTAATGCTGCACTTCATCATCGTTTCCTAAGCCCGCCTGCTCACCCTCACTGCTAGTACTTGACTGTCTACACAGCGCCCCCTGCTCCTAGTTTTAGCTATGGCACTGTTGAAGACTAGACCACAATGGGTTTATCACTCAGTTAGAGTAACTGGAACTCAAGTAGGATAGCGTGTTTGTGGAAGAGACACACAAAACAATATATGAAAGCTGTTGATCCTTAAAGGTGACTCAAGTGTCCGCCAATAGGGAGAGGATTTGAACTGACCTTGGCTGTCATGCATCAGATATGCATGCAGGCCAAAGTGCTTTTTGTGCTTTTTCATGCATGCGTATTTGACACTGGTCCTTGGAGGAGGACTACTTATTTTTGCAAAGGCCCACACGTGGTGTGCTGACTCTATGCTATGTTTGCACATAGCTCGTGTGACGTGTATGCACGTGCTAGTATATTTTTTTGCATGTGCACTTGTCTTAGTACTATGTGTGCATAAGTGCATGTAGGATCTATGCCGTGCACAGAGATGGATCTGAGGCCGGCGGTGAAGGTGAGTGAGTTTAAGCAGGCTCCTCCCTCGGGCTCTTGTTCCACAGACAGTTACAAACAAGATCTTAGGAAGTGCTGTGCTGTGCTGCCGTGCATGGCCACCCGTCAGCCTGGCCTAAAAAATATGAGCCCATGTGCGATGCGCATAACTCACAGTCTTGCTGCCACACTCGCCCCACTTCCCTGGCAGGTACTCCCTCAGACCATAACAGCCACCACAGCCTCTTGAACCCATTTTAGTCTCCCGGATTAAATACTGTAAGGTGCCATTCATGCCCAGGCTAGTGCACAAACCCTGTCTCTGTCTCTGACAAATGCACACATTATACCCCTGTTGAGATCTTTGTACAATGCATGCAAAGCTAATGCCAGCTTTATGGCTTTTATGTTGCATTTGAATAGCTGAAATGTTTGCTGGTACCTTCACAATTTGTGAAAAATAGCTATTGGAGAAATTGAACTGACATGGCGTCCTTACACAGGGTTGTTGACACACTCATAACCTCTACCGCTTTTAGGTATTCTGATGGTGACTCACATGGACTGATGATATTGTCTCTAGTGGTAATTTAAGGTGTTAGATATGTGCAAAAGGGTATCCATCTGCTTTTCAAATCATACCTCTTGCCCATACATGGGAGAACTATTTGACCAGACAAGTGCCTTACAAGCTACAAAGGAACAAAAAGTGTCTTTTAAGATGGGACCATACAGTCTCAGACGTTGGTACGGCTACAGCGTGATGTGGTGTGGTTGTGTGGTGCGTGTGTGACTGTGAATGATAGAGTGACAGCCACATGACAGGGCTGAGCTGTGATCACAGCTCTCTTGAGGAGACACCGATGGCAGGGCTTGGCTGGATGCCTGTCAGTTTGTCTATCTGTCTGCCTCTCTGGTCATACTGTAGATACGTATACACACTCAAACGTACCTGGCTCAGTGCTTAATGGGTGCTTGTCTGTCATACACATATGCCCACACACACACAGTCAACAAAGTGGTGATGGAGACACTACGGTGCAGTGATTTCAGCTTTGGTTCCACATCACCTCCTACTAATGGTGGTAATTAATTGATGAATGAGGTCAAATCGGAGATATCCAGGCACGTCTCAATTCAGATACAACCCTGTCTCATCCCTGTGTTCACCTCTCCGCCACCCCCCAAGTTGTTTTCTTAATGCGCAGTGCACCACATTCCCTCTGTGCTCATCTGCATAAGACCTTGGGATGAATGTTAACGATGTTTAATTAGACAAGACGTGGGATGGATGAGTGGGTGGAGGCAGTGAGGCCAGGGTGGTGCTGCCCCCCACTGGGGGGAGAGAACACATAAAACACACACATTGCAAACCTGCAATCATTCACACACATGTGCGCACACACACTTGATGAACAATAAATGACCATTAAAAGGCCAAAAGCTACAGCTGAACATGACCTTACATGTGATTGGTACATTCTGACTTAAGGCTATGAGCTCTGCAACCCATATTTCACCAACATCAAGGGCGCAGACCCCCTCATTGTTCATGAAATATAAATTAAATATTTGTAAATGCAATATAGTATTTGTAGGATATTATGTAGTGATTACTAACTGCCCTTGATAGTAAATCTAATTAAAAAAAAAAACTTTTATTTCTCACAAGCTTTCTGTCTGGAATCGACTATTTTCTCATGAAATTAATTGCCCCAAAATGAGAGCATTCAGCATTTCATGAAATTAAATTCACCCTCCTGGCTCAAGCCCTTGACTGCATTCAGAGAGTGTTGTACTACTTGAATACTGGTTAAGCACAATGATCCCATTCAAAATTAAAACTTTACTTTTTGGACTAATTAAACTCCACCCTACTAAGATTTCTGGTCCACAGTTGGTTGACTGAGCACTGTGACTGGGATAAATGCTAGGTGAGTGCACTGCCATCCGTGCCTGAGGCTGGCATGCTGACTTCTCATGCTTATCTAAGACATTGAGACAACTTTCTTGTCCCAGCTCGCCCTGTATAAACATTTCCACTACACTGATCTGTGAAAGAACATCAGGCAGCAGCTTACTGTAGGGTAATCCAGTAAATGATGGCGCGTCGTTTCGACAGTGCAGCCATTGCAGAGATAAGGGGATGCAGATGTTTCTCGCTAGCTGCTCCCAGATGAGGTGTCATTATCCTGGCTTGGTCTCAGACCTGCTGTTTTCAGCCCATCTTCTCAACTGGGTGACTGACTGTGGACTGAATTCGAAGACACACTCAAACGTGCACTTTGTGTCTATTGCTCGCTGCTGTCTCCTCCGGCTTTGGGCTTATCTTGTGGTCACGGCCAGACAGAGACACCTGCGAATGCTGTGGATTAGCAGGCTGCCTGGGGTAAGGCGTTTAATGCAGTGCCCCAAGGATCCTGGGCTAAAGGCAGGCTGAGTTGTGAGGCTGAAGCAAGCTCAACAGAGGCATCTCAGAGCCTAGATTGAGATCAATGACTTCTCAAAGCTGCCATATAAAACATTCAATGAAAGAGTCATTTGAAAGAAGTGGGTAAACATGCTTTGATTACAATAGAGAAAATGGGAGTGTGTTTGTTCTCTTTAAAGTCTCGCTGAAACAACAACAAGGCTGCTTGTTCTCCTTTGTGTTGGAGATGCCATGTTGAATCTCCACTCTTAATTAATTTGGTGAGCGCAGAGAGGGTGCGTTTGTCACCCCTGCTCTCGCCTGTTAGTGCTATTTGTCTCTGGGTGACCTTTGATTTCACACTGCATTGGTTTCCTCCCGTTATGGACAAGAGGCGGTTTTTGCTGACAACAGAGGAAACCTTATCTTTTAAATAAGTAATTCCTCAACTGCTCAGTGAGTTCAACAGCAGCAAAATATTGGGATTGCTGAAAAGGCAGGCACAGAAGCACACTGGGGAAAAGATCTCCTCTCTCTATATGCTACAGCACCTTCGCCCAACTCTCATTAAAAATTCCACAACGCAGTGTTTGAACAAGGCTCTCTACACAATAGTATATTCTGTACTACAGTACTGCTTTTGTTTGTAGACACGCTGAACTTGTAAATGCTTGTTTTTCTTTCTCATTTTGCCTTAATGCAAACACAGGTAAGTTCTAGGCTTTAACGGCGGATTCATATTTCATGCAGCATTGTTTGACTATGTCAGTTCTTCGGAGGCCATGTGGTTAAGAGGTCTCTTTGTGAGTGTGTATGGACAGCTCTTGGTTTGGCATCTGTTCTGTGTGTGACTTAGAAGGCACAGAGGGGGCAGGTTTATCGTTGTATTGTAGAGGGGTTCAGGCGGTGACACAATAGCACCAGCCAGGCCTCCTTGGCACCAGCTGGGGCCCAGAGCTTTAGGTTTTTGGGAAGAGAGCATTGATTGGGGTGATGGCTGGAGTGACTGAGGGGTGGGACGGATGAGGGAATTGCAAAGGGATGGATGTGTTGGCACCTGGCTCTGTGGGTTCTGGCTGGGTGCTGGAGCAGTCTCCAGTAACAGTGATGCATGGCCATGAATTATATTATGCCTTGGCAGCTGCTTACTCCCAGATTCATTTCAGCAGTCATTGGGTTATTTATTTATTTGTTTCCACAATTTGTCAAAAGAGTTCCCATGTAAAAGAAAAAAAAAAACTAACAAGATTAAAAAATGAGGCCGATTTAGAGTATTTTACCGAATGGGTATTTGTGCAGGTAAAAGCATTATGACAGCTTGCAAAGGTGTAGCCGCTAAATTCTGATGGAGTGCTTTGTTTCTGCCCAAATGTCACTGCGTGAAAAAAAGATGGTGTGGCGAAGTACAAGACGCTTTTTCTCTGAACATCTCTTGAACACCTGCCTGAAAACCTGCCGGGATAACACCTCATTCAATGGCTGCCTGTGAGCTGTAGCAGCTCAGGCTGTGTGAGATAGAAGTGATGCCTTGGGCCTTTTGTTCAACTCTGACATGGCTGTTCAGACACCTTTGTTCTGGGAGGAGAGGCCCATTCACAGCGTGCCCGGGGAACAAATTGAATCTGGTTGACAATTAATAGCCGTGCGGCATGTTTAATTAAGAGCATGTAGCCAGCAAGCGACGTGAGGGAGATAAACAGAGGAGAGCTGCACTGAGCCAGACTGGGATCACAAAGGAGCAGGCCAGTGGAGCGTCTGGCTGATCGATTCCCTACCGTCTGCAGAGAGCAGCCCTCACAAAGAGCAGACTGCGCCTCCCCTCTCAACAGGCCAAACTTTTAGAGGGGAGAGATGTGAGATTGATAATGCACACAAGGCAGATGGGAATATGCAGATAGAGGCAGAAAAGTTGAAGAAAAGTTAGCTCGATGAAAAATAGTGTAAGCGAAACCCATACAGCTTCACAGATGCGCTTCAATATTTGGTAACTTCAGTTTGATAAAAAATGACCTTGAACATGATGATTTGTGGCGTTGAATGGTCATTGACTGCAGCTCATATGGATGGTTAGTGTTACATAGATGTCTGCTGTTGGGGTCTGCTGTTGGGAGACAAAACATGCATGCCGGCAAGCTGGTTTGACTTCAGGCATCTGTGACCTTCACAGTCCCACATTCCCGTTATTGTAACATGAACACAAAGCAGCAGAAAGCCAGGAGAGAGAGAGAGAGAGAGAGAGAGGAAGAGAGAGAGTACTTGACAGTTTGTCTGATAGGCCGAACAATACCAGCCATGGCAAGGCGATGCTCTGGACAGATAGTTACACACAAGCATGTACACACACACACCAGTTTGCACAGCTATCCTTGTTAGGACATTGCATTGACTTCTATTAATTGTGGACAGCCTAACTCAAACCCTTTTAAGCCAAACCTAACCTTAACCATAACCAAGTCATGCCTAACCCTTACCTTAACCTAACCTCAATTCACATCTATCCCTAACCTCTAACCAGGACTTCAGAAATGACATTTTGCCTCATTAAGACCCCTAAGAGGTTCCCTGAGGTCCTCATAGTTCATGAGGACTACTGGTCCCGACAAGGTTGGTGTTTTTAACGGAAAAGGTCCCAGTGAGGTATCAAAAACGTGTGCGCACACACACACACACACATACACGCGCGTACACACAAGCACTCACACCCACTTCAATTAAAGAGAGCCCTCCTCCAGAACTAACAATCACATCAGTCAGCGAGATGGCAGGAGCTGAGAGGAGATAAAATGAGAGCAGTTCATGTGAGGATTTGACTGATACTGTATGTGTGCCCGCAAGTACAGTGAGTGTGCGCAGTGTGTGTGTGTGTTTTATGCTCGGACATGTGTGCGCTGACAGGCGTACAGAAAGATGACAGGAACAGAAAAGGCAGTTGCAGGGATATAACTTGTTCATGTAAGAATTAAAAGGGTATGTGTGCGTGTGTGTGTGTGAACATGAGTGTGAACCATACAGACGTGTGTACAGGAAGTAGCAATAGAGGATAAAGGCATGAGTCTGTCAGACAAAGGGTGATCCTTTCATGCTGACGAGGAGTTTGGGGAAAAAAAAAAAGACTTTCTGCCAGCTAATTGGCCTGAGCTGGAAATCTGGCCATCCCTTTGGTGAAATTTCAGACTTGTCTCGTCTTCATGTCTTTTCTCTATGTCTCTAGAGCAGAGCGTGTCACTTTCTGTGGTTAGACAGGACAGTGTGGGCTCAACATTTCATCCTGTTTCTCCTCACGACATAAGATGTAGTCGATTAAAGACATAACATTTTTCCACAAAAATCTTCCTCCTCTTCAATCTGTTTCTTAGCCTCTTTCTCTCCTGCTCCACCTCCTCCTCCTCCTCTTCCTCCTCCTACTCCTTTCTCTCCTTCACTTCTTTCCTCCCTGCCTTTAACATGGTGAGCATGCTTTAGTTTGTGCGTATCACAGTTTGTTCTCTCGCAAACGTCTCTCTGCTGTCAGAACATTCTGCATTTTTTTGTATAAGAGCTCTTTCACTTTTGCTGCAGATTGAGAACAGGCTGAACCAAACACTATAAACTTTACATAACCCCACATATTTTCAGCACAGCATGCTACTTCAGCACAGACACACACGCGCACACACACACACACACACACCCTCACACATATGTGCGCTGCATGCTAAAAGGCATACGTGTGTGACTCTATGGTCAAAGATAACTGCAATTTTGGAGGAAGACCTGTAGGTGGTTCTGGGGTGTGTCTCGGATTGAAAGTTAGAAATTGGTTTCATGCAAGGGTGCTCCAGTCATTTAGCTGCACTGAATAGTGGAATTCAGAGGATAATGCAGGCATTAATTGATTTTGGAGCCTGAAATAAAAAGGCTTTCAGGCTCACATGAGACAGAACTCTGCTCATTTGTGCCTTTCGAGGAAGACGGGGGAGTCTCTCCTCCTCTACCCTCCCCTCTTTGGATAGGTCCTGCAGGAGCCTTAAAATGAAAGCTGACATCGGTTGATTGATATGAAGTGAATGGTGACCTTCTAGATTCCACTGTCACTTCATTTATGCATGATACCATCGCTCCTTGACTTTTGGGAAAATTTGGGTGATATTTGAGGATATAGTGCTTAGATTCTTACAATGTCTCCACAGGGAGAAATCATACCTCAATTATATTTAGATGACATTTAATGCCCTCTCAGTGGATTTTCACTTGAATATCCTCCTCACACAAAGCATAAGAAAGCAAAAAAAAATGTAACATTTATGTCTGCACTCTATTAAATTGTGAAATTACATTAAGAATCAAACAGACTTAGCGGCTGTTGGCTGTGCAATCTGACACGGCACTTTCAATATCTGCTGTCTACCAAAACAAAACCATCTGTCAAATAGAAGACATACAGTAAAGAATTAAAGAGAAGGGAGACACAGAAAGAACTAGCTCCTCTAGTAGGTTTGATTGCCGCTGCGGGTTTTTTCCCCCTTTTTTGTTTGACAGAAGTTGGGTTTGAGGGGGAGAAAAGTTCAGCAGCAGAGTGGGGTAACAGTCTGGAGTCTCGGCAGTGGGCCTGGGGTAAGGTCAGCATCATGGAGGCTCCACCACTCTCCGTTCTCCTTGGTTGGGCTATCAGCAGGGGGGAATAGACATCCTGCTGCATAGATGATGAAGAGGACGTGCAGAGTGGACGCCAGAGGTCAGACAGCCAGAGGGCACCAGGAAGTGAACCTGGCCGCTTCCCGCCGCGCCCTGCAGCGCACCACAATGCATCCGCGTGCGCACACACATATACACATTTTTTTTGTTCAGTTTACTAATGTAGTGCTCCATATTTCCACCAAGCTTCCAACACGTCTTAAAGTCTTGCGAGAAGTTAGAGCCAGAGGGAGGAAGAGATAGGAGAGAGAGGTGTAATGGAATCATTACACAAGACACATCTCTCAAGGGTACAGCAGCAGGAGGTCCCATATGGGCTTTACATCAGCAGGCACACACATATCCACAGCAATAACCACAGGGTCACAATGCTGCCTAATTATGGCTGACAAAGATGGATGTATTTCATCTCAGTCAACTTTATGTACAATTCTCATTCAGTGTCCCTAACACTCCGCACGGTGTAGATCCATTCCCACATAAACTCCTCTCATCAGTCCTCCAGGTTTATCTGGTGCTCGGTTGTGCACCAATCTCTCTGCTTTTCTCTTCTTGAGTCTTTTCTGTTTTTGCTGCTGCTTCCTCCACTATCTCCCCTGTTCTAACACAAGACACGCCGCCGCTGCTGCACAAATGCTCATAGAAATAAATGATGCGGACGCACAGGTGTGTTCACACAAATTCGTTTACAAGCATAAGGGCCTCCTGAGTTCTTAGAGTGTGGGAGGCAGTGGCTGACCATAGTAGTTTTTCAAGGCCTAATTATGTTTATTTTGCAAATAATGTCTTTTGCGAAATTATGTTGCAATTTAGAAATATTAATTAAAACATAATAACGTCTTCTCCGTCTCTTGTCGCAGTCACCTGCTGTCCCTCAGAAAGAAATGTGAAGCTACTTGGTCCCTGACAGCAACTGTAGTTAATTTTAATCAATTAACTTTTTTCTTCTGCTGTAATACTGCAGTTTTATTGGTCTAATCGGAGCTTGCGGTATTGTGCCTGTTTCTGTATTTGGTAATTGCTTTTGCACTTGACTATTTCTTACAGCTTTCTTAAAGCTGACAGACTTTTATTGGTGGAAAGGACCCACAGCACTTGACATGCTGGCTGCTAGATTGGTTAATGAACACTTGTTCTGTCTTAAGAATATACAGGCAGGTGACAAATTAAACAAAATGCCAGCATAAAGAGTCTTAGTAAAGACACCAAAAGACTCCAGTACAGCTTCTGTGTGTCTTGGCATAGATTATAATCTCTGGAACTCTGATGGAGGGATGATTCTTCCACAAAGATATTCCCGTATTTGGTGTTTCAGTGAGAATGGTGGAGAGCTCTGTCTAACACGCTGGTCCTAAATCTCTCATAGGTTTTCAGTTACATTGAAATCTGGCCACAAAATGATCTGTATCACTGTCATACTCTTTAAACCATTCAGTGACCCCTTGTGCCATATATGGAAACATCTGCATTCATACTGTTTTCCCCTCATTTATTCTGGTTTTACCTTTAATTTGTCACCCCTCCGTAGAGGCACAGGTGTTTGCGTGTGCGTAAATTCAAGCTGGTCTGTTAAAGTAACAGTCCTAAAGACCCCTTCTCTGCAGCTATTCTAACTTACTGTGAAGTCTTCTGCTTGTATGAAAGTATATAGTGCATAGAACTAATATAGTAAACAAAAAGGAGAGTGCTGGTGGAGCAGCTGCTGTGGGTAACATTGATTGTGGGAGCAGAGAGGCGTGCAGCGTTGAGGAGCGAGAGGAGGCTCCCCAGGAGAATGCCTCCTTTTTCAGAACAGTCTTATGACCAGCATGCCAAGCAGAAATGTGAAGAGAGGCATTGACCAACTTCTGGAAAACATCTAAGCTATCCGGGATCAATGCCAAATTGATCCCAAAACTATGTATAATGTAGGGCAGTGGACGGCTTGTCTCACTCTTCCCACCTCCTGTAAGGCAAGAGAGAGCCGGACCTCAGGAGCTGAGGAGGTACATAGTGAGCTAGATGGAGAAAAAGAACAAAATTGCCTGAGGTGTGTTTTAAACATACGGTAAGGCCTTTGTGGTGAAAGTGTACATGTGTGGTGAGCAGCTATCCTAGGTGTAATGCATGAGCATGCATTTTTGTTAACTCGCTCACCGTTCCCTTACAGAACTTTGCTCAGCCATGATGATGCACTTTTTAAAAATCGCTCGGGTACATCAGTTGCCAAAACGCAGGGTGGTTTATGATGGTAGATAAGCTAAAGCACATCAACTATGTTGCTCTCTCACAATGGAGCAACAGAGTGGACACAGTGTGACTTCCTCCCCTCCCTCTCAGCTTGGGCATCCCTAGGAAGCCCCGTGCAGGTCCTAATGAGCAGTGCACTGGAGAGGGCATCTTTTTAACCCAGCACAGGGACTCATAGAACAGCCTCACTCCTCTTCAACAGATGCCAAGTGCAGCTGTCAACAGCTCCATACTCCATCGCTGTTTACTTTCACTTTCTCAGCTCTCTCACTCTCCTCTTATGTCTCTGTTTCTGTATCACCCCTCTCACTTTCTCTCTTTTCCTCTGTCCTGACCATTCGTCTTGATAGCAGATCCACTGCATCCTATTATGAGCCATGCTCAAACAATCTTAAAGGCTAGCTGGAGGTTACAGCTCGCTGGAATAGATTGACTCTACCTCACTACTTTCCCCAGCTTAAAAGAGTAATACGGCCATATGAGATTACATAGATACAGTGTGTGATACATTATTGCTAGTGCATTAAGAATTCATGAAGTATAAACAAAAAAACCCAAAATGATTCAGCAAAGGCGCTTTTGCTTGCAGAATCGAACCGAAGCGCACTTTTTTAATCAACATACCTTCACGCTTCTCCTATTTTAAATGCATTAACCACTGTCATGGGAAAAAAAACTTTAAACTTTGTTCCTACTCTCTCCTTTATGATTATTCTCTCCCTTTTCAGTAACTCTCCCACCCTCTTTCTCCATCCCTTTCTCCAGTGCCCGTCTCTATCTCTTCTATGTCTAATTGCATTTGAATTTTTTCTGGTGTAATCTTGTGATAGCCTGGAGCTTCAGCAAACCTCTCCACCCCCTGAAACCCCTGCCAGTCCATTTGTGCCTGGCCCTGGGCAGGTTAGTTTCCTGGGCTGCCCTGGAGGAAATATCAGATGACCTGGCACTCCACAGTAAAACCCAGGTCATCAGGGAGGGCTCCTTTCACCGTATCCCTCCCTTGGTCCCCTCTCATCCACTTCCTGCTTTCAAGTGCAGGGCAAGGTCAAAGCTTTGAGGACGCATTCCCCAGACTTCACCACAAGGCAGGCTGGAGGCGCTGTGCTCTACTCTGTAACCAGACTTTGCTCCATCTATTCTTTCACATCTTCCTGCTCGCTCATATTCATTTCATTAGCTCAAGCTTTTACTGCAATCAATACTGTTGCTAAAGTTAGGTTTTCTAATACAGCTATTCATTAAATGCCTTTTCATTAGTGTCACTAGAGCACCAGTATAACTGGAATAATACTTTAATGGACAAACACATGCTGTAATTGTTGAATCTTCTTTTTGGGTGATGAAGACTGGTTTTAAATGACTAAGCTCACAAAGAATGAGTCATTACGCTATGTTTGTACATAATGTGTCTAGTAAATTGTGGGTTTTAAAAAAACGAAGATTAAATTCTCAGACAATGATGTAAGTGTTAGTATTTTAATGTAGGGGCACAGAAGGGAATGTGCTTCAGAGTTTTGTGGAGCTCTGTATTGTTCCCACCTCTCATTTTCTGTCAGCTTAAATGCACTGTGGAAGCAGAAGGAGAGGAGAGACATTATGGATGGTGTTTAGAGACAGGTGTCTGATGCGTCCTGAGATAATGCCAAAAGACTCCTATCTCTCCTTCTAATGGAACAGCGACAGTTGTTTCAAGTGATCAGGTCTGTCATCCAAATGCTGGAGCGTTGGTCCTCTCAACGCCTCTCTTTTCTCCCATAAATCAAAGTTGCTTGTGAGACGGAGAATGAGAGAGAACAGCAAAACAATCTAGCCTCAGGTCATCCCGGGACAGTGTATCTACCGTGGAATATCTCCATCAAACACCGCTGTCATGTTTGACTGTCTTTTGTGCTGTACGAAAAGGTGAAGGTCTAATGAAATCTATCCAATTAGGTCTACAAAGAGTTGCTCCTAGAATAGTCATTTCAACTGATTCTGAGACGATCAAAATGTGGGACAAGTCAAATAGTGTTTATTTTCTGAGAGTTTACTGCTGCTGCTCCCTCCCTTGGTGCAAAGAAGTGAAATGGGATGAATATGTTAGTGTCATTTCCCATTTCAAATAGGTAGACATTTCAAAAGCTGATTCTCTCTGGAGAAAATGTTGTACCTCCAGAGTGAAAATATCATTTGAAAGGCGAGACAGTAAAAGCCAGTCATCTTAAAATGAAAATTTTCTTATGGTGGCTTTCCTTTTCACCTCAGCGGTTATGGGAAAGTGGAAAAAAAATGAGATTGAGTGAGACTCAGATAGGAGAAGGTGCGTGGAGGCTATGAGAAAAGAGAACCAGACACGAGACACGCTGATGAGTACAGGAGTGACACCTCCTGAAGAGCATGTTAATACCGTGCCAGGCCGAGACAGGTAACCGGTAATCAGACCCTCTGATTGTAACACGGTAGACAGAAACACACACACACACACACAAACATTCGGCTCTCCATCTCCATCAAGTCTGAAACTGCTAGACTGCTCCGTCATGTTTTGGGGTGGCCCCCCTCTCCTAACAGTGTGTCGCAGCTTTTACAGAGTCAAAAGAAACAAATGAGATGGCTGGGTTGCAACAAACAGCTCTGGGTTGTTCTTTCCCCTGGAAAATGAAAGGCCCCCCTTTTTTCTTTTCAACCACCGTGTCAATTAGAGGAGGTATTGCTCATACTCACTCTCCGGTTCACTGCTAGCTTATGCTGATTGTTATTTATTTAGATCAGCCTTGGAAGGGAATTTGCCTCAATTTAAGCTGTGCAGAATACAGCCCTTACCAGTACAGTGTATTTTCAACAGCACCCGGAGATAAAACCTCAGCAAAGATCATGTCAATGAGGAGGTTAAGGTATAAGGGGGAGGATGTACAAACAGCCTTGCAGGAGCAGGAATCTGACTTATGAGGTAGAGTGAGGTAGGAGCTGTGTGTACAGAGAGCCTCCTCTTAATATTTCCCCAGCGACGGAGAGCAGGCTAGAGGCGTCGAGGTCAGCAGATAGAGTCCAGAGCCCATTGACAGCTGCTGGTTTGACTGTGATGCACCATCAGTGTTCAGCACACCGCTTGCCCGCTTTCCCCCCCCCTCCACCACCCCTCTTGCACTAACCCGCGAGCGTGTTTGCTCAACCTGAACGCATGCTAGCCTCTCATTATGCTGCCCATGCAAACTTTGTCTCTTTGCAGCTGTTTAATGGCTGCACGTCTGTTTTTGTTTGTTTCCTCACCCTAAGATTATTGCACCTTTATGGTTGGTCGGGGGGTTGGAACAATCCCTGGCATCTGTTCAGAGAGGGAGGGGTACGCAAAGAGCCAGAGGTAGAGACTCACTTCTGTTTTTTTTTTTTTTATTTATTTATTTTTTTTAAATACGAGACCACACGGCCCCCTATTTCATCCTCTGCCACCGAGGCTGTGGCTGTGGCTGGATTTTAAAGACAAGAGTGATGGAAGGGGATGTGTGCTAACAGGCACAGAGGTCACTGAAGGAGCTTCCCGCTGCCGTTTATCCCTCCAAAAATGAACACAGAATAGCAGGGATTAATCGAATCACTGCCGTGTTAGTCTAATTTACTTACAAATGTATGCAGAAAAGTAACTTCACTCTGACCCTGGTAGTAAAGCATTATTTTTTTTTCCTTCCCTGTGAACACTATAATTATTGTTGGCACAACTATCATCACATTTGCTCTGTACTTTTTCAGTTCTCCAAAACAAGATTTTTTTTGCTCACTCCAAGACAGTTTTGCACTGTGGTTACTGCTTTTCTCAGCTTTATTGTTTTTTTTTTTTTTTTTAACTTTCTGATAGGCAAAGTTATAAAGGAGAGGAGCAGCCCTGAGCTCCTCTTGACAGCCTCATACCCTTCCTATCTTTTTCTCAATTTGAGACTCCATCTTGTCATGGCTTCACTGCCTCCGGTCGTTATGGCAGAGAACAGGAAGTTAATCAACGCAGCATTATCTTCCAGCCTGCACCTGGAGGCAAGGGTGCCAGTCATTGCTCCAACCCCCTCTCTGTTGGGACCCCTGCCAACCTGGGAACCCCTCACACCGCAGCACCCTGCAGCATCCCTGTGGGCTACCTCCAGTGTGTCGTGTCTCCGTGCCAGGTCACACTTGTGACACAGCCTCGATGAGCCAATGGGCTTGCAGTGGTGCATACTTTATTTTGTGTGCGTGCGTGCAGAGAGGAAAAGAGGAAGGGAAGAATGTCAAAAAGCCAAAAAAAAAAAACTAAAAAAAAAACTATTGGCTTGGTTTATGTGATCGCTGCACTGCCACATATGTCTCATATTTTTTCTGATATAGAGAAAGCTGTTTTTTTTTCAGACATTATTGTCCCATGTGGACAAGCAAAGTATCAACATAAAGCCCTGGAGTCTTTTTTTTTTTTGCAAACTCAAGCCTTACAGACCAAACAAGACTATTTGAGCAACATATTCACACTTAAATGTTTGTTGACACGCCAACATGCGGTGAGAAGTACATCCTTAGAAACTGAAAAGATGATATTTTTGTGGAAGATGTCAGCAGGTATATCTTTGTGTCTAGCTCTCTCTAACAGTCTGAGAAGCTGACAAATGTTCTTGCTGAAGAGTGAATTGCTGGCTGTCGCTGGTAATCATTAGGTTGTCTACCAGCATCCAAAGTGCTTTTATTTCTGCCCATTAGTTTGGTGAGAAAATGGCCGGGTATGGTCTAGCGTGTTCCCCCTTTACACTCAGACTGATGCAGTAGGCAGGGCAAGCATGGGAAACATGAAAGTGTTTGAAGTATCTCTATTTATGCCAGTGGCAGTTTGGGCTTTTTTTTTTTTTTTTTTTTACTTCAGTGTCTATAGCATCTCTTTGTACACAACTGACTCCAAAGGATCTACAGCTTTTTCTGAAGTAGCAGTACACACGCATGTCAATATTGTGAGACTGGCGTGTAATTATTATTCAAAGGTTAAAGAGTGGATTGATCCATAGAGGAGTGTCAAGGGCAGATCAAAGGGATTTGGTGGAGGATCCGGACCAAAAATGTTAAAAGCTGCTCACTCTCAAACACAGTCAAATCTTTCTGAGAGCACCTTGATGTCCTCAGAGGAGAACTTGATCAAAGCTTTCGTAACAAAGATAGTCTCAGAAGATGATCTGACCTCAGCTGCATTTCGCTTCTGTCTTTCACTTTACTTTTACCAGTCTCCATTTACCTGCCTGAGCTCCCCGGCACTGCCCCTGTTTCTGTCTTTCCTGTGTTTATGCTGCTGGTTAGACTGTCTGAATATCAATGAAGCAGTCTCACCGATGTATTACAAACACAAGAGAACAGTGATTAAAGATGACATATCTAAGCCTCACTCCCTTCCTCTCTCCTCTCTTCTCTTTTTCACAGGAGATCGCAGCTTACTTGATAACATTTGAAAAGCATGAAGAATGGCTAACGACATCCCCTAAAACAAGGTAAGACAATTACGCTCCCGTCCTGTTTTTAAACACCAGTTAAGATTCATAGCCCTAAAAGTATCACATTCGGGGGGAAAACCGAAATTTCCATTCTTAGTTTTACACATTTTTTTCTTCAAGACCATTTCCCTTATGCACAGCTTGCAACCTCCGTCAAGTTAAATGTAGCCTGTTTAATATTACAGGCTGCTGATGGCTGTTCTGAAAAGTTTACAGTTTTCAGATAAATGGTGGAATATTAAAATTGACAAATAATTGCCTTTTAGCAAGCCAATTAACATAACATGCACTGGTGCAGCATCTGCTTTGAATGGTTTGTTAATGTGTTCCTATCTGTCTGCACATTCACCACTCAACTAATAACACTGTTGGAGCTGGGGGTGTTTGTCTGGGTCAGACATTACACCCACATGTGAAACAAAATGCCAAGAGCTGCAGTGATATTTGAAATACAAAAGGGACGCCGGTGCAGTTAATTTATTTTGTTAATGTATGCAGATACATATAGGGGCAATTTGCAAATGAAGAACACATTCTCCTTGGCTTTTTCAGCAAACTGGAACCCTTGAAATTATGTTAGCTGTGTTTTAAACTAATTTGGTCCGTGGCAGCGTTGGCTGTGATGTCATTATATAAGCTATGTAGTATAATATATAAATGCAATGTGGCTTTGTGATAGCATTCCTCTACATTTGACAGTAGTGGACAGCCCTTTCCCTTGAGTAGCTTTTGCTGATCTCTCCGTATCGGACAGCTACAGGATGGACATTCTTGTTCTCTTTCGGTCTGTCTTGTCGTTGTCACACTGTCAGACCCCAAAAATCATTTCACCCGCTACAGCAAATACAAGCTGTTCACATAATGTTCCCTTTTCTAACGTTTACATGCTCATGCATTTTGAATCAGCTCAATATGTTAAACCTTTCTTTCTCTTTATCTGCTGGCTGGACTTTGCTTTGCTGGCATTATTAGCAGTCCTCATCCATGTGTAAACGGACCCTGGGCTTACCGACATAGAACCCATTCCTCACGTCCCTCACCCCACCCCTCCTGTCTTCCACTGCCTCGGAGGGACATTGATAATAGTTCTGCATAAAGACACTGCCAATTAGAATACGTTCTCTGGTGTAATTATGGAGCATGGGCCAAAAGAGCACTGAGCTCACCTGTTTTTTATCAAGAGTGTCCCCTCCTCCCCAAGCGTCCTCTCTCGAACTCACCAAAAATTAAACCGGTGTCATGCTTATTTTAATCATGAGATATGGCCTGCATAGTGTTAGACTTACCTTTATTACTCTTTCCAGAATGTACAGATGTTGTTATGTTGCTGTAGTATAGTAAATGACATTAAAGAACAAATATAAAAGGATTTAAAAAAAAAAAAACAGACTGTGAAGCGCCACAGCGCTGGTATCCTCCAGCACAACACAGGCCAAAAATGACACTTGTGTGAAATGTGAGAGACTTTTGATCCAGTGACTTTCGAGCCAAACGGTCCTCTGGATGCTCATGGCCACAGTCTGTCACCACTGGCTGTCTCTTATGCAGCGGTCTCAGCTGCCAGTGTGCTCAGGGATTTCAACCCCATGTCATGTCTCAGTGCAGGTGCTGATATCTCAGCAAACGTGTCACCAGGGAGCAGCCTCTAGTGTACACCTGCAGGTCACCTGACAACACAGCAACACATCCTGTGTTTTAGAGGAGCCATCACTGCAGGACGTGTGATGATGTGTGTATGTGTGTGTGAACTTGTGTATTGAATCTGTGTGATTCAGAGAGGCATGGAGGGAGCAAGGTTGTGAAGTGTTTGTGTTTTCCTAGATGTCAGTGAAAGGGTAGAGCATAGTGATGGATGTTGGGGCAAGGAAAGGTTGGGGGGAGTGAAAGGGTGCAGCGTATATGTGTGATTGATGGGAGCTGATTGATGGCTGGCATCTATATGAAAAGCTTTCTGCTCAAGGTCACGGGTGAAAGGTCAAACTTCGGACACCTGTGGTTAAGTGCTGCCTTATCATTTGTCATCACACATCGTGGGGTGTGTTTGTGGGTGGGTGTGTGCATCTGACTGTGGGTGTGCTGTCTGCATGTCTGTGTGTGGGTTGACCCCTGTGGGGAATAGGCTAAGTAGGCTAATTCTCTCCCTGCCAGCGCCTGTAGACAGGGTCAGTGGGGCATGATGGGAGGCAGAGATAAGCAGCAGGGTCATACACGGAGAGGCACCGCACTGCATGGCTGCACCGCATGCATGTAACAACTCTGACACATGCAGGTCGTAAACATGGGAGTGGGCCACAGCCAGAGCTCAAGGAGCTGACGCCAGCTGTTTGACCAAGGTGACACGCGATGCAGGACATGCCCTGAATAGAGATGGCATCCTGTCAACACACGGAAGATGAGATGAAGTGGACCAATTACATGCATGCACAGATGTATTTCACTACGCTAATGCTCGTGCACATCAGCCAAGCCCCTACAGTAACAGCGGAGTCGGTGCTGTCTTTTGTTTGGGTCTGTTTCTGTTTGTTTATCATTTCAAAATCTGAAGCGTGCCAGGGGAGAGTGGTGGAATACTGAGTGATTGATGTGCCTAGCTGTAGTAATACACATTCCCTTTCAGATAGGAAGTGCAACAGTGCTTAAAATCAATACCAGTGTTCTCCCACTGACTGCTTGAACAGCACTACAGCTAATTCAGGCCGCACCTGTCAGAGCTGGGGAAATCTTTCCCTCTTCGGGCCTTACACTTTAATTTACACCCACAGCCTCGCTGGCTTCCATTTCCATTAAAGGGAGAGCCTGGCATTATGGCTTTAATGAAGGCCGCGGCAAGGCTGTGATTTAAGATGGCCGTTACCCCGCACCTTCGCTCCACAGGAGGGAACACACTTAAAGGGACAATTAGGATTTTCCTCTCCTACATCCTTCCAGATAGCAATAGTCATTCTTTCCTTTTGCCTTTTTAAAGATGTGCCACGTTGCTTCAGCTGATGGGATCTGAGGGTGCCTGTGGGAGGAGAGTGAAAACACAAGCAAAGCACAGAGACATTATGGCTCCAAATCCAGACAATAACATGTGATTTGACCTCATCATAGGCGTTACATTATGCCCCTGTTGAGAGCAGGCATTCTTTATCCATCATAAATGACACAAATGTCTCCTTGAGGGGCTTTTTCAGGGGTGTTTGTATGCTGACAGATGGAGAAACTATTGACTAGAGGGTGTCATAGATTGGTCAGCCCAAAGAGCTAATGGACACCTGTGTGTCGTATAGTGATAGCTCGTTATCCTGAGCATCCTTCAAACGGCACATGAGTGGAACAAACTCACATTATTGTTTCTTTTCTCCACTGTTTGTTTTACAGGACGGTTTAACAACAGCCCTTCTCAAAAACACAACAGGGAGAGTCTCCTCACCAGATCTCTCTGTATGTGTGCGTTTGTCTGTGTAATCTCCTTTCTTGAATAGAATAAAAACATACAGTAGACTTGTTATAGCTGCAGCTATAGTGGTGGGCTGTGTCAGCCACAGGCTTTGACTTCTACACAAGTTTGGAACACACACAAATTCACACGTGCTTATATGACCACAGAACACACACTCTCTCACACACACACACACACACACCCACACATACATTGTATATTGAAACTATCAAACAATAAGCACCAGACCTTTGAGGGTCCTGCAGTGACACTGAACTTAGCCGCCCCCACGTCCCAGCGCAATAGCCCTCTCTCCTCCCACATCCACATCCACAGCAGCAGCAGCAGCAGCACTCCAAAATGAAACCAAGTCCCTTTAGACAGCTTCCAAAGACAATGCTTTTATTAAAACCTACAGCAGCGGCGCCACCCCAGAGGCGCGGGCACACCAACAACAGAGTAGAGCAGAACTGAGAGGCAGCCTGAAATCTACTAATGACTGTTTGTTTGCTATTGTGTATGGTGTTTGCCATTGTGTACGGAGCCTGTGAATTTGTGCAGATCTGTGTGACTGTTTGTGTACGTGAGTGTTTGTGTGTGTGTGTGTGTGGGTGTGAGTGAGAGAGAAACAGATACTGTAGAGGGGATTGTGCGTACGCATGTGTGTATACATACGTAATTGTACTCTTGCGTATGCACACGGTATGTCTAAGAGCCTGAGAGAGCATGACTACGCATTTGAAAAATGCATTGTGGAAAAACATATGCAGGCATTTATGAATGTATTGAGATGGTATGTGTGTCCATAATTGCCAGTGAATCTGTGTGGATGTGATTTGAATTAAATATAGAGTGCTTGTATGTGCTTTGTGTGTCTTTTTTTTTCTGAGAGAGGTAGTATCTGGGTGAGTCTGCCACCATGAATAAAACCTCCTATGTGTAAACTCTGTTTCTGTCACCAGGTCTGGCACATGGTGTGAGGAATTGCTGGGCATTCTCTCTGTGCGTGTGTGCGTGTGTGTGTGTGTGCGTGTGTGTGTGTGTGTGTGTGTGTGTGTGTGAGTGTGAGTGGGGGTGGGGGCTGATGTGTAGGATGTGCCTGAAAAGGGCGTCTAATGCTTTGTGGCACTCGTTGGCTGGCAGAGTTTCAGAGGAGAGTGGAAAAGGACAGGAGCAGCAGGAGAGAGAGATAGGGAAAGAGGGAGAGAGAGAGAGAGAGGGGAAAGCACAAAGAAAGCGGGACATGCACAGAAACAAAGGCATAAAAAGATAAAGAGGCATTAGATAAGATCTCATTGAAATGAAGGAGGACATATGGCACTGAATCAAGCCAAGAGTTATGAAAAAAGCCAACATGTCAAGTAGATGTGAAGAGACTGCTTGGTGAGGTGAACTAGTGTGATCTCTTTCATCTCTTTGCTCTGCATGTCCTTCTCTTCTGTTGTTTTTTTTATCCCACCTCACCATGACTAAAAGTTTAGTTTGTTGCATAGTGACACTTCTCCCCTGGCTGCCCCATTCTGTCGAGCCCTGGAGGACACTGTCCCACGCCGCCTCCACCTAGTCAACAGCTCTGACAAGGACAGCTATGCCCACCTGGGGCTATGTGGGCTGTGTGAAATAAAGCCCGTGAGGGAAAGCAGAGAGGACAGGAGTGAGGTGAACCCAACGAGTATGAGGTAAGAGTGAATGAAAAAGAGAAAATGAAAAATGGTCATCGAAGGAAGAGTGAATATGATGGAGCGAGAGCAGTTTAGAAAATGGAAACATGTCAATAAGAGAAGCCAACAGACTAGATGGAGATGGGAGGAATAGTGATGGATGGCGTGAGGAGGAGGAAGAGTGAGGGGGGGGGGTTGGGGGGGAGAGAGGATTTACGCAAAGAGACGAAAGAGAGGGAGAAAGATGGAATAGAGGGGGATTGAGCTGACAGAGGGCGAGGGAGAGAAAAAAGAGAAAAATAGAGTGGGTAAACAGCAGATAGAGATGGAGGGAGGTGAGCAATGGATTCAACTGACAGATAGAGAAAGGTCCTGTGGTTTTGGGGCATGGGAGGGAGAATGCAAACGGTCAATAGATTACAGCTAGTGCTGGGCCGAGTGCCTGGGCCTCAGACTCCAAGCCAACTTAATAGCGCCTCTTGTTTGTCTGTCCTCTAAAGTAATGCCCAAGCTGAGTCCAGGGAAGAAGCCTGAGCCTGAGGCTAGTGGAAATGGACAGGGGACTAGATATATGTTAGTTCTCATCCCAGCTGCTGTATATTACCCAGGCCAGCTTGCCCACCGGAGACTATTCAATAGAACATAGAACATCATCTAACTTTATCGCCTTTATTCCCTCTACACTCACCAGGACTACTGCTGAAGGCCAGGAAGGGCAGTCCTAGGAATTAATCCTTTTTATTATGTGTCCTTTTTTTGTATGGTAATACACATCGTATCGGTATTGTATTGTATGGCACGTTTTTACCTGTATTGCTGTGTAGCTTTCAAAAAAGAGCACTGAAGTCAAAGATACTTTATTCAGTGATGCTGAGGTTATTCAAGCTGAGGAGTATTTCACAGCACAGATAATGGAAGCTGCTTTAAAAACAAGCGGGCCTAGCCTTGCTCGGTATGTGAATGTGGAAGAGGAGGTGGAGGGGAGGAAGGAGTGCAGCCAGTGGCTTGCCACAGGAGAGAGGGGATAAATAAATAGAGGAGGAAGTTGATGTCAAGCAGGTGTTCAAGGAGAAAGTGTCAGCCAAGCGGGCCGAGATGGGGAGAAGTGCTGCCTCTGCAGCCTGATAATAAAGACTTAATTCAATTAGCACTTCTGCACCGGTGAGCAGCGTGCAGGCTGGCTGTCATGGAGCGGGCCATAGACACAGCAGAGCACACCCTCAGCCACCTAGACACATAGACGACCAGCATTACACCGACCCAGCACTTCACTGTGCTCTCGCTTGTTCTCTCTCTCTCTCTCTCTCTCTCTCACACACACACACACACACACAGAGTACTGTAGACCTAACGTATTATTCACACCTGAGTCACTGTGCAGTCCAGACACTAAAGCCTGCCTACACATCCCTCCTACACACACACACTGACACTCTCAACACACACACACACAGCACCTCATTCCTCACCCTCATTCCTCCCTACAAACTAAACTCTCTTCAGCTCCTCTCCCTTCACCTCCTTGATTTTCTATTTTCAACCCCCCTCTGCTCTCCACCCCCTCTTGTACCATCCTCTTCCACCTCGTCGCTCTGCTCTGTTGGTGCCGAGTGGCCGTATGTTGGCTTGTACAGTGAGGATTGTAACTGCAAGTCCCTATTTTCAGCTTGTCACGCCCTGGTGCCCAGTTGGGTGCTGTCCTGTAGGCATATGGTGTAGCGGATCCCGGATCCTGGCCCTTTAGAAAGCACTAGGGGGCATTTCAGTGAGCAACATCCTCCCATCCCACGCACCGCTCCATGGCATGCTCTAGAATCTGGTTGACCACTCTGTGCTTTGGGTGTGGTCCTAAAACATTTTTTCCTGACTGGTCACTTCGCGGTCCCATGGGTGGTACAGTGGCACCTGAGAGCAAAAACACAGTTTTGCTGTTTAAAGAATACACGCAGGAAAGTGGAGGATGGGGAAAAGAAGATCAGGAAGTGGCAGAGGAACAAGAGGAGGAGGAGGAGGAGGAAGAGAAAGGACAGGACACACAGCTTCAGTGATACCGTTTGCTGTTATGTAAAGAGAAGTAGAAAATAGGTCCTGGATGGCTGCCAGAGAGCTGGGTGAATCACCAGCAAAGAACAGGCACGACATGGGCGCACACACAGCACACACACATGCACACACACACACACACACACACACACACACACACACACACACACACACACTGGCACACATTCTGTCCCATTTCTTCGCCCCAGCTGAGCTTCACAGTACAGGAAGTACAGCGGATGATGAGTTGCCACGTGGCACCATTCAATGTGTAAAAACGGCAAATGGCAGTACTGACCTCTTGCACCTAATCACCATTTAGCGACTAAGAAAGAATGGCAGCCTTGCTTGCTATGAGTCTGCTATACTATGGCCTTCTTTGTGGATCACACACTAACACACACAGAGCATTCAGGTTCATAGCCCCCTTATTTAGTCGACCTTTAGCCCTCACCCATCTGGTTTGACCACAGTTTGTCTCCATCCTTCACCGTATGTCTTTCTCGCCTATTTAATTTTTTTTTTTTTTTTGTTACGCTGAAGCTTCTCCCTAAAGAGCACCGGCTCAATTAGCATGAAACACACAGAGTGTCTCTTACGTGTCTTAGTCGAGAAGTTAGTGAGCCTGTTGATTCTGATGAGACATCTTCATTACTACAGAATTGTATTCGACAGAAACCCCAGCCCTCCCATACCTATGCTCCTTTCCTCAGTCAGTACTTTACCCAGGCAAGACCCTTTACTTAAACTGCTTCATTAACGATGGGAGAGGATGGAGTGGGTGGAATGTGGAGGATAGCCATGTATTAATTTTGCATCAGTGAATTAATCAATTCAAATATAAGTCAATTGATAAATTATTCAAATCTTTTTTGTCGTGCACATTTGAGAGGAGTGTGCAGAAGGAAAGGTGAGAACCATTTCAGATTGGATAATTAATATTCATAACTTTTTTAAATGAAGTAAGAAAAATAGCTTTCAATTCAATATCAAGTTTTTTAAACACTGGTATAATTAAGAGTGCTTGAGAGAGACAGTTCCCGTGATGGTACAATTCCGCACAATTAAAAGCAAAGGGTTTGATTTCTCCTTTCCTCCTTGTCTCCCCCTCAACTCACTGTAATAGCTACTACCATCCAAATTGTGCTGCCTTTTCATATCCCTGCTTGACTGATAGAACTCCGGAAGAGATAAATAAATAAGAAGATGATGAATTCTCCTTATCCACATCATAAGCACAGATAATTAACAAGCCAGTGCAAAATGCGCACCCTCCACCTGCAACCCACTGCTGCCTTGCTGAGAAGTCTTGTATTTGTTTACTGTATTTTCAGTTTTTCATCATTTCCCAGTGCAGTTCTTCATCTTTATTATTATTTTTTTTTTTTTTTGGTTTGCTGGAGGGTGGTGCCCGGGAGAGTTATGGAGACAGGTCAGCCAAGATTTAAAGTAGTCCTGTGCCTGACCCAAAGGAAAGCACTGCTGGATACATTAACATGATAGCGATATGATTATGTCGGAATGGACATGAAGGGTTTCAATTATTTACAGGTGATGTGCCCGTTGAATTGGCAATGAAGTGGCTCGTAAATTACCCCCTCTGTCTAATCAAGCCTCCAGCGGAATAATGGAGCAAGTACTACCAAGGTGGATGCTCTCTCTCTCTCTCTCTCTCTTTTTCTCTCTCTTTCTCTCTGTCTTTCTTTCTTCTGTGTTTTAGGAAGGGAGTGGGGGGTTGGCTACTTTCACAGTAGGATGATGACACTCCAAATGACATTGGTTGAAAGGCAAGAAATGTGCCAGTGAGCGCAGGTTTAAAACCTCTCCACTTCATCACTGCTCAGTGCTTTACTGTGCTTTATGTCACCAGACAATGATACAGTGACAGCCAAGCATCAAAATGTGCAGCACCAGCACCTAATGTGCGCCTTGGTTTTGTGCCTGAAAGAGAGAGGGTATGAGACAGACATATAGACACATAGAGAGAGAGAGAGAGAGAGAGAGACTGAGAACCAGACAGGAAAATACAAGGCTGTTGTAAAGGTTGGCATGGCTGCGCTCCAATCCAGCCTTCCCAATAGTAGCGACGCTTCAGATAAAACACAGCCAGCCACCAGTCGCTGACTCCTTTCTAGCATCTTCTTCTAAGACCTGTGGTGTGGGATTCTGCTCAGTTTACTGATGACCTCTTTGATTAAAAGAAATCAAATGCCAAAGAGTTTAATAGCCTGTTTTAATGTGTCTCCTGTGAGTGTGTGTGATATCTTGCATATCGTACTGAAATGCAGACTTGGCACGATGGAAACTGCCAGCACTAACCACCAAGGAGAGTAGCCCACCAATAGGTACAGAGCCACCTGCGCTCTTTGTCTCTGTCATAAACAGAGACTACATATTGACATCAGTGTTTGTGGTGCAGAGATTGTTTTGCACACCAAACCATGTTAACAATCACACAGAGGTTCTCAACTGTGTTGGGTAATAGTCTATTAAACCTATTTTAAGGAAACAAAGACAGGGATTCGCCTTCCCCACCCACCACCATCACAATCCATAATCACCTTAGGCGGTTTACAGTAGAAAAAGGAGAGGGAGAGAAAAGAGAGCTAGAAATGACAGGAAGATGGAGAGGCAAAGGGGAAGTGAGATAAAAGTGAAATGTAATGGAGAGAGAGTACCACCTACCGTTCTGGTGTCTTCTGGCAGAGAGAATCATTTTGAGTGGAAGACAGGGTGGTCTGTTCTCAGCCAGAGCCTTAGCTCTCTTTCTCTTTTACCCTGAAGAAGTGAATCTGGGGTGACTGCACCCACAATTAGGGCATGAGAGGATTAGTGGCGAGTGGGAAGGTGGTTGGGGGCTGTTTTTTGTTTGTGTGCTTACTATTCCCTGCTATGCATTGTGGCTGTGGATCTGCGATTTTTTTTTTTTTTTTTTTTTTTCAATCCCCATGTTTTCAAAAATAGAAACATCACAAACAACATAACAAGCTAATATGCAAGAGGAGAAGAGGGCAAAATAAGAAGTTCAATGTGTGCTGCGCTCCTGTGTGTGTTAGCAGTTTTGTGCATTGCTGCTCTCCAGCTTTCCCTGTCACCACATAACATGTCCTGGGAGCCTGTTTACTCTCTGTTCCCTTCTTAATGCCTTTACAGACGCCAAATCCCCAGCAACCCTTAACATGTCTGAACATCCCCCCATCTTTGCATCTATTTCAATTTCATTTCATTTTCATACTGACAAACACAGAGCTCACAGGGGGAGACTAAGCATTAGGGTTATTATGAGTTTAAAGCACTTAAAAGCTTTTGGCCATCCTGACACTAGGAGATGCAAGGGTCCAGAGGAGCAGGAAGGCATCACGCTCCAGTTTTTAGACAGAAGCAAGTCCCAGATGTGTGTGCTTGAGTGTTTTATAAGTGTGTATGTGTAGGTTTGTGTTCTGTATGCACATATATATGCATGAAGGATTGGTCTGTCTCCAGGAGCCTTGCGTCATGCCTATAGCACTCCTCAGTGTGGCTTGTGGCAGACTGTATTAGCTCACTGCTCCGCAAGTCAAATTCTGTATCATGGCATCTTAGGCTGACTCTTTAGAGCTTTCTCCCTCAGGTCACACATGGAATTTAAGAGCTTTTCTGAGGCAAAGAGGTGTGACTCGCCCTGAGACTCCCCTCATGCTCTTTCTCTGCATCTGTGTCTCCTCTCTCTCTCTCTCTCTCTCTCTCTCTCTCTCTCTTACTTATTCCTCCTCTCTTTATTTCCCCCTGCTTTGCTGCTCCACTCAAGAGTCATGGGGCGCACACTCAGCAGTAAACCAATTTCATTTCGTATGTTTTCACATTTTTTATCCAATCATGGCATGCTCAGAGGTTTCAAAAGCCACATGACACTTTTATTGGGGCCTAATTAAGGATCTCTGATTTAATCCATGTAATTTAATAGAGATCAGTCATGGGTGTAAGGCCCTGGCTCTGTGCATAGGGAAGTGATGTTGTGGCATTGTAACCCCTGCTATCTACTGCAACAGGTCAGGGTAAAAGGGCTTTACATGAGGACTTGAATGAATGTATGGTGTCCACACTCCACCTGTTGGGCGACGGGGGTACAGAGGATGAACGAAGGCTTTCAGGAAATTTAGACTAACGCCCTGTGGCATTTGTACCCAGCTTCTATCAAATGCATAAATGTTTTTTTTAACTGAGAATTCATTTTGAAAGCAAATTTTGATTTAGTTTTAGTCATAGTCTTTTGACTAAAGGCTAAAGTCATATTTTAGTCATCTGAATTGTTTTAGTTTTAGTTGACTAAATGTCATAAGACTACAGTACAAGTACAGCAGATGTAGATACAGTAGATCTACAGTAGATTTAGTTGACTAAAATCTAACCGGTTTACTTAAAGTGTAATGCACTATTTAAAAGTTTCTCTAGAATTTCCAATTAATTTTCTGTATATACACAGATAGCTCTACAAACTCACTATAGACTCCTGGAGGAAACATCTATTTACCTGTTATTATGAAACATATCTTTATTTATCTTAAAATCAAACACAAGTAAAATTAAGTCTCATATAAAAGAAACAAGAATACAGCCTTCCTTTTTTGCAAAAGACCATTTCAGACAATAACAAAATAACAACAATGAGCATTAGACCTGCTCCCCCTGAATGATTAGATATACTCTACTGTCTCCATCATTAGAACAAAGTCCTCGTCTTCAGTCGTTGTGACCAGTAATCCTGCGCACCCAATCCATTTTGCTATGCCCTCCTCCTTGGTATATTGTTCGTTAGAGTCACTTTTGTACTTAGAAGCACTTGGAAGAGCTGTTGAAATATTCTGCTGGGGTGCACTAGCTTTATTTGCAGTCAGTGGCCCATCCTTGTCATCGGAGGTCTTCTGTATCTGTGAGGTTGAATAAAGGGGAAAAAAATCAAGTTCTAATTTTTCTCTCTGTCACCCCCTAACCTCCCCTCCCCCTCTCTCACCCATACACAAGTACACCCACATAGCTCCAAGTTGTCTCTATACTACATTTCTGCTCCTTTATCCTGTCATATGTCTAACATTAAGTAACAGTAACGTTAAGTTAACATGACATGCCGGTGTGGTACTCAAAGTGCAATGTAAACATTTCCTCAGATGTGTATTCTTCTGTTACATATTTGTTTCAATTTGAGGACAGTGAAACCTTACACTTATTATCTTTAGCATGTCTAAGATCAGCTACTCTCGGTCATTCACTTCTTTAATCAGTAAAGGACAGCTGTTTGTGTTTCTTTTAGCTGGTATTGTATTACAAGTTTCGCGAAAATACACCAGCTCAGGTTAGCTAATAAAATAACATTAGCTTGAGAAAAAAAAAAATGAAGTGTGCTTACCTTTGCATGAATTTCAGGATGACTCGTCTGAAAATGTTGCTTCAAATTCGTCTTGTTTTTGCCGGTGATTATCACTCCATATGGTTTACAAAAGCTTTTGTTTTTACGTGTCATCAAATGTGAAATTTATCCATATGTCTGATCTCTTCCCAACTTATCTCTCCCTAACATTTTCGTCTGGTATTCATTCGTTTGACTAAAGTGTCAGTAGATTTTGTCATCATAAATTGTTAAAGAACACGGGCACTCAGGTGGTTTCACTGCCACCAGCAGATCAGTCTGTACCCAAAGCCATACGCTCCGTAATTGCCTCTTGGCTTGCTCATTGTTCTCATTCATTTGCGTCTTTGCATACAAAAAGTGGCTGAAGTACTTTCAATTGTTAGTTTTGTTTTTCAGAGGTGTGTCTACATCATTGAATGATTGGTGCCGGCTGCCTCATTACAATTGTTCACACTTACAGTCAACCCCCGAGACTGTCTGACAAGTTTTAGCTAAGTCTTGGATTGTGATAATTTCAGTTGCTCTCACAGGAGGATTGAAATGCAGTTCTGTGCAGCATTTTCTGAGCCTTCCAGTGAATGACTTGAACAGGAGTGAGAGAGAGAACTGCATGGCATTGTTCTGTCCTTTTCAGTGGCCCTTCACAGCCCTCCAGCCAGCCAGTGTTGTGACGCAGTGTTTAGCAGAGAGAAAGCAGAAGAGCTGAGAACAGCCCGGGTTGGCTGGGGTGAGGGATTGCGTGCTGGGAGGTGTCTAGACGGTCAGGGATAACAGGCCAGACAGAGAGAGGGAAGGAGACTGGCAGGGGAGTCTGGGCCAAAGGGAGGCCATGTAGAGGGCACGGCTGGATGGGCACCTTATCTAAAATCACGTCTAGTCGCTGTGGACTTGAGCTTCTGGACACTAACGGCATTGACAGTTGACAGGGCTTCCTGGCCCAATACACCATCACTCACTCCTGCCTCAGTCAGTGACATCCCTCTTTGTTTCTACCCTGACTATCTGTCACTTGACTCTGTGTTGTGATGCATGTAAAATGCAGCCCAACCACTAAACCAGTCAACCAGCAAATTTTAATTGTTCTATGTATCCACAAGAACTCACATTGTTTCATGAAACCAATGTCTAGCAGTTTTCTCGAGATATGCACTCTCTCTCTGAGACATCCTGTCTGGCTCTGCTGTGCTAAACTACATAGCTTTCCTCTGTACAATCACAAATTCATGGGATCTCTTGACTCTTATACGAGGTAAGAGTTTTTTCTAGCTGATCTGTGGCAGATGAGGAGAAAAAGTGATGACTAATGTCTCCTATGTGTAGGACTTGGGCTCATCGCTCTACCACTCATTATGCCTGAGCCCTACGACAGTTTGGAGGGCGTTGGAGGCATTGCCACATTGGCCATATGCTTTCCGCGGCTCCTATCTGTCAGAATGTCAGGACGTGGCAGGGGTGCGCTTTTCTGCACCAACAGAGGAGTGGAGTGCAGCACTACAGGAGGGCCTCATTACCAACACACCCCGCAAAAGAGACTCGGGGATGGGCGAGCAGGCATACTGAGCGCTGTGTTTAGAACCAGAGGGTGAGCCATTTAAAAGGCACTCAACCCAACCAAGCGCCCCTCCCTCCCCGTGGCTCCATTATCACAGCAGAAAATGTGACACAGGATTTTTCGAAGTAAATGCTTTAACAAGTAACAAGTAATTAAAGCAAACAAATTGATTCCCCTTAAAATTTTTAATAGAACTTTTGCCTTTGTATCTCCATCTAGCCAAATCCCCCCCTCACCCACAACTCACCTCTTTATCTAGATTGCCATATGGGAATTTATGTTATGGCTCACACTCTCATATAGAACATCTAAACAAAACCAAGGTTGACAGTTATTTGATGATATGTCACAGTGCCTGCTTTTATTGGTAACCAGTGATGCTGCATCACTGGTTTCAAGTGTTTAAAGTGGAACTTGCACTTTGCACCAGTCTAAACGCCTAACTTGTTTTCTTTCTAGCCTGTGCATAGATCATTCTGCACTTAGTAAGGGTCTACAGAGCACAGTGATTCCAGTTGTGCATGGTAATTCACAACAGGAAGTATTAACGTCCCTCACAATTCACCTCCATCCACCATTGCTCCATTTAATATATATTGGGATTCTGCTTTTAGTTAGTCAAGGCAAAAATCTAACTTTTGACCTTGACAATCTGTAATCTATACTGTCTGAATTAGGGTGCATTAGTGGAATTAGGGTGCATTAGTGGCTTCTCACTCAGGTGGTTGAAATGCTCAGTGGAGGGAGGTTCCATTAGAAAACAGGGGAAACTTTAAAAGAGATATTCAATATTACTTTTCAAGGGAGACATTATTGTTCAAAAAGTTATCTCGGCTGGGGGAAAGTCACTGTTCAGTCAACTAATGACTATCAAAGTAGTTCATCTAAATCTCCACTTTATTTTCAAGCTGCTTTGCTTTGCTTTTCTGCAAAATTGCTCTAGCCTTTGAATTGGTTTATTTACAATATGTATTCATGTAGAAAATATCTATTTAAGATGGATGAACTGCTGTGTTCCTTATAGACAAGATAGTTGGTTGGTCACAAATATAGATACCTCAATGTTAATAGGCCTATATTTTGCATCCAGGAGCAATATTCTGTTATAATAACATCATAATAGGTCATGAGTATATCTATATCTAAAATATTCATGATGTTTAACATTGTCATATAATCATGGAGGGTAAAATGTATAAATCCTAATATTCTGTACCATTAAGATGTAGAAATTGACCTATAAGATAAAAGATTAAAAAAGACTGATACAAACCAGCTGCTCATCTGTATAATCACATCTAAGCAGGGCTGTATTATAGTGTTGTGATTTATCACAGTGTTTAATGATACAGTCATTAGAAACTTTTCAACTACTGTATTGTGTATACAGGGTACTGTAATTCAGTATGCTCTCCACTCTTCCAGAGATGACCACAGGTTCAGGTGGGATCAGTTTGGGATCAAGAGGGTGGGGCTCATTGCAGTGTCACACAACGCCATCCCATGTCCCCTAATTAAATCGCCCAGTTCCATGTAGCGTGGAAGCTAGCGGCTCGGCAGATGTAGCGCCATGTTAAACTTTATGTTGCTTGAAAATGGCTTCCGCTCCAAGTGCATTTGAGACAGAGATGGTTTGACTGTAAAATTATGTGTTTTATGGCACCGTTATCAGGGCGATATTCCTTAAAGATGCAGCGCTGCACACTGTGGCATTCTCCGTCTGGAGAAGGGAGCAAATTGATATGAACAGATCAACAGAGCTATGCCCTTCTGGACGTCCTTGGCACCATACTTGGCCCTGAAATTGATTTCTCTCCATATCTCCTATGCCAAAAAACTCTCATTCAGAGATTTTATACTCCCACTGCTGACACATTTTGTTCAGGTTTGGAGAGGATGTACTGTTGGAATGTCATTCATTTCCTCCCACATTTCTCTCCACACTTTTAAAGTAACCTAATAGTATTGCAGGGTATTGGATAGTGGTATTTGTCAGTTTTGTGTATGTGCATGTACAGGTACATGCATGTGTGAGAGCCCTGTGTGTATGAACTGCCAGGAGCAGAGAGATTGCTTTTGATTTAATGGCTATTGTGCTTGACTTTGTGTGTGTTCCACTGTAGCGACATGTCCTTCACTTGCCTCTGCTGTAGTGGGTAAACTCTCTCAGTCCAACATTATTTCACACACTCACACAAACACACTTATCGTGCCTTGGCTATGCTCCATTAGGTGGGCTGTGTCTTAAACAGAAGGCTGACGTCATCGCTTGGCTGGGGAATATAGGACGGGTTGTATGTATGCGTTTGTGTGTGTCTCTGTTTGTGTGTCTCTGGTCTCTGTTTTATTTTCAATGTCCTTATTGTCTCTCCCAAGGGACACCCCTCCACACACCCTCCGCTCTGTATTTGTGGCCTGCTGAATTCTATTGATCAGCTTGTGAAAGCTTGAATGCCTGAAGAGGAGGACAGAGAGAAAGTATGAGAGAGGGAGGGTGGAGAGTTTGCCCATATGTGTTTTCAATTTATGTGTGTGCATGTTTGTGTGTGGTACTGGTGATCAAATAAGAATAAAAATAAGGATTTGGCTCCATGTCTTTTTGAGGTACAAACTTTAGATCTTGCATTTATTAGTCTCATTGGTGATTTACTAATATTGTTGCTAAGGACGCATAAGCTTGTGTGAGCTGCCTCTATATGTTGCTTTGTTTGTTTGTTCATCTTAAGACCTATATAATAAACTTTGCAGTCAACTACCAGGTTGTAACAAAGGCACATGAGCAAAAGGCAAAAGCAGCAGAGCAAAAGGTCACCTCCTCCACTGTTGTCACGGATAACAAATTACAGTTGAATTTTTATAATTTGTGTAATTTTGCTGTGTGTGTGGCTTTTAAAGGTTGAGAAACTGTTAGAAGTGTAAATTTAGCAGTTGGCATGTTCGTGCACAGGGAGGTGTGAATGGAGGTTCCCTCCCATAGATAGGGTTTTTCCATTGGCACTTTTGGCCACACTGACTCAAATCATGCCACGTTGATTTGTGTTTCCATTACCAGTTTAAACTGAGTTGTGCTGAATCACGCCTGGTCATGCCCATCTCCAGAGTCAGACCAAAGCGTCCCCTCCTCCAAGTGGGTTGCGGTGATGTCTCACTGACTGTGGCCAACCTGTGATGACCCCCCTTCTCCTCCTCTGTGTGTGTTGTGACACTCAACTCATGTCTGTGCTGGAGACCGGAGAGAAAGCGGTTTTTAAAAGCCTCTCTGTGTTCAGCTCTCAGTACTTTTGTAGCTTCTAACTGAATCTCTTCGGTTTGGAGTTTAGTTCCTCTCCTGTGTTTCTGTTTGTATTTTCAGATATCTGTTTTATTTTACCGTTTCCTGATCACTTTCAGCTGTATCGGAGCCGTGTTAAGTTACCGCTGATGAAAACATTTCCTGCTGCTGCTGCTTCATATTAAAGGCTTCCCACTGACAAACTAACAGATGACTTTTATTGTGAAGAACTTACAGTAAATTAAATGTGTTTATCTGCCATTTTACAGCCGTGACTTTGACTAGTAGTCACAGCCATGACGTGTACAGCCCACTGCTTTTCAACTCAAGACAAGCGCGTCATCAGCTAAAGATACATCTTCAAGTGGGTAGCCCTGTTGTAATGGAGATGCAAATCCCTGTTGTGCTGGGCTGACACGCTGAGTCAAACCGAGTCAAGCCAAGCCAGCACATATGTATGGAAAAGGCCTAAGAGACAGACTGCTACTGTTCAGACTGTCCCTCGGGGCTGCATCACTATCAACTAAGCTGCTAGTAACTCAACACAATACAATGTTGGTACTATCAACATGGTTGGATCAGTGTTTGTTGCCGTAGGAGGTTGGAATTCCTCCCTTAGATCCAACAATCTCTCTGCTGAAATCTGGCTGAACTCTAAACAACCTTGAGGATATTTTTTTTTTATTTTACATAAAGGATAGAATAAAAATAAAGAAACACCACCATGAAGACATTGGGAAATCTGTTCTGTTGTCTTGGCATGTTGTGTTGACTCAGTAAGACTTACCTGAATATTTGTTTTAACTCACACACAGTGACTCTTCAGGGAAATGGACAATAGGACTGTCACTTTTTCATGAAGTCAAATTTGAACAAATTTGAACTAACAAGTAATTTGTTCGAACTAATTCAAACACAACCCATACACCATAATGTGTCGGAGATACAATTTGCTGTCACTGTCATCTGGCATATGGCCAGCAATGTCCATCCAACAGTGGTCAGAGAGATTACTTACCGTTAAGTATAGTCTTTATATTTTCGCGTGTGGTGTCATTAAATTGCACTATGTGTCTTGAGATTGCACTTTGTCAGACGACGTGTAGAGTTGATGTTTCTCTGCTCCTTTGATGCTTCCACTGCTTCACTTGTGTGGTGGTGAGTTCTCAGATTTGTTGTCGTTGTAGAGTAAGACAGCTGCATTTTACAAAGCTGGCAAAGAGTTTATGTTTGTTGGTAATTTTGCCACCTATGGTGTAGCCTCCAAAATACTTCCACACAGATGCTTCGGTGTCGTGATTATCCGCCCAGCATGGCTTAGCTCACTACTGTCCTTCTTCATTTTTATTTATTAGCTTAGTTCACTGATAGGTCAAAGAGCATGCAATAGGTCAAGCTGAACGTGGTTTTATGAATGCCCTCTGCTGGACCGCAAGGCAAACTACATCAAACGGTCTGTTGCCTTTATAGGCTGTAAATTTGAATAAAAAGTTACAGCCCCAATGGACAACACAGTATTTGCCATTATTCTATTCTATTCTATTCTCATATTGGCTCAGTGGACATGGGGTATTTTTCTGGCGTTGTTTCAGGCCACTCACCTCGTAAAGGGGGGCAAGGTCAATGCTAATCACTGCTTACATAATGGATTTGCATGATCGTGTGGGTCTTCCATCTTAATGACACCAGTGGAAAATGCCATCTCATACTTTGCTTCAGAATATCCCATCAATGCACAAATTGCATCCTCTGTAGTGATTAAGAAAGCCTTGACACATGGCTAATGTTTTTATCACGCTGTTCAAACCACTGGGTGACCATTTGTGTCTTGTTGATAGGGACATTGACATCCTGGAAGGCACTGTTCCCATCAAGAAAGAGATGCATTATGGGATAAAGGCAATTGCTGAAAATTAATATATGATCAGCATAGAGTTTGCCTAGCTGACAAAGAAATGCTGAAACCAAAATCATGACAGAAAGTTTACCCCTTGTCAGTGCAGAGCCACCTTATCTGCTGTTTATGCTGATGCTTTGATCACACCCTGTAAATATAACATGTAGGCAATGACAATAGTCTTCTGACTTGGCCATCACGCTCGTTATGTGTGACACAGAAACTTCTACTCAGGCTTTTCTAAATTCCCAAAAGGGCACACATTGTTTTTGGTCTCCTTTCTACTTTAAGCTCCAACAAATGGTGAATGAGGCACAAAACAAAGAGTCCTTTGAAGAACAAAGTGAACCTGGCACATACAACGACTGGCTGGAGAAGAATCCTATTGCAAAGATTGCATGCTTTCAAGACAGGGGAGGGAAAAGCATCCCTAACAACAAAATGATATAAATTACCACTGTTATGGTCTATACGGTTCAATTTAATGTGCTTGTAATGATAAATTATTTTGGTTATGAATCTAAAGTGGACCTGAGTGCAGTCGGAGCAGCAGGACTGTTAGAACAATTGCAGCTGTCTCCCAGGGCTGTGGCCATTAGTCAATAAATTAGAAAGTAATTAGTTTCTGCTTCTGTGGCTCTATTTGAAGCGCTTCACACAGGTGTAATGAAAATTTATTGGAGCTGTTGATCCGGAGGAGAAAAGAAAAGTAGAGGATTTGTAGCGTGTGATTGTAATGCAGGATTTCCATCTGCCTCTCTCCTTTTTTGCTTGCAGGGACAGGTAAAGTTAGCCATAATGACCAGTATAGAGAGATTTGGCTTCAGTGTTTGGTGCTTTGTCAACATGTCAATTAGATAGCGGCTATAAATATTTTTATATGTGGATACTTAATATGACAGGACTTCTGGTGAGAAGAGCTAAGTGAAAATGGCCAAAATCAACCCCCAGACATTCATCCACCAAACTCTGTTGTCTTATTTACAGTCATAAAGGGTCCTAAGGGCAAAGTTATGGGCAGATAATTCACATACAACATACAGCATCACATCTAGTGAATTAGCATTAAATTTCAGCAAGGTAATGTTTTCTTCTTTCTAATTTAAAAACGTCTACAGTGCTCACACAAGCCTAAGAGAAAGAGAGCTAGTTCCCTGGACTGTCTGTTTCATTCTGATTCTGTGTGCTTTTTGGCCAGCGGGCATCTTATCACCCTTTGCTCTTCATACAGCGCGCATATTTTTTTCAGTGCCATTTGATGCACAGTCTGTCTTCTTACTCCTACACAAAAAAGGGAGAACGTCAGACTTCAGCCATCAGGTTTACCTAATTGAACAGCTTCACATTTCTCTTTCATGGCATTGTGTGTGGATCAAGGCAGTCACACGAAGCTTTTTGTTGGCAGACAACATCAAGGCTATTTGTTTTGTCTGGTGGAATGTAAGGTCAACAGGAAAGGGAGAACAGAAATTGGAAAACGCTCGCGCAACTGTGATGTCAATGAACGGCATGAAAGACAGACAGAGGGAGGGAGCCAATGTGGCAGCATATGGGTAAAAGAAAAATTAGAGGTGAAAGAGAGATGAAGCGGAGAGAGGAGGCAGTGGGAAGATGAAGAAACAAGCACAGCCGTGAAGTTGTGAAGGCAGCAAGAGAGAGAGGGAGAGAGAGACACAGGAAGAGCAGGAAGGACGAGGAGTAGAACAGAGACGGGCTGGACGGATGAATCAGGACAATGATGCAGATCGGTCCCAGCTCAGGCTATGGCCAATTAGAATAAAATTAGCTGGACCTTGGCAAAGGCTAGGGCGCACAGTAGGGCAGGAAGAGAGGGGAGGAGAGGTGGGGGAGGGGCAAAGGGGGAGAATATCCCGGTGATTAAAACCAAATGATTAGTGGTGTGTAAGGCAGAGGGCTAGAGAGCTGGGGTCACCTGAGCCTGGAGGGAGAGAGAAGGTCTAATAGTAATGAGACCAACCTTCCCTCTCCTCGTTGGCACCCTCCTCCTCTCGCCGTCTCACCACCCCTACCTTTTCTCTTGTTCAGACTCCATTTTTTCCGATAACCATTTTTCTCCATCTCCTACTGCTCTTTATTTACACATTTCTCTCTTTTTCTATCAGTGCGCCTTTCCCTGTCTGCGCCTCCTGCCTTCCTTAAGTAAACCCTATTGCTGTCTATTACTGTCTCTTGCCACTGGCCAAACGCACACTAATGCTATTGTTGTGGGAGACAGTGTAGCTTTTTGTGATAAGCAAAGATTTATGAGTGGTTTGTTTATCTTTTTTAATCATGAGTGTAGATCTGCAGATGTATGGTAATAGATGGCTTGAGCTGCAACAAAAACTCTGGCATCTGTGGCAGATTCCCCATGCACCGGTCAGAGCGCTCACTACTGTCTAAACCAACAATTGTCTGAGATATAAAGCAGTATTTTGTCCAATATCCACGGTTGCGTCTCACAGAGTAGACGAGGCCAGATAACATGGATAGTCATAGGAATCCCCAGTGTCTCGGTTCGATTGGGCTTTGAGCTGCCTCCCATGAGTAACTCACAGATCCGGTCTTGTAGGCATCTTCTGTACTATGTGTGCATATGTAATTTTGTTGGTGTATGCAAGTACGTGCTTCTGCATGTGCAAGAATGTAAGCGTGTGTATCTATCAATAATGAGGCCTACCCATTGGCATGTTTAATGGCTAGAAGCATGCTAATGCCCAGAGGCAGCCTCATTGATGCATATACTCTTTAGGCATCAAAGCACAGCCTAGAAGGGTAAAGGTAGTGGGTTGTGTGTGGAGGAGCACTGTTTTTCCTGCTCTCTCTGATGCTTGCTATACTTCCTCAAGCACCGTATTCACCACCACCATCCTCCACCATCACCTTACTGCCTGCTTTTTAAGTCCAATTTTGGGCAACCTGTTGGAGCCCGACAAACATTTTAAAACCAAACTTCATTTATTCCACCAACCCAGATTGGTTTGTTTTACTTTGATGTAGCCCAGATCCTCTTTTTTTCTTAGTCCTCACCTTACCCCGTCTTGTTTTTTTTTGTTTTTTTTGGCTACTGGAGTGCCGAAAAATTGGACAGCTTCAAATATGTTAAGCTTATACAGTAAGCACCTCAATGTCTTGCCATTCTTTCATGTCTTTCTCAACTTTTTTTTTCTTTCATGTCTTTCTCAACTTTTTACAAATGAGAAAAGCTTTGCAAGAAAGGACCCCCACCCACCTAGAGGAGCAGCAGAGCAGTTAATCAGCTTCTCCTCGTGACGTCTGCCGTGAATAGGTAGAGATATCATTGTGTCTTTTTCCAGGGAGGCAGCCTGGGTAACACCAATATGGTGCGAATCAACAGGCAATCATGCAGAACATACGAGAGAGAGCTCTGATAGCCTGAGAGAAATCCAGCTCCTAGATACTACTCCATGCCCCAACTTGCCTTAATTACAAACCTTTGCAAGTTTCCCTAAATTAGATTTGCCTTTCTGTGGGCACACTATTTCTGGTAAGTCAGTATTATTTTTGCAAGACACTTATTTTGCAAGAGCAAAGACCTGATGGTTCCCTTTATCTTAAATGTCCTCTGACTCCCTGCTGCCCTTTTCCTTTCCCCTCTTTTTTGCTCTTTCCATTCATCTCTCCATCATACTCTCTGTCTCTCTTGTCTCTTTCAAACTCTCATTTCTCAGTTTATTTTTCCACTCTGCTGTAGCTGAGCAAAATTTCCTCTGCAGAGAGGTAAAGTACAGTAGGCCCATCAGCCCTGGAGGACTAAAGGAGATCAGAAGACATGTCAGAAGTCTGGTGGGTCTTTTCCACACAGATCCAACTCAATAATGTGGTTGAAGCCCATAGAGAAAGAGCAAACACAGCCCTGGGTCCTGACCACGGGTCTGCAGTCATGGGAGACAAAGATGGGCCTGACTGCAGTCAGACAGACAGGCCCGAATAAAGAGATATATCCACAGGGTGGATTGGTTGCTGAGAGAATGTATTTCTGCGTGTGTTCCACTCTACAATGGCAGGAAACACAGGTAGCTACATGCACAGAGGGAGAGAGAGAGGTAGAGATGTGACAAATAGACAGTGTCCTATATGTGACCATTGTTTGAGTTGCCAAATTGCTCTGTTGTTGGCCAGCGTTGTTTGCTACAGGACACCGTGATGAGTTTTTCAGTTTGGAGAACATCGGAGAGAAGGAAAAAGAGAGCAAATAAAGGCCTTCCCTGTTGGCCATCTGTGATGACTTAGCCAAGCCAGGAGACTTATAGCACGGTCTAACACATAAGGCCCGGGGACTTGTATCACTTTGAAACAAGAAAAGGAGAAACAGAGTAAAACTGCCAATGTTTGCTGCAGAGCTCCCTATGTACAGTATTGTACTGTATTACAGTGCCCCAGAATGGCCTCTGGTCGGAGGTGAGCGGTGGCAGTTTCAGCTGGCCGTAGGGACAGTGGACAGGAGGCCTGGTCAAGTAGACGACAGCGAGGGTCACAGGGTCCCTTGGGGAGGAGATATCCCAAAGGGGGTGGGCAGATGGGGTCTGGAATGAGTGTGTTCTCAGACAGGTGGATGGCTGTCACCCTCATTTCGCTTCCGCCAGCAAGCAGGTGGCCTCTCCCTCCTCCTCTTCCCCTCAAGGGTCACCTTCACATGGCACTGCTTCCCCCTGCGTCCCATCCTATCTTATATACTGTATGCACACACACTTATGCTCACACATGGACACACACACATACCAATGGTTCTCATACTGTGTGACTCTCAGTCAACCCCAGCACCTGGGGGCTGGGTGTGTAAACAGTCGCTCTCAAGGTTGAACCCAGGTGTTTCATTTCCATTAAGGCCTTCATCACATTCACAGCCTCCTCCCACTGACTTTGGTCATAACACAGACGGAATAGTCATTAAATTTCAGATTACCTTTTCTTTGCCTTTGTAGATGTTGAGATGTACAGGGTCTATTTTAGATGTCTGTCTATGAAATAATTATCTCCCAACTCTCTGCCCCTGACATCTTCAAAAGAGGATGTTCCATTGATGATTTTTGCCCTACATCATAGCTTTGCTCTTGCCGCGACTCTAAAACCCAATATAGCGTAATTAAACTAACAAAGTGACATCAATAAAGACAGAAGTGCTCTGTAATTACAGTCTGTGCTAGGACATCATAAGCAGGCAGTGTCATCACCCTAACGAAGGAAATAAATCGATGGCAGACAGACAAAGCCCCGCTTTACGATCCCCCTCTCCTCTGACACACAAAGCCAACCATAAACACGAGTAAGGCGAGAGTTTAATGGCAATCTTAAAGTTGCAGAGGCCACTAGCTTGTCTTTACTGCTCCTGCCCAGGAATACAATGGGTGCCTTGACACTTTCACCACTCCCTTCCTCTCCTTCATTAGTTGTGCTTCTCACTGTTTCTTTCCCTCAGTCTGCCTTTTCCCTTCTCCTTCCCTCCTATATGGTGTCTGGTCTCCTCACCCTCTGGAGACACATGAGTGGCAGGCCTCCCCCTTAATAACTGTGTATTCCAATTCTGACACGGTTGCACAAAACAGACACACATAGACTGACACAAACACACACACACACACACCCACAAAAAAAAAAAAAAGAAAATATGTTGCAGGATTCAAGATTGGCATTCCCACATTGCCTCTTCCTGCAGAGCGCCATGTGGACAGCGAGGCTAAATGTCAGGGAAAGATATTTAATTCCACGTGCACACACACACATGCATACAGCCGCACTCATAAACCCTACACAGACAAGACACCCCACACTGATAGTGTGTGGAGTGTGAGGCTAAATGTCAAGGGATGATGTAAATTCACATGATTGCTTCCAGAAGTAGTTCATCACGATGCCAACGCCGGCCAGATCAGTGTCTCATTGTCCTCCAAGAATTCTGCTGAGCAGGACAGTGGGGCTCCGGCAGGAACAGCAGACCATGTTTGTGTGTATGTGGGTGGCATGGGGAGGGTCCTCTAAATATATGAAAGCCACTGTCTCTCTCAACTCTGTGTTTCATCAGGACTGACCCAGTTTCCTGAGAAATACATTGTATAAACTCACTGAGGAGAAATATTCTGTAAGGTACATATATATATTTCTATGTGTCTATACTGTACGTCACAGGCTTCAGCTCACACTAGCCCTGGCTATATCAAAGACACGAGAGAGACTCAGATCAGAAATAGAGATATGTGCTATGTTTTAGTTTTGTATAACACTCTTCACACATCCAACGTGGTCTCTGGGCAAAAATAGTGGATCTCACTCAGCCTTCTTTCCCCCTACACATCATTTGTTCAAAGCAAACCCTGCTGAATACGACATTTGAAAAAAAATATGAGCAACTGATGAGTTGTAAAGTTGTGTATACTACTAAGTACGTATATGTACCACATTGATGAATAAAACATAAGTTCCATTCAAGAGCATGTCTCCCTTTGCCAGGCCCTATATGCGGCACAGAGCCAGAAGCAAACTCTTTTCCATGCTGTGGCTGTTGCCTTGACTCCCCACCCACCACCACCACCACCACCACCCCACCCCCACCCCCACCCCTAAATTCTCACTGCCTACTTGCTGAGGTGACTGATGAGCAGACTCACTGGTGTGTCAAATATGGGGGAAATAGTCAATCAGCCAGGCCGGTGTGACAGGCCTGCGTGCTGCTGTAGTTTGGAAATGCTGCTGCAGGAAGTGTGTAAAAGTCATGTTCTGTGCCAGACTGAGGATAAACATTTTATGGTTGTGGAATAGGAGGGTTACACCTCTTCCCTCTCTGGAAGGCATGGCTAGATCCTCATTGTATCTGTGTTTAGTCCACCCCAAGCTGTGTGGGATTTATTACGCTATGCTGCTATCGTGCCAGCCGGGCTTGAGTGTGTCTCTGTCTGTCTGTGTATTTGTGTTTGCGTGTGCTGTGTATCTGAGTATGTTTTTTTTTTTTTTAAGAAATAAAAGGAGTAAGGGAAGAAAGGATAGAGAGAATGGTTGTGTGCGGATCATTTATGGAGGAGAGAGCGTTGATGTGATTTAGTGTGTGGGAGCTCCATGGGCCACTGAACTTGGAAAATGAGAAGGCAGAGGTGGCCATGATTAGAGGTGCGCCTTGCTGACTACATTGAGTGTATTCAGATGTGTGTGTACATGCACCATGTAGATGGCTGTGGGAGTCTGTAGCTGGACGGGGGTAGATAAACAAAGCGGGACACACACAGACAGTCTATCATCTTCATTGTCCGGGGTAGAGCCTATCAGTGTTGGTGTGTATAACCAGGAGAAGTAGAGTTGACTTATCCTCTGCTTCGCTCAGTCACACTATGTGTGTTTGTATGTGTGTGAGGGATGTGAGGTCCTGGCCCCAGCTGATGCATCAGAGACGGAGCGGAGTGATCTCAGACATGTGCCAAGGGCCAAGGTCAAGGGTCATCATATACAAATATACCCAGAGAAATAGAGTGTGAGAGAGCACCGGGCCTGGGGGACCACTTGACTAACACTCTCACCCATAACATCATATACTACCCACATCCCTCCTTTCAGTCAGTCTCCCCGTACACTCCTATTTTTCCTCAACAAAACATGCCAGAAATAATTTTAAAATGTAGTTGGTGTCAAAACTTTTTTTTTTTTATTGCAAATAGTTAACGAGTGATATTTACTATAAAAATAGCAGTAGATGAGATGAAAAATGCCAGGAGTTCATAAAGGAAAGAAAAACAGTTCAGCTTAATATCTTTTAAACATGACAGTCTTTATGTCATTTAAGTTTTGTATTTGTATTCTCTTTGTTTTGACACACAGACATAATAAAACTATTTAAGCCAGACCCGTCACTTACATATCTGTTTAGTCTGTGACAAATAATGTCACTTTCAGAAACACAACTTCCTTATTTATTCAAGGTATTTCTTCTTCAGTCACGTAGTTCCATGAGGATTGTCTATATATCATCCTCCATCCATTTAAAAGTAACTGCAACAGATCTGTTTACAGTACTGTTTCATGGTCAATGACTGCAGAGTATCCACAGCATCTACAGAAGCAGAATGGTCTACTTTTAATTGTCAACAAGTAAACAAGATTTTCTTTTGTCTGAATTATTTTTTTTTTCTTTGTGTCATCAGTGTACAGTAGATTTGCTGAGTGTAGATGCAATTTTCTATGAATGCCCTGCTCCACATTGACACAGTTGTACACATTTGTAGCTGGAAGCTTCCCAATACAACCACATTTTGATCTTTCGGCCAGCTGAGCAGCTATAATCTTTTTTTGTAGAAAGTTGGATCATACTGATAGTCCCACACACTCACTGCTCTCCTGCTGCCATGCTGCAGCTAAAACTCATTTTGATGATCAATAAATTAACTGACTGCAAATTATCCACAGCAAGAATAAAAATACTTCCATTGAATATTTTTTTCTAATTGTCAACAGATAAAAAGGAATAACTAGCATATATATTGCTGTTGTTGTGGAAAAGAAATGCCATCATACTGGCATAAGATTCTCATTAACATACAGAGCACCACAGCTTTTTATGCAAGCAGATAGCTTCCTTTATGTTTCTTTATAATGAACAACGCACAGATGTGAAAAGGATGTCTAAAAATAGAAATCAAAAAAATAAAATTCAAAATTCACTTGAGTTTTTTCTTTGACCACTGAATTTACTGGGAAACATGACTGTTTTTCGCTCATTCTCCCTTTTATCTCATATCAAGACCACACACAATACAGTAGGCTCCGCTCTGTTGTCGCTCTGTATACTCAACATTCTGGCATGGATAGTGTTTACGGAGGCGAATCACAGTGTGTCAGTATTTGTGTAAAATCCCTACACCACACACAGAGATCAGAGAAGAAAGCAAGTGCTATACCATGAACTTCATCCTGGAATCCAATCCAAGCATTACCGCGGAGGTGGCTTGGTCTCCAATATGTTTAGTGTTACCTCACAATCGTATCAGCTCTGCAATGCAAGCAATGCTTGAAATTCGATTTGATCTGCATGGCCACCATCACTTGACCATGGCTGGTGTCCGTCCTTCTCCCCCCCCCTCATTCTCTATCTGTGGCTGAGCTGCTGCTGAGCCCTGGGCTCCAATTAATCCCATGATGCCTGGCTGTGGTTGGTATGGTGACCAGACAGGGCACAGAGAGAGCTGTGATTCCCAGGTGAAAGGTGGGATAGACTTTCTGATTCGCTCCAGCACACAGATAGAGTTACAGCTCAATTTCAACCTCTTGCCCTCACTGGTCTATCCTCATGACTAAAATAGGACCAAGGAATAGGAGAAGGGAGGGGAAGAATAGCTTCTTTTTTTTTCTTTCTCTCTGTTTTCCTTTCTGTCTCACTCACTTTTCTCACTCCTTTTTTTCTCACTCCCTCTTTTCAACCCCACCACACCCGCATCCTTCACTGTGCTGACATTTTAGTGACAGAAGGGACTCTGAGATGGGCTTTATAGCTTGGTCAGCTTGTAAAGCAGCACTTCCAACTCTGTAGTTCTGTTTCACTTTAAAAAGTGGAGTTTTTTTGACCTCACTGGCTCTTTATCCTTCTCTCTTTTCAGTTGTTCCTACTGCTTGTGCTTTGTTCTTTTACCTTTTTTGTGGACAAGGCAGGATTTGTGAATTAATCATAAGTGGTTCAATAGCTGGCCCTAGCTCTGCTCCGTCACTGGGGGATCAATAGGGGAAGGTCAGTGGCACTGTGGTGACTGCTCTGGAGGAGAGACAAGACAAGGGCCATGTCGCTCCATCCATAAGTTCGGTCTGGCATGAAGCATGATGGGAAGGAGACCCTGTCCTTGCCCCATCCTGTCTCTGCCCTGGTCTCTAGAGATACAGGCAACTGCCCTCTTCTCAGGTAGACTTCAAGGTCCCCTTGTCATCCCCATATCATCTTGGATTTTGCCCTTACTTTTTAAAAATCTGTAATATCTTTATTTTAAAGTAGTAGGTGTTTCATACTCATGAAGAAAAGTAATAATTTGCACCTTCATGTAAAACTCTTGCCAGTATAAAGCGGTTCACAATTTCAAGGTTTTACAGTTTGTGCTCCAGCTTTATGATCTAGGTTTTGATTCTCTTTCTTTTGCTTTTCTTCTTCTGATCCATCCTTGCTTTTTATTCCCATACTTGCTTTCACACTTCTATGTTAAAGACCGCCAATGAAAAGTTGATGTTACTTGTTGAACGTGGCATTAAGTAAAGAGAAATAAAAATCTTTGATTCTCTGCTCTGAATAGGGCTTTTGAAAGTACATGACCACATCATTAACTTGGTGGCTAAAATTCTCCTGCTTTCCATTTAAATAAAAAGCAAGGTTTTTGTTACTAATAATGAAAACCTGACCTTTTCTTACTGCAGTCTAGTTTGACTTAGATTTAATTGCATTAGTATTTTCTTACCATGGGAGAACATAAGCTGCTAAAACAGCAACTTTACCCCACGACATAAAATAAGGCTGTATGCAATTCCCTGCTGCTCATGCATTATTGAAAGTACAAAAGCATCCTCTTTATAGAGTGTCATAATAAGGCAGTGCTACAGGACTTAAGTCTACACATGCACGATGCACACAGCATGTAGTTGTCAGCAGGAGCCGGGCTATAGAGAAGCTTCATTCTGATGGCACCTTTATTTACAACGTACTGAGACACACCACGGATGATTTGTGAAGATTAGCAGAGGGGATGTGAGGTATGAATCATCGTCTCTATAGTCACTATTTCCAAGTAAGCATATGCATACTGACTAAAGGCTGAAAATAGCATTCACCACAAATATGATGTGGAAGCCTTTTGAGCAAGCAGTTGAAAGTCATCAACATTTCAGCCCAGTTAAACATATTATACGCGCTCACACACACACACACACACACACACACATACAGCAACAGTGTGCATTTCACGAGTGAATAAGAAATGTCTTCACAGCCAAAACCTTACAAGCACTGAAATTCAAATTCCTTGTCACCTAAGCTGTACATCAAAGCTATGATGTGTATGTGTTGACACAGAGAATGGAGTGGTGTAACCAGTGTACGACATTGCTATTTGTAAATAACCTCCCAACCTCATCCACTGGCACGAGCTGAGAGCTTTAAGTCTGAGAAGTGATGGCAGCCTCCCTGAAATGTGCATGAAACCGGCTTAGCGCTATCAGCGCAGCATCACCGCCAGTCACCAGCCTCCCTCTCTTTCTGCAGGGCTGCTGTGGACCAGATAAGAGCAATGGACATACACCACCCTCCTCCCCTACTGCTTCCATCCGCCTTATGTTGTCCCCCAACAATCCTCCCACCCTCCCACACCAATTCACCCTTATCCTCTTTACAAGGTCTTATAGGGACAGAGACACTGATGTGTAGCTACAACCGTAATTTATATTCTTTGTAAATTGTCTGTGATTTTTTCATTCAGATAAGTGCGGGGGGAACATCTGTTTTGTGCTGGAAGGCAGTGGGCCGGGGCCTGACTTCTGTGGCAATCACTGGCAGTATAGATAGAGAGGAAAGAAGGGAGGCTCACAATCTGTCTCCCTCTCCTGAATTACAACTCCAGGGGCCTAGCTACCCTCTCATCATTACTGTCGTATTTACTTGAACACATTGGGTAAACAAACATTGTTCTCCATCTGTACAGCCTTGGAGATCAGTAGATGATACCATGTTTGGCAAACTTCATCATTCATCTCAATCTATTTCATGGCAATTATTGTGCCTCTCTGTTTTCTCTCTTAATTATCTTTAATACTGTCCAAAGATGACTGTGGCATTTCAGCCTTTCCAGACAGTCAAGAGTAGAAAGAATAGAAGGATGTGATATGATTTAAACCAAACATGTTGCTTAACTTCCAGCTGGCTGACGCACCACAATACCCCTTACTCCCTTACTTACCATGTATAATGAAGCACTCATGGTTGAGGGCTAAGGCCACTCAGGACTAGAGTAGTAAGAACTGTGGGCGTCACAGTGGCCAGACGTTGAGGCCTCATTGGCAGTCAAAGAGGAGCGCGACCTGCGGCGTCTCGACATACGAACACTAGCGGGGGAGTTGGAGGGGTTCAGAGCAGTGCAGACATTGAATCTCAATCCCGGGGCCGTGGCAGATTTACATTTAAAGTAGTTTTAGCAAACGCCCCACTTCCTGATGCATTCTTTCGCAGGGCTGAAGGGAGCAGCTTATCTGCGAGTCATCAGTCGCACGTGATGCGTCCAGATAGGAGCTCCCAAGACAGAGCCCGCACCTTTCTGCTCACACATCCGGCGCAAAGATGATGCGCCATATAATGGAACACCGTCGCTTGAAGTATAATTACATTACATGTGGAAACACCTCTGCTCAGTGTCGACACCTCCGGATGTGTATCAGTTTGCACGCGCACACATGTTTTAACACATGTGACCTATGTTTTACCTGTGATTGACAGAAACAGTAATGACCAGCATCAATGTGTTATTGATGTTCTGTCATTCTTCTTGCTGTTAATGTTATCCCAAGATGAAGCAACAGGGTTACTAGAAACTTGGTGCGTGTGTGTGTGTGTGTGCGTGATTCATGCATGTGAGTGCTCAGGGGCATATTTGTTCCTCATATTTATACTTAATAGGGTCAGTGTGTGACACCAAATGCAGGTGTGCATATGTGTGTATGTGGATGTGTTTAGATGAGTAGTAGGTATAAGTGTGGTTGTTGACACAGTGGGGTAAAGGCTGTGATGGCTGAAGGCTCTGATGGGTAATTGAGAACAGCAGGTGTCGCCTCCCTTCTGAGCCACTTCAGGCCCCAACCAGCTCACCCTCCGATCTTCAAAGCCTCTGCTCTCCTCTCTCCTCTCCACCTTCCTCTCCTCTCCTCTCCTCTCCTTTCCTCTCTCCTCTCCATCTTCCTCTCCTCCCCTCTCCTCTCCTCTCCTCTCCTCTCCTCTCCTCTCCTCCCCTCTCCTCTCCTCTCCTCTCCTCTCCTCACCTCTCCTCTCCTCTCCTCTCCTCTCCTCTCCTACCGGCTGTACTGCCAGTTGAGCTTGCTGGAGAGAAAAACAGCATGTATGGTATTAATCAAACCCAGGGCACCATGGGGAATAGGGCAGAGTGAGGGTGTGGGGGAGGGGGGGCTGGAGCCCAGCTATTACTGCTACACCGGTTCACCAAGACAGAAATATTTCATTCTCTGTAACCCTTTTGACAAGAATACATCCAGCAGCACAGAATTCATACCATCATATACCGGAATGCCAATTAAAATGCTGTATGCTTGTCTTACACTTGAGTACACTTGATACAGTTGAGTAGTTTTGAGTCCGGTAATACAGAAATAGCTTATTTCATGTAATATAAGTAATATATTGAGGACATAATGTGTTAGATTTTTTTTTTTTGGTTGGCTATTCTATGAATAGCAAGTTACCAAAAATGTGTATGAACTTATACACTAAGCCTGTTTTTGTTATGCATAATGTTTATTCAATTCAGATCATTTCTAAGTTCCATTACTGTGTTTTCACAGAACATTTTAGTATGATTCACCAGAGCTGTGGAGTCTCCCCACTGATCCCTGTTGGAACAGGAGAATCTCTCACACTCAGAGATTTGTCTTTCTCAGTCTGTCTGTTTTAGCTTCTCTGTCTTTTCTCCTTTAGTGCCTATAGACCTTTAGACAGTAGAGCTGAGCCCGTGAGCCGGTGGGCCAGGGCTCCCCTGCTTTGGCTTTGTTTCCCATGCTGAACACGTCACCAGCCTCATAAACCCCCCACCCTCCCCTGACTTTTTCAAATGAACAAATCTGATTGAGCGAATGCCATTACCTGGGTAAATGAATGATTCCTAAAGGACTGGACAAGGCCTAACACCACCCTGAGGGTAAAGCTTATTATCGCTGCAAACTCCAAAGAGGAGAGAGACGGCTGTGGAGCTTGTGTGCACTTTGTCAGAGGCCTGTATTTCCATATTAATCTGCCACATTTAGGCATCTGAGACAGAGGGCCTCCTGTCACGCTTCTTTGATAACAGAGCAGTTAGCTTTTTCTCCTCATGTATAAATATGTATAATTCTGATAAGATTAATTGAAACGACTAAGTATACAGTGGTAGGAGATGAGTAGGAGGGAGAAGGAGGGAGACAGCGGGAGAGAGAAGAGACACATTATGTTGCCAAAGCATGCATTTTAGACTGGCCTCTGCCTCAGACCTACTCCAGTGTGGGTGCCTAGGCTCTCTCCTCTGGGTCCAAAGTGCCTTGAATTGAAAATAGCATCTACCTAACAGTCCCTCAAAAATAGCTGAGCGAATAAGTTTTTGCGCCGAGCCGATAAATACGGCGTGGAGCCTCTGACACCGAAGCCTCACCCCAATTTCCAGTGCTCTGGAGGAGATCAGATAGCCCTGTGTCATTTGATTTTCTGCCTTATCTCATCCGCGCCCATCTTTTTGTCTCACGCAGGGCTACATTTTAAGAAGCACACACTCCTTGTATCTTTTGAAGGACAAAACCCAGAATGATATCGAAACAAATAATAGGATCACACTGTTGTAGAGGGCCGTTCCTGTGTTTGATTGATACCAAGTGCTTACGTAGGCATGTCAAATGAGTGTCCTTCAAGTGACATTTAGGATGCAGATCTGTAGAAGTGCATGTCGAGATTGCGGCAAAGTTCTTAGTTCATAAGAGCCATTTATGATCACGCCTCCACAATGGGTGACATTACGGATGTTGTAAATTAGAACACAATTTACACTTTGTGTATATCCCATACAGCCATTGAGCAGTTCCACTTCTCAAATTGACCAATAAAAATGTCTGTTTAATAGTTGTTTTCTGCAAAGTATGCTGAGTACTAAAAAAGAGAGGGCAGTGAGTGAGGAGAAGACAGCAGGAGAGAGGGAGGTGTGGGAGAGTGGAGGTTAGGGATCCTGAAAGATGAAACAAGAGGGAGAGAGAAAGCAGAAGAGGAGTTGGAGCGAGGGAGGAGACAAAGACAGTCCCTGGTGCACAGCCTGAGTTGACTGACGGCAAGAAGAGGGGGCTGTAGAGAGAGGAAGGCAGGAGGAAAGGGAAGAAGGGAGATCAGCAAGGAGTGAGCACGTCAGTGTGTGAGTGGCGTCTCTCATTAGAAGGTGCTGTCAGGGGCCACAGAGGGGGACTGCAGGGACCCCACCTCCCCCCCACCACTCCTCCCTTTCCACTGGCCCTTGAGATCCGGGCCGAGAAAATGATTGATGAGTGATACCAAGATAAACACGCGCCCTGGCCCCCAAAGGCAGCCCTGCAAAATGATGCATGCAGCGTTATAAATAAACCATATGAAAAAAACAATAAACAACAAAACAATGCAAAACAAGCTTTGGGTTTTCTCTATTTTGGATATTGTTACAGAAGACACAAATCAACCCGGCTTTTGTTCTTTGCTTTGATGAGACTTTTTCTAGTTTAGGGGGGTTTCTAGTTTTATATGCATGTGTCTGTGTGTCTGTGTGTGTGTGTGTATTGTGCTTATGCATGTGAACAGCGAGCACAAGGCTAACAAGGCCCACCAGCTGACTGGATGGTTAAGCCCCCCTCAACAGTTACATTGCCTCCTCAGCAGCTTGGGCAGGCGGCTTTCCCACTCATTCACTATGAGGCACCGAACACCGAGGCAAACCTGTTCTCATTTGGGAGAGCTCCAAATCATAGCAGCTGTGTATAGTGTGTGTGTGTGTGCTGGTGTGCCTGCGTGTGTGTGTGTGTGTGTGTGTTGGAGGAGCGCAAGAGTGCATGGTAAAGTGTAGCATATTGTATGTATGGATTCATACTGACATACATAGCTACCCCACACTACACAAACACACACACACACACACACACACACACAAAACTATGTTCAACTGCTCACTAATTGTTGAGTAAGTCATAAATGTTTTATGTTACACTTTCTGTTAATGTTTAACACTGAGAGCCAAATGCCTCTGTTACAAATCGAAGTGGAAAGGCAGATTATCATCAAATAGTTACATTATATCATTATGAGCCTACAGGCTGTGGTCTGGTGGAGGGAGAATGAATTATGAATGGAGTGTGAGGGAGGATCTTCTCTTCCCCCTGGGGACTTCCAACACCACAACTCATTTAAGTTGGATGAATGAGAGATAAGGAAGGAACCCCCCCTCCACCTCCATACTGCTTGCCTCACACGCTGGCCTTCATGTAATTTACTCCGGGAGAAGGACTGTCACTTAAGCTGCTCATAGCACACACACTTCTCATTGGGAGAAATGTATGCTGAAGGGGGCTTTGTTCATTGTCAAAGCGTGCATACCAATGCTGAAAAACACCATAAAGAAGTCTTGTCATCTAAGTCACTGGTGCATTTTCTGCAGACTTGTGTCGGGCCTCTTTGTACATCTCTGAAATGAGTCCCTGAGCTGTGCTGTAGCTTTGCCTAAAAATTCTTCTCATCTCATCTCTCTCTCTCTTTTGCTCTCTCTCTCTCTCTCTCTCTCTCTCTCTCTCTCTCTCTCCTGTCTTTTACGGATCCAGGCCGCAGAATGGGTCGATGATATTGTACAATAGGAAGAAGGTGAAGTACAGAAAGGATGGCTACTGCTGGAAGAAGAGGAAAGACGGGAAGACCACACGAGAGGATCACATGAAGTTGAAAGTGCAGGGAGTTGAGGTGAGTGGGCTTTACAAGAGTTTTCGGATTTCGAGGGAGCGAATGGGGAAAGAGGCGGGGGTAGGGGTGGGTATGGGGCGGGCGAGGGCCAACCTTCACCCTGACACAGACAAACACAGGTCTACAGTGAGCTCTCCCCTGGCTGTAATGGAGACAGTCACATGCTGCTGTCTCCAAGGAGCCTCACCAAGAAACAATGCGGCACAACAATAGTTTTCCCTGGGAAGCCAGTGGAGTGGAACCGATTGTTTGTACCTTATTAAGGCTCTGGATGTTGCCTTTGCTCCAGAGAGCCTACATTAATCTTGCTGGCTCAAAGCAGTACTGTGGAGCTAGCGTTCCCTCACCTCACTCCAAGTCACTCCCCATACCAGCCGCTGCCATAAAAGGCCCAGTTGTATCTGTCCTTGGCTCACCTATGCTCAATTTCGCTCGACCTGAGGTGGTGGCAATGCAGTGTTGGCACCCTGGCTGATTTATCAGCATTCCCACACATGAAACCAGGCAAGTCTCAGGCCCAAATTCCTTTGCTTCCTTTGATTTCAATAGTGCTGAAGTTTGGGTTCTGGTCTCTTTCACATATTTAGCCAAAAAGCACTGATGCCAGTAGCACAGGAGTTGAGATAGAGTAGAGGTAGATATATGAGGGTGGGAAATTTTGGTCTCCCATTTGTGTGTGCGCACATGCATGCACACCATTCACACACACATAACCACACACCTCAGGGAGTGGTGTTGTTTGTGTCACACAGTGTGACAAAGACAAAGCTCAGGCATTCTCCCAACAGGGGCTATGCTCTCTGTTTGTACTCCTCCAGATATTTGTCACTCCAGGAAAATGGCCTCTTTCTTCGCCTAGCTAGCTCAGTGTCACCTCTGGTCCTGCAGTAGTCTGATAACCTGTTGGGACTGCACACATCCATCCTTTTGGACTCAGTTACATATTTTACAGTTTCTGACAGTCCTGGCTGTACAGAAGGTTTAGTCAGCCAACTTGCATTACTATGGTTTGGAATATAGATTATGTTCACATAACGATGTCTTTAGCTTACAGGAAAATCTCAAACTTATGGATATACAAAGTCTGTTTTTTTTTGTTGTTGTTTTTTAGGTGTTTGTTTCAACAGCAGGAGAGGTTCATAATTGCCAGTTTCACTTTTTAATGTTTGTTGGTGGCAACTAATGACAAATGAAAATCATTGTTAATTTACCAGGATGCTAAGACTTGAAGAGAGAAGTGTTTTGGTGTGAATGTACCAGGCCTTTTTAGGCTGTCCAACTAAGCTGTGTTGGTTTTCACTTGTATAACCATCTTCAGCTCTACTCAGGCCCCCACCTAAATTGCAGTGGGACATTGGTGTAGTATAATATTGTTGGAAAATTAGCTGACTCTTTTCTGGTAAAATTGCTTGTACAATCATTACAAGAGCAAGCTGTTTTCCCAAACCAGTCCTAAAGCATACATAAACAAAATGAATTAACAAATATTTAAAGCAGAAGATTTAAGTGTTAACAAATGTCACATGGAAATGTCCCTGTGTCTACCTCGTCTCTTGTGTCTGCTATATCTTCTCAGCGAGAGCCATTTCAGCACAGGTGGAAGCACTGTCCCCCAACAGAGCACTGGACTGTACTCCACTGTCCTATTTTCCAGCATCAGTGCTGGTCAATGCTCTAGAAAAGCAGACATTTTTCTTTAGAGTCACTGCCTCAATTGGCACATCACAGCTACTGTATGTTTGGTACTTTCCATGTCCTGTGGTAGCATGTCTTCTCCTGTGGTCTTGTAGCTGTCACAATGGATGAGGAGAAACTTATTGTTAAGGTATAAAAATATCCAGACCTCCGTGACCAACAGTCTCAGCTTTATAAAGATAATATTTAGAAAATAAATTTCCAGGCAAGCCATAACTTAAGACATTGGGTCGTAAGGTGAGGAATCAAGAGAGATAAAACAAAAAAGACTCTTGAATCCATGGCAGCAGTCCAGATTCATTTTATATGCTACATATTGTGCTGTATAAGCTGCGTGGTCCTAACTTGCCATGCCACAGCGTGTGCTAGGGTCTTCAGATGACATGCATCATATGATGCACTGCTTTCCTGTGGTGGCAGGTTTTGAACTTTAGCCAGACTGAAACAGAAACAACACATGCTGGAAAGAGGAAGGAGGGAGATTTCTTTCAGCTTCCAATTTCCGAGGCACAAATGTATGACTAGCTAAGAGCTTGCCGGCCAGTGGGCGTCACTCTCAAAACAACGATTGCTGTAATGTAAGAAAAACTGAATAGAATAAGAAATGCATATAATAACCGTTTAGTGTTTTAGAATGAGCTTTTCTTTACATCCGAGTCGTCACTTGACATGAACTTTGAGTAATGCACTGGTGACTATTTAAGTATTTTATGTCCATCAGTAGCAATAAGCAGTCAGAGGCTCAGATACAGTACATTTGTCAAATCATTAAACGTGTGTTGCGCAGTGTTTGCAACTTAAGACAAAAGGTCTCACTCACACACACACACACACACACACACACACACATTAAGACTGATGGCTGTTCACTGAGCTGAGGGCAGTAACTTGGAAGACAATGTAACGCTCCATCCTGTGACTTTGTTCTGTGAGCTCCTATATGTTGTAACCAGTCTAATTTACCAGAGCTAATTGCTGTGTGAGCAACCAAGCCAGAGCAAGATGTGAAGGTGAGTTTAGTGGAGAGACACAGCACAGGTAGAAACTGACTCAGGACTGCGAAGCCACATGAGAGCTCACAGAAATAGGACCACAAACAGCTATTTCATATACTGTAGAGACTGCGTTGTGTGTTTCTGTGTGTTTGTGTGCACATCCACATCTTGCAGCCTTGGAAGACCTAAGTCATGTCCTTTAAACACCTCTCCCCCTCAAGACTGACAGAGAGGGGTGATCCATCACTGTTGTAACCAGCCAATGATGGGATCCATAACTCAACATGCACAGTCATGTTTACTCTAAGCACATACAAATGACTTGACCTTTGCCCTCGGTTCGGTGAGGGTATGAGTCCACAGGAGAGGACGAAGAGATATCTATTTCTGCTCCCTACTCTAGTTACTACTATTTAGAAGGAGAAAAGAAAGATCCATTATTCATCATACCTTCACAAGGCAGAACCCAATGAGTTGACATAACTTGAGTATAACCTTACTTGTTTCTTTACGTCACTCACGCTGTGCTGTAACTGCTCTGATTCCCCAGCCATCCAGTGCTTAATAGAGGTTCTGTGGTTATTACATGGGCCAGGTTTAGTGCACAGAGAGGACAAGTGTTATGGGTGGTTCAGGCCAGTGATGTTCAGTGGCTCTGGTGAGGGAGAGGGTGTAAGTCCAGGCGCGAGGGGCCTTCTGGGGCCTGCAAGAGGCAGCCTAGCGTGGCAGGAGTAGTTGTCAGTGTGTGCTGCTGCTGCTGTCCTGTCTGCTCTGCAGTGCTGGCTCAGCAGCCCGTGTAAACCAAAGCTCTACTGTCTTGCGCCCCCTCTCTTTCCGTCTCTACGTTTACCTCTGTTTTTGTGTCTTTCTCCCTCTTCCCTCTCCGTGTCTTTCATTTCCTTGCCTTTTAATTCTTTCACTAAATGTTTCACTGTCCTGCTCTATCCCTCCACCTCTCTTTCTCCTTACTGCCTTTCTCTTCTCTCGCCTCCTCCCTCCACCACCCTCCAAGTCCACAGTCCAGACGGACAGAACCTTGAGTTGGGCGGTAATGCTCCCTGTTCCCTAAAATTGGAGCGCAGGGCATGTTGCGGCATTAGCGCTTAACAGGCCGTGAAATAGCAGCCTGCCTTCCTGACGTCTCCCCCATCACTCCAGGTGAGTTGGCCAGACGGCTGGATAAATGAGCAAGTAGCACCCCTAGCACCCAGCATGCGTTTGGGGCACCTGAGGAGAGATGTCCATCAGTGATTATGTCACCACACCCTGCTCTTACCGAGCTCAAGTTGTTCACCAGCTCTCGGCCATAGCCAAACTTCCATGAGGATCCTCCCGTCAATCAATCAGGCACCTTGGTTACAACAGGTTTTGATTGGCTTTATTCTTCCACAGAGTGATGTCATCTCAATTCAGGCTTTAGGTCTCTTGGTGTACATAGCTCTAGCATCCCCTGGCTTCTTGCTGTGAAATAGCAGAGACCTCAAACACATCTGCTTTGACAAACTCTAACTGATCTCCGTTCTGCTTCTTGTCAAGCTTTTACCCCAATTTTACCGTCTCTTCTTTGCTGATTAGCTGTTAATGTGGACTCAACACCCCCATCTCACCCACTCCTCCTCTCCTTCTATCCTATCTCCCCATTATTCCTAAGCTTTAATAAACTCCCTCAAACGCAGATCGATTTTCTCTTAAGTGAAGGTGGCAGTGTCTCTGACTTATTTCATTACCACAGGCTAATTATACCGATTGAAATGAGCTTCTCTTCTTAAGGTGTGCTGTGCTGCTCTGCGTCGCCCCCACTCTCCAGACTTTAATGCCAATACAGTTTTCTACCAATTCCCTAACTCCCATTCCTGCCTCAGCTTCACCTCACCATCCCTTCACCCCACCCTCTCACTCTCCACCACCTAAATAATCAGCTGGTGCGTCCTTAGCCCCCGTAACTTGTCATTTCATGTTGGATCCACCCTAATGTGTGATTTCAACTGTGCAACTGTGCAATGAAGGAAGGTAATGGAGCATGCTGGTGGCTCAATCGCCTCTGTTCATTGATAATAATGAAGACAAATGTCAAAACATTAGTTGCTAATGTTGTAATGGAGTGGATGCTAGTGAATGCGTGCTGGATGCTACACTGCATTGGCTTTCAATATCACATGACCTTCAACATTTAACTCCTCTTTTTATTAGTAGTCTAGCCCTTCCTTTTGCAGCAAGTCAAACATTAACATTTTTTGTCCATCCAAGCAAATTTTTATCTGAATTCTCATGACTCTCTCAAGGCACAAGTTTGTACCTTAACCTTTTTCTCTGCTAGTTAATATATGTTGGGAAGATATAACATCCCAATTTCATGGCCACCTGGGTGGGTAGCATTCATGTAGTGGGTAAGTTATATTCGAACTAGCTGTATATCTGTGAAATAGAGGTGTTTTGAGTGGCTGTATGTTTTTTTTTTTCAGTAGCAGTGGTAGCTGTGATTTACAGATGCAGCAGCTGATATCACCAGATTGTGAGGCCAGATGTGAGAGGGCACTAAACAAACCCCTGTTTCTGAGAGGAGGTGACACCATGCATGCTTTCCCTCCTGCCCCTGCTCCAAGTCAACTGTGAAATTAAGATCAGATTACTGATACAGGCGATGCCCAAAGCAAAAAAGTTTGTATTTTCCATGTTTATTCAAACTTGTAGGCTGTCTGTTAGACAACAGTCAGTTGCCTGCTTTGTAAAGACAGTAAATCGATTACTGTTTCCATTGTCTCCTCTCTCTCGCTCCTCTCCTGGAGCCAGCTTTGTTATTCACTGTTTTCTTTCTTTGCCTTGGAGCTCACACAGCTAGCTCTTCCTTTTTGAATTACTTGATAGTGGAGGAGTTAAGTCCAATCTATGTGTGATATTCTAAAGATGGTTACCATGGTTATAACTCTTAACCTTATGCTCTCACATAGAGCAATAGTCAGTGAGTGGTTGCAGAGGCACATGAAGTATATGGTTGTTACTACTGGTACATTTATTCAGGCTAATATGAGGTGAACATAAAATTGGAAAGACAATGAAATGTAAAAAGCTTCACAGTATAATAATGAACAAAATCACACTGGATACAAATTAAATTATAACAAAGGCCTTTATTAGAAATTGCAGCATTTAGCTTTAAATGTTACCTTCCACAGTAGGTTGGTGATGGAGCAGGATATCCATTTTAGTTATTGTGTGAATTTTTTTTATCCAGCACAGTAGATTAAAGCAGTGATCCTCTCCCCAGCATAATGGCTTAATGGGGGTTGTTATGTTGTTATTAGCGACTGAACCAAAGCCTTCCCTCATGAACGCCTTACTCCCAGCATTGGGAACGTCCACTTTACCCATGGTTTTCCTTTAAGCCCACTGTAATTAGTTTTCCTCTCTTACTTCTTACAATTGCCGAATCACTCAGTAGCAGTTAAGCCCTTGGTCTGCCTTTCATGCTGACCCCCCTATCACCATTTCAATCCAGTAGCTGGATTTGAGGGGCTAATTTTGGAAAGGTTGCTGTAGAGAGCAAATGTATAAGGGGCCTGTCAAAAAGCAGTGCATTATCGACAGCTTCCGTAATTTAATTTACCACTTGTTGCCACATGTTGCAGTGTTGTCATGCTGAGGCATCTCCACAGGGGACTTCTTCTTTATTGAGACGGTGATGGAGGAAATATCCCCCAAGTAAACGGCCTGAGGAATATTTTTATTTGTCGCAAAACTTGAGGACTTCCATTTATAGACTGGACTTTATTGAGGCTGCTCACTACAGCTCTCCACTTCCCTTCTTGGTTCCTGTGAAAAAGAAAGAACTGTCAGCAGTTATATACACCTTCTTCATTTCCACTGTGGGAAAAAACAATTCAAAAGAATCATGGAGAACAGTAAAATGAGGAAGTGAAGATTACTTGAGGCCAAATTACTTTTGCTTATTCTTCCGGGACATTTGGCACAAAGATCTTTTGAGACATACACAGGGATGCTTCCCAGTGCTTCACATGTCACTCATTATCCTTATTATTACTGTACAGTAGACGCACCAAACCATTGATATATGGTACCCCCCTGGGAGTGGTTGAGCAGAACCAACACCAGATATGCAAAGTAGGGGCAAGAGGTTTGGGGAATGGGTGAAGTAAACAGAGCGCTGCAGGCAGTGAGCAAGCTTTGCATGACTCTGTGGTTTGCTCTTAGAGTGTGAATTCTCCTTTTTTCCCCCTTTTTTTTTGGGGGGGGGGGGGTCTCGTGAGTGAAACAGATCCCTGGGCAACACAGGGCCTGGGTTTTATGTTAATGAGAAACTTTCACCAAGGCTTCTGCCTTCTCTCAGATCCAGACCAGAATACTTTTCATACTTTTCAGATATTCATACTGCTCAGACCAAAACACCATTACCAAGTGATACAGTGTGCAGTGTTATATACCAAAAGGCCTATTCTTTAGCCGAAAATGGTCTAGACCTCATTCCATCGCTCGATTCAGTTGAATTCAAAGATAGAGGTTCAAAGGAAAGCAAGTTGTTTCGGCGTCAGTCTTACACTACTTCTCTTATGTGAGGGTGCAAGTCTTTTGTAAAATCTGTGTTTAATGATCTATAACCAGTTTTTTTGGCAGATTCATACAATTCTTGGGTGTTTCTGTCTACAGGGCTAGGACCAAAGGGTCAGCTGAGGTCTAAGGAGTATTGAGCAGAATGAAAGAGTGGTTTTCTGAAAACCTGTAAACTGCATTATATAGATTGTGTGAAATGCCGGGGATATCTCTTTGGGATATGCCTTTTACTGAATCTGCAAGTCTCCCTTTTTCTCCATCTATCTTTATATTGCTGCTTTTCTTCTGTCTCTCTACCTTACTCCCCTCTGCTTCTTCCCTTTGAAAAAGCTGCTTACTCCGATGGTCTCCGTTAATATGGGGCCATTCCTGTAGTGAAGGCATACCCCTATGTCAAGAGCAGCAGTTTTCTTCGAATGCTGTAAGGCCTTGGCAGAACCATCTCTTCTTTCCCCTGCTGGCTCTGGAACACTTGGGTCTTTTAATATCCTTCAGATAGGGAGCACAGCACCGGTGTTTGGGATACTACTATACACGGAGGGGCAAGGGCTTTGAGCAGGAAACATTCAGTGACATTATCTACTCTTTACTCAAATAGGCAGTGCAGCTGGCCCCACAATTCTACGGGAGCTTTTCTGCCTCGTCTGCAAAAATATATGTGTATTGACGTTTGCAGTGAGATGAATTTGTTAATACTCAAGCGTCTAGCTCATTGGCTACCTTTATCTTTCCTTTTGCTTGGCTATTTACAATATTCTGCTGGCTAGTGCACATGGCCTATGTATTATTAACCAGCAACACAGAGGTTTAGATGTAATTTGCTTCTGTGTTACATTTAATAACTGCAAAATCAAAATGTACCAATGTTCCAACATTCACTCTTCAAAGGAGGTATAATGAGTGGAGCTGCAAAGTTCAAAGAGAATGGTTAAGTGTTTGTATAGAATTATACAGGGTGAGCAACTGTGCTTTCCTCAGAGTGATATTGAAAGGTTTGATATTTTACATGAAAGGGCGCTAAAGAGGAGTTTAACACAGGAAACAGGTTTAACCCTTCTGCTTTGGGCAACAGAGGAAATACTAATGCTGATAAAAGTCTCTTCATTAATGGTCTTGCAAGTTTTTGTTAGTCATAAATTTGTCTCTTCCTGCCTTCTATTTTTCTTCTTCTTCCCATCATCTGTTCTTGTGTTTGTATTGCAGTCTACATCTCTCTTATTCCATTCCTGGCTGACACATCAGTGCTAACCTTGTTCTTTTCACAGTGATCTGAATAGATGTTCCCTTCTGTGTCCAGTACACCACATGCATCTTTGTCTGTCCTTTTTTCTTCAGTTTCTGATGATTTTCAAAGCTGTTCCTGTTTGATTTTTTTGGTTGTTTTTTTTTGGTTGTTGTTGTTTTGATATGTATTTTTTTGTTGATAGATCTCAAATCAAAAGCAGCTAACTACAGCAGCAGACTTATGTGGATTTCTATTGCACATTTAAATGTGGACAGACTATGAGTCATTTGTTAAAGCCCAAGGGGGTGCTAAGCTTGTTCTGCATTGTGTGTCGACACTGGTCCCGTGTTAATGTCACTGTCACCAAATAATGATGCATGCATATAGACAGATGCTCTGACACGCACGCATACTCACACACACACACAAATTATTGCATCTACATTGTTTAGTTTCACTGACAGAATCTCAGGGGGGAAAAATCCTTGTTATTGTATGTATGTATGTATGTATGTATGTATGTATGTACGTATGTATGGCTCATGTGAGTCCATTTCCACACTCAATGTACACATAAGCAGATAAAGTAAAACCTCATTCCATAAATGGTGCCTGTTATTGCTAGAAAATTACATTTAAAGATACCAAAAAAATCTCCTATGTAATAAATGAAAATGGGAGAGATAAAAATTCATCAAAAAGACTGTAGACTGTGGAAAATAAAAGAGCAAGAGAGGGAGGAGGGAGCAAGAGACGCTTAGAAGGTGGATGGATGGTAAGGGAGGAGGGAGGGTGGGGAAGGAGGGAGGTAGAGGCGAGTGTTGAGCGGAGAGGAGAGAGAAAGCCGGAATGAACGATATATAGCCCCTGGCAAACAGAAAACAATTGTTACACTGCCTCCCATAACCCACTTCAACCTTAAACAGCAGATTTTTTTCACTCAATTAATTTCTACACATTGGAGCAGGGGCCTTGGCTGAAGCTGGGCTTTTATGTGCTCCTGCTGCTGCAAGGCCTATACACATCTCTGTCTCTCTCTCTGTCTCTCTCTCTCTCTCTCTCTCCCTCTCTCTGTCTCTTTCTCTCTGTCTCTGTAGCTTTCTTTTTTTTTTTCTCCAGAAAATGAACATTCTGCGTTAGAATAGACTGGAACACTTGAGAGATGAAGCCTGAATAAACAGGGAAATATTATATATTGTAAGAATGGCGCGCACACAAACAATTGATGAAAACTATCCTTTGATTCTCTCGTAGAACATGAAATTATTTAATATTTAAGATCAGTATCATCAAAGTCTGCCACATGATTTAAAACTCTTAATTATACAATTAGCTGAATTTACCCCTGTATACAGTTCTTCAGTGTTGTTTACCATGCATTTCATGTAGAACTGATAGAAATCACAATTTTGACTATTGATTCAAATGGCAAAATCCCTTAATAGTATTTTTAGAAATACACCAAATGGAAAACAAGTGATATTAATGCAAAGGACTAATAACAATAATAATAAAAAAATAATGATAGTGGTAATAATAATAATCACACACAGGAGAAAACCAGGCCATGGTGGCCCTATGTGGACAGCAGGTTGACTTGCCTGAGGGCAGAGAGAGGGAGAGCAGGCAGAGACAGATGGACAGATAGATAGGGGAGGGCATGACTGAGCTGTGTCTGTGTGTGGTGAGTGAGGGCCAGTCGGAACAACATGAATCATGGCTCCAGTTGAGAGAGGAGGAGATCAGATCAATAACAGCCCAGAGGAGGGAGAAGAGCGAGAGGGAGAGAGAGAGAGAAAGAGGATGAAGGGAGGACACAGGAGGTGTTCATCACTGGACCACACTGACTCCCAGCATGCTCACCTTTTTTTTTTTCTTTCTCAGGCTGCATAGTTAAAGGGAACCTATTATGCTTTTCTTTATTTTCAGTTTTATATTTAGTGTTGGAGGTTCATATTAAAGTGTCAAATAATGAGGTAAACGCATGCAGAAGTAAGCAAAAAGCACTGGCTTCAGACTGCTCTGAACACTCGGTTTCCAACGTTTTTTCCTACTTTCAGCACAAGCTGATGTCAGCTTGTGATGGATTTCTTTATAGAGACATCTGCTATACTGCTCCGCTCCACTAACATTATGGCATTTTTCCATTGTTTCTGGGGTAGTCATGCTGAGCTATGACTCCATTACACAGCACTGCAAAGTAAAATAAGTAGGTGTGTTGATTGTCTGCAGCTCTTCATCAAACATCATTATCAGCTGTTTCTGCTTGTACTATGCCTCCCTGCATTATTTCTAACTGATCCGCTGAACAAAGAGCCCCAAATATCACCATATGTTGTTGTGTCGACCGGTTTTTAGCACTGCTAACGAAGCGCCGCTAATTCAGTGAGGAACAAGTTTAGTTTCCTGTAAATTCTTCACAATAGAAGTCTCCTGCTGTTTAGTCATTTAAAAGCTTTTAATATAAAAGCAAGACATTTGGATCAGCAGTAACTCAACACGAACCTGATACGGCAGCGCCTCGGCAGGCTTCCAGAAAGATGGCCAATCAGAACAGAGTGGGCTCATCAAGAGGGGGGCCTTAAAGAGACAGGAGCTAAAACTGCCTGTTTGAGACAGAGGCTGAACTGAGGAGCTGTATAAAGGGCCAGTATAAGATAAATATGGAGTTTTTTTGAACTGTGAATCATGCAAAGCTACTCTAGTGGAGTCCCAGAATAAAAATATAGAGCTGGAAATGAGCATAATAGGTCCCCTTTAATATATTGCGCAAAATGCTGGTTAATAAAACTTAAATGTAGTTAGACACAGGCAATGTGCTTATGTGTAAGTATGACTTATTGATTATTTAAATGAAGCCACGCAGAGGCTAGTCATTCTTTGAAAAGAAGTGTCAGGATACTCTTGTGCTCGTTTCACTACAGCAAATTATTTACCTGCACTTAATCTAAGGAGCCAGTCTTAAAGTGCACTTAAAAATATTATAGTCTAATTATGAGTTTGCCATTTGATCAGTTGAAAGGAAAGTACTGAACGATTAATTCTCGCTTTACCCCCACAGAGCTTGTTTGACTGTGCAAGTGCAAATTTAGTTCCTTGTCTGTGTAATAAGTGTGTGTTTTTGTCTTTAAGCAGGGGGAGTGCAAAATCACAGCAGTGGTCATTTCTCATTAAGTGACCAGTGTGCCTAGGGGAAAGGTCTGTTTTTACAGAAAATGTGTGTGTGTCAGGAGCAGCTACAGGGGTAGTGGCCAGTATTGGAGTGACTGTCTGGATGTTTAAGCATGCTACCCACACGAGCGTAAGATGGCCAAGCTCTCCCCTCCACCATTGTACTGTGGAACAGGCAAGCAATTTTTCTCATCCCTCCTTTTTTTTATATAATTTGGTCGATAAAGGTGAAGGACGTTTCATCGCTATTTCTCCCTCCCGACACCCTCCTCCTCGTGTGCTCTGCTCTGTCTCAGAGTGAAATCCCGAGATAAAGCTCGGCGGCGCTCCATGTTTAATGGAGCTTAATCCCACAGATTTGAGATACGGAGCTGTGAGGTAATTCCCTCATGCCCATCTTCACTAAGACAGAATGGTCATGTGACCACCTAATTCTGCCCCTTTGCTAGACACAGACAGACAGGTGGACAGACAGAAAACCAAAGAAACATAGCTGCCAAGGACAAACATGTTTTCAATTTTTTTAATCAGCAATAGGGTTGTGTTTTTTTCTCAGAATCACAGAATACTCACCATCTCATCTGCTGTAAAACCAGTTATTTTCTGCCATACTTTCCCCTCAACTGTGCCTCAGTAAAAATGTGGTCATGTTTACTTTGGCTGGTCAGTCAACCTCCCTCTTGATGGGGGATTTATAAATTAATCTGCAACACAGAGACGAATATGAGCCAAAGTGATGAGTTTGGGGAGTCATAACTAAAAGCTTAGTGTCCACAGACAGGACTCCAGCCACAGCGTCACATCAGGACGCTTGGAGAGAGTTAAGAGGGGTTGGCTGGTTTGAGACTATTTGGAGAAGCCATGTGCTGGGAAGTATTATACCCACCAACAATCCTCCTTAAGTGATGAGCTGACACTAAGCAATTTACTATTCACCCTGCCAGTGAAAATATTTTCAATCCGAGTGCATAAAGCTCCCATGGCAGGCAATACGCCAAGCCCTCTTCTTCCATCTGACACTTTTTGTTTTAGAATAGCCACTGTGTGGTTCAATTTACCCCAAGACATGCTTGTCAGGCCCACTTGACATGAGTCTCGTTGTCAATGTGTAAAACAGTCCACATGGATGATTGCAGAGCAGTGCTGGTTGTTAGTGGTAGTGAGTAGGGTTTGAGAGAAAGGAAATGTGCATGTTACCAAATATACCTTTTTATATACACTTAAAAGCAAAATAAGGAAACAAGCAGCCCCACTTATTTAATCAGTATTAGTATGAGGACTAAACTACTTGCAGCTCCCCACAGATTTCCTTGTCTGGTCTTATTCTACCTTTTCTCCTTCTCTGTTGTTTTCTCCCCATCTATCCTTACCACTCTACAAATTCTCCTAGGTATAAGACACCTAATTGTCACAGGAGTAGAGGCAAACCGCAGAGTGAAAAACACAGAAACACTGTATAATTATTGTCCAAAACAAAAACAGCAGGCTTGAGCACTCAGAAACACCACATACACACAGGCATCAGGATGTCAGTGTACTGGGGCAGAAGCAGAATGTTCAAAGCTGTGTTTGTGCTTGTTTATGTGTGTGTGAGTGTATGTTTTTGGCAGGTGAGGGGGCACATCGTCCTTTATAGCTGCACTCTTTCTGGCACTGTCACTTCAAGGTCTCAATCGCTTGCCATTCTGGACCCCAACAACTGCCAACGCAGCCAATCCACCTCTGCCAAGGTCCTCTTCATCCCTTTGCTACTGCTCTTCTCTCTCCTCCTTTGCATAATTACCCAGGTAATTGTGGAGTAATTGACTGCATCACCTGCTCACAGGAAGCTCTGGCATTGTTTAATAAACAGCTGGAATATGCGCCACATGTTGTTGGAGGGAAAGAGGAAGAACATATTGGGGTAAAGAGGGAGGGCTGGAGATTGAGAAAGAAGCTAGGAGGAGGACTGAAAAGATTTGGGTAGTAGAGTCTGAAGAGGAGGCGGTGAGAGTTTACACATGCTAATTTTCCAAACACAGGCACAGAGATATAACATTCTCTAGGCGAGTCCTGAACTTGTTATGCAAGGTGAACATATTATTGCCTATGGAAAGATTACTGAGCGAGAGGGTAATGAGAGTGGGAGATGGATAGATTTAGAGACACAGGGAAGAGAAGAGGCAATAGAAAGAAAGTAAGAGAAAGTTTGAGGCATGAGAGAATGAGATGGATAGATGGAAGGGGGAGCAAGAAGGGAGAGAGGGGTGAGGCGAGCCTCTCAGGGCTAATGACATTAAGGAGGTCTGATGAATCGACACCCGCTGAGTGTTATTGACGTCCCCTGAGCCTGCCCAGGCAGAGCCAGCCTCCTAGCCCGGGTATTTGCTCCTCAATTAGACTGCCTGATTAGATTCCCTCGGTTGTGCCCTCTCATGGGGTGAGCAGGGTGGCATGATGGATGTGATGGGCAGGATTATCAGAGGGGGGTGTCACCCGTGCCCCGCCTGGGGGGCACCAGACGATGGGTTTGACCAGTCTTCACAGGGGTGTGTAGGCGGAGGGCAGGGGGCGCGGCGTGCGTCTCTTATTGAGGCTGTCAATCATAGCCGCTTACAAGACAGAGGCTGTGTCTCTGCACCGAGATGCACAGGAGTAATTACTATTCCATCTCACTTGGCATCTAGATATATGAGGCTGTTCACAACCACTGACCTCACGTGGCAACCCTTCTCCGTCTTTGAAATTGTTTGAAAATGCTTAATTTACATACCCTGTCCTTCATTCACTAATCCCTTGAAGAGGTGCTCAAAATGCAACTTAGATATTACAGATCTGTGGTTTTAAATTAGAGTGCCGTTCATTAATTAAATAAACGTGAAAAGTGCTAAATTCTTAAGAGTTCAGTTTTGCTATCTTCAGTGTGTCTACATTAGCCCCTAATGTTGAAGAGTTTGGCTAGGATATGTCCTTAACCCTATTCTCTCCATTTCCTGGTAGTGACAGTCTCTTACAACCATTCATCAACATCTTGGCTCTTGTGGTGCAAAAAATGGGGCAAGTCAGGTAAGTGTCCCAATTCAGCAGTTTTGAAAGGCAGTAACTAATGATATCTCAGGAATGGGGGCTGCTGCTTTTTCCCTGAGAACTTTCCTTCCTGTTCCATTGTGTGTTTGTGTGGCTGGATAGCTAGCTAATGGCCTGTCTCTGATGAATTAGGGGGTCTGACACCCTGCAAACACACTCTCCCAAGGTCATAGCAGCTCACAGATTACCATATCCGGGGGCTTTAACAATCTAACACAGCCTCAAGTCAGTCGGATGACAATTGAGTCAAGCACACAAGAAGATAAGGGAGTTGGAGGAATGGAAGGGGGGGGTGGGGGGGATTGGCTCCAAAGGAAGAAATTGCTTTTAAAGTGGAGAAAACCTGCAGTGATCTCTGACACTGATGTCCCCAGCAGTGGCTTTGATGCCAAGTGTCCATTTGTGCATCCCTCTCAGTTAAGGCGCTCTTGCAGTTGTTCACCTGACAATGTTATCCCTTTTCTTTATTGAAAGCTGGCATTCAACCCACCAGTCTGTGTTAAAGAGTCCTCTTACACCCAGCAAAGTGCTTAGTGAATTTGCTCTGCTCAGGCACTTCCATATATCTTCACAATAACACCAAGTTGTTTTCAAATTCAGCTCGGTATAATGCTCTATTATGTAGTGTAACATATAGTATAATGCATTACATTGATTTATAACCGAATGTGTTCCATGTGTCGGCCTTGCTGTCAGGTGGACACGTCACAAAGATGAAGATAAAGCGATCAGATAGATAGAGGACAAGGGATTGTTGATAGAAAAATCTAGATTACTACAAACAAATACTGCATGGACTCATATAACTAAACAGAAAATGCAGGCACACACACACACACACACACACACACACACGTATGCTCACGGAAGCAAATTGTAACACATAAGGGCATACACACATCCACCCACACACTTGCCATATGTGTCTGCAGGGAGCTGGCTAAAATGTCAAGCTATGTGCATGGCTGCCTCCTGTCGACGCCTCTCTCCTTATTTCACAGCAGCACCTGGTGGTGACAAAGAGCACAGAGGAGAGAGGCTCCCCAGGAGAGGAGAGGAGAGGAGAGGAGAAGAGAGGAGAGGAGAGGAGGGGAGAGGAGAGGAGAGGAGAGGAGAGGAAAGGAGAGGAAAGGAGAGGAGATGAGTGCAGAGGAGAGGAGAGGATAGAAGTCCACCTATTCCTCAGACATCAGACCCTCCCTGTCCCATCATGTTCTACTTGCCTGTCAATCCAACTCAGGGCTGCTTAATTTCACTTTGAATTGATGATGTTCGAGCCCCTGCCAAAGTTTGAGGGATTTTAGACGTAGTATCAAAGCCAAGGAGCATAATGAATGAAAAGCCCCTTCCCAAATTGATTTCAAACTAAATCAAACCCTGGTATTCAATTATCTGCCAGAGCTGCCACTGAGGAACTTTAAAGTTGTATAGGCAGAGATCGAGAGAAAGAGAAAGAGGGGAGAAAGTGAGGAGAGGGAAAGAGGACGGTCGGAGCAGAATGCAAATGACTCCATCCCTGCGTGGTGTCAGAACAGGTGGCCCAGTGGTAGCGCTGGGGCTGATGAATGAGCTGTTGAAGTGGAGCCCATTGCTACCTCTAGCTAGTGGCAGCTCCAATTCTGCCTAGTTAAGCATTTGGCCTCCTCTGCCAGGAAGGCTTAATTGAAGAAATCATCACAGGGACCGGGACAGATCTGGTGTTACTGGGACCAAATTGTCTGTCTGCCTAACCAGACTATAACATCATAATAGTGTGATACTATCCGTCCACTAATCATAAGAAAAGTGTTTCATTATAGGATACCAGACTAGGACCAAATTCATTTTAATTATGTTCCACCCAGTGTGAATTGCTTCAATTCAGTCATAAGTTAAAGGATAATGCTGGTATATCCCCCACCCCCACCCCCCAACTCTCCACCCCCATTGCTGGTTTAAAAAATCCATTAAAAGCAGCTCACAGAGACATGCTGCTGTTTTGACTAATGCAATACATCATGCTGAACAGCACGTGTATTGCAGGTTTTCCTAACATGCCTTTATCACTGAGCTAATGACTGTTTTAGCATTATTTGATACAGTATTACAGCTGCATCAGGAAGACAAAATGTCCTGTTCTTCTGTGACTTTCGCTTTAGTTTTTTTTTTTTTTTTCCTCGTCCTCTCTAATATTTACTTAAGTCTGGTACGACCTATTAGACATTTTTCACACCAGACAAGCAGACCACTGGGCAGGGAGCAGAAGAAATGCACCCTGACTGGTTTATCTTAGCAGAGACCAGTGACTTTTTTATTGTATCAGAGAGTGAGGGTAATTATTGGTAAATTACAAAAATCTGTCCTGTCAGCGATATCAAGCAGAAACCAATCAAGCCATTGACACCGCAATTGCGTTCCAAAAAACAAGTAGCCTTTGGCCCCCTTCCGCACCTGCGCACAGTGTATCGAATGTTTGGCCTAACTAATGAACGACTAAATGCAATTATAACGTACTATCTCTGAAATTAGGCCTGCCATGGTGTTAATTACATAATTACTGAAGATGTCAGCTCTATGCGGGAGGGTGGAGTGTCAGTGGAGCGAGTGGAGCATACAGGGAGGGAAGTTGCTTTGCTTTCAGGGATGAACTATAGACGCTTCTTTGATTCATGATGCCGGCTTTGTGGAAAATATCGCCTTTGCCAAGTTAATTTTGAAAAGGCCAGCATATTTGGGCAGAGACAATCAGCCTGACCTTTCTGAGAACAACCCCAGTTTTCACTCTTTCACCTCTTTTTTGGTTTGCTTTTTTTCCATTTCTTTTTTCTTCTCTTTCTCTCTTTCATTCTTTTCCCCCGTCTCGCCTTCACTCTCTGCTTTCTCGCCTCTCTCTGCTTGGTGGGGCTGACATGCACGTCCTTGACAGCAGCGTCTGCTAATAGAGATCACCATTGTTTATCAACACATCCCACTGATGAAGCAGCCTTCCTGTTTCTGTTGGAATATTTGTACAAATTTATTGGAGGCTGCCTCTATTAGACGCAGGCCTTTGCTAGGAAACAAGAATGCTTCTAGTGTAGACAGACAATTGTATTCTCTTGCTTGTGTACTTCAGTAATCAAAGCGACGCAGATGACTTTGCCGTTGTTCTGTGTGCTGTTATATCATGCAGATGATTGGAATATCAATTCATTCCACACTTGCAGCCTCATGGCTAATTTGCAATGGCTGTATATCAAATGTGTCACGAGAATGGGGAGCCATATTTCCCTTACAGAGAATATGGAACAGAATTTGTCATTTGCTATCTCTCCCTGGTGCCATTTGGTATGGAAACTGGAGGCTCTGTGTGTGTGTGTGTGTGTGAGAGAGAGATAGAGAGAGAGAGAGAGACAGAGAGAGAGAGAGAGAGAGAGAGAAAGTGGATTAAAGTGTTAATGTATTTATGTTAAGTGTGTTTGACAGTGTTTGTCACTAAGATCTGGGGCTGCAGAAAGACAGACAGTATGATGGGGCCAGGGCGTCCCAAACGAGATGCAGATGAGGAGCCATGCTGAATAATCATGCACCATCACAGACAGGGAGGGGTCTCCATCACAGCTGTTTCAGCATAGACACAACCCTACCACTGCCCTTCATATCCCTCTATCCCCACCTCTCTCCCCGTCCACCTGTCCCATGTCAGTACTGCTAGCAGAAAAAAACTCTGATGAGACTTTTCGAGGAACTGAAAATAGTTTACCTCCTCCCTGTTCTCTGTTATACCTCCACCCGCTGCCTGCTGCCTCGGTAGTCTGCTGTTTTCACAGGAAATTAGCCAGACGTCCCCTGAGGTGGATCTCGTGCATAGCAAGATATCTGCCTGTCAAGGTGTTCTACGGCTTCTGCATTCATTTGCTGCTCAGTGTCTCTCTCACTCCCTCTTTCCCTCTTTCTCTACCGCTCCATCTGACCCCTGCAGCTGCACCGTCATCTAAGCCTTATCCCGTCTGGCTCATCCATCAGATGGACACTTACTATAAGAGGGGCATTGTGAGTGACGCTTTAGTCAAAATCTGACCACTTTACTTCAAAATCAAAAGTGAGTTGAGAACCCCTGTCTGAGCCACAGTATGTGAGCAGCGCTTTTCCTTAGTTTTATCAAAACCAGTATTTTTTTTTTACACCATCTGCAAGCATGTCATAGAGGTGATTTATTCATTAAGACAGCAGCTCAGTCAGTTTCTCCCTCCCATTGTTCCTGTCACTTTAAACAGTTTGTTGATATTGTTCTTCTGTGACTGTGTGGGAGATTACAATATTAGATGTTAATCACCACCTGTATTTCTAGTGTTATGCTCTAACCCTTGCCATTCAGGGCTTGACATCACTCTCAAGAGTAATAATTGCCCTGCCTTAAGCTGATCTAGCCCAGATCCTGGCCACACTATGAATATCAGTACTTTACAACTCTTTGACCTGAGGCACTGTATTTATCACGCCTTGGTTTATGACCCCATAAAAAGTCCCTTGATGAATTTGATAGGCTTATGAAAACAATTTCATCCAGACGGGCTGTAATGGTTTCAGAGGGACAGACCTGTACAGTAACTTTCTCCATCACCATGTGCTGCCTGAGGCCAGCGTGTAAACCAGTCGCAGCACTTGATTCCATTCTTGTTCTGCAAATTTTTGTGTGCTCCCAGTCAAAGAACGGTATGATGAACGACTTTGAAGCTGAGTTGTGACTGAGAGACTGGTCAGGAATCTGGTCCTTTTACACAAGAGATGTTGAAAAAACAAAACAAATGCCGTTACATTAAAGGACCAGTGTGCAAGATTTAGTGGCATGTAGTGGAACGCACAGAAATTAATATAATATTCATTAGCATGTTTTAATTAGTGTACAATCACCTGAAAATAAGAATCGTTGCGTTTTCGTTACTTTAGAATGAGCCCTTTATATCTACATGGAGGCCGCCATGTTGCACCACCTTGTTTCTACAGTAACCCAGGATGGACAAACCTAACACTGGCTCTAGAAAGCGCCTTTCATATTTTTCACAAGTTTTGCAGCCACTGAAGGTTCTCCTACACGCTTGGAAGGGGAGGGTGACGTGAGGTGTATTCATTTGCTTGCAATCTGCAACCTCACTGTTAGATGCAACTAAATCTTACACACTGGTCCTTTAAGCTAATTGAAATTATGCATTTTTAAGCGTTTAGTTATGTTATTTTGCTTCCATGACCCACATATTTTCTGCGACTCTTTCTTGGACCTTCTTGTGTTCATACTGATGTGCTCATTTTCCAAGCCATTATAGGTGACCTCTCCTGTCATCACATCAGGCTTTTAAGGACACTTGGGTTCAAGTGGTGGAGTGAAATGGGTCAGATAGTGGCCCATTTTTACCCCTCTACATGAGAACAGAAGGTGGATGTCAGTCACAGTGGGGGAGCCCAGGGAGAGGCAGCACCTCTCGGGATCTGTCCCCAGTAAAGAATCGCTGAAACAGGGAATTCAGTGGCCCAAGACTTCTGCAACACAAAGGACTGTCCTCCTGCTCTGGCACACAGGGGACGCAGTCAGCAAAGTGCCTCTTAGAGCCAAGACCAGAGCACTGGATTCATTGTGTGTCTTTTGAGGCTCTGCCCCGCTTTTTCTTTCTTCTCTTTTTTTTTTTTTTGTTCAACTCATGCAGACACTTGAGAGGTGCCAGCAAGGGATGGCACTCATAGATGTCTGACACAGCATCTTACAATTGCATATTAAAGGCTCATGATTGGCTTAAACGACAAAAGCCTGTTGCCCTGTTTTGGTGCAGTGGACAAAGGACTTTTAAGGCGAAATGACCGAGTCAGGCCTTGATATCGAGGCTTTTAAGGTGTAATGATCTCCAGTTTATATCCTCTGCCTATTTGTCATCTGACTTGCTAATGGGAAAGTGCTTTCTATTCAAGATAATGTGGTACCTTAACAGGATGCATGTTAAGGCAGCTTTATGATGTTACGTGCTTTAGTGGTGGACAGGTAGATCACATTGCCGGAAAAAATAAGCCCTTTCTGCAGCGCTACACCTCTTCAGTTCAATGATAGAGGCTACCATCACTAATCCACTGAATGAGCGTGTTGACCACTCAGACTTGCTCTTCAATGCATTTACTCTACATTGTCAGGAAAAGGGAGAAAGAGACAGACAGAGTAGAGTCACATGCAGACATGCTGCTACATGTACAGCACATGATCCAAACACAAAAAGAATATATGCGACAGGACACATTTGAAGTCTGACCCAAAGGGGGAAAGCTAGGGGGGTGTAGGGATCTCCGGTGAGCTTACACCTGCTTATACTGTTGGTTGGCCCATGAAATATTAACAGTGGCTGCCTCCCCTCTGAATAAGCCAATAGAGTAGCAAAGGGTGAGGTCTGCCTCACACAGTGTTTAATGCATGCCCCTTAGGGCCTCAGCTTGGTCTGAAAAATAGGGCCTTTTCTCTAGCTTTTACCATCTCTCTTGTTTCACTTCTTTCTTTCTTTTTGTCTTTCTTTTCCCTAATATTTTATTCTCAATTTTTCAACCTTTCTCTCTTCTTCCCTCATCTGCTAGCAGGAGAGAGAAATAAGTAAAAAGTAAGAGAGAAAGTAGCGGAGAGCAAGAAAGAAGAGAGGCTATGAGTGGTAGGATTCAGCGGGCTTAATGTTATCAGATGGCCAGTGCGTTGGCTCCTCCGCCTCAGCCTGTTGTCTGTCCTCTAGCTGTGTTTTTCACCATGTGCAGAGAGGAAATGGTTGTTCTATGGCGATCTCTGTTTTATGAGGCATGGAGGCACTTTCTCATCTGTTCGTTGTTTTTCACCCGCCACCATCACAATCTTTCCCTCCCACGGCAGAACAACAGACCACTCTTTAAAAGGTGACTATAACAAAAACAGCAGAAAGCATGAATAAATTAAACAGATGCTTAGCTATCTCCTTTTTAATGGTGGATGTTGGCAGTTGTACAGTTTGTGGAGTTTCACTTCACACATCCTTCAAAGCCACCATACTGGTCAAAAGGACAGATATATTAATCCTTTCTACAATATTTTACATCATGTTTGGGAACTCATACAGTGACAATATTACAGCCAAGGTGCATCCCTGTTTCCACACAACCCTCGTGAATTTGCACACCAGTTACTTTTTAATCCACAGCCATCTGGCTGTAAATGATTGAGCGCCTTTCCAGAGCGTCTTGCAGTACGTTCACTTGGCACCACTGAGTACAAAAAAACCCATTCCAATATAATTAAACTGAAAGAATATCATTAGGATTCTTAATGATGATTAATGTCTAAATAATAATAACATTTATGAAGTATTAGGGTATTAGAGTTCTAGTTGGACGTGAAATTGTTCTTTCAGTAAGGTACAAGACATTGTTATAACAAATACCAACCCTCATTACTTATATCATTGGCTCCTGGGTTAGAGATTCAGACGGATTGAGAATCCATTTTATCTTCACATTTACTCTCCACTGGATTCTTTCTTCTTCATGAACTATAGAACATTTGGCCATCCACTCAGCCCTGAAAGCCGCTGACAACAAACTCTTGTAGTTTTCTTCCTGTTGACTTATTTTCTTACTTTCCTCCCCCTGTGTTAAAACAAATGGCAACTGCAGGAAGCAAAAGGAGAAAAAAAGCTGAAAAGTTGACATTTAGCTTAAATGGGGGTGGAATGGGCCGCAGGGATGCAGCTGTAACGATGCAGGGGAGACTAGGGCTTCTTCTCTCTTCCCATCCCGCTAAAACAAGATTTATGACCTCACAAATACCATCATATTTTAGCAGCTGATGTACACTGTGGGTGGTTTATCTGGGATTGAGGGCTTTGCTGTTGAGCCTATCACTGTGGGGCTTCTATGACTTACAGAACAACATGCAACAAGAGGTAGCAAAAAGGACACTGTGGTACTGGTTTGTGATATCTCTACCACAACACGTTTTCCCCACAAATATTAGCATTTGTATGCTAATTTCCTTTTTTTTTTCATTTTCAAATCGAACCCAAAAACAGAAGAAGAGAAAAGAACTGGAGGCTGGCGGTGTAGGAACAAAACAACAACCTGAAAGTCAACCTCTCTGTTTTCTAACTAAAATTCCTCCTCACACATTATCCATTTTTTTCTAGGGGAGCGTGGGGAGCATTGAGTGAGAGATCTTATATTCATCTATGCCCCCTGCTTTGCGTGTCATTGCTATACCCTCTTGCTCTTCCCTCATCACTTTCCTCTGGCAGTGTAATTGACAGGCTTCAGCAGTTAAGACCTCCAACAGCTCTTTCTTCATTTGGAGACACTTTGTCGGTTTTAATCAGGGCTTTAATTGGCAGGCTGGCAGTGGGTGAGTGGCACCAGGGGCTGGAGCATAGAGGGGACACTGACTTTCCCTAGATACACATTTGTGCTTTTTTCCTTTGTCTTTTTCTCACCTTCTCGCTCTCTCTTTCTTTTTATTTTCTTTCTTTCTTCCTTAGTTTCTTTCTTTCTTCCTGTCTCTCTCTTCCCTGTCTTCGTTCTGGCTCTTTATTTACTCATAGATTCACAAATATAAGTCATAAATCAATATGTTTATCCTTCTACACAGTGTTTTCTTTGTATATCTTTGTGCTATCTGCTAACTCACTCAAACACATTGTTATACACAGATAAAAAGAGAGTGTGCTGATGACATTACTGATATAACAAACATGTAATAATTCTAACATTACACATTTCATTCCCTTTATCCTCAGTTGTATACGTGTGTTTATTTGACTGGGGGTTCTTCGGGCTCTCCTGTATTGTGTTTGAACTGGACTGCTGTGTGTGTCTGATTTTTGAGTCCTATATGGCAGCTAGTAGGACAGGCCAGTATGTGCCGCACTCCTGCCAGTGTTGCTGAATCTAGGACACCAGGACTCTTGTCTGCGATTCTCCCTCCCGCTGAGGTGTTAGTAATGCCAGGGGACAAGCTAGAGCGGATTGAAAAAGAGTGAAAAATAGGTGGTGGGAGGTAGAGGGAGAGAAGTATAGATAGGCTGAAGAAAGAGAATATGTCCCATAATCCATTGTCAGAATCCTTTGTTGACAGCCGAAGCCCTGCTTTTGAACCTGGCACTGCAAAGCCTTGAATTGTCTGTCATTTTGATGACATGACAGTTATTGTCAGTATTGCCTGCGCTAAAGCACGCCTCTGTGCTAGTTTAGTTGTATCTTTCTGTGTATAGACTTTGTGTATTTGTGCATCTGTGTAGAAGTACAAGCACTGGCTGGAAAAAAAAAAAAAACTCCCTATATTCAACAAGCATCCTGTGTATTTGCCAGGCCAATTAAGAGTCATTCATTTGCTAATGAAGGCCCTGTCGAGGTCTAAACAGCTCCTGGGGGCATGCAGACATGCAGTCAGCACACACGCAGCCCTCAGCAGAGCTCAGCGCCACCAACATAGTCATCAGCCTGTGCCCGCTGCTGTGCACGCGCTTTGTGATGCCCACTCAGCACATCTCACCAGCAGTCCCTAAACACTAAAAAGTATAATTGAATTCATTATTTCCTGTTTTATGACTTGTTCCGCTGTGGTTTTAATTTGTCCTGTAAAAGATGAGGCAGGCAGGCAGTTCCTCTGCCTTGAATTCCCTCCAGTTCCCCTCTCCCAGGCTCCCTTGTTCTGCTGCCGCGCCCGGGATTTTATGAGGCGGGGGTCTCCTGTGTCGTGGGAGCCGTCTCTACCGCTAATCAACTCCTCAAGGTTGCTACCTCCGTTCCATGCAGGAGGAGGTAGAGATGTGCTGCCAAATCGCATGCCTAGCTACCTCTTTAATGGGCTAACTGCTTGACCTTCACGATGACTCCATCTTAACTCCTTTCTGAAGAGATGGCCCATCTGTGTATTGATTTAGTCATGAGAATATAATCTGAAAACATTTCTGTCAATATTTCCTCTCTGCCTTCAGCTTCCTGGGGAGAGATGATGCTCAGCACAAGTGCAAGGTTATCAACAGCATCTTTGTGTTCATTGGAGACGTACTGTATTTTTTTTTGTGATAAGAAGCCTTCATTTTAGACTTTCTTAGACACAGACTTGGTAGAGCAGTTGCGCAGTCAGTGCCTCTAGGCACTTCATTTTGGCCCCAATGACTGAAGATGACTGCTCTGCTGCCAGCAACGTCTGCCTTACCTGTTCCCCTGACTCCAGAGACTTCCTCCCTTTTCCCCTCCCTTTTTCTCCCTCCCATCATCCTATTCTCCCTTCTTTTGTTCTGTCTGTACATCAGTCAGTTCATCATTTGCTGCTTTGCAGTTTGCTCAAGGTCTCTGCTGGGTAGGTTGGCCATGGCCTTTGTGGGAGGGGTGACCCCCTCAAACAAGTCAATGACTGTCAGTGAATTTGACTACTGTGTTCGTATGACCTTGAGTATGAATAAGATCTTACCTTTTCTGTCTTACATTGTCATATTTTTCATCTGCATGGATGTGTATTGCAGCGTTAGTCAATGTGATTTCTTTACTTTTCACAATCATTACACCCCCCCCCCCCCCCCCCCCCCCCTTATTTTTTGAAAGGGCTACTGTTTGTTTCTATCATGCAGGAGGACACTGGTCCTAAGCTATCCACAGGCGCTTTGACACTTGGGCTATGGAGCAAATGTGGTTTGTGTTTCACCATTGCCGAGAACAGTGACAGTTTAGTTTCATGGTGTCAACATAGAGTTGGAATCAGATCATAAAGCATTATGGCACTTATACAGAGAGAAATAGCACTGTAAAGCGGCAGAGTGCTCCTCCGCCTCAAATGGAGTCAGATCTATTGGGCATTTTTAGTACATATGTGTTTAGGTTGGGTTGAGCGTCAGCGATGACGATAATGATAACAGGCAATGTTTGTGCTATCTGTTTGTTTTAAGGACTCAATTTGGCTGAAGTATCTGGTGAGACATTTTGTATCGCATGAGAAACACTGCATATACGAAGAACCAGAAAAGATCCTGTATCTTATGCAATTTGGAAATGTAGGCCACCTGGTTGGTATAGGGGTAAATGTAGGTCTTTCTTTGTTCCTGTTGTGTGTGGGTCGAGCTCTGATGATGTCGTGCAGTTGTTTCTATAGCAGGATCTGTCGTGGGCGGCTGGGCCTGGCACAGAGGTACAGGGGGATTTGGTAAGTGCAGTGATTTCACTGTGATCCAGCAAAGCCCTAAATACAGACTGAGATAAGCAATGTGTCAGAACGCAAAGTGACAAAAATCCAGAGATAGAAAGACATTTAGAGAAGAAAATCAGGCGAGATGTGGCCTATTGCTTCAACAACAGAAAGCACCTCATTGTATTACTGTATTACTGAGTAGAATACCATGGTGGTGTTTATAGTTTTTAAAGCAGAGCTGCACTTGGTGACACCTCCTTATATTTTTGAGTCTGGGATTAATGCACTGTGTGATGTGTAAGCACTGTCAGCACCAGCGTTTAAGTCCTCAGTGGAGCCGCAACGATTAGTTGATTAATCGATACGTTGCCAACTATTAAATTAATCGCCAACTACTTTGATAATTATGATACCAGCTCCTCAAATTTGAATATTTTCTGGTTTCTTGAGTCCTTTATGACCATAAACTGAATGTTTTTGAGTTGTAGACTGTTGGTCAGGACAAAAGAAGACATCTTGGGCTTTGGGAAACAGTGATCGACATTTTTCACCATTTCACTGACATTTTATGGACCAAACAACTAATCAATTAATCAAGAAAACAATCAACAGATTAATCGATATTGAAAATAATCGTTAGTTACAGCCCTGGTCCTTTGGACCTACCTTTGGGCACAGTGTATTAAGAGACATTAAGATTTTTTTTTAAAAAAAAGACAGCCTGTATGCAATGTGCATTTGAGTAGCTTGGGGAGGAGGGAGGTGTTTTCAACACATGCCTGGCACGTACGACTCAGCCGAGCAAAAGAGCTTTGTATCCTCCTCACCAGGGGAAATAAAGAGAAGGTGAGACAAAAAAACTTTTCCATTGCCCCAGGCTACTGTTACCTGGCAGCCGCCAAGGAATTTAAAATATCATTCTGCCGCTGCATATATTGTAGATCTCTGTGAGAGACACATACTCCCCTCACAGAAATGCTTTCTCTCTCTCTCTCTCTCACACACACACACACACACACACACACGCACATAATGTGTCGAACCTTCAGGAATACACTACAGATGGAGGAGAGAGATTCCTACCAGGCCTCAGGCAGCAAAAGGTGGTGGCTTTTGTTTTGGACATTGTTTCAGTGGATGTCTAAAAAATGATGATGTTAGTTTCTCACTGTCACCTAGGCTGCTTCTTTGACTCCCAGCCATTTGCATAGGCAGCGTTATTCCACCAGGAAATATGGGGCAGCTTTAAGAAAACTCCACTTTGGAGAGGCGGGCAGAGGAAAGGCGGGTGGAGGAGAGTAAGTGATAGTGATGGACGGTGTGATATAAATAGAAGTGGTGATGGCAGGATAATGCATGGCTCTTTCTGCTGGGCCGAGGTTCAGACCTGTCAGTGAGATGAGGAAGAAGGGAGGAGGAGAGGGAGAAAGAGAAAGAGAGGAAGGGGGAGAACAGGGGAAAAGAGGTCTGGGTATCTTTTCCAGGGAACCCTTGATTAATTATGATCATTATTATCATCATCTTGGCCAGGGGCATTAATCACAACCATGTCAGAATAAGGAGTGGACAGGGGGCAGGGGGAGAATGGGAGTGGGCTAGCAGGCCTCATAGTGGACGTGGGATTGTTGGCATGTCAGACACACCCCTATGCCAGTGCCCCTCGCATGTGTCAGTGCTCAGCATCCATATGTCCACTGTCAGCCCAGCATCTATCAAGAGTAGGTAGGCCTGTTGTCAATCCATCCGGCTCCCACTGCTCGGAAACAAACTGACTAAACACACAGTGATCAATGATGGCTCTTTACTTGAACTACATGCCAATAAAGCCAGCCAAGTATGAATTGACTGCAGCTAACTTGACAGCCAGTCGGCTATCCTGGAGAAAACATTGTTTGTCAGGACATCCGTCATTAAACTGTAATGAGTGGTTATGACAAGTTGTGTTAGTGTCAGCACACTGGGATTTGCAGTAAAGCAGTTCGTCTCAAATGAGTGTGAGGTTTAAGTACTGTCCTCACAAATCATTTTCAAATACTCACACAAGCTTAGGGAAAGGATACTCCATTGCTTACCTCTGTATTGATCATATTTTTAAGCAAAGGCCATAAACTAAGATTTATATATTGTGGAAATTCTTGACCCACTCACAAAAAAGCCAAATCGCATCAGTCATTAGACTAAGGGCTCGTGGCCATCTCCTGTTCCAAGTTTCAGTCAGATTTGGACTGTCTTCTGTTTGTTTCTTGGGTCATAATGGAAATACCTAAACTTTGGAACAATTTCCTCCCATGTGAAATATAAAACTAACTAAAAACACTTCATCATCTTTTGCTTTTCACTTTCTAGCTCAATTGTATTCATTTGACTTTTTCCTTGCCGTCTACTTTTCACCTTCACATCTCCCCTACCCTCTTTGTGTGTTTCACCTAATGATGGACAGCTCCACGCAGCCATGACAACCATGAGCTAGGATGTGTTCGTCGCCAGCCAGCCGGCAATGCTGGGCACTCCACTCTGTCGAGACGTCTCTCTGACTTTTATGAATACATGTACACAGCTCAGAGCGGTGGTGGATTTGTCTTTATAAGTCTGGGTGACACGTCCGCAGCGGCCCCACTTCATTTATTCCACTTGCGTAGATTAAGGCTGGCATTACAAGTAAGGTCACACCATGCATCAATGTTACCTCGACACCACAGCGCTGCTGAGCGTGCTCAGGCGTTGCCATTACTCCACCCCAGCTTCTCCACAGGAAATTTCCATCAATTTCTTGTTTTTGCATCTTCCTCTTTCCCTGATTTCCCTTATCCTCAGCCCCTCTCATTCTTTCCCGTCGTGGTGTGTTGCTGTGAGGCTAGGACAGGTGTAAACACTGCTCCAGGAACAGCTCTGAGCCTCACACTGTGTCAGAACAGGTGCGCTTCTGGACAGGAGGTGTGAGGCAGGTGTTAGATGAAGCCTCGGCTCATGAGTGTAACTGTCAAAATGTCTGTGTTCCCCCTTCTGTGATGACATGTTAATCCCTAACACTTGGTCTCCACTGGGAGCTTCTACACTAGTCAGTCTAATAATAAACAGGAAGTCAAGGGACATCCTTTACTGACACTTAAAAACTAACCAGACCAATCAAACTTCTCCTCAAAATCTTTCTGAGAAGTTTGATTTCTTGTCATATTTTCTGCCTTAGACAAAGTCCTTAATGTTACTGTACCTGTATGATAATACTGTGTGTAAAGTAGGTTATCTGATACTTAGGCTTCTCATGAGAGGAGAAGTTTAAATGCAGCTTGGTGGTGGATGGTGGGATGAGGTCCTCTTAACCTTAACCTGGCCTCTTTTAGCACAGGGACTCAGGGACAGCATCAGGGACGGTCATTTGTCCTTGCAGGTCTGGGTCCTTGTGAGGCAGAGAAGAGCTCTTCACTGTGTTGGTATTTATATCAGCGTACTCCTTGTCTGTCCAGGACTTCACATGAGTTCCCTCGGCCTCTTAAGTAGGGAATATCTCCTTGAAAAATAAACTTGACAAAGGAGAGTGTGACAGTCTTCAGGGCTACTCTTTGCCTGTTTTCAGTGCTGTCTTGACTGTGGGTAAAATATTAAAGTCTGTGGGAAAAAAAAGTTGTTTGAAGTGGCATGGCAGTTTGATGTGTATTTTTTGCTGTTTACTATATCTGGTGTTGATTTAAGGTTAGATTTTCTGGCATACTGTATTTGTGTCAGCCGCCAGTGTCTCAGTCTTCTGCCTGTTGTCTTGTATGAGTCTCCATCACAAGCCTGAGGTTGTATTTCTTTCACAGGCTGTTGGGAGGATTTATTCGTCTTTTACTACATCGCTGAAACAGACTCGTAACTCATGAATGAACTCCATTCCACTCCAACGCCCTGGCTTGCTGCGCTTCAAGCTCCATCCTTAGCATCTTATAGCCGTCAATCAGGCTAATCTGCTCCCTCTCACGTAGCCGCAAATGCTTTGGCTTGTCTCATTGACATCAAAGAATGGCAGGCCTGCCTTCTAACTGCGCTCCCCAGCACTGAGCTGTCCGAACATCTGCCCAATCTAACACGGGCACCAAATAAGGGTCAGAAGCAATCTCGCTGTTGTTTCAAGAACAAGAATTCACAAGCAGGTATAGCTGAACTAGATGAAGAGGTATAAAAAAAAAGGCTGGGTATGATTTCCACTGTTTAGTCTTTTTTGTTGTTGTAGTTGGCGACAGTGTTTTATAGAGAGTAACTGATATGTTGTTATCATTGTTCAATAAAATGGATCAAGAGCACTTCCATTTTAGCATAGTTCAAAATATTTTTTTCATTATTATGGTTGACTTGCTTTTGAATGTTCGCAAAGAACGATTGCTTCATATTTTACAGGCTCTATTGATTGTGTTGTCACCGAGCGTTTTCTTTTGGTAGTCACTCAGGAGATAAGATTTCTCCGTCGCCAGCCTTTTGTGTCACGATGGTGCAAGTCTATAGGAAGTAAGGGCCATCACTGTCACCCCGGCGTATCTACAGTAAAAATGACACATGGATGACTGCATCATGTAAAGGTGACATTTGAAGTGACACAGACATGTTGCATTACCAATGCAATGTTTGCAGCATTGAGGTGACCTCCTCTGCTCTCATCCCAGCTCTTATCCTGCCTGCCTCACCTTTGCCAAACGCCAGAGCTGTTTGTCATGGATGATTTGGTAATAAAATGAGAAAGGTGTTGAGTCAGCGACAGAAGTCTCCGTTCCACCTGGCCCTCTGTCATCCCTTTCCCCTTTCACACACACACACACACACGCACACTCTCTCTCTCTCTTAGGCATTCACACACACACACACACACACACACGAGTGCGTTCTCACAAACACTTTCAAAATCTTGTGCACACACGCACAAGCCTACAGTGCTTGTTTCTTGATCTCTTTCTTACACGCACATACACGATTACACACAGGCATAAAAGCAACACACGCGATGCAATGCTGTACAGGTATTGTAAGCATAGTGCGCACATATATCTCACCCTCTCCTCTCTCCCTTGTTCTTTTTCCTAACCTACCTGATACCAGATGTTTCATCTTCCCTCGCATAAAGTTGGCCCCAAAGACATTTTGTGGTGCTGATTACAGCATACGTAAATTTGCTGTTAAACACTTTTATACACCCAAGTTGCAGTATGGTGTGTTACGTACTATGGTATGTACTGGCATGTCTGTCAAATGCAGAAATATGAACATATTGATGTCAAAAGTCACAGTACAGTATAACGCTCTCTGCATTTATCATAACTCACTTGATTTGGCTGGGTCAAATGACTCAGCAAGCCAAATAATTGGTCTAATGAAGTGCAAAAGGGAGTCTGTCAGAGTCCTTTTTCTGTACCAGATACACATTAGTTCACCCTACTGTAGCTACCATTACTGACTGACTGAGAGGAGAGTATGGTAATGGAGAACACGAGCTTGATGGGCTCTTGGGAGCTTCAGCTGACACGAAAGGGCTGCTCAACGGTGTTCTGCTAACTTAAATATTTATAGCAGTGAAATTTCATTGCACATGAATGGTTTGAGTGATACTGTTACTATGCATGAACTTTGTATAGAACACAGACGCCTTGTGCCACTTCCTAGATGACAGGCTTTCGTAGATTTGGAAGAAAAGGTACTACTGAGTGATATGAAATTACCGTTAATCTTGTGTTATTTCAAAGCAGTTTTCTTGTTACGTTGGTTGGATTTATGCAAAGTGGTGACCCACCAATGTTTTGGCTTCAGTTGTGCAGCAAAATATTATGTGCCTTATGATAATCCATGGTACCAATGTAGTGTTTGAGGATCATACATTATGCAGACTTCATGATATAAAGCACCATACAGTAGTAGGATACTGTGGACCTAACCACCTTCTGTTCCTCACACGTCCTTCATGGACACATACACGCATTCAAAATCACACTTATTCGCATAACTCATATCACACTTGCTCTACCACCCTGCCGGCTCACCTAAGCAGTGTTGATTTTTTCCAAGCGCACAGACCAAGTAAACAAGAGTTACCAAGCAGCAGCTCCTCAGATGAATATTGTATACACCTAGTCTGGCTAAGTGTTGTTGTTTATGTCAGGGACAGTGTTTATGGTGCTTGGTGGGCCTCTTAGTGCAGTTAAGTTTCTACAACATCCCACTATGGCCATCAATTTCAGTACAAGATCGTCTAGGTTTGTGTTTTTTCTCCCCTCTCTCCTTCTGCTCTCTTCTTCTCCTACCTTCCTCCGTGCTCGGCTGGTGTTGCCTGCCTTCTCCCTCGTCTCTGCTTGCCCATCTCACCTTCCTTCCTTCCAGATGGCGCATTTCACAACCTGCTAGGCACGATCAATCAAGCCCAGATGCAGACTGGGCTATTAAGGTCAGTAATGATCGGCCTTTGAGCGTTATGGGCCCGGCTCCTGTTGTAAAGCCATGCATCAAACTCTGTTCCAGCGCTCAGCTCGCCTGCCCTTAACAAGCCAGCTTAAAATATCGGCCGGAGGATACAAAATGAAAAGGGTACAACCTTATCTCTCCAAAGACAGGCCGCTGTAGCCCCAAGGTGTAATAAAACTACAGAACTTGGCCGTCGCCTGGAGTCATCTCTTTTATAAGCAATATCTTTCAAAGATCAGCTAAGCGGTGGGCTATGGGTGCTGTGTAGAGAGATGTAATGCATCACACAATATTCCCCTGCACAGGAAAAACCTCTGCTCACTATTCAAGTCTTTTCAGAGGGAGCTAGGTTCCTCCATCCTTGCCTCATACCCCACATGGGATTTAGATTTAATAGTGTGAGAAGCCCAGGGTTTGAGGGAGGATTTGACAGGGTCCTGAACTCTGCCCCCTGAGCCAGCTCCGACCAGGTACAAATGCATGAAGAGGAGCTGAACCGAATCACTCTTCAGGGAGGGAGATACCTAGAGGTCCTGGAGGACAGCGGCTCCTTCAGCATGGGACTGGGCCATCAGGCCATCAGCTCACTGTGTCTTTAAATCCTCCTTATTGAGTTACCTTCCCATCAACCTTGTATTTACACCTGAAAAAAGCCAACTTCGGAGCGTTTCAATCCAAGTAATGATTTCATTTGGATCCATGGAGTGCCAAGAGGCAGCAAAAACAACTGAGACTGCAGCCAAGGAAGATGGGAGGTCGTGGGAAATGTGTGCTCATTGGAAGATGGGTGCTCAGGAGGGTACAACTGTTATTTATTTTGTCATCCAATCCCTATTTCACGTCTTCCGTCCAACCTAAAACATTTATTAACATAGTTTCTGAGCAAAGAGACTGCATATTCTCAGAGGAGATAATAAATCTGGGTTATACAGGCTGCAGCTGCTGTCTATAATTTTACTATGACATACATTGTATATTTAGATGTCAGACGGGGTTGTTATTGAATGAGGTCACTTGAATGGCCACCTACAATGCACTGACCGCTATCTAATATTCCACTGATAAGTCACTGATGCAATAAATAGCCATTTAGAGCTAATGCTAAGATGGGCCTCAATGAATGGAAGCAGACAGGACACTCAGAAAGAAAGATGTGGCTTTTACCTGGTGCTCATCATTAGCTGTTTAACATAAAAGCAGACCCAAGCTCCTCCATGTGCTCTGATGCTCTGACTGTACAGTAGCTGTGGTTTACTTGTTCCATCCATCTGTGTGTACAGGTTTAGAGTGGAATTTCATTTCCCTTTTAGCCTTGCATAACCCGTTTTCACAGAAACTGGAACAAAAACAAAGACTAGCTCAGACTCTTTGACTGTGCCACTGAAAATCTGCTTCGTGTTCAGAGCAAAGGCTGGGCCTTATGAAGAGCCATAATATTCTGGACTAAAGCAACTGTCACCCCAGCCTGGCGGTTTGTGTTATGATTACTCTCTGTATGTGAGAGCACTGCATGTGTTGCCAGCTTGTGTGGAGCATGATGTTTTCCCGTGTATCTGCGGACGGGGTGTCTGGGTGTTCTGTGGTTGGCTGATCATGTCGCGTGGCCCTGTCCCTGGTTGGCCAGTGGCCTTGATGTCACCCCAACCACGGCACACACACCGACAGGCAGGGAGTCCAGGTCAGCCCATCTAGTCAGTCTGGAACCTTTGCACAGGCCCATAAAACACAGAGGCACAGAGCAGAAAATTGAAAGCATCACGGAGGTGCCATGCCTGTGCTGGGGAGGAAGATAAAAGTCTTTGGCCAGGGATGGAAGCATCTTAGCCGGAGATGCATGCTGGGGGCTGTAGGATTTAATAACCTAAGACCAGGGGTTGTGGGGCTGCAAGCACATACTGGCAGAGCACCGTAATAGTTTACAGTTGTATGACAGTAAACTGCAAACCCCTGTGATTAATAATATAGCCTTAAGGCATGACCTGATAGTGGTGTCCTCTGTATCTGTTTTACTATTCTATGTATTATAGATAGACTTGGCAAACTGTGTCTTGTCATTCACCGTCTTAGATATGAGACTAGTTGTCATGTTATGGCCTGTCATGAGCACGTCTCGCAGGATCAAATAATGCTTGCCCAGTGAGACACGGGGTGTTTGTAGCACTGCCTGTGTGACATTTGGATGAAGTCATCACAGCTCCTGTTTGATCACCACAGCCCCTTTGTGGACGTCACTGTGACTAAAGCTGTCATGGAGGCAGAGGCAACATGATTTATCCTCAGAGCCACACCTTCCTGCCACCTTTGGCATTCTGTTATAACATCACTAGGCAATAAGCTGATGGATTTTCTCCAATTTGGTCCAAGCCTAAGCCCTGTTTCTCTTCCTTCCTTCCGTCTCTGCAAATTATTCTCTTCCATGCTGTGCTGTCCACCACTCTCTGCCACATACCTCTGTCTTACCGATGCCTGTTATTCTTCCATTTTTAACTGCTTGTACTCGTAAAGCCACTGTGGGTTTTATCAGCGGAATAAAAGCTGAATGTTAGACTTAGTGCACTGGGCCATTCCTTCAACTCAAAGCCTGACAAATGAGTTGTGACCTTGAGTAATATTTGCCCATTATTCAGAAAGCACCAGAGCAGATATTAAAAATAGCCCTCATTTCACAAGCCGCGGTGGAAGAGGTGGTGGAGGTTGGCTGTTATCAGAGGTGTGTGTAGGTGTACACAGTATATATATATATATGCATATGTTTTGTTCTTTCTTTCTTTCTTAGGAATATGCTGTATTTTTAACTTTATTTCTGATGTGTCGCGATAAAGATACAAGAGATTAATTGTATTCTGGCTCAATAAACTGGCTCACTGCAGATATTATACAGAAACATACAATAGCAGTATAAACTACTTTTGTTTTATATACAGTTTGGTGTTACTGTATGACAGCCAAGAGTTGTGTTTATCCAGTAACAAACCTGTTGGGCCCATTTTCCCATTCACTATCAACCATGTTAACATATTGTAACTGTACTTCTACCACTATAGCCACATAAAGTCTCACTATCTAATGTGAAATTGGATGTTACTCCAAGTTGATAAAGTGCCCTGCATTAATCAGGAACCAGTTTTAATTTTGGCACCTGATTTTGATTTAGTTTTAGTCTCAGTCTTTATAAAAGAATATATTAGTTTTAGTGACATTTTACTCATTTAATCTTGCAAGTTTTATTGCAGTTTTAGTTGATATCCAGACAGTTTAGAGTACTCTTAGTAAGTGAATATTTTATAATATTTAGTCTAATTTTAATTAATTAGAGTGGTACTCCAGCAATTTAGTATTGCATCTCCATAACATTGATGTAAAAATTTTAAGACTTAAGTCAAAGTCTTAGTGAGTGAATATTTTACAAGATTCAGTCTAAATGTAATCAATCGTGCACATTGAGATTTAGTATTGCACTTTCCATAAAGTTGGGGTAAAAACTTTAAAGTCTTAAGACCAAAATGGGATAAGCTGATGACATCATTAAGGTTATTTCATCAAGCCATCTCCAGAATACGTTATACAACTGTTTTGATGTGCTGTGTAGTACACCTTGTGATATGTCAACTGATCTTTATGTGTAAAAATGCTGGAGTGTGTCTTTAATTTAATTACCTCAAAGTGTACTACTATCTCAGATCTTTACAGTCACCATTTAAATAAGACCCATAATCCATTGAAGAAAATCGCCCAAATAGTTTCAGTTATGTCTGATGAAATTCCAACAACAGCCAGAATGTGAGTGCACTTAATAACACAGTGATATCCAAGAAAATGGCATCATTATATTTGTACATAAAAAGCCAGACCAACTGAAATACATCTTTAAGCAAAGTGATGTCACCAGACAGTCGTGTTTTATCACAGTGTAATGGACAAATTTATGTCTTGAGCTGTAAGAAAAAAAGAAAAAAAACAAATGTAGTTCCTAAGGTAACCACAGTCACTATTTTTGGTGTGTACTGTCACTATGGTTACATGTAATCATCAGTCAGGAGTGTAGCCTTAGTGTTGAGATTAGATTACCTGTTAATACAACTGACTGCCCATTTGTCCTTTCATATTATTCTTTATTTTTTTATTTATTAAAACATTTTGTGATAGTTCTTGTTGATGAAATGAACACTGGCAGAAACTCGTAGGCAGTAGTCTTGCTCCAGCTTGGATTTACCCACAATAAGTTGGGATCCAGCCCTGGGCTTAGTCTGAAAGTCTCTGACAGTATTACGGGGTCCAAAACCCTTATCCTTCCCCCTATCTTTTCCTCCTTTTCCACCCACTCTGTCCCCTCTGCCCTTCAGCCCACAGAGGGCCGTTTAGCTTCCCAGGGGCCAGAGCATGACCGCATGGCCACTCTGCTGAAAGGCATGATGGGTAATAAGTGGAAATGGCAGTGATCCGGCTCACGGCTCTCGCTGTTCTCGCTCCCCCAGCTCACAAATGCCAGTGGATGAAGATGGATCCATCCCTGGTGTGACCCCAGTAAGGGCTCTTGCTGTCACACCCCGCCTGTCGCTCTCTTTATCTCTCACTCCTCACTCCTCTCTCATTCTGACCCCAAAACACCACTTTGCTCTGTCTCCCACTTTCACCCTGTAACCTCACTTATCTCCAGTCAGTCTCCTCCCTCTCATTTTCATTCCTATTATATTTTTTGGTCACTTTTTCCTCATTTCCCATGGCTTATTACCTGCTATACCTTCCCTGTCCTCTTTGTGGTTTTCGCTCTCTATATGTCTCCTGTTTTCTTTTACCAATGCAGACACAATTTTCTCTCACTCTCCCTTTTCCCTCACCCGTGCATTTGACTCGTTCTCTTCCTGTTACTTTCTGTTACTTTTATTCTATAACCCTCCTCACCCTACCCCGCTCCCTGACCTGCTCTCTCCATCCCTCCCATCCTCCTCCCTCCTCTGTCTGTACTGGGTGTGCATGCAGCTCCTGAGTGGCAAGGTGACATTGTGTGTCATATCAGCATTCCACGGCAGTCCCCTTTCTCTCCAGAGAGTAATTATTTCTTTCAGAGTGAAAGGTTCAATTTGCTATAAAAGAACAAGAGCCTCAGGTATAGAGGGAGTGATGGTGGGAGCGTGAGGAGGGGAGGGAAGGAGGAAGTGATAGGGTGGCAGAGAGAGAGAGAGAGAGAGAGTGGGGGAGAGAGGGGGAGAAAAGTGGGGGAGAAAGGGGATAAAGGCTGGGAGAGGAAAAGAATGAGAGGGTGGGACAGGGAGGGAATGAGAGAGAAGGAAGGAAAAAACATTGTGAGTGAGGGAGGCCAAATGTTCTCTGTGTGTACTGGTACTGTTGTCAGAGAAAAGCTTGTGTGTGTGTGTGGGGGGGGGGGGGGGGGGGGGGGGATGTTAGCAAGGTGCTAGAGGTGCTGGGTGACGTCACTGCCCCCTTGTCTCCCTCTCCGGCCCAAGATTACATCATCTAGTCGGGACAGAGTGTGGCTCACTCCACAGCTGGACACAGACACAGAGGCCAGAGAGCACAAATACTGTCCAGAAACAGAAACTGAGCAGCGGTAGGACACACTTACTGTAGATATTTGGGGCCTTGTTGCTGTATCCTGGACTTGTATATTTTTATTTTTCTTTACTGGTATTTTTAGGCCTTTTCTGTTTTGAGCAGCTCCAGTTTTAAAATGTAAATTTGTGCTAGAGTCCCCCCCTAAAGGACGTATTTTAGGGGGTGTGGGTGCGGGCACTGAGGTATTTGTAGGTAAGCTGTCTCATTTCCATTACCTGTATATTCCCTTTCCACTTCTCCTCACCCCCCACGCGCACTCTGCCGCTCCCACTATCTTGCCTCGCCGGTGAATCCTGCTTCCCATAGTCACCTGCTGTAAATTGTTCCAGTCTCTCTGGTGCAGGAGTGTTTTTTCACCCCAGTGTCTTCCTGTTGGAGTGTCTCTCACCACTGGGATTAAGGAGCCTCTCCAAGCAGGCTGAGGCGCTTATTTAAAGCAGCAGGCTTGTCACCAGGACTATTTTAAGTGGGAGCTTGAAAGCAATTGCTGCCGCGTTCCAGCACGATGTTGGCTATGAGTTATTATGCACTGCTTCAGTGGCGAGGAGCAGTGGAACCGAAGAGGCTTACCCTGTTGCTTTCTAACTGGAGCCCATAGATGAATAGAAGAATGAGGGAGTGGAGCGATGGATGATGAAGACTTTAGGCAAGACAAGGCAAGTTTATTTGTATAGCACATTTCAACAACAAGGGAATTCAAAGTGCTTTACATTATTTAACACAAATGTTGCCATTTATTAGTCTTTGTAATATCGCCTTTAGCAGATTTCTGTCATAATTTAATGACTATTCCTTTCATCCAGTATCTGTCTAACCACTCGCCTCGGGGACAGTAAGAGGCATTCAAAATTGGTTCACTGATCATTTAATTTCATGAATTCTTACATAGAATTTGCACTGATTGGACATAAGTACTATGTTTCAGGCCAGTAACCTCTATATCACATTCAAATATTGTTGCAATATGTTTTATTCCGCTCATATTGACATATTGCCTCCCCTCCACCAAATGTAATACACAAGGCCTTCCTCTGAGGTGTGTACCCAGCTTTGCCTGCTGAATATTTGGAGTCATTCCCATCAACAGAAGCAGCAGAGAATCTTTCTAGGCGAAAGAGCTGCTCGATGCAGCTGGGTCTTGCTCTGTTGACTGAAGCGATTTTAATGTTTTATTGATTTTTTGATTTATTTTTTTTCTGCTCCGGCCTCCATATACACACTCTCACTCTATCTTCGTCATGAGGAACAGCCAAACAGGCAAAAAAAAAAAAAAAAAAAAAACCCCAGCAGGCTCTGGTCCCGGTGCCCATGTATCCACATCCGGCCTTGCCAGAACAAGAATGCCAATGACGATAGTTGGAGGTGTTTGATTTTGACTCACCTCCAGTTTTATTGATCAATGGTTTTTTTCCCCCAGTGCTACAAGTTTCTAAAACAGACCCACCCTGACCACTTAGTAGCCTTTTATCTCCTATTCGCCAGAAAAACAAAACAAAACAAAGAAACAGAACAATATACTTGAGAGGCAGAATGACAGAAAGGGGAAATAAAACTCATTTGCATACCCCCTCCCAGAGGTCTCTGTTAAAATGGGAGGGAAGGAGGGAGAAAAGAGGGTAAGGAGTAGAGGGCAAGAACAGAAAGAGTGTTTACGAGGGAACTAAAGCAGCATCTGACGCCACTGAATGCAGGCTGTTGTTCTGCTCTCACAGGCATTAGAGCAAACCGCACCAATCCATCTCTCATACACACATGCAACAACATCTCCAAGGTTGTATAAATCACACCACTCTTGCTACTGAACCAGCATATCCTGCCCACCACGAACAATTACCACCCCACCCCTTGCTCAGATAACAAAGCATCCTATCTTAATAAGCATCCACCATGGGGAGCTAATGGTCTCGCTGCTCCTTTTAATTTTATTCATACCTAACTATGAGATATTAATAATGAATGCAGAGTAAACAACAGTTTAAGATGCCGGCCACGCCATTGTGGACTAATTGGCTCATTAAATGTAACATTAGGTGGGAGAGGGGCCCTTGATTGGGAGCTGTAGGCCCCAGTCATTGCTAACACTCAGAGATCATTGATCTTTACCCAGCCAGCACTGCTCTGATTAAAGAGCAATAAAGATGGGGCTGGTTCCCCTCGGCTCTATAACACCGCCACAATCTCCCTGAAAGTGCCTCAGACACTGTCCATCCTTATACCAGGCGTGCCAGGGTGAAGCTGGCACTGTAGGACCACACAGACACAGCTGTGGCCATGCCCCCCAGAGTAGCAGAGGTGCTAAATGGTCTGAGGAAGAAATCGATGAGAAAGGGACTGGCTGCGTCCATCAGATCCTAAGCACCCAGCATTTCACCTCACTGCCCAGCTCTTGACGTGATGTGTGTGCGCGATTGTGTTTGTGTGTGTTTCAGCCAGGCTCATCTCTCATGTTGCAGCAGCTGCAGGGGTCTCTAAAGTGCTTCTGGCCAGTGCTTTGGTTCCCCTTTAAAAAATTGAAGAGGCCCAAAATAAATAGAGGAGAGGATCCCAGAATTCAGCCCTACACTGCCCACTCTGTCAGGCATGGGAACTGTTGCAGTACAGCGCTGCTGAATTGGGGGTCTGGCAAATATCCATTATTCTTCTGTGTCCTTGCTAATGTATGGCTCACATGCACAGATGTTTGTATAGTATGTGCTATAAACATTAATTGAGCTACCGGTATGTGCTGGTAGAGGTCACATGTTAGCGTAAACAAAGCAGACATCCCCTCTGTGTGCATGAATCTAAGACCTTCCCGGGACGACCTGGTGGTAATGGGGATTGGGGACAGAAGTGCTCCTAGCAGCCAGTTCAGTTCACTTTCAGATTATTCATACTTATCAGTTAAGACACAAGTACAATCATATAACACATAATGGAGATAAAGCCCAGTGGCATCTGGCCTGGGTAGGCCAGCAGCCCAGTTGACTGCCTCTACTGGCCAGCTATAGAGGGCAGTTTTATAGCAGCGCTCTGGCCTGGGCATTGACTCCAGGTACAATAAACATCCAATATGTTATCCCACCCTCACACAACAAGCAGAGATGATACTCTGTAAAAACACAACAAGCCCTCAGATTGGCCTGCAATAAAACCTTTTTACACACCATGTGAACCTGTAAAGGCCCTACATGGCACACAGGCAAACAGACTCTAACCAGTTATTTAGGGACTTCGAGTGTTACTGGTAAGGTAGACTGCTATGAAAATAATTGCAACACTTCTCAGACATGTTAGTGAACGGATTACAATTCAAAATAGATGTAAGTAAGCATTACTGTGGCACTGCTAAATAATTTTTATTACTCAGCTTATAATGTAGGTCATGTGAGGGGGCAGCGTATTCTTTTGTGCAGAGTAAAATGAAGAAAACAGCAGTGAGAAGTCCATTCTCATGTGTGCTCTCTGGTATGACACAAGGTACAACACAAGGTCAATGTGCTATTATGTTAAACATAATGATTTATATGGGTCTTCCATCTTCCTGGTGCGTGTAAAAATTCTCTTGGTTCTATAAATGCTGAAAGGTGACCATATCTGGTTAAGGAAAAGGCCTTGTTATGTCTACTGTTATTGTCAATGCCGTTTGAAATGTTGTGATTTACTGATCTACTGATTTACTGGGGCATTTCACATCGGGAAGGCCACGACTTAACATGCATCATGTTGATGTTTCGTTTAACTTGACTACACTGTGGGGTTTTAATGGAGGAAGTGGATTTTTCCTCAGGGATTAGATTGATATTATTTCCCTGTTGCCTTGGATGTTCATTTTGATAAATATGCTAAAAGCCCAGCACTTGAAAATAAACATCTTCCCTCCTTTAAATGGCTAATCCCTTTGACTTGCAGCTGCCACGTCCATGTTCACACCCAACAGCCATTACAATGAGCTGAGTATGTGGAGCAGCATAGCAAGAAATCAAACCACGATAACGAGTGCCTCGAGCCTGGTTCAAGGCATGGGCTGATATCTTCCGTGCACAGCCCTCCTCCTTCCCATCTCTCTTCCACACTCTCATCTGCCTCTCTTCCCGCTTCGAGCCTGCCTGTGCTTCACCCTTCCTTTGCCCTCCACTGCCCCACCTTCCTGATCTCATCTGGAGACAGAGCAGGTGCTATGGAGAGATAGAGGAAGGCTGAGAAAGGCATCTCCACCCAGGCTAATGACGCCTGCTCCTTTTCTCAACTCGCTATGCTGAAACTTTTTCTCTGCAGCAGCCAGGCTGAAGCCAGATGAGAGCGGGAAACATCACAGACGTCGTGGCAGACTGGAGATGGTCTCCTGCAGATGAGGAAGAGATTGTTTCGAGTGTATGCACTTATATACAGTAACAAGATGCTTGCCTTCACAACCGCAGACGTATAGGCATACTCATCTAGATGCGCGTGTGTGCTTTCTCAAAACACTTATATCTCCCAACTCATCAACTTCCAGAGATGCCAGCACAGGCTCCTGTCCTGTCACACACACCCTACCCCTGCAGGGGTGCAATAAACATATACATATATATAGGTTATAGTATACTATCTGTTTTTATCTTTCTCATTCTCTCTGTCACTCAGACACTAATGGACATAAAACACACACACACTGTACCACACTGTAATGTGGAAAGGCAGCATTTTCCATTGACCTCTTTGTCACCAGACTGTGATATTCAGCCAAGGTCAGCAGCCATCAGCAGGAGGCCTGGAGAGGGAGAGGCAGTTGAAAAGTTCAAACAGCATGCATGTAAACACACTCAGATGTATGGCACATGCGCGTGCATACACAAACTATGGCAGAGAGCATAATGGGCTGTGTTGAATCATAGACACCACAGGTCACAGCGAGTGATTGTCAAAGAATACACCCGGTGCCTCACACTCTCAATAAGTGCAGCACACACACACACACACCAATAATAAGAAGACAAATCTAATATCAAAATCTAATATGATTTGCAGTTACACTGTAGAGTTCTGTAGTTCTACATTGAAATATATACACTGAAACTGAATGTGAAATATTTAAATTACTGTGCTTGCTGTGTTCATCACTTTTACAAGACTGAGTTAAACTAACTTTGCATACTTCTCCAATATTGTGAACACACACACACACACACACACACATACAGATACACACATTCTCACATCGAATGAGAGACAAAAGGGGATGGCGGGATTAACGGATCAGTTCCCAATTTCCCCCAGCTGCCCAGCAGTAATCAGATCATCTTGCACCTGACGTGAGGCCTGAATTCCATTAGGCTTTATTAGCAGTAATTATCCCCTGCTTCCACCCCATGCTGTTCTCTCACTCCCTATCCTCTATTTTTCCTCCGGATCCTGACATTGCCCTCTCCTTCCTCCATCCTCTTCACTCCTCTTCAATTTTTAACTGTTGTTCACAACTCGAACCCTCGCTGTGGGTGTCATCGCACCACTAAATCGTCTGGACGGCTCATTGTAATTCTTGTAATTCTTGTAAAGTCTCTGTCTTTCTCTTTTTGGTCATTTCCCATATGTAAATCCAAATATTCCTGCTAAAGGTCACTGTGACATACTATACAGACAGACACAAGCACACACACACACACACACACACACACACACACACACATGCACATTTTGCTTTTAGTCTTAGTGGACCTAAGGATGAAAAGGCCACTTCACTTGATCCCAATAGCGCTGAGGGACGCATCAGACAATTGCCTCTCTTTTTTTTTATGCGCTTGTTTCTTTTTGCAGCGGGCCCAGAGATGAGATGGACAATTGTGGGCTCTTTCAGATAGTGTTTCTCACTCAAGCAGGAAAGAGCATGAGGACTACAGAAAAGGCAAAATCCTCCTGGGAGCAGCTTTTTACTCCCAGTTTGTGTTCATTTGTCCCCCCGCTCCCCTCGGCTGCCTTTGGGAGCGAGTCAGCACTTGTTTTATTGGCCGTTACTGTGTGTCAGGGAGCAAATCGGTTTTTACTCACAGGTGCGAGTGGAGGACAAGTGTGAGTGTTCCATTACTTTTTGTATCAGGTTGGAATTATCTGGGTGCGAACGGGTTTGTCCGTCTCTCTCTGTGTGTTGGTGTAGGACTGTGCATAGATAGGAGATGTGTGTATTTGTTAAAAAGCGAGAACTGTATTTTTATGTTTACTTGTTTGTACATGAGAGAATGAGTATATGCATATATATGAGGTGTAGCAAAGTAGATGATGGAGCTGATTCCCTCTGTGCTGTTTATTATCACATTTTGTGTAATTATATAATTACTGCTAATCACCCACCTGAGGTGGCGGTGCTCTGCGGCAACACACTATTACAGAACAAACACAGCGACCTCAGCACATCTCACACTCATTAACACATGAGCGAGGGAGGAGCCCTCCCTCATTCTCTTTCCCTCTCTCTATCTTTCCCTCTTGCTCTCCTTCTCTATGCTCATTATCTCTTGTCTTTATTTACATGCATGAAAACACACATGCGTGCACATGCTCGTGCACGCTCTATAATGTAATGAGGATCCCAATCAACCGTAATGAGATGAATAGCATTTCAGCGCCAGATAGGAGAAATTTATAGAGAGAAAATCTTCCCAGCAGGTATGTTTCTGATGTGAAACGGAAACAAGAAGAAAGCATCTCCAAATCACATCTGATGTTCCATCCTTTCGACAGGCAGTTGAGAGAATGGGGTAATAGTGTAGCATTGCCATATACTGCACATTAGTTAACTGAATGTGCCAGTCTCCAAATGAGAGAGAATGAGGAGTGGGGGGGGAGCGGGGGGGGATGGCGAGAGCTATTCAGAGGCAAAAGACAAATCTCACATTTCAGACTCCATTTCAAAGAACATGAAATTCAATATACCACTCCAATCTAGTGCATGCTGTCATTGCTTATGCCAGTAATAGCAATCAGAGATATTGTATTCACTCCCCTCAGCCTCCCGGTGTCAATTTATGTTTATGTTTGCCAGTAAATATATTAAATGTCATTTAAGCCTTTTCAAGAAGTTGATTGTTTTACTTTTCTTTTGTGTCGTCTGGTTCTCGCTGTTTGTCATCCTCCAGATCTTTGCACAGGCTTTTATTAATCTGCAGGCTGGATGGCAACTCTCACTTGCACTCTCCAATGCCCCACTGTCATCTGGTTGTGTAAATCTCCCTACTAAATTAAATTTTTACCATCAGCCATATGCACAAATTGAAAAGACATAGAGGAATCTAGGTATAGTATTTACACTGGTCAGCTGAAAATTGAGTGACATTTGAATCGTGCATTAGTTTGGACTGCCTCTGCCCCTTTCTACCCTTGTTTTTGTGCTCTGAGAAAAGAATCCAGCAGGAGAGGAGAGGAATTCTTCACACTCACAGACACACACAAACACAAACTGTGTGCTGCATTAGCTAGGCGCCCACTGAGAGGCATTATGCTAGCTGACAGTGCGAAAGGATGGCACAGAGAGACCCCCAAACATCTCGCCCACATAATGAGATAGGGCAGAGCATCGGGGCCTCTGGAGGAAGAAGAGGGATGGCAGTGGGAGGAGCTTTTGGAACATGTCGGTCCTCATGTAGCTCACAGAGGACGTGCTGGACCCCTCTGTCACCAAGTGTATCTGAAGGATGGCAGCTGCAGACAGAGGCTTACACGTACAGCTCAGCTGGCTCATATCTGGCAGGCAGAATGAATTTATCAGAAGGCAGGGACAGACAACACAGCCCAACCATGTTCATCAGATGGAAAAAGGAACTTTAATTAAGTCTGTGTGTATATATTGTGTGTGTGTTTGAGAGAGTGTGTGTGTGTGTGTGTTGATAAGAGAGCATCTCTCAGCTCTCCCTGACAGATAACAACCTGCATTAGACTTAAAGAAGACTTGAGACAGAGACTCTAGTTTGCACATATTTTTTTTTTTTTTCCATCTCCTCCCAGATTCCCCTTTACGAACTCTGTAGCACTGCAATTCTACCCACTCTAAAAATGCAGTGGCAGCACTTTTCAGGCCTCAGCGAAGCCTATTACTGTACAGCACAACTAGTGCTGGAGGCCTGTTGGTAGGTACAGTATACACAGAAGTATGGCCATCTTCATTCTCTTCAAGTATCACTTAGGGATACACCTTGTTTTCAAGGAGCTAATGGGTTGTAGCAATTGCTTTCAAACTGTGGCATCTTTAGAGTAACTTTTAGCTCTAGGAGGAGACTGTCTCCATTACTGTCATCATCAGCTAGAGGAGGAATTATCTAAAAATCTGGCTGCAGTGTTCATTGCGTGTCATGAAATCAGCAGCTGGGTAAATGTTAGTCCAAATCTCTTGACTAAAGACCAGACCCTCTATCTCTCTCCCACTCTTTCTGTGTCTGTCTTTTTCAGTCTGTCTTGCTGACCTCTATATCTCCCTCCAGTGTCTGTGTCTGTGCTTCCTTTGGAAAAGCAAGAGGAGGTGTGCACACAGAGATGAGGGAGACTCCAGCCCAATCTCATTTGGGCATAGAGAGGGCAGAGTGCCACCAGGAGCCTCCACTCAGTTACACCTGAGGGGCCCCTGCTATGCAAGGAGGATATGCAGCTTTGCATGCAAATCGCTGCCGGGAGCCATCCGCCTGCCACCTTACACAGGGGCACAGAAACACTGGTGCCTGATTTACATGAAGCGTATCAAACCCTGCTCTGCAAACATGTGTTAAAGACTGTAATTTTCTCTCATGTGTTGTATCCGTCACTTGTGCTCTGGCGCCTGGGAACATAGAGATGACATTCCATGACATTTCATGCAATCCATGTGTCATAAAGCTGACATAAAGGTTGACATACAGCTTACTTGAAGATGGATTGACTGTCATAAACATTGATGGCACTACATAACAAATGATGCTAAATTTTCATGGCACTGTCGTGACATTGAACAATGTCGTCTCTGCAATCGAATCCGGAGCTCATTTTCCAAGCGCTGACCTAAATCTTAGTAATGTCACTTCGACCAACATGTTATGATTGAATGACTCCGTGATCGTACGCTATTTGTCATAAGAAGTCATTATACAGCGTAAATATCATAATCAAACTGTTATTTGTGAAGCCGTTATCCGTACATTGAGGTCTGAGGAAATCAACATCTTTCAGTGTCTTCTGGATCTAGTTCCCCTGCAGAACATTGTATTTTACTTTGAGACAGTGGGGAAGACAGTGTTTTTTTCGCCTTTGAAAGGTAAATATGTTCTGTGGTGTAGATTATATGTTACAACAGCTTTTTTTACTGTTTCTTTTAATAACGTTTTTGACATACGGGTATACTTCAGCTCTACATCCTGTTTTGTGCAAAAACCTCCGTATGAGTGATAAATATAACATGAGACATCCTAAAATTAGAAAATGATACTGTTTTTGTGTGCCTTCATTCTGTTTGCTCAGATGTGTTCGTGCATGTTCATATGAGTTTGTGTACCTCTGTAAAATTCGGCTAGCGGCTCAGGACAAGCCAAGGAGATTGGTAGATTGGTCTCCTCCTCATCCGTATGCATAGCTAGGCCTCCTCCAGAACTCTTTTGTTTTTAATGATAACTGGTCCCATGCATTGTTTACTAAGATGACAGGTCTATTTTCTTTTGATTTATAGCACTGTGGCATTCAAGGAGATACTGTACTTATTACTTTAAATGCAGTATGCAAAAACAAGTCAAAGAGACAGGCAGAAGGAGGGAGCAGGGAGGGGTGTGAACATAAATTAAGGGTCATTGTTTCCCTCCTGGTTCAGACTGAGCAGCTGTTTGTTGAGGTCTAGACAGAGAACTGAGAGCTGATCACCTTAGGAGGTCACCGCTGCTCTCAGCCCCCACTTACTTGCCTGCCAGGACTCTAGAGTGGAGGTGTTGGCATTGCCAGAGTACCCTGTCAACTACATCTTTATATTTTGTTTTGTGTGTTTGGGCAAGTGGCCGGGCTTCCTCTCTGAATCCTGATATACACTTCAGGGGGAAACTCCCTCTGGTGGTTAAACACCAGTGTCACACACCTAAGTTTGTTGATAAGACAGCACTCGAACTAACCCTTCCCCTTCCCAGTTCTACTCGGCAGAAAACTGAAAAGTTTATACTAGATTAATTTTTTCAAGAACAACTTAAGTGTTGAGGAAGTACGGCGAGGCGCAGGTGAGGAGAGAGGTAAAGAGGAAGTGGTAGAGAGGGAGTCGGGTTGTCATTGTTTTGACAGATTTAGTTACAGTAGCACAGAGATCAATTATTCAGCAGAGGCATGCGTGGTCGCAGGATTAATGGCGCATGCAGCAGATAAATCAACCATTGGTCTCGAACCTCTCTGGGAGTGAGAGAAACGGTACCAGACAAACATAGAAACACATTTGATGTTGGCATTTTATATTCATCCTTTACCATTAGTAACCTTGAGATTTCAGAAGAGAATGGGGACAGAGAGCACATCCAGCTACAAATAACACATCCAGATTTGGGGATATAATGTCAAAAAATGAGCACATTATATCATCTTGAATGCCGATTTGGCTCCGAAGGACAGAAGTATCTCTCTGTCCTCAGACTGTGGAAGGATATGAAAAAGGAGGGCTGTAGTTGCTGTTGAGAGATTGAAACGATGCTATATATTACAACCTCTGGAGACCTGTCGCCACTCCAACTTACTACCCCCCACCACCCCACCCCAACCCAACCCCCACCCCCACCCCCACCGCCATCTCTGTCTCTCTCTCTCTCTCTCTCTCATTCTCACTTTGACTTTGCTCTGGGTCCTTTTCCCCTTTCTGCTTTACTGTTACATTTCTCATCACATCCACCTTTGTGTATATATTCATACAGTGCATCTACAATATCCATGTTCTTGTCTGCCTGGCTCTACTTGAATTTGTATATATATATATGTGTGTGTGTGCATCTCTCTGCCTGATTGAATTTGCTACATTCAGGCACCCTCCCCACCCCCCCTCTTCCATCCTTGTCTGTTTTGACTGCCAAGTTGTACCTGTCTGGTATTTCAGGTACATCTTAGCCCATGTATCTGCGTGCTCCTATAATTCCCTTCCTCTATTTGTCTGTCTCCTTTATCTGTCTGTCTCCTTTATCTGTCTCCTCCCTAGCTGCTGCCCCAGCCCAAAACAGTCCTCACGGCCTTCCTTCTCCTACAGTTGAAATCACATACTCTGGTCAGGCTCCCATCTTCAAACACCAAGCTTTGCCCAGCCAGAATGTCAAATCATTTTAGTCTCAGTCCTATTTTTCTTTCTCTCTGTGTTTGTTTCTATGGCCCTAGTTCTCACCCTGTCTTTCTGTTGCTATTTCTGTGCGCATCTCTTTCTCATAAAAAAACATGTTCACTCCTCTGAATGTATTTTCTCCGTTTCTCTCTCTTCTCTGTGATTATCTTCATATGTAGTACAAGTGCACCGCTGAGCCCAAAAGTGTTTCTGTGAAGCCAAAGCTAACCTTTGCGCCCAGATTTGAGTAATCGCAATTAATTAAGAGTGGAGGGAGCAAGGAGGACTTTGGCCATATCAAAGCCGCAACAGGACACAGAAAGACATTTTGCAAGGCAGTGAGGCAGCTATGGTGGAAGTGGGAGGATCAAAGCAGAGGATGGTGGCAGAGTGCTGTCCCCTGCTGTGTAGCTCAGATAAAGACAGGTTAGCGCCACAGGTCTCCTCAGTGAGAGGGAACCAGGCACGAGGCCAGGGGAGATGCATGAACAAGCCAGCTTACAAACATCTCATAATAACTCAGGCAGAAGAAGCCCTCTGAATTAAAGTGTCACTTTTCATTTGCTTTCCTTTCCCTCTCTTTGGCTCACTGGCTGATTTTTCCCTCTCTTCCTTTCTTCCATTCTCTCTTACTCCCTCTCTCTTGTCTGCCTACCCCACCCCCATAACCACCCCCCCCCCCCCCCCCCCCCCCCCCCGCCCCCCGCCCCCCCCTTCCTCATCACAATCTGAACATAACATGGACTCCTTCAGTTGCGTTCCCCACTGTCTTCATCACAGGGCTGCCTGGGGGCTCTCAGGCTCCTCCATCTGCCTGCTGTGTGTCTGCAGCTCTCCCTGTCTTCCTTTGCTTGCCTCTCTGTCTGTTTGTGGCAATCCCAGTCTCTCCAAATCTGTCTACTGTGTGTTTGCCTGTGTGTCTGTCTGCAGGGCTCTCGGTCTCCCCACACACGTACAGTCAGAAGTATAAGCATTGGCAATATGAGCAAGTTAAAGTTTTTTTGGCTATATCTTCATCTATAGTGGAATAAAGTCAGATTAATGTTCCACAAAGGACATATAATACTGTATGTGATTTACCAAGTCAGTCTGGTTATCTATCTAGTTGACAGTGGAGTCCTCAGTTTTATGCTGTTGACCTTTTATAAACCCTGTTATATTTTATTAAACTTTTTTGAATTCAGTTGGTTGTTGAAGTCGTAGATCTGCTCAGGGGGATATGACAGGAGGCAGAATCTACAGTCTGGCTGAACTTGCTGCTGTTTCCATAGTACCTCTGTGATCATTGTCATTACCGTCATTGTTCTCAATCCCACTAATCCCGCCGCTGAGCCTGGCTGTCCAAATTGGGTGTGCAGGGCAGGGGTGCTGCCGGGGGGGGGGGTTGAGGAGGAGGAGGAGCGAGGAGAGGGGGTAGAAGCGAGGTGCATAGAAGCTGATGAAGGTTGTTGCCATGCTCTGAAGTGAAGCACCATCTTCCCTGCAGTGTTAGGAAGGGATGGGGCAGCTATCAGTCTTTAATTGGGCACTGTGGGCCGTAATAAAGAGATCTCAGAGTATGGAGAAATAGAATGCGGGAGAATGAAAGAGAGATACAGAGCGATATGGAGGCCAGAGTGTGGGTTTGGTGGAGAGCGGAACCTAATGCGCTTTAATGCAATGTGTATTGGCAGGTGTCGCTCTGCCTAATTTCACGCCTCCGTGAGCGAATGTGCACCCAGACGATCGCCACTTCCAAGTCCCCCTCTCTTTCGCTCTCTCCCTCTCTCTCTACTTCAGGCTCTCTGGTTTAATGTATAGTCGGTGATGTGTTTGTCCTTCCACATGACTGTGATTTGGCCTGTACAGAATGTGGACTTTGGTTCCCCTGAAACCTGGAATTGCATGCCAAGCTCCACGACAGGCTAAATGTGCAGCATAAGCACTAAATAGAGGCATGGTGACAGTTAAGGAAGCACAAGAGCCCACCTCTTCCATCTGTCACATCCAGGCCATATTATGAGGGATGATGTGATGCGTGTTCTTTTGCTTCTGTCAGTAATCTGGCCTGTTGGACTTATGGCCAGTGGGTAGACACAATAATAGGGGGGGAATGGGTCAGCCAATGGTTTGTGTTTGTGTATGTGTGTGTGTTTGTGGGTTTGTACGTCACACACAGTGGGACCGTCACGGGGGCATCCCGTAGTAGCAGAGACAGAAACGAGTTCTGATCCTGGATGCCCTGCCTCGCTTCTCCTATGACCCTCCGTTGCTCCTCACCCTCTTACCCTTCCTCACCCCTCCTCTCTACTTCTCACTCATCCTTTACCCTTCTCTCCCCTCATCACTGTTCCTCCCTCCTCACCCGTTCTCGCCCCTCCTTCCTGTAGTCTGTGTTTGTGTTGGAAAGATTAAGCTGCTCTGACAAAGCTGTGTTTACAAATATGCAGGCAGAGAAACAGGCCAAGCGACGCTGAATAGGAATAGAATACAAATTGCTTTTTTATCTCTCTTAGGGCCAGGGCGAGAGAAAATGTGTTTGCGATTGTTGCTCCTCCGCCTGTGAAGGATAAAGCCTCAGTACTGGGTTTGGGCTCCCTGTTAGCATTCATTCTATCCTCTCCTCTCTCTGTCTCTCTCTCTCTGTGTCTCTCTGTCCTCCCACTCCCTTTCTTCCCCCCATGCTCTTTCTCCTCTTTGTCTGCTCCACACTCTCTGTCTCTTTCTCCCCGGCAGGAATTTTTTTCTTGCTGTTTCCTTGGTAATCATATCTCCTCTTCTCTCTTCTTCCATCCCTAACTCTCTCATGTCTCCCTTATGTGTGCTCCTCTCTCCTCTATATGTGCACTACTCCCTCTCCCATCACCTCATTCCCTCAATAATTTTCTCCATTCCTCTCCCCCCCCCCCCTTCATGTTTCCATACAAGCTGAATATCTCTCCGTCGCTCACTCTCTTTCTCCCTTTCCATCCATCCTATTTTCTCTCCTCTGCTCAGTAGGACTTGTCATGATTTACAGTCTCTCTCAGCTCTTCCTTGCTCACACCGGAGATATTGGAAATTTGGAGTGCCTATAGATCACGGCAGGGGGAGAAGGCGTGATCCACCGCTAATCAGCCCTAACAGAACTGCACAGCATTACAAATCTGAGCCCTCTCTTACAATTAGGCAGCACGTCTGCCTGGCATAACACACGGCAGGGAGGCTGAGCCTGTGATGTCATCTTTAGCAGGTCTCCGCCGGGTGTGTGTGTGTGTGTGTGTGTGTGTGTGTGTGTGTGTGTTTTAGGGGGAAACAGAGGGTTGGATGGTTTGCTCTCATTAATGCAGAGGACGTGCTCCCCTTCTCCACACAGTGGCACTTTTATCCTTACCTCAGCTAACACAAGGGAAGGTTAATGGGCGGTCATACAGACTCAAACAATGCCATCTATGTTTATTAAGCAGCAGCAGCCTCACCATGTGATGCTTAATTGATTATTTAATTTTAAATATGGGACATTTTGACTTTTGAGTAGCAAAAACTTAAGCCACATCAAACTTCTATGGGGGTTTTTACTGTTCATCTACTACTGTAGCCACTAGGGGTGAGCCCCAATACAAATACGTTATTCGGCAAAGCACAAATAGTGGGTTTTTTATGAATATTTGTTTTATACAAATATTTTTAAAAGTATTTGTTTTCGAGAAGAAAAAAAACAACATGTTAAATACCAGCGGGCAGGTCAGTTATATCGCTATCTCAGTCTCTCTCCTCTGCTCCACTGTTACATCTATCAGCAGGTCTCAACGAGGGGAGTCACATCCACCTGCTACATGATGCACATTTCCTAATTTGGACATCACTCTCGAAGTTGGGGGTGTTCCCCGGAGATAAAGCTGAGCTACTGATACAAGTTAAGTGCTCCCAAGGGAACACTTCATGAACACTTATTGCAACACTTTAATTTTCTAAAATTAAAAGCATAATAAAAACAAAAACAGGATTTTTAACCCTCTTACCACTTTTATTGAAATACAAATGATTTTGCTGCCTCAACATATACAGATACAAATATAAATACTGGGCCTTCTGCACATCCTTAGTAGCTACATCTGTACCTGTAATGCTATATCCCCTCCTTCCCTGTTTCGATCTAAGGGATGGGAATTCATATCAATGTTCTGTGTTGATATCGCTTTGGCTATTCTCCAGCACATGCATTTGGGTTTGACTAAGCGGAATGGAGACACCAGGTACGGGAACGTCTTCTTAGACTCAGCTGTTTCCCACTCACTAAAAATGACAGCTAAAACCTGACCTCTGATCTTGTGTCTTTAAACTGTGGCCCGATAACCTGATTGCTGTATCCATTACTCCACTTTTAATGGAATGAAGTGCCTGTCGTGGTTGATAGCCCCAGGCTTGTAATGCAAACAGATGCTCATTACTCTTCTCGCTGCGAGACATTTTTTACATGTCTATTCTAGACAGGCAATCTAGAGGTCAGCTCATAGGTTAGGTGATAAGGAAGTGGTGTCTTGAGATAATGACTGGTTTCCATTTGCTATTTTACCTTTTACACATATACTTAACATCCATTTGTAACTTGTCATCCCTCACATTAGTATAATTTGCTGATCTCCTCACATGCACTTTTAACTAAAGCTATTTTGCATTATCAAGATGCACGGAGTTCAAACGTAAATTTGCAAGACAACCTATTAGCATTTCAAAAACAAAACCTTGACTTAAGCTAATTTAATCTGTCGTACATCTCCAAAGTAAGGCCACTTTCTTATGTGTGGAGCAAAGTCAGTCGAAGAGAGGAGAAAGATAAGAAAAATGAAATCCAGAGTGAGGGAAAGTGGAAAGAGAACATTTGGGCCTCTCCTCATAGTGTGGGTACTATAGAAACACAGTTTGACTTTTGAGAAGCTGACAGAAGCGCTGCAAGGTTTACTGAGCTTTCCTTTGTTGACAGGCATCAATGTGTTGACTGCTGTTGTAGGCTTAGGTCAAGGCAAGGCCTCTACTGGCTCTTTGTGAAGTATAAAAAACAGTCTGATATATTTACTCGTCCAGCCATTTCACCCCTCTTTTTATGTAAAGTTTTCAACATTTTTGTTACTTTAAGTGAATAGGTCTTTAGGCAGTGCTGCATTCAGTACAGATGTACAGTAGCCACGGTAACGTAAACCTGCTCAAGGTCTGTTTGATGTTTGATGTGTATGTGTACTCTATATCCATTTGGCACAGGATTGTGTTAATTGAAATATTATAGGATACATGAATATGTGATTATCAGTCTGATTTGTCTATGAAGACACTGATAGTTAAGTCTATAAAGCCTTTAGCAATTACATTTATGGTCTGCATTCATCTTTTCACTCTGTAGCACTGGCTATTTATAGTTTGTGATGTCAAGGAAACACCCAACTCGCTATATTTTTGTTTTATTTTTATATTTTTTGCCAAGCTGTGTCGTAATGATGTTGCTGGCTTGATGATGATGATTCATTTTGCATGTAGTCTGGCTGTGACCCGATCCTGCTGAGAATTTTTAAGCAGCTTGTGTCACTGTGTGTCAGTGCTCTCGCGGTTGTGTGCATAATGCATGTTTGCGTGCTTGTGTGTGTTGTCTTGCACTTGTGTGTGCAGTCACATATAGATATATTTCTGTCTCTGTATGTGTATGTGCATTATTGTAGTTTGCAGGTGTAACTTGGCACACAGTAAAGTGCGTGCGTGTTTGTTCCTATGTGTGTTTGGGCCTTTGTGTATTAGTGTGTGTGTTGGTGTATGGTGGCATGCCGTAGGCTCCATGCCACCCTTCCATCCCATTAGCTGAGCCCAGCCCCTGCCTGTGTCTGCTTTAACCTTGGCCAGCGGGCTGGAGGAGAGGGAGAGTAATTCTAACCTTAAAAACCTGCTGATTAAAGCTAGTTTGGTGGAATTCGATTCCACTTAATGCCTTTGGCCGTGAGCCCAGCTGGCTAGCATTAGCATCAACAGACACCGTGTCTTCAGTCAGGGAGACAGACGTGCATAGGCATGTGCATGAGCTTCCTCTGGCACGTGCAAAAGCCCCACAATCCCTTTCTCTATCTTTTCTGTCTCTCTATTCTTCTCCTCTGTCCTCTGCCTCTCATCTCACTCTCATCATTTTCTATACCCAACCTCATCACCACAGTTTTCCTCCCTAAAATGTCTTTCCTCTCATTTGTCTTGAATTTGTTCTTGTCTTCCTTAGCCTCAGGAATGAGGCCAGAGAGAGTCAGGTATGTCGGTGTGGCAAGCGGTCAGGGGTTTCTCTCTAACTGCCTCAGCCCTGTTATTGTTTTCCTCTTGAACTTGATGTATAGCTGTGTTTACGCGTCCAGCGTGGCTAATTAATTCTCCTCTTCAGGGCCTGTTTATCAACTGTTTGTGTTTATTTTACAATGAGTACGCTATTTTTAGAGCACACTCATTTCCATAACACATGCATTTTTCCAGAGCATCATTTGTTTTGCTTTGTTGAGAAATTTAGGTTTGTTTTTCATTTTTTCCTCCAGCTCGGGTGAAGCCTGCCAATTCATTTTGTAGCCCACTCAGTTTTGACTGATTTAGAGGCTGCAGCTGGTCCAACAGAGAGGACCGAGGAGATAAATCTAAGCCTCTTTTGATTTATTATGTATAATGTCTCATCAACCGTTGCTTAAGTCTTCAGATGCACTAAAGAATTATACTGTTACAACTTTACAAGTAGTGGCTTATTTAAAGGGGTATAAAGAAGGAGAAGAATCTTAATAGAGAAAGAAATAGCTGGGATAAAAGCCATAGTCATTGTGCCAGTAACATACAGGATCTGTGCATTTCTCTCTGAATCCAAAATGCAAGAGAGATACAGTATATTATGGGCATTCTGGGCATAGTGCCACCCTACCAGACACTACAGATAATTTGATTCCCGCTGAACGGTTGGGAGAGCAGAGCGACTGACTGTAAAGACAGCAGGTGAAATGCAGAGCATTACGGTATCTGTCGAAAATGAGCTCATCCTCCAAACTGGAAGTGGCACTTTTCAGCCGTAAGTCATCTAATCACGTCTGTATAGAGCCAGAAATCGTTGGTTGATCAATAGTCATCATGGATGCTGTCAATGGCCAGGGTAGCTCGAATCTTGCATGGTCCATGAATCTCTATTGAGTATGGATTTTGCGTTCCCTCCCCGGATGGGGTTTGATAGTACTGCCTGATTGGCTGCTGCATGAGCTCTATTTATGCTGCTGTGCCCCAGGCTGAATCACCTGCCTCAGGCATCCATGTGAACAGACATATGCAAACATGCACACACACAAGTACACACACACAAAATGATACATTCCCTCTAATGAAGCAGTGAGCCAGAAGTGACTTTACCAGGTAGATGTCCATGTCAACAACTGTATAATAGTGCGAAGCAAGTCATTCAATACAGCAAGAGCTGAAAAATTTATATTAGATCCAACTGTAGATTTTTTTTGTCTCCCCCCTCTGGCAGTGAGAGTAATTACAAAAACACTGTCGACATGTGCTTACGTCATAGGCTCCACCATAGCCTACTCCGTTGCTACTGTTGCAGCTATAAAACGGTGGATAAATTGTTTTCAGTGCGACACAACCCCTGTGAAATGACTTGTGTCACTATCAGAATTTGATCCATTCAGTCTGATAACATTTGGAAAGCCTAGAAGGGCCGTACAATAAAGTTATCCCCATTCAAGTTAGCAGAGGCTAACCTAAAGCTAGCTGCTTGGAGGTCTCTGGTGATGAATGCATACTGCTCATGCTCTGTGGGCAGTATGCATTCATCCGGCCGGGTGCGGAAATATCAAACCCGACACCAGATTTAAAAACTCTGTATACTGTGAAATACAGAGCGATTTATCTGGCAGTGACAGGTTTAATCAGCATTGTGTGAACTCATTTGACAAGGGCTTGAATTTAACGGATGTTCATTTATATGTAAAAGTTCCACACTGCAGGTTTAAGGAAGCATTAGAGGACAAAGGAGTCATACATAAGTAAACTATCCTTGAAACAGTTGGCTGGGCATGATTGCTGGAAACTTGGAGTTGGACACAGGAATTTTAGTTTTTTTTTTTTAAATAGGGAAAAATAGTTTTTAACAAAATGCCAGGCATATTATGTGTGCAGGTGCATATTTCTTATATTTATTAGCAAGTGTGCGTGTGTTTACTTGTACATCTATCTATGTGAGGACTAATTTGAGTTTTAGGCCATGGGAGTGAGGGCCTTTTTGGAAAATGCCGACATTTTGGTCAGTCTTCACTTTGTTACAGATCTATAAAGGGCTGCTTGAGGGCGAGGGTTAGGGTAAGGTTAACGTTGGGGTAAGGGGCTAGGGAATCAATCATGTCAATGAGGGTCCTCACAAGGATCGAAGTACAAACACATGTGTGTGTATGTGTGCTCTTCCCAGTTGGACCAACAATCCAACAGACGGACAAATGTGTGGCAGCCTCTGACAGTAAGACGTTTGAATCACGGCAGGAAAACAGCAAATTGCCAACATAAATAAGGTGCCACGCTCTGATTAGGACTGTCTTCACACATCATTATGGTCTAATGAGAGAGTTTCCACTCTCTCTCAGTCTCACTATAACGGTGTGTCTGCTTGCCAGTTTTGCCTCCGCAGATTTTACATTTTACTAACCCATTTCTAGTTGTGCCTGACACCTGTCAGCCATGATGGATGAATGTAAGTGAGGTGTCATCAGGGCAACAGGCAGGCCAGGGGCAGCTGTGGCCTCAAGAGGCAGGACAGGTAACCGGTGGTGGCCCTGCCTTAATATCTGAAGGCTTTATTTAGGACAAGCTGTTTATCACTAGGCTGTCTGGTCTGTTTGCCCTGTGTGAACTGCGATCCTGCTCCACTCGGGACCGCTTTAACACCCCAAGGGGGGGCGTGTTCAGGCCAGCCAATAATACCCTCTCATTGGGCCAGCGTTTCATCGCCTTGGCCACTTGCTTGAGTGACAACTCTAAATGAATTTGCTGCATCAGTGTCTGACTTTAGAGGACACACATTGCTTTAACTCTTTTTTTCCTGCTGTCCGCAGTGACAGCGCATGAATATATTATGGTCACGCCACTTGTGAATTCTTTAAACTGTTGTGTGTTGTGTATCATTCTTCTATTGTGTATCGACCCCCAACACGACAGTGCACCAAACATAAATTCATATATGTATGGTGTTTAATTAGTCTCAAAACCCACTCACATAAAAACCAGGCGCATGCACATGATAGGAACACACAGAAAGGAGCATTTATGCTCTGTAAGCTCAGAGAACAGTACCCGCGAGCAGAAAGCATCCTCACGAGAGAGCATTTCTGCTCCGCATGCACAAATGCAGTCCCACGAGCACGGGCTGTGACGACCGCAAGCTCGACCCTCCCTATGCACTCACAAATGCTCAACACTCGCTCGCTCGTCAAGTTGACTTTTGAGACTTTGAAGGCGGGGACGGAATAGACAGTCCGCTCCTTTGATTGTTCACTTTGAATACTGACCATGACCTTTGATTGGCTGTTTGGTTTGATCATTGACACAGTTGAAGACGCCAGTTGCCTGAGGGAACTAAGGGAAACATAAATAATGATATTTAGCGGCTTATTCTCAATTTTTTTACTACTTACACTCATGAAAAAGTGTTAAGCATAGTAGCAAAAGCCTTAACACTGTTTAAACCCACTGAGGTTTGTGAAACCTTTTCTTGCTTATGAAAACAGAAAAAAGGGCGATTTTAATGATATTTCGACGTTATACCAGGTCTAAATCAAAAACCACTTTACTTAGACTTGTCAAATCTGGACTAAATTACCAAGGAGACCCCAAAGACTCATTAAAACACAGTTTCAGATTTGTGAAACCTTTAATCTATTTGTGAAAACTGAAAAAATGCGATGAAAAAAGACTAATTAAATGCCATACATATGCGTGAGTGTGTGTGTGTGTGTGTGTACGTGTACACCTATGTATTTGTTTCGGTGTGTTTGTATCAGCGTGCAAAAGCCCTTCAAAATTATACACTGCGAGACTGCACATTTTATGAGAGGATATGTGTGTATGTGTATATAATTATGGTTTAATTGCTTGCCCTGTGATGTGCTGTCATCTGTCACAGCCCAAAGACAGCAAATAATGGTTCTGCTGCCGTCACTTTGTCACCCAGACGCTCAGCATGCAGAGAGCAGCAGAAACACCAGTAACTGATATGCGTCTTGAATTACTGATAAGCGCTCGAGTATGATGAGCTTTGTGTACGTGGGCGTGCTTGTGCTCTCAAAAGTATCTTGGTCGGCCTTTCTATCTTGGTGTATTGTGTTTGCCTGTGTAAGTGTGCATAAGGGTGTGTGCGTGAGTGTAAAAGCATGTGTCTGTGTGCTTGTGTGAATATTTCTGTGTTTACGAGTGGGTGTAGTTTTGTTAGAGCTCATTGTCTAATTCTACGTGTGTGTGTGTGTGTGTGTGTGTGTGAGTTGGTGGGAGTGTGACGGGAGGGTGAGGGCGTACAAGCTCGCGTGTGTGTGCAAATGTGTTTGATGCTGACTGTATATCGGCACTGACAGGTGCAACAGTTGTGTTATGCTTTAAGCTGCTTGTTTGTCTGGCACGCTGCTTTGTGTGGTTGAGAAATGGAGTAAACAGAGGGAGAGGAAAGCAGCCTGGGGGCTAATTTATTCACTCCCCAGTCGCCCTAGTCACAGAGGCCTGTTGCACCGACCCACCTGCCAATCCTGAGGAGCTTGCCATAGCCTCATCCAACTGCACACAGCCACGGCAACAGCCCACTCTCAGTGGGCCAAGCGCTTTAGGCTAGAGCAGTATTAACCATGATATATCAATAAACCCTTAATCAGAATTAACAAGACAGCAAGTTTCTTTAGCGCACAAGCAGCATTTGATAAAAGTCTGCCATTTTCTGTATGCAGTGAAAACGAATGCAGAGTTACAGTTATATGTTGTTGTTGGTGGCATTTCTGTTTGTAAGCACCTTTCACAAAGGTATCGCAATATATGACTGTAGTTAAATGCATAAACAGTTTAATGTCCACACGTACTATATTGTATGACAAAATGCCTAATCCCTGAAAAGAGCACAAAGTACAGTTTATGACATAAATACTTAGAAAACTGCACAGTAGAAATGTGTGAGCTGGTAGCAGTTGTAGTTGACTGTAGTAATGTGATGTTAGATGCACTGTGGGAGTGGGAGGAAGTGTCTGTCCGTTGCCAGCGTGGAGTAATGGATGGCAGAGCTATGGGAGTGGGAGGAGGCATACATCCTATTTCAGACAGCTGTAATGGATGAGAGTACAGCAAAAAATAAGAACAGGGGGAAAGTCTGTATGCTTTCACTATCTCAAACACTCACACACAGAGTTAGGTAGTGTTGAAATCAATTCACAATAGATGTGATTGGAACAATGGAACACCTGGAGAAATAGTTGAGGCTCATGTTAATGTTGTTGTTATTGAATTGGTCACAGGATGTCTGTATGTGTGAATGTGAGGAACACACACACAGCCACACGCATACATGTTTGTGCATTTGTGTGATGTGTTTGTTTTTTTAGCTATGTAATGTGTCTCTCATCATATGCCCAGCCTGCGTAGCTGTGCTGTGGTGCTCTGGTATAATTAATCAGACGGTTTGATGTTGGCAAATGAGTGTTTATACAGACTGACTTCTTCTGCGGGCCCTGCTCTTTTTAACTAGGTTTTAGTTAAACAAGACAAGCACATAACACACTTCAAGGTGCCTATTTATCACACGGTCCTCCAAGCTATGTAGCCCAGCGTCCTCATGCCCTGCCACCCTCCTTCCCTCTTCCCTTCACCCACTCCTGCCCCCTCCTTACCGCCTACCCATTCACATCTACAGTGCCCCAGGAAACCCGCCTTAACTTATTGAACACGCACAGCTGAATAATGAAGCTGTGCCAGTATGTGTGCGTGCATGTCTGTGAGTGTTAGAGTAGGTGTGAGTCCACAGGCGCATTTGTGCATGCACACCCTGACTAATAGTGTACATGTATGTATCACCCCAGCTGTGATTTCTCCTGATTTCTAAACAAACAGCTATATCAAAGTGGATTGGAGTGAAGCTCACTCCTCCCAACCTGCTTGTTTGATTTATTCCTGTAAGAGCAAAGCTTCCTGTCTTAAGAGCAATTCACCCTACCCTCACCTTTCACAAATATTGTATCGCGCAAAATCACAGCCTGTCTCCTAGTTTGTAAGGGAAGGGGGAGAGTGGAGTGCTGTAGACTCTTGTTGCTGCTGTAAACAAGCAAAAGCAGGCTAGCCATCCCTCTGGGTCCCCTGAAAGCTGTGGGTCTCCCAGAGAAGAATTGAGGAGTAGAGAGGATGGGAAGAGGATAAGTGCAGCCCTGCTCCTGTTCCTCGCTGACGGTGCTTCGCTGCGTTTGCCTCTGCTGCCGGCTGGTGAAAAATGTCTCCTGGCCCCTCTGCCAGATACCGGGAGGCGTTATCAGCCCTGCCTAGCTCTCTCCACGGTAACGAGCCCCCAGGCACAGTATTATCTGTTTACGATAAGGATATTAATAACACTGTGCTTTAGTTATGTGCTGGGGTGCCCTGAGGGGTGATGGAGGAGGGGGTGGAGTAAGGAGCACGTGAATCATTCTGTCAGGGGCTCTCTCCAAACAGGACAGGTTAAGAGTGGAAGACAGGGAAGGAAAGGAGGGAAGGAGTCATATGGTGGGACATTGCTGAGGTGTTCACTGGTTAACCCCATCCACTTTCTCCCTCTAGGTCACTGTCTTTGTTTCCAAGAACAATAGCTTGACCATCTGCCAGCAGGTCCGTGTGGGAGTTATCCTAAGGAGGGAAGGGGTTAGGGGTTAAAAGGTCACAGCTGTCATGGTCAGCAGAGAGGTCAGCCTATTGTCTGTACTTTACTGTAGTGTAATGTCCTCTTTCTCTGTCCCTCTTTCTCTCTTGCTCTACTGTCTCACTCCCTTCCAGTGTCTGTATGGCTGCTACGTCCACTCCTCCATCATCCCCACCTTCCACCGTAGGTGCTACTGGCTGCTCCAGGTAAGAACTCTTCTTCTCCTCTATAGTTCGCCACACTTTAGTTTCATTCTCAAACTCCCCCGGCCTATCCACAGGAACTTGAATGAGTTGCATGATATCAGTGTCCATTTAACCAAAGCATTTTCCTTTGACAGCTGGCAGGCAGACATCAACCTATCCACCCACCGCCTCCCTCTCTCTCCTCTCTTTTCTCTACCCCGCCTCCATTTCCCTTATCTTTCCCAGTCATTCACTTTTCTGATGGCATTGCCCATACACGCCGTCCAGCATGAGGACGGTATCTCAGTCTGCTAAAAGCTTTGCCATCTCCCCTGTCTAACAGCTGCAGTGATGGGCAGTAAAAGCATGATGGAAGAGGTTCCCTGTACAGTATAGTGTGCTTACAGTGGGTCGTCAAGTCCGCAGGCTGAGAGTGGTTGTAAATAGTAGTCCTTTGATCACCTCCCCAATACATCTCATCATTCTCGTTTAGCATGGCAGCCATTATTGTCGGAAGGTGCCTGATACGTACAACCATTCACACACACACAATTTTAAAGAAGTATAAAGCACACACAGAGAATAAGGAGATGTGGAGCTTCTGCTATTTTGCCTGCTTGCCTGTCTGTCTGTCTGTTGGTCTGTTTGTCTATAGTTCAATGTCTTAAATATATTCCAGTATATATAAAACCATGTGGACAAAAAGCATCTTTGGGATAAATACACTTTGTCAAGTGTATTTCCTGAAGACAAGAAATGTCGAGTCACAACATCCCTGCTGTACTGAGTAGACCCAGAAGACAAATCCATTTGTCGTCTAACCAACCACAATGTCTGTTAGCAAAACAGAAGAGAAGACTGGCTGGGAAAAGACAAAAGAGAAAAATTGGCCTCAACAATGCTTAAATACTAAGACACTCTCTCTCTCTCTCTCTCTCTCTCTCTCTCTCTCTCTCTCTCTCTCTCTTTCTCTCTCTCTCTCTCTCTCTCTCTCTCTCTCTCTCTCTCTCTCATTCATTCTCTTTCATTGTTGGCTATGTGTCAAACGCTGTAATAAAAACACTAGCAGACAAAAACCATGTCACTTCTGCATTCAATCAGCAACGCCACTCAGGTTATTTCCACTTATAAACTGTGTTTTCTACAGGATTAGAAATATTATCCACAAGTATAAAGCCCATGCATTCTATCCTTGAAATGTTCAGGAACATTTCCTGCATAGGGTCACGCTAGCCTTGCCAATGCTTTCATGAGTGATTTGATAACTAAGAAACAATACAAGTTCTTTTGTTTGCAGACAAGCTCCTTTTTTCAAGAATGGCTGGAAACTGGACAGATTCAGTCCACCACATACACACATCTGGCCTCGCCCCATCTTCTTCTGCTGTTGAGTTTTATGGCAGTTGGCATCCATAAGTGTTGCATACTGCCATCTGCTGGACTGCCCCTTGCCCCATCTATTCCGGCGTTGCCATGGCATGTGTGAAAAGGTGCAAGACGGAATGTTCCTGAATGTAGCTTCAGGCGTGAATAGTGAAAATCACTAGTGGTGCCTGAAAAGTTATCCCAGTAATTTAGTGGGAACTATGTGTGAAAGAGGCGTAAGTAACATGGGAACCAATTGAATATTGTTATATGGAATATATCATTCTGATTTGGGGAATAACACAAGGGTATATGATCTGAATTGGAAGATTGGAATGATAGGATAGGAAGCTCTTGTCTTGGTGGGAAAGTATATAATTTTTAATCTTCTTCCATTTGCAAACTGTAAGGGAAATCTTGTGTTGGTTTTCTGGAATCATGGTGTGGTGTGTACATTAGGAGCTTGTTTAAGTCATATTCCAGCTTAACAGAGTACAACTGGGGAATGAAACTTAACCACAGATCCAGGTAGAGACAGACCAAAGCTACACTTGACACATGCAGAAAAATACAAGGACACATGCAGACATTCAGAAACACGTGTACACATTGCACAGAGAGCAAGTAATGCAGAGAGATTGGGTCACATGGGGTCACTCGCTTTTTAAAACTACACCTTCATTTTCACCCTCTGCCAGTTTCAGGATACTCATACATCAACACTCATCAAACTTTGAGGAGTTCACTGACTCAACTTTTCTTTCCTGTTACCGCAGAGCATCAGCCAAGAACAACTGGTTAGTGAATCCTTGGCTTTCACCTCTCCTTCACTTCACTCACACTGCTCAGTATATCTCTTCACATGACTCACAAGGCCCTGGTGTGCAGCTAACACATCCACTCATTCAAAAAAAGAAAAAGTACCTTATGCCGCCCAAGAAAAAACATTTATTTACAACCAAGTATTTTCTTTGGCACTGAGCATGCCTGGAACCGCAGATTTACATCTCTTTTCAGGCAGTTTACTGCAGACCATCTGTGCTGACAGGAAATCACAAAAACGATGACAGCAGAGGTAAAAGATTACACCATTTCAGTCCATATCTCTGCATATGCAGATAGACCTTCAGCACCTCTGTGTCTTCAAGCCACTTTTAGTAAGACAACTGACTGTCCTGGTTCCAGCGGACTCTCTCATTCTCTCGCTCTTTCTCTGTCTTTTTTTCCACCTTTCTCCAGTCTCTGAACCCTCTATCCCTGACTCCCTGTGTACCATTTGCTGTGTCCATATGAGATTTGCAGTCAGTAGTCTGTCAACAGCAGAGCAGCAAGGAGACTGGAGCTCCCAGAGCGGCAACAGGGAAAGGTCACCAGTGAGTGAAAAATGTAAATATTCAGCCATCCAGCGGCCACAGTCACGGAGAGACAGGGATGAAAATAACTCCTATTACACAGCACAGACAGGGAGGGAACACAGAGGACAGAGAGGGTAGAGACAGCCTGTGAATGAGAGAAAGAGTGAGATAATAATAATAAATAATATTAATACATTTCATTTATACCGCACTTTTCATTCATAGTGAAACTCAAAGTGCTACAGTATTAACAACATAGAACACACAATATAAAGAAAATAGTAATAAGAGTTAAGATGAAAAAGTCTTCCTGAATAGAAAGGTTTTTAGGCCTTTTTTTAAAAATAGTTTAGGCTCTGTGCTGCCCTCAGATGGTTAGGAAGGCTGTTCCACAAGCGTGGTACAACAGAGCAGAAGGCTCGATCCCCCATGGTGCGGAGCTTAGTATTGGATGCCCGGAGGAGTAAGCTGCTGGCAGATCTGACGGTGCGGGTGAAGGTTTGTGGTATAATCAGTTCCTGTAGGTAGGGAGGTACATGTCCATGGATGGATTTGTATGTGAGTAGCAAGACTTTGTAGTCAATCCTGAAAGAGACAGGGAGCCAGTGCAATGAAAACAGAATTGGTGTTATATGTTCGTGTTTTCACATTCTCATCAGGACCCTGGCAGCGCTGTTCTGAATGTACTGGAACTTCTGGATGCCCCTGCCAGGGATCCCTGTGAAGCATGCATTGCAGTAGTCCAATCTTGAGGAGATAAAGGCATGGACAAGTTTCTCTGCATCTGAACAGGTTAGAAACAGGAGTTTGGAGATGGTTTTTGTGATGGTAGAAAGAGGTTTTGCATAGATGTCTTATATGGTCATCAAAAGTCAGCTAAGGGTCAAACCTAGTACCCAGATTACTGACTGAGGAGGAAAGGGGTATGTGCTGGCTGTCAAAGGTGAGATGAGGTATGAGGGATGACTGAATCTGGTGTGGGGTGCCAGTAAGGAGAGTTTCAGTTTTGCTGCTGTTTAACTGGACAAAATTTGTGCTCATCCAGGCTTTTATCTTCTTAAGACAGGTGCTGAGGCATGACATGGCTGCAGAAGGGTTTGGGGCAGTTTTGATATACAGCCGGGTATCATCAGCATAGCAATGAAAATACGTCCCATGGTAAAAAGGATGGGGCTGAGAACAGATCCTTGTGGAAGACTACAGGTGACAGGGAGTGATCTAGACCTGCATCCTCGCAATGAGACATACTCAGTCCTACCAGAAAGGTAGGATTGAAAGCATTTAAATGCAGAGTCTGACAGTCCAATGGTGGTGTGGTGGTGCTCTAAGAGGATAGTGTCATCCACATTGTCAAATGCAGCACTCAGGTCAAGGAGAATCAGGAGAGAAAGGGATCCTGCATCAGCTGCCATAAGCAGGTCATTCACAACCCTGAGCAGAGCTGTTTCAGTGCTGTGTGGTGAACAAAATCTTGATTGTCCAAATAGGTTGTTGCGTTTAAGGTGGTCCTGAAGCTCAGAAGCAACCACCTTCTCCAATACCTTGGACAGGAAAGGGAGATGGAGATAGGTCTGTAGCTGGCAAGAACTTCTGGGTCCATGGTTGGCTTCTTGAGGACAGGTGGATGACTGTGACCTTGAGGGCAGATAGAACACTACTAGTCTGAAGAGACAGATTGACAGTTTGGGTGATCAGGGGGCTGAGAAAGGGGATGTATGATTTGAGCAGAGCTGTGGGAATGGGTACAGGGTTTCATCTTCCTGAGGATTTCTTCAAAGTGGCTCTGCTTGACGCCAGTAAAATTGAGTTGAGACAGCGAACTCCCAGACAGAGGGTCGATGACAGGAGAAGGCAGAGAAGAAGAGCTGGACATCAGAGAGTGGATGTTGTTGACCTTGGCTCTGGAAAAAGTCAATGAAGCTTTTACATCACTCTTCTGTAGCCTCAATTTGGGAAGATGATTGTAGTTTCAGGAGATGATTTATGGTGGAAGAAAGATGCTTAAGGTTGCCAGAAGTGTAGAGTGTAGAGTGTAGAGGAATAGAAGTGTGACCGAGCATCTTTAAGGGACTTTGAGTAAGTCCTTTGATGTTCATGGAAGGCCAGTTTATGGACAGTGAGCCGAGATTGTCTGAAGTGTTGTTCCAGGACACATTCAACTGTTTTTATCTCCCACAGGTCATGAGTGAACCAGGGAGCAGAGTGTGAAAAATTGACCTCACACTTTTTGACAGGGGCATGAAGATCAAAAACACTGCTCAGAGATGTATTGTAGAGTGCCACTAGTTCATCCACTGATGCAGAAGCTTGGCAGGTGATGTTCTGGAGGTCCATAGTCACTATGTCTGGGTCAGTGCTTTTCTAGTTCTGAAAAAGCATTTGACGCTTAGGTTTAGTAGGGAGTGACAATAATGTCAAATCCATTGAGACCACCTTGTGGTCAGACACACCTAGATCTTAGACCTGTAGGTTATTGATGGAAGTGGAGTCACTGATGACCAGGTCAAGTGTGTGCCCCCTGGTGTGAGCAGGGACATCAAGATGTAACTGTAGCCAGGAGGGCAGGCCTCATTAAGCAAAGAGTAGTCCACTGTTTTACGCCAGGTTTTAGTTAGGCACATGAAATTAAGCCCCTTGCCCAATATAGGGTCATGGAGGAGGGGGGATTTATTAGTGAGAGATTGTGTATTTAAATGTTCCATGGTGGCAGGAGACAGAGCTGAGGATGGAAGTCTCTGCAAACTCCAGAGTACACTGTGATCCACTCCATATTTTGCATCTCACCTGGTATAGGGTAGTCTTGCAATGTTTTCAACGGTGACACCCAAGTTTGTTTTGCTTCTGTGTTCCACATTGAAACCATGGTACAAGCCTGTATGGATGTAACGGGGTCTGTTTCTTAAAATCCCAAACTCTTGGCAGCGGGTTAAAAACCCCTTGTTGATATAATTAGGAAGCTACGTGAACTCCATAGCTGTGTGGAGGTGTAGGACAACATAATTCAAGCAGTTGTGTCATTTGGGCAGAATGGCAGCACACAGTTAAAGTCACACAGTGGAGATTGTTACAGCAAGAATGAGGGGTGCTCCAGTTGAAGAAAAACTCCAGTCACTAGAATCCATCAGTGACAGCACATCTTTGAGTGATTTCTGTGCCGAGAGTGCAGGGGAACCAGACGGGACTTTGTGGCACACCTGAGCCAGCAGGCTGGAGGAAGAGACAGCCACTGTCCTCTGGAGAAAACAGATCCCAGTAGAGCAGGTAGGAAGCACTTTACATTGAATAATTCAAAATCCGTAAATCCCAGAAGAGAAGCTAGGCAGTACTTTACTTAAGTTAATCCAAAATCTACCAGTTCGATAGAACATATTTCAACTCAGGGAGCGATCAAAACACGCAGACAGAAAACAGAAAAACATAAAAAAGCTTGAGACAACTTTTAAAAAGTTAGACTTAAAAAAAGCACTGAAGGGAGAGCTGGAGAGACAGATTTAAAGATTTGAAGCAAAAAAAAAAAAAAAACACACAGCAGGATGAGTGAAAAGGGGGGGAAAGGACAGTGTGTGTATATGTGTGTATTTTTGGATATGTGTGTGACAGTGCAAGAAAACCAGAAAGAGAAAGACAGACAGAGTGAGGTTTGTGAAAGGTCTTCTAGGGAGGGGGGGTTTAGCCTGTGGGTGTGTGCCTCTTTATCCACTCTTTATCCACTCTTTATTGAGTCAAAGCCTGGGTAATGAGACAGGGGACAGGAATGAAGACCTGTGAGGGGGGTCTCTCTCTCACTCCATTCATTTTCTTTTGTTCTTTTCACCTCTCACTCTCAATCTGCTCATCCCCGCCACAGCACCTCTACCTCTCTATGGCATTAGACTACTTTAAAATGTCTGGCCCATCCCCACAAATGGCTGAGACTGAAGAAAGTGCCACCGCAGTTATCTGGGGTTGCAAACAATGAATCCAAATTGCTGCTGAGACAGAGAGCTGCCCAGAGCAGGCTGTGTGGTTTGTCACTCAAAAAAAGTTCCCATTTCAGTGGATTTGGTAAAAAAAGGGGGGGTGGGGGGCTCTGTGTTATACCATGGTATATTTTCAATAATACCAACAAAAAAACACATTCACATACAGTAGTGCACAAGTCATCATAAACATCATAACATCATGTATTCACCATTTAAATGCTTTCAGTTATAGTTTAAATAAATGTGAATAACCTCATCTTTAAAGGCATACCTGTATGAGTTTAGTACTACACACAGTCTTTCCAGCCTCAAGTTGTCATGACACACACACACAGACACACACACACACACACCGACAGACACACACTCATTGACACAAAGGATCTCGCCTGGTGGCACTGATTGATTCTATCGCTTCGTGTCCCCTTCTCTTGTTTAGTGCTAATCGAATGTAATTCCCCGCTTGCGCCTCTCCATCAAATCAGACAGTGGAGTTTGCGCTGGCCGGCAGGGGCATAGAGGTGGGGATAATTATGATATTAATACAGAGGGGGTCTGAGGGGAAACTTCATTTGTCCTGCTGCCTGCCATGAACACAGAGAGGGGTCAATAGCCTCTCCCGCTTTTCCTACTTTAAAGAGGAGGAGAGAGGGATGAGATAATGAAATGACTACTAAGGCAGGAGGGAATGCTGACGACCTTGTTTCTTCACAGCTATCACTTTCTCCCTCATACCTTCCTCAGCTTAGGCCACTGTGCTCTAGTCTCTGTCTCACATGAATACATTATTAATATCACTATTCAGTGCAGTTACATTTTTCTTATTACATTAGTCCTTCAGACTATAATGACTTTGGAACCACTTGAATTAGTGTTATGTGGGAAAATGAGTTGTCACTGTTGTCCCTGTGATCATTCCAGCACTATTAGACAGTATTTCAGTAATTTTAATTTATGGAATAATTCAAAGGTTACTTAATTGGACAGGCAGACTGATAACTGTAAAGAGAACCCTGAGCAGCGTAGGCTCTGTGCTGTTTCTTGGCGCTGTCCGTGGTGCTGAAACCTACTCTATTCTAACTGATCACCACATCAGAGGCTTTTATTTTTTACTTTTTTTTCGTCTTTGTTTTTTTTGGGGGGGGGGGGGGGGGGGCTGTGTTGATTTATCAAAAAACATCCAGAGCCTTTGAACTCCCATGCTACTCTCCTCTCATAACAGGCCCACCAATTTCCAAAGATCAGTACACCTGGCCAATGCTGTCAGCAGATCATGTGCAGGACCCAACACACGTACTCATCATGCCTGACGTCTCGACACCAGTCAAGGCAGAGACTTCTCTCTCTCTCTCTATCTATCTAATTGAACGGGAAAAGTTGAGTAGCTCCTCTGCTGTGGTGATCCGTCATAGGTCGGATGTGCAAGCAGGATACAGTAGCTACAGACCCAGAGCGTACATGCCTGGAGGCTAAAGGCAGACAGATGGATTCTTTATCCATCTTTATCTACCAGAGTCCTCTATTCATTCGGATCAGTTTAGTTGCCTCTGTGTTGAGCACTGGGAGACAGGTGCCGGATTCAGAGTGGCTCAGGTGATGTGTGATGACGAAGCAGAGCTGTCAGGTCCAGATTCACATCAGATGCGTCCAGACTATGCAAGGCTACATAATGAATATTTCACAGAGATAAATCATGGATGAGCCTGGGCACCGTTCAGTTGATTTCACTGAGAGGGTAGAGAGGCAGGAAAACCTGGCGAGGGTTTGACTGGCTGTCTACAACCTCAGGGCAAACGGAGGCAGTAGAAATATAATTGCCTTTAGCTATGCAGGCTGTTGTTTGTATCAAATGGAAATGCACCTCTACAGAGTACGAGATCAGATCTACAGTATATCAATATGACTTCACCACCTGTTCAACTCAAAACCTCAACACTGGACTGGCAGGAGACAGGATGGCAGTATCTGCAATGTGATTGTGTGTCTGTATATCTGTCAGCAGGTGCACACGCTTGTCTTTGTGTGAGTGTGTGTGTGTTTGTGTGTGTGTGTGTGTGTGCTGTGCCATCCTGTTTCTGTGCTATGGAGGGAGACCATGGTGCTCTCGGCAGCATGCTGCTGCTGGCAGGCCCCCACTCTCTCTGCCATGAGGAGAACAGCTGCTTCACAAGCATGTTGGGGTGTGAGCCATGTCCCCGTGGCTCCCCTCATCTCCTTCGCTTCTCCTCCTCCTTGTGTGCAATCACACAGACACATGCATCTGACATTAACCCTCTCCATCCTCTACTCATAAACATTCAAATATGACCCTCTCATTGCTAACACTTCTTTTCTTCGATTCCTTTGAACACTTCTGCCACCCTCTGTTTCCACTCAGAAAGAAAATATAGTTAGTTGGTCTCTGCCCAAAACAGTGACACTGGGGCTTCTGACCTCTAAACAAATTGAAGGTTACTCTGGTGCTTAATTAATGGCCCCTACTGGAGCGTTCTCTCCCCATACGATGAAAGAGAGTAGAAGTTTAGCTAAACCCCAGAGGCACACAGAGCTTCCACTCCTCCTGGCAGACTGATCTGTTCCTCGGTGCCTGCGACCTTTTCTCTAGGCCCGTCGCCTAGCCCACCAGCACGGCCAATTATCACAAATCCCCCGCCGCATTTGTCTTGCCATTTTCACTCTGCGGCCAAAGAGGCGTGCGTGGCCATAGACTCATGCAGCCTCCTAACCAGCCTGAGCCCAGACGGAGAAACAGAGGCCCACAACAGGTATGTGGTGCTTAAATAATTCAGTTATCCTGAAAGGTTAAGGCTCTGCCAGTAAGGCGAATTGACATTCATCTTGCTCCAGAGTCACGCGCCCCATTTTCAGAAGGAGCAGCCATCGACATGTTTACATTTTGTAACTTCCAAGATTGTTATTGACTCCAATATTTTACATGTTACTCTACCATTCCTGCTGTCTGTTCACTGGCTAGCTCAAAAGAGCACAGAGAACTGTCTCACTAAGAAGCGCAAGAGACAAATTTCCCCCGCTGATAACGTGAGCTTTGAGATTAAAGTCGCTCTAACTGTGTAAGCGATTAAGGATTGCAACAAACCATGATCCTGATTTGATATTACCCTATACATTATACTTGATGAGCTTTTTCTTTCAGCAGTCTTTTGCTGCCTCTCCCATATTAGACAATAAGAGTACCTGTTTATAGCATCGAGAACCAGGTTTATTTGTGTTTACTTCCTGCCTGTGTGTGTTAGAAAGCAGAGGAGATCAATGGCTCTACACTTAGTCTGTGTTCGGTGCTGTGCCAATCTATGTCCCCACTCATGTCAAGCCACGTTCTGCCCGTGTCACTATGCAGGCTCAGGCGTGATGGCAGAAGCATGCGCGCATCTCCCAGCTTCCCAGAGAACACTGGTCACAGCTAATGACCAGAACTGTCCGATTTGTCCTGCCCTGATTACTCCTCTGAGCCCCAATTAGCCGTGGATGAGGGCTGACATCCCGACACGATCACTTGGACATGTCATAGAGGGAAAGATGAGACAGGGACGGAAAGGATAGTGGTAAGGGGGAAGACAGAGAAAGTGTGTGTTTAAGTTAAAGAGGAGCAGAGCAAAGTGTCTGCATGAAAGTTGTTGTAATATGGGGCCTGAGTCATTCACTCTGCTTTCAGTCAGATATCGATCAATCTCTCGCTTTAACCAGCTAGCACTCATCAACATACAAACCAACAGCTCTGATTGCAATTTCTATAATTGGCAATTTTCATTGTGAAAATCTGTCTATCTGAGGGTGTTAGCTGCATCTGGTCTCAGGCAGGCTGATTTCTCTGTGGGTTAGGGATGTTGATACTAAGGACTGTTTGTGGAAAAGATATAAGATAAAGATAAAGCACTGGGCCAATGTGGTTGAATCAATTTACTAGTTGAAGTGAATAGTGAAGTTCTGGGAGCCTCAAAGCTATTTTATTATGGATAAAAACATTGTCAATAACAACCTCTGTTATGAACATTGTTTTCATCTGTGTATCTTCCCTTTTTCTTTTCTTTTCTGTATTGCATTCTGTTCTGGTCTGACCCCCCCATCACACCATTCTATCTGCCTTTATTTCTCTTTGCCACCATGTCTCCCCAGGATTGCTGAGCTTTCTCCCCTCTGCAAGTTTTGAGAGAATATCTCTTTTTTTTTGGCTTGCTCTCATTCTTTCTCAGTAGGGGGTAGTGGAAAAGTAACTACAAGGGCACATAAAGCCTTCAGAGTCAAACCAGACTTCTTTTAGTCTTTTTTGATCTGGATAGATGTCATATTGAGCACACACGCACACATACACCCTTCAGTGGGATGACTCTGCTCCTATCTCTGTCTGCTCACCCATCTCAAAACTCACCCACGCAAACCTGAGAAGACACAGAGATTGAGAGGAGGAGGGAGGAGGAGGAGAGAGAAAAGGGTAGGAGAGGAGGAATGGCAGGAGGGAAGGAAACAAGAGGTGGGAGGGGTGGAGGTGCTTTGAGAATGGGGGATTAGAGATAGAAGATTAGAGGTAGAAGATGATATCATTTGGTAGAGATGAGCAGGAGCAAACGAGCAGTGCAAATCACCCGGCGTTAACAAGCTGCCTCGTAAATTACTGCAGCCGAGTGTGTGCTTGAAGCTGGATCTGGATAGGGCTGCATAGTGCAAGGGAGGCATAACACTTGTCTTAACAGTATTTACTGCCCCCTCCCAATTTATTTGGTTGTCTCCCATTGCCCCAGAGCCCAATATTGGCCCCCTGTGGATGCATCAGAGGATGTTTCCTTATAAATAGTGGGAGGCTGTAGTCAGCCTGAGTGCCCTATCTGTGGCCCATTCTAATCCTTATACAGACAGCAAACAATAGACTCCCCTCTTCTCGTACCCCAACAGGGGAGCGCGCATCCACAAAACACAAAAGGAATATGACTTCCCCAGTGGCCCCATCAGAAAACACAAATTTGACAGGCTGTTCCTCATCTCCCTGTAGAGTTTAAAATGTTTAATTCCTAAACTGTAGCAAAGCAGGAATAGGGAGTTGTTAAATGATATGAATTAATATCTCTATTTTATAATAATTAATATTTCAATGAAATGAGATTTAGCTTTTTTTTTTTTTCTTGGTGTGCTAAAATTCCTTAAACTATTTAAACAAATCCAGCAGGGATTGCAGCAATTCAGTTTCAAATGTGTGTGTAAACCTGCAGCCTGTTCTCCTGGGGAGGCAGCCCAAGAGAGAGTGAGGACAGACAGAGTCAGGGATATAAATGGCAGTGAGTTGGTCTCTCTCTTCTTGTGCTCTTAGGGGGTAAAGGAGGGTAGAGTAGAGGGAGGAATATACATTTCTATTTTAGCCAGATATATATATATATATATATATATATATATATATGTAAATATGTAAATATATATATATATACATATATATATATATATATAATGTTTTTCTGTAATGGAGCCTCCCAAAGTAGTAACTGGAGTGACAACATCTTGAATCTTGAAGCTCAGCAGCAGGAGAATGACTTTCATTGGCTGGATTCTAAATATTGCATGACTTCCTGATGGCAGTGTGCTGTCTGAGGCGCTGTCTGGCCTGGTATTAACCTGTCCAGATAAATCAGCCGTTTACCAAACTCTGTTCCTCTATCCAAAGTACCGTTCTCTCCTCTCTTTCCTCAGTTTCCTTTTCTTCCTGTGACCCTTCACCTGTTTCTCATGCACCATTTCTGCTTCTGGACCACTTACTATGGTGCAACCCACTTTGTGTGTGTACAGTGTGTATTCATGGAGTTACTCTGTGGTCCTCTGCCAAGGCCCCTAATGTCATATGCAGCCTGGCAGGTGACAAATAGTTTTTTAATTGCTTGCACCAGGAAAATCATTAGTCTCTTCCCTTTCCTTGGTGGGACCAGGCAGGACGTGTGCGCAATAATAATAGCCTCAGTCCCGTTTCCCGCTTCCCGCCTGCTATTTTTAGACCAGGTATTTTAAGGGCCCTTCACTGTGTATGTGTGTGTGAGTATGTATGTGTGTGTGTGTGTGTGTGTGTGTGTATGTATATATATATATATACATACATATTTATATTCATGATAGTGTGTGTGTGTGTGTGTGTGTGTGGTCCAGGTATTCCGTGTGTGTGTGTGTGTATACATATTTAAATTTATGATAGTGTGTGCGTGTGGTCCAGGTATTCTGTGTGTGTGTGTGTGTGTGTGTGTGTGTGTGTGTGTGTGTGTGTGTGTGCATATGCAAGTGTGTGTGTTAGCCCACTGTAAGGGTGGGCTAAATGGTCCAGGGGTGCTTTTCCTTGCTTGTGAAGGGGAGAGTGTGTTTGTCAACCCTGTTCTTGCCTCATGAGAGTTTTTCTCATTGCTGTTGCTATTCCCCAGCCCCTGGGAGCATGCTGTTTGTCTCTGTGTATGTGTGTTTGTGTGTGTGTGTGTGTGTGTGTGTGTGTGTGTGTGTGTGTGTGTGTGTATGTACCTCTGTGTCTGGCAGGCTCTGGCCTTGGCCATTGTGCTGTAGTGCATTACTGTAGCAATCCACCGACACAGCGGCCAGCCAGATGAAGCCGTCCAGTTTATGGAGCAACCTGCAAACTCCAGCTGCTTTTGGTTGGGATTGTGCTTAGTGGTGAGATATAGTATTGATTTTCTCTCCTCGGTGCCCTTGCCATTCCTGCGTAGATATGCACCAGTGCTCAGCATCCATTCACTGAGAGAGGGGAGAGGGGGGGGAGAGAGTAGAGGATGATGTTTATGTGACGATACTGACCCCATTCGTTCACATGGAAAAGGCGTGGAACGTGAGGTGGCTAGACGGCAGAGGAGAATTGAGTTTACAAGGCTCAGATTGCAAGATGAACTCTGAATTTGATTTCAATGTTATACAAGCATTTGTTATTATATATCTTGGCGTCTGAGGGTGTTTGTGTGTCTGCATGATTGTATAGGTCTATTACACATGTGGGATTGCGTGCAAGGGTGTGTGTGCACATGTGTGTGTTAGCAAGCAATCTGAATCTGTGCTGTTGATGTTTGCCTGCATTTTTTTTTTTAGAAATTTTCTTGGTTTGAATTCCAGTGGGAAGCCATGTTCAACACTGTTCCAAAGCTGCCCAGATCCCACTCTCCCTCCACTCCCTGCCCTCCCTCCCTCCTACCCTCTTTTTCTTTAACAACATAGTAAAATCAAATACACGGTCAGTCTTTATTTGAAAAAAGTTTGTGGAACCCCCTAGCCGCACTGCAGTGGTTCAAGTAATGTAAGAGTCTCATTACACAAAACATTTCATATATAAATGATATAACTTAAAAATCTTATTAAGTATTGTATTAAAATGTTAGTGTGTGACCTTTCTGTGAATTTTAAGTCTGGTGCTTATAAAATGTTTAAGCAATGAAAACTGAATTGAACCTTCTAGACTGTGAGTGTTAATGATACCTTTGGGTGTGAAGTACATCAAACATCATGTCCTTGTCTGACACACACACGTACACACACCAGCTTCACAAAACCATTAAACTTTCTGCTAAAGTTTGCACCAAGAAAATGTATTGCAAACAGCGTCAACAATAGTCCCCGTTCAGACTATTCAGTCCCCTCGTCACTTTTCCTGCTCAACATTCCTTCTAGCAGGGATTTGTTTTTTCATGCCTGTCAAATGTATGATTAGTAATGATTAAGTCTATAGCTGACTGAAGAATTAAATGTGTGTCCTGTAGGTGAGTTGATAGCCGCACATCCCCATATATCTTAATGTAATGTGTAAGGGTCTAATGTCTGAGTTCAACCTGTCATTACTGACCTGGAGATTTACCGCTGACCCCTGGAAAGATTTACTGATTACAAATTCATTCATGGTGTTGCAAATTTTTTTTTTAGTCTTTTTTATATTCCACTATATTGCTGAGCTTTCAAGTCTGGCATTAACAAATATTTTGCATGCACTGAATATTTTGCAGCTTCTACCAATAATTAATCAAAGCAAATCCAAGTGAAAATGACCAACCCATGAAGAGATTATAACAATTTGTACACATGAATTTGTGTGTATGATGGCCCACATCAGAAGTGTCACGATTTTGGCGGGTGGCTTGCCAAACAGCTGAAAACCACTACTCTGTATATGTGTGTTTATGTGTGTTTATGTGTGTGTGTGTGTGTGTGTGTGTGTGTTTATGTGTGTAATCAGGCTATGTTATCCAAGCCAAGCAGCCCTACCCTGGCAGTGCTGAGACTGGGGAGACCCCGTCTCTTTCCAGATTCATCTCTCCAGCTTTGTTTGACTAAGTAGTGCCATGGTGTTGGTGTTGGAGAGGGCTGGAGTGGCAACAGCAGCAGCAGTGCAGCGTATGCGTGGGTTGCCTGAGCCAGTGGGGCTTGGCACGGAGAGGTAGCATATGTTCATGGCCAGCTTCCTTCCTCCTCTCCCATCTTCCTCTCTCTCTCATCTCCCCCCTCTCTTTCTCTCTTTCTCTCTAGCTCGCTCTTGATAACCCTCGTCTTTTTTTCCCTTTTCTTTCCACTTCCTTTGGCTTCACGTGTCCTGGCATCACCTGTGGGAGACAGCAAAGTGCAGAGATCAAAGGGCGCTGGGATCCCAGTGTCCCCCAAGGACAGCCCACCATATCTCATTAACGCCACATCCCAGTCTTGTAACAGAGACATGCACGCACACTCCTCTTTGTCATTTTGTCATCTGGCATACGATCAGAGAATATTCAGTGCAGCAGGTAATATGTTGTGGCTGTGAGGGGGCTCTCTGCTTCATTTTTGATGCCTTTCCAAGGGTTGGTCACCAGCACCTTGGCCTGTCTCTGCCCTACATAAACACTGGATGTTATCCAAGCATGTCAGAACCAACCTTTTCTGAATACTACTGACTAACTGGTAGATATGAACCACCATCCTGATACCCAGCAAAGGGTTAACTGTGTCCCAGATAGCCCCAACCAGCTGTTTCAGCCTTTCACACCTTCTCTCCTGCTGCCTGCTCTCCTCCCTGCCTCTTGGACCAGTAAATGAACACTCATTTGCAAGTTAGATAAATCCTTTGAATGTATTATTGATGCAAACAAATTAGCCTGTAGGCCCCAGACAATACCTAATGGAGCCTTGGCTTATGGGTGAGGTAGTTTCCAGCGAGGGCACTGTCTGTGTTCCACGATTGATGCCTGCTCTTCTGCCCCGTAATTATTTCTCCTACAAATTATTCAGCTGTTCTGATGCAGTTTGGGGTTTAAAGCAGTGCTACTTATTGCTGCCTATGTGATTCCAGGCCTCAACCCAGCCACATTCATTAGTTTATTAAAGAAAGAAAAGACACAGGCAATTAGATAACTGGGATAAAGCCACCGAAATTAGGGGATGTGTCATTATTCAAGTTTATGCATGCTGCTCATAATTCACTGGGGTTTATGTTGGTGTTACTTTTTCAAGGATATTCTCTTATCTTGTTGTACACAGACACATGCACACATTTTAACAGTCTTGTATAAGCCTGTTCACGTATTTATAGAGACTCAAACTGACTTCTTTTAACAAATGAGGCAGAATGTGTGTGGCTGACATGCAAAGCTGTGGACACATATGGACACATACACACACAAACACATACATACACACATAGGGAACAAACAAGTGCATGTAATTTATGCTAGCTGGCAATAGCATAGAGGCAGAGGTTGTAAAACCAAGAGAAGAAAAAGAGAGAGGAGATGAGAGAAAGAAAGGACTACCACACTGTCCTCTGTGATTAGGACCCTTTATTGATCAGAGAAGGGAGGGGAAGGCAGTCTGAGAGGGGGAGGGAGAGCAGAGGCCCCAGGGTTCGGCCCCCATCTCTCTGGTGGCCTCTGCTCTGTTCCTCTCCTGCAAGCTGGCCAGGGCCATCGGGAGATACATCAAAGGGTCTTATCCTTCCATCCGTCCCACATGCACACACACAAATACATATATTAATGCATACCCACACCTCTGGCCTTTGAAAAACGTTCTTTTTGATGACATCATTTCCCCTTTTGTTCCACTGTTAGACATTGTTAATCAAAGCTGATGTGCTATCGCCAGGGTGTTAAAGAGAGCCAGGGGCCCCTGTTCTCCCATAAAGTCCAATTTGGATAGTTTGCGCAGTGGTGGTGACTAGTAGCTACCTGTCAATGAGTCACTTTCTTTCCCATTAAAATTTCATATACATTATAGTACCTTCCCTTGTCTCCTAACACAGACTTATCCATCTGATGCCAAGTCAAACCTAGCAATTAGCCTGAATGTACCTGCTGTTTTTCAATAGCATCATTTGGTGTGCTCAGCCTTTCAAACACATCAGAGAACAGGGATAGTGTCAGTAGTGAAGTCTCAAGTATGGCAGCAATCAGGCAACGGATCAAACACAGACACACACACACAGCATCAATCAGCTGGTCATGATGATGTGTCCATATTCTCTCCCCAGTATTCAGTGTGTGTAAAAGGAAGTACTCATTACTCTGCACTCTCTCAGGGCCAGATCTGTGTTAATGCATTTTCTCCTCTTACTCTCTTTTTCTTCCCCCCTCTGCTCCTTGTGCCTGCTTTTCAGCTGACTCTGGGCTTTGGCAATCTTATTTGCCTTTCGATCCAGATCAATCTCCATCTTATCTACAGCTCCTGAATCATAAACATTTCATAGGCTCAACCTTGACACTGACAGACATGAGGTGGTGAAGGCTTGGTGTAAAGTGCCTGTGGAAGCTAGTTGATGCTGGACTTCATTCAGTCTGAAGACAGCGTTGGGCCCATCACTCTGACGAACAGCCGCACACCACAAACCCCCATACTGCACAGCTGTCGCATTGTCTCAGCAAGAGACACACACAGTGGTGCATGTGTCTGTGTACTATCTTGCACACGTATATAAAGTGTGTGTCTGGTTTTGTCTGTGTGTGATGTATTATTCATAAGAAGAAGCATTCATCTCAGTGAGACACCTTCAACAATTTGGAGACGTGGTGTGCTTAACGGCTTAATGTAGTTGCTGCAATTTGGCTCTCCTCTGGCTGATTAACACCAGCACTCCAGTCCTCACTGTGCTCTGCCTCACGACGGATTAGGTGTTATAAGAAACATGGCTTCCAAGGGAGTTGATGAATATTTCCCCAAATTTACCTGACATTTTCTGATCTGAATGTCTTTCAGAATACCCACTCCAATTCAATTTCTGTCTCACTATTTAGTCACTATCGAAGGGAGCTGAAAAAGAGAGTAACCGTTTTTTAGCAAAGGAAGAATGACCTTGGATAGCTGTGTATAAAAAAACTGCCCCACTGTCTCTGTGTGTTTAAATGGAGGATACAGACTTTACTGTTTGTCATTTACCTTTGTCTCTACTTCTCTTTTTGTCTCCACCTACATTTTTGCAAAACAGCAGGTCAAACTTTTACCGTGTGTGTATGTGAGTGCTGCCAACAGTAGAGCAGTCAGCAAAGTGCCACCTCAGCACCTGTGCTTTAATGATTAATACCATATTGATGGTCTCAATTAATTTCCTATTACACCACCAGAAGGCTGCGGTCGCTCTGTCTCTGTCACAGCCCTGCGCTTGTTTTGGGAAGCCTCTTTGTGGCAGCTGCTGGATGGAGATAGTATGCTTCTCACTAACTCACACACACAATTTTACAGACAGATGTACCAAACAAGCACACACACACACACAATCACACACACTAGTATCTTAAGGAAGCACACACACACACGCTATTACACACTGCTTTGCTCCTCGTATTTCACACACAAGCACACAGATAAACAAATAAAACGTAACTCCGTCTTTGTGTTGAATCATTTTTAAAGGGGACTTGCTGTGTTTTAGTTACAATGTTCAGTAATGATCAAAAAAAAAACTCAGACCCCCAGAGATTCAGCTACGCCTTTTTGTGCTCTGCAGCAATTTTACAAACCCCTACTCTCACCTGATTGTCTGACTTTGGTATTGCACAACCCCCTGTGTTTTGCATTTGAACCTGGTGTGATACACAGCACTGCATTTTAGGCCATTTTCTAAAGCCTGTGCTTTGGTTCTTGCATAATCCCCTCCCCTGCAGCGCTGCTACATATTTGTAACAGTGTGTAAGATACTGATTTATTCCCATGATGATCTCTCTCTGAGCTGTGATATGACAACCCATTCCCATGACCTTAACTGTCTCTGGACCTGCTCCATGGATCAACTCACAGTCAACACTAACCCTGTAGAGAGGCTGGGGAAATGCTTGTGTTTGTCGATCCGATTGTCAGACTTCTGATGGCACCTTTTCTCTTTCTCTCTTCATTACCTTTTCATATCCCATTCACGACTCCTTATCTCTGACCACTCCATACTTCACCCCATAAACCCCTCTATCTCTCTCTAATATGCACTGTTTATCTCAACCTCATTCTTTCATTCTGTCTCACACACAACCACACACTCGCACAGTCTTTATTTTTCATTTTTCATGTGGACCCAATACACACCATTGGTTGCTAGGAAACCATTTGAGCATTTTTTTTCCCAGGGGCAGACGTTTGATTACCCATTTGTATGGTGTGTGTGTGTGTGTGTGCATGTGTGTGTGTGTGTGTGTGTGTGTGCGTGTGTGCATGTGTGTGTGTCTGTACTGGCCAGTGTGTGTGTGTGTGTGTCTCCAGAGAGAGGTCTTGCCAAGCTGAGCTCTGGGGCTGCTCCAGTATCCAGCCCAGTAATAATAATGAGCCCCTCACCATGTTTGACAGAGCACACAGGCTCAGCAGTCCTGTGGCCACTGCTGTTGTCATTGTGTGTAAGCCTCTTGATGCGTATGTGGTGTGAGTACATATCTACATATATGTGCATTTATGCTCGACTAGTTTGTGCTTGACTGGGTCAGTTGTTGTTGCTGTTGTTGATGCTGACAACCAGTGTTATCTATTGTTGTTCAGTGGGCCATTGCAGAGGCAGATAGCAGCCAGGTTGGACTGTCTTGCTGCTGGACACACATCAGTCCTCCCTGTGACTCCCTGTTTAGAAATGCACCAGCACATCTCTCTCCCCTGGCTGCTCCTGTGAAGTCCTGATTCGCTCACAGACACGGGCAGAGGCACATAAATAGCACGCCTTGTCGACTGGCACGGGGAGAAAGACGACGCACACAAACAAATCAGACTCAGCACTGATATGAAAGGGAGCGAGAGCAGAAGAGAGGGAGTAGAGAGAGATGGCATTAGCTGTGTTTTCCTCCTCCAAATGAATTGCCCTATGCCCTAGGAGGAAGGGATGAAAATGAGAGAGCAAGCAAGTGTAAAAGACTCAGAGAAAGCCAAGGGTTGAGAGGTTATTGTGAGGCGGAAACAAAAGAAAAGAACCATGAAGAGAGAGCACTCGGTTAAATCCTCCCTGTGTCTGCAAGGGCTCAGTAACTTCCTTTCCTTCCTTTTATTCCAGTGTGACTTGGTGTCACCTGGATGGCCACTGAATATTAGGATCAGTGCCATGGGCTCAGCCAAGGCCATTATGGCAGCCGGATGGGCTCCTGATGGGCCTTTCTCAGCTTGCCCCTGGGCAGCGTAGTCTCTCACTTGGGACCACCACAACTAATGGAGAGGGTAGTGTGCTCTGCAAGGGCCTTAGGAAGAATAAGTAGGCTGTAAACTGTGAGTTGAGTTGTGGCAGCTAAAGGGGCTTCAATGCCTCACTGCCCGGCTTACCGCCTGACTTACTGCCTGCCTGCTTGGCATCCAGAATGCTCCTCCATATTCAGGCTCTGAATACTGGCCTTTTGCACTTTTATTGTAATGCATGCAGACGCTTGGCACAGCAACAAACACACTCCACCTTTTACTGTGGTGCACTGCACAAATAAAATATTTCAAAGCAGGGAGGAGCCACCCACAAAAATAGAGGAGCACTCTCTTGCATACTCACTCATAGACATGTAGAAATACGAAATGCACTCACATATCTGCACAATTACACACACAAGCGCACAAACACGCACGTGCACGCACACACACACACACACACACACACACACACACACACACACACACACACACACATAGACTTGCATTCCCCCACCCAGAGTGAAGCAGTTCTGTCCCTCTAAGCTGAGTTATTTAAAGCCCCGCTCTCAACTCCATCGGAGTGATTATGTGCTACTGAATTAAACATCACAGGCCTCAGCCCCTGGCTTCCTCTGAAACACGCTCAAACATGCTGGCCTCTTCCTGTTCCTCAAAAGTTCCAAGTTCTGCCTTTTATATCTCCCAGCCAGTACACAAGGTAGTGGAGGTAAAGAGGTGGAGTATGAATCTTCTCTAAATCAGGATCTCCTGCTGCGCCTTCTGCTCTGCCATCCCTCTTACAGTCCTTGGACAGAGGCAATCGAGGCAATTCACATTAAGAAGCCCTCTGTAAACTGGCTCTTACCCTCGGATTGGTACGCACCCCGGGCATCGTTTTAGCTTGGCACTCAGGCAGAGTTGTAGTCGGTGGAGAGCGGGGTGCAGTAGAGGGTGAACTGTAGCAGTTAAGTTGAGCGTTGACTCCAGACACCCCAATTAGGGTGTCTGTATTCTAAACTGGGAACATTTAAACAAAGACTTTGTCATAGAGGACCCAGAGAGAGAAGGGGGAAAGCAGGTTCAGATAGTCGATTGCTTTGCTACCTAGACAGGAGCTTCAGGCTGTTTGCTGCCTTTTTGGGAGGGTTTGACGTGGGGTTTTGTTTACCTCTGTGTGTGTGTGTGTGTTTGTATGTGTATGTGTTCATGTACTGAATGTGTGTCTGTGCCTCTGTGTGTCTGCACGAGGCACGGCACCAGCCAGCCACCCCCACATTCCAAAACATACCCATTGGCAGTGAGCGATAAAGGTTCCAAACAAAAGGAAGAAGTCTTGTGCCTTGTGGAGGTGAACTTACAGCACCACTGAGGCAGTTGACCTTGAAATGAGCAGTGGTGTTTGGGGACTGGCAGGGGAGGGCAGTGTATAAGAGTGCAACCTCAGTGCCAGAGGCCAGGAGGCTGCCTAATGACTGGCACCCCATGCCATCCATCACCATGCCACTGCCAGGGCAACTGCCCCCGCACAGTCGAGAGAGCAGGGCCTTAATCACCCTTCGTACCCATTCAGCGGACCACAGCACGCGACATGAAACACATACACGGGTGTTTCGTATGCACGTGAAACTGCACAGACATATGCAAAGATGCACACCACAAATTCTAATACGCATTGCACGCACAGACAGTATGAATATGCAGTCAAAATAGCAGATGCGCTCAGACTCACACTCACAGCTCATTGCACTCATTCTGCATGCATACTGATGTATGTACGCCAACCAACATACAGAAATCTGCCTCTAGACACTCATTCAAACGCTATTTATAATTTAATGTAGGCAGACGCAGATACATAAAGGCACAAATACATCCACAAACACAAATACAACAACACATGCACCTCCCCTCTGTATTAGTGCCTTGATGCTGAATGTTTTTGACAAAACAATTGACTGCTCCTGCTCCTTCATGATATTTTGCATTGAAATGGATATCCCTGTAGCCTGCTAGTTCAATTCTCCCATGAAGAACTGTCTCATTCCTTTATGCCTTTGCTTATTTTCCCCATTCCTCCTCAGAGTAAAAGTGGAAAAGAGGGGCTTTTCCCATACCTGAGCCCCTCTCTGCTCTGCTCTTTCCTTCAGTATGACAGGCTTTGAAGCCCCCATTCCTCGGTGTAGGTTATTTTATCAGAGAGGAACAAGGTTTCCCCCTGCACTCCCTGGCTCATCCACGTTCCATGAAGCATCCCCTCTCAATTAAGATCCTTTCATGTTAATGGTGTTCTTATCGCTCCTGTGCACGGGTTGTGAAAGCGAGGCCTACTATGGTAGAGTACAACCATGGAGCAGAGCTGCCTGCCTGGCGATATAGCTGTTACTCTCATTCCTCTTTCTGTGTCTCTGTCTTTCCCCATATCTCTATCTCGAACTCTGTTTCTTTCCCTTGCTCCCTCTGCCTCTTAATGAGCTATAGTGGGCTGTTGGAGTAGCGGCTACATGGAGGTGTTCCAAGAGAGTGGAAGATTTGTGGCAGGGTCACAGAGACTTAACGAGACAGTGGACACATTACTTGAATACTCATACCAGCTTCCACCAATAAATGTGCTTTGTACTCGAGTCTCAGTTAGTTATATCTCAGCTACAGCTCAACATACACATTTCCTGCCTCACATTCAGTATAAAGTAGAAGGTCATTGTATCCGTCTCCATTCGACACCTAACTCAGTCTGTGTCTTCAGCTCCATTAGCGAATCTCTCTCTCTTTCTCTCCCTCCTTGTCTTTTGGAGTAGAACAGGGTGTATGACTTCAGGACGAGGTAGGCAGTCACTGAGAGATCGTAGGAGCACTGGCTGCTCGAAGTGCGTGGGTGCGAGAGAAACCTGTTGCCTGGCTACAACAGCACCTTTATCCTCCGGTTGCGATGGCGATGTCTTGCATATCGCATATGCATGTGTGTATGTGTGTGTGTGAGTGTTGGCACACCAACTTTTTCATGTGTGTCTCATGCACTTAGACTTTGAACGTGTGTGTGTGTTTGCATTACTGTGTGTTCTTTCATATGTGCATGCATGTCTTTGTATGCTGGTGTATTTGTGTGTATTTGTGAGCGAGAGAGTGGAGGAAGGAGGGGCAGGAAGGCGCTCCACCACCCACTCAGCAGGCCTTCCGCCCCCATGGCTGACTCCCCAAGACTCCGCTAGTAATTAGCTCAACATCTATCCATCTGTTCTAGGGAGGCGCAGTAAACATTAACACAACACAGCAACATCAAAACGCTGGCTGGAGACATGCCACATTTTATGCATACATGCTACATTCATGCTTAAAGAGGCCTCAACATGTGAATGGTTGGCATGCATTCTTACAGATCTAGCCAACATGCTGACATGTATGTATTTATAGTCTCAGGCTCACATACACACATGTATCATACAAGCATATATACATACTGTAGCGATAGATACAGCTTCACATCCTCACCCACATGCACACCGCAGGCTTCTGCAACCATATCCCAGTCTTCCCTTCCACTGTGGAAGTGAAGCTGGAAAGCTGCCCTGAGACCCGCATGGGAAACGAGTGAAAGAACAACCAAAAGACTACATTACACAATTAATCAATAAGTTAATGAGATCTCATTTTCTCTGAAAAAGAGTATCCAGGAAAAAAGTTCCCCCTCAGCCTTTTTCCTCCTTCTCCTGAAGAACCAACTCCTGATATTACACTGTGGAAAAAGAAAGCAGCTAGGAGGAAATTAAATTAAATTACCATCCTGATAGATTTATGTGACGCTTTACATTTTCATTGTGTTGTTTTCCTCTCAGAGTGGAGGTGTGCCTGAGTTGGGAGAGAGCTGTTAAATGTGTTGTAAAGTAAGAGGAGCGAAAAAAGGGAAACAAGATTGGGGAAACAGTTCAGCAAAAGTTCCAGACATCATACGCCTCTGGCTCCCTGCTTGGTTTACAGCAGATAGCAGATTCCTAATAGTAAAGCACAGCGACACAGATTTCTTGTGTTTGGATGAGCTGTGAGACTGCCACATGGTCTCTTTCTTTTTGTTTAGCACTTATGTGTGTATGCATATTTGTGTATTTATGTGTGAAAAGGTAGGAAACAGCTGGGAGTGTGGGTGTTGGAAGGAGGAGATTGTGCGTAACCACGTGTATGATTGTTTTCAGCTCACCCATGTGTGTCTTGTGAGTGTATACGTGTCTGTAACAATATGCTAATGGGTTTGTCCTTGCTCAGTGTGTTTGTTTGTGTGTCTGTGCCTGTGTGTTTGCACATACTTATGCGTGAGCTGTGTGCGTCTATGCGTATTCACTCTGCCTGCACCCATACATCCACATACGTTTATGTACGTGCATAATTGAGTGAAGCCGTCTACATTGGGCACTCTCATAGTAAGTAAAGATTGAGGGCATCTCTTAGCTATTGACACAGCTGGTGATGCCATCTGGGGGCATCACACACCACCCTGTGCCATCTCCATCCAAACAGGACAGCAGTTGTTGCCTCGTGTCCATACCAATGACAGGGGACATGGAGAGCAGCGAGATAACACACTGCAATGTCCAGCTCCATCTCTTTGTAGAGGCAATGGAGGGAGGTCAGCTGCTTTACATACACTGTGTTCCTGCTCCAGTCCTGAGCTGTAACTTCCCAGACACACCAAACATGGCGGTAGTTGTTTGTATGTTTGGGTTATTTTTTCAGAGAAGTAATTGTTTCTGTGGATCTGTGAGCCTCCAACCACACCCCTGTCTGATGAAAGGGGAGAAGGAGAGAGAGAGAGAGGGAGGGGGGGTGCAGTACCCAGATTAATGGTACACACTGAGAGGGAGCACAGACCTACAGTAACAGCGCCTTGATTTATTTGCCACTTAGTACTGATGAAGCTTCAAACTGCAGTCACACACACATGTTGTCACTGCATTTTTCTCTATCAAGGTCTTTGGTGTTTGTCGATTCTTGTGTCTTGTTTAGCTGCGAGTACATGCATGTGTGCAAATATGGCTTTGTGTGCATGTTTTTACTTGTGTTTATTCATACACTTGATTGAATCGTTTTCCCCCATATACTTTATAATTGCTTATATTTGGCTGCCTAAAGGTCAGTCATCAGTGCAGCTTTCATTTGTATCATACACATCAGTGTGGGGATATTGCACTTTATTTGTGGGTTACGTTTGTGTGGGCTCAATGGGAATCGGATGTCTATAATAAATTGGAAGCGATAAGGACTGAAACAGGAACATTCCTTGTGTCTTGAGTCTTTGCTATGCTTGGTAATCAAAGCCTTTCATGATTACAGAAGCAAACTGATGTTATTCACACCAGCACAACATTCCTTTAAACGCTACCTATTATTCATAAGCTGTCAATTTAGGGAATTTGCCGAGGTAACCCAGTAACAATTTGCAGGCGGCAAATTGTTGAGTTTTGACTCGGTAAATACAGGCAGAGTTAATTGAGGGCATCAACTCACCATGTGGGAGGACTTGACAAAATGCCATAAGTGTGTTACATGAGCACACATTGTAATTATCACACATATGCACATACAAATACACACATGCATGAGCACAAACGCTGGTATACACTTCCAAGCGCACACACATTTGGAGATGTAGAGATACAGGGAGTCACATAATGAGTGAGATTATTGACGATTTCTGATCCCAGATTTGTTCTGCTCCCTGGTTGTGCTTTGAGTTGTGTATTTCCTCCTCTGTTCTTGGGCTCTGTTCTCTGTGTGAGGGTTGCCATGCAGGGTTTCTAGCTCAGTAACATTTTACTTCTCACCAACCAGCTGGCATGTTCCAGATATGTAAAAGCACTCACAGCTGAGCCACAGTATTTATGTGTCACCACCACTCTTTACTCTGGTATCCTCAAGAAAACATGCTCCTTGTCTAGCTGAAACTATCCATGTCATATAACCTCCTCCAACCCTCCCTCTCTGTCTTCCCTTGCAGAACCCTGATATTGTGCTCGTCCACTATTTGAATGTTCCAGCCATTGAGGATTGTGGGAAACCATGTGGTCCGATACTGTGCTCCATCAATACAGACAAGAAGGAGTGGGCCAAGTGGACCAAGGAGGAGCTGATTGGCCAGCTTAAGCCCATGTGTGAGTATTCCATTCAGAACTATGCATTTATCAATTATTGTGACCCACCCTCAACTTTTATTCATAGCTTTTTATGTAAACGGCTGATAATTTAACATGTATACATGCATGGAAAGACTAAACACAGTGGCTGTTGTTTTTGTCTGAGGATTTAATGTCCAGTCCTATTAGCTGAGAGCTGGTACACTAAGTGCTCTCAGCACCTCAGTCAGAGAGCATCTTCGGTCACTGAGTGTTCCTACACTGTTATATGAGTGTGTGCTCTTCCTGGAGCCGTCTGCTAGTTGTGGGTCAAAGTTCAGCCCTTCCCTTAGACCTCTGGCACCACTCTGACCAGGCTGAGAGAGCGCCTGCTTTCTGGCCCAAGAAGGAAGTCAAGGCAGAGGAGGGCAGCAAGCTGGTTATTGATTCATGTTAGTGCGTGGGAGCAAGAATGTCTGACTCACCAGAAATCCCCCCTCCACCCCTTCTTTGGCTCTCTCTGTATTTCCCCCCCTCATTGGATTGATCCTTGTTGTTACCAGCTTTACTTATGTTCCGTGAGATGCACTATGTGTTTTTTTATGAGTCGCTAGACCTGCCTAAAGATTGAGGCAATGTTTTGGAAAAAGTCAGGGTTTGTCTGATGATGATAATAAATAGGGACTTTGTGGGGCATTGAAAATCTTTCAGAGAGCTGTTAAGATACCTTTAACAACCAGACTGTGATTCGGGTGTATCTGACAGGGGCCGGCAGGCCGATGACTGATATTCCGATGGCCAATTATTAGTGATGTGGCCAGGTAAAGAGGAGCCTGTCAGCAGCTTTACAAGCACACATTCATGCTGGCTGCATACTGACAAGGCAGTCCAGACCATCATCTGGAGGTTTTGGCATTATTGTTATCCCCCTCACTGCTCCGCTTGCTATCAGTTTTAGGACATATTTTAACATAAAACCTTACCTCAGGACAGCCACTGAGCAACAACGGCCTACTGTATTCATTACGTCTGTGACTTAATGTAAAAACCAAGCACCATTTGCAGTAATGCGTAAAGTCATTAACTTTGGGAGTTGTTGGGACAAAGAGGGTGAGTGTGAGATGCCCTCTAGCTGCCAGGCTACATGAGGGGGCTACATAAAAAGCAAAAAAACCCTCTCCTGCTTTCTGTCTTTCTTCTCCTCTGTGTCCCTCTCTCTTTTCTGTGGAAAAGCCGACATGTCAACACAAGCTCAATGATGGAGCAACATTGCCATCTAGTGGTCTTATGCGATAACAGCTCCTATTTCAATGCTGGAAGCAAGGACTGGTGATGAAGTCATGCTGTATTATCCATGCATTATTTAAGCTTAAATTATACTTTAGCTTAACATACAGTATATATTTACTAGACTGGCCTGTATCTTAGAAAACGCAACTTGCATCTATCAGTAGGTATGCTTTTTTGCAATTCACAGGAATTTTATAATATGTGTGTACTGCTATGGATTTTTTTTTTTTTGAATAAATAGTAGAACATACCCGATTCCTCACAGGTTGCATAAATAGCAGAGCATATATCCTTTCTCCCCTTATCAGGACTGTGCAAAACCATCAAATTTTGTAGTTTGAGTATTGAATACAGAATGCAAGACAGTGTAATGATGTGTACTGTACAGTATGTTTGACACTAGGTCACCTAAAGTATGTGTGGCAGTGTGTTAAATATTGTTCTTATCTAATGATGATGGTTACTATTTCACAAGCTGCTTTTTTCAGCTCAGGAATCCTTAGTTTAATGTCGCAGTTATTTTTCCAGAACAGTGTCAACTTTTGCAATATAATTGCCCTCTTCCGTCTTGCTCTTCTCTTTTGTTATTCTCTTCGTGATATTTTAGCGCACAAACCATTTGACACCTCTAATGATACAAAAAAACAACAAAGGGAAAATGTGAATTTCATGGATCAGCTGAGCTTATTCTGTCTCCCTACAACAAAAACACACTCACATACTTGTGCTCTCTGTCACTAAATTTTCACACGCACAGATGCTCACACACGGCAGTTCAAATATAAACCCCATGATACATAGCCTTGTCTGACCTCGTCCTCCTTAATGCCCTGTGGTGTTTGATGAGAAAGAGAAGAAGCAAGAGGGTGAAGAGGGGGGCAAGAGAGTGGCATCAGTACTCAGTCACGCTACAGTTCCATAGACAAGGCAGCCAGCTTGATTCACTCTTTTGGTCTAATGCTATAAACACGCAGCACTCTCCCCAGCTATGCCCCTAGCCTGCTGACAGATAGCGCATGAGCGGCTTTAACAAATACTCAGACAGACAGAAGGCCTGTCTCCAGGCTAGAGAGACAGGGTCAGAGAAGAACAGACCAAGGCAAGACAGACAGGGCTGGCCATCATGTAAACTATTGTACTCCGCTGTCCCATATAGTGCCCAATGGTGCAAAGGCAACCAGATGGGATATGCGTATGCCCTACAGATCAACTGTGAGTCATTAGGGCTGTGTGATGCTGCTCATGACAGGATGCAGTCATCAGGATGATGATGTGACTGGGTTGCTGTTTGGTGCCTCTGCTGTTGCTGCCACTGGGATTAAACCTAGTGGCACTGCTCCTGTCATTTCTGCTTTGGAACATAACCCTCAGTTAGAGGAGAAGACAGGCAGACACGGTGGTAACTGTACGTCAACATTCCAGAGCCTCAGGGAGTGATGCCCGTCTAGATGAAGAGGGCTGTGGCAATTCTGGCATGAGGGATCAGGGCGGAGGAGAGACAAGATTGTTTGGACAAATGGGGATGGCACTACATGGTGGATGTAAGCTGTTGCGTTAGGCTTTCACTCTTGCTCTGTCACCCTCTCTGAGTCAGATCAGCAGAACGGATGCCCCTCTGTCCTGCAGCCTCCCTGCTGGCTTTGTCACGGAAGGAGATTCATGACAGCGTTCTTATTATGCTCATGGCCCTATCATCTCTGTGTTAGTAATACTAGCATCATCTCATTTGTACTGTTTGCATTACACACTGTCATGAGGTGAATGGTGACTCAAGCTACACTGTCTAATGGGATCTCCAGACAGACACAATTATTTGTGCAGTAATTATACTGACATTAAATGAAACCTTCCTGTCACATTTGGTGTCCAATCTTTTTTTTTCAGCTCAGTCACTGTAAATTAATGGCTGAATAAATCTGACTTTATAATAGATCAAATGAATCCTGTTATGTTTTTATGACCTGCCACAGTAAGTTGTCAGGGGAGCGTATGATCTCAGCTTGATCACAGCAGCTCTACTGACATCTGCTGGTGACCAGCCTGTAATCTGCCAAAGGATCTTAAAGCTTTCAAGTTAGATCCTTATCACAGTCATCCAGTCATGTTTTCAACTGTTTTTTTTCACTTGCCTTTAACTAGCTCTGTCTTTAATCTGCTGTACCCTTACCCTCTTACGCTGTTTCCATCTCCTTTTATCTCATATACAAACAGACATGCACTAAGCAAATTCTTGCTGTTTTTCATACGTGCTCTAAACCTCACTCTCTCTATATCTCTCTCTCTTGCATATTTAACCAAAAGAGGTACTGAAGTGTGAGGAACTTGTATTAAAGCTGGCTTGATTTTGTTTGATAGTCTAAATATGCTTCACTTCTGAAATATTACCTTTTTCTCGGTTGAGAGCCTGAGCACTGCAGCACACAGTGGTGTCTCCTACTACCTTACTGCCACTAAAACCACTATCTGTCTCATCAGAAGTGGTGGCTGGTTGGCAAGTGGAGCGATGAAAAGTATTAGGGGGTACTAGCGAGGTGTGACTGAGTCAGGGAGTGAAGCTTTACAGGAGAAAGCCTCTCTTTTTCCCCAGGTACAGGAGCAGATCCAGCAGCAGTTAGGTGGTGTTCCTTCCCAGAAGCATTCCCTGTCAGAACAACAGAATTGGGTCAATTCAAGAAGGAGTGGGTTTGCTGTCACCTTCATCAGCTCTCACAGAGTGGCCAGGGAGTAGCAAAAGACATATGGGAGGGAAAGAGGCACCATTGAGAATGAGCCGTGTGATATAGAAGACTTGACATTACATTGACGGGAGACTGGAGAAAAGCAACTGTTCCACTCTGGGTGTTGTTTTGAAGACAGGATAGAGAGCAGGGCAAATAAGAATGATCAGAACATGTATAAAACCAAAGGTGTTTCTCAAATTCTACCAATAAAACTACTATATCATTTTACCCGAGGCAAGTTAGTTGGTTGTTTGTTTCCCTTCAGGGCAAACCAGAAAATTTAATTTCTCTGTTGTACCATGGTAACTTTTAGCATTTTAGAGAGGTGTCCAGTGAGTGATACGGGGCATACCGGCAGGTAGACAGGGAGGGCAGTGTTTGGGGCGGGGGGTTGGCGTGGCTGGTGGTCTGTTGGGCTGGCTGACATCTCTGTCTCCTCCTCTCTCCCGGCAGTTCATGGCATCAAGTGGACTTGCAGCAATGGGAACAGCAGCTCTGGCTTCTCAGTGGAGCAGCTAGTGCAACAGATTCTGGACAGCCACCAAACTAAGCCACCTCCCCGGACTCACAACTGCCTCTGCACGGGCACCCTGGGTAAGGGCTTAGTGTGTGGGATGGAGTTTGTTCTCAAGAGAGAACTGGAAAATTCAGCCAGAGAGGCAAAAAGGTCATAAAGTTACAGTTTGTCATATGGTAGATCAGAGAGGGTGATTGAGGTATTTTATTGGTACTGTAGGTGATTTACAGTAAAATCGAGTGTCATGGTTATTGGCTCATTATTTTTTGTTTACTGATAACTGTCAGGGCCATATCTGAAATAGCCCAGCTGTTCTCAAATGTTATGCTAATCAATCGAAAATTTTCAGCTGTGTAATTTCACTAGGCTGTAGCCAGGAGATGAAGATAAAGCAGTGGTTTACTAATTTATAAAACAAATTATTCTGGATAACCCCCATCTGCATTTTTATTTCTAATGACTTAAAGTAACAAGCCATGCAAAACGTCCCATACGCTTCACTCGCTGTATACTAAAAAGAAAGACTAGTTTTATCACCCACTGAGAAAACTGTTGTTTCCAAACTAATTCTTCCAAAAACAAATTGATCGTCCGTCTTTGTCTCTGCTCCTTGAAAATTACTAAGTATATGCCCAATTATTAAGTACATAGAAATCAATGTAATTTACTTGTCTTTTCTTTTTCCCCCTTCTTTCCCTCTCTTACCCATCCAAATCCCCTACCCTTTTTGCTCTGTTTGTCCTCATACAGGTGCAGGGAGCAGTGTGCACCACAAATGCAACAGCGCCAAACACCGCATCATCTCCCCTAAGGTGGACCCCCGCTCAGGGGGCTACAGCAGTGCTCACTCTGAGGTGCAAAACAACGATGTGTCAGAGGGGAAGACCGAGCACAGTGCCCATGGTGGAGGCAAAGGCTCTGGGGGAGGAGGTGGAGGGGGCAGCGCCAGGGAGAAACGCAATGGCAAAGTCCACAAGCCTGTCTTGCTGCACCAAAACAGTACAGAGGTGTCATCCACTAACCAGGTTGAGGTCCCTGACACCACGCAGAACTCCCCTGTCTCCATCAGCAGCGGCCTCAACAGTGATCCAGACATGGCTGACAGCCCCGTGGTGACAGGGATGAGCCATGTGGCCTCTGTCATGTCTGGCCTGTCCCAGAGTGTGTTTATGTCTGAGGTCACGGGAGACCCTGTGTACAGCATGTCTCCCACTGGGGGCCCCAACACTCACCTGATGGGTGCAGATGCCACCTCACAAGGCTTGGTGCTGTCTGTGACCTCTGATCGTCACAAATTTGCCTTCCCCAGTGGAGGAGTAGGGGAACCTGGGACTACTGCCGCAGGAGACCTGTCCATGTTGTCTGCAGCCGGGGTGTCTGAGGAACTGGTGCTCTCCAGCAGTCTGGACTCTGGAACCATCAAGATCCCAGAGACCAATATGAACTTTGACCCTGACTGCTTCCTGAACAACCCCAAACAAGGCCAGACCTATGGTGGCAGTGCAATGAAGACAGAGGGCAACTCTTCCTCAACCTCATCTTCCTCCAGTGGCAGTAATAGCACCAACGGCAATCTGCAGCGCTCCCCCTCCATGTCCGACAACGGCTACAGCTTCAGCGCAGCTTTGGTAAAGAATATCAAGACAGAAGACACATCCTTTGAGCAGCAGCTGGCCAAGGAAAGTGGCTACCAGGTGGGGGCAGTAGTAAACTGTGGCAGCGGGGTGTCTGTTTCATCTGGTGCTGGCTCAGGCCAGGGCAGCCTCACTCTGACCCCTGCAGGCTCCCTGCTTCCTTCTGGTGGGGGTCTGAGTCCCAGCACCACCCTGGAGCAGATGGATTTCAGTGCCATTGATGCCAAGCAGGACTACACGTCCAGCGCTACCACAGTGAGCTATGGTCAAGCCATGTCCAGTCCTCACATGCAACATCAGAATCGTTCGCCCAGTTTCTTCCTTCAGGATGCCTCTCAGTCCAACCAGGCTCAGCAGGGGAGGCCCAGCATGGGCCAGAAAACACATATGATGGAGCACAACTCCCATGACTCTGGAGCTTATATGGGGCTGCAGGTGGTGAAGACGGACTCCCCTGGCAGCAATGGCCATCTCCATCACCACCACCAGGCCCACCAAACCCAGCATAGGGCCAACTGTAATGGAGGTTCACCCACTGAGGGGCCCGGCCAGACTGGCTCTCTGCAACTGCTGCAGTACCAGGGGAGCTTTCCTGGGCTGGGCGCTGAGCATGAGGAGGTGGTGGGTCTAGAGCAACCAGGCAGTGTGAGTTCAGCTCAGGCTGGAGCCACTGAGAATGGAGCAGAGAATCTACTCAAGCCAGGGGATCACATTCAGGCCTGTGGGGCAGGAAACGGAGAGGGTGGGGGGGCAGAGCACTATCTGCAGCAGGCCTCAGATGGCGGAGGAGGAGGGACCGGAGGTGCAGGGGAAGGAGTAGCGCTTCATAATGGAAACAACAACAGTGATGGCAGCAGCCGCACCCAACAGCAACAGCAGCTGCAGCCTCTCCTCCAAGGCACAAGCATGGTCCAGGGACTCTACAACGCTGTTGGAACCCACCAAGGCCTGGGTGGAGCAGCCAGTAATGGAGGAACAGGGGGGACAGGCATGGAGATCAGTCTAGATCACTTTGATATCTCTTTTGGAAACCAGTTTTCTGACCTCATCAATGACTTCATCTCAGTGGATGGCAGTGGAACCACTATGTCAGCTGGAGGGGCCCTATATGCTCACCAGCTAGTCACATCCCACAGCTCTGATAGTCAGAACACAGCTGGTGGGGCCCCCCAGCAAGGCCAGGAAGATGGAGGCGCCAGGAGCTCTGGCTACAACCCTTCAGAGCTCTGCCTTCAACCTTGCTGCAGCCCCCAGTCTCTGAGTGGAGGGGCTGCAGCAGGGGGAAACACAGGAGAGGCAGGCTCCTTGTCCTACATGAATGTAGCAGAGGTGGTTTCTGCGGCTGTAGCCCAGGGGGCTCTGGGGATGCTCCAGGCCACAGGCCGACTCTTCATGGTTACTGACTACTCTCCTGAGTGGTCTTACCCTGAGGTGAGTGATGTGATGAGACTCTTCCTCCTTCAAAGAAAATTCAATCTTTCACAACTAATGTCCATTTTTGGTAGATAGTTTTTGGTTTTTGCTAACATTTTTATTGGTTATAATGACATTTTATGAACTAGCTCAACTGTCAATTACATTACAACCTAGAGCATTCCCAATAGGTTTTTAAAAGGTTAAGTTTATCCCACTTATCTAAACCCATTCATTTTCAATAAAATATAAGCTGAATGGTAAAAAACTTTAGTAGAATTACAAACAAAGGTAAATAAATAACTAATCTGTTGTAAAGATCCATGAGATTTTTAGGATTTTTCAACAGTTTTAATGGACAGTTCAGGGATGTTCACCATTTTGACTTCCAAAAAAGTGGTTTTGATAATGTGCAGATCTAGATCTGTGACAGCCAGACTGTGCAGCAAGACAATTTGTTTTAGGTGTCTTGGTTATTTCCCATATTAATATTAATGTTTCATATATTCTTGGAATATGAAATATAAAAAACATTTTTGTATGCATGTGGACACTAAATACTGATGGAAATCATTTTAAACTGATCTGCATGTTTTATCATTTTTTCAGCAAAAAGCAAAAATGTATAAACTGAAAACTATGAAGTATGGTGATCTGTCAGGAAGTTCAACACCATATATTTGGAAGTCCCATACAGAAAAAAGCCAGATTGCAGAGAACAATGGAGAAAAACTGACCCTGCTGCATACATGGGTTAATCAATCTTTTAAATACCATTTTATTATGAAACACCCCCTGTAGGTTTGAAAGTCAGCTGTTAATAGTTTGTACTTTGCTTACAAACAACTGTGGTCAGATTGAAATCGTGTCATTTGTACTAGGGCTTAATTTCCTCTAGGGATAGGGGGATATGTCCCCCTCACTTTTCAAAAATGTATTTTGTGCCCTACCCCACATTTACAGTTTCAGTTTGATTTACTCACTGTGTCCTTTTACTGTCCAGCTGCCATAATCCAAATGAGAGATACTCTGACTCGAGATTAAAATGTTGTCAAACTCATCTTGGTTGCCCTCAATTATAGTATTACTGTGTGCTATCAGCAATAACCTTTATAAGCGCCTTGCAGACTTTTTCTGCTTGGATTTAGCTTTTCCACATACAAGCGTCCCTACTCTCTGACTGTGGAGCTTTTGGACCTGTGCAGCCTAAGAGCTGCAGACACTACTCAGGGTTGAAAAAACATGCTACAACCTGTTCTTCATATTGTTTGGGTTAGAAAAATTATTTAATCCATAGTTTTATTTGCAGTTAATATTCTCCTAAAAATAATTAAATATTAGCCAGATAAGGCAGTAGAGTATGGTGTTCATTTTAGTAACATTATCTATCATATAGTGTAAGATCTCAGTCAATGAAACTAAATGAGATTTAGGGTTAGTGCATTGATAATACAGCAATTTACATAGCATTTTTGTTAGACTACCATTATTATGGAAAGGGTTTAGGGTTAGGGTTGCAACTACATAAATGTACGTAAATTCAGCAGATAGTATTCACATAGTTTCATTTTTTTCCCTTTACCATACCTATGCCCTTGCATTTGTATCCCAATAGCAAGTTTTCACACAGTCAAAAAAGTACCAACATGTTGAGTGAAACTTCTCGAATTGATTTGCAAAAAGAAGCGACAGGGAATGGCAAATATATTTTGAAAATATTTATTGCAGCAGCAATAATGTCTTGAAATTACCAGAGAGATAACGACATGGCATAGGGGAATGCTGTCATGGCTTTGGATAAATCAATCTGGATAGTAGCATGTAGTATGAGCTACAGCAAGTGTTTTAAATATATAAATTAGCATAAAAAAATATGCTCTGAAACTATTTTGATCAAATATTTTACTAAAAAAATGTAGATTTCCTAATAATGTTCTAACTATGTAATGCGCAGTCTTGTCAGTATTACAATGATATTGTCAGGAGTAATATCCTCCTTCTACCTCTGGATGGTAGCACAATGTTTTTATGTCAGTGTTGGTTGGGTGTTTTAGAAAAAAGGGTGAAATGTAATTATATTGGCTCTCCACATGATGGCAGCAGAGGTGTGTGTAGGGAATTTGTTTTCTCTTTCTTGGTGTTGTTCTTAGCTCTGCACTCTAGATGGCAGAATAACAACAAATAATAGAATCAGATATACTTGAACCTGACCTGGCAGGTGTGTTGTGAGTTTATTTTAATCATTCCTCCTGTTTTTCAGGGCGGAGTTAAGGTGCTGATCACTGGGCCCTGGCAAGAGGCCAGCTCAAACTATAGCTGCTTGTTTGACCAGATCTCAGTCCCTGCCTCTCTAATCCAACCAGGGGTGTTGCGCTGCTACTGTCCAGGTAAGTCAAGAGAGAACTCACACACAATAAAGATGAGAGGGGACAGTGACGGGGAGGTTTCAGTATAATATGACCCATCAGAGAAATGCTGCTGGCATAATCAGCTTTACTACAAACATGTCAAACATTTGTCTTTTTTAGCAATCTTTGCTTCTTAGGCAATTTACATTGGCAAAGATTGTTGGGGCGTGAAGGGATAAGAATCAACAACATGCTTTATATTTTGCACTGTGGTGTCAGGTTTTTGTTTTGTTTTGTGTTTAGCTTTCATTTATTAGTGTGCAGGCTGTAAATATGATTTTTGTGTATATTTATTAATGGTTTATACACATGCATTTTGAAAGATTTGCTTTTACTTTCTTAAAATACTGACAATACAAGTCCGGTTGGTGAGCACAAACAATGTAGTAAATAATCTTTCCTTTTTTTATCAGAAGCTTCTGTCTATCAAATGGTCAAAAATCTGTTTTTGTTTATATACATTTGCAATAAAGCAGATTATGTCTGGCTCCATGTGAGTCACCGTAATAATTTGTATATTTATAATAAGGTCATACAGTATTTCAAGCCCAAAATTATATGTTCCTTTTACACTTATAGTAGTGAATGACCTTATAATAGTGGCATTGTATATACTGTATAGTCACTGAATTCTCATTATCCTCTCCCTCCCCAGCTCATGACACAGGTCTGGTGACGCTACAGGTGGCTGTCAGTAACCAAATCATCTCCAACTCTGTGGTGTTTGAGTACAAGGCCCGCGCTCTTCCTTCACTGCCATCATCACAGCACGACTGGCTCTCGCTGGATGGTATGTCTCTCCTCAGTTTTACTTTGACTTTGGTCGTGTCTTCTATGACGTGATTCTTCCTATCTGTCCTCTCGTTTTTTTTTCCTCTCCGTCTTATTAACTCACTTCTTTATGTAATTCTTGATATCTCTGACTTTGCTCTTTTCCCACTTCTAATTCTTCTATCTCCAAATCTCCTGTGGCTTTATTAATTTTGATTAATGATCTGCTGGATCATCATGTATTACAAATCCTCTCTCTTGCTTTGCTTGAACTAAAGTGTCGCAAGTTACACAGTCATATGTATTAGTTCTCCCTGGAGCCAAAAAAGTCTGCAGGATATAGTTAGATATTGAGGAAACTGCCAAAAGATAAATTGTCCAGGTTTTTTTCTACCATTTTTACACACTTATGTATCCACATTTGCAGTAACAACATTTTCTGTATTTTGTACAATGATGGAATGGGCAATATAATTCACACATTATGTTCTTTGCTATTGTTAAATGTTTCTGTTGCACAAATGTTCATCTTGGACTGAATTATGGCTGGGATTAATGTTGTTACATCTTGTATCTCAGAACAGCAGGAGCACAAAATTAGAATGATAACAAAAATGTAATGAATTTGTTGTGTATAGAGCCCGATCAATACTGGATTTTCGGGGCCAATGATAATACCAATATTAGGGAGTGAAAAAATTCCGATATCAATATATCGGCCGATATTCTTTATATATACATGAACACACATTTTTTGCAATGATCCCTCAAATATTAAACACTTGTGACAAACATATGTAATTGAGGCAGGATATTTTACAGTTTAACAATAAACTTTATTGTCCAAAATGACATCAGTGCACTGACACAGTAGACTTCACTGGGAATACTATAAGTAAAATGTTTATATAATTAAACTTGAATTAAGAAAAGGATCAAATATACATAAAATGCTGCATATATAACATAAAAAATAAATAAATATCAGTACATATCGGACAACATATACAACAATACCAACATATCTGGGATAGGCCAATATCGGCTGACCGATGTATCAGTCTGACTCTAGTTGTGTATATAATGTTGTGTTTTTTGCCGTAAAATAGGGCAAAACTGGTTCTTTTGCCCTTAATCAAGCAAGGTAAAAGAATGTGAATGTAGAGTAGGTGAATTGTTGGAAAATTTGTTGATAATAGAGCTGGACAATAATTCAATATTATCATTTAGCAAGTGTCATTCAAATGATATTGTTATGATGTGATCATTTAATGTTATGGTTTTATAAAATTCTATTGCCCAAATTAATTAATCAGAGCAAATTGGATTTTAAAACTGAATTTATTGATTTTTTTTCTTACACACATTTGAAGAGTTGTGTCTGATGTAATGCAGTGGAACACAGTCGCAATGAATGGATATCAGTTTGAATGTGTATATTTATATCAGAAAATATTCTTATTAATATTGTGATGTTGATTTCAACCCTACGGCTCAGCCTCATCTGGTTATATCCTTTGTTGAGACAAAAACTGATTTGATTGGGACATTTTCACTTTCACTTAGATTTTTCTGAGATGTGAAAATGAAATACCAGGATACATTTGTACATGTCATATTCAAAGTTTTATTTTAAGGTCAGTTCAGTAAGAGAAAGCCTCTCATCTCGTCTTGCTTATTGTTACAATGAGCCGATAGGAAAGCTATTGGTGTAGCAGCAGTGCAAATGCAATGACTAATTCAGATATTGTTTTTTATGATTATTTGCAAGTAGTGATAAAACTGGTTTGTGTGACCCCATTACAGTAAAAGAGCATTTGCAAATCAGCATTGTAAAGGTTTTCTATATATAACAATAGATGATGCAGAGCTGGCAAATTTCCATTCCATTTAATTTCAAGTTAAGTCTGTGAGTCAGATGACCTACCCTAGGCATGTTCACCAGAATGTAATGAGTATGTAAGTCATTGCATGTTTGGATATGTGTGTGTCTGCTGCAAGGGGAAACATTGCTGCAGTGCTTGAGCATTGACAGGATAAAGTAGGGCACGGTGAAGCACAGGCTCACAGGACAGCTGCATTGCAGACGGCCCTTGAGGGAGTGGGAGTGAGTAGTCGAGAGCTGGCGGCTCCCATACATGGGAGAACCAGCGGATCCCTCCGCCATTCATACCCTACTGCCTCACTGGCCCATTCACAGAACCAGTTAAGGAGGAGCTGACTGTCTCAGTGAAAACACAACCCACCCTATTACCTTACTTATATTAACCCCTTGTCTGCCATCTCTCACTATTTGTTTTATGGCAATCTGCAGTCTCCTACTTGAGGATGACAAAGACATGTATAGTGATTCACAAAGCTCACAGATTGCATTGGGATTTTCACTTGTGAAATTTGGCTTGATTTCAGCTTAATTCATCCCTCCAGCTACTAATAAATCATTTGTGCCCGCAATGATTAGACAAAGACAGTTAATGTAGAAAAATACATTTACAGTCATCAGCTTGCCAAGTTGATTTGGCACCAGGTGAGTTTCTGTGTTTACCTTGTTGTGACAGAGAGAGAGGAGAGGGTCAGCCTTACCATAAGGAAAGGCATGTCACTGTTAAAATATTGATGGGTGCCAAACACACACATGGTGGGTTGTTACTACAATAAATTAGTCAGACGCTTATGGCAAAAGCTTATCTGACCAGTAGTTTCAGGACCACCGCACTATGGACTCTGGCGCAGAGCGCACGTCCAAATCCACGAGGGTTAATGTAGAAGACTTTTTTATTTATTGGTTTGAAAAGTAAACGTTTGAGTCTGTTTAGCTTTATGTACCCAGAGAATTTCAATTCCCCCTGTGTTATCACTGTGATATCTAGACCATATAACTTTTATCAGAAGTAGGGCAGAATGTAATCATTGGTGCATGTGCAGTCATCACATCGATAATGTCCACAGTGTTGAAGCACAACAGAAGAAGCAATAAGCGCTGCACATCTAGAGTGAAAAGATTCCTGTCACCTAGCGTGACTGCACAGACCCACGCTATTTAACCCCTATGGTCAGCCACCTAATTAACTATATAGGCTGCTGACACTACGTGCCATACGTGCAATATTTTGTCTTAGTCCGCAGCGGTGTGCTATAGGCTACAGCTTTGTGAGTTTGTTCTCCCAAGGAAGACTCACTGTGCTATGATGTGCTAATGGCACAGCTGCCTGCCTGCCTGCCTTGATTTGTCATAATGCAGAGTGGGGGAAGGGGCGCTTTTTCTCTGCAGCACTGCAGGTACGGAGCCATGGGCAGGACAGAAATGCTGTCGGAGCTGCAGAACTCTCATCGTCCGCCCCAATAAGTCCCTGTGCTCAGATCCCACGACACGAGCCGGGAGAGGTTCGCTGGGAACTGCCAAATTACAGCCTCGCATAGCGGCATACCTACTGTTATTGTTCAAGGGAGCGTATTGATAGTACTGACTCTGAACAGCCTATAGCTACTACACCGGCGTGACAAACGGCAGACCGTGTACACACAATGCAGGAGCGGAGGAGTGGGCGTGTTTGGGTAAACATGGTAAACTACCGCAAACAGAACAAGATTTAGTTTCAGACGGCAGCAAGGCTGCGAGAGGACGAACCGAGTCGTCTTTTAAACGTTTGTACCGACTTTCTCCAATGTGGGAGAGACTTCGTGCAGGCGCACAGCCACACGCGTCGAGCAGCGCAGATCACCAACCTATTTGAATGATAATTGTTATTTTAATAGACCTAACAATAACTATAACAACAACAATGAGGGAAGAAGCGAGCTCTTAGGAGTGAGGAAGAGGCGGCAAACGGGAATTGGGGCGTCTGTTTACCGGCGGCACGTGCGCACAACGTCTCCAAGCAGCGGTATTTGTCATTTTACTGCAGGCTGGGATAGCAGCGACTACTAGAAACACTAAGAAAGTGTGTATGTGTGTGAGGTGAAACAAGTGAAGAGGAGGAGGGGGCTATTAGAGGAAGAGGAGTAGTGAGCGGTCTTCCTCTCTCTCCCTCTCTCTCCTCACGTCGCTCTCTTCCCTCACTTTGTTCTATTGTTGACGAGTGCTCTGTTGAGATTGAGACTCAGTCTACACCAAGGATATATATTTTTATTTTTTTCTCCGTATAACACCATGCAGTAGCCTGACCATCAGACTGTGGGGGCAAAACTGCAATTTGAGTGAAATGCAGCTATGGTTGGACTTCTTTGGGTCAGGATATGCCAGTGAATGACACCTGCATTTCCTAAAAGACAAAAGAGGCAGTGTTTTTGGCTTTGAGGTGGACTCTACCAATGGAAAATAAAATAGAAGGTTAGAAGTGTTAAGTTCAACCTATGGCTGTAGTGCTGTGCTGTGTTGTGTTTGTGTTGTGTTTGGGCTGCTTTTATATTCTGTGTGTTTCTCGTGTATGCCAGAAGAAGTTGAAGTTACACGTTTCTTCGAACACCCAGCATGCAAGTTATCGTTGTAACCCAAGTGTCTTAATATAGTCCAACTGTGCTGTAGCGGACTTTTAAAGGAATTGTCTATTTTGGCCACATGCTTTCTTCAAGTGTTTCATGTGACTCTGCCTCATTGCAGAGCACAGGACGTTGATAGTAGCCAACTCCTGACTCACGACTATTGCTAGAGCTTATTAGAGACGTCTTTTAACACCTTCAGAGCAAAAAAAAAAAAAACATGATTTGCTTTGCTGGTATTTTGAATAGCAAATGAAGTTAACTTAAAGCTCTCGTGCACCTGTTTTCCAAGTCTTGGCACTTTTAGTAAAACCGTGGTACTCATTACAAGGATTCACGATTCTTTCTTGACAGTTTTAGCCCGTCTGATCTGTTGAACAACACGATCACCGTGTCCGTCTGTTGTCTTTACACTGACAGCTGCAAGTGCTGTTTCACGTGTTGTTGAAAGTATGGTAGTTGCTCTAGCGCATTAGAGGGTTGACGCATCCCTGAGTGCTGCTGAGGTTATCGGGGCCAGCGAGTCTTCAGCGAAATCTATGCTGTTGTTTCATAGTTCAGATTGCCTTCAGGGCTGACCTTAGCAATAGCAATGGGCTAATTAAACAGTTAAAATGGGGCGAAATGAAAACTACACGTTGCTACAGTAGTGAGTGTTGCCACTCAGCGTTTCAGCACCAACGATCTGTGAACAGCGACTTCACTTTAACCCCGTTTAGTCTTCAAACTTTTCTTTGGTTAAGCGCTTCTCAGGCTATTTAACGTGAGAGAATTGCAGATATACATTTATCGACCTGTTGCGTGTCTGTGAAGTTTTGAGTTTTACTATATCCGAGGCTTAGAACTAGATGCAGCGCCCATATTTTAGCCTCTTAAATGAAATTTCACGGTAAAAAAAGATATAATTCAGCAGACCACCCATTGCAAAGTCTTGCAGAAAATATTTTGAAACTGCTGGGTGATTTTCCACTATGCTTCTGTGTGTTTTGCATAATGCAAATGCATCTATAGTAGAAAGAGTGAATAATGTTGTTTTGTGGTCACTTTAATGCAAAGTGGTAGCATGGTTTGCAGCAGTAGGAACAGTTTGTGTCTTAGTATAACTGCACAAAACCATCAGTTTTACTAGTACTGTAGTAGTGTTAGCAATATAATAGCACTTGTAGTAGTCCTGTGCTTATTGCATAAGCAGCAGGAGCAGCAATATTCTATCTATCAATCTATCTATCTATCTATCGAGCAGTTATATTTTGGCAGATGTGGAATACGGCTATTACTAGTAAAATAAAAAAATAACTAGTTCTTGTAATTTTATAAGCAACAGCGTCAGTGTAGCAGTAGTAGTTTTTCCTGTGGTAGTATTAATACGAGCAATAGCAATGGTTGTAGTTCTAGTAACAGCAGCAGTGATGTGGGAATGCTTACACCTGGAGGTGATGGATCACCTCAGACTAGAGGGTTTATAGAGATAGGGACATTCAAAGGGAAACAATCATTCAGGGAGAGCATATCATTTCTGTCTGTTTAAGTTTCCCAGATAATTTGGAATGACCTGAATCAAGACAGCCTGATTTTTATTGACTTCTACATAGATTATTTAATTGGTTGAAATATGTATTATGCAGTCCAACTCTGTGCTAACAGGCTCCAGTCTGCTTTTAAAGCACAAGGGGATAATGTATTTTTCTCTATTCTTAGCTAACTGTATATTTCTTTTATGTTATGTTGTAAGTTTTACTTTTCATTTGTGGGGCAGTCTGCTAAAGTGCTTATCAAATTCTTGATTGTGTAAGTCCAGTCCCTGCTCATGCTGTGCAGTTTTATCCCTCTGAGTTGTTATAAACTCAAATTGAAATTAGGGCAGTAATAGTCCCAAATCAAGTCTAAATTATGCCATGTTCAAGATCATATGGCTCGATTAGCTGCTAAGTCTCAAGTCCCTATCTCTCCTCACTCTCCTGTCTGTTCCTGATTATAAATTGTAATAGCATAGCATCCCAGTGACAAAAGACTGAAATGTGATTTTAAGTACCATATTCAAATCGAGTGAGAGAAAAATAGGGAGAACAAGCTGAAAAATCTGTGAATGCATTTAGCCTAACTGTGTTGTCTTACTATTAATGGAAAGCTTTGGAGACATCCTGTCCCTTGGGCCACTGTGTTTTATATCAGATTGATTCATCTTTGAAATTATTTCTCCACACATCTCTCGTTTGCACTGCTGCCTGCAGCTGATGTGTCAAGCAGTATATAGATGTTTATGCAAATAGAAAGCTTATGGTATGTACTTGTTACTGTACCAACTGAAAATCTATGAAATCAAACTGCCCTGCTATCCAAGACAAAAAGCCAATACTATATCACTGTATTAGTATGATAGCAGATGACAGTAAATCCCCATGGTGTTTACGCTTGGCATTTTACCTTCAATGTGACACAATTTATCTATTCAGCGTTCAGACTGTACTCATATTGACCTATATAGCTGGACAAATGCCAGTAGGTTAAGAGCTGCTTCACCTTTGTGGCAGAACAGAAAAATATCATTCAAGAAATGTGACCTTTGTTTTCTGTTGTTAAACTTATGTATATGGATGAGAATGAATTATTTGTAACTGTGTGGGCAACAGTGAGGAGACAGTATTGACTAACAGGACATAATGCCTCTTAATATAACAAATTTTCTGACCTGTTGCTGTTGTCATTTGTTGATCAACTTCAAGAGAAGTATACCAGTGATGCAGGCATCTACTTGGCTTAACTTTACAGTAGTTTTTGTCTTAAAATCAAAATGTTGAAGCTGATTGTCTTGTGTGCATGAAGTATTTCTGCTAATGATTACAGGTTGCAAAATGTGAGCTAGGGCATTCAAAAAACCAAAACTGTATCTGCATGAATCTGTAGTGGGCATTTTATTTGCATTTGTTGGTTCTGTGTGGAGTTTGCATGTTCTTCTTGTGTCTGCAAGATTTACTCCAGGTGATCCAGTTTCCTCTGACATCCAAAGACTTGCATGTTAAGTGAATTGGAAACACTAAATAACCCTTGGGTGTGAATGTGAATGTGTTTATCTGTTTGTGTGTGTTAGCCTTGTGATGGATTGACGACTTGTCCAGTGTTTACCCTGCCTCTCGCCCCGCCCCCCCATGATCCTAAACAGGATAAACAGCATAGCAGTTGGATGGATGGATGGATAGAGGGATGTATTGCTCTAATAGATTTGATGCCAAAATAAGAAATTCTACAGAAGGAAGATGTGTATATCACATACAATAGTATTCTTTGAACAATTTAAATCTTCTTCAACTTCTGTTATTGCTCTACTAACAAGAATAAAAAGGAAGTAAAAAAAAAAGAAGAAAAAGACAGCAAAAGACAGTCATTGCATTATGTCAAAGTGAAGTGAGCCTTTTATCATCAGACAGCCATGTGTTCCAGCTGTGAGGGCTGCTGCCAGATGGCTTGGCCCCTTCCTCTGCACGGTCACAAATACCAGCCCCTGTCAATCAGCTCACACAGAGACCCAGAGGGAGGCTGGCCTCCAGCCTTTCTGCTGGGTTACATGTGAGAAGTTGACTGGCTGCGGAGACATAATGAGGTCCAGCACTAAACTTGATTGGCATGAACACAACCAGAGGTTCAAAAGTGAGGATTAAAGATGTCCTCCCACACTCCATCAGAGTGTCACCATATGAATAAGCCTGAAAGTCGTTTTAGGGTAAAAGTTGAGTATGCCTTTTTGATTAGGATTAGAGATGGCCTATCCATTCATCTAAATTCAAAAAATAAATTGACCCTAAATGATTCTAACACATTTCTAATTTTGAGTATATATTCTTTGTCCAGTACCCTGACTGAAAAATAACTTGTAGCTATAACTGACTTGTCCTTAGCAGCTGTGCACAAGCTTCTTGTTCTTGAACTCAATGAAAATGAAAGGTGTCTGATTGTGTGTCAAGTGCCCACATGTTTCCAAAATAATGTGGCTCCAATAATAGTTCTCCTCCTGCCCTCATCCTTGACATTTCCAAGTCGGAACAGACAAGCTTCCCTTCACTGTCCACTAACCTGACCCAACCACTGAATTCTCCAACCTGTCTCATGACAATTTCTGCCTTGGCGGGTCCTCTCTTTCCTGCCCTTCTCCTCCCCTCCCCTTTCCTTCCCCTCTCCATCACGCTCCTCCTGTCCTCTCATCTCACTTCACCCTTGTCCTGTCCTTACCTGTAATCTCTCCCGCTGCTGCCTTCTTCCTCCCTTCAGCCTGTTCTCACTCCCACTGTACACAACTGAGCGTCAATAAACAGCCCTGTCCTTCCTTCCCTTATCCGTCTGTATATCAACCTGTCTCATGAGGAGCTGCTGCCATGTCCCAGAGATGGGACAGATCACATGGGGCAGGGCTATGATATTGTGTGGATAGAAATCCAATGCACATCTCATAGGTCCTCTGCTCTCTGCTTCTCTCAAAGGATACTCATGCCCTTTGAGAAAAGCTAATGAGAGGCAACAGCAGCGCCACACAACAGTCATCACACGTTAAGGAACATTACTGACTCTGCAGAGATCAGGCACTAGTTTCATCATGCAGAAAGTATGCTACAGTACTCCTGCCATGGATCTTATGCAGAAGTGACTTCCCAATCTAGACTTGTAACTTTCCCCATTGAGCCCATCTTCTTAATGTAAATTATGGGACCAGGTCAGTGGCTAGACACTAGACAGGGTTACTGTGTGGTGGGTCCTGCAATGACAACACAAGTAATTTATTCTAATGAGCCTCAGTCCCAAGGCAAGTGACAACTCATTTGAGTTAGTGGTCATAAAAGTTCAAGACCTCTTGTCACAAAGTATTACATGGATGTTTTTTCACATTCTTGGCGCTAACTGTCCTTCGATTTAAAGATCTAAAGTGTGGTATTTTCTCATCCTCTCAGGCATTCATCCCAGAGGTGAGAGGTTTCCCTCTCATTTCTAAGGGGAGACAGGTCAAGTCACTTTTTTTTGTTTTTAACTTTTTTGTATTCACTGTAATTTCAAGTACACTACAAGAGTTATGTAATAGACTGAACAGTAAAAAAAACCTTTACTCTTAACTCTAGCTGTTCTCATATAAATCACTCTCACTAGATAACACTTAACGCTCCACATGACTCCACGTGACACACCAGAGTTGAGTTAATGTACATAGACATAAATGATGTAGCATGAAAATCAGTGTAGATTTTTATTCAGGAAAGTGAAGAGTTCTCCCCCCTTTTGTATTTTTCATATCCAATTTGATGGGGAAAGTTAGCAAGAGTCCAAATCCTGCGGGGGGATACAGCCCCGAAAGCATGGGGAAGATGTAAAATAAACCTTCACTAAGCGAGAGAATCGGGCTCATCCACAAAAAACCAACCATCACTTTAGAAGGCATACTTGTGTCATGTGTCAGACGAAGTTTTCACATCAGTTTACACGTCAGTTTACTAATCACCATTCATTCAATTGCTGTAAATATAATGAATGGTAGTCTGCCTCATTTTTGCTTTTTTAAATAGCATGTCTCAGTCTGCCCTAAATGTGTGAGAGTGACCACGTCTGCTGCCACACACCGTCACAAGGGAGTAAACCAGAGAGTGGGAGGGCATTAACGACGTCACCATGTTGTTGCAATTTCTGTTTGGCTTCTCACCTTCCATGTCTCCTCCCTCTCTCCTCCTACTCGTCTCTACCCCCATCCTCCCTCTGCAGTGGACGTGCATCGCATTTGGAGCAGCAGGCAGCAGGTGGAGATGACATCATCTGCACTGCAGCACACTGCAGCACTGGGTCTGAACAAAGACATGTCAGCCTACCGCTAACTATCCTCTCTCTCTCTCCATCTCTCTGTCTACGTCTCTCCCCCCCATGTCAGCCAGGGGAAGAGGGAGAGCATAGCCTTGTACCAAGGCGGGTTGTAGTGCTGTGACCTATCTCAACCCCCTGACTCGCCTCCAGATACAAGCACTCACTCTCAAACAGGCTTTCAACTCTTCACCTCACCTGTCTCCACAAGTCACCATGTGAATAGATGAAGATGGATCCCACATAGGAAGAAACACTGCAAACACTCCAAGCATCTCCTCTGCTTGAGAGTGATCTGCTGATCTGACAGCAGGCTCACTTAGACAGTCTACAGCACACACAGGAATAGAAAGCAGAGACCTCAATGTTGTCCTCTAAGTCCATTATTCACACTGCAGCATGTTGTCACTGAGAGCAGTAATTTACCAGCCACTGACATTATGTTTTTCTGTCCAATGATAGCAGTTACTTGACCTCTTTTACTGTAGCTTATAGGGGGTCTGACTGTGACATTAGCTCTCCACAGAGCTGTGAGCCGTGACTGCCAAGATATGGTAAAGCGCAAATGTCACCAGGTCATGCTGTTAAGGCTCCCCACTTAGAGTCATTAGGTCCCTACCTACGGCGTCAACATTGTGAAAAAAAGAGTAGGCCAAGTACACATAAAGCACAGCAAAGAAGATTTATAGACTCTGTTTTTTCATTGTTTGCCTTTCTCTCTCCATTTTTTTTGCTGGTGTACTGAGTCCTTCTCCTCCCCTTCATCAATAAGCCAATAGCACGCAGGCAGACCATACACACACAGCCATGTTCCTGTCGCCTAGTTACCGCTCGGCAGCAGGTTGCCACAGAAACGGCCTCATAGTGGCTAAATGGGGAATGCTAATGCAGTCTATACTCCTTGCTGCAGTGGGCTCTCTGTGCCCATCCCATTCCACTGTCTGTACACAGCATACTTTGGATGTGTGTGTGTGTGTGAGTGCGCACACTCATACACACACGTATTTGTTGTTTGTTTGTGTATATGTGAGTGTTTTGGGGGGGGTATTCCTAAATATCACAGTGAGCCTTATGTCTTATAATGTTACATAGACTTATTGTAGCGGGTCAAAAACAAAAACATACCCAGTAATTTTGCTGTCATACCTCTATGTGTTTGTGTAACTGATTGATATACATTTACAAGTCTGTAGAAGTCACTTGCTCTGTCCTATACTCACTTAGGTCTTGAATTATGCAGCAAGTTCTATATTTCTGACAGAGAAAATAGCTTTTCTTGCTGCAAGGCTGAAAACCTGAGCAGAGACAACCCGTAAAACTGCTCTGACTGATACAGGGTGCAAGGCAGTAGTTGCCTCCTAAGCAGCATGTAAACACTCTGAAGTCTTACACACCTCCATCCATCTTGATGTATGGAAAAGCTGGGTTTTCAAGGACTCCGGATAGGTGCAAGTTGTGATTGATTTTGTACTGTCACTTCTTAGTCCTCCTACTATACCAGCTCATAGAACGGGGGTGGGCTAGGACTCCTTGGCCATAATAGGCTGTACTTAATCAGCTGTAGAGTGTGTCTGAAGCCCTATGTGAGAGGGTGGACAGATTTAACATGCCCCCACTCATTGGCCAATCATTCAACCTGTATTAGTCTGCTGGGGCTGTGTTTGAGTGGTGCGGCAGGAGTTTAGTGACGGGAGCCATTAGCAGATGATTGATGGACTTTAAAGGTTATTTTAGGAAAACCAATTGTTTTGATGAAGTTAATGATTGATGCTATTGTTTTCAGTCACATTCTTGAGAGATTAATAATGATTAGGTTTTGTGTGTTATAGGTAAAAGTAGGAAATTAACTTATGCTTTGCAGTATGTCAGAAATAGACATTTGTTCTTAAAAGGTTGATTATATGCCTCATGATGTTAAACCCCAAGTCACTGCGACAGTCCCACTGCTGCTCAGAGCAACATATTTGGCGCAGCTTGTGGTGCATACTGTGTGATCATTTGTCTTGTCAGGACAAAGGGTTGTTTGTGCTGGTAACAGCAAAGACAGACATTTTTTTGCACACTGGATGCTTCTTGCGTGCTGACTTGTGTTCTTCTTCTGTGTCCCACTGTTTGCCCAGATAACCAGTTCAGAATGTCTATCCTGGAGCGCTTGGAGCAGATGGAGAGGAGGATGGCGGAGATGGCCAGCCACCAGCAGCCAAGCAGTGCAGGGAGTGGCGGAGGTGGGGGAGGAACAGGGGGAACAGGGGGAGGAGGAGGTGGAGGGGGAGGAGGCGGAGGAGGTGGAGGAGGAGGCAACAACAGCCAGTCACAGGTAAAAAGCAACATCATGCTACTCATATGTTGTGTGCATGTGACAAAACACAGGAGGCTCATTGTGTTTAAGTACTAGACAACTACATATAACAGAACTCAATGATTTTGTGTTGTTAAAGAGAAATAAACAACAACCAATAACGATCTGCTCTTTTCTGTATGTGAGTGTGTATCTGCCCAGACGCAGGCCAGCAGCTCCTTTGAGAGCCGTGTCGTGGTGGTCTGTGAGAAGATGATGAGCAGAGCTTGCTGGGCCAAGTCCAAACATTTAATCCACTCCAAGACCTTCAGAGGCATGACACTCCTTCACCTGGCTGCTGGCCAGGGCTACGCCACCCTCATCCAGACACTCATCAAGTGGCGGTGAGGACAAAATACTCAAGATATAATAGTGCTTTTGTTTTTAATTAGTGTTCAACACACTTAATAGTAGAGAGATGCTAATTTTCTCTCTTCCATCCAGCACCAAGCATGCTGACAGTATTGATTTGGAGTTAGAAGTGGACCCTCTCAATGTGGATCACTTCTCGTGCACGCCTCTGGTAAGAGAGCTAACATCTTTAGAACAGTATGAGCAATGATGATAACATCCTAGTTCATGTGATCTGTGGTAACAGAAACCTGTATTTGGTGCAGACTGATGTTTTTAACCCACTAAGTCTGTTTCTCTTTTCCACTTTTTCTCATCCATCTGTTTTCCATCCAGATGTGGGCGTGTGCGCTGGGTCACCTGGAGGCTGCAGTGGTCCTGTATAAATGGGACAGACGTGCCCTAGCTATCCCAGATTCTCTGGGCCGCTTACCTCTGTCAATTGCCCGCTCTCGTGGCCATACCAAATTGGCTGAATGTCTGGAGCAGCTACAGAGGGAAGAGCAGCAGCCACCAGCCCCTCTACCACCCACAACTCGCATGTCTTTCTCCCCAGCCCCCGACGCCCCCACCACAGACAGCTGGATGGTCAGCTGGGCAAACGACAGTGTAGTAGCATCCAGCTGCAAGAAAGGAGGTCCTGCCACCACTACAACCACAACCAGCACCACCAGCCTCAATCCAGGCCAGTAGAGTTCTCTTTGCGCCTCTTACACTTGGAGGAAAAGTAGTTAGGCTGATGGCTTCACATAAAATCCTCATTTTCTTGTTATTAGTGTACTGTGCAGCTAATTGTTATGTTATGTTTTTTGCAGACTTGAGAAGACCCAGGTCAGAGCCTTCCAACTACTATAGCAGTGAGGGCCAAAGAGACCTCCCTCTAGCTAAAAAACATAAACCCAACCCAGAACTGTTTCAGACCCGGCCTGACAAGGCCATGTCTGTTCCTCTGAGCCTGGAGCAGCAGCAGCTCCACAAACTGTCCTCTAGCCCCAAGAGCCTGTCCTCAGAGGGCCTGAGCTCAGACAAGGGCCTGTCTACTGGAGGCAGCACGGGGACAGCCAGATGGACCTCCAGAGAGAGTTTCTCCAGCAGTAGCTTGGGGAGGAAAGGGTTGGGGGTCAGTGGAAGCAGCAGCCTGGGGAAGGAGAAACTGGTCAACCGGTTACGTCAGCGGGAACAGCTAGGTATGCTGGTGATGGCAGACAGGGAAATGGCTGATGCAGAACTACTATCCTATCGGGAGGATCTGGAGAACCAGGACTGTCTCACACAGATGGATGACTTGCAGGTGAGAATTGAAAAAATGTTTACTTGGGCAGCTAATTGTGTAGAACTTGGCAACAGCAGAGCCATAGATGAAAAGTTCAAATGCATTTGGGCCAAAAATATTTTGCTGTTGATTTAAATACCTGCATGCAGCAGCATACCACAGAAATTACATAACACAATACAGTACCTGTTTTCTTGCAGCAAATAAGAAACATGGGAACAAAACTTGAACACTTTTAACGGATCTACTCCTGAAACTTCATAAAAATTAAAATAAGAAGCCTTGCATGTAAAGTACGTATAATGTACTTCTGAGATTACATGCATGTTATCAGAGGGAAGATGCAGCATATATAATTCAGTGGTGCCATTGCAAAGTGGCTTACATTTGAACTACACAGTCACTAGTGAAGAAAGCATGGCAAGATGAGATTCAAGTTGGACATTACAGTACCATGCCACCTCTTTTATATGCAGCTTATGCACCGGGTAGGCGGTACAAAACAGGCACCTGGCACACTGTCGATGACCATCACTGCATAATAAACTCTCTCTATTGATCCACTTCCATAGCCAAGGGATTCTTTCAGCCATCCATCTCAGTCTCACTACTCCTGCAACAAATGAAGTGCTGGATTAGGAATTTTAGCCTCAAACAATGTCACTGTCATCATTATTACCCTCCCCATTGGCAATAAAACCAGCATTTTTGTCACAGGGCCAAACAATTAAACCTGTATGCCCAGAACATGTGCAATCACTAAAATATGTAGTCTTTCAACCTGTATGTACATGGTGAGTTATTTCTTCACTCATCTTTATTTGTCTCAACAAAACAGGTAAACATGATGACTCTAGCAGAGCACATCATTGAAGCAACGCCAGAGAGAATCAAGAGGGAGAACTTCACCGCCACAGACTCTGTGCCCTTAGACACGTCAGGGGTCAGCAACACCATGAACTGGCTGGCCAACTACCTGGGAGATGTGGAGCAGCTGCCGAGCATAATACACTTACGGTAAGGAGGATCATGGGGCAGGCAATAACAGATGTGCATATTACCATACAGTATAGACTGTGTAGACATGTATGCAGTATGTATGTTGTCCCCACTGCATAGAACAAAAGGACAAAACAGTATATATAAAGTTAGATGCACAAATTGATCATGAGTCTTAGGAGACAGGTGTAAATAAGACTATATGTTCACTATCTGCTGGATTCCCTCACTATATACTGACCATACACAAATGAAGTGAAAATTTCTGTCATCTTCTTCGCTCAGATCTCTGTATAATGAACCCCTGACCCCATCGTCCAACCCCAGCCTCAGTCCTGGTGGGTCTCCGCTAAGAGAGGGGCCCCTGGAGAGGTCCACGCTTCCATCCCCAGCTGACTGGAGTGAGTTCATCAATGCCTCCAACAGCAAGGTGGAGCGAGACCTGGCCCAGCTGACTCTGTCAGATCCAGAGCAGAGAGAGCTATATGAAGCCGCCCGCCTAGTCCAAACTGCCTTCCGCAAGTACAAGGTACAGGCCTGGCGCTCAGGCGCCATATGCTGTGTGTACTGCAGCCCGCAGTGATGGGTGTGCACTGTTAGGACTGGTGTAATTAGATGGTTTTGTTATTGGTTTTTGGAGAGATGTTGAAGGGTTCACTTTTATTTGGTTTATAGCTCCAAATTGTGTAGGAGCTCTGATTTTTACAGTAAAGTTCAGGGTTGTGATGTACTGTTTCTAATCACACTTATTTTTCACATTTTCCTATCTCTATCTCTGTCTCATTCTCTATTCCTCTGCTAATATACACATGACAACATGAACAAAAAATATACATATATGTCCCTGTGGTTTCAGCATGGGAAGGTGGCTTGAGCAGAGCATGGCCTTGCTTAGAGGAACGACTGCACTGTCCCCTGTATCCCTGCTCCAATTAGACATGATTAAGCTTATGTTCTCCTCTTCTGTCTTTGTCTCTGTCTCTCTCTCTCTCTTAGTAAGGTGTATGGAGCCTGCTACTGCCTGTTTTTAACTAGCTCTCCACACACCAGCCCTTTTCCCCCTGCCCGATCCCATTCCTCAAATCGCTACCCACCCCCCAGCTACTTTTAATGAGTTTTCCTATGACAAACTGTTCGCTGTTCTTTACAGTCATCTATTGTGCCTATCTACAAGCTGATACTGAGTTGGACCTTTGGCTCTCTGTCACTCAACAGTTCACCTCCTCCTCCCTACTGCCCACCAGGGGGGGACTCATGCCAGGGTGGCATTCACATGCGAGCCACCAGGAGACCTCAGGGAGACTTGACAGAGCCACTAATATCCTCTGTGGCAAAAAGCAGGTTCTACTTTGAACTCTGACCTATCCCACTCTACTCTCCAACAGGGGCGGCCGCTCCGAGAGCAACAGGAAGTAGCTGCTGCTGTTATTCAACGTTGTTACAAGAAATATAAACAGGTAGGCACACCGAAGCATTCAAGTTTTCCTGATATGGTCACATCTGGAAGTGCTTTAGTCTATATTCCTATATTCCTTTTAGGAGGCAGATATCTACATGAATTAACTCATCTAAATACTCTTCTATATCTGTAATGAAGCTCATCAACATGTTTAAACTCAGATGAGTTTTAGTGAATATTAGATCATGTTAGTGCATCATTCACAATCTTTCCCTTTTTCTGTTTGCAAGCTAACATGGATAGCCTTGAAGGTAAAACTCTTTCACTACCAGTAGCTGAAATCACTGCCAAACGTCAGGTTGTTTAATTCCACTGCAGACTGAACCCAAAGTGTTCACTCACAGCAAAGCGTGACATATTTTGTTCTTGTTCGCAGTATGCACTTTATAAGAAGATGACGCAGGCCGCCATCCTTATCCAGAGTAAATTCCGCAGCTACCACGAACAGAAGAAGTTTCAGCAGAGCAGGAGGGCCGCCGTGCTCATTCAGCAATACTACCGCAGCTACAAGGAGTTTGGCAGGCTGAAGCCCCACCATCGTGGGGCAGCCGCTGCCCTGGTGCAGCACAAACTGAGGTAGACACTCAGGCCAAATACTGGAATGTACCAATCCTGCAATAGACAGCATGATAATGAAGATTCCACTTTGTCCTAATACCAATCATAAAAATGAAAAAATCCTTGTTGAAGGTTAAGTTATGCCTTAAGTCATTCACGGACACATTTACAGACAGATGAATAGTCAGCTTCAGCTCATTTTTATGTTTTAAAATAATTATTATATACTGTTTTAGAAAAGAACCCTTCACATTTTCACTGAAAGATAAAAGCTGAGTCAAATTCATATCAACAGAGATGTGTGCCAATATCCAGCTGTTGCTCCACAAACAAATGTTTAACACTCTTCTCTATCTGATGTTTTATAGAGGTAGTCTGCTCACAAAGAGGCAGGATCAGGCTGCCAGGAAGATCATGAGGTTCCTACGTCGCTGCCGTCACAGGTAGACCCCGACACTGACTCACACACATGCCAACATACTCATATACACACACAGAAAACTTCACATAGGCTAGATAAAACTGCACATTTAGATTTATTGCAAGGGTTCATTCATGGTCTAAGTGAATAATATCCCATTGAGCTAATCAGTAAGACACAGTAGAAAATACCACTAGCTTCATAATCTTGTCTATCTCTCAACTATTTTTTTTTTTTTTACCGGGTGTTATGTGTTTGACTTATTTTTGCTGGAAAAAAATTGGGTGGTTAAAAATGTCTCCAACACCTAAGCTCCACCCCCCTCCCCCTCACTGTATTTGGCCCCCACCTGTCCTCACCCCCTCCTTCACAGTGCCTACTGTGTGCTAATAGCTGTCTGGTATTGTTTTGCTGTTTATGCCAAGCCCCTTGATGGACCATAGACTGTTCAAGCGGGTGAGTGCAGCCTCAGCAACTCAGTTCGTGCCTCTCTCTCTCTCACTCTCTTTCACTCTCTCTCTCTCTCTCTCTCTCTCTCTCTCTCTCTTTCTCTCTCTCTGTCTGTTTACTCTGTATGCCTCTTTCTCCCTCTTATCTACTCTGTTTCTCACTCTTCAATAATACAGTTATCTCTTCCTGAGGTCTCGGCCTTTGCATTCTCTCCCTCCTTCCCTCACTCTCATTTTCTCTTTTGCTCTCTCTCTCCCACCCCTCCACCCACCCTACCTCCTTCTCCATCACTGTTGCTTGATGCCTGCTTGCATGAAGGCTGCCGACTGGAGCCACAGGTGGACTGAGAAGCTCAGATTTAGAGCAAAACTTATCTCGAACTAACAAAATGCTTATGAATGACAATATCACTGCAACACTTAACAGGCACTTCTCTGACTCTCTTTATCTCTGTCTTTCTCTCCTTGGAAATTACTTTTTGTTCATGATTGTTTTTGTTTTTATTTCAGTTTTGTGTGGTTATGCAGATAGCCAGTTTGAGAGAACGGGAGGCTTTTTCTCAATCATGTTTTATTCTGCTGCATGTCAAGTGGTGACAACTATGGGCCTTGCTCTTCAACCTATAGGCATGCTATGGGCCTGCTGTTTTCTCCAGTAGTTGTCTGTCTGTCTGACTGGCTGTTTGTCCTGTTTCTAGCCACTCGACAGACTGAGAGGGGGATTTAACTCCTCTAATATCCTGTGTCAAAAGTGTTGAATGTAATGTGGCCACTGGGTCATCCAAACAAACAGATCAAGATACACCTGAATGCGAAAAACTCAGGAGGACATATACAGCATATTTAGAATTTTTACCATTTGATTACTTTCACAAAATGTTAACCTCTTTGTTGTTGACCTTCATATCATATGATTTAACTATCCTCCATATCTGCTGTATACTGTCCTAAAATAGGGTACCATGCTTTTAGAGAGGGTAAGACTGTTGCTGAAACCACCTCTGATGGCAGACTCGCCTGCTATACTGTGATATAGGTTACAAAGCTGTGATAGCATATAGGTCACAGCAGAAAAAAAAACAAACAATAGGCTCCTCCACCCATTGGGACTACACCACAGAGTTTTAATAGATTCATACCTCCAGGGAGTACAACAGCTCAGCATGAGAGGATGCAGCACACACACACATACATACACACTGCATCCAACCATGCATCTACATAGTATGCTTCAATGCATAAATGTTGCAGTATTTACCTTCTGCTAAGAATAACCAGAGCGGGGCTAAATCCATTACACGGTGGTGGTTGATGTGTTAAAATCAATTTTTAGGGTTAAGAGTACTTTGTACACAGCAGGCTGACCACTTTCTGCTCTTACACTCGAGACACATATCTCTTCTATGAATCCACACCAGTTTGGTGATAATCTTTTGTGAACTGCCAAACAATGCATTGTTGAATTTCACTGAGTTGCACTGAGAATTTCTTCTCAGCCTTGACCTGAGTGTCTGGAGAGACTTCATTTAGTCTTTTATATGTGAGAGTGAAGTGAGTTCTAACTTGACCTTCAGTGAAATGATTCATGCTTTTAGTCATTGACTAAATAGACTCAGAATGTGGAGGGATAGCTATTCTAATCTTTATTTTCAATCAAAGGAGTAGTCACGTCATACTGGTAGGCACCAGTGTCACATGCTGCATTTAAACAAAAAAATGCAGTTTGTGCCACGTGTTTCAGGTGCCAAGTGTCACTTTGAAATGAGTAACATCAATTTAGAATAATTGCATTACAATAATAACATCATTACCATATTGTTTTGGAACATTTGAAATTAATTGCAATTCATGACAAGATTTCTTCATATTTATTCCTCCCAAAATCATAGTGTGTGCAAAGTGCACTTTATCCCAAATTTATTAAATGAATATGGTAATGATATTGTAATCATGTTATAAATATCGCCTTTTGTTCAATTCAATCCTGACCAACATTTCCTTTCACAGACCAGCCGTAGTTCCTGATGATCTGGGCTGACTTGATATTGTTATGATAGTTGTGGCTGAACAGTGTGATGCTGTTAGGCCTGTGTGTGTGTTTTTATAAGCGTCTTACTAGAAACTCGAGTCGTGGATGTTGTATTTATGGACATTTATCTCTCTCTGTGTTCCAGGGTGAAAGAATTGAAAAGGGCCAGGGAACATGAGACCTCTCAGAAGAGCCCCCTCGCGATGTGACATCACTCTCCTGACTCCTCTTTTCTTTTTCGTTTTTACCCAAGACATTTTACAAGAGAAATGGAAAAAAAACATCAATGCAAACACTGCAATTATTACTACTACTGCAGTGTTACAGGTTCAACTACTATTACATGTACAACAGCATTTTTTCACATATCTATTCTTTCCACTGACTTGATTTCGGTTGGAGAGGATTCAAGGATTCAAGGATTCAAGGATCATTTATTTGCCAAGTATAGAAATACAAGGAATTTGCCTTGGTTCAGCTTTCAAAACACGCAAAGACATTTATATTCAGTAAAAAATCTAACATAACATAGACACTGTTACGCTGGGTGGGTTCAATAAAAAACCTAACAAATAAATAAAAATCTAACAATAACATAAAACACAGACACTGTTATGATGACACTGTTATGCTGGGTGGAGGGGGGTGGGGGTTAAAGTGGCAGGTGCAGGGGCAGATAGCAGCAGGTCTGTAGGCTGAGGGGGGAGTTAGGCTTAGGAGTTGATGAAAAAAGTGTTCTTGTGTCTGGTGGTATTGATTTTAATGGTCCGGTATCTCCTCCCAGAGGGGAGGGGCTGGAATATGTGGTGGCCAGGGTCTAAGGGGTCGGCCAGGATGCCCCTGGCCCGTTTCCTGGCCCTGGAGGTGTGGATGTCATGGAGGGAGGGCAGGCTGCAGCCAATGATTTTCTCTGCTGAGCGGACGATGCGCTGCAGCCTGTCTCTCTCTCTCTCTCTTGGTGGCTGAGGGGAGTGGCAACTTCTATGGGATTATAAACTTAAAGGGTTAGGGTGGGGGGTGCAGAACATTTGCTTCATGGCATTTTTTGCACTTTTTCATGGATTGCTTTGTCTTTTCTGGATATGAAGAGGTTTTGGACGGTGAAGGAAGTGAACGCAGGACAAGTCTAAGGAGGTCTGTCACACGTGAGGACCTGAAGAGACGTAAAATTAAGACTGCTGCTGAAGATCTCAGAGGATAGGGAGACCATGCAGAAACACTCTGGGCTCTAATTGTATTTCATAATTTTTTAAGTGACCAATCAATTCATTTGAAGACGGATTTTTTTTAACCAAATATATTGGTAACGACATGGCCACTTCTATCCACTGCTGTAGATGATATATCCAACTTAGCTCTACAACTCCTCCTGTCCCACTGTGCTCTTCCCCACCAGTCTGCCCACACGGGTAGAGCTACAAATGAATGTAGTCGGGGGTTTAACCATGCAGAAGCAAATGGGGGATAAAATATTTCTGTTTTGCCATTTCTTAAAAAACCCTATGCTTTATCGTATATATTGTCACTTTATTACTTGAATTTGTTCCATACTGTCCAATGTATTTGTTCCATCATGTCTAATGTATTGGTGATCTGTATCTTCAGATTCTATGTTGTTGAATCCTACCAAGAAAAAATGCATGACTTCTTGGCAAGAAAAGTCTTTGCTTGTGTGCTTACGGTCTAGTCTTTCAGCCTATCCTCTGATTTTCTTTTTATTTCCAGTTTAGTGGTTCACATATCCATCTTCTCTCACTTAAGTTCCACCATCTAAGTATTGAAGCTATCCTCGTATTGTCTTGTTTTTTTTTTTTTTTTCATTTTATTTTGTTTCATTTTGCCTTGTTCAGTTGATTGCTCCTCTGGAACCTAACAAGAGAAAAGAACTTGCCTATTTTGTGTTGTAATGGTTATGGTCATGCAGGTTATTACTGTTCTTTTTAAATGAACTTCAGAGCCTGTGAAGGCTTTTGAGGGGAAGATCACATACATTGCCTTGACGTCTTAGAGATTCTTTGAGGGGTCCCTAAGCTTGTCCCAAAATAGGGGTTTGACAAATCCATATTTTTGACAATTGAGCGATTTCTGTATATAAAGAAGGCTGAAAGTACGTAGGAAAAAACATTTACCCAAAGGGGATTGTATTTTAGAAATATATTATTTTATTCATTAAAAATGGGTCAAAAACAGGTATGAGACAAAAACAGAATATTTGTATAGTTTTGTTTGAATGCCTAAGAAGTATGGTTGTATTGTTTGTATATAGTGTAAATACCTGGGATAAAAATGAGCTATGTGCATGAAAAGTATGAACAGAGTCAAAAGGGAAAAAAACAACAAAGCAGTAGTGGCTATGCTCTGTAAAATTAAAACTATTTCACTATTAGAGTATTTTATTTTATTTTGATTGTTCTTAAGAAGAACATTTTGCTAAAGCATGATATTATTGCAATGTGAAAAAGTAAAAAAAATCTGTATTTAGAGTTAGGAGAAGTCTGCAAAATTATCATAAAACAAGTATGGTTATGTTTACTTTTTTTTATTATTTATTTGTTTGTTTTGGGCTACCAAGAATCTTTTGCCAATGGTGCCAAGGTATGTGAACGCTATATAGCTTAAGAAGAGAATTAAGTTAATTTTTGCAGAACAGATAATCATACAGTGAAATACACACTAGCACTGAAGACCATAAGATCACAACTGGCCGAGGATCACGAGAACAATAAGGTACACAGTTTGCAGAGGGAGTTGTATTTAAGCAGAAAGCATTGAAGTCTCTCATGTCTCCACCATTCCCATAGCAAGCTGAAGCATTTTGCCATCACTGAATACACCATAGCAGAGTTTGAGTTTTACTTTTGTTGTCATTGCAAATGGAATGTGATGTGTTACTGAGGTATCTTGTCTGATCTTAAAGATTGTAAATGGCAGCCTTGCCCATGGTGTCCCTACAAAGCAATCCATGTTATTACTCTCTGTCACTGAGAAAGATTGAATTCACCTCTTAAAATGTGCAGTATGTTGCGGCAAGCATTGAGTTTATCAACCCTAGGCTGATCCCTGGAGTAAACTGGTGACATGATTTTCCTAATTCGGTAAGTTAAAAAAAAAAATCCTTGATCAAGGCTGCCAGGGTCTAAATAGACCTTCCATGTAACAAACAAAAAACAATGTCAAGTTGAAAATGTGTAGCATACTGTTCATGACTGGATTTCTTTGATAGCAGCTGGAAACATATTTGCAAAATGAACTGTTCCAACAGTCAAAGGTGCTAAAATGATTCTACCCAGAAGGACAACGCTAAAAGGTTGTCACTCACCTCGATGCAGGGTCAATGAGCCAAAAATGACTGTAGTAACTAACGTGTAAAACAATACACTGGTGCCATTTATAATTATGAGGCATAAGATGTGTCTTGTATATTGGATAATATATACATATATAGCAGTTTTGATTATTGGGCTTGAGGAACAATCTGAGAGAGAATACACATGAGCTGCTGGATTAGAGGTGCCTGTTGGTTGCTGCCTAATTCCTATAATATATTCCTACCAGAACTACCAGAAAGTGTATTCTGTATCCAAGTAATGACATTTGATTATTCAGCCAAGTGCCACTGAAAAAACTTTGTTTATTGAAATGTTGTCATGTTTGTTAAATAATTATTAGGCTAAATAGGTATTTCTCAGATTTATTTGACTGACTGGTTGTTTTTTTTTTGTTTGTTTGTTTGATTGATTTGTTTTTCACACACCTGATACAGTATGTAATCTTTATTTCCCGAGTGTTTATGTAGAAAGTGCCTATTCATATCCTGATCACACAAATCCAGTGTCAGAATGCATACAATGTACCTGAGTTTGAGAAAATGTGAGAGAACATGGTCACCCACACACAGTGCTGTATCCTCTACATGAACACACATGGTCACCATCACCTTACACATCACCAAAGCTACAATATGGTATTCCCTGTTCGCAGCAGTATGAGTACAGCACTCCAGCTTGTCAACATGCGAAGCTTTCTTTTTTCTTTTATGCCTTATTTTATGTTTTCTACTGGGACAGCTTGTTAAAATCACATTTAGAAATGCCACTACTGGGGTTTGTTGCCTTGCATTCACCCTCTAGTCTGTGGTTAGAATGCATAGCCAATGCAATGTCGTGGCAAAAGGAGAAGGATTTATTATGCTTGCATGGGTAAAATAGTTAACTGGGTGACAGAACTGCACCTAAAGCATGCTTATTTTCCTAGAATCGGTAGTCAGATAGACTTGTTAAAAGACTTACTGTTCTGTAAAACGATGAACCATGGTTTGACGTGTCACAGAACTCAGAAAGACAGAGGGCATGTGACTGGAGGGCGGATGGGAAACTTACAAATTGAGTCAATGATCAATACTCAGTAGCTACTGATGTATTCATGGCAAAGCATGAGGACAGGATTGTTTTTAGAGCAAGCTCTAACTTTTAGACTTTTTTCTTTTGTTTTTGATTCATTTAGATTTGATCAGTGTGCTCCCAACTTCAATTAGGAGAAAATGGACAAGGTTGGAGACCATTGTGACAGTATATATAGCGAGTATTAACTAAGTGACACACGGTACACACAAACACACGCACAAGACACCGCACAGCACACATGCAGACATGTCAAGGTGTCAGTTTCACTTGTACACTGAGCGGTGAAGGCAGCATTGCTCTTCTCCAGGCTGAGGGACTGGTTCACCTCCCTTCTGTATTTTACTCAGGGTGCCAAAATGGGGAGGAGGAAACAGAGCAGGACACGTGATTCACAGCAGAAGAAGCTGAAAATGAAATAGGGAAACCTTTCAACAGTGCTTTCTGAGACAGACAGTTTCACCACTGCGATACGGAAGTCTTTAAAATGAATGAAAATAATGTATAATCCAATTTCTCTCAGTAAGTTTGAACATTACAGACACCAGTGGAGCCCTGGAATAAAGTCCTGTTATATAGAGCTCATTAAGATAAATGATTTGACATTCTGTCTTAGAAGCCTGTCAAATCATAGTATAATTCTGGCCGGTTCTTTAGGCCTTTAATTTATCTATGTGACAAAGTGTAGAGGGTGTTTAAGATTAACGGTGTAGTTACATGAAAAGTTCACATGCAAATCTTGTTTTTACTGCCATTTATGAATGGGATGACTGGTTAGCTGTTAGGCACTCTTCATTAGTATACAGTGTTATCAATTTTATGACATTCTGTGAATTGACCTGGGAATCTGCCTTTCCTCCTCTTCTTTTTCCCAAGCACCCAAACCAGAGAAAGGTAGGCACATCAGGACAACAGAACAGAAACAATTTTACAACATATTCCACTTGTGGACACAGAGCAATAAAGAACTATTTTGTGGAGACCTATAGACCTAGTGAAGTTTAAAATGATTGGACACATGTAGTCGACTTACTCTTATGCAAATGCCAGTATTGCAAGACAAGCATTCAGTAGTTTATGGACAGCAATTATATGGCACCCTTTACCGAACTGCACGTTTTCATCAATTCCAAACCGAGAAGAAAAAAAAAGGCCCTGCTTTGATAGAAAGTTACGGGTCCTCGACACTTTGCATGTGAACTAGTGATAGATCTATTTTCCTCTCCTCTATAGCTGTCTTTCTCTCTGTCTTTCCCTGTTATGTGACCCAAGTTTTCTCCACTCCCAACCCTTACCCTTAAAACTTTCATCTCCTCTTGGTTCTCCTAATGTGTTTTGCTTTCTTCCTTTTTCTTCCCTTCTCTTGTTTGTAAGTTTTATTTTTGTAATTGTGCATGTACAAGCGTCACTGACTCGATGGATATGTTAAAAAAAAAAAAAAGATTTCAGCTGCTGAAGCCATGCAAAACATTTTGAATTGCCCTTAAAATATGGAAGATGTTTTCTGAATGCTTTATATTCTTTCTGCTGTAAAATAATAAAAAAAGGAAAAAATGAAGAAAACTCGAGAACAAAGTTTGCTACGTCTTTTTGTTCCCTCCTTGTGGGGTCTTCTGCTGCCAGTATGTTTCTCACCAACACCTTTTTATCAAAAAAGACATTCAGCACAGACGGTATTTTCCATATAGTTTTAATTCATTTTCAACATACTGTACAACCTTTGACTTTTACATTTTAAAGACATTCGGTCATACATCATACATCAGGTGTGTACATAAATATAGTTTAACACAACATAAAGGTAATGTTAATAAATCTTAATTTCCCCAAGCAACATTTCTCAATCATACCTATGGCATTGTTCTGTATATGAACAAATACTGACAGCGCTTATGTGTGTGAGTGTGTGTATATGTGTGTGTGTGTACATGCATCAGGGCATGCATATGTGCACATACAGTATATGCATACATGATGTTTCTTATTTTGTCTGCATGTACTTATGTGAGTGCAAGATAGGGATTTTTTTTTTTAGTGCAAGCCCTGTCTCTTATGTTTAGCGTTGGTGCCTGTTGACAGTTTTAGACACAGTACTTCCAGAAACACTCAGAATTCCCTGCTCTCTTTCTGAACTGCTTGCGGATGCCCAGCACACGGCTGAAAGGATTTAGGAGACTTTGTTTCTCCAATAGGACCTGAAAGAGAAGATAAAGTCATAAACAGTTTTAAACTTACAATATGTAGTTTACTTTTCTTTGTCGCTTTAAAAGTAACATTTGTAGAAAACCCACCTCTCTTTTCATTCCCCTGGGAAGCAGGCCTGTGGTTCTGACACCTGAGAGAAAATAAAAAATAAGAATATACTGATAATTGAAATACCTCATGTCAACTTGTTGCACTGTTGCATAGCCATGTTTGTGTGCATTTTATGTTTTTGGCAGTGGTAGAGGAGAGGCTATTGAAGTAGGTTTGTAGCAGAATCCGCAGACTTCTCTGGGATTTCGTACCAGGAAAAATTAAGAGGTATCAGTCACACCTTCCACAACAACTTACTTCTCGTTCTTGATCAATACTTCCAACCTTCTGGTTCTCCAGTAGTGCTGCTTAGCAACCACCCATAGAATAATATGGTTACACTGGTATGAATGTGTGTGTCAATTCAAATTTATAACAAAGTTTGGCTGCAAAAGAGCAATTCCATGAAGACAATTGTCCCTGAATAAAATCATTCTGTGTATGTGTCTGCATTGAGTATGAGAATTTTAATATATTAAGTGTGTAGCAAAAACAGATGGTATGTTTGTGTTTCTTACCATCTCTGTTGATCTCCCCAGATATCAGAGCAGAATATCTGAGACCAGCACCATCCTGAGGAGGGAAGGTTTGCTCAGAGAGAGTCAGATCGTCCAGAGGTTCGACTCCTCGGTCCTCAACTGATACTGAGGACAACCGAACAAGCACACACAGATGGTAAAACCCCACCAACAGCTACATTTTATCTCTACAGACATGCTATTATTTCATTCATTCATTCATTCATTTAAATTATTTGTGTAGTTGATGCTGAATAATAAAGACACAGACTAAGATAAAAAGATGTTATCACCACATATTCTACAGTAATAAATAATAACTAAGTGTTTTGAAGTATTTCGACAGAAAACGGCACAGAAACAGAAAAATCCAGCATTAATGGTCCATGTGTGAACTTTGCCAGCATAATCAATGTTCAACACTGAGACTTTAAAGTAATTACTTCAAGGCCTCACAACATAACTCGCCTGCCATTAATCTTCACAAGTTAGGTATTAGTACTGAAAATGTGAATTAGGGTATTAAATGAGTGAAATACGGTGAATAAATGGAAATATTTTTCACTCACCAGGTCCTGGATAAGGCATCTCAGCAGATTCTGTGAGGGGGTGAGCCAGCAGTGGCCCAGAGGCCACAAGCAGGAAGGCCCAGGACAGGAGATGGTTACACTTCATCACTATTGGACGCTGTTGTTGGAAGTGCTCCTGATTCTCACGGAGGTCCTCAAGAGGGAAGAAGACTTGTACATGCTCTGTTGGTCCCAACTGGGTTATATACTTCCAGCTGTAGCCTATCCCCCCTCCTGCATGCCACACAGCAGACACACACACATAAACACAGACCCCAGCCAACTCACTTGCTGCTCACAGCAGCCATCAGCAATATCCAGAGTCCCATCCCCTCTAACCGCGATAAATCAACAGTCACAGGTGAATTATAGACTCAATAAAAAGACAAGTGGCGTGGCCCGTGTTTCAAGGGCAAAGTCATGTTTTATCAGCTCGTCGGCTTGATTGACTGTTTTTACTGACTTTGTAAATGGGATCGAAGCAGGTGTTTCAGATATCACTCTCAACAACATCTCACAGGGGAGCAGGTGGAGAGACAGGGCAGCCAAATGACTAATGCTTTTATGCTACCAGTTCATTAAACTCTTGGGCTATTTGAATCCTCTTGACTCAAAACCCACGGAAACACACTACAATTGAACCTGCATACAAACCACTGAGGATTCATAATGAAACTACATAATGACGTGTACGGAGGTTCAGTGGAAATGTGACAATGTTCAAGGCCTTGTAGCCTATAAGCCATCTGATATTTTAAGTCCATTTAAGGCAACAAAGGATTTTCTGTGGGTTACTGAATCAGATTGATTCATGCACATTATTTAGAGGCCTTCTTCTGAAAAGACATTATATTTGTCCTCTTCTTAGTCATACAATAAAACTCAATTTTAGGAGTATGCCCAGCATAGATGGACAGAGTCAGAAAAGCTTTCCTATTGGTTGGGCAACTGGGGGACAGGTGCAGAGAGCTATTTACAAAGTCACATTTTGCACCTCTGTATGTTATTTGTATATTTATTAGAAATGTGACGTCAATGTTCAGTCTCTTGTATGATAATGAGGGTCTTCGAAGCGACAGTGACATTTAATTTTATGGTCGAAAAGGCCAGACACTCCATTAGGTGTTGCTGTATATCATGAAAAGCTATTAAGATTTATATTCTGTATTAGTCAAGTCCCCGCTGCCAATCCTAGCTTATTCCAGCCTCTAAAATAAAAGTTGTCTCCCCTGTACTTGAGGTTTATCCTGTCGGATATGAGGTCCACTTTACAATTCACGAGGGATCTAGAATTTTTTTGAGGCATGGGAGTTTTGTAACAAACATGGACACATACTACAGTTTCTTGAGATTCTTACAACATAATGTGGATCAGTGCCATCCAAGCTTGATCATGGCAGACAGAAAACAGTGGAATTAACAGGAAATAAATTCAAACAGGTGCATGTTTTTGAACAGCTGAAAGAATTGAAACAAGTCTAGGTCAAAATCTGGTATATGGCTGGACTTTGTATGAAATGCTAGGGGGCTTGTCATTTGTTTATCATCTGGTTACCGTCAGACATGGACATCACCAGCATTTTTATGATGTTTGTTTTTATATACGTTTATTTATTTGTACAGCACTTTTCATACAGTAGTTGTAACTCAAGGTGCTGTACACATTTGAAAAACATTAAAAATACTTAAAATACATTGCAGCAGATTTTGGGTGTAGACAATATGGTGCTGTTGTAAGAAGGGTTCAGTTAAGATTTAGGTTTTTTTCTTATATATGTTTTATATTTTGTTTCACTTACCCTCAACCCAAAAAATAGTTTAAATGCAGTAAGTTAATCAAGTTAATCATTAATGCTAAGTGTAAATGTGTTTCATGTGTGTTAAGTTTGCATTAGTAAATGTGTTTGTTTTATTGCTTTTATTTTATTTACTGTGAACACGGAAGTGCTTTATTTTGAAAAAACATGAGACATGCGGAAGTAACGTGGAAGTGGACAGGATTTTATACTGACAACGCACAGGTCCCATGGAGCTCCCCTCTTCTCAAACAGGTGTTATTTGGATAAACTGACCATATATTGGGAATCTAAATGGTTACTTTCTCGCCTGAAAAATATTCAAACTTAATAAAGTGACATATTAACAGTCCTACAGTGAAAATTACAACAGTAATCTCCGCTGTCAGTTGATGTGAAATACATTATGGGGTACTTAGCTTCGGCCAGCTTCAGCCAACCAATGGTGTAACTTCATCACCCAGCCAGTCAGTCAATGCAAGCAGTCAATCAGTCAGTCAATGAGACAGGCAGGCAGTGAGTGACTCAGTGATGGACAATTGGGTTTGTAGGTCTGGCCCTGCTGTTGTGGCCCAGCCAAAAACTTGAAAAGCAACACTTATCATTGTGTTTTATAGACGGTGAAGATATAGACATCCCAACCATTCACCATAAACAAAATTTTGTGACAAAATATTTCCATATACTTTCCATATATTATATACTTCTATGTATTTGCTTGAAGTAAATCTTTACCATAAGTAAGTAGCAACATCTCAGTGCCATTACAAATGAAGTCCTGCTTTTATGTTAAATGTTAAATGTGCATATGAACAAATATAAGCAGTGAAAATACACAAAATTAGCAAAAGAAACTGTACTAAATGTGAGTTTGTCCCTTTTGGAGTGTAGAGTTCTGTTGAATTAATACATAAGCGGCATTTTAATCTTGTATGTATCTGTTCAAAGTGGTGCTTGGTCTGACTAGATCTCACCTGGTGGGTGGTTTAAAACACAGCAAGTCATTATATTCTGTGGGTGTACCATTTGTTTGGAAATAAAATCTCAATATAACGGACTGCAGCCAACAGTCAGATGAGTGTACTGAAGTAGAAACAAAAATATTTTTCCACTGAAATGTACTTGACAAAAAGGTATATATTTTCACAAACTGAAATTATTTAAGTGAAGTGCCTTGTATACATCTTGTAACAGTAGAATGACTTACAGTTAGTCTTAATGTTCTGACAGTCATGGGTCCCAAAGCTACTACAAATCAAACAACAGGTTTATGATTTGTGTACAAAATGTGGTGTCATACATGTCAGACATAAGTGCAACCAGCAGAGGGCAACATTACTTTAAGAAGAGCCTTATAACTGTACACTTTGTCATTTCAAATCAGCTTGCAATGTAAACTCTTCTGTGTGGCTCTGTGGGGTTAAAAATATAATCTTCGGAGACAGACTTCCTTTTTCTTCCTTATCTTATCGGTCTTCAAAGAATCTCAGATGGACGGGGTGCAAATCGAATCTGCCACAAAACCTGTAGCCTTAAACAAAATCTATGAAGTCTCATCATCAGTGACATTTCCAAGACAGGTTTTAAAAGCAGCATATTATCCTGCTCAGAAGTAAGACTTCCAAAAAGATTTTCTGTACATCAGACATACAAGCAAGGCAGTTTCCTGTCCATCTGAATAAATAAATAGAAAAAAACTAGCTCCATCCAGCTGCTGCTGCTGCTGCACATTGCTGGAAATGTTGTTTAATGACTGTAAATTCCATACTTATCTTGCAATTTTGTAATTTTTTATAATAATGGGCTATTTTACACTGCACACCACTGCAGCTGAACAGGAGCTGTGCTTGCAAACTTTGAAAAAGTTGGTAAAAATTGGGCAGTTGGCGGTACACCATGTATTATTTTTCTGTTTTCCATTCATATTTAATGATTGGAGTTAGATTAATCAAATACAGACTATAAAAACTGCTAGTATTATACATCCCAGCTACAATCTTTGAGGGACTGGAACATTTGGCTGGTTGAATGCTGCGTTCAAGAGCCGTTGGAAATATTGCAATTCAATGAGTGCAAACGAAAGTGTGCGTGGCTCGGGCCTGTATTAAATTCGAGTTTTAACATTACGTGATGAAGGTATCACCAACTGATGGTAAAAGACTACTATTACATTATTGTATGACATTGTAAGGATTGAGTTATTGTGTGTTTCCCTGTATTCTGTATTTCACAGTCTAACCTTTCGTCATGAGTTGACTAGTCTTGTACAATATTTACAAGCCTTACAAATCTCTCAACACTGACGTGTACTTTTCAAAATAGTTAAAAGAAAGGGTATTGCTTTTCATAGGTCGAATAAAACATTTAAGCAATCATCGTGACTAAACTTTGGCAGAGGTAAGTCTGAGCTTGAAGGAGCACTGAAGGCAGCAGCCGTTAACCGCCCCCACTGCTGCCGAACAGGAGCTGTGAAGAAGCAGCCGGAGAGCGACAGACTGTGGGCTAAAGTTTGTCCGCCCTGGCTTCCCATCACAGGTCGACGGGGCTTTGTTTCATTGATGAACAACAACCGTCGGGGTCGCTCTAAAAATTCACAGCACAGTACAGGCGTTAGAAACCGTCAAGCACGTTCCTGACCTTTTGGGTAATTTGTGGAGACAGCAAAAAGAGAGGAAGGGAGAGTGGAGGGAGAGGGAAAGTGCGACTCAGCAGCGGACGACTCCAAAGTTGACACCTCGCTGTCATGTTTGGTACTTGTTGAATAGGCTGTTGTGTGCATACACAACACTGGATAACTGAGCCTGTGTGGGCAGCGTGCTGTGGGAACAGGTAGGTTATAAAACAATGACTCTTTGGTACACAGAGTGATTGAATGTTTGTCTGGTGGTAAATTTACTTTGCTCGACAAACAGCAGTGGCCTTCTGCAATGCAGATATTGTTCACATTATAGACACGAGTTAGTGTTCACTGCAGCACTGCTCAAGTTAGATATCAGCAAGGTTAGCTATTGGTTTCAGCTAGCTTAGTGAGTTTGTTATTTGACTTTTTGTGCATGAATGTCACTGAGATAAACCAGTTTTCTGGTTAAGAAAAAGACAATAATGTGCAAATGTCTCGTCATGTAGCCTGGTTTCTATCTCCTTTGTGCTTAGCTTCTAGGTCCCATTTAATTCTGCTTGATAATAACTTCCAACAATCCCTGTCTGATGCCAGGGTCTTCAGTATCACCATGAGGCAGTGACAGCACTGGGACAGTGATGGCAGAGCTGGAGATTGACCAGTCCAACCTTCCACGTGTCCAGGAAGGTAAGCACTTATTCTACACTGACCCAACTCCTACATCTGCAGGAAAAGAAAAGCAAACCGTGCATCCCACAGCGTATGGAAAAGGCATGTGCAGAATGTGCTATGCTTTATGGGTCTGTCTTGGGGAAAAGTTGTTTTTGTTTAGCCCCTCCATAGGAAGGGTCAGAGGTCAGGGTCAGCTACAAAACTGAGCCAGTAGGGATACTTTAGCACAGCGGATGTTAAGAAAAGACTTGACTACCCGTCTGCTGCATCTTTAAGAGAATGAGACAACTTCCCATGGGTTTTTGTTTGTGTATGTTTTAAGAGTAATGGTGGCTTTTCTTTTGACTATGTGTGTCTGTACTTGATTCTCGTGATATCAGTATGCTGTGTCCACCACAGATAGGAAGTGGCTTGCTAAATGTTTTGACTATATGCAGCAGGCATTCACAGGTCCTATCATACAGTACAATAGTACAGAGAGAGATCTCATAAGGTGCGTGTGGTATGCCGGGTGCAGATATGAGCAAGGAATGAGATAGCTGTTCCTGATTTGGGGAAAGAAATTGTTCCCACTCAAGAGACGAAGGCTTGTTTCTTTATATTGAAATAGTCTGACTTGCAATACAATAGTCATTGTGTAGAATATACAGTTCCAAAACCTTAATGGAAAAACTGTTTAGTTTAAATTTAATTTCAAAGTCAATTTAACTCAAACAGTGCAACTATGATGCATGTTTGGTCTCTGGACTGTAAGACCTCAAATATGAATTGACTGTACAACATATGCAGACATTCAGATATGGAGAAACAGCAAGTTGGAATTAGGATTATAGCAGGGGAAATGGTTTAACATTTGAGAGCTGTTTGCAAACTGGTGGTGGAAAAAAATCCATTTGTTTAAAAATATACAAGATTGTCTCATTGTTATGCTAATGCAGTTCTAAATTAATTTTTGCTTGCTTGTATGTAAGTATGAAAACATTCCCAGGTAAGGGATGTCTAAGCTGTGGCGTGAGTGTAGACCGTTGACTCAGTGTTTGACACGTCCACACTAATGAATAGGATAGAAATAGGTCTGCATGTCTTTTATCAAGGGAGATAATTCAGCACTCCACCACTCTTGTTTCCATACACAAAGGGCACACTGTGCGGCTTTGCATTTTCATGCTTTATCGAGCACAGGCCAGTGCACAAACAAAACCGGTAATAGCAGCAATAAACTGCTAATTGAGACAATATCAGTATGTAAAGCAGATGTCTGGTCCGTGTTCGTTTCTCTGCTTATCATCATCATCATCTGCTTAAACAGGACAAATTTGTCAAACTGTGTTGCTGTCACGCTCTGTGGCACGGGAGTCGCTCACTTAATGTCCCATTGTGAGTGTTTATGCTTCAATTTCCTTAAGAGCTGTAGTTCGCCGTGTCCCACTTCTCCTTCATTTTCCTCCCCATCCGAGAGTCTCGGCCAAGTCAAATCTCTTTGTTTTCACTGCCCCCCTTATCAGTTCCTGTTTTGTCCCTCCTCTGGCTGCTCCTGATATAGCCTGATGTGCCGAGGGAATGCAGCTCCCAGAGGAATTCCCCCGCCTCCCCCCCCCCCCCCCCCCCCCGTTCCTAATTTCACTCTCACCAACTGACCCAGACTCCCATTACCCCTCACCTCTCTTTGTTCTCCATGACAACCTGGTCCAGTTCATGAGCTGGCTGGCCTAATGCTAGTTTATAACAAAACACAGAGAGCTGTGAGATGGACAGACACTTTTTTTTTTTTTTTTTTTTCTTTTTTTGGCGAAATTTTGTGCAGAAAGCAGCGAGCAGGAGAACACAGAACAGACCAGGGAGGAGGAGGAGAGAGAGGGAGAGAGCGTGTGGGCGGTCGGTGGGGGATTTTGGCTGAAAATAGAACCCTTGTCATTTTCTCCTTTCGCCAGTTTCTTTGTTTGGCAGGCACTTGCCACTGCTGCTATCCAAGTGGTTGCGAAGATGAAAGAGACATATCTCTGTTAGTGTTTGATCTTTTGCTACCTTGCGCTGGATGCCTGAGACAATCTGCATAATTTTGGGTTTGGGTGATTGGCTGTCAGTTCTCTTATGTTGGTTGGAGTTTTTCAGCTCTTCTACTAAAAAGACAAAGTGCACACGCATCCACCTAGGAGATGACTATTTAGTTACATCAGCAAAAAGGTAACAAATGGCCCCCTTTTCTTCAGCGGTATTTAAAAATATGAAATAATTGAACTTTAAGGTCATGGTTTCCTGCTTTGTAATGTACCCTTCTCTCACATTCTCACGGTAGAGACAGTCCACACACACGCACAGACTGCTAATATTTTTGAAATCTTATCTGTTTATTTCTTGGCCTTTACACTCCTCTTCACAATCTCACCCCTATTTGGATTTTAGCTTCCCGTGTTCAAATGCCACAGCCAATTTCTGTTCTCCGCTGGATCTTTGATTCGCTATCCTCTTAGGAAACAGACACAGGCCTAAAAGGGGTCCTTTCAGTGCCCTTATTAAGAAGCTTAAAGCAGGAGTCTCTTTTAAGATTATGAAAACACTGACTCGCACTGAGCATTTGTTTTTACTGTTGGCCCCTGAATGCCTCACATCCTGTCCCTCAAAACCTGTTTAGCAGTCATAATAACACAGTCTCCATGTCCCTCCCCTATAGGGTAATGTGACTGTAGTTTTAGGACTTTGGAAAAACAAGTTAACCCGCAATGCAGACACACCCACACACACACACACTTATACACACAGACCGACTGTCATTCGCCTCCATCTTTGCCTCGTTCCGTCATTTCTTCTGCTTTTTCAATTCTGGAGTCGGACTCAAGAGTAAACTCATGTTTTGAACTGTCAATTTGTCCTGTCGGATTAAAACCAAGGCATTGACTTAATCCCTCCTCATTGACAGACTGGACACATAAGGGCAGGTTGGAGATCCATTTAGCGGATAGTCTCTTAAGCTCCACGACAGGTGTAAGTTGTAATGCATGTCTGTCTTGGTATGGGTTAACTCTCGGGTGTAGACTTACGGGGTCATTTATGGTGTAAACAGACCCTTTTGGTGGCTTAGTATTGTCAGGGTGATTTCTATGAACTTTGACTGTTGAGCCTTTATAGACTGAAACATACCAGAGACTTATTCCTAGCAGAAGTTTCTCCATTTTGAGGTTTTAAGGAGTGGAATTTGACTAGATTTGACCACAGCAGTGATTCAGAGGCCTGTTTTTCTCACTTCCCCTATTAACAGAACAGGACAAAGAGGAGACATCCTCAGTTTGACCTGTTGTATCGACTCCAGAAACGATTCTGTAAATGTTGAAATTTAACATCGCATTGTTGGTGCAGACTCTAGTAGTTCAGGTACGGCAGAGCAATAACGAAGGAGAAAATGACTCACTTTTAATAGAGCATGAATGTGAAAACAGTAGCGAGATAGAGATCAAGGAATGCCAAGTCAGTGTGTTTGTGTCCGTGGAGAGAAACCATCCAAAAATTGTCTTGAAGAGTGCAAACTTACCAAGACGAACAAACACAGAGAAACATTCTTAAAGTCTGAGATGGATTGAACGCTTGATCTTTTAATGTGTTTGTACTTTGTAAAGATGCTCACAGCTGTAGACTGTAGGCGCAACATGTCTCTCTTACAATGAATCTCGGGGCCTCCAATTTGTTCTCATCATCCGTGATACCATCCAGCACAACTTCAGCTGGTAAGTAAACTTCTGAGGTCTTTGCTTGGCTTCTTCTTCTTCTTTTCATTTCTTTGCTTTAGATTTCTTCTTCTTCTGACAAAAGGATCAAAAAAGCGTCATTGAAGCTTCAAGTAAACAAACTGAAAGCGACTCTTAGCTTTGACTCGTCCCCTGCAGTGCATATGACGACAGCGTGGTTTATATGCACAGTATCGCAGCTGCTGCTTCATATTTGCTTCTCAACAGTCATGTATGTAGTTCACTGATTTTTGCAACTTTAACAATATGCTATCAAATAAAGTAAGCATGTTACAACTACAACAGCAGGCTTACCATGTTTTCCTGGGATAGTGTTCCAGATAATATAGAAATATCCTCTCTAACATTAATGATTTAGTTTATGGTGTTACAGCAGTGTAAAACGTATCCGAGTTGCTTATAGCCGGGCTAAGAACTTTGACAGGTTATTACAAACAACATATGGCTTTTATGTGCATCAACTCAGCTCATAAATGGAATACTTGAGTATCACAAGTATTAAGTGCAGGGATTTAAATGTAGCTGTTGCATCCACAGACGTGACCCAGCCTGCTCTGATAAGCCTAGCAGAGGGATTAGTGGTCGGACAGGTGTTTTTAATTGGCCCTGCCTCTGGCTCAGGTTGGAGACGTTTCCCTCCGCACTGAGCTAAATCTCTTCTGTGTCCTTCTCCTGGCATTCGACAGCACCGTTGTAGGAAAAGACAGCTTCTCTAGGTTTCCTGATAAAAAAAAAAAAATATAAGTGAAGTGGCAAAGCAGTTTTTTTCTGGTCACGTGGAGCTGTGTGTCTGCAAGTTGGAGGAAACAGATGGACAAAAGTGCTGCTGTCTGTCTGTCTGTTTATTTTCTCTTGAGTAACTTTTGAGTTTGTTTGACAGACTTGGAGCACATTTGCACTACAGCACATAGCTGGGCTATTGTGACTCATTAAGGACTACTGTAAACACTTGACATGTTTATATATGAGAATAAACGTCTGCAGGCTCTGAAATGATTGAAATTAATGTGCAGATCAAAGAGTAATGCAAAAATTTATATGTATATCACAACCATATGACTGGATTTTTACATTTTCTTTAGGTCAGAACAGAGCAGTTAACTTCTCACGTTTGAACACTTCTTGTATTTTCATTCCAGTCTCTGCCTTTGTCAGCTTTCTGACAATAAAGGACAAGGCTGAGAGAGAATTAATGACATGAAACTGATACGCTTTATTAACATATCCAGCAGCAGGTGGCCAGACTGAACGGTCATGAAAGACTTGGTTTGCCACAGAGATATGGTTAACCAGACACAGTTGGTGCATAGAGAGCTCTTAGTTAAAGCTGTTGGATTTATGACAGACTTAGATTTCATTCTACGTACATTTGTACCAGCTGCACTGGCTGCCCTGTGAAGGGGTAGTCTCTGAACTTTGCATCTTAATTTGGTAGTCATAGTGAGCGCATTCATAAAAGAATGAGAGATCCTTTCAACAACAGCTTTAAAGATATTCTTTTGTAATGCTTTTTTATATAAGATGTACACGCACATTTTCAGAGAGTGTCACATTATTGCTTTTGTTAGAAAGAGGCGGTCCTTTTTTGCTTTACCGCTACTAAACTCTGTGACTTTGGGAGGACAGTAATAATTGTGTACACTTGGTGCTTCTCTGGAGCACTGGTACCCTGTTATGATGGGGCTTTTATGAGAGCCTTCTATATATTTTACAGCATATTCATGCCAGAGTGGTGTGTGGTTGTGTTTTTTTTCTAAAGTTTTAAGGCATACTCCTCTGTCTTTGTCTGAGTTGTATAAAGAGCCATCATAACATACAGCACTTATACTGTATTGTTTCCCTTTTAAACAAAGTGCTGAACCAAAAGCTCCGCTATATTGTCTCTTTTTAGGGTGTCGAAAAGTTCAGCTCTTGTTCTGGATGGAGCCCAGAGAGCCACTCAACATTGTTGTCATTTTTCTGTTGTTTTAGTTATCATCAAGCTGGGATAACTGCTCACTTTATTAAACGGTTATATTCTCCCTCTATGCATTTTTGAACACGCAACACTTTGTAACCTTTTGTCTGGTATTGAAGTGTCGCTGTCCTTTTGTTGTTTCAGTGTGCCAGTGTTTTGCTGTGCTGGAGGATGGAGCGTTGGCACACCACCTGCAGGAGCAGGAGAGTAAGTCCAATGTCAAGCTACGTGTGACAGCTGCACAGCTGCATACTACAGACATGTAGAGTAATTTATATTATGTGGGCTGCTCTCAAGTCTGGTATAGTGAATCACCACTTTCTGTGTTGTGAGTCTTCATATTTAGTTATCTCGATAAATAATTTAGCTGAGGAGTGTACTTTATGTTATGTTAATACAAATGACAGATTTATAATAAATCATAATTAAATAAAATGCTGTTTTATGACTGCCATATATATATTTTGTTTTTGTGGAGTAACTGTAGAACACATTATGGTTTTTCAAGGCAAACTGGGAAACCTAAGGTAGTTATGTATGAACTTATGTTTGTCAAGCTCAAAACAATCACTGTTGTGGTTTGTCTTTGCATAGTTAACAATGTGACATATAATTTACTTTCTGTGTTTAGGATTCCTCAAATGTAAGCCGAGGATGTTTCAAATAAACAACGCATTAATCATGTGATTAATGTTTTACAAATCTAGATCACACATGTTCCTTTATTGTAAATATTGAATACGGCCTTACCCTCTCTGTTTTTCTCTGCCTTACATCCACAGTTGAGCAATTCTATACCACCAACATCCAGAAGAACCAGCTGGTGCAGAATGACATCCGTATAGCCAAGAGGATGCAGGATGAGGAAGAGGAGGAACAGGCCCAGCAGAGTGCCCTCCTCAGACAGGCCTCCAGACAACTGTAGGTGACCCTGTTCAGACATCAGTGCATGTTCTTCCTGATCCAAACACACACCCACTGCTGATGTGTAGTTTTTGGGTTTTAGAGTCTAAAATCAGAGATCTATTTGATAATATATAGTATAGGCACTATTAATGCAAATTTACTATATTGTATGTACGTTTACGATGCAGATGTATTTACTGTTGATTGCAGTGTGTTGAATTTTTGTTGTCTATCATGTGTTGGTTGTTAAGTAACAAGTTTCAGCAGTTCTTTTCTCCTCTATCTGTCCCTGTAGTGAGGAGCAGGACTTTGAGTTTGCCCGTGTGATTCAAGAGGAGATCCAGCGTTGTGCTGAGGAAGCCCGAAGGAGGGAGAGGGACGATGAGGTGAGCAGAAACAGTTATACCCCATCTAATTCTGTCCGCATCTAATTACATCCCTCCAGTCCCTCCAGTGCTTTAAAGATCTATCAATGTTTTTTACAAGGTCCAAGGTCAATGTGGACATTCAGTCTACGCTGGTGGTCATCTGGTCCAAACTACACTTTTACACCATTTATATTCAGAAAGGAATTAGGATTCACAGCCTTTCTCACAGTGAATACATACTCCAGTTAGATTCATCCAGAAGTTTTCAACTTGAAATGCTCAGACCAACCCAGTATAAAGAGTACAAAGGTCAGTTCTGATGTCACCTGAATCCTCTTGTCAGTTATCTACTGACCACTTTTTATATGACACATCTTTTCAATTTAGAAATCCGCACCCATCAGTGTTTGTATTAGACCATTATTTCTCATAGTATTATTTGCTTAAGGTGCTCTTGAAATGAAAAGATGTCATACTTGGGACACTGACAGTAGGCTTACTAAAGCATGCCAGACAAAAATGAAGCTTCAATGAAGGGTGAGTTTTATTCATTTTTCTTTGCCCATAAGACATATTTTATTGCCCAAATTACTAATTAACCTGTCCCATAATACTTTAAACACAAAATGTATCAGATCATCTTTCAAAAATGAAAAGGGACAGGTGAAATGGCTAACACCTCCGATAATACAGACAGGTGACAAATTAAAGGAAAAACTGGTACAGGTCTGAATGTTTGACCCCTATAGTGAGGGGATCTGGTGGCTCTGTTATGTTGTGGGGGGGCATTTTGCTGGCATTGTTTGGGTCCACTTGTCCCCTTAGAGGGAAGAGTCACTGCAAATCAATACAAAGTTGTTCTGAGTGATCACCTTTTATCCTGTGATGAAACATGTCCATCCTGATCACATCAATGCAAGCCAATTCATTAGACAGAAAAACATGTCCTCAGCTCACCTGATTTGCATTTTGAAGGCTGTGGGAGGTAAACTCACACTAAGTAGTGAGTGACCATGCAGTCCATCATATGATATGATTGGTGGACTGTACAAATTATCAATCCATCAGTGCATTAGAGAGATGAAAACAAATCTTTGTGGTTCTAAGATACAGCTGGTCACAACAATATAGGAAACCAATTATTGTGGAAGATAAAGACATAACCTTTGAATGACTGATATCTGGAAACAAGGTTGAAAATCAGTGTTCCTTTAGCAGTCACTCATTCTGTCATTTTTAAATTAAAAACTTCACGGTGTTAAGCTTAGCTTGAAACTGAATGCCATCCCAGCTAATAAGAAGACACAGACATGACAGCAAATTTTGTAAAGAGAAATATTTTGAGGGATTTGCTCCTGAAAGAGGAACAAATCCTTTCCCGTGGGTGTCAAGTTGCCAGCAGTAACCAGAGCAGAGCCAGACGCTGTATGAACAAGTTCAGCTTTGGCACATTGCAATGATAAAACAGAAAACCGGACAAAACGAAATCAAGACTTAAAGTGATATTCTGCCCTTTGAGTATCAAACACTCACCCCATATTGGCCTGAAAGTTGTATGTTAAAAGACAGTGGCTAGTTTCCTTCTTCACAGACAAAGTGGCTGTGGTCCACTTGAATTCTTCTTGAGTTTTATTAGTCGGGGAAAAAAGTATCAAAATGTCCATAGAAACATGTCAAACCACTGTCTGGTTTGAGACATAGTAGACATAGTCATAATGCAGTGCGGAATTATTGGACTCGCTAGATGTTCAGGCTTGTTGAAAGTTATTTTTCACATGGTGTCCAGAGTAAAAATAGCTGCTTTTAAACATAGATTAATGATTCCTTGTATCTCAAACTACAATACTGAGTGCAGACAAAAATTGGCATAATGTAATCCAGAGGGGCAACCATGGCAGTAGGCACAAATTTAAAATAGCACCAGCATAATCTGTAAACTTAGTGAAAGCACATTCAGCATAGGAACTCATAGACTTGTATGACACTCGGGACATATTTGTATATCATTTATTTGCTACCTGTTACCAGCAGGTCAGGAAATATCCTATGGTTCTCTTTGCTCTCTCTGAGGAATAACTGAGTCCATAATGAATGGTAGTTGCAGAAAAGTGCTGCTCTGGGCCTCTGATTTATCCTCTGTACCATAAGAGGCCCGTAGGAGCCAAGTCAGCAGTTAAACACACAACTTGTCAGCTACCCATCCGCATGATGGCTCAAGCAATTTCTCTGGTGGTTGATTGGAGACATGGACCATCAAACTCTTCATACCGACTGCACTCATGTGTGCACATATAGTCTCACTGAATGTGCACACTTGTTATGTGTAAAACCTTTATTGCACAGTTAGAGGAAGAGGCAGGTTAAGTAAAACGCCATCTAAGGGCAGTGTTTAATCAGGAGTGACTCAGCCTTCATTTGGTTATCCTCCCATTATATGGTTTAACATTGTCACTGGGTTTCCAAACAGGTTAGTTAAATGTTATCCTAATGACATTGCGAGTTAGATTAAAGGACATTTCTCATTTGTGGTAAAGCTGGGCAATAATTCTTTAATATCGTTCATGTCTCCATATTTTCATATAATGACATTTTAAATTCTTGACACTTTAGCCAAGCTAGCGGTGTGACTACGGATAGCAGCATTGTTCAGTTAGTCAGCTGATCCACCACCTCGGTCCAGACTCAGATATCTCAAAAACTACTTGATGAATAGCCACGACATTTTGTACAGACATTCATGGTCCCCAGAGGATGAAACGTACTCACTTTGGTGATTGTCTGACTTTTCCTCTAGTGCCACCATGAGGTTGACGTGTGGTTTTGAGCAAAATGTCTTGAACACTACAGTATATATCATGGATTGCCATGAGATTTTTAACAGAGATTCATTGTAACAACTCTGGTAATGCCTTCACTTTCCATCAAGAATTTATGCAAAAAACAGTCCACAATGCAAAAAACAGTCCACCAATAGAACTTTGTTTATGACCAAATACCTGCAAAACTATTCCCATCAGGCTCACTCGTCCTTTGCATGTAGTGCTAATTAGCAAATATTAGCAGACTAACACTCTAAACTAACATCGTGAACATGGTAAACATTACCTGCTAAAAATCAGCATATATTGTCATTATAAGCATGTTAGCATGCTGACACTAGCATTCAGCTCAAAGCTTCACTATTATAGCCCCTCAGAGCTGCTAGCATGGCTGTGGACTCTAAGTCTGGTTTAAGTTATAAAAGTTTTTTTCACCATCTGATTTTGGATACAAATATAACATCATAATATCCAGATAACTCTGATAGTTGTGGTTACATATATGTTGTCCATATGCCCTACTTTCTGATTTGTGGTATAACACTAGATTTCTCCAAAATGTGTTAATACAAAAAACAATTCATCTTGTAACCCAAACACAACAGGGCAACCAGATGGTACCCATCAATCATCTCTCCCTTGCTGCTCCAGTATGCACTCAGAAGCCCCTGAAAAACTTTGTTTTTATGTCTCTGCGCATTTTTACGGCGCGCATGTGCATTTCTGAACATCAGTTGCTTTACAAAAAAACAGTCCACCAATAGAAATGAGGAGTTGAGCTGTGTAATGACAAGAGCAATGTGGGGGATAAAATGCCAACTCTGCCACGAAACTCCCCAGCTGGTCCAGTGGAGCTGTCTGCGTCACAAGGCTGCTCCAGCATAATATTTTCCTTTACCCTGCAGTTTCCTTTTTAGAGAAGGCTCCCTTGAACAGGATTATAAAAGTTCCTTGTTTGAAGGATGTGAGGTCATAGAGGCTGTGGGGTTCATTCATCATTATTAAAGGGGTTGAGTTTGGACTCAGGTGTGTACACTTAGTGTTAAATTTGAAAGCCTAGTTTATCTACTGGGTTAAAAGTCATGCCAGGTTATGCAGCACATGGTATTTGAATGTTTACTCCTCTGTGGATGTAATAATTTCTTTTTATGAGTGTTGATGTTAGGATCAAATGAACTATTACCACTCCTGTTAGCCTACCTACCTTAATGACCGGCTGATCAGAGGTGTTGATTAAATATATGCCTCCCTGTAGATAGTGCCTTTAATTAAGGAACAGAAGGCGTCAAGCTGTGCAGTTTTAAATGCCAGTTCCCTGTGGCACTCCACACCTAACCTGCCATGGCAAGCTGTTAATTGTCTGCTGATGCTGGCAAAGTGGCTGACACACACGCTCTGATTGCAAAGCAAAAGGAGCTGCGTTAGCTTTTAGTTATGATTTATGTTGCAGATGCAGCATACAGAGAGATTTTATAGAATTCACTGATAGAATTTGCTGATTGGTAGGGAACATTATTAGATCTGGCCTTTTCAAAGAAAAAAAACAACACAGACATGGTGGGGGGGGCTCTCCTTCAGAGAGTAGACAAGTATAGCAGCTCTGGTAAGAGCTGGCATTCCCCAGTGACAAGGTGTTACTTCAAGTGAAACAGTCCTGTTGACCTGCTTCTGTTGGAGTTTTTCTGGACCAGAGTGCAGGCTGAAGGAGATGAAAAGTTAGCTTGTCTCTCATGTAGTCTCCTAGTTTCTACTGAGTTAGCCACAGCCCCACCTAGAACAGTTAGTTTGGCCACCTAGAGTCAGCTTTGTGTTTAATAGCCACTATTAAGATGTCGGGTCACCTCACAGTGGCACTAAGTCACCAAACATGGCTCTGCATTTGGTATAGCCTCTTCTGTAGACATGTCAAATGTAGCTCGCACACTAGATAGAGTGAGATTCTCTTCGTGATGTAAAGTCAGTAAACTCCTAACAGGATCTGAGAGTTTGGTTTATGTTACAATGTTGTTGTTACTTGAACACTAACAACATAGATCAAATTGAAGGGAGCTCAGGAGGCAAGGAGTGATACTAGGTTAAACAAAGTAGTATATACAGTGTAAGAGTTTTCTTCTCTCAATATTTATATGTAGTGGAATCAAGCTAACAGAAAAACACAACCCTGGTGCAAATGAACTCAGCCATTAATCAAGTTTCCTAAGATAATATTTCTTGTGACATTGAATCAGGGGTTAACTTGTTACCTTGCTTACTTTTTACATGGTCTATGTTATGCTGCCACCTGCTGGTTAAAAACAACAAAGTATACATGATGCCTTAGACAAGATATTTGAAGTCTTGCCAATTCATGGTTGCACACCAGTGGTAGAAGAGGTAAATCACAGTGAATGGTTTTGGTTTTGACATTTTGTAATGCTTTAAACATGTTATGAGGGTATCAGGACAGTCCATTATCAACTGTGCCGTGAGTTAGTTTCATGGTTGGTTTTGACTTAAGGGCAAATGAGCCTCATGAACAAAATTATATGACCTTATTATTGATAGAAGATACAGGTTAGGACTGATGGGTTGTAACAAAGTCACTAAGTGTTACATTTTTCTCAAAGCCAAAAAAAAAACTGCGTTAAATATGTGTCTGTTTAATTGCTTATGTGACAGAACAGCTCCATCTCTGTAACCTTCAATTAGCCTAAATTCATGTTGGTTAAACATTATGGTTTATAATGCAAACAAGTAATCAGTCTGCCTGTTTCACCACAGGAAATTGCTAAACAAATGCAGGAAGAGGAGGAGCAGAGGACCAGAAGGAGGAGCAGAGGCCAGGAGGGTCGTAGTGAAGGTACAGTTTAAGTTTTGTCATTCTGTCTGTTACAAAATAATTTTAAAGCAAAATGTTTACTTTCTTCAGGATGTGATGTTTTTAACTAAATGTATGCAGACATTTGCAGAGATATATTTGTTGCAATTAAAGTAGGACAAAACCCAGTGCTTCCTTAGCTTTTCACTGACCATGCTTTGCTCCACTGCTACTGCTTACGATTGTTGTACTTAAGTCATTCTCCACATGAACAGAACATGCTCCACATAGTTATCACACTTTTTTATTTTCTACATAATGTGTTGTGTTGTAAATCAGTTGCATGCATATCACATGTTGTCTTTTATATTGTCTTTTACGCATGACAGTATATCTGTATTCCAATCTATAAATGTATTGGAATGCCTTAGTTTTATCTAAAACACTTATATAAATAATTTAACAAATACTCATACTTAAGTGACATGCAACTGTTTTTAATGCTATGTGTCATTATTAACTGCACTTGTCTAATAGTACCCGCTAACAGCCTCACCCACCCTCCCTGCTTTTGTGTTTGCATGTTTGGCATTATTAAAGGCAGCGCTAGCAGTCCTGCACCGCCATCCCCAAACCAGCACACACTCAGCAGCCTTCAACAAGGAGAGGAGCAGTACTCATCTACCGCCACCAGGTGGCAACGTTCTACCTCTCGCAACCATTCAAACCATTCATCTGGGCCTCAGGCTGACTCCCCAAGAGGGGTTGCAGCTCAGAAAAACACAACTTCATGGTCAAATGAAGGACACACATATTCCATTAGGCAAATCAAGAGTGAATCTTTGTCTTTGAGTGAGGATTCAGAGGACTTGGACACAGTTTTCTCTGAACAGCTCTCTGTCAGGTCCCAGAGACTGAATAAAAAACACAACACGGCACCTCCTCGACGGCGAGCATCGTTACATCAGCCACAAGAGAGAAACTACAGAAGTCTTTGCACTCACAGCAGCTTCACAGAGGAGCATCGAGACCGGGAGGAGGAGAGGGGAGAGTGGGATGAGGACTATTATGAAAATGGTTACCTAGAGAAGAGGAGGCCTAGGGATCGGAAGCAGGAAAGGAATCATAGAGAGGAGTATGAGGGCTGGTACAGGAGCAGCGATCAGGATAGAGACTCTAGGTTATTAGAGGTAAGAGAAAGGCGATGTAGTCGCAGTGAATCTGTTAGGCTACCTGACAGGAGTAGACACAGCAGCAGAGACTTAGCAAGTACCTGGACTTATAAGGACAACCCTGACAAACATGTTCGCTTTCAGGACAATACCCTGAGCTCTAACAGGCACCAGGGTGAAAGCAGCCAAGTTTGGGAGATGCTAGGCCAGGTCCTCAGAGAGAGGGGTGTGCCAGTGAGGTTTGGCGGCAATGGGGCACCACTGCAAATAAGGCCTCAAAGCAGAGACAGCCAAGCACTTCACGGGAGTGAGGTCTCCCACGGCGATTCCCAACCACATCAGAGAGTCTTCCAGAGAGCTGCCACCACCAGGCACAGTTTCCATGGAGATATTAGGGAGAGGAGGAGATTGTCATACCGAGAGAACAGTTTGAGAGATCATAGAGAAGACCGTGACAGGCAGCGAGATGATAAGGGTCATGATGAAGAGGTTTATGAAATTAGTAGTAGAAACTCATATCTGACTCACAGAGAAAGGGGAGGCAGTAGGAGGTGGGAAGAGCACAGGTATACTAACGATGACGAGAGGGAGAGGAATGCAAATGATTGCAGGGTCAAGAGGACAACAAGCGAATGCAGGCATTGGCACATGACCATAGAAGAAAGGTTAAGCTCAGAGGAGGAGCAGGAGGTGGAGAGGAGAGTAGAGCGGCCCCATCGCAGAGCCTCACAGCGTAGCCAAAGCCTCAGCAGCCGCAGGGATTCAACCAGGGATAGGTCAAGGCACCAGGCAGCAGGTACTGTAACACCTAGAACTGCAGCCAACTCCAATCTGCAGAGTGAAAGCTTCCAAAGCTGTGCTCTCTACCTCTCTGTGTACATCTGCTCCTCTCATCTTCCCTCAATCATCGTCAATCTAAAGAAATTTGGGGTCTCTAACTGAAGTGGGATATTTTTCTGTTTCATAACCACAATTCCTGTAGTCCTGAAATAATCTTCAGTGTGTGCTTTCATTCTTATCTCCATCCTCATCATCAGTCTTTCAGTCTTGATGTAGCCTGAGAAAAAACTATGCGGTCTCTTTCAAAACATAGCAACATGCCTTTACATGCTGCGTCCTGTTTTCTTTTGGTATGATTCAAATTTTATTGGAGTTTGTGTCATTCAGTTTCTGTTTTACTACACTTGTAATATTCATCACTGAATTTCTTGTTTTATGTTTGTTTTATTACCGGTATACTTTGCCCTCATCGTCATTTCAGTTCCTCTGTACCATTTACTATTTAAGATTTAACATTTGATTTCTGTCACTTCAAACGTCACCCATAGGAGTGTCACCGCAGCCACAGTCAGGCGAGGCGAGCCTGAATCTGGGGGAGCTGCAGCAGGTCCTACAGGATGAAGAACTGGCCCGCAAGCTGCAGGAGGAAGAGGAAAAGGTTTTGAGGAGGGTAAGAGACCCAAGAATTTATCATGACGCACTGTGATTGAGGAGTCAAAGTGAAAGGACAGAAGATCAGTTTCTCTTTTCATTCATCTTTTTTCTGACATTTACTGTTTTGTTCTCACAGAACTCCCAGCCCTCTCCACGTACTTCTTACCCCAATGGAGACTTCAGAGTAGCACAAGTGGCGCAGGATGAGGTACAATGATGAACTGACATGTCGTCAGTACCCATGTATCTAGTGTTTTTAACATCCACCTGTTGAATGATACCTCATTGTTTTTGTTTTGGTATTTTGGGGGGGTTTTGCTTTAGGAAATTGCACGTTTTATGCAGAAGCAAGAAATTAAGTCAAAGCGAAGATCTCGTGAGTTAGAAGGGCCAGCATCGTGGCGCGAGCACAGAGCGATGATCAATCATCATGACAGAAGAGCTGCAAGAGAGAGACAGGTAAACGTGTCTTCAGTATTGAAAACGGTTTAAACTTCCAAAGACAGATTGTACTTATCTTTTGAAAGATCGACTTTACTCTTTGTTAGATTTGGTATTTTCATCAGTTCATTTTTAAAATGAGCTGATGAAATAAGTTATATAAGACTTTTAAATAAGACTCTTTTGTCCACTTCCAGCGAGAGAGACTTGACTCAGAGGGCCTTCCTTCCCCGACTGAGGACTGCTTCCCAGAAAATCAGCCACCCAGCCCGACCTCCACAATATTGTAATTGTCCCAACATCAATATGCGTGAAACTGAAGAATGTCCATATTGTTACCATTTGTCTTTTATCTACTGCATATGCTGATCTACAACTGCTGTGTTTACAGACAATCCCAGCAGATCAGAAACATTGCGGAGGAGCTGGATCCGACCTTCCAGGCCAGGAGGCAAGGCACAGAGAACATTCAAGTGGGACAAACAGGTAATATAAACAGGACGAATAATATTTGAAACTGAGCTGTTAAAACAATGGCTGGACACTCACATCCTTTTCCTCCAATATAGGCCCAACCAGTCAGTCTCTTCCCATGCCGCATTCTGGCTTAAATGACTTCCTAGAAGAGCCTACTTTCATACCGCCCACAAAACGTCAAACGGATAAAACGGGACGCACTAAACCCAAAGAGAAGAAGGAAAATTGCAAGCAACAATAATCTTCAACACGGTGTCCTGTCAGAGTGCAGACATAAACATTTTATAACACTAAATATCAGTTCAGCTACAGAGTTCTCATAACTTAGTACTTACAGGTTGAAAATGACAAGAATTAATGTCTTTCTGCCAGCCGCCCCTACTAGCACTTTAGACCAGTGGAACAAAGAGAAAAGATAGAGAGAAGTTGCGTTTTAGAGTACTTCTTCATCAGGTGAATAATTGCAACACTTTGGACTGATGCCTTTATTACTTTCAAAGGGAATTCTGTGATTTATTGAAGTATTGTTTGAATTCTTCAGTGTTGATGAGTGTTTAATTTAAACAGTATACCTTTTTATTATATTTGTAACATTTATTTGTCTGTTATTTAGTTAAGCAGTATACTGTCAGCATCCAAAATGTCATGTTTGTCCATATTTGTTTAAAAACCTGCCAGAATTTCTGCACACCTGGAGTTTTTCTTTTCAAATTCTGCAACAAAAAGACTAAAAGGAAATAACCAAGATATAACAATTAGACACTGTTAATATCAGTTCAGCATTGTTTAAATGTTGAGTAACATTAGGGTTTTTGTTTTTTGGTATTATTGTTTTGTTTTTTTTTTTGGTATATATATATAGAGTTGTACTCTAACACTACTTAGGTTGAGGGAGAACAAGTTAGGTGCTTTCTCGTAGGCAGACTTTTTAAAGATGGGAAAGTTGCACACTCATAACTCAGATTAACTTATCTTAACACCTGAAGATTGTTTTGGCAAAAGTGTTGGGCTTTCCCTTTTTTTTATTGTACTAATATCTCAACCACAGCTGTCACAATACTGGCATTTCACTTGAAAACAAAACAGACCAAAGCCAAACAAGAAGTTTTGCTAACCCTTGAACCTGAGTGACGTGGTTTTCAGTCAAGCTACATCCACTCTTTGAGTGTCTGCCAACATTGTTTCAAATTAGTTTAATAGGATTTCAGGCATGTTTACAATGGTACAATGACAATCAAATGAACTTATTTAAACCTTATTACAAGTAAATGGAAATCCTATTTGTTGTAAAACTATTTACAACAGGCATCAAAGTATGTTAAAATGTTTTGTGATATCCTAATATAGATATAACCAAGGAATTTGAGCATGAAAGTTTAATTATGACCTTTTGGTGACAAAACAATAGTCTGAGTTCAAAAGTTCACTTTCAACCACATATAATGGTCATTCACATCCAGAGATAATCTTTGAACTAAGACAGAAGTTGATTCACATGATGACACATTAGTCAGCATTGTTCACTGAATGACGACCAGTAAGTGGACCTTTGATTTTAGATTATTTTGTTACATATTCAACTCATGTTTTTTATATTTTGCTAGCTGGGTTTTTATCAGTCCAGAGCCAACTATGAAAACCAGATAACATTAATAATACAGAACATTTGCTCTAACTACAAGGGTTTGATTTGATTTTTACACACATGTAACCATTCATTCATTGGTCTCTGTTTTTATGTATGTTTATTCCCAGGTTTAAAACCCTCCTTTTGTTGTTTGTTTTTTTACAAATGTAATATGCCACTGTTTAAGTGGACCACTATGAATGCAACTGTTCTGTAAAAAAAAAAAAAAAAAAAAAGGCGCTACAAATAAAAATAACAAATCTACATTTTTTATTGGCTGTTTAAACAATGTCAAGAGTAGAGTGAAAAAGAATGTATACAGTAATCCACTATTCATGTACAGTTTTAAAGGCAGATATTGTAAAAACAAGTCATGTAAAAAATATAAGGCAGCAAGATAAATTCACAAACCAAACAAACTAAAAGTACATAACAATAATCAGGTAACAGTCAACAGGTGAATAAAGTGCTACAGTTCTTATAAAAATGTCATTGTATGACTTATATTGTACTGTAGTAACACATCTCTAGGCAGCACCTGTGAACTTCTTGGCTTTTCAACAGAGATCACTTCACTTGAGTTGTGACTCATACATATTCAGTGATACATTACTATGAATGTGGGCTAACATTTTCACCCCTAAGCCCACATAGCACATTTCCTAAATGTTCCATTTCAGTAGAAAGATCACGCCTGCTACAGTTCAGAAAAGAAATATGTTTTAAAAAAAAAAAAAAATTCCACTTGGTCTCACGTAGCTGCCCACTCTATTGTGCTAGAAGACAAACAACAAGAAGTACAGGACTGATTGTGGGTTTTCCACATGACCCTTGAACCTCATTTTGATGTTGTGTGCCAATTATATTTGCCAACTATGTAGTTCTCCTGAGGATTTCCCATATGACACAGATATGATAGGAATCTCAAAGATATATGTGAAGAAGACGTACAGGACAGACAGGGGAGTTTTCCAAATGACCCTTTAGCTTTATTTAATCTTTTGTTTGCCCATCATATTTATAACGTGTGCAGTTGTCCTGACGAATTTACATATGACACACTTAATAGGAATCTCAAAGATGTACGTGCAAAGAGCATGACTTATCACATCATCTCAGATTTCTCTTGGCGTACCCAATGTGCTTTCTATTCAAGAGGAATGTTTCAGCTTGCCAAAGAGAGCTGTTAACTAACATCTTTGCCTCATTAAAAAACAGACCAAAGTAGTTATCGAGGACACTCTGTTGCTTTAACAAGTGTTGTAGGATAACAGATATTCAGAAAAAGGGAAACTCCCATACTGGACTTTTTGATGCAAATGATACAGTAGGTAAGTCCATAATTCCTGGTAATGTAAAGTAGGCCAAAAGGGATAGCATTTTAGTTTTTTTCACGGTCTATAATACTATCCCCATCCATAGACAAGTTTAAATAATAAGCCAACATCTGTTTACAGAAAAAAAAAAGAAAAAATTAACTTAATCTGTCATTGCTCTAACAATGCAGCTGCAACATAATTGAGGCTACAGATGTACAAATTCAGCAGTAAACTGGTTTTTAGGTTGAGCATTGGTTCCTGAGAAAACAATAACATCTATTTAAGGAGACATATGTGGGCTCAGCATCAGGTTTAACTAAAACCTGTCTGTTGTCAGACTTGGTACACCAACTACACACCCACTTGCACTTTAAATTGCACTTACATGCAACAGCCCAGACATGCAAATATCAAAGCAGCCAAAATCATTCACATTAAACACTATAGTATTATATTACACAGTCCTTAGTCTAAATGGCACTTGCTTTCTGTGAACTTGTGCCATTTTGTTTGAAAGTTTAAGTAGTTAGAAATGTTTGTTATTGTTAGTTTTGTTTTTTTTACAGTTATCTGGCACCAAACTTAATCGAATAACTTAAAATCTCCCATAGCTATTTTAGGATTACTGTATCTTTTAAGCTTAACTGAAAGGGAAGAAACATAGCTGCACTGTCCGCTAAAATTTACATGATGAATATGATGTAACACTACTGATGTAGTGATGTCCACTTTGTTTTTCCCCTCAGAATTTCCCATCCTTCTCCGTGTCATAAAAAAGATCACTGTATAATTGTATCCTGGTATAATTATTAAGCCAAGTCTCGCCTGTAACCTGACTTAATAGCTTTGGTTATTTCCAATTAAGGAAAGCAGGGTGGATAAAAGACAGCTGGGTGAACACAGTGTTCTGTTTCCTCTTTTTAGACCCAAGTAAATTCACACAACAAAGACATCTTACAAACTTGTGGCTGAGTATTACAAAGAAGGATCTCATGTTATTCGGGATATCCTGTTTTCTCTCCCTGAATTCAACAAAACTTTGACAGGTATTTCAGATTTCAGAGTGGGGTCCAGTCCCCTTCCATTCATGCAATGAGCGGGAATGAGGAGTCCTTGGAGGCCAGCGACTCTGAGCTGCTGCCCTGCTCTTGCTGGGCCTCGTGGAAACTGCACTCTATGGCCACCAATGTACAGGGGTCATCTAAATAAGATAAAGACAACAGATCAAATATTTCCTTATTGTAGTTGTAAATGACTTGATGAACAACCCATATAAACACCATCATTCATGTAACATGGTCAGGACAATATCTGACATCTGCTGACATGTGCAGTGGTAATTACCTGTAGGGGTTCTGATTATCTGTGGTTTTATGGGAGTCTTGTCTGTTGGCTTCCCATGGTGGATTTTCACAGACACAGTGATGATCATAATGATGAAGATGATAAAGGCCATCAGAACTATGGTGGGGACCACGAATAAGGCCAGTGGCCACTCATCTTCTGTGAGATCAGTTACAGCTGAACCAGGTACAAAACAGAAACACATTATAGCTGGCTTCAAATAAAGGTAAATATTAAAGCACAACAACAATAGAGGAGCAAAATCAGCTCTTACTAGATTGGTTTGGTTTGGTTGGTCCAGGATGAGTAACTGCTGAAACGTTCTCACACTTGATGTCATTAAATTCATCCCCCATGGCAACAATGACCTGGTGATCTGGATTGGGACACCTTTGAAAAAAAATAAAACAGTGACAGAAGGATTCCTGTGATTTTTCTGGTATGTCATCAAATCTGTCAACAACAACAACAACAAAACATGGTCACAATAGTAGATGTTAATTTTCAAAACAGGGTGTTTCTCACTTTTTACTCCTTGGTTTACACTTCTGGTGATCTTGGTCATTGAAGGTTCCTTCAGGACACTTTCTGCAAGCACCTGTGACAGACAGTTGACTTGTCAATCAATATAACCTGTAAATCTAGAACGTGTGAGTGCTATAGTCATTTTTAATTTTACTTACGGTCCTTTGTAGGTTCCTCGCCTTTGCCACACTTTTTATAACAGAAGGAACAGCGCTTATCACCACAGGTGAGTCCCTCTCTACAACGACACTGTGTGTCAGTTGTGGCTGTGCACTCTTTGGCAAGGACTTGAGCCCCTACACATATGACATGGAGAGAGAGAGAGTTCTTACATCTTCTAATTTTACAGATTTCAAGATCTTTCAAGAGAAATGTCCGATGCAGTTTTATAACCAGTAGGATATACTAACCCACACACTGTGTACACCTTTTACACCGGAAGGCTTGAGACTCATCAGTGTAAGTCCCGGACTCACAAGGAGTACAAAGATCTTTTGGGTCTAAACCACACTTTTTGACCAGGCGGTGTCCTACAAACACACAAAGAACAGACACTAATAGCTATGCTGTAAACTGTGTCACATCACATCAGCTCTTTCAATAGCAGGTCATGTAACGGGTTATTCATGAAAACAAAAACATTTATTGTCTACTGTTTTGGGATTACAATGACTTATACAAGTACATATCACAACTCCAAATTTCATTTATCAGTTGTATCATTCCACTCTTTTTTTCTTTGTTGTGGTATTAGCTGAAAAACCACTGAAACTATATTCGGTTAGATGCAACCACCATGGAGGAGCTGCTCAAAGGCTGGAATATAATTTTTTTTTTATCCACAGAGAAAAGAGAGCACAACTCAAAAGGCTTTTTACTATTATTAGATACTACATGGAAATACTTAAACTCTTTGATTGTGAGTTAAATGCTAACATATTTTTATAACAACTGAGTTTATATTGAACATGAGCAGAAAGGACAGCACATTCAATCAATTTCATCCATTCAAATTCATAGGGACATGTTATGATCAATATCTCCTTTATTACTCACCTGGATGACACTCATCACAGCAAACATCAGTCTTCCCCTCCTCTGTCCATCTCAGGCAGCCAGTCTGTCCCACACTGCTCAAACAGCCCTGGACGAGCAGAGAGAGTCCCAATGCCCACAGGATGACAGCCATACTGTTTTCAGCTCTCCAACTTTGTAGTATGATGATACAGCAACCCGAGGAAAGATGCAGGTAATCCAATCCAAGAAATATTCCAGGTTTTTGGAAAAAAAATCCACTTGTTTCTCTGAATCTGTAGCTTTAGTCTAAAATATATGACAGTCCTCAAAAGTCATCTAAAGTCTTTAGGCAGTCATGTTATGGGGTTGAAAAATAACTTGACATATGAAGAAATATGTCTGTGCTCTGCCTCAGAGAGCGCTAAATACTAACCACTGCCAGCTGAGCTTACTTTTCATACTCATACTTTCTTTCTGCAGGGGGCGGGCCCTACTGCATCACTACGATTGACAGTCAGATAAAATATGAAAGTGTGTAGATGTCCTAACTGGAAAGTACATTTTAATCCTTACAAATGACAAACTATAGCCTGTTTGCATTTCATTTGAATAATTGTAAACAGATATGGCTCATTTCCTTCAGTGAGAATCAATATACTGCAAGAACCAGAAACAGAACAATCAGTATTAAGTTATAAATACATAAGAGTTGTGTAGCTGGTAAAAAACAAACAAACAAAAACAAACTATTAACAGACCTGGCTCTAGTATTCTGCTCTTTCGTTCTACCACAGCTGCTTTAGGTAAATACATGCCAACAGTGCATGAATGGACTTCCTGATTATGAATTTGATAGTAGCTTACGCGGTAGCTATCACGTTAGTTCCACTCTGATCATTTAAACTGGGACTACTCACACATATATGAAGTCCCCTTGAGTTCATGCAAGTTCCTCTTTTTAGCAGTACAGCCTATAAAGAGAGTGGATGATGAATGAGGTTTTGACTAAGTCTCAGTGACACATGGACACATAAGTTCTCCTGGAAACCAGCTTCACACAAAAACAAGCAAACAAACAAACAAAAAAACAGCCTCGGATGTCCAGACTACTTCCTATGATGAAGTTCTTAGTTAAAGTTTTAAATTACAGCATTGTCTTCTTGTTTTTGCCACCATGCTACGCTTGTTCCAACAAGAAATTAAAAACAGTGTGTATGTTTACTACACATGTACCATTTTAAACTCACTATTGTATAGCTGAAAAGCCACAACTCCAAGGTGTGTTGGGGCAAACTAATATGCCATAAATAAGTTTAAACCAAGTCATTACAAGTATCATTATTGTAGCTTTTTTGTGTACTTGTACTTTTTGAGTACATTGTAAAATCAATAATTACACATTTACTTATGCATATTGTTGATACAGCATTGCAGTTAACTGTTTTTAGAATAGCAAATAGCCTACGGGGACCGGGGACTTTCTTTTTCTCAGGGGATGCATGAAAGACAACTCACCAAAAGCCACAAAACCCAGCTGAAAACTTTGGTTTATTTCAACAGCATGACAGGGTTTTTTTTTAATCTATAAATGAAGACATTGCTTAAATATCACATGAATTTGGGAAATAGAGAGCATGACAGCCACAAGGTCACATCCACAAGCTAGTAATGTGTTGACTAATGTGGTGAGTCATGTTAAGCAATAATAGTACTCACAATAGGAATCACGTGTTTACTTTAGGGCACTAAAAAGTTTAAAATTTTCCTTTGTTTGCTCTAATCTCTGTATGTCAGTTGTATGGCTGGTAATTAACACTTTTAATTCCCTTTATTATTGACTAGAACAATAAGCCCTCAAGATAGGGAAACTGAAAGGAAAAGTGCAGTATAAATACCTCCTTCCTCTAAAATGAAAGTATGGCATTCAAGGGGCTACTGATCTGTTTAGATGAATCATCAATGTGTTCAATCCCAAATAAAGTTCACGTTGTTTTTAAATTTACTGAGAAAAGGGAACTGTCGTCTCCTTACGGTAAGTACTTTGACTTTGGAAAATGGGGAATTTTGCTGACTAATGATGAGACGGTATGTGACTAAGTTATATCACAGTCCATCTCATTAAGGTCACTTGTGTATGTTATATCTTATCCTCTGACTAATGCTTCAAAATTTAGTGCAAAAAAAAAGACGTCATTACCACAGCATCTGCCTGCTGTGTCATGCTTAAAATATTTCATGATCATTAAATGACATTTTATAGATTTCACCTTTGACATTATAATGCATCGTCGTCAGCCTACTATGGTCCGCCTACATTAAGACCATACGTATGTTACATGAGACGGTGATGTCAAAAAGTCGGCACCTCATCTGCCTACTCATCTCTTAGCCAAGAAACACTTCCCACACTTATCATTCCCCTAAATTCAGTTATGAAACACAGTAAACCCCAATAGCTCAATTAACATACTGGCTTGGGGAATACTTTTGATTTGCTCAGTAGGTGGTGTTGTAAGGATATTCTGCTGGTAAATGAGGGTGTGTGTGTGTGTGTCAGGAGGGGGGGGGGTATTTATTTGCATGTAGGCTGACATCAGCTTCAGTGCAAGACAAAGAGCAACTATGTGAGTTGTGACAGAAGTCAGAGTCAATCTTAGATTAAGTTTTTCACTGTATGCTCTGTAATAAGATTATTTAGACCACTGCAGTAGCACCATACTCTTGAGGGCTGTTTCTTTAGCAGGGTATTTTCTAACCTGCCTACGCATTGCGAGGGTGTCGTTAGAATGCTTTGATATAACTTCCTTCCTGACAAACATCTCTCGTGGGGGCATGTGACAGCGCATCATCTGTGGTTAGTGGGTCAAGCAGACAAGAGGGTCTATTATGATTGGTTTTACTATACAGTTGAGCCTGAGTGTAACGTCAGCCCACTTGGAAAGTACACGCACAAGCGCTGGTGCTCGGAAGTTCCACTCAGGGGTGTTAACTGTTGCTTTTAAGCAAATGTGGTGTGGTTGACACGTTTGATGTTGTGGTAATATCATACTTCTAAAAGTTCATCTATATCAAGTATAGTTATCTACATATTGAGCACATGGCCACCATCCAGTTTTGAGAAATAACCACCTCGTTGAATTAAATATTTTAAATACTTGTGCTTACTTGAAAGGCCTGCAGCAATACCTACTCATGTGATATAAGTAGATGTAAATTAATTGAATGTCTCCATCTAGTGGCCCTGCTAAAAAAAAAAAGAGCATTTAAGAGTGAGATGTTTTAGTCACAAGTGTGTAAGACTGCAAATAAAATGCTACAGGTGACTGTCATAAAAAATGCAGACAAAAATTTGAACATATATATTTTTATTCATATATATAATAAATTTCTATGTACAATTTATTCTTCTTTTGTAAAGAAACAAAATTAAAGAGAGCTTTGATTGCAAACAGTGTTTCATACTAAAGGGAGGGAGAGACAAAATGGGAAAAGTGCTCATAAAACTAGTGTGTGTGTTATTTCCCTCTTGTAGCTATATTTTAGGTAGATACAACAGGGGTTTGCCATTGTTTTGCAAGGGTATCAGAATCTGATGAGCAGGATTCCCCTTGAAGTCACTTTGTAGTCAAAAAATGAGAAGTGTCTGATATCATGAAGAGATCTACATCATAGACGGCCTCTACATCATAAGTAAATATCCACCACACAGTGTGAGGCTTTGGCTTTTATCGCACTGACTTTTATCGAAGCTCACACTCGCTACGAAGAAGACAAAGCTGGTTTACCTTATGTCAACCCTTTGAATTTGCTTTCACAGCTGTGGTGGGTGTCCACTGTTTGCAATCCGGTTTGCAAAGTTGATTTGCTTACTTAAAAGTGTTTAAACCAAAGTGTTATGAATGTCAGGGTTCAATCACTGACAGGAATAATGATACATTCGACAAAGCACAGCTAAGACAGTGGTAACTGGCCACTGATTCACAAAGGGTGATGTCTGATTGTCTGTCAGTCAGCCGTGGTAGACAAAGTATGACACCATCAATGCAACATGATCACATAAATAACATCACAAAAATCATCCAGTGTATGGATTCTTCCTTTAGAACATTGGCAAGAGGCGACCCCTCCCCCCAATAATGGTAATACTTTAAACAATATTTATTAATAAAATTTCTTTTCTTTAAAGCAGTTGAGACAGTCATGCAATATGCAGCCTAGTTAAACTAATGGCTGGCTACAGGGCCTCCCTTATGAAGTTGAAGAAATCCACCAATCGTGAACTGATCAAGGTTAGCGTTTTACTAGTTGGCAGGTAAGAGCTAAATAAGCCAGTGGCAATGCCACAGCATGAAGGACACGGGGCCAGACGTTTGGTGTAACGTGCTAAGTTTTATCAGTATGCACAGACATGAGTCAGGATATCCAGTCCAAGTTATAGGCCGAGAGAAATGTTCCTAAGTGCGAGATGTAGTCGGTGGTCTGGGTCTGGGGGATTGAGATCCAGGCCCAGCCAGCTTAAAGGTCTTGCAGAACAGAAAATATCCTAGGTAGAGTACACATTCCCGTGAATGTCTGCGTGGCAGCTTTAAAGAATCACCACATTGAATACCACTCACGTTTCACAAACTGTACACGTCACGTCAATACAAAAGAGGGTTTTCAGCCACAGAGGACCAGTGCTTGCATGGTGAGACCAATCCCTCCTGTTGTGCTCTTGCTGCCCATATTCCTTTGCTTAAACATCAGAGGGATAGACATATAGCAGTGGGGTAGGTAGTGGGCCAGTCAGTGTCTACATTCTGAATTTAGAGGCGGTCAGAGACAAAAGATTGAGAGGAAAGAGAGAAGGGGCTGAGTGGGTTTCAGGGAGAATTGTTTTGTGCTCGATGAGTTTTAAAGGCACTGTCCTGTCACATTATGTCAACAAAGAACTCACAGGGATTGCCCATAGCATGCTGGAAGGACTGGCGACTGGCGGTGAGCTCAGGAGGAACGGCTGCTAACTCTCTCCCAGGAGGGGCTCCAGGTGGTGTGCTGCTGCTGACTGAGGTCTTAGGGGCCAGGCGGGCCAGACAATATGGAGGAGGCAAGCCTGGGGGACCGTAGGAGGAGGCATGGCTTCGCTCGCTGTGGGCACAGGAGCCTGGCCCTGGCTGGGTGAAGGGAGCGTGGCTGTAGGTGAAAGAGGGATGGCTGTTCTGTGAGAGAGAGTGGCTCCTGTGTGACTGACTGTGACTTAGACTTGATCGGGCGTGACTGTGACTGGAGACGGCATGGCTGTGATGGCTCATTTGGCTGGCGGACCTATCACCGCGCCTCCCTCCACGGACACCTGGCTCTGATTCGCTGCATGTTGACCTGTGAACCTTCTCCTGTGGGGAGGAGCGTCTACCTTTGCCTGCGCTGGGGTTGGATCCACTGCTTCGGCTTCCTGTTGAGAGGGGGGGAGGAAAAAAAATGCTGACATTTTAGCTTGGTCTTGACAGTAGTCTAAGCACATGATCAGAAATACACAGTCAGCAGCTCCAAGTCATGAGTTACAGCTGATTCAGACCAGCTGGTTTTGCTACTGATTAATATGGAGGCAGATGGTCACACGTTAAACAAAATATATTATAAAAGCTTAATGAAGCCTTCTTGAACCGCAACAGACGCCATACATCACACGAACATGTTATTAGTCAAAATATATTCTTTTGCTCAATATACTGTAAAATGTATTCATATAAATTAAAAACTGTACCACACTTTGTTTAAGGTGTGACTAGATGTCATTTTCTTACGCAATCTAGCAAGAGTCAAAGGTCAAGGGCAAACATGATTATCTCAAAGTTTCTTCCCCAAGTTCCACTAACTAATACCATGGACTTCATACAAACACTGAAACATTCACAGAGTATAAATGTATCATGATACACCTGCATCAGAAAGACACTATTACACAGCACTTTGTGGATAATGCAGAATAACACGACAGATTTTTGTAACCAAGTTTTTATATTCACAGTGTCAATTTTGTTCAAAAAGTGTTTCACTTCTCAATGCTGGTAATACACACTGATAGAGGTGTACCACACTGTTTCCTAATGAAACATTCCAAGTCTCCACTTCCATATGAGTCCAACAGTACTGGGTAAAGTGGTGCATGAGCGCCCCCTATCAGTGAGAATGATAGCACAAGCCTCAGAGTGATCATCCTGCATCATGCACCTCCCAGCACAGTACGAATGCATGCCCAGAGGTGCACAGAGGGAGAATGGACTGTCAGGAGAGTCACACACAGGATACACACGGATGACGGGAGACGCATGGGACGGGCGGAGGAAAAAAAAAAAAAAAAAAAAAAAAAAGCTATGATAGGTGGAGAGAGAGAGGAGGAGGAAAAGAATAAGACTGAAGAGAGGATGAATGGTAAGATAGAGAGAGGAGAGGAACAGAGGAGGAGAGGGGGGTTAGCAGGCTTACCGGTTCCCCCAGTGTCCTGGGACTACCTCCTCCTTCAGTCTACCGTTGCCCAGCAGAAACAGAGGGAACAACAGAATTACACACACCTCCCAACCCAGCCCTTCCCAGCTACCTAATGTACTATATCTGGCCTGTGAGCCCATAGCTACTGTTACACCCTGTTGTTAGTCCTTTCTTTGTTATCTAACTTAAAAAAAAATCTTCAAGTTATGGGAAAACTGCCCCTCAAAAATGCACACATGCAGTCATTCAAACACGCAGGCAGACACATAATTACCCACGAATCCCTGTTTGGGAAGTGCCGAAAGAAACAAACTATAATTTTAATAAATAAAAAAATGCAACGCTATTCTTTGTTATCTGTCCTTCCATGTTTCAAAGGTTGCAGATACACCAACTGAAAGCGTGACGACTGGCTGAAAGCAAGATATGACGATGTTTGGATGAATCACTAAAAACAATGAGAATTAAACTGATAGATGGTAACATGTAACTTACCATTATCTGTCTGGACTGCCTGGTTTGAAATGTGTACTACAACCACACTATCACAGCCACCCACATGTGTATAAAAACCCCCCAGTTTTCCACTCTCCCTCAATGCAGATATCAAAAACCATGCAGTAGCAACACAAAGCACTATCACGGTTTTGATTCAAGATGAAAACAAAGGATCATTTGAGAACTGATGGAGAGGGATGGACTCGGTGTTGATTATTTCAAGCTTGAGATTTGTAATCACATGGTTGATCGGATTTTTTTTTTGTGTACACACCCAGTACTGCAGAGCTGTCCGCTGCATGACTCAAGATGCTCATGATTGACCTTGACAATACAGGACGCGTTTTAGAATACACAGAATGAAAAATGCAATCCAATGTCAACTTCCTGCCCAGAAAGCCAGAAAAGCTAACATTAGCATGAGTCAGACACTTGTTAATACTGGCGTCATATGCCAGGAATACTTAGATTAGGGATAATGTCATGTTGCATATTGAGTCAAATTATCACATGAATTAATAAAATGGAAAATTCAAAGGCCCATCTTGCCCCTCCCTGTCATTGCTCACCCTCGCTGTGCTGGCTGCCTGCACTCCCACTGTGGAAACTGTGGCAAGGGTCTGAGTATCCTGGCGGGAAGCTGGGGGGTGCGGAGGGAAAGGGAGGGTAGGGGAATGGCTGCCCGCCCAGGGGCCAGGGGTTGCTGGTGGGAGGGAGCGGTGCCAGAGTGTCCTGCTCAGAGCCTCCGCCGCTGGATCCCTCATTTAAATTGAGCGATGCCATGTCTTATTGGAGAGAAAACAGAAACAGAGAGGGAAAGATTTAGTACAAACCCTCTATTCATAAAAAAAAAAAAACCAATGGAGTTGCATTGACACACTAAGAGAAGCGGCTATACTTTGGCAGAGGTCCCCGAAGGTGTAGTAGCACTGTTCGGAGAAGGTGATCTTATTGACGGTGTGTCTCAGATAGCCATGTTTCAGCAGACTGCTTGCGTACTTCCTTGCATCCCGCCTGTCCTTGAATCCATCTACTCTGGAGTAAAGCCAGTCCACCACGTCAGCACCTGACACAGCAACAAACACACATAGAGACAGACATGTAGGCTCCTGCTCTAATGGGTTGAACAGATGCTACAAATACTATTGATATGCACAACCGCCACAGTGGCCACAGTGGCTAAAGTTAGACAAGCAGCACAATGTTGCAAGAACTTTGAATAAAATTGGTGGGTTTAATTCCAAAATGCTTGATACTTTTCAGGGATCAGACTTAGATGGTGGCTGGTGACTGAAAAAAAATAATTAGGTTGATGCTATTTCTTGTATTTAGTGATTAACTGCCAAAAAGAAATGACTTGATTTGAGATAACAAATATTCCAGTTAACTTCTTTATGGATCTCTGTTGCAATGTCTTAAAAGAGGAAATGGGAAATTATTCCACTTACACAGCACTGAGGTTAATCATGCATATACCACAAATATGAGTGGATCTCCAACCTGCCAGCATTTGTTACAGTAAATCACTTTAAAAAAAAAAAACCCCTACTCTTAATTCACGTGAAACAAAGTTTTGCTCTCAGTTTCGTGCATGCCCACACAGCTCAGCCTTTCTTACCGATAACAGCATTAGCAATGGTTATCTTCAACCACATTCTGTCTCGAATCTCTAGGCCAGAGTCGGGCAACTGCATCACCTTGACGATGGTTGCCATGTCCGTTTTACTTGTAGATAGAGGCAAGTCATCAAACTCTGAGACGGGAGGAGAGATTGTGAGAAAATATTGACAAGCAGGAACTTAACATTCAGTAAGTTTGTGATAATTATGACAGTTGGGAAAAAAATAGATGTTTCATAGATGGAGCTGGCGGTTGGTGGTATTTACCGTAGTGTGGGTAAGGTCCTGTCAGGGCGGTGGTGTGTGAAATCCAGGCTGCAGGGTCGATGGGTCTCACCGGCTCAGCTGAACAAAGGAACGTTAAGACAACTTTGATAAATGACACAACTTCAAACCTGGAACAATAAGTTTGATATGGCAAAATATGTAATTTTATAAGTCAATGAAATATAGCAGTAATGTATGTCTTACCACGAGGGATAGTGAAGTAGCTTCGTGGTGACGGATCCCAACATTTGGCAACAGTAAGACTAATAGGACTGGAGGAGAGAAGAGAAAATCCCAAATTTTTATAAGACTAAAGACACAGGAGAAAAGTTTCATTGAGCAAAATAATACAACAAACAGGAGTGAACAGATTTCTGTCTACTACACCTTACTAATCACATTACTTTGTATCACAAAGCTGTCAGATGTGTGAGATTGGTGACTGACATTTAAGAACCTGACTTTTTCAACTCTATCATCAACTCATTTAGTGTTTTTCAGCTTGAATACAAGTCACCACATGTCACTAAAAAACACACACAGCATCTTATCTGATTGATGTGTTAGTCTGAAATGTAAGATTACTATCTCAATGTGATAATTTTCCAACAGAGAGTGAAAATAATCACAAAGCTCAGTAGTTGGTTTGAGTAAGATGTATGTTCTGCTTTGACTGTTCTTACCCTGTTTTTGAGACAATCTCTCTTAGGATTCTCACGGCATCGTCATTGCTCATGTTCTCAAAGTTGACGTCATTCACCTGGTCGACAGACAACAAAATACATAAATATACAATGCATTTTAATGACTGGAATATTATTTTGAAGCTCTGCAGAGGTTTTTTATGCACTGTGCACACATTAGGCCTTAAGATGCCTGAAAATCTGAATCTGCTTTCTATTAGATACACAGTCAAAATAAAACTTATATTGTATAACCAGAAATTGTTATCAGCCATCATGTGTGATATAGTGGGCGGTGTCACACAGAGATCAAAGAGGCAATAACAGGAAGGAAAAGGAGAGGCAGATTTACAACTTTTAAAAAAAGCGTCTAGGAGCGGAAGTGAGTAGAGCGTTGTGGTTATTAATACGTCACGAAACCCCAGACAGACATACAGTAATTTCCTTATGTGTCACGTTCAGCTTTCAAACTGTACAGACAGCAGCAGCCAGTTTCTGTCTAACTCCAAAGTGATGTAATGACATGAATATATCTAAACTGAATATATCTGGTTTGCCATGAATATAAGTGTTCACCACAAAAATGTAGATCTGAAACAATGTGTCACTTAATCAATTATTAGTTAATCCACAGATTAATAACTATTTTAATAATTGATTAACCCTTTACGTTGTTTTCAAGCAAATATGTCAAACATTCCCCAATTCCAGCTTCTCAAAATTGAGGATTCGCTGTTTTTCTTTATCTTATAAGATAGTAAAATGAATATCTTTAGTAGAGCTGCAACAATTTGTCGATTAATCAATTAGTGGATTGACAGAAAATGAATCAGCAACTATTTTGAATGTAGAAAAATGTGGAAATTCAGTGGAAATACTCTGGTTCAAGCTTCTTAAATGAGAATATTTTGTGGTTGCTGACTGTTGATCAGGACAAAACAAGACATTTGAGTTTGCATCTCTGACTTTTGTGAAATGGTGATCAAAACTTTGTGGCATTTTGTGGCATTTTGTGGCATTTTGTAGACCAAACAACTGATCAATTGATTGAGATATTGAAATTAATCATTAGTTGAAGCCCTAATCTTTAGATTTGGGATTAAGGTTGAACAACACAAATTCTTGATATCACCTTGGTAACTTACATTTTTCAGTATTTTCTGATATTTTATAAACCAATTCATCTAAAAATCTAAGAAAAATAACCTGAAAATTACTGGAAAGTAAAAATAATTGTTATTTGCAGCCCCACTAAATTCCTGATGATACCAATTGATAATCTAAAACTGGAAGGATCTGTCAGTGTACCTGGAGGAGCATGTCTCCAGGCTCTATTCTGCCATCAGCAGCCACAGCTCCTCCCTTCATGATAGAGCCGATGTAGATGCCGCCATCTCCCCGGTCATTACTCTGACCGACAATACTGATACCCAAAAAGTTGTATTTCTCTGTCAGGGAGAAAGCATGGGAAAAAAAATCACACATTAAATTCTGGTGTGGAAATTTTTTTTAAATAAATGATAATCATGGAAATATCAGTTTTACCCATATTAAGTGTGACGGTGATGATGTTGAGGCTCATGGTGGAGTCTGTGATACTGCTGAAAGATGAAGACTGGAGAAGCAGGGAGACAATACAATGAGTGAGGCACGTTATAAAGGTCTATATCAATCAGCTCTTTCATCTGTTTCTCACACTCAGTGTCAATTTCAATCTCAGCACGGGAGTTGATGTGTCTTAGAGATGCTCACCCGGTCTATTTTAGCCACTTTGTGCCTCCGTCGGCGGCGCTTGTGTCTGCGCATCAGCTGTGATGAAGAACTTTGTTCTGTGGAGCTACTGAGCCTGAAACACACAGAGACAAGGAGGAAAAATAACGACATGGAAAGGAAGGGAGAGGAGATAAAAATATGATAAGAATAAGAAAAATATTTTTTGTATTGAGTAAGTCTACTGTCAAAACTCTGTTAGATCTGACATACAGTATGTATACTGCTAATTGAAAATTGCCAATTAGTAACTTAATATGTAATACACTCCTGTATCAACCAGAACTAATTCAAAAATACATCATGTTCAAGAAAAAAGTCTCAAAAATCAACTCAAGAATAGAGTCTCAAAAAAAAAGTCTCGAGATTTTATATTTTTACATTTTAAATAATAAATAAGAAACTGTTGCTTCAGAAATAAACAAAAGCTACTGCTTTAAGTGTTTTGATGTAGCAGAGACACATTTTGATGTGAGTGTAGTATGTTACCTGCTAGCATCTTCATCTTCCTCACTGTCAACAAACGAGCTGGACTCCAGCTCGCTGCTCATTACCGAGGCGCTGTCATAACCCATGGCCGAGTCCCTTGCAGTGCGCTCTGATTTAGAGTGGCCGTTGATGCGAGGGACTGGTGAGAGAAAGAGCAGAGCAGCAGTGAGTCAGATGGGAGGTTAACGTTGCTGAGCGCGGGGTCAGATCAGAGGGAGAGAGAGCAACCGGGAAGGGTGGAAAGTCAGAGTTACTGAGATTGGCAGTATTGCAAAAAAGATCATAGTTATCTGAGTTACAGTGACAGAAACAACAGAGGAGCATTAACCTTTGATACCGACATGATCTGAAAAACAGAAGTGTGATTTAAGTGAGTGGAAGGAATGACAGATAAAGCATCAACTGTTATTTACATTAAAAAGTTAGAAATTGTTGAGGAAAAATACTTGAGATTTATTTTCAACACAGTGTCTTACTGTACACACATCTACATGAATATACTTCCTACCAGACAGATAAGACAACTCTCATGACCACCCCTGTCCATCTCCATACGTACATTGCCAGTGAGGTGGTGCTGTCTCAGGATAACAGCGGATTGGTTGGAAAGGTCTCATAAGGCGAAGAGGGCGTGGCAGAGAGCATATTCGCCGAGAGCAAGCAAAACATTCCAGCAATGTGGTAGTTCCCATTGCTAGTTCCGCCCCAAAAAAGCTGCTTTTATGAAAGCTGAGCTACAGCATATAAGCACTCAATCAGCAGAGGGACATCCACTGTCAGGATTCACACAAATACTTCCTCCCACGCTCCGAAGACTGCCATAGCAGAAAAAAAAAAAAAAAAAAAAAGACAAGTATGCGGGTTCACCAAGCCAGACTGAAATCTGTGACTTTGTGCTCGGCTCCCTCTGTGCTAGTCGCTCTCTAAAACCCAGCCTGAGCCCCAGACAGTCTCTGCCCACTGGCTGGCCGATGACAGGCTTCACAGCTTATCTACAATAGAGGCAGTGACAAAAATAGGGAATAAGCATAAACATGCTCTACAAAGAGTAGCAAGTAAGAAGTAAGTGAGTGACTGCTATGACTCAACAGCAGTGTCAAATGACTTTTTGGTTAGACAAGTGAAACTGGACACAATGCAGTCGTGACCTTTTCAAAGGTTGTGACATTTTATATTATAAACTGGTTGTAAAAAAAACGCATGTAGTGTTTAATGTTGTATTAATGATCTATGAATACATACACAACCCACAATGTGATAAAAGTTAAAAGTCTCCGTTGGTGGTTATCACCCTATAAAAGCTCACAACATGTATAATATAACTGTCTCCTCACTGCAAAGCAAGAGTACTTATTGTTCAACTTTCCATAATTACACCAGAATGACTTGAATAATGAGCTGCATTAAGGTAACCACAAAAAAAAAAATCTAACCACATGTATCATCTAATATAATTCAAAAGTCATATCAAAAGACACACAGTTATACGACAAATCCCTCTCACCACAGCCGACAGTCTGCCTTCATCCGATGCAAAGGGAAAGTGAGCTGAGAGTCAGGAGAAAGTATTGCCTCCTCCCTTCCTCCCAATGGCACGCAGCTATAGAATGACTGCTAATCTGTCCCTGACCAATCAGACGACGGTATTCTCCAAAAACAGAGAGACATAATATGAGATTTGAGATGATGTGCTGTCCACTCCCATCTCTGCCTCAGGTGAAAACACCCATCAGGGTTATTAAAAGGCCGAACGCTTTCATCGGCATCACAAAAATGAATTTCACGATACTTTTCATTTCAGAGGAGAGTTTAAGTTCACCAGCTGTTTTTGTGCTTTGTGCTAATACTTTAATACAAACATAAGTGCTTTGGCTTAACCATGTCTTTTTTGACCTCAACCTTGAAATCCTGGCAGTGCTGCACGGCATAATGCTTAATGCAACGTAGGGTATTAAATGTTCTCTGCTACAATGTTATAACTGAATATTGGGAGTCTTGTCTTACAACAGGTTAAGATACAGAAGCACCTGGTGGCCTTGGAACAGATCATATCCCATAACTTCAGCTGCCCTCGGGGTCCTACACCTGTTCACCCTCCTAAAATGTTCAACTGCTGCATTATTCATCCATTCAATCTCAAACGCTACAGCGCAGACTGAAAATAAGAGGGGATATGTTTACAAGGGTTGAGCACTTTAACCGATCATTGTAAAAACAGCTAGCATTCACACTGAGGCAGAATCACTTGAAGCGTGTGTATAAGGTGACAGGGAAATTCCTGCTGCGGATGCTGCGGGCAGTGAGGTAAAGACGCAGGGATACTGGTTCCTTCTTCATATGTCGTTACATCCAGACCGTATGACTGCGTCAGGAACCGCTGCCCTACCACAGCTAAATTGAATTGGATTTTATTGGGTCTTGCCGGCTAGATTTATGAGCCACCAAACTGCTTGTAGACCATGAGGGACACACCCGATTCCCCTGATGGTTTCACTTAATTAGAGCTAACAAACTAGCAGACAAGAAGACACGAGGTGAAGAAACAGAGAAAGAGACACGTGTGTGTGTGTGTGTGTGTGTGTGTGTGTGTGTGTGTGTGTGTTTGTGTGTGGGTGTGTGTGTGTGTGGGTGGGGGGAGGAATACATGACCTGCTCTAATTCTCTGTTCTGCAATAGGTGTCTGATTCGTGTTGAAGTCAGTAAACACAGAGGAGGATAGAGGACAGACGCAAAGTTCATTAGTCATGAGGTATTTCCGAATCATACACAAAACAACAGATGTGCGGCTGGAAGCTAGCAGCAGTGGATCCGACATAGTGAGTGCCAACGATACGTCTTGAGCCAAATCAAGAGCACAAGATACACAAGAATGAGATCACAATGAAATCAATGGATACGACTGTGCGATTATCCTGCTATGATAAAGTCAAATTTCTTTCCAGCATGAAAGACAGTTACAAATCTTCCACAACCATAACCTGATGCTGTACTCTGTGATACTAATTGCAACACATAAATTAATGAGTATTTGGTTAATGAGCCTTGAGCTCAGGATGCCAGGTTTGCTGTGAAGACAGGACACGGGGAGGGGAGACTGGCTTTGCTGTACGCATGAAAACAACAGCAGACTACAAGCATTAGGAGCTGCGGGTTTATTACTTCCTGCCATAAAAACACAAACTCATCTCAAAACGTCTGTGTGACAAGAACATGAACAGAACGGAGTGGATATCTCCAAACATCGCGGGTATGATTACGCTGATAACAAAAACCCACCTTCTCCTGCAGCACCAGTAAACCCTGTTTTCTCGTTGTGGACGGTGCAGACATGTGATGTTGCCTAGCAAAGCTTTCTTATTAAAAACATAGAGACCGTAGAGGAGAGGAAGCCGCCCTGCCCCTACCAAAGTGATCTTCATTGAATTGACTGCAGTCGAGTGCCAAAACACCTCAGCGAGCTGAACAATAAAGCAGATGTTTTTGCACTTGATAAAAGTTCTTGGGGGCTTTTAAAATCGAGATCCTAACAAATTGCTTTTCCAGGTAGAGCATCGATGTCGACATTAATATGTCAACAATAGCAGCAGCAACAGATTTTCCTCTGATATTTCACACAACACTAATGTCCTCTGACAGGGTATAATCATCCTGCAAGATCGGAGTCTGACTGCCGAGTGGAAAACAGCCTCTGACCGTAAACCTGAGGCGCACACAGGAAACAGAAGAAGGACAATTATTGGGCAAGACAGCGAATTCCAGTATCGGTCTTTGACATGCGGTGTCATTTTTGACTTTCTTCACTCTTCCGAGAATTTGGATATCGGTCTCACACGTAGCTCAAGTTCAATATGCACCATGTGATCCCTGGGGGTCTTTTTTTTTTTTTTGTACATGTCCACCTTTTTTTTTTTTTTTTTTTTTGAGTGACTTGAGCAGAGCGGAGAAGTAAGTGTTGAGTAAGAGGCAGTGAAATGTAATAACTTCGAAATGACAAGATAATTGCATTTTTAGGATCCATCTGTTCCTCGCTGATAGTACTCACGCTCTGTTTCTCGAGCTCTCCTCCGCGCGCGCTCTCTCTCGCGCTCTCTGCGGTGGCTCAGGAGGGACTCTGTACCCGTCTCGGTGTCCAGGCCATCACGACTGCTCACTGCGTTGGCACTGCAACACACACGTCGGAAAACTTCAGTCGGATTCATAATGATGTACGAAACACACACGCACACACACTCTCTCTCTCTCTCTCTCTCTCTCATACAGAAACTCTTTCAAATTAATTCTCTAGCCAGCTTGTGACCATCTCTCCTGAATATAATCCCAGCTACAATATACTGTCTGTTATAATATCTGTTTGCCTGCCATTTAGCCTTAGGGGAATATGCAACTCATATTATGACACTGTTTCAAATTCAATCCCTCTGGCCAAAATAGCAGTTTCATTGTTCTGCGGTATGTGATGTGTTTTTCACTAAGTGTCATTAATGACCAGATACCCTGAGAGGGAGCCATTCTGGACAATACTGGCATTAATGAGACCTATTGAAAGCCCAGATGGTGCCTGGAGCATGATTGGGAGAGAGACAGAGAGGAGAGAATGACAGATCACATAAAAAAAAAAAAAGCGAGAAGTGGTAGATCAGGTGTGGGCTGAGCAGCGAGCGGGCCTGTTTACTCGGGGTCTGGGGGTTCTGGAGAGCAGATTGCTATTCTGTCAGAGGGCTGGAGACACCGTGGCCTCAGGCACCGGGGTTAAGGGACTTACACAGCCACCGGGCACCTATGAAACTTGAGGCCAGTGAGAACTCTACTCAATCCTGTCAGTCTGTCACACGCACTTAGGCATGTACGCAACACGTACTTTACACCTGCATAAATAATTGCGCTCGCATGCAGGCGCTTTCATGCGTTCATGCACATGCTCCAATACAAAGTGTCATATTCAGAGTGTATAAACAGAAGAAAAGATGCATGAAAAACAACAAACATGTGCACAAACATCATCCTACCGTGTTTAAAAAACAATGTTCCTACACACCTCGGCGGCGACGTAGGGACGATCGATGCAAATTAAAAACACAAGAGCAGACAGGACGCTGTGTCTGCTGTGTTCACTCAGCGGGATGAAGTGCTCAATGAGGCATGCTTACACGCTTCTGCTACGGAGCACTAATGGGCGCACCTGGGCTGAGCTTCACCAGCACAGGTCAGTGCACGTATGCAAATATCACTGAGGATGCATAGTTTAGATACATTTTTATTAGTCGCTATAGGGAAGCTGTGTAATGATTTGATGTTTGCGGTGTCTGTCTGTCTGTCCGTCAGGCTGTCGGTGGCTGCTGACCAGCCGCGTAGCAGGTCTGTTGATCCGGGGGGGAGATTATCCAAGGCGCTAGGCTGCAGCTGTGAACAAATGCAACCCCCTTTCAATTCCCCCCCCCCCACCCCCTTTTCTGCCAATCGCGTCTCCCTCCCTCTTGGGAAATGGAGATGGGTGCTTTTAATGTCCGTTAATCCGGATTACCAGGCAGAAGCACATCAGTTGTGTCCATTCTCAGCCCAAAACACCTATTCTGTGAGCTCATCAAATAGACCCATTCACGCCGACAAACACATGAAATGCATGAATAAAGCACAAAGAGAAAATGAAGTGGTAATAATATTCTAGCTATTTACAGAGAGCGGTAAAGGGTTGGAAGACTGGATTCATTTCAGAAAGAGAGGAGGTTCGCTATAGGGAATTCACCATGCTGTTTCTCTGAGAGAAAGGCCTGCCTGTCTGACTCAAAGAGGGAAAGAGAAAGGGAGAGTGAGTGAGAGAGGGTGGGGGGAAATGACGTGGGGTCGGTACTCTGTCGTTTTGATCCACAAGGTGGCAGTAGTCCTTGTGAAAGCTGACTGGGAACAATAAAATCATCAGGACAGCTGACAGCCAAACAGCAGGGAGCAGCCCATAGAGGGCAAAAGCGAGCTGAGATGTCAAACACAGGATAAAGAGATACACTGAGACATGACAGATTGCATGTTCTCAATATAGAGCCTCAGCCATATTGCTCCAGCGCTGTAATGGCAACAACCCTTGCCCCCACTGCTCCCAGCCCTTCTAGCTATATTTAGCTCGGGACCTCTCCTCAGCAAGTGCAGTGATATTCTCCAATCTGCCTGTTTGAAGTCAAAGTCTGGGCTCAGGTATTTGTCATCAGGCTGTCGAGAAACTCTCCATTTCTGAGCTTTTAGGCACCGATGTGTTTTCGGGCCGCATGTGCCTTTATTAAGCGAGTATGGATGAATGCTCTGAGTGAATGAATACAATGCGCCTCACTGAGCGCCAGCATTTGCCTGAAGATGTTTATGCTGTGAAGGCTATTTCAAGAATCAAGCAGCACTGGCAGCGTACGCATCATTTCTACATATATGAGCGGACTAACGCTACACTCAACGGCTGGGTGGGCGGCAGGGATCATACACGCAAGTGGGAAAACTACTCACACCCATGTATGTTCCCACACTTAAGCTTTAGCACACTTCTCATGCCACATTCACACACAGGCGTATACCACCTACACCTCCTATACGAGCCTTGGATGATGATGAACGTCTCGGATGAGCTATCCGTACTCTGATTAGCACATATGGCGTGCTGTGAAATAAAAAGGTCGCGCGGTGCACAGGATTGTGTGCTCGAGTACGTCTGCCTACATGCCTGTGTGTGTGTAATCGTGCATATACGACAAGCAATAATCAGCCTACTTACTGGAAGGAGGGGGGCCGGGAGTCTCCGATGCCCCCTGTTCTCTCCAGAGGAGGGGGCAGCTCGGGATGGCTTTCTGTGCACTGAGATCCTCCATCAGAGTGGGCGCTCTCTGCTAGCACCAACTGAAAGAGAGGTTGGAGTGAAGAAAAGATTTCAGATAGAGCAGATATATCAGCTTAGAGAGAAACACAAACAATAATAAATATTGTGTCAAATGATATAGACCCCATAGTGTGGAGAGAGGAGATCAAACGCAACCGCAGCAGACTCCACAACACTCAAAGACAAACACATATAGTCATGTTGGCACCGCAGAGAGAGACACGTCTTTGTGTACCAGCGCACATAAGGAAAGAATATGATATGAGATGCAGCAAAGAGGCCTAGAGATGACTGGTGGCTATGCATAAACAACTTGAGAAATACAGGGAGCGACATAGAAACTTAAAAGAGCACACTGCTTTTACACGGTTGCGTGTCAGTACAGAGGATGATGTACAATGACCCATAGATACAGCGAGTCTCCTTTCATCCGAGCCAGAATAATGAAAGTTAAACCAGGCAGCCGTGCACAGACCAACAATTGTATTGCATTATTGTAACGCAAGCATCGGGATTCACAGGTGTCACTATAGTGCCACTAGATTTCTAAATGAACCCTGTGGGCTTACTTTTGCTCCATTTCAAAGACTGAAAGTATTTCTGCACTCTCCATCATCTTCTGTGTCTGTCTGTTGACTGGCTTTCTGTTTGAAACACATTAAGAATGAGCAGATTTTTCTCTGCTTCTTGGCTCTCCAGTTTTATGGAAAGCTGCCTGAGAAATACCTCCATACTTTTTGGGACTCATCGATCCGACTTTTTTTCCTCCCGATACCAGCTACCAATCCCGATACCAGCGCCGTCTTTTTCCTGATTTGAATTCTCTATAACGTGCAGAGCTCATAGGATTATGTTGTGTGAGGTAACATGAGGGCAGGGGTTGCTGTAGATCTGTGGATAACTTATCATGATTTAATGAATATAACAGAAAGTGGAAACACTGAAATTTATGATGATTGATGAAGAAACTGCATTTAATGTTGATCTGTCATGTCTGGTTGATATCGATCCACTTAATATGGTCAGTATTGCCTCCCTACATACTTTCCATAGTGTACATTTGCAAAAAAAAAAAAAAATGAATCAGGCACATTTACAATAGAATGTTTCTTAGGTTTCTCTAGTCTGTTAAAGCAATTTATCCTTGATTTAACAGCAAAGGTGGGTGTACTGCGATGCCTTTAGGATGCAACAAGATTTGCTCACTTCTATTTTTATTGCATGTTTTTAACAATATTTCAACACATTACAAAATGATGAACATTTAGATTGATGCTGAGTACATTTTGAATTTGTTTGCAAGCTTATGCTGCAGCTTAAATAGCTCATGCTTGCCATAGTAGTTATCACACAACATGCTTTTAAGCAGCCAGGTATAATGATGTAAAGATTTGTCACTGTAAACAAAGAAATGCTAATGAAGGGCTGGTGACCTCACACATTTTCCAATCCAATACCAAGTAATTACCACCAGCCTTGGTGCATCCGTGAGCTGTCTCTTGTTTTTACATGCCCTGAGGAGGACCGGGTTGAAATGCGTAGGCTAGGCGCTAAGCCCATTTATTTAAGACTTTTTAACTTTTGCACAGCAGTGTGTCTTGTTTTTTTTTTGGTTATAACTTACTGATAACAAAACAAAGTACAAGTCTAAACTCTCTCCTCCTTTTTTTGGTCTCATGATATGTTTTGTTTTTTGATACCTGCATTTGTGAAGCAGCACTCAGCCAATCTACTGGTATTTGTTCTCCCAATACCAAGTAATACCATGGTGCATATTGCCGATACTAATACTTTTAATTAACAAGAACTATATATTGACGTAGCCTAAATACACCTAAACAAACACAACTGTATATTTCTGCTAATTACATTACAGGCTCCTTATATACATTTATGAACAGTGTTATTGTGTAAAACTGAATGCAAATGTTAAAAATATGAAATGAAAAACACTGAAACCGACTTCATCACCATCTTTGTGAATCATCTATAGTGACAAAAAAACAGGAATGCTCTGGTTTAAAGAAAATAGGAACCACTAGTTTAGTGCACAGAGCAATTCTGGTGAATCCAACATGAAGATGCATCAGTTTGAGTGAACTGGTTGTTGAGCAGCAGTGTGGTATGGTAGAGTCTTCAAGCCCTGCTGTTAGATAGTATCGACACTGCTTAAGTGTTATTGAGCAAGACGGTCGCTAACAACTCTACAGCCACTACTGTGTGACCGATTCTGACTTCTGACCTCACTGTGGAGGGATGCATGCAAACTAATGATTTTCATTACTGGGATCAATAAAGTGTAACATTTATATACTGGATTTAAAAAAAGGCAGACAAACAGCCACTATGTAGATTAAATGTGCAGCCTGTAATTTATACTTACTCTTACTCTTCCATCAATATTTAAAGCTAGAGCATTAACCTGTGTCTTCTGTCACATATGATAGACCAACGATTACGATGTAAATCCTCCTCTAACATGACAGATTGATTTAATTTAACATGCTTTATTATCCCTGAAGGGACACTTGAGCTCACAACACTGTTTATCTTCCATAATCGCAAAACACTATAAAGCTACAGAAGTCAATAGATAGATTGCACTGATGGTATGATATCTTGTTTTAGTAGTCAAACGCAGACACCTCTGATTGTATTTTGTAACAACTTTAAAATCTAATGGAATTACTCACACCTATAAAATACAGCTGAACAGTAAGATCAAGGAGAAGAGTGTTTCAAAAGCACTGTGGAGGCGTTACATGGCTACATTTGCATGATCTATGAGTGCTCCACATATCTTTGCTTAGAGCTGAGGCTTTACAGCCAGGTATGCAGGCAGGAGAGAGGGGTTAGCACGGGTACATTATCCATCTCACTTACCCAGGACACTACTCTCCCGTTGAAGCAGGGCAGCTTGGCGTTATCGTCGGATATCTCCTCTTTGACGACCCTGGGGAACGAGGCAGACAGATACAGTCAGGTTAAAGGACACAGTCAGCTCAACAACACAATGCTGTATAGCCTGGAGACACTTCCCTTCCCTGCCTACACATACTGAGAGACATTCACGCTTTGTAAGTCACATTTTCCACATGGCTTTTCAACCAGCTTTGCACCCTTGCTAGCACGGTTAAGCTTGATGATGCCACTCTCAGTCTTTTTCTACATTTCGTCCATCCATGTGATTAGGGCTGCTTAACCTGGCAATAACCTGGGCCATAAATCACTAATGAATGGATCTAATAGTTAACCTGTGCAGGTGTCACAATCATCCACCGTAGGTAGGTAGATAGGTATTTTTTATGTGTATTTGTGTGGGTATGAAAAGCCTCGGAGCTGCGACAACAAGGCGTCAAGGCACAGGAGAGTGTATTAATAGAGACATCTTGTGTGTGAGGCTCCCTCAGTATGTTCGTCTTTGGCTGTAAATTCCCTACAAAAATACCTTCCAGTTACCCTTTGACCCTCTGGGACATAGTTCAGCAGCCCCCAGTCACCACACCTGCTAGACTTGTGTCAAGTAGATCAAGCCCGGAGCTAGCCGAGGGGCAGGAGATGAGCTGGCTTACACCTTACACACTGACACACATGGGGCTAAAGCACCCTGATATATTCACCAGTTTCCATTATAACTCCCTGTATGTCTTTATGTATGTTTTTTTTTTTTTTTGTGGCTACGGCTTTTCCATGAATCGGTACAACCAAACATTTCTGAAACTGTGGAGATCTCACATTAGCTTTTTGGCTTTGAACATGGAACATGAAAAGAAAGAGGCACGACACGAGAGCAGCAGGAAAAGCCTAAGAAGATTTTATGCAGGGGTGTCTCTGACAGCTACTTTATAGCTTTTTTTTTTTTTTCTCCCCGTCGTTGTTTGCCAGAGCTTCCCTGCAACTGAAATGATTAGCCAAGCTAGTTGTGTTTTTGTGCGCGCTGCTGCTGTGGGAGCTGTATTGCAGGGAGTGGTGGACGGAGATAACGTAGCCTTGTGGCTGGAACTGACGACCACAGAGTCTGCTGCTGTGGCCTGTTCCACCTCAGGGAGGAAAAGGGAGGGAGGCGAGGGCTGACTCTGCCGGCTGCTTGTTAGGTAGGAAGTGTTTGCATCCTCTCTCTCTCTCTCAAGCTGCATAACCAGCTGTAAGGTGACTTGTGAGGATGTGGGAGTGGCCCGCACAAATAAAATATCAGCTACGCTTCTTCCTCATGTTTGACAGGAGTCGTGTTGACTGTTCCACTTGCGTACACACACATATTTCACCAACGCAACTGTATTTTTATGGTTACTGAAAGTACTGTCATGCAAAATAAATCCCCTTTGTCTGTTACAAGAAGTGTAACCAGAAGAGCCAAGAAACAATTCTAATGATAACAGATGACGTCTGTAACATGTGGTAAAATCAGCATGGCCTGCATTCTTTTTTAGCTTCCATCTGATATCAGGAGCAGTGTTAGTTCCACTCCTGAACTTTTAACAGGCACAGACACACACACACTCACACGCATACAAACCGTAAGCCCTGTTTAGAGAAGCGTCTGGTGTGGGCTGCTGTCACAGATCTGACTTCTTAGAGCTGACAGCTTAAATAGGTCTTAACAGATTTCACAGGATAATGACACAAGATTTACCCTGGTGATCGCCGAATATTCCACTGCTAGGGATATTTGTGTAGCTGGGGAAGATTAGAAGTGTTTGTTTATGCTCTGAGAGACAGAGGAGGGCTGGGTAGTTACAGCCTAAACCAGAAACCAGGGGCAGGAGAAGCCAGCCAAGACCGGACAACAGTCCAAGGACATTCGTAGGCTGATGCTAATGATACTATAAACAGGGAAGCAAAATATTTGTGGTCAAATACAAGACTTCAATATGACACAGTATGACTCAGTTATTTAAACTTTAACAATCTGGAAAACACTTAGGAATAGCATGCATCCTGTTGTTGGCACGTTTAATACTGTCATCATGTGATTTTCACACCACAATAATAATAATGTTCAGACGTGTATAGTTTTCCATTCATAATGTCACTATCACAGTAAGAGCATTGTTGTTAAAGCTATGATACCCAAGTGCAGTATAACCTTCAAACCTGCCACAATCCTCAAACAGTTTAAAAAAAAAAAAAAAGTGAGGTATGGCAGTGGTGCATTTGTGCAAAAAGCTGCAGATTTCCGTCCTCTAACTACAAACTACAGGGGCTCAGCATCACTTCCTCAGCAGAAGAAAGATCCCCCTACCAGCCCCCTGTTTTCTGAGGCACAAACAAGACTGTTTCTTTCAGACCTTCAGCTTGGCTGCTTCCTCAGCTCCAGAGTGCCTCTGTGACTTGCATTATAGTGAGGTCTCAAACCCACTTGCCACCACTGGCAATGACAAAACGCCATATCATCACCTTGAAGTCTCTGAAAAAGCCAAGTGGGTTGCTTCAAAACAACCCAGCCTCAATTAGCTTCCTGTCTTATGAATATTGATGAATGAATGAATATTATGAAAAAAAAAAAAAAACGTGCACAAAGAACAATCATCTTTTAATTTGCTGCGCTCTGTCGTGCGAACGGAAATGCCACAGCCCATGGTTACATACGAGTCCAAAGGCAAACTGAAATGACATGTTCACTGCGGTAAAGGGGTACACCGGGGCGTTTGTCGGGGGAAAGCGTTTATCGAATTTGTGTGGCCGTTGCTTGGACAGCTGATATGGCCGGCACAAATGTAGTTCAGCAATCCCATAAGAAAATGGCTGGTTTTTCCTGCACAGCAGGGGGTCTACTACAGAGGACCTTGCACTGACTGCTCATTTACATTTCAAACACTGTCTATAACTGCAAGGGATTTGATGTTTTCCCTCTCTGCTCAGCAGTCTTATTCCTCCCTTGCTAATTCTCCAGCAACCATACTGTCTGTGCCTATGCAGTACAGCCAGCATGGCTACCACAAAGCACTGCTATCCTCTGTGTCTTTGACTGGCTTTGCTTCCATACTGTGCCAATACCATACGGCATTCACAGAGCCTGAATATCCAACCTTAACTCAAAGGCTGGAATGCTCATGGAGACGCCTTTTTAATCAGTGTATAACAGCCCTATGTGGAAACACAGTCGTTTAACAATGTCCAATTCACAGCCTAATTTAACATGCTTTGTTGATGCACGTGCAGGGGCCAGTCAGCCTACTGTAGCAGTGTGTTCAGCAACATGGAGCTATGTCTCCATATGGAGAGAGCAAACATGCTTTGTTTGTTTCCATTATCTGCTTGTCGATCACCTGAGGCCCAGTGAGCAGACCGGCTTGCAGTGCAAGAGAGGCAGGAAGCCGGGGCTGGGGACAAAGCAGCGCACCAAGCCTTGCCTGCCACCAGGAAGAGCCAGTTTCCCTCACAAGGTCAGGCTGCAGTGGAAATGTATGACGTTTGGCTCTATTGACACTGCCTGCCTCTGCATTTCCTCCAATCATGTTTGCGATTACAGTGCTAGATGTTAATGTGTGTGGGCCAATGTATGACTACTCACTGTGGAATGAGAAACAGGCGCTGACACAAATATGTCATCCTCAGCAGAGGCGTGATACAAGTAGATCTCTGTGACCAAGAGCTGAAGAAAAGTAAAGGCTCCATCAGAGAGCCTGTATCTACAGAGCTATGTAAACCTGGTGTAACTCCTGAAAATCAGGAAGGGATTTACAAAGAGAGGAACAGAGACAGAAATAAAAGGAGAGAAAGAGGGAGGAAATATTTCTATAATTCATAACGTCCAGCATCCAGTAGATAGGAGAGGTACCGTGGTTCCTGTGGCTTTCTGGGGTAAAATTCACCATAAAAATAAATAAATGTGTGACATTAAACAGGAACATAGACATATGCTGCTAAATGAGTTCACATTTCTATCATCAGTGAAAAACTTCTTTCACGTGACTTGCAGTGAATTATGAAAATCTTACAATCCTATCACATCATCAGCAGTTAAAATATGCCTGTAAGTTTAATCATTCATTTTACTTCTCTATCTCTAACATGACAAAACTGGACATCATACAACTACATATATGACCAAATGGCCAGTGGGCTGTGGGGATGTGACGGGGTGGGCAAACATAATTACCCCTTCCAGCATTTATAATTAGTATGTTCGAAAACTTCCAAGTTCAGCATCATTGTAATAACACATTCTTTAATACGGTGTCAAACTGTATGTAGTCGTGTTTGGCGGATCTCCTCCTCGGGGGCATATTAAATGTAAAAGGTGGTTACATGACTGCACACCTAATAGTCACAATTACTGACTCGTGGTTGCCATATTCCCTTGGGATTCACCTGCAGTCCATTGTGTGTGTTTGTGTGTGTCTGTAAAGAAATATATCATCCAGGGCTTCTACAAGTGGGTGAAAATAATATATATATGTATTTTTTAATAGTCATCTACTTATAGTCCATACTGGAAAAACACATGCAACAATAAAGCACAAACAAAACAATATGAAACCTGAGAACTTGAACATGTGGACGCTTTCTCAACATTACCCTGACATGTATACTCCACATGGTTAACATATTATAATAAATATACATGAATGTGGGGGGAAGCAGGGGTCCGACTCTGTGTAATACATGCAGGGCTGCGTCATTAAGACTGTGGACAGATCTGGTATCACTTCAAACACTCATGTGTCTCCTCCACTGCGCACAGGATAGCCTGTAATAATGAGCAGGTGCCAGGAGCATGGAAACAGACACGGCACTACTTTACACACATGTAACAATGTTGCAGCCAGCATCGTTTGATGTTGCCTATCACGGCCTGTAATAAGCGGACTGCAACAATAAATAGCGAGTCAAGCCAGACGAACAGGCTAATAATAATAATCACCGACGGCGGCCACTTACCCAAAATCCTGGTCCATCGATTTGAAGAAGAATTTGTAGCTGTTGACCGGTCGATTGTTGAGGACATTTTTAAAATCCGCTAAGGTGACTTTCTCTGGAGAAACGGACAGCTTGACCAGATAAGGAGTCTCCTCCTCGTCTATGTGATATATTATTTTAGTCTCCGCCATGAGAGTGAGGGGAGGACAATCATTGACACAGGAAAGGAACAAGGGTTGGCAGCGCAATAAACAGGCCTGCTATGTTACCAGCTACCCATAGAATAACATAACAGCGTCCACTAATAAATAAACCTGTATAGCCCACGATGGAAAATACAACTCCGTGTGTTGGACAAACACTGCGAAAATCCAGACATAATCGCGTTATGACTGCCTGTGTTCCTGCTCCAGTGTGAGTCGGTACGGTGGCTCTCGGCACTAAAACAGGAAGGGACAGTCCACATCCTTGCGATATGGAGTTGGGAATATTGCTTTATTTTTTCACAAGCTAATTGGTTAGACAGTGCTGTCATCTAGTGGTGTGTCTGGGCTGTGCGCGGGCCTACAAGCACAGCTTATACAACAGTCATACTGTACACTCAACTGCACAGTCACAACACGAACAAAGAGGCTGGATGAAGTCTGGATACTAGTTTCTTTCAGTGGATATTTCTGTCAAGCCTAATTTAATGTAAACCCACTCAAATAACGTATGAATGAAAATTATATAATTGTATTATACAACAATAGCCTATATAATAAAAAATATTGTTTATGTAACCTGAAATATATGACGATCTATTTTTGGACAACTAATAAATGTCACATTTGTTTTAATAATCCTAAGAATATGTATGTATATATATTTAAATCCTATAATGAAAATCTTAATTAAAATAATAAAAAATAAAAAATAAATACATACAAAGAAAAAAATATCTAAAATGAAATACAAATATACAGAAGCAGCAATGTGATTGACTAGAGGGGAAAAAAGAGAAGCTGCACTAACTGCACAAATGATAGTATAAAAGTAATTCATAGATCTTATTAAATACAGTATGTCTATAACAATATTCACAATTAATAATAACAATAATTTGATATATAATTGTAACTGCTTTATTATTACTGGGCTTGATTGAGCACCCAAGGGATGCCAGTACGCTGTAGTAAAATGTCTACTCCATTGTTATTTAGCAAAACACATGAATTTTGTATTTATTAGACTAAAAACACTGCCGTTAATGCCTGTCAAACAAGAGTCATGCATCTGCATCACTCTACATTCTAAAATAATCACTTACCTCAATTATTCATCCTCTTGTATCCATATTCCTCAAGACTTCAGAGGCGACTGATACATTATATTTTCATAGCAGAGTTCCCAATTCATCCAAACACCCACTATGTGGGTTAATGTCTGTGGAGCACCCTCTAATAACTGGATCAAATTGAGGAGTCTGTGGCCAATGTTGTGAATTTTTAATAGAACAATGTTTTATTAGAACAGAGCAATATTAGAGTTTGTGCAAATGGATGAGAGAGCAAGACAGGGAGCGAGAAACAAAGATTTTTTAAAAAAAGGGGTGTGATTTAGCATTACTGAGATTGTAGACACACTTCTTCCTGCAGTAAACCTCGTAGAGCTGCAGCCACACAGTTTATAGCAGATTTGTACCTGTATCACCAGCAGATTCAGTAATGAAAATTCAGTGTTTTATTAAACCAGGGTACATGGTACATGCTTGATGCAAACAAGTACTACACTGCCCATTAAAATCCATATAAATGGTTAAAAGATTTTCTTTTTCCTGAGTTTTGATAGACTGAGCCTTTAGTCCATGGTCCTACAATTTCATTATCTTTCCCCTAATAAGTTATTAATGAACCGATCTATTCCAAGAGGCCAGTGTATATGTCCATTTGAGGAAAGATTATTTGGAGAAGAATTTAAGTCAGTCTGTATTTCTAAAATAGGTTAAATTCAGAAAAAAAAAGTTAAATGTCGTCACTTTGAAAGTACCATGATCATCTGTTTAAAACCAATCACTATCTATAGCTAGAAATGTGTGGCACTTGTTTCCAAACACTGTCTACATACAGTAAATTAACTTTTGAAACATGATGCAATATCTTTTGCAAATTACAGTACAGCAGAATTTGTGCAAAAAAAAAAAAAAGAAAATGATCAAATTTCAACAACTAAAAAGAGCTGTTAACTTGCAGCTCTGTAAGCATGCACCGTACAAATAAAACATACTTGAATAAACATCATGCATTTAAGTAAAAAACATAAAAAAACGGACGATAAAAATGCCTAATATTCATCATAAATCAACCAATGAATGCAACGATTAAGGATCATATTGTTATAACAGCTGTGAAATTGCAAGTTATATAAAAAATAACATGTAAAAAAATGTCGATGCCTTTTAGTGAAAAAAGCTTAGTGTGCTAGAGTTACAGCAGAGGGAGCATTCCTCCTGTCCTCTCTTGGGTTTCCTCTTTTTTTTCTCTCCTTCTCTCCAAGGTCCTTCACTCCTCTGGCGTTTGCCCTGGACCTGCCAGCAGCATCTCAGAAACATCTCGCTCACTTCCACAGCTTCCCATCAAATTCTGAATGAGGAGGTGGCAGAGGGACATCATATCAAAAAAAAAAAAAATGTGGCTGTAAGGAGGTTACTGTTGAGTGTGTATTAACTGAAATACAACTGTTTTACTGCAGGATGTCTGCTCACCCATATTGCAGTCTTTGGTCATATCCCTCTCTTTCAGTAGGTTGTTTTTGTAGTCTGTGGATTGTAGCAGACATGTAGTTTATGTCAAAGCAAAAAGTACTTTTGTTTTATTAATGCTATGTGTGTTTACTGCATGTGTGTGGATGAGGTTTACTGTACCTGAATTCGGAGGCTCTTGGTTACAGGCCTTCAGCTCTGTGCAGTGTAATGATATTTCACCGTCATTGATCATGTTTCTCCTGCATCGAAATAAATCATCTTTTGCTTACCATTGGAATTAATTAAAAGACTTTTTTAAAATTTTGATTATATATTCTTTTTAATTATTATTATTTGTTGTATAGTTGATGTCTTACCGGTCATATCTATGAATGTCATAGTCCAGCACTGAAAAATATAAAATATAAAATGTGACCCTTACACGAGCAACCATAGTGAACAAGCTTTTTATAATTATAGAATACAAGCAAGTTGTGAGGTAGAAGCCGAGAACAAAATACGGAATAAACACACACACACACATGCACATACACAATACCTCTCTTTTTGCGTCGTCGAGTCAGCGCGATGACAGCGACAACGATGAGTGCCAGCAGTAAGAGGGTTGCCAGGAAGTAGCCCAAATGCTGCACGAAATAACCTCGATGCTCAGGAAGGATGACGTTCACCACTCGTGGACTCTCCACCTCTTCGGTCCCTAAAGACAGAATATCAGTAAAAAGATAAATAATTACTCCATTCTCTGATACATAGGAATAGAAATACTAATTATTTCACACGGTACATAGCAAGTAAACTCAAGGTACATTCATATACAGTGAAATAACAATGGGAAGTATTGTAGAGGATTTATGGACATTTTTTAACAGTGATATATTGGGTTGTTACAGTGGATAGACGTAATGGCAAAAACAAGAATCCAATTGAAATACTTTTCAACAAAAAACATTTATTTCCCTCGAGGCTTCTTCCTTTTCATTCGCTTTCAAAAGCCAGAGAAAGATGGAGGGAGAGCAGGAGTTAAATGTCAAAATGCTGTTCGGCGGTAATGACTTCCAGACCTGATGTCATGCAGCTGTTATTTTTTTCCTCAGAAAAATACAGGCTGACCATAAAAAGAGGAGGAGAAGTGTGAGGAAAGAGAGACGAATACTGTTATGTGGTTTGTCTGCGTGTCTGTATTAGTTTTACATTTTTTTACCGTCTGCACACAAACACAAAAGTCTAGTTTCTGCATGCATGGAAAATAGATCTGTGACACCTCCAGCAGAGCTATCGGTTAACTATAGAGTCTGACAGGCCAGTTTGAATACATATCTAACAACACTGCAGGCAGCTCCCAGTTTCGCAGCGTACACTTTTCAGAAAGTTGATCATGATTATTAAAAACAACAAGCACAGAAAATAAATGCTGGGTTTCAAGATGCAAGACCATAACAACTACAAACTGATCTCCTTCTATTATAGTCCAGTGTGCTGTACCGCAGCTACTTCTGCAGAATGATCCTTCAATGCATCTTTACAAATCTGTTGAAATGTAAAAATACTTGCTATTACAGCTTTTCAATTTCTCCCTAAGTTCACAAACAACCTGATTACAGAAGCGATATCACAGAAAAGGATCATGAAATAGACCCAATCTTTCCCTCTTAGATATTTCTCTTCAATATACCTTTACTGTGTGGCCTCTCATTAAAGCTGCTAGTAAAACTAGAGACTACTGAGGGACTAATGAGGACAACATGCAACGTACAATATCTGACCATTCAAGAAAAAAAGCTTATTGTGATTTAATTACCCACCTCCTAAGTAGGAGATTGGTCGGTAATTATTACCTGTCATTGGTTTATGTACCTAATATACACGAAACTGCAAAGACAGGTCCAAGGTCATTGTCTCTGGAGCACAATCGTTGAAACCGGAGCCACAGCCATGTCCCAGCAGTAGCCCATTTCCATTTTCTTGACAGATTTGACACGTGTGTACATGTTAATGGCTATTTCACATATGGTGCACAGAGGTCATCCTGTGTGTGTATTTTTTTTTTTCTCTGTGGGAAATTCATCATTTGCAAGTCAATGAACTGGAGGAAAGTATCTTCATTTTCAAAGATAGAGATTTCTGTTGAATTGTTGACAACTCACGAAATGCTTCCTTCATGATTACAAAGGAATAATGGTCTTTTCATTCCAGCCATAAATAATTACAGCATTAAAGTGAAAGGCTCTCATGACATTTGTAATTTCAGATGATTGCAGGCGCCTGCGTGAGCACAAACAACTTGGGTTCAATCTAGTAGACAAGATCAGTGGTGCATAAAGACGAACTAAATTCTTCGTGGAGGTTTACTCAAAGGACGCAGGCAGGATGCCATCTATCCATGTGTGCATTTCTTCACAACACACTTTACAGAGTTATTAAATGGGCTAACGTTTTTTTAAAGGGGGAGGAGGATCTATAGTCTAACACATACCTTCATCCCCTCCCCTTACTTTGCTCTTTCATGTCACAGCTGGCCCAGATGTTGAACAGATGTATCAGACTTCCTCTGACTGCTGGTAAACACGCCTCTACCAGAGGCTGATACACATCAGCACAGAAACAGGGCAGAAACTGGGAGAAAAGAAAGATAAACAAAACTCGAGATACAGTGTAACTAGTCTAGACATGTGGTTGGAACTTTTGGAAAAGGGGTTCAAAAGGAGAAAAAAACATAAGATATGACCCTCAATTCCCTAAATCACCGGCTGTTGGAACCGACTCCTCTGCTCGGCACAGTTAAAATGTCTCCAGCTGTAAATGAAGAAGCTGTAAATGATAAAAAGTCCGCAGGAAAAATTGAGCCCACTTCCGTTGGAGCCAATTTAAAGCTATTTACTGTAGACAGCCTCTCAAACCAGAACTGCAAATAGTTGACTCTAAAAAACTTCACTTTTTATTTTTGCAATGCTGAATTCACAGTCAACAACTACCAGAAAGATTTCTTTCTTTCTTTCTTTCTTACTCAACCGGCCTACATTCTTTGTACCTCCTCCCTCCCTCTTCAGCTCAGACACAAAAACAGAGGTCTGAGGAGAAAACTGGCAAGAAGAGGAACTGATTTAACTGACCAACTATGCCTATAAATATAACAAAAAACCCAGGAGCAGTGTTCTTGCTCTGCGTAATTCAGTCGGGAAACCATATGGGAAAAAACATTAACCATTACTAGTGTCTGGAAAAACAAAGTTCAAGTGTTGTCAAGTGTTGTCAAGCATTTACTTTGTTTTTAATTGCGAGTGGCTTACTTTCTACTGGCTCATCATTCGGGAAAATTCTTGGTGCTTCAGTGGGAGCGGACGGAAGCGGAGGTCCCACAGTCAGCCTAAAGATGCGTCTCTCATGCAGACCGCAGTAGTGATGGTGCAGGTGGCAGGAGTACAGGCCTTTATCAACTGGCTTCAAGTCTGAAATGGACAGTGAGAAGTCCCCTAATGTAAAAGCATCCTCTTCCACGCTCATCTTGTTCTGGCCAAAGAGTGGTCCGTAATCCCGGCGCTCTCCGGAGGCATAGAGGTCCACCAAACGGTCAGCCCTATCAGGACGCACTCCAGGGGGCTGGAAGTCCCAGTGAGCCACCTGCTGCTGGTCCTCCTGGAGGCCCTCTCTCCACAGGGGGCGCCGGTTCACACAAGGCAATACCACTGAGCTGCCCAACAGGACCACAAACACGGTCTTCTCTCCATCCCAGAAACGTTTCTCTTTCCGAACTGGCAACATATGAGTGTGAAATTAATTGTTATTTAAGCTGTGTCATATATCACGACTCATGGAATAACATTAGCTGCGTGATTAGGAAGACTCACCTGACTTGGTGACATTGAGCTGGATTTGAATGGACTGGTGAATCTGGCAGTAATGATGGTGCAGATTACAAGTGTAAACACCTTTATCAGTTGTGGCCACATCTGAAAAAAAAGCATCCAAACAACATGAGATGAAATATAGATGGAAGAGTGCAGTCAACATTGTGCTACTGGAAAATAAAAGTCTCACTGTTGATGACAAGGGAGAAGTTGCCATCATTGAAAGCAGACTCTGGGACGGAGATGCGGCCCTTATTGAAGCCATTATAGACTCTCTGGCGGGCTCCAGGGGACATGTCCAGGACTCGCTCCACAGAATACTCTGGGCTGTTGCGGGCCAAGTCCCAGTGCACCACCCTCTGACGGTCCTTCAGTCTGTCCCGGGTCCACACCATGCGAGGGCTGTGGCAGGGCAGTACGGCCTGAGACCCTGCAGGGAGGGTGATGTTCTTGGCCTCCACCACCACACCAAGTTTGTTGCTGCCGCTCTGACCCCATGCTGATACAACAAATACATAAACAGACTCAGAAAATCAATGCCAGAAAAAGAGACATCAAACATGAGCTGTTATACATTTACCACTCAATTAGGCAGTTCATAGAGAAATAAAAATGTCTTACCTCCTGGCAGGAAGAGCACAGCAAGAACTGAAAGAGACAAAAACATGTTTAATTAGTTGTATCCTTCTGAAGCTCTTACTTCATACTGCCTAGTGTTGCAGTTTTACATAGATAAGATGAACAAGACTGTTCACTAATCAAATCTTGAGAAATATTTATGTTAAGACTCCGGAAATGGTTGAAGTTTTTGGAGTGTTACGGTTCGACCTGGATTGACCCAAAAGTGAAAAAATTCAGTCGCAGCAGATGTGGGTTCAGTAAGAGGACTGTTTTATGAAACAGAGAAGGAAATTGGAGAAACAAAGGCATGGCAAAGTGTCAGGATTTTAAAAAAGAAAAGTTCCACATGGGAAAACAACTTGAGAAAAATATACCAGATGTCAACAATATTCTCTGGAAATATATTTTGTCTATGTTTTCGCACTGTAGAGATATTTTCCTTCTGTGCATTTGCTATTTCTAATGCATTTTTTCCCACAGTGCTATTTCGTCGTCTGTTTACTGAAGGGCCAGCGGAGATGCATGCAGCCAAAGCATACAGAGGCTCTATTCATCCTAGCTGCCGCTGGCTTGTCGCAAGGCCGTGATCCTGAGAGGATGAAGAACCGCGCCGCTATTCAGCTCACTTCAGTCACACTGTCTGGTGTCAAAAGTCCAGGATCATGACCAAACACCTGTGTATTGTTACTGTACTGGTAATGAGTACTGTGAACTATAGAGGCTAGAGGTGCAGAACCTTCAGTGTGATGTTAGTTTTTAATGTATGCAGACATTCAGTACTATACATAAAAAAAAACATTCTCAAGGCTAAGATATTGCAGATTTGAAAAGGCAATGATGTTCCCACATCCATAGCTCCTCCTCCTCACTCTTATCATTATTTTCTTAACTTTTCTGTTTAATTTCTCTGTCTCTGTTTGTTTTTTTTCTGACCTCTTATTGGAGAATTCAGAATTTAAATTCTATGTTGAGATAAAGAAGAGATGAAGATAGGAGGGAGAAAAAAAGAATGAAATACCTCAACATAGAAAAAAGCAATGATGAATTATTTTCAAATTGGCAAATTACTGAAACTTCATACCAGATTAAACTAGCAAGTAATCAATGACAACTGTTGTTAAACAGTTGTTAAATGGTTAAAAACCATTTATTGAATAGCTGATTGACAGAAAATTATTCTGGAACAATTTTGATTTGCTTAAACTGTTTAATCCTTAGGAAATGCCTGCACACTTACTCCAAGCTACAAAATTTAATCCGGACGACATTTCGATCCTACTCGGATCTTCGTGGCTTGAGGTAAGTGTGAAGAATTACCTTTTTTATTGATACTGCTTTCTGATAGCTTCATCTTCTGCTTCCAGCTTCTAAAATGATACCATTTCCTGTTTTTTATTATTGTAAATGGAATATTTTCAAGTTTTGAGTTGTTTTTGGACATAACAAGAAGTCTGAAGATATCATCATGGGCTCTCAGAACTTTTCGTTATTTTTTTTAGATTTTTCAGACTAAGCGATTAATCAAAAAATAATCAAGAGATTAATTCCACAATGAAAATAACAGTTAGTTGCTGCTCAGTCAAGTACATCTTTATCTACACTGATGGCCTCACAGTGGGTAACCCTAAATTTAACCCCAAACTACAGACAAACCTGACGAGAGACGGTTTCCTTGTGAAGGCAATGTGCTGTCTACAGTGAATAGATGCTTGTGTCTGTCTTGAGCACACTGAGACATATACCATCCAGCATTTTTCAACTAACTGTTATCATAACAACAAAACTTTCTGCGTGGGTGGAAGAAAGCAGATTTTTAGGAGTTATATTTTTGTTGGCCTTCTCCATCCAGGTGCTTTACTCATTATGGCTGCACGTCATGTGAACACAGGCAACCGACACATGAAAACAGTGTTAATTTCATCCTATCTAAACAATACCTCGGTAGACGGCTACTACTGTGCTTCTAATCCAGCGGTTTCACATGCTGTGATTTCATATTTCAAGCTGGGCTAATTTATTTCAGCACACACACTGGCATTGGAGAGGAGACCTCATGCTGGAAAACTTTGGTGGGTTCTCTATTGAGGGGTATAAACTTTCTTGCAGAAGGTAAAACAAAGTGTCCCAGCCCCTATAATTTGCTCTCATCTCTCCTCCAGACACACATAGGCTGGTGACTCACAAAGCTGGTTTAACACTAAAGACTTAACAATGTGCTATTGAATTAACGGGGATAATAACAGACATTTACCAAATGACCTGTAAAATCACTGTTGTCATTTGTATCACTTAGTAGACCGTCACCCCTGAGGTGAAACAAAAAAAAAGGCTGATACTGAACAGTATGTACTACTCAAACATAAAGCATGTATTTACACAGCATAATTTCTGTGATTCATAGGTGTTGTGGGCGTGTGAGGTTTACTCACAGCCCCGTCACAGGTTGCGAATAAATCAAATAAATCTGTCCAGCTGCAAATTCAGCTAAATATACAAAGACACATTCAGAGACTTTGGGAGCCTGTTGACTCTCCTGTGTACATTAAAATGCAGCCAAGACTTTCAGGTATTTTTAGTCATCCATGCATACACACAAAGTACTTTTGAAGCTTTATTGCAAATTAGTAGACTTAACGATTGAAAGTACTTTCCACTGTATAATTATATACTGCAACATTGTACACCATTGCTTTGTGAGCTGTTGAGAAAGATATTTTTGTGTGTATTGTTTTCTATATGTATTTGATGTTTATAGATAACTTTACTGAGTTTATTATAGCATTGAAAACATTTTTATCTTTCAGATGCATTGTAAACGTATACATGTAATTATGTAGAGCTCCACTGGAACCATAAGTGTGCAGAATCAGGTGATGTCTACTTACTATACCTTCTTAGTCATGTTTTATGTATACCTGATGAGGGCATAATACCCAAATATCATAGCTAACTTAATATATCGGTTCACAATTTTTCAAGTCTGTCCTAAAAGGTGTCCAAAATAACATTGACGTGTTTTTTTCTTGCTGTAATCATTCCTTCAGTTCATACTGGCCCTTTAGAGATCCTTTCATAATGCACTTTCAATGGAAATGACGGGGGCCAAAACCCACAAGCCTCCTTCTGAGCAAAAACGTATTTAAAAGTTTATTTGAAGCTAATACAAGGCTTCAGCCGTCCAAATTAGCGAATTCAAGTCAGTATCTTTCAAAGTCATTTTAGTGCCAAATTCCCTGTTTTTGTTAAAATCTTTCCACTGCAGCTGAACAGGAAAACACTGCACATCACAAAGAGGCGACTTTTTTTTTGTTTTTACTAAAAAAAAGACTAACTGTGGAAGATTACAACTTTATTAGACTTCAACTCAGACAGCTGGGGTCTCATTTTATCTTCAAATAAACTTTTCAATGCATTTTTGCTCAAAACAAGGACTGTGGGTTTTGCGCCCCCCCCCCCCCCCCCATCATTTACATTGTAAGCACAGTTTCTCTGATGGTCAGTATGAACAGGAGGAATGATTACAGCAGGCAAAACCTGCTTCAATGTTCATTTAGGCACTTGACTATTAGTTTAAGACACTCTTGAAAAAATTGAACCTATCCTTTAAGAAAAAGAGAATCATTTCATCATTTCAATGTGGGGGCACCTTTTTCTATTAGAATACCTTCCTGCTGAGGACAGCAGGCTCTCAAACTCGTGGGATTGGGCTGTACAGAACACAAACATTTTATTTCAACCTTGTCATTTTGTGCCTTGAATGATCACATGTTTAAAGGATTTTTATAAAAAAAAAAAAAAAAGAAAGAAAAATTCCAAAACAGCAATTCTAATCTTTTCCCCTGGCCTGTTGTTGGTGCCCCTTAATTAAGACAGAACCCATCATAAACATGTTTGGAGTGGTAATCCCCCTCCTCCACGTCGTCCGGACTCAAGGCAGCCCACTCATGGTGAAACACTCATTACTGACACATATAATGACTGGCTGCTGGATTGTGCTGACTCCTCTACTCAGACCGCAGTTAACTAGAAACACATTGGGCTGAGGCCATAAAAAAAAACCCACATACACAACATCAACAGACTGAGGCAAAGCAAAGCTATGAAGTGTTACTGTATATGTAATGATCCGTTTCACTTTCAAGTCCATGTTGCTCCATATTGTTTACAGACAGATAAGACAAATAGATATGGCTAGATGAAGAATGCACAGCATAAAGTTGCAGGAATGAAAATAAAGAGGACTTTGAGATGTTACCAAAAAATAAAAAGGACTGAGTCTTAAAAATTGTAGCCTACCACCCGTAAAAACTTTATAGCCTATTGTTAAATCAACAATAGCCTGCATAAATAAACGGCAAAGAAAAATGAGCAGTTTTAAAGTTTTATAACGTCATGCGCATTGCTGGTAGAATAGTAAAAAGAAAATAAGATATGCAAACAGAAAATGAACAGGAGTCATGGTTTTACAAAATGTACTTTAACTAAAAAATCAGTCAGATGCTGTTGGGTCAACATTATAGCTCATATTGCAAAGATCTTCTGAGTAGATGCTTTTAAAAAAGATGTTTACAGACCAGAGAAACTTCGTCTTTTGTCCCCGAGAGGTTATTCTAACCTGGTTCCAATTATGGCACAAAGAAAGTTTCATCAGATTGTTTTTTTTTCTCGTTTTTAAAAAGCAAGACAACCGAGGGACTTACTTCGAAGCAGAGTCATATCGAGGTGCATCTTTTTCACAGTGGTGTCAGCGGAGGTGAGTTAAGTCTGACAAGAGGAGATGTGAGCGTCAATTGTGTTTCAACACAAGACACCGAGCTGCAGCTGCAGCGCCTCAGCTGGATCCTCAACACGCTCCGCCTCCGCCAGCCGATCAAATCCCAAACTGCCACACTTTGGTTCTGCACTCGTCTCGAAAAACATGAGTAATAATCGTATAATTACAGTTAAACAGTTTGTTGAGAACTGTTATACACAAACATACTAGATAAATATGAAAAAACGCACTTAAGACGCATTCCTCCAAATGTAAAAAGGATGTCCCCTGCTACCAAAATGAAAAACACAGTATTGTATCTTTCTGTCAATCAAAAATGGCCTAGTTTTATAATATTTGTTACTTGGAGCTGCTCCCTGTTTAATCTGAAGACTGTGAAGATAGAGGATAAGCAAATGAAAGCAGTTCCTCCTGCGGTTTGGATGCTGAAACGGGATTTTTTTACTTTATCTCTGAACTTGTTTACAGTGAGGTCACCTGCCAATCGTGATAGAGAATGTTTGTCTTGCCCTGATTATTGTGATAAAGCATGAATATGAGAAAAATGCACTAATGTAAAAAGGACATCCCCAGCTACAACCAAAACTAAACAGTCTTGTATCTTTCTGCCAATCAAAAATGGACACGTCTTCTAATACACTCAAGCTTGACACTATTAAATGAAAGATGTTCTTATCAGTAAATCAGTTATATTTAAACACATAAAACAGGCTTATACAGTCAATCTTGCTCAGTGGAGAAATGCTTTTTTCCATAAAGTCAACTTCTTTTTCTCTCTGAAACCAGTGATTTATATAAAACATTTGTAAACAATTGGGAAAAGTTACACCCATGGAAGCAGCTCCTTCCTCTTTTTCCCTGATCTTAGAAAGGCTGGTTTCTGGATTAAATTAAGTTTTACTTCTAGTCTGCTAAAAAAAAAGGTTTTACTGAACAAGCTAATTTGATTTTTAAAATAGCCAAATAGTTGACTTATATTTCAGAGTCATATTTCTGTTTTAGTTTCGCCATAAAAATTAATAGACTGAATGATAGTTGTGATTGTGGCTGAATGCAACTGTTTCCAGACTCTGCACAATACTGCCATCCACAGTATGAACAGGAAAAAATGTTAAAATAATCATGCTACTATATGACAAACAGAAAATTACAACATACCATGCCTCGGGCTTGACAGAGACAGATCTTTATTATATTATGTACACGTTGTTAAAAATTAATTGTACACACATAGGGAATACGTCCTCATCATTAAAACATGCTTCAGTTAAGCTGCGAAGCGGACTTGTCGGGCTTAACTGCAGTATGTGTGAAGTGTGGTCCAGTGTGAAAGATATGAGACACACACACACACACTCAGTGTTTCTCAGTCCCTTTTGTTTCCATGTTGTTTAATGAAGATCTTAGGCGCACTCCATCCCTCTGGAGCCTTCTTCAGGCCAGCTCGGGTCCAAATCCTCTTCAGGTCCTCCTCAAATCGTTTCTGCACAGGACAAACACACACTGGCTGTGTTAATGTGTGAAATAAATTTTTATTCAGCTAGTTATGGAGAGTTGTGTTGTAATTAGAGCAAATCATAAAAACAATGCTTAGAATAAAATAAACAGTTTTCAACTATAGAAAAGACCGTTGTAGGTGAGAATATACTGTATATCATATATCATAATGAAATATGTTGAGTAAAACAGTTAAACACCACCATTAGTAATTATTATGCATTAAATACAGTACATTTGCTCAAAATTAGCTAAATTATTTGTCTTGTTGTGACAGAATTGTTATGTGACCACAGAATCCATTTCTCCACCAAAAAGAGGAAACTCTTACCTGCTTCTTCTTGCCCCTTCCTTCCATCACTCTCCTCCTCAGGAATTTAGTCCGTTTTTGCAGCTTCTTGTATTTATGCCGGTTCATCTTCCTTCGTCGGATCTCCAGAACATTCTTACAACTAAGGGGTGTTACTGAACTCTCCCCATCCTCCAAAACGGGGACAGAGATGGGTGGCAGGACCTTCTCCTCCAGAAGCTCCACTTCCTCCTGGGGCTGAGGAGCCTCCAGCTGGGGTGGAAGTGAGTAGCGCAGGGAGAGCCAGCTCTCCAAAGGACTTACTGACAGTTTACGCGGCACAAGAGCGTCTTCCAACTCCGGTTCGAGTTGGACCCATCGAGGTGGAGATCTGTTGTCTGCTGCTGTTGAATAGTTTCTGAGTTTCTGTTTCAGTAAAGAGCAGTAAGCAGGAATGACTGGTTGTACGCATCCATTCAAAACTTCTCCGTGGGGTTGAAGTGTACCTGGTCATCAAGAAAAAAATTAGGTCATCTTGAGTGACATTACTTACACCGGAAACATTTAGATGAGATTAGATAGATATAAATTTGTTCATACTTACAAGTTGCTCTACGTAATAGAGTAAGTCGAGGGACAACCTTTGAAGTAAACATCGTTAGCGGTCATCCAAATAAAGTCATCAGGAGTCTGTTGACCCTTCACTGGTCCTGTGGGTGTGAGCAATTAAGTCAAGGTTATAAATAAAAATTAAGAATTATCTGGTTTCAGCTTCTCATATGTGAGGATTTGCTATTCTTCTCTGTTTTGTATCATTATAAACTAAATATCTTTGGGTTTGGACTGTTGGTTGAACAAAACAAGCAACTTGTAGCGTCACCTTGAGCTCTAGGAAATTGTCATGGGATTTTTTATACTGTAACAAATACAGATGGTGGAAATGGTTGTCAATTGCAGTTGTACAGTATATCAACATGTCCAAACTCAATTAGGTTAGCATTTGATTTAGAAATGCAACAATCGGTCGATTAATCGATTCTATAGACAGAAAATTGCAAGTATTTCCATAATCAAATACTCATTTTGGTCATTTTAAAGGTAAAATGTCAAATAATTGCTCATTCCAGCTTCTCAAATGTGAGAATTTGAAGCTTTGTTGTGTTATACATGACAATAAACTGAATTTCTTTGGGTTTTTTGACTGTTAACTGGACTCTAGGAAATTATAACGGGCATTTTTCACCTTTCTGACTTTTTATACGGAAAGCCAGAAAATAATCGTCAGATGAATCGATAATGAAAATAATCGTTAGTTACTAGACGGTGGTTACTGACGTCTCAAATTGCATTCAGACTTATGAAATGTGCTGACGTTACTTAGCAAATGCAACAGAACAAATATTGACAAAACTGGCAAAAAATGAATTACTGGTTGCCGGTTGTCCCCCGGCAAAACACTACAGGAATATGGAGGCTGTTGCTAATGCTAGCTAGCAATGGTGCTCCGCCGGGGACGTGAAATTCGTGATATTTTCATTTAAAAAGACGAGAGCAACTTGAGTTTATGCCATAAACTATCTGACTACAATCATTTCACTTATTTTACGAACAGCGTTACGTTACCTAATATCACTGTGACCGGGATTTTCGTCTTCAATGTGACTTCAATGTTTTTTCATGACCATGAGAAAACCTCTTCCGTTCAGTGTGACACTAATTTAATTCCCGCTCCTCAGAGCGAACAAAGGTTCCGTCGGAGCAACTAAATAGACCTCTTAGAATGAGCTATTGAGAGCCACTTGATTTGTTGATTTACTTTATCTTTACTTTTTCTTTATTTTTTTGATGATGATTTTAAAGAAAAACGACTCTACAAATGAATAATAATACAGTTCTGTGTTTTGTCCTGGTGTGTGTAGCACTATGTGTAGCATTTATTTTGCCTGTACTTACTGTTATTCTACACTTGCAAAATAATAAATAAATGAAACTTAGATATAGCCAATTTTGGATCATTTAATAGTACCGTGTTGTTGACCTATGCTTAGCAACATATGGCAGGTAAGGGGAATGCTTGAATGGCTCCACTGGAGGGCACTAATATTCTAAATAGTAATGGTAGGTGAGCAAATGAACTAATGGTTTCCTTATAATAGTCCATCAGTCTAATTCAGGGGAGGAATATAGAATTAATTGTAACTTACGTAAGTTTTCAAGTTCAAGTTTTCAAGTTTCATTTATTACCACAAGACTAGGCCAGTGGGATTAATCACAGTACAGATGGAATAGCTGTAACAATACGTCACATACAACACCTGTGCAAACATAAAGGACATAAGTGCAAGAAGAAACATGCAGTGGCCTACCCTGGTCCACATACCTTAAAATACAATTAGACCAGCTTTTCTGTGTTCATCAGCTGTACAGCTTTGGGGAAAAAGCTCCAGTTAAGGTGTTCTGTCCTGCCCCCTAGTGAGCTGTATCTTCTGCCAGAGGAGAGGCGCTGAAACAGATGGCGGTACTATAGGGCTGAAGTATATTATTTTAGACCTCTCCCTGGCAGGAATGACTGTGGTCCCCGCTCGTTTAAGAAGACCAGTATGTTCCTGTCCCAAAAAAATGAAAACTGCCTGCCTCAATGACTATCACCCAGCAGCACTAACCTCCATCAATATGAAGTGCTTTGAGTGACTAATCAAAGCCCACAAAGCCCACCAAACCTCCTCCGTGCTGGTCTCACTGGACCCCCTACAGTTTGCATACAAGCAAAACAGGTCCACGGATCTGAATTGCCCTCCACACTGCCCTCACCCGCCTGGAACAGAGGGACACATATGTGAGAATGCTGTTTGTGGACTACAGTTCAGCATTTAATACCATTGTGCCCTCTCAGCTGGTCATCAAGCTCAGGGGCCCTTGGACTCAGCAGTGCCTTTTGCAGCTGGATCCTGGACTTCCTTACAAACAGGCCCCAGAGGGTGAGGTGACATCACTTCCTCCACCGTCACACTCAGCACTGGAGTCCCCCAGGGGTGTACGCCAAATCGGACCCTCTTCACTAACAACTGTGTGGTAACACACAGTTCCAACACCGTCATTAAGTTTGCAGACAACACCACCATCATCGGCCTGATCATTGTGAGTGATGAGGCGGCCTACAGAGAGGAGGTAAAAGCCCTGACGTCATGTGTGTCAGAACTACAACCTCCATCTCAGCATCTGCACCAAGGAGATGGTGTTGAATTTCAGGAAGGTACAGGAAGCACACACCTCAGTCTACATCCAGGTGGCACCTGTGGAACAAGTCAGCAGCTTCAGGTTCCTTGGGGTTCACATCAGCGAGGACCTGAAGTGGTCAAGTCACACTGAGTCGGTGATGAGGACTGTGAACCAGCACCTCTTCTTCCTCAGGAGACTGAGGAGGTTTGGCATGGACAGGAGGAGACTCTGCAACTTTTACAGATGCACCATTGAAAGTGTCCTCCCTGGCTACATCATGGCCTGGTATGGGAGCAGCTCTAAGCAGGACCCTAAAGTACTGCAGAAAGTCACCAAGTCTGAACTGCCATCCATGCAGGACCTCTACATCCAGAGGAGCAGGAGGAAAGTTGGAAAAATCATCAAGGACCCCAAACACCCCAGCTACAGACTCTTTTCACTGCTACCATCAGGCAAGCAATATGGAAGCACCAGAGCCAGATCCAGCAGGCTCCGAGACAGTTTACATAACACACACACACACACACACACACACACACACACACACGCACACACACACACACACACACAGACACACACAGTCTCTCTCTCTCTCTCTTCCTCTACCACACACTTCCTCTCCCCCCACCAAACACACAAACACACACACACACACATATTTATCACCTATCACTTATGTGCAATACCACACCTGCACACCGATGTTCAATATAATGTATGTTTGTATATGTATTATATTATTCATCTGTCTCTTATCTTCCTTTTCTCTCATTTTATTATATACTCTAATTGGAACTGGAGATCGAAGAAGCCACTGCCTTCAGTGTTGCCATCTGCTGTGTTGTTGTGCATGTGACAATAAAATCTCTTGAATCTTCATATTAAGAAACATTTGAAAATAAAAATTGAAGTCTTCAGGCCGGGGGAAATGTGAGACAGAAAAAGTTCTACTTGTAGCGTTCCTCCAAATAGGGTCACATGACCTGTTTAAACATTAGATGACTAACAGTTTTAGAATAAAAATTGAATCTGGAGATGACAGCTATGATTTACCATATAGTTTACACTAATACAGTGCACCAGGATCAATAACTTCAGCTGTAAATAAGAAAAGGGCTTGTAGCATAAGCCTTTTTAAAACAGATTATATATCATATTTTACAAAAATTATGTTTTTCTGCTGGTATTGGTATTACCAGCAAATATTTTAACATGTGTATGATGCGTTGTTTTCGACTGTATTTCAAACATCTGCCAGCGTGGCCCAGGAGTCTTAAGGCACACCTCCTCACAGAGCAGTGAGCTGCTGCTGTTTATGCATAAAGACTGACCTTCACTTTACTTACTAGACTGACCTTTTTAAAAACGTTACTTACAGTATGAATATTTTTGCACATAAATTCAGGCACTAATCAGCATATAAAACAGGATAGTAGTGAGAGTATTCAGCACAGAGTAGAACATAAACTATTTAGTTTGGTTTTCTATTATATATCATCTGTGTTATTTTTTCCATAGTAATATTTCTAAATCTATTTGTGAAGTGTTATAAACATGTTACAGTTGGCACATTATTGTTTTTTTGTGTAGACACATTTGGAAAGCCCATTTCAGTCATGGTTCAGTTTTATTTCCTTTTGACTCATTAAAACGGAACATGTTTCTTTCTTCCATGTGGCACAGTTGTATAACCAGGGAAGCCTCCACTTTTAGATTGCTCTAGTTTTACATACTTGTGGGCAGCCACATCAAATCATTTATTCATGGGGCTTTCTCTCTTAGCTTTCATTAAGACTGTGGGAAATGGAACATCTACAGTATGTATGCATCTCACAGCAGGGATTCTCAATATATGGCACTTTGAATACTGCATTTGTATACTGCATATTTTTTGTACAAAAAAAAAAAAATGACATAATGCTGAAAAATAAGTTAAAATCAAAGAACAAGTTCCCATTGAAAGATGTGACGTACAATACAGTGTAAAGTTCTTGGGGCATTTATTTACAATAAAAACAACAACAACAAAACATTCAATTCATTGTAAATCCTGCTGGCTATTGACTATTTGTTTCACTATCTACCATCCATTTGTGATGATAAGGCAACTGAAATGATCAGCAGGATGTACTGTATGATTTTCCCTTTTACAGAACAGTCTGAATAGCTTTTAAAACAATTTTATTCTACAAAACTCCCTCAAAATAATATTTAAAGATAAGGATACTAGATAATAAAACAACAATGAACTGTTTACTTGGCAGTCATTTCAAGGTGTTGGTCAATCACATTTTAAATCAATGGCCTATACATTATATACTATGTACTCCAACTAAATATCTATTTACAAAATCAGTAGTTGTATTTGGAGTCATTTTCTCACTTTAAAAGCAAATAAATATTCACTGTTTTATCATAATTGCATTGCAAGTTTACTGCACTGAAAGAGATTCAACCCCTGAAAAAGACAGAGCTTTACAGATGACAACATTATAATTTACTCCAAAGCAACACCTACAGTCTAAGCATATAACAGGATGCTGAATGTAGTCACCATAGAGGTACAGTAGGCTATAACAGATGCACACAATAAATGCCACTCCAACGGGAACCAAATCAATAAATAAAGACATATATTAGAAAGAAAAAAGCAACTCAGAACATAATGTAGAGACTGGTCTCTGCATCAATAGACAAGACAGAAATAGCAGTTAAATCAGTCATTGGTGGATATATCCATACTTTAGAAGACTATATAGGCAGTGCTGAAGCATGACCGCATTCCACCATGATTTCTTAAGAAACTAGTGTGCTTAAATATAATAAAAATGGTCCTGACCAACACTACTTTACCACTGACCTATTACTGCCGTCCCATTATTGGCCGCAGAACATGTGAGTAAAAGAAGTGATGTAAAATGATTTGAGGGGCAAAAAAAATGCATTTTTTTAATTTTAAGGCCATTTCATTTGATTTATGATACATTGCTGTCTTCACTGTGACCTGTGGTTTCAGGTTTGAAATCTGTTATTGTGGAAATTTTGGATGGTAGAGGAAAGAGCGCAGCTACTGTCAAAGAAATTATTTTGCTGCAGCTACACAGTACTTCTACTGGGACGTTACCCAGAAAATAATCACGTTAAACAGAACAATGCTATATGTTATACATATCGGATTGGACGTTTTATTAGAAAACTATTATTTGGTATTGTGTACTAGAGATCTTTATAGAGCCAAAACCTTTGTTGATTTGGTAAAACCATCCAGGCAATTATCTCCTCTATGTTGCAGCAAAAAATCCTTCACACAATTTCTACAAAGAGATCAATGGCACTGTCTTTACCCTGTATATCTAGCACACCCAGGCTTCGACAAGACAAACTAAACCAAAGTCATATATTTTACAAATAAAACTATTTAATTTGTAGGTAAAATGTGTGCTTTTGAAACAAAGGTACAGGTGAAAAAAAACAACAACAACTAGGCAACAGATGTGTGAACAGGCAAAGAAAAGTGGAAGGAAACAACACTTTTTTGTGCAAAAGCTGGCCCCTCTTTGTGCGTCATCCTCTCCAGTGTCCTCCAGGTCTCTGGATACACTGCTGTCTGGCCTTCACTGAGCAGCAGACTGACCAGGCTCCACCTGCTTTTTCTCCTCTTGCTCATCGTCCTCCTCCTCATCATAGGTCATGGCGAACGCCTGCACTTGTCTCATCTCCCAGAAGGACTGTGACTTATGGGAATGCTTTGGGAATAAGAGAGAGACGTCTTTTTTAAAACTCTCAACACAAATTAAGGTGTTAGAATATACTTTATACATGTCATCAGCCATAAGATATTAATTATTAAAATGTATACTTTGCAGTTTTGTACGATGCCAAAACATCTGTATGTCTTGGTTTGGTTTATTCCTCAGTATACAAGCAGCATTTAGTTCTGTTTCAATGTATGTAAAGGATATCTGCTCCATCGGTCCATAGTTTAAATCCATGGATTGAAAGATTACTGAGGAAAGTCTAACCTGAAGATGGAGATCCAGGATACAACCAGGTGGGTGGAGCTAACAATTCTGCACACAGAGACGCACAAACAGCAATAAAATAACAAACACAGCAGAGCATCAGCACAACAGCACAAGAGAAGCAATGAAGCACCAAAGGGCAGTAAAGGAGAGGTCGTACTGTTGCACACTACAGCTTCAGTGCATTTGCTCAGTTTAACAGGAGAGTATAAAACATTTCAGTGCCAGTGTGCCCTGTACATCAAGAGAAAGAAGATCATGCAGAGCAACAAGTGTGTTACTGGTAGCTGGCAGTTTAGTCTGAGATAGGGATGACTCACCGATGAGGACTGATGATCGTGTGGTCGTTCCAATTTGATACGGATGTCCGTCCCCTTCCCTCGTTCAGGTTTACCAGGCCCTGAGGAATTGGTGTGTTTAGTCATATACTGTATGCCGTAGCCTGTTCATTTCCTCATTACAACAATAAATCTTGAGTCAGCTAAGATATTGAATCACAAAACCAGAAATATGTGCATCTCTGTTCACAATCTGCTTTACTCTAAATCCTACTGTCTATCTTTAAAAGCCGGACTAACATCCTGTAACCTCACGGTTTGTCACAACTTGCTAGCCTTGCTTCTTCAAGGACCCCACCTCTCACCCCTCACCTGGGGAGCTACCGCGACTGGTGGCACTGGTGCTGCTGATGCTGTCCTCCAGCCAGGTGCTGTAGGTGAAGGAGTCTCGCTTGTGTGGCGTCCCGGCAGAAGACAGACTCTCCTGGGGAGCGCACAGAGGAGAGAGACACAGCAGAAAACACACATGCTTATTAGCCTGAAAGAAAAACAAATAACTTAAATACAGTTATCTTGTTTTTTTCACTCACTGAATGTCACTCACCATGCCTGTGTCATAGTCCTCTGTGGCCTCTGTCTCGTTCTCCTCCACCACACTGGCGAAGCTGCTAGCATTGGAGGAGGAGCGGGAGAGGTCGTGACCCTCGGGGATGGATGGGGCCCTGCCACCAAGACAAGAACTACACCCTGGGTTAACCACTCTCCAGCACAGCCAAACTTGATTTTATCTTATGTATAGAGCAAAGTCATCCAACATATTGCTGCAGCAGAGGATAACCCGGCTTACACAAACACAGGTATGGCTTCATGTGATAGGGCTGTAACCTGTATATTATACACACCTGTTCTTGGTTGTTGTGAGCACCTCAGGAGAGCTCTGATTGGACGAGTTGTCAGATTTGGGGTCTTGGGAGACATGGCCGCTGTCAGGGGTCTTCTGGATGCTTGGGGAGTTTTCCCTGCTGGACATGAGAAATACAGCACAAAATATCAGAAAAAGCAAATAGGGTGTAACCTGGATGAAAGCAATAAATGTGCATGCACTGATATTTCTAACAAGTAAAGGGTTGTAAGTAATGAATTTTAGTTGCAAGGTTTTATATACACAAAATATAGGAGGTAGAACAAATACAGCAGTACTGTGCAGGAGTAATTTCTCACCTCTTCTCCTGGACTTCTTGAATGTTTTCAATACCGATGGCACTGCTTCGCCTGGAGCTGAAAGGACCAGACTTTTTCCTGGTCGGGCTTTTCCCCGGGATTATCAAAGACTGCCAGGGAGAGAGGCAAAACAGTGTCAGACTCAAAATACTTCAAAGATCTTTGAGTAATATTAAGTTCATCTCAAGAGCTATTTATTTATTACTGAGGGGAGTTAATGTTTGTTTTGACTTAACCGTTCAAATTTCCTCTTTATTTTATTCATTTGGAAAACTGCTTTTCAAAAACATATGTCACCCTGAATTACCAGGTTGAGGAGTAACACTGCTCCCTTCGAGTTGTTACTATGATGAAGGAAAAAAGTTAAAATATGCACTTAGCGGCTTAATGTCAAGCCCCAGTGCCAGTCTTTCAGCCAGAGCAGAACACACTAAGGCGGGAGATGAAAGATGGATTTAAAGGCTCCAGGGCCAACCACTAAATATGCTTTCTCAGTGACTGCTTTGTTCATTCAATCTCCCTTTTAAAGCTCTCAAAATAAGAACTTGAAAAAGCCTTTTATACAGTGTGGCTTCAAAGAGCAGGAGGATTCTTTTTCATAATTTCTCTGTAAGGGGGACATTAAATCATTAATATTCATCATTTTTAAACAAACAGAGAATTAAGCATACTGGAATTAAAATACAGAATAGTCAGAAAAGACTATAGAAGGCAAACACACACTGCAGTAAAGCAGATAGGACAATGCAAATAGGATTTTTACTGTCTATACGCTACACTCATATCGCAGAGCAGCTTATCTCTTAATAATTTGAATGTCTAGATCATAGGTAAAATCCCAAGGATTGGGAATAACCAAATCAATCAGTTAATGTAAAAATGTCTATATCTGCTTTTGTTTTATCACAGATTGAGATCATGTTCTTTATACAGTAAGTCACATCTGTAACACACAATGCTTACTACATTAAATACATATTGGCATGTAGAGAAAAGTGTTTTGCCATGATGCAGTGAAGCCATGCAGACAAAAAAGGGGGCAAAGAGGAGAAGTGAGTAGTTAGAGAGTAGTTAGAATTAGACATGAACCTCTTCTACTGTTCCTATCCCTATGGCACTGCCTCGACGTCCATATTTACTGGGACTTTTGCCTGGGACAAGCAATGACTGAGTCACACAGAGAGAGGAGAGAGAGAGAGAGAGAGAGAGACAGACAGACAGAGAGAGAGAGATGTGACAATGACAGTCGACAAAGGGGGAGAGAGGAGGGTCAAGGGGGAAGAGAAAACATGAGATACGTATATACAAATATATATGAGATTCCATGCAGTACGTCATGTTAAAACAAAATACAAAGCACATGTTAATTGGAGAATACAAAGAGAAACATTTTGGCTCCATGGGTGCAACACAGGCAGCTGAATGGGAGAGAGAAATGTTATGTGAGCCATAGGCCTGTGAGAAAGAAGATGAAGAAGAGATAAAAAACAGCAGGGGAGGACATACAGTAGTTATACATTAGGTTTCACATCAAGACAGGGTTATGAACAAGAAGCAAGCAACAGTTATATTCATTAATATAGCTTGTTACGGTTAATTGTGATTAGTTACTTTTGAAGGCAACCTTAAATGTGATCTACAAATATAATATCAATGTATTTAGGGTGTCTGTTTCCCACATATGCAAGACTGAACAATCCTGTTCAATGTCTAACAGAGAAAAAAACTGTTAGGTTAACAGAAAAAAAACTAATTTCATAATGATTATACTTCCATACAAATCGAAGAATTTAATTTAAAAAATACAATTTCCCACAGCCCTTCAAATATACAGTACATGTCAGACAAGCAATTATATGCATAATCACTGTTAAGTGAGGACCTTGTAACTACAAATTCAGGGAGTTACATGTATTATTTCAACTGTAAGATGAAAACATCCTCTATGAGTTAAAAAAATGACTGTGACACTCAGATTTTAGTGTTTTCAGAACCAATTACTGTATATAAACTCCAGGATGCCAAAAAACATTGACATTTGGAGATACAAGGTTTTCACCTGATGATAGAAATATTCATAATCACAATCAAAAATATCGTGTCATCACCAAACAAAGTCCACAAGCTTTAGCTTACATGCGCGCACACACACACACACACACACACACACACGCACGCACGCAGGACTCAACCAACATTCATCAGAATTCAAGTGAGTGTTTGTGAACAATGCAGATGCACGGGGGATTTTGTTAAACGAGAATACAAGTGAAAAACAGTATTATAAGTATTATAGAAGCAGCTTTAACCCAGGAGAGAAATTCACCTTGTGTCCTGCAAGTTATTCAAGTCTGTGAGTGTCAAGTCACTCCATCTTGTGGTGACAGACAATGTGCAACCATTGCAACGTGAGAGCCAAGTTTCAGACCCAGGCATAAATGCTCCACTCGACCAAGTGTGAAGCCCTTCAGTTAGTGCAGCAGGCAAGTGAGGGAGGAGGCATGAACTCTAGTAGAATTGCTAGGGGAGGCAGAGGGAGCGAAATTGTCCTCCCTCAAGGCCAGGAGGCTGTACTTACTATCCCTGGGAATTTGGGACTCTCTGCGGGGTTGTGGTTAAAGCTGCCGCTGAGGCTAGTGGAGACTGTGTGTGGCTTCTTGAAAGAAAGACCCATGGCATCCATAGACTGGCTCCTGCTGCGGATCACCCGCTACAAGGAGAGACGAGGAGGAGATACATTCAGATGGTGCTGACCCCTGTGATCTCTCAGCATCGCTGTGCGGCATTATAGGCCGAGAGGAGCCTCGGGGCTGTCCCTGAACTCTGACCACTACAGGCAGAGAGCACTGGCCTGATGCTAATCCTGACAGACAAGGAAGCGACAGAGAACACTGCTAAGCTTTAGTGCCTGGAGGGGGGTTCAGATGAGTCATTATGTTTAGGTAGGTAGTAAAAGAGGAGAAGGGAAGTAGAAGGGCCAAGTGGCTCACAGATGTTTGACCATACTGAGTTTAAACACAGCCAGGAGAAGTTTAAAGCCCAGTGGACCTCTTTGCAGGCAACAGAGTGGAGAAGCAGATGTATCTGAAGGTGGAAGAAATCTATCAATTCCCTTTGATATTATGACATACGAAGGTGACTGAATCATATATATACTAAGTGAACAGTGACTGAACCCTGAAGCATGCGGAGAGCATAGCAGCACCAAACAGCTAGGAAGCATGTAGAAGAAAAGCTGGGAAGCCAAGAGTGGTGTGTTCCAGCAGGACAGAGCAGCAGATCTTCTCTTTATTTAAATTAACAGAGATTGAGAGAGATTGATAAAGCCCTTACGGTACAGTACAGCTTGCATATAGACAAAAACAATTCTGAAAGTCTCCCAGAGAGAAGACAGTTTTTTTTTTACATCCACAGAAAAATCAGACAACCTGTACAAAAATAGGTAACTAGATGCCAATTTTATACTGTTCCTGTGCAGTGACACTGATCTTTAGAGTCTTATAATGGCACTTAAAGGAATACTTCGATATTTTGGGAAATATGTGTATCTGCTTTCTTCCCAATAGTTAGATGAGAAGATTGATGTCATTCTGTTTGTAAAAATCTTCTCATCTAACTCTTGGTAAAAAAAAAGCGATTAAGCGCAATTCCCAAATTGCCAAACTAGTCCTTAAATTGTCTGAGCTTGAACTGAAATTGCTATCTATGTAAGTCCCTGTCTTAGTGCTACCATAATATAGAATTTAAATCTTTACAAAGGACTTTGTTGCAAACACATTTAACTTCTCCCTGTGTATTTTGCAGGAAGTGAAGCTGTTAGTTTGAAGCTCCAGCCTCTGCTGCTGCCTCTCCAGTTACCTTGAAGGACTCAAAGAAGCCCCCTCCTCCTCCACTCCCATTTTCCAGTTTGTCATCCTCTCCTCCAACACCCATCATGGTCTGGCTGTTCACATGGAGCTCCTCATACAGCGTCTCTAACAAGGCCGACCGCGTTCGTTCCTTAAACACAAACACACACATGTACAAAGGTGGGATTAATATAAAGGGAAACGAATGATGGTGTCCACTATTCTGGTCAGAGATGCATTAATAACAAGAAGTGTTTTAAATATTTTTCAAAAAACTCACCTCTAATTTGGCAAATTTTTCAGCTTTGTAGCAGGCATACTCTGCATTGATGAGCTTAGTGAAAAGGAAATCATGGAATTCAGGGCCCTGAGAAGAGAGGAGCGGAGAGACAATTAAGGCATCATGATGGAAATTAAAATATAATAACATGCCATTGTTGAGATTGACAAGTTATTCTTTCTCTTACTTTTTTAAAGACAGCAGGGTTTGGGAGGGCCGGGCCAAAGAAAGGTACATCATCCCGTGCTGTCACTGACACCTAAAGAATAAAGCGTGAGATAAAGTTTAATAATCGCCATTTGCCACAGGAAGTAAATAGTGATTCAGCCCATAGTGAGGGAAACAGATCACCTTGTAGAGAACATTGTCAGAGCAGGGGTTGACCACTTGGACCACGACGTAGGCATGGAGAAAGTTAGAGGCGATCATATCTGGTACAAATGGAGTATTTTCTTCTTGGAATACGATGGCCACAATATCGTTCCCTACGTGCCTCTTTCTCTGCAACTGCAATTCAAGACATAGCCACATAGCAACTTAATTTGATACTCTCAAGACAGTTATTTGGTCATCTGCAGGTTTCTGAAAGCCATATTTATGTATTTTTTTAGGACATAGTAAATAATAATAATGATTTGTACAGTATGTAGACAATAGAAATGATAAATAATTTAAATGTAGTGCTTATTCTTCATGTTTCCCTCTTCCAATCTCACGGCTGAGGCATGTGAGTTTTTACAACACCACCAGGGAGTGCTGCTTCCCCTGATGACAGCCTGAACAAGCAGTGATTGGCTCAAAGGAGCCGGGGCCTATAACACCCACTAGGACTGGGAAGACTGAACATATAGACATTGCCTCATCTGTGTTTGTGTAAACCACGATAGCAAGTGGTGTGCAAGCTTCTGCTAATTAATCAGTGTTTGTGTGAGTATGTGAGACAAATTAGGGGGTGGACTCGGTTGTGTGAGCAATACAGTGCTGCATCTCAGCTTTAAATCACTGTGAGGGAGGACTGCTGCTCATATATGCAGACACTAAAGCACGTTTTAAGTGATTCCTGTTCACTACAAGTGTTTTTTTTTGTTTGTTTTCTTTGCAAATATATGCTGCAGGTGTGTGGTATAATAGAAAGGTAAATGCAAAATATTGTACTATACAATACTACACCCAGGGGGAACCAGTCTGATTGCTTGCAGTGGATCATGAAAGGTGTGTTAGTCTGGTATTGTATTACAGTACCTGCTGGGTGTCCCCTTCTGTGTAAGGCAGCTTTGTGGACACATGGAACATGACCTCTTTGTTACGGTAGTTGCAGTAGACAGATTCTGTGCCAGTCTGCCCGTGAGTCACATCTAACCCTCCGCGAAAACTGCAAACACACAGAACCATGTCTAACAGGATATTTTCCACCATCACTGCATTAGCATCATTCCTGTATCTAGCCTGATAAAGTGTGAACTGCAGTCAGTATCATGTTTTGCAATGTATAGTTGAGTATCGTAGTTAGGTCCTTACCCTTTAAAGTTGTGCAGCTCAATTTTCTCCCCTAGAAACTCCAGGAAGTCTACAAAGGCAGGACTCTCTTCACTGTTTCCAAATAGCTCTTCCTCTGAAGTCTGTAAGATTTGCATGCTAGAATGTCAGCAATGACACAATGGGTATTTTATGTAAGGTGTGTTTTTACTGCAATGGATCAGTAGGGTCAATAACTTTATGCAGAACGAATAAATATATCAGATGTGTGTTTGGCACTCTTGTCCAAGCACACTGCATTTGCATTTGAGAATTCAGAGGTGGCCTTGATTGATTATAGCAGTAGGTATAACAGTAGAGCTAGGCTTCAGGAAGGCTTGTACGATAACGATCAGCTGTGATGGACAGTTGATTATCTATTGTCAGCAACAGGAGTGGTGATTTGAGCACAAAAGCTTGCCTTGACACAAACACATAGAGGAATCTTCCATTGCTTGTTGAGTATTTCCATTTTGCTTCCCTTTTGCAAAATGCCTACTCAACCTCAGCCTTTCTCCACTTAGCACCTCTCCTGGATAGAAAATGACCTGAGGGATGAGCCGAGGGCCCTCACTGCCTTTGTGAGATGACCCTTGGCTCATTTACAATGTACTTAATAATATATTCAAACTTCTGCACGCTTTAAGAGATCAACAGTGCAGATCTCTACACACTGAGGTCTCCATTTGAAGGTATAAGTGCCCTCAGCTAAGCATTCAATAGCTCTTCTGCCCCCCACATAGTGAACAAAAGGGCTGTGATTGCCACAGAAAATGAGAGGGAGCATTGAAGACAGCCACACTGACTAGGCTAGAGTGAAAGCCATAATTAAGACCGAGGAGGACTCAGCACAGTCGGCTTCCTTGAGGAAATCAGAAATTACAATTTATAGTACATGCTCATTGTTCTCGGCTGAATACAATGAATATAAATAATGCACGCTTCTACAGAACCATCTCAGACCAAGAAAAACGTATTTTTAACCTACATTGAGGCTTTGTAGCTCACCTGTCCAAACTTTTGATAAATGACGCCAAACTTGAAATTGTTGCTTATCACTTGTTCATCAAAGGTGACAATAAGTCTTGAAGCCTGTGAAACATTACAGATATAAGATGCAATGTTAAATTGTCATATATGTGAGACTGGAAAGGACATACAGTATACAGGAGCTGCAACTGTACAAACCAAAGCAAATCTTACTTTTGGATAAAGGACAGGAAAGAAGCGGTCCACGTTGACCTCTTCACAGACAAGCTTGGATAAAAGAAAAGAAGAAGAAAAATGTCAGACAGACGAATCTCCCGCATATGTACACTCTATACTGCACATTTAACACATGAACAGTTGTGCATTATCATTAAAACCAACCCTTCTCACCTTGGCCATTTGGACCACATTGGGAAACTCTGTCAGACAGGAGATGGGGATCACATCATGGTAGGTTTTCAGTTTGGTCCTGGTGAAGTCATAAAACAATCAGTGTGGTCTCAAAGCCATATAACGTGATGAAACAGTTCTCAGAGCCTATCACATGGGAACGAGATGATGCAGTATGGACCATTATCAAACTTCCCCACCCTCGCCTCTCTTTGCCTTCTCTCCTTCCCTCCCTCCATCCATCCCCACCCACTCGTTGGCCTAAATAGTCCATCTGTTACTCTGCTGTGGAAATGACAGTGCTGTTGACACTCTCTCCAGCTTTATGACTCTTATGATAACACTCATGCTGGGAGGATGTGTTTATCCAGTCGATGTTGGGCATTTCAGGAACAATAAAAATGGATTATTCCGGATCTATTTTCTGTAGATCATGAAAGAGGTCATGTTTTGTTTAATCTTACACATTCAGACCCTGATGTGCGTAACACAGATTTAAAGATTTTCTCTGTAAATTAAGCAACATTGTACTGAACCATGTATGCATAATGAGCGTTACCTGAGCATTAGTCGGAGATGTTCCTGGTCACCAATCACATCGTACTTTAAAGAGAACACCAGATGTCCAAGCGCACTGTCCACTGAATAGTAATTAAAGTGTTCCTGAGGGCACAGTGCAAGGATTCAACCGTTAGTATTTGTCATACACAGGCACACTCATGTGCATGACACACGTGCATGCACTCTAGTCAAGATCTTTCCAATCTGAGTACCCTGAGTACTAAGTGCCAAACAGTATGGCTGGTCGCTGTTAGTGGTTTATTCCTCAGGGATTTGCTTATTGCTTATTCATTTCATTACTATAATGAGCAAGAAGTGAAAATGATTGTGAAATATTCTATGAGAGTAATGAAGCTCATTTGAGGAGGAAGGAAGAGAGCTGTTACAAGAGGGCATTCATGAATATGACTTTGGTCATATCACTTTGGTTGTAATTGTAGAACACACCTTTTGAATATTTGTAGAACTGACTTAATTGCTAAATAAACAGGATCATTTGATATTCCTATCAATATATTTAACAGCATGATTGCAACCATAAAAATTGTACATGGGAAAACTATGAACTAACTCTAGGTAGGTTGAAAATCAAATTGAAAGCATACAGTATGTTAGGGTTAGGGCCAGATTTTAGCACAAGGATCAGATGAAGATGCACAATCTAAGAAAAGATGGGAAGATATAGGAATAGGCTTAACTAAATCAGGAATGGGAGGAGATATGTAGAACCACACATACAACTACTGCACCCAGTTTCAAAAATGCTAATTTGATCACACAAATTCAACAAGCTAAACATCATTTATCAGTGAGTAATGATGAACAGGATGTAGTGAAAACCATGCTTCAATAATTATATTTTTTGGTTTTGCAGTTTCAACATCAAAAACATTCTGGGAAAAACTGAACATACACAGAATTTTAACAGAAATTCAGTGTAAGTGTGATATATATTTTCTTACATTTTATTTTTTTATATTTCAATTTCTTCTTTGAAACTTATAACTAATTTATGCATACAGAAATCATGCCCATGCATCCATGACTGGCAGGAAATAATAGAAACCAGAGACTAAATGACATTTGAATTAAGTGGGAATTCACATTGTTGAACATGACAGGAGATGGAGGAAATTGTTTCATTATGAAAAACAAATATATAGGCCTGAACATTAATAGACAGAATTATTATGTTTTGAGAAACGAATGTGTATAGGACAAGCATCACCCCCACATCTTCTCCCTTTTTGCCCTTTTTGTTTACCTCTGTTAATGTCAGCTGTCTGTTCTTTTTATATTGTGTGTCTTGCCTTTGTTGTCTTTTTGTTTTGTTTTGTTTTGTTTGATTGAAAGGTCATCTTTGAGCTTGTGGTCACAAATATTGTTTTTTCAGTTTGTTTGTTTTTTTCAAAATGACAATAAAAAGTATTGAGTATACAGCATAAAAAAATGTAAATGATGGCAAAAGTGATCTCTTTCTGTGGTGCTCAAAGTGGCTAACCTTGCCCAAGAAGTGTTTCCGGAAGAGCGTAGCTGTTGTGTTACATTCCAGCTTGGTGCGTGTGTTCGGGGACAGAGGCTGCAGCTGCTCTGCGTCCACTGTGTCACTCAGCTCATGATTAGTTCCCTCAATCCAGTAGCCTCCAAACTGCGGCAGAAGGATGAGAGGAAAGGGGCTTTTTCTGCCCAACACCTGTTCCAAATTGCACAGAAAGGAAATCATAAAAAAGTCATTTCATGAGTGTAGCAGAGAATAAGATACAGAAAATAAAGAAGTGAAAATCTCATGTTTCCCAAATGGACAATAATGAAAAGTGCATCCTACCTCATGGACACTTGGGTATGGAATGTAGTCCTCCTCAGTCTGAAAAAAGGAGAAAATCAGCAAAGAATAAAAATAACCACACAGTCCAACTCTATAATCCCAAGGGATACTGTTTCAGAGTAATTGCATAACTGTTATGCAATGACAATCAGTTTAACAATTACACAAGAATAAGTTGTCGATGCATCATGCATAAAAGTATTCTTTTGATATGTTGCATTACTGATATTATCATCATTCTTTGTCAGATTTCAGCCTTTTCAGTCTGCAGGGCGTAACATCAGAGGAAATGTGATTTTGAATCCTAACTAACTCCGCTGGTATAAAAATGATGGCACGACTTGAGAGCATTTTACTGCATTATGAATAATACTGTGCTACTGAGTGCTGGAGTAATCAGCCTGTCTGGCAGAGCAAGATATGGTGGAGCAGTCTTGAGAGAATGACCACATCATGTGAATAATACTGTATCTCTACATGGAGAGTCATACCTTGAGTGGGGGAGGAAAGGTGCATCTCTGCTCATCCATCCTGTTGCCCTACAAGAGGAGAGGGGGAGATAAGAAAACCAGAGAGAGAGAGAGAGAGAGAGAAGGCCCATGCTCAGTTATCATCATAGCAGCTAGTTTTGCTTTCAAAAAACCCGAGTCAGTACAAATACCTAAATTCAAACACTTGTCATTGATTAGAAATGCAAAAAAGCTACATAAAGCAGTGCAATATTTCTGTTCCAAATGAACAGCAGCAACCAAACTGGTAGAAATTTATCAACCTTATTACATAATGACACAGTTTTCCCAGGAGATATGCAGCAGGCAACAAAGCAAAGTCAAAGAGGGACAGATGGAAAAGTACAAAAAAGAGATACATTACGTAGTCAGAGAGCGGATGCCAAAAGACAATTAAAGGATGCTAAAGAGCAGGCATTTGGGAGTGACTGAAAAGTCTGTTATCACACAGAAGAAGTGTGGTAATAAGACCCCAGGGATTAAAAAGATGCAGAGCTAAGTGACTCTCCTGCACTGAAACATCCTTTGGACCTGAGCTGTGTGTATGTGTGTGTGTGTATGTGTGTGTGTGTGTGTGTGTGTGTGTGCGTGTGTGTGTATGTGTGAAAGTGAGTGAGCGAGAATGATGCAGAGAAAGAGATGCAGCAACACTAAATCAGGGCTAGGTGATGGCACCTGACATATAGGAAAATGATACATCTTATCAATATATCGTCTGACTGTGAAAAACATACTCCCAGCTAAAGATGCATATTTCTTTTTAAAATATTCAGTTATGCCAACAAACACTGCCAGACATAAAATAAATTATGGCCACTAAATGTTTGCACAAAAAAACATTATGAGTTTTGATAAGCTCTATCATAAAACTTAGCTCGTCATGTGTGGGATCGCATGATTAAAACAAACATCCCTCTAAAGCCCTCAGAAACCAGGAGACAGTTTTTGAAGTGCGATAATAAGCTCACAGTGCTGTCAGCCAGTGTTACAACCAGAATGTTAACAGAGACGCTGAGACACACACATATAATGCTCTGACAACTCTCCTCTGAAACCACCCGATTCAATATCCTTCTCATGTACAGAAAGATAAGTGTTGTAGCCGAGGAGAGGGCCAAAGTGCTGCAGGATTAGGAAGAGACACACTGACTGGTTAGTTGCTTGGTGAGTAGAGCTTAGAAAAGCTGAGACAAAATAAAGAGACCAATGCATCACCTTACCTGCATCTTTTCAATCATTTCAAATAAATCTGTGGTCTGGAGAGAGGAGAGTGAGATGAAAATGTTTTGAGTTCATTGGTGTTGATGTTCATTTATTTCTAACAGCAGATGAGTCTGATTGCTACGGTTCAACCCTGTTCAGCACTTATTGGGTGGAGAACCATCACACTCCATCCAGTTACAGCAAAACACAGATATTAAACCCTTGACTTTTGTTGACATTACTGTTGGATTTACTTCCTCGTTTCGTTTCCTCATTGTTTTGGGACCTACAGACCCCAGTGATATATATGTGGGAAAAAAAACACTTGCAAGATTTATTTTTTTTCCTTTGAATAATTGTTTTCTTTTCCTCTGATCTCACTAAAACACAATATGTAGAGAAGTATTTAAGTAGTAACTCTTCCCTTTGCCACAAACTGGGTTTGCATAAGATGAAAAAAACAGAAATTACCATAAAGTGTTGTAAGTATAACAAATAAGGTAATATTTCATGTTTCATATGTTATATGAGCTATGCATGAATAAATATATATTTCTTTTTTGTTTGCCAAAAAGTCATTCACATACCAAGAAATGTAGAGTATGTTATCCTACATAGTGATGTTACTTATGTCATCTAACTCACTTTTAGATCCCTTAAAAAAACCAACTGTTATAAAACAACAGAGCAACAGAAATCCAAATAGCTGCAATTACAGCTGAGGTCTCTGCAACCCCAAACTGAAGTAATATGACATTTTATGTAGTGGACTTCTGAAACATGTCACCAAGGGTAAATTGCTTAAAACATTTCTGTCAAATATTGAACACTTACATTCAGGAAAACTGCTGCCCTGTTGCCCAGTGCTGCACAGCAGATGCAAAGATGTAAAGTAGGTAAAGCTAAACTTTTCTGTCCTATGACTAGTCACCCTGCCAAAGTTCAGACAAATATTTATCTTCATCAATATTTTACCTGATTGTAGCATCTGATCTCTTGCCTTTTCCTTGTGGTTTGTCACACTAATAACATAATTATTTGACCAACAGGCTTTTCCATGTTACACTTACCGAATTCATATGAGCTGGACAGCAGCTGCTGGCATATTGTCCTTTAAATTTTCACGTGCAATACGCAGTTTGTTGCTGAGTAGTTCAGTTGACCATGACGACTCTAACTACTGCAGAATAGGCTAAATTACAACAGTCCGTGGAAACATCAGGCTGAAGTAGTCTAATGAAGACTAGTAGGTTTAGCCAGTATAGCCTGACAATGTCAAACAGTTTGTGTACAGAGCAATTGTGTCTTAGCTTTCAGTGTGAGTATGAGTAAAGTCCTCCACCATGTGCAAACAATAGTCCGCCACAAACCCTGAAAGTAAATAAGCCCAGCTTCTATAACATTAACTAGAGATTAGAGCAAGAGCAGCTGTAGGGTTGAGCTACACATCAGCCCAAAAAATGCATGGGTATGTCTCACCACATCTTATAATGTTACATTTCTTTACATTAAAATTAAACACCCGATATTAGCCCTAAATTCAGCTCATCAAATCAATAAATGAGCAAAATGAAATGTCAGGTTTCAGATCCACAACTTTAATCTCGATTACGAGTGACTAGTGTCTAAGCCTCGGCTGAAAACGCTGCCAAATTCCCTCTCTAGTTTGCCATCCAGTGATGTCGTCTATCCAGCATGTTACTTAAGGAGAGCTACTGACACGGCTGGGTTTCCTCCACTGTGCCTTTGTCACCATTGAAGCACTGAAGTGGTTGTCATGACTGTTGGTAGCAATAACTTTCCTCAAACTGGCATCATGCAGTTTCTTGACTGACTTGACTGACTTCCACGGGTTTCCATTAAACGGCACCAAATCATCATCAAATGGCAGACAGATGATGTCCCACTGTGACACCCGAGGTAAAGCTGCATCCCTGCTAACCGCGACCATGACTGACAAAGTGTCGGCTCAGACAAGGTTGAGATCCACAGGCTTTCCCAGTGTGTGCGCTCTAAACATAGAAGATTATCAGCAAGTGTACGTCTCAGGTTGCGTTCAAAGGCAGGAGTAATCGTCCGACTCGTCGTCCGAAGCTAGAGGTGTCGTGTCCTCTCCTGATCCTTCTTTGTCACTCTCTCTTTCTCTCGTTCTGTAGCATTGCAGAAAGAAACCCAAACCACATATCATCCATCTCTATCACCAACGCCCTATATTTACCTTGGATGACAGGTAGCCAGAGGTGAAACCAAACTCTTGTATTCTAATAGAAACATCCTTCAACTACATCCTGCTCACAGAGCTGTATGGGCAGTCCTAATACACTAGGCTATCTAAAATATAAGATGAGAAATGGAGTGAGAAATAGAGAGATGGATTGAATATAAGAAACATACTATAGGTCTTAAAAGGAATCTAGATAAGCATGCAACCTGTAGTGGAAACAGAAACAGCATATTTTAAAAGGAAAAAATCTAATTTCAGCAGAAAAAAACACTTTGCAGAAATGACCAGAGCAGAGGAGGTGCGGGGATCCGCAGGGAATCAGGCTAGCATACAGTGCAGGTGTTAGAGCTGGGACCTTTCATTATGAGAGCTAATAGGATTGTCATTATAACAAGAAGCAAATTAAATGCACAAGACTTCCTCTCTCTTCCACACTTGTCAGCTGCAACTCCGTGCGTCCTCACAGAGCTCATTAAAACTTGGGCCAACTCTACAAAACTGAAGACTATCAGCTGGATCCAGGGACTTACTTGGTCTTTTTTCTTTGATGTATGTCTGGTTCTTAGTTCTGCATTTTGGTTCCAGCTAATTTAAAATTGTTTAGGATCTCACTGTCACCCCCAAAATGTTTTTTGAGAGTTAAAGGAATTCAACCTCATTGGTGTAAATTCTGAGAAGAGCAGGTTGTAGTTCATCAGCGTTTGAGTTTAAGGTCTCATAGCAAACAGGACATAAAAACATGTTGACATTAGGAATTCCACCAAAATCCACTAGAGAGGCAACACCATCCACGAGCACTGGACCATAACACGGCTTTACGTGTGTGTAAAGTTGTTGATTTAAGTGTGTTATTAAACCTATTTGGTTAAGCGTAGGACTACTAGCATCTCACAATAGAGATACATGCTTTGTTTTTAATTAGTTTGTGACATAGAACTGTGCAGCAAAATCTGTATAACAGTGTAGTTTGAATTAAGCAGTGACTGTAAGACCTGGTGGGGTTAATTGCAGATTGACCTGGTTTTCATGGGGCTCTGATTAAAGTGATACTACAGTACATCACATTACCATGCTGTCCCTCAACATTCTCATCAGATATGTGCCTTTATAAGTCAAAGGAAGTTGCATTTAAGGGCGTTAAAGTTTAAATATAACTATTTTAACTGCTGAGTGAAGGAAACTAAGTATCTTCTTCTGTCCATTGACAAACCCATAATGCATTACACTATTATTTTCCTGGGGGAATACTATAAGCCAAGTGAAGTATACCTTCAACAGTGCCTTTGTGTTTGGCTTGCAAATCTGTAGAGACACAGAACTTTCAAAAAAAATCCTTTCTCTACGTCTGACTACTTGTAACCAGTAAGTCTCAGGCACCTACAGATGGTGTGTGTGCTGCAGGGATCAGGAATGACTGTTAAACAACCCGATCCAAAATCTCCTTTAATCCCTTTCTCTTCCCGTTCCCTCTGCTCTACTCAGATCAAGTCAGATTGCTGCAAGTGTAAGCCCCATCCAAAGTGTGAGGGACCTTATGAAACCAATCCGACATGAGCGAGATTGTATCCACTTTTAATCACCGTGGAGCTCAGCTCTGTTCACTTTCTAAGTTCCCAAAATATCTCTGGCAGGTTTTTCCACGTCAGTCACTCAATTTATAATGATAAGACATGCTGAGAGGTAGGCATGAGGATTCTGACAGCAGAGCAATCATGAGATGAATCTGAAAGGTACTGTGACAGTCTAAATAGATGAATTGAAATTATTCCCTCCTAAATAATTTTCACTTTCAGCACTTTATAATCTGCACAGCAGTTTAATCTTTCTCTGTAAGAAAGAATAATAGATGAAGCTAGAGGCAGATTCGTAAATGCTGAAAATTTTGCAAGATCATTAAGAAGTGTTTTAGTTCACAGATTATATTGTTCCAGGGAAAAGTGACACAGCTTTTTATTTCCCCCCTGATGTATCACCTCTTTGTAATCAATGTAAGTGTACAGCCAGAAATTTCACTTGTTCTCTCTGGTGATGCAGTAAACTGCACACATACTGGGAATGCATCTTTCATTGTGTCTCAAGGCTTTTGGAAGAGCTGAAATCAGCACATTTTAGCTTGCCAAAACAAAAAGCCTGCAAACACTGTCGACTACTTTTAACTGACACTGAAGTAAAATTGGCTTGTAGCTTAGGACAGCATAAAAACAACTCTATAAAGACTGAACAGCACACAAAGACTGATAACACATTACAGAGTTTCCAGTTTGGTGACACACTGCAGATGATGACGGGGCAAAGGAGTTGAACTTTTGATTCGAAAATGACAATTGCTCAGACAGGCTGTGTTTTATTTGCTTTGATGGGATCAGACTTGTTAAGCTTGGATTGAGAAATTGTCGGCATTAGGCTGACAATTTCCCGCTGAAAATAGATGTCTAATAATTGAATCAGGCAAACATAATGATCCCACGACGCCAACTTCTGTGCACTCTAATTACACAAGTTAAACAAGAGGAGACAAGAAAATCAAAGTAACTAATTCAGTCATGAGAGATTAAATATAGACAGAGAACTGAGCAAGTGCGCTCAGGTAGAAGCAGGTGTAGAGACAAGATGAGCAGAGACACCTGACAAAGATCACAGAAGGAAAGGTCACCCAGAGGTCTATCAGATAAGGTCAAGGGGTCAAAGTGTGAACCTCTCATTCTCCTCCTACCTTGTGGAATGGTGAGGTGGTGTATTGGACCGTAGGCTGGAACAGCTGGGGCTCTAGTGTTGCAGATATTCGGGGGTCACTGCCATCTTGTTTCCTACGATCAGACAGATACAAGAGAACATTCAGTCAGAAAAGGTCACTCAGTCTGAGATCGAGCAAGAGGACAACAAAAGGCAATGCCTCAGGAAATGTTTTGGTCTTATTTAGCAACAGAATGTTTTTTTTTTATGGATTGGTGGTCTAGTGGTCATTGCAGTGGCCTAAAGCCCAGAGATGGAGGTTTTCTTGTTATAAAAATGCTTTTTTTTTTTTTTTTTTTTTTTTTTACTGATCTTCTGTGTTATTGATCCAGTCTTTGTTGTTTATGTGTCTCGAATGTGAAGCCCACTGTAAGTTGTAACATCTCTATTATTCATATTGCGTAGGCAGAGTGTCTTCATTAAATCTGACAGATGTTACAAGAAAATATAACATTACAAGACACATAAAATAGGACCTCTAATCTATCACAATGTAAAAAGCAGAGAATATGAGTTGCAATTTAGATTAACACCTCTATGAATCAATTCAAGAACTGTAGTGATCATACTTTCTCACTGAGAATAAATCTATTTTGTCTAACCTGCTTTCCTCAGCCCTCAATTTACTAATTTTAAGTCTAGTTGCAGGATTCCCCTTAAGATGGAACACACAAAATGTGTCTCACATTTTGTAATAAATTCATGTATGATTTTTTTTTTTTTTTGCTGTTTGCACTAAAAACAACCATGATTCCCCAAAAGATATCAAACCACACTCCCCTATGCAGTTCTTTCGCTTCTTTTAGTGCATAAGCTGCTATTCTCGAACACTTCAGGGATCGAGGGACACAATACTCATAGTTTCACATTTATTCAAACAGAGCATCTCTCTTCTCTAACCCAGGAGAGTAACACATTGCTAATGCAAAAGTGAGCCATACTACTGTCACGCATCCTTTACTCTAAACTCAATATCTCGACCATGACGGCTTTATCCCCACAGGATCACTGATCAATACCCCTGCTGAATATGGTGCCCTATTGACACTGACAACTGGCTGGTTTGCACAGCAGGCTTTCAATTTGTTTGATTAATTCAATCTATTTCAAACACACAAAGTGGTCGATCGGTTTGAAAGTGGACCTGAAATGGACATGAAGCTGTGATGCTGCAGGGTGAAAAAATGTATGTTGATGTATGATGATTAAAAAAGGCTACAGTAGCAACAATGCAAATACACAGTATATATCTCTGTATCTACAAGCTGCTGTGTACTCCAACAGCTCCACATACAGAGACATATTATTCAATGCATTCAATATCTAAATAAGATAAAACAGACAACTATTGAACCCAAAAACTCAATCATTTTCCTAGTAGATAGTGCGGCAGTGCGAGCTGACACAGTATTTAGTCACATTAGGGAATCTATGGAGCTCTTTTGGTCTGGGGCTGAGGATGTAGATAAGACGAGCGGCTCCTCAAGAGGCACAGTGACCGAGCTGGAAATGTGTTTTCACATTCACTGAGTGCACTCACAATCAAATATAGGTGAAGAAAAGAGAACATAAATCACTAGCATACGGCGTTTCCTGCTTTTACACAACGAGTGAATCCTGAATCAAAGAAAGTCCTGCATCATCCAAATGAAACGGGAATGAAACTGAATATGAGCTTTTTCTCAGCGAGCTCAGTAAACACGAACGAGGTGAGCCGAGCAGCCCCAGCAGCTCTCTCGTGGGAGAGCAGGATATGATATGGCATCAGCTGTCCTGAACTCTTAATTAGAATTGATGCACAATAGATAGATGCCAGACACACACATGCTCACACACACACACACACACACACACATACATTTTTTATGTGAAATGAAAATGCTTTCATTTCTAACAGTTGGTGTGAAAGTTAGATATTACAGTTAGATATTATATTTTGTTTTTAAAAAAAATATGGGCTTATACTTATATGTTGGACATGAGTATAGCACCTGTCTGTCTAAAGTCTCAGTGCAAAACACATATTTAATGCCTGACATAAATAAGTGACAATATAAACCATCTATATTCTACTCTAGCATAAGTATCAGTTAAAACACACATCAGAGTAAAAGTGACAGACAAAATGCTCTGTCCAGTCTGTTACAAACTCCTCTATCAAAACAAGCACGTTGTTCAGCACACATGACATACTGCTGCTCACACACACACCTGCCCTACTCTGCGTACTACGTAAGCCCTCCTGCAGATCAGTTTGCAGCACTAAGCCACGGCTTCATCCTAACACCACAACAAATTACATAACACACCCCAGCTGGTGCGATGCACCGCAGAAATCAGCCGTGTGAAGAAGTCACAGCTTGTCATCTGGACGACCTGATGTCCTGCGCGGAGCGGAGCAGCAAACTTACTCGCACGGTGGCAGCTGTACGCTGGGCGCTCCCTGGGAAGTCCGGACAGAGACCAGCACTCGGGTAGATGACTCACTGTCTACGCTTCTCCTCCAGTTAAGCGTCTCTCTCTCTATCCCTCTCTCTCTGTCTCTCTCTCTCTCTCTCTCTCTCTTCTGTTTACTCTTCTCTCTCTCTCTCTCTCTCTCTCTCTCTCTCTCCGGCTCCAGTGAGCTCACTTGCTGCTTCACATCAGTTGTTCACCTGCTGGCCTCACTCTCAGCTCTTAAGACTATCGCACACTTCCAGCAAAGCATCCTCTCTGCCGCTAATTCTCCTCCCTCACTCTCTCTCTCCTCCCACTCAGTCTCCTCACACACACATATGCGCTCTTCAGTTGTCACTTCCTCCATCTCCTCCCTCTTTGTCTCCTCTCCGGCTCACTCATATGATCTGCTACTTGTCCCGAAACCTAGAACTCTAAACCACCACCACCACCACCGCCACCACCACCCTCCTCCCCTTCAAAGCGGGATCGACAGCTTTACCGCACCAAACTTTTTTTTTTTAAAATACAACTTTAAAAATACAAATTCTGTGCTTAAATTTGTCTGACTTTCATTTCTGTCTTTAATATTTCCTTACAACATATATGCTGTCATAGCATAGTGATGTCAGAAATGTGAAGCCTGTCTCCTGCCTGAAGCACTTCATGCGTCTCTAACTAACAAATAGCCAGGCCATCATGAGCCTCTTAGCAATCTAGCAAGAAAAAACTGTTCAGCCACGTTAATAAAGTTTAATACAACATATGCTGAAGGTTCCTTTCACCAGATGAGCTAACTGCAGGTGCCTATGTTCGTTTGGCCTCATGTTCTGTTTCACGCCATTTATTTTTTGAGATATATTCATATCATTCATATATTCATTCAGAAGTGGTCTCTCATTCAAGTACAAATATTTGTTGTCTCAGTGTTCTATGATTTGCCTAATGTCTTTTGATTTTGCACTGTTTATTAAAGGATTTTATAAAGGTTTCATGATTGATATGAGCATGCGTGCCATTTTTTATTGTCATAATAATAAAGATGCTTTGTGAACATCTAAATCTTACTTCCTAGTTTTCTTAATAGCTGTATAGTTCTCAGATTATTTGAAATCAAAGCCCTGGGTCTGTCTCATTAAAAGCTCAGTCTAATCAGCACTGCTGTATTGGACAGAGCTGTCCAGGGTGGGGCAACATGAAAGAAGTGATAAAGAAGTAGTCCATGTCCCCCACCCCCATGAAGGGTTGCCTTCATTCCCCACACTTCCTCCCGAGCCAACTAGGACTGTTGCTGTGGCGACCACATCAGCCACATGTGAAAAAGAAAAAAGAAAAAAAAAAACAACACTCACATGCACATTCATGATGTTAATTATGATATGACTTGTAGCTACAAGGTGATTATGTCCAATATTAAGCTCCCAAAGGTGAACCAGCATTGCAGCTTCCTTATGCTCATTGTGCAGATTGAGAAGGCATGTGCGGAAAGGTTTTTAATTACTGTAATGAGTCTCATTCAATCCCCGCTGAACATGTGTGTTTCCACCACTAAGCTACCATCCGCACTTCCCTGCAGACCTATGTCACCAATAGTGCCTTTTCCTGCTAAATCCCTGTGAAATAATACACTAATGCAATGAGTCAGAACTCATCTTTCCTTTCCTTAGAAAGCTTCTCAATGAACAAGTATGCACCAAAAGTATGTGTGTATTCGTGTGTGTGTGTGTGTGTGTGTGTGTATGTGTGTATGTGTGTGTGTGTACTGAAGGTGTCACATGAAGAGATAACAAGGGATTACAGCACAGTCCTCATACTGTGCACCATTAAGAGCTGTGTATTGTAATAAACAAAAGAAATAATCCTCTCACTGTCCAAAGCTTACTAGTAAAAAAAAACTGTATTATATATACTGTATTATAACAATGTCCAGATTAGCAGTAATTTCCTGCTGTTGTGGGACAATAATTTCTATTTCTCTTTCATAAACTCCTGAACAAAGCCTGCAGATTTTATATATGATGTTATATGTTTTTGGAAGACCTCAGCATCGGGATATGTGGGGGTTTTTCAGTTATAAAATGAAAAAAAAAAAGAAAAAGTTGTCTGTGGGGGCTTTGTCGGTGGTGCTTATAGATAAAAACACATTATCAGATAAGAGCAGGCAGATTTTGCTTAAATGTCATCCTTAAAATCTGATTAGCACCGAGTGGTGTTTTAACACGGATCACTGCAGCTGGTACCTATCAAATCAAAGCCGCATGCATTTAGGATGACAGCGTGGGGCCCCACTGAGGACTCTTGTATGATGATGAAATAATACATAATTGCACAACAAAAAGAAAATCCTGAGCCACGCAGAGCTTTATTTTTATCCGATGCAGAGGAAGATATTTGGTTTTAAATTGATAGTATCCAGACTGCACCAATGTCCTCTGCAGAATCACACACTAAATCCCTTCTGACTGGCCCCGCTGCCAGGGATTCCCATCCCATTAGCCTGGTGAAATGGCCTGTGGTCACTCCCCTCTCCTGCCCCCACCCCTTATCCTCAGGGAATTGCTGCTGTCCTGAAATCTCCCACCCTCTCTCAGGCGCTCTCACTTTCAGTTTTTTCCCCTTCTCTTCTTTTTTAGCAATTTCTCAGTCAAGTCGAGTGAGTTAGATAACAATATCCTTTGAGACACAAACTCAAATAATGGCTAAAACTTGCTTGATCCTATAATTCCCTCCCCTCAAAAAAGGGTGAGCCCAATCAAGAATCAGCTATTGTGTGTTCATAAAGGTTCATTAAGATGTAAGGATGTAGGACAAGCAATATAATTTTTCTGATGTGTGTGTAGCAGGCTGTGTGTGTGTCCAGCCAGTGACCTCCAAAGACAGTTAAAGGTTTAGGACACACAGTCATAGACACATTATATGCCAGAAACATGTCAGACGTCTACAGCAGGCAGTGTGGCTGCTGTTCTGAAATATGAATGAATGGTGATTTATGCATAACCATTGAGTGTCTCCCACAGGTTGAGATTTAATTAGTGGTGGTCGACCTCAAGGGGGAGAAAGGGATGTGGGGGGGTGGGGAAGTGAAAACAACACTGAGCCGCGAGAGGTGACTGCATTGAATTCACAAGTTATCTAATAACAGAAGATGAATGCATTATTGCAGCAAACTTTGCCACAAGAAAGAAATAATAATTATAGAAATATTATTTTAATCCAAGGTTATCAGAGGTATTTCCTCTGTCACTTCTTACAAATAAGGAAGTTTCTCACAAATATCACATGTGGTGCCTTTCTCTTTGTTTCTACTTAGCATCATTTTGCCTTATCATTTGTATCACTTCATAAAGTAACAGAAAAATCTTGAGAGAAAATACTTTATGTTATAATCTGTGAATAAAGACACAAGTCAATCTAAGATTCTTACTCTTCCTGCAGCAAAGCTTTGGATGTAGGCGGTCTGAATGTTCTCATGCTGGTTTTAGGTTTGTTAAAACCCGCCTCCAGGTCACTCTTAAACAAATTTGCTGTGTTTAATCAAGGCCATGGTTTGTTTGCAAGGCAAAGCAGGAGCGCCAACTGCTTCCTAACTTTTTGAAGAAACTTTACATCCCCACCATGATTTCTCTGCAGTACCCCTTGAACCCCATCGTGATTGTGATTGTGACTGGTTTGATAATCATGCTGCTTTTTTTTTTTACATGCCTTGCTTTGAACTGGGTGATGGGTTACAGTACATTAAAAGGGCCTTAAAGCAGATATGAAAGGTGTTAATGTTTGAATAATTATGACTTTTCTTTTTCCACAGTAGATTCTCTTTGTGCACAAAGCCCAGTTAAATAAGGAAGTGACCACAAAATAAACAGTAAATTGTGGCTGCTACGCTAGTTGTACCAGCCCTGAAAGATTAAAAGATTCAGGGCTGTGATAACTAGCCTATTAGCTATAATTTACTGAGTCTACAGCCATCTTACGTCAGCATGCGAATATGCCCAATGTGACAATGCTAAAATTCGAATGTTTAGGAGGTGTAATGGTCACCATCTTAAATTAGCAGGTTAGCATGCTAATATTTTGTTATTAGCACTAAAAACAAAGTACAGCCGAGGTTGAAATGTCATTATTTTGCAGGTATTTGGTCATAAACTTAAGAATTGGACAAGTTTTGACATGATGACTAAAAGTCAGTAGATGAACGAGGTTATTAGTTCATCCTGAGGGAAACATGAATGTGTGTACCAAATTTCATGGCAATCCATCTAATAATTGTATTGAGACAGCTCACCAAAAAATGTCAATCTTGTGGCACAAGTTAGTCAGTAAAAGTTAGGGAATCACCAAAGTCAGTAGGATTCATCTTATTTAGACCACAAATGTCTCCACAAAAGAGCCTATTTGTTGAGATATTTCGCCAAAACCACCTACTGAACACTTCAGGTTGTTCTTAAAATAAATAAAGGAGGTCTGATTTGAATTAATTTATTAGACTTGTCAACAATCCCCAAACACTAGTTATTTAATGAGCTCACTGTTCATAATGTGTGTGAAAATTTACTTCAGAGGTCAGACACCAACACATTTAGCTGTGCTGCTCAGTGTCATCATATATTACGATGATGACACTGAAGAGCTTGTCTGAGCTGGCAACCCTTGTAGATTTTTCCAAATTCATCATGAAATAGCAACACCTGCTGCCTTGCCCACCATCATTCCTCCGACAGCCAGAGATATAAGGAACACATGTGCTATGAATTACCACACAAATAGACCCTGGAATTGCCCTGTTCTCAGGGCTGTTCTTCCCAACCCCCTCAGACTGACCTGAAGCACTCAAACAAACAGGAGGATGATTGTCCCTGGTGTGAAACCATTTCTCTGAGCGGTGCTTGTATCTGTTACTTGTGTCTTGTGTGTATGTGGCTGCACTTTGAACCTCAGAGGCAATCTTTCCAGATAAGATGATGATGAGACATGTTTCATTTTGGTGGGAGTTCAGCAACATAAATATATGTAATTTGTAATGTAATGTTATATGATGTTCAGCCTCAGAGTCAGCTGGAACTACCCTCACTCTGTTTTGGAAAATGCACATCTCCAGAGGTCCACTTGTCCTATAGCTGTAAACATTATAGCTACAGCAATCAGACAAAAGCAAATATTGGGTTAAAATTCATAAAGTCCATAAGTCTGACAATCTGTCTGTTCCCCAGGGAACCGTACTTCTGAAAGACCTTTTATACAAACAGTCAGATATGGAAATCCTGCTTCGTAGTTCTTATCAAGAAGCTAAAACACAAGCACATTTTTAATGCTATACTACTGTATTCATGGCAAGAATAGAAAAACACTTGAACAGGATGACAGTATGATTAAATGCTACATGCTAGGAATTATAAATAATAAAATATCGGTGGGATATGATGCATGAGGAGACTCCTTGATGGATTCTCTTGAGCCCACACCTCCCCTGACAGCTGGTCATATTCAGTATGCATTAAAAGGCCAGGTACAGCAGGTGTTTTTGAATAAAGCATGTTCATTCTACCAATAGGTACTGATTTACAGCTTGCTTATCTCTCACAATGTCACGGTCCAGATTTCCTTGGAAACACGCCCCCCCGGGGAAATCACAGTCATGCAGATGTGCCTTTTCAACAGCAGAAGGTCACTGCGGGATCATTTTGTGCTCTTTTGTGTTTGATATAAGAGCTACTAGTGTATTCAGTTGTACTAAACTTCATTCAGTTTCATCTAAGAAGTGCACATCCTTCCTGTCACTCAAGACAAGAACAACCACAGCAAAAAGATCTAAGCAGAATTGTGCAAAAAATTTTGATCATGCATGAATTTACTCCCCCATGTGAGAGAAAAAACAGGAGGAAAGCTGGGAATAGAACGTCCTGGACTGAGCCTCTTCCTCCTTCGCTCAAGTGTCAATAAACAGGCTGCATGAGAGATAATACCACCTCCTAATATATACTCAAGGATAAACCCATCCACAAACACAAAGTAGAAAGACCTCTCCAACACCTGAATCCTTGTCTTCCAAAAAAATAAAAAAAAACAGATGCCACAGTTGAACAGAAAAAAAGCTGATAGAACAATTTTGCCGCTGAAAAGCCCCCAAGAATCAGATAAAGTGAAAGGGAAGTGTCTTGTCTAAGTTTCCTGGCACCCGTCTCAATCTTCAACAGCCTGCTGTCATCTGAGCTTTATGGTTTTTTTTTTTAAGACATCTTGTGCTGGTGCTGGATGATGGATGACATGCTCGGATTTGGATTATGGAGTCGGGTAGAACCAGAGGCGAGCTTGTCACTTTGGTGCTATATTTGGTCAGACAGCAGGAGACTCACAGAGAGACAGTCTAGTCTGATCGGGCTTGACAGTTTGCTCTCCCACTATGTCCGCTCTTCCAGACAACTCAGTTTGACATACACAGATGAGCTTGCACAAGCAAACTGACACCCGGACTGGCTTCATAGTGCACTGACGCTGTGGTGAGCGCATGTGCAGGGAAGACAGACAGAGGATGATGCAGAGTGACATCTCATGGGAAATCAGTGAACACAAACAGAGGAGTGTTTGCAGTGACACCTCTTAAGTGTTTATGGGCAGAAACAGGACAAAAACAATGAAATAGACCTGGAATTTATAAAGCATCATAAAAATAGAATGAGGAATCACATCACACAATGTGGAATAAATAGCAAGGGAATTCTGCAGCGTTAAATTGATCTGTTTTGGGAATGCCATTACCCACTGAGAGCAAAACAATAGATATTTGATCACTTTGTCCCTGTCAAAACTGCTACAGGAGTAAATGTTTCTTGGGATTCAGATGATGCTAGCTTATTCAACTTGTGGACACAATTGTTTTTTGGGGGTTTTTTTATTCATAAACATTGCTACGGCTGAATGAACCTGCTCTATGCATGTTCTCAACTTTTTACCACTAGATGGCAGAGGTCAGGGCAACCAAATCCTACTCAACCATACCACTACTGTACTGTTCTGCTCAAATTGAAGTCTTTGCTGCAAGATACACTGTATATTTAGCAAGAAACAAAATAAGTGTTAGAGAAAAAGTTCTCAGAAGTTTTGTTTTTCATTGCATTTAAAACTCAGAACCCCCAAATGATGTCAAGTTCTTCTCTTCTCTGAAATCTTCCTTGCTAGCAAAGGTAGTCCCCATAGGTGGTTTAAAAGTGCAGATGTGTCCTGCATGAAGATCCGGTGAGGTGAAGCATGGATAAGATAGTGAGATCATTGGCCAAGTTGTTTTAAAGAATGGGTAGGGAGACATACGATGGACTGCCTGCTCCAATAATCCATTATACTCTTGGGACAGAGAGGCAGAGTGCACTTTGTTTCTGGATGTATGTATGTATGTTTGTGTGTGTGTGTAGAGAAAGAGAGAAGCTCTTATACAACATCTCAGTATAGCCATTATCCACACTAACCCTCCTCTCCCATTTCCTCCCATCAGGGGAGCTTAGCAAGACAGGATTACAACCAATTACAGGCCTCCCCCAGAGAGAGCGGAGACTGGGCTTGAGGATCATCTGTTTATTGTGTATGACCCACAATGACCAGATGGAAGATGGTCATTTAACATTTAATCAACTACAAGAGTCAAAGGATCAAAACCGAACAATTCCTGACATTAAATACATAACAGATTAGGCATCATCACTCGTTGAGCACACATAGAGTGTTCTGAGAACATATTACCTCTATATGATAAGGGTTAGGTAAGGGATAAGGGATAAGGTTAGTTGATGGAATATCTGGGTGATCAGTAGTATATTACTGCCGTCATAAAGAACACACAGGTTGGTTTCACTGATCACTTTTTGAAGGCTGTCATGGCACAAACCTCCTGCAGGAAAACACTGCATCAGGCAGGTAAAATGAATTCTTATTTACCAGTTGATTGTGTATTCAATCATGCAGTTATTATCAAAACAATCACGAGGCAGGTTAAAAAGAGACTCACCAGAATTTTCTCGGCCTTCCAATTCGGAAAGGTGAGCACGGCATTTTTGCAGGGTTGTGCTGTTACAGTTTTGCCGCCAGAGGATTCAGCTCACTGTTCTAATTTCCAGTCACATCCTGTGCAACATACATTACCTAGAGGAAGATTTTGACTTTGGCTCCCCCAATTTGTAGAAGTTTTTTTTTTCTATCTTTTATTTAACCTTTGTCTTTAGGCTTAACACACTCTTAATAGCACTAAAGTGAACATCCTCTCTAAAAGCAGCTGTTTGTGGAATATCTGATGCCAGTTTCACTGTTAATTCATCCTTGCACCACAGGTTTTGTTGTGCAGAAATTGATGTGTCCTGCTGGGCATGAACACTGATGGTTATGTATAAAAATTCAAGTTCTATTAACACAGTGGGAAGGATCCTCCAAATGTATCAAGCAGAGTTTGTTGAATTCCTTCATAACTCTGCCAAAGGAATGTGTCTGACAGGACCAAGTTTGCTGAACTAAATGTGTCTTTGTTGTTATGGGAAGAGCTGCAGACGTTACGTTTTACTCTTCTCTTCTTTTTCTTCCTGTCACGTCACCTTATCCACTCACTTCCTTTTTCCTTCTTCCTCCTCTTCACGTCCACAAGTCTTTTGTCCCCTGTCTTGTTTCTTGATTCTCCTCTTCATCTTTGTTTTGCTCCAACGTCTCTCCTCCTCTTCTGTAGCGTGTGGCGCAGTCCTTCTGTTAGTCTGTTGCAGTACTAACCCAATGGCCACACTGCAGTCTCTGCAAACAAGCTGAGTAATGCAGGCCTAGTTGGTAAGAGAGATCCTCCTGTATCTGTATTCCTGAGGGAAGGACTGACAATACTGCGGCGAGGCACTGTTTAACCTGCTGCAGTCAGACAGACGGGGTTGAGGGCCAGACATTCGTGCCACCACACCTAAGGATTTCAGAAATGGAGTGGTCTATCCGCAGTGGCAGGAGGTGTGCATGCTCAGCTCCCTGCCTGCCTCACACGTGCCACACACAGACACACACACACACACACAGCAGCACTCCAACCTTGCCAGCACTGCAGAGATGACAGGCAATAAGACCAGACTGGGTATCTGTTTCCCCACTACTGCCCATCTGCTCTACCTTTTACTGCTTCATTCATCTTATTTATGCTTCTCTCAGTGGACTGACTCACACATTTAAAACCTACAAGGCCAGCCTGAGTCAGTGACATTGAACAGCACTCCAGAAAGCTACAAGCTTTGCAAAATGTGATCCATTGTGTTTGTTTGTTAAAATGAAAAACTGTTAAAATGACTAACATATCAGATAAGTGCTGTCATGTCATTGTTTATCAGGTTTAATGACAAAAAGAGAGAAACAGAAACAAAACAACTCACCATAAGCTTCTTGCCTTGGAGAAAGTCTTATCCACTCTGAAAAAAACACAAAAGTACAGCAATTAAAAACAGCACTAATTGAATATTTTTTACCTACGAGTTAACACTTATTTTATGATTGTCTCTGGATGTTTTTCATCTCTGCATTTAAGAGAAAATTGTCAAAAATCTGCTTCAAAGTTTATGAAAACAGCAGGGGAAACAACATCTAAAGTCAATACATATTATTATATGTTCATATTATACAAGAAATTGCTGAAAAATTATAATACATGAGCATCAGGTGCCATGTGACTGAATCCTACGCTCAGCAATAATATCTTGCAAGTTTACCCAGTCTAATTTAAGCACAGAGCAAAGTGCAGAGCGATAGAGGAAAGTCCTTTCCACTTGCAAAAACTCCACTGAACTGAGAGAGGTTGGATGTGTAGTGGGCTGGGTTACCCTGAAATAACTCCTGCCATCTGTTGAAGTAGCAGCTCCAAAGATGAAAGGATGATTACTAGCCTGGCGTTTCCTGAGACAAAATGAATCTTGTCCTGGTTTGAATCCACACTATGAGGCTCATTACTCACTGCCAGTCAAGAATCAACTATCATCTGTCCTTAAGTCACTCTGAATAAACAGATTTGAGCAGTAATCACTGGGAACAATAACCAGAGGATGCAGTGCTCAGTGTTCCTCAGATGAGAACACAGAGTCCTCACTCTGCCAATAGATGGCAGTGTGTGTGCAGAAGAAACATCAGGCTCATGTCTGACAGGTGAAAAACTTGGCTATCACTTTACTCATCAACAGAATATCAATTTATCATGATATTTATGCCCATAAGGAAGTTTTTTTTTCACAACCCGCCTTTGGCTCTGCTTCTAATCAGAATATATCACAATCATAAACACACACCGTCTCTTGGGACGCAGCTCTTTACGTGAGAATACTAGCAACAGAGAGGATGTCTTATACTGATAACAGTTGCACTACGGCCCAGTGAATGACTCATGGCTGCAGGCCTGTCTCTTGTGATAGCTGGTGGTGGTGAGACAGGGAAAATGGAATGTTTAGTATGTTTGTCAGGGCTCCTGCAGCTGCCTCCGGTGCTTTATATTGACTCCTCTGAAATTTTCAGGATGATACACTACCACACAAGAGAAGGGAAATACTTATTACAAATATCCCCAAGCTGTAAGGTTGATTTTATGTTGGTTTTCTACTCTTGCTGTTAACTCCGTCTCCTATGACTGTATGTCCGGCTTCATCCGTCAAGCTACAGCTGGGTTTCCGACTGCTGTCCTCCTTGTGTCTCCCAGTAGAGCCACCAGAGTTCAGAAGTCTTCTCATCTTTTCCTGGACTGGATTAGTTTGCATGACACAGCAACACCCATAGGATCAAATAACCAATTCTGGAAAGAGAAGTGACTCTATCTGTACCAGAAACATGTGTAAGAAAAAACACAAGCTCAAGAGAAGAGTCAAGTTACAGAAGGCCGCGGTTTTCATTCATATAAAAAAAACGTGTCATTGATTTTGAGAAATCCCCAAAGAGGTAACGTTCGGACCAAAAGTAAAAAAAGTTTGCACTTCTTCTTTTGTTATGAGAAATTCTGAGAAGATAAATGAAAGCTTGAAGCTTCCTCCTTCTCAGAAAAGCATGTTAGTGAGAGGAAACAGGCCCTGGGAGGTTTGTTTGCTCACTGTACTGTGGAGTCACAAATCAACAGAGTTGTGTTGTTACAGTAGGTTGTCATGTGATTGCCCCCAGTGCAGAAGATCACTCATCATTTTCAACCTCAGGCCTCCATGTGACATGTAATGACACCGAGATGTATTTTTTGTGGCGCTGTTCTGTCTCAAATCTACCACCAGAGTTGATTTCTCTGAGCCTCACAGACACGTGTGTGCAGATAAATCAGTACTCCATCTTAAGTGGAATGCATACTGGTCCTTGGGAGAGCGCCAAAATACTTATGGGCTGTCAGCTCTGCTGTTAAGAAGTGGAGTGTGAGGAGTGGAAAGCTGTTTTCATATGTGCTGCATCACTAAGAATAACATTTTCTAAACCTCATCCTGTGCTGCTCACCCATTCTCATGTTTCATGGAATTCCCATAAAATGAAATCAACCAGGGTGTGTCCAGATTATTGGATAAAGGCTACAAACTGAAATACCAAAACCAATACAGGAAATTTGCAATAAAATTCCCCTAGCTACAAAACAGAACATGACACCCAAGAGCTGAGGTCTCCCATCAACATACTGGGGCAGAGGGGGAGATAAATCTGTCCAAGATTTGTTTAGATTATGAAATGAACATGTTCTTCTGTTTTCTTGTGTTAAACTGCTAAAACATGTGCTTACATGCTAATATTGTACTTGTCTTACATCATGCCAAAAGCTAAAAAAGAAGCTACAGGAAAAGCTGCTTGCCTTCATTCCCATAAGTCACTTTACATTCCTCAATTTATCTGAACATTGTGTGAAGCACTTCAAGTGTGTCAGCTGGGGATTTGCTTGAAGTGCAGAATGATGATTTATTTAAGAATTTATGTAAGAATATGCTAAAAAAAAGAAAAATCATATTAATTTGTGTAATATGTCAGATCAAGATGTTTGAATGCTTTTGTTTTCTTTTTACAAAAGATATAAATAATCAAAAGAATTATAAAATTCAACCAACAATCATTCAGTTAATAATTTTCCCACCAAAGAGGAAGTTAACTCATCCTCTAGAGACATGAGAGAGACATTCCATTCAAAAAGCAAAGCAAACCTGGACTGAGCGGGACAGTGCAAAGATAAAGAAAAAGCAGAGAAGCTGACAAGCGAGACGCGAAAAAACTCTCAGCCTTATCAGCAAGACAAAGACTATTCTGTCCCTCTCTGAGAGAACAACGGTTGGAGTGGACAAAAGTAGGCTATAACAAATCTGCCTGTGCTAATGCATTTGTGGGCTATGAGTCATATTTGCACATTCAAATCTCACAGTGAAAGCAGTGAGTGTAGCCTAGTTTTTATTTTAAAAAAGACCAGATGAACCAATGCATTTAGGAACGCAACATGGCACGGAGAGGAATTACAGCTCAGGCTCAGCAGGTGCTAGCCAAATACTGGCAAATTGTTTTTTATGCTTCCTCCACGCTCTCATCTAGGTATCAACTACAGGCTGGTTTCCATGGAAACAAACATCAGTGAGGGATAAGCAGGCTCGAGGCGGTGTCTAAGAAACCTTAGGCCAACACGGTGTCAGCAGCCATGACACTTGACAATTGGTTCATTCAACTTAATCTGACTTTAAGTGCAGCTCGTAATTTTCTCCTTCTCTGCTAAACTTTTAAACATTTTTCCTTCAAAAACTAGCTGAGGCCTGCGGTATATATCGAGTCAGCAACACTGCTTATGGCAAGTAGGTCACCAGACAGGGCTGAGGAGTCAACTCGGAGGAAATCCAGCTTAAAGCAAACAAATTTGTTGTTCAGCTACCAATGTGCTCCAGCAACATGTTCTTGCAAGCTAATTCTATATGCGCAATATAAGATGTATTCTATATTTGGGGTAATCCTTATGGAGACAAACACATGTCTAACTAAATTATTTTAAAAGGTCTGGCGATCACTTAGACAAGCCGTTGCCATTGCCAAATGTTTGCTTTTGTACTGGATTATTTCTCACCTATAAAATACTGAGATAATATAAAGACATTGGAAAATAACTCTCTGACATTAATAGTCATCATCAAAAAGAGGTTTTACACAAACGTATAAGCTCATTAGTGTTAGTTTGCATATCATAAGGATATGTTTAAATTAAGAGTCATTTGTATCAAATGGCAACATGCTGTGAATCTAATGCCAAGGACGTGATCCCAGTGAACCCAGCTTGCACAGAAATTATTCCTCTTCCCTACAGCGACAATAAATCACGACTGCGTAACTGCTTACAGCTCACCAAGCAGAAGCTCAGAACATGCTGATGAAACTGTGTTGTCACAGTCCAATTTGGAGCTTAATACTAAAACAGGAGTGAAGAGGTCACGTTGGCTATCAGTGGTCCAAACCGGAGACAATGTGAGGTCCAGATACAAGACACACATCATCGACTTGTACAGTACATTTTCACTAACGACACAGCTATAATTGTAAGCAAAAATATACAGTATAACATCAAAGCCACACCTGAGTTCCAAAAGTTCATCTCGTGGACAAATAGCCTGACTGAGAAAGCTAAATATAGACTAAAAGCTCAACCATGTACACACTGATATTCATATTTTGGTTGGATCTATGGGTATGAAGTTCTTTGGTTAGGATGTGATATGTTGACAGTGAGTGTTCAGCAAATTCTAGAAAGGTGGATGTCTGGAATGAAAACATTATGCGAGCCTGTTCGGTTTATCCTGAAGGTCTTTCTCACATTAACACCTATACACACACATATTCTCCTATTTGACTCCGCCGTTCGCCATTCAGAGCGTGTGAGAACACAAACTGTCAAAAATAGATACACAGAGAGACACACATTGATAAACAATACAGAAAGTGACCAAATCTAGACTGTATACTGTATCTCTCCTCGGCATCGACTGAATGAGCCCATTGACTGAGATGTGGGCGTAAAGTGGCTGAATGTTCTCATTTAGCTACAGTACAGTAGCATACAGTGTATGTGTTAAGACACACACGCATACACACACACACACACACTGGTACCACAGTTATGCTGAGTGTTAGTAGCCACTGCAATATCAATCACATCCACCAAACAACAAAAACAAAAAAGACAAATTAAATTTTTTTGTTTTATGTTATGACGGCATATAACTAACATAGTTTCATTTAATCAGTTTAATATTTTCATATTTTTTTTCTTTGTTTATGTGTAGGCCCCATTGAGACTAGTGTTATTTTGAAGCTGAGTGGTGTAGTGTGCCTCCCTCATTTGATTTTAAGATATGATGGTCCCTGCCTTCATGCCAACATCACTGTTAAACATGTGTGGCCATGCAGGCTCACGTATCAGATTTGTAGTTCCCAACGTGAGAGTCCAGTGAGTGTTTTAAGCTTTTGGGAGTTTCATTCCTTGGTTCCTGTTATTACTTTCATCCAACTTAAATCTTAAAAGTGTCATCAGAAATTGTTCACATTGTGGAGGTTAGTGCATGTTTGTGACCTGCTGGTCTATATTAAGATATAGATATTTTGGTAAAAAGCTTCTAGAGAGAGGGATGGAGGAAAAGAAGGTTATTTCACAGGTGAACTGGTTAGATGAATTAGAGAAGCTAACAGGTATTTATTTCCATTTGAAAATATATACACACTGTAAGGACTCTGCTATCTAGTGATACTCGATCTCTGTAGCAGTGGTGGATAGTAACTAAGAACATTTACTCAAGTACTGTACATATAATATACTGTTTACTCCTTTATTTGACAGCTACAATTACTTTTCAGATTCAGAAGATTTTACATTAAAAAAAACTTACAATAAATGTATAAAATGTTTTATTTTATTTATTTAGGATCCCCATTAGTTATATTCAAACATCACATTATGGACAATCTCCAATATCAGCAAACAAAATTAAATAAAAGGTATTAAGTAAATAATAGGGTTAGTAGGCTAGGTATATATAATTATATATAACTGCCTAATACTACTAGTGTACATTGAAGCATTACCTAAGTTAGCACCACAAATATAATCAACCTTCACATATAGAATATCATATAAATCTGATCTCACTTGTAATCTGGGTTAAATGTATTGGGTAGTTTGTTCCAGTTTGACATATCCTGATACATTACAGTTTTCTTTAAAGCATTGGTTTAAATGCTATCATTGTCTATCATTGGTGTGTGTTAGCTGTGAATATAAGTATGGAGGTTTTCTTAAGGCACAAATGTTTCTTATATACTGGACCAGGCTGCTTGCCAGTCACTCATCCAGCCTCATCCACGACAGCCTGTCATGCAACCCTTCCACACTGTCCCTCATTGAGCAGTGAAGAGCGAGGCAGGCAGCTCTGTTTTGAGTGAGCTGGATCTTATTAAGCCCTTGTTTTGAAGCACTAGACCAGATTACTGGACAGTAATCGAGGTGGGATAAGACTAAAGATTGTGTTACTTGTTTAAGTGTTATCTCTGTTAAAAAGTAAGCACACCCTCTGATGACTCATTTTGGCAACCATATTATTAATGTGAGTTGAACATGAAAGTGTCCCCTTAAGTGTGACACCCACTGATTTGGCCTCTTTAACCTGCTCAATAGCTACCCCTTGCAAAGAGATGCACAGCTCCTGTCTGTCCTTAGAACATGCCTGGAGCCGAATATCAGACTCTTGGTTTTTGAGGTGTTAAGCTTTAGCCTGTTTTCATAAACCAGCATCAACTCCTCTTGAAGCATTTTGTTAAGATCCTTGGTATTTTCTGCAGATACATATATTGTAGTATCATCAGTATACATAGCCATGCATGAATTTTTTAATACACATGGCAGATCATTTGTAAATATGGAATATACAGTAGAAGAGGTCCTAGACAGCTGCCCTGGGGAATTCTGCATTGTAGTGATTGATAAGACTGTTCAATACCTCCTGAATTGACTGGATAGGTTTTTGTTTTTATATTTTGATGAGCTCTTGACAATTTGAATTTCCCTTCAGGGATCAATAAAGTAATATCTATCTATCTATCTATCTATCTATCTATCTATCTATCTATCTATCTATCTATCTATCTATCTATCTATCTATCTATCTATCTATCTATCTACTTAATATTTAACAGGGTACTATTAAACAAAACACACTGTTGTTTGTTAAATAAATAACTTTTCAGACACTTTTCAAATAACCTTTTTTAACCTTTGCTATTTTCCACATTTGTGGATAAACACTTTCATTCAGACATAAATTAAAAATATGACACACTGGCTTCGCCACAATAGTAGTTGACAGCAGTAGTAAAATAAAAAATGCAACAAGATGAAACCAGTGGTTCCCAACCACTTTGGCTTGGACGAACTCGTCACGTTTCAGATATCTGAGTTGTTAGCAGTTCCACTTCTCATATGGTCTCATATAAATAACTTTTGAGACTGAGAAAGTTCAAATTAAACATTATTTCCCCCCCAAAAAAACAAAAAACAAATATGAATACAAACTTGTGTAGCATATTTTTGTTCATCTTCTTTCCTGTCCCATTAATTACATGTTGCTTACACATTGATGCATCCTTATTAACAATAAAATAATGTCTATATAATAATATCAGTCACAGTGGACATTTTATTGAATAATGACTATTTTGTAGACTTGAATTACATACATTTTTTGATAATACTTCTGTATTTGTAAGTAGGATTTGGACTGCAGGACTTATACTTGTAATAGAGTATTTTTACATTGTTGTATATGTACTGATAAATTACCTTGTTGTGCAATAGTCGGGCATCTTTTTCTCTATTTTTGGTGTCGTTTTTCAATCAGAAACATCATCTGTTGAGGAGTTATTGTTTCAGTGACTGCAGCAACACACCTGTTTGAAGCAGGCCAATCTGGTCTAATGGGGGCACAGAGGAACTACAAGACTATAACAAAAAAAATCCCTTGTGTTTAAATACTTATCAGAGCAAAAGTAAGTAGTCTGGTGAACATTAGGTAATTACTGCAGCTCACCCAGCGCCTACCCTTCCCCATTCTCCTCTGTGGATAGCTTGCCATTGTGAATATGAATGTGAATGTCAAAGTAAATATGCAAGGTGGACTGACTGAGTAGGCAATGAAGAGCCCTCTAGTCGCCCTACATCTCCTGTTTGTTTTGCTACTGTCCTTGGAAAGGTACTTGAATGGCTTCCTGTTCTCAAGTAGCCCTGCCTTGCAGTCTAATCATCTTTTGTCATGCAAAAATTTGCTTCTGTCAAACAAAAAGACCCTCTCTGTGTTGTCTTGTTGTCCGTGGTATGATATTCAATACAATGAGCTTGAGACTCTAGATCATCAAAAATCAAACCAACACAAAAGCCTCTCTTTTTTCAAACAGCACTACTGTAGGTGTAAAATAAACAAAGGTTTTCACCAAAGTAAACCTTAAAATTCTTGAGAAATTCACAGCTCATACGCTTTTTTAGTTGAAGCCACAAACTACACAAACAATGTGAAAATGGTTTACTGGCAATTCTTTGTGAAGTTGACAGCTTAAACATTTTCACATGGTATTATTATAGACCAGGTACTCAGTTTAACACTGGGAAACACCTTGTCCGCAAAGACTTTTGTTTACTCGTTGAAATGACATTTTCAAATCAGCTGACCAGAGAATACCAATTACAATTCTGGCCAGTTCAGATTTCAAAACAATGTTGGCCTTTCTACTTGGTTGTTTTTGAATAGGATAGACACACATTCCTCCACTCTTTCGTCCAGACACTTCAGCATACAGCATCATTGTTCATGTTGCCTGAATGCCTTGGCCCAGAGGTAACTGGGAGAGTATTCAGTTCATTTAAGACACACGTCGTAGTTCTGTGTTTATTTTTATGATTTCAGAGTTTATGAGGAGACTATAGACAAACAGAGATACAGTACATTTACTGAAGTAGCCACAGTCTCATGTGACACACAACAGGCGCACAAGACCAGATAGCAATATAAGTGTTAACAGTAGAAGAACTGCTTGGAGACTTGTCAATAAAAGGATATGAAAGCTCAGTGTTGCAACATCATGATGGACCTCATGCTTAACTTAGTAAGAATTCTGCTGCCACGTAACAGTATCCAGTAAAAACAAAAGTAGTCTTCCATGTAATAAGAAAAAGGAAGGGCTATAAACTATCCAATGTAAAACAAAAACCTAACACATAAAAACTCAAATTAAGTGGCAGCTCCACTCATATTTGATGTCAAAATTATAGAGCACGCTGCGTCAAAGACCAATCTGCAGAGAACAGAGGGGCTGCCTTCCCTTCAGTGAATGCCAATGGGATGCAGGGGGCAGAGTGCATTACAGATCACCCGCTGATGTGAGCAATTAGGCTGACCTATCGAAATGTGCAATGGTATTCAAGGGTGCTGCTAAATAGAAACCAGAAGAGCAAGTTATTTGCTTTGAATAGAAAGCTGATCTGCTTCCCCCAAAGTCTTCAACTCTCAGCTGTTCAGCTGCTCCACTACATGGATGAAATAAGTAATGGATGATGGATCCAAACATGGTGGCCCATTTGATACAATTAATGCAAAAAGTTTTGGCTTTATTTAACAGGTCCTGGTCAATAATTTCCTCAGATGGTTCCTGGAAATAACTTTTTAAAATCTGGTACATGGAAAATAGGAATTTCCTTAAATGAAAAGCTTAATTAATTAATATTTAAAGTAAATATTTGTGATTAATAATGATTAATTTATTATTGGAATCTTTATTTTTCATGTATGTTGAATTATTTGCTAATATGAATATATGTTATTATCTAATCTAGCTAAAATTATATGCTTTCACATTTTTACCACATTTAGCCAACCTACAATGACTAAAGATTCTCTAGGTTACAGGAGCAATTAATTTAAATGTATTAATTAGAAGTGTACCAATTAAACTCCCTGGAATTAGTACCAAATTACATATTTTTTCCAGGAAACTTTCAATTAAATTATTAGGAAATTGCAGACCTGTAAATAAAGAGTTACCCGCTTCTGCATGCACTTCCTACCATAGTCTCTCTGACTCCACGTGGTCAGCAGCCTACACATATGACATGAAAATAATAACTAAATGTGTATTGGACCTAATAGTTTAATTATGGAGGGAGTGATTTTTGATTGTGTGTGATGCTAATTTGTAGCCGCAGTAGCTGTGTGATTCTAAGGATGGCAATATCAGTCTATCAGTCCACCACTTTTGTGCAGACTAAAATATCTCATCAACTATTGGATGGATTGCCTTGAAATGTGATGCAGACATCTTAATGACTTTGGTGACCCCTGACTTTTCATCTAGTGCCACCAGCCTGCTCCACCAGCAGGTTCTCAATTAACCAGTGAAATATCTCAACATCTACTACATGGATCAACACAAACTTTTGAAAACATTAATTGTTTCCAGAGGATAAAGCCTACTGACTTTGGTGGATCCTCTAACTTTGACTCTTGCTACACTTCTTGCTACACCATGGATTGCTATGAAATTTCATACAGATATTTATGGTTCCCACGGGATGAGGAATAACTTTAGTGACCACCATGTTATCGTTGTCATTGCGAGCATGTTAGCATGCTGACATTAATTTTTAGCTAAAAAGCACCATTGTGTCTGAGTACTGCCTCACAGAGATGCTAGCACGACTGTAGACTTTTAACCTTGTTTTTCATAGTTTTACAGCGGCTTCACTAGTCATTAGGTAACACACATAAAATTACTATACACACAAGTCCATTTTAATTGTATAGCCCAATTTTACTACCCTTAGACTCTTTCTCTTCAAATAAGGAAAAAAAACCTAAAAAATGTGAAAAAACGGGGAAAACAACATTGTTGAGTGAAGACAGGAAAGCATGCAGATGCATTGGAGCACCTGTTCACCTTCTGACCATTAAAAAACTCTGTTGACTGTACATCTACTGCTTAGTAACCTGTAAAGTATGAACTGTACACAGGCCATATAAATAAATACACTGGGGACATGAGCGCCTACACACGGACAACACACAGTACTTTTTTTCTATTCAAACAATACATTTCCCTTTTATTTCACAAGGGATCATTTAAAATCACATACAGAATGCACATAAATGCAAACCATACACACACAAAATACGTGCATGCACTCACACAAACACACACCTTGGCAAACTATGAGATGGCATTTTTTTGTGTGTCTTTTGTATATGTATGAGAGAAAACATACATGTAAGTATCGCTAGTTTCACATATTTGTAACCCAGTAATACTTCCCTGTAAATGATACCAAGCCTTTGCTCACTGTTGATTGTGTCACCTTATCTTGTTTAAGCTTTTACATCTGATACCTCACCGTTACTGTCGAAAAATGTAACCCCTAATGATTCACCATCAAGCAGCAACAGCAGTATTATCAGGTCTAATTTGCAGTGTATTGGAAAGCAACAAAAACGACAAATAAGACCTTTAAGACAAAAGCTGGAATGAAAAATACTGCATTCCAGTGGGAATGACACAAACATGCAGACACAAATACAGACAGAATCTGCACAGTCATCAAACGGCGAGACAGACACAGATAAACAAACACACATACTCACTATCACACAAACGTGAACAGTGTATTTTGAAGAGGTTTAGTTCTACAAATTATTAGGATTTTAATTCTTACCCTCCGTAGGCTCCAAAAGTGAAACTCCTCTTTCTCTGCGGCATGCTGGCTAATGGATAGCTGTGAGTCAGTCAACTCAGTGCTGAATGGAGCCAGCACTTGTGTCACTTACGCTGACTGAGCATGTGTGCGTGTGTGAATGTGTGTGTGCTTGTATGCTCTGCTTGCCGTCTGAGTTCCACTCCCCCAGCCTTGGCTAACGTGCCCTGCCTCTTCCTTGCTCACACGCCTCCTTCACAAACAGGGGGAGAAACGGCAAGAGGATGAAGGAGGACGAGGGAGGAAGGGGGAGGGGGCTGCTGACCATGCCAGTCTCCCAGGGAACCAGGAGTGTGGTGGCAGCCTTTCTCACGTACAGGCTACATCCACTCTCTCATACGCCAAGATCCCAGAGAACACGCTGGCAGGTGTTTTTTCTTTTTCTTCCAAGTTTATCATAATACATAAAACCACACAGCACTGATACAAGTCTCAGCTTATTAAATTATCAGCGACTTGAGCAATTTAAAAAACAGCTACAGGCACAAAACCAGTTCTTGGCATTGTGAGAGTTTGCTTAAAAGTTCATCTTGCAGCACTAGTTCTGCTTCTTTCTGTCACTGGAAGACAGCTGGTCAAACAAGCTGTAGACATCAGACAAACACCTCACCGTTCTTCACAAATGTCCTCACAGAGTCAGGAGCTCCATTCCTGCATACTGTAGGTGACGACCTCTGAACAAGTTCCTAATCTGTTCATTCATCTCCCTCATAATTCTTTCCTTTGTAAGACCATCATCTCAGGTATGCACGCAAAATGAGGGTAAATGTAGCACAAAGGTACCTTGTGTTACTATTAGCTGCATTGATTAAATTAAGAAAAATTCTGGACATAGAGATTCTCCTTCAGTAGGCCGTTGAGTCTGAAAAACTGGCAGCAGTGACAACAATGCATTAATCCTGCCACAGATTATTGAATAAAGAAGGATTGCAGTCTAGAGCATCAGCCAGTTATCTGATAGACACTCACTTCCAAAACATTTGCACTACGTCGGGTGAAACACACTCCTGTTTTTATGGTCAGTGTTAGGCAGCACAGAGGTAGTTGTGTTAGATAGGAAAAGCAAAGTTTTTTAATTGACAACAGTTTATTCTACCCTAAATCATGAATAAATGGAATATCTCACCAATCCAGGACCTCAGTCTCCCCAAGGACCAATGATGTCTTCATTACATTAACTGTAAAGTGCTCATAGTAACTGGGCAGGAAAGCACTTAATTCATCAATGGGCCTACCAAACAAGCACAATTATGCTGATAGACAGTTACATCATCTCTCCACAATTACATCACCCCTTTCCTCTGAGACTGCAATTTTCTGAAAACATTTCACCACAGCGTTGCAGTCCTTGTCTGACTTTGTTGGTAATGGACCTCACTTTGTCTTGTGGCCATGTGGTAATTCAACTGACAAGGCGGATCTTTGGCTGATAGTGACTTCATTGATTGTAGCGATTGTTAATTTGATTAACATTCTTGACTATTTGTTTTTGGGATGGCAATGTCTGTCAGCCAGTCTGTCCACCACTTTGTTCCAGACTGAAGAAACTTAACAACTATTGGACTGATGGATTGCCGTTAATTTCTGTAAAAATGTTCATGGTCCCCAGAGGATGAAGCCTACTGACTTTGGTGATCACCAGACTTTTCCCCTAGCACAACCATGAGGTTGACATTTGAAGTTTACAGTGAAATAACACAACAATTGTCATCATATTTGGGACCTTTATGTCCCCCTCAAGATGAATTGTAATAACTTTGGCGATACCTCAAAGTGGCTAACAATGTATCAAATGACAATGTGTAATGTCAGAGGTGTAGCTGATGGTGATGAACCTACAGAGAATTATCAGCAACTCTGCAGCTCCACTCGGCTTCATGAAGCCTCATATCAACTTTCAGCTTATTGTTTAGCAACAATAAGCAACTTTACTGTTTTGGTTCACTCTCAGTGCTCTCACTGTGTTGTTTGTGGCTGCAGCAGGCAGCTGTTATCTGGGAAAAAGTTCAGTAGCTAAAGATCAAGATATCTCCCTCAGGGAAATAGAGACCAAGACCAGGAAATAGAGACCAAAATCAGAACTAAAGGAGAGTGAATATTGGATAAGAGAAGCAACTGTTTGCTAACAAATTCTTATCGACTTAAAAGGTAATGATACGACAATGTTGTGTTCACAACTTGTTTCCACTGCCCCCAAGTGGCTAGAAATACCATTTAATTCAGGTTTAACCATCATAAGGTCAAATGTCATTTAATTGTCCGATCAGCCTCACCTGTGTTTTCTGTTTAGTGCTGATTAGCAAATGTCAGCATGCTAACATGCTAAGCTAAGATGGTGAGCATGGTATTACCTGCTAAACATCAGCATGTTAGCATGCTGAAATTAGCATTTAGATCAAAGGTTTGTGCTAGCATGACTGTAGATTCTTGTTTACTAACAGTCTACTAGTACGTAATTTTTTTCATTAATTTATTTTACAATGACAATGGTCACTTATTAATATGAAAATAACATAAATGAGCCAGAGTTTGCCATAATTTGTTGTCCCATTTGTTAAAAAGGTACCCCAAATGTAGAATAAAATTGCACTTCTTTTGAAATCCACTGAATATCACAGTTCACATCCACCAATAAATAATGCCACAGTATAACACTTGGTAGTTACCCAGAATCCATATTATTCGAGGTATTCATAATTGTGACCATTTTTTAAACACCAAAACTGTATCTCATCCAACGTGAAAACAGATCTCAGACCAAACCATTAGCTCAAACCATCAGAAACCACTTGATCCCAACAAACAGCCAGCTGGATTCAGCTCCCTGGCACAGCCATCACCCAACTTTATTTAAGTGCCACTCTATTGATTCAGCACGTCAGTCTTGGTGCTACCTTCAGTCCTGTCTGCTTTCCTGACAATTCAATTAACTAAAGCAGCTGTGGCGTGTGTGAGGCATTTGAATGGGTGCAGCCCAGACAGAAGCCTTTAATCACATCACCTCAGGAACAAGGCCTAGTGCTACCAAACAGCTCTGGCTCCTCTTTTGTCTTAAAGGAAATGGACGGGCAGGAAAACTCTCAAGAGGACAAAGGCAGTGGAGATCCCTCCCCGATATCCATGTCGTCACACTCACATAAACTACTGATTCTGCAACACCAACAAAATACCAGACGGAAAACAAAACAAACACAGAGATCAGAATACATAAGAGCTTTTACAGAAAAGACTCTGTGTCTCCCCAAGTAAAATGTGTATTGTTAATTCAACTCTGTTTTATGTATGGCTAAACAATAATACCAATCAGAGTAATCATGATTAAAATCATAGCCCTAAAATTATAATCATCACTATTCAATTAACCAACACGTTATTATTGCTAGCATCAAATGAATAAATGTAATCAAATGTGCTACAATAGGTCTGGTGCTGTAATTAAATACACAGTATCATTATTATTTTTTTTTTTACAGTTATATACCACTACTGTATACAGTATCATGAAAATACAGTGGTTTATTTTATTGTTACAATTTCACTGCTGTCACTATAAATACACTAAACCTACTGTAATTCTTTTTTTACAGTAAGTTACTTGTCAATTGCTGCTGGTTAATTACTGTGAAAATAACGGTACGTTTCTTACAGTATACAGGTGTAAACAGATGTGGGATGTCTCCTCTATCTTTCACTTTGTGGATGGGTAAATACACCTACATGTATTTCCAGTCTGGTCTGTGAAAAGGCAGCAACAGTGGGGAGGATGTGGTGGCAGAGTTGCTATGTGGTACATACGAGGGCTGAGGAGTGGATGGAGCAGAAGCAAAAATCATTCGTTCGTCCTCAGCTCCTCTTTCATGGGGCAGGAAATTTGCTCCTGGGGAATAGATCAGTGTTGTGCCTCTCTAAAGAGAACACTGTTTAAACAAGCAACACATGCAAAGGCCTTTGTTAAGGAGGCGCATCGTAATTTATCATTTCGGTTCCTTTAAACGAAAATCTAATTTTCTATGAGCAGGGGTTTAATGTGTTTGAGGCTGAACAAACATCATAAATCAACTGCGCTATGAAGCACTGTGAGGTTCAGGGCAAAGTATATCCCTGCTGGTTTAACAAAAGCTTTATTGAAACAGAAACCAGTCGAACAATTGAGCCTTATGCGCTATGTTTATTCTCATTAATATTTGATTTCTTTTCTTGTAATTTTAGTGTCTCATGGTTTAATCTCATAGCCTTTCTCTGGTTATAAAGCAGGGCCCCATATGGACCACTTTAGATAAAACCTGTCATGCCTCGATGATTTCTTATACCAAATAATATCAATATAATTTTATTGTTATCTTTTCAAGCAAGGTGCACAAAGTGCTTTCCAGAGGAAGGAAAATAAAACAGAACTCAGGAGCCAGTGGAGCAAAAGCCCCAAAGCCCCAAATCATGTATGTATATAATAAAACTGTGAAGGCCCTGCAAACTTATTTCTCAATAAGCTTGTAACTACGGCTGTTGGGATCTTACATGAACACACATTTTGCTGCCAACGTTAGAACAGTTAAGGCTATTTCACATGAGAGATTTCTGTTATTGTTTTGTTTTGTTTTTCTCTGTGCTCAGTGGTTCATTGAAATGTCGCATATGATGCCACACACTTGTGCAACGTGCATCAGGACTCTGACGACAATTGTTGGGTTGTTTGGTCAACGTCAGTCAAATCTGGTCAAACCACAGCCAGAGTTTTAGGATGTTAAACTCATCATAAACAATATATAACAGCAAAGGAGTCATGACTACAGGGGCAACAACTTTTCGTCAGTCATCTGTTTTAGTAACAGGCTACCACTATCAAATCTATGTTACATATTATATACATACATGATATCACACCTACAGTACTCGTCAAAGGTTTGGACACACTTTTTCATTCAAGTGAATGGGAAAGTTTTATGGATTCATTTATTTCATTCTTTGAATCAAATAATGAATTTTGGTTTTAAAAGTCTAACCAGGGCTGCAGGGGCTGCAAATTAACTTCAGCTAGACAGTGTAACAATATTAATCTGTACGGTCCCTGTAAATAAACAAATTAAACAAAATAAAATGTGTTTTTTTAACATATTATTAACTTATTTAGTCATGAATATTTTATGTTAAAGGGAAACTTTAGATTAAAAATCATGTTTTCAGGGGCTTTCATATGTACTCTAAAGACTTATAACTAGAGTAACAAAGTCAAGATCTGGGTAATACAGGAAAAATGTTTTTGTTTTGGTATGGCAGCAGAATCCTGCATGATTTGAAGCTAAAGCAGATAAACAAGACATTATTGTAATCTTGGTTACGAAATGATGGTGTTGCTCTGATTTTTTAAATATTGCAAACAGATGACAAAAACATGACTGGACTAATTTCTTTGTATGTGCCTCCAGGCTCAAACTGCTATTAATTTATTAGATGTTATTCAAATGATCAGTATTAGGGCTGAGGGGGCCAAACAGGCTGTTTTTGTTAGGAGTGGCCGATGACCAGGACCTCAACTCTAAAAAAGGTAAAACCTGGGCGAGTGAACAGCCTCTTAAAGAACGAGGTTAATCATTCCACAATATTTATACTGTATCGTGATGAACACACTGCCTATAGCTGCTGTATACTTTCTAAATATTTTGCAGATACTTGACTGAACAAGGAGTACACATACACTCGGATATTTGGAGAGCTGGAGTTTGCGGAGGAAGGGGTGCCATACAAATATTTGAAGGGAGCAAATATTCAAAGGGCAATTGTGCTTTGAAGCATGAGGAAATAAGCTGAGCTTTATCTCTGCAAGCAATTCATTTTCATTACACTTTTCTAACTTCAGTAGCTGACTGAGCGTAAGAGTGCATGACTGAGACCATGGACAACGTAATTATTTGGTTTCTTTGTTTATTTGCTAGTTTGGGATGGTTTAAATTGTCTGTCCAGTAACACTGAACAGAGGAATGTCTGTTACCTCACTTGACTTTACTTTATTGTCACTGCAAGGGAATTGATCACATTTGCTTTGCAATTCAAAACTCCTTCTTACTTCTTCTTCAGTGCAAAAATTACATTGGTTTCACATCCCTTGCTGCATTTGCAGACACATTTAGTATCTAGATTCCTCTGGCAGACAGCTGAAAGTGAAAAAGTTGCAAAGAAGTTACAGTAAGGGTTTTTGACTGTCTGACTGGGAGGAGTGGAGCGAGCCCACTGAACCGTCTTCCTCCCAATGAGGTCACGTGCCCCTCAGGCCCCTGGGAGCCGCTACAAACAGCCTCACGCACACACTGTGGCCTTTCATAGCCTCTCATTAGAGGGCCAGGATATTATGGTGGACACGGCAGAAGAAAAGAGGTGTTGTTGCAGCGTGCTTGCATCGAATGAGCCCAGTCCCACTTTGTGTTCCACTCTGTTGAGGTTTGAATGCAATTATCAGTTCTCTATATTGTTCCCATTCTTTTCACTTCATTATCCAGAGACTTACTGTATAATCAGCGGGTGACAAGAGAGTTATTATGCATGTTTTTTTGTTTTTTTATCCTTCTACCTAAATTTTGAATAACAAAAAAACATTTTAAGGGCTTATCAATTACTTCAAAATGGAGGGACTTCCTTTAAAGTACTGGCTTCCAGATCAGTGATGGCAGTCTGTCTTCTTCAGACAATTATGATCTGGAGCAGGATGAAAGTGACAGCTACAGGGACGTGTTGCTCGTTGATCTTTGTTGCACAGAAAGATCTAATTCTGTTTTAATGGATGTGCAGTGCCATACTATCTCCCCATTGTGTCCCTGGCAGCTCCATGATGGATGGTTCCCTGCGACTGAGGAATACTTGTCTTCATGCCAGGTGATCAATAGATGACTCGCCACAGCAGAGACAGACTCGGGCCCGACACCACTCAACTTTTAATCCCCTGGCTGGTGGAGAAATGCCACAAAGTTAAAGGGCAAGTTTTAATCCCTTTGCTTTCAACTCACAGGGGGAATAGTAAATTTGATAGCTTTCATTTTCCAGTGGTCACTACTGCAATATTGACCATTTCGAAATTTATCGATTCCAGAAATGTTTGCAGTGAAAAGGTCAATAAGAAAGTTGAGGATATTTTTATGTTGTGAGTGTCTTAAATGTTAAGTCCATGATTGTGCATTTATTAATGAATTGATGCTGATGAGAATGCAGGCTAACAGTGCCCTCTCCTGGACACCGGGATGTACATCATATCATATTATATCAACAAGAAAAGTAAGGAAATGATGAAATAAAGTCAGTATTTTAAAACTTTTAATCTATTTTGCTCTTTAAGAATGACTAATAATTAAAGGCAATTTTGATACATTTTTCTCAACTTTACAAAAACTGGCCACTTTATTAGGTACATCTGTGCAATCTAATGAAATATAATACAACAGCTCGGCCATGAATTTTACTTTTATGAAGCTTATAAATTGTCTGTTTTTATTCTGATACATGATATTTCCACTTAATGTTTATAATTGAGGTTGTAGTGGGTGTTGGTGTTGTACTGGAAATTATATTATATTGAAAGGGGTTTCTAATATTTTATCTAATATTTTGTCTGCCCTCGTTTCTGTATAAATGAGGGCAGCTTTAAGGTAATTTTGTCACCAAATGTCCAAGTCCAGTTTGTGGCAAGGTGTGGGGTTACCAATTCAATACTTTTCCACATATTGAGTTCTAATAAGGTCAGAGGAAAATTTAAAAAAAAAAAATGCAATTAGTATTATAATTTTTACACATATTGTACAACATTGTGGTCTGTGGGGATCTAAACAACAAGGAAGGTTAATATCAACAGAATGCATGGATTAAAGGTTGTAGTGGGTTTTGGGTTTTCTGGCAGACAGAGTGCATAAATATCATCAAAAATGTGTATTTAAATTATTGAATGCACATTTTTGCTCCTTTTACACATGATTTCATTGCAGTAATTAGGTCAGGCTCATTTAAGAGGTTCTTAGAAACCAGGAGAAGATTGCAAGAGCTTTAAAAGTAATTTCACTAAATAGCCTTCAAAATAAATACCTAAAATTTCTTGTTAGACGACTTCTGTTCTCTAATGCGTCAGACTGGCTATTAAAACCAAACCAACTTTTTGTCATATAGACCCAATTGACTGAAGTATGTGTGTGGCCAGAGCCTCCGCATGGGAACAGCAGGTGTCTCCACAAATAGAGGCAAACATTTGCATGTGTCACCCAGAAAATAGCAGACCGTGGTGTCAGAGAGGGCAAGTGGGTTGATGAGTCAGGAAATGTGTGCTCGGTGTCCTGCAGTTTGAGTAATACCAAGCTAATCCGTATCTGAAATATATTACGAGTTATCTTGCAAGTTTTGTTATCAGGGCTTTTTCCCAGCTTGCAGAACACAACATTGTGTGAGGTTCCCTCCCCTGTATCTATTCTGAATCTATCTGTCATACAGCTCAGTGGTGCGGAGAAAAAACAACATGTAATCATTATAGAGAGGAACAGCATATAGTGTTTGTCATTTACATTGACTTCATGCTCAATCGAGAATAACCTTTTCATGTATATTCATGAATATTCATAACATCTCAATAATTTGTTCCGGATAATGAGTGAATGCTAAATTGCAGTAAGTTGTAGAATTCCCTACTTTAGCATGCTATAAGTGCTGTATGTACAGTAATTATGGTAAAACACTTAGGTTTGAATTCATGAATAATAATAATGAATAAAAAAAAAGGTTGCTGGCTTGCCTATGCAGATGAAAGACTGACATGTAATACTTTTCATTCCAGCAAAAAGCTGATAAACAAGTGATAAGTAACTGAAACTCAGCATCCGTAAATAGTAGCCTGTAGTTTATACAATTACACCATCAGTACCCTAAAAAATAATGAAAAGGTAGCACATCTCAAATTTCCAAGTCAAGGAGGACAAAGTTATAACATTTCACTTGTTCATTCGGCTCACATCACAATTATTTATTTTTGGGGTTTTTTTGTGATGTGAGCCGAATGATTTGAGATGAGCCACCTTTTCATATTTTTTTGGAACATGCTCACTGGATTTTGGGTTTAGCACTCCACTGAGAATCCCATCACTGAAACTTCCTTTTCCAATTCACCATCAGTACCCAGTCGGCATTTTTGTCTATTTGCTTTTCTATATATGAACAGAACCAGCATGAAGGAAAAATCAAGATATCATGTCAGCCCTGTTCATACAAACCCTTTACTACAGCAATACGTCAGCACAGTGTGGCCACTTTAACACTATCATGGCCTATGATGTCAGCTTTTACAATTTGTCCATTAAACTTTATTGTATACCAATTAATTTTATCTAAATGTTTCACTTGCTTGTAATGTACACAAACCATAACATAGAGTCACAATGATATTATACTACATCTAATTAAATCCTTCTCATTAAAGGATTACTGTGCTGTTGGACTAGGTCAGACTGGGCCACAGGGCAATGTGACAAGACACTTACCTGAATGTTAATGAGGCTAAAATCAAAGAGTGTAGATGTGAGGTGTAAGAAATTCAAATATAACTCATTATTATGCCTGTACAGTCAGGTAGGTAATGAAACTGCTGAACGGGCAACACTAAAAAGGAAACTTGTGATGAGAATCAAGAATAAATATAGAAGCCCGACAGATACAGATACAGTACAGAGGCAGAGAGTGGGTGACTCATTCAAAGCCCATCAAAGAGACTGTACACTTTCGCTCTAATAAGCTGTTTGCCGTGGTCCAGCTGACATCCTCCTCTGAGGAGAGAATGCACATAAATGCAATTTGCAGATGAATAATTCAACAGAAAGGAAAATTATGCAAAAAAAAAAAAACGCCTTAAGTATCAACATGAGGTTTTAAATATTGTTTGTACTGGAATACCTGTATAATAAAGATATCACAAAATACAACCCAGTGACTTTTAATAAAAAAAAGTGCTGAATCCAGTTGCTAATAAAATATCTCTGCTGTCCAGTCACATAACTGCTCTCTCTCTCTCTCTCTCTCCATGTTCCTATCAGTCACGCAGGTCTCCACAGCTCCACAATGAGCCTTCATTTAATGCAGCTTCTCATCCCTGGCCCACTGACTATGTTAATTATAGCGCAGGCTTGTATTTCAGATCACAGACAGGGCTGTAATTTACAAAGGGTTCAATAACATATTAGACATCAAACTATGGTATGAGGGGGACAACAGCGCAGGAGTGAATAAATTGCACCCTCAAAGAGTGCATCTTCACAGGCTCGCATCTTTGACACAATGCCAAAGGGGCAATCCTATATGTATGACGATGAAAGAGCGGCGTGTCTCAGGAGCAGCCAGTGGCCTCACATAAACGAGCATATAAATAATCCATGTGAAATCTGGCAATGCGTGTGTGGAAACTGACTGGGTGAAATTCTGAGGCTTTTCCACAGCTCCTTTAATATACAATAGAGGCTCATGACGGAAGAAAGTGCTAGGTTCTCCATACTGATACTTTAATAGGCTATCGAGGTGAATAAAACAGAGAAAAAAAAATGAGTTAAGGGTTGCAGTCAAGCAAACAAAACAACTAGAACAAAAATAAAAGCTGAATAAAAGCCAGAGACTATAAAATTCTTATAATAAAAGTAGCGGCAGTCAAAAGGATCCTGCTTATATCAGGATCAACAGTTCAGGTAGATTGTTACAGACCAGCTTCGGAAGCAATCAATTAAACCTTTAAAGTCACTTCCAAAACAAAAAGGCAACTAATGAAGTATCATTAGAAAGAGATGCAGTCCCATCTGTTGGTTTTGGTCTGTTAGGCAGATGGCCGCCTACCTAGAGCCTCGTTCTGCTTGAGGTTTCTTCCCATTAAAAGGGAGTTTTTCCTTACCGCTGTCGCCAAGTGCTTGGTCATGGGGGAATGTTGGATCTCTGTAAAATAAAGAGTCCGGTCTAGACCTGCTTTATGAGAAAAGTGCCCTGAGATAACTTCTGTTGTGATTTGGTGCTTATATTTATATACATATAAATAGGAATTGAAAAAAAAAATGGAATTGTTGCAGTATTTCAGCACAGTGGAGCCATCATAACGCCACATGATAAAAGCAGGTAAACAGCAGCAGTTAAGGTGAGGAAAGATAAACACATGTATAATCCAATATAGTGCACATCACTGAAATTCAAGACAGGTCCAGTTTCAGCATGGTGCCTGAGATGAAGCAATGACTGGACAGAAGTAATTAGTATGCTGTTCATGACTGAGCAGCAGGAAAACTAAAATTAATTCTTGAAGCATGTTTAATACATCCAGTTAGCAGTTTAGACACGGAGGGAATTTGGCTACTAAAGCCTATAATAAGGATTTCACTATTGTCTGAATTGTCCAGTAAAAATGTCACAGGTATAGTATTAATTCGTGAAAATATCTTAAATGATTAATTTAAAAATTATTTATATGCACCCAAAAGATGTGTGTTTTTTATTTGTTTCCATCACACACTTTATTACTTTCATAGTACTTTTAAATTTATAAGTGTCTGGTTCATTTTTGCATGTGTTTTAATGTCCTTCCATGCAAAAACATGCAAAGACTGAGATATGGTGTAATTATATTATAAAATTTACAAGTTTTCACTGTTGCAGTGTGATATCACAAAGAAGCCAATAAAGACCCGTAATTCATATGACACTGTACATCCAGTTTCATTTAACCCTTAAGACAAAATAAAGACAAAATAACAACAAAAACTATTTGGGGCAAATGGTGATTTAACCTTTTTCATACAGACTAATAGCTCTCATCATGTGACATCTGATTAATAATTACACAACAGTGATTCCAAACTGCCACGCTACAGGACGTTGGCAGGGGCCAATTAGTCGCTGCCCTGAGGCCTCTCACCACTGCTCATCTCCCCCGACTCTGTGTTATAGCCAAAACTCAGATTTCCAATCCCACCAAGCTTTAATTTATCTGCTTTTTTCTTTGTTAGCTGGCTGAAAGGAATACAAACCTCATGAATTAGCAAATATGTTAGGGTTTTTTATAATGTTTTGCAGAAGAACAAGAACGATAATACAGTAAAAACAAACAAGTCTGTGTTTTCTCTGCGGGGTTGCTCTCTGTTTTTTTTTTTTACTTTCAAGGGCACAAAGAAGGAATATCCTCTGCAGCAGGGAAATCTTCCTACAATGAGCCAGAGATCCTAACGTTGCTCAGCTGTAAAAGTAAAAGGTCCCGTTACATTTAATAATAGAAGAGGCTGCTGGGTAGAAGGACGGGCTGCCAGAGCACACAATCCTCTGAGTGCACAGCCTCCCGTGGCCAACATAGTGACAGACACAGAGGCACTCAGCTGGAAGCATAAAGAAATGACGGAAGGGAGGGTTCTATGAGGAAAAGAAGGAACGGAGTGACTCAGAGGTGAGAAAATGAAGCAGCGAGGGTGGAAAAGGGAAAGGGGAAAAAAAGTCTATAGAAAGATGAAAGAGAAATGATGAGGAAGTGGAACTGCAAACGGATGGAGTGGTGTGGTTTAGAGAAATCCTGGATGGAAGCAATGAAGGATGAAGGGTTGCAAGGACGGGATGGATAAAGCTCGCTGGCAAAGGATGGACTGATTTAAGAAAGTAAAATCTGTGCAATCATTCAGAGCTGCCCCGTAAGGATCGTATATCAGCTGATGAGTCTAAAGAGTGCATAATAAAAACAGGATTTATTCCTGCTCGCTTGTTTTTTCTGCTGTTGTCAGTAAAGTGAGGCTTTAGGCTTTCTTGCCTGATTCCAAAGGCATCAAAGAGAGGTCAGCTGATGTGAGAGAAAAGTTTGTCCTGGAAGCTTCTGCTGCTCAGGTGCAGGCTTTATTCACTGAAGGCAGGCAGCCATGAAAATGAGTGAAACACCAGTCAGCCCCGCAGAAACACAGATGCACCACTGAAGATCGCATGAGGCGTTCAGTAAACAAACATTGCAGCATTTTTAAACAGGCAAAACTTATCTTTATGAAGTATTTGAATTCAAAACTATGTTAAATGATCATCAACCACCAGAGATAAATATGACCTGAAACCAGTAGTGGACCTGGGTATCATCAAGTTTAAAATAAGATCCTGGTATTAGGGAAAAAGAGAGATACACTGCAACAACAAAAGAGAGCAAAAAAGACCTGACACCTTTTCTATTTCTGGTCTAAGAATATCTCACTAATAAAAAAAATTAGACACCCATCTCCATTACCTGAAACAAACAGCCAGTATTTCCAGTAAATGAGATGGGTCCAGTTTCTACAGTTTTGTAAGTCCTTCCTTCTTTAAAGCTCTGAATCTTCACTTTTCCTTAGTTTCATTAAACACAACCTAAAATAGGCAATACCATGTTTCTTGATGCTATAATGTGATACAATTATATTTTCCCATTGCCTTTTCAGTGAATAAACTCGTGTTATATCTTTCTAGTCCATGATGGAACAAAACAAACAGAGGAGACCTGTATTCTCATATTTTTGGTAGGATTCTGAAATACAAGGGGGGAAAAAGTTAAATATATAATCACAATGAAGATTGTGTTTCATGCACAAGAACATGCCCAAAGAGAATTTAACACGCAGCCAACAAGGATCGTGTCAAGAGGTGGTGACGTGTAAAAAGATGTAGTCTATTACTCATGCTGGAGGGTCAAACAACACACACTCATGGATAGTCTCAGTTAACCACAGATGGATCAATAGCTTGGATGATTTAGACTGAGAGAAAATGTCATGCTGTCATAAAATGGAACATAAATCTATAAATCCTGAACAGGAATTGAGGAGCAATTAATAATTGAATGTCACAGATTGAATATGACCATTTGAAGATATTTACTAGAAAATAACTATAATTTTCAAAACAATGTAGAATATTTTTGTAAAACATCTTTTATTTAGACATGATAAGTGTTTTGTCAGATTATGATTTCGGTGGAGAGACATAAACAATAGCACTGGAAAATTTTGCCTACCTTGAGGTGACCCTGCATGGCCCCAGTTTGTGCCTGTAATGCTACATAAACTGGGGCTCAGGTGACTCTAACATATTTTTAATGACACAATGGGGTGATAATAGCCACATGTGACACACCTGCAGTGACATAATGGAAAACACATTTTGCTTTTCAGTATTTTGCTTTTTAAGTCACCTGATATAAAGGGATAAAGAAAAGGTGCCAAACTGAAATGGTTTTGCTGCCATATTCCTCAAGAACTATCTGAAAAGATATTCAAAAATAAACAATCTCATAGGCTAAATATATCTGGAGACGAACCCCAACTTCGCTATCAACATGTAAGAGTCCTGTCAGCGGTCAATACACGAGAATTGATTATAATGGCGTCTCGGAACCAAACTTTTGGCTTATCTTACAGGCTAGAAAATAGGCATGAAAAGAAAGAAGGAATAAAAATATTGCCATGCAACTATGAATAAATGATTTCATTGACTCTATGCGTAGAGAGAGATTTGTCCATTAATAATTACACACATCATTAATACAGCATATATGCACCTTAATCAACACAAACGTCCGTGAGATAGCAGCTACACGAATGATTCCTGCGCGGGACAGCACGACTAAACTTCACTAAGACCGCTATACTCGCACTTCCAGCGATTAAATTTCATCTGAAACTACTGTACACTTCTTATATTATTATAACAACAATCCTACATCAATATTTTGCTGCCCAAACCCCCGAGTTATAGCAAGCAAACAGCACGTTACCTTTGCTGTTGTCTTCAGTCAAGCGGCTGGATGTGAATGAGTTAGTGATGCTGAGTACGGTGATGATGAATGGATGCTGCGCTGCCTAGCAACCAAACGACCAATGGAATAAATGCAAACATATACGATATGCACAACTCACTGTATGCATTTACTGGATTAAATGTTAGTCTCCAGGCAAGGATATACTCGCTCTGTTCAGAGAGTTTGACACTAGCTTTCATCTTATGAAAGGGGAAAGTTTCTCCGTGTTCACCTTAAATCAGATTTTGAGACAGTAGAAACATGATTTGTGACATCATAGCTAGTTTTGAACTAACCAACAACTTTTGGAATGAAAAATATTAGCATTTTCAGAGATTCTGGATTTTTAAATGAGGGAGAAAGAGTAGATCTAATTTTAAGGATTTTAACAAGGTAACTGATCCTTTCTTTGTGGAAAAACCATATTAGACAGAAATTATTACTCAAAGCAGAGTATTTTTGTACATCTTAAAACATGTCTGGAGGGGATCTTTAAAGGTAACTTGCATCATTGTCACTTACCTGTTATCACATGGGAAGTGAGTTATGAGAGGGTTAATAACAGATCAACACATAAACATGTCCGGTTTTACTTCTTTATTTGTTGTAATTGTGCGACGGCAGCTCAATATTGCTAATATCCATAAAACTCAGGTAAAACACTGAATGTCTGTTAAACTTGTACCATAACACGTTTAACTGAATTGCAATACTTCCTAGACAACAGCTAAATCTACAGCACCCTCTAGTGAATTCAGTGGGTAAGTGGGTCACTACAGCATGTAGAACAGCATTGCTTTGTAGAGGAGGCTGTGCGGTACCTTCCTCGGCTAAAAAGAATCCCTACTATATGAAAGAGATCCTCAGGCTACGTCAAGTATTCTCCAAGCCTAAAATTTCATTCATTTCAGGATTTCATTCCTGAAATCAGTCACTGAGGAGAGCCCAGCTCTCATCGTATGTGAGACATTTCCTCCAGGAAAGGTATCTTCATGCAGCCTGTGCAGAGCTGATCCATCCACAGAGGAGCCTCGTGCTGCAGAGGGGTGCGGCGTGGGTAGAAAGTGTAGGAAAGGTCATAGTTCAAAAGACAGCTGAGGGAGGCCATGTAGACATCTGAGAAGCGACACAGACGTCTGGAAAAGTAAGTGGGGTTGTGACACGTTCTGAAGATGCTGCCGAACTGAGGGTTGAAAAAGTTCTTTGTCATCACCCTGGGACATAAAAGGATAAGGGCATTAGTTCAAATGATTTGAAGTATGTATGTATTAATATACTTTCAGATAATTAAAGTTAAAGTAAATATACCATTAAGTAAAACTACTCAATTGCCAGTGAGTCTTGCATTCCTAAAAGTCCTAAAAATATCAGAAGTACTCACTACGCAGGCCCATGTTATTATGTTACTGTTAATATCATGCAATTATTATTACTAATACTTAAACATGTACACAGAATTTCAATGCTGTAGCTGATCGAGTTAAAGCTAATTTTAAATATCCTTTATATAGTCAGCAGTTCAGTTTACTGTATAGATGTCTTATATAGTCAGTATAGTTATCTTAATCTACAGATTATGTGGTAACTGTAAAATAAATATAGTGGTGTAGAATTAAACTGAAAGGCTTGAGTAAAGCACAAGTACCTCAGCATTGTGCCTAAGTGCATTACTTGAGTAAATGTATTTAGTTACTATGTACAACTGCACATACTTGATAAAAGCAGGGTCATTGGGTTGACTGGGAGTGAAGGTCTGAGATAACGACACTCACCTGAGTTCCTCTCTCTCCTTCTGCCATTCCTGAAGAACCTGCTGAGACTCTGCGTCCCGATGTGTCTAGGATATTGAAGAATACAACTGTATGATTGAATTTGATTAATGCACATACTGTATATGATGTGTGTGTGTGTTATATTGTGTGTATGATGAGTATGAGTATATTCTTACGTCACCAAAGTGAAACTGTTGTTTTTACTGAGTTTTTATGCTTTTTTTCTTTGAGGTTCCTTCATATTACAGGCAACTAGGGCTTGTAAACAGAAGTTATGTGGACTGACAAGCAGCTCCATAACTGACTATTGTTTCACATCCTGTTTTTCAACATGACCACACACAAGTTAAGAAACCACTTAACGTCATTGAGGATTGAAGTTTGCCATCAATTTATTTCAAAGCATGACTAACTGGCTATGAAATGTCAACATATGAGGTTGTTTCATGCTGTTGGCAAAGACTAGATGAGATTTTTAGGCGTGTCAGGATGTGTGCATGTGGTCATAAGTGAAAACAAATTAATTATTGAGAGTGAATTCTCCAAACAGGCCCGGGATTGATGTCTCACCTGTAAGCGTTCCATCAGGCCGGTTAGAGCCTGCAGCCAGGTGAGGTTGAGAGCATACTGGTTTGTGCTCACCACTTTGGTTTCATGCTCCAGCTCAGGTACTATGGCTGCTGTACGCCAGCCATGTCGCAACATCAGGTCCTGCCACAACAAGTAAAATTGTTTTGGTCAAATTTCTGCCAATAAAATTATGAATTGTAGTATCCTGCAAGGATGCATCAAGAAATTACATTGGTTATCTTTATTTAAGAGAGAAACAGCAGAACACAACAGGGGAATTACACCCGCAGCAACATATTTAGTTCCTTCCTCAGCCCTCTGAGAACACATATTTAGTCATCTTCTGAGCAGAAACCGAAAATATACTGAGCAGGAAGATGTTTTATCGGCGTCTTTAGTTTCATTCATTCTGGATGTCTTCGTTTTATGAGTTTAACAGTTGCTTCCCGCTAATTAGAGAACAGATTAGATAGAAAAGTGTTGCTGCTGGGTTACAACCCAGTAGGCCCCTTAGACCTTTAGGAAACAGTCAGCTGGTAGTGCCTAAAGTCAAAACCAAACAGGTTGAAGCTGCTTTTAGCAACTTTCCTGCACACAAATGGAACCAACTACTGGATGATCTTCTGCACACCAAATTTAGCCACTCTCAAATCTAATTTCAAAGACTCTTCTGTTTCCCCATGCCTTGATTGATTGGTATACTACTGTATTTAAATTCCTCTGAATATGGAGTACCATATCTTACTGCTGCAAATTGATTTTATTTTGTTTTTAAATGTTGTTCTCATGCATTTCTTCACCTCATGTAAAGCACTTTCTTTGCCTATGTTTGAAAGGTGCTATGCACATAAAGTTGCCTTGCCATGCCTTCAATGCTAATTAGACACACAAAAGAGTACTTGAACAATGTATATGTTTTTTGCTAATTTGTTTGTATACCCTCTACATGGTAATCCATGCCATTAATTCTACATTTCTGAGGCAGTCTGTACTGCCATCTAGTGTTTGAAATTTGCACTCTGCAGCTCGCTCTGGCCCCACCCAAAGTCCAAATTGGAACTTTTCAGAGTTGTGTAATAGTTGGACACTAGCTTTAGGTAAATACAGTATGTAATTGGTTCAACATGTCAGTCTGTGGTAGAACATATTTATTTTTCCTGTCAAGACTGCAAAAGTAGCAGTGTGCACATCTGGATTTCTGGCTTGGACTGAACATGCACATTAAATCATGTATAAAAGACATGATTATAATACTTCATAATACTGCTGAATGACATTTCACCAGTTCTGAAAATAACATTTCTTGTAAATTTCCCACTTTGGGAGGAAATGGGTAAAACATTAGATAAATAACATGCATTAAATACACAGAAAACCACCATGCTTTGACACTTACAGCTAAATCACTGTAGAGGTGGTCTCCAAAGTAGAGAACCTTTGATCCTCGCCAGCCCGTCAGTCTGAGGAAGTCAAACAGGTTTCCCTGAATCACAAGACAAAGAAAGCTGTTCTCCTTAGTTCATTTAGACACAGAGTATAACAAGTAAAAACATATAACATTTAAGCCAGAGGGAGCCCAATAAGACAACATTCAGCTTTGCCTGAAATAATACAAACCTGTTTGTAGATCTGTCCTTTGTCCAAACTCTTTATCTTCTCCCACCGGAGGTCTCCATTTCCATCCAAGCGTCTGAAAGGTCTGTAAGAGAACCCATTTCAAGTACACTGCTGACATTACACTCACAAACAAGAAAGAAAGTTAAGTGAATGTATCAGGTTTGATGCTTTTAGTGAAAAGTACTAAGTTTTGAAACAAAGAAACTTTCCTGAATCAGATGGCACTCATCATACTTAGGAACACTTAATTGAAAGCATTTACTCACTTGATACAGTCAGTGAAGAAATGAGGTTTGTCTGCTTGTACAATAACAACATCGAAGAAGTCTCTCCAGTTTTTTCCCACCATGTGTTTCATTCCTTTATCACTGCGCACAGGGAAAAAAAACCCAAAAAACATGATTATAACAATCCCTAATTCTGAGTCAGAGTAGACTCATGAAAACGTGGGCCTCAGATGAACAAAACTTACACAAAGCTGAAGGGACTGTTGGTAATGAGGAAGAGCTTCTTTCCATGACTGACTAATTGGTGCAAAACAGCATCTGTCTCTTCTCCTCTCAGAATGAACTTATCTGTGAAGAGGAGGAAGACAACTCAAAGTGTAGCAGTCATGTTTTTGTACATGTTCTGACTTGACACAATAATAAGAAATGGATTTCTTACCGAGATCTTGCATGACCCATTTGTACATGTAGCCTTTGAGGTGAACCATGCCAATTGCTTCCTGAGGATAAAGTAAGTGTTACATAGAGGTACAACAGCTTTTTACAACAACAGTTGATGGTAATCTCTTTGATTCAATATGAGTATTTGCTGCTAGGATATAACTCCAAACAGTCAGTCACTCAGAAAGAAATTGTCCAGTATGTGAAAATGCTTAAGAACCTCACAGTTGGCATCTTTTTCTATCAAAGCAGATATTATGGTGAAGTAGCTGTAGTGCACTGTAACTAGAAACCCTTGCACCTCAGCACCAAGAGGAAAAGCAGTAATTGTTCTTTGTTCTACCCGACGAGAGTCCATTGCAAACTTTAACTGAGCTCAGCAGATTCCAGAGCCTCCAGCTGGAGCATCACAGAGTATGAAAACAGTGAAATACACTAGGTCGGTATACTTTATCAGTATGAGCTAGAGGGCGAGGACGGGACTAAAAACATAGTGTGTAACATTTAATACCGTGAGAGTTGGAAGGCATACTCACCGACACGTCCTTAAAGAGGTGAACTGGATCGTAATCAATGTCATTGGTGACGAAAAAATCATTTACAACAGCCAAGAGAGTCATCTCAGGAATGGAGAAGATGTCCATGAACTGCTTCACCTTTGGTCCCTATGTTACAAAATACATATAAATACTTGATATTTATTTCTGCTTGTTTACAAGGAATGCAGTATATGTTTGTGAACTTTTAAAATTAGCGTTTATTATAGTCCCTGTGAACTTTTGAATAATTCTCTGATCTCCACAAAAACTACCCACGGACAGGAAGTCCCCGGCTGAGATGAGAGTCTCGCCAAAACTATTTGGAGAGGGACCATTTTCAGTAGGATTACAAGATGGAGAGGCACATTTCCTGTGACAGGAAAGCACTTAACAAGCCTGATGAACTGAAAACTATTTGACCCTGATTCAAAACATCAGAGCCCAAACTGTTCCCTAATGAGCAAACAGAACAGTTTAACCTTTGTAACTGTCAGATCCAAAAGAGATTAGTACTTTGTGAGAGTGATGAAGTGCTGCTGTTAAAAAAAAAAAAATCTGAAGTATTTTGTTGGACACAGTTTTTATTAGTCAGCTTTCTTTGACACTGGAACATCGCCTTCCAGCTGACTCATGACGACAATGGAAAATGAGATTACAAAACTCACCATCAGTGCTTATGCAATAGTAAAGCCATGCAGAGCCAGACACTTGAAATCTCTGTGGACGGTAACATGTTTAATCCTGAACTACATCCTTGTTTGAGAGTAGTTGGATAAGATTATAACAGATGTGTTGTTCTCGTAATGTTATGAAGAGCTTTCTCATCTGTGCCAAACTTGTATTAATACAGGTTGGATGATTCAACAAAAAGTGTATTTCATAGCTTACATACACTCACAAACCACTTTATTAGGAACACCTGAGCAATCTGTTATGTCCTGTGTAGTGTGTAACTGTTCTGTGTAATGCAATCCAATACAACAGCTCTGCCATAAATTCAGCTTTTACAAAGCTTATACACATTTTCTATTTTTGTTGACATTGTCAGAAAGGTGATAATTCTACTTTATGTTTATTAGTGAGGTTGCAATGGGTGGTGGTAGTGTCATTATATTGAAAAGTGTAATATTTTGTCCACCCCCATTAACATACATGAGGGGGTAAATAGAAAAATTCTGAATGCAACGGGCAATAACTAATAAATGTAAGGCAGCTTTCTACACCAAACTCTAGTTCAAAGTTATTATAAACATTCAAAGCCTCTGATATCAGGTCTTCATTCCGTAGAACTAAAGTTAAGCATCTGATACAGATTATCAAATTGTACTCAATTTACTGTATACTACCATGTAGTGTACAGTAAAAAAAAAAAACATTCTCCTCACCTTTCCATAGAAGCCGCTGTCCTGCTGCAGGGGTACATGGTAAGTCCCCCCATATAGCTGCAGGACTTCATCATCTGGCACTGCGCTCAGGCCCCTAGGAGCATGATACAAGAAGGAATGTACTCGAGCACACAAAAACACACAACATTATCAGACAATACAAATAGTGAGTTTGCCTTCAGCAGCACGGATTTAGATAAAGAAACAGAAAAAATATCCATGTGACATACATGTATATGGATCAAAATTAATTAATTGTGCATTTCAGTATTGTCTGAAAGTCTTACTAGTATTTTATGACCTGTACACTCAGCAGTCAACCTCTTACCTGTATACTGTTCCTGGTTGAATGTAGTGGAAGGCGTCTATCTTCATCAGAAGACCCTATGAGAGCAGGTGAAAAAAAAACCATGTGATTATCTGTACAGAACAATGCAAAGATTTCCCATTATTGATGTAAAAGAATTTACCTTTTGGATATCATAGTGAAGGCCTCGAGCAGCAAAGTTGGGAATGTAATCATATTTGCGGATATCTTCAGGGTACTGTGGAGCAGGAGGACAAAAATGAATGAACTCATGTGAACCTAAAATGAGCTGTAAAGTAAATATACTTAAACAAACTAACACACACCTTGAAATGCTCAATGAGGAAGCCTCTTGCCGTATTGTAGATCATTGTGTTGAGTGCGTTTGAGTACAGAGCCAGCGTGTAGTCATAGTCAAAGCCGTAGATGTCCACTTCGGCCAGGCTGACCTCGTTGTTAGCGTAGATGGTGGAGGAGTTGAGGAGGTTACAAGCTCCTGGTGGGATCAGGTCTGAACCAGGGAGAGCAGATGGGAAACTCTCATTCAAATTAAACAAGTAAAGCTCAAAGTGTTTTCATCTCAGAGAGGGCCAGGTTAGGCTATTCACAATGTCTGATTTAATGTAAAAAAAACAAAACAGTAATATTCTTTTTTTAATTTTTAAGGATTATGAATCTTGCTGAGTATGCACTTCTAGAGGGAGGAAAAAAGTGACTGCTGCCATTTTCAATCTAGTGAAGCTGGCAAGCTCAACGGCGGTTGCGTAATGTGTGATTATAGGATGCCAACTGACTCTTCGCTCTACTAAGTAAATCCAAAAAACAACATTTTGTAACCACCCTTATTAAATCAAGATTATTTAATCCGTCACTGACTGGGAAAGTCATTATCACAATATTCATTACCTCTAGAAACAGAAGTTCATTATCTGTTTTGTTTGTTTTGCTGGCCACTTTTGATAAATACAACAGTCATGCGGCTGACACATGGACACAGATTAAACAGTTTACAATCTGCTCCTGAGACAGTCTCTAATACCCTGACTGGAATATGAGCTCAGGACTGTGTCACTTTCAGTATATACAGCAGGAGAAAATGGGCCATGGCCTTCTGGGACAGTTCAATGAGGGCTGCAGCTGGGCAGCGGGCAGGCATGCATTTACTAACCCTGAGAGTATTTTCCCTCTAGCCGCTCACTGCTATTGGAAATGTTGTTCTTTCCAGTGCTGAGTCACAACTCAAAAGATTGGATCCGTGAAATCACTGGTTTATCCAAGAATCACTGTTCAACTTTAAATAAAACTTATGTTGAGAATTCATGCTTTGATTTGGCAATGAGTCAGACAGTGAGAAAAAACTTCTATATGAATTATATAGGCCTATATTTTGTATATTCTATATAATACATATAAACAAAATGTACATTAACTACAAAGAGAAGCAGTAACATGCCATATAACCAGTGGTGGAATGTGAGTACATTTACTCAAGTACTGCACTTCATAACAACTGTGTGGTGCTTGTACTTCACTTGTGTATTTCCATTTTATGTTCCATTATACTGTATTTCTATTCTGTTCTTGGTTCAAACCCACTGGCCAGCCGGGGCCTTCCTGTGTGGAGTTTGCATGTTCTCCCCGTGCCTGCGTGGGTGGGTTCTCTCCGGATACTCTGGCTTCCTCCCACAAACCATAAACATGCAGCTTAGGTTAAATGGTGTCTTTAAATTGCCTGTAGGTGTGAATGTGAGTGTGAACGGCTGTCTGTCTCTCTACTACATGTTAGCCCTTTGATTGACTGGCGACCCGACCAGAGTGTACCCCGCCTCTCGCCAAATGTCAGCTGAGATCGGCTCCAGCCCCCCCCCCCCCCCCGTGACCCTCTAGAGGACAAGCGATAAAGAAAATGAATGAATGAATGAATGAATGAATGAATATACTGTATCTCTGGAGGTAAATACTGCACTTTTTACTTTAGAACATTTATCTGACAGTAACAGCTATACTTACTAGATAGTTTGCAAATTAAGATTTCAGATACACTATAAAACATAAGGTCAGTTTAATAATTGATACGAATTGTTGCAGATTAAACTGCCAACATTTAAATGTTGTTTACATGTTAGTGAATCAGTAATAATAATCATATAGAGCTAAAGGGGTCATTCTGCTTCACATAGAGTACTTTTATTTTTGATACTTAAATAATAAGAAGCCTACATTTTAGTGATAATATTTCTTTTCTACTTAAAGTCCCCATCCATTCAAACACGTGTTTTACTTATTGTTACTTCAGTTAGATGCTTCATTATGCAGAATGATTTATGTGCAGAGGTTAAAACTAGAAGACATTTTGAAACCTGGAGAAAGTTGGACATCTCATTTGGCCTATGAGCAGGATTTGTGACAAAACAACTAGTTTGGAGGCTGACTGTGGTCCAATATTTAACTTACACGAGTGTGGGAACTTGAAGCCTCCAGCGTACATACACTAGGAATGGACTTCTCAGCAAAAGGGGGGAACATCTTTTGTCAAGCAGTTAAACTCCTTAAATGAAAAAGTTTTTGCATATTCATTGATTCTGGATTTGTCAATGAGTGGATAAGGGATGGATTTGAGGCTTTTTTTTTTGAGGTAATTATACTTTTTTGAGGACAAAACATAATAGACACATATTATTCCAAGCAGAGTATTTTTATATATCTTACAAAATGTCTGAAGGAGATCTTTAAGCAGGAATTTGAATGCAGGGTTTTTACTTGTAATTGAGTATTTTTTGCAAAACATCAGAATACTTCAGACCATATGGCCCAGCCCTACAGCCAACATAGGTCTCGGCCATATGGTCAAAATGTATAACAACAACTCTGAAAAGCAATTTGATAATAGTAACACACAGCCATGTGTTTACTGAATATGGGTAGAATTAACTACATATCATAAGTTTTTGTCAAGCTTTCAGTTTCAAAAAGAATTCCTCTTTTTCATGCCTCATTTTGCTGAACACTGTCAACTCTACTTTGATTATGAGGCTACTTTACACCAGCTGCATCTCTTTTTATTCTTCTTCCTACAGTTGAATGTTTGAGCTTCACTGTGCAGAATGATGCACGTGCAGAGTTTAACGCTGGAAGGCTGTTTTCACATTTATCTGCTGAAAGTGGAAAGTTTATCTGAGCTCATTGAAAATCCAATTTTAAAGGGGTGAGCCTGCAAGCAGGATTTGTGACATCACAAATAGTTTGGGTGCCAATCCTGGTTCAATACTCAACTTACACAAGTGTGATATAGAAACTTAAAACCTCCAGTGCACATACACTGAGAATGGACTATATAGTTAAGTAGGAGACATCTTGTGTCCAGCAGTTAAACTTCTTAAATGAAATATATTTATATATTCCTAGATTGTGTCATTCTTATTAAGGGAGAATGAGTAGTGGGTGTAATTTTCAGGATTTAAACAAGATAATTTAACTTTTTGGGGGGAAAAGCCATATCAAACAAAATTATTATTCAAGGCAGATGCATGACATGACATAACTCTAAAATCGCTAATAGCAAAATGAAATGACTACCAAACACATATATGGCCATATATACAAATGAGTTGTTTTTAAGACCAAATCCTGCAAATTTGAGAAACTGCTGGGGAGCAAATGAATTCCCACTTGACTTCTTATCAACGTGTCGTTTTATTTTAAAACTGCACAAAGTTATTTGAACTTAATCCCGACATGCATTTGAAATGGAGGAACCACCAGCATTAATGTGCCATCTGTGCGGCTATTTGGAAAGAGGATGAACACACAAAATGTCTTCAGAGTGAGCTGCTACATGTTGATGCTGCTGGGAACATACACACACACACAGCCCTGATGACGTGGATGGTTACCGGTAACTTCACATGCCGTTGCTATTTGGGACAAGTGGGGATCCTCATGCTTACCGTAAACCATCCGTTTTGTGTCATTGTAACGAGCCCACAGTTGAGACTTCTGGTCCACTGGAGCAGCGGAGGAGCTGTATAACCGTCTCCTTACACCAGTAACACCGGGAGCACCCGCGGGCTCCTCGGGTCGCTTCTCTCCCCCAGTCGTGGATCTGTAAGGAGGTTCGCTGGAGGAGGGCACGTCGCCAGTGCTCGGCCTGGTGGAATCCGAGCGGCAACTTTGTTCTTTTGTTTTTCCGCAGCCATGCTTTCCTCCTCCAGATACCCTGCATGTGGTAGAAAGTCTGTTTACTTTAGGGGATCTGGCAAGAGGAGGTGTCCTGTTTCCTTTAGTCCATAATGTTCGGGTCAAGACTGTACCCGCTGTCTTGAGAGACATTTTAATGTGCAAAGCAAACACACCTAAAAACTGCTGCCTCTGCAGGCTGTAACTAGCAAGCCGATGAAAACATTCCCTCATTTCATTTTAGCCACGCCCCGCGTGCCCACGCCTCTCTATTTAAAGAGGAGGGTCTTCAGTACCTGCAGCCAATCAGAACCGTAGACCAGTGGCTCTCAAACTTTGATAACATTTTGTTCCAGTGTCACCCACATGATAAGATGTTTGCCTGTAGATATTTTCTAACGGAAAGTGTATGAAACCCATGCGCGAAATACTTTAATATTCTGTCATTGTATTACTAATGGATGCAATTATAGGGAAAATATTTTTTTCTTTTTCTTAGGGACCCCCTGGAACGTCCTCAAGGACCTTGGACCCCACTTTGACAACCACTGCTATTGGCTGTATCTATGATCATAACACCTATTTACATTAATATATTTAGGTAAAAGTTTCAAAATGCATCCAGAACCTTTCTTTCTTTCTGCTCCTGACCACATAGATTTTTAGTTTATTTTAGTTGACATTATGAGAAAGAGAATTTCACATACAACTTTTTAAAACTGTGTTAGTTACTTATTATTTTAATATGCAAAGGAAACTAATTTAAATCCCTGGCGCCAGAGCACCTAAAGCAACAGTTTTCCATGCTGTATTTCTGTAATTTATCTTTCTTGTTCTATTCTGTACACACATCTATTGCATGTCTGTCTGTCCTGGAAAAGGAATCCCTCCTGTGTTGCTCTTCCTGAGGTTTCTTTCATTTTTTCCCCCCATTATAGGTTTTTATAGGGAGTTTTTCCTTATTTGAAAGGGTCTAAGGACAGAGGATGTTGTGTGCTGTATAGATAGTAAAGCCCCCTGAAGCAAATTTGTGAATTATATAGGGCTATACAAATAAAATTGACTTGACTTAACAGGTGCCTGTGTTATTAGTAGGACTGAACCCTAGCAAGCACAAAGTCAGCAAAACTAGCTCTAGTTCCCAAAACCCTATAAAGGTGGTCTTTGAGATACTCAAAGGCCTCTGTTGTTATAAGCAAAAAATAAACCAAACCCTGACACATCAACCATCATTCATTTAACTCTATGTAGCCTAATGGTCCAGAGAAATTCGGATTTTGTGTAAGTTTTTTATATATATATATATATATATATATATATCACTTTAAAACACACAGATACAAAGCGCTTTACAGACACATACACATATAAAATTGAAACAGATAGATTAATAAAATAGACAAACACAACACAGAGAGAAATCAACCAAAATGAAATAAAACAGGACATGGGAATAAGAAGGGAGGTCTATAGAAAGGCTTGCCAATATGAATGGGTTTTGAGGCGTCATTTCAAACAGTCCAAGGATTAGGCAGATCTAACAGATTGTGGAAGATGATTCAACAGAGTTGAGGCCAAGAATGTAAATGTGCAGTCAACTTTTGACTTGCGGTTTGTGCAGGGGATAGATAGAAGGCCAAGATTTGAGGATTGAAGAGGTTGTGAAGTGGAGTGGGCAACAAAGAGCTAAGAAATGTAGCTAGGGGAGAGGTCATGGAGTGCTTTACATGTAATCAGCAGGATCTTGTAGTTTATTCTGAATTTTACCGGAAGCCAATGGAAGGACGCAAGAACAGGGGTAATGTGGGACCTACGGCTAGTTCTGGTTAGAGGTCTAGCTGCTGTATTTTGGATTAACTGTAAATGTTTTAGAGAAGACTGATTGAGGCAGGTGTAGAGGGATTTACAATAGTCTAATCAGGAGAAAATTAATGTGTGGATAAATCGTTCAAGAACAGTGGGGGACAATATAGGCCTTATTTTTGCAATATTTCTTAACTGAAGAAAACAGGACTGGACAAGCTTATTAACATGATGGTCAAATGTCATATACTGGTCGAAGATGATACCGAGATTCTTAGCAGTGGATTTAATGTTCGAGTGAAGTGGGCCAATTAACTGAGTAGCAGCAGTGACAAAGATTTTGGGACCAATCAAAAGAACTTCAGTTTTGTGAGGGTTTAGATGGAGGAAATTTCGAGTCATCCACTCTTTGGTAGCAGCTAAACACTCATGGAGGGAGGGCAGCTGGTTCAAGTTATTGAGTTTGGCAGAGAAATAGATCTGAGTATCATCAGCGTAACAGTGATATGACATTTCATGAAAATGGCTGAACGACTGACTGAGAGGGAGCATGTAAATGAAAACAGGATTGGCCCAAGGACGGAACCCTGAGGGACTCCGTATGAATGAAACCAGTTTAAAGCTGTACCAGAAATGCCCACCCAGTTATGCAATCAATCAAGTAGGATGGTATGGTCGATGGTATCAAATGCAGCAGTTAAGTCAAGTAGAATAAGAATAGAGTATTCACCTTTGTCAGCGTGCATGAGGATGTCATTTGTTACTCTTAATAGTGCTGTCTCAGTACTGTGTTTGTGACAAAAGCCAGATTGAAATTTATCAAAGATTTTATGATCCTCAACCGGGTTCAAGAGTTGGTCAGTGACAATTTTTTCAAGGATTTTGGATAGAAAAGGAAGTTTGGAGATCAGTCTATAATTCTCTAAGTGGGCTGGCTTGAGAGTGGGTCTTTTAAGGTGAGGTTGGACACCGGTGGTTTTAAAATAATCAGGTACAGAGCCAGAAGAGAGAGAATAATTAATAGTGGAGAGTAGGACAGGACTTAATACAGGAAGGAAGGATTTGAGAATGGTGGGGATCATATCACATGAGCTAGAGGAGGGACGCATTTGGGCTACAGTGTTAAGAAGGCACTGGAAGGTAATAGGAGAAAATTCAGACAGTAGAGCAGGACAACTGGATGGAGCTGGAGGTAACACAGTAGGGGTAAAATGTGATCTGAGACCATCGATCTTGCCAACAAAGAAAGATAGAAAGTTTTCACAATCAGTAGAGAGTGAGGCAGGAATGGCAGGAAGAGAGGGATTTACAAGATGCTTGATAGTGCTAAACAGAAACCTTGGATTATTTCTATTACTGTTAATTAAATCAGAAAAGTAATCCATTCATGCATCTTTAATAGTTTGATTCAGTTCAACAAGTAAATCCTTCATATGGAGATGATGGATTTCAATCTACGTTCTGCCTTCCTAGATTCCCTTCTTTGCTGTCTGATACTTTCATTGATCCAGGGAGTTGTGAGACAAATAACCACCAGTTAGGTTTCGTTTCATCTTAAAAAGGCAGTAGATACATGTTATGCAAGACATACAGATATCCAAACCACCTGCGTATTAAAGAGAGGACTTGGATATCCCCACAGTGAAAAAAAGAGAACCAAAATAATCTTATAGTAACTGGGACAGATCTGGAAATGAGTGGAGAAAATCAAGAGCTGTACATAAATCATTAAACCCATTAACAAAATCATTAATATAAGTGAAGGGAGGAGGACAATTGACCAAACTAGAGAGGTAGCTTGAAAACAGGACAGCTGTTTGTTCATTAAAGATGCAGGAGCAGATTTTACATATCTGGATTATTGGAGGAGGTAACAGGTGTACATCAAAGATAATACATTTATGATCAGAGGCAAACTCAATCATATTCAAGGAGTTAAGAGGCATGTCCACAGTCAAAACTAAATCAAGAGTGTGTCCACGGTTATGAGTAGGTCCAGAGACGTGCTGCATAAGGTTAAAAGAATTGCAGACGTTTAAAAAATCTAGGGCAAATGAGTTAGATGGGTTGTCAATATGGATGTGCTGAGAATTCATCTAGAAAACCAACAAATTAATTACGTGGTCGATAAATGGTTACACAGCAAACCGGGTTGTCACACACCATTTTAAATGAAAGAATTTCAAAACTGTCAAAGGAGCCAAAACTGAATGGAGTACAAGTAAAGTTATTATTAAAAACAGTTGCAATGCCGCCGCCATGGCCTGTTAGTCTAGCAGCATTCGGAGTACTGTAGCTGGGTGGGCAGAGCTCTACTAAGGGTGTGCATTCCCCAAGGTTTAAGCAAGGTCTCAGTGAGGAACAGGAAATCAAGATTATGGGCTGTGATTAGGTCATTGAGAATGAAAGATTTGTTAGACATTGACGGGGTGTTTAAAAGAGCAAAGACAACAGAATTGAGTGGCTTAACTGAATTGGAGTTAATGTGGCAAATTGTAATTAAATTATCAAGCCTAGCAGTTGACAACAAAGGATGTTTAAGATGGTGGGTATTTGATCTAGTTGTGATCCTAACAGATGGATTGACTGTCAGTCAGGCAGCAGAAGCCTTACAAGATAGCAAAGTCAGTTCAATGTTGGTTGATAACAGGTGAGAGCCTTCCAGGGAGGGTGGAGGCCATCATCATCAGGCCAGATTTTGTGATGGAAACAAAGTGACCACTGTCTGATAGCCTGTGTTAGAAATTCAAAACAGGTCCTCTAACACACAGTCTTAACTGTCTGAGCTTGTCCAGGCATGTGAAGTGGGTGAGGGGACTCAAAATCCTGAACTCAAGATGGTGAAAAATGACGTTACTAAAACTTGAATTTTGTTTTAAATCAATTAACACATAAATTTGAGTTTGAATTACACATAATAGTTTATATTGTGAAAAACAATAAGTTGATGTAACTACCGACATTATTATGTCAACGCAACTCATCAAAATAATGTTTGCAACTTAAAAGGTTTATCTAAATCAATAAATTAGAATTTTTATCTTGCAACCATGCATTTAATTAAGTGGTGGTAATAGATCCCCTGAATTACTTTTTAGAGGGCAGAAGAAAGGTGAAAGCCATTTTTTTCAGCAAGAGAAATCTTAGGATCTTCATTTACAACTGATCTGTATCATACTCATCACATTCCTGATCTATCCCCTTCTAAGACCCTCAAAAACACAATGAAATAACAATTTCCCAAAAGCACATTTAACACTAAAACATGTTGTAAAAGCAGACAACTAATTATTTCTAAAACAAGAGCGACTAAGCATCTGACTTTGAAAAGTCAAACTTTCGATTGAACCAGCATTAAATGAGTCTGTGACTATAAATACCTGGTCAATCTGGATCAATGACAAACTGGGAACTGCAATTTAACACTGTTTGACAAGTTACAGGTGATGCTGAGTTTCATTTATAACCTGTTTCTCCAGATTCTGCACAGATCTGTCTAAGCAATCTTTCTCTCAGTCCTACATCATGGTGGTATCATCTGACTGTATGCATGAACTGCCACAGCTGCCTAAAACCTCTAGGTCCTGTTTATCACTCTGTTATTAGCTTCATAACCTGAAAATTGTATGATAGACACCTCTTAAATCTTTATGAAATGTGGCCTGGCCTCTCTGTATTAGACTGCATCAGTGCCTCTTGTTTGCTTATAAAGGGTTCTCTAAACAGACTACTGTTTTATTTATCTTAACTTCTCACAAGTGGATCTGGAGCTTATCAAACTTGTTTTTCTGGTTGGCTTCAGTCACAGGATCCATCAGTAGCTAGCCTGTATAGTCTGCTGTAAAATGTGTTACTCCGTGCTCAAGGGAATAGTCTACTGTAGATTCAGAAGCTTAATACTCATATAAGATATTAATGTTAGTTGTAAATGTTTTTTGTTATTGGTTTTATCCACTAAAGGACATTAAAGTTCAAAATAACAAAGAAACCTTTGCATAAGATTGTGTCCTGTTCACAGAAAGGCCACCTTATTTATCATTCCACACTTTCCCACAAATAATAGTTGCCTGCTTTTTATCCCATATACTAAACTGAACAAAAACAATCATCAATATACAGTGTTGGCTTGTTTTATTCTTCAAGAAAAAAGTGGTTCACAGGTCAATGAAAGGAATTTGCATACACTTAAAAAGTTATGCGGAGTGTTTGCATGACATCTTCTAGAACAATTTATACAGAATGCAGACCACATAAATACATACAGTTAAAATATTATACAACCATGGTAATTAAATTATACACACACATCTGAACAGAGTGAATTAAATAGATTAAGAAATCCATTTACAACCTTCAGAGCAATATGACATCATGTTAAAACATTTTCACTTGTTAGCAGACGTTCATGAACAGTCAGCTATGCAGACCAGTTCAAAAACTGTCACTTTTCCAAACATTATCATAACATTGTACCTATGTTTTAACACACTATACTTACAATTCTGTATTCATGATCTTTTCAGTCACTTTGTCTTTTAACCACTTTTTCGAGATGCTAATGTCAAATGTTGCCTGTTAATTCATTAGTTAATACTGATGAGTTCATACGAAGAATGTGAGCTAAAAAGTGAAAATATTCTACCAAAATGAGATATCACTTTATTCAGTGCTGACATTGCTCAATGAGTTTCCTCAAAAGCAAATACCTTCAAAAAAATCACAACTACAGTGTTGAATAGTTGCATCTAATTAGAAAATGTGATGTAGTCTAAAAACAGACAAGATCAAAACCAAGGCACTAAAAATTAAAAAAAAAAAAAAAAGGTTGGGGAGCGGCAGGGATCAATCAGCAGGATGTGTAAACCACAGGACAGTTGAGATTTAAAAATGGACATTTCAACATTTCCTTGCCTTGTATTCAGTTCTCTCTTTTTTTTTTTAAACAGCCATTTCCAAATGTGGTCTTAAATGATAATTGGTCTCATCAGGTAAATTCAATTTGAATTTAAACTGCACTTAATGAGACTTAATGCGTTACAGTGACAATGTTTATATATGTGGTACTGTTCTCAAATCACAGCCCCAGCATCAAACTACTTATAAGCAACCCATGTCGGGCCAATTGACAGATATATATATATATCTAAATGGTGACTAATGTATTTTTTTTCTGTGTCTTTTCTTGGCAATCCAGGGCCCATGTTCATGGAGCTCCAACTAGCAAAGCAATGTCATGTTTGAGTTACTTCTCACTTTGAAATATTTTATTTTCATGAATTTATTTATTCTTTATTTGAATTGTGAGTATTTGAACTGTGTGTTCCTGGATGTAAAGCACTGTGTAATGCTTTTAGAAATCACGGGACATTGTTATTAGTATCATTATTATTATTTCATTTTTCTACAAGCAGCAACCCTAACGGCAACCTGCAAGCGCGATTAGTATTCCTAACTGAAAACAAAGGATGCTGTTGCCACAGCAGAAGAGAGTAGCTTTCTGTGGGTAATACTAGTTCATTACAACATGCTTACTTTGGTAGCACACAAAAGCATGGTGATATTAAATTATGAAACACAACACTTTATCATTGTTGCTTAGCTGTTAAAAAGGAGTGAGGAATAAGCAGAAGTGGAATGGGAATTGTTCTCGTAACTATGTAATCAAGAGAAACGAGCGTGGTCCAACGTGTTAATATTAGTTTCAGGTAAACTGAGCCACTGAAATTCTTGAGTGATATGAAATGATATCATTTAAAACCCAAAGTCCAAGAAGCAGGAGAGTACATTATCAGCCAATGGGGATGCTTGCACCCACAGATGACTTCCAAAAGCTGGTTATTGTGAGAGATGCTAAATGGCTGTTGTAAATTAGCTGCAGCCAGCCACTGTTATTGACTGAAAGTGAAGGCAAGTTTCAAAACCCACCTTAATCCTATTGAACAACAGGAAGTATACAGGCACTGTCCTGAATTGGTCTGCATAGTTTGCAAAATAAGATGCACATTAAATATCTCCCAAATCATGTATCTAATTACTTGGTGTTTGACCTGAGGTGGTGAACTTATGGCTGATTTATTTCCATCAATGAAATGGCATGTTTACTGACCTCTTGTTAAAGGGTGTGGCTAATAGGCCAAAGCCAAAGGGTCAGACACATCACGGGGATAAAAAAAAAGGGGCATGTAACTGCACCACGAGTAAAAGGGAGGAACTTCAAGACGATAGCAAGCTCTCTACTGTTGGGGTGGCAGTCCTGTTAGTAAGGCTGCATTGTTCTATAAAAACACTACCGGGGGGAAGTTACTACAGATGAGCTAATGGTTTACTGACACTAAAAGACGCCAGACAGGCCTGACCAGGATGCCAGACTAAAGGCAAGAGAGTAAAGACATACAGCCTTGGAACAGATTATAGCCTTGAATCAAAGTCGGAGGACAGAAAATATTGTACATGAAAGTCTGGTGTTCTGGAATAAATACTGTCAATGGTTCGCCACAACACACAGCCTTGAACAAGACCAGATGGAAGTTGAAACCACTTGGGACAAGACACAGTCAATAACATCTTTCTCCAGGCTGCATGCAGGCTTCTCCGCTTTTAAGCAGAGAAGACCAAGAGGGTGGGATGAGAGATTTAAAATTTTTTCTTTTGATTATTTTTTACATTTTTTTTTTTTTTTTACTTTTTTAATCCATGGTTCTGGTGGGTAGAGTGGGGAATGTAGCATCACATCTGGGATGGACAGGATGTCTTGAGTCACGAAAGGAGGAGGGAGCCGGGGAGTCAACATGAAGACAGGTCCTTATGAAGAAGAGGGGGTTTGGAGTAATGGAAGGAGTGTTTCAGCGCTACAGAGACAAGGGTGAAACAGAGACAAGAAAGAAAACATATTTAGTTCAACAACAAAAATAATGAACAGAAAAATGAGGATAATTAATAAGGATAAACAGATTAGTACAACACACTGACTTATAAAAGGATCAGGCAATTTAGGGGCTCTATCAGTTTAAATGTAACACATGTATTAAAAACAAATAATTTGTAACCTCAATAAATTATAATCTAACCAAAATCTGCAAAAACATGTGATTGTTCCAAGTAGTAACTTATTTAATATCTTACAGCATGAAGTAAAGCTTATTTAATATTTACAGTATGACATAATGTATTGATATAGATAAGAAGTTTAGTGCTGGGAATAAATCTGCTGGGTGCTTTATCTCATCGCCTGCGAGATGATTTAGAGTGTGAGTTTCTGGCTCTGGCAGATGGGGCCTGAGCTTTGTTAGCAGAACTCTTACTGACACTAGTGTGTGATTCCTCCACGGTTCTACTAACAGAGGCGGATGATATACCCCTGGACTCTCTACAGATCCCAGTCATCCTAGTCTTACTACGTGGATTGTGACCAGGGAGAGATGTGGTTGTCAGGGCCTCTGGAGATTTTGCATTCACCTGAGAAGAGACTGTGCCTGACTGAAAGGTGTTACAGCATGCAGCTGCTGCCTGCACAGATTTAGACCTGTGAGCTGACTGTTGTTTTCTTCGCACAGAAACATCTAAGTTTGGCTTTACATCAGGCATTTGTTTACTCTCAACCCATGCTTTAGACGTGTTAGGATACACACACAAAGCATTAGAACAGGTTAGATTATCTATGGATGAAAACAAAGAGGCCTTTAGTTTGGTGGAAGAGGCCGGTACAACACGAGTTGTGATGAAGGTGTCCTGACGTGTAGGGACTGAAGCTCTCCGGCCTGACGCACCCTTTCTTGAATCACTTACTTGTGTTTGTGTTTTCACCAATAACTCGCTGTTTACAGTACTGGTGGAGCTCTTACGTGTCGGGGAATAGCCAGGACTCAACTCTGTATTAAAAATATCACTGACACTATGGCTTCTAATGAACGTGGCATCTCGTGGCAGACCTTTGCCTCGGCGAGACCTGCTGCTTGTCTGGATGGGCTTGTCAGGACAAAGAGAGAGAGGGGTTCTTACAGGGCTTGTGTGGAGGCTTCGGGTTAGAGCTCGCAGGTGGTGCGTGGCCATGGCAGGAACGCTACTGCCGAGAACCGGGCTAGCTCGTGGACTGCTCCTCACTGGGGGGCGCGCAGGACTGCTTCTGGGGCTACGTGGACCTCGGCCTGACTTGGTGGCCAACTCCTTGGCTCTGGAGCGACGGGGGCTGCTGCTCAAGCTGTGGGGAGACAGAGGGGCCTCCAGGTCCTCCAAACGTTGAGTAAGAGCTAATTTCTGCTGGATGGCCATACGCAGCAGAGAATTCAGTGTCTTCTTCTCATCCTCGGCTGCTGCCAGCTGCCTCTGCATCTCATCCAGCTGGGTGACATACTGGTCACACCTGAGAGATGCACACAAAATAAAAAGATGCAACATGCACAAGCAGGCACAAATAAATTAAGAGCACAAAGCCAGAGACACACAGCAAACATGTTAAACATGACACAAACCAACTGTGACCAAACACAACTAAAGATTATTTTCATTATTGATTAATCTAGCTGTTTTTTGATTAATGAATTACTTGTTAGATTAAAAAAAAACCCAAATAATTACATAATTATAAATACCATCACAAGTTATGAAAGCAAAAAGTGACGTCTTCACACTGGTTATGTTTGTTTGTTTGCAAAAACTGAATTTACCTTGATATGAAACAGAAAATATGCAAATCTTTAATGCTTGAGAAACTGCTACCAAAAAGTTTGATATTCTTACTTGTTGAATAACATGAGCAATCCTCAGGCACCATATACTCTACAAATCATGCAGTAACTTCAGCCATCCACATGATGGCACTACGAAACATAATTATAAGAAAGCGGATCTTTTTAAGCTGTAATCTTTAGCCTATTGCAACAGACAGCAGTAGTCCTTGACCACTGTCTGTGCTCCAATCCCTCTTAAGGATAATCAAATACCAGCTCATAACTGTCTGAAGAGGGGCTAGACAGTCTGATGCAACAAGTTTCCAAGAAGTGTCTCAGGCATTAAATAACTAATAATACACACACCTTTGCTACCCATTACAAAAAAAGTGCAAAAGCCAAGAAAAAAAAACATTAGATCATTCACTCAACCCAGTACAAAAACACTCTTCCCACATGACTCATGCAAACTGATGCTCGGAAGAGGTTATTGATTAGTGAGTAAAGTGTTGTGGCTTGTAAGTTTAACCCTTGACAGAGTCTTCCCACAAATCCAACACCCCATCCCTCTCCCACAGACATTAGGCTTCTCCTTCTCTAAGGTGACCTGGCTTGATGGGACAAATCTGTCCTTGCCTCCTCCCCCGACAGCACAGGGCAGAGCATGTGGTTTGTAATCTTCACATGAACCAGTGGATTGTCCACAGGCGTAATAAGCATGGTAAGCTTATTACATGAGTGGTAGCAAAAGCTGTACCACAACAAGAGCACCATTACTATGCATGAAGAATACTGGCAAAGAAGAACAGACCAGACATTCAGAACTAATTCCCATTTTTCACTTCAAATACATTTTAAAAGCAAACATCCGCTTCATCCTTTCTTCATCTTCTTTATTCTTTTATAACCTTGTTGAATGTAATGCTTTTCTCTCAGATGTCTGGTCGCAAATTAAATAAAAAGGACATCTTACCGGCTGGCAAACATGACTCGGAGTGAAGAGAAGGTGGCAGCGTCTTCCTTCAGGGCTTTGAGCTCATTCCGCAGTTTCATCATAGTTTCTGACACCATGCTCTTCTCAGTCTCATACTTGGTTTTCAAATTGGACAAGGCCAACTCTGCGGTCTGCGTTGACAAAAATACAATAGCATCATCATACCCCTTTCAAAGTGGGGTGTTAAATTGTATATTCTCATGCATAATTACAGATATAGAATAGGCAAAGTATGTTAATAATACACTTATTTCAAACTGATAGCATCATCATACCCACTAAATCTAGGGAGACGCCTGATGCAGGGTGCAAGTGTTATAAAATACATTTTGTTCTGTGTGTTCTAGATTTGATTACCCAATACATTGATATGATCAAACAAGCCATAACTGTCATTACCGTTACAATGCTATGAATGTATTAATACATCCCTTTATTCCTATTTCATGTGACTACAACATGCCCTACTTTTCCCATCTTTTGTGAACACCTTTTACATGTGTATGAATTGAGTGCTATCATCAAGTCTTTAAAGTAAATACCATGATCACATGAGAGGCACAAACTGGAGCCAACAAAGTCCTAGAAATCAGAGAGAAGGTAAACTACTGTGTACGAGCACTACCCAGCTAAACAGATTACCTTGAGTGCTCATGTGTGTGTGTGTATAAAAGAGAGAGTGACAGCTCAGAGAATGACAGAAGCAGGTCACGCACTGCTTGAAGCACAGGAAAGGGAAGGGGGAAGGAGCTCAATCTCTGAGGAGAGAAACATCACACTAGTCAAGGTGCAGACCCATGTGAGCCACAGGGACTGTCTAGACACTGATGATCCAGGTCAACTGTATCGTTTATATTAATATTACACATGCATAATGCTGAAGGAAAAAAGACTTGCTCTCTTACCTTATCAGCACAATCAATTAAATTTTAAAAATACTGAATTTGTTCAGTTTTAAAAAGAATGAATAACAAATATTGGCGACAGAAGGAAAACAAAATTCTGCAACAATCTCTCTGTATCAAGGCAGCTGTTTTTCAGAATTTCTTGTACATACACAAAGAAATAGATGAGGCCTCTCATATCAGAGAGTTAGGGAAAGCTTGTTTTTAAGGGCAAGCCACAAAAAGCTGCACACTGACCTTTGACATTACAGGATTACGTTTTATGGAAAGTCCTTGATGAGTCAGGTTGACTGAGAGCAATAACCTTCGGTGGGGAAAAAAAAACATTACAGCGTAGCCAGTGCTTGCTGTGACCTACCTGTTTATTAGCCTTGAGGACAGTCCTGAGGGTAGCAATCTGCTCTCTCTTGGTGCTGAGAAGGGACTTGAGTTTTAATACTTCATCCAACAGGCTTTCAGCATCCCGCTCTGACTCTCCGCTGCTGCTCAGTCCTGAGTATGGCATCGCACCCCTCTGACGACAGAGGTCCACTGCCACCTGAGGGAATATAAAGGAAGTTATTCATTAAAGTGAGTTAAATGTCTTCATGCTTCACTGACAAGGTCAAATTTGGTCTCAAGTTCAGCATGGGGAAACTTTTTGTCCAACAGAACTGGAGTTAGGGCTGTCACAATAACCGCAATATTGCAATACTACGCTATAGACAAGCCAACTACGGTGGATGGCAAGCAACCGGTTTAAGGGAACTCTGTAGGCCAACGTTGTTTCCTGTCACAACACAATTTAAAGTCTTTTCTGTGTTTGTCAGGTACTGCTGCTCCATTTGCCCGACTCATAATCAGACCAACATACCTTGATTTTCACACACACAAAAAGTTGTAATACCGCATAGACCGCATACTGCTGTGAGCCACCCTGAATCACCGCAGGGGGGATTCCTTCACCACAACAGCCCTAATTGGTGTGTGTATTTTTCATATACAATATGTCAAAATATCACATTACCAACAAATGCCCAAAACAAAATAACCTGTCTACAATGTTCAAAATTAATCTCAGACGTCTTGACAATATTATACACTTGTGAAATTAATCTTAAGACGTGTAAAACAGCAACTATATGCATTTTTAAAAATGTGTTTCACTATTTAAAAGACAAATTACCAATGTTCCAGACACTGCTGGTTTTTGAGAGGATTGTCTGTAGTGGAAGCCACAACTCAACTTTGAACTCTGATAATCCAATCCATTCAAACCCAAACACACGTGTCAACAAGGTCCACACCAGGCACTGGATTTGTAGACACGGGAGCTACTCAGCTACATTTAACAGTCTGAGCTGAGCATTAGGTCCAGCAAGAAATATGTTCAGGAGGAACGGCCTTTGCCCAGAGCAAGAGCCTGGCTTTAAGGGATTTAGGCATAATGAGGGAGTTAGAGAGTTTCCACTTTCAGTCCACAAACAGTCGGGTAGCAGTAAAGCAGCGCTCTAATGAATGTCTCACATACTGTATGTAATAAGCAATGTTATCTTACCCGGAGGTGTTTGATCTGGCAACGGATGACTGCTACCAAATTGCGAACGTTGGAAGGGTCCCTGAAATCCAAGGTGGGGGATCCAGGGCAACTAGGAGAGTCTCCACTGGGTCCTGCGCTGTCCATCTCTCCCATAAACTGCAATGCTGCAGCTTTGGAGACGAACATGTCATTGGCTCGTGGCTTCTTCTGGGAGTTTTGCTGGGGGTAGACGTGATGTAACCTTCGCACGCTTCCTCCTCCGCCGCTTGCCCTGGCACTATCACGGTAATAGTCCAGGGTGACCCGTTTGGGTGTCAGGTTGTTGCACACGCAGATGTGGTGATAGAGGTTGGACAGCTCCTCGGAGAAGGCCAGCAGCTCTTCCTGGGCCACGCTCAAGTGCCCTTCGGAATCAATTGCCACTTTCCGTGTGGCTCCAATCTCCTTCTCCAGCTCACCGATGCGCTCCTGGTCCTGCTTGCTGGACTTGATGCATTGACGGATCTTGTCAGCCAGCTCCTGGGCCTCTGTCCTCCAACGATCCTTCTCATGCTTGTATCGTTGCTCCAGGGTGTTATAACGAGAACCTGCCTGAGACAGTTCATCTCGCAGCTTCAGGAGCTCTTCGCTGGCCGAACGCATGCGTGCCTCCAGCACCTCCTTGCCCTTGGTGTCTACCTCGTAGTCAAATACGGCATCGCCACCATCCCCATTCTCTGTCTCATCCTCGCCCCGGTCGTCTGCTTCCTGGTTGTGCTGCTGGCGGTTCTGCACAGCCTCTAGCTGTTGCGTGAGAGATCCAACCTTGTCCTCTTGTTGACTGAGGGCTTGCTTGGACATTACCAGCTGCATCTGCAATTCCTCCACCTTGTCAGTCAGACATGACTTCTCTCGTTCTGCCTGAGTACACAAACAAAAAAAACTTCTCAGTAAACAATATGCACATAAATGTCTTAAATTTGCTAAAATTACTTATGAGGGTAGGTTCACAATTTTTCAAGCTGTCTTAAAACAATAGTCAGGTGCCCAAATGAACACTGAAACAGCTTTTGCTTGCTGTAATCCTTCCTCCTGTTCACACTGACCATTTCAAGATTCCGTCCTAATGCACTTTCAGTGCAAGTGATGGGGGACAAATTCTGCCTTTTATGCAAAAATATATTCAGAAGTTAATCTGAGGCAAAATTGTCTGTTTGTTTCTTCTGTGGATAGCATATTTCCTTGTTGAGCTGTAGTGGAAGGATAGTAACAGAAAGGCCCAAAGAAGGCTGTAATTTTGGAAGATATCCACTTCATTTGATCAATTTGGACAACTAAAGCCTCATATTAGCTTCAGATAAACTTTTGAAAATATTTTTGGATGAAAGGAGTGGATTTTGTCCATCATCACTTACACTGAAAGCACATTAGGAAGAGATCTTTTAATGACCATTATAAACAGGAGGAATGATTACAGAAAGCAAAAACATATTTAATGTAAATATTGTCTGAAGACAAACTTACTTTAATCTGAACATAAATTTAAGTAATCATCCATTTCAGCCACTAAGGTTTAAATATAAACCAATACTGATTGCCAATTATTTTCCACAGAACAAAAGGACAGTTCCGTGACACGAATTTCTCACCCAACCACCTTTGCTCTTAATGCATTTTTCATGTAAAACAGTGGCTGACCCCATTCAGCTCCTCACTCCCAACATCTGTTGGGTAGAAGCTTGCTAACCCAACCCCCAATTTAAGTGCATCATCAATAATATATTTCCTTCAGGCTGAGATGGATGACAGTTCAAGACATTCTGAATTTTCTTTAGTGCCCTTTATTTGTCAAGTATATATATATGTATATATATGTATATATACACACATATATATATATTTACAGTATGTCAAATATAGTATAACTATATGAGGAGTTTACAAAATCTGGTTCCATTGGTGGTGATTTTTCTCAATGTAGAAAGGTTCACTCCTTCAGCAGCGGATGTGGTCTAAAGCAGGAAGCAGACAGCCCTGACAACAAAGTCAAACAAACTAACCTGCCTGACAACTCACTACTCAGCAGAGCAAAAAGGTGGCAGCCTTTTGAATTAGCCCGATAAGAACAGATGCTTTCATCTTGATATAAATATATTTCTGTAAACCATGAAAATGATTTCAATATAGATTCTATATAAATGAGTGTTAAGTATTAGTATAAGCAGTATAGTATTAGTATAAGTATTGTGAAGGAGCCATTTGGTGCTCCTTGCCAACGACTCTCTATGCTTTCAAAAACTCACATTTAAAACCGCAAACACGTCACCATAAGGTTAAAGGTAGAATCAGTCACTCTGGAGAAAGATCTTTGATATTTGAACTAAACACCCACACAAATACAGCCCTCCCTTCATGCTCCTTCAGAAACTCATGTGAGCACAACAGCCCGTCTACACTCTCCGCGGCCTCCCCACTTCTCACTCGACCTGCATTCAGCGTCTCTGTCCACAGATGCAGCCGTCTGTCAGCTGCAGCCCCTGGGGAGCTGGGAGGACCTTCCCCAGGCTGACAGACAGGCAGCAGAAATTTACTGAACCAAAATAGTTTGCATGTCAGCTCCACGGGAAGAAATTGATAGTGTTTGTAGTTATTGATTCATTGATACGGTTAATAACTTCAAAACACATAAACAGTGGGATATTTGTGTGATTTAAACAGCTGCTTGCTCAGATTATGCTTCACTAAACGTGAGACTGTCTCGGATTCAATGTGGTTTGACACGTTTAATAAAAAGTAAGCACATCTGTTCCGTGAAAAAACGCTCTCTTCCCCACCAATCAATGGCTGTTGGAGACGGGAGACTGTCATGTCCTCACACAGACAGCTACTGTATTAGATTACAATCACTGATTCTACCTTTAATACCACAATAACTACTGAACTATTTTCAGAGAATGTTCTTGTGCCGGTGATGAGGAACCTCTTCCTCCTTTTGACATAATAGTAAGATTGTAACAAATGTAACAAATGATTATTTTCATTATCATCTGTTCTACTTTACAGATTGTAAAAATGGCAACTAACTATTTGAAGCGTAAAGCATGAGGAGCCCAAATGTGGTCCTAAAATTGTTTAGTTTGACCAACAGCCAGAAATCTTCAAGAAAAGCCGTACAATTTACAATAGTATGAAAGATTCCTAGTATTTTTCTTTGGTACTATACCATGGCTACTGTCTAAAAGAGTGCTACATGTTATCTTGTTGCCTACCTGTAAGAGTTGCTGTTTTAGTTTCTGACTGTCTGAAAAGTGTAGCTCACTCAGCAGGTCCGACACCAGCCCAGAGGCTGGAGCACGCAGGAACACGTCACTGTTGCGTGGAGTGGAGTAGCGATGGATGAGGCCATTACTTTTGGAGCCCGTCAAATGAGGAGGGTGAGCAAAACCGGGAGCAGACCCAGGACCATTATTAAAGCCGCTGTCCTGGTCCTCTCCCTCAGCTTCACCTTCTCCCCCTCCCCCCTGGCCCTCCTCCTGGCTATCATCTAGCTGCTCCAAGTGGAGCTCCAGGTTCCCCACAGAATCAAAGGGGTTAAGGGTCAGGGCAGAGAGCTCTCGCCGTAGTGTGTTCTTCTGCTCCCTCTCCTCCTTCAGGGCTTCCAAGGCCTCATCCAGCTGCTTCTCCGCAATCTCCCTCAGCCTCGCTGCCTCATCCATCTGAGCTCGCAGCTCCTCCTGCTCCTCGTTCTTCTGGGTCAGCTCCAGCTTTATCGATTCAAACTCAACCTGAAATGTGTCCAGAGGCACAACCACAAGACATTTTATGTAATATTATATAATATGTGTGCACAATATAGCCCAAACATACAAATATACCTATCAGTGCATTCAGTATATTAGTGTTACAGTCACACCTAGATGGTCTCCTGGCTAGAGGCCCATATGGCATGTCCTCTGTCCCCCTCTCTGATCTATACTAATACTATATATACTAAATTAAAACATGTATCTTAGAACTGATGGTTTATGACTGATCATTTGTGGGTAAACATTAAAAAAAGCAAGTAGAGGTTAGATTAGGTTATACCTTAAAATCAACTAACAGATCATTCACACACTAACAAGCCTGCACTAGACTTAGAAGTGGTCATGGACGGAGATCAGCGAAGCCAGAACATATGACATTTAATCTGACATTTGAAACACTAAAACCTATTAAGTGATTAACTGCAGAACTCGCTTGCAGACACCTGTCAAAGCAATTACAGCTGCTCTTTGGGATATTTTAATAAGGTTTCATTTTCATAACAGACATTTGACGATTATCACCTAAAAGTCCCTTTTATGTTCAATGAGCAGAACCGTACCAATATATGCACCCAACATCACTGGCATACCATATTCACCAGTAATATCCAGTTGTTAACAGTGATCAAAGTGTGGAAACAGTAAAAACATTGTGGAGCATGATGCAGAACATAAAATGAGACTTATGTCCAAGAATCTATGTGTGAAGCATTTGAGAGGTATGCTTATCTCTGAAAGAATGTTCTTGGCCTACATTTTTAATGTTTCTTATGCTGCAATTCTGCAAAATTATGGTAAATCATATAAACATCCTTCAAAAAGTTAATTATTGCATGCTATTGTCCAGAATGATACACAACTATAATTTAAATTCAAAAGTGTGTATATTTTCATTTTCTTACCAACAAAGATTTAAGTGCAAAAAGTAACACTTTTTGTTGAAATTATTATTTAGGTTTTTTTTTAACCAATCAGTCAACTAGAATTTCAGGGACACATTAAAATTAGTTTAATCCTTTTAATAATGTAATCTCCTATTATTCTGAGATAACACTATCACCATTTGAATCATATCAATTGAAAAGAAAAATATTTACTCTAGATTGTGAGGCATTCTTGATAAGTTATTAAATGCTGCTCTGCATTCAGCTTCGCTCACAATATCGTGATGCGTTCAGAGCATTTTCCAGCATAACTAAATACTGCCGGCTTCAAAATAATCTCATCCATTAAGAAGCATTTGAAGCTTATCTGGTCTTGAACATAGCCTTGTCAGTTGCTGCCAACTGTTCAAGGCTAAAGTTAAGTAAAACAATGTAATAATACATTTCCAAGACATTATTTCTCTTAACACTCAAAAGTCAATATATATACTGTGAAATGTAGTGTCCCACAATCATTTGTAAAATTGCTAGACTGGACCCTTGTTGGCATAGTGCTACTTGTAGCTAGAATTATGTCTTTACTTCTTACTGCATTTTGCCAGTGAGATGTTTCATTGGACATGGTGTCTGGCTCTCAGGGAATTCACTGACAAATGGAAAAAGATGGTAATCAGGAGATGAATTATTCTCCTCTTCTGTGAGGGCTACTTCTTTTTCTGGAAATAACTACATTAATCACCCAGGAACAGACTGGTCCATTATCTTCAACAGAGGGCAATTTGTAACCCGGCTGTGACGTTATGTCAACAAACACGTGAGAGAGATTAGAAGTTTGTTGCATACAAAGCAGTTTTGCTGTCAGGCAGGAAAGGTAAGTGCGTGATGGTATGGTCCTTGACTTACACAAATAGTGTATAAATCCAGGAACAAATGTCGGGCAATAAACAGGACATTATTTTGTATGCTTAATGTTATTCATTGTGGATATCCACTTCCAATTATAGCATGTAAGTTCAACTTAAATGTACTTGGAAAAATTGTAGCTTGAGTGATAACTGACCTGGTTTTCCTTGAGCACAGAGACTTGTTTTTGCAGTGATATGTTCTCTTCTTCTAGCTCGCCATTATCCTGCAACTGGCGCAGCTCACGTACTTTATATTCCTTCATCTCATCCCTCAGATGGCCTTTCTCTGCCTCCAGACACTCACACTCCTGCAGAACAAAACTCCAGTGTGAAATCAGTGCATAGTACAAAATCCAAACTGCACACTTGCCAATGCCATGTCAAGCTAGGTTTATTTTATTCTGGAAGTAAGTTTACACAATTAATATATCCACCAGCGATTCTGGTGACGAGGAGATGGGGCCTGATAGTATGCAGTACACCACCAGTGTACAGGTGTACATTTTGAGCACACCATACCTTCTTTAGCTGGGTGGAGACCACCCCAAGTCTATCGATATCTGCGTGGGCATTGCTCAGAGCAAGGCGTGCTTGCTTTAGCTCTGCCTGGACTTCATCCATGCGGGTTGCCATGGCAGCCTCCTTAGTGGCAGTCTCCTGCAGCAAGCTCTCCTCCCGGCACTCTCCATCAGCAGCTGCACGCTTCTGGCTACTCACAGAATCTGCAAATGCCTTTACAGAAACAAAAAAGGGTTCAGGAAAGGGCAAAACTTGCGGTATCTTGTGGGCTACAGTATATTACACATTGGAACAACAGTAGCTGTGTTACTCATATCAAGGCAAGCAAAGAGGACATTTTAGACAAAGGAAAGGAAATACCACTTCCCCAACAACCATCATCTGAAACCTGATCACACAGAGGAAATAGCTGTTATGGTTCAGTAACCTTACACGCCAACAGCAGCTCCACAATATATTTTTATCTAGCCAATGTAATAACATGAGCCTAATACATTACACTTAACACTGTAGTACCAGGCTTTTCTTCACAGCTTGCCATAATTAGTAACCTTGACACATTATGCATCAATGACTGTGGATGAAAGAACTATCAAATAAGGTGTTAAATGAAATGAACATGCTACTAAACATGCTCAACTGAACATCATGTTGTGGTTATATAATGATTCTAATTTACAACACATGAGTCCGCTCTGCTTTGTTAAAACCCTGCCAAAGCCTAGGTAGGTAAAAAGCCAAGAAATGAGGTTTATGCAGATTATAAAAAATAGCTGAAATTCTGTACCACTAGGTCCATTAAGACATAAAGAGCTTTGCTTGACATGCGGTTATAAAACATCCGTATGGACCAATTTTACTGTTTCTCTGGCACTAATGTATTGCTAAATGTCCTGCAGTTTGTAAGCAGGGTTTTAAACATTTATTTCTCTCAATTTAACCAGGTGGAGAGAACTATTGCAAAACCAAAAATCTGCCCACATGATGAGATTGAATTTTATGGGATTAGCTTCTTACATAAACCAGTTTTATAAAGCCTGTTCCGCTGATACTAAATACCTTTAAGGCCCATATAGTGCATTTATGACAACATTTACTTCAGGAAACCCTTCACAGATCAGTCATTTCAGTACTATGTCAACGTATGCACGAACATAAAGATGTCATAAATATTTTTACAAAATACACCTTTAGCTGCAGCCTAACTGTGCAACCTATACTCCCCACTTGTGTAAACACAGCTGATGTGGTGGTTGTCAGTTTTACTACAGAACGGTCACTTATTAATAAGAGAGAGGGTGAGCATATAAAAAAATACATGAAAATAACTGGGAGTTACAGTTTGTTATTAAGGCAATGAGAAGCATACTGTATGTCCCAATTTTAATACATCTGTGAAAAGCATTATGATACATTATAATCTGAGCTTTGACACATCGGTCTAATCTTTTTATTTTGACTATCCGGCTCTAATTCAATCCTATAATGCCGTCAAAACGTATCAAAATCAGTTTAAGATGGACAGAGAAATTGCAGCACCGGATATGCTGACTAACTGGTTAAGGAGGCTGTCCTAGTCACTAAACCCCCCCCCCTCTCTCTCTCCGATGCCATCAGCATCAGATGACATTATGAGAGCAAAACTGACTCAGCATGCGATCACAAGCCTCTTCATTGGAAGTAAAATATGGGTTCACATCTGTAACAGAATGGTTATTGTGAACACTGAAAGACAGACTTATCAAAAAACACGTAAGGGATGAGCAATCGAATTTGCGTCATAGGTCACTTGCACAGATTAAGGGACAATGGTATCTTTATAGAAATAGCACACCGCAAGGCAGCTCCCCAGGTGTTAAATTAAAATGAGCAGCACCAGCAGAGGGTTTGTGTCCTCATAAAATATCAGCCATTGACACTTTCACTGTATTTACATTTTGCTAACATTGTCATCTGAAACCAGGTAATTCTATTTTATCATTTTTGTACAATGGTGAAGCAGGTGAACAATAAAAAGCCATGCTACTACTGCTCTACTCTGTTTTGTTGATTGCATCCTGCAATGGTATATTTCACAAATATAAAAGATAGTAACCATTGTTGTATTCATTCCTCCTGTTCCAAATAACATCCTCGAACATTCTGTGAAATTCCACTGAACATGCTTGACCCAGATTACACTGGAATAAGCTGTCAACATGAGAAATTCACCTAACTGAAAAATCTTAAATCTAATCTAGTCTTCATGAAGTCCTCTGACAAAGTCATTGTGAAATATGAATTCGGGAAATGCTTGTTTCGATTAGTAACAGCACATCATAACACCAAAACCTGTTTGAAGTAAAGATTAAGTCTTATTTATTAAGGCAAACAAATAAAATAAGGAATGTGCAAAACAAATGTGTCGGGAAAAACAAAGCTCACAAAGCAGTAGTGTGTTATCAGAAAATAACACTTGGAATGCGGGGGGAGATAACTTCACAAGCGTAGATGAAAAATCTATACAATATGTTGCTTAAATATAACTAGAAAGCCTTGGGTGTTCCTACCTCTTTGAGTTGCTGTAGCTCCACTTTGAGGGCTTCATGCTCCTCTTCCAGCTGCCTGTGTTTCACCTTGAGAGCAGAGCTTTCCTCCAGCACCACCAGGCCATAGCGGGCCGCCTGTAGCTTCTCCTCTGTGGCCTCCTGGAGCTCGAGAGTCAGCCGGAGCACCTCAGCCTTCATGTCTACGCTCCCCATCTCCGCCTCCCCTTCTCCCACTAGTGCTGCACCTGCTGGGTCTGCATCTGCCTCCAGCATCCTTGCCTGACCTCCTGCTTGTCTGCCAATGTTCTCCCGGGACACCTACGTCCTTCACTCCTCCACTCTCATTACTCCACACTACAAAGCACACAACACAAAGATGGTGGTTATGTAAACTACTTAGAACAACAGCTAGGGTGGCAGAGATTTTGTATAAATCATGTGACACCAATTAAACAAAATGCATAGGGCAAGATTAACTTTTGAGGTTGGTTGAGTGGGAAAACACTTGTATTTCAGCTCAAAAGGCCAAATGGCCACTAAAGCCATAAATTACTTGACGGCTGCAGTTTGTAAATATTGATTACGGGTGAATACCAGCCAGTTATTACATACAATCTGAGTCAACATCAAAAATGTGACTGGTATTCATCTTTTTAAGTAGGCAGTTAGTGGCTTGTTGTATTTAAAGATTATTACTGATGATTCCTCAGCTCCCCACAGTTAAAGGACAGGTTCACAATTTTAACAAGTATTTTAATTTTAACAATAGTCAGGTACCCAAATGAATATTAAAATAGTTTTTTTCTTGCCATAATCATTCCTCCTGTTCATAATTAATATGAAGCTTCAGCTGTCCAAATTAGTCAAATCATGTAGATATCTTTCAATGTTACAGTCTTTTTAGTGCCAAAGTCCCTCTTTATGTTACTGTGCTTCCACAGAAGCTCAACAGGGAAACACTGTCCAAGGAAACACAAAGAGGGAATTTTAGCCACATATAAGCTTCAGATAAACTTTTAAATACATTTTTGCACAAAATGACTGTGTGTATTTTGCCCCCTCGTCACTTACATTGAATTTGAAGGGGATCTTTTAAAGTCAGTAAGAACAGAAGGAACGATTACAGCGAGGAAAACCTCTTTCACTGTTTATATGCGTAAATGACCGTTGTTTTAAGACAGAAAATTGTGAACCAATCCTTTAATAGACTGTCACTATTAAACTGGGATGCAAGTCTAGCCTGTACACATCACTGACCAACGTTATTATCGACAGAGTCGCATCAGCACCATTTTATCTTTCAGAATAAGCAGAGTTATTAATGTTAGCTACACGGTTATGACAGCTGGTGTGAGTCTCGTTGCCCCCCAAGTGTCCACCACAAAGTGACTGTAAATGCATCCGTGTTGCATGGGTGGGGCAGACTCCCCCCCTATTTCCTCACATCCTCTTCTTTGACCGAAGATGGACACACCAGCTGCCAGTTGTCCGGTTCCAAATGATGTATCCCGTAAGCATCTGCTATCCCCCAGCCCACAAACCTGTTCATCGCAGCTTCAACTGTGAGCGAATTAAGAGGGGCTACCAAATGTTTGGCAGCCTACAAGTCCCCTAGTTTGCAAAGTAAGGTATCTTAAATAAGGATTGAAACGTATTCTGACAGGGATACAAGATACGAGACGTCACCAGGCTGCAAACATGACACGGCCGGAGGGTTAGCAAGAGTAGCTTTAGCCGCAGACGCAGCAAATGACACCACAGTAGTAGTAGTAGAAGAATTTAGCTCGCTAGCTTCGTAGCTGTGTAATTATCTAAATTTACATAGGCTTAGCGGCATACACGAGATCTATTACCCGGCTCACAGGGTTGTTCTCTTGTCGTAACGTCACTCGGATCCCAGTCAGGCTAATTAGCTAACTTATAAAGCTACACCATCAGCCAAACTAACGTTAGCTACTTACCCTCTCGGTTTTATTTCAAAGATGGGGCTCGCCGGTCGCCAGCAAACGTTAGGTTAACTCTACGCTTCGGGTGCTGTCAGTAGCAACGGTTGCTAATCACGTCCGCAGCCGGGAGGACAGGGTGACTGAGCCGCCTGCCGCTTCCCTTCCTCCCACCCGGTTCTCTCGTTTCCCAGCGAGGTCGAGTGTCAAAAGCGCGCCGAAAATGTGAAAGCACGAGTACCCCCTCTAGCTTAGCAACGGCGCAATGCAACCTCACGAAGAAACTGTCTTTATTTTCTTTATTTAGCCGGACACGACCTATGTTGTCTGTCTACGTATAAAAATTGAACCTTGATGTAATTAACACACTAATTGTACTTTATCAACAAACATGAAATGGCAGAAAAATGACGAAATATAAGTCGACAAATACACTTCCGCTCATGCCTTTCTTGACTTCCTTTTTACTTCCGGGCTGGCTAGTTTAACAATTGCTCAATCAATTGCTACAACATATAGTTTTGCAGAATGAAGGTCGTCACTTGGAATATAAATGGCATCAGGACGTTCAGAGGCGGAATCAAAAAGGCTCTTGATTCACTGGACGCAGATGTTATATGTGTTCAGGAGACAAAAGTGACAAGTAAGTTGGTTAGCTTAGGAGTTTGCAAAACGCGGGATGATATATAACGTGCCACTGTTATGAAAGAAATACCATTTAAAGCCCAACTTTATCCCCCTAACAGGAGACTTGCTTGATGAAAGAACTGCAATTGTTGACGGCTACAACTCCTATTTCAGCTTCAGTCGAGGACGCAGCGGCTACTCAGGTTCATTACACTATCATAACAGTTGATCTCGTGTCTTTCAATCACGACAGAATTGTTTTTGTTTTTGAAATATCCCTCCCCACGTAAAGTCAGGGACCCCAGACAAGAAGACACCTAAAATAAACTTCACTGAATGAGCAGTGATTTTTAAGTCTAATAGAAGATCCCTGTTAATGTCACTGCCCCTTGTTACACCTGCTCTGATTGCTGCTGACACACAAGCTGCACCATGCAAACTAATTCACCTCCCATTCCTGATGTGCACAGGGGTTGCCACTTACTGTAAGGACAGTGCCACTCCATTTGCTGCTGAGGAGGGTCTCACAGGTCTGCTGACCAACCATGAAGGGGCTGTTGGATGCTACGGTGACCATACTGAGTTTTCTAGCGAGGAGCTGCAGCTTTTAGACAATGAAGGACGAGCTGTTGTCACACAGCACAGAGTCATGTAAGAAAAAAATAATCTACTTTGAGGTGTCCTTGAAGGAAGCATGTTTTACTGTGTCTGTAATGAGTATTTATCTGTGTTCATGTAAGGATGTCTTAGAAAAGAATTGAGCAACCATCTACGCACTGGAATATCCCTTGCAGCCTTTTCTAGCAGCTAGATTTAGATCTTCATCTGACAAGAGTCATGTAAGTCTTTGATCAAAACGTCATTGTTCACAAAGGCTACAAGAGAAATTCCAGTATGTGTGTGTACTTCACTTTGTACTTCAAGTTGTAAACTGTAGATGCCATTACCAATGTGTGTGTGCATTTTGTAAATAAGATAAACTGTAGATGTCCGTATCTCTTATTGATTTTCTTATACCCCTACAGGTGTCAGGACAAAATGCAAACCGTTACTGTAATTAATGTATACTGTCCACGAGCTGACCCTGAAAAGCCGGAGCGAAAGCAGTTCAAACTGCAGTTCTACAAGCTGCTTCAGTGTCGGGCTGAAACAATACTGAAAGATGGGAGGTGAGAGTTGAGGCGGTTTCCACAAACTGAAAAAAAGATAGTAGTTACAGTAGGGCACAGGTGTATCCTGCTGCTATTACCACAGATGCTATGGAACTGTTCTAATTTCTAAACAAACCAGTTCATGGCTGCATTTTTTTTTTTAAAGCAAAACTACTGTATGTGAACTTTTATGCATGATTCATGTCAGAAGTTAGTAAAATTCAGTGAAACTTAAAGCAGGTCACAATTTGGTAAGAGTAATGGTATATAAAGAAATTCTGTATTTAGAAAGAAAATTTAACTAGACAATGTGTCATCAGATTGTTATATTGCAGCTTTTACTCTGTTATTCCTTCTTAACTGTATTTTCTTTTCTATTTTTCAGCCATGTGATTGTTTTAGGAGATGTAAATACATCTCACCGACCAATAGACCACTGTGACCCCAGTGACATTGTAAGTAAAAGGTTGGAACACTGTCACACTGTCACACACACTTCATGTTTAATATTACATTAAATGTACAGTGATAGGTTGCCAGATGTGCACAGTGTATCAGCATACACATCTTGAATAACTTCTTTTTTTGTTTCTCATTACTCAGGATGGTTTTGAGGAAAATCCTGGCAGGAAATGGCTGAATGGCTTTTTGCATGGTTGCGCACACGAGGAAAGTAATGAGGAGGAACCTGATGAAGCATCTGAGGTAACTGATACTACCCACAGTGGAAAATTTATGGATACCTTTCGCTATTTCCACCCAACTCGCACCAACGCCTTCACGTGCTGGTCCACTCTCACTGGAGCTCGGCAGACCAACTATGGCACACGCATTGACTACATATTTGCTGACTGTCAGCTAGCCAAGGAGCAGTTTTTGGCAACGGACATCATGCCAGAGGTGGAAGGGTCAGACCACTGCCCTGTGTGGGGGCAACTGAGCTGCTCTCTCTTGTCCAGCTCCAAGCCTCCTCCCCTCTGCACACGCTACCTGCCAGAGTTTGCAGGCAAGCAGCAGAAACTCTCCCGCTTCCTTGTTAAGGTGGACCAGAAATCAATTCAATCGGAGCCAAAGGATGCATTACCTGGATCTCAAGAAGAGGGGGAAAAAAGGGAGAATATAAACCCCTCTGGAGCTGGAAACATCTCTGGTAAAAAGCGAATATTGACAGCAGACTCTGTTGTCCCAAAGGGGAAAAAGGTTAAGATAGTAAAGACTTCTTCAAAGCCACAGGGCAGCCTCCTTTCCTTTTTCAAACCAAAGCTCACAAACGCGGTTCCCCCCACTGAAGCAACTGTCAGGCAGTGTGAAAAAACACTCGACCTGGATGAAGTAACCTCATCAAACAATTCCCACAAAGGGTCCACAACTAGAGAAGATGTGTTGTCAGTCACAGGAAGGATAACTGAGGATACTGAGCTTGTCTGTGATAGTTCACCACAGCTGTGCACCAGCAGTACCACAGAGGACAATGACAAACAGATGAAGACTAAATCTGAACCTTTAACCTCTCAGACCACTGTGGGACACTTGGCTGCAAAAAAAGGGGCATCATCAGTGTTTTGGAAGTCAGTGCTTCATGGACCGCCTCCACCACCTTCCTGTAAAGTGCACGGGGAACCCTGTGTGCTCCGTACTGTAAAAAAGGAGGGGCCAAACATGGGCAAGCAGTTCTTTGTGTGTGCCCGTCCTCAGGGACATGCTTCCAACCCTGAGGCTCGGTGTAATTTCTTTGCGTGGGTTGAAAAGGGGAAATGACACGTTTACTGTAAAGACCACATGTTGTTTTTTTTCCTGACTCATCAAAAACTGTAGCACCAGCTAGTACTGTAAGAATGCTACACAAATGTGAAAAAAACTTGTTGATTATGTGGTTGTTGTTTTTTTTTTAGCTAAATAATAAAAAATGTTAGTTTTCTATTACTTGGGGATTGTTTTGGGAGTTTCTTGTTCTTAGAGCTGCAACAATTAGGCAATAAATAGAGGAGTTGATCAAAAAATGAATCAGCAATGATTTTTTTTCCCACAATTTTTTCAAAATGCTCAAACATCATCTGGTTCCAGCTTCTCAAATGTAATGATATGTTGCTTCTCTCTGTTTCAAATGATTGTAAACTGATTATCTTAGAGTTTTGGACTGTTAGACAAACAATTTAAAGATGTCAGCTTGAGGCTCTGGAAATTGTGATGGGTCCACTATTTTCTGACGTTTTCCAAACTAAATGATGAATTATTTAATCGTGAAAGTAATCAGCATATAAATTAATGATAGAAATAGGGCCGTAGTCTTCTGGTCGACTGGTCGATTAGTTGGTCGATATGCTCTCGTCCGACCATAGGTTGAATAATTGCCTTGTTACTTTCATAAAGAGAAAAGTGCTACATCAATAGAGTTCCGGGATTAATCCATTATTTCTTGCGGCGGGAGGGACAGACTAACAAATTACCTGAAAACGTGTATTCAAAACACCCTCGTTGTTTTCACAACGTTGAACTCGCCCAACCTAATGGAGACTGCTAGGTCTAACTGTACCCAACGTTTACTGAGCGTTTAATGAATCATTGTTTCTCCTATAATGATAACAACAAGAACTTCCGCCAGGCCAAAAAAATATTTTTTTAATGTCAAAAATAACGCCAAATATCCATTCATTCGGAAATCAAAAGTGTTTGGGAGTATCTGCGCAGTGCTGTTCCGGTACGTGAGTCTACCTCTGTGTCGTTGCCTGGGAAACTATTGGTAGCGTAACTCCGCCAAGGAATACGGCATTGCGTAGTATGTTTGCGTAGCGAGCGGGAAAAACTGAGCGGCAGGAAAGGTTAGGAAAGGATGTGAGCGGAGCAGTGGAAAAGGTTAGCAGTAAGTTGTCTGGCAGTAAATGTACAACACAGACTCCAGTGAACAGTCAATAAATGCTAAAAAAAGTCTGTTGTTTCCCCAAGTGCTGGAAAAGTGAAGGGGGATAGCTCCAAAGTTAGCAACAATGGGTTAGCCTGTGCACTCTGTCCCTTTATTACCCCCCCCCCCCCCCCCCCCCCCCCCCGCGGCTAATCGATTAGTTGAAGATATATGATAATTGGTTCAACTCTTCTTGCCCTCATTTTATGATTCTGTATAGAGTATGAAATTGGTCTGTGTAAGAGTGGTTGGGTCAAAGTACCTCATATCATATGGCTTCTGATGGCCTCATATGTCAGTTATTTTGTGATCTTTATTAAGGATTGCAGATTGAGTATTTAATATTCTCATATGGATGCTGTTGTTGGTCTATTTGTGTGATTTACCTTAATAAACAGCAATCTAGATTGTGTCCAGTAGATGGCAATGGTACTGTAACGTTAGTGTATGATGACAGAAAACTGAAGCTCAGAGGAGAAATGGAAAGTAACTTTTCACAGAATTTTATTGACACTACTAACTGCACACCCACAGTTTAACCACTGCCATGTCAGCCAGTAAGCAGAGTATTCTAATGAGAATTTAGATTTCATGTCTCAGCTTTAGGCCTATATTAGAAAGACTTCTTGAATATTTCAGAGTTCTCCTGCTGTGAAAAATGTGTATGTGTATGAAAGGTATGTAAAAGTAGATTACAGTATTTCATAAAGCAACAGAGCACCACATGTGGCCTGATCAGTGTGCTGGAACTGGGAGTGGCTAGGCTTGTGACATGGCAGGAAATTTCTTAACGCGCGCAATTACTACCTCCCTCCTTCCCCCATTTTCCTCTCTCTTTTTACAGCTGCAGAGAACGTCATGGCACTGTGAAGAGCAGATTTTTGTGAAGTGATCCAGCCAACCAGTTTTAACTTATACACTGTTACGTCTGTCTAAACTGAAGACATCCCTCTGTCTGACTGTTACTGGAGAGGTGAGTACCAGACGAAGGCTTCCAGGCCAGCACTCTGCAGCTGCCAGAACACAATTTCCCATTCATACACAAGTAACAATAGCGAAAAAAATTGTTATTATTAGCTCCACTGATAAAGCACTGTGTATTTACAGTAAAACTAAGGATAACACTCTTTCAGCAAGGTTCTACTTTAACCATTCAGCTGAGGATATACTAATGCTCTCATTCGCAGTTTTTTTGTGACATGCTGGCAGTATGCACAGCACAGAGGTGGGATTTTAAATGACTCACTAAAATGGGATGAAGATCTTGGCTCTGAATGCTGGCATGACTGTTAGATATAAAAATTACATTAAATGTTTGATCCATGGTTTTACTGGTACAAAATGTGTCCTGATCAACTGTGTTTTACACAAATATGTCATTCCACAGTAAGTTAGTTCGTTGATTTGTCCTGGAATGACTTTCTAGGTCATTTAAGGTGAATGAGGGGACCATCATCTTTTCATTATTTAAATTCACTCAATCTGTACAGACCTTAATCTTCACATCTTGAGTGTAAACTGCTCCAGATAGCCTGACCTTGACAAAATTATTGAAGTGTGGAAGTGATGTTTTGTTTTTTCTTATATCGTGATGTCCCGTTTTCTGAAATTGAACCCTAGAAATTCTTTACAAGGTATGAAAACAATCTGTCATCTTTGTGTGCTCCCGCTAGATGAGATCTTTTTTTAACAGAAAGACACGTTTACCCATGAAGGATTTGTGTCATGTTGAGATAAAGAGAATATGGGTGTTTCTTGGGTGTGCGGGCAAAGCCCGTATCGCAGTTGGCTGAACTTTATCAGTCAACGGAAATGTCCCTGAGAAGTGGATAACATTTTGAGTTTTGACAGAATCTCCGCATCACAGATCACAGAATCTCCTAATCTGATATATACATATGGAGATGTCCTCTGGGTTTTCTATTATTTATCAAGTGAAAAAAAAGCTGCTGGAAGTGTGAAAGAGCATTTACAGGAGCTTTCTATATGTGTTATGTTGCATGACTTGTTCATTTCTCCTCCTCTCATGTCAGTCCAGGTCTTACTGTTTGTTTGGGATCAAGCACATGATAACTTGCAAACATGCACAATGTTTCCACTCTTAAGCACAATCACATGTGGGCTATCTTAAAAAAGCACTTATCTCCTAAGCTAATTAACATCACTGTGACTTCCAGCAGGATGCAAACTGTCTGCGAGTATCCGCCCCAAGCTGTAACAAAGCCCACCTCAGGTGACACCCACTGCGCCCCTCCTCTCTACTTGCATAGACTGTAATGACATGGTAATTATTCTCTAGTATGAACACCAAAAGAAAGACCCTGTTGAATTGATGGGCTCCTGGGTTTACCTGTAGCCCTGAACTGCAGACTGTCCCTGAAAACTTCAAGCAATTCCTCTTTTTTGTTTAGTCATTAGTTTTGACACCTTTTGAGTGCAGACACAGGATGAGTGAATCCTTGCAGTCTCTTTGCATTGGACACTACCTGTGGCTGGTATAACAAAGGGTTAAGTGTGGGTGTTCCCATTTCCCGCTCACTCCCTCCCAGCCTCTAATCTCTCTCACTCTCTCCTCTCCTCACTACCAAGGAGCTTTGGAGAGCCTCCTAAGAACTAAGCTATATATAAACATTGGAAGAGTCAGAAAATTGAAATTTAACTTGTGCAAGGATTTATTGTGTCAATATTCAAGACGTTTCTCTGTGAAAACTAGCCTTGTTCTTGTCCACAAAGGTAAGTTCTTTAAAATGTGTGTGTGTGTCCTTGTGTTTTAGATGTTGAGGAAGAGAGGGGAAGGGCTAACTGTCAATAGTGACCTGGTCTTGCGTCAGACAAGAGCCATGTGGTACACACTGCTGGATAGTAAAGCTATTGTGATTTCTACCGTTAGTTTACTTTAACATGTGTTGTTCATTTAAAATATAATTATAGATTATTTAATGTATTATACAAATACATTTTCTAATTACACCATATGGCACACTTTTTAAAGGGCATTAGGGCTGCTTGTTGGGAAACATATAAATAGATGGAAAGTACAGGGGTATTTTTTTTTTTTCCTTTTTATTACTTTTTTACTCTATTTTCACTGTTTGTAGCAGCTGCTAGCTGTCTTGGCTGATGAAATTTGTAACATGAGCTTCTAGTTAACCAGGTTTGTCTAGTTACTTCATTACCCATCACCATTAAAATGCAAAGCATGGCCAAGTTGTAAAATCTGTGAGAGTGGTATCAATCCACTAAAACTGTCTTTTTGTGAAATCTGAAAGTATTCCTGACATTTAGTCAATGCTTTTTTGGTTGTGTGTGTTGGCTACAGGCCATGGGAAAGTTGTCGGGTATGTAGCTAAAGAAAGTTACTCAAACCAAACTTGACCTGAGGCCAGTATGCAGGGAAAAGGCTACTCTGTATTTAGACTAAATAGCACCATTTACACAGGAATCCTTTGTTTATATCTGTGGCACAGTGCTATCAACCACCAAGTTGTATGGATCTTTGTACGTCAGCAAGCCTGTTCAGTGATGAGCGTAGGAAATTCTGGTTTTGTGTGAAACTCCTTTGGAATGACACAATGTAGTGTGAATGTGTCCTTAGGGGTCAGAAGTGAAAATCCTGAGGGCAGTATGGCCCACAGAGAAGGCAAGTATCCCATGACCCCGTGGCAAGAGCACAGACCTACGCTCATTCCCAGAGCCCGTCCATGCCAGCTTTGTGTGGCCCGCAGCAGATTAGAGCAACATAAGTCCTCTGACAACATTTGTTATTTAAAGCCTTTCATGTCACACAAGCTTTAAATGGACTTCATCCCAAGCATAAGTTTCCCTTTTTGCTGGAATCGTATTTTGTGAACCATCACAGTAATCTGGATGTTTTCTGTCCTCATATCTGAAGTAGGGAGTAAACCTCCAAAATAATGTTTTGTCAAAGGATTACTACATTGCCAAAAGAAAAAAAGAAACATTCTTGTTGGCCTTGGCAAGTAGAAAAATTACAGAGTATGCGTCTCAAGACTTTATAAATAGGGCTGTCCTTTTCAAGCCGCATAGCATTTTCGTTTCCATTAGTCATATTCAGTGTTCCTGGAGTGCCGTGGCTTCGTTCTGTTTAAGTACAGGTAGCTAGTGTTTGACATCTGTCTGACAGTGTAAATTTATTCTATAGTCATTATAATATAGACCAGAGCCAAAGCCTTACATCCATCTCATAAAGCATTACATACATACGTCACAATTGTTCTACGACTTCTGGGAAAAGCCATTCTGAGATCTTGTCTGAGAGTTAACAAGTTAAGACAAGATCTCGGAAAAGGTGATGCATACTGAAACAACATAAAAAAGCGTTAAAGACTGAGGTCAGCCTGCTTGCAATTTTCTTCACAAATAATGGAAGATTGGCAAGATAAGTGCATGAGGTGTGTTGGAATGTAGCGTATGTGGTGTAAAAACAATCCCAGTTGACATCATACCTCCTCCATGTATACATAATGGCGACATTTGTGGGAGAGTTTCATGAGTAAGTAAGTATAATAAATTAAACACATGTTTTTCTCCACTTCCAGCGAGGTGAAAGTTTGAAGAGGAATTCAGCCCAGCAAAAGTAGATCTTCAAAGTCTCTAAAGTCATAACTCAAGCAAACCAGAATGGAGCTTCAAAAGATGAATGGACATAGCAGGGAAGAGGGGTAAGACTCACAGATGAACAGTTATTACAGATGGGTATATCATATCGCAACAAAAGCATTAAAAGTTCAACTCAAAGTGGATCATGTGTTTTTTCCAAGTTCTAACCAAAGATTGTTTTTCATTGTAGCTTCGATGGGCTGGATGCCCTGGCTGAACAAGAGGAGTTTCTCCCACATAAACCTGGTGTCAAGAAAGAAATGCACTTCACAGATGTAAGTGCTTTTACTCAGTCATATGTTAGAAAATGCAGATTGATTTACCGGAGTAAAATGAGATTTCGTATCTGTTGATGTGTTTTTTTTTTTTGCTCATGAATTGATTTTTCTCGAACGTCCTCCGCAGTTCGAGGGGAAAACTTCATTTGGAATGTCCATCTTTAATCTCAGCAATGCCATAATGGGCAGTGGAATTTTGGGACTGGCTTTTGCGATGGCCAACACCGGAATCATTCTTTTTCTGTGAGTATGGAAGCCAATCACGCAGTTGCGATTTTGGCTTAACTTTCCTTTCTTGCCGTGTTTGTCAGTGCGCTTGTTTGTCTCTACCTGTACAGGTGCATGTATTTGTTTACAGCACTGTGTCCCCTTTAATATTGTCCCCTCTTTTACAAAGGGGGCACTATTCATTCTGGCTTCTTGTGATTTATATTCAGTATTTGTGTAAAGGCAAATATGCACATTCCTCAAGGTTACAAGAATAGAGTTGGGCTGTTTGTCTTGTGTGTGTTTTGACTTTAAAAGTTGTATACCAACCCCTTCATTAAGGGGCTATTTTAGGTAGGAAATTTGGTTCAAGGTTTATATTAGAATTAGATTAGATTAAAGTTTGTCAGTGTATACAGATTGGATGTAGTCAATGGAGGGTCCTTATAAGGCTAGAAGTAGGGCCACACGGGTGTGTGTGTGTGTATCATCTAGCTGTCTGTGTTTATTTGTGTTTGCACAGGTATGTGTGTTGGCAGGGAGAGGGACTCTGTATTTGAGTATGTGTGTATTTCCGTCTGTCTACCTGTGCGAGTTGTAGGTGTACACAACAGTATGGAGCCTGATCTGTCAGAATGTACATTAGAGCTCATACACACGCAGCTTCCCTAAATCAGATTTGAGTGGTTAAATATAGCTCGTAGTGATCAGATCCAAGACATGCCTGCCTGGATCAGTCCTGCACTATGTGGCGGGGGTGGGGTGGGGGGGGGTGGTGGTGGAAGCCAGTCGCGCAAAGCCGAGCTCTCTTGTGTGGTAGGGGGAAAAGACAATGAGACAGATAATCACAAGAATTGCTTAACAACAGAATTAAGTTCCTAAAAATAATTTTATTTCTGTTTTTGTTTCTGTTCTGTATTACAAATCACAATTTGCCTCAGGACATCACAAACTGTACAGCAAAACAACATCCCCTATTCTTAGACTGTCCATTCAAATAAGGACAAAAACTCCCTTAAAAAACACTTAAACAGGGAGAAAATTGAGAAACCTCAGGAAGAGCAACAGAGGAGAAATCACATGACATTATATAATGATCACTGTTTTAACTTTTAAAACAATAATGTCCAGATTTGTGAGCCCATTAATATATTTTTGTCATGTACCTTTTACAGACGAAGTACATCTCCTAACAGATCTCCATTGTTCTGTGTTTCAGAATCCTGTTATTGAGCATTGCTATTCTGTCTGCGTATTCAATTCACCTCCTGCTGAAAAGTGCTGGAGTTGTCGGTAAGGCAGAGCCATAATCAGCACATATAATTTACCATATAAAGCCACGTAGTCATTTCTGTATTCATAACTTATTACAATCATATATAATGTTTGTGTGTTTTCAGGCATCCGGGCATACGAGCAGCTTGGGAATCGGGCTTTTGGTCCCCCAGGAAAAATGCTGGCCGGCTGCATCATAACAATACACAACATTGGAGGTACTTTCAGGCCATTTTCAACCTTTTTTTGCTTAATTTAACAGCCGTCAGCAGACAGTGGAAGCATATCTAATCAGATAAGATTGAACACATAAACAAATAGCATAAGATAAGATTGTTTTCACTTCCTTTTTAGCAATGTCCAGCTACCTCTTCATCGTCAAGTCTGAGCTACCATTGGTTATTCGAGCTTTCCTTCAAAGTGAAAACACACACACAGGGTGAGTGTCAAAGTGATATTCTGGCTTTGATCCATGTGTAGTTCAGTAGTTTCATTTTTTTGTTAAGTAGTGTACTGACTTTTTTTTCATCTGTTTGTCTGGCCATCTCTTAGAGAGTGGTTCTTGAATGGAAACTACTTGATCATCATCGTTAGCGTTCTCATCATCCTTCCTCTCGCACTCATGAAAGAACTTGGTATGTTTTTCACTCTGTCATCACAGTTTCATTTTTTATATTCCTCATACTCTGTACATGTACATCATGTCCACTACCTGTTTTTGTTGTGTTTACTTTCATGTCTAAAATTGAAACATGATCACTTTCAGAATCTGTTTTCTGTCTGTGACATAAATAATGACATAAATTTATTCTGCAACATCTTGTGCTCATTGCACTCCAGGTTACCTGGGCTATACGAGTGGCTTCTCCCTCTCCTGCATGCTGTTTTTCCTCATTTCGGTGAGTCTATACTGTTGAGCCAACACAGATACGTGCAATATCATCAACTGGTCCTCCATTAAATATTTATCTTTGATTAACCAATGGGTGTGTCTCCCCAGGTTATATACAAGAAATTCAACATCCAGTGTCCACTGGAAAACCATGACGTAACTCCTATTGACAACTACACTGGCATTAATAGTACGGACTTCTGTGAGGCCAAGCTATTCACCACGAACTCAGAGGTTAGAGGAAAAACATTTTTTGGCTTCTCGTTCCCTGAATTGTCAGCTATGTTTTTATTTCTTGGTTAGCAGAGCAGATTCACAGCCACATGTTCTGCACTAGAGCGTGATATGTCAACAGCATTAAAGTGTGTTATGTCAACAGAAACGTTGGGTATAAAACAGGCATTTAATTGATGGATGTAAAATGCTGTGCAGTCTTCTTTAAACAGCGAGTTGTGGGTTACTCATTGACCTTTGGATGTTTGGCTTTTAGACAGCGTACACCATCCCAATTCTGGCCTTCGCTTTTGTCTGCCACCCTGAAGTGCTACCAATCTACACTGAGCTACGAGAGTAAGTGAGAGTGTCATAATCCGTTTCACAAAAATCCAAACGTGGTTTCTTTACTTACACACACAGAGCTGCTGAAAGTTATTTTAAAATTAATGTTGTTTTCTGTTTGTTTTTAACCCAGTGCCACCAAGAAACGCATGCAGGCTGTTGCCAACATCTCCATCTTGGCCATGTTTGTCATGTACCTGCTAACTGCTCTTTTTGGTTACCTCACCTTTTATGGTAAGATACACTGAACTCCTGAGAATAAAGGTCACCTTGTTCCTATTTTTTGAATCACAAGATGTGAAATGAATGACCCGCTTGTTCTCACCTCACATTAGTCATGGCACATATTTTGCAGTGTTACAAATGAAGGACTAGACCATGCAAGATATGTAAGGGGGTGTGTGGTTTTCTGTGGGTAGGTGCTGTGGAGTCCGAGCTGTTACACACCTACAGTAGAGAGGGCCCCTCGGATGTGCTGATCCTCTGTGTGCGTCTGGCTGTGCTGATGGCTGTCACTCTGACCGTCCCTGTGGTTCTCTTCCCGGTAAGACATCTATCCTGTTAGTTTAGTGTGAATATTTAGATCAACCACAGCAGCAGTAATAGAAATAGTTCTTATACTTTCCTTAAATATCTAACACTTTCCACACATTAAAATAAACACAGTTTACATAAAAAACAAAAGTAGGTACAGATAAATTAAATACAATTTACACACACACAAGAGATGAAAAGAATATAGAGCTGAAACTATTAGTTGAATAATCAATTAAATACACAGGAAATTAATTGACAACTATTTAGATTATTAGTTAATTGTTTAAGTTATGTTTTTAAGCCAAAATGGAAGAAAAAATCACTGCATTCAGCTTCTCAAATGTGAATATTTTCAAATTTTCTTGTCTTCTGTGATAGTAAACTAAATATCTTTGGGTTTTAGACAATTGATTGGACAAAACAAGACATTGTGAGGATGTCACCTTTGGCTCTGTGGACTGATTTTTTTTGCTATTTGCTGACATTCTTTTTACCAATCAATTAATCAAGAAAATAAAAATAATACTTGCACCCCTAAAAGCAAACATGAAAATATTAACTTTTCAAAAAACACATTCCAAGAATATATAAAAGTAAAAACAGTATGTAAAAGAACCTTGACATCACTACATTAAAGTGACACCTCTTCTTACAAATAGTTATCTAAAGAAAAGGTCTTACCTAAGAAAAAGTTTTATAGGATAAACTGTAGTCAGTAATTATTTTTAAAAAATGAGATAACCATACATTAACGATTCAAATTCAAAGTGTACACTATTGTCATCTGTGTGGCAATTCAAATCAACATTATGATGGTAGCGAGTGGTAAAGACTTAAGGTTATTGGACTCAGAATCAAGCCATGGGGCACTCCACATGCAACATTTTTTCCAGGTTGCTACAATAAAAGTCTTAATTGAGGGATAGGCCTGAAACCAGTTTAATACTTTTGACATACATTTTTTCATTCAGCGACATAAACGAGATGCTTAGTGACATAGAGGTAGCTACGTATAGCAATAGCCTGAAGTCTCTTACTTCACTTTCTTACAGTGTCGTCCAGGCAGATCTTGAACTCACTACCTGCACGTTGCAATCCCAGAACATGGCTAATACAGCCTCTACACCACATAATATATGTTGTCAAATTAGTCTTTTTTCCATCGAAGCATTGAAACTGCTTTACAGTTTTAGTGCTGTGTCTGCCAGAGTGAAACCTCCAGCTGTTTCTGTTTCAGTAGTGTGCTGACTGTATCGAGATTTTTAAGCATTCGCCATCAAACTTCTGAATTATCTATAGATGATAAAAATTACCAGAGGTGTTGTTTCAAGATTACATCAGTTTTTAAACATTCACTTTCAAGCAATTATTGAGAACACACAACAAACACATACTGTGGTTATTAGACTTTTACAGGGTAAATTAAAAGAGTAATTTCCGCTTACTTGTTTCCTTCCAGAGTTAGATGAGAAGATTGATACCACTCCCATATCTGTTCGTTTAATATGAAGCTGTAGCCATGAGACCATTAGCTTAGCTTAACATTAATACTGGAAATATGGGGAGACAGCTAGCCTGGCTCTGTCCAAAGGTTAAAAGATCTGTCTATCAGCATCTCTAAAGTCAACTACTTAACACATTATATCTCATTTGTTTGTAAAAATGTGGAGTTGCAGTTTTAGGGGGGTATTTTCATGTGCCAGACTATTTTTAGGCCCTGAGCAAGGAATTCCTGTATTCTCCACAGGTTGCCTGTGGTGAGCCTTAAAGTGTTGGTAGGCAGATTTTTTTAACCCATGAGGAGCCAGCGAGCTGTTTCCAGTCTTTATGCTAAGCTAAGCTAACCAGCTGCTGGTTCATATTAAACAGACAGATATGAGAGTTGACCTTCTTATCCAAAAAACCCCCCAAAAATGTCCCAAAATGTCAAAATGACAGAAAATAACTGTTAAAATGTTAGCTTGTTGATATAGAGTTGTGTTGACATGTATAGAAGCTGATGCTATACATGGCTTTATCCAACAGCATTGCTGTGATATTTTACTGTTCACTGTTACCTGTGGTGATTAAAGAAAATCTGCCATTACTTTTCTATAGTTTCGCTTATGTATCCTGATGCTATAGATAAAAACATTCCTCCCTTCCTTCTGCAGATCCGCAGGGCTGTGCTCCAGATCATATTCCCTGAGAAGCCTTTCCACTGGGCCAGACACATCGCCATTGCATTTTGTCTCATCTTCTTGGTCAACCTTCTTGTTATCTTCGTGCCCTCCATTCGTGACATTTTTGGCCTCATTGGTATGTGTACACAAGACTCTCTGGTCTGGGCTTCCCTGCACTATGTCATCTGTGTGTAATCACTTACTGTGTACAACCTTCATAAACTCAATTCTGTCCTCCTCCTCCTCCTTCATCTGCAGGAGCCACATCTGCTCCAAGCCTCATCTTTATCCTACCTGGAATCTTCTACATCCGGATTGTTCCTGAGGACCAGGAGCCTTTGATGTCCAGATCTAAGATTCAGGTACTACTCAGTTCCTTCGGTCAGAAAGAATCATAAAAATACTATGAATTTATCTTGGAGATTTAACATCAATGTACTTTTATTTGTTGTTGATACAGATGTTTTCTCTCATTCCTTTCCTATAGGCCGCAGTCTTTGCTGCAGTGGGATTCATCTTCATGATTATGAGTTTGTCATTTATCATCATTGACTGGGTGACTGGAGAGTCTAAAAGTCGAGGCGGTCACTAGTTGTTGTGACAGAAAAAAGGTATTACGAACAGAAAGCCAACCAAAGCTCTCCCTTTCATTAAATTACCCCTGATCTGCCGAATTCTCAACCAAAGCCAAACAGGAACGTTCGGCTGCATAAGACGAAGGATATGTGAAGAACCTTCGCCTACATAAAAAAAAGAAAGAAAAAAAAAAGAAAGTATTTTGACATGTGATGGGGAAAACAAAAGATCCTGTAACGGAGGCGAGAATACAGATGCATGACAAAACAAAGCATTGTGTTCTGATGGCCCCCAGTGAGGATGTTGTTTGACGGCATGTGTAGAAATGGATGAATGGCAACAGCATGACTCAAATGGAAATCCCATTTTAGAGTATCAATGTGTACAGTTCCATGGAATAGCTCAGTCACTGCCAAAATCAACTATCTACTTCCCTACCATCTTAGATTTTACAGGACGTAAATTCTACATTGTCATAAGACAATCATTTCATTTTCCCGGGAGTTTGCTTTATATTATACCAAATAAGACATTTCAGTTTGTTCATTCATCAGTTTTTATTTCGTTGTGCATTAAAGACAAATCTGCTGGTACAGTGTTATCCAAATTACTCTGAACTTCTCAGATTCAGCTAAATATGACCAGCGAGGATTAGTCTGCAGTACCACATCAACCATTCCAATCTGTCAAAATGCAATTTTTGATGACTTTTACATGGATTAATGAGATATTTTATTAATGTACTCCGACACTTAGCATGACTATTGTGAAGGTGTTCATCTTCAAAGAGTCTGAGGTGACCTTTTATAAATGATGCAACAGATACAGTGCAATTTGTGGGGTTTTGCTGCTATTCATGAAGGTCAACAGATGATTACTGACAATCAGGAAGGTGGTTTGTACGATTTTTAAGTGTTTGTTTATCGTCCGTTGTTGCAAACCAAAGAATATAATTAACGTGTCACATAAAGATAGGAAATAACACATATATTCAGCAAAGACCAACCAAATTGTGCTTGAAAAATGATGTGTTAAAAATGCTTTGTGTGTGTTTAGCAGTCCCATAAACTGTGCAGTATGGCAAATAATGATCTATGGATTTTAAGTTAAAATGAATGGAGTCTCTTCTCTGTTTTTTTTTTTGTTGTTTTTTTTTTTTTGTTTAAAATTTGACTAAAATACTTTGTTATTCATCCTGTACATTTTTAAATTAATTTGAATGTTGTTATCTGTCAATAAAATATGTCTTTCATTTGTATATCTGTTTTGAGTTGATTATTCATCTACATAATGTGTTAAGCGCTCTAAGAAGTTATCTGTATCGCTGTTAAAATGAATGCACCCACACATGAGAAATGCAATAGTGCACTGCCTCCCTCTGAAAATGGAAGTAACACTGCGTCTGAGAGACAGAAGAAAAGCGGGGGTTAGAGAAGTGCGGTTGTCCGTTTCCTGCTTTGAGTAGATGTGTGCATAGAACAGAGAAGAGAAACTTCCTTGACGCTATAGCTTTGTACTCTGACAGTGTTGAGAGGACGCCTTTTCAGATGCTGTACACAATAATTTAAGAGACACTGGAGGATTTATCAGAGGACCATGAGTCGTGGATCTAAAGCTAAATTGGAGAGCGTCCAAAGCTCTCTGCTGACCTTACAGGAAAATGAAAAGCTGGAGGAGTTGATGGGCAGAAGGTGTGCTGTAAGTTGTGGACTGACCAGGGAGGGGATTGCCCACTGTGGGTATGATATCCGCTGTACGTGTCCTAACTTGTGTGCTGCTCTCAGATAGAAGGTTTTATTCACAAATTGAGAGGAGGAGGTATCCAAAATAGCACAGGTTGTTCTAGTTGCCGCATGAAAATGGAAATTGTTTCAGCTTTCGAAAACTTCTCTCTCTTGCTTTTGGTTTTTAAACATCATCTCCTGAATCTGAATGAGCAAAGTTGATAGTTTAACACAGAGTTGAGAACTTTTACATTATATACTCATCTTAACTAACAAAAATGTTTAAGTTTGACTCTTTCTCAACAGCTTTTTGTTAGTTTATTTCCTCACTTTTTTAAATCACTTTTATATATTCAGGTAAATTTCAGCTTATTGTAATTATTCTGACATATATTTTCTTTCAAGTGACTTTAAAGTAATCTACTGTACGTTGACGCAAAGGCAGTTTAAAATAATAACTTACATTAGGTCATCAAAAAGGAGGTAGCTGTAACAGGAAATTGTGACTGAACCATTTCTTCCTCTGCTGTCAGAATTAGACATTATCGTTGGGTTTAGTGTTACTCTATAGCAGAAGTTGCTTTGTTCCTTGATTTCTTTTAGCTACCAAGATAAACATAGATGTGTCAGACTGGCCTAACAAAGGAAGCAATAGAATACCATTTTTTCATGACATTTAATGACATTTTAATGACTTAAACATCTGTAAATGTAATGCACCACAGCACTTAAAGCTGTTATCTGAACAAATGAAAGCAAACAAGGAAGTGAATCCTCACCACAAAACTGCAAATTTACATTTCAACTGTAATAAAATGCTACGAAGAACCCTATCAGCACTGAACTGCTTTCAATATATATCTGTGTCTGTGTGTTTAGTCTATGGCCACCGGAGTAGCACAGTTGTTCATGGCTCTGCCGAACAGTTCATCCATGTGGAGCTTGCAGCACACTGGAGTGGTCTGCTTCGTCAAAGACAACCCCCAGCGCTCCTACTTCATACGGATGTTTGATTTGAAGGTAACGTCTCAGACAATGGTGCCAGTATAACAAGATTTACATGACAATGCTGCATAACAATGTTTAGGCCCTGTGCTTGCAGTATGTTGTCCTGTGAATTGAAACTAAAGTAACAAGATGGCTCACATCTCACAGTATTATTATTGAGAGACTGAAATGTTAATAATGTTTTTTCCACAGGCAGGGAGGATGATTTGGGAGCAGGAGCTCTATAACCAAATTGTTTACTCACCGCAACTGCCATACTTTCATACCTTTGCTGCAGATGTAAGCACACCCTCATATGACCTCTTCCTCCAATTTTAGATTCAACTTTTGGTTTTAATTTCTGTTGGCTGGTTATGATGTTATGCCCTGCAAATATTTGTGTTAAATCATCATTAGATCATTGATGTAATTTTTAGAGACAGACAGTTTTACAGACATGTGTATATGATTCATTGTTCATTTCTTACACAATGCAGGACTGTCAAGTCGGACTGAACTTTTCTGAGCAACGGGAAGCAGAAGCCTTCCAAAATGCTGTCGAGGAGAAAATCAACCAAAGACAAAACCGACAAGGTCAGTGAGTTCATAGCTGCCACGTTGTTGTTTATATTTATAATGAGCATGCATAAACTACATTTTCAACATTATGTTTCATTGCCATATTCGCTATACTGCAATATGTTATTTTATATATTTATGGGCTGATATGTTCTATGCATGTTTCTAGTAAAAATTAATTTCTTAAATGAGATTCATTTTTAGCCAAGTGAGTCCTTCGTTATTGTTAAATTCTATTAGATCAATTGTTTCTTTCTTCCTCATTTAGACAATAGGTGACAATATTGAAGGTTCTCATCCCTATAAATATTGTTTTATAGTGTAAATTGATTCAAAATGGTTTCTCTCACCTCCTTGTTATTTACAGACAAGAAACAGCGCCCCCCGCAGCATAGTGGTAAGATACAATAAACTTGATGGATATTATATGTCATTCAAATATTTAGCATATTAAAAGAGTAAATGCATTAATTTCTTCTTTTTGTTCCCATAACTGTAGACAGAGGTTCCCTGCCTCCAGTCCCACATGAAAAAAGTGTGTAGCTCCTTCGCCTCAACATGTCTCTACTGTAACTATTACTACCACCAATGATGCATGACATTAAATCAATACTAATCTGCATGTTCTCTGTATCTCACATCTCAGCATCTGCCAGTCCTGGTAATTTTCACATGGCCACTGTGGACATCCAGAACCCAGATATCCAGACCTCACGCTACCGTTCAATGCCTGCACCTGTTCATGCTTCCTTACCTCTGGGCAGCAAAGGGAAGAAGGACAAGAAGAGCAAGAAAAAGGGCCCCAAACTCTCCAAAGCAGACATAGGAGCACCCAGTGGATTTAAGTGAGTGTTTGAGCCAATTATTGTGTTGCCTTGATCTCACGCATTGAAGTTTGGTTAATATCTACAGAGGATGTTGTTTTACAATGACTTTTCCACAAGTGTCACCGTATTATTGTCTCCTTTTGTTTCCTTCCTGTCAGGCATGTTACTCATGTTGGCTGGGATCCCAACAACCTTGATCCTGACCTGTGGAAGCTGCTCTCCCAAGCTGGAATCAGTGAAGCTGAGATGAGGGATGAAGCGACCTCCCAGCTCATCTACAATGTCATTGAGCAGTCTGGAGGCATGGACGCAGTCAAAAGGGAGGTGAACAGAGGAGGTTAGACGGCATCATTTTATTCCTCCATATCAATCTCAGTACTCCCTACAGACTAATGTAAAGCTGGGCTGTACTGTAATGCATATCTTGTTCCACTGCATTGTAGCTTCTGGACCTCCACCCCCTCCACCTGGCAGACAAGGGCCTCTGCCTCCCGTGCCAGGCCCCGGTCCAACCCCTCCACCTCCACGAGGTCGTTCTGGCCCCCTGCCTCCTGTCCCAGGCCAGTCACAGCGAGCATCTCCGTCCTCCCAGCCACCTCCGCAACGTGGAGGCCTGCCACCCCCACCTCCGACAAGCAGAGGCGGTCTTCCACCACCGCCGCCACCAGCACACTCTGCACCTTCTCACTTCCCTTCACCGCCATCCTCGAAGTCTTCTCAGTCCTTCCAAAGCCCGCCTCCTCCCCCACCACCTTCTCACCAACAGCGCTCTATGGGTGTCCCACCTCCTCCTGCACCATCTACACCCAACAGAGGAGGAGGTGGAGGGCCTCCTCCTCCTCCTCCTCCTCCTCCGCCCCCTCCACCTCCCCAAACTTCAGACTTCCCACCACCTCCTCCCCTCGCTGGTGCTCCACCACCACCTCCCCCTTCATCCGGAGGAGGAGGAGGAGGAGGAGGAGACAGCAGGGGAGCTCTGCTGGATCAGATCCGACTGGGGAAGAAGCTCAGAAATGTAAAGCATACTTCTTTTCATTTTCTTTTTCTCCAAAACATTTCATATATGCCATATATAAACATACACATCTTGTCATACTACAACACATCCTGGTGTGTGTTACAGGTGACAGAGAGTCCTGATGCAGCTCCACCTACAACGCCGGAGTCAGGTGAGGGCATCGTTGGTGCTCTCATGATGGTCATGCAGAAGAGGAGTAAAGTCATCCATTCCTCTGGTAAATATTAGAACATTAATTCCACCTTTACATAAAGGGTGAGGTTGAAAAGTTTGTTTTCCTGACCATGTTTTGTCCTCTCTTTCAGATGAAAGTGAAGAGGATGGTGGAGATGAAGATGAGGACGACGACGAATGGGATGACTAGTTTAAAGGTCCTTGGTTAGTGTGGATTTTGAGCCTTGTTCTGTACGATTTTAGTTGTAAACCTCTGAATTGTAACACTGTTACAATATCTGTTGTTGGACTTGTTACATGCTCAGTTATTGCAAACTAGGGTATGACTTGTTTATGACTGAAACTGTGTAGCTGATTATATGAATAAACAATCAAACTCAATACAAAGGACTGGAAAGGACAATTTTAAGAGGATTCTGAAATGTTTATATATTTGTTCGAACATTTCCAGTGTAGGGATTTATCAGCATGACGGCACATACGTAGCACTGTGTTACTCACAATGAAGGTGAATGGTGGCTCTGACTGGAAAATATCTTGTTCCTTGCACTTCCTTTAAAAAGAGCCATTTAAAAATACAGCATATGACAGAACACCAACAATCAATATTAAATCTGAGCCATTTTCATTCCCGTTTTTATAATAACATACTGTACATATAAAATTATGTTCCTTGTATCATTTACTCATACATCTGTGCAAACATCCCAATTCCCTCTAATACCACCACCGACAAAGTGCATAACTGCAAGAACACTGTATGCTATTCATATCTTCAACACTCACATACTGTAGGTCACTATAGAGCACATGGCAGTAAGGGAGTCTTTATATGACAACATCCAATGGAATTAGCTTAACAGAACACATTACACCTTACAAACATCATTACACACCAAGGTTGAGAACAGAACAACAGTAAAATGTACAACTTGCAACAAACAACAACAGATACGCATGCAACCTATGCATTTATATCATCATATTATCTTCATACAATACAAGAGTAATCCAATGACCTGACCATATATATTATATTCACAATCAATATATTACATTTCTGTTTCAAGATACTTAAAAGGACCATACTTGTGGTTTTGCATGTTGTAGCCCGTTAACTACATGTTGCATATACCTACATGACACCAACTATTTTCCAAAACATTACTATTTTCCAGGCAGCAGCTGGTTTTAGTTGATTGTAGCATGAAAGTCAAACTATGAACAGTGTCTGTTATTTTTTTGTCACGGTAAAATTGTAACTGCATGGTAATCCAGTTGTGTTCTGAAAACTCTTCCTTCTTGGTGCATTCGAGGACTGACATTTAACAATCAGCTGGTAAAACTCCCTGCTTAAAACGAGCTGTTGTAAAATGAAACCTGGAAGACGAATAATAAGCAAACATGAACGTTGTGAAATGGATAATGTGTGTTTTTTTAAAAGTTTCTTACAATAAAACCATTGAACAGTGATTCTGAAGTCTCAGATAGTGACATGATCCCACAAAGCACCTTGATGCGCCAAGAGGAAAAGGTTTTAAAACAATCCCTGTGGTAGGTGATCAATCAAGTATCAAGTCTGTAAGCTGATTTCTATGATAAACTAACATGAACTGATACCTGAAAAATATCAGTATTCAAAAATGTACGGTAATCTTTGGAATGTGGTCATCAGTGATGTAAAATATACATATGTATTTACTAGGCTGACACTGACAAAACCAAGAGTATAGTACAGCATGACAGCATCACCTGCAATGCAAGTAGGTGATGCACAAACATGCATGTAAAACATAAAAGTCCACCATGAAGTCCAGACAGGCCAGTGTTGGACAGCGTCAGTCTTGTCCTCTAGCCGAGGCCTTGGTCCTGGCTCTCTGTGTGCCTGCGGCTGGTGCGTTTACGCTGCTGCTGCTGTTTGGGATTGAGCTGCTCCCAGTAGGACTGGCAGTATTGGTTAATCAGTCTTATCTCAGGTGGGAAGGGAGTGGAGACAAGGGAAGGCTGCGGGTAAGGTCCCGCTTGGCGAGTTTTTGGCTCTTCGTCCTCATCTTGAGCAGTGAGAGCTAAAACGATGTCTCGATCCAGGATGCGCAGCGCCATACGGGCCACTGTGTGTTTAAAGTTGTTCTCAGTGGCGAGGCAGTGGTAGAGCCCTGCGTCTGACTGGTTAAGAGACTTAAGAAGGATACCATGGTTGGTCTTCACGACGCCTCCTACACGGTTGAGCTGCAGAAAAAAAAAAAGAGTGAAACAGCAGGAAAGTCAAAGAGAGGGAACAATGAATTTGGATTTATATACAGATTACAACTGGGTTGATGAGAAAATCGATACCACTCTCATATCTGTCCGGTAAATAGGTTGGTTAGCTTAGCTTAGCATAAAGACTGGAAACAGAAGGAAGCAGCTAGCCTAGCTCTGCCCAAAAGTAACAAAATCCACCTACCAACACATCTAAATCTCAATAATAAACATGTTTTATCTCATTGGTTTAATGCATAAAGAAATCTAAGTGCAAATATGGCAAGCTGTGGTTGTACATGAGGTACAGGCCGGACTATTGGTCAGAGTTACTCCTGGTGTCAACAAGTATATTTACCTGACAAATATGAGAGTGGTAAGCAAGAAAGCGAATAATCATATCTACCAATATATCCAACTATTCCTTTAACATTTAGAAAAATATAAATGTTCTTCCTCACCACTTTCCTCTTTCCCTCCCTCTGGAAGAGCCACTTGACGGTGGCCTGAGGAGAGCGAGGCTGACACTCCAAGAAGGTACTGCTGCCCTCCACCCCAAACTGCACTGTTTCTCTCAAACGTTTCTCCACTGCACAGATATAGAGAGAAGAAATAGTGACATCTGCTTTAAGCAAACAAAAAAATTATAATTCATAATAACTATCCTTAAACTCAAAAAAATTGCCACACCTTTGGCATTAAAGCCTCTGCACTGCCTCAGTGGATCACCATGTTTAACGTCCTGTCTTCTGCTCCTCCTGAGACAAAGATCAGAGATACGGATTAAGTTTAACTGACACATCCTCACTTTATAGTCTAGAAACAGCGCACTGTGAAGATATGAGATGTCCCTGACCTCTTGGTGGACGGAGTGAAGGCAGAGCAGCTCTCTCCATCCCAGGCGCAGTAGGGGTCCCGGGCCAGACAGCAGTCAGAGCAGGCCCTGCCATACACACCACAGCGGTGCAGCGATACTTGGGTCAGCCCCGCGTCTGATGACACATACAGCTGTTGCTGCGGAAACAAAAGCAAAACAAACTCAACTCAACGTGGTTATGAGGAATCAGTTTCAGTATACGCACTGAAATGTGTATCACTAAGTCACATTTGTCTTAAAAGAACAAGATGCTTACTCTTTTAGAAGATATTTTCATTGTTTTAACAGGAGCTCTGGTCTGTGAGTTGATAAATAGAAAAAAGATAAATCAGTAATACTTCATCTTTGAGATCAGTGTATTTTAGTCTTTGGGGAACCACATATTCTGACATACCCGGAAAACCTCCACTTCCTCTAGTGTCAGTTCTTCCATGCTGGTTGGGTCTTTAGGTAAAACTATAACTTTTTGGACAGTGCCTCGATCTGAGAGTGAGAGAAGTTACATTTAAGATCTACATTTTTTTTTTGTTCACTTGTTTATAATCATTCAGCCATCAGACCTGCAGCTGTCTCACCTGTCCCCAGGAAGAGCACCTCATAGCGTCCGTCCACGGCATCCACCTGATCCACCACCAGGGCAGTGAAACGGTAGTCCACGCCAGTTCTCACCACCAGGGGGCGGCGGTGGATAGGATACACCGGATGGTACATGAGGGGATGGGCTCTGATGAAATTCACAGCCTCATCTGAGAAGTTCTTGGAGGAGCGGATACCAGGAGTAAAGGTTCCTCCTGGACACTAGGTGGGAAGGAAGAAGAGGTTTTCTTTTGATATAGGTTTGTGTAAGTGTAATTTAAATGCATCACATTGCAGATAACATGACTGAGACATACCGTTCCTGGCCGTGGGTAGGGAATCTTGCCAGTATACTCTGTCCACTGGTAATTATGACCATGTTTGTGGGCAAATGGTCCATTGAAGACATTGCGGATATCAGCCATTGAGTAGACGCAGACAGCTGAGCCCTTGAACACAGAGCTAGAACAGAAACAGACAATTAAGTTAAGAGTAGAGGTAGGAGGCAGCTTGCACCCAACCCCTGAAATTAAAGCATGAATCGGCCACAGAAATGTTTGAAAGTGTAAGAAAAAAAAAAAGAGGTGATGAGGCTGCGTGAGGTGTGAAATTATTAATTAAATTCTATGAGCTTTATTGGCATAAATGTTTCAAGAACAATGTTGCCAAAGTATCAAAATACAATTTTTCCAAATATTTGGACAGGATAAAATAACAATAATATGAACATTAACACAACATTAATAGATTGATATACATGAATTATATATATACAGTATATACTATGCATGTATTCAACTAATAATACTATGTATTTAACTGATAACTTTTAAATATCGTTTGACTAATCTGGTGAACAAATTTGAGGAAAAAAATAGGTTTCTTTTATAGGAATAAAACTTGTTTTCCTCTGCATTGTAGAAGGACGCTTATTAAGGCAACTTTCCTATCAGTATTGGATTTTGGTGACATTTTAAGCATGCTTAAACTGTGACTCTGAAGTCCTTGGACGCTGTTTATCACTAAGATTTATTACTGGTGATAATTATAATAGTCGTCATTGTGAGCTGTGTGCTAAAGTTGGGTGGCCCTCTCTCTCCCTGTAAGGCGTGACAGACACTGGGTTTTATTTATTTATAAAGGCCCTTACTGGGTTTTTTTTTTTTACCCCCTTACATTATTTCGTAGTTGTCTTTTAATGTGGGCCCCTATCCAACACGCAGGTGCCAGCTGTTTTTACTAAGCTTGGAAAATCCACTTTTTTGCACTGTGCACCTGCAACCTGGAATTACATGCAGAACATTTTAAAGCTTACCTCATTTTTATCCCTAGGGCAATATAAATTTTTAACCTCATCTTATTTCACTTCCAACTGCCCTTGTTTTCAGCTGACTCATTTGCAGTGCTTTATTTTTTTTTTTTTAAATATGTTTAGGTTAGGTTTTAATATGTTTGTATTTTTACTAGTTTGTTTTTTTTTAATTACTTTTACTTTTTTATTGGCATTTTTATCCAAGTATTTTATCTGTGTTTCTTGGCGCAGAGGATGTGTTGTTTGTATTTTTGCTTGGCTATATTGTAAATGACGTCTCTACCTCAATATATTTCCGAGTCTAAATAAAGGTTGAATGAAAGAAATTAATTTGTGTGTGTGTGTGTGTGTGTGTGTGTGTGTGTGTGTGTCTAGGTCATTCACTGTCCCTCAGGTTGTGGCATATTGATACATATTGGGCTCCTTCTCCTAGGAGTATTTTTAATTTTGAGAGGTCATTAAGCTCTTTGAAATCTGAAATTACTTGAACTCGTTGAAGTAAACGTTCCTTATTTCATTAAATGTTTTCCATCGTTTTCCATCGACTCACCCGGCTGTAGTGAAGAGAGCATACACCGTAGGGTTTCGTTCATCCTGTGTAGGCTGAATAAATACATCCCCTGGAAGACGAATGACACATAAATCAATAAGACAATGATAAAAGCAGCTGCAATTAAAATGCAGTCAGTTTAAACAAAGTGCTTATTTTTATTGTGGCCTCACGTAGTTCATCAAATCGTGTCTCCACTCCATCTTCGCCTATCACTGAGCAGATAAGGCGAGCCTTCAGGAACGTTGTCCAGCGGTTCACCAGGGACTTCTGCCCTCCTTCATCATTCTGGACAGGAAGGAAATTAGGTCAAACCAAGAATTAACATTATTAAATTATACACTACAAGGAATTTAGGAGGGGCGTGATTACCAAATGTAGAGTTGTATGGAATATCATTTAAAATGACAAAATTGTCTAAACATTGGAATAATGGATACAGATTTGAGAGGCGTTGTCACAGAAAAATGTACCAAGTATTAATAATAACCCAATCTCAGAGCATTCCAGAGATCTGGGTAAACGCTCATAAGTTGTTACATATCTCTTAATATAAGCAAGGATATTCATCAATTTGGAATGACCCATTAATCTTGATAGGAAAAAAAACTATTCTGTGAAATCATGGTTGGATAAGAATATCAGGAAAGTCATTTGTACAGAGCAAACATTTCTCAGTCCCGTCAAGAGCTTAAAAGGATTTTGGCTTAGCAGAGAAGAGGGAGTTTTGGAGGTATCTACAAATAAGGAGCTGCGTAAAGAGTCTGGGGATTATATTAAGTGGAAAGGAGAACAACCTATTACCCTATTTTAATTTGCCTAGGAGTGCACAGTCAGCATCAGTTTTTTATTAAATGATGGCAAACACTGTACGGAAACTGTGAAAACTTAAGAAAAACATGGAAACTTTTTTTTTTTTTTAACAACAGTTAAACTTCAAAAAAATAGGACTCATGGATGACAATTATTGTTGGAAGTGTAAAAATTGAACCGGTACTTTTATTAATTTAATGTGGGAATGTTCTTTTGTTTCTCCTACTTGGAAACAAGTTATTAAAAGTATTGGAGAGTGGCTGCATAGACCACTGCCAGAACCTCCCTGGCTGTGTTTATTAGGAGACCAGTCTCTCCTGCCACCAGTATATACAAACAAATATTTGGACTTGTGCTGCCGCTTCAACGATTGTTCTCCATCATTGGAAGAATCAGAAAAAAAAAACGATTTTACTGAATGGTTAAATTGATGACAGACATTGCCTCTTTTGAATCTCTAATTGCACAGACTAATAAATACCAAGGGAGGTTTTATGAAGTTTGGTCTAATTTTCCGATGTTTATAAAGGGAGGAATATTCCTACAATTTTTAAGGGAAAATGTGTCACCTCATTTATGTATTTGTTGATAATTGCACTCTTATTTTTTTAATTTTTCATTTGTCTCCACAGTTTGCTGTCTTTTTTCTTACTGTACTTGTAGCTAATGCTGTTTGCCTATATTTATTTTGTTTGTTCTGTTACTTATTTTTTAATGATTTACTGTAATAAGTGGTCTTGTGTTTCATTGTTTCCTATATATTAAAAAGGTTAATTAAAAAAACAACTGATCACAAAAAGGAAGGAAATTCTCTCATGGCTCAAAACATTTCCTATTACAAGATAAGCTGCATGTACAATAACAATCAAAAGTGTGGACACACCTACTCATTCAAGGGGGGTTTCTTTATTATTTTTTGTTGCTATTTTCTACATTGTAGAACAACACTTAAGACATCAAAACTAATAAATAACACATATGGAATCATGTAGTAAACAAAAAAGTGTTAAACCAACCAAAATATCTTTCATATTTTAGATTCCTGGAACTCTTTTACAACAGTCTTAAAGCAGTTCTCACATATGCTGAGCACTTGTTGGCTGATCTCATCCCAAACCATCTCAACTGGGTTTAAAATTGGGTGATTGTGGAGACCAGGTCATCTGATGCATCACTCCATCACTCTCCTTCTTAGTCAAATAGTCCTTACATAGTCTGGAGGAGTGTTTTGGGTCATTGTCCTGTTAAAAAAACAAATGATGGTCCCACTAAGCACAAACCTGACGGGATGGCGTGTCGCTGCAGAATGTTAGGGTAGTCATGCTGGTTAAGTGTACCTTGAATTATGAATAAATCACCAACAGTGTCACCAGCAAAACATCACACCTCCACCTCCATGCTTCACAGAGGGAACACAAAGTCCGCAATACAATTTTCACTGGGTTATTGTTCATTCTTTGTTTTTCTTGGCCCAAGCGCCTCTCTTCTTCTTATTGGTCTTCCTCTGTTGTGTTTTCTTTGCAGCAATTCGACCATGAAACCCTGACTCATGCAGTCTCCTGCGAACAGTCGATGTTGAGATGTGTCTGCTACTTGAACTCTGGGAAGCATTGATGTGGGCTCCAATCTGAGTTGCCTTCAACTGGCGATTTTCAAGGCTGATAACTCTGATGAAGTTATCCTCTGCAGCAGAGGTAACTCTCGGTCTGCCTTGCCTGGGGCGGTCCTCAAGGGAACCAGTTTCATCATAGCGTTTGATTGTTTTTGCGACTGCACTTGCAGAAACCTTCAAAGTTCTTGAAATTTTCCGGATTGACTGACCTTCATTTTTTAAAGTTATGATAAACTGTCGCTTCTCTTTACTTAGTTGAGTGGTTTTTGCCATAATATGGATTACTACAGTCGAATAAGGCTATGTGCTTTATAACAACACTTCCTCTGCACAACACAGCTGATGCTCTCATTAAGGGCGTTTTCAGACCTGGTCCGGTTGAATGAGACTCGTTTCGTTTTCCCACCTTGTTGCGATGTGATCCGACCTAAATTTAACAATTGCTCGAGATCCCACCTGGACTAGGGTGACGTTATATTTTCCCAGGAGGCCTTCTGCAGGACCTTATTCTTCGGATGAATTTCCCCGCAAACTAGACGTACTGCTGCAGCTTCTGTGGTTTCACAATATTCCGCGATGAGTATTGCTTCCCAATGAATGATCTGTAACTCCCAACTTCTTATAATTCAGCTTGCATGATGCGTCTTTCATTGCCATCCGGGTGCTTACCAACCAGCGCACGATTTTTCAGCCTATTTAATGACCACTCTGTCTGTGGCTGGCTGCCTTTATTTCCCTCCTCCCATTTTTTTTGCTATAATTGTGCTATTCGTTGATGTATTCATGACACTCAGCTCTTCCAGATGTAATTTCTCCCGGCTGATGGCTCCTTCAGGACCTTTGTTCCTTTGTTTACGCTCTCGCTCCTGCCTCTGACATATCTGACCAATGAGCGGGGAGAACGCTGTCACGTGGCTTGTAGTGATGCAGTTTGGTTCGCTTCTTCTTCGTGAGGTTTATTGGCGGTTTGCAAACAACGAAATGGTGCATTACTGCCACCAACTGTTATGATAAATAAAACCCTCAAATTCTCTCAGTTAAATTCGTTTTCTAAAAAGGAAAGGTTCACAGTTTTTTCAAGTCTGTCTTAAAACAACAGCCAGGTGTCCATATGAACATTGAAAGAGGTTTTCCTCCCTGTAATCATTCCTCCTGTTCATACCGGCTGTTAAAAGATTCTCTTCAAATGTGCCTTCAATGTAAGTGATTGGGGCCAAAATCCACAGTGTGTCCACACAGTCACTTTGTTCAAAAATGTATTTAAAAGTTGATCTGAAGCTTATATGAGTCTCTGTCTGAGGACCTGATATCTTTAAACATAAACTTAAAACTTACCTCTTTAGCCTAGTTTTTCCATTAAGAATTTACTTATATACATTATTTATTTTATTCATTTATTTTAATTGTATTAAATGTTGTAAGATGTTTTATTTTATTATCATTAATATATTATTTTTCCCTCATCAATTTTATTTGTCTTTGTTTTTTTTATCGATTGTATCTAGTTCTTTAATCTGATTTTTAATTTCACTCTATTTTGTTAATATAGTTTTTAAATCTGTTTTATTTTATTACATTTTCATAATTTTTATTTCTCATGTGCATTAGTCTCAAATTGTTGTACTGTTTACTGTCTACATTTGTTCTGTCTTACTGAAGCACTTTCAATTGTGAATTGTGAACCTGTATGAAAAGTTTTATACAAATAAAGTTTGATTGATTGATTGATTTAGCAGTCTGTATTAGTCTGCCATATTTACAGTCTTTTTAGCATCTAATTCCCTCTTTGTGTTTCCTCAGACAGTGTTTTCCATTTAAGCTTTGGTGGAAGTAAAGTAAACAAAAAGAGGGACTTTGGCACTAAAAAGACTGTAATGTTGAAAGATTTTTTTCAACATTACAGACATTACAGACTGCATTTTTTTTTATTTCACTTGACTAATTTGGACAGCTAAAGCTTCATATTAGCTTCAGATAAACTTAATATGTTACATATTAATTGGGCACCTGACTGTTTAAGACAGACTTGAAAAATTGTGAACCCGTCCTTTATCTTCCGTCCTGCTGTAGTTACTGGTACTATCAATGTGGTTCTTTTTTTGTGGCTTTCTTTGCAACTTTATCTGTTAGTTTGTTTCCTTTAATATGAATATGTGCTGGTATCCATAATAATCTCACAGTGAGTCCCATCATTTGAATTCTCTATAACGTTTGCTGTATCTCTGCCAAAATATCTGGTCTGCTCTGAATGACTAACTTAAAGTGGCTAATGATAAACTTGAATGTGAAAATGAATGTGAACACACAACTGCTCTTTAATGGTCATGCTTCTTCCATCCATTGTACTACTAATAGTGTAGCAAGCATTTCTCCCGTGTAAACCGGTAAACCATCTAACTATAAATTTAGCTGTGTTTAAAACTTATTAACTATTTCCTTCCTTTCCCGGTAAAACTGTTGCATCAGGAAGTACCCAAGGTGGTATTGCTGGTGATGTTACTGTTGGACTATTGTTAAGTTGAGATATTCTTAGCTCTCTTTCTTTTTGTGCAGTAATCCATCCTCAACTGTTTGTTTCCCTCCTCTCCTTTTCCCAACAGGGTTTTAAAGTTCCTTGTGTTGGATGATCTTGACTTTGTCCTTGTAAATGAACCCATTAATTACCAGTAAAAGCTGTGTCTTTCTTATTCCTAGTGGCATTTCTCCCATTTCCACCTGTAATACTGATGTCGGTGTTGTCTTAAATGCACATGTACACAGTCTCAAAGCCAGATATTGTATATGATCCAATTTTTTAAGAGCTGTATTTGCTGCAGATCCATACAGCACACACCCATAATCTGATACTGATCTTATTAATCCAGTGTAAACAGTTCTTAGTATTGTTCTCTCTGTCCCCATTTCACTTCCAACCAAACATCTCATTACATTTAATGCTTTCTTACACTTGTCTATTATTTTCTGCATATGCACCGCCCATGTGATTTTTTTTGGTTCCCTTTCTCTGTGTGAAAAAATACTGAACCAAGGGGAAAACGCCCTAAGACGGCAAGAACTTTGACAAGGCACACCTGTAAATTGAAAACCCTTTCAGGTGACTACCTCATGAAGGCAAACAGTGGATAATTTGAGGAATTTAAAATATAAAACATATTTTGGTTTGTTTAACACTTTTTTGATTACTACATAATTCCATATGTGTCATTTCATGGTTTTGATGTCTTCAGTATTGTTCTACAACATAGAAAACCCTTGAATGAGTAGGTGTGTCCAAACATTTGACTGGTACTGTATTTTTGCTAGATAGATACAATATGGTTCTGCTCACCAGACACACTCTTCCCACCCTGGCTAAAACGCTGGGGCTTGCCCCACCGCTGGAGTCTAGAGTCTTCTCACGGAAAAAGAAGTAGAGTTTGTCGTCGTTCCTTTCTGCACTGTCAGGGATCTGCTGGATCTGAACAAACACGGGCTCTGGAGAATAACACCAGATAAGCAGAGAGAGGATTGAGGCAAGTAGTTGTCAAATAAAATGAGAGGAGCTATAACCTGTAATCAGCGACATTTACCTCCTCACACCCACACTTACTTACCATTGAGCCACCTGGAGTCATACTGTTCTGTCCTGATTGCCGTTCTCCCTCCCATGGTCCTAAACATTGCAGCATCTGTACTCATGAAGTCAATATGGACCCCTGCATATAGGTTACCATCTGCAGTGGTGAGAAAATAAGAGAATAGAGAGGAGAGACTTTGTGATTCAGCAGCATGAAATATTTTAATTGAAAGACTTTTTTCTACTTATAAATGAAGCATGTCTTACTGATCAGAACTGCAATGTTCTCCTGTTTGGGATCATAGGAACATTTTCCCTTCCCTGAATCCACATACCCAGGGACCAGCCTAAACAGGTAGTCCTACAGAAGTAGATTAGACAAGAAGTATGTATAAAAATAGATTACTAAAACGTCACAAGGGAGCATGGGGAAAATCATAAACAAATCAGTGTCCCAGTTTGTAGTCCTGAAATATTTAGCAGGACAAAGATTTCCAGGCCTACTCCAGAGGGATTTTTGCCGTAAATCCCACTGGGGGAACTGTAAATGTCTTTGTGTTCACCTCTGCCCTCCAGCCTCGGTTGATAAATGTGCAGATAGGTTGGTACGCCCCCGTTCCACAGGTGTACAGGTGGGTGCGGTTCCACGGCTCTATCATCCGCACAAAGTTGGCACATTCCCCCTGGACAAAGAAGAGTAACGCAAATGGAATTCAAACATCATCATCGTGATTGTCCCGTCATGAAAGCAGAAGTGTCAGATTTTTGAAAGAGCAGGATGTAAATGCATGACCCCACCTGTCTTCCCTTTCCTGTCATCTGGCATTCTCCCTTTCTCTTAGCAGATGCTGGCCAGTGGATCTGTTTTTTTTTTTAGAACAGCAGACACCCAAAAATACTGGATTATTAGGGATCACTGCATTTTAGAGACTTAATGCCACATATAAAATAGACTGGATGTAAGGAAAAGCAAGGTGGTGGAGTTTTTACGCACTATGAGTGGCTCCTTGTTGACATTTTGCATATCCAGAGCCACCAGGTACTCCCGGCTGCCCAGATAGAGACGGCCCTGGTCCTGATCCATCAGGAGGATGCGATAGTCGCTGGTGTTGAAGGAGAAACTGAAGGGTCGCGCTGCCCGTGTGTCCATCAGTTCTGTGGGAAAAGTGTTGCAGCTTTGTTAAAAAAAACATCTACACCATTTGAAAAACCTATTATTTCTTATCCAGCAGGGGGAGCAGAGGTTACCTCTCAAAATCTTTTCACATTATTCCCTTTATACCTTTAACATGTTTCATTACTGACTTGGATGAACTTATGGTCCCTTGAACAACACCCTTCTCACTTCTTTTATGGAAAATGTGTCACTGATTAAATATAACTCAACTTCAGGCGTTTTAAAAAACATATTCGCTTTTAAGATCTCAATATTTTATGTGTCCTGACTGTCTGATTGAGTTTAAGGCACCACATGCCCGGTGGAGTTAGACGAAAAAGCAGGTCCCTTAGGAAACACGGTCAGTGGAACTCAGAGTTAATTCTTAAGATCAGGATTGTGTTCAGCAGAGCATAACCTGTTAAGACACGCTGCAGTGGAAAATATTTCTCCTTTTTTCATCTCCTGAAAGCCTTGATTGAACAATTTTCATCTACTGCGAGACAAATGGACTCAGCGCTGCACTCTACCTCTGAGTGTTATTTATTTTCATTCTTCCATCCAACAATTTATTGCAATATTGTGAACACACAAAAAGCAACCCACACACACACACACACACACACACATCTGTGGCATGTGTAAGATATCGACCACCATATGTGCACAGGACATTGGGACATGGCAGAGGCATGTTAAAGACAGCAGGCTTAAACAATGACAAATGTTCGCAGAGACTCTCAGAAGCTGGCTTACAGGGATTCAGCAGGAAGCACAATCTTTATTTACATCAAAGTGACTGCCATCTTCCTTTTGAGGTCACTGTTAACAGGATGCAGTCAAGGTGTCGCTAAAATAATCTATGCAATCGGATCTCCGGACAACACGGGATGGAGTCTTTGAGGTGGGACGAGGTCCGGTTCTGTTCCTGAGAGGTAAACACAGGATAACAAGCCTCTGGCCAAGCTCCACTGGGCCATAGTGGATTCACTGAACAGGCTAAATGTAGAAACACCACACCCCTATACATGTCTCCATTCTCCAAAAATAGCAAACAATGTACTGCCATCATCTGGTAAACATTCAGCAAACACTTATCCCCTGACAACATTCTGACATTGATAGGGAAACACTGGGAAGGACATACGATTCAAGTATGAAGCTGTGGCTGGGCCACTATAAGCTCTCATGTTACAACTTGACAACATATTGTCACAAAGGCACTAATGACGGCTGCTGTTTAGTCCCAGGCCTATCTCAAGTATGAACAAACTGGTGACAGCACCATGAGAGCACGAGATTCTAAAAACGTGGCTTCAATTACACTGCACATTTTGCTCTCTAGCAACGCTGACTAATTCTGTCAAACGAGAATCCCTTTGAAGTACGAATAACTGACACAACTTCCCGGTGACAGAGGAAACAACACAGGATCTCTATCCTCTGCAGGCCTCCTGTACCCCAGAGTGTCACTCAAGCCGACTCATTCGTTCAAAAGAGTCACATGTCCCCCAGCCGCCCCGAAACCTCCTCCACAGGCGCCTCTGGGAACAAAGAGACTCGCTGTCACAAACAATGAACAATAAATCCTTGGAGTGGCAGAAAACAGTTGGGGAGTAAATCCAACTTTTCTCCTTTTTGTTTGGTATTAGGGGGAAGGGTGACTGAGGTCTGTGAATGTGCCTGCTTTATCTTTAAGACCTCACCAACAATCTAATAATTCAACACCTCTCAGCTGTTCTGGACCAGCTCCTATTAGAATTTGTTATGGAGAACTCTGTACAGATGTGAATTCCTGTATCCTTCACAGGAGGAGGAACGTAATCAAGTTCAAGACCAAACTTGTGTAATTGGTCAGACTACTACTTTGCGCACCCTCCTACAAAAACATACTGGTGTATATAAGCTGTTTACTGAAAGAGGATTAGTGTTAAAGGTCATACAAAAATGCAGAGCAATTATTCTCAAACACACAACGGCCACGTACAGCATGTAAGCAGCTGTTTTCAGTCTTATAAAATCAGTTGAATTCAAAACAGCACTGCATGACGACTCCAACTGCCGGTTGTTATCAACCACAGATGTCATGATTAGCTCACCTCTAATCTGCTTCAGATGGTTCTTGTAAAGATTGTGCAAAATCATAAATAAAAGCCATGTTTCTCACCGAATCATTGTAGTTTAACATGATATATCACCAAACCGCTCCCTAAACCTGACCTGGAACCAAAACGTGTTGCCTCAGCACCACATGAAAGCAAAGAATGTTTTTAAATCTGATTCACACCTTTAATTCTTACTTGCAGGCACTTCAGGTGTGACGTGTGTGTGTTTGTGAGTGTGTACACATGTGTGGGTGCATTTGAAGTGACAACATGATAGAGATGCAGAAATAACTGTAATCATCCAACAATGTTTTGATCAAAGGTGTCATCCGCATATTTGTAACATGAATCTCTGCTATTAGAGTCAATGAGGAAGGGAACAGACAACACGGGAAAATCCCAAAAGCCTATAAAAGACTTTAAAAACACTATCTCCCCTCATCTTGAATTTACACCTTGCGGCCAAAACATTAAAGTTCTACGATATCATTTTGCTCTACTGATCGAATTTCAGGTGTTTCCTTCACGTGTCGTCGTATCAGACACATCAAAAGACAAAGATGAAATGACAAGTCAGGCTGTAGTGCGTGTGGGTTTTAGGGTGTGGAGAGAAACTTTTTCGAAGGGCACTAGCATTAACAAACCACACGTAATATCCACCTTTTGTTTTCAGTGTTGCACTGTTTGACATGTGGCAGGAAATACGTTCTTTACATATGTATAAAGAGGAAACATAACCGGTGGTGTGGATGTGTTCGTGCGTGGGTGTGCACGTAATGTGAGTGAGTGACTCAGTGACTTTGTGGGAGAACCCAAACAAGTAAAAAGAAACTATTATGATGATCCCTGCTGTCAAAAGAGTTTTAGTTAATCTGTATGAGCTCACCTTTGAAGGAGAGGCGAACTCGCGGAGCAGACTGCTGCAGGCCCGAGCCTCTGTAAACACATAAGGCCAACAGGAGGAGTTGGGCTCCAGATGTTGTCATGGTAACAGTCATGCAGGTAGCCCACAGAGATCTAAATCTGGATGAAAAAAGAAAGGAGGAATGAACTATTATTATAGAGTGCCCCATGAGAAATATGAGACAGAAAAAGAAGGAAGGACAGGCAAGAGAGACTCTCTCTCTCTCTGATCTCTCTGATCAGAAGTTTGGCCTGAAGCCTTCTAAGAGACGTATAGTTTGGCAGGAGAGAACAACGTCCAAATCTTCACACCTGCTCTGGAAAATATGACAGCCCTATTATTTATTTAAAGTGTAAATGTAGTGAGGTATGTGTTAAGACTGTATAATGGTATTTGCAAGCACAGTTGCTTGGAAAAAGTCTAAAAAAAAGAGATTAACGTCCTCTTGTCTGCGTCTTGTACATTTTATTAAACATATTACCTTTTCTTAAACATATATTTAATCCCGCATTTTCAAAGAAAACTGCATAAAACAAGACTCCAGTGCACATCAGTGATTCCCTCTGCCTCTCCCTCTTGTCTTTCAACAAAGCACGTCTACGTACTTCCAGAAGTTGACGAGTGAAATACATGACAGATCAAAGAAACAGGTAGTCCTCGCTGAAACAATTTCTGACAGTTTAGGGGTGTTGAAACGTACCCTAACTGTTAGACCTTAACTCAAGCATTCATTATGCATCTGCACTTTGCTGGAGAGGATCCCATATAAATTATGAATACTAAAAGCTGAGTCCATAACATCCATTAAATTGTCTCCCTGAAGGTGTGCTTTGCTCGGGCTATAAGCCATCCCACGGGCTTTTCTTTTCCTCATGACATCCATGTAGCCAAGGCCTCCAGTGGCACATGGTACATGCCTCGAAACAAGGGCTTTTAGAAGAAGAGGTATTCAGGGTGAAAAACTAGTGGGATTTCACAAAATGTTCATTACGTCTCTCACAATATGGCATTCATTTAATGTGTGACACGTTACATGATAACGACATTGAAAAATGAAAATCAGAAGGTTCTGATGAAGCTAAAAAGACTGGCTTGCTGAACATTTAGAAATGAAAAACAGAAGCTGCCTCACAGCCTTCCTGGCATAATCACACAGTTGCCATATATCCGCTCACCAGGGGAGCTTGATTTCTGTCCCTCCTATGAAAACACTGTATATTTTATTGTAAATCTACACCATGAGATGTGAAATCAAAAGGATGTGGACACTTTTTTTTTGTTATGGAGAGTCACAGGTATTTGGAAAAAAAAAAGATCACCCATTAAAACAGCACTGCAACACTTTGACTCATAAAAAATAAATGCATAAAAGAATAAACTTTGCCACAGAGATGTTATGAGTCAACTGTTTATAATAAAATGAGCGTATGATCAAATGAACACTGCAGACACGTTTACAAGTCCATTTTTGATTTTTTTTGTTAATGGTTAAGCAACACAACTAGGCAAAATGTCTGTGGCTTGATCTACTTCATGAAGTAAACTTCGGGCTCTATTTATTTAATATGCCATCATTTAAATAAAGAGAGAAAAATAATCTAAGGGTAAGCGTTCATCTTGTGAAAAACCTTGAAATATCTAAAAGCAGCACTCAGGAAATGTGACTAAAACATTATCATGTGCCTGTAAAGCTCCCTGTATGGTGGCCTGAATTTACTTCGTATGAGTGACGGTATTTCTGCTGGTTTTCTGTGTTGGGTGTTCACTGCAGAACAGATTAAACTTCTGCTGTAATAATATATATGGTTTCCCTTTTAAAAAATAATTATAGGATTCCTTTAACCTCGTTCTTTTTTCCACGGAGGGGTGCGCACTTACCTGTGAACTCAACATCCAGAAATAACCGAACAAAATGTGTGCACACTTCAGTCATCTACCATTCAGACTCCGATACAGAGTAACCAAACATGAGTTAAAAGTTAAGCCAGAAGCGAGTTAAAGGTCCTACCTTTGATTTCAGACTTTCTCGATACCCGCTACGCCTCTTGAGATCCAAAACTTGCGGGATGTTACCGCTGCATACCCCGCGTTTTGCGCCTCGGAGCTGGATTGGAAAATCTCTCTCAACAGCGCTGCGCAGGCATAAACAATCCGATAGCTTTGCAAATTCCCTTTTGAGGAAAAAGAAACGCTGCCTAATCAGTCGCTATTAACCGAAGGCATTTATTCCATTCAACATTTAAAAAGCCAGAAAAAAACACACACACACAGCTGATCCCTTAACGCTTCCCTTCCTCTCTTTCCAAAACTTTAAGCCTGGATGGCAGCAACCATCACCAAGATGCGATCAAGATGTTGGTCCATTGATCCTTCAGAGGGAGTTTGAGGGTGTCTGAGTGTAAATCAAGTGACCAGGTGCAGGTGTTGGAGAGTGTCTGCCCCGCTGTCCTCTCCCTTCTGTTCTTCCCCCACCCAGCCTTTCCTCTCCTGTTGGCCCACAGCAGCATTGGACCAAACCTCTTGGTACACCATATGGGTATGATTAACCCTGTCACTGCTGGTGGGTTTAACACACTGCTCCAGTCAATTGTAAAACTGTTATTAATCCATGTCAGTTTAATAGTTCTTTGTTTGGAAAGTTTATTTGAGCTTAATAATTCAGTGAAATGGTGATGGGCGTATAGTCACTGTTTTATATAAATGCTTTTCTCATGCACCAGGAGGGCCACAGACTTCTTATACATGATGCAGGGGCTGAAATTCACTATTAAAGAGAAGCCAAGCCTGTCGCTTGGACAATGTCACCATTACTCTACATGAGAGCCAGGTCAGCCGAAAAAGATTCCTGGGATGCCTCTCTGGCTGGCTCCAGCGCTCATGACAACGGTGACAAAGTAACCAGGAGGGGGTGGGGTGGGGTTGGAGGTGCTGGGGGTGGACTGGGACTGGAGGTAAAGGGCATCCATCCTGTTAACAGAGCCATGAAATTAAAACTGCATTTAGAGCGGCTTTCATCATTACTGGCCTTGTGGTAAGCTCTGACGCAGTATGCTTGCTCTCAAGACACAAAAGCAGAGGGTGAACATATTCTGAGCGACGGCCCTGCAAGACAGTAAAATAAACAAATGAGGCAATGTGGTTTGTCAGTGTGTAATAGGTCACAGAGGAGGGCAGATCCTGGCAATTCTCAGGAAAGCTTTAATTCTAACCTTTTTTGAATTTATCTTTGATGCACATTTTTGGATTTGATTCATCTCCACATAGAGTATGTAAGCTGTGACCTTATCTCAAGCTGGATATCAGCCAGACGTGATCTACAGTCAGCGGTGTGTCAAAATGTGTTCAGGAGGAAGTCTTTCGTTCCCACCCCACAGGAGGTATCCCTCAGTTTCCAGCTAAGGAAATGACTCAAAAGTGTGTGCTGAGTTCAGGTTTCCGTGTGCTTTCAACTTTGACCATAGACATCAGCACACTGACCAGCTCCCACTCGTGATTCATGAGAACCTCTTAATGTCATCTCTATCTCTTACTGTACCATCCTGCGGGCTTATCTGACCAGCATGCACCCACCAATGTTGCCTCAACGTGCTGATGAGATAACAACAGCTAGAATGGGTATTTTTGCCCTGTGTACGTGAGAGCAAAGGCAGGAAATAGCAGCCAAACAGGCTTTCTACCTCCAACATGATGGATGGATTTTGTATCATGGAGACAGACAGCGTGGATTAGAAAACAAACACTGTGTCTGTTTTTCTGGTCCACAAAAAGCTCTGTCAGAAGGACCTTCTCTTCTAATGGATAGGTAATGTGAAATGTGAGGTAGACATTTATCCCTGCAGGCCAACCAAAGGCTCCAGATGAATCTCGGGCCCTCAGACACATCAATCAAGACAATCCTAGGGGCAGAGTATTGTGCCTTCAAGGAAAAACAACCCATTATTTGACTTACTTATGGTCTTTCCTGTATTGATGAATTGAAGAGTGTTTGAACATGCCTGCTGTACAGGCAACAAGCTCAGGGCGTCACCAGTGCATGCTGGGATAGACTACCATGACCCTGAGAGGAAATTATAGGGTAGAGAAAATAAAGGTACAATATTTAACAGTTTTCAACCACAATACTTTCTTTTGCTTCTAATTATTATCTTGCAGGTCAGAAAAAAATGTAAACATCAAAATGCAAGATAAGGGAACAGGTGCTGTGTGACACCCATAAACTTCACACACCAATGATTACCAAAGGAAAGAAACTTTCAAAAACATCTTTCACTTGAGGGGTGCATTCCAGTCTCGGCCTGCTCGCCTCATGCTGTATTGGAAGTGAGGTGATTGCAGGTTTTTACACTGTACAGGCATACTGTAGCTGCAGCTTCATTGAGATGGAGCACCGTCTGCAGTCGTCCAACGTGCCACGTGTCCACCGGGCAGGCCAGCCAGCCACCATCTGCCTTGAAGACAAGACTTGCACTCTCCCTCGCTATAAAATGCAGCTGGGAGAATCAACAGCTGTTGAAGAAGAGCTCCTTTCAAATAACACAGGGCGCGTGTTGAAGACGGAGGGGAGGAAGGGAGTTACTGTAGATGAAAAGGAGGATAGTGAGGATGTGAGGTGGATGAGTGAAAGTACAGGGCTTGTGTCTTAAAAAAGTAAATCTGTCAGCACTCTTGCAAACAGTTTAGTGTCCCAGAGCAAAAAAAAACAGACCAAAATGGCTTTGTTTTGACTAGGTGTGACTTCAGCTCCATCTTAACCTCTATGACAGACATTGTGCTCAGAGAATCTGTGAAAAATCTGTGAAAGAATCTGTGAAAAAAAAATCTGTCATGTTGGAAAAAAAAGTGAGAATAGCGTGCATGTGGCTCTCGCTTTGGCAGACTAATTTGAATGATGACATACATTTATACATTGTGTGCATGCAGACACGGATTCACACAAACACACACACACACACATGCACTTGCTCTGGTGCTTCAATTAAATCGAAAATGATTTCTCTTATCTCTCTCTCCACAGCCTTCCTCCCTCCTCTCTTTTGCGCACATCCTTGAGACGCTGGACTCCAGGTGAATTTCAATGTCAAAGACACGAAGGTAACGCAAGAGCTGCAATCTGTTCATTCTGTCAAGTGGTTGTGTGTGTAGGTGTGCGCGTACACGTGTGTGCGTGTGTGTGTACTGTATGTGCAGTGTGATTGGTGGGGGGTAGGCCTATTCATCTGTCTGGTGTGATCGTGGCTCTCTGTAACTGGGCCTAGGCGTGAGTATGCACTCTGTGATCTCCCAGATAAGAGTCATCCATCTGCTGTGTCTATCTGTCAGGACCCAGGCAGCTCCGCTTATCACTGCACTCATCCATTTCCTTCAATCATGCTTACTCTATTCTCTTTTCTCATCCCTCTCTGCCCCGCCCCTCTGCACAGTTCAAATGCTGTGTTTAATCTTGATTAGCTGACAATCACGCGTACGTGCACAGAGGTGTTGAAAAATCTGCAAATATGTTTGTGACGTGCAGCTTCTGCATATATGCATGCATGCATGGAGGTGCACAAAAGAAGGAACGCTTTCACAAACAAGTCTATAAGCATGTACACCTGTGCAGAGACACACACAGGTAGTTGGTATTCAGGGGCCCTGCCTCAACCTATCAGATTACCTACTATAGATGAACCTCAGAGAGCAGCACAAGCCCTTTTCTTGTCCACTAAACAGGAGAAAATATTCTCCCCAACATCAATCACACAGATGAAGAACGAGCTGCGGTGTGTTATCTTTTCATTTTTCATTCTACAGTGAATCCGTCTGAGTAGCAGTTTTCAAGGAACTACTTTGTGAAATGCGAGAGCATGAAGCAGCATGACAAGATGATTTGTGTACAGTAGCAAACACCAGCTCAACCCAAGGGAGTGTAGTTTACACTAGGGAATCCATTTAGGCTTTTGCCACCCCATACAACAAAGGCTTCACAGACAACCCCCAGACCACAAAGCAGCCCGAGGATGGCTTTGTTGTCCCAGCAATCTGTACTTAGTTTGTCACGATCAATATTGTAGGAACCAACCCCATTATTAATTCATCATCATATAAACATGTTGTGCTCTGAGGTGGGCTGCGTAAAACTGCTTCAAAGAGGAGACAAACACTGTGTTTCACGTGGGATCATTTCATGGGGTATGTGTTTCCATCATCAGTATTAATAGTATATGCCCATCCTAGACTGCATACCCTGGGTGCTGCTGGGCCTACAGCAGGACAGGTTTTTGCTCGTGGAATATTTATAGCTGTGCATTAAAAGTGGAATCAAGGGTTTAAGTGTACCATTGCAACACCACTGCTGTTCCTTTGTCTGGGCCTGTCCAAAAATGTCTTGCCCGGGGCTATTTGCAGTGCTACACTCAAAATGTCAACGATATCACACACTGCCATCATATCAAAGATGAAATACATTAAAGTACAGCTGTATCTCTGCAGGTTTTGTTTGATTTTTCTCTTTTACGAAGAACATGTTGCAGCCGAGCATACCAGGTGGGTGAGTCTGATGTCATAAGTCATACCCGTAGGCTTTGTTATTAGGAGTTCTTAAGATTGAAACAGCTGATTAAAAGCACAATGAACTATTGCTCATTATCGCACATCTGGGCGCATAAATACTGGCATCAAAGAGCAATTAGATATACTGTATTCACCCATAAAATTTACACCTACAGTTGAACAACAGATAAGACTATTAGCTGAGCTACACTGCCATCTTGTGGTTCTTTTCTAAACAAATCCTCATTTAGTGTAGCTTATTTTAGAGAAAATACAGAAACGTGATTAGCTTTAGTTGCAGAATGTTACCGTATGTGAAGCACAGCCGACAGCAAGGTGAAACAACTGCCTATTTTATTAGGTCTGAGTCAAAAGGTGGACATTTATCTTTAAGCAAACAAAATTAAAGCAACAAACAAGTATCTTTAAACTACAGTGTTCTATAAAACACAGCACACAAAATATAACTTTCTGATCATGTTTATGAAAAAACTCCAGATTATTCAATAAATTTATCCATGGATTAAACACGTGTACTGTCTTATCCAAAAGACAATGCTGAAGTATTATTTACAGGTCATTGCTAGGAAAAGTAAGCAAATACACATACTAGTTTTGTTACAGTGCACCCCATAATGCTGCTGTGAATTTTAACATTTACTGACACTGTGCACAGCAAATTATTTCCTCTACACAGCCTTGTAAATAATGTAATCATCCTGTCTTACATCTCATGCTCACAGGCATGCCATAATGTGGACGTGTAGAAAAAAATGTAATAAATACCATCTTTTTAAAAAGAAGATAACACAAATCTTTAAACACATTACATGAAAACAAACCTTGGATGTTTTAAAAAGCAAAATCAAATTAAGTTAAAATCTATAGAAAAGAAAATACAAAAGAAACCTCAGCTACATATAGTAGGAGCGTGTTAGAAAAATGTGGGAATCCACAGAAACATTGGTCAAACTACACGATGATTGGAAACATCAGAGATGGTTTACAGATCGTTAACAGGGGTGGAGGCTGGTGTGTCTAACAAGAAGGAAAAACACAGATAGCATATTAAAACAATATTTGTTCCTATTTACTACAGTAGAGTACACGTTTCCTTATTCACAGCCAACAATAACCAGAGTGTGTAAATGTCTCAAAATCAGTAAGGTTCTTTCAATAAAACTACCACCATGATCATCCCTGAGAACAAATTTTGGTTCAGTACTCAGTGCATCTGAAATGTACTGTCATTATATCATTTTTACTTTGTGACACGTTCAAGTGTCACACATCGCTTCTAAAAACAGCCAAAACTTTGTCTTGAAATGACCACTGATAATGCCTCTGAACGTTTTGTTTGTTTGAAGAATTTGCAATGCAAAAATTTAATGCCAACAAGTATTGGCAATCAGTCTCACCTACGTGTGTGTGTGTGTGTGTGTGTGTGTGTGTGTGTGTGTGTGTGTGTAGGTTGTCATACAATGTTCTTCATTAAATAGAAGAACACTTCTTGTATGAACTGATCGGCATAATATGCCTAAGAACCTGTTCTAGAAAAAAACATTTTTGCAAAAAGTGCAGTATGTGTACATCAGAATACACAGTACCGACTGTATAAAATAGAGGGGAAACATGATGCCTTGGCTTTATTGTCGTAGTTAACCCTGATTTAAAATGCTTCTATGTATTTTAGGTACAAAACAACAAAAAAAAAAACTGATATTCTGTGCATAAAAATGACCAACATCAGGAAGAAGGATTCAACATTTGCTCTGGTACTCTTCAACAACCTCAGCGTCCTCCTCATCTTCCTGGTCTCTGGTCCCTTGATGACTTGCCCTCACTTCTCCTCGTTAGGCCTCCTCCTCCTCCTCCTCCTCCTCCTCCTCCTCCTGGTCACTGTCATCAGAGCCTACCGGACAAAACACATTATCATTTCAAGGGATCCTTGCTGATATGGGATGTGGGTTAACCCAAAACACAGCCAGACTATAAAATAAACAGCAGAAGATGTAAAAAAAACACCAAGATGAGCCGCCACTCCACCCCTCACTGATTGTTTGTTATAGTTGTGAATTTGCAACACTGCTGTTAAAGAGCGATATCTTACCATCAATCACAATTTCTCCACCATCGTCCTCTTCCTCTGGGCTCTCATCTGAGGAGGAGATTGTTCCGGTCTAGTTAGTTTAGGAAGCATAACTCAGACATTTATCATTCAGCTACAACAAAAAACAGTTAACTTGCTAAAAAAGCTGTTGGCCTCTCATTCACAACAGCAAACACTGCAGAGTTCACACACAGAACCATTCTTACAAAAGATTTTATAGACATCTAGGATTAAAAAAAAAAAAACTAAAATAAAAACTTCAAAAATACATATGTCTATATAATATAATTTCATGTGAACAGTGTATCTGTATATTTATAAATATACTGACCTGCACTTGGCACCCTGTCCTCCTCTTCTTCTTCCTCCTCTTCCTCCTCCCTACTGTGGCCTTGCTCAGCCTCACCAGTCTCCTCACCGGGTTCATCATCGGAGTCGGAGATTACCACACAGTCGTCCCCGTTACCATTGTCAGCTGCTCTGGCCCCGCTGGCGCTACTGGAGAAAGAGAGACACACACACGTACACTTATTTGTTCATGTTAACGGTAAACACACTCATTGTTTCGGTATGTATCCCATCTGGTCTTACCAGCAATGGGGAAAAAAAAAAAATAGGAAACTGTTAAAGGTTTCCACTTGAGCTATAATTTCAAGGCCCTGAGGCCAAGAATATTTCTAGAATTTACAGCTTAATAAGTGGTTTGTCCACTGATTACACATTCAAATGTGTCAGTAGCTTAAACACACATTGAGAAGCAGCTACAGTGTGGGATCTGTTTGCCGTACCTGCCGTTCTCCCTCGGTTCCCAAAGCGGAGTGAGGTAGTATCTCAGAGGGTCTCTGTACAGATCATCCTTTAGTATCTGAACAGCAGCACAGAGGTCATTTCAATACATTTCAATTACAATATGTTTGAGTACACAGGCTCTACACAGTCCTGCTAACCTAAGACAAACAACTCATTTTAACATAAACTGCAGTCAAAGTTGAAGAAATTATGAACACTGCCAACCATGCAACACACTGTAGGCCTACTATATTTCCCTTTTCACACATTTTGATAAACCATTCATACTTTAACCCTCTTCCCGCACACATTTGGTAAACAATGGTTGTCTAGTGAGATAAATGTTGCTCAGGTATCAAAATACCACTGAAAAACAGATACAGGTTGGTTGGCAGGTCTGAACACATGTAGCACACTTCAAAAACGAGTGACCCCAGTTTACAAATCAAACCTCTAACTGTGGCAGTGTTGATGCAATGTGCTATGATCATGAACTTGGTTCACTGGGAGGGTGCAGTCAGCTAGTACCTGTGCTACATCGTCCTGTCCTGGGTTGCTATGGTCACTGAACCAGCTGAAAAAGGTCTGGTAGACCCCACGCGACAACTTCCTGGGTTCGCTGTGGGCTGTCAGGTTCTGTCCACGATGCCACAGGATAGGGTTGGAAAATGACATAGGAGATCCTGAAACATGGGCAGCCAGGATTAGAATTTAATGGCCATGTAGATTTTAGGCGTCCTCAAAATAAAATCATCTTTCGATGTCATGTATTGTTAAGAAATTTCATTTCTGTGAACCACTCAAAATGTAAACTCTTTTTTCTTGTACCAAATGTGGAACAAAATGTACAACATTTGGTTTTAGTAAATAATTCATTATTATATATTAACAGATTATGTTATAGCAATATATTCTCACATGGCTCTACAGTATACATGACATTTACAGTACCATGTTGCAAAGTCTGACTCACTGCATCACAACACTGTGCATTCATTATGTATGACAATGACTGTATGCCTTGACATAATCACCACATGCTTATTTTTTACCTCCCATCCCGAGGTGCAGCTCCTTCATGATGATGTTGTTCTGGAAGTAGGGGTTCCGTCTAAAGTGGAAGCGGATCCTGTAGCCCAGTTTGTTATTCTTGAAAGACTCAATCTGAAAGAGACAGAAATGTTTGACTGTTGCAACAAGAAGGCATAAAAATATGATAAAAATATGAAAAAATATGACCAGGCTTTGTAACAACACCAGCATTTCCTACCTCAAGATCGGTCATATAACTAAGAGCATCTTCGTCAGTTTCGTCAATGTGAGCTGAGAGATGAGGGTGGTTCAACAGCTGGCAAGGTAAAGTCAAGGTAAAACACAAACATATATTAATTACTCCAGTAACTCAAACACTGAGTAGGAACAGAGAGAGAGAGGGAATGTTTTCATTTTAAGGATACAGCTGTCACCCAGAAGCCAGGAATAGTCTTTGTGATGGAGCTGCGCTGGTCAAGATGCGGGCGCCGCAAACGGCTAATCTTCAGCTCCAGCCGTTGGTGGAGCCGGGCGCTTTTCTTCTCAAGAGCTTCCAGTCTCATCTGTACCTGCGCCAGGAGAGCTACTGATTGTCTCATCTCTGGGGCCATCTTAACTGACACAATGGCACACTCCCCATCGTCATTGTCCTCATTATCTGATGGGAAAGAGGAGCTGGGTGTGGAGGAAGATCCAGATATGGATTCATCCCCTTCATCTGCGTCTGGCATGTCATCTGCATCTTCTCTGTCAGTGCTATGAACAGACGTGGAGCTATCTGCTGCAGCTGCCTGTGTTTTAGAGCCTATTCTTGAGGACTGGTGGCCCCCACGTTGTTTGAGTTTGCTCCCCTGTTTCACATGTTTAGCTTTTTCAGAGGAGCAAGGAGTCTCTCGGCTGTCTTCCCCGTCTCCTCCTGTGAGACTGGCAAGTGCTTCAGCAGCTGCTATGGCTGCTGAGTCGGACTGGTCCAGAGGAGTTGAGTTCTTTGCACCGTCAGCAGATCCTTGCGCATCTGAGGACTGTGGTTTTTCGGTGTTGCTGGCATCGTGACCATCAGCACTGGAGTTGTTGACAGACTTTGTACTGGTGCCACCCGTACTGTCTGAAGTCTGCACGGCAGCTGGTTGTTCCCCGCTGTCTTTTGACTGGCCCTCGCTCCCAGTTGCTTCTTTACTCTCAGCTTCACTGTTTCTACAACTTTCCGAAGCTTCGTTTGATGCGTCGCTTACTTTTGTGGACTTGCTGGGGATCGTGCTGCCTTCATCCTGGTCGGGTGATGAACACCGTTTCCTCGATGCAGAGTCAGCGGACTGTTTGCGGTCCGTCAGTTCACTCATGCTAGCTAGCTAGCCAAATAGCTAACAACCTATGTAGCCCGCAAGCTCAATTAAAAGAAATGTAAATGCAATCGATTACACCACTGAACTGACTACTTGGATAACGGTTGTGGTTGTGTTACGCGGATCGTAATGTAACCTACATCCTCAATGAACCTAGAACAGGAAGCAGCTCTCGTATTTCTCCGCGGCCTTGCGGAACGTTAAAAATTAGCAGGCTGTTGCTAACGTTAGTTAGCTTACATTACCTAAGTCGTGTGTCCTCGCAGTAATGGCTGCACCATATTTTCACGAATACAAGCCCAACAAGAAAGACCCGGTCCAAGTAATCAAACTTCTCTGTGCTATATATCCTTTAGTTTTCACTCCGTGTTCTTTATATTAGTTTATGTTTGCATTATCCTTTAGCTTACTATCCGTGCACCGACGTGACAGAAAAACAATCTTCTGATTGGTTGCAGTACGCCGCGCTAAAACCTCCCCACCAATCATCTTCAAGGGTGTGTTTACATGGCAATCTGTAGCAGTGGTGCGTGCGCAGCGAGAACGCGCAGCAGTTTAACGACTGTCGTGAGGCTCCAAAACGCCAAGAGATGTACAGAAAAACCCACATTTTTACGTTTACAATACATCTATAATAGACTGTAGGTTACACAATATTTTTTTATCTCTCTATCTGTGGCATTAGCTACTGAAGAGGTGACATTAAACTGTAGGAAAATTGTAATTAATCACACATGGTTCAAGACCTAAAACGTCGAGCCAGATATAAACAAGACTTGACTTTGCTTATGAATCCAAATGAGACGGTAAACAACGGCCTGTGCGATGGTTTGGACAGCACCCACACGTTGGAATGACATGTTTATTAGAAACGATTTTAATGCACAAAATAACGTTTAGCCTCCCACAGCTTGGTTATTTTTACACTCAGTCCTTTTTTCTACTGCCTGAAATGTTTCTTTCATGGCCTTTTGGTGAAGTAATAAGTGCTTAAATTACTAATTTTTAAACAACTAAATTGTCAGCACTTACTTCAGCACCACAGTCTTTGGAGAGATCCATCAGATTCGTGTTACTTTACGTAGCCTATGAAAATACCTATAAGCCATATAAATCATCTTTATGTTAACTAATATGTTCGGCTGGGGTTTACTTGATTTCCTAGTCCTCAAATAGAGGACACACTTTTAGCAGGCTTCGTGAGCGGGATTACATAACATTCATAGCAATCAAATACCCATATGTCTTCCATTGCTTAGATGAAATAAACAAACAGCAGAGTAGCCTATTGAATGACAAAACTTTCATCAGGTCGGCCGTGTAATATTCCACAAACTCCAAACAGGGCTTACATTTATTAGCCTATATACAAAGCATGTGGATAATTTTGGCTTGCAGCGATATGCATGTTGTAACACATTAATATTATACGAGAGTCTAAATGAATGACATGTATGTTCGTGAAAAGTGATGTATTTTCATGTTGGCACTTTAAACTATCACTAGGCTGTCACCTAGTGATGAAATAGGCTCCATCCTAAAATAAACTCCCCCTGATGATGCCTGCAGAGGATTTTTTTTTATACCGATGGCTATACATCGATTGAAATAAGTGTCAAACATGACTGGAAATTGGCCGATGGGATATTACTTTAATGTCCTATTCCCAGTAGAGCATTTAGCCAGCCCGAACCAAACGGAACAAGGGGGAGTCGCAGGATTATACCAATTTAAAAGACAAATATGGGACATGGAGAGCCCGGTAGGTCAGTGCTAAAATTAGACGCTGCTCCTTCCGCGACAGCAGCCAAACTGCGATACATAAAAAACATGTAAACCAGGGGATACACTATCACAAGGGCTGGCGGTACAGGCAAGTTTTCCATGGGTGACATTTAACGCCACACGTTGACAGGGGAGGCTCTGTGCGTAACGCAGGGACAGCGCTGGATCCACACGGGACATTGCTGCGCAAACCATGAGTGTTTGGTAGTGCTTTTTGGAGACGCCATATGTACTGTCTTCCGCGCACAGCTTCCTTCTGCAAAAATGTCTTTTTTAACCATACCAACTCAAGAGGGCCTTTTTACCACGATTAAAAGTGGCAAATCAGCCGAGGGCGAAGAGAGTAGGTCCCACATGGACGACGAGGATAAGGATGATGATGATGAGGATGATGATTCCGAGGACGTCCACCTCATCCCAAGATGCTCCCCGGTGCCCAGAAAGCGAGGCCTGTCCATCTACGAAGAGACTGCTGAGTATATACGGACCCACGCGGCGCTGCCTGCCGGAAAGAGGGTGTTATTTGCCGATACAACAGGTGGGGATCTGGTCGACGTGAAGGAATTTGTTGCCTTTGATTCGGACGACGATGAAGAGGAGCGAGCAAGGTGGGAGGAAGAGGAGGCAAAGTATCGAAAGCCAAAGAGAGAGCCGATTTATCTGGTGCAACCAGAGTTTATCGCTCCCACCGAAAGTGCCCTGCTGCAGGCTGTGCGCGCTAATAAAGTGGAGGTTGAGGAGATGTCTCTAGTAGAGGATGAACCCCTTGCCTTCACTGGGGTAGTACGAGTCCTGAACGTCTCCTTCCACAAAGCAGTTTATATCAGATCGACCATGGACAACTGGGCTTCTTACTTTGATTACCCAGCAGATTATGTCCAGGGATCCAATGATGGTGACACTGATAAATTCACCTTCAAGCTGTCTTTTGCACCACCTTACATCACAATGGGCTCTCGCATTGAGTTTGTCATCCGCTATGAAACCTCTGATGGTGATTACTGGGCCAATAACTCCTCTATGAATTATGTGGTAACTCTGCTCCTGGCCTATGAAGATGATTCTGATCAGACAAACATGGACATGCATCAACTTAAAAGTATCATGAGACCTCCAAAAGATTACAGGTAAATTCCCTGTCAAATGTGTGTGCATTCCTTTGTCAGACAAAGATCATGAGATAAAGGCTATTTAACAGGCTATTTGTGGAGTGTTTTGTCCACTGTCTAACAGTAAAATTCCTCTGATTGACCTCTGACCTCCACAGATTCACAGCTCACTGTTAACTATGGGCGGTCAAACCTCAGTCTCCTTAAGGACCTTGCAAAGTGTCAATCATTATAATAAAAGGGAAAATTAAGACGCTAAAAGGCACAATAAATTATGAATAACAACACTTTCAGTGTCAGGAAACCAAGAAATGACCTAATTTTGGGCATAAGTTCCATATTAGCAATCAAATCATAAAGATGAGTGTAAAGAAAACCTCGAAAGCACAGGAGTTGGGGCTGTGCAACAGCTGCAGGGCTCCAGTTTCCTACTAAATATCATGTGTGGTTTTGTGGCTGAAACAAGCGTTCAAGTGCAAGTAAACAAGCAAGTATCAGTGATTCTGCCTGGAGATTGCATTAAGCATAGTAAGAACCCAAGTCTAAAGCAAAGCAGGTTCTTAAAAACAACATTAAGTTGTGTAATGAGAGCATAAGTGGAGTATTGAAGTCGCTGAGTGTTCATAAAGTGTGTGGCTTGGTTTACAGTCTGACGTCTTCAGCATCTGCAGTGAATGATAAAGACGATTTTTTATAGAGTACACACCCCCCCTTAGAATGCCAATCATCCAATGGTGTGTGAGGACGATCAAAATAGGCAAAGGGCAGGTGTCGTTTTCATACCCTGCGTTTCCCTGCACTAAAATGTACCTCTGACCTTTTCTTTCAGAGTCAAGGGGGAGCAGAGCAATGTCATTGGAACAGATTAGCCTCTTTTCCTGATGTAGCTGCTGGCTGGCACACAAACCCCTTCTCTTATTTACTCCATTTAAGTCAACTAATCCTTGCATTTTGGCATCCCCTAAATGCCTGATTTATTGTTACACCAACGTGGAAGTGCGTGATGAATCTTAAAGTACGCAATGACGCAGACAGCCGGAAAGATTCCTTAAGATTATAAGCACCCATAAAAGGAGCAAACAGGGTATCAACTGATGTAGTTGTCATGTGGGTCTTCACAGCCATAGCTGCTTGGAGAGAGGAAGGTGCCAAATGGGTTGTTAGGGATGGATGAGTCACTGATTGAAAAGGAGTTTGGGGAGCAGCAACTGTACCCACACTCCCACCGCAGCAACCATTATAGATGCATTAGGTGCTTTGAAGTTAACTGATAATTGGGTGTCAACACATTAAAGGGGCAGCCATGTGAGATGACAGGTTACTATGGGATGAAACAATTTTAGATACCAGAATGTATTACTTACTATATGTTGATATGAATTATGCATAAATTCAGTATCTGCTCCAATTTAATTAAATCCTGCTCGTTTAGTTTTTATTTAACTGAAACATTAGTGGTATCAGTGCCCTTCATCTGATAGTGAAAGTACTGCATTCACTCTGCAGAGCAGGAACAATACTGTTCTCTAATTCAATGTCATCTGACTTGATCGCTAAGTGATGAGGTTGCTGAGTTTTGCCTCAGTCTGAATTTTTTTTTTTTGCATCAACTTGCTGCTGAGTCAGTCTAGAGTTTTGCAACGTGACCATGTTTCTAGATCAAGCTCAAATGCAGCTCAAGCAAACCAACAGAATTAGTTTTGTTAACTTGGTCTAAATTAGTTTTTGCACACACCTGTGCACACACCTGCCCTCACAATTGCACTCATATATCAAGCTCAGACGTGCCTGAGTGTCTAGGGGCAGAGTGAGGCTATGTCAACCTTACCTCTCAAATGTAACCTTCAAACGCACAAGAATACCTTTGTGTCTGCTTCTTTCAGAAATCAGGAGTTGTTTTTTTTTCCCCAAACTTACAAAGAAGAAATGTTGCGGTTATTTGTTGAGGATACTTTGCACGCCTGAATGGAGCTTGAAAACTTCATTTAAAAAGTTATCAGGCTGTGCAGAGTTCAAAAGATGACTTCACGTCACCAGACATGTATAATGCAAAGATCTTTGTCAGATCTCTTATCAGTCTTTAAATACTTATCTGCCTGGCAGATATAAAACTGGAAGGGCAATAAGTACATGGAGTTTGAGCAGGTTGCTTCACTCTATTTGCGTAGCTCTCATCACATGCTTGTCACACTTCTTGACCTTTATTTCATTTGGCATGCTTTGCAGGACTCTTGCCAAATTTACATCCACCCTCTTGCAACATACATGCCATCATATAGGAGACATTCCTGCTTCATGATTTTGAAAAAGGTTATTTTTACCTTTAGCTCTCCCCTTAATGTATTAATATTTAGGATCTGGTGTGCAAAACATGCACTGTATGTCAGTGAGGCATAGGAAAAGAAAAACATTTAACTGAATTAGCGCAATATCTCCTCCAGTAATCACTGTCACTCCAATTACATTAGATCCATAACAATAATCCATTACAACAATATAGAAATATGATTTCTGCTGGGTTATATTGTTCTTGCACTTTACAGTGACCCCAACCCTCAGGGAACAATATCTCACAATATCTATAACCGTCTATTTTAACAAACAGTCATCGCTGAGGCTTCTGGCTTCTAAACACTTTGGTCAACTGGTGCAGTAATGCAAAAACAGTGTTGCGCAAACAGCATAATACAGTACAAAGTGATGTTCGGCTGTGCTAGATTGAAATGGCTAATTCAGCGCATTAACAGTTGAACTGCATCAGCAAATAATACACCTAATTATCCAAAACAGGTGTTCATGATAGTATATGACCACCTTATTACACGAGCTACAGTCCATCTTGGAGGCCAAAATGGTGTTTCTTAGCATTTGTTAGCTGATTCAGATGTTACCTAAATAGCACAAGATGAGCTTTAAGTACAAAAGTAAACTTGTAGAGGATGTGGCCATAAAGCCATTGTGCTGCAAATGTACAGTACTGTCCATCCTTAGCTACAAACTGAGTATAGTAAGATATTTTTACTTCAAAGGTCTCCCCTGCTGTATCTGCCCACATGTTAACTAGTTTGTATAAAGATGACTCACTGTGTATTTTAATAGTATAATCAGTATCAAGCCTTATATTTTGCACAAATACAATGATGTTTTATAGACACGAGATACATGTGTGAGGTTTCAATTGTATGTAAACGTGAAAAATCATGAAGACATTTGGCTGCGTGCTTTATAGTGAACTTTTTAAATAAATTTGCCTTTGCTCTGTTTTCTTTCAGTATGGAGACTGAATTCGATTCAGAGGATGAGCTGGAAAAGATTGACGGTACAACAGAAATATTATCATCATTTATCAATATCTAACAGATGTTTCACTATATGATAAAAATCCACAAAGAGACATTTTAATATAGTATTTAAATAGTAAATGAATAATTGGTCATTTTGGGACATATGCTGATTTGTTTTCCTCCTAAGAGTTAAATGAGTACATTGATGCCATTCTCATATCTGCGGGTTTGATATGAAACTGGAGACAGCGGTGGGTGAGTTAAGCTTAGCATAAAAACTGGCAGTTAGCCTGGCTCTGTCAGATAACAACATCCGTCTATCAGCACCTCTAAAGCTCACTAATTAACATGTTATATCTCATTTCTTTCATCCGGACCTTCCAACAGATATAAGAGTGCGATCAATCTTCTCAACTAACTTTAAACGAATAAGCATTCTTCCCGAAATGTCAAACTATTCTTTTCATGTAATGCCTTTTTACATATAGCGGTACTGCATAGGATGAAAAATTGATCAATGAATTACTTATTATTTAATTAAAAAGTGCAGTTCATAATAACAATTATAATGTGTTCTGTCAAACAAGGTTTTATCTTTTTCTCTATACATATTCATCATGAATTATCCAGCATATTTATTTGTTTTAAATGAGCAGATGAAGCAGGGACCTCCAATTCAGGAATTGTTCGACCTGCACCTGTCTGCCCAGTCATCATACAGCCCGAGATTGACATAGAGGTAAGTGTAAAATAAGAAGGAAAGGAACAGCCTTTAAAGTAATTTAATAAGTCATAAACTAACAGAAAGCTTCATTGTTGTTATTCTTCTTTATGAACTTTCCATGACCTGCAGAAGTTAAAATAGTCCATCATGATTAGAGTGTGCGAGCTTGTTGGCTTACTTGCCAAAGCAGAGGGCACACATTTAGCAAATTACTTGTTGGATTATGTTCAAATTATCTTGATTTGCATGCATTTGTTGACACATTCACATTTAACAGGTAAGCAGGCTAAATGCATTATCCCTTTATGCGAGTCATGTGTCTAATAAAACATAACAAACATTTCTTTTCAATTTTTATAGCTTATCATCATTGGCTTGGTTGTTTATATTGTTCACAGCTCATTGAAGCTTCTGCAGAAACTTAGGTAATGTCTCGCTTCTTACCGCTGTAGCACGAGAATGTTATGTTCTTTGTCAGATTCTTATAACATGATGCATGCTCTTTATGTCATTGCACCTTCTGATTTTGTCCCTATTTGATGTTAATTCATGTCTTTTTTAATTTCTAAGTGGTTCAGAACACTAATATTAAAAAAATACAGTGTGGTGTGACAATGTGTAACCATGTGTATTCATGTCTAGTATCCAGTACTATCAATGTAATGTGCTGTTGTGTTTATAGGTGTTTATATTGAATCATTTGTATCCAATTGTGACAGAATATAGTTTTAGTCTTTGAAGAGAAACCCAATTCAACCAGTGTGACCTTCTTAAAGGAAAATTTTGACATTTTAAGAAACAATATCCACTTTCCTGTCAAGCGTTACATGAGAAGATTGATACCACTCTCATAGCTGAGAGTGGTATCAATCTTCTCATCTAACTTTTGCCAAGAAAGTGAGTAAATCAAACTATTTTAGCTTTTTTTTCCTCCACAGTTTCGCCCCTGTTTTAACAATATCCCCGACTCAATAAAGGCTTTTACTACAACTTCTCTCCTTGCAGAGTGCCTGAAGAATGTTTTCTTTTCTAATCAAACTATTCCTTTAAATGTAGATTCCCCAAGTGTGAATATTAAGCTTCACAGTGATGCAAAAGACAATGCAGGCGACTTTCTATGAATTTTGTTCTTTAGCCTACAGTAAAATGGTGGAAGAAAGAACAGTCGAGTTGCTTAAAACGGGGATTACCAGGGGCCTTGCATTAGTTTTTTTTGGCAAGCAAAAGTTGATTTTGTAACAGTTCCGTATGTAAAACATATCGGACTGAAATAAATGTGTTACTTCAGAAGAAAAGGGAAGTTACAGTCGGCCTGCATAACACTGATTACCTCAGAATTACCTCAGACAGCTCAGAGTCAGTCAGTAAAATTATGACATTTCAACTTCGAACAGAATAACAGAATAACATGTGATCTGGTATTAATGTCTCACTGATGCGACAGATGTATCTGTTAGGCATGTACTCACCCAGCTCATCTTCATGTTTGTATGACATCAGTATTCACAAGCATGCTGTCTCTCTTTTGCTAGAGCAAGAAAAATAAAGGTGAACCAGTCTACTACTGTGTATGAACATCATCTCCCTCTAATTGGTAGTTGTTTTTTTTCCTTAATCCTCACATCATCCAATGTACTTTAATAAGCTAATGTAAGGATGTTATGTAATATTTTAAACTTTCAAATTTGCATTGCAATTGTCAGCAATTGCAATGCAATGACAATTTCTTTCTCCAGGTTTTGTGTAATAATGTTCAAGTTAAATGTTGGCGGCATAATATGCAGTAGCCTTCGTTTCAGTGATTCACTTGTGTGCTGAAGTTTGGTTTCCTCTCAGCTTTTTAGTCATTTTATAATGCTATGAAGTAATTACTTAATAGATTTTCCTCTGAGATTTACAGTAAGTGCTCTCTCGAGTCAAATTGAAAACAAGTCTTCTTGGAAAGTTTTTGAAGCATTGAATTCCAATTCCAATAGCAGCACACAAAATTACAGACTTGTTAAAAATGATTTACACCCAGAATTGCTGTAATTCTGTAAATTTTTTTGCCCTCAAAAATGATACTAGGTCAAAATGGGTTTTCTGCTTGGAAATATGAGAATAACATAGAATGCTAGATCTATATCTATCTGTAGTATCTTCTACAGTGCCTAACACCTAGATGCTCTATCTTAGCTCTTCTTAGTTCATTGTATTTTATGTTTTGCATTTGCACTTGTTCTCATGGATGCTGATTTTGTTATCTGTCTTTTTGGTCTTATATTGTGATGATTTAATCTTGATGTTACCTTGAATGTTTTTTTTAACACAGCAGCCTTATAGCGGGTATAGCTATATATAGGTATATTATTGAAGAGCTTTGAGTGCAAATGAAAATAAGGTTCTTTTAGGGATGGTATTAGCTCCAGTTCCTGATGTTTAAATGAAAAAATAATCTCCCCCTAGTTCAATATGTGAAAAAAAAATGTATATTGGGTAAACTGCCAGAGGAGCTGCACTTTTCATATTGAACCTGAGGATAAAATAATTATGAAAAATTGCATTGATCTAATTTCCTCCTCCCTTGGATGCCCTTGTACTGTATGGACTGTACTATCCCTTTATAGTATTTTGCACTCATGATGGGAATTCGTAACATTAGGATGTACATTTTTGCCAACAATCTTAAAAAGATTCCATGATATTGCTCCTGGGTTTTTTTTTTTGCATTTCCTTACAATTACAATGTCAGCATGGGATCCAGTTCACAGAGAAGCATTAGTATGCGGTAAAATGCCTTTCGTCTCTCTGTGTGCAATGTTAATGTGGAATACAAATCTTCCCCCTTTTGTCTTTTTACTCTCCTAGCTTTCACTGTTGTCTCACTGTTTTACTTTAACAGATTGCAGTTCACCCATCTGGTCCCTCTGTCCCATCCAACCAAGAGCTTCCATCTGTTGATGGCGTACTGTCCTCCCACAATGTATCCCCAGGTGAACAATTCCCTCGTATGTCGTCCGAAACCACACCTCAAACTAATTTATCCTTTGTACTCGGTGCCAGTGAATCAGTCCAACCAAATAAGTCACAGCCTTTACCCAGACTCCACTGTGAATTAGGCAACCAGACCTCAGAGCAGCCCATAGACAATAGTCCCTCTGCACTGCTGCCTGCCTCAACTCCTTCTCTACAACAAGAGTCAAGGCCAAGATCAGACAGCTCCCAGGCTAGAGAGGAAATCCATCTTTCAGAGACGAATCTGTGGCCGACAGGAGAGGACAGATCGACCGACAGCCCAGCCAGTCGTCCTTGTCTTGAACTGCCTGCTGAGCGTGTCTCTTCTCCCAGTGTGACTCCATGCTTTGAGCGAGAGGTTGCAATGGGATTGAGTGAACTTGTTGCAGGATTATCAGAAGACTCCACCAGGTCTGCAGCACGTGATGAAGGCAGTACGCCTGCACTCTCGTCTCTTGTGGCAGAAAGTCCAGCATCTCTGGGAGCAGACGGTGAAGCTTCACCGTCACCTGAACTCACGGAGAGCGCCTCAGTGAGTACAGGTGTCACTGAGGTGAGCCAAAATGTAGCTGTTCATTCTGTCTCGACCTTGGAGGAGAAGGAAGATGCTCCCCAGATTTCCCCTGATACATTATTAGAGAATCTACCAAACACGCTGTCAGAGGCGCAGTCTGAGCATGACGTAAACAGGAATCTGATGCCATCCATCATCTTTCTGAGTGGAGTTGTCTCCCTCTCGATAGTGTTTCAGGAACCCAGTGCCCTCTTTATCATGGGACTACTTTTGGTCTTGCATCGTTTGTGAATGTGCCAAAATAGTTCTATCCGATCTCCTCAAGTTAAGTGCCTTTTCATGATTCCAAAGTAAGCCAACAAGTTAAAAAAAACATATGTCTCCTGTCGTAGTGTAGTTGTGGTTATTTCTACATTAGGTATCACTGTGTGAGTCTTTAGATTAATATATGTTTTCATCAAATGAAAGACATATGGGGTACAATTTATGAGTATTTCCATACAAAGTCAAAAGCGAGGACTAAGTAGTTCTAAAAAATATTGGAGATATTTTTGTACATTCTGTCAAAAAAACTCCTGACATATTGCACAGTACAGAAGACATGACACAAAAACAAGCGTTAAGAAATAGAAGTCATTCATTACCCCACATCATTGTGATTAGTATTTATTGTGTCCAGTGCTTAAGCACAGAATATTGTCAGAAATGTTTTGTAAGTGGTTTGTAATTACTTTTTTCTTGTCCTGTTTGATAGTGTACAAGGTGTTATATTCTGATTTAATTCATCAGCACCATAATGCACTTGTTTTTTGGTTTTTTTTGGGTTGTTGTTGTTTTCAGTGTAGCCAAGGTTGTTGTCTAACCACACCACCATGAATTTAACTTTTGTGAATTCCATGTGTTATTATGTCTTTAATGAAGGACAAAAAACATTACCATAGAGGGACACTTAAGAGACTTGTTACACAAATAATATTTTGTTTACAAAATGCAAAAGCAAAACATGGTTATGTGAAGTATTTTTGCCTTAATGCTTAAAAAATGCTAACCTGATGAGCGTCAGTAAACATCAGATTGAAATGGATGCTGCCTAGAGGACAAAACAAGTAAGAAATTGTCCAGTGTGACTTCTGAAAAAGATGTTTATTATTGGAGAACAGCAGCCTCCTCACTATTGCACATTTCATTAAGTCTTCCTGTTGATTCCTGCCAGTGAACCCATATTGTTGTTGCACAACACAGCATTTTATAGCACCACTTTGACAACCTCACAGACAAACTGAAGCACTGAATGACATGTTTGAAGTGATGAAAGTTTTTGCAGAGTATTGCCATTAAACATGGTCTTATACCCTGCACCGCTACGTGTCTTTGTTTATTTCTTTTCATCCATTCTTAAAAAAGAAAAATGTGCATGAGAGTTTCATGCAAAGTAATGACACCGCAGTGCAGAACAGAACATTTTGGAAAGACTGACACACCCCTAAAATAACACGGGAGCCTTTAGCGCTGCCATCTGTGGAGCGCACTCAGCTTTGCTTGAAGTGGAAATACACAGACAGCAACATGAGCTGCAGATAGAAGCCAAAGGTCACGCATTGCACTGAAGTCATGGTGTCATGCTAGATTATAGTACACACTGGCCAGTGTAAACTGATATCAGTGTTTGAAGGCTGACAATTCCCAGGAAACCTCCTTGGATGATACATGATGAGAAGTCACAGACTATATCTGAAATCATCATTATTTTTTGAGTCATAAGTATATACCTGTATACTGTAGAGTCTTTAAGAGTTATATACACTACTTCAGTATTTTCTGACTTAATCTTGTATTTAATTTAAATAACTTCAAACCCATAATTATCTCTGTCAGTCCTTGGATGTCAGATATCCCTTGGATTATGTGTGGATTATGTATTTGGCCTTGAAACAAAATTATTAATCAGAGCACACTTGCATTTCAGAGACAGGGGGAAAAAAAGGGCGGGAGTGATTCATTTGTGTGATGGTCACATAGCTTGAGTGTGGAATGTATTAAAAATTTAAGCAGACTTAAAACTGACCCAAGGAGGATAATCAGTGTGAGTTCTACAACAGACATTCACTTTGAAATAATTAATGCCTTTTTAAGCAATAATCTACACCACTGAGAGCCATGTTAAGCAGTAATTTCAAAAGAGGTTATGAGAGTGTTGTGACATTATTACCAAACAGCAGTTTAAGGGGGTTTCTTCTCACTCTTTCTCTCTTACCCAGTGTGGCATCACTCTGAGAGACAGTTTGGCTTGTTTGAATGGTGGTAATCATCACCAAGAAACAGTAGGTGAAAGAGTGAGGAGTAGGTTTAAATACAGTAACATCTTTGACAGCAGAAACCCCCAAGACAAGACAAAATGTTGTTTTCTATATCACCCCTATTTAACATGTCATCGTACTAAAAAAGAACAGGATCCATGGATGTTTATTGGATTTATCTTGTCAATCACACCCAAATTTGACTGTTTAGTCTTTTTATGTTCATATAATTCCTTAAAATCTGTAAATATTTGTATTTTTAAAGACTGACAAGACATGTTTTCAACATTTACTTGAAAAATGAAGAGGGCATAAATGTTCATTAAACTATGTTTACTTTACTGTAGGCATGATACCTCGGTATCGTTCGTTGCCAAGCATTTGTTCTCGGACTGTTAATAATGTGGTTGACTGTAGCCTCAGAATCAGAAAACGAAGCTTCCAATTCGGGGTTAGTGCATCAATTTTGCAGGTTTCTTTGGTGTTGCGACTGCAATGTTCCTGCTTCAAGTCTAGCTGGGGACATTTGTTGCAAGACGTCTGCCCTCATTTCCTGTCACCTCTCTTCTGTCTGGTATAAAAAAGAGGCAACATTAACACTTTAACTTTGGTTAAGGTCACTGAGTTTGAGGACAAATCAGATTGTGAGTTTTTAAATTCCTTCTACAGAGTGTAAATCTCCAGTGTATACAATACACCTTTATTCAGAAGAAAACTGGGATGCATAGTGAAATAAATGTGTGCATGTATATATTTATTTGTATAGCCTACATAGTATTTATCCATACAATAATACACTATGTATAGTATAAATATACATACTGTATACATACATAATAAAAAATGGGGCTGCAAAGAAGAAATGATGGTGCAAATCATTCATTGTACCAGTTACAATGTTACCATGTACAAGCAACTGTGCAGAAAGGTGCATCTGTGTTACTGTGTTACATATAATGTTACAAAAAACAAACATAACAGTCTACAGCTACATTAGAGGCTCTATGGGACTGTACCTACAGCAGTGCTTGGAGCTAAATGCTAACAGCAGCATGCTAATAGCATGAGCATGTTAGCATGCTGATTAGCAGGTGCAATGTTTACCATGTTCATCATCTTAGTTTAGTGTATTAGCACGATAACATGAGCACTAAACACAAGCTGATGATAATGAGAATGCAGTTTTTCAGGTGTCTGAATAAGTGAAATTTTAGTTTAATAACCTGTCAGTCCAATTAAAATCCAAGTTTAGTCATCTGTGCAGACTGCTATGAAGCTTAAAGGGAGGGAAGAACTGCATTCTCTTCAGGTTTAGAAGTTTGTGCTTAGAGGGGCACAGAAAATATCTAATTATCCCTCTTACATTCATCATTTTGAATACGAGTGTTTACATTCTGGCAGATGGTTTAGAGTTCCAAAATGCAGACTGAACGGTCATAAAAACAAATTTGTCCCGTCATCCATTAAGAATTTAACCAGCAGCAGTTTAATGCTGCGTAGATGATAAGTTAAGGGATCAAAGATATTACAGTTAATCATGTGGAGCACACAAATGTGTCTATCTAATTTTAAAGTAATCCATCTATTTGTTGCGAAAATTAAAAAAAGCCCTCTCTAAAGCCAGTATTTGGTTTGTCCATTCTGGGCTACTGTAGAAACATGGCGGTGCAACATGGCGGTCTCCGTGGAAGGGGACCCACTCAGGGTTCATTCTAAGGTAACGAAAACACAACAATTCTTATTTTCAGGTGATTATACACTAATTAAAACACACTTATGAATATTATATTCCATTTCTTTCAAGTCTGTTCCTCTAGATGCCACTAAATCTTACACATTGCCCCTTTAAATCAGTAGGATTCATTGTCAGATGACCATGAATGTCTGTACAAATTTTAACACTGATCCATCTTATAATTTTTCATTTGCAAGCGTGGCAAATAAAAAGTACACACATACTATAATAATACTGGATGAAGTAAACATAGAAAATATAAACTACAGGAAGGTGCAAAGTACAAACGATGGTGCATCACATTAATGGAAATGCAGGGAACTAGATACAGTGTAAAAAAAAAACCCTGCAGAAAGCTGCATAGTGTGTTCCCACTGCTACAAATCACAAACATTAAAATATCAAGAACAGAAAATGAAAACACTGTATTAACCGTACGGGATGATGATGATGATGATGTTGTTTTTATGGAGGCCCTATATATTCTTCCAGAGGACCCAGAATTCCTTGCTGCGCCCCTGTCAGGCCTGTCTGTGTCATTTTAGGTCCAGTCTGTCACCAAGGGCAGGGGAGCCAATGAAAGACATGCGCAAGTTTGTTGACAGCTGGAGCTCCTCTCTGTGTTCGTACTGGAGAAAACAGACGCGTCATACATGATGCGGGAGAGACGGTTAGAATAAAACATCACTTTCAAGTTACATGGCCCACCATACTGCACAGGTCCGCCTCTCTCCCTCTCTCTCTCTCTCTCTCTCTCTCCCCCCTCCATCTCTCCCTCCCTCTCTCTCTCTCTCTCTCTCTCTCTCTCCCTCTCTCCGAATAAAACCGACGGATTCCGCGAATGTGCGAGCTGCCTCCTTGCAAGCAGCCATAATTGGGATTATTCAGGAATAATTCGCCTAATCCAGCCGTGTTGTTTTTCTTTTTCCTGTTTTTCTTTTCTTTTTTTTTCTTTTTATTAAAAAAATAAAATAAAATCGTGATTTCGACAGCGTCGGCGATGTGAATCCCCCTCCCTGTGGCATCGCTGGATTTGTCGAAACATGCATTTATTCTGTCATGGAGGCTTTAATTGTGGACTATTAAGATGTAGCCCACCTTCGCTGGACAGCAAAACAAAGACTGCATATTAACTGTTCGGGGTAAATACATCGCCTTTTTTTTGTGACTGAAAGATGGGAAAAAGAGACGTATCGAGGCTGTTGTCTGTGTGGACTAATTGTTCTGGTGCCACTAGCCAATATACATGCCAAGACGGTTCATTTAGGGGATGCGCGATCTTTTTTTCCTCTCTAACGTTTGTGGGTGGGTTATTATAAGCATTGAAAATCTGACATCATTTGGATATATGAACAGAACAAGATATATTTTTTTTTGTATCGCGTCTGCTTCTAGTCTTCTGGAAATCCATCTTCGACGTGATGCAACATAAAATCTGTTTTCTCGGATGATATTCAGACACAGACCAAATGAACACATCCCTCTCTATGAAACAGTAAAAGGGTGGCAGTGGATTTTTTTTTTTAAATATATATCTGGCTTAACAGCAGACTCCTCATCCTGGATTGTTTGATCAGCTGTTGATTATTAGATAGCCTCTATAACGTCTTATGTTTATTATATGTTGCTCTATTCGATTTCCTTGCGATGGATTTATGCATAACAGGTGTTGTTTGAGCCTGAGAGCACAGCAAGAGCATGAGGCTTTATTATGTGTTTTTCTCTCGATTTAACAAACAGTGAAACAAAGCGACTGGGGTCATTTTTTTTGGTTTTTTGCCGTGCCAGAAGAACAGATCCAAAAAAATAAATAAAAAAAATGAGGGGATGAAAGGTAGGTTATCATCTCTCTCTCTCTCACACACACACACACGCACACACACACACACGCACACACACATAGAAACACACACACACACACGAAGCAGAGGTGATTTTGACACCTGTTCATCTGTTTTTCCACTTCAGCCTGTGTTTCCGGCCTAGCTGACATGGCAGCCATCTAATCAGGTGAAATGATATTTGTCAAGGTGGCAGAGGGCTGTTATGTATGGGGGGGTGAGAGGGGGGAAGAGAAGCCTATAGTTACAGCAAATCACTTTGTGTTTCATGGCCTACATAGACAAGGCCCACCCAGACAAGCACAGTTATGCATCATCATTACCTTATGCCTATAAATGAGTTTTTAGGTGAGGCTGCATCTCAGATCTGTTTTTTTTATTAGTATTATTGGAATGTTTTTAATCTTTATATGGCTCATTTTTTAGGTTCCTTTCTAAAATATTGAGGCCTGATCCTTTTCTCTTCCACATTTCATATGTAGGCCTGTATGGTAAAAACCGAATTGCTCCCTGCCCTGCCTTTGTATTCTTACATTTGTTATATCCTGTGAATGGTACAGATTACACCCTCTGCTCTTAAACTGACTTGTCACGTGCACACACACGCATACACAGAGCAGCAGAGAGAAAGCATAAAATGTTCTTTGCTCATTTACAACATCTCTGTTTGTTGGACATGCCCAGTGTTGGTTGTACTGTGTCTGCTCCATCCCCCTGTACACCCCCATGCATTCACTCAAACACCCACACTTGCACAAAGTATGTGAGCTGTTGTATCTTAGCAACGGGCAAGGTAATTACTGAGAGAGCCAAGGAGCTGGCATGCTGTAGAGCTGCTGATCTGATCCCAGCCTTAGAGAAACAGGAAGGCAAAGATTTCCACTGTGTTGCCCAACACAGCACTTCTGTATCCATGCTGGTAACTGTAAGTTTTGTTTCCATTTAGTGGAGTGCATGTCAGACATCTTGTTTTTCATTCTTCAAAATGTGTGTCTCTGTTCACAGGTGGTGAGGTTGTGGACAAAGAGGAAAGATGAGTCTGTCATGTAGAAAGGATCCTTACGGCCTCTCCTTGTAAAGACGAGAGAGCCGCAGGAGACGACGGCTATAGGAGGATCAGTAGTGTTTATAAAGGGCCTGTACCAGGCAGGCTCCTGTGGAAGGTGATAGAATGGCTAACCAAAGCTTTGCCATCGATGGCCCAGGTAGTTTACTGGCTGTGCTGGCTTCACAGAGTGGACTGGCAAGAGGCGGCAGCAGCAGCAGCAGCAGCAGTGACGGCAGCAGCAATGGAGGAACCTCTGCCACAGATGTGTCTGCCTACTTTAAGCTGGTCTTCTTGGGGATGATCATCTGTGTCAGCCTTGTAGGCAACCTCTTGGTCTCCCTGCTGGTCCTACGAGACAGGACACTTCACAAGGCCCCCTACTTCTTTCTCCTGGACCTGTGCCTGGCTGATGCAGTTCGCTCTGCTGCTTGCTTCCCATTTGTGCTGGTTTCCGTCCACAACAGCTCGGCCTGGACTTACAGTGCCTTGAGTTGTAAAGTTGTGGCTTTTATGGCTGTGCTGTTTTGTTTTCACGCTGCCTTCATGCTGTTTTGTGTGGCTGTCACCCGCTACCTTGCCATCGCCCACCACCGGTTCTACGCCAAGCGCATGACCATCTGGACCTGCGCCGCCATCATTTGCATGGTGTGGACTCTGGCTGTTGCCATGGCGTTCCCACCTGTCTTTGATGTGGGGACATACAAGTTCATCCGTGATGAGGACCAGTGCATTTTTGAACACCGCTACCTGAAGACCAACGACACCCTGGGCTTCATGCTCATGCTGGCTGTGGTGGTCCTGGCCACCCACGGTTTCTACGCCAAGCTGCTGCTGTTTGAGTACAGGCACCGCAAGATGAAACCTGTCCAGCTAGTGCCAGCTATCAGCCAGAACTGGACCTTCCACGGTCCTGGGGCAACAGGTCAAGCTGCAGCTAACTGGATTGCAGGGTTCGGTCGTGGCCCCATGCCACCCACTCTGTTGGGCATCAGGCAGAATTTACACAATCAACACCGGCGGCTGCTTGGGATGGAAGAGGTGAGGTCAGAGAGGAGGCTGGGCAGGATGTTCTACACCATCACCCTGCTTTTCTTGGTCCTCTGGGCTCCCTACATCGTGGCATGCTTCTGGAGGGTGTTTGTCAAGTCCTGCACCATCCCTCACAGGTATCTTTCCATCACAGTGTGGATGAGCTTCGCCCAGGCTGGAGTCAACCCCATCTTCTGTCTCCTGCTCAACGAGGACCTGAGAAAAGTGCTGAGAGCTCACCTGCCCACCTACTGGAGGACTAAACAACACCTGCCCCAAGATGAGGCCTACTGCATTATGTGATAAGATATAAGCTTAACAAAGAGAATGTTTCAGGTTTTTAAGGGAAATTTGGAGAATAGAAGCGATGTAATGCACCTTGGTTAAGTGTCAGCGTCTGTTTTGTTGTTTTGCACTACAAAATCAAATTTTTGCCAACAAATGCAGGCACAGTGCCATTTTATTAAGAATGTTGATATTCGAGTAAATGTTTAAGGTGCGGAGGTTTGAACAGGGCGATAAAAAAAGCCCTGGTAACACTTTAATGGCTTGTATTTCTGATGAGGTACTAGAATGATCACAACAATCACCACTCCAAGTAAGTGTGACAGTTGCCATTTTAAAAATATTGTTGCCTTATTTCAGAGGGACACGCCCCAGAGCTTTCAACCGAAAATTAGTTTCTGTGTCACATGAGGCACAAAACAGACACACGGAGAGTTGAAATCCTTGAAGAAATGTGCTGTGGACTGTGAATAGAAAGTGTTGATCAGAGCGTTACTAACTCTGAAACACATCAAGGAACTCAAAGGGTCTAAATGGATTGATAGACCACCCTGGACGCCTTTTCATGTAATTCAAAGGAGACTGCAGAATATCGAATGGACCCAGTACCCTTGGATACATTTAAATAGCTGTTGTGAACCCAAGAAGCCCCTAACATGCTTGATTTTTTGGACTTGATTTAGGGCGTGTCAGGTTTCTTTGTATCATAAAAAAATGCCTGTTTTCCTTTATTTGTAAACAATACATGTTAAGCAGATGACACTATTTTGAAATATGACTTGATTTCATATTGTACAGACTGTACAGGAATGTATATTCCTGCTTGTGTGTTTTTATATAGCATTTGTGTGTATGTGTGCGTGAGAGGTAGGAAGAGAAGGAGGGAGGAAGAAAAAAAGAGAAATAATGATGATGAAAAAGGTTCCAGTAATATTGAGTCAATATGAAAGCAGTCTCATCTTGCGGTCTCAAAATCATGCAAAATTGAGTAGTCATCATATGGAAATTTATCCTATAAATTGATTTTCATACCTGAAAATGTCTGATTTTTAATGTTAATGTACAAGCAAATGTTAAATACAGATGGATTATGAAAAAGGGGACCGAATAATTAGAAAACTATACTTGTACATTGCAAACAATCCATAGGATTTAATGACTTGAATGATTATGTAAATTACGTATTTTAAAAAAAAAATCATTTGCAAATGAACATTTATTTGCAAATGATGATCTTGGGAATGTATTTAAAGTACTGTTATGCTCTCACCAGAATACAGAAAAATGAAGAAGAAATGAAGTGGCACTTAATATGAAGGAAACTTGAATGTTACCAGGCCCTCTTATATTTCCCCTCAACATTAATGTCACCATTTGAGTGTGTGGATCAGTATGTTCAAAATCTAAACGTCTTCAGGCTGGATACGACCCCAGAGATGTTTGATGTATGGAAACCGACTTAGACTACATTGAGTTGTCTCTCCAAATTATGATTCATGTAATGCAAAAGTCTGACCTACAGTATGTTAGGCATAGATATATTTGTGCAGTAAATTTTCTAAATGTGGACACTTGCACAGCATACTGTATTAGCATGCATTCCACTGCATTTCATAGATTCAAGACCGGGGATTACAACTTGTACAGATGTTGATATGGAAAGACAAAGTGAAAAGTGAACTGAGGTCCATAATTTTTACGTCTGGCATTCCTTCGCGAGATGATATTCTGTAACTGTACAGTTTAACTGAGGTGGTTCTTTTGCCCACTCATCAATAAAGACTCTACTTTTGATGCATTCTGAGTTATGACCTGCCTGGATGTTGAAATGGCTCGACCGCTGTGGAGAAACACTTCACAGGAAATAGACCAATTTACATGTAGCACAAATTACATCCTATGTGCATTTTAGTCCCTGAACATAAACAACAAAAAAAAGGTAAAATTGTGACACATCAGTCTAGCTTTGCACACTTGACTGCATGAAATGAAAAAGATGTCTGGACTCTTTCCCCTCCACTGAGCACTGACCAACAATCTCTGTGGAGTCAAAAGGGTTTGTGATTTCTTACTCTGGTACCAACCTTTCATATCTGTGGAGGCAGGTGTACAAATACACAAAAGAGTGAAGAGATATCTACAAAATTGAATTGTTATACGAGGCTTGAAGTGAACAACTATAGAAACAAATAATGTGGCATGTGTGGATCCAACTAAGGTTTTGAAGCTTGTGGTCTATAATCTACTTAAACCTTCCTACAATAAAACTAAATGCTAAAACATAGCGTCACAGTAGCACAAATAGAGAAGAGAAATAAAGTCAACAAACTGACAAAGCAATGTCTAAAGTTTACTAACATTAGCCACCATAAGCTACCAGTCATACCAGACCAAGGAGCTAAACCCTTGAGTGTATTGACTTGAATGAGGATGCATTTTATTTCTTATGAATTCAAGAATGTGTATTTCTTTCTATAAAAGTTACCCTAGTCTCGCTTTAACCGATGAAGCATAAACACATACTGTAAATTGCGAGGTCCTTGAAAAATGTGTTGCAAAAACAGATAAGAAAGGCAAAAGAATGAGAGCACTCAAGTATAAACGTACTGAAGGACTTGCAAACCCCAGAGATTAAGGACATTTAAAACTAGCATTTGATGTTGATGCTCAGATGTAGAACCTGGATATGCGGTGTCATTACATCAAATGACATATCCCAGAAGAGAACATTTAATACCACATAAAATCAGAGAAGTGAGGACTGTAAAATCATATAAATAAAAATAACTGCAACTCTCTCCCAGGCTTTCCAAGTAGCAGATGTCAAATCTTTTGTGCAAACAGAGAAATGGATTTAAGGCGAAATATATCCAATCACTCAACAGACCAGAAAAACAATATTTTCTCATTTATTCAAAATTGTAGGAAGGTTTAAACTGACATATGTTACAGTATGATGTCTGGATGAATTAAAGTTAATTTTACAGGTATGAGGATTCCACAATCTGACAAATTTTAAGAATACTACTGCTAATAATAGAATATCTTAAATGTTGTTGTAAAGAGTTCCTCTGCAAGATAAGGAACTTAAAGCACATTAATAAAACATGTAATGTCCTGAATCTCTTTCTCCCTATTGGAAAAAAAACTGTTCATACAGATTCCATATATACAGCAAACTTTATGCAACCAACCATACCACATAATTATGTTTCTGGCATTATAAAATAAAATGGAAAGGGTTGGTAAAAAAGAAATTCAATCTTAATTATAGCCTGATTGAAATCCAGCAGTCGTATGATTGTGTATTCTCTCAATAAACAATTAGCCTATATTTTAAATTTGAATGAGAGATAATTTCCATTGTCTGTATTTGCGCACTCAAACAGAGGCGGATAGAAAAAGATGTTTCCATAGTGAGAAGCATCAACTGTGTGAACATCCTCTAAATAGTCCAGGTTTAACAGGTTGTATCCGACTGTGCCTCTCTGTCTCCCCAGAACTGATGTTGAAGATTCATCCAAGTACTTTTATTTTTAGTTTTCTTCCCACTTCTCTCTAAGATACATCACAACAAAGGCCGTCTTACTCATTTGTGAAAACTTATCCTCGCCCACTGTATGTTCTGAAGATACAGAGTTGTGCAGAGGCCTTGTTGCATTGTCCTATCAGAGCACTCAGGTTCATGCAGGAGAAGTTTTTGTGTAGCTCTCTTAGACAGGTTTCCTTGCTTTTATCACCTATCCTGCCTGTTTTAAACAAAGCCCCTGTCCTGACCTTCCCAGACAGCAACCATTCATTGTGTTTTCACTCCCACACAGCCACATTTGTACGTCACAATACCCTCACCAACCTTGAGAGGAAAACAATCATGTCTCAAGATGCTGCATTTGTGCATAAATCACACATCTGTTCCAACCGTAAAACTACACATTCATACAAATGCAGTTTTGTACAAAATGTACAAAAATTGTTCAAAATGTACAAAAAATATGTTTCCCTGTGACTTTTTTCCAATCTCTTTCTACAATTTTCAGTTGATTATGTATTTCTTTTTCGTGAGCTGTGACGGTGCAAACAGTGTGGAAATGGCAATGTGAGACTAATGTCTCGCATAGCCATGATACATTAGTCTGACAATGCAGGACTAATATGTCATTTTTATAGCTTGTCTAAGCCTAGAAAATAGAAATTCTTCATGTGTAGGAGCTGTGTGATTTGATCTACCTCAGTGGTTCTCAACCTGGGGGTCAGGACCCCTCAAAGGGTCCCAAGAAAAAAAAATGAAGGTCACAAGACCCTTCTGTTAAGCTTTTTTTCCCCCTGATTTTGCTGTTTTGTGAAATACTTGATACTTTTACCTCTTGTGCTTCTAAAAATCCATCAAATGAAACAATATTGGAAAAGAAAAAATCACTCTTTGATTGAACTGCTCACAACTCATGTCAACTCTAAGACCATATGGGGTTATACAAGTAGACATTTCTTTATTTTAAAGGTTGGGAATCTACCTGATGGTTAATGTTGGCAGTGTGCGTACAACTACATCTTGGTGATGTTGACAAAATTCAGTATTGATGATGTCAGGACATTTTAGGGATGATTAATGGTGATTTAAGAAGATACTAAGAAACTGAACAAGACAAGTAAAACAAAACTTCACCGCAGTGCTTTGAGCTCAGTGCTAACATGCTCGTAATGCTAATTTTTAGCAGGTAAGATTTACCGGGTTTACCATCTTAGTTTTAGCGTGTTAGCATTTTAACATTTGCTCATTAACACTAAATGTATAGAACAGCTGAGAGTAATGGGTTTCAGGTATCTGGTCATAAACTAAATAAGCAGATTGAGGAACTTGAACATCTGTAGCAAATTTCACAGCAATCCATCTGATAGTTTTGGAGATATTTCTCTCTGAACCACTAATGTCACAAAAATCTCTTGGTGGTGCTAGACAAGAGGGGGATCCTAAAGTCGTAAGGATTCATCCTCTGGGGAACATGAATGTCTGTAAACAAAAAGAGAAATCATGGTAATCAATGCAATAGTTTTGAGATATTTCATCCTGGACCAAAGCATTGGACAAATCAACACTGCTAGCGTGGCTAAAACAATCATTAATGCAATTATGATGATTGATGGCTAAACTGGCAGGAGAATTGACTATTTTTCTTAGCTAGAACACATTTCAAAGGTCAAGTATTATTGAACCTTTAAATCCACAAAAAGAGAACATATAAGCTCTTTTATAATGCCAAAATGCCAACATCATCTTATCACATGACACAATATTATAGATATGTTGCTCAGGTCCAAATGCAGCAGTACATTTTTACACACCTTTTAGTCATTCATGTAGGGGAAATCCTGTGTGGATGTTGAAGACCCACACAATGACTAATACTCTCCTACACTGAAGGTTTCACCAACCCACTACATTAAGCTCTTCTTTTTTTAAAATATCCCATTGTTTCAAATATATTTTTGTAAAAAAAAAAAAAAAAAAAGAGAAAGAAACAAAGACTACTGACAGTTACAGTAGTTTTATTCTGTATACATGTGCGTTAAATAAATTATATGAATAAGCAACCAGCATGAACTGAATACACACACATACACACACACACACACACACACACACACACATACAAATAAGTACAAACATACTTAAAAACACACTTGTTTATCTTTTGCGATGATCAGCTTGATATGCCGACTGACCGATTCTGAGTTCAACATCATGCACATGGTCTCAAATTAAAAACAGGCGACTGCAGAACTGAAATCAAATAAGGCGGTTTTTTACTACACTTGATTACGCTGCTTGAATAACAGTTACATAAATAGTGAACTAGATCTATGCCAGAGGGACTGTCAGTGTGATACAAAGTGATGGAACTGGTTTCTCTGGAAGATTGCGTCGTATCCTCTTCACATGAATTCAGTCATACCCCCTACAAGTAGGTAAGCCATGACACATGCATGGGAGTAGTGCTCTTTCTTTTTGTGTTGAAAAGCAATTTCCTCAGCTGCAGCTGTAGGAGTACTGACACATACACACATAACCCGCCCCCCCAAACCCCTTGAATTAAGAAATCCCAGCCACCTACACAACATGGTGTACTGATTGCACTTGAGTATCATTACATTAAACGTTTAACGCAGCCTGTTACATCCCGGTGAAAATCTACAGACGTTGTTATTGGACGGTTAAGGAGCGGCAGGCCTTTTGTATGCAGTTGGATGGAAGCATTTTATTGGTGGATCAGTCACTTTTGCTCCCGCCTCCAGATGATGACCATGCCTGTGGAATCAGCTGAGGCCAGTAAACTCTCGTCACAATTGAAGCTGACATCCAGAACTGGTCCCCCGTGACCCTGTAACTTGTTCACTATCGCCTTGGTGTTGCGTTCGACGTCGAAGAAGTAGACACAGGCGTCCTCGCTGCCGGTCACTGTATTAGAGGGAAAGAATAAGAAATGAATTGGTGAGGAGAAATGACCATGGCAACTAAATAAATAAATGATGAATGTCTTGTTATGACAATTCCTCCAATGGTTCGATGAGAATTTGAATTTTAAATGAATATCTCTGTAGTTCACACTGCTTCTAAACAATCTGAAGACACAATTATTATTGTGACAACCATAAAATGGCCTGCATGTGCAATAAACCCTTTAAATTTCTATCAGACAAAAAAAGTATATAGAGATGCTGCTCAACACTGCAGAGCTACAGATATGAGGCCGAAGCACTTCTCAGGTATCCTCCACTGTTTGTCAGTTCGTGTCCTTTTTTAAAAAAAATGTAATGTAAGCAATCATGTTGCAAAACATCAGTGGCTTTTGTAACAATTAAATTACAACACAGCCTCAACTGAAGATTCTCAAGGGTATTTTTTATGACTGAGATACTTCTGTTAATTGGAGACGCAAACCTGATAATTTAAACACTGACAAGCCTTGAATAAAATGAACTGTGGGGAATAATTACGGTGAGGAAAGTCAAGGAAGGTGAAGCTCTGAGGTAGAACGGTGTCAAATATTAATGCTCCCATGTAAACAACTCACTGTATAACTTCAATTGATTATATACTCCTGTGATTTTTGAACATTCTGCAACCTTTTGGTTGATGAACAATAATCAAATTAACTCAAAATGCATTCAAGCTTAAAAACAAGATAGGTTGCTTAAAGGTTGCTAATTTGGCTTGTTTTATCCAAAAGCAGCACTATGCTATTTTTTGCATATCTTTCTTTCACACCGGATTGCCTGCAGCATTTAATGAACTGTGGACTAATTTTCTATTCAAATATCACAGCAGGAACACTTCTTACCAACACAAGCTCCCTGTCTGAAAGACATGAGGGGACAGAAGATGCTATGAACGAGCTGGGAACCGTGCTGGATGGGGAAACTCCTCTTCAGCTGTAGTGTGCCTTCATTATCTACCACCCTGTAAACGCAAAGGTGGCATAACGGATCATATTCAATGCAACAATATAAACACATCATCACATACACGCATCACAAGTGAAGACGTTATAGCTTTGAATTTTATTTCTGCACAGCAGAGACAAAACTGCCCATTACTAAACAGTGACTTGTCCTTACAAACTGACCTGTACAGCAGAAGCTTATTGACACAGGCGTTGACCAGCAGGGAGGGGTCTCTGGCCTCTCGGCTAATCCAGGACCGAGCAGATATGCTGCAGATGGAGCTGCCTTCACTCACCACCAGACGCTTGGCTTTGGTCAGCTTCCCTGTGGGAGGGGGCAGGCAGAAACAGCGGAGACCGGCAGTAACACATCAACCGCTTTCCCTCTCAAACAGAGACACCATTAATTCACAACGCAAAACCTGATAGTAATTTGTAATTCAGTCATGAAACACTTTGCCCTCTGCCAGATGGAGATACTGTAAGCATACCTGTGGCCATGTCAAAGAGGAAAGAGAAGATGCTCCCCCTGTCATCACCAGCCCAAAGGATCCTCCCCGGAGCATCAAAGGAGAGAGACAGCACACGGCCTGTCAGCTTACTGGAGCCCCCCTTCACCTTCTTCCCAGTGGAGATGTTCACCACCTGCAGGTGGTGCTTGCTGTTCCCCACCTGCAACACAGAACTGGTAGTGAGGACCTTTATTATTTCCAAAGGCAGCCCTGAGAAAAGCACTGGTAGATGTTTTTTTTTTTCTGGTGCAATTAGACTAGGTGAAACCCCATGTAGGTTGATCTTGTAATCTCTGCATAACGTGCATTAATGTGCCATGTGTTGGAAATGTAGATACTTTCTGTTTCTACTCTCATCTGGTGTTCATGCAAATGAGACCAATATATGGCTGCTCTGGTAGACCAGTCAGTTAAATTTGTACAAACCAGATTTGAATGTCTGTGCTTAAGACATCTATTTCTTCCACTCATAGTCCTTCTTGTTGGCACTGACTGTCAATTAAAAACAAATATCTATCTCCCTCATCAATTTAATGAGGCATAAATGGACACGGGTGTGCAAGTCTCTGCTTTCATTTCACATTCTGCTCATCAATTAAAAGTATTTCCCACTGAAAAAGCAGAGTTAAATCCAAATTATCCAAGACATTTACCACTTTTGTTTTTGTTACAAAAGATGACATTTAATTCTGAAATTTTAATCAATGTCTGCACAGTAGCTTTGCATGCAACGTTTTGTGAATACACATCACACAAAAAAATCAGACAAGGTTTTAATAAAATAAAATGCATGATGATTAATTAATTTGACAGCATGTTATGAACTTTGAAGAGGAAATAAAAGCTGCACAAGTCATTCTTTATACCAGGATCACAGAGGCCCAACTGTAACAAAATTGTGCCTGTAAGTATAAAAAGTAACAGACAAATGACAAGAGTATTTCTGGCATTTTTCTGGTTTAACCAGCACCTTGCCTCACAGCCTTTTTGCCATTTGACACAAAAACTGATATATAAACGTCTTTCTCACTGGTTCCAGTCCTCTCTGTAAGGCAAAATCTGCTAACACAGTTTCAAACTGCACCATGCGGGCTTGGGATAGAAATTCAGACCTTTGAAATGTAAAAATAGTTTGTGACATACTGAATGTTTAATGTTCTATTTGAGGCTCTCATGAGACTTATTACAGTAATATATACAGCTACGCAACTCATTTCAAGTGCCAAATATTTAGGGCTGAAACGATTAGTTAATCAATCATCAATTTTCACAAATTATCTACATTATCTGGTTCCAGCTTCTCAACTCATTTATCTAATATAATAGTTAATTGAATTTCTTTGGGTTTTGGACTAACGGACAGATAAAACATGCTGAGAAATTGTGATTTTTTTTCATTTCATTTTATAGAAACAAAATCAATAAATCCTTGAACAAAATAAGCAAATGAAGTGATCACTACTTTACTGTGATATCAATATAAGGTAACTTCAATATTTATTCCAGAAACACAACTATTATCATTTGTTTTTCCCCAAATAATCACAGAAATGAAAGCAGGCGGCAGATGATGATGCTGCAAACATATAATCAGAGCTTTATTCATATGATGACTGTAGTGCAGTAGTACACCTTAAAAAACTGAAGGTTAGAGAGGAAAAATATTTAAATATTCTTAAAAATCTAGTAGAATGATGGCACAGAATATTGACAAAAAACAATGCCTCCTCATTTATCAATTATAAAGGAGGACACAAAAGAAATATTGGCAGAACAAGGAAATTAGATTATGAAATAAATGATCACACAATAAATCACAATAAATGTTTTTTTTTCTTACAAATATTTTTAATGTAATTACCTGTAATTGAAAACAATTCTCTTGCTCAAGGTTTTTTTTTGTGACAGTATTGAATTAGTATTAAAAAATATATGAGACTCACCACAGTAAGGTTATTATTCATGGGCTGGAAGGTGCAGCAGAGCAACTCGCTGGATTCTGGGTCTCTGACCTCTCGTATGCATCGACCATCCTCGGTGTTCCAGATACGCAGAGTCCCATCTAGTGATGTCGACACGATGATGTCATTGCTGAGGGACCAAGCAAAGTCTGTGACCGGACCACCGTGACCTTTCAGAGTCACCTTCACGCTGGCAGGAGGCGGGGACAACGTCATGATGGACAGGGTGCCATCCAGTGAGCAGCAAGCAAGGAGGTGCTTGTCATCATTGGCAAACTGCAAACGTGGAACTAAAAAAAACACAAGTGGAAGGACAAAAAGATAAAATAGGGTGAAATAAATGTTGAAGCTTAATGTTTATAAATGGATTATTATAACTTAGTAACCATTTACTCACCAGCAGAGTCTACATGTTGGTCAAATATGTGGTGCATTCCAGCAAAAGCATAATTTTCACTCAAAGTTGTGTCCCCGGCCATTGCACGACTGGCCTCTGCCACTGAGGTGGGCACCAAACTGCCCGGAGGCCTGCGGCCAGAAATAAAAACCACCATGTAAGCATAAAATCAATACAACACACCTCACAACCCTTCCCCACAGCTGACAAATCAATATGAGAGGTCTGATCATTACTCAGTGCAACCAAATCTGAATTACAACCTATAAATCTAAAAAAAACGCAATAGTTCAAAAGAGAGATAAATCGAAGAATTCATTTGCTCAAGGTGATGAGACAAGACGTTGGATGCATGTTGAGCATCTTTGTGAAGTGTTCTTCTGGGTACCTCTCATCATAGACAGCTCTGTTCATCTGGGCCTGTAGCTGGTAGGAGCCTCTGCTGACGGACCGGCGGTGACCACGAGCCCCTTGGGCGCGGGGGTCCTCCTCGAAGTCCTGCTCAAGAACAGAGAGGGAGAAGACAGCCAAAGGGGGAGACAGAACCTCGTAGGAGTGAGTACAAGTGGATACAACTTCAGACCACAAATAATCTTAAATTAGCCATCATTAAATCTTGAAAACTTACTGAAATTAGCATGCATTTTTCAGTTAGTCATATATCCCATTCACATGGGCAGTGCCAGCCATTTCAACCAAGCTGCTCAGCTTAATATGCATGGGCAACCAAAGTTTTGTTTTGCTATGCTGCTGGTTGTTGACAACTAAAGTCAAACCATCCATATGGCTCTCATATGTTGTAACTCTGAGATGTTTTTATATTTCTTTTTCCAAATTAGTACAGAAACCCCCCCCCTCTATTCCTTCTCTTTTTGTGTTCCTGTCCTTTCTCTGTTTCTTTGGGTCTGACCTCCATGCGGTCCAGTGTGGTGCGGGAGCTGCGCACACTGCTGGCCCTGAAGCTGCTCTGCTCAGACAGGGGCCCATAGCGCAGGGCCAGCAGCTGACTGCGCAGCCTCAGGTACTGCCTGCGCAGCCCCGGCTCAAAGCCACACTTGGCGTTCTCTCTGAGCAGCTGGCTGCGTCGGCGGATGTACTGAGTTCGGAACTGTGGGAAGGTAGGCGTGCGGTAAGCATTGTACCTGGAGGGGAAAAGAAGTGACACAGCACGCACAATAACTCACAAGTGATCCATAAGCAATTACATGTCTGAACAGTTTCTTCATCAGTTTAGACTATTAAAGCCTGCTGCCTGACTGAGTCTCACCTTGCGTCCACTGCCAAAACCTGCTGCCAAACTGCTGCCATTACACAAGCACTCTGGGTAGAGAGAGGAAGCCACTGCCAGGGCACGTTCCTGCAAAAATACACAACACTCAGTTCACATTTTAGCCACTTTCACTAATAAACTTTACATTTATGTGCTGTGTGAGAGTGTAGCTTAGCTAAAATTAATGTTACATTCATTTAAGTGAAGTATCATCCCCACCCTCCCTCCACAACACAGAGCCAAGTGATGGTGCAGAATCTAATAGCACCACAGGAAAAGACTTTGCTGTTGAGCTATGTGAGTTTGACACCTGCTAATAATTATTGAGGTGAACCGAAGGAGTCAAATGGAGTCAAAAGATAATTGGTTTGGGCATTTTTTCCCCTTGCAGACAGCCAAGAACAGGCTTGACAGCTAGGTTAATGTCGCTAAGCTAACGTTACCTAGCAAGCTAGTAATTAGCAAGTTAGCCACAACATCATCTACGATCTCCTCGCATAAACATTTATTTTCCATTCACTCTTTAATGTACTTTGATAGTCTATCAGTTGGCAGTTATATACATAGAACAGGGCGTTTATTGTGGTAATACAGCGAAGAAACACCGAGAAATATATGTGGAAACGGCTCACCTTCCTAGCTTTTCTCCATCGCTGCCTGTTCAGTAAAGTCACATGACACGGTGACACCAGCCCACTGACTGATGTGCAGCTACATGATGACTCACAATATTGAGTTAGATTGTTTTTATCGTTGGATAAAACACGACCAAACAATCACAATATGACTGGATTAGGGTTCATATTTAACAGACCGACAGCCAGAAACAGACACAAACCTGATTTACGACATCATGTTTTCATAGGAAAGACATTTTCAACACTATAAAATCTCGCTGGATTATGATTTTATTCTGTTTAAGCACAAGCTGATAACAATGGCACTCCTTATGTTTGCATACAATGTTGTCTTTAGGGATTACACGGGTTGCTGAGGTGAAAATATAATCAATTGCTTAATATCAGCACATAAATAATTAGCCTACTAGCCTGCATGAAAGTCCACACAATGAAGAATGCAAAGAGTGACACATTTGAGCACACTTACTATTGTCCTCAGCTCTAACAGTGCTGACACATATGAGGACTAATTTTTTTTGTAATAATATGTAACAACCAAATGTGAGAAGTCACATATGGTTTCTAAGGGGGTAAAAATAATCTGCTATCCTCTATTCAGTATATAACATTTAAAAAAGTCCCTATTTAAAAGAAATGAACATAAGCTGTCACCTCGCCTGTAACATGATGGAAACGCTTTCTTGTCATGGACAATAGGTGAACACACAGTTCCAGTGGGTTCACAATGGCAGTATTACAAGGTCAGCTCTGAGGTTTCGCCTGGCTCAGCAAAGACCTGCAGAGCTGTGGGGCATGCTGCTCAGCTGACGGGGCTCTTTGCTTGTTCATGGTGCTCTTTCTCGAAGGGGCCCCAGTGACAGAGCCATTCACAAGCTCCGTCCATAAATGCCCGAGTTGAGCGCCACATTAAGCACAGCATTCTCAGAAACCAGCACAGACTCTGAAGTACAGCAAACATGCCCGGAACAAAAGGTAAGTAACGTAAAACAAACATTAATTTCCAAAAAAAAAAGAAAAAAAAAAGAATATAATTCTTTAATTTACTACTAGAGAAGCTGCATGTTCATTGAATTAAAAAAAAATGATATTTTTGTGTAGCAAAAGTAAACTGGTTTCCATGTGATTATTTCCGCCATTTTCAGGTAATAAGTCGGACAAGAAGTCAACTACCAAGGTAGGAAAATTATTATTATGTAGTACAAAATCCTTATTTTCATCTCTCAATCTATAAATATTTATTCTATATATTTAATATTGCTTTCACTTCACAGCAACCTCAGAGTCCTAAAGAGCAGCCGAAGAAAGGTGATCAGAAAGGAGATGATAACAAGAAGCAAGGAGGTAAGCATTTATAAAAATTTCTTGCGCATGTTATTTTCAACCCAGTGAATTAAATCTGTGCACAGACTATACCCAAGTTTTAAAAAAAAAACAGTTTTGTGCTGAATTCATATAAGCTTTCAGTGTTTTGGGACACTACTGGAAATCACCTATATGTGGCAGACAGTGTGGAAATGAGGTGCTGTGATTTGCTGTGTCCCCAGTGAAGGTATCTGTCTGTGTTTCATCCCCTCGCAGGACAGCCGAAGGGAGAGAAGCAATAACTTCCAGGCATTTGTGAAGATGGCTTTGGAGACACTGCTGGGGTCCTGCCGTCGTAAACATGGAGGTCCTCGGGGCAGACAGGGCTGAGTGCACTTCCCTTGCGCACTTTCCCCTTGAGCTTTCACTCTGGGCTGTTGTTTGGCCTTCCAATACAGCATCTGCTCACCTCTCACAGAGGCAGAAAGTGAACTTGATCTCCATCCATCACCATCTGTAGTTCAACCTCTGTCCCCCCCACCCTCCCACCACCCCTTCCCTCCCCTCTCTCCTACCTTTTTCTGTCCCCTTCCCCACACTGTCCACTCTGGATTATTGGATGCTCAAAAATAGACTCCAGATTAAACCGGACAAATTCTTTGAGCAAAAAACCAGTTTGTCACCCTTTTGCAATCTTCCCCTAATTTAGCCTGAGGATTGACTGTCTAACAGTCCATACACTCTTCTTGTAAATAATTATTCAAATAAACGACTATTTCGTAAAGCACTCCAGCATGTATCTGACTTTTGTTTATTCCTGAACATTTCACATCTTCTCAGACACGTTTGTATTTTTCTCACTTTCAATTAAACAAAGACAGCAAACCAGGTTTCATGTAAAATTTTATAAAAATATCACAGGTGTATCAGTGCCTTCACATTTACAGGGGGAAAAAAAGTTGGTTCAAAGTAAATATTAGAATAGTATTTAAAGTACTTGTTGGATTGAGTGGTATTAGCTCTCAGGCAAACATTCAGGCTCTAATCTAAAACACTACATCTGTTGCACTCTCAAGAAGCAAATCCTTTGATGTTCTAGATTTAAGAAAGATATAGATAGTATGTGAACACAATCTGACACAGACACTCCTGTTATTTTTATCAGGTAATTATCAATTACGTAAATGCATCGTTAAAAGCAGCAGTGTAATAAAAATCTGTGGTTAAGGATAAATATTTAATAGGATGTACTCTATAATTTCATCTTGAATGTGTAACATGAATTGGAAGAGAAACATTTTTAGTCCTACACTAACATGTGTAATACCCTGATTCTAAACTTTTATTATCAATACCGAAGAGTGAATGGGTGTTTTAAATGTTCACAAATATTAACAAGACCTTCTCTAAGCAAAGACAAAGAACTCAAATTATAAAAGAATTATCAAAATAACACAAAACAAAATACAACCACTATTAGGAAAGGATACCACAAAAATCCATTCATAGCCTTATTGATTAAATTTCTTTATCTAAAATTCACAAAAGGGGAAATAATTACTGACAACAATGACATTTCTGCCTTATAACCTGTGCTTTTTTTCCTTCAAATGTAAACTCTTTGTTGTCTTACACATGCTCAAACAAACAAGCTCTGTTAAAGGATAAGTATTTTTCTTATTACCAACAAATCTCATGAATAGACCAAAACCAAAATCAGTTCAGCCTACTAGTATTGTCTCCGTGTGACAGACCTCCATTGTTGTCCGAAAACTATTAAATCCTCATGAACGAGCCACACACAGTTGCGCTGGGAGACATGTTCCCTTCCCTAGTTTGTTTTGTGTCAATCCAACGTAAATCAGCAGCTGAGAATAGATCCCAACAAATACACTATTTACTCCCATTCAAGTAATATTTGCTAAAAACTACAGTGCCCAGGTGTTTTAGGTAATGATATAGCCTTTTTTTAAAAAATTAAAAGTATATACTCATGATCTGTTTTTTTTAAGATTTATGTTGAATTGGCTCAGGGCTCAAAGCCACAGGCAGGCTGGTTTTGGTATTTTCATGTGAATTGTTGGAAAACTAGAGAATATCACCAGCCTTATCCTTTAAACCTAAAAATACGATTGTAAAAACACTTGAGGTGAAGGGAAAACCACATCTGGAGGACATCTGGCGCGGCTGACTCTGAAACCTAGATAATGGGCTCTATCGTGGGTCCACAGAAAGGAGCAGCCAATCTCCACCATGCTGATAGGTATCGATTGTGACTCACAGTGAGACATCGGTAACTGCTGTCACAACATGAGGGCTTGTCAACTGCAGCTCAGATAAAAAGGATGCGATACGGGGGGAAGAAAGAGGGAGGAGCGGGCTATCATTTCATGGATATCAAAACTAGTCCCCAGCAGGTTAGAATAATAGATTACCCAGCCAACATGCAGCGTAACCTGAACGCTGCGTGTTGGTTTATTGTACACAAGGTTGATTCTGTTCTCTTCGGTCTGATGCGTGTTAAAAGTCACAGTGCAGAAGTGGAGAACCAGCCTTTCATCTCTCATTATTGCTTCTTTCACTTTTCCTCTTGTCTCTTATTATTAGAGGATGAGGCGGTACAATATCCAGCATCCAAACGTGACCCAGTGGCTCGTCCAGCTCAGCTCTGACCACTTTTGAATGGTATGATGGGTTATATCGTCCTGTAGGGGGCGGTACATACTATGTAAGCTCAATCTGTCCTTATTTATACCTTTTATGAAAACATTTTTATAATAAAAATGGAAATCATTAATATGTTCTTGGTTGCATTTATTCTCACTCTCTAAAAAAGAATAATCCAAAACTATTCATACACAAACCAGCTAAGGTTGCATTCCTATACAGCATTTCACGCGTTCACATCCATGTCAGATAGTGTGCTGTACATTTCATGAGTACAGAGTGTATAAATATAGTCAGGTCGTGACCTCACCTCATCCTCCTCCATGTAGTCCACACTGGAGTTGAACACAGAGCCCAGGTACGTCAGGTGGAGTATTGCCAAAGCGCTGAATGCTATATTAATCATATACACCCAAAGCTCCTGCAGAGATAGATAGAGAGAGAGAGAGAGAACGCATCATGTGGGAACAAGGATTCTAGACAATTTCATCCATATCCTTTTCATTGTAATCTGTGTCTTTTTCAAATGTATTGTTGCCTCAATTGTGATGTTGTACAGTCCATGTAGGCTGCTTTTTTCTGGCATGAGTCATTATTCCCTCTACCCGCTGCTCTTGATGTGTATAACCAATCTAACATAAGGGGTTTTTGCTGGGCATCTTGCCAGGTAACTCCCAAAATATATCAATTGAAAGACAGAGCATTGGGGCTGCTGTAATTTAACTGCAGCAGATGTGTTTTTTTCTGGCATTAAAACCTGATGTCCGCACTACTTTACTAATACAGTAATTATATCTTTTTAACAGTCATAATATTTCTTGTGTTTTCTAATATGATAGATATTTTGCCCATTGAGGAGTATTCTTATTATAGGCTAAATCAAAGGGAAAATTTTTAAGGGGCTTAGTTTTCATATTTTTGTTCATGTGCAGGGTAAAAATAGAGAACATATTTTTTTTCCTGAATGCTAACTAGGCAGAAGATCTACTAGGTAGGCCCCCTTTGAGCGCCTCCTGCTCTGTAAGGAAGTGCCAGCAATGCCAGTACAATGGCCATTTGCACAAATGAAATAGCAGAGGGGAAACCACAATATGTTAAAAACAAGCACAAAACACTGCAGTCCTGTGGTCAAAACTGGGATTTCTATTTGTATAACATGAAGCAAGGAACAATCCTAAAATTATATCTAAACAAGAATGAAAATTAAACCCATAAACAATGTAACAAACCTTTTTTTAAATGTGCAGCTGTAAAAACTATGAGTATAGGTTACATCTGGAAAAAATACTCATTCGCTTTCTTGCTGAGTACAATGAGAAGATTGATACCACTCGCTGGAGCCAGGAAACTGTTAGCTTAGCTTAGTATAAAGACTGGAATCAGAGGGAAACAGCTAGCCTGGCTCTGGTTGAAGGTAAAAAACATCCACCTCATATTTACAGACAGAGAGAGTGCTATCAATCTTCTCATGTAACTCTTTTGAAAGAAGCAAATAAGTCTATTTCCTAAAATGTCAAACTACCCCTTTAATATTTATGCAAACCTGAACAAAACTGATAATCTTAAATGTCGGGAAATAAAGGCCATTTTCTCAAAAAAGAAAAAGAAAGGAAGAGAAAGGTGCGTATTACCTTTTTGTGCTGGTGAGTGCAGTTAGGCTGACATTTCTTTGACAGTATACAGGCATTAAAAATGGCTGCAAGCCTCTTCCGCAACACTGAAACACAAAACAAGACCAAAGCATTAAAAATAAAGCCAGAGGAGGGGTTTCTTTTTAACCATACAAGGTAAAAAACAGCACTGCGGTGAACAGAAACAGAGAGTAATAGCAGGTGCAATTCATCATTACTGTGAAGCTAAGCACCTTCTGTAAATGGAAATGTTCTAATGTGGAAAAGAGACATTAGGCGGTGTCTTACCGTGCTCAATGTACGTGATAAACCCGAGAGATATCAGCACAGCACCCAGATGAAAACTCAGACCCTACCAGACACATGAGTTAGAATCAAAACCATCCACTTGTTGACACAGATACATAACAATTTCTTATGTAAGACTTCCACAAAGCACTCACATGCAGAAGGGCGCTGGCTGTGTATGTGACCATGACGGCGGAGAACGTCCCGAATTTGAGAGCACTTTTAAAAACATCTGTGAAATGAGAACGTCGGTTTGCTTGAGTGTCCGTTTAAACGAGTCATTATCATCCCATTTATAACGAAAAGCAAAAACAGCTGCTTCCATTAAGCAATCGGTGTTAACATTATAACTCACAGGTGTGCAGAAAGCGAGACATCGGCAAATTCCATGACGTCACCACCTCCACCATCGACCGAGGAAACTCTATATTCAGCGGCTTGGATACGGTCATATCCCTAGAAAACAAAAAGGTAAAGAAGTGGCGGACTGTTTTAAAAATGTCCACAAAAAAGAAACACACTTGTGATGTTAATGTTGTGTATGAAATTCTGACCATTTGAGGTTTTCTTTCTCCTCGGTGAAGCCTGCTCCAGCCAGAGTAGTAGTAGTCTCGCTCAAGTAACCAACAAAATAATTACTGAAGTGGAAAGACATTGTGTTCTCATACGCAAGCAACCACCTGATGTAATGACATTAAAAGAGGAAAAAACAGACAGCTATTACATTCCAATATCAGATAAAATCCAATGTAATGAATTAATTATTACACTATAACACTAAAAGACATACTTTGCTGTTGTACCTCTGAGCAGCAACGGGATAAAGAGAGAAGATGTAGTAGTTAATGTTAGTGACACATTGACATTGATACAAATGTTTTATTGACTTGCCATATGATGATCTACGTCTCACCACGGTTATCAAGATGGTGAAACGGTTTCGGTTAATGAAGGGGTGAGACGAGTGTCCTGGTACACATGTGGCTGCACAGAGAGGGGGAGTGATGTGGGTACATGCATGCAGGTCAGGGCGTTACACGGGTGGTAATCAGAAAATACGGATGCAATTACCTGATCTTCCTCCTCTTTTTGCTGTGAACGAAGCAGGTAATAGAAGAAAAGAGATGATGTGTAATGCAAGCCGGAGAAGAAACAGGCATTTAGATTTGTTTACATCTATGTTCCACTTACCTTCGTAGCAGCTTGTCTCCATAAACAGGTATAAAATACGGGAAGAGGTAGGGTGCCACACAGTTGGAAATAACAAGGCAGATCTGGCTCTTCACCCAGCTAACAGACACTTTTAAAAGCCACGAAAAGCTCTGAGAAAAAAAAAGATTTGAACAGTTAGCAGCTAGTCCCAGAATAAATCTTTTAAATAATCCTCACCTTTTTCCATACTTCAGAGATACTGTATCACACTTACCAGCTTACGCCCTTCTAAAGCTTCTTTGTAGCTGTTGAAGCTGATCCAAGGACCAAAGATGACTGTGCCCACAAAGTAAATATAGCCCATGAACTCAATGGGTGAGGGTACGCTGGTCACAACACCTCTGTCCAAATCGAAGGCCAGAGAGATGGCTTTCATAGCGACCACCATCTGTGAACCTGGATGACAGCAGCAGCACTTAAATAGTCACCATAAAAACTAAATAAAACCATAATTGATGCCAAATATAAATGAATACCTAGAATAATCCCACTTAATGTTTTTTTATCCAGCAGAAATGTGTCAAGTGCTGCTGCCAAAAGAAAAGATGCATGCCCTACCTCTCATCTTGTGCCAGTTGGTGGTGTCCATCATGTGCAGCTCTCTGATGAAATTATACAAGAATAGTCTGTTTTTTATGCAGTTCACGGCAAATTAAACTCTGCAACACTGACTTTGAAAAGCATTCACTTCAAAGGCTCTCTTGATATATGCTGCTGAGCTATCAGGTATCAGCTGCCTCTTACCCCAGTAGCAGGTAGATGAGCACAGTGATGGAGAGGAAAGTGCCTCGGATGGTCGAGTGGCGGCACAGGAAGAGGAAGAGGTAGCAGAGTAGGCTTAGAAGCACCACCCAGATCATATGAAGCTCAAAAAACAGGTAGAGGGTGTAGAAACCTCCAGCCACTGTGCCCAGGTGTTTCACAAAAGATGGGAGGCCTGACGGAGCAAGATAAAGAAAATAAAGGAGATGACTATGATGATGCAGGCTGTATGAAGTGGTGAATAACACTGACGAGGCACAAAATAACAAGACTCTCACCCAACATCCAGAGAAGCCGACACAGCAGGCAGATAACCAGCAGCTGCCATACCTGCTCCAGACCCTGCTGAGCTGTGGGCAGCAGGCAGCCGTGAGCAAGCTCCTGGAAAAACTTCTGTCGGCTGAACGCTCCCATCACTAGACTTAAAAAAGGAAGAGACGCCAAACACTGCATTGTTACATCAACAGAAACATGGCATCTGTATTAGCAGTGTCTGCATATCTGTGCATCATACTGTATGTGCACACATACGCAAACTTGCAAGAAGTTGCAACACACACCGTCTCAAACTTCAAATCCCAGCATGCAAAGCAACTCAACTACAAATCTGTGCATATCCATGCAATAGCTGTCAGACTTTTTTTTTTTTGTCTTTTTAGTTTTTGGTATCTAAATATATAATATTTTTATTTGGTAACAAATGCATTAAACTGGATCCACGTGTGAGAATGAAAGCATGAAGAACAGAGCACAATAACATGCAGATTTAGGCCTAGTGACCGCTGTACTGAAGACTTATTTACTGGGCAGTAAGAAGAATATTAGACACATGCTATTCTGCAAGGCATGCTCTAATGTAGCTCTCCGCAATGCAGTCGACCAAGGGGATGAGTTGACTCGCAGCTGCCTTACAAACCGCCGCATTTATATTACAGTATGTCATAAATAGAGCAAAGCATCTCAGATTTAAAAGCTGCTAAAGACTGCTAACCTTGCTTCACCTAGCCAGCGGATGTACAGTCTTGTTACCAACGTACTTGAGAGCTGTTCCCCAGCCCCCCACATCAAAAACAGCTAACTGGACCCCCCCACCTCCACCCCCAACCCCCGGGCATGTCAGTTTGTTTTCCAGGAGAAAACTTACCCCCTTTCCGAGCAGCAGCTGGAGGTTCCTCTATGTGTTTCTACACAGCTGCTTCCACGTCCTTCACAGTACTGTTAGTTACGCGTGTGTGCTGCCGCTGTGTTTTAAGCGTACTCGGTCCAGATGATGCTTATCTGGATGACTCCCATTGTCACAGCATCAGCACCACTTGCCTGTCATCTATGCAGCCACGCGAAGACGTACCGACCAATCTACTGCTTAGATCCTCGGATGTCAGCCAATCACTGCCGCCGTTAGCCTTGAGTGACAGCGGAGATGGCCAATCAGGATTAGCTACCAGTGCTTCCCCGGTGCCTTCCCACCAATTGGACGTGTACAGCGTGCAGATGGAGTCAGACGGCAGGCTGTGAACTCTCATCTGGCTCTGAGATGTGGTACAAGAGGTTGCGGAGGAATGCGCTGTCGGCATGAGTAATAAAAACCAATAAAAACACTTGACCCATTTTTTCTTTTGCCACAATTCTTTATTCACAAATCCAGATTTAAGAACAGAAATCAAATTGTATTTCTGGCTCAGAAAGTCGTGCAATATGTTGTCAGCACCAAAAGTAAAATTGTAGAAAAACATAAACAGCAGGCAAAAACAAATATTGTTCCTTAGCAATATGACTGTCTTGTGTATTTTTACTGTAGGTAAGTGTATATTATTTACTTTAAACTATGCTTAACTACAGTTTTACATTCTACATAATGCAAACAATATTGGTACCATTCTCTAATAAGGGTTTAGAAGTTGTGGATTTATTAGTGATGAAAATCTTTTACTGTCTACTTGTCAGTAATAAGCTATTAATAAGAACCTTTGGGTTGCCAGGTTGTGAAAAGATCCTTTAATAAAGGTTAACAGATCTAACTTTCTAATAAATTATACATTCTGCATGTTAAAAAACCATGGGCCTCCTTCTTTCTAATAAGTATAAATTCAGTTATAAATGTTAGTAAGTCATGAATGTGCTGAACGGGCTGAACTTTCTAATAAACCGTTTGTACCTTTCCGCCATTGTAGATGTTAATAAACGAATAATACATTGGTCTAGATGCTAGAGGAGGATAAACACCAATCAGAAGGATTTATCACAACCTGGCAACCTAAAAGTATATTCACTTAGTCCTCTAAACAATCTGACTTGTACATTCAAATAAACAGATTTTACTTATTCTTTATTGTAAAATTGTATCTATATATTTTACCACCTGCTTTTTGTGGTATTTTTCTTACTATATAGATATAGATCCTTTTATCTTACCTTCTATTCTTTGATTATAATGCACAACATTTAGACAAAGTCCTTGTATGTGCAAACTTACTTGGCAATAAAACTGACTCTGATAAACATGTTACTATGTAGACTGGTTTATAGGTTGTAATTTTGAGCAGCTGCCTTATTTTGTTTTACTTCAAAACCGAGCAGTAGTTGAAAAGTATCCTTTGAGAACCACAACTAAACACAGTGACAAAAAGACCCAGTGAAAGAAGGCATGAAGGCATCTTGTTATTATACTCTGGGCTTTTTTCTGCTATGGAATTGTACTGCAGCTCACAGAACAAACTGGCCATTACAATGCAATATGACACAGTGACAAGAGTCCAATCCAAGAAAAGCAGAGAGACATTTTTGGGTCAATTTAACAATCCCTCCAGTGCCACCATCAGGCCATGGACAGTTTGTCCACAAAACTGTCCCCCCCCCCCCCCCCCCCCCCTCCCCAGAGCTCTATAACTCAAGAAAACTGCAGCAAATATAGTACGCTCATTTTATTTCTGCATACATCGTTACGTACAGACTATATTTCAGTTTAGACATATTGCAACGTTAATTTCTTTCATCTCTTCTTTCTGTGTCTAAGTGAGAATCAGCCTGATATGGTCGCAATGTAGTTTGGAGTCTCATCTACAAATGCAATCATCTAGTAATACGTCCATTTCAGATTTTCTCAACTCCAGTGCGTCTACTTTAGTGAATCTATTTAGCAAATGAAGCACAGCCACCAAAATATCATTTGCAATTTCATCTATTTCAAATGGAGTGTTTTGATGACTGTTGCAATACCCAAATGCTATCACAGTGAGCGTGGCATGAAAGGCAAAGAAAACATTTTGGAAACAGTTAATGTTATAAAAGTGTCATTCACTGACTGACTGACTGACTGAATGATATAAAGTAGATTTAAAAACTACACAAATACAAGATTACGTTAACAAACCGTTTTAAACATCTGACTTCAAAGTCAGTGAGTATGTTACATTCAAAAGATGCACACAGTAATGGTATTATAATGCAATATGTTGGACTTGGGGGTCAGTGTTAGCTACAAAACAGCTGCCCTGCAGCAGGTGGGGAACTAGTGTCTTGCTCAGTTACTGTTTAGCAGGTTAGGTGCTTGCTGGTAAGGAAAAGAAAGGTAGTTTCCTTGCTCAGTATGCCACCCAGCTTTCTACCACTTCCAGATTTTAGTCCACACAAGCAAACGGAAAAATGCAACACTTGTGTATCCCAAATACCGGAATTGCTGTATTTGCTTACAAAGTGAGAGAACAAAACTATACATCGTATGCAAATATATTTCTATAATATAAAAACAACAAATGTTTGTTTGTATGGCTCTGGGTAGCTGAGGTAGTCGGGGAAAACTAAATTCAGTGACAATTCTTTTCAGATATAATGCTAGATAATGATAGTCATATTCTTGCAAGTCATAGCACTGCGGATTTGCTCACAGCCAAAACTGATTACTCCACAAATTGCCAAGCACAGAATATAGCCTGCAGTCAAAATGCCACCTGGTGCACAGTTTTGCAATCCGGGTCAGAAACGGATCCTACATACAGAACAGTATTATTTACCAATGGTGGGCACAGTGGGCAAAGAAATTTCATCTCATCAGTGTAACAAGTGGCAGCATCTCAACTACAGAATCATCAGTAAATAAAAATAGCAGCATTAGAGTTCAGTCACTCACATTAATTAATGCAGCATGTTTAAAATATATCAGTGTGCTGAACCAGGTTAGGTCTACATGCAAAAACAAAAAAAAACTATGGAAAAAAAAACATGCAACCGATACATTAACAGTAATATCATAGGAACACTAAAAAACGGAACCACTTCATGCTGGACGCAAAAGTGCAGCATATAATAACAGTTGAAGTCCTTCAACATAAATCCAAAGAAACTCATGTTTATCTTGTGTCGTCCAAACACACCATCGAGTTTGACAGAACGGCTTAATAGCTTAATGATAGAAAGCTCAAGTCTTGGTACAAGTAGTGGTGGAATGTGAAACATCACGGCTGAGACAAACAAGCCATTCAGAGGCTAAATCCCAGTAACACAAAGTACAGCCTCTGTTTTTTAAAGTGTAAAAATCTTCCTCCACTGTTTCCATCAGAGCACAATCTCAAGGTCATAAGCTGTTCTTTCCTTCTTTTCTTGCACACTGCTTTGTTCAACCAGAGGAATCAGTGGCGTCTCGCACGGTTCCTCCTTCACATGATCCTTCTCCTTCTCCTGCTTCTTCCTTTTCTTCTCCTTGACATTCACTTCTTTGCTGAGAATATATTTATAATTTCTTTTAACCTCAAGTAATGCTGAGGTGAGGCACTGCGGTGAAAAGATCTGTAGCGAGGATGGGAGTTGTGGATGTAGGGGGAGATGCGGCTGAATGAAGTCTGCAGGGTAGTTGGGTGGTTGTGGTGGCTTAAACTGAAAGGAGGTACTTGGGTTACTTGACTGTTGGGGTTCTGGCGGCACAGAGGAGTGTAAGGGTTTAATCAACTTGGGTAAAGGGATTTCTGTTAAGATTCTTGCGTGTGAGGCTAGCAGTGAGGCTTTACGGCTCTTGGGTAAAGGCTCAGGGGTTCTGGTTGTGGGCAAAACAGTCTGGTCAGTAGCTGACAGCTGAGGTATAATAGTCAGGGAGCTCTTAGCGTCATCAGCCAGATCAGCTGTCTGGTTTGGCTCAAGCTCCTCCGGCAGATCGTTTTCTGGCATCAAATTTTGTGACTCAATGATGGAAGAATCTTGCTCAGATTCAGTTATAGACTCCGTCTGTGGCAGGAATAAAACGTGGTTGTGACGTCGACAGAACAGGACGCCGCACTTGCTGCACTTCCTGCCATCTCTGACATGCAGCAGCTTATGACGCTTGAGGTTATGGCTTGAAGTGAACGATCGATCACACATGTTGCACGGAAAGGAAGGCTCATCCGTGTGGACGCATTGGTGCTCCGTGAAAAGAGCCTGACTCGCGAAGCGCTTTCCACAAATCTCACAGGGAGCGGACTGTTCTTCTTCATGCTGCTCTTTGTGTTTTATAAACTGTGAGACATTGGTGAAGTTTTGATCGCACTGCTCACACTGATACCCGCTTGACAGTGAAATTAGAGGTTTTAGCAGCACAACAGGGCTCATTTTGCTTAGTTTTGGGATGCCTGCTGGTAATTTAAGTGAAGGTAATGTCTTGTTTGGGCTGGGTGTTGTTTGTGGAGTCTTGGCTTCTGTAATCAATGTTTCTCTCTTCTAAAAAATAGACACAGAGAAGGGTGGAGGAGTTAAACTCAATAAAATAAGAAACAATTTCTTCATAAGATATGGCGGAAAAATATAGCTCAGAAGATGCAGCATGTTCTCTTTCTTACAGCCAAGAAAAAAATCCTCTATTGATCCAACAGCTACTAGTCCCGCTGTCCACCCTCCCAAGTAAACCTTTATGCTTCCTAAACACAATAATTACACAAAGTTGAATATACAGGTTTTGTGTTTTTCTAAAAAAAAACATAGAATAAATGCAGGAAAAAATAATGGCTACCTTTGAAACTGTTGGGGTTGATGGTGTCTGTATTTCTTCTGAAAGTTCACTTCCTGTAGTTTCCATTAAAACAGAGGACTCAAGGTCCATATGAGAATCAGCACCAGGTGGAGTTTCTTCTGTTTCTACATTGGCTGTTTGGCTTCGATGGCGCCTTTTTCTGCGGCTGTAAAACCTTTGAAAAAAATAGTGAAAACAAATTTCTTTAAATACCTTATAAATAAGTGTGTCACATATATGTACTCTTCGAAGAGGAGTAGGAAAAGTTTGCACTCTTCATTTGAAATAAAGATGGTATTAGGTCTGACAGGCTGTAAATTTACACTAAAATATGAAGCAGTTAGCTACTGTACTGTACCATTATCCACTAACAGCTAAAGTTTACAGACTGTTTACAATGGCACAAATGCAAAATGACAATCACAATACTTGTAAACAGAAACCATGTTCAGTTGTGACAGTGGTGAATTACAATAGTTTATCCAGCTCTGTTCTTTCCGTACAATGTGAGAAACTGTGACAGATACCCATCATAATTACCCAAGCCAATGTTTTCAAAATGCTTGATCTGTCTGACTAACAGTCCAAAACCCAAAGATATTCAGTTTATTTTCATGTATGACAAAGAAAAACACCACATCTGAGAAGCTGCAACCACATAATGTTTTGGATTTATTCTTTAAAAATGACTGAGACGATTAATTGATGATCAAAATAGTTATTTCTCTGTTGACCAACTAATAGATTAACTAACTAATCGTTTTAGTTCTATATGAAAAACTTGAATTTTGTGTCTTCAAGTCAAATGTCCTCACGAGCCAAAATGACAAGGAGCTAGATTTGGGTTATAACACAGTTACGGTAATAAAGTATATGCATGACAAGCTAATGTAAAGTTTCATCGTGTTTTGTTGTTGCTGGTTTGCAAGCCACCACCCTACAAACAAAGACGATTTTACAGTACGTCCTCGCAGTTAGCGCTAACTCGTTTTGTAGTTAGCAACATAAACTTACATGTCTCTCCTTCTCGCTTTTTTCTTGGGGCTCGGGCTCTGTTTAGGTTTGGTGCATGTAAACACAGAAGGCACAAAGTCAGGACTGTCGTGGTCCATGGACGCTTCTCCTGTAAACACACAAAAGATTTCAGACAACTTTACATCACATTTTCCACTAAATCTAACCAGCTTTGCAGATGTGTCAGCTAGCTGCAGTAGCATGAAACTACTACAATGAAAGCAAACCGGTTATCTTACCTGATATGAAATGAGCGCCACAGATACGAGCGTTTCCATTGAGTTCTTCGGTGCTGCCGTTCGCTTGTTTGATAACTTTTAGCCATAAACGCCGCCGGTTGGCCTGAAACGGCCTGGATCCGGATGGTATTCTGTAAAATTTGAGTTTGCTGGATGAGGAATGTCGATTTTTACAACCAGACACGCAGCAGGCGGACATTTTTACTTTAAAACAGTTATGGTTTTGTGTTTTAGCTTCGGTTGAGGAAGTTATCATCGGCAGTAACAAAACTCGACTTCCGTTGCCAAGACGCGCGCGCATCCTCGTGCTGTGGGTCGTGTCCACCCCCTGGCCGTGTCTGGACGGTAACCCTAGATTTGCAAGAGTCTCGCGAGATTCGTACGCGTTGTTTCTTCATTGTGCGCGTTGTTTGTCACTGAAAAAAGGCAGAGATGTTTTATAATGTGACAACGCTTAGGGTAAGGTCTGGTTAGGTTCAGGCACAAAAAACACTTGGTAAGGGTTAGGGAAAGACCTTGGTTTGGGGTAGAATGACCATTCTCGCGAGATCCGTCGTAAATCTAGGGTTATCATTTACGCACGACCATCCTCGTGTGGACTTCAGGACCGATTTTTAACCGTTAATGTTAAACAACCGCTCAATAACAATATTTAAGAGCAGTATATGTATTATATCTTACTTTATTTCCAGTAAACATAACATTGATGTAGGTGAGCCGTTATTTTTGGTATTCATTCAATCAAAACAGCTACGTGAAGTATATCAGTTACACGTTTGTTGTTGCTATGAGTCCCTTTACGTATGGCACTCTGTCTGGCCACCACACGGTGCACTGAGGACCCCTGCTGGCCGGTGTTACATCAAATTCTGTGACCCACCAGGTTCTCTGACCAGTTTGATTGTGGCCGAATTTCCTCACTAACTTTCCTCAAATAAAAAAAGAGCCTATAGATGCAGACAGGGTCACAAAATGTATTACTTGTGATGTACTGTAGGTGTATCACAAATCTGACGTTAGTTGTTATATTTGTTAGTCCTCAACTCACCAAAATATGTGACCCCCTGTATCCATGGGGTCCATTATTTTTCCCCCTTATAGTTTAAATCATTTGTGACCTAATCTATATATTGTAAGATCACATTTTTTGGTTCACACCTATCACAATTTATACCCATCTAAATATTATGGAGGCACAACTTTTGGTAACAGCTATCAAAATACAGAATGTGATAAAGGATGACAAAAACAGAATCTGATGGGCCACAGAATTTTTTGCAACACCTCTAGGGCTGCAACTAATGATTATTTTTATTATTGATTATTTTCTCGATTAATTGATTGATCATTTTGTCCATAAAATGTCAAAATAGTGAAAAATGTCTTTACATTTTATTTTTGTCCAACCAACAGTCGAAAATCCAAAGATATTCACTTTACTGTCATAAAACAAAGAAAAACATGAAATTATCAAATTTGAGCTGGAACCAGCAAATATTTGGTATTTTTTCTTGAAACATGACTGATTGATTTTCGATTGATCTACTAATCAATTAATGGACTAATTGTTGCAGCTCTAAACACCTGTGCAGTAACCCATAGCCTACTTACAGAACAATAACACCTATTTTACATGTTGTAGCAAATATAACTCAAAATAACAATGTCGTTAAGTGGTAATGAAGATTGATTTGGTTATTACTGCATTATCTTGAAACACTTCACTGTGATGGATTCTAAGATTGTAGTCTAAATTGTTTTGGAAAACATAATAATAAATGTGTTAGTCGGAACTATAATTTTTCTTCTCTCAGATGTAGTTTTTATGCAAATATTTTCAGTTCAAATAGCATTGTACAGTGTGTGTATGTGTGTGTGTGTGTGTGTATGTGTGTGTCTGCACTCTGAAATTTATACTAGATCGATGTCTGTTTGTCAGCACTCAAAAAGTGAAGTGTCCTTGGTCTTCTCAACAAAGGTTTTACTGACATCATTTTCAATATTCAGCGTTGTCAAGGGCACTTGAAAACATGAAGCATTTCAACATCAAATGGTTCCTTCTGCAGAGCCATACCTAATACATATTCCTAATACCCCCACAGCTGCGATGGCCTCTGTCTTTTGAACAGCTTGTAATCATTTGCCATATGTTGATATTTCTCCTGCTGTCTTGGGTGTATTTGAATTGCTCATTACGCCCTAGCTGGTGCTCTATGTCTGTCCAAATACCTGCTGGGAATCTCTTACCTGTCCTGTTTTTTACTCTCTCACATGCACTATTACAATTACTTTATGTTCAACCTCTTCATTTCAATTTTCACTCAGAAACACATCACATTTGAAGTCCCATTGAATTTAGTTTAAAACACTGTTAGACACGTGCAATAACTTCTTTAGTACCTTCTTCATAGACATTGGTATTGGTTTGCATACAATGGCCTCTGAGCTTTCTCCTCCCCATGATAATCCTTTGCAATGAGGGACACAAAATCCTGAGTAGTTACCAAATAATTAATAAAGAACAAACTAGGAAGTAATTAGTGGACAGCTAACAATTAGTTCCCAAATAACTCAGAATCAAGTATTATAGTCATGCAGTGAGAGCCCATGAAAAGGCATGAATTGAAGATGAATCATGACTTAATGATTATTTTTTTGTTAAAACTCTGTATGATGGGCTACTTTACTTGAGGGGATACCAAATAGTAATTAATAAGTACATAATATTTGGCAGCTGACTGAGCATTAATCAGGAATGATGCATTAAGAAATGGCCGGTATGTATATACAGTACAGTCAGTAGATATTGAGGAACAAATCACAGACAACGGTTCTTTAACATAGTGTCTAGCAATCTGTTCTTAAACAACTTACCAATATTTACTAGTCTTTAATTCATTCAGGGGTTATCCAGGAATTGTTTGTTAGCTATTTATTAATTAGCTCCTGATGTGTTCATACACCTTCCTTATACTCAAGATTTTGTTCATCTTTTTTTTTAAAGTGTTACCCCGTCCATTTCTAAAACTCTTTGTTCATATTCATATGCGTTGTGACAATATTGTATACTTGGTAGGCTCCTTTTGATCCAATGCACCATAACAAGCCTTTTTCTCAAGAGGCATTTTGACTTGTTATAGTAGGAAAAGCACAGGTGTTACTAATGATATTAACGATAGCTGTGTTATATTCAAGTGTCCCAGTAAGCTATGACTGTGTGACAGTGAGCCAACGTGCACAATGCCATGACATGAAACTGAAGCAGTCTTCTATGAAAAAGGCTATAAGGTAACTGGAGAAGATTCATCTCAGCTCTCCAGTTACCACCATCAGCCCACCCAATGGGCGTCCAATAGGTATGGTTTCTGCTCAGCAATACATGTTTTTAAAAATAATAATTCTTAAGCAGGATTGAATGAAGTGAAGTCAGTGTCAGTACATCACCAGTGGATGTCACTGTTGTTTAATGTGGGGAAACTGGATCCTTATTGGTTTTCAGGATTTAAAAATAACAGTTAAGATAACAGCAACACCTGACACCATTTTATAAAAGAACTATTTGAAGCAAACTCTGGTAATTTATGTTAAAATGTATAATATTATACTTTACAATCAGTAATGTGTCACAAACTCTTCGATTAATCCTTCCCACTGACTTGGCTTGTTTGAGTCCCTCTATAATATCTCACTACAGAGCTCAAACCTGAATCTGTTCCTGTGATAAACAAAAACCCAGCTGAGCTTTATCACAGCACTGTTGTGGATAAATGCTACTCGGACTTCTCATGAAGTGCACTCATATTCTGGTATGAAAATCAATCTGTAAAGCTGTGCCTCAGAGTTAAATCAATATTATTTCATTTCCACTCGCACCTCCGCTGAGAGAAGTCAGCGGAGGAGTCCCACTGACTTTAGTGTTTTGTCAGCAGTGAACAGGCTGCAAACAGTAAATAAACAGTAGCTGACACCTGTGAGGATTTTGTCGGGATTACAGGATTTTCTACTGTAGTTATAACCTTTTTGCACAACTGTGAACTCCACACTCCGCCTCAGAATACAGTTTAAATTTTTATCAAGTGCATTCCTCAATATCTACAACGAGCATATGACCTGAAAAGAAATAAACTGGCATTGCCACGCTGTTCCCTCCCTCCCTGCATCCCCCCCTCTTCTCCCTCAAGGTGACTCCTCCATCTGCACCCTCCCTGGTCTTGCCAATCCCTCTCTTTGCAGTAAACATGTTACAGTAACTGAGATCTGATTCCACTCTCCTTTTGAGAGCTGTCACTATCTCACCTGTTTTGATAGTTTTCCCGCAGCTATACACATATCAATCAAAGCTCTGCACTGCTGCTTTGTTCCTCATGTGCGTGTGAGAGAGAAAGAGGGACAGGTGGGTCATAAAAGTTGGATATTTCTAGTCTCCATGTAAGAAACGTGGAGGAAAATAACACTGAAAATAATGTATTGTTTACCTTTTTCTGTAGACTGAAAAAACACTCAATCATTTTTTATTCCATTCACATTTTCATCTTTTTACTGTGAGGTGTGTCTGGCTTCATTTGACTGCACGCACAGTTTCCCCATTTTAATTACCCTCTTCTTCACCCCTCCTCGTATCGTTGTAGGTGGAGTAAAAGACGGAGTGAAGGAAGGAAAATAAAAGGGGAGATTGAGGAGAGAATATTAAAAAAATATGTAAGAAGGGCGGGGTGGGCTGTGAATGAATGGGTGGCGGAGGGAGATGGAGGTATATCCCTCGTTTTTCTTCACAAGTGGGACAATAATGTGGCTCCTATTTTTAATAGCTGAAATATACAGTGTAGTTTTTTTATTTTCTTTCTATACACTTTTCCTTCTGTCAATCAAAATGACGAATTGATGCTGGCTTCTAGCATTCCTGACCCATGTATGCACATCACCTGCCATGTTTGACACTTGGCAGTAGGGGATGGGCGTGTTGCTACCTGGTGGTGTTGGTGCCTGAACACTAATGCTGACAGCCTTCTCTGTTTACCCAACAGCACAGGAGCCCACAGGCTCAGCCATATCCAGCGGCTGTCGCTGCTGCCATCACTCAGTTGTCTGGTGAAGGGTTGAGCCACTACAACGCAATTACACATTCATTTCACCCACACAGCAAGTCAGCCAGCCAGCCAGTCAGGCTCCCCTCCCCCTCATGCTCCCCATCTCCTCCCTACTTTGCTCTGCTCCGGTCCCCCGCTTTCATATCTCTGCAACGCCTGCCCTCACCCACCATCTCCATCTCTACCTGATATGTCTCAAATCCCCCCCCCCCCCCCTTCGCCCCTATATCTTTAACCCTCCTCTGTCTCCCATTTTCACCCTTCATTCGCACCATCCAACACATCAGTGGCGGGTTCAGAAAGAAATGCATAAAGCATAGAAGCAGAGCAGGAGCGAGAGTGGGGAGGTGGAGGCCAAAGGGGTGAAAATGAGAGGTGAGGTAAAGGGAGAAAAACAGGAAAAACAGCGTGAAATGGTGTGAAATGTGAGGGGAGGACACAGTAAGAGTAGAGTGGGAGGTAGGCAAGGTTTTCTGGATGGAGAGAGCGGGGGGTGAGTGGAGAGACTGGCTAATGATATATTGATTTGGCTGAGCCTGGGGCAAATAAGTAGGAGTATGTGGGAGGAGGAGAGTCACAGCTTGCAGATGTCTAAAAAACACCTGGGTGGGATAAGTTTAGTTCATTATATGCTTCTGCTAAGGGGAACAGACACACAATTTGTAACGTCTGAGCAAGTCTTATGCTTGTTTACAGAAACACCATTTATATGTCAGCGTTGTATTGCAGTGCTTGCATATGAAGAGCAATTTGAAGGGAATTTTATTTTTTTTTTTTATTTTAGAAAAATGATTGCTCAGCTGTCAGCCAGAGCGCTGAGCTGGACTTGAATAATATCAAAGCTTCTGGCTATAAAAGCAGGCGTTTAGACAGAAGATGGTCATTGGGGATCACATTTGGTGAGATCACTAAGGGGGGAGAGGGAGAGATGGAGTGGAATTAATGGGATTTTGCTCTTCATAGTGCATCTAGGTGTGCATTTATGTGTATGTATGCATCCGTGCACATATGTCCCTGTGGGCAAGTAGGTAAAAGATGTTATTATTTAGATTATTGATCTGAAGAGTCAGTGACGATAAAGCACCATGATAGGAGAACTGCTCAGGAATAATCTGGAATCCCACAGCTGGAGTCATCACACAGCCAGCAGGTTTAAAATTTTTAAATCTGACATAACATATTAATTTAGGAAATTAATTTAGCTCATACTGAGCCTTTGTTAATACAATTTTCTATCTGGCTGTTGTAGCTGAGCCATCCACTTTCCTGTTGTGCTAATACGATGCCTGGTTTCCGTCCATGCTGTTATATCTGAATTCATGTGTAATACTGAATGACTACAGACTGAGACAGGGGCTGGAGCGAGCATTCATCCAGGCGTAGGAGATGAAGACTCCATATTGTGGTCTCTGTATTAGCACTCAAATTAATTAGGCCACTCTCACTAAGCCTTCCTCCTCCCCTACGGTACTGTGGTAATCACCTTTCCCTTTGGAAAATCTGAATCAACGCCCACTGCACTTCTTTTTTGTGGTCTCTCAAAATCCCTTTGTTTCTCAACCTGCTGCTTCAGTTATAGACTCTTCTCCTCCGCCCAACTTTCTCTCATGCTCCCTTCACCTTCACTTTACTCCCTCTGTTTAGTCTCTCCCATTTCATCCCTTTGTTCACTTCTTTTTCTTTTATTGCAAAGATGTCACAAGCAGTAGATTATAGGTGCTGAAATCTCTTTGGTCTCAGCCTGTCTGGTATCTACAGTATTCCTTGTTCACAAGTTAGATTGTGGTGTACAAAATCAACCCCTTGCCTCCCTTTTACTCCCTGTCGCTCTGTGTTAAGTCTGTTGTGACACAGAAGGAGGTGAGAATTGGGAATACAGAGTACAGAGCTGTGATGAGTGAGGATTTGAGAACAGTGATGGGTAGACATTAGGGAATAATGCCCCTCCCATCACTGCCCCAACTCCCTGACTACCATGAAAAGCCGTTAATTTGTGTAAGAGGCCTTACATGTCCCACACGCCAGTCAGACTCTTGTGATAGACAGATTATTCAATTCTTCGTAGTGTTCAACAACTCTCAAGTGTGTGTGTTCATCTCTGCCTCACTTCTCTCCCCTATAATAAAAACATACTCATCATTACTTACATGGTATTACCCCTTTTTGGCTGGTGCTGTCTTTTAAACATGCTGCTTAAAGTCAAAATGGTTTCTACTTTTCTTAGATTAGTTAGTTAGTTAAGCTTGATTTATTCAGAAAGACTGAGATCTGGTTTGCATGAGAGAAATGAGAACAAAATTATACATGTGCAACATCACAACATGACAAGTTAGTCACAAGAAATCACAAATCACAATCACAAATATTATTGAAAACATCAGCAATAAGAACTTTAAAGTCTGTAAACCAGTCTTCCCCAGTTTGGAGTTGATATATGAGGAACTTTTAAAGCTAACCTTTCTTGTGACCTGATGTCGTGGTTGTTAAATTTAAAAAAACAGGTATGCTGATGCCTTTTAGATGTCAGCGATGATGGCCATTCAACCTTTTCATATAACTCACAGTGACGTGTGCAATAGCTGTCTTGAGTAATTAATCAAATGCCACTGTGGTAAATGTCATCCAATGGTTTAAGGGTAGTAAAAGCAGCATGAGCGTACAGTATGTCTCCATAATCAAGTATAGTTAGTAAAGTGTAGATTTGAAAGGAGAAACAAGCTATGTCCTGCTATAAAATCCAATTTGAGTGGCTGTTCAATATGAATTTTGACAATCTGCTATCTAACCAAATTCCTAAAGTACTTATAATGCTGAACTGAATCCAAGACACTGAGGGACATCAAAGGTTTGTACTGTTGTGAAATGCACAGTATGTAATGTAATGCAATGGGGGAGGTCATCAAAAGCAGATTATAATCTGGAAAAGGCCTCGTTTGCAGTAGAGCCAATAAGTCAATATGTATAGAGTAAATAGCAGGGTGCCTAATATTGAACCTTGTGGGACACCTTTATCAAAAATTCTGGGACATGATTTGAATCCATCAGCAAATTTGAACTCTACCAGAAAGATATGATTTGAACCAGCTGTAAGCAGAATTATCAAAACCAAAGGAAAGCAGCTTATTTAACAAAATGTTAGGATCAATAATATCAAAAGCCTCGGCCAGATCTGCAAAGAGTGCAGCACAATGTCATCCACAGAAACCAAATTAAAAACACATTGGCAATAACTTTACTTTTGCAAGAGAGTTTTGTTTTTTTTTTTTTAAAAAGTTAGCACAGTGTCTGCACTCAGGTTTTCTTGTCTGGAGTCTATAGTTTCCTCAGCCAGTTAATTAACTACTCTGTGCTCCTGCTGGCCAAAGTTTCCACCACTCAGGTCCAATTAGACACAGGTACCGCTTGGTCTCATCTCCTCTCAGTCTGGCTGCTGGCTTTCCCTTTCTTTCTTTCATTCTTTCATTTATCCGTCTCTCCAGTCTATCTGAGTCCTCATCTCATGCCACCTCAATGCTGCTTTGAGGCAGCCGGCCCTCATCGTTTCCTCTGTGAAATGGCTTTCACACACACGGTGACTTCTCCGGAATGTGAATGAAGTCGCTGCGCCGGGTCGTTTTCTACTACCTGTCAATCATAACCCTTACTGTGATATGGCAATCACGTCACACGCATACAAGCACACACACACACATGCGCACACACACACACATATGCAAAAACCACAAGATATGGTCCTTGCAGCAGTGTATTATGTACTGGGAGTCTTTTCCTCAGAGCAGTAAATAAATAATGAGAACACTGTTAAAATTCTGCCAGTATTCCATTGCTCTGCTGGTATCAGCCCACTGCTTCTCTCTAAAGAAAAGGAGGGCCTCACTGGGAAGAAAAGAGAAAGAAAAGAAGCTGTTTTTCTTTTTTCTTTTCTATTTTTTTTTTTTTTTTTTACATATTCCTATTCCTTCTGCTTTAATCACCCCCCCCCCCCCCCCCCCCCATCCCTCTCTCAGCTCCTTTACTTCTCTCTCTCCATTTTTACTACCTTTGAAAAACTTCTCCGCCGTGCCTCAGTCAAATACTGCTTTTGCTACCTTCTTTTTCCTTTACTCATGCATGAATAATATTTTCCATTAATATATTTTGTGAGACAAGAACTCAATTCTTCTCTCGTGAATTTTGGTAATGCGCAACATGCAGAACGGATATTACGGGAGATGTGAATATCTGTCAGCTTTTGCTCTGCATTTCTGTTTACCATGTCATCGCTTGAGATCTGTGGAGGTAACTTAATGTCAGGCTAAAGGTAGAGTTCAGTGGGGAAATATGAGGGCACCATTCTCAAGTCTACCTTCTCCTTGTTTAGCTGAGAGTGAAAGAAGTGCAAGAAACAGTAATGGATAATGTGACACGACAAGCGCTGGTATTTAAGCTGGAACGCTGTATGTACAAGGCGGATCTGTCTGGTTAAATGTGATAATCTCTAGTTTTCTCTGTTTTGTGAAACAGGCAGTTGATATTTCAGAGTATTTCCTCATAGCACTTTGACCTTTTTGTGTTGAGATGAAGATCTAAAGCAGGCAGATTGGATTTGACTGATGCATGAGTGTAACAGATAACGAGACAAGGGGATGTCTGTCTGTGTGTCTGTGTGTGTGTGTGTGTCTGTGTGTGTTTGTGCGTGTAAGTATTCAGCGTGTGGGGTGCATTCAGTATTAGTGGCTCTGCAGCATTCTGAGGCGTGCTAAAATATGTGTAAGCCTGTTGAACCAGACACAGCCACCATGAAATCCTGTTTCAGACTGGCTTACAACGAATAACCCAATAGAAGAGGCTGCAAATGTGTATGTGTGGGAGAGCAGCAGATGAACACAAAAAAAAAGTGACACAGCAAAGCATGGTTACAGAAGTTGTTCTTCAATTCTTGGCAGCTGATAAATGGCTGTCTGATGTACAGAAGAGAGAGAGAGAGAGAATTGGAGCACATAAAAATGAAAAATAGGAAACTGACAGGTAGAAAATTACAGGATCCCGATATAAAGGTCAAACATCAACCCTGAGTGTGGTTGCGTACTGTAAATAAAATTCTTCCGAGCATCTGTGACTCTACTGTCTCACTTCTCCAGTCGTGAGGTACTTGGCGGTGCCACTGCAGTAAATGTGCCAGTAAAGCCTTTTTTAAACTGAAAATTAGCTCACAAGTGGTGTTCTTAGTGCTTGTGTAGACTTACACAGAGACAACAAGAGGGAGGAAAGAGAGGAAATTCACTCACAAATATCTCCCGGGCTGGGGAGATATTTAACATGAAATGCCTCCATATGCCTCCGCCTCACCACCCCTCCTCAGCAGGTCATTTTGATTACTGCAGAAAACTATTGTTCCACCCCATCTCCGCTTCTCCACTGCTCTCCCACACAGTCATTTGCATTTTCTCTCTTGGCTCTCCTCCATATCTTTCAATTCATCCTGTCACACCTGTTATCCACTTGTTTTCTCTCTTTTTTTTCCACCCATTTCTTTTCCCTCCTTATTTGTGGCAGTGCAGAACCTCATCTAAATGCACAGCCAGTCATGAGCTCTCTACCTGCTTTGGGCATTTTTACTGCTATGAAAGAGTGCAAGCATCCTTTTCTTATCCATCTTATAATAACTCAAGGTGACATGGAATTGCTTACATGCCGTAAGATGAATCAACCTGTTCCCTGCTTGTCTGTGTGTCTTGATAGTGCAGTGTTTGAATACCTTGATATTTCATTCACTTTTATGCAGCTTTGGTGGTTATCTCGTCCTGTCCTGCACGAACTGTACGCATAGGCTTTTCAGTTCTTGCTCTCTTGCCTGCAGACAAGCAGAGAGAGGCAGGGGAGAGGAGAGAGTAAGGAGGAGGGAGAGGGTATAGCAAATGAGGTGTGGGTAAAAATTATGGGCGACTAGAAAAGAGAGCAGTAAGCCCATCCCTGGAAATGGAGAGAAAGAGGGTGGGGGGAGAGACTGAGAGAGAGAGAGAGAAATTATACAGTGTAAAATCCAGAAGATTTCAGCTTTAGTAGTAGTGTAGTGCAGCGTGCAGATCAGCAGGATCCCTCACCGCTGGGGAACAGCCGCCTTTTGTGTTTCCCCCCGCTGCAGTGGGGGGAGTGCATTTACCGTCGCGCCCAAGGGGAGAAGCCAAGAAGTATCCTCCAATCAGCCGTTAGTGATTTCTCTCATCTTGTGAGGCTGCTCATGGTGATTTATCACTGACCTGAGACAGGCGCCACACTCTGCTCCACAATCTAACCACCTGGAATACTCACCATGGTTTTTAGGTTTTTATTTCTCTTCTTAAACACAAATACCGTCCTGTGGATATTTCAAATAGAATGACCAGCAGACAAAAGGAGGATTAAAATGGACTGAATTTCCTTCTTTTTTTTCTTCCTTCTGCAGACTGAAGATGGACTAACTTTTACAGGTGGACTTGTGCCTTATCAGGACATCCTTTTATCCTCCTTTGTGTACTTTAATAGAAGGGAATTTTTTTCAGAATTATTTGTCATTTCATACCATATGTAGCTCTGTTATTCTGAAAGCATGACAAGCAGGGGATGATCCTGGACACTGCACTGCAATAATCATGTAGGATTGGTACTCAGGTAGAAAAATGTACATATATGGTGATGAGCAGAAGATAGAGATGGAGAGAAAGGATGACAGTTGGAGCATACCTGCCCGCTGAGCATGTCTGACACCTCACTGTAGCTTGATTAGCACCTACTCTGCAGAGTTTGTCTGTCAGGTTCTCGTTTCCCAAGTTTTCATGCTTCTCTTGTGAAAAAAAGTGTTATGGGAGTGTGCCTGTGTGTGTGAGAGTATATGACTGCGAGCGTGTGTGTGCGTGTGTGGTTTGCGTTAGGAGCCAGGGTCTAGGATTACACTGCGTCTGCAAAGGATACAGGTGTAGTGGAGCCTTGAATGAGGATTAGCTGCTCTAACACCTTGTCGCTGGCAGCACACAGAGCGATGGACCTTTCAGACAAGGCTCTCAAGCTACGACCACACTGAGTTATTCTCGCTGGAGGATTACAGATAAAGGTTTAACCAACACGATGAGACCTAGAGGGCAGGAAAGGGGACTGGAAGACAGCAGAGAAAGTTAGAATGAAATTCAGTTTCCTTTTTATTGCAGGTTATCCTTGAGGGATGCAGACTGAGGCTAATCTTAGAGGGAGTGGGAGTTGCTATCAATAGACGGAGGTCATTTATAATAGCAGAAGGACAATTAAAACATCAAAACATGAGAGAATGAGCTTGAGTTTCAGTGAATATTGTGATTATCTCCATAGGTTGATAAAAATGCCTGCATAAATGAAATCATTGGATTAGTAAAGTAAGTAAACATTGATGGTATTTGTGATAAACAGTCTTGATTTCACCAATAACCCAGCACAAAATCCAATCGATCCGTGACTATTGATTTCTCCACCGAGGCAGGATAGAGTCTTGTCTGATCTCTGTTTAAGAGGTCACTAATTTAATTATAGTCCGTCATTCAGTCTCAGCCTAGAGCAGTCATCCAGAGTGCTGAGTATGCTGTGGCTTAGAGAATCGATGGTCTAATACTTTTTATGATATCTGACAACAGAGCAGATAAATATAATACGTTTCTGCTGCAGTCTACTATAATAATATATACAAAGCTACAGTTTGGGCATGTTTTATTTACGTGTCTTGTATTATTTGGAGAGGCAGTATGAACGATGACTTCTCAAAGTGATGGCAGTTCTGCTGACACAGTTACAGGAAATTTGGCAGCTTGTTTGTGTAGTGAGGCTTGTAGTTGAAAACGGCGTGTGTTGACTGCCTGTCTGTCTTTATGCGTGTGCAGATTTGCATGTTTTCTGGGCTTGACTCCCCAGCTTATTTAAGCTGTAAAGCAAGGTCTTAAAGATCCTGGCAAATTATGTAATATGCACCACCGTGCACCACCCAACCTGTCCCACTTCTAAACTTTCAATAGAGTTAAATTAGGAAATACCTTTTAACAATGCATTGATCCAGAAGTGGAGGAGTAGAGCAAGTGAAGAGAGTCCTGACAGGGCTTTCAGGAGGAGAACTTATCTCACCAGCCACACTCAGCACTCCTTCACTGATCCTGCAAAGCACAAGGTAGTAGGTGGGGTGCACAGTGTGGGAGTGAGGAAAAACAGGACTGAGGCAAGTTGTTTGATAGCTGCATTGTTTGTATCTAACTTGTTCAAAGAGCTTTGTTGAAAGTGTGCTGTTTTAGGAGGTTTAGTGCTTCGAGTGTATAAACTCAGGAACAGCATGAGGGAGTTCAGTTAGAGTTCTTTTGGGAAAACCTGCTCTATCCTGCTGTTGTCAACATTAGAGATCAAACAAGACCGGGTATAGCAAGTACACTGTAGGATCTTTTTTGACAAGACACTGGATAAGCATTGATTTGTCTGAAACAACCGCCTAATCTATTTAATGACACAAGCACAAACCAGCAGGACTCTTCAACAGCTCCACAGTCAATCCAAAGACAAGATTGCAATGAAACTGGATGATCTACGATGAGCACACCAACTTAAACAAGCACACTGTTTTTGCCTGAGAAGGAGACAGAAACAAACACTGAGACTTTCAGCTCCACGTTTAAATTTACTCTGGATTATAACACTTGAATTGTCAACACAACACAGAAGAAGAGGAGAAGAGCGGTGCAGCCAATTAAACTGTGTATCCGTCCCTGGCGGGGATGTGCTGTGTGTTACTCTGAGGAGGAGTCGAGTAATATACCACAACCCTGCGAATGAGGGTGGGGCTCTGCCACTGCCACAGACAAAGACCTTGATAGAGAGAGTTCCGGTGTGAGAACTGGTCATCTGGGGCCATTTTGGACCTGCACAGTCCAGCACAGTGTCAAAAGTCACAATGGGGTGCAACATGTGTGTGGTTCAAAAGCCTGAAGAACAATACAGGGTCATGTTCCAGGTGAGCTCTCTGTCTCCTATCCTCTCTGTCTGTCTGACTTGTATTCATTTCCTTCTTTGATAATAATTCCTTTGTGCATCTTTAAAGTCTGCTTTGTTTTTTTTTTTTTTTAACTTGGCCCTTTCTCACAGTGATGCTTCTTCATGATCAAAACAGCTCTCATGATAATGTCATGTGCTTCTTTCTGCAGCAACAGACAGAAATTAACAGAAGCTTGTTACAAACCATTCACACATTAAATTCCTAATAACCAGTTTTGAGTCCCAAGTAGAATCTATATATTAACTACAGTCATTTGTCCCAATTGCACCATCAGGTAATTCATGAATGAATCAATGAGTCATTGGCACCATTATATCATGTAATCAAAAACATTATAATTACATTGGGTAATTAATAAAATTAATTAAGTGAATCAAGGCAGCAAATGCATTAAACATGATTGATGTATTTCATATAACCTCCAGATCATGTGACACATCTCTGCAAAAACCCATCTTTTTGTAGATTTTACTTGTATGAATTAGCTTAAAAAAAAAAAAAATCTGGAAATCATTTTGTACTTCTCGAGCAAGGCTATAAATTGCTGCACTGGAATAGTTATTCAGTGATGATAAAACCGATAATTATGATAATGATACTTCACAGTGATTGTAATAATTGAGATTAGATAGAGCAGAGCAGAGCTAAATTGCATAAGACGGAGAGATACGCTGGCGTGGAGAAAGTAGAGTGGTGCAGAGCCACGGAGGCAGCAGGATGGATGGGTTGTTAAAGCTGGACTAAAGTGTTATGGGAGAGAGGGGTTGCCACGGTTACAGCCTCAGTACCACCTGCCAACTGGGACCACAGACTGTATCTGAGTAAGCTCATCTGGCTGCAGTGCCTAAAGAAGCTCCTGTTCAGTGACTGGATCCATGTGGTGACCAAAATAAGCCCCATGCTTACTAAGCATGTAAAGTCCTCAGCACTCATGGGTATGCTGTGCAACACTTATAGTATCTGTGGCACCAGAAGCCTCAGCTGGGTCTCTGTTGCCTGTTGGAGTCAGGGTCTGAGCCAGTTAACTGGGTTGCATCTGGTGCCAGAGGCGATGCCAAGAGAGAGGAAAACATGGAAAGAGACTGAGCCTAAAAAGAGGCACAGTAATGAGTCGAGGAGGGAAATAGAAAAGAAATGGGCAAATAATAGAGGGAGGAAAAGTCCGATTTTTTTCTTTCTTTCTTTCAGGTTTACTTTTCTCTGTTGTTTGCCTTCAGACGTCAGAAGTAATTGTTTTGAGCGCTTCATGGAGCAGGGGTGAATAGAAAGGCTTGAGTGACTTCACAAATCCACAGGGCGGAGTGCCAGAGAACAAGGAGCGAGGTGGTGTACGCAGTCTGGGTTGTGATCATAAAAACCAGAGCATAGCAGGTGCATTTCATAATTGACGACCGCGTCTAACAGAGGTCAGCAGTAATGACACTGACCACATGCAGGTCGAAATCTTTGAAAGTGGAAATCAAATAATTTGGGAATGTGAGGTCAATCTGAAGGTTGTGTCCCTATAGGTCTGTCATCCCAGAAACACTTTCGGCTCCGTCAGACAGAGTACCTGCACGTGGTCTCCAGACGGGTGTGGTGATAAGCGCAGTGAACAGTCATTCCTGGAGAGACAGACAGCCAGCCAGCCAGCCAGCCAGGAAATATGTCGTTCGATTCTGAGCATGCAGAGTAGTTGTCATGTTGTATGCAAAGCTCTTGTGTAAGCAGAGCAGATACTGTGGGATGGTGGAGCAGTAAGTCTGCATATATTATGGTCTGGTAAGCCTGAAACGACATTGCTGGCTGAAGGCAAAGAGGCATGAGACAGAGAGAACAAACGCAGATGGAGCACTGAATTCAGAGCCAGAGCCTTTGGCTTTGAGAGGTTGACTCGTACACTGTAATGAGGGTATATTCAACGAAACCTGGAGGTCTCATATAAAAAGCATGAGCTGTTGTCTGGTAAACTGCAAAAAAAAGTAGAAAATAGCCAACATACAGGAAAAAAATCCAAAAGGGAGCTTAAAGGTAATCACAGATTGCATGCTGGGTTTTTTTCTATAAAATTCAATCTCATCATCGTTTCATTACATGAAATGATTAGAAATGTAGCAATTCTTGCCATGCAGATGGCTGATTAATCTAAAGTTCATGCCAACCAAAAGATGAAGGTATACAGTGTCCAATCATTAAAAGAAATCATCACACAGGGGAAACATAATTACATTTCCCCCAAATTTCATGGCTTTCCATTTTTTTGTATATTTCCTTTGAAGATTTGCAGCTTTATGCCGTTTTCCTTAACAAACATGTTTAATTACACCTTCAAATTAGATGCGGTCTACTGAGTAACTGCGTCTGTCTTTAGACAATAAATACAGCACTAAACAGCTAACAGCTACATCAGACTGGAAAACCAGGCTGTTAAATTTGACTATATCAAAACACTTGGTTCTCTTGCCAAATGAATATAATTCATGCATTATACATCGGGCCTCTGCTGCACATACTCCGCACACTCGTGTTTGGTACACACCCATTGGCATGTTTCTGATCAATTTTGCCTCCCATAGCCCCAAGTAAAAAGGCATATTATCTTTCAGTTGATGAATTTACAGACTCGGCTCTAGGCTTGTGTGCACAAAAACCATTTTGAGTAAAATATTGCATTTTTACATATATTTTACAGAGTACCTGACACACTAAACCTCTGGCCCCCTGAGCCCTTCAGCCGCTCCCTTATTTTTCTCTTTCTGTGTCACTGTAAAGCCGGTTTTAAAGGGAGGCTGTTTCCATGGCAACCGGTGTCATTAAACAAACCTAATGTGCTTTTATTCACAATGACACGAAGAAACATGCTGACGGTCACAATGAGGCAAGCAGACGAGAATCAATACACACCAATGACCAGCTGACTTTATCCGGATAAATGCACAACCCATGCTGGGGGGTGGACAAAATAAAAGCAACACCTGACAATATAATGTGATGCAACACAAGAGCACCACAAACAAACGAACACTGAGCATTATACTGTAAGCTTTTCAAAGGCATTATGTATCGCAGGGCTATTGTATTAGACTGCATCATACTGTCACATATTCCTTTTGTTTTGTCTACCCTTCAGTATAAGCAAGCAGTACCATCACTACACCTTTCACTTATGATACAATATTCCCAAATGTTGCTCTTTCTTCCATCGTTCCATTTATTCTGAGCATTATCACTTCACCGTTTTGTTTGTAACACAGTATAATGTAGTTGTTGTTGTAATTTTTTCTTAATGTGCAGTGTTTTCAACAATAATAACCTCTCCCATGAAGACACATTTTAAAAATAACTCTATTGTGTTTTCACTCATTATCTGTTTATACACCAGCATCCCTTTATAATAATAATACATTTATTTATATAACACTAATGCGCTTTACAACGATGAGGCAAATAAAATTGTGTGCTAATTGAAAGTTAAAGACATTATATCAGCTTACAACTACATTATAGTGTGTTATAAACCATGTATTAAATATTCATATATATAAATATTTAATATATTCATATATTGCTTGTAAATGCTAAAGAGGGGGATAAAAATAAAGTGCATTTCATCTGTTCTTACTCTGCCCTCTCTCTCACATGCAACTAAAACATATATAAATGTCTATCTAACCTTTTGTATTTATATATAGTATATAATTATTTATTTATAACTTTTACTTAATCATGTCACCTCAATGAGATTGACATATTTCTATCAAAGCATTAGATGTCTTGTAACCACTCTGAAAAGAAGAGGAAGCAGTCAAAACTGGTTAATTAAATCACCTGACAGACTGCTCATTACTTTTTGGCTCGTCAGTTTCTTTTTATGTCAAGAGTGTGTCCTGTCTGTTCTCTCAGGTGAAGTGTAGACTACTGCACTAGTGTGCATAACGTGTGTATGTGTGTGTGTGTGTGTGTGTGTGTGTGTGTGTGTGTGTGTGTGTGTATGCGCACAAGAGCAAGTGTGTTTGTCTGTCAGCCTCCTGCTCTTTCACTTGCAGACTTCTCAAGCATATGACTGACATGGGTGAAGTAAGATACTGATGGAGAGGATGTCATTTCACTTAATAGGACAGGAGTGGCAGAGAAGATAAGTCTTATAGTCTGTGACATAGTGTCATTTTCTATTAAGGTTTAGTGTGTATTTTTAAAGTTTACATGCTCTATCTCAGACCTAGTTGCTAATCCTCCACCACCGCCACTGATAAAAAATCTGCCCGTAATTCATCTTTTGTTCTACCTGATGAGTGTACTAACAACTGATGTACATTTATGTACTCCATACTCCCGCTGAGGCTTGTTAACTTCATCTGCATCATTTTAAAGAATGTTTGAGCTGCCTTTTAAATCAATACCTTCTCACTGTTATCAGTTTATAATAGGCCTACCACTCCCTGCTTGTCTATTTAAATTAGCTCAGCGATATCAAACAACAGGGGTTAGAGCCAGAGTAGGTCAACTCTGTTTCCAGATTAATTGATTTTCTGAAGAGGTGACTGCTCCAGCCTTCAAAGCATGGGAGATGAGAAAAATCAATTACCGAACAAGTGGAATTCAATATGTGGGGGTGCAGGTATTGGTCATGCAGGAGCTTTTGCATGTGAAAATGCACATAAATTTGAGGAAGAAAAAAAAAAAACTCTGTGATGCTGAGAGGAAAAAATTCAGCATTAAAACAGTTTACAAGGGCACGCTTCAGATAAAGTCTGTGTGTATTTTCCACACACTGAAGGCTATGTGTGGGATAATGTGTGCTACTGTGGAGTTAGTCGTTACCTTCCCCCCTTTTTTCATCTCAGCCTGTTGTACAGCACATGAGATTAATTCACTCTTTAAAGGGCTTTCAGATAAAAACTAATTATGCATCAACCACTTAGCTATTTCCCATGAGCTCCCATTGTGCGTGTGTTTACATACAAGTGTTGAACCCTTTGCCAGGCTATTTACATTCACACGGCAATTCCTTGAAAGCTTGTTTTCCACATTTCTCCTGCATCATTACCCTCTCCTCACCTCCCTTCCTCCTCGCTCCCCGTGAACTCCTCCAGTGTCTCTCCTCCTTTGCTTTCTCTCTCTACTCTTTGAACTCTTTGCATCTCTTTCATCTTTACCCACATCGTCCCCACCCTCAGCTCCGCAGATATCACCAACGCCCACCCCCTACTGTGCAACGCTGAGTTTTTGGAGGCCTCACAATTTCGTCTGAATTTCAATTCCATCTTAACCTTAATCCTACTGACTAGGGTACCTGCAGACCCCTCACAGGTGCTTTATTCTATCATTCTAATTTTTCATGACTTTATCAATCAATTTGTTCTTAATGACTTCATATCATTGATTTCAGTTTCTCTTTTAATTAGTGCTTTTTAAATGTATTGGGCTCCTGGGGGACCTCAGTCAAAAGCACCTAATTCCGCTTATGCAGTTTTTTTCTTGATTCATGGGGGAGTTTCTCTGAGAGCAATGCTCTCTTTTTCAGGAACGCCCTGAACACATTCACACAGTTATACAGTCACAACTGGAAGCTGCCCAGTACAACCACAGTCTGATCTGCTGGCCACTGAGCAACCCCACTGGACCAGTTGGGGTTAAGGGCCTTGCTGAAGGGCACCACAGTGGTGGTAATGAGGGGGGGCAAATGCTGCTTTTCACTTTCCCCACCCAGATTTATTCTGCCAGTCCAGGGGATTGAATTGGCGAACCTCCGGTCAAAAGCTTGCTTCTCTAACCTTTAGGCCACCGCTTTAAAAGATGGAACTATTATTGAGTTCATGTTTGCCATGGGTCCTAACTTTAAAGTATCACACTCTGTCGGGGGATTCGGGGGTAGAGGTACTCTGTCAGTCATTTTGAAGGCTTTGTGGAAAGATTGTTCTTGGGATAAAATCTACAATTTGTATCAAAGAAAAGTATATATTTTCATTTTCAACAATATATAAATTAACTGTAACTTTCCTAAAATAATAATAATCTGTTTTTTCAGATGGCATTAATTACATAACTAATAATGTTTTAAGAAGAAATTAATTAACATTTTGCTATGATGGTTGTTTCTTGCAGTAGTTTATTCTTGGGGTCCCCACCCAGGGGCCCCTGTCTGTAGTCCGTGCATGTTGAATATGTCAGTAGGATGAGGGTTAAACACAAATATACAGAATGAGGATGGAGTGTGGGGGATTTGTGCACCCCGAGCTTCATAATTTGCATAGAATATGTAGCTTATAAGAAAGTAGTGGTATGTAATGACCCACTAACCCAGAGATAATAGAGAACAGAACATGGCAAGTATATAATGGATTCCTCATCAAATCAGGACAGAAAGCTGTCGAACACACAACAACCATTACCCTGCATGAAGTCATCTTCAAAGCAATCTCAGCACCTCTCATTGATAATGAATGAGAAAACCCCCCTCTCTCTCCGCTCTCTCAGTATTCATACCTGTCACTCATGGCCACAGAGCTGCTTCCTAATAGCCTCTCTCTGATCCTGGAGAGCTGGTGCCGTGTGGTCACGAGCACAGAGTGCTGAAATAATAGATACATCCTGTTGTCAGGAGAGAAAAAATATTAGGAGATGAGGCCTGAAAAGAAAATGCATTTTAGTGAATAATGTTTAGGTGCGTTTTTCTCTAATCGAACATGCAGACTACAAAGACTTAATTCTTTCATCGCCAGTAGGCCATGTGGAGGGAATTATCTTATTTGTTATTAAGTGAGGAGGCTCATTTAGAGAGACAGCAAGATTTATGAAGCAACATTAGTGTGAGGACGGACAAACACACACAAGGAGATGGACTGGCTAAAATAGATGGAGATAGTGGAGTGTGAAGGCACAGAGCAGAAAGAACTGCTGAGACAGCACGGCATAAGAGAGTCTAGTGAAAAAAGAGAGAAGAAGAAGGCGTGGACATGGGTAGAGAGGGAGAAAGAGGGAAATGAATGTGAGCATGGAAACACAATGGAAAGGGAGGGAAGATAGACTAGAAGGATGGTGGTGGTGGTGGAAGAACAGGGCGAGGTGGTGTAACAGCACAAGAGAGAACCATATCAAAGAAAAGGAACAGGGGCTGAATGTGGCAAGAAAGTTTTTGTGCTTGACTGCACATGGGAACATAGATTTGACATGCAATTACTGGGAGGGGACAAGAGAAGAGAGAGGGAGTGGGTGAATGAAGCAGGGTGGTAAAGATGTGGAGAGTCGCAGACAGCCAAGGTCAGCGACTGTGTGCAACGCGAATGAGACGATACAAAGGCTGTCTGGCTCAGCACATGAAAATCATCATGTTAGTGTCCGTCTCATATGTAATGAAATCAAGAGAGGGAATTGAGTTTGTTTTTAATGTGATCATTTGAAAGCGCAGCAAAATTTAGACGAGTGCCATTTAATTTCGAGTCTACAGCCACGCTAGCGGCTCTGTGAGCTCGAGTTAAATGCCAACCTCAACATGCTAACATGCTCACAGCTATAATGATGTTTAGCAGCTGTAATGGAGCTACAATTTTCACCATGTTCAGTGCTATGATGAGCTAATAAGAACTAACAAAACACAAAGTACAGCTGAGGCTGATGGTCATTTTTTGGTCATAAATCAACCAAAGTATTGAACAAATTAAAAATTTGACCTGTTGGTGCTAGACGAAGAGTCAAGGAAACACCAAATTCATTCCTCTGAGGACCATGACTGTCTGTACCAAATTACATGGCAATCCATCCAATAGTTAATTCAGATATTTCAGTCTGGGCTCTGGACCAAAGTGGTTGGTGGATAATAAAAGAAAATTCTCTTGTATTTTAATTCTGGGCCCAGGAAGCTATACACACAATGCTGTACATACAAAAGCTTAAAGATCAACACCAGACGACAATGTCTTATATCCCAGCACAGAGAACAATAAGGTCATAAACTGACACAAACAGCTCCCCAAGTTATTTCCTGACTGGAGCCAGTCGTTGCAACACACACTAAAAAGAGCTATAAGCCCCTGCAAAGCCACATCTTATCCTTACAGCTGAGTGTGACAGGGTTTACATATCTGTAAAAGCCATACAGGACATCTTGACCTCACAAAAATTCAGCATTTCAGTACAGATTCTCTGTAAATTTCTACCACAGTGGTGGACTAGCGTGACTAAAAACAGGTTTAAATGCTGAACTAATCTTCCTCCTTTACATTTGTAGGAAGTCCTGTTTAAATTGACCAGGATTGGTTTGGCTCAGGATTCAATCCATATACTGTTTTGATTCCTTCTCCAGATGCTTTTTCAATAATCTTTCATTTTTAATGCCCCCCTCTCTCCCTCCTGGTGTATGAACCAGCAGTAGAGGGAAAACAGGGGAGATGTTTCATGCGCCACAGGATCCGGCTTTCAACAGCACCAGAGAGTCAGGACACATGTTGTGGTGCCCTGATGACCATTTATATTGTAAATACTGCATGAGGACTGTTTAAACGAACTGTCAGTGTCCACAGAGAGAGAGGGAGTGGGGTTTTTTTTAAAGAGAAATAGGAATTATCAAACATCTGTCTCATGTGAAATTATAATCATGTTTTGTTACGAGCTCCCCCTTGCTCAAAAAAGAACATTTTTTTCCAGAACATATAAATAAGTTTCTTTATCTAAACACGTTTGCAGAGAGGGACCATTTCTAATTCTCTGTGTTTTGTAGACACGAGTGCACAAGACTAATGTATAAGGTACAGCTCATTTTTATCTCCGTCGCTGTTAAGCTTCAGTATGTGCTTTTCCTTTTTGCATTACCTTTGGTTCTGGCCTTCAAAGAAAATAAAGTTCTCAGGAATCCTCTGGCCATATTACAACTGTTCACACTTGTAATTACTTTCTAACTTGCAACATTTTCCCACTTTCTCTCCTTCTCTTCACAGAAGGGTCACATAAGCAACATGCTGTGCTCTTTCGATGCTGACGGTCGATTAAAGGTCTCAGTATACGGCTTTCTGCTCTGCTGCTTGGTGTGATGTGGTGTTGAAACCTTTTAGACATAAACCTGTTTTTTTTTTTTTTTTCTTTTTTTTGGTCTCTGTGTGCCTGTAGAAACACTATCAACTGTGTGACACATTAAATACACTTATATGTCTGTTGAAGTGTATTTTTTCTACTTTTTTTTGTTGACTAACGTGACCTCAGTCCCTCTTTGTTTTAGGTGTGTGTAGCTGTAGTTGCCCCTCCTGTGCTCCTGTGTTTTGTGAGACAGCTTTAATTCTGTGAACTAACCTTGCCTGTCTCATAAAACTGCTGAAGCGGTTCGTCTATCCTCCTGTCTTCCCCTCTTCCTGTTATTCATGTTAGCATCTATTTTGTTCATTTCTCAGTTGATGCCCCTTTTCTAAATCGTTATCTATTTCTTGTGTATTTTGCAGTTTCTCTGTGTCACACATCGTTAAAACTAGATGTCACTCATTTTACAGCATCTTTCTCCCTCCACCAATCCTCCCTCATTCAGTTTCTTTTTCCTCTTCCACCATCTGATCCTTATTACCTGTGTTTTCCAGGTGAATGGAAAGGAGCTATCCCGCCTTTCTGGGGATCCCACCCTGGACATACGGGACCCCGTGCTGTCCAACATACTAAGGCGGGGGGCCCGCAGACGAGCAGGCCTAGCGGGAGCCCCTGCAGGGTTAGTGCCAGTGACCATGGGCATGGCCGACTGCGTAGACAGCTGCACCCAAACAGACATCAGCTTCCAGCATATGTTGACTCTGGGCAAGAGCAGCCAGCATCCCTGTGGTGCACCACCCCCACCCGACCCTCCGCCGTCCCCTCCGCTACCACCGCTACTGGAGCCATATCTATTCAATGAACTGTAAGTGGGAAGGGAGTGCCATTCTGTTCACACGTTTGAAGTCTGAAGCTGCCCCAATGACTAAAATATTATTTCCTGAATATTCTCATCCCCAGCTTTATAGAGCCTGTATACTATGACCCCACTGACTACTTCGATATCACTCAGCATGAAGTGGACAGGCAGGATGAGCTGGAATACGAGGTGAGAGACCATTAGCTACTCAAACTCTTGTTCCAAGAGCTGCCCCACTGTTCTCTGTCTGACATCCTACAACTTTTCTCTAACTGCACTAGGAGGTGGAGTTGTATAAGTCTCGTCAGCAGGATAAACTCGGGTTGACAGTGTGTTACAGAACCGATGATGAGGAGGACCTCGGGATCTATGTAGGAGAGGTGAAAACTTGAACTCTATCAACTATTGCAGTTTGCAATGACTTCAATTTCCAAAAAAAAGGCTTAACAAATCCTTTTTTTCCAGGTGAACCCAAACAGTATTGCTGCAATAGATGGCCGCATCCGCAAGGGAGACAGAATACTACAGGTACATTTTTCCTGAATAGTACACTGGAGCTATTATTTCTTTATATGCTGTAATTGCATGAATGAAAGGAACATCATCAATACTACAGGGATAAACCTATTTCTTTAAAAACATTTTGTCCAATTATGTAATGCACTGAAGTGAAGACTAATCCAGCAATACTCCAAACAAATTACTAATAGTGTAGCAATTATTTTGAACTCTTTCATAAGAGGTTGAATATTATTATCTATTTTATTAAGCTCAGAGATTTTTTTTTGTCAGTGCTGGAAATTCTAAGGAAAAACCATTTCCTGAATCGGGTAATTTAATTGAATCTAGCCTTGATGTAAAGGGTCTTAAACTAACTGACATTAGCTCAATTTTATGCTCCTTTTTCTCTGTCAGATAAATGGAGTGGACATCCAGGACAGAGAGGAGGCGGTAGCTATTCTCACCAGAGAGGACAGCACTAATGTCTCCCTGCTCCTCGCACGACCCGAGATAGAGGTGAGGAAATTGGATATGTAGTCTTCGGGGAGCGGGCTGCAAGGCTCAGTCTGAATACTGACCTAAAAAATGCGTTCCTCTCTCTTTATCTCTCTCTTCATGTAGCAAGAAATTAGTTTTAGTTTAATTAGTTTACATGCTTTGATGTGTAAAGCCTGTTTTTAACATTTAGTCATGAGATTGAGAGGGAGACAAGTACAGTCACATCAGAACAGACAGAAGAGAAATTGGGGACACGAGAAAGAGCACGGCGCTCTGCTTTGTCCTATCCTGCAGGCTGACTCTTGTGAGGAGGCAAAAAAGCAAAGAGGTGCAAAAACATGATGAGAACACAGATAGCACGAAGAGAGAGGCGAAGACAAATAGTGCTTGTACTCACAGTGCTAATGTGGAGCTGCTTTGTTTCCCTCAAGGTCACTCTTGTAGCAGATATGAGGGCATTGTAACACAAACTGGACACCCCTCAATAACACACCTCTGCCAAATTCATTGTAAACACACCACTTGACAACATGTGGACCCAAAAATGGATTTTCATGGCATACTCTTGTAAAAATGGGCTGCAGATGGAGACAGACACGGTATACGTGAAAATATAAAAATCTGTATGCTGGCCGCATTTGTACAGGAGCTAGAGGGCAGATTTAAAAGGCACTCATTAAAACGGTCTAAGTAGAAGACACACACACACACACGCATACATGCACACACACACACCTCTGTTTAAATATGTCCTTGTATTTGGAGAGGGGAGCACAAGTCCTACTACCTGTGAAAGGCTGACAAGATTTATATTGCTAAGGCATGGGCCCACATTAAGATTCAAGTGAGAGAGGGGAGGACGTAGAATCATCAGAGGGAAATGCACAAGCAAAGATTAAAGCTTGATCTGCTGTCTTGGGGGAGAGAGAGAGAGAGAGAGAGAGAGAGAACTAAAGGGGATGTCGAAGAATAAGAATGAAGATGAAGATAATCAATACTCCGTCTCGCAGTCTAAATGCAATTCACATTCAAATAAAACCAATTAGGCAAGATCAACTGTGCTCTGAGGGTAGAGTTGTTTACTAATTTAAGAACGAACATTTGCATTATATTTGATCAGCTTCTGAGGGGATGCCAATCAAAACAGCAGAGTAAACACATTAGTATGTATGCACATAACTATCACTAATTACTAAAGACTGGATCACTCTGTATGGACATTTCATCCTCTGATACCAAATACAAACTATGAAGAATCAGTTTCCTTACTGTCAGGCAGATCATGTTTGGATGTACTCCTGTTGGATCTGCATTGTTATTTCCCTCTCAAGACACTTCATTCAATGGAAACTAAAAGCTACTGTGTTAAAATCTGACACTGCACTAGCTCCATCTGGTGACAGGAAAAAGCACTACTCTCTTTACTGTAAGTGCAAAAATGTGCTGCATTCATTATGCAATATTAAAGGTGCTATAATCAATATTTTTATACTGTAAAGTAGATCAAATGACAATGTGTAATCTGAAAGGGGTTGCTCATAATAAAAAACCTGCAGATAATTATCACCAAACTCAACAGTTTAGCTCATCTCTGTGGAGAGTTAGTGTTTTTCAGCTTATTGTTTTAGTTGGACTGTTTTGGTTCACTCTCACTGATCTCAGCAGCTTCATTTCCAGACACAGTAGTCAGCTATTTTCAGCCAAAAAGCTTTAAAACACCACAGCAGACAGACTAAATTAGCAACTAGCTGGTGAACATAGTAGCGTATTTATCAACTAAAGAGCCAGATATTTCTCTGATGAAGATCAAAACAAAGCTAAAAGGAGAGTGAATTTGGATTTAGATTCACCAGGTGGCCAGAAATACGACACAAAATGCTAATGGAAATGCTAATTTTGTTCCTTTTTCTGCTGGAATAAATAAGCACCTGCTTGCTAACGAGTTTATTATATCAACTTCAAGGTACAGTGTGTAGAATTTAGTGGCATCTAGCAGAACGGACTTGACAGAAGTGGAATATCATATTCATAAGTATGTTTTAATTACTTTATAATTGTCTGAAAATGAGAATCATTGTGTTTTCGTCACCTTAGAATGAACCCTTTATATCTACATAGGGAGCAGGTCCTCTTCCACGAAGCTTGCCCTGTTGCACCACTATGTTTCTACAGTAGCCCAGAACAGACAAACCAAACTCTGGCTCTAGTGAGGACCTTTTGGGTTTTTTTCACATTTTTCGCATTTTTTTCATTTTTCACAAGTTTTTTGTGACCACCGTAGGTTCTCCTACACGCTTGGAAGGGGAGGGTGAGGGGTATTAAGTTGGTTGCAATCTGCAACCTCACTGCTAGATGCCACTAAATCCTACACACTGCACCTTTAAAAGGTAATGATACGTCAGTGTTGTGTTTACAGCTTCTTTCCCCTGCCCCAAGTGTGCAAAAATCTGTAAATGCAGGTTTAAACATGCTTTTTTTATTTCTTAAAAGCTTTAGAAACATTATTATATTTATTGTAAAACCTCATGCATCTTTCTAATACATTTCCTTTGTTTTTTTATGTCTCTCCTCAACAATGAACTTGACACCTCTACTGCAATGCCATCAACTAAATTCAACAACCTGTGCTTGATTCACCTTTCATTGTCAGAATGACAACCAGCTGGACCCAGATGAGCTGGATCTGGAGCCATTGGACAACGCTGTCCATCTCCCCAGCGGCCACAGAATGAGGAGCAGTGCCTCTGTACTGGGTGCTGGACCAGGCGGTGTTGCTGGTGGAGGTGTACTAGGTGGTCATGGTCAATCAATTAACAGGGATTCACCTGATTTGCTCCAGACGGTGCTGAGCAACAGCCAGGAGCTGGACAGCGGGGTGGGACGGACAGATGAAAGCACACGCTATGAGGAATCTTCAGAACATGATCTTCTGGGAGACGACCACACTAGTGCCTCCAATACGAATGCCACCAATACACCCGGCAGCATGCGCAAGTTTTTTTCCAGCCGAGGGGAAACTCCGCCATTGCTTCACTCTCAAGACCTCCAGTTCAGTACTGACTCCCTCTTAGGTCTAGACTGTGTTAATGGAGGAGGGCTGGAACAGATGGAGCGATTGGAGAGGGCCTACATGGCAGATCCTGTAAGGATGATGATGCCTGGGCTGACTGAGGAGGAGTGTGAGAGGTACAAAGAGCTCTTGGAAATCAAGTGTTACTATGAGAAGAACAGTAACGCTTTGCTGCTACTGGGAGAGCAGGGGCAGGCACAGGAAGAAGGAGGTGTCTCACTTGATGTGAATAGGAATGAGAGTCTGACGCAGCATGAGATGGCCCTTCTGGAAGAGGAGCTGCGTCATTTGGAATTCAAGTGTCGCAACATCCTGAGGGCGCAGAAGATGCAACAGCTGAGGGAGCGTTGTCTGAAGGCTTGGCCTCTCGAGGACAAGAACGGAGCAAGTGCAGGCGCTGGCGTAGGAGCTGGACGCTTGGATGTTAGTGGTACTTTAGTCAGTGAGGAGTCATGTCACCATGCTCTGTCAGATATCAATGAGCTCCCAGAGAGGGAGCGCTCAGATAAGGACAGTACCAGTGCCTACAACACTGGAGGGGAAAGTTGCAGGAGCACCCCTCTGGTTAATGAACAGTACCCTTCACACTCCACGCAGAGTCTGGAAAGAGGAGAATCTCTTCTCTCAGTGGGTATGCAGCTTCAAACCTCCACTAGGCAAAGAGAGAGAGGAACCAGGGCTGAAAGAGGGGACGGAGTACAAGCAAACCTCAACAAATCCTACTCTCCCCACAGTCACAGGAAAGCAGCCGAGGGTAAGACATCCAGCCCGGGAGCTAAGGTTAGATCCCTGTCCCGGGATGGAGGAACCAGGAGGGGCTCAGATGGAGGAGTGAGACGTAACCCCAAAGCCAATGGAACAGCTGAGAGGGCTGGTGGACGCAGTGCAGAGAACAGCCCTTACCTGTCCCGTCGTCATCCTGAAACAAAGCTGCCTCAACGCTACCTGAGCTGCATGCAGTTGAGGTCTCCCTCCACGTCTGAGCGGCTCGCTGGACTCAGAGAAGGCAGCATGGAGACTGAGGGTGACGCCAGCCCAATGAGTCTGGGTAGCACGTGTAAAGATGTTGCCCAGGTCCCAAGTGCACCCATATCCTTGTCCCCTCCACTGCTGCCTGCTTCCCCTCGTATGGAGTGGAAAGTGAAGATCCGTAGCGATGGCTCACGCTACGTGGCTAAACGGCCTGTGAGGGATCGCCTCCTGAAGGCCCGTGCCATGAAGATCAGAGAGGAGCGCAGTGGCATGACAACAGATGACGATGCGGTGAGTGAAATGAAGATGGGCCGTTACTGGAGCAAAGAGGAGCGCAAGCAGCAGCTGCTAAAGGCCCGAGAACAGCGGCGGCGCAGGGAGTTCATGATGCAGAGCCGCCTCGGTTGTCTGAGAGAGCGTGAGAAGGAGCAGGGCAGCGGTGGTGGAGGACAGCAGGGGTCTACAAACCAGCAGGAGCCAACCACCATCCTGGAGCTGTGCCACCGCAGGAGCATGAAGAAGCGCAGTCGCAGAATTCTGGACAACTGGATCACTATACAGGAACTACTGGCCCATGGGTCCAGGTCTGCTGATGGGAAGAAAGTCTATAACCCCCTGCTGTCTGTCACCACAGTCTGAGACGGGCAGGGGGAGCGATAAAAAAAGTGCCAAAGTGTTTTGATAGGGCCTGTCAGATGAACACAAGCTGCTTCAGTACACCTTGGCACAAATATTTGTCTGCAGGGATGCAGCGACATCATGAAACACAAAGTGGTTAAGTTGGTGGTAATATAAAGTAGCATACCCAAGGCACCAGCTTAAAATGTTATGGAGGGAGAAAAGCTTCCTATCTTCCCAAACAGAAAAGAAACACACATTTCCAATATTGTGGATTTGAACCTGCATTTAAGAAATGCATTCCATAATCACAAATGCAGATTTACAAAAATCGCAAATTTCAGAAATGTACTACAGTATATTTTAAAAATACTGTATTCCTCTTCCATTTTATCTGGCTGGACCTAAACCAGTCAGGAAAAATGCTTTTCCAGCCATTGTCATTATGCTTTACCTCTCACAGAATGTGAATAATTTTACACAGAAACATGTACCAGCTTGTCACTGTCAATGCACAAGAAGTAGACCACAGATTTTTGAAGATATTCAGAGGGAGAACAGTCAGACGGCTGAAGCAAGGGAGAGAAATACATCACGACTTGAAATCTGTCCTATTACATGAAGGGGAGATGACACCACCTGCTGTTGAGTCATTAGAAGAAAGGTATACAACTGAAAGGTAGAAAATATCTTGCAGGTCTCTATTGTATTTTAATTTTTGTGAAAGACAGAACAGAGAAAAACAAAAGTGAGGCTAACAACCATGCAGCTGTGAAAACTTTGAGGAAAAGCCACTTCTGTGCCATAAAATTGTGTATTTTGTGGACGTTTGTCCATAAAGGACTTTTTAATTTTCAAAAGAACAGCGTGTGCCAATTAATGTAGATATGACATTTTTTTTTCATTCCTGCAGTGCTCATGTTTCGACACAGGAAATGCAACATCATTGTCAGACCACAGATGCTTTTTGATAATGGAGGAGCTGAGCGGTGCCTTCCTGTCAGGCAGACTTGACTGTAGAGCACAATTTTCAAGGTGATACAAAAAGGCTGGAAAACTTGTAGCTCAGAGAAAAATACTGAAGCACAAAACAGCTGACGGGCTTAATGTTTTTTTAAAGCACATTGTATCATATGAAGCACATAAAATGTTTGATATTTCATTCAAAAAAAAACTACATTTGTCGTGTAAAGGAACACAATGCAATCAAATATTTTCTGCTTCATTTGCCATTTCATAAAATGTCCAAACATTTATTTTAATGTTGACTGTAAACAAGGCTGTTTCATTGCTAATTAGATTATCCTTGGCTAAAAAAAAAAAAATCCATTTATTGGGTTTGCAGCTACTCACATCAAAAGTGGACCGACTATAATTCTTCTATAAGTTTTCTTCCCAAACTTGATTTTTCGCTTTTAGAATTAGCCTCTGGATAATAAAAAGAAGAGAGTCCAGGTCTGACTGCAGTTGGAATGACCAAGATTGGGGCGACTTACTTACAAAACTAAATGAACAAAGGCTGCTTTTTTTTTTTTTTTTTTCCTCATTTGACTTGCATGCGTGTTTGATATTGAGGCCCATTTTTTTCTCCATGTACTTAAAGACTAAAAAGCCTTTGACATACTGTAATTGTGGATGTGTCTTTCTATGAACTTGCTCAAAATCCTAGCATAGCCACATGGTGTACTTGTTTGTTCAATATTGTGATGTCCAGTGTCTGCCATTTTACAGTGAAAGCTTTTCTAAATAAATGCTGTGATCATGAAAACTGTTTTTGGTGCTACGTAACTGCCGCTGTGTGCGTTAAGATTTTAACGATCAAAAATCCGTTATTGGTGACAGGATTATAGCCTTTAAAGATGAGAAATAATGAGTCAACATATCCTAAACAATTCTAAACCTTTATTTTTTCTAACAAGAGTGAAAAGAAACAAAGGCAACATTAAAATGAAAAGTTTATACATAAACTCACGACAACTGTGTGTCTGCAATATCAATAATAATAATAATAATAATAATAATAATAATATAATAATCTGAAACCAGGAAACAAAATAAATTGTGACAAAGTGAGTTACAGTGAAGTTACCTTAATTTGCAAAGAGATAACGAGGGAGAATCATATTGAAAGGAAGAAAACATGGAGTCAAGAGGATGGGAGCTTAAAAAAAAAAAAAAAAAAAAAAAAAAAAAATCACATGAAAAGGGAGGGTAAGAGAAAGACAAAGCCAAGAGGTACAGATATCCATTTTGGGAAAGTAGCACCAAAAACATTAATGCCTGTTTTTAACACTTCCCAAAATTTACTCATTCAAAATTCAAAATGCATGTCCCCCCTCAAAACAGCATCAAACACAAGATTCAATACAACTAAAAAAATACAAGTGTAACCATGGTGCTGTTATCTAAGATCAGCTGTCAAAACCTTCTGCTGTACCTCAGCTTCAGGATCCATGCCCTAACACAACTGTCTAAATAAACCCATAGCTTATCCAACTTCAACGGGGTGGGCTCAAGTGAATTGAAACTGCAACTTGCCAGTGCTCAGACGGGCTTCAGTTGAACTAGCATTTAATACAGTTGGGGTAACATAGCATACTGACTGACCTCAGAGACAACTCTAGACCAAAGACACTGCTATCACGGGGAGTCCAACATCAGTCCAACACAGTCTTAATATGTTCACAGGGAAAAATGTGTCCAGGGGAGGGTGGAGAATAAAGTTTAGGTAAGACGGCGAGGTTTGGGGGGGGAGGGGCGGGGCAAAAAAACCCAAAAAAACATCATGGGGCACGTTATGGCTGAGTTAAAGGTGAGACAGGAGTGTAGAAGAGTCGTTGCTCTGTTAGTGTCTGAATGTATGGATGGGGGGCGATGAGAAGGGAGGTTGGGGGGGATGTCCTGCATCTTTCTATGACTTGACATTGTCTTCTGGCACAGAATGCTCTGTCCCTTCAATTCCTCCAATTAATCAATGTCAACAGAGCTCCAGCGTTGACTATATCACAAAACCTGTCAAAAGACAAAAAAATTAAAACATGTAATTAGTGGGACATCAAACTTGAGTTTAAACAATTTTTCAGAGAATTAAAAGAACTTATAGCAAAAACAAGTGAAGGGGGCTGTTACCTCTGGATGGATCTGGGCAGGTAAGTGAGGGGAGGGGCTGTGGCTGAGGGGACAGGTTTTCTTTGACTCTGAGGCATCCAATGATCTGGCTCCTGCCCCTTCTCCACTGCCACCTCTGTGGCTCTTTCTCTTCCTTTTGGAGTCCTTGCTCCGTCCGCGGCTGGTTCGTCTCTGGTCTTCGAGCTCGATCTGAGAGAAAGAGAGGACGAGAACGTTAGAAAAGAAACAGCTGAGGAGGACAAACGTGACCACGGCAACACATCTACTGTTTCCTCTTCAAACACCTGCTAAGTCACAATCAGACAGACTTTCATTTTTGTACAATTGAATAACAAAAAGTACATTTTGCATGCATATTTGCATGCAGAAATCAGTGCTTCATATCAATCATAATGAAACTACACATAATGGGCTGCTGTATTAGGTAAGTATGCATGTGTGGCACTGCCTTGCGTTTTGATAAAAGTTTTTTAAACATACTAAAATATGAAAGCTCTTGAATGATTGAACTTTTTGTACAATTTAGGTGTTTTGTTGCAGTTTTTTAGCTTTTGGTTGAGTTTATTTTAAGATTGCATACAATTAAAAAAGAGAGATCTGCACACTGTAGTAGTAGCTTCCAGCAAATTTAATTGAGCAATGTTTCAATTTACCAGAGACCTTCGTCAGGCATTGTCAAATCACCATCACAGAGGTATATCACATATTGTTTGTCTTGCTCTGTGATGGTGATTTGACAATGCCTGACGAAGATCTCTGGTAAATTGAAACATTGCTCAATTAAATTTGCTGGGAGCTACTACTACAGTGTGCGGATCTCTTTTTTCTGATTTTTACCTGTGAAAGTTTTTTGGATGTGCGTACTCTCACCGCTTTTTGTCCAAGATTGCATACAATGTCATGTTACATGTGTCGTTTCATATCTCAGGAAAATGTCAGGAAATAAAGTGTCCTCACTTTAACATGTGTGGTGTGTTTTTATACATCCATTAAAAAATAATAACAATTAACAAAAGGTCAAAGGTAAAGTAATTTTGCTGACCTTAATGAGCGTTTGCAGTGTTTCTCTGGATGGATCAGAGGCAGCTTGCAGGACTCTACTGATGATGTGTGTCTGGTCCAAAGACACCTCAAGCAGATCTCCTTCCAGCTGCAGCTCCTCCAGCCGTTCCCTGGTGGCCGGGGAAAGTTCCACGACCTGGCCTTTTAGCAAAGGCAGCAGTGCCAGCAGAGAACCCACACCTGACAAGTGTGCAGAGAGAAAACGTAATCAGGTCTGGTTTCTATCGGACACAGTGAACAACTCCACTTTTGATTTTTACTTTGAAATCAACAAAGTCTTACCTGTAACATTTGACTTCTTGCCAACACCATTTTCACATCCGGCCTGTGGGCGAACAAACATCATATTAAGACAGGCAAGCTGCATACAACACGATACAGAAAATCTAAACTAGTGATGAAATTATTTAATCAAATGAAGATGCATCAAATAATATTTTGATTAAAAGGATGTCGTCAGTTGAACAGCTTACAGTTAGTAGTATATGGTTGGTTTAATATTAAAATTAAGAATCAGAATAAGGCATTAACCTGAGTGCCGTTGCTGTCTTTGTTCTTTTTAGGTGTATTTTCGTCAGTCAGATCAATGACTCCTTCCTCTCCCTCGGAGTCTGATAAAACAATCACTGAACTCCCTTCCATGTCTTCCTCTTTCTTAGCTTCACAACGGAGAGTCTCTTTGAGTTCTTGCAGCCTCTGAAGCGCCTGCTGCAGCTCTGCTGTCTCGAGTGCCTCCTTGGCACGGCCCTGCCAAGTGATGGCCCTCTCTGTGAGACACTGCAGCGCCTCTCCCTCAGGCAGACGCACTGGCAGCCGCTGCAGGGCTACAAGTAATGCCAGGATAGTCTCCAGGCGTGGGCGCCGCGATCGCTGGCATCGCGGACACAAGAATCGTGAGTCCCAGTCCCACCAGCAGAGGGGGTTAACCGGTGGTCCGGAGGAAGGGAGGAGGGAGGGGAAAGGGACACAGCCACCGTGGAACCAGTCCTTACACAGATGGCAGCGGAGTTGAGGGTCACGAGGCTGCCTGGCGCACACGCACACTGACTGAGGAGGGGTGGTGGCATGGGTGTGGTTACTGTTACCGTTCTCTTTTACAGAGTTCTCTGAGTGGCTGGATGTGTCCGTTTCCATGGCGTCGTCCCACCTCCCGTTCTCCTTGTCCTCCTTGCAACTTGCAGTGTTAAGTCCAGATTTACACATGTTCGATTTCTGTAACCTCAGTAGTGCCTCCTTCTCCTGATGCTCCCCTTCTTTGAACGCCATCACCTAGAGACAAATCAGGTTAATGTAAAATCTAATATTCAGGCAAATAAAAAGAAGCACATCCACAGAAACAGAACAAAATCTTGGAGATTATAAAGATAACGATATGCTCGTAAACTCACAATAGCTGCAGGGTCCCTCAGGTCCTGAGCAGAGAGGCCCAGAGTGTTGGTGTCAGAATCATCTAATGGTTCATCCAACGGCTCAGTCTCATCTCGCCTCTCTCGTCTTTTTGCACACGGACACAACACCTGCAGGGAAACACTGGAGTTTAATGCATGTTTTCATGAAGGTCGACTCACCAAGAGCTCAGCTTTTAAAGACGAATACTGTGCTGCCTTTAATTGATTTTGTTTTACCTCTGATTTTATCCCTTCTCCAGGATATTATTGTCTTTTATTCTTTTACTGTCTTCATCAATAGTTATCCTGTTTTTAATATATCTTTTTATTTTAATATTTCTTTTGTAAAGCACTTTGAGCTGCATTTTATGTCATGAAAGGTGTTCTATAAATAAAGTTTATTATTATTACTGACATGAGTAGACAGTTCTCTTGTTGTTCAAAGCTGACACAAATTTATTTTAGTATATTTTTAATATTATTTCCTATCATTACCGACCTCTAGAAGACTGTGCTGACTGCTCTTCTTCAGGAAGGTCTTGCTGGCCTTGTCCCTCCAGGAGTGAGCGCTGGCCACCTGCAGTTCCAGTTGTCGTAGCTCCTCCATGAAGACGGGCAAGTCCCGTCCAATAGCCACCAGGCCCTCCAGGTCATCCAGACATGGGTAATGCTCCCCATTCTACAACAAACAAACAAAATAATGATAGAATAATTATTCAGGATACAACATATTTTTAAAAATACCAGGCATTTTGATTTAATTATGAAACATGCCATTATTGAGGTTAAAGAAATAAAAATGAGGCCAATTTAAAAGAAACCAGAAATGTGTTTTACCTGGATTTCCTCCAGGTCTGTTACCCAGGCCCGTGCACGGTTCAGACAGCCCTGCAGAGCCAGGATGTTGGGCAGCTTGACAGGGATAAGCTGGGCCTCGTTTACTATTGCCTCCAGTGTGGAGAGAGGGTGCTTTTGTCTAGAAGAAAAAAAACATGACAAAGACACTTTGACATCCTCAGAACAGCAAAGACTGGTTGTAAAATGTAAGTCCAGAGAAAAGTTGATGCTTTGACTTGTTTGTCTTACCTTTGTTCTAGGCAGATCTGTGCTTTCTCCTCCCAACGTTCTGCAATTGTGAGCAGTTCCTGAAGCTCTGCCATGGCCGTCTCCACAGACACGCTCTGGGGCACGTTGCAGCCTGCTTCCATCAAGTTCCTCAGCACAGCCAACGTCACCTCCTGCCTCTCACCTCCTTCTGTTCCCAGTGTGCGCCTCACCTCTGTCAGCCAGTGCCCCTGCTCCTGAAGGCCCTGGAGTAAATTACACTCTGGCACCACAACAGGCAGCTTGCCCCCTTGCTCCAACAATGTTTGCAACTGCTCAGTTGGTGGAGAGTCCTTCCTCCAGTCTCTGTCGTTGACCAGTACTTGAGCTCGGCTCTGGAAATCCTCCACTGTCTGCAGTACCGCCTTGAAGATATTTACAGAGTGAAACCGTAAATGCACTATAACAGTCCAGCATAAACCTAATAAAACATTACTGTCTTTTTTGTTTAGTGTGACATATAACTTGCACTTCTCACCTGCACTTCCTCCAACTGGTTCATCACACAGGGCAGGTTCTGCATCGTATCTACCAAGGATTTCAGCTCTGCCAAGGTCATCTTAGCTTCACTAAAAGACAGCGATGTGTAAGTACATGTAACTGATCAGTTGGTGTAAATGTTGTTTGTGTTTCATCTTACCTGGTCTTTGAGTTGCTGAGGAGTTCAGTACTTGTCTTTTGGCAGTGCTCTATGTCTTTAAGAACAGTGTTGAGTTTCCGGAGAAGTTCGTTGTCAGGAAACTTTTTTTCTGCTGCTTCCATCTTAAGCATCTCCAGGTCATCTTTTCCTAAAATTCAATAACCATTTGACCTTAGCACATTCTTTTAAATCAATGTCTGAAATTTCAAGCGTTTATGGGATTAATTTGTGTTGATTACCCACCTATCTTGTTTCCCTCTTCTTGCTCAAGTGCTTCTTTTACTCTGTTGGCCCAGGAATCGAAGGACTCGGACCGAACCTTTAATCGGTGTAACATGGCTAACAACTCATCCAGGGTATATCTGTACCTGCAGGGTGAAGAGATAACAGAAAAGATTAATGCAGCCAGTGGAGATCAAAATAACATTGTGAACACTTGTATTATATATTATGGCTCACTGCAAAGCATACGCACACTCACAGCTATACAAGAGATTAATACCTGAGGTAGAGTTTTTCAGTGGGGCAGTTGCACAGGTCCTGAGTGTGATAGAGACACACCAGACGCTCCGGACAGTTTGAGCAGGCCAGAGCGGAAAGGAAGCATGTGGTCTTGCATTTGTCACACTGTCTCTCATCGTCGGGCAACAGCTCAAAAGCCTCACGCTCAGCTTCAGTGATGCCCTGCAGGTACAACACACAGATTGTATGAGACGATTCTTTCCCAGAGTCACATTCTCACAAAAACACCCCAATGTCACACATACAGAACCATTGAACTACACACAAAATAAATAAATGAACAGAGAGAGAAAAAAATAAACAATATATAAGATCTTCTGCTGTGTCTCACCCTTTCCATCAGACCCTTCCGTAGCTTCCTCTCCTCCTGAACAATGATGAACATTTCCCGGTGTGTAGCTGCAGCCAGGTTTAAGTCTAGTTTCTCTGGGCTAGCAGCCATTTTACAAGTAAGCTCCTCATGTGAGAATACACAATACCTCCTTAGACGTCGGTAGTGCTCAATACAGGAACGACCAGCAGGAAGCTAAAAAAGAAGAGAGAAGAGTGATCATGATCATGCGGTCTCAAGGGCTGCATGAATAGACAATTTAGAGACAGACTATGTTAAAGGACGTACCCAGTCTGCAGTGCAGAAGTTGACAGCTTCAGCAAAGTTATATCCCTGATTGAAGCCACTGTGGTAGGCTCTGGGGAAGGTGATGACGAACTCACCAGCACATTGGTTGGTACGTACAACCTGCCGATCAGAAACGCAGAGGTCGATCAAAGAAAAGATTTGAACAGATGTCATTTCTGCCGTGTGCATGTATGTTTATGTGAGACTAACCGGTACACCGTGAGACATGAGGATATTGGGGTTCATGATGGTGACCAGCTGGTGCAGGAGGTCAGGCTGGAACTCAAACAGCTCTGGCGTCAGCTTCTTCATCACCTCCTCAAGTCGCTCAGCTGCCACAGAGGGAACCCCATACCAAGTCTTGGGTTCACCCCTGAAGACGATAGATAAGTGCAAAGTGAACAACAGGGAGGGAACGCTTTGACATGACATTATTATTGCCTCTACATTAAAAGCTACAATCATTTTAGCCTATAACATGTAACGCTAAACTCATAACAATACAGAAAAAGTATTCTGTACCAGTGCAGGTAGTTGATGGAGTAGCTCCAGTGATCTTCAATGTGCCAGCAGAAAGCTGAGAAGACCATGCCTACATACAGCCAGGGCACCTTCATCCCAGAGATGTCTCCATTAATATGGCACAGGAGTGACTGCTCCAGCACGGGCATCACATTCAAGTTCCAGCCGGAGCGGGCGTATTCCTAGCAGACAAAGAAAACAGTGTGCACAAAAAAATAAGCACTGGACTGTGATTATGAACGGGGTTGGAAGGAATTTATTATGTACTGGTAGCTTTTTATTTTTACTTTCTTAAGTTAATTATGAAATTAAGAATTCTACTTTCAGTTAAAAGCATATTTTGGATGATTTATTTTACCCAACTACAGTCTGAATAACAGTTATGCTGCTGTAATGTGAGTTCATTTAAAACTTGTATTCTGGGACGGGGATTTTGTTTAGATTTTATTGATTCTGATTCCAATTCTGCTCATCAATCTGTATCCTCTTTGATTCCTGATTACAATTCTTGACATATTAGCAAGAAAAACAAGTATGTTGAAGTAAAAATTATGTTGAAAGCTAAATCCAGATTTATTTGATGATTTAGGTTGCAATAAACAATTAACAGAAATTAGACTTAAGGTTATTTTTCCATGTTAACCAAACCATATCTCAGCTATGTGCCTGCTAATCTCTGTAAACAACCGGACGACATTACTACAAACTAACTGGTCTCTCATTTGCTCTTCTTGTTGGTTTAATCACAACTGTGTAGTTAACTGTCTGTTAATGCCAGCACATTGTTTTCAAGAGCATTGCTGAACTGAGAGGGGATTAGTAGGTAGAGCATTATGTTGTATTTAAAATGCACTCGTAGTGGATTTCAACACATGTAATCTACAGCAGGATGCTGTCCTCACTCTAACCAGGACAGTAATTCAAGCAAATATTTCACAAGAATTCATGATGTAACAAAAGAGAGCAACAATGTACGTACGTCCTCTTCCTTTGTGAGGTTCCTCTTGCCATTGTTCATCGGGAAGCCACTGCCAAACTCTTTGGAGTGTATGTCCGCTCCATATTCAACGGTCACGTCCTCCTCGATACTACTGACTAACCTCCAGAACTCTCTCTCCACGAGCTCAGTAGGAACCATCTACAGAGACAACCACACACAGGCTGGAGATTAGTCTCTCTCACATTATCACCAGTCAGGGCAGAGCTGTGCTTCATAATGAATACATTATGTCTTGTGTGGGTGCACTTACATGGACTGGCATGTTGAAGTAATCTGCTTTGAAGGCATCAGCCATTTCCCCAAAACTCTGCAGAGTGTACTCTCGTGTAGCTTGTTCAAAGCCAAATGCTTCTGAAGGCTTCTTGCACTCCTTAAAGTGAGAAAAATCAAAACAAAGGGTGAGTCTTGTCGGTTCGGAGAATCCTAACAAAACATGCTTTGAGTATAACGGACACAAACAAGCGCCTTTAAACATTTTTACTTACTTCTGCCACACACTTAGGGCATCGCCAGTTGCCTTTGGGAGGATCAGTGAGTGGGGGGAGTAGACAGTAGGTGTGGTAGTTGTCATCGCAGCCATCACACAGCAAGAGCTTCTCGTCGTCATCTCCCCGCCCACACATACGACACACAAAGGAATCCACCTTTGACAAAGTGAGAAGTAGATTGATTCGTTGATTCTAATGAGTCAAGATGACTGTGTTAGTCTGCTAAGTTTGGGTTTTACTATTTTTTTTGCAATTTGGTTGCATAAACCTGGCTCACATTTAACTGGAACAAACAACAACAACAACAAAGCCCTGTGACGCACCGCCGATGGTAACCTTCTCCAGAAGGACCAGAATTTGAAGACAAAAGAAATCACTGTTCTGTTCTGCACAAATGCACTGCAGTGACATTAGAGTGATAAGTAATGTGTGATAAGTACAATGCCTTTTATAGCCCCTTAGAATCATCCTTTGGTGAACTTACACACTGCGGGTTGTTGAGGTTGCGTCTAAGCCTCATGGTCATTTTGGTGCAAGGTCCATCTGCATCATCTTCTTGCTCATCTTTCTCTTTCCTATCCTCCTGTGGTTCTTCTTTCTTCATTTCCGTCTTCACTTCTGTCTTGACGGTGACGCTAGAGGGAGGCGGTTGAGGACTAGATGTACTGCCATCGCTCTGCCTCTCTTGAGGCTCCAGTAGCTCTGTTTTGACTGAGGTATCATCAGGAGCAGAAGAAACACTGTCCTTGACGGTAACAGTTTGAGGCAGCTCATCTAAAAAAGGAAGAGCGAGGAGTGTTCAGAGTCAGAGGCGGTCATTTATCACTGACAGTAAAAATTTTTACAGTGCAGGGTTCCAAGTTGGCTGGATGGTTGTATCTACACCAAACACAACCTCGCCAGTGCCCACAAGTTATTTTATTGAGCCAACAAAGACTCCTTTCATGTCAGTAGTAGCAGTCAAATTTCCACTTTACTTTTACTGCTGAAACATCTTTAGAGACATGATAAGCACATTTACATGTCTGAGAAGGCAATTAAATGAGGTTGTGTGTGGTCATGGCAATTACCTTTCTTCCTGATGCCTCTGTCCCTCGCCACTAGTCCAAGTCCCATCATCTTAGGTCCTGCGCCATAGATCTGTAGCTTCTTCAGTTCTGGGTTCTTCTCTATGTCTTCCTCTGTAGGTTCAGGCTGTGGATAAAAGCACGTTCTGGTCATGAATGAACGGACAGACTGCAGCTACTCTCCAAAGCACACAGAGCAAAGCAAGGGTCTTGGCCAAATGCAGAACAGTTAAAACATGAAAGCATAGCAATGCATCACACGGAGGGGTTATGCTGGGTTAGAAAGTAAGGAAAAGTTATCCTATATCACACTGAAAGCCTAAAAGGTGAAGACCCACCACCAGAACACACAATCACCAGCAGTTGCAACCATACAGTTGGGGTAGGGTATCATTTAGATTTAACTGATTATGACTCCAGTTTATATAAAATCCTGGTTGATGTCCTTTGAGTATCATTTTGATAAGAAACGCACATTAAAAAAAAAGTGTTTTTTTTTTTTTTGTTTAAATCTAAAATAAATCAAAATATAAACATCTTGCAAAAGTCGAATGTTTACATTTCTAGGAGTTTTGACTCAAGTTAGATTTGTTAACATTAGCTGATTCTGGGCTCCAGTTCACAATTCTGATCTTGAGATGTTTATTTTTTAATGTCAGACTTGTCTCTGTCTCTTGGGTGTTAAGATCAAAACTTATCTCAGTTCCTGCCAATCCTGTCCAGAGTCGTTGGCTGCTCTCGTTGCAGACCGGAGAGGTTGCCCTCCCGTCAATTCGCCATAGAAACACAAAACTCTAAATTCTTTTCAGTCACCTCTATTGTTCTGCTCTGTCATTCGCAAAGGCAGGTAATGAATATTTTCCATAGTTGTAACAAGGCATTTTCTTTGCCCTGTAATAACTAAGCTTCCTTCCTTTGCAAAAATGTGTCATACATTATGCTTGTAACATTGTCCAAAAGTGATTTGATTCAACTATAATTACATGTTTTTTGTTTGGGAGTTGTTTCCTGTTGCCATCACACTTCAAACTTTTAAATCCAAAGGACTGTACTGCATTATTGAAGTTACATAATTGATAGCTCAGTGGGAAGAATACTGAATGGGCATTGTTTTTTTTAAAGACTTTCTCAGCTTGGATAGGACTCGGTCTTGACTCGAGACTTAAGCTCTGTCACTGTTGAGTTCTTATCCTGTGCTAAAGGATCATCATCATGTTCCTTCTTCTCACTTTCTATTAATGGAGCCATAATCTGAGCTGTTCTCATCCCATCAACCCGTGACTGTGTGAAGAAATCCAGGTGAAAATCTGTTTAAAGTAATCTGCTCCTTTAAAAAAAAAAAAAGTTTCCCCTTTGAAAAATTGTTTAAAAAAACAAAAACCAAAAAATAAAAACAATGAGGGTTATATACTGTATGTGGAAAAAACTCCTCCCTTGCATTAAATTATTTTTTTGCAATAATGACATTTCACTATTATCTTTTGGGAGGTTTAAGAGCATAGTTCCAGTCTGCCATATCATTGCAAATAATTTACACAAAACATGTTAATCTGCAATGTAGACGGAAAACAGTAGGTCTTAACGTCACTTCCAATGATCAGTGTGAGGAAATAAAAAGCACACAAAGTTAGGAAAACAAATCCATGTTCTTAAATACTTAGAACAAGTTTCATTACAGGATAAATCAGACTCCTTTTAAGGAGCTTTTACACTGGCAGTCCTAATCTGGAAGCGGTCTGGCTACAAATTTTGTCATACGAACACTTTTTCCATCCGAGTACGCACCAAGAAACCGGTAGTTTGTGTGCAGACAGAATGCAATCCGTATTGCCACAGCAAGAATGGCATCATGACAACATTATTAGTGGGATTCATAGCACAAAAATGGGAGGGACACAATGACTCATTCATGTATGAGCAGAACATAATCTTCAAGCCGAAGTTGATAACATACAATATTTGTTTCCTAAGAGGGTAATGTGTTTGTCTCTGAAGACTATATACACAGTAGGACTCCCTTCAGTCGTGCAGACATAACTCTGGCTGCCCATACATTTGTTCCATTTTTTCTGCGTTCTTGGCAACCAAACTTTGTTGACCAAAGAACTATGCAAGTGGGCTGCGGATTGAAAGCAGTAGACAATAATGAAAGCAGATCAGCAAGGCTTGAAAGGTTGGACTCAAGCGAACAAACCTAGGGAGACTTAAAGGCCAACAACAATTGCATGCTCAAAAAAAAAACGTAATATTTTTAAGGATTCGGTGCTTTTACTGCGCTCTTGATATACTGTTTTCCAACAGACATGGTACTGTGTAAATAAAACTATGAAATTAAACCTACTAGCTTTGTCTGTGTGAGTGCACTCACAGAGAATACATGCAGTCATACTGCCAGCTGCGGTAGTGAGTAAACAACAAGGCAAAACAGCAAAAGTGCAAAGGCACACAGACAGCCCAGCGATAAAGCATTTCAAGCCAAGTGCAACCACAAAGAAAGAGCATGAGTAAAAGAGAGAAAGCTAGAGACCGCATCAGAAATCAAATTGACATTTGGGGATAAAGTGAAAATTTCCTCAGGAAGTGAACTTTGCTATTGAGGTCATCTGAAACATTTCTCAACAACATTGGCACTGGGATCCAAAACTACATACCAGTTGACCAAAAAAAAAAAATTCTCCTTCTAAAAATCTTTTTCAAATCTCGAATAATACACCGTGAAATACAGCGACATGGCCCCGAAACACCTTTTTCCCAACATGAGACCATATAGTGCTCAGAATCCTGAGTGCAACTGAAGAAAGTCTGCAAAAAACAGCTTAAATGCTAACGGAACAGGGAAATCTTCCACAGATCTGTGTTCACTGTTTGGTCTAGAAATCTAAGATAACTACGTTTTACGCACTTGCACCAACTATTATCATAAAGCCACAGCAGGCTTTTTATGTCAACATGTCTGCAACAGTCATGTGACCTCATTATTGGTGGCCACTCCTACAGTGCGAATCGCTGACAAGGAGTATGATTGCATGTTAATGAAAATGTTTTAGTGGTTAATTTAAATAAGAAAAACAAAAACAAAACATCTAGACAACTTCAGAAGGGGTGAGGTGGTCTAGGAAAAGAGGCAGGAATAGAGCAGGGGCGGAAGATGAGCTCATACGCTCAAGAGGCAGTACCGCAGAGATGAGTTGAGAGCCAGTGGTGAGAGGATGGGGGGCCAGATCCTCTGGACCCTGCAAGGGGAGACAATAACAGCAACAATAAACTAAGACAAGAGGAGAAAAGGAGATGAGAGAGGAAGGGAAGAGACCCTGGAGAGAACAGAGCCAGTAGTTGTAGGGAAAATATCACTGATGTAGAGAGTGTGGATTTAAATTCTTAATTCTTCTACATTCTTATCTAGAAATTACTGATAAAAATCATTCAAGCCTTTTTCAATTTGAAGTAGGATATGTAGTAAAGCTTTGGAGAAGGCTGCTTCATTTCAGGTCAGTTTTGTTTACTCTGCAGTCTGGTAGACCAGTATGTCGCCAGGCCTTTATTGATATATTTCTATATTTTCTGATGCAAGCTATGTTTTTTGTTTTTTTAAAAAAAAGATACATTCACACACCTCGCAAGTTGTCTGCAACAACTGACGGGTAATTAAACTATTGCATCAGCATATGTTCTAAAAAGGGGGGCAGCTTTGGCACCAAACATAAATAGGTTTGGGAATTTTGTGTTTGCTGACTAGTTTGTAATCATGCATGGTACTTGGGAAATGATGTGTTGCTCAAGTATGCTGAAATAGCAACATCATATCCTCACAATTGAGAAGCTGCAACCAGCAATTGTTTGGCATTTTTCCTTAAAAAAAAATGATTAAAATGATTATTCAGTTATGAAAATTGTTGCAGATTAATTTTCTGTTATTTCACTTTTTTTCCTGTTATTTCAATTTTGTTATTCTAGTATCATTATGGCAACCATCTGATGACATTTTGATATGTTGAATTCAAAAATCTGTGTCAAACTTGCTTTTGGTTCCCATCAACTGGGGAATATACCTAAATATGCAAAATTAAAGTTGCATTACAGCATAATAAAAGAGGAAAATTAAAATCCACTGGCAAGCATTACATACTCACACTATTATGACTAGGTCACTAACAACCTAGGAGGGGGGTTTAGGATAGAAAATGAAGCATCATTAGCTTATGTAACAAGCATGAGATGAGAATGTAGGCTGGTCCAGTTGTGCTGTCTATTAAAAACATTAATGTAAAAAAAACAAAAAATGTTTTATAACTATTTGTGGCTTATGAAATGAACATGTGTCTCTATTTGTGAGATGGAAGGAAGTGGAAAAGACAAAGCAGGGAACAAAATAAGACATGGAGCAGAGAGTAGTAACAGCACAGGTTAAGCAGAGCAGCGTGGCGGGATGGCGAGTAAGCAAGCTGGGATGCGCTCTGAGTGCACTGTCACATCTTCCAAACAAACACATTGTAACCGATGCGCAGGGGCGCATGCATCAGCACTGGATCAGCACAGAAGAACAGTTAATAATATGACAGCGGGGTACAAACTAGAAGATTGTCATCCATCAAACACTTCTGTAGGTTGTGGATTTATATTTTTGTTAGCCAGTAATGTTGACAGCTACGTCAACTTTATTTTATTTAGCTGATCAGCAGGTAGTAGATAGTTAATTATTTAACAGTACTAAAACTTAGCAATGTTAATACAACGAGAGACTGGCAGCCTTCTAAGTTAACTGTCCAATCTAGGTCAGCAAATAAGTATTTATTTATTGGACACTGAGGTTCAGACTCAAAGGTTACAATTCCTGGAAATCCTGGAAACTGGAGTGTATGTTAAGATGAAACTGTAATTAGAGAGTTACAGTTAATATCATCAGTGGAAAGGATTTTGACATGTGTCATGAGTCCTGTGGGGAAACTATCACTGAAAAAGCAATTATATGTCAGGACAGCCTGACTGCCTGTTAAATTAATGCCCATGTTGAAATTCACACCTTTAATGCAGTGCAACTGCTTAAACAAAGTCCCCTTTGATAGATCAGCTGCACCTAACACGTGATGTTTGTGATTATCATCTGATAAATGACGACTAGATAAAAAAAAAATATCTTTAACTTTGGTGAAATCACATTTTCTAGGCTTGTTTTAAGGCAGTCAGGCGCACATTGAAATGTGACCTAAAAATCATATTTACGTGACTTAAGTATTCAGACTTACAGTTCAGTACAAGGTTACTAGTCATAGTGGGCAACTATGCAAATTTATAGACTGACGGGTAATGACATGTACTCTCACTCACATCAGGCTGGCAGCGGTTCGCCCTGCGTCCGTAACTGCTCATTTTGGATGGCTGGACAGACTGTCGCAGGGGGATGGAGTGGGGCTTGTACTCTTTATCCACATCCTCACCATCATAGTGCTTTGGCTTGCAATGCTAGAATTGATGTAAAAGAGATAGAGCTTAGATAAAAATAACAGATGTCCTACAAAAATGTAATTCTTTCGCTTTTAAGCTAAAGAGATCAAACAATGAATCATTTAGTGACGTAACTTCCCTTCAAAGATTGACTCACTCTGAATGCTAGTTATTAACAGATCATTACTGGTAACCCAAAAAAAGATAGATGAGAGTGATACCGGCAAGCTGGCACCAGACTGGAACATTTCAAAGGGGTAGACGATCCTCTCATAGTGCGAGCGGAGCAGAGATCCGATGTTCTTGCCTGGAGGATATCCAAGCCGCTGAGCCACACGAGCCCAGCGCCGTTCCTTACAGACCATCTCAAAACCTCCTTCATCGGTTACAACCTGGAACAGAGCATCATTTTTTTGAGACAATTTTAGCAAATCATAGATAAGGAACACATAACAACATCTACTTTAAAAATGTATTTTTTTTAAAGTAGAAAATATTCAAAACTTGTTCACCTTTGAAAGGCTGAAAAGATCAAGGATGCGCCTTTCGATGTGTGGGATTTTCAAAGAGGATGCCTGGATCTCCCAAAACCTGGCGATGCGGTCCAAATAATTAAGCTTCACTCTGGTCTCCGCCTGTAATGGGACGTATGAGGGACCATCATGATCACTGTGGCCAGTTCCATCATCAACGTCAATCATTCACTTCATCTGTCAACAATGTACAACTTTAAGTGGAAAAAAGAGGAACTTACCTCCAACTCATTAAGCCTCTGGATGCGGGGCGTGAAGCGGAAGCTATCCAACTCCACTGAAAACGGTGGTTGCCAATCCTATTTAAGAGCAAAGGCATGCAATTTAACTTGTACATCTATATTGTGACATAGCACTGTGTCAGTTTTCTGTTTCAATGACCTCTATCATTCAGAGAGCTTACTAAAAACATATGAACATAGACATGGGAGATAATGAATGAGATAAGTGATCTTAGTTTGGGCTTAACCCTGGTTTTCAGACTCGAGAACTTGGCTCAGCTTTAACCAGGAAGGATAATCGAGGTCATCTGCTCCAGAGCGAGTGTAATTATCATATTAAAGTCCTTAAAATGGCATCTACTCCTACTCCCCCATTAAAAATTCCAAAATCTATAAATATGCAAATAAATTTCATTTCAGAAGTTTAACTGCTAGACACAAGATGTCTCCTACTTCACTGTTAAGTCCATTCTCAGTGTTTGTGTACTCGAGGCTTCAAGTTTCTACAGCACGCTTGTGTGAGTTGAAAATTGGACCAGATGTCACAAATCATGCTTTTAGACCCACCCCTTACACTCAGATTGTCAATCAGCACAGAGAAACTTTTCACTTTCAGCAGATGAATGCAAGGGGACTTTAAAGGCTCGTCTCCTCACCAATCAATCCTGGAAAAATGAGAATCCGTACAAGATCTGGCTGCAGAAAAATACTGCACTGTCAGCAATATGAATGGCATGTAGTTGTACAACAGCTTTTCTACGCTGGAGGCCTTTCAGCTGCATGTTTTACTTGCACTTCATGCATGTAACTGCAACCTGAAGCGCAGTTTTAGGCGTCATGTCTATTTCATTCAATCTTCCATTTTTACGCATAACTTAAGTTATTGTGTTATGGTCTCTACGCACTACCAAAACACAAGTGACCTACACACAGTTCTACGTCTGAACCCATTTGTGTAGACACTGACAGAAGACTAAAGCTGCTGCTGCTGACATGCTTCCTTCACAACACAGCCTGGTTAGACATTGTGCAACTCTGTTAGTACGTCAATCGAGCCCTAAAGATGATCAGTGATAGGGCTGCTATCTGCACGTTTCAACATTTGCATCAGCTTTACTTAATGTTAAGCTTAGCTTTACTTACGTTAAAATGCTCTCTTCTGTAATGTAACTCTTACAATGTAATGTGCTGCTTATATTTGTATTTGTTATATCTGTTGAGTACAAAATGTAATTTATGTAACAAATGCAACTGAACATAAATATAACTTTTTGGGGGGTGGGGGGTTGTATGTGTAAATAAAATTACTTCTTATAGCTGTTTTGTTTTTATAGTTCTCCTTGTGATGATATTTGATATATACATATGTAACCCTGCTCAATCAGTTTTGCCATTGCAACACAAACACACACAAACATATAAATACAACGGAATTAATCGTTCATCTCCTATTAAACATGCTGCTGTTTTTTGTTTGTGATACACATAACTGGATTAACCCCAGTTGACAGAACCACTTGATAATTAGCTTTGTCGGACTGGTTATACAGGATCACCGGGGTTATGTTTTGTAAAGCCTGCTAACTCAAAAATAGCCAAACAAAGCAAAATAAGAAAAAACAGATGTGTCTGTGAAGATTCTCAGTCATCCATCTCACCAGAACTGATGGAGACTCTTGGATGATCAGTGAAACATTTTCAAGGACTAAAACAGAAATTCTATGTGCCTTTTTATTTAGTACTTCTAGATAAATACTTACCAGCACAACCACCATTGTAAACAAGCTAAAGATTGCAAATACCAAGTTAGTAACACATACAAATTAGTAATTCTTACTTTGCTGTCAGAGTTCATTGTATTGTTAGAATGAAATAAACAGTAATATATTAGTTCCCAGGTAGTATGAAACCACATGGGTAGAATTTCTGGATACAGCAACTTCTGGAGCTGGTGAATTATGAATTGTTTACAATTATCCCGCTAACATTCAGCACGTTATGAATTGGGGTAAGACTGCATTCACAGCAATTCTGGCAATGTGGCACTTCCTGCAGGGTTGTGTGGAAGTGTAGCCGTGTCACTACATGGTCCATTTGTGTAATATCACGCTGTGAACTATAATAATAATAATAATAATAATACTAATACTACTAATAATAATAATTGTGACCAGGCTGCAAGGCCTTTTGTTATGGTGGGTTTTAAACTGGTGCAAAAGGCCAAATTGAGTGAATACACGTGCAACATAACATTACACTCCATCGTGTTTTGGTCATTCATGCTGTCAACTTCTGTTGTGATTTGGTGCTATATAAATAAAACTGGCTTGACCTGCTAGCATTTGCTAGCTGTGCTGATTGTAGCACATATAGAAATACTAAGAAATCCCAACCTGTAGAGCGATACAACGCCAAGCGAGTGCACGACAATTAACGTTTTTGTACTCCCTCATGGCAGGGTTGTACAGCTCTGGAAAGGTCATCACAGCAGCTATCAGTCTCACTTCCATCTTCCTCAGTTGCTCGGTAAACAGTGGAATGCTACCACGCTACATGGTAAACAAGGTTCTTGTTCCTGTGGGTGTTTTGGGTCTGATCTCCAGCTTACATGATTGGCCACCGCAGTATGACATAAGGTTGTGTTCCTGCAAAAGTTGACTCTGGTTCAACTTCTTGCTGGACGACCGCTGCAGTCTAACCCCCCAACCCTTATGTGGTCCCCACTCCCGCAGCGTAAACGCACTACACCCATTCAAATGAACGGGAGGACCGCCAGTTTTCACACATTGCTGGATTTGGTGTGAATGCAGCCTAAGGACAAATGGTACACACAGAACACAGGAAAATGTCATTTCTTCTACATAATCCAAGCAGATATTTACTTGTGGAGGTCGAATTTTGCAGATACCAGACTTCTCTGCAATTGGACGAATCTTGGCGATGTATCCCAGGGGATCCTGAAACTCCTCCCATGACGGCTCAAATACTGGACACTCCGGAGGAGGTACAAACTCTTCCACTTCCATTGCCCTGAAAAGAGGAAGATTGACAATGCAAAACAAGTTAATGAACTCTAGTAGACTTACTACTGGGCATGACAACATCAGAATACAGCAGATCTTGTTTTTCATATGTTAAGAACAATCAAAAACCCTAAAACATTGCATACTTTTTAAAGAATTCATTCCCATTGTGTAGAACTGATGTACATCAATCGAGGCACTGATGTTGCATCACAGGCCAGCACTTTGTTTACAGAAATATAATTCACATAACACACATATCTTGATAAGTGGCAACAAAGGCAATTAGAATTTGTATGTCAGCTTAATTCAGTGATGAGCAAAATGGACCAGTGTGAGAAAATTAAAAGTGCATAATACAGTTACTACAAACAAAAAAACTTTACTTCCTGGCCTAGCACAGCCGTATCATATCTTCACCTATAAATATACAACAATCTATTCCTCTTTTTTTGCTTTCATAACGTGTCATTTACCACTGCACTTTACATAAAAACAAGGGATATGACGAAATCCAGGAAGAGGTAGTTTTTTTTTGTCCTCAAAGTGGTCCTTGTTCAAAACCCCTCCCCCATCATCAGACACAACAAAACAAATGCCATGCTCTAGTGAATCAACACTGCCTAGTGTGGTAAGGGGCAAAGTTGGAAGTGATGCTTTATCAGTTGCAGTACAGAGCAATAATCAAATTATTAAAATACACAAGTGATAGTCAAATGTTTGTATGCACTTGAGCAACAAACCACTGCTTTAGGTAATTTGTATGTGGAGCGTTTTCTATGAAATTTCGTCCTGGGGCTTTTCTATTGAAGTTCATATTTAAAATATAAACAGAACTGGATGCTGGGACTTCAGTAATATGTATACCATCTATCAAATTCCTTATAGGCCTTCAGACAAACAATGGCGTGGAGGCCATGAACCCTGAGGTATAGAAGGCCATGAAGGCATCACTTCTCCCAAGTGGGCTGGGCTAGATCAATTAATAAGCTTTAACGAGACAAAACAACAATAGATACGCAAATAGTTTGCCCACAGACGCAAAAACACTGGTCACATTTAACTGTCGATGTTGTCTTACTTCTCGTTAACATTAATGTTAGCCTACTCAATAGCTGACAACTGTTAGCTACTAGCTCCTAAACTTAGAAGAACAGGCGTAAAAACTAACTGTACCATCCAGCGAGAACCATAACAAGAGAAGTAAAGGAAAAGAAAATGCCTCGAATTGAATAATTTATAGTATTTTGCTAGGTGTCATTCATTTCTCTTCTTCGGGGCAACCGTGAAGACTATTATTTGTGTCTATTGTTCGGCTATCAGTGGCGATAACGCTACTTGCGGCTAACGTTAGCATCGGGGCCTCCTCTTATCCTCAACCACCCACGGTGTTTAAATAACCAGCGTTAGTTAGCTAACTGTTAGATGTTAACGGGCTTTATGAGAAAACTAAACAATACATAGTCAAAGTCGACGCTATCAGTCAGCTAACACAGTAAACGTTGGTCATACAACGTTATGTGCAAGAAGAAATGCATCAAGGAAGGCAGTTATTTGTAGCATCACAAACACTACATTGTGTCGTTGCATTCCCGTGACTGACCCGCAGACACCTCGATGTCCCGGGGTAAGATAGTTGCTGGTGGCCGCTCTCCTTCCTCTGTTGTTGTGATGACTGCTGGTTAGCTAACGTTGGCCAGCTGTGCTCGGTCCAGTTGGCTAGCTACCGCTGCTAGCAAAGTTGACCCGTTGTGGGCCTCAGTTCTCCATATAATCCGCTCAGCCAAAAAAGTACAGGTTCAAAACATGGATTTCGTCGATTGTGACGTTCGTTTAATAGAAAACGAGAGTCTCAAACTTTATCAGTTATGTCGTTATCAATCATTTTCTCGACCAACATCATCACTCTCATCAAGCCATCCTATCTTTCTTAACGAGACGCCATCTTAGTTTTTTCTCACGACCGAAGCACAACCCCAAATCTTCGCTGCACGTCCCTCACGTTCACTCCCTGAAAGTAGTGCCCACGTACGCCCCCATACCTTTTAAATGTTTTTTCAAGAATCCATCATAGCCGTGTTAGTTTTTAAATGAGGAATAAGAGTCCTATTGGTAATTCTTGTAAAAATGAATAAAAGTTTTCTAAGACGTTTAAAATTTATGTAAGATCCATAAGGGGGGGGGGGGGTGGGGGGGGGGGGGGGGCAGATTTCCAATAGACTGTGAAAATCAAAATAACAGTAATATTAATGTTAGTAATTACTGGACCCAGTGGTGGAATGCTTAGAGCCTTACTCCACCACAAGTAAAAGCATTTAATGTTTTTTTTATTTAATTATGTATGCTATAAAAAGAAAATCATACTCACATGGGTGGATCTCATTATGTGTCATTAGTAATGAGCAAGCAGAACTTGGCTGTGGCAACTGGTTGAGTTGTAGTGAATTTTACCTTAATTATATGCTGCTTGGTGGTTCTATAACGTTTCATAATCTCTAAATTGCAAATAATTTCAGAGGCCAGTAGCTGGCAAAGTGAAGAGCACAATTTTAATAAAAATAAAATGGAAATTCAACTAGGAAAATGGAAATTACACTAAATTGTTTCTTTTAAAGCCAGGTTCAAGGGTAATAAAAAGGTTATACATTTATAGTTTTTGATGTCACTCCAACTTTCATAATAAGATAGTGTGATAGTGTAGCCCACTTGTTAAAAGTAATTTGAAATTACTTCAAAGCATATGTTCACAATTTTTCAATTCTGTCTTAAAACAACAGTCAGGTGTCCATATGAACAGTGAAAGAGGTTTTCCTCGCTGTAATCATTCCTGCTGTTCATAATGGCTATTAAAAGATCCCCTTCAAATGAACCTTAATGTAAGTGATGGGGGACAAAATCCAGTGTGTCCACACAGTCATTTTGTGCACAAATGCATTTGAACGTTTATCCGAAGCTTATGTTCGGCTTCAGCAATCTGAGTTAGTCAAATCAAGTGGATATCTGCCACATTTAGTCTTTTTAGCATCAAATTCCCTCTTTGTGTTTCCTCAGACAGTGTTTCCCTGTTGAGCTGCGGTGGAAGTATAGTAACAAAAAAAGGGACTTTGGCACAAAAAAAGACTGTAACGTTGAAAGATCTACTTGATTTGACTATTTTGGATGGTTAAAGCTTCATATTAGCTTCAGATAATTTTTTAAAATACATTTTTGCACAGGAGGCTTGTGGATTTTGGCCCCCATCACTTATATTGTAAATGCATTACAGTATGAACAGGAGGAATGATTGTGGACAGAAAAACTTATTTCAATGTTCATTTGGGCTCCTGACTGTTGTTTTAAGACAGACTTGAAAAATGGTGAACCTGTCCTTTAATGCCACAGTGACCCCCTCTTGCCCTCCTCAAAGAGTCGATATGCTAAGCTTACATCTCCCGACATATCTTTAATGTATTATGTTCCTCTTCTGATATCTGGTAAGGTCAACTAATGCTATAAACATCCCAATATTTTGAGCATTTTAATGGTGGAAGCAGACTTCAATGTTACATAAAAACTACACACACAGGCCACTTCACTGCAAGGACACTTTAATTTATCAGAAGCAATAAATATTCACATCTCAATTCTCTATTCTTTCAGTACACATAATACATACACAAAGAAAAGGGGAAATGATTTGTTTAAAATAATATCAATAAGTGCACTGACATATAAACTTTTTTTTAGGCTTTAATTTATATCACGGTAACTCATTCTCTCACCTTCAGTCTAAAATAATACGAAAAGAAAAAGAAGTCAATATTCCTTTTGGCCAACATTTCCTTATCCTTGTCCCTCCTTTATATGTACATACTTAGTGGCACTCACATGCACGCACCTGAATACAGAATGGGATTACTTCATCCCATAGTTATGATAAGAAGCCTATGTATAGTATAATATGTACATTCAGGTTTATACAGTACAATCTATTCAATAAGTGCAGATATATTCATGCAAGAAGAGTCAAAAAGGACACCATAAAAGGAAAAGCCTAGCCAACACATACTTATAAAATCTTCATCTGATATTCTTGACTTGCTCCAAACCCCCTTTAAATCCTTTTCTTGAGGATTTAGATCTTCTTCAGTTTCAGCATCTCTTTCAGCAGCTTATTCCATAGACTTCACATCCTTCTTTACTTTGTCCTCACCCATTCATTCTCTCATGAATCATAATACATATAGTTTTCCCTTGGTAATCAATGGCACTGAAGGTAAACCATATCAGTGCTCAATTACAACCTCAAAAATTGCACTAGCAAAAGAGGTAACACTTACACGAAGCCCACAGAAAAAAAGGGGGGAAATACAGTATGTACCTGTAGGTTATTTTACATTCTTGACTCTTGTTATGTTTTTTAAACAAGAAGCCCTCAGCAGGATGCCACGGCATCAGAAAATGTAGTAAGAGATTTCTAAAAGTGGCAGGAGAGGGAGGATTAGAAGAAGGCCATTTCTGACTTAAGACATCACGTGTGCAAAACCACAAAACCTCATGTAAAAGCGTGCTTCTTCAAAACATAGAAAAACACACAATGAGTAACTCTGATGACTGCGAGGAAGTAAGCATAGGTGCCCTGTATAACTGTGAAATCCATGTCTTTTTCCAATTTTCACAGCCACGTTTAAGCCTTTTTCCAATATTGGGAGCGTCATAAAAAGTCAAAAATGAAACTTTTACTCAAAGCCACTCTGCAAGTTCAAGTTTTGTTTAAGATCCCATTTGAAAAAGGGTGCCCTGTTTGCTCACATCTAACGAAACAGAAAAGGAGGAATATTGTCGGTGTTCAAATCAAATTGAACAAAACTAAACCTCATTAATTATTTTAAACAATCAATAATACTAATTATTAAAAAGATGAACTCAATGGAAACCATGGTACGATGGAAATAAATCACACTTCACATATCAGAACACCCTCTAGTGATTATGTCAAACTGAGGGAATTTATATGTGCATATACTCTCTATAACCATGTACAAACATCTGCTGATATAATTAATCACTGATCAAAACAATTATTGGACAATATTCATCATACTCATAGCAGGTATATTATAATATCGATAAAACAGCAAGAAGCTTCAGAAACATTCAAAATATATTATTGATTGTATCATTAATTCCCATACCCCACAAGGAATTGGCTCCTGTTGACATGTAAAAGACCATTAAGCAAAAGACTGTCAGGAAACCGTGCACTGGTTTTAAAAGTTTAAGACAAAGCAACATATCTGAGGTCTTCTTTAGAAAAAAAAAAAAAAAAAAGATGCCTGTCAGCAAAGCGGAACCTGCAAGAATGGACAGAGACATCGTGAAGCCAAGTAAATTATTGCAAAGTCAAGGGACATTTTTTGCAACTCTCTGCTGCTTTTAATTCCAAACTCCGCTGGACTGCATTTGGTGGTTTAGTCTTTATTTACATCCCCATGTAAGCAGCTGGATATATATGGTCTCTGTTTTTCCAGTGTTACATTATCACATCTTGGTACTGTACATATAAATAGTCTCATACAGACTCAACTAGACTTGAAACAATTAAAACTGAGGCAATATACCTAGATATAGATTTAATTTTATCTTAAATTATATGGCTATAAACTTTTTTGATTGTATATGGAGGTGTGTGCAGTGTTTGTTCATGTACTGTGCACATGTGGTTTTCTGTGTTTGCAGGCTTCAAGGATATGTGCACATGCCATTCAACTCAAGCTGTGCTCTTTATCTCCACCTACATATGTGGGAAACGGAGGTGAAAGTAACAGAGACGGAGTAAGCTGCGTTTCCTCTTGTCACTAGCGCTGCTGCTGTTACTTTCTGTCCTGGCAGACTTGGTCCTAGCCCTAGCTCTGCCAACCTCCTCCACTCTATCATATGACCTCTGACCCCTGGGGCCCCACATCCTGCTCACACCACGGTACTTATCCGGTTGATAGGCTTGGATTTGGAGCTGCCCCCTGTACCTGTCGCTCCAGCCCCCGTCACCTGTGGCCCCTGCTGAGGCTGCCCTGGGTGCTGGGGGGGGTGAGGGGAGAGAGGTGTAAGAGGGGTAAGGGGGGACGAAGGGGGGGGTAAAGGGGAGTGTGGAGGGGGAGGGGGGATGGAAGAGAGAGGAGGGTACTGGGGCAGATACGGGGCGGCGGAGGCTGTGTGATGCGCATTGACGGAGGCGGATGGTAGATTGTGGGGCAGAGTGCCGAATATGAAGTGTGTTTGATGGGTGGAGTGGCTGGCTGGGTGTGGTGTGTGTACGTGTCCGGGGTGGGTTTGGGAGTGTGCGTGGGGGTGCGGGTGGGAGTGAGACAAGGTTAGTGGAAGTTTGGTACCAGGGCCGCCGCCCACTCTGATAGAGTGTGTGGGCTGCGCGTGGTAGAGAGCGAACTGTGGGTTCTGGGAATGTTGGGAGAGAGGAGAAAGGGGGGGGGGACATCCCACCACCATGTTGGCATAACGACCCGGAAGGCCATGCTGGGAGAGCTGGGAGAGATGGGCCAGCTGTGGGTGCTGCGCGAGTGGGGGGCCAAGCGGTGGACGACAGGGTAGTGGGCCTCTCTGTATAGTATGAGGGGGCACACCTTGCAAAGTAGGAGGATGGACACTTTGGATGTGGTAGCGATGGTGATGGTAGTAAGGTGGTGGGGGCTGCACGGTGGCTGCGTGACAGTACTGTGCGTGCAGCGCCTGGATTTTGGAAGGTCCCCCCTCCAACTGGCACAGAGATGAAGGGGAGTGAGGAGGGGGCCCTCCCGTAGTCGGTGGGGGGACAGGTGCGGGGTAGGGTGGCCCCGGTGGAATAAGGGGCCCAGGTGGTTTGGCGCGTTTGCTGCCGAATAGGGAACCCAGGAAGGAGCCGCTGTTGTTGCTGCTGCTCCCCCCAGGGCCGCTCCCCGCTCCTGCTCTCTCTACACTGCTGGAGACTCCCCCAACTCCTGTCCCAGCAGTGGTATGTTGCTGCCCCGGCCCACCCCCCACCCCCGTTCCGGGGCTCAGGATGGGGCGGTGAGGCCGGAAGTCTTCTGTTCCGTAGCAGCCAGGGACCACACCTGGCACTGGATAGCGCTGGTGGGGCTGTGGGCTGCTAATGATGGATCCCTGGGAGGATAAAGTATCACCATGCTTTAGAAAAATCACTGGAGAATTGCAATACAGCCCCTGTTCCCACTTACATCAACACACACAAAAATATTTCTATGACTATTTTCTTGCAAGTACTAACGCACATAGCCATGCAAAGGGTGTCAGTGCAGGACAGGTACATTTGGACACACGGACATGCATGTACATGCGCACACCATCTATATGCACACTGTACACACACTGAGCGTGCTGGGAAGATAAAGCACCAGTGAGGGGAAATGCAGGTCTGTTAGAGGTTACAGGTCTACATCTAGTCTTTCAGACTTACTTCCATGGTACTGTCCAGAGAACCAACACTGTTCCTGCGACCACGTTTCCCTGCACCCCACCAGGAAGAGTCAGGTTAGAAAAGAGTGGAAGATGTTTGTTCACGTTTTTTTGTTTTTGTTTTTTTGGAAAAAGAACTGCATAAACTGTGTCTGAGTGTCAGCAAGAAAGAGGAACAGGATGTAGCAATATAAAGAGAGAACAAAATCACTGTGGGATTTCCCAAATTCAACACAGCTGACAGGAAGGAAATGGAATTGACCCATTCTCTGAGGAATTGTTGTCTCACCTGTATCCGATAGGTCCCTGAGAGATGAGCTGAGCGCAGTGCGTTTGAGACCCTCACCCACTGAGCAGTTGTCATCAAAACTTGTCCTTCCCATGGTGCCATTCACAACATCACTCTTCACACCTACGCCTCCTCCAACTACGCCCCCAGTGAGCAAGCTGGGCCGCATTACACCTTTCTGTTTCTCCAACTCCGCTGTAAATAAAAACAGACAGAGGCACGATGCAGAGAGGATCCATATACCGATACCAACAAACACTTGACCAGCAATCCATTTCCTCATAAATAGATCCATTGTATAAACCCATACACATCATCATGCCCATTAAAGTTACATTTCACAGTAATGGCCAGTAGATGGGGTACTTACATTCAACTCTATATTTCTCCATCTCTTGCACTTCAGCAATACTCTCCCTGAGGTCGCTAACAAAGCGGGTGCGGTCTTGCTGACTGGGTGCCATAAAGACGATAAGAACCTTCCTCTCTCCACCCAGGACTGCTGAGGTCAGGCGGATACCGTGAGGGTAGTCTAAGACATGCAAACAGAAAGAAAGAGAATACTTAATCATCATAGAGCATAATTACTAATAGTTGAAATATGCAAATTGAAAAGTGGTGCCTTACATGAGTTCTGGAACAGGTGCACTTGCATCTCAACCAAAGGGAAAGATTGTCTGAAACTATAAGTCACTGAGGTTTTCTTCTTCTGGAAGATTTTAGTCACCTGATGCACAACAGAGATAGGATAATTTCAGAGGGCCCTTAAAACGAATCACATGATCAAAGTATCAAGCTGTTTTTCAAACTGGTGGTCTTCAGTCCCAACCGAGTGACATCACTTGGGGTAATTTGTCAGACTTCACGCACAAAAGGCTTTATTCAACTTTTTTTCATATGCAGTAGTGCTGCCCAAGAACTATAAACCAACTTTGGGATGTGAAACTGGTGGAATTCCCCTTTGAAAAGTGACGAATATGAGTCTTACCACCAGAAGATCATTAAAGAGGAAGACCTCTCGTTGATGTACTCCTGTCCTCTGAGGTCTATTGGGGTCAGGCACCTCGTAGAGCTGGCAGCAACACACCAGCCTACGATGGGGAAGGGACAGCACCTATATAGACAAATATGAGAGTTGAATAAACTAGCAGTGACAACATATTACAATGCCATATTGACTGCCTTACTCCTTGCTGTAACAAAAACATGAATAAATCAGAAAATGTCATGAATTCACAGTTTGCCCCAGAAAACTCACAGGCTTCTTGCCCACAATGACTCTCTCCACCGCCTGCACTTGGGACACATGGTCATCATTGGTTCGTAGCTCCCATTTCTGTATCCGCTGGTAGATCCCAACCAGCAGGTCCCTGGGTATATCCTGACCATTGTCTACGCCTGGGGTGGAGACAAGGAAAAAGAAGGTTTTAGGAAATGATGTTAATCAAACCGCACCATACAAATCACACATTGTACAGTGTATCCGATCCAAAAATTCTAATATGATATTCCTAGTTTTCACACACGAGAGGGAGCCAAACCTATTAGAAAGTTAATTAAAACACTACTAAAAAACCCTCTTACTAATCAACACGTACTTATATTTATAACTTTATAAATTTCAACACATTTTGCGGTTATGACGCATTTGAATTCCTACAAGCAAACCCTTACATACACTTATAGCCCCCCAAAAACCTAAAAATCCCATTACATACTTTGATTAATGTATGTAAAAGGGACCTTTGTAGATAGTGTTCATAAATACAACACACTACATCATTAATACTCTGTAATATGTGTTTCATAAAGCCATGTATGAAATAAATGTCTTTTTGTCCAGCAGTACCTCTCAAATTTTTGATGAAATCGTCTAGTTTCATCTTCCTCTCGGCTTTGACATTGGGACTGTACATATCTGTGTTGAGGAGGATTATGGCAAAGGCCAAGATGAAGATGGTGTCGGGGTTTTGGAACTGCCGAACCAGAGTTGGATTACACACGCAGTATCTCTGACTGCAAAAGAGAAGGAAACAACATGTTCAAACATTGTAATTTTGTTACTGTTTCCGAAGCTGTTGAAATTCAGTGTATTTTTTTAGCTATCTCTCTACAGTAAACCCACTGTATAAAACACACACAAACCTGAAAGCCTCTATGAGCCTCTCAACTTTTTGGGCCTCTCCTTGAACTTTGATCTGAGCCTGGAACTTCCTCAGAGCGTCATCCAGGTCCATACCTGAGAAGTCCATCTCATCCACGACACAGCTGAAACACACACAGCAGAGATCACAGTTTAACCTCTCCTATTCCATATCCTGGAGACTCAGTAACAGTCAACCATCCATGTACATCGTCACATAGCATTTACCATCTTTGCACAAATAGGGAGCGGACCAGGTTTGCCTAACTGTCCATCTATCTAGACTTGGCAGGAAATATGTGAGCTAAAATGTGGTTTGCACGTATGCTGGTCTGTATTTGAACTAACTTTAATCTTTTGTCCTTATGAAGATACATAAATATGCATTAATTGTGATCTCGTATAACATATTTGTCTAATCTTTTCAGATCAAATATTAATTAAATTCCTGCTAATGATCTCTCACATGCTTTCTATTCCCATACTCACTCTAAAACATCTTTGTTGAATTGTTTCTGTCGGTTTCCAAGGAATTCTCCAATCATCTGCCTGCTCAGACCCTTCCTCTCCAGGATGAAGCGAGCAATCCCAACTGGAGTATCTGACACAAAGCCTCTCTCTATCAGGTACTGGATCCCTTTCTCTGGCTTCCTATAATCAATGAGAAGTGAACAAGAACTTTCTCACTACAACTTTACCAGTTCAGTTTGTATTATCGCCATCAAAACAGTTGCTTATAGGTACTTGTGCTTATTAGTGTTACAAACATCTTACTTGTTGAAGAGGTTGAGACCTATGCGGTACTGGCGTCTCTGCACCACATCACTGTTGAAGGGCGGAGAGTCCCAGCTATGGCGGCTTTCTCTCTGGTAGGTCTGCTTACCCAGAGGAGGCAGAGGCTCCCGCAGGCTGTCCTGAGACGAGGAGCCAGAGCTGCAGTTGACTGTCTCATTTGAGTTGGTAGTGGAGTTGAGTGAGTCGTTGTCTCCGTCTGAGCAGCACGGCTGCTCCAGACCACCAGAGGGCAGAGCTGTAGAGGAGGAGGAGGACAGAGGGGTGGTGGGGGGCTGCTGGGGGGATGAGGAAGAAGAAGGTGTGTCAGGGTACTGATGATGGTGGATCGGGTGGTGGTGATGGTGGTGGTGTGCCGCCACTTGGTGAGGGATGTGTGTGGGTATGGGTCTGCCAGGGGCCCGAATCTGACCCTGGGCAGCTGCTGTGGAGGAGGGGCGGGTGCCTGTGTTGGGGGAATGTTTGAGGGTTCCCTGAGGGGAGCCAGCTCCTACCCCAGGCTCCTGCTCGTAGACCAGCTGTCTGCTCAGGGAGCCCCGGTCTGAACGGTCACTCATATCCACTGAGCTGTCACTTGGTGGCTCAATAGTGAGGAGAGGCAGATGTGCGCCTCTTAGACGATAGTCCCTGCACTCGGTACACGGGGTGCTGCGCCGACTGTTACTGCTGCCCCCTCCCTCAGTGTCCCTGCTGTCCTCACGCCCTCCAACACCACCACCGGGGCCCCAGTATTCTGTATCTGTGCTGCTGGGTGCCCGGTCCAAGGACAGAGGAGAGGATGGCATGCCATCATCCATGTAAAGAGTCACGTCACTGTATGAGGTGGCCGTACTGTCACCATGCATGCTGAGTCCTCCTCCAGCTCCTCTGGCTCTTTCTCCCAAACCTCTTTGAGAGGAGGGGTTGCTGCTGCTGCTCCACACACACTCCCCAAAGTCTTCACTAATCCCTCCTCCCTCCCTGCTGCCCTCCTGGGAGTCATCGCGACCCGCGCGGCAGGTAAGGGCATCGTCTATGGAGTCAGCTAAGGACTTGACCTAGAGGGAACGAAAAGTGGGGTAGAAGTTAGTAGGACTGCTCAGGAGCAACACCTTCTACTTCAGCACATGTTAGAAAGTAAAACTCATTATAGTCTACTTGTTACACATCTAAAATAGATGTGTAATAGGTCTAAAAAATTTAATTTTGTGTCAACAGCATTTGAGCTGCTCTGAGGATCTAAGGCTGGCAGTATTATATATCTATATATCTTTTAGTCTTTCAGTATTCAGTTATTTGATGAGTCCAATTTGGTCAGGTTTTTCTTTTCTTTTTATTCCTCTTTACTTTGTCTGTTTCTTTCTCACTCTGTGAAGACCTTTGAGACTACCATGTCATAAATATAGATAAATGTATATGAAAGGAACTTGATGACTTTAGGGTCAACCAGGCAAAGAAAACCCACAACAATGTTACCTGTTTGGAGAAGGAGTCCTCTAGGTGGGTGTAGTCTCCTGCGCGGTCTGTGTCTGGGGAATGAGGAGGCCCTATGGCCACACTGTGGGTGAAGTTCGTCTGTGTCTGGGCCTGCTGCTGAGGCTGTCTCTCATCAAAGGAATACTGAAGTCTCATGTTAGACAGGATGATGCGGCGTGTCATGCGGCTCTCTGAAGCGGAGCTTCTGAGTCGCTCAAAGTTCTTGTTCATGCGATACTGTCTGAAGGCGGTCTGAATGGTCCTCGCTGCTCTGCGACTTACAAAGGAGCCACCATACTTTCTCTCTAGCATCTCCACCTGGCAAACGGTGGGAGGAAAGAAAAAAAAAATGATTTTGAATTATGTATTCACTGTCTGGATATCTTGCACCCAAGATCCCCCACTGAAAGGAATCCATCATTTACATAATTTTTCTTGTTTCTAGGAAACTCCAAATAACACCAGCATACATAAATCCCCTGACCAACAGCATCCTTGATATTGATACCTTCTTATCCTGCAGATCTGTTGAGAGTTCATAGCTGTCTGAGAGGGCCTTGCATCTCTTGTTCTCCTCTTCCTCTTGCTTGCGGAGGGCCAGACTGGCAGGTTGGTGGCGCGTTCGCAGGGCCCAGGCCAAGCTGGCTGAGTTGGGGGTAGCCACGCATGAAGGGCCCCTGGAGCCAGAGGGAGCACTGCTGCTGGTGTCACTGTAGCGCTCTGAGCCACGCAGGTATGGCGTCTGGCTGAAAGAGCTGTCTTTGTGGGTGCCCGCCTCCTGACACTGGGATTCCCCTTCCACACTACAGAAAAAAGGAGCAGAAGCAAGTAGACTGAGTCATAAGTGGCTTGATTATACAATGATTACACCAAACACTCTGAAGTGTGTTAAGTGCAAACTAGAGACTGAATGAAGTTCAGTGTTACTGAATATGTAGGATTAGTATAGTTTACATTTACAGACTTACATGTAAAGTTTAGAGCGGTGGGGAACCAGCCATTTCTTAGTGAAACTCATGGTGAACTTGTTATCACCAGTAAATGTAATGTAGTCAGAAATTCCTGTTGCTTCAAAGCATTGTCACAACATTCCTTGTCTACATTATGAGTTGATGATCCAATAGACATAAAGGTCTCTGCCTTCTATCTCCTTCCTTTATCGAGTCCAGAGGATGAGTTAATATACTACTAAGTTTAGACAAGCCTGCTAGTGCTTTTGCACTGCCATCACTGCCTTATACTGTCTTCTAGTCTTTGACTTTTTCTCGTTGCCTCCTCGTCTGTAAAACACAGCAGTGGCACATTTTGAAGAGTCATAAACTACTAAAATACACTCCTCCACTGCTACATACCAGAAACACCATACTGACAGGAAAGACCAGGTTGTTACGTTAGCAGCAGGTGTAAAACAGACTCCTATAGCCTGAAGAACACTATGAAATATTATGAGAGTGAACACATGGAATTAACATCTCCCAGATTCACTCTCACTCAGGCCGTTACACAGAAGTTACGACAAACAGCTAAGATTTGCAACCAAATCACCAATAAAGTTTAGCTGGAATCAAATGGAATCAATTGTATTTTCAGTTAGCATAGCAATAATCACAAAACTTATCAGGATTCAAGTCCAGAAATCCTCCAGTGTCCTGCTATGTACTTGTGCCCAGACAAAATCCACCCCGAGTCAATTAGTCAGTCTGTGTTTTGAGAACAATTACAGTCACATGCTTCAGCCTACATTTCCTCTTTGCCTTAGCCACACCCCCTTCTGTCAGCTATGCACGGTCCCATAACAGAGCAGAGAGCAGAGAGCCACAATAAGGGAACTTGCCTAGTTATGAGGAGGCATTTACATTCTGCACATGCAATAAGCAAATGTTGGTGGCAAAGCATTGCATGTGTGGTTTCTACCATTTTGCACAGTTTAGGCTCTGTATCATGCATTAATGAAGATAACAAAAAAGGTGCCTTGTTAACTCCACCATTTTTGCTTTGAGAGGGTCCGCTAATGTTCTCCTTCCTCCCTCCTTGATTTGTCACTGTTCCACTGGATCGCAGAGACTTCCTGTGTTAATGTTTAGTCGATAAAAACAAGCCAAGAAAGGAAAAGGCTTCTCAGGGAAAAAGGAAATAACTTGTAGGCATTTTAATTAGTTGCAGTTTGATTTTGAAAGTAATACCAAAATGCAGAATCTTGTGGAGTGGACAGAGGGGAAAATGTTGTACAATGCGAGGTCTTTCAGCAGGACATCCTGTGCCTCCAAGCAACGCATGACCTGGTTAAATTATTGTTGAGTTTAACAACAACCATGAGAACAACTCCATTATGTTGCGTAACATAAGCCCTGTAAAAAAAATAAAAAAGGAGACAATTCTGACATCTACAGGAAAGCCCTTATCACCACAGCCAAGCTAAGACATTTACATTTAACAGCAAATCCATTTATTCATATTCATACTGGTTGCATAAAATAAATCACAACATTAACAAGCTGTGCTTTGTTCCCATTTTTTTAGCAAATCAATTATGAGCAACAAGTTGTTGCACATAACTCCATCTCTTGAAAAGGTTGGGGGTTTTTTTTGTCTCTGTGCAGCATCATATCATTCCTCCTCCTCTGCTCCTTAAATAGAGAAACTGAGAAGAGGGAGGGGGTTGCTTGGTGACGGTTGCTGTGGGACCTTTGTGGGTGGCGAGGCAGTTGTTAGGATGAGAAGCGTAGTTGCCATGACAATGTATTGACTGTTATCACCATTAAGGTGGGTGTTGAAGATGCTCCACAGGTTGTGAATGACAGTCTACATAATATTTGTTTTGTTATGAAAACAGTTAAAATAACAGTAATTCTGTGGATGGTGAACCATGCAGATACAGCATTGTCTAAATTTGTTAGTTTATTAAACAATGGAAGCCTGAATTAATCATTTCACTTTTAGTAGCTATTTACATATTGTGTTGTATAAACTGTATGAAAAGAAAATTCTATCTTCTTCAGAGCTGCTTGAAACTGCTCCTTTTAAGGAATGGAAACTAGCCACATAAGTGCCTCTGCATAGTGCCAACAGGTAGACACAGACAGGGACTCAGCCTCACTCTAACTTCCTGCCATGCACATCAGCAGGAGCAGATGGTATTTTCGTTCAACTGAGTCACATAAACCTAAAATAAATGCAACACAACATTAGGGAGCCACCAGCCTGGTTTCATAAATTTGTCTCAGAATATTCATAGCTGATCATTGGATTGATTTTAGCTCTAAATCCTTGTAAGCAACACCTGTCATCTGTCCATATTTCATAAAAAAAGGAAAATAAAAAAATACAGTTGAGAGATGACATTTTCTGCAGTGGCTCCACTACCACTGAAGCAGAGATCAACTGTATGGATTATGTGTCAGAATCCACAGTGATTTTCACCTCCACAGTCTATGTAAATGCACCATTCAAACATCACAGATTCGAATTTACTCTTCTGAGCTTTGGGAGAAAGATTTTCAAGTTGAGAACGACCTACATTAAAACTCTCCATGTTTGTTCAAATATTTGCAATAAAATAAATGAATTCTGTTTCAGCATGGATTTTTTTTCCCCTATGCAAGGCCCTGCAGCCCACCTCCAAGTGTGCATGTATTAAACAGGACTTTCATTTGGTTTTGCCTACGGCAAGAACCAGGCAGTAATATGCAGTGAGAGACAAGGTGAGGATGATATATGAGTAAAAAGTTTGTTGTATAAAACATGAGTGTGGCCATATCGCAGCTGGCATCTGCACCTCATTACTTATGTAAGAAACCCTGTATTCCTGTTACAGTGCCAGAGAGAGGTTCTCTCTGGAGGCTCCCTCATAAAGACCAACCCGGAGTTTCACAACCAACAACCATTTAATTGGAGCTGAGACAGATGGTTGGAATCTAATAAACAGGAGAGCGATTACTAATAGTGTTAAAAGAATAAAAGAAGTGGGCAGAAATTGACAAGCGCTCCGATGACAGGTATTGAAAAGCGAAAAGGGGGGTGTGCACAGTTAAGTACATGTCATGTCAACTCCATGCAGTCCCCTGCAAACTGTCCCTCACTCATATAATATTGAAAGAGTGGCAGTAGGTCTGACAGTGCCATCGAACCCCACAGCAGGACATGGAGGCTGGGAGATTAACCTCTCTGCTGCCTGCCATGGAGATGCCAATAACTGCATCGATCTGCCTGTTGACTCATTTCCACCTTAGCATTGACTCAGTGTAGTTATCTCATATCTCCTTTCCAGTCTCTTCATCTTTTTTGTGCGTCAATTCTGTGCCATTTGTTCCAAAGCTTGTTTGCCAGCATTCACAACTCCTGCGACTCAAATGCGAACTATGAATGATAAAAAAAAAAGGGAGCAGAAAGGCCTTCAGCAAGATCCCAGCTAATTACTTTGATAATGTGATAATATTTACCATTAATTTCAGGGCTTAAGCTGCAGCCAAAGAGATCGAAAACACAGTTAGAAACGTTCTATCCATCATGAAAATAAATCCACTACCAGGACAGTTTGTGTTCTCTTTGTCACATGTGATCCCATTCTTCCAAAGTGGCCAAACTGAAAGGAAACAATCAAATCATTCATGGGTCAGATCGGAGCATTCCTCCACCACCAACACTCATGGCCACTTGGCTGTCTCAAGCTGCGAGCTTCCCATCAAACATGCACACACACACGCACACACACACACACATTGTTCACTTCTTTCTGTGACGCAGACCATCAAAGCTCAAACAAGCTGTGCGGTTTTGTTAGCAGAGGATGACGCTTCATGTTAAACCCAGGTGGTGAATTACTGCAAAAGGGAACACCCTTGCACAACTGTAATATTTGCAAGGTTACAGGGATGCGGCTGGAAATTGGCAGTGTTTTGTAAGCACAAATTTATCAGATAATCTCTGTGGCAGGAAAGAATGAAGAGATAAGTCTTGTATATACAAATGGGTGGGTAAAATATGTAAACCTTCATTGATGATGTTTTTTCACAGATCCACTTCCAGGTCGAGCCTAGTTGATTTGGCCTCTATAGAGAACATATCAAAGTGCTTCTAACGGGGATTTAAACTAACACCATTATAGCAGTGTTTAGAATCACAACTAATTTACTTAAGATAAATCAGATTGATTACTTAAAGTAATTTGTCATGAAGCAATTATGTTATTTGTTCTACAGCTGTATGTGGTATTGTAGATGCATTTCCTCAAGAGCGACACCCATGACAGGCTGGCACATTATCCAGACTGACTTTGAATGTTATGTGATCTGTCATCTGTGCAGTATGTACACTCTGTCAAACAGGTAGCTGTCAGGAGCTACTTTATCATTCCTATCTCCTCTCCATTTGAATTTCACTCACTCAACCATATCATTTATTTTAGTATAGTGCAATGGAAAAAAGCACCTCATTAATTATCAGCACTCAACAAACACTATTTATCTTTTGTATTAAACTGTCTAGTGCTGTATTGAGATGGTACAAAGTTTCAGACTGGAGGTGAACTACTGTACAAACCACATGTCATTGGTACTACATCACTGCGGTGTAGACTAACATACAAACACACTGGCGTAACAAATAACATCTCTGTCTGGTGCCAAACCAAACACTCTTTTGTGACACTTTTACAAGTAAAAGAAAAGTGAAAAAAAAAGGCTGAGTTCTTACCATGCTGCTATTGTCAGAGAAAGGTCCCATACTAACTGGAGCAGCGTAATAACAAACACACCCTCTCTCTCTCTCTCTCTCTCTCTCTCTCTCTCTCTCTATCTCTCTCTGAATCGCTCACACTTTCACATTGGCTCTCTCGCTCGCCCTGCAAAGCTGTACAGGCTACATTCTTGACAGTCTTTTGACAGCTCTGAACTTCCCTCACCCTGCCCAGCTTTCGTCCTCCACCCTCCTTGCTCCAGATCACTGACATATGCAGTAACTTTTATTACACAACACCAAACCAAACAAAAGCATGTCACGACAGTACAGTTAATTGGAACGGACAGAGACACACACACGCACATTTAGAAGAAGTACAATCATTTATTGAGAAAAGGGGGGAGGAGAAATAAAAGAAATGAATGTCATTTCCTGGTTTGCTTTCATATTTTGCCTCTGAGATTAAATGAATGATGGGACACATCAGTGTTTATACTGTTTACATAAATACAGGTGAAAGAAAGAACATGACTAGTGTGTTGAGACAGCTGAGATGGAGCACATGGCAGTTTTTTAAGGAAAATTAACCATAGTTAATGTAGATGAAATGGACAAGGAGGGAAGTTGTCACATTTTTTTTGAAAAAACAGAATCTATACTGCCTGAAAATATTGTCAAATAACAATTTTCTGTAACATTTAAGTATTATGGACTCAAATTATGCTCTCTGAGGTTCAGTAGTTCACATAGCTAGTGTATAAATATCCTGAGAAACAACCACTACAAATATTTTCATGATTTTCCTTTAAATGAAAGATTACATGCTCTGGTGTAAGTTTAGAAACACAAAGAAATACAACTCTTGGCTAAAAAAAACCCTTGATTTTCTTCCAAACTTGACTCCAGTGGGGATGGATTTTCACCCGACAATAATAGTACTGTGTGTTCTGCAGAGAAAGCAATTCTCATCAACATTCAAGGACTACATGCAGGATTACACACACCACACAATCAATATATATCGCTGAAAATAGAATTTCTATAATTAATTTTTGTGTGAAGATGAGTATATTGTGCTTGAGGCGGAGATGAGTGAAGGGTGTGTACGAGCAACATTCCAGCATGACTGAAACAACACAGAGCATTTAAACCGACAAATATTTCACCTTCAGATATTTTAAAAGGAAGAGATGAATTGTCTTCAGGAACTAGAGATCTTTATTTTGTTCAGCATTAAATCAACAAGGTAAATCTTGAATAAACACGATGATAAGACAAGACAGTAAATACCAGATGTGTTGGAACTATCAAATCAACATGTTAAACAAACTGCATACAATTAATGTCTTTACATCATATAGGAAGCTAGCTTCTCTGACATTGCATAATGGTTGGTGACAGGACTGTATAGTGATTTGCACAGATAACGAATAGTGACTACTGAGCACATCCAAACTGACATGACTCAACTAGTGGATCCAAGAAAAGCATGAGTGCGACAGTAATGAGCAGACGATGGTAATGCATTCTGACAGTCTGATATGGCTGCAAGTAAAGAAATAAATAGCAAAGAATGCAAAGAGAAGACAACACTGAGATTCCTTAAAATGTAAATTAGTGCACAAACCACATGATATATAAATAAAATCAGTGGCTCTACATTAATGTATACTAATGTCACAAAGACTACAAGCATGCATTTCTGTTTTTATTCCCTGTTAAAATGCAGCAAAACTGTCTTTTTGGTACACAGTGAGGTCTCCCGTTTTCTGGCAGCATTAACTGTGATAGTCTTTTTCACAGGTAAATGGGCGAGTGAGTTGTTGTGGGGGTCAGTCACACCTCAGTTCTGCTCAGCTCAGCGAGAGGAGGGGCTACTGCAGCCTGAGGCAGAGCAACAGAACTGATGGGCACCCTCATCCTCACCCTCCTCTCTTGGAAAGCAACACGGGACGAGCCAAAAGACAGAAAGACACACAGGAAAGGCAAACAGACAAAACAGCGGAGAGGAGAGTGAAAAAGAGAATGAGACACACACAAAAAAAGCAGAGAATGCGAATAGTTGGAAAGTAGAAAAAGCTAGTGCATTTTTAGTTAAAACAGGGACATAACAGGCATATTAAAAAAAAAAAAGAAGGTGTTTTCCATTCACTGGGTATATGCACGTCACAACCTTCTGATGCCATTAGATGGCAGTGTTGGAGCATCATGCACTGATGTGCCTGAGAGCATCATCAGTTGGAGGATAAAGGAAGGAAGGAGTGAAAAGAGGGTGAAAATTCACCAGGTTCACTTGTGACTCAGCCCACCTTGGTCCCATTGCTTATTGAAGATGACTGCTACTTCTCACTCTCTGTGGGGAGCTGTGTGTTTTTCCTAGCTGATAGAAGGGCCTAACTCCAGCTATTAGTCACACCTGGGAGTGGTGGGAGACTGAAGCACAGGCCCTTAGTTGGATTTAGGATGAGGGGGTGGGTGCAGGAGGTAAAACAAGAAAGCAGGCACAAAAGGATGACATGTGAAGAAAGTGATGGTGACAGATGGACAAGGAGAGCTGGTGTAGTCTACTGACAGGCTTAAGGGTTGTTGCAAGGCATCTTATGTGGTTGAGGGGTTTTTTCTTTTCTTTTTTGGTACTCACTGTACTTCAGGCCCCGTGGTGGCCCTTACCTTTCCTCCTGCTGTAAGTTTTGGTCAGTAGAGGGGCAGCAGTACTGATGGAGACTGACGAAGCTGTGAACAGTCAGACTGGTGGGGAACAGAGTAGCAAAGGCAGCGCTGCCCGCTGCCGTGGGAGTGGTGGGAGCCGAGATGGGCTGCCCTGAGATAGACGACGGCCGGACACTGACAGGAAGGACCAGAGACGGACGACACACACAGAGGCATGGAGAAAGCAGAGAAACAGACACACAAACAGTCAGCGCTAAAGCAGACAGTGACAGAAAGAGAGACAGAGAAAGAGAGAGAGCACTGATTTGAAGCTGCACATTGATAGTGACAAATCATAGAGTGGCAATGGTAGTACAAAGAATGACACATTTAAAAAGGAGGCAGATGTGTGACAGTTTGTACAAACTCTCACAAAAACAAGGTGAAATCTTCTTGAGACGAGCCATAATAAACAGGAAAAGGTATTGTTGAACGCAACTCAGCTCCTGGCAGATGTTGCAGGTGTGTCAAAGAGTTCAAAGACTGAGCACATAAGGAGAGTATATAGAGCTCGAGGTCAATCTAAGAAAAAGACTGAAATGTACAAATTCTCAGAGCCACAGCTGTTAAATGAGGAAAGTTTTGTTTGAGGAACTCCAACCACTCTGATGGATTATATAAAGCTCTGTACTGGTCTACAGTAGATCATCCTGTGTAAAAATGTGAAACCACTCTCTGTAATGCATGCAAAAGTGCACATATAACACAAAAGCCTCTCCGCTACCCCTTTACTCTGGCAGGAATTAGAGATGTTTCATCTGCAGATTGTGAGTGAGCAGCTGAAGAGTATGCAGTGGTTGAGATTAGCATGTAAATGGCTGGTTTCTCGCTGGGGCCAGCTGCTGTCAAGGACACGCAGTCCCTGTCATTTAAGCATGGAAACACTCTCAGAGAGGCAAAGGGACAAGAGACACGATGCAGCAAAAGAGAGCAAGATACTGCAACACTTTAGCAATTCACTGTGGTTTGCAAGCTGTGTAAGACTCACCAACAGGGAAAAAGATGGTCGCATTAACAAAAATATAATATAAAAAAATATATTTATACATCTCATAAAAAAGACCAAAACCATCAATTAATTGGTCTAGGGCTACAACTAACCAGTATTTTCAATATCGATGAATTTGCTGGTCATCTTCTTGATCATTTTATCTATAAAATGACACGAAATAGTGAAAAATTATCATTATAATTTCCCAGAGTTAAAGGTGACATCTTCAAATGTTTTGCTTTGACCGGCGACCAACAGTCCAAAACTCAAAGATATTCAGTTTATGATCATGTATGACGAAGAAAAGCATTAAATCCTCACATTTGAGAAGCTAGAATCAGCAAATTTTGGGCATTTTTGCTTAAAAAAAAATGACTTAAATAATTATTACTTCTCAAACTAGTTATTGTGTAAGTGATTATTTGTTTGATTCTGTCAAATGACTGATCAATGAATCGACTAACAGTTGCCGCTTTAAATTGATCCTACCTACTAACAAGTATTGTCTGTGTAGCTAAAGATTTTTCTTCTGTGCCATAGACCTCCATACTCCAAAAACGAATCACTGCATCACACCAAGGTGATATGTTGCTTCATTACTATTAACATAGGCACAGTAGTTTATTTTGAGTTAATCCCACATACACCAACACGCTGTCATAAATACTCACTGGCAACGTATCAGTGGCTGAAAATAGTCCCAAATAAATGCACTGTTTACTCCTATTTGAGTAACCTTTGCTAAAATTACAGTGCTTGTGCCTGTGCCTGTTTTAGGAAATTACCAAGACTTTTTTTTCAAAATGAGATTATAGAAAATGATATGAAGATTTACATCTTCAGTGGGAACAAATGGGCTTGAGGCTGAGTGCCACAGACAGGGCGGAGAAGTTGGAAAGTAGTGAGAGAGGAATAAGGCTTTGTTGATTTTCGTCTTTTCATGGGATTTGTTGACAGTGACAAAATATAAAATATCACCAGCCTTATCCTTTAATCCAGCTGATCACGGGTACAAGTACAACTCATGTTTGACAGATTTCTCTGCTTCCTGCATGCCGACAGGGGCAATGTAGACAAGTCTAGCACATTGAACAAGGCTGTTAGCAAGAGTTCAGGGTTTTCTAGCCAGAGGAGAATGAGACTGATAAAAATGAGAGTGTTTAAGGATATAATCATGTAGGCGGAGTGCTCGTTTGCTTAGTGCAGATGATAAAAAGTTCCAATTAAATCAGAATAAGTTGTCAAAGGCTATTTTAACAACAGCATGTGGAACACGAGCTCCTTGTTCAGTCTTATTTTTAAAGATTACACAGAGTTTACAAGTCAGCGCCTCAAGCATAATAATATGCTTCAGGCTCTATTTACAAGCACAGATTCTATTTTGCAGAATATCCTGACAAGATGTGAGCTGTGTCTAGTTAATTTGTATTTATTAGGTCTCTGCAACACAGAGAAACTAAATATTCTGAACAGCGAACCTGTTGACCTGTTCAGATGGAGATATGAGGAGAGGCAGAGGTGCGGTTACGTAAGCCTGAGCAATGCTTGTACACACTGTGGTCTTGCAATGCCAAGATTTGTATTTTACCAGCGGTAACTAATGCCTAATGTTAGACTTTCCCCTGTGTGGCAAGTGTTGACAGGCTAATCTAGGATGTGATTTCTGCTTTGTGAGCAGTTATGCCTAAATCCCAGAGAGCCATAGAAAAACAGAAATACACACACAGAGGCTGTAAAATGCCCCAATTGTCCCCCTCCTTCTTCTACTCTTCCATAGAAGAGCAAAATACACATACTACCCACACACACACACTCTCATTGTATGTATATATCTCTCTTTCTGTCATTAGCACATGCACAGAACAACAGGATAATAATAAAGAGATCAAGATATGAATCAACACACCACAGATCAAAAAATATTAGTGAAGCGCAGAGAGGGCGCTGGAAGTCATGGCTACAAGAAAAAGTGCTACATTGAGAGAATGTGTGAGGTGGCGTGTATTTAAAGCAGTGAGATGACAGAGGCTGGAGGCAGGAAGAAGAGTGGGAGGAGAGAGAGCTACATGAGAGTGGGAGAGGTTGAATACGGAGGAGGGCAAGGGTGAAAATAATCAAGAGAGGAGGAATGGAGGGAAGAGCGGTGGAGAGGGGAGGAGGACTGTGAAATGGAAACAGGATGTGGAGTTGCCGGAGTCAGTGATTCCTCAAACCTGTGCGGTGACACAGGGGTCGTCAGTGTGTAGGTGTGTCTATGTATAGACGAGCAGGGAGAACAAGGCTCACATGCGGCGATCACAGAAAGACATCACCTGCACTGTTGTGGCAGGATTTTTCTGTACACACACGCACGCCAAAAACACCTGTTTTGTAAAGCGAGCCCACCCGGCATCCTAATAGTCAGAGAGCACTCCCATTTACATCCACATGGCTTTTCCAGAGGGGTATAATCTGTCCGCCCAATTCAGATGTGGTACGAGCCACTTCAAACTGTGCTTTCACCGTTTTTTTTCCCACAATTGTCTACGAAATAAGAGTGTGGGAGCGCACTGCGTCATCCCACCTCCAGCATGTGACCCGCCTGACTCCTGCTGACAAACAGAGACGTTTGATAACCACACACGCTGCGTTGTAGCCTAAAGTTAAGTGTTTTTATACACACCAACCCCTCCCCTTCTACCAGCAGCTCACAACCAAACTCCCCCCGCTCTCTCCACTGCGAGCTTGAGTCTCCTGCTGCTTGGCAACAGTATGGACTGCCTGTGTGGGCGTTTGGCGTTGAGTGCCAGGCGAAAGCACTGACAAGGAGGGGCACAGTTACAGTTACGACTCAACTACGCACACCAGGCACCTGCTGTACCCTGTGAGTGTGCGTGCACATGTGTGTGTATGTGTGTGTGCTTGTGTGTGCTAGTGTATAAGTGTGTGTGTGTGTGTGTTTGATTGTAGATGGATATGATTCACCCAATGAAGAACAATTAGACTTCATTTAAATGTGATGTGGGAGTTGCAGAAGGAGTAATTCAGGAAAATGATATCCCTGCAGATCACCTAGGGGACGTTCTGTAAAGTCTGAAACAGATCTCAGTCATAAAACATGACTAATTGTCTGTGCTCGCCGGCCAGAGACGCCACATCCCAACTTTTCAATGAGAGCGAACCTGTAACCGGTGATAAATAAAACGTCGCAGCACTCATCTGTCTTCAATACGTCTCCTCCATGCCTATCAAGCCGTCATTCAATCCTGCTTCTGTCTTTCACCCTGCTCCTGCTCCCACTCCTACCCTCTCTTCTCTTCATCTCTCTATTCTGTGTCTCTCGCCCACAGAGTTCTTCACAGAAGAGCTCATAGCGTTCCCACGGTAACCAGTCTCCCTATTCTGCTCCACAGAACGTGCGCATGAGTGTTTGACAAACATCCCGCCTCAAAAGTGCCATTTATCTGCATTTGAACGGGAAAGACAATGAATAAAGTCATAGAACCAACACGGAGAAGACTATGGAGGTGCAACTGCGTTAATAAAATGCTGACTTACGGAGGCCGGTGTTATGATGTGTAAAACTACACATACTACACCAGGGGGAGGTCATCATTAGATCCACAGTGATGTTCAACCCACTGATGAATGGACAGCAGGATTAGCACGCTGCCCTCCTCTCTAATAACAAAGTGAGACCGCTAATCTCTGCTCTAATTTACCACGGCTGTTGTTCGGACACAACTGTTATCTCCTCACAGCTGCCACTTAAAACAAAGCAAAAGAGGCTGCTCAGAACTGACAGGGGGCAAGAGGGGGAGGAAAAGGGAAGGAGGTTGTGTCAGAATCAGGATATTTAGCTGCCTGCCCTCTGCTACCACCCCTGGATAGGTGAGGGGAGCTGGACGTGGAGGGCGGCGGTGGGGGGGAGATGGAAATGTAATATTGTAACTGCCTTGAGGACAGCTTTACAGTTTCCACAGCAACTATTTTTCTCACAGTATTGCTGGTCCAAGGACATTTCACTTCCTTTAAAAAACTTTACATCACAGCTATTGACTTGTCTCCTCATCGCTTCAACAAAGCCAGGTCTGATGGTATTTTTTCATTCAGCATCCATCTGTGTATAACTGTGGATGGGTAGCTATGGTAAATGAATGACGGAGGCAAGGTCGGGTGTCTGGAGGTATAACAATACGTCGCTGAAGAGTTTTTATTCTATAGCATAGCCCATAGTTTGTCTGTCTGCTGAGTCCTGTTTCTGTGGATGGAAGATGGAGAGTTATAAAGAACATGCTGCCGAGAAACTGTTCGAATAGGTGAAGACCTCATCATTTTTGCCGTATTGACAATGTATTGAAACATAACACCGCCGTATGTCAAATCAAACATCCATTTGCCTTTACATGTAATATGCATGTTAATAAAGAAACTAGCGTTTGTGCATCAAGCGTAAAATCCTGAGTGACTATCTACAGAGAGAAGTAAGGTCATTGGTTAGTCTACTCTGAGGATGAAATGCAGGTGTTTAATGAATCCCGAGTATATCATGACCATATATAAATGCAAAAGAGTATGATGTTTCTTGTGCACGCACCGTATGAAGCCATGAACACTCGCTGCATTCAGAAATGGTGAGTAGAAGGCAAAAACACCACCCACATACAGTTGACTCCCACACACACACACACACACACATCCATCATTTAAATTTACGTCAAGCTAAACTGCATCACAGTAATCATTAGCACCGTTGCGATATTTTCATTCTGGCCAAAATTAAACATTGTTAATCCACTACATATCCTGAAATAGTAAATATGAAGGAGAGTGAGTTCTTGTGAGAACTGCAGCTGCTGCTTCTCTGTATTTCTTCTAGAAAGTCGTGGTGAGTCTACAGAGAATAGATTACCTCCCATCACATCATACAGACTCTTCGGAGCAGGTCAGTACAGGCTCAGCGGAGCTTACCCACACATTTGCCTCGGGCCAATTCATTTGTCCAAGTTTTATCTGCGCTATCTTAGGTACTTTACGATGTAAAAATGCTGGTCAAAATGCCCAAATTGACCGACCATTACAAGCTCTTTATTAGCGTAAAGAAAGAATTATCAAATCACAATAACCGTGCTTCACTTAATAGCAGGAAAAAGAGCGGGTGAACAAAGATGGGAAGAGAAAGAGAATAGCACAAAAGTAATTTCTGCAGCTTCTCTGAGTCATATCTGCAGCAGTGGGAAACAGAAACAGCGAGGGGGAGAGAGTGAGTGTGTGTACGTGGGAATGTGAGAGGGAGAGAGAGAGAGAGAGACAGAGAGAGAGAGAGAGAGAGAGAGAGAGAGAAGGGGTGGAAGGGGGCTTGTAAAGGGGATGGGGTAATGTGTAGTAGAGCTACACAAAATTAACAAATTAAGCTCCTTCTGAAACAAAAGCCCATTACCGTTCTCCATATTCCCCGAACACAATTAATGTCAATTTCAGAAAGCGACAAGCACCTGTCCACAATGCTCTATCTGCGTGGAGAGGGAGATAGATGGCGGGATGATGGAATAAAGAGACGAGCAAAGAGACAAGCACCTTCACAGAGCTCTTTTGAGCTTCTGAACACTCCCACCATGACAGTGAAAGTGAACTGAAGAAGGGAAAAGATATCTCTGGTCCTGTTTTTTTTTTTTTTTTTTTTTTTGGTGTTATATAATAATACTGCTCTGAGTATCAGCACCATTGGGGCTGTCGCCAAGACCTCTAGCTGCCCCTGCCTCTCATCCTGTGAGCTGTACAAGAACAGCTGCATATATGTAGCACATAATGAAGGTTACAATCTCTCACCCATGCAGAGAACTGTCACATCATAGTGACATGACAGCTTCTATGGCGGACTATGGGGTCATATTAGATGTCTATTAATGGACATCCCAGGTGATATCCTGCAGTGCAAACACACACACTCTCTCTCTCAAACAAAAAAGACACACACATATATGCACAGCAGTAATTATCACCCTTGGGCCAGTGGTAATTATACTCTGGTCACACTAATTAATCTCTCATGCACTCTGTGTGTGCTTCCCTCCCTCTTTCACATATTTTTGTGCACATATATGAAGATACATTCTTTCACACACACATGCATAGGCTCCGACAAAATGCACTTGCATGACCTCTCCCAAAATAACAACAACAACAAAAAAAAAAAAAACATCTGCCGCACTCACAGTGAGCTGTGGCAATGCCCTCAACCCTGCTGCTTCTTGGCGGAGGGACTTGACGTCAAATATCATTTCACCCCAAGGCCTCAGACTCACATTGTTCACACTGCCATTAACAGGAGGAGAAGAATGAAATAGGGTAGCATTTGGGACAGCTGTTTACTGCGGGCCACTGGGAGAAAAGAGAGGAGAGGGGCAACTTTGCTTTGATGCAGTTGATGCACACATGGCAAAAAAAAATGGGGACAGTTCATTCAGTTTCCTTGTCAGGAATCAAAATTGTGAGGCACAGAGAGCACAGGACAGATATGAGGACTCCTGCTGGGGGAACAGAAACTAATTGGACAAAAGCAAAGGCACCTCTCTGAGCCTTGCCTTCTCTGGCCCAGTCTCTCCTCTCTACTCTCCCTCCCTCTCTTACACACCCTGTTGACAGATGGCGAACCAGTGTGTGTGTTCCACCTTTTCTCTTTTAGACCGAGGCACGCTGAGTAAGGTCGCTCAGTCACTTTCCTCCCCCTTGTCATCTTTTTCCTCATCCTGTCCCTCTCTCTTCCTTCTGTCTCCTCATTTGATTTGAGCCATATTTAGAGTGTCACAGGCGCCGACGATGAAGATATTCATGTTCTTATCTGATCCGTTATCAGAGAGGAGAGTTTTGTCGCTGACCTAAGCTAATAGGCCAGTTTTGGGTTCGGCTGAGTCACAGCCAGACAGGGACAATATGGCTCCTCTGTGTGGGTGAATCTTTATTAAATGTGACACTTCATATGATACGCTTGTCTGAGCCTCGATCCAAAATCAGCTACAGGGAATTAACAAGGGAGAATCAGCAAGATCTACATTTGCAATTCATCACTGCATTTAACACCCACATAAATAACTAATATGTGCATCTGTCTAATGACTAAGTCACCCTCAGGGATGAAGGGAGAGGGACAGAGAGGCAGACAGCAGAGGAACAGATAATCGATAAGGGATTTGGTCAAGTCTGAATCAATCGCTGTGAAGGGGATTGAGACGATAAGAAAACGCATAGTGCTGACAGTAAGCGAGTGAAAATCCAGTAATAATTGCTTAAGATGATTTTGTGTAGAGAAATGTTATTATATTATGCATAAGGACTGATGGCTTCTGTCACTAAGACTGCAACAATATATTTTTCAGTGTACTTTTTCACATGAATTGCTGCCTACTCACAAAGCTTAATGCTTCCAGAACAAAAGCTGTCTCTATCTGTGTGTGTGTGTGTGTGTGTGTGTGTGTGTGCGTGTGTGTGTGCGTGGTTAAGTAAAAGCGAGGACAGATGCACTTGCTATTTGCCAAAGCTGCGTTTGCAGTACTCTAACGACAGGTCAGCTTTGAGTTTGGAGGGAGGAAGAAAAACTCTCTTAGAGACCAATCAGCCTACAGTTCAGAGTAGTTCAAGTAGTTCAAGACTTAAGCGGAAAAGAAAAAAACATTTTTAGCAAACAGTGGGTGGATTTTTCATACAGAAGGGTTTTGCTGGTCCAGAAAGTTCGGTTCACCACAAAAAAGACCCATCACCCCCCTGCCTGGACTAGAGTTTTCCTCAGCATACTACTATAACAACTCCTACGCACCTCTCATAATAGACTGTGATTATTACACAAATCAAGCCCTCCGCAGGCAAAAATCACACACAGCATGATAAAATGGACACCTTGAGCACTTATCACTCTACCCATAATCCCCCAGCACTCTGCGTGTTTCCTCACGGTGGTCTATTAAAAAATCCCTTCTGAGGTTTAGTCCCATTACTGCGAGGATTATCTCTGATGACTAGGAAGGCTGCAGCTCCATACAGCCTGTCATAATTTGAGCTTAGCATTTGAAGGTTCTGTCACATATTAGATGTTATGCAGCCTGTGGTCATCACCACTAATTTGAGCGTCAAACCTTATTAAGCAGGAGCTTGGACAAGATCACTGACATGAAGCCACACTCGTCATTCATTTGTGGACCCCTGGTGAAGCCCCTGTGTTAGAAGAGAACTTACTTTCTGCGAATAGTGGAACTGGTGTTGGTGTCTGTGCTGTCAGTGCGTTCAAGCCGGTCTCGCTCTGTGGTAGAGGAGCCGCAGGAGAGACCTCGGGTCAGCCTGGTGTGCGTCCTCCTCTCCCTGCTGGGCGCTGGAGTTGCGGCTGTTCCAGCTGTCGCCTGAACTGCGGAGGGGCTACTGTTCCCGCTGCTGCCGCCACCACCGCTGCCATGATGAATGGGGAGGGACAGAGGCTGGCTGTGGTTGTGGTTCTGCTCGGGGGTGTCCGAGCCAGGCGTCCGTGGGTTGCGTTCCTGCCTCAGGTCCTGGTTCTCCTGGCTGACCCGGTCCAGCTGGCCCTCCAGCTCCTCTATGCGCCGGCGCTGGGTCTCCAGGAGCTTGGCCTGGCTCTCTATGATGTTGTTGAGCTCCAGGAGGTACTCCACTGCCCGATTGGGGCTCTCTGGGCTGGTCTCCATGGTGGGAGCCCTGCCTCGAGGGGTATAACCGCCACCACCAGCCACCACCACGGTTTCGACCCCGTGGGGCCGAGATCCACCCCCCCCACCAGCCCTGATGAGTGGAGGGGAGGGAGGGACCGACGAAGGCTCTGGTGAAGATTAACTATCGGCTTCAGACGTTCAGAAACAGGAAGTCACAGAGATTAAGAGGTTGAGAATTTCAGAATGACTACATATCCCCAAATCCGAGGACAGAAATGAGCATTATAACATCTTAGCAGCCATTGAAACTGTTGCAATGCAGAGAAAAGAGTTCAAAGTTCAAAAAGAAGCTAAAGACACTGTTGATTGTCTGATTTCCTGAAGTCATTTTGAAAGACCATGCCGATTCAGCACGGAGCGGTTCAGGAGTTTGGGACGTCATGATAAATATGAATTCATTAAGGAAAATATTTGAAAAACAGAATGAGATTAGGTGGTGGGAGGGAGTGACAGAGGTAAGAATTGTCTAAATTAACTAAATCTGTAATAAACTTCAGCTTGTTTTAGCAAAAAATAAGCAGAAAAATAGGCAGAATACTCATTTATCCACTGACCTGTGACATATGTTGCTCATTAACTTCAAGAGCTCTGCTATCATCTTTCAGTTAATGATAAACAAATACACCTTCCACTCTTCAGCCTCCTCGACACACAGGGGAAGGGGGGCAGGGGTGAATAGGGGGGGTGGCTCTAGTTATGATCTACCACTAATTATCAGGCACTGTCAATCATTACATAACACAAAAAATTCTGCTCCCTCCCACGTTGAACATCCCCGCAGTCTATCATCGTCGCTTTCAACCCATGGCTTGATGTGTCTTTATAGCACAGAAAGTAAGCAGTGGTGGCTTACGAAGTTCATTCTTGAGGTCCAAATCCTCCCCTCAGGTCCGCCAAAACTACATCCTAGTGCTTTCAATTCAGATTATTTCCCATAGTGTGTGTTTCTGGGCTTTTTCATCCAAGAACAACGCAGAGTTTACTTCCACGTCACGCATTCATGAAGACTGGTCTTGGAGATAAAACTTGACACCTCTTAAGGGGGGTCGACAAATATTTTTGGACAGTCCGAAAGTCTCAATAGGCTGTGCCAAAAGTCTCAATAGGCTGTGCCAAATCTTTAAACTATACTTTTGGCTTTCGACGCTGATTTGAAATCGGTCTACACGAACAGGTGGCGTCCTTTTCCTACTTATCTGAGAAGAGTTTCAGCTGTATCAGGTCGGTAATCCATCACAAGTGTGCCGGTGGATCTCCGCTGCGGTGGCGCACAAACACCGAGAGGTTTCGCTCGTTGCGCGTCTGAGCTGCAGCGATGCGTGCGGATGTTCCTCTGGAGCGCATCACTGTCAGGTTCAGCACAATGATGGAGGACTTCCTGCCAAGACTTTCAAAAGAAAAGAGTTACTGCTGAGCATGAAGATGTAGTGTTGCACATACAAGGAATGCATTTGTAGGAAAACATCAATGCAATTACAAAACCAAATAGCGAATTAATAAATGTAAGTTTTTATTATTCATTCATCATTTATACGGTTATCAGATTTTCAGACCATTATGTCTGCAACAAAATTCATAAATTGCTGACAAAACATATGCTATGGAGGAATAAATACTAGTTGAATAAATCGTTTTGCCTTCTTTTTCAGGCTTTTGAGAGACAAACCTGAAAAAAACTAGCCACCTTCAACGCATCGAATCTGAACAGCCATTTCAATTTTTGATCATCTTTTCATTTCAGGTGGGTTTTGAGCCATTTCATGGCAATCTGACACTGTTAAATCATCATAGTATGTTCAACACAAAATAAAATGGGACTTCCTTCCCTCAAATCACACAGCTCACAGTCTTTTCCCACTACCCTCTACAGAAGATGCATTTGTCAGTAGGGGTAAAAAGCCAATGTAGACTGTAACAAAAATAATGTGCAGTTTTCAACAGAGGTATATATATATATATATATATATATATATATATATATATATATATATATATATTATAATTTCCTCCCTCCCTTTTCGGAAGCCACAGTCTTATTTTTTGCTTGTAGCTTTACACACTTGAGAACCCTGTTGAGCGCCTGTGAATCCGGAGTGCACATGTAGAAAACAACACTACACAGTGTGCTGTGCCGCAATGCCTCTGAGACAAATGCCACATCCTCTGTCGAACATTTCCTTCTTTCTCTCCTCAGTCCACTTCTTTAAGTCAGTGTCACCCTGCAGTCATACTGGGAGCAGCTTTGGTTTCCTTGCTGTTCTTTTTTTTTTTTTTTTTTCTTTTGGGTCTGAGCTGACTTGAACAGAAGGATGCGGCTTAGGACAACATGAGAGAAAGACAGGCCTCAGAGCGATGTTATTTTTAGTGGCAGTACTTAAGTGCTCATATCTGAACTGAGACGCTATATATTCCCTGTCTTCTCTTTCTGCGTGTATATCTCACACAGGTGATGCTGTACGCTATAGGAAACTAATATTAGACTGTGTGCCTGCTTTGGAAAATGTAAAATCCCTGCTCTCGCAAAAAGCAGGTTAAATAATTGATCTGTGGAAAATGATCCGGTTTTTACCCCTTGATGGATCTCATTCATTCGTAACCAAGGGCAGCTTTTTTTCCAGTCTTTAATTTCTTCTGATTTATTCTCAGGCACATATCTAACTGTTTCTGAATATCTTATGGGATCCTTAAAAATATCACATCTCTGACTCACACACACACATTCATCTTGTTTCCTAAATATACTGTTGCCTATAATTTTGCTGCCATCTGCTGTCCATGACTCTTCTGGTGTTCAAAAAAGCAATAAAAGAAAGACATCCATGACCACTGAGGAAATTGGTTCAGCAGTTTATTTGCAGTTTTATTAGAATGTGTTTACAGTTCAGCCATATAATCTCCCTTGGGAAATGAAAGTCTAAAAAAAGAACATTAGCAAACGTTATAAAATAAGTCTTACATATAGGCTATCGAGCTACACTGTATGGTCATTGGTTGGGGGGGATTTTAAGGTTTGGTCACTGTGCTTCCAGTCTGTGCGGCACAGCAATGCAAACAAACGGGGCAGGGCACACCAAGCAACTCGTCTCACTTGTGTGATTTGTTCATGATGGGAACAAATGAAGGAATGACTTCACTTAGAGCATCAACCTTTAGAGAATTACGGGCTGGTAATAAATAACAGTCTGCGTCTCCTAATGCTGCCGTAAGGAACATACAATTGCCTCAACGTTTAAATAATATGAATCCGGTCTGTGTTATGAAAATTATGTGAAGTCCTTTTCTGTAGCTTTACCTCCTGATGGCTTTTCTAGAGCAAAGTATCTGAAAACCTGAGTATTTCAAAAAAGATAATTTCATAGAAAAATAACATCTCACAGTATCCATTCACCTTGACTCCTGTTTTTTGTTTTTTTTTCCCTTAACAGAATTTTAAAAAAAGGGAACAAAAGAAAATAATGTGCTATTATGACATCTCAGACACAACACTGAGCTCAGATTCTGCAGAAGCTTATGATTATTATTTTTTCTATGGATTTACAGTAAGGGCCTTTTTTTTTTTATTTTTGGCATGAGTGAAATTACTAAATGGCTCGCCCACCTCTCTTATTTGAGACCTCAGAGCAAGGGTTTCACAGTAAGAAAAATAAGTGGTTAGGATAAGGTGGTTTATGTTACCAAGGCAACTGTACGTGGCACAATGGGCACGGCACTCTCTAGAATATAGATAGTGGTTTTGTTCTGACACCAGATACACAATATTAACAGTACTTGAAATATGCACACCGGATGCATACTTTTGGCATCTTTTGCTGACTTCTGAAGTAGGGTACAAAGTAGAGCATCCTAATTCACACTCAAGCAGCATATTACAAAAACATTCATTTATGAATAGGGCAGGTACAATATAGTTCTTAGTTTGAGCCTTCACGAAAGCTATATACCAATTTCCACACTATTTCTCATCACACAATAATAAATAATATGAATGGGTAGTTGTTGTATGTAATATATAGATATACTGCATATATATATATATATGTATATATATAGATATATATCATGATGTATTACAATAGAGTAATACAAATCAGGGCTTGGCTCCAGTTATTGTAGTATTTACAATAGGTCCTCTTATTTATTTCTCTACAAATATTTACAGAATATATATTTCACACCTGCTGTCAAAAAAGGGATTTGCATTATCACAATCAAATATTCATTTATATGGAACAACATTACAAGTCGTGGCAAGTGTGCACATGTAGTGATAACACAAAAGAGGATCATGTACAAACATGTTAGACTGTTTCCCCTCAGGCCAGATCGACATGGCGCAGTGGATGTGGATGACTGATAGTCTTGGACAGTTGCATTATTATTGCTCAGTTTCTTCATGAGGTATAAGTGAATGTCTATGCAGTCTTTGTACAGTACCTTCGTACGGGGGTACTTAAAAGACGACACTCTGCTAAAGTAGCCAGAGAGAAGCAGAGAGGTGAGAGAGAGATAGGAAGTAGTTTAAACCAAGATGTCTGAAATACCTTGTTGTCCTGGAAACATCTATCACAGACGCTGCAAACGTAAAGACATGTGCAACATTAAAAAAAAAAGACAATGTCACTGTTGTTTCACCAGCAAAATAGACATAAAATGTTGGCGTTTCCATTTACAAGTTGTAATATCGACATTTAACATCAGCCAGAGGTCAGCTGTAAAAAGGCACAAAGAATATGACTTCATACTACTGTAGATATCAAAGTGACTGAGAGAAGAAACGTGAGTGTTGTTAGTGTGGGTAGCTGCAGAAAAACAAGTCGAGCTCTAACAGTGTGAAACTGACAGAATCTGATACGGTATCATTCAGCTGCTGCACGCTCTAATTCCCTGTTGAAGTCAAGAGACAGCGCTTCTTCCTCTTCCCTGCCCTGTCCGGCTCCCGGGGCTCCTGTTCTCATCTAAGACCTGAGCCACCCTCTGCTGGCTGGGTGTGAGCCATGGGCCTGGCAGCATCACGGCCCTGCGCCCGTTTGTTTTTGTGGCGGCCAGAGAAAGGCCTGAGATACTGGCAGCAGACACGCTGCCATCAGATTGGCTGCCTCCAGACTCTGACTCATCATCCCCGAGCTGCTCTATGGACAGTGTTGAGGTGAGGAAGGAGAAGGGCTTTCTCTGTGACACCACATCTATCGCAGCAACACTCGGTAAAGGCCCCTCGACGTGCCCGCTACTCTGTGTGTGATCATCTCTCTGATCCTCGCTCAGCTCTGTCTCTCTATTCCCATCCCATGACCTCTCCTGCTCCCTCACACTTTCACCTTCCAGCTCCTTCACTTTCCTCAGTTCCCTGTACTCTGCTGCCATGTCCCAGTTTTCTTCATACTTCACCTCCCAGTTTTGTTTGGGTCTGGGAAGCTTTTGATTAGGATTCGGAATGGGTAGGAAAACATCCTCTTCACTTTCCTCTCTCTCTACATCAACTTCCTCCTCCACCTCCTCCACTTTTTCTTCCACTCTTTCCTCAACAGCAGGTACCTCCTGCTCTTCCTCTTGCTCAGGTTGCTCATCCTCTGCCCTCCTCACCCTCTCCTCGCTCCTGCTTTTCCTCCCTCTGCTTCTGCTTCTGCTTCTCCCCCTCTCCCTTTCCTTCTTCCTTCCCCTCACCTTCTCTCGTTCTGCGTCGCTATCATCATAACTCCTGAGGGCATCTCTGGGTAAACTCTGAGTTTCTCTTTTTCTCCTCCTCCTCTTTTCCCTGGCCTCCCGAGACCTCTCTCCCCGCCTTCCCTCCTCTTCCACAGGCTCAGAGATGGGGCTTCGTATACCCGAGCGTTCTCCTCCCCATGAGCCCCGTCGTCTCCTTCTCCTTTCTGTTCCTTTCCTTTTCTCTCGTCCATCTGAAGACCTGCTTCTCTTCTTCTGCTTGGAGCTGCGCCCCCTCCGCCCAGCGGACTCTACTGCAGCCAAACCCTGCTCCTTGGGGTGATGCAGGAGGGAGGGGGAGGTGATTCTGTGCTCACGGCCTGGAGATACACATTGAATGGGAGGGGGATGGAGAGAGGACAAAACAGACTGAATATTCAGGTAAAAGGGAGGAAGAGCAAAATCTCTGGCAAATAGCATTATGTAATCTGTTATTAAAGAGCTCTGAAATCCAGAAAGTATCTTTTTGTTTGTTTGTTTTGTTGAAGTGCATTGGGTCAGCTTGTGTAACAACATTTGCTTTTCTATTTTAGTGCAACCTTCAAATAACCCTCCAGTAGAAATTATCAGTATACTCAGTATACAGTATATTTTTTGTAAATAACACTGTGTGCTTACAAAATTAAAAAGTACATTTCCATGCTATTACTTCAGTTGATAATCAAGATGATTCTATAATGAGGGAGTCCAGCACACAGGCTTTAAGGTATCCTCCACTACATGCAGAGACAGCAGTGGTGACTGAGGAGAGGAATGTAGAGAGACAGAAAATGGGAGAACTAACAGGAACCATTACCAACCGCGTATTCTCTGTCCGTCCAATGACATAGAAGCAAGGCTCGCCTAGCTTGGAGTTGGTCATACATAGAGACAAACTGGAGAGCTCCACTGAGAGAGAGAGAGGGAGAGAAAAGGGAAAAGGGAAAAGAAAAGAAAGGAAGGAGCGGAGCAGAAAGGAGAGAAATGTTTGGAAGATGAAACGAGGAAAAGCAAGACAGACCAAAATGCAGGGGGGAAAATGTTGGGTGGGTACAGTGAAAGTAAAAAAAAATTAAGTAAAAGTGGTACAGATGGGTTAAAAGAGGGAAAGTGAATAAAGAGTGAAAAGGTATTTAAGTTAGAATCAGTCCCGCAGAAAGAGCAGAAGAAAGGAGATTACACACCCAAGACAAATGCGTCACATGCCAAAGAGTTTCCCTGTCTTGAATCTTATATATTTATATGTTAACAATTTTCCTTGTAACAAATGGTGTTAAAATCCAGAATTTTTCCTAAACCTTCCTACTCTGTCTTACCATAGTCAGGCACGTAGCCGTTTCCTCTCTTGAGCACCAGGTGGATTCGGTGGCCTCCTCTGCGGATCTGCTCGACCGCCTGGCTGTGGGTCATCCCTGCTGTGCTGTCCCCATTGATCTCCACAAGCTGATCGCTCACCTGCAGCCACATTTCATTACACTTTTGATTGGTTATCTCATCAAAATATTCAGCTCAATATTCAGTAATATAATGTTGTAAAAGTAGCTAGGATAGGCCCTTTTTACAGCAGACATTTTGACTTGTCACTAAAGGAAAGGTGTTACTAATAACATCAATGATGTCTCTGTTCTTGTGTGACAGTGAGCCAGCAGGCACAATACCAGTACCATTAAAATGAAGCAGCAAAATGGGAATTCAACCATCATTAATTTCACTATTTATGCCTTTGTTTTCTTACTATGACATGTCAGAATGTATAAGAATGTTGTATTCTTATTACTAAATAAGAATACAATAAGTCTCTTTTTTAAATAGCTTTTGTAGGAGCCAAATCCTTAGTTTGTATTCATTTATATTCTTTAATTTTATACACTGGCCATTTTGTATTGTGTGTGCAGTGTGTGTTTATTAATGCTGATTCTCCTTTAAAGGACAAGTGCTGCAGCCTAGTGGTGTGGCTGACTGGAAAGCATACAGTCTTTAGACTTTGCACAGCTTGCACCTGCCTGCTCGCTTATTTTGCATCTTTTATTTATCATAATAGTTTTTCCATATGCAACTGTGGCAAGGAGTGAAAAAAATATCTTTATTTTGAATCGCATCTGGACATTCTTTTTTTTAAGCATCTAATTAATCTCAGTCAAGCTCAAGTTATTTAATTTTGTGTGTCACTGTGTCACATTATTCACATTTAGAACACCTGCTGCAGTTTAAGCAGCTTCTCAAAGTCCCTGAAAACAAATTATTTTATATTACAAGAGAGATTTCTGTATTTGTGTTTTTGTCTGTGCTCATCTCACTGGTTTGTGGGTGTTTGGTGGTTTGAAGCGTGATGTCACATACTTCTGTGCACCAATCAGAATTTAGCGATATATGAATCAAAATGTGATGCTTATGTTGCCAGGCTGCCCACACAGTTCTGCGGAAGCAGATATGTAGAGTTTTTGAGTGTTAAACTTACAATAAATAATACCTAAGGATGTTTATTTTCAACACTTGTAACACTAAAATTGTTGCTCATTTAGTCATGAATATTTAATGTTATTGAGACAAATGTAAGATTTGAAACCAGGTTTTCAGGGGCTTTAATTTTCATGCTTTGACTCTGAGAGGTTTAGCAAAAGTAAAGCTCATCTGCATATTTTCCAACACATTTTTAAGGTGACTGAACAGAATACGGGACATGTTGGTACGTTAATACAAGCACTTTGTTATTGATCGACACTGATTACAAATGTGTGTTGGAAGTAGTGCTGTGAAAGGTTTAAGCAATGCACAACTGCACATGCTATCATACAGTAGCAACACTTATATAAATAATAACAATAGAGACTTAGAAAATGATACAATCAAATACAGAAAAGAGAGAAATAAGTACAAATATTTTAGAGTAAAAAGGGTTGTTTAACCTCCTCGGGTTGTTCCATTGTACATATTTGGAGACTGTACATATTGTAAAATACAGACAGCAATCTGACGCACCTGCATTCTTTGGCTCCGTGAGGCAGGCCCTCCCTCCATCAGTGCCAGGACATAGAGGCCCATGTTGTACTCACTGCCCCCTCGGAGGCTAAAACCGAAGCCTGAGGGGCCACGATCCAGGTCTACACTGTAATACCTGGAGTCACGCTGGAAGACGAGGACAAAGAGAGTGACAGGGAGGATGCCAAATCATCACTGCAGGAAATATCATACATTGGAATTGGATAGGATGAGCTAAAGTAGAATCATGTTTAAAGGAACATAGAGGATGCTATGCTAAGTTACGGTGCTGCCCTCACCTTTGGACGTGACCTCTGACCCTTTCTGCTTCTGTGACCGGGGTCATACTCAGTGGTTTCTGAAAGGCTTGAAGAGTCTGCAAGAGACAAAGGTAAAAGTTATTTAAGAAGAAGAATTAAGAGCATCTATGTGTGTGTTTACTGGTTGCTTGAGCTTACAGGTGCTAGGACGGGGGATAATGGTGAGGCGTAAAGTATTTCCCGCTCGGCGGAGGATCTGAGCAAGCTCCCGATGAGGCAGAGTCACCACTGAGCGTCCTTCTACTGCCTCTAATCGATCTCCAGGGCGGATCTGACCACTCTTGGCTGCTGGACTGCCTCGCCGGACCGTCACAAATCGGTGAGGGAGAAGAGAAGCAGCTGAAGAGAAAACAAAAAGACATCCAACAGTTACATCTACTTTAACTGACTTGTTGCTTGAGTTTCTTGTTGAGTGTGTCATATTGGACTAAAGTTGCAGTTGGAACACAAAAACTCTATTCAGCCCCCCGAGCTTTCCTTTTAACTGAAGGCACTGAGTAATATGTGGAGTCAAATGTAGATAAATCTAAAAGCAGGAAGATTTATTTCACCAGGGTTTGTGCCAGAATTCCTAAAACAAGCTGTAATTAAGCTACGGATCGTTTTTTGTTTTTACTTCCTACAGAAGCCTTTCTTTACACCTCCCCCAGTGTCTCCTTGAAACACTCTCCTCTACTTCATCTTCCCATCTATCAAGCTATCCCTCCATCCGCTGACACATCAGGAACTGCTCTTTGCTGTTCAATAATTTGTCTTATCCTCAAGAACAAACTGTCACGGAGCACAAGCTTTCCAGCAATATTTTTACACCCCCAATCTGTCAAACTGCACATAACGGCAGACTTTAGATATCTACAGTTCAGTTTATACAGCGTCAGTGATTCTTCTAGGATCCCCAAATTGTCTGCATTAGTAAGCCGCTGGCATACAAAAAGAACCCACATAAACAGACACTGTAATACATGCTGGCACCACAAAATATTTTTCTCCTCTGTGTGGGAAAAAGCTGTCCATCTTTCCCAAGCTTCTGCACCGCTGACACCCCAAAACACACCACATGTCACTCCTACTGAGCTATTATCCACGGGACTGTGTAGCTAATGTCAAAAATAATCTGCAAGTGTGTGCTTGTCTCGTCTGTTTGGTGGATTCATTTGACTTTTGAACTGAAAAGAAGATACAAACCACAGTGTGAGGAGGGACAATTGGCTTCATGAACTCAATTTGTCTTATCTTTTCTATGGAAAGATTGCTCACAATAAGGCTTAACTCTGGTCAGTGTCTAAGGTTGATGAGAAAAATATTGAGCCACGTGAAAATAAATTTGCTTCTATTAATCTCCTGTGCCAACTAAAAAGCTTCTTACTGTTTTTTAGCTTGGACAGTCTAATTCTATCTTCTGTTCCTCTTTCTGTATTTTAGTAAACTCCCTATTACTCTCTCGCTGACCCCTCTTTGAGAGTATGCTGTGTTTTGGTGACAGCTGGCCCCTCTAGAGTCTTGGCAGTGTCCTTATGTAACCCATCAGGCAGCATAAACATTTTGAGACTCTCTTTCAGCCGAAGTACATACTGTAACCCTCTCTTCCGTCTACATCCTCTCGGGATAAAAATAGCATGACAAAATCGTTTTATAGGGTGCCATGAAATGCTTGCTAACAGATTAATATTGGAATTGGCGGGCTAGGAATATGCCATATGAGATGAAGTGTATGTCACTCACATTGGAATGATGATCCAGTTAAAAGCTGCAGCCTATAATTTAGAGCCCAGAGACACATCTCCAATCTGGGCCTAATCTGGGTGACCCAGGCAGAAACGGCAATCAGGTCAAATCAAAGCCAAGGCAGCTTTGCAAATAGTCTTCTTATCATGCATAATACATCAGCCAAACGTCAACAGTCGCCAAAACACATGAATACACATGCAACACCCATGCTCACACGCACACAGTGTTATTGTACTCATGTGCAAAATAACACACACACACACACACAGTGACTCACACGCAGAGGGATTGAAACAGATGTACTCATCCACACATACACAAACAGACAACACACTTAAACTACACACAGATGCATCCAAATGGACTGCTTTGTATCGTAGTGTCTTTTCCTCTGGCTTTCTGTGTTCTCCTGTCCAGAATAATCCCACTGCGGTATGCCCAGCAGCCAGCCAGCCAGCCAGCCTCTGACGTGCTGCACTGATCACTACTCAGGAGTGGTAGCAGACCCCCTCCCCACCATTGTAAAAATCCCCCTCTGCAGCTCAGATGCACCTTCCCGCAGCAGCCTGCAGATGCCTACTACATGACAGAGACGGCAGAGATCACTGTTGATTTTGAGCAGGATCCTTCATAGTGTGTGTGAAGGTTAGTTCATGCTGGACTCACTGCAGAGCACTGCTAATATCATCAGTTAAATCCATTCATTTAGCTGCCTGTGTGGCTCACTAATGGCTATAATACACACACCATTAACACATCATGTCATGTGCTGCTTTAAGCCCAACTGGGTTAAAAACATTGTAAATTCTGCTTCATCAGCTGGTAAAACTGTAAAAATAACCATACAACATATCTATCTCAGCATCAGTTTGATCAACTACCTACAATGTAGAACATGTGAGCCTTCGGATCTAACTTTCACACTAGCACAGTCAAAACATCCGCCTGAGCAAACTTCAGAGTGCAACACAGAATTCAAAACCTCTAGCTCGTGCAAAAAACCTTAACGGTAAACACTGCACCAATCCCTCCCCATTTTTCTTTTTGGTAAACAAGAAATGAGAAGTGGAGCGAATAATTACGTTTAGACTCCTTCACAGTTTTCAAAGCAGACTGTAGTCTTTCCAGCATGGCTCTTTGATTAGCATGCGCAGAAAAGCATAAAAAATAAAATAAAATCCTAAATCCCGTGTCAGGCAGCTTGGAGGTGTTGAGAATCACATGTGACGGTCAACAGGAAGCTAAAACACAGGTTCGCTGTCCCTCTGTGGATTTTCCCCTCTGTTGCTCCTCTGCGAGGGAAACGTTCAGCGTAGCATTTCTCTTAAGCATTCAGAGAGCGATGGAGAGAGCGGGAGGTAGGTGAGATGCGGAGGGAGGGAGGTTGAGATAGGGAGAGAGAGGGAGAGTTTTAATCTTTTGAAAAACCAGACTGGACGCTTTTACTGCAGAGTAAAGGGGTGTGTATGTGTGTGAGAGAGAGAGGGAGAGAGAGGGGGGATGAGAGTGGGTGGGAGCTTGTGAGAGAAGAGCGGTGGAGAGAAAGACTGATGAGAGGGAGAGATGGAAGGGGGAAATGATAGAGGAAATAAGGAGATATGGAGAGACAGAGGGGACCTCTTTCTGTGACGTGACAGGAGTGAAATGAAGGGGAGAACGACGACACGGTGGGGACGGGAGGTTTGGGGAGGTGCTGCAGAGACAGGTGCACCTACAACCTTAATCTCACCATGAAAACATAAATGTGTGCTCGCTCAGGCCATAAAGCAAATTGAACTGCATCAAACTGGAACAGAGGGCAGCCAGTACAAGACATGGGAAGGGGAGAGGGGGTAATACATCATGGGGATGCTGCGGATAACCTGCTATTCATAAGCCCTTCACTAAAAGCTAATAAAGGCAGGATGTGTTCCCTTCCCAGACAGAACATAAACAAGCCTCCTGTCAAGTCAAAGCAGATAGAGAAAGACAGACTAAGACCTCAGTTATGCGATAATTTCAACAAAAGGTCATTCTGCAGGGGACAAATTGAATTAAAAAGAGCACAAGCACATATAAAACCCGTCTATAACCTGTAAACCTCTTAATAAGCCAGACCATCGGGCGTCACGCATGAGATTCTGAATATTGACCTCAGTGACTATCACCCTATTCTTCAAACACAACCACATGGAACAAAATATATGGTAATACGGGCACAGAAACTAAGGCACAAATGTGTGTGAGCGTGTGATTGTGTAAGGTAAAACGTGGCTTTGCAAGATCCTATAAAAACTGGGGAAGGTCATACAGAGATGAGAAGTGCCATATTAATAGGTGAGCTGTGAGTGTACCTGCATGCATTTTTTATTTGTTTTCAGTTATCCTGATGGCTTCCAACACGGTGTTAAATATCATAAAGGGGGATGAGATGGTGAGACCTAGGATGACACACAACTGTGTCTAGTTGGTTTTGTTAGATTTTTCAAAAAGATTTTGTTTAGGCCATCAAAACGTCAACCAAACATCACTCATGGTTATGTGAGAAATGCATTTGCATTTAGTTTTAAATGAATATGGACAGAAAGTATACACTTGAGTAATTATATTTTGCCAGCTTAAGTGCAGTTCATAATAAACTGGTCACTGACAACAGTGGATGCCAAAACTGATTTCTTGCAACAATGCAAATAAAATCAACCAGGGAAAAAAAACATTTTACAAGAAAAGGGTTCATGATGTGTCATGACTCATCCGGTGGCATGTGGCCATGGTGACTACTTTTTAATCTGTAATTACCTAATGGTGCTTCTGTTCACAAGGGCATCCAAATAAAACCTGTTTCCCCGGGCAGATAACCAAATGGTTCTACTGGGCCAGAAAACTAAAAACTAATGCTGTGTATTGCCCATCCAATTCTGACATACACTGCTGAGGTCTACTGACATCTAAGGATGATCAAAATATCTGATATATTCAAAGCATTTAACTTGAAACACAAAATGATTTGTCTCTAGGTAGCTGGCTCTCACCTTTGCCATTCTCCACATCCTGAGAGGCAATGACAAACCCAAAGCCCTCTCCTGGCTTTCTCCTCAGCTCCACTTCAAACCCTCGGAGCGGCTGATTTCGTTCAACACCCTGCCTTTCCAGACCTGAATCAGGCTCTGCGACACCAGCCGCCTCGTCCTCCAGGCCCGTGTTGATCCAGTCTTTGGGCTCCATGGTCAGGGTCACTGGAATCGACTCCAAGAAACTGGTGCTCTGGATCAGCGAGGAACGTGTGGGAAGCGGGGAGGGAGGGGTGCTGATCGAAGTACGGGGCACAGGTAGTGCCTCTGGGAGGATAGAGGAGTTGTCTGAGCCAACAGGTGGAGGAGGAGGGCGAAGTAGAGGAGGGGGGAGTCTCCGAATAGAGCCGGGGGAGACGGTTGAATGATAGATGCCTGATAATTAAGGAGAGAGAATAATAGTGAATAAATTTGGTTGGCAATTCATAAAAATCTACAACAAATGTGAAACATTTACCTCCCCTGTAAACCAACAAGATGACTTCTCCCTGTTTGGTGTGCTCCTGGAGAACAGTTTGTACCTGTGAACACATAAGTATGTCGCAGCGAAATGTGAGATAATTAGATTAAATTTCACACATTTTCAAAATCAGATGCTCATCTCTTGAGCTAACTTAAGGCTTGGGAGACGATGCTGGTCCCAGTGGGAACGCACAACCAATTAAACACAAAGAAAGTGTCACAAGATGATTTCTGTAGGACATAAGAAAAACTAAATTCTTTTTATACACAATAATGTTTATTTTTCAGACTTTTCACAAATGTTTCCTTCTTTGTAGAATAACGAAGGCTATAGTTTTAGCTCTTCAGGCCCCTAAAAATAATTCAAATGCATCAGTCTGAGAAGGAAAAATCATTCTTTGATCTAATTGCTTAAAACTCTGGGACAAAGGGTTTGTATCAAGTTCTCACAAACAAATAAAGTTGGAAACTGCTGTTTTAACTCATTAACTATAAATTTTGTTTGGTTTGCATTGCTTCCTCTTCCTTCCTTCCCTCTTGTTTGGTCCTTCATTACCTGTGCAAAACTGAGACTCTGGACATCAGCTCCGTTTATTTTGACAATAGCATCCCCTGGCTGTAGGGAGTTGCACTGCTTCCTGTCCCAGACTCTTTTAACTATTGTCATGCTGCCTCCCGGACCGCCGGCTGTCACGCTGAAGCCGAGACCTCTGTCTCCTTCACACTGAGACAAGGCCACTGGCACCAGCTCCCCGCCGCTGAAACCGCCAGCTCCACTGCCCACACTCATCGCCCCAGGGGAGGACACACTGCTAGGGCTGGCAGTGGGGCTGGTGTTGCCATGGAAACCGTTGAAGCCACGGTGGTGGGGGCTGTCAGGTGTCGGAGGAGGTCTGAGGTGGGATGTCTGCGGTCTGAAGAGACGGGAGTGAGCGCTCCGGGGGCCGACGGGGGAGGACGAGGGCCTCCGTGGGGACTGAGGAAGGGGCAGCCGGGACCCCGACAGGGTGCAGGTGGACAAGTCGCTCTCAGATGACTTGGACGTTCCATAACGTAACGGATGAGGAGGTGTTGAGAGGGAGTTGTTGTTGTGATTACGGATCATTGAAGCCCTGATGAGATAGAAGAAGGGAGTTGAAATCAATGGTAAATACATCTTTGCTTTGACACATGTTTTCATATTAAAATGTTAAATAAATGGATGGACCAGGTGCCTGTTGCACATATATACAAAATGTGCTTTCTCACATTGTGGGTTCATGTGATGTGCTGTAGTGTGTGGCTTTGTATTTTGTATTTTGTATGGTGTGATCTGTGTGTTTTTTTTTTTTTGCTTTGTCCTGTTTGTTGTTGTGCTGGACTACGGATGCAAATTAGCTTCGAGCTAACTCCGGTGCAGTGCATCTTTAATGTTTAAAACTTCACACTGTCCTAATCAATAAATCAAATCTACTAAATCTACAAATAGCTGATGAAAATGTGCTACCTCACTAAAATTCCCCTTTCATTATTGGGTTAAATCTCATTTCTCACTGAGTCTCATGTTAATCTCAGTGTACTTTTGGACATATGCCATTTTTGTTGTGTATGTTACATTTTGTGCACACACTGCAAACCAATTTTCCTCTTGTATAATAATAAAGTTAATCTTAAAAATCTTAACTTTCCCACAGTTCTGGACCTCAGAGAGATCAGTCTCAATTAGGAAAAATTAATTTAAATTGTAATCATCACTTGCAATCAGCTGCTTCATATTAATGCACTTAAATTCAATCTCTGCAGGCACTCATCTCCCTAGAATCTCCTTTGTGTCATATGTGCAGGTGTTACCTGTGTGAACCGATGGCAGAAACAACTTCACTGTCACTCTGGCTGGCCAGCGTCGGGTCAAGCGACTGCAGTCTGGCTAAACTTCTCACGGAACGAGGCGGGCGTGCAGGGGAGTAGGAGGAGGCAGTGTTGCTCATACTGGAGCGCCTGTATGAGTATGGCTGTCTGGTAGCAAAAGACGTGGCATTTCCGTTAGCATCTAAAGTCACCCCGGGCTCCATGTAGCTCCCGTCATTGTAGACCCCGTTAAAGTTAAAGTGTTGGGTCTGGGGAGTCGGTGTCGGGAGGCGAGGTAGCTGGTGAAGAGGCTGAGGCTGGGAGGTGGTGGGTGGTAGGATGGGTTCCCCGCTGTCTAGTAGCCTTGGCGGGGGCTGCTTGGGACAACCGTCCGGGTTGTAGAGCATGGGATACCCTCTTCTGACCTCTACGTCCACACTGTGGCCCACAGGCACTGACTTGAGCATCTCGACCACCTCTTTGTGAGACACTCCCAACACACAGGCGTCATTGATGTACACCAGGATGTCCGCTGGCAAAGCAGAAAGAGACACAGGTGTGTATAGAAACAATACATTTAATTTAATACTTTGCATTTTTAATAATCTGCAGTCAAAACGCATGTGCCTTTGGGTGGTGTAGGTTACTCTGAAAAGCTCTTTTTATGCATTATCGTTTTAACTTTTTTGACCATTTTCATATGCTTGAGTGTGCAGATCAGTGTAGTTTGCAAATGAAACGCTGTCTGTTGTTTTGTGTGGGTGTGGACTAATCCAAGCAACTAATCCCTCTAAACCAGCCTATTAACAGATATGAACTAGATCAGTCCCTGCAGAGACAGCCTGTGCTCTGGCTTCCTGGAGTGGTAATATCTGCCTGTACGGGCATTTCTGTGCGAGTGTGTATATGTTTGTGAACTGGATGCGTAGCGCTGCATATGCGTGTGGTATGATAGCTAGATTATGGTGCGCTGGTCCTGGGGATTAAGGACTGATTGTGATATACACTTGCTGCAGGAGATCAGAAAAGTATAATCCCAAAGAGTGGAGACAGCGATGTAGAGAGATAGACTGATAAAACACACCGCTGATTCAAATGTTTCCTGCTTCAACATTTTGCAAGACTCCACCACGAGTACAGCTATGATAAGTTTAGTATTGTTGCAAATAATATACTGATAAGTAATGTCTTTTTGTTTGAGAATATGTTCCTTCCTCTCTTCAGTGGATATCTGTTCAAAATTCTTTAAAATTCATCTAAGGTATTATACAGCAATACATTTAAGTTGGCTTTCTCATGCAGTAATCGCCCCTTGTTCAATGTATTTTTACCTGTCTTGAGTGCCGAGGGTCCACTTGCAGTCACACTGTACACCTGGAGGAACTCTCTTGGCCTGCTGCCCCCCACAATATTGAACCCAAACCCTCTGGAGCCCTTAGTCAAATGTGTGTGCACAGGGAAACCCCTGAGCTCTCCAGGCTGGTCTGTGAACCCTGAAAGTCACCGGAATATAAAGAGAGACAGAGTGAGGATGAGATAATGAAGATGCTCACCTCCAAGGAAAAGTCATAAAAGTCTTCAAATCAGCAAGGATGGAAAAAAAAACCCTTCCAGAACAGCATCAGAGAAAGACCGTTTAAGTCCTGTACATTTAAACGACTAAATGGTTAGAACTGAGGGGTTTTAGGAGTGAGGGAAATGAAAGAGAGAGAGAGAGAGAGAGAGAAAGTCTGAACACAACAAACCAATCGCCAGATGGCACTTAACAAAAATACTTATAAATAAATAGACATGCACACAAACCAAAGCATTTAGCGGAAAGACTGCATTAAAAGCAGAATACATTACAGACTACCTTCTTAAAATCAGCAACATAATCCATTTTATTACATATATTTCATACATACATACACTCACTGGTCACTTCATTAGGTATATCTGTGTAATCTCATGCAATCCAATACAACAGCTCTGCCATAGATTCTACATTTACGAAGCTTATACATTTTCAGTTTTTGCTGACATTGTCAGAAAGATAATAATTCTTCTTTATGTTTAATATTTTGTCCCCCTCATGTATGTTAATGGAGTGGACAAAATATTAGGCACACCATTCAATATTTCAATATAATGCACTCCAGTACAACACCACTACCACGCACTACGACCTCAATAATAAACATAAAGTAGAATTATCACCTTTCTGACAGTGTCAACAAAAACTGAAAATCTATTAGCTTTGTAAATGTAGAAATTATGGCAGAACTGTTGTATTGGATTGCATTAGATTTGCACAGGTGTCTCTAATGAAGTGGCCGGTGAGTGTATATTTTGAATCTCTCCAATCTTCAACACATTTCTTTCCCTCTCATTTTTCCTTGTTTATTTTAACTTTATGCTTGTAAAGTGGTTACAGGAGTTGCATAAATCTCTCGTCTGCACTAGCACATTATGACAGTGTCAGTTTGGATTACAGATAGCATTTGTACCATATTCTACAGCAGTCCTCTCACACTCAAGTAATTCAGGCTATGGTGGAAACTATATCACCTTCTGCTGGCCAGAGGAGTGTACTGCAACTTACTGAGATAAACTGAAATTACATTATAACAGATGACTTTTTACAGTTCACAGCCATGCCAGACAAGCATCACAAACTAGATTATGTTCTTGTTCTTTTAACATCCAATCATGTGACCAAATTATGAAATTAAGTTGCCATGCACATGCCATCCGTGTGTTGACCCTGCCAGCCTCAGCAGTAGGTCTGGCTATTTGCCAAAAGCTCCGAGCTTTAGGCCTTAATCACTTACTCGTTTCTGTTCAGCTAAAAGCTCATTCCATCTCATTTGACTCTAACAAGCTGGCTGTGCCTGTTACTTCCGTTCTTGACAAATATGTAGCTTCATTTATGCTGTTCAATGGGTTAAATGTGTCACCGGTGTCCCAATAATTACATTCAGAAAGAAACGGGAAATAAAAGAAACAAAGAGGCTCACATTCATTTTTGTAGACAGTCTCCCTGCTTGAAGCTCGAGGGCTCTGCCAGCTGGTCCTCTTTGGGTTGTGACTTGAAGAGACAAAGGGGAAAGCAAAAGAGAAGCCGCCCTTCTCAGAGACATAATAGCGTTCAATATATTAAGACAGCACTGGAATTTTTACACTAAGAACAGAGATGAGCTTGCCTGCCAAGACAGAGTCAAGATAATTGTGCAATGCAGCCCTTTTCAGAGTACAGGAATAGTTTCAGGATATAGACTTATTAGCTTTTTTGCAGAGAGTTAAGTGAGAAGATCGATACCGCTCTCATATTGACAGTGGTTTCATTCTTCTCTGCTATCTCTCGGCAATATAATGAGTAGGTATTTCCTTTTGTACAACAGATTTGTAAAGAACAGCTAGAAACTCACTCTATGTAGTGAGACTCTCCTGGATCACTGAAGGCCTGCTCCCAGTGATCAGGCATCACACCTCTCACCCTGGCACCACCTCTGCTGCTGATGATGCCGTTCTCTATGGCGTGACCATCCCCTCCGCTGGATGCCCGGGGCCGACCGGACGACCGGTAACTGGGATGGATGCTGCTGCTGACACCTGCAGAGCCTCCTGTAATGACAGTGGCAAGAAGGAGTGTTAAAGATGAGAAAGGTGATATATTATTTAACACATGCAGCAAGTTAAAAGGTTTCTCCCACAATCTAAAAAAGCTGTAATGACCTGATGCTGGCAATTCCATCGGGAGTTGTCAGGCAAAAACACCTGAGGTCAGCATCTCAGTCAGCTTTGTCCTCCCTCTAAGGAGGCAGAGTGTGTGACCATGCATGCCATACTACAAGAGGAAGAAAAATAAGCATATTTTTTTGCCTAGCTGTCCTTGTAGCTGTCCTTCAGCTGTGAGCTCCAGCGTGGATCTGAGAGGCATTGGACATAACACAGGGCGTCCTGAGTCCTGCTGCACACGACAACTGCTGCCGAGCCCATCCACCCACACAGTATCACTTCAGAAGATGACTCAGCAGAGGTCAGGGTGTTGGATGGCTCTCTCAAACTCCATCCTGCCTGCATCCTGCATTCACCTCCCCAGTCACTGCTGCCTGCTGCCCTACCTGCCTGTTTGGAGCACGTCTCTAACTATCTGGATCTCTGCCTGCTTGCATTTCTCACCTCCCACTCTGCCCGCCTCTCTCTTATCTCTTGTGCCATTCTGGCTCCCTGCCTCCACCCTTCCTAACACTCAGCCCTCTTACCTGCCTCCTAAACCACCACCCTATGCCGCTGCTTTGCTCCCTTACCCTAACCGTCTAATCTCATACCCACCTTCTGTTCAGCTCTTGTGTTCTAGTTTCTTATCACTCGTTCACTCTCCAAAACTGCCTTCATACCTGTGTGGACGAAGTGATAAATGGGCTTTTTTAGGCTCTTCTATTTAACATAATAAAGAGTGTCTGGTACAACGAGTCATCCATCACATCTATATCGACCGTGTGTTGGCTATTCCAGAGTTTAATACAAACACTTTCTGCTTCTGTGTCACATGAGGTCTTCAGTTTTTTCCCCTCACCTCCTTGTGTGCATGCTTGCCTATCTGCTTACCTCCTTGCCTGCTTGCCCTAAAGGCAACCTGACCTTCCTTTGGAGGTGATCCAGCGATCGATGAGGCCACAGGCCCATCGAGAGTTTAGAGCATACTAATTGTGCTAATGATTGATTAATTTGGGTATCAGAGACTGAAGCTATAGATAGGGGGACAATGCAGTATTTAGCTGCTGGCCACTGTGCAGGGCATAACTGATTTTACGTGTTTTTTTACTATTGATACATCTTTGGATCTTGAGCTCTAAAAAGGCCCCCAATAAATATGTGAAAACCCACTTAAGATACTACAGTATATATCATTGTATTAGCACCTTTAACAACATATAGACCAGGTTTAGTGACCCTTGCCTGACAGGCCTGAGTCGTCCTCGCTGTTCTCGGCGTCCTCTGCAGCCTTCTCCAGGTTGCTGAGGGATTTGCTGCGTGTGCGGAAGTTTCTGAGCAGGTTGCGATGTTCCTGGTAGGTGATGGGGGGACTGTCTGCACTGATGTGAACAGGCCGAGGTGTGCCGTAGTAATTCCCTGAGACAGAGAAGGACAGGGGAAAGACGTGTTGCCTTGAGAAACTGAATTGCACTGAGTATATAAAACTGTAAAATAAAAACTACACATTTGGTCGAAACAAATGTCATAACTGATACCATTACTGAAGTAGAAATGCTGTGTGTAAAAGTCATTGACATAAATCTAAAGGTGCTCAGTAACAGCATCCAGTCTACATTAACATCTTAGGTCCAATTTGATATGAGTTCATGAGGTAAATAAAAGATTTTTATATTCAGATATTCAGTAGCAAAGCAGGTCCATGTTATTATGCACACATACTACATGTCTTTATGTATGTATGTTTCCCCTGAGATCATCTGATGTACATGTTTTATATTTTCAATTCTAACCATCTGCTCCAGCTGCTAAACAAGAAATGAAATTACCTCCACTCGTACATTTGGCTCATAGAGATCCAAATGGGTTGAGGGGAAACATTAGATTACTGAACTCAACAACAAGGTCACCAGCCGGCATCATTTACTCTGGTTTCTGCAGGCTACTGCACGCACAAAACTGCTCACACTCCTGATTGCTTTGCTGTGGCAATGTGTCTGTCAATGTCACATGTAAGGCAGGTGAGGATGACATTTATTGCTCCCATTAATCTCTTATAAATTATGGATGCTAATGTATGGAGGCTTTTTAATCAGAGGCGGCATTCTGACCCTTACGTGGGGAGGAGTCTGTGGGATACATATGAGTTGAGTAACACCTGATGGCATTAATATGCATAAGAGATAGCTTTCCTACTGACTGTCCTCCTATTATTAGCTATGGAAGCCTCATTCATCACAACCCAAAACTGTCAATAAATTGGAAAGAAAAACATGGAGTATATGAAAAAGAAAAGAAAAAGGTCTTTAAAGGAATAGATTGACAATTTTGAAAATAAGCTTATTAATTTTCTTGCTGAGAGTTAGATGAGAAAATCGATACCACTCTCATGTCTATATGCGAAATATGAAGCTACAGCCAGCAGCTGGTTAGCTTAGCTTTGCATAAAGACTGAAAATGGGGGAAACGGTTAGCCTGGCTCTGTCCAAAAGGCAACATAATCTGACTACTAGCACCTCTAAAGTTCAGTAATTGACACATTTTATCTTGTTTGTTTGTACAAAAGCAGAAGTAAAAAACTACAAGTTGTGGTTTTACGGATGTTTATGTGCTGGACTAGTTCTTGGACAGGCACAGTGAATTCCTGATGTCTTGTCATCACCTTTCCATTTTTGTTACCTTTGGACAGAGCCAGGCTAGCTGTTTACTCCAGTCTTCATGCTAAGCTAAGCTAAGCTAAGCTAACAGTTTCTTGATTCCAGTTACATATTTAACGGACAGACATCAGAGTGCTATCTTCTCCTCTAACTTTGAGCAATAAAGTGAATATGTGTATTTCCCAAAATGTAGAGCTATTTTTTTGACACACAGCACAAAGACTGTAACAGTACCTCAATTATATAAATCACTAAAAACATGCAACTATAATAATTATCATTTAGAGAAATGCATAATTTCAGCTTGGTGCATTGAGTTGTAACTAATAATTCACTTAAATGATGTTTATATCATTTTCCACTAATTAAATACCAGAAATTCTGAGCACAAGTAATCAAGAAAAGAAAATGCATGCAGTGTGTTATAATTAAAAGCATTAAGATAAACTATACAATCTGCACTGCATGATAAATCACCATGCAGTCTTTGAGGAGTCTCTGGTTCCCTGCGCAGCTAGTTCACAAGTTCAACTAATTAAGCCTCACCTTTGAACTTTCCACTCTCAAGCAGCGCTCCTGACTCCTCCAAAGAGAAGAACTCCTCAATGGAGACAAAGTTGTAGTCTACTCCTGAGATTTCCCCGTCTCTGGGCTGTCTGGTTGTACCTGAGAGAGGAACAAAAGAGAAAATACAGTGTCATACATCAGAGCCATGAGGCTAAAAATGCTGCTCGCTTTAATGTGGATGATATGCAAATTAAGCAAGGCATTTTCTCCTCATCTGGATCTGGGTGTGATGAATCATCATTAGTTTTCTCACTGAGTTCAGTGTTTAAACAAAATAGCGATTCAGCAAGCTATAATTAGTCCAAGCATTACATTAGTTTGGCAAATTATACAGAAATAGTACAACAATAATGGCTCTATATTGGTTGTATTCACAGTTACAAACAAATGTAAAGGTACCAATCTAATTTAATTGGAACATTAATGAATAATAACAACCAGCGTTTCATTCTTGTTGTACAACCAGTCTAAGGGCAACAGAGCAACCACCCCCAAACCAAAACTTGCCCTTTGGTTTGAAGAGCATGATGATGACGGTAGGCATTTACCAAAGCCTCTTTATTAGTAACAGATCAATAAGAACAGAATTAAACATTAATGAGGCACTGTGAAAGTCTTAAAGTCTTTCTATCACTATAGCAAAGATGGAGCACTCAGATGATCAATGTTCTGTCATCATAATTGATTCACATTGACCTTCGCCTGGAAGAGAGCACTGAGTCTAAACCACAGCAGGAAAAACATCCCACATCATTACAGGATCACTGAGGTAAGTCGAAGTGTTTGCTGTGTTTTCGCCGAGATCTCATAACCAGTAAATACATATACAGGCATGTGGTGTATAATATATCACATTTTATGTTACCCATTAAGTTAAATCTGGTGGAATAATTTTAATTTGCAAATTGAGACACAACGCACCCGTTCTGACCTTGAGACAAGTAATTCCTCTCCCAAGACAAAATCACACCAAGCCTGAACTAAGGACAAATCTCTTTGCTTCTCCTGGAAGACCACATGTGATGTCAGTACGGGGCCGGCAGGAGGGAGTCACACCCAGCTACCCTATAAAACCCATGATTAATACACTGCTGTCCTGGGAGCAGCTCTCCCAGCCACAATGACACATGCAGGACTGAACAGAGTATGCACGCAAACACACACACACACAAACACACACACACACACACAGAAAAACATGAAGAGCATACATTAACATCAGAGAGAGCCACTCCATCAGCCTGACCTCTTCTTTCTGTAGCACCAAGTGTGTTTACTGTATACGTCCTGATCAGTCACAGACTGAGGAGGCACTGCTTTCTAATTTCAGGCCAGCAGAAAAGACAGCCATTGTTGTTGGGCTAACAGCTAATTTTTCCCCAGTAAATTTCCACCTGTTTTTACTCATTTTTAATCACAACAGTAAACCCAAAAAGCAAATTTCATGGCTTTCAGTGGTAAAGATATAGGCTACACACAGACCTATCAAAAATAACAAAATACATCTATGCAACTAATAATTATTTTCATTATCAATTAATCATTTGGTCTATGAAATGTAAGAAAATCGTGACAATTACAATCACATTTTCCTCAGCCCAAGTTGAAGCCGACTGGCTGATCAACAGTCCAAAACCATTAGATATTCAGTTTGCTATCAAAAAAGAGTTTAAAAAAACAGCAAATATTCAGCAGCTGGAACTACTGAATTTTTGGCATTTTTACTTAAAAGATGTAGTGTCATCTCATGTCAATTATCAAAATTGTTGCTGATAACCTTTCTGTCAGTTAACTAATCAACTGATCGCCTGATTGTTTTCCCATGTTGTGTCATGTGCTCTATGCTTCCCTGAGAAGGACAGTTTTCTTCAGAGAGGTTTGACCCTCTCTTCATGGCTTATTAAGAAAATGTCTGCTGCTTTTAAACGAGATGAAAAGAGCTGATGTGATTGACCATCATTAAAGTTCACCCCTGTCCACCTGCTGATACTGCACCTAATAATGTCTTCATTCTGTGCGGCCTCTGTTCCAGTCTGTGCCGCACTGTGAAGGGTTGTGTTTGCACCTTTGGTCTCCAAAAACTACAAAAACCAACTAATTAAATCCACATGTGCAGTTTGTGAAGTTAAAGAAAATTAGAGGTGTCTAATTAAAGATCTGATAGCAAATCTCTTGATGATATCTGACATGTGAATAATTCTCCTCCTCCACTCAAGACACACAGTATCTCTCCAGCTGATATGGTGTGAGGCAGGGATTCAATATCTATGCACCCTCCTCGGAGATATATATGACATGTCAGCGGGGGAACAGGATGGATTATTGACATCTTCTTCTTCCTCGCCTGTCCCTGTAGGCGCCACGCACGGATCCCCAGGGACAGGGGTGAGATAGGGATTGAAGAGGTAATTACATAGAACTCTGTATCAACACCCAGAGAGAGCTGTCTGTCAAGATCTCCGCACACAAATAGCTAACAATGAACGCCACAGCTGAAAAGGCCACAGATGGTCTGCCTGACAACATTGGAGCAAGCATATTAGAATAACTAAATGATGAGGTTTCTTATCTCTGACTCACTCTGAAGACAATTAGAAAAGTCTTTTATGTAGGAGACAGAGACACAGCCAGCCTTGAAACCATGACATTGGCTCTGAATCCTCCAAGGGCACATGTACAAATGGTTACTGTGATTATAGAAATATGGATGGGAAAGTTCAGGAGGGTAATGCGAGGTCTGCAAACCCTGCACACAGAACAAATTGGTCTGAATAAAGAGACAAAAAAGGGTAGTTTTTATAGTCATGAAATAAAAAGCTGTATTTTATAAAATAGTCTGTTTGGTAAGTGCTCACTGAACATACAGTATTCTGTTATTTGTCTAGATATGTGCTCCTAAAAGCTACCACCAAATAGTACACATCCTGTCTGCCTCAATATGAGCACAAAGAGCTACTAGGCTATAGTCAGCCCCTCCTCCATTTTGGCACTGATAGATGTTTGCTTTTAATTTAATTCCCCCCTCTAGATTATTCATATAGTAGCCTGCATTTACTTAATTCTGTCATTCATTTCCATTTATATACACTGTCCTCCTGACTGAGCTTTTGTATTGATATTACTTGCATCATTGCCAGTTCCAACATCAGAGAACATTGTCTCATCAAAAGGATACAAGGATTGTGATACTCTCTAAATAGCACAGGTGTACTACAGTGTCAGAAGAAGAAATAGCATCTAAACGAAAAAAAAAAAAAATCCAAATCAACACTGAAGCCTCGCCATACTTTCTTTGCTTCCTTATGATAAAAACATTTTGAAAACATATGATGCATGAACTTCTGAAGCTAATTACTCTTTAAATTAGGTAATTTAAAGTTTCAATAATCAACAAAACAACAACATCAAGAAGTCTCCTAATACAGGAGGAACATACATATGGTCCTGAAGGGGGCCACAATGAGCCAGTGATGAAATCTCCTCAGCTTTTAGTTCCTGCTAAATCAAGCACAGCTGCCTCCTCGAGAGAAAAACAATAAAACGAAGAACATTCTGCGTCTATGTATCTACAAGTGGTCTGTAATGAGATGTGATGATTTTCAGCGCCGTCTCCGGATCAGGAGAGCATGCGTGTGTTGGTATCGGCATGAGAACAACAGCATCTTACTGTGTCATCTCCAGCAGATCAGAGGATTACACACCCGGGGGCTCAGCCTGCCTTATTGTCACTCTTACTAAAAGAAAGCACTCAGACACGGGAAGTTGCTTTCAAAGTTTTACACCACCTGCAGGGGAAGACCGGGCCAACCAGCTTTATGTAATGTGTTACAATATCCTGTCGATCAATACAATGTATATGCAGTGAACAAGTCCAAGACCTTTCCTGACCGAAGATCAATTTTCTGATTGATCTGATTTTCCATCCAGTTCTGATTAGAACATGGCTAAAAGCACTAATGTTCATACTTGCATTTCACTCTCTGAGCAGCTGCTTGTGGACATAACAGGATGCACGCATAGCTAAGTAATGAGAAAGCTTGAATAAAATTGCAATCATCCCATAATACGAGTACACATATCGTATGCTAAGAGAGACGGTTTTATCTTTCTTGCAGTTTTGACCTGTGCCTTGTACTGTCAGCGTGTAGTGTTGCGTGGTGGCAGACTGTCCCACATGACCTACTTCCTGACTAAAGGAGAGATTAGCAGCAACTCCACACTCCCTGCCGCAGCAAGGTTAAGACTACGGACTACACTAGGTGGTCTGTCTTTTCCACACTACCACCTTAATAAGAAAAGACAAAACAGACACAACACAGGCCAGAAAATTACATCGAAAACACATAGGTCTTCTCAGAAAACCCCACTCATCTGCTATATCCTCTGGCCGTTTCCAGTGACGTCATGTTGTAGGGGATTAAGATAGCAACAGATGTACTACAACTAGATGCCTTTGGCTGCCATTGTACTTGATTTTATTCATAAGCATCAAAATTAAACTGCTTGTGTGGACTGCCTCTTTCTCAGGGGATTATAGGAAGACTGTACAAATAAAAAGAACCTGTCAAACACAACTACAATCAGATTTACTACCGTCTTACCACCACCCAAACAAAGCAATAGCCCGCAGCTCAGGGGTGAGGATTGAAATGGGGAGACTGCCACTGAGGATGAACCCAGTGTTGTGAAGATACAGACCGTTGCTATGGAAATGTCCAAATTGATTGCACTTGTGGTGTTTCCTGTCACAGTTAAGAGCAAGAAAATGTTGATGTTTTAGTCTAGTCTTGTCAAGTTTTTCATTATTTCATTAATTCATTAAGCAAGTTCTGCTTGCATATATTGACACAAGGAAGTGTGGAAAACAGTTCTGTAGGCTTAAACACCAATTAACACCAAGATATTCACATGGCAGCAATCCCGAGAAGTGTTATCAAAGAATTAATTAGGTCATTAACTTAAGAGAGATATTCTTTGGAATAAATTAATATTATAAGCACTGTGTGTAAATGGCAGCCCATGACAGCACAGGACAAAAGGTGCACACAGGAGACTTAAAGGGCATGACTGACAGGAAATATAGAGACAGGGTATATGACAGATAAAGTATATTAAAGGAAGGAAGAGAAGCACAGATGGGGACTTACAAGGTACAGCGCGGAGGTAGAGGTTCTCTCGGATGACCTGCTGAAGTTGACTGTCCACTGAGCCGGGTGTGAAGCACTTACTCAGATACAACCTGAGATCCTTGCACAATGTGGAGCCTGAGGGAAGGGCAAAGAAGCAAGTGTGGCATTGAGAGGCTGGGAGCACACAGAGAGAGACACACATAAAAAAAAAAGCTCAATAAGTAAACAGACTGATGATTTCCTACTCTAAGATTTGTTTGTAGCCTGTCAAACAGAGACATAAATTTATTAAAACTACAAATCTTTACTGCTTCCTGGCTTGATTTAACACTATCACTTTACAACCTACACTTTCACATCCACACATACTGATCTCCCTATGTCACTTCACATAGATCCTGAGTATCAAATGTGTTTTCCAGAGTCTCTCATGCATATAAAACAACCTGCTGAGGTTAATTGCTCCAGACACAACAGTTGAGGCTTTCACCAGGGGAGTCAGAGCTGATTGCCGGGGCTCAGTTTCCTCTCTCTGATCTCTTAATATCATCTCAAGTGCTTTACTACCTCTGATGACAGGTTACTTGCTGTTATGGATGGGCTAGGCACATCTCCAGCTTGTCACTCTGACAGACGACCACTCTGCCGGTGCTTCCCCTGCAGGCTGCCACCCAGCCACCCACGCCCCTGCAGCCCCCCCCCCTACCTCCTCTGTCTGTTACAGTGGTTCTGCCCAGTAGCAGGCTGAATTTGCTGTGCTATTAAAACACGTCACAGTGGTATAACTTTATTAGTTGAGGCAGTCATCTGCACGTTCATATGACTGGCCACATATGGCTGCTGCCTGTAAAGGGAAATGAATCTAGCAGCCTGCCTTTTGGGAGAATTGATGGGCTTTTGCTCCTCCTGTTACGAAACAGATGATATTTCCTAGTCTGGTGATGAGAAAAATTCAGACCTGAACATCAGCTCTCTGAAAATGAATGAGCTAGCTATGCTTGGATTTTGTAACATGTAAGTTGTGCAAACATATCATGTATGAAGCTACCATTAAGGTGAGGCAGTCAGATGTCAAGGTTAATAGCAATACAAAAAAGAGCCACCAGGCCTTGGTATGATATCATAAAACATTGATGGAAATTTAAAACTCCTTCCACTTATGTATGTGTATGCGTGTGTGTGTGAGTGTGTGTGTGTTATTTATGGCCGTTATGACAGTGTTCCCTGCCACCTGGAATTGTGAGTCCACTGGGTTTTCACCCAAGTTGAATTTATAGGGGACATATTATGCTGTTTGTGATTCTCTGTCATTTGTATACTGTTATTATTTCAGATGTTGATGTTAAACATGGTCAAGTTTAAAAACATGAGGTGAATGTATGTATTAAAATGCTCCCTGAAAGTCAAGATCTGGGGCTTCAGCCTGCTCTGAACACTCCATTTGTTACAAGTTACCTCTACTTCCTCATCAAACTGATGTCAAATTGTGGGCACATGCCCACAAACGGCCACCCGTTTTGTAGCTTTTGTTGCTAAGGTTGTTGCTAAGGTTCCACAGGTTGTTTGCATTGTTGACTTGCATATTCAGATCAGATTTTGGCTCAGACATGTACAGATGTATTTGAGAAGTTGACATGTTGAGTAAACAACAAAAAAAACTGAGATCCTACTACTATTGTTTGTTTACATAGCCTGTTTCAGACAGAGGCTGAGCTTAGAGGCTGCATAAAGAGCCAGTGTAAGATAAGTAAGGATTTTATTGTCAATCAACTGTAAATCATGCAAATATATTCTAGTAGAGTCACAGAATAGAAATTTAGACCTGTTAATGTGCAGATGTCCCCTTTAAATCAGTGGAACACGAGTCAAAACTAAGAAACATTGCAGACTAAAGTCTCTTTCCCACATAGTTCCCTGTAAATTACTGGGATAACCTTTCAGGCACCACTAGTGATTTTTACTATTCACACATACAGGAATTATGGCAACGTCCATATACAGGAACATTTCTGTCTTGTGCCTTTTCACACATGCCATGGCAATACTGGAATAGATGGAGCAGTTCAGCAGATGGCGGCAATGCAACACTTATGGATGCCAACCACCATTAAAAAAAAGAAGAAGAAGCCAGGCCAGATATATGTGTTAGCAGCAGGAGACAGCTCTTATTATTGTCAGGAACATGGTGGGCAACATCAATGGTCTTGTAACATATTTAATATTCAACATGTTTGCAGGACAAATCACTCGAAAATGAATTGGCAAGGCAACCATAACCTTAAAAAGTTGTGGATTAAAATACGTCATCAGCGGAGTCTTGTGACTGGTTCGGTCGCTCAACGTGAAAGCGTCTTTCATCAGACAGACATAACCCTTTATGTGCTTGTCCCTGCAATGTTACCACTTTTATTTACAACACAGCCGTACCGGCATTTTCCCTGAAATGTTACTGGGTCTTGAGGTGGGAAATTGACGGTACAGATTTCCCTGAATATCGATCCCCACTGCATTCACACATGACCCTATGCAGGAAATGTTCCTGAACATTTCAGGGATAGACTGCATGTATGAAAGGGGCTTAAGTGGCCTATAGGAATTTGGAACATTGTAAAACAGCCACAATACTCATTGTTTTTGTCCGGAGAGCACCAGTATTAGTGCTAAAACCTCTAAATTGCTGCCTGCCTCTGCGGAGCGTTGCCTGGTGTTCTGTATTTGAGGCTGGAGCAGAGGGAGTTGTAGTAGTAGTAGTAGGAGTAGGAGGAGGTGTGGTGCAGCAACCCGGCGCATCAGCTCATCCATCACTGTCCACACTACACGCAGTCAAGCTGCCCAGGCAGACTTCAAAAATGATAATGGATTCACCAGCAGCAGGGGGACCAGGAGCAAAGGTCCCCATTTACACCCCTGTGGCCAAATCAGCTATCAATCTAGTAAGCAAGGCCATCGGGAGCCGCAGTCAGGTGACACTCCGGTGACATATTGCTGTGCTCAGAGCCAACAAAGACATCCGTTTCCACAGCCCCCTGTTCTTAACATCAAGGCCCCTCGCGGTTGACAGACAACTATATCGCCACACTCTTGTCATTTGTCAACAGCAATTTTGACCTCCTTCCCACATATTGACCGATCGCCTTGACATATCCAGACTAATTGACGAGAGCAAATCATCATCGGAACGCTACAGTCTGCAGATTTGGCTTGTAAGAGTCAGTGGAGGGTTATTGAGCGAGATTATTATGGATGACAGATTGGATGGCAGTGTAACAGATTGTCTGGATGTAGTGTGATGAAACAAGTGCAATGGCGTGTATCATAAATAGCAACAAGTTAAATTGTCTGCAGCTATGGGCAATGAGTTGCCGACTAATTGATGGAGGATTGTGTTAGCGTGCTGAGTCATACCTGGTGACACAGTTTTGATGCGGATAGGATGGGGACAGGAGTTAAGGACACCACGGACGTCTCCTAATGTCATCCCTAATACAGGTGTTCCCCCAATCTCTAGGATGATATCACCCACTGTGAGTCCACCCCCGGGAGCCGAGGTGACGAAAGGAAACTCTCCATAATCTGCTCCTCCACCAACGGCGATCCCCAGCTCCCCTGACGAGCCTAGCAAGGGGACAAAGCTGTCCTGCACTTTGGAACGCCAGTGCAGCTTCTTCACCGCTGTCTTAGACATGGCAAATGAGCTGGAGAGAAAAGGAAACAAGATTGGAGGGTGAGCAGAAAGTGTGAGACAAGTAGGAAAAGGGGGAAATAAGTGTCAATTACATAACAAATTATGGTGAGATTCTGCGACTTCCAGCAGAAGGTTGTTCAGCTGTTTAACCTTTGTCAGCTGTCAATGTCTGAGGATCTGGGGAGTTGTTGTGTTTAACATCAGAATGCGTAAAAGTCATGAATAATGTCAACTTCATAGAAGAGCGAGAGCACGGCAGCCGGAAAGTCAGGAATAACACAATATGGAAACTGTGTCTTTGTTTATGCAAACATACTACAGCACAGCACGTGACTGTCCAACCAATAGAAACGGAGACACTTTCCCTCATGCTCATGCTTACGTGCTAACAGGCTGACGTTATGTTTTCATGTAAACACACAACATCAGAGTTAATGCACATTCCAGCACATTTTCAGTCACATGGGAAAATCTAGTTTGCGCTTGACAAAAGGTACGGGTCGTTGAATGCACACACGTTTTGACAGGCAAACTAAGAACCTGTAGCTGCAGTCGGACAGCGGAGTACTCAGAATCATTTTTGTATCAACGGTGATGCATGATGCCTTCATAGAAATATAGATTTTTATAGATTTTTCTAGACAATGAATAACTACCTCATTTGTTTCCATTCTTCATCCCTATCTCCTATTGTCTCAGTCACAGCATCTTTCAGCAGCATTTTTTTTAAATTTTCTTTCTTTTCTTTTCTTTTTTTTTTTGCAGCTAAGGCGAGAGGTCTTAAGGCAAAGCTGTAATTAAAATAATGTGTTTTTACTGCCACATGCTTTCTGGAGAGCAGCTGTGTGAGTGTCTGGGCTGAGGATGTAGCTGACATGGTGAAGATTTGTTTGAGTCGACAGTGACGTGACAGCTGTGATGTCCGGAGAGAGCAGACAATGTTCCTCTGACATTATCAGAGCAGCACTGTCACCTTGATACAAGGGACAGCAGAGACACACAAGGTGGGGTAACAAGATCAAAGACACGAAGACAACACGTGCATAATAGGACAGAGAAAGCTCGTTATTAAAGAAATAGTTTTACATTTTAGAAAATAAGCTTACTCGATTTCTTGCCTAGAGTTAGATAAGAAGATCAATACCACTCTCATGTCTGTCTATTCAATATGACCCTGGAATTAGGAGATGTTAGCTTAGCTTAGCATAAAGACTAGAAACAGGCAAAAACAGATATCCTGGCTCTGTCTAAAGGTAAAAAAATCCACCTACCAGCACCTCTAAAGCTCACTAATTATCATGTTTTATCTTGTTTGTTTAATCCGAGCAAAAACCGAAGCATAAAAACATAAATATGACATAACACCCCCTACAATTTCAACAAATTGTTTTAACACTTATGCATGTTAATTAAGCTAACCTTCTCCTGGCTGTAGTTTCATATTGAACAGACGGACATAAGCATATTTCTCAAAATGCCAAACTACTCCTTTAAACTTACTTTGGGACACCTGCTAATAAAAGCTTGATCAAATACAATATTTCTTATGGACACTACTGATCCCCAGCTCCATTGTGGTCAAGAGATTAGCTATTACACATCAACTCACCACGATCCAATCCTCTTAAGCGACTTTGTGACTATGATGACCCTCGGCTGAGTGGGGATAACACGACCCAGGCTTCCGTGAGTGTAACACCAAGTCCAGCCCTAGCAGGGGCACCCTCGGGCCCTCTGGCCCGGCAGGCCTAACGAGACTGCTTTAAAGAGTGAGGGAAGGAGAGGATACGCCTAATCCTTTCCACTTGACTGGCCATTCGACTGACAGATCTGACAGAGATCCTCTTTTTTTCATCCACTCTCCTACTGCTCAGCTGAATAAGTGGGGTCCCAGGCGGTGTACAGAGATGGACAAATGAGGAAGAGGAAGGCAGGGAGTGGAAAACAAAAAAAATAAAAAGCAGAAATAGACTGTATGTATGAAATAAAATGAGACGTGTAACCATGAAATACAGATACAGGATTGTGTGTGTTTTTGTCCCAAACTCTAAGAGTAATAGGAGAGGAGAGAAAGGGGGAAGCACAGAGGTCAGATAGAGATCGAGAGGCGCCACACAGCCTGAGGTTGGCATAGGACTCACTTGTTTGACCTTGCAGGACTTCAGCTCAGGCGACATGAGTCAGAGCTTTGAAAACAGTTGAGCTGGTTGCCATAACATCGAGAACCCAGAAAAACACACAACTTGCATTTCAGTCTTGGTTCGAAGCCAGGGGGTTGTCACTGTTGTTCTAGCACTTTAGAATAAACACGATCAAACAAGTAGCGCTGTTTACGTCGGCATGTTTCAACCTGAAATTATGCTTATCGCTTCATCATTGCCAAACCCAGAGCCCCCAGTCCTTCTCTCTCTACCCCCACTGTGAAACCTTCTGCAGCAACACTGTCGACCTGCTTCCCCAAAGCCAGCCATACAGCCATCCACCCACACACGAAACACTGTCATACAACATGCATTAAATGTGTTGTGAGAAGAGAATAAAAAAAAAAAAAGGAATCAACTTTTCCCATCTAATCACATATATTCCCATATGCATCAATCCTGAATAATAATTCTATAAGCCACTGGTCTTTCCATGCTTTATCTAAAGATTTCTCTGAACTTCTCAGCAGTTGGCAGCAATGATTAAAATGCTAAAAATAAAACAACTGATAGGTCCGGGGTATTATCCTATGCTGTTGGTCCTACACAGTCGCAGCGTGTATCTACATCATACACATGGAGACAGAGTGTGTCGCCTGAGCTGTAGTTGTTGTCTTGACCTCCTGCGTCTGATGGGGGTTTAATGAGCCACAGCCTGTCAGGTTCACTGAAGCCTGGTCTCGTCCTGCTGCAGACACACACACCCTGACACTGCTTTGCTCTCGAGCTGCTGCTGTTGTTGTTGATGCTACAAACCGGCCGTGCACACTCATCTTAGTGTGTCCATTAAAAACACAGCGTTTGGTAGCCATCAAGGTTGGGGAGGGATATACTGTTTGTGATCTCATGCTGTTGCACAGTTATGTAATTCTGTGTAATACAGTGGATTATACTGAGAATAAAAACTGAACCCAACAGTTTGTATAAATACAATTCAAGTGTAAGGTTTATTTATGTAATATTGAAAGTATTTAAACACAGCCGGTTTTTCTTTGTTTAGATCAATTTGAGCTATCATACTGTCATACATATTTCTTTATTTCAAAGTAGAGATATGTGAATAAAAATGAGAAAAAACTCTGTCTTGCTTACTGCTGCGCTGCTGGAATATTAATTTATGACATTTGTCTGTCCAACATTCATAAGGCTTATGGGCAAGCATCACAACACTTCCATACATGCACACACACACACACATAAGCTGCTTCAACCATTCAAACAGACGGCCACAGAAATTTGTTTAACTGATGAGCATAAAATATTATAGCAGTATCTATATTACCCCAAACTATCCAAATGTCAAAAATAGAAAGTGACAACAGGTGCATTAAGGTCAAAGTTACTGATATATCATAAATCTTACAATGTTAATTGCAGCAATATTACAGGAAAAACCACAACCCCAAACTATCAAAATTGCAAAATGGAAAAAGTAAATTAATGACAAATGTGCCAATTTTTCAATGCACACAACACTTCCCTTAATACAAAATGGAAATATGTGACAGTAAACTGAAGAGAAGACACTGTTTAAATTAAAAATAAAACAACATATATATTACTCCAGATGAACTACTGGACAAAGAGGAGGACACAATATACAGATTCAAGGATATCTAACCCTATAAAAAGAATGCACTATTGAGATTTCTGACCTTTAGGTCAGGAAAGAGCTGACCAACACATATCCAGTTTCACTGACTTCCTCTCTACAAGCGACCTGCTCAGAATTTCTACAGCTTGCAAAGCCCAGTCCTCCAGTGTAATTTCAAACCACAGCAATCTGTCAATGGCAAAATACAGTACACATCCTCTTGACTTGGATGCTATTCTTAGAGGTCATTTTTTATTTCTTCATCACATTTGTTTATTCAAAAGCATAAAAAATATGCTCAAGGCTATTATGACAGTGTATAGTACAAACAGCTGTGCCACGTAGTGTTTTCAGTTTGAAAAATGTCTTTTTACCCTGAATAGCATAAATTCTCATGGTTGAATTATTCTGAGAACATTCATTGTTCTTAGTTAATTAACCACAATAGACCTAATTATTTTTTCCACTAAAAGAGAGTCAAATTAGTGATCTCAGCTTCATTCTAACAAACTTAGAGGGGGCATATTATGTTTTTTGTGATTTTCTGTCATTTATTTACTGTTATAATGTCGGATATCTGTGCTAAACATGGTCAAAGTTCCAAAACTTAACCTGCTCCCAACACTTCGTTTGCCACAGTTTTTCTATCTTGTCGACGAGCTGACGTCGGCTTGTCACACATGCCCATAAACAGCCATCCGTTCTGTAGCTTTTGATGCTAAGGTTGTTGCTAAGGTTTTTCCTTATATTGTTTGTGTTGTTCACATATTTCAGATTGAATTCAAGCTCAAACGTGTACGGATATATTTAAGAAGTTGACATTTCGAGTGAAGAAGGAGCCTCCTGGGCTGGTGGAAGTCTCCGGGGGCAGCATCCAAGAGCTGGTCAATCAGAGCAGAGTGGACTCATCGGGAGGGGGGCCTCAAAGAGACACGAGCTAAAACAGCCTGTTTCAGAAAGAGGCTGAACTGAGTGGCTGTGTAAAGGGTCTGTATAAGATAAATGAGGAGTAGTTTTTTTTAACTGTAAATCATGCAAAGATATTCCAGTAGAGCCCCAGATTAAAAATATTGACCTGGAAATGTGCAGAATGTGTCCCCTTCAAGATCCCTACACTGTAATAAGACCTTATGGTGCAGAAGTGCTTAGCTTATGCTACAATTTCAGGTCCTATGCTATTAAATTCTTCAAAAGCTGGGGCCATTTTACCCCTGGCAGCTCATAGTCATGAGCTAAATATCTTTATCATAGGACAAATTAACTACGCAGTTATTTCAGGTTGGATCTCCGGGGCGTTCATTTATTAAAGTTACACGCCCAGAGAACACGGTTTTAGATTAGCCTTGCCATGGAGCTCAATAATTCAAAGTCAACTACAAGCAACGAATCAAGGACATGAGGGAATAGCACTTGGTGGAGAGCATCTTGAAAGACCTTCAGGAAAAAAGGGTGTAAGCTAAACACATCAATTAACACAATTGAATAATTAAATTGCTCAGTAAGAAGTAGCTCCGGCAAGGCTACGAAAACAACAACCTGCCGTGACAGATTTATCCAGCAGGGTGAAGTCCAGGGTGCACACACTTCTACTTGAAACAGCAGCACTGAACATTAGAGAGCATTTCATCAACCACATGACTGGTAGCTATGACACTCCCCTTCATTTTGGCAGCTCAACATATCCATCTATTCTAACATCCCCCTTGTATCAATAACATGAGCGAGGCTTCATGGTGAAAGCAGTGACTGTCAGCTCTAGTGATTCTCCCCATGCTACTGATGTCTATCTAGATGCCGGCTCTCATCCCCATCAAACCATCCCTCAGCTGGTAGATCGCTCTCTGACATAATCGGCTTTGACCACGGCAGACTTTGTGAAACTTCTGCAAAGACAACACGTTCTCACTCCCAACTCGTCACAAATGGACGCTTGGTCAGAACCCCTTTGGCATCACTTTTTAATATACTCGGTACCTCTTTTTCGTCATTTTTCAACATGCAGGACTGTCCATTCACTCCAATATTAACTCTCCCACGGAGTTATATGATACTGTGAGCATCAGTCTGGTGGGCGGACCAGAGGACCTGCGGCCCAGAAGTATTTTCCTCACTGTCAAAGCCCATGTTAAGGTTTATTTTAATGATATCTTTAACATTTCACAAAAACACAAAAGTGTCCTTGATAACTCAACAATACAATAGGTTAATGTTAAGGCCATCAGTTTTAATTATTTCACCTTCTATTCTGAGAAACAAAGTTTTTTTGTCAGTTTTTGATAGCGATAAGCTACGGAAGAGCGATGCGTTGCAGGCGGACTGGGAGTGTTTGACTCCTGTTTTGGGTTGTCTGCCGCCAGTAAGCCGCAACCCGAATCCAGATGCCACTATCTCTGTGAAGAAAAGGCATTTTATAGCCTGTGATTGTAAAATGTGAAATCTAATTTCATATTTCCAAGAATATGTGGCTGAGGATATTTAATATGAAATCATCTTTCTTAAAAGATATTCTTCCTCAATTAATATTGAGCCACGTCATCCAATAAAGCACTCCAACATTAACCAACAGAAAAATCTTAATCAGTTTGGAATAAATTCAGGAATTAAAAGCAAATACCAAAAAACTGATGGCCTTAACATTTACATTAACATCGTACTGTTGAGTTATCATGGACACTTGTGTTTTTGTGTTGAGAAATGTTAAAGATATTAAAAGAGGATACATTAAAGAAAACCTTAACACGAGCATACAGGAAGAAAATACTACAGAGCATCACGTCCTCCAGTCTGCCCACCAGACTGATGCTCACAGCGTGGGATAGCGCTGCAGGGGGGGTTAATATTGGAGTAAATGCACGTTGAAAAATGGCGCTAAAGGGGTACCCAGTTGGGCCTGACAACATGTTGGCAAATACCAAGAAACTTTTAACACAGTAAGCTTTTGCTGTCAGATGTTGCTCTAATCTAACTGTCATGCTCTCACTCTGATTGTTTAATGCTAAATGTTCATGTCACTGAACAGCTTTTCTGCACCACATGAGCAGCACAGTCACTTTACGCTCATGAAAGCTTGCTCTATGTTGTTGGTGTGACTTGGTGGAGCCACGCTCGCTCTGTCGTCCACATTCTGTTTCCGCTCTAAATGAGGTAATGAAATTGGCCTGTTCAATTAGCTCGGCTAGAACGAATTTATGTAAGCGTATTTGGTATTTTATGCATGCCCACTGAAAGTTCAAGGCAATGAATTGTGATTTTTGGTGAATATTGATGGACTGACTGTGTGTTTTGTCAGCTAGAATGTGACCAGCATGCCTAACAGCCCCATTTGTTGGTCTCTCTGCAAGTGCTCGCAGTGAATAAACAACTGAAAAGACTCAGGGCTCTTTGTAAGTCTGCATAAGCCAGACGAAAGTCAACATGAGCAATGGTTACATAATAAAGTTATTACTGACCAAGTGCACTGTTACTGCACATTCAGAGGTAAACTTAACGAGAACAATCATCAGTATACATTTTTATTAATGCTAACATGCTAAGTGCTTAATTGCATGACTGATGGCTTATTGATTGATTCATCAAATGTTATTGTGGTTTTAAAACTGTTCACCCAGTAGAAAATAATATTTTCAAATTAATGTTGCAAACTTCAAAAGGGTGTGTTACAACAAGAGGACAAGCAAGAAAACTGCAAGTCATTCTGTGCATCTGCTCACGTATGTAAGTTCTAATAATAGAGCTGAAACAATTTATTGATTAGTCAATAGACAGAAAATCAATAACTTACTATGTTGATAGTGGTGTAATTGTTTATCAAATTACCAAATATTGTCTGGTTCAAGCTCCTCAAATATGAGAATTTGCTGCTCTTCTCTCTTTATATTATTGAATATTTTGGGGTTTTGGTCTGTTGATCAGAGGAAACAAGCAATGTGATGATTTACCTGGAGGTTTAACTGTTCTTCATTACAATTTATAGACTGAAAGGACCAGTGTGTAGGATTTAGTGGCAGGAGAACCTACGGTGGCCACAAAACTTGCGAAAAACAGGAAAGGCCCTCTCTAGAACCAGTGTTTGGTTTGTCCATTCTGGGCTACTGTAGAAACATGACATTGCAACATGGCGAGCTCCGTGGAAGAGGACCCGCTCCCTTTGTAGATATAAAGGGCTAATTGTAAGGTAACGAACACAAAATTTTCAGGTGATTATACACTAATTAAATCATACTTATGAATATTATATTCCATTTCTGCCAAGTCCTCTCTGCTAGATGCCAGTAAATTCTACACACTGCACCTTTAATAGTTAATTGGTAAATTTGAAAAATGTCAAAAATCAGTAATGAAAATAATAATTAACAACCAAGTCTTTTACATTTTTATTGACTGATCATTGGTGAAAACCTTATCGACAGTTCATTAATAGGAAATAGAGCTGCAACAATTAGTTAATTAAATGATTAGTCAATTGACAGAAAATTAATCGCCAATTATTTTGCTAATCTATTAATTGTTGTAAGTTATTTTTTATGAAAAAACGCCAAAATGTTGTAGTTCCAGCTTCTTAAATTTTCTGATTTCTTTAGTCCTCTATGATAATAAACTGAATATCTTTGGGTTGTGGACTGTTGGTCAGGACAAAACCAGATATTTTAGGGTGTATCTTAGGCTTTGGGAAATGGTTTTATAGACCAAACAATGAATCGAGACTAATCAAGTTTATGTCATTAAGTAACTGACAAATTAATCGTTTATGAAAATGATTGTTAGCTGCAGCCCTAATAAGAAAGTACTGTACAATATTCTTTTTGAATGCAGTTGTCAATACATCAGTTTAAGATAATCAAACTCTCTAACATTTCCACTAGTGATGTTAAAGACAAAAATAAGACAATGAAAATCTTGGACTGTCCAAATTGGCGCTCTAGTTTTAAGGGAGGTATTGGGTGCAGAGTGCAGGACAGGTGTGGGAAACAGACCCTCCGGTTGAACCCGTCCCACATTAAGCTTCTCTCTTCACTCTGACCTGTAGCGAAGCAAACTGCTCCTAATCTTACAGCATGCTCCCATGGGTGATGATGGAGGTCAGCCAAGTAAAGCATCTTAAATAACCAGTGACCTTAAATTCATCTGAATAGACTGGTGGAGTGGCAGACAAACGGAAAATGCACAATAGCACTTTCTCCCAGCTCCGACTTCACCGTCTTATCTGACATCTGTGCCCTGACCTCTCCCTCCCAACATTTACACCAAACTGTGCAAGCAACATGGGGTGAACTAAAGCTCCCTGATGCTCACTCACTTTCAAATCTAGGGCACGGGAGTGCTCAACACAAAACAGACAGCAGTGGCAGATTTAAAAATAAAAGATTAAATGCGTGTGGGTTGAAAAACACAAAATATCTCCCTCTGTCATACAGAGTAATATAGACACACACGGAAGTATTTCTCTCTTACACAATCAATATAAACTCAATACATGAAAAAGCTGATAAGAAAACATGGAATGAAAAGTACATTCGCTGCACGCACGCCAACTATAAATCCAAAATCTACTCCAGTGTGTGATTTTATTAAAGCTGCTCTTGTGTTGACTGCATACAAAGGGACTTAATGTGAGATTAAAACATTGCGAGCATAGGATTGACACCCAAACACACACACACACACACATACACACACACCTGACAGAATGACACAAGCTCAGTGATGTTCCCTTCGGAGAAACCGTATCTTTAACGTCACAGGATCAAGGTCAAGGCAGGGGGGCACATCAGAGGGGCGTGTTGTGTTGTGTACACTCTGCTCTTCTGAGGAATACCACTGTGACAACAGGTTCTCTTACTCAATCTGCCAGGACGCATTACACCGCTCGCTGCGATCAGAGATGAGCTCTCATCAGGAAGAGAGAGCAGTTTAATTAAACAGAGCAGATCAGCTCCCCAACAATGATGATGGATAAGACAGACAGAAGAGAGAAGAGAATTAGGGAAATTAAAAGAGGATGATGCAGGGAAATACAGCCTTGAAGTAAATTGGAGGATAAAAACTAGAAGCAACACAGAAGAGGGCGTGGCAACCTTATGAAAGAATGTCTGAAATCATAATAACAAAATGAATTATTCATAAGGAAATGGAAAGGAGGGAAGGTTCACTATAATGAGCATTTTTTTGTGAGGTCAGTTTAGTAACCTAAGCAGAACGTCAAGTGTGTGTGTGTGTTTGTGTGTGTCTTCGAATATATGTGTGTGAGTGTAAAAGAGCTACTGCTGATTCAGTAGGGATGGGTGAAGGTGACCCTCGCCTGCTCCTGCTGCCTGTCTCACCACCTGATATTGATCCCAGTTGTCCAACTCAGATCTGACTCAAGGATACATGGATTCATTGCCTTCTTGACATTTCAAATATGGCACTGTGTAAATTGTAAGTCCACACAGTATCATTGATTAGTTATTGATTTGCTACCTCAGTCAGAGTCTAACCACTTAACAGCGGCTTATCCGATCCAAATTGAATCTCGACGTATACAGGCAGGGAAGCAGGGGCTCTGGTGTTGGTTCCAGCATGGGAATGTTGTTGTTGTTGTTGTTATTGTTATCGGTGAAATTTCCTATCAGACTCTACATGAACTGTTGAGAGGAGAACTAAGAATAGAGCATGCTACAACTGCAGAATCCAAATGCAGTGGCTGGGAGCAAAGGTTTGGACCACAGATGGGAGAATGTGCCTGCGTAGCCCTGCCCTGTCAAGGGTAAACTGCCTTGCACACACATAGACACACACGGACCACACACACACACACACACATGCATACTTTGTTTTCCACACACCTTAAAACAGCAGCATGAATATGCATGATGCCGAAGGACACAGGAGGTACATAATTAGGCAATCAACAACTCTCAAATGACATGCTTTACTACGACAGAGGAGAAATGCACCTCACTTCATCCTCCTCTCTCATTAGTAGTGGGAGCGGAGTCGTGTTCCTACGTCGACATGCATTTACACTTACTGGTGGTTTAAAAACTTGGGCTGAGAACTGGAATCAAAGGAGGATAAACGCAGAATAAAACCCAAAGGCTTTGCTTAGTTACAGTGCAAATCAGGTGCTGGGCTCAGATGAGGCTGTGGAGAAACAGTGTGAAGAGCAGAGCAGCGTGAGCGCATGTGTGTACAGTCCAACACCACATGTCTCACCTTTCTCTTCCAACAAATTAATGATTCATAATAACAGCATAACCTTGACTGATCTCCAAACTCAGAGCAAGGTGCACTATTAAGTCAGGGTCACAAATCCATCACTTCAAAACAAGCTCCCTAAATCGAGCAGGGACACACCCTAAACAAACAGCAACAACACACACACACATACACACACACACACACACACACAGCCGTGAGGCACTCGTGAACACTCCTACACACATGCTTGCACACACACCTGGCTGTGAACTACAGATTTTTCAAGTCAAGTCTATTTCTTATGGGGAAATGGGTGCAGGTGCAATGAACATGGGCTTCTGATTACATTTCATTAAGACCAATTCTGGAGCAGGAGATTGAAAAAGTGAGAAAAAAACCCAACATAGCCTAAAGAAACTTTTCAAACCTAATCACGGGTTCATATCCACACACACACACACACACACACACACACACACACACATACACACACACAGAATCACCACCTGCAAAAAAAAGGTAAACTTCAACTGTCATAAGACACTCTTATCCCAGTGATCTGCCACCATCATCACAAACCCACATTCTTCACTGTCTCACACACACACTCACACCCACACTTGCTGACTAGTTTACATGCACACACACTCTTTCACACACTCTCTCTCTCTCTCTCTCACACACACACACACACACAGATTTAGATTACACACAACAGATTCTCACATTTCTCATATTTAGGGAAAAATACTGACCTGCCTTGTCGCTGACACACACACATTCTTTTCAAGCAGTTCAGCCTTTCAAAGAGGATCCGTTTGAAAGCGTCTATATACATTGACCCGACTGAGGTTAAATAATAATCCTGTACTTAATAAATACTGATTTTGTTTTTTTAAAGCAGCCTGGTGTGTGATAAAGAGCAGAGTGTGGATGCAGAGATGAGTAGATGGTACCACGCTATCCCAGAGAAAGTCAAGAGAAGATGTGCACGGCTGACGGGATATTTGGACACTAGTGATGCTCAGAGAGCTGTGGTGATCTTGTAGAGAGAGAGAGAGTCAGAGAGAGAGAGGGAGAGGAGAGAGGGGGGAAAATACACACACACACACACACACACACACACACACACACTATCGGGCAAATCTGACAGCGGCCGCTTATAAATTTAGCAGCTGCTGCACCGCTACAGGCGATGCAACGTGGAGGATGGATAAATGTCAGAGTCTAAACGTACAATTTTAAACTTGTGAGGAGAGTCTTTCACTAGTGAACAATATAAGTGCTGGACTTTAATTTGAGTATGAATGTCTTACCTTCATGTTCGCTTTTTTTTACGCGGCAAATCCTCCCCACAGGTCTTCGTCTGGCGGTTCCCCGGCAGGTTAATTGCTTACAGATGCATATTCTGGTTGATGCTATTGAAATAACCGGCAAAAAGACAAACGTCGGTAATATCGATTTGACCGGGTAGAGGTGTCATTGAACTGCAGGCGCGGTGCTCTCAGGGCGCGGAGCGTCAATTGTCGAAGATTAGATGGATCAGATAAAACAGGCTGTAGATGTCTGGTAGAAAGTGTGGATTTGTTTTTTGTGCCTGCTGCTCCTAAAAGGCACTTTTGAAGGAAAGAAACACTGATAAATGAGAAGGTTATCTTGGGAAGTTGAGGAGTCGAGGGGAGGGGAATAAAAAGAGTTAAAAGTACCGCCCCTTATTATTCTCAGGCTGTCTCTACCTGCATCAGCAGCATCACTTTCGCTTACGAGTTACAACCAGCACTTAAAGGCGTGATAACCAAATTAGAACCTGTAGTTTTTCAAGTCTACATTGCTTATATTTATCCAGTTGTGGCGAGCCTCATTTGGGTGGGGTAAAAGAAGAAAGCTAGTTGGAAAGCATTGGTATGCAAGTTTAAATCAAACTTTAATGAGCACTACAGGGAAAACAGGCTCTGTATCCGCGTGTAGCAATGAAAAACATGCTTATATAGGCTATATCAGTCTGAATACATCAATTAGTGGGCTATTCCGGCTTCAAAGACACATTCAAAGGAAAATCTGTGAAAAAGAGCATGCAGCATAATTATGCAAAATATCTGTGCTCCATACCGATAGTCAATACAAATACAAAGAAGTGAAAAATAGAATTATTGTAAAAATGCTATTAGATGTTGAAAGACTACCTTGCAATGTGTGTTTTGGCAATTTAGTCCACAAAGTTTAATTTGATTGATTATTGTGACTGACATAGTCACATATTATTGTATTTTTGTTGTATTTTTTGTATCCTAGCCTCGCTTGTTTTCTTTTCACTGTGGATTATAATTTATAATCAAATTTTGGTTTAAAGCCTCTAAATCTCTCTCAAGTCCGCTCTGCCAACGGGTTGCTGCGCCTTTAAATCTGATGCATGATGGGAACTGTAGTATCTTGGAACGCCTGACACTATGCACGTTCGATGCAAAAAAATAAAACTACAACTAACAGAATGCATTTCTTCAGCGCTTGTCGTTTCCAAACAGTAATGGCGTCGCACGGAGAAGAGGATACAGGCGCTTCCAAATCTTTTACTTCAGAGGAGCAAGGAGAGAAAAAAGCGGCCGCGGTATCGTTCGGTTTTACTAAAACAGTCAGTAAATTTAAACCTGTCGACGCTGTGAGCAAGAAAGATGACAGAGATTACTTGACCGGAATCGACAGGAATGAATTGAAGAGGTAACGTTATGCTAACTGTTAACCTGATTTCATTTATACGTTAACAAAGACGTAACTGCTACGTTTCCACTCTACTAAAACTATCTAGTACTTACACTCTTATGTGATTTTATGTGCGGTAAATTGGTAGTAAGTGTAAACTCGGTCGCTGTAAGTAAATCGTCATTTGAAGCCCGCTAACTTCTCTATGTCCTGCAGCACAAAACCATCTGAAAAGCCCAAAGAGCTCATCATCCCCCTGATCCAGAACAACCGCTGGCAGAAACCGGGCCGAGCGGATCAGAGCGAGGCGAAAGGAGGCAAAACACAGGAAACAACCCAGGAGAGCGACTCCGTGGAGTCTCAGGCTGTCAAAGAACTCATTGAAGGTGTGTGTATACTGTTTTTTTGTGATTTATTGTATAAACTAGCTGTAATAAACACAACAAAATAAACAGTCGAGTAAATGGAATTTAATCTATAGACATCATAAACATAATACATATTACTATACTTAGGCTACATGATCTGACTTGTGGGTTGTAAAAATAGAAGAGCTGTGCAAACTATGTGCAGAAGTAATGGTTCTTGTAGATGTAGTTATAGATATATACTACATATAAATTGTACGGTGTTCCTAATATTTTGTCCATCCCCGACAATCTCAGTAATAAACATAAAGTAGAATTATCACCTTTCTGATGATGTCAACAAAAACTGAACATGCATAAGCTTTGTAAAAGTTGAGCTGTTATATTGGATTGCATTAGATTGCACAAGTGTACATAATGAAGTGGAGTGTGTGCGGTGGGATGGAGATGATGATGATGGTGGTGGTGGTGGGCCTTCACAGCTGTTTAATCCTGTTGTCACAGTTCTCGTTGTACAGTCTGATGGCAGTGGGTACAAATGGTCCCATGGCGTAGTGTTTTTTTACTGTATGCTTGGTGGGAAGGCTGAGTGTATCATTAGTTAACAGATAAAGCTTTTTACACTTCTCCATCTCATGCTTGTAGATTCACGGAGGCAGCTTGATCAGTGGCAGAATGGCACTCAGGCTGAAAAGAACCTGAACCTCAGCATCCCCCTGTTGATGCAAAACAAAGTGCCAGATGGATATGAGGATGGAGACACCATAAAAGTGGACTTGCGGCCCGAGTCTGTAAGTATAGGGACCAACACTGCAGAGATATGGGAAACTTAATAATTTGCAGCTGAAGTGCACAACAAAATATGTGAACTATGTGAGAATTTGCTGCTCTTTCCTCATCTTACATCATTGTAAACTAAATAATGTTGGGTTTTGGACTGTTAGCCAGAAAGAAAAAGCAATTTGAAGATGTCACCATGTACTCCAGGAAACTATGATGGGACCAGTCACAGAAAGTACGACCAAACAAGAGAGAAATTTGAATAGGCGAAGGAAGTGAGATGTTTCATAGTCTCAAATGAAATTCTAAATTGAGAGGATGCAACAGAAATAACTAATGAGAGGAAAAGCAAAACCTCAATTAAAAAAGGGGAAAAGGATAATAGACCTGGTAGTTTAGATTAATTGAATAAAGTTCTAAATATGAACAAAAGTTTTCCAAGTCGAAGAGGGTACATTTTTCATGCACTGCATTTTATTTGACTTTATTTTAAAAATCAAACTACTCCTTTTTGTAAGTATTGTAGATGTTGCTAGCTGATAGCGTTTTATTTTCCAACTATGCCGTCATGAACATTCATGTAAATGCACATATTTACACCTGGAAATTGCTTTTATACTTTTATTTATTTTGCTTTCTACTGTTGGTAGCTTGACAATTCCACCTGAATATTTTTGGGGCTAACTGCCTTGCTCAAGGGTATTTGGATAATAGTTGTTAAAGGAAGAATCTGGCTTATGGACCCCTTGTTAATTTGAATTTCTTCAAATCTGTATAGAAATCAATAGTATAATCTGCTGGAGAGGCCTTTCAGTGAGCAGATGAAAATGCCTGACATTACAAAGTCTCTGGCAGACTGTGGCTGCTATGACTTAGATTGAAATTTGAGTGTGTGTGAAAGTGCCAACTGAGCAGGATAAAACCCCTGAGCGCATACACAATTGTGCACATGTACAGTATACGGATGGCTTTGTCAGTACAGTCCAGCTTGGGTGGCAGACAGGCATCAACATTTCTCCCCAGAGACATGTGGGCAACCAATCTGATCTTATTCTGTTTCTTTTCATCAGAGGCTTCACACGCCTCATCACTGTCAGTCCATATCTGCTCTCAGTCACCGTGGATGTGACTGTCAGAACATGAGAGACAGGGGGGAACTCGCTCACTGTGCCCCTGAGCTCATTTTAATGCATCTCTGTGAGAGTTGGCTCCCAGCCTCCCTGCGAGGGCAGCGTTCAGTGCAGAAAGAGATGAGCATGGCTGCTGTGGCTGCTGCCTGGTGACTTATAGTCAGCCTGGAGCTAAAAGGCTGAGTAAGACTAGCATCACAAACTGCTTCTCCCTGTCAGCTGCCACAGTTTTTTGTGTTTTGGAACTCAAAGGTTACATAAGCTCCTCATTTAGGCCTCATACGCATGTTTGATGTAGACTGTGGTGTCTGTTTTTCTTTGGGAGTTTGAGCATTTAATGTGTGTCTGGCTTTCAAAACAGATAATATAACTGTATGTGTTTATCAGGCGACTGAGGCAGATTATGAAAGCGTTCCTGTTGAAGCTTATGGACTCGCCATGCTGAAGGGGATGGGCTGGAACAAAGAGGAAGGCATAGGACGCACCTTTAAACAGTGAGTAATACAACTCTATCGTTCTTTTTCCATAAGGACAAGCTACTGGCAGAGTCATTTGTCCATTAACCTATTTTAATCTTACCCATACAAACCTCATTTTTAATTAAAAGTTGTTTGGCTCAAGCTGTATCCACCTATAGAAAAACAAATCTAGCCTTCTGTACTTCCTGCCCATGTCCCTCTTTGTTTAATGAATCTGTCTGCTACAGACATGTAAAGCCAATCGAACACCAGCTCCGTCCAAAAGGTTTGGGCCTCGGAGCAGATCGCTCAGCGATAAAGGACTTGGAGCCCAACAAGCATCGGCGCCCGCCCAAGCCAGGCGAGGAACGAGAGAAGGAGGAGGAGCTAGTGATGGGCCCTGGAGGCTGTGTGCTGGTGGAGTCAGGAGCACATAAAGAACTCTATGGCAAGGTACAGTAGATCTGAAATGTGTTTGCCTCCACATTCACCCTCTGCTGAACAGTTACTGTATCTCTTTAAGAGAAAGAAGGAATAAAACGGCTTCTAGCTTTATTTTTATATAATGTTTTCTCCGAGTAACTTGTCTCAACTGTCATTCATATTCCACAGATTGAAGGCGTCGATCCAGACAACGCTCGAGTTATGGTAAAGCTGGCTATTGGCGGCAAGACTGTGACAATCAGTCAGTATGGTATTAAACTGGTTGGGCGCAAGGAATACGACAAATACAGCAAAGACCTTAGTAAGTATCTCTGAACAAGTCATACAGAAAAGGGCAACATTCATGGAAAATTATGTTCCTGCATGACAAACATTTCACTTCACATTAGTCTCATTCAGAGGTCATCAAATACCAAAGTGATGCTTGCCCATTTTCTGTTCTAACCAATTATAATTTATGTTTTTTTATAACATGTAAACCAGTTGTATGTAATGGCATTAGCAATATGATACTGTAACAGAAACAGAAATAACCAGTAATGAACTTTTGGTTGTTTGTTGATATGTTTTACTCAGGATAACTGTGTATGAAGTTTCCAGTTGAAGGAACAAATCTGAAGCAGCCTGCGTTAGTCAGAAATTAATTATCAACAGTTTTAATAATCGGTTCATCATTCAACTTATATTCTGAACAAAGATACCAAAGATTCCCATGTTGCACTTGCAGCTTCTTAAATATGAATATTTGCTAGTTTTCTTTGTCATCTATGTGAGTTTATTGAATATTTTTGGATTTTGGAATGTCAACTTGTGCTTTGGGAAATTATGATGGATATTTTTCACTATTTTCTGACATACCAAACAATTAATTAATTAATAGAAAAAATAGCTGTCAAATCGATCGATAATGAATATAATTGTAAGCTGCAGCCCTAGTAGCTGTTTAACCTCTCGTCCAGTGACACGAGGTGCATTTTCAGTAATCTAGGATGGTTCCTAGAATAAAAACACAACCACTGAAGAGTCGAACAGACACCGCAGTGCCTCATATTAATTCATGTCATGTTAGTCACACTGTTTTCCCACTGACCAGGTCGCTTGAGTAAAGCACACAAAGACAAGGAGAAAGAGAAGGAGAAGGAGAAAGAGCGAGACAAGGAGCGACAGAGACGGGAGGAGAAAGAGAGGAGTCATAGTGATAAACACAAGTCTTCAGAGAGAGACGAGAGGAAGAGGAAACACAGAGAATCAAGTCCAGACAGGTACTTTCCACAAAAAGATGCAACGATATGGTTTTCATGTTTGTTAGTGACTGTTTACCAACTGGTTAATTTGACAGTTTAAGAGAAAACACATTTGTTTTTCTTGTGTTTCCTCTGTAGAGAGAAGCCTCCAGAGAAGGAGGCAAGGAGACCAGCGGCTCCCCCCTCCTGGCTCCAGAGAGACTTGAAAGTTCGCTTTATAGACAAAGCTTTCAAAGGGGGCAGGTACTACAATTCAAAGGTACCAACGCACCGCTTATCACATATCACATAATCACATCATCACAAAGCACTTTCTCTTCTTTTGAACTGTTAAAGCTTTTTTAAGCCTCCCGCGAGTCGTTTGACATCAAGCGGTTTATTTCAGATCAGGAAAAGCTGAGGGAATCTGTTAAACCAGATTTATTTCCCAGCTTCTTGCACACATATTGCACATTTCCTTACATTGTGGATATGTCACACTGTTCTGAACTGGGATTGGTCAAAAAAATTAAAGGGGAAACAAGTCTGCCATCATCTTTGGACACACATTTTTATAACTTGTTGGTGTTGTATCCTTACTCCTCTTAAAATGTTTTCTTCTAGATGCGTGTGGAGGACGTCCTGACACCGACTACCTGTGTGTGTCGAACTGAAGAGGGAAGACTGTTAGAGGGTGAGTCATCAGTGTCATCTCACTTTCTTACTTGGTGTTTAGTGTCTTTATTCCCTCGTCAGAGTTGTACAAGAAATGTGCAAAATATGTGTTGTAACCGTGCCAATTAATTCCCATGATGCATCTGGCTGAGGTGACACCCATGGAGCCAGGTGGTGGAGCATTCCTCCTGCTCGTAGATCCTGTGTGTATATGTCTCTATGGATAAAGCTTTCTACAAAGTACATTTACATTAGATGATAAATATTACAAAAACAAAGAAAGAGCGTTCTTGGATGTTCTTATAAGAACAGATGGGATTTTTAGACATAGATACCAGATAGTCGTTGTTAGGAATTAAAATCTCTTATGATCAATATATCTTCTGATAAACAGCTTATTATAAAATACTTTTGTATTCTATAAGTTAGTTTAACATTTCACAGTGACTATACCAAGTATCACTCCCCTTGGAAATTTTAGTGTTTTATTGTCTTCAGCATTGAATGAAAGATTTAATGTAGGACTGCAACTAATGATTAATTACATTATAGATTTCTATGCCAATCTCATAATCACTTTGTCAATTAAATGTAAGAAATAGTGAGAATTGGGGAAAAAATGTAAAATTTTATAATTTCACCTTTGAAATAATATAATAATATAAGTTTACTGTCAAATATGACAAAGGCAAACATTCAATTCTCATATTTGAAAAGCTGCAACCAGCAATTATTTTTGGCATCTTGGGAAACAGTGATTGACATGTTTCACCATTTTCTGACATTTTATAGACCAAACAACTAATTAAAATAAACTTAATTAATTCAGAAAATAATTAACAGATGAATCAATAATGAAAATAATTGTTAATACAGCCCTAAAAATTAGCAAATTGAAGACATCACCCTTGGCTCTGAGAAACTGTAAATCTTTATTTTGTAATTTTTTAGTTGTTTTTTTATTTTTACATTTCATCAACTAAACAATTAACTGTTTAATTAATAATCTGCAGATAAATTGATAATGAAAATAATCCTAAATGTTAAGCCCTGGTACAGAAATCAGTGCCTTATTGGCTCAGATTGTGTTGACACATTAGTGACATTTAATATCTGCTGAGTTATTGGTGAATCACTGTTGCTATAGTAACTGTTATTACAAAAACTCTTTGAGTAACCCACTCTTTTTTTTCTCTCTGTGTGTAACAGATGTGAAGCAGAACATGCTGGAAACTATTGTCCCAAAAAGTGAATATGACTCAATAATGGTTGTACTGGGCGAGCACAGGGGACAGGTGAGCTTCTGTCCTGCTGGATGATTGTTTGAATGTGATTAAGTGTCGCTGCTACTAATCACAGTATTTAATCTGTTCAGGTGGGCCGTATTCTCCAGCGGGACAAGAACAAGTGCAGAGCGATGGTCCAGCTCGACAGATTCGAGGAGAAAGTCTTCACACTAGACTATGACCTGATTTGTCATTATGTAGGAGCGACCGACCACTGATGGATTTCTGATGTTTACTCCAGTATTTCCTGTCCTTTTTATCCCATCTGACCCTAAATGTTATTTTTTGTAACATCCAAAAATAATGGATTTCTTAAGATTTTAAAGAATTGCAATGTTTTTAATAAAAATCTTGTTGAGAATTTAATTTGCACAGATGTTATTATAAGATCTACCACATCAATATAAAGAAAAGTAGAGCAATTATTTGTTTAATTAATCAGTTTTTGATCCATCGTTTAGGTTCTCGAGCAAAAATGCCAAACATCCCTTTGTTCTAGCTTCTCAATTGTGAGGATTTGTCGCTTTTCTGTCTTATGTGATGGTAAACTTAAAATTTGTATTGCTGGTTGGACAAAAAAAGGACATTTGATGACATCACCTTCAGGAAATTGTAATTTTCAGACATTTTACCAACTGATTAATCAGTAATCAATATAATCGTTGGTGGCGGCCATAAAAAAAACTTACAATGAGTCATTTCCACAGTGATCTTTAAGTTTATTAGCAAATGACGTCCTTTAATGGTTTAAGTAACAACAAGAAAGTCTATCCTTTAGGTCTTATAAAAACATATTTACAACTGTTCTACATGTTTCACAGGAGTATGAATGCACTGGCGGTACAAAAACTTCAGCACTTCCGTTTCTGACATGTACACACGTTTCACAATGAAAAGAAAACTAAAGTGATGTCGGTTTGTCAGAGAGCAAAAAGGAAGACATACTGTGCAGCTGCTGCGTCTTTGTGTGAGTGAGTTGTTGTCTTCCTGGGAGTTTGGTTTACTCCTTAGGTATCTGGTTAGCTGCGTTAGCTCTAAGCACGGCTCCTGGACTCGGGTACGGCCGCTGCTGGAACAGAGGCCCCGCCGCTGTGGTGTCTGCCCCCGTCTTTGCTTCGTTACGTTTGGGCAGACCGCTTGACCATGTGCCCCTGTAAAGATGAACAAGTTTGTGTTAGTAAATGGACTTTCTGCTCATATTTTAAAAAGGACTACGGGCGCATTTGATATTGTACCTTGGAGCATCAGAATATGCGCTTGGATCCATTGGGTCCATTTCATCATCTTTTCTACCTGAAAAGGAAAATAAATATGTAACAGTCATTCATGTAAAAAGCATGGTCAGTATGAATGCTTGTTCAGTATGACACAGATGTAAACATTACCTCTTTTGCCCTTGTTATACGGTGCAATGTCTTCTCTCCTCTGCTTTCTTCTGTCTCTGTCCCTCCCGTCATCTCTGTCTCGCTCTCTGTCCCGGTCTCTTTCCCGATCTCTCTCCCTGTCCCGCTCTCGCTCTCTGTCCGGCTTCTCAAACTGCCTCTCGATTTTGTCATCTCCTCCCTCAGCTAAAAAAAAAAAAAAAAAAAACAGAATAAAGGCAATGGTCACAAAATAAACCATTGTCAGAATTTTAGAAAACTGCATTATGAGTTTACTTTTCTTACCCCTCAGTTTCTTGGCAGGTTTGGTTATCAGAGCAGATGGGTCATTTGGTGACAGCCAGGCCACCAGATCTGTCTCCACATTCCAGTAATAAGGGAGACCACTAGATAAAAGAGAAGAAAGGGGTCTAGTTTACAGCCATAACTCCAATAACAACTAACTGTAGTGTCTATAGAGGTTACACTAATCTTACAGAGCAAAATAATGTACACTTATTGACCAGAGAAATAAGAGACTCAACCCTTCCTTTCTATATGGATTTCCAGGTAGACACTACGTTTCTGCATTTGTCTTACTATGTGAATGTATCTCACAAGACAAGGAGAGCAAGTTTGAACATTTCCCAGATGTGGAGTTCAATGGTTTTTTAATGGTGCCAATCTACAAGTGTCCAAAGAATGTCCACAATTTGACAGCAACACAAAATTTTAGACTTATGTGTAAACAACATGAGGCTATAAACCCGTCCTGCATGGTCATTTAACTGTCATACACTGGGTCCTTCAACAGCGGGAGACTGACGCCTTAATACCAGAGCGGTTCATCCATTCACAGCCACCATGCAGGAACATTTAGGTGAAGTCTGGTTACAACAATCCTATCTGAATGCATTTGGGATGAATTTGAACATAGCATTCACTCATCAACCTTAATTAGTCACGTGAAGCACCGATGTCTGTATGGCAGCCATTAAAAGAGTCAAACTGGGTTCAATGAACTACTGAATACTGGATTTAAAGCTGTAGGTTGTGGACTGTTGGTCAGGACAAAACAAGACATTTTAGGTTGCAATGAGCGGGATGTTGTAGATGTCATTTTAAGGATTTTTAACATGGTAACTGAACAGTTTTTGTGGAAAAAACACAAGACAATTTATTATTACAAGCATAAGACGTGTCCTAAAACATATCTGGAGGGGATTTATTTGGGGTTAATAGCGGATTGACTTCACTGTATAATAATAATATTTTATTGCAGCCACCATATGCTGAGAACTGCAGTCCTGTCTTTACTCTTGAGCTTTAAGTGCAGGGCAGTCCCAGTGCCAGAATGAGGTTTAAATTAATATGTAAATGGTCTTGACTTTGGTGTTATGACCAGTTTAAATCTCTGTTTTTTTGGCCCCAAAATAACCACACATGCAAAATGTATTTATGTTAAAATGTCAGTCAAAAGTGAGAATTTGTTGTAGAAATCAAGTATACATACCAAGCAGGGTCAAACACTTTATACCAGTTTGGTGGCAGATTCTCTACTCTGGTGGCTTCGTAATCTACGTTGTTGTCATCGTAATCTTCAGCAATAATCTCCTCATCTGCCTCTGGATGAAAAGGAGGAGAAAATTGTCACAAGAAATTAAAAAACATAAAGAAAAATATGTGAATGTATGTTCATGTTATTTTGGTCAAATGTTTTCTACTACCTTGCTCTGATGGTTTTACAATCCCTCTCTTGGCCAAGCGGGCCAGCAGTGCCGCAGGAAGAGGCATCCTGTAACACAGAGGAGTGAGGATTTACTCATGATGCAACCAGGACTGCAAACCTCAACTACCTTGATAACAGATTAATATTTAAAATTAATTTTAAGCAAGAAAAAACATTTCTGGTTCCAGGTTTTCCAATGTGAGGATTTGCTGCTTTTCTTTGTTTGTATCATTATAAACGGAATATCTTTGGGTTTTCACTCTGGTTGAACAAAACAAGACATGTTGTGTCATCACCTAGGACACTGGGAAATAAGACGAACATTTTTATTTATTATTTTATTTATATTTTCTGATATTTTAAAGACAAAACAATTAATCAGTTACTCAAACTAGTGATCAGCAGATTAATCGATGCTGAAAATAACCATTAGTTGCAGCCCTGGTCCAAATATCCAAACACAATCCAAAAAATACTATTCAATTGATAGAGTGTAATTGATTACTTGATTAATCAATCGGTCAGTCAACAGAAAATTAAGTGGCATATGTTGATAATTGATTACTTGTTTTTCAAGCAAGAGTACCCAAGATTCAAAAGTCCCATCTTATCATTTGTGAGGATTTGCTTTGGTTTTTTGTTTTGTGTGGCAGTAAACTGAATATCTTTAGATTTAGGAGTGTTGGTTGGAGAAATTAAACAATTTGACCCAATTTTGTCCACAACCCAAGGGTTGGGTTGGGCACTGGGAAACAGTGAACGACATTTTACACCATTTTCTGGCATTTTATGAACCAAACAAGCAATTGATTAATCGAGAAATCTACAGTTGGTAGTTTTAAAACGACTGCAGTGACTTTAAAAAGAAACACACAAACTATGGTGTTTGGGTGTGTGGGCAGCTTAAAAAATATTCCACTCAAAACTTTGCAAACATTGAGATAACTGGTTGAATTTCCACCGTCAATGCAGAATGCTGCAACAGTGAGAAACACAGCAACAGGGCTAAACACAAAGGTAACAACTGTCTCCTCAAATTCATAAATAATCCCCCCAATTACACAAACACTAAGTACCTACACTTTTCTGGAAAAAAGGGAAGGAATAAAAATCATTTTATGTTTACCTGTAGTGAGAAAATCGCCTCTTTGATCGTAACGAGCAGAGCAACAGCAGCAGTACAGTCCGTAATGAGACGACTTCCCACAACAGCACACGGGGCGCGCACACTGATGACGTAGCACGGTTCTCTTGACGACAACAAACATGGAGGAGTATGCCCGTGAACCTTGGTGAGATTAGGTTTAAAACATTTGTCGTTCTCTGCACATTTAAAAACTGTTAACACGGGACATGGTTTTGTTTGTTTTGTATTTTTTAGTGTCGTGTTGAAGTTGTGGGTAGAATTAACAGAGAGGCTTTGCTGGTTAGCCGGTTAGCTTAGTTAACGGTCAGGGATATTAAAAGATAGAGCAGCAACTAACTAGTGTCAGCTTCAACAACCTTTTATGGGTGTTTTTAAGTGACAGCTGAAGGCATGGTTAACCGAATTAAGGTGAAAACACACCGTAGAATATAGTTCATACATGTTACTGTCATGATATTTTACAGCTCAGTTTAAATTTGAGAATTTGTGAAGCCTTCACTGAGCAGCAGAGAGACAGACTAAGGTTACAGTATTGATTTCAACTGAAGATCAATACTGGACAAGCTCTCAGGACAGTGATTGTATTACAGGAATATGCGGGGGTCTTGCTAGACTTCCTAGCTATTAGAGCTCAAATAATTATACAAACTTATATTGTGAATTGTATGCTACAGTTGTACAAGAATATTTAATTTATTTTGCATAAGCTGTGTGATATAGCTGCACCTAACGTTTATGCGCTCTCAATGTAAGTGATGGGGATCAAAATCCACAGTGTGTCCACAGTCATTTTGTGCAAATATGTATTAAAAATGTATAAAGTGTATCTGTAGCTTATATGAGGCTTCAGCAGTCTGAGTTAATTATATCAAGTGGATATCTGCCACATTTACAGTCTTTTTAGCGTCAAACAGTAACATAAAGAGGGACTTTGGCGCTAAAAAAATACTGTGACGTTGAAAGATATCTACTTGATTTGGCTGAAGCTTCATATTAGCTTCAGATAAACTTTTAAATATATTTTTGCTCAGAAGGAGGCTTGTGGATTTTGTCTCTCATCACTTAGATTGTAAGTGCATTATGAAGGGAGGAACAGGAGGAATGATTATGGCAAGAAAAATTTGTTTCAATGTTGATTTGAGCACCTGACTGATGTTTTAAGAAAGAAATTATGAACTTATCCTTTAATGTTTGACTAATTTGACTGTTTAGTCTATAAAATGTCAGAAAACAAGGAAAAATCTCAATTTCCCACAGCGCAATGTGACATTTTCAAAGATATTCAATTTCCAATACAATAAAACTGAGAAAAGCATAAAAAATTTCACATTAGAGAAGGTGTAACCAGAGGATGTTTGATGTTTCTGCTTGATAAATGAGTGCAATTAATCAGTTATCTAAGTTGTTGATTACTTTTCTGTTTATTGACTAACTATTCGCTTATTCTATCAAAAGTTTCAGCTCAGGTATCATGATGCTAGAGCAGTGTATGAACCACACACTAATAGTTTTATCTCCTAGATACTAACTTTAAAATCCAAAATCATCATCATCAGTAGCAAAAGGTGAATTTTGTTATGGTGTCAATATTCTTTTTATGGCACAGACATACTGCAACTTAATGTGATTTAGAGTGTGGTTACTAGAGCTGCAGCGATTAATGGATTGATTGATTATGAAAATGATTCTGCAACTATTTTGATGATCATATAATAGTTTTAGTCATCTTTTAAAGCAAAAATGCCAAAAAATTTGCTGGTTTCAGCTCCTCAAATGTGACAATTTAATGCTTTTCTTTTTCATACTTGATGTCAAACTGAATATCTTTGGGGTTTGGATTATTGGTTGCACAAAACAAGACATCTGAAAACGTCACCTTTGACTCATAGAAATTATATAACAAGTATTTTCACCATTTTCTGACATTTTATAGACAAAACAATTGATCGATTAATTGAGAAAATAATTGTCAGATTTATCGATAATCAAAATAATCATTAGTTGCAGTGCTGAAAATACAGACCTCACATAACAAAGCTGAGGTATTTGATGGTACATCCTCTATCTCATCTTTACATTTTCCTAATCTCTCTTATTAATGCATTCCTGCAGTCCCTGGAGGATAGTGGATGACTGTGGAGGTGCTTTCACCATGGGTGCAATTGGAGGAGGGGTGTTCCAGGCAGTCAAGGGCTTTCGAAATGCCCCTGCAGTGAGTTCACCTTATAATTGTTTTCTCTCTGACTCTGATCATGTTTTTCAAGCCAGAATTCAACAGTGAACTAATGTTTCAGGGTGTCGGACACAGACTGAGAGGCAGTGCAAACGCAGTGAGGGTAAGAGCTCCACAGATTGGAGGTGAGGAGACCTTCTTGAGTACTGAAATATCAACAGTTATGCACATAGAATTCACAGCATTCACAGTGTATATTATATTATTTACCTGCAAAAGGGTTTGTTATATTTAGTTAGCTGAAGTTATTTCACATAATTGTTGCTGATTGCATTTTCTTTGTCTAAAACTAAAATCATACATTCACCCAGATCTGTTATCACACTGGTTTGTTTTTGCAGGTAGCTTCGCTGTATGGGGAGGGCTCTTCTCCACAATCGACTGTGGTTTAGTTCGCGTCAGAGGGAAAGAAGATCCCTGGAACTCCATAACAAGTGGCGCACTAACTGGAGCCATCCTGGCAGCACGCAGTAAGAGGAAGCCCAAATACTACTGTTGTATCTATCAGTCACGCTGACCACATCAGTGAGCTTGACACCAGCCTCCTGTGTCACTGACCACATCAGATGAATGAATTTTGTGTTTTTCTCCAGGTGGGCCGTTAACTATGATGGGCTCAGCCATGATGGGAGGAATTTTACTTGCTCTGATTGAGGGTTTCGGGATCCTCCTGACCAGATACACAGCACAGCAGTTTCAGAACCGTGAGTGAAGCTGATTTTTTGAGTTTTGCAAATGATATTTAAAGGAACCAGAAGAAAATCATTCATTCTCTCAGTACGCGTTCAGTGTAATTAGAGTCTCTTGTATGATCAGTACCTCATTTTTACTGCATTATTACTAATAAATGGCATTATGAATAACTTTAAGTGAATAACCACAATTTGCAACTGGTAGTCTACTGTGACAGTTTGCAACACTGAAGGAAAATCCACTTTAAATACACAGTGGTCGTTTAGTTATGTGTTTTATTTTTAGTATTCCTGTGAAATGTAGAAAATGTGGCATCAGGGCACCTCCCTCAGAGCTACAGTAATTTGTAATAAAAGATTTTTGAACAGTATAAAACATCACTAGTACAGTGAATGTGAAGTTTTGTTGTCCTTCCTGTAGAAACAAATGGCAAAGGCTACTATCTCTGAAGTTCAGCACGTATTCAGGAAGGAAATCCATCATAGACGAGGCTGAAACACAGTATCAGTATCGTCACCGAGAGTAGCGTCAATAAAGCTATAGTGAGAGCCAAGAGCTAAGAAATAAATAAAGAGAGACTGGACAAAGGATGTCTGAACCAGTTATAGTTTTGGGTTAAATGGGTCGCGACCAGGGGTCACACCTCTGTTAACAGATTTTCCAATACTCAAATTTGGACATATCTTGAATGCTATACCAGATGTAAATTTGAGAGTAGTTTTCCCCAAATGGTCATTATTTATGCAGTTAAGTGACATCAAACATGACATGTACACAGTGTAAGTACAAGTTATCCTGACATTAATTATTACTGCTATAACACACGTCAAAGATATCAATTAAACACCAAACTGTAGTAAAAAGGAAATGCACAAAACATTCCAATACATGAAGTTCTACTATGCAGATCAGAAATAGGTTTTCTGAGATCTCAGGCAGAGTTTGTGCAGATTTTGGAGGGAAATAGTCTTGAAGTCTGTGTTACTTAGTTTCACGGTAGAGGCCCTGAAACCAAGGAATGCTTTGAAGCGCAACTCTTAATAGAAAAGGAATTATGCAAAAACGTTTGTGTGTGTGTTATTAGATGTCCTTCTCTTTCACACACACACATATCATGTGGGTCACTCTTAATGTACATGGAGAGTGGCAGAGGTGAAGAGGTTAGAGAATTAGCTCAGGGGAACAGGAAGAAGCAGGCGGTATGCACCACAAAGCAGAAGTACGAAGTTCTGAGTAAGAGGTGGTTCTAATTTTTCATCCTTCTCTTTCACAATCACTATTTTTTCATTGTACCTACACACAGTGGATGCAAAAAGTTGAAACGTTTTCTCTGAGAATAGTGGAAAGACAGTCTGTAAAATGTAGGAAGTCACTAAGTGGTGATGTGGATGCGACAGAAGGAACCAAAAAGGTTATTTGATCAGCAGATATGAACAATGTACAGTATAATACACTTGATCTTAATTATATAAGATGCTACCAAAGACTTAACTTTTTCTTTGTCTTCTCCAGCTATTCCCTTTGCAGATGACCCCAGTCAGTTACCTCCAAAGGATGATGGTCAGCAGGGGGCAAAGGGGCAGTTTCAGTAGAAGGAAACAAGAACTGAGACCAGGTGTTGACACAGTGAGTCAGACCAGAAAGTGAGGAGGGGCACGTGACATTACACCAGGTATCACGATAACCAGGACATGGAGAGACTGGTCCTTGCAGTGGTATCAAATAGTTGCACTATGTGTTTATACCTCAGGGGCAAATTACTGTGAGTTCCTGTTATTTATGAGTGACTGCTTGTGTGTGAATAGGGATCCTTCTGACAAACCTCATGTTTGCACCACCAGAATATCGTCAACATATTCTATATTAATGGTGATTGTGTCATCACTGTGACCTTTTGAGATTAAATATGCAATGATGAAATGTATTTATAAAATCTATTTGATTCAACATCAAGGCGACATATGATTTTAGATTTTTATCACTATGAAATCGAGAGATTAACAGGTGAATTTACACAGTGTGAGAAAAGGTTAAAAATAGGGAGACTCCCGTGAAAATCGGGAGTGTTGGCAGGTATGAGCTGGAGCCAGCAGCCAGTTAGCTTAACTTAGCATAAAGGCTGGAAACAGGGGGAAACGGCTAGCCCGGCTCTGTCCAAAAGTAACGAAATTTGTCTACCAGCACCTCTAAACATCACTATACAATTCTTATATTTAATTTGTTTAATCTGAACAAATACAGAACTGTAAAAACAATAATTCGCCATTTTGTGGGGCTTTTGTGCCAGACTATTTCTTGGCCAGGTGCAGTGATTTCCTGGAGTCTTGTCATTACTTTGAGGTTGTCAGGCAACTAGTGAAAACTGGAGAACGTCACTGCTTCCAGCCAAGAAATAGTCCAGCACATAACCCCTCATAAAATGGCAAATTGGTATTTTTACACTTGCACTTACACTGATTTTTATATAGATTAAACAACATTTCCCAAAATGTCAAACTATTCCTTTTAAGCTTCCAAAAATGTTATAATTGTATGCACAGATTTATTAAACAATAAAGCCATTGTTTTAATTGCTGCAATGTAGAAAGGTAGAGTAATATGAGAAATGAGATGTCTGTGACATCACACTTTGCTCAGTGAGATTTTACCGTGGAGAGTGGTATTCTGAAAATCTGTTTCCAAGTCTTAAGTTATGTGTCAGCTGTGACAATCAATGCAAAGAACTGTGTATATTTTTTAATTATCTGTGTGCTGAAGATGAGTCATTGCTCAGTAAAACCTCATTCTGTTCTCTGCAGTTTCTCTTAAGTTATTGCCCCCCTGGCAGCTTTTGTAATTTTAAATCTTTGCTGGATAGTAATTATCTTAGAGTGGATGAGCACAAATCATGTCTTATTTGCAATGTTGAAACCATGAATGAGCTCCTAGAAATGATTGCTAGAATTGCTTTGACATTTATCTTTTCACTGTTGCTCACAGTTAAGTGAGCTAGTGGTCTGTGGACCTTTCATCACTTTGATCGCTGCGTTTTCCATCAAGCAACCGAGCACTTTGAAATCTCTCTGTTTTCTCAAAATGGAAGCATCTGTCACAGCAGAGAGAGGTCATTTAGCAGCATGATCCAGTGTTTTGCTGTCAAACTATAGAATGTATAGAATGTTTATTTATTTTACTGTATGTCTTAATATACAGTATTTATCATGCAAATGTTGATTAAAAACAAATAAAGGCATCGAATGTTCTTTAAGATTTGGATTTGTGTTATTTTTCTGTCATGGTTGTAGATTTAGAAAGCTTAAAATTATTAAGTGGCGTTGGTAATAACCATTGACTGTATATAAATATATTAATAATACCATTTATATACAGCAAATGGTAATAACAGGTGGTTATTCACTATGGAGGTGCGCCCCCTGCCGCCGCTGTGCCGGTACTGCGCCCACCAGCTGCTTCTGTCCAAGGTCCTGAAATTAGGTTTCTGACTTGCAAGAAGTGAACCATCCCATCTTCTTCACCCTGACACCACTTCTCTATATTCTTTTCTTCAATTTAATTTTAACTTTGCAACAAAATCCCACAGAACCAAAAGGTTTCTCCTGAGTTTACCTCTACCTTCCCCTTGAAAGATTTCCACTGTCATCCTTTTAAACGGCTCAACTAGTTTAATCCCGACGGCTGACCACCGCGGATATGGGGAGACGTTTGTTTTAATATTCCTCGCCGTTATGTGCCTGCAAAGATAAAAAGCATTTGCCGTTTTCATTTCCACGCTTAAGAAATTACCAGAAAGCGGCTTTAATTGGATTTCTAGGATACAAGCAGGCGGTGAGCAGGATGGCCCGTTGCCTCTCAGCTGTACCGGCGTGCTGCATGTGGATATGAAATGACAGGCTGCAGATGGTCTTTTTTTACCTTTACAAAGTTCTCTCTTTTGGGGGGCCAAATTCATATCTGTGATCCAGTAGGCATCGCAGATCCCTTGAGGTGTTGATGGTGGGTTTTCTGGATTGATTGCGTGGTGTTGAACTGCGAACATGGATCCAGCAAAGAAAGGTAGGAAATCTTTACAATGTCTCTGAAGTGGAGCTTGTACTAAGTAGAATAGTAAAAGTATTGACATTATACCTGCAAAGGTACGCATTACAAACTGGATGAGGCTCACTGTATTGTAAAGCTTTATGCTGAATAGAAATCATCGCAGGTGTCATACTGTAGGTGCAAGATTGACCTGTTTTTCTAAAATAATAGATTCAGATATTGAATGAAGGTGACAGAACCACACAATTAGGAAAGGATGATAAGATTGGTCAAACATAGCTCACCTTGATAATAAAGCATGTTTGCAACTATTACAATCAAAGTATTTACCTGCTATAATAATTAGTCAACAAACAACTGGCATCATATTAAAGGTTTCCACAACAGGACAGTGTGTTTTACTTCTCATCTGTTCATATTTATTGGATACTCATGTAGTTTTTAAATGGATGAGATAATAAATGTACCCGCAGGCTTATTCTCTGAGCAGGGCCATGTCAACAGGTGTTCACAGGCCTACTTGGGGATAGTGTCGGGCTAAGTGCCACACTGCTCCCAATAAAGAAGTAGGTCACATCTGGTCTTATAATATGAGGCCTGCAGGACAGAATACCTGTCTGTGACTAAAGCCACGTGTCAAATCCTTTCCTAATTGTGTGGGATAATAAAATGTGGGCTGACAGTAGCAATTAATAATGATAACCTTATGTGAGATAGTACTAAAAGGAGAACCAACCAGATCTGGGCACTCTTATTCTGTTTGTTTTAACTTTGAATGATAGACAGACAGACCCACATTTCTATTGGAAAAAAAACTAATCAATTTCTAGACTATTACCCCACATGTATAATGTATTTACTTGCCCAGAATAACATAAAACACATCATAAATCTGTCAGTGGTCATGTAATAGCTGTGAAATGCATTTCACATTTCATATGCAGGATGTTTAAAACACAGAATAGCATAATTATCGCCGTGTCCTTTCTGTTTTTTAGCAGATGCCCCTCCTGCGGGCGATGCAGGAAAATCAGACACCCTCGGGTCAACTGGCTCGGCCAGAAAAAGAGGAGGGGGGGCCAAGAAGGCGATGCAGGCGAACAAGTCTGCCCTCAGGGCCCCCCGAGCTCTCTGCTGCCTCACACTCAGCAACCCCATCCGCATGGCAGCACTGGCCCTAGTGGAGTGGAAATATCCTTCTCTGAGTCATTTAGGATGTTTGTGTTGGCACACACACACACACACACGCACACACACAGACACATACTGGTTTGTGTGTGTTAATACAGACAGTCCCACACATGATGCAAATGTATAACGTGTTAATGAGAATATGTTGTGATGTAGGTCAGCTGAAGTTAAAAAGATGCATTCATGAGGCCTGTTGTACCCTTAACTGCAGTCCCCAAGCCCTTTGATATTTTCATTCTTCTTGCCATTTTTGCCAACTGTGTGGCCATGGGGGTCACCAAGCCGTACCCCGATGATGACTCCAACGCTACCAATCACAAACTGGTGAGTTTCCAGTGGAGAGACAGCTCAGCTTAACGTGCTCCCTTAACTCATTTTGAAAGTTAGGAAAACACAAACATGATACCCTGAGCATGGTGTTATGAAAGATAGATAAGGCTCACGCAGAAGTTGAGATGATCTGATATCACATGGAGGTGATTAATGGCCCGCTTTAAAGAAAATGTGGTAAAAAAAAAAAACTTTATTTCATCAATGCATGTTACAGTGCAGAATGTGTGAGCGTATATCATCTGTAAGAAGGCTAAATCTTATCTAAAGGAGACACAGAAACTTTATGTAACGTCATTATAAAAATATCACAGAATACATCACAAAAATGAGGTTAAGACAAGGAAAAGAAAGGAAATGAAGTATTATAGGTCTTCATCCAAAAGTGAAGGATCTTCCAGTGATTCCCTCATTTTTGTGATGGATTTATCCATTCATACATGCACCCGTACAATACATACAAACCTAGATATAGTGAAACATCATACAGCGAGAGGATGAGCGAGAAAGTGAAAGTGTTGGAACACTTTTACACTGTATATTATGATTATGTTTCCAAGGTTTGGCTCTCACTAAGAACATCTCCTCTGACTCTCCTGAGAGTCACTCCTCTCTGAGGAAAAACCGTTCTACTGGCTTGTGAAAAGTTGTTCGTGAAAAACACTGTAGTCAGAAGGCACGGGCAACTAGTGAGAAGATAATGGTGTTCTGCTGGATGGTAATGGTATTAGAGGGAAAAGTTGTCTTCTAACCATGGCAAGGTGACCCACTCAGGGATCATGACTTACTTAGACACCAACCATCTGCCTCATCTTTCTCTTTGTCACTTGTCCCCCTGTCCACCTCAGCATTTTTTCTGTAAACTAAAAAATACTAAACTAACTAAAAAAAGGTTGTAATTTTAGGTCCTTAGAAGTCTTCATTTTGCAAATAAGATCCAATATGACACAACAAAAGCTTTATATATTTACAGAGTCTCACATTGTATTGTCACATGTCACATTTTTTGTATTGTTGGAAACAATCTTTACCAAGTTTGTAGAGAGTACAAGCGATGAAATATTTGAGTTAAGGTGTTTTTAGTTAAAAGGGACACACACAACCACACTTGTTGCGGGATAGATGTTAGTAGATCCCTTTATTGGATTGTGCATAGAAGGTAAGCTGACAGTTTAACCTATACTTCCTTAAAGTGACTCCACATCAGTTAAAATGATTCATTTTCAGATCAAGTTTTGGTGAACGTTACTGTTTTTGTGAATACCAGTCCTCTTTACATTAAACCACATTATGTCTGGACTATCGTACCAGACGGGGGTTTATAGCTGAATGACAGAGGTAGCAGTGATTAGAAGCATTAAGCTAAAGGTTTCAGTTAAGAGATCTGGTGACAGGCTTAAGCATGTGTTAGGCAGTGGGTTAAGAGGTTAGAAAGTCACTGCAGTCGGCCCTTAATGATTACACACGTGATTGTTTTCACTGGAGCAAGAACAAGTCCGTTTATGCCTTTTTTTGCTGTAGGTGGTGAAGAGTAATCAAGTTTCTAAACGTCTTTGTTTAACTGTGATAATAACTTGACATTTTCTTCAGTTCCTTATTTGTTCCTTTCAGACGCACTCACTGATATAAAAAAAAAGTCACTCCAATTTTGCCTAACCATGCACTCCCTTTTCTTTTGTTCTCAGGAACAAGTCGAGTACGTCTTCCTTGTCATCTTCACCATCGAGACCTTCACTAAAATTCTTGCCTACGGCTTAGTCATGCACCCCAGCGCCTACATTCGCAGCGGATGGAACTTTCTTGATTTTGTCATCGTCATTGTCGGGTATTTTGGTGCTTCATGTAGTCATTATCTGCATCAATAAGTGTTCTACAAAAGAAGTAAAGTTTAAGAATTATCGTCTGTGTTTGTGCAGGTTGTTCAGTGTGATAGCAGAGGCCATGACAGATCATAAACCAGGAGAGGCCCATCACGCTGCGGGAAAACCTGGAGGCCTGGATGTCAAAGCTCTCAGAGCATTCAGGGTGTTAAGACCGCTTCGACTTGTATCTGGAGTGCCAAGTGCGTTTATCATTTATCACGGTTTGTTGTGTGTTTTTTTGCATGTGATCATCCCACATGCACCTACTGAAAACTGTGTGTTTTCTTTATTATCAGGTCTACAAATTGTGTTGAACTCCATCATGAAAGCCATGGTCCCCCTTCTCCACATTGGTATGCTGGTCATGTTTGTCATCATCATCTACGCTATCGTCGGCTTGGAGCTCTTTATCGGCAGGATGCACAAGACGTGCTACTCCACGGTCACAGGTCTCTGCTCTCTAAACTATAAGCAAGTTAAAATTTTATAAATGTTTATATTTCATAGATGTGTGGGCTCATTTCCTGTCTGTCTCCTGCTGTTTGTTTGCTCTAGGTCTCATCATAGAAGATGACCCGACACCTTGTGCTTTTGCCGGCAACGGGCGCTTTTGTGTCGGCAATGGGACTGAGTGTAGGGGCAAGTGGGAGGGTCCCAATGGCGGCATCACTAACTTCGACAACATTTTCTTCGCCATGCTGACAGTTTTCCAGTGCATCACTATGGAGGGTTGGACAGATGTGTTGTACTGGGTACACAGACATATTCCAGGATCCTAATTATTTCTTTGTTTTTGACTGCTGATTGAAAATATTCACACTTTCTCTCTCTGTCTCTCTGCACAGATGAATGACGCCATTGGATTTGAGATTCCGTGGATTTACTTTGTTTCTCTGGTCATTTTTGGATCATTTTTCATCATCAATCTTGTATTGGGTGTGTTGAGCGGGTAGGTAGTCGCAGCACTGCAGGCCTCAGCTTTCTGTAACTTTATTGTGTAATAATAAACAAAGACATGTCTTTTATGTTTTCCTAAGTTCCTTAAGTTCGTTTATGTGTGTATGTGCACAGAGAGTTCTCTAAGGAAAGAGAAAAGGCTGTGGCGCGTGGGGAGCTGCAGAAGGCGCAGGAGAGCAAGCAGATGGAGGAGGACATGATAGGCTACATGGACTGGCTCATAGAGGCCGAGGATGTGGACGAAGAAGGAAATAAACGTCAGTGTGACACACATCTACACGGCATACTCTCACCCTTAAACCCAAACATCTACTCTTGTATGCTTACAGTCATCTGCTTCTATTTGTCTCGAAAGGTGCTGCGATCGCCAAGAAAAAGATGATGAAGAAGTTTGGCTGGTATAAACACAGTGAGGATGGAGGAGGTATGTCAGCTGTCACTGTCTCTCATTATGTTTATCTGATTGAGCTGCAATGATTAGTCAGTTGATCAATAAGTCGATCGACAGAAAATGAAGCGGATGAACCTGAAAATGAAACTATTTTGGTAATTGAATAATAATTTCTGTGATTTAAAGTAAGTTATCTGGTTTCAGCCTGTCAAATGTGAGGATTTTCTGTTTTTCTTTGTCATATGTGACAGTAAATTAAAAAATCTTTGGGTTTTGGACAAAATAAGTGTAGACAAAACGATTAATCGATTAATTGAGAAAATAATTTGCAAATTAATCAATGACAGCGCTATATCTGATGCTCTCTAACAGTCAGTACTCACCTGTGTTTTCAACAGAGTCAGACTCTGATGATGATATAGCGTACCTCGATGATGACAACGGCTTCTGTGCTTCTCTCATGTAAGGCAACAGTGAAATATCAACATCGTTTCTATTCATTATTGGCATGCCGGAGGCGATTAAGTCCTTTCAATTAATCTCTCTCATTTTCTTTCTTTCTCAGGGCGAAGATGATGGCCAATAGCTTCTGGTAAGATGTTCAACATCACACATTGTCAAAAGATGTTAAAGAGCATGAACTTTCAGAGAGATTTACTTGTATGATTTGTAACGTTCGATCATGTCAATCACTGTTTGTGTCACAATGTCATGTTGTTTTAAAACCTATTAAGTAGTGCAGCATGGTATTATAAAGAGTGTTATATCTCATAAGGTTTGCCTTATCTATTCCTAAAACATATTAATATAATTACTAGTTGACTAGAAGAACATTTGTAAGGGATGTTTACAAGGTGATAAAAAATATCTATGGATGATTTAAATGTGTCAGATCTGACTGTTGAGAAAAAAAAAAGAAATGTTCCTTCAAACTCTATTCCAGTCTACTGTTATATCATGGATTTTTAAGGTCTATATTCCAAACATTAAAGGGAAACATCAATTTTACACATCAAAGTCCGTTTACAGGTCTTTCAGGAGGGCAACTACTTATGTGAAGAAAGTTGTAAAAAGCCTTTTCTAGCTTCAGACGGAGTGGCGCAAAGTCAGATAAAGTGCCTTGGCTGTGGAATACTACCAGTTTGAAAATAAAATTAAATTTGGTGTGTGGAGTTAGAAAGAAGTGAGGTTACCAGACCTCTGTCGCCTGTTTCTCATCTCTACTTGTTGTTGGAGATTCTGGGCTAGATTAGCCACTAAATGGAGGGCAGATTCTCAGGCACTCTTTATTTTTTTCTGTACTGTAAATGTACTAAATGTATCAAAAGAACTCCTCCAGATGCATTTCTACAGTCAAGATACTATTTCCACTCTTTCTTTAGTGACCAGTTGTGCCAGCTTAACCATACCATGAGGAAGAATTGCCGTGTGGCCGTGAAGACCACTAACTTCTACTGGTTGGTGCTTCTGCTGGTGTTTCTCAACACTGTGGCCAGTGCCTCCGAGCATTACGGACAGCCAAAGTGGCTCACAGAAATGCAAGGTAAGAACTGAACTCTGGTTAGCTTTACACTTCGATTCTACTGTAAATAATCAAAAAAAATAACAACACTTGACTCCACATCTTTCTTTCTGTTCCTTTCTCAGAGCGAGCCAATAAGATCCTGCTGTTGCTCTTCACCCTGGAGATGCTGATGAAGATGTACGCCTTTGGCCTGCAGATCTATTTCATGGCACTCTTCAACCGCTTTGATTGCTTTGTGGTGTGCGGTGGCATCCTCGAGACACTGCTTGTAGAGATGGAAGTCATCCCGCCCATCGGCATCTCCGTGCTTCGCTGCATCCGACTGCTCAGGATATTCAAGATGACTCGGTAATTGGCACCAGAGCTTTAAGGAGGACAGCTGTGAGACAGTTTAGTGGTAACACATCTGGAGCTTTTCAGTCAGCTGCATGAAGAAGGAAACATTGATTTTAATCACAACCTTTTTTTTAAGGCATTTGATTTATCTTCTGTGCATTTCCTCATGTGTATCTGCACTGTCTTGTTATTTCCAGGCACTGGGCTGCCTTATCTGACTTGGTCAACTCACTGCTCAACTCCATGAAAGCTATCTGCTCCCTTCTGCTCCTGCTCTTCCTCTTCCTAATCATCTTCGCCTTGCTTGGTATGCAGTTGTTTGGAGGCAAATTCAACTTTGACGAGACTCAGATGAAGAGAAGTACTTTTGACTCTTTCCCCCAGGCTCTGCTCACTTGTTTCCAGGTGATTAACATCTCACAGTGATACTACCTTCTCTACATTTATTTATCAGCTCTTTTCTGTATCATGGTATTAATTACAGCTCTCTCTCTCTGTCTGTCTTCTTCTGTCTCTGTTCTTTCTTTGCAGATCCTCACTGGAGAGGACTGGAACGCTGTGATGTATGATGGCATTATGGCCTACGGAGGGCCGATCTTCCCCAACATGGTGGTGTGCATTTACTTTGTCATCCTCTTTGTCTGTGGTAACTGTATCCTTTTCCATGAAGTGATCAACGCATCGCCAGTGTGTGTGTGCACTTACTGTCTGATTTATTGCAGTTTGAGAATGTATGATGCAGTAGGTATTTCAATCCAAACAGAGCAAGTTTGACTCCTTCATTCTGTGATCAGACATCCTGCTCAATGTCTTCTTGGCTATCGCTGTAGACAACTTGGCAGGAGGCGGCGGAAAGACAAAAGTCGAGTAAGTTTGACATAAGAAAAGTGAGCAGGTATCAAACACATCTGTTAATTTCCGGCTGCACGTACAATGACTAGTGTAAATAAGTATATAAAAACTTGTTACTTTCAGGCAAATCCGCCTTAGGTTAACAGTAGTTGTCTGTTGTTTGTTTTTTCAGAGAGAAAAAGGAAGAGGAAGAAGAGTGGGATGAGGATGAAGAGAAAGAGGATGAAGATGCAGGGGTACGGAGTGTTTTAATCTTTTCCTGCACCATGTTGGACATTTATAAATTGCGAATTGCTGCAGTAACAACAGCTGATCTTGTGTCTCGTGTGTAGAACGAAGAGGATGATTGGCAGGAAAACGAGGAGCTGAGGGCCATTGAGGGACTGGAAGGTGAGTGTGACGGACATCACGCCCTGCAGGAGAAACACTAGATGTGCTTATATCTTCCTTGTATTCTTTTTTTCTTTATTGCAGGAGTTGCTCCATTGAAGCCAGAGTTCTCAGGACCCAAAGAAAAGATCGTCCCAATCCCAGATGGAAGCTCCTTCTTCATTCTTGGAAAGAAAAACTGGTAAACTGAGATCATCCATTACACGTGTCACATTGTCTCTGTCCTGCTAAACTTTCAACAAAACAAGCCATGAACTTGTTTTGTGCCCTTTTCTACATGGTCAAATAATTTTTGGTCTAATTTGCAGTTTGCGAGTCGCCTGCCACAACCTCATCCATCACCCCTACTTCACCAACTTCATCCTCATCTTCATCATCCTCAGTAGTATTTCCCTGGCTGCTGAGGATCCAATCAAATCTCACTCATTCAGGAACATCGTAAGACTAACCGCATCAGAACGTCATCAGCATCACGTCCAACTTCACAACAAAACAAGCTTGAATACTAATCTAACTTCTGTCGTCTGCAGGTTCTCGGTTACGCCGATTATGTTTTCACTTCGGTTTTCACAGTGGAGATCGTACTAAAGGTAACGGCTTCAGTGGCTGATATTCACTAAATGATGTGCTTGAAATATGGTATAATTCAAAAGCATATGAGTGTTCTAACTTTGTTTCTTCACTTCCTCGTGTCTAGATGACAGTCTACGGAGCTTTTCTGCACACCGGCTCCTTCTGTAGAAACGCCTTCAACCTTCTTGACTTGCTGGTCGTCAGTGTGTCGCTCACATCTTTCTTTCTACAGTGAGTAGAAACCTGAAACAACATGCTGACAGTCCTTTTTTTTTTTAGAGAAAAATCAATAGTTGTGTAACTGTAAAGTATAAAAAGGGATATATCTTTTAAAAAAATTAAGGGTTTGTTGGTGTCCAGTTAGAGAAAGTTTCCTACTGTAGATTCACATCTGTTCCATTTTCCAGTACAACATGCTCACTTTTTTACCCCTTTTTACTAATTATTATTTATTTATCATATTTTTTAAATCTTTTGTTTAACTAAATCCTTTGCTTTGTTGCTCCCAGCTCAAGTGCGATCTCCGTGGTGAAGATTCTTCGAGTACTTCGAGTGCTCAGGCCCCTTCGAGCCATTAACAGAGCCAAGGGACTAAAGGTAAGCAGCTCTACTGTAATGACCAATGTTGTGTTTGTTCTTCTTATATTCTCATTATATTTTAAGTATTTATTGCAAAGCTATTGGATTGCATCATATTATATCATACAGGTGTTGCTGTTTTTATTTGCTATGTATGTAATCAATGTAAAACGTGAGCTTTGTCGTTTGTATGTTCACAGAATGTGGTGCAGTGCGTGTTCGTGGCGATCCGCACCATCGGCAACATCTTGATTGTCACAACACTCCTTCAGTTCATGTTTGCCTGTATTGGAGTGCAGCTCTTCAAGGTACATGTTCATGCTTTCAGTCTTTTCATTTCTATGTCCTTTCTGTATTTTTTTCTTTTACCCGCAGGATTTAAAAATAAAGGAAATAAATGTACAGCGAGTGTTTCTAATGGTAAAAGCTTGATCATGTTACAGGGCAGATTCTACAGCTGCACAGATGAAGCAAAACACACTCCAGATGAGTGCAAGTCAGTGTTTTTTTTTTTTTTTCATTTCTTTACACAACATGCAGCACTTGCTAGTCTCTTCTAATGCTGTTTATGTCATAAAACGTGTGTATGCGTTTAATTTCAGGGGAACTTTTGTGGTCTATAAAGACGGGGATATGAACCACCCCATGGTGAGAGAGAGGATTTGGGAAAACAGCGATTTCAACTTTGACAATGTGTTAATGGGCATGCTGGCTTTGTTTACCGTATCAACATTTGAAGGCTGGCCTCAGTGAGTAGCGACTTTTTACTTACATTGTGTTTAATTTAAGCTTTGCATTCTCTAAATTGACATGTTTGTGTTTTTTGGTATAAAGGCTCCTGTACCGGGCTGTAGATGCCAATGCCATAAACAGAGGACCCATTTACAACTACCGAGTAGAAATCTCCATCTTTTTCATCATCTACATCATCATCATTGCCTTCTTCATGATGAACATCTTTGTGGGTTTTGTCATCATCACATTTCGAGAACAAGGAGAGGCCGAGTTCAAAAACTGCGAACTCAACAAAAATCAAGTTAGTTATTCACAAAACTTTAATAATTTTGTTCCAATTCAATGATTTTTGCTAACACTGTACTTAAAGTCCCCCAAATTAGCATTTATAACCAGTATATAGACATTTAATAAGTGGATTATAACACACTAATTAATGTTTTTGTCAACAACTACAACCCCTTTTGTGGGCACACATAAATAGATGCTGAAATATAATCTGCTTATAACTACATTATAGTGTGTTATAAACTGTTTATTAAATGTTTATATACTGCTTATAAATGCTAAATAGATAAATAAATAGTACATATAAAGTGTTACCATGATTTTAATGCTCTTAAATATGAAATACATTTGTTCAGTGGTTTCATTGTGAATAATGTTTGCTCTCTTCTTTTTGCCCTTCCCAGCGCCAGTGTGTGTACTACGCACTGAAAGCTCAACCTATAAAGATTTACATTCCCAAAAACCCATCCCAGCTCAAATTCTGGAAAATCATTAACTCCAGCCAGTTTGAGTACGTCATGTTTGTGCTGATTCTGGGCAACACCCTCACTCTGGCCGTTCAGGTACCATTTTCCACAAATCTCTCATTAAAAAAAATACAGATACAATATAAATTGTTTCAGAGTTGTGATGTGAAGGTTTGTGTTGTTGTTTTTTTTCTCGTTAGCATTACGAGCAGTCAAAACTATTTACTTCCATCATGGACATCCTCAACATGATCTTCACTGTGGTTTTCACGATAGAGATGATCATCAAGTTACTGGCGCTCCGGGCTCATGTGAGATTTCACTCTTTAACCTTTTGAAAATAACTTTCACGACAACCATCAGCGTTATCTGTTGTTGACTCACTTCGCTTATTCCTTCCTTCTTCAGCACTATTTCATTGATCCTTGGAATTCATTCGACGCTCTGATTGTGGTCGGGAGCGTGTTGGACATTGCGGTCTCTGAGTTTAGTGTAAGTTTGTCCACACAAAGTAGAGGTCACAAAACCTTTTGTGCAGCATGTTTATTGTACAGACACATTTCAAAAGCTCATATGTGAAGCAGTGCATCTTCTTCTGCTGTGAAAAAATATAACACTAATCTGAGAATTCATCACCTGGATTTATTTTTGGGAGGGGAGTCAAATCAAACAAATGTAACAAAATTCCTGTATCATTTTCAAATACAGTATTAAAGGCCCTTTATATACCATAACAAGCAGTTCAATTGATACTGAGAATAATATCGGAAGAGAATACAGGTACCAGAATAAAAAAATGTAGTGCAGTTATAAAAAGTGTAAAAGTGTAATATCTAAAATTTAGGACACTGAGGTCATGTCCTTTGTATTTCTGGGATTTGGGGAGTTTTATCTTGGGTGAAATTTATATTGTACAAATACCAATTTACATTGCTGAATATTTTATAGGCCAATAACAGTATTGTTAGAATAAATATGTTGAAATTTGACTACTTTTAGACCAACAAAAAAATCAATATTTATACCAGCAGTAATGAGACGGTATTACAGAAAACATAATTCATAATTCATTAAAGTAGTTTCTTCTTCTTACTCTAAAAATAAAACATTTGTGCTTGATGGTTTTTTAATCTCTTTCCTCCTACATGGTGTCTCTTCCTTTCGTGGATCCCCTGAATTATCGATCCAGGGAGGAGGCGGCCACGGAGAGGTGAGAACTCCAAATTATTCTCACAGGCCTTTATCTCATTACATACTGACTTTGTGATTACTTTTCCTCTCTTGTTTAGATGTGCGAGTACTATTAACACGTGTATTTATCTACCTGTTTCCAGGGTAAAGGAGAAAGTGGAAAAGTGTCCATCACGTTCTTCCGTTTGTTCCGAGTCTTGAGGTTGGTCAAACTGCTCAGCAAAGGAGAGGGCATCCGAACCCTCCTCTGGACTTTTGTCAAGTCCCTCCAGGTCAGTGCAAATAATTCACATAACACAAAGCAAAGAGCTGACTGCAGTATGTTGTCATGAGAGTTATAAATTATTTTTTTGTAACTGTGCTCTTGACGTTCATCCGCTCAGGCTTTACCTTACGTCGGTCTGCTCATCGCAATGATCTTTTTCATCTACGCTGTGATCGGCATGCAGGTGAGTCTCTCTCATCAAAGTGATCCAGGATTTATTTCATCAAATCAAGTGTTTTAAATAGACTTATTTTAAAATCATTTCATTTTAACCACCTACTGTTATGTGCTGTTCTCCTTTTAGTCATTTGGGAAAGTTGCCGTTGACGACAACACACATATCAACAGAAACTGCAACTTCCAGACTTTCTTCATGGCTGTTCTGGTGCTTTTCAGGTGAGCTGTTTTAGCCGGAAAGAAAGAAATGATTTTCAGTTTAGTTACAACAGTTACAGCACTAGCTATTAAAATACATCTTTTTAAATTTATTTTAATGTTTTATTTGTTGTTTTAAATGCACTTTGAGCTGCATTTTTTGCCGCAAAACAATATTTTCTCTTTCCTCCATTAATTAGAGGAAAATCCAAATAATTCTTAATTAACTCCTCCTTTAGTCTCTTAAAATCCACCAGGTCACTGGCAACCCGCCAGTTGTAGCATCACCCAGTAATGAGTAAAAGCAATTGGCACAATTTGGCCTATTGGAGATGGTTGGAGAGGTTCGGGGACACCAGTGACACCACAAACTAAAAACTCCCTAGTTCCCATAAGGTTAGGCCTAAAGGTCTGGAAAATTATATGTTTTTTTATGGTGTTCTGCGTAGTTCTGGCATAAAGCATGTCTTAATTATTGTTATTCAAATATGACTCATGATAGACGAGGACCAAAAACACTTTTTTGAGCCTTATTTGAACTGATGTAGTTTTTTGTTGTAGCCACATGCTAAACAAACACATTTCCAGAAACTAGAAGATGTCACTTGTCAAATGAAGCCTAATATGTGCATCGTGGCCTTACAGTTCTTCTGTTATAAGCTTTTCCATTTGGGTGTGCCAAAAACTCTATAAAAAGGGTGGATGTTAAGGGGTTAAAACAAGTCTAGATGTGTAAATAAAGGACAAATGTCTCTGTCTCCTTATAGATGTGCCACTGGAGAGCAGTGGCAGGAGATCATGTTGGCAGCTCTGCCCGGTAGACGCTGTGACCCAGAATCCGACACTGAGCCTGGTGAAGAGTTCAGCTGCGGTAGCAACTTGTCCTACCTCTACTTCATCAGCTTCTTCATGCTCTGTGCTTACCTGGTGAGTGAAGCCAAGGGGGATTAAGGACCGCTTCGATTTTGTTCTTTTAATCGCTCGGTTCTCAGATCATTTAGTAAAACATTTTCCCTCCTTTGATATCACTTAATTCAGCCTCCTGACCCCAAATTAAATTTAGGCATAATTAATTCACACTTGTGTTTTACAGACTGTCGGGTCAAATGGGATCAAAGTCAGATGAAAGTAGAGAGGATAGTATTACAGAAACTGAGTAGTAGCAGTTTTAAAAGCTTATCCTGTCTTCTTCAATTCCCATCTCTTCAGAGAACACCAAACTCCCACATCCGTGGATTTCATTAATCCAGCCAGCACACCTAAATCACAAAATCCTGATTTAAAAGGGTGCAAATATTTTGGTAACATTTCTGTGACCTTTCTATGCCATTTTAAAACATTAACCAGGTTCAATGAAGGAGAGAAATCTGGAAATTGTGCAAGAGCAGATTAGACTCTAATTTGGATATAACGAAACTGAAAGTGGAGGCTCATATGTTTTTTAGTTATTGTAGACCTTTGGTGACAGATTTACAACCTCAGTGTCCAGGTTCAGCTTGTCGCCTTACATGTGTCTTGCATGAACAGCTGACATCCATCAGTCTGTGTGTGGGCTTTGACCTTTAGCAAAAAAACCAATGAGACCCTCCTGGTAGCTAAAATAGACCCAGACCCCTGTGTCCTGCTGGGTTTTGCTATATAGAACAGTGTAAACTGACAAGTAACTAGTAACTCATTATGAAAACTGATAAACATATGCATATACAAGCAAATAATAACACAGTAATGTAAAACGATACCTGATCTTTTTCATTTACATGATGTTCCCAGCTTAATAGTTTTTAAATCAGTCATCAAATCTCTTTTTATGTGTGACTTGTTCACAAGTTGTTGTGTTTCTGTCCTTCTCTCCATCAAGATTATCAACTTGTTCATTGCTGTCATCATGGACAACTTTGAATACCTGACACGAGACTGGACCGTCCTCGGTACTCACCACCTGGATGAGTTTAAAAGAGTTTGGTCCGACTACGATCCCGAAGCCACGTAAGACCCATTTTTCTTTCAAATCCTCTGCCACTTTTGTTGAGCTCTTCTTTCTTCGTTCCCTCTCAATGTTTCCTAAATGTCCTTAGTTCCTTTTAATCTGTCAGTAAATGTCTGTTTTGTGTTCTTGCAGCGGTCGAATAAAGCACATCGATGTGGTCACTATGCTGCGTAGGATTCAGCCACCTCTTGGTTTTGGAAAACTGTGTCCTCATCGTGTCGCTTGCAAGGTAAGTCACATGCATTCAGGGCTGCACACCTGATACTTGGAGCAGGAATAGACAGATAAATCTCACTCCATGTGTCTCAACCTCTCGTCCTCTCAGAGACTGGTTTGTATGAACGTCCCACTGCACCCTGATGGGACAGTCACCTTCAATGCTACTCTGTTCGCTCTTGTGCGAACCTCACTGAAGATCAAGACTGAAGGTTAGAGCTCCTACACATACGCACACAGAGTCATGCTCATCGTACTTGTAAGACAAATCTTTACTTAGTGATGCTTTAGCTACTGCTTTCTCTAAAGGATCTGCTGCTTGTGTTCCCTTCAGGCCCCATCGATCAGCAGAATGAAGAGCTGAAGGTGATCATTAAGAAGCTCTGGAAGCGCACTAAACCCAAGCTCATAGATGAAGTAATTCCTCCACCTAGAGGTACATCAAAAAATTACAGAGCTGCCAGTTATGATAAAAAAAAGAGAGAAAACAGATATCATTGAATGACGCTTTTGACAGTAGATGCACACATTAGTCCTGTCAAGATTTTTCAAAAATGTCTGAATGTCTGAATAAAAGAGACGTTTAAAACAAATACAAATCTCAACATCCAAAAGAAATTGTGTGTATTACTGGAGTTTGTACAGTAGAACAGTACAATTGTACAGTAGTACTATCCACTTACCACTCTCCTTTACCTTCTCAGGCGATGAGGTGACTTGTGGGAAGTTTTACGCCAGCTTCTTGATTCAGGACTATTTTAAAAAGTTCCGCAAGAGAAAGGAGCGGGAGAGGAAATCCAAAAAGAAGGACAAGGCAGCTTCTCTTCAGGTGAAGGATTTGAATTGTGCTTTCCGCTTTAGGATATTTGCTAGATAATCAGTATTAGCGCGTAACTTGTATGTATGTATGTTTATATGTATATCTGTGTGTTCTTAGCAAGGGCTGCGGACACTGCAGGATCTGGCTCCAGAGATGCGTCTGGCAATGGCCTGTGACCTGGAAGAAGAGGAGGGTGTGGATGGAGAGATGACAGGTGATGAGATATTCGACAGTGAGCCTGGAACCTCAGTGAACACTACACCCGCCAGCACGCCGATGCCACCTATAGACTCACTGATAGAGCAGACAACTGTGATCGTCGAGCCAGAGCCCAAGGTAGAAAACGGGGGCGTGATCACAGAGCAGGTGACGGGCCTGCAGGAGCACCAGAGACCAGGATCAGAGCTGGCAGGAATCAGCGTGGTAACAGAGCAGCCTGTGAAGTCCGACCCCCTGCCCATCAGGTGTGTTTAATATCTCCACCATCTTGCATAGCACTGGATCTCATCAGCTGAATACTTTTTGTGCACATCTATGACTGTATGCTCAAGGACCTCTCGTGGTTACGGTGATTCACAATTTTTGAAAAATCTATTTATTACACTATTGACTGCTCTGTTTTATACCGCCATTGACTGCTGACTCTTCACTCCTCTTAACCAGCCGGTAGGAGACACAAGTGATCAAGAGCTGCTTCGGTGTGGAAGCTTGTTTCCGCTAGGGACAACCAGTCATGCCTTGTTGCCACGTTAGATCAATTGGTGCCAAATTTCGGTACTTTGAGTTGTGTTGGGAATTCAAATAGATATTGATAAGATTCCTTATGAGTGCATTGTAAAGTTTAGACTTGTGTATTTTCAGCATTGCATTACGACATAGCAAAAGGCATTTCCAGCAATCGGCTAGGCTAAAAACAAAGCTTACCTAGTCTGTTGGAGGCCAAATTTTGACCTTTGTCGTGGCTCAAAAACTGACATCCATAAAACAGTTTGGTCTCATCTTGAACTGGAGCATCTGCACATTAATTCCATACCTGATATGTTATGATCCACTAAAGTTAGGCACGATTCGAGATGAATAAATCCCCATTTTTGGTATCTTTGCCACCATCTTACTGTACACACCTGGCAGAGATCTGAACTCTACTGAGCACTCTCTTCTAGTTTGAACCTGTGTTTCTTGCATTATTTGTAAATTCACAGAATGGTCCTGTTATTTTTTTAGAAAGTCAAAATGCATTTTTTTCCCCCTAAATTACTTGTTCTCTGCAAACAGGGTGGACTCCATCAGTGAGCTGCCTCCTCCTCCTACCCCTGAGATAACGATTGAACAGGTCATAGCTGAAGAACCAGTCGTGGCAGCTACAACCGCAGTAGCTGAGCAGGTTTACTGCAGTGAGGGAGATGCTGCAAGTCTAGCATCAGTAGACAGGTAAGAAACAAGAACCAAAGTGAAGACAGAGGCACTTTATATAAGTAATAAATAAATTATTAAAGAAATAGTTTGACATTTTGGGAAATAAACTCATTGATTTCTTGCTAAGAGTTAGATGAAAAGACCGATGCCTCTCTCATGTGTCTACGATAAATATGAAGCTGGAGCCTAGCTGAACCTAGCTTAGCATAAAGACTGCAAGCTGAGGGAAATAGTTAGCCTGGCTTGGTCCAAAAGTTAAAAAAAATCCGCTCACTAATAAACATGTTATAACTCAGTATCAAGTTGTGGTTTTATGGGGTTATTGGGGTAGTATTTGTTGGCCGGGAACAGTGACTGCGTGGTGTCTTGACGGCACTTTGAGGTTGCAGACAAGTCACTGCTCCTGGCCAAGAAATAGTCCCAGCATTTAAATAAATGAGTTTACGAGGTGCCAGTAGACAGAGCCAGGCTAGCTGTTTCCAGTTTTTATGCTAAGCTAACTGGCTTCTGGCTTTAGGTTCATATTCAATGGACAGACAAGAGAGTGGTATCGATCTACTCGTCTAACCCTCGGCTAGAAAGCAAATAAGCATTTTTCCCGAAACGTCAGACTATTCCTTTAGAAATGTTAACTCATGCTAAAAGTCTTGGTGTGGATCTTGTAGGTATGTGTATCCAGAGGCCGTCTCTCCTGCACCAACTGAGACAGGCTACAATGAACAGAGTCTGGAAAGAGCTAACAGCATCGGGGAGATACCTTATGATACCAATGGCTACGTTAGCAATGGTTACGATGGCACCAACATGAATGGAGAGAGTGTTGCTGCAAGTCCCAGTCCTTATCCCACAAATGGATATAATGGGAACGGATACACAGGCTACAATGAAAACGGCAGCATTATCAGCGCCAATGGCAACGGGAGTACTGTGAATGGCTGCCATGAAAATGGCAGCACTGTCAGTGGTTACACTGGGAATGGCTACAATGGAAATGAGAACGGCAACACACAGTTTGTCAGGAGACGGCTACTTCCATCCATACCGAGAGGTGAGAAATTTACTTTTTCATTTTTTTATTGTTTTCACTTTTATTTGCTTTTCTTCTTTTTGAGCTCTGTAGAACAGGATTTATACTAAAGGACGGTAAGGTTACATTTCACATCAGATTCCAGGATACAAAGTGTTTTTTAAGGGTGCACCCATCCAAGTTTTTCTCTCCCCAAACCAATCCCATTACCTCAGATCAGGTATCTGCCAAGTATTGATCTAATTCAAGTGCTGTTTTTTTCCCCAAAGTTTAAAATCTGTATACTTTACTGTGAGAAACTCATTTTCATGTAAGGAAACATGTAGGGGAGGGTTGTGGCACTATACACTGAGTTGGATAATGGCAACAATTAATTTAATGATGACATTGATGAAGAAACTGTATTTAATGTGGACTGATGACGTCATGGACGATATCCAGTCCACTTAATCAGGTCAGTATCAGTGCCGATATTGATCGAGTGGCTTGGGTCCTAGTTTTTTTATTTATAGGTGTAACACCATCAATCAGTCTGGAGGCTACTAGAATAATCAGAGGATGTAGAAGTTCACTGAGTGGTTTTTACTGGTAACTATGCTGTAGAATACACACATATGATATATGCATGGGATTGAAGTAAACCTAATAATATTAAATTCCTCCACACAGGGTTACAGTCATGTATATATAGTCCTTGTCGATTTCCTAACACCTTCCTGCTCATTGTTTCAGGCCATAAGCCTGCTTTTAACTTCCAATGTCTGAGGCCACAGAGAAGTGTGGATGACGTCCCCATCCCAGGAAACTACCGTGGGAATGTATCTCCAACCAGATCCCGTCTACAGGTAAAACAGTGGAACATACACTCTCTCAAAGTTTTCAACCATTAAGTCTGTGTCATCTTGTTTCACTTATCTTCTCCTTGTGTCAGACCCAGCACAGCCTGGACTCCCGGCCCAGCAGCGTTTCCTCAATGTCGTCCGCCTCTTGGGCTAACACAACAGCAGCTGGCACCACTCCTGTTCCAGGAATAATCACCCCCTCGGCACGCAGGGGCAAGTTGATCTACACCCCTATGATCCTGGTGGACGAAGCCACCGGCACCAGCCAGCCGCTGTGGAACGACGGCTCTGCCAGCCTCCCTGTAGGAAGCCGTCCCGGCTGGTACCCCGGTCAGACGAGGACCTTCACCAGCATGAGGGTGCCGCCTGTCAACCAGGGCTTCGTAGATAAAGGCAGTGCTGACAGTCTTGTCGAGTCGGTGAGTAATCATGGAGCAGGTGATTTTTGTGGATGAGAAACCTACAGCAACCACATACAAACCTATACAATATTATACATGACTTTGAGCCCTGTAGTGGTGTGGTTTAGTGTTTTTTTAAGCTAATACCAACATTTTCCCTCTTACATCTGCTGATACCAATATGCATTTTAACAGCTGTCTTAAGATACCTGGATATGCATCCTCCTATATACTATATTCTATACATATTAAAGTCCAACTGCATTAGTTAAACTGCATTTTTGTCTGCTACAACATACAGAACTACTCTGCAAATCCCTTGCCATATGTTCTCCTTTGAGAACACCCAAAGGGAGAAATGTACATTGGATATTAGATCTCTGTCTACTGTATATAAATATATCATCATAGGCAGACCAGACAGTCACACTGAGCCTGATAGCATCCTGCTACATAACACAAGAGCCACGGACTCTGAACAACAACATGCATTAGCTTTCCTGCTAAATTCTCCCTCTTATCTAACTAGCAAACATGAACACACGTCTTGTCCTGCACCTCAGCTTGAACAAGCTACCAAACAAACATTCACCAGGGAAAAGTACAAATCTCACTGTCAATATCAGATACAATATCAGAAGAAAAACACTATATTGACTTTAATGCTGATATCAGCTCATATGATATTACACTTATATATATATATCAATGCACCACTGAGAGAAACTCTTCTTAGAGAAGTACTCTCTCATTCCCCTAAGTGTGCTTTAAATCAAAGTCTGTTTGTTGCTTCTGTACTGTTTACATTATTATAGAGGAAATAAAAGAAATAACATTGCTGCTGATAAGAGTGCATTTCAATTTGGCTGAGTGACTCTTGGATTTGGCAGCTGATAAAATTCTCTTTAGCCTGGACTTTGTGAATGTCAGGTTAAAATGCATGTTGTGCTTTTGTGCGAGAGAGAATACGTGGCTGCAAGCATAATCCCTGTTTCACATCATTGTTCCACTGCTTTTTTTTTTTCTTGCTTATGTCAGATCTTGATCTCCGAGGGTCTCGGTGTCTACGCGAGGGACCCAAAGTTTGTGAGCTTTGCCAAGCGGGAGATTGCTGAAGCTTGTCACATGAGTCTGGACGAAATGGAGAATGCTGCTGCTGACCTGATAGCTCGGGGAACCAGTCAGTCGATTTCTCGCTTTGAGGATGAACTGGCCGATGAAATGAACTGTGTGATTTCTTACTGAGATCAGCAAAACTGAAATAACTGTGTGAGAAAATGAGGTATGAAGTTTGTAAAGAGGAAAAAAAAAGAGAACAAAATCTTTTTTATGTGGTGTGTGTTTATATCTGCCATGGAGAAAAAAAAAGAAACATCCTACAAATGAGATTTTGAGAGCATGTCTGCATACTGTATGTATCAGATTTTAACACATGGGGCATCCGTTTCGTCTATTTACCAAGATGTCCCAAGGTAAAAGGTGATGCTGATGATATGCTTTTGTTTGTGAATGCCAAAACACACACACACACACACATACACACACACTGATTTTAAGAGCATATGTCAGTATATGGCAGGACTCAACAAGGATTCCTATGAACATTATAACTGCTGCATATGATCAACTCTTAGCATTATTATGACAAAAGAACTTTTTTTTTGCATTGTATTCTCATTTTGTACTATACTTGAATTGTTACCACTTTATATACCTTTATTTACTGTATGTTCAGCTGCAATTATGGCACATAAACTGTAAATTTCAAACACATTAAGCACAGTTGGTATCAGAGATCCAGTTGGAAACATTGATTTCGTGAGTTCCCAGCAGCATTAGCTATTTTAGAGAAATATTTAAATATAATGAATATCCTCTAAGATGCAACATGCAAACTAATAGAAAAAAAAAATCTGCTTTTGGATTTTTGTAACTGTCAACTAATGTGTACAAATAAAGCAAGTTTTCTCAAATGTATGCTGCTTTTTAAAAAAATGTGATTAATATTCCAAACAGTGTACTTGAGCTCAAATGTCCTTTTGTTTGTTCACAGCAGTGTTTCAATTGATGTTGAAAACTGCAGCAAAATACAAAAGAGCGACTTATATAATCGGCCATTAATGGACTGACAGATGGTGAACATCTGGATTCCACTTCTGCCTTTTAAAGGAAAAAGAAGCATGCATAACAATAACCTATATGTGTCTGTTGTTCAGTTATAAATTACACTTTTCACATTCACACCTTGTAGTATTTGCATTAATGTAGAGAACCTGAACCTCTTTTTACTGAACTTATAATTTGCACAATAAGGCTTAAGTTCTACTAAAATGGAAAACATATTTTTCTAAAAACACAACATATTTTCGTTGATGTCAAGTGATCGTGCTGTCTGCTAATGACCAGCAGCAGTCCACGAACCTTTTTTTTAATGTCCCCCCTCCACATCACGCCTCCTGCCTACTAAAGCGTGAACAGTCTCCATGCGCTCCTCTCTTCATTATAACCCCCGGGCAATCTCAGCTCCCTTAGAATAAAGCGGCGCCGCGATTGGACAGACGGCTCCGCTCGTCTTTACTCCACGTCCAATAGTTTTTCTGACGTCACGACGCCTCACACGTCCTCGCCCAGCTTCGTGACGCAGTCCAGCTCTTCCTCCTGGGCGTCATCCTCCCCTGGGCTGTTCCGGATGAGACGCCTCCATCCCTCCGCCCCTCTGATCCTCTTATCAGCGAGTAAGCGGCCAAGATGGATGTTGTAAACCAGGTAAGGCTTTAAGGGGGAAATCGTCTATTTCATTACTGTTTTCTATTGGTAGCTGATGTTCATTTATTTTTATCATTTTCATATTGTCTTGCGCTTTAATAAAGATATTTTTTATCACAAATCCGCCAACCTTACCGTTTGAATGCAATGCTTTCGATCAATTGGAGTCGAAATTGCAATTAATGCATGTTTAAAAAATTGCCGTTGTGTAAAGGCACGACGGACCGCGACGTAATTGGACAATTTTCCACTACTGATGCTGCCGTCGATATGATGGAGCGGCCCGCTGACAGTCCAAAATGTGTAGGATGTCCAGAGATCTGCTGCAGCAATGACATTTAGTGAACGAAGAAGAGGATGTAGCCTATTATCTCCTGAGATTCCGCTAATTGATTCGGATTGCTCACGTCTCAATTAGCCTGCCGTTGCTAAGATAACAAACAGGAATCTAATTAATTTCTAAGGTCCTTGGTGTTTTCGTTTAGCCGCAGTAGGCCAGACACTGAAAAGGACATCTCCTGCATCTCTATGGCCACGGTTCATCTCTCCACATAGCTTGTGTGTTTTACGACAAAGCCCAACCAGGTTTTCCCGGTAAATTGCGCGCATATCAGGCTGTCAGGCTGTCCTACACATGAATTTTTTGTCCGCACATGCGTCATCGGTTTAATGTGGATGTTTGGCGAGCGCTGGCTTTTCTGGGAGAAGCAGCGAGCGTTCAGGGTGAAAGTGGCCCCCCACAGCATGAGAGAAAAACCCATCACTGCTGCTTATTCCTGTGCGGCCATTTATTGATGCACGCAGGGACACGCCGCCTTCTTTGCGGTGTCGCATTCACCTGCTCACAAATGCCCACCCCCCTTTACACCCCCCTACTCACCCACCCCTCTCTACGCCTCGTCAATTAAACACATTTCGCGAGATTTTCTTATAAATAAATAAAAAGACTGGCGTGAAGCGTGCAGCGAGAGAAGAGCCAGTTAATCAGCTTTGTCTAATTGTAATGCTTGCAGGAGCTCTTTCTCTCTCTCTCTCTCTCTCTCTCTCTCTCTCTCTCTCTCTCTCTGTCTCTCTCTCTCTCACACACACACACACACACACACAGTCGTGTTTTCATCACTTCAGAGGACATTACACTAACTTACATTAATTTCCTGGAGACTTACCCTAACCTTAACCTAACCTTCACATAACCTAAAACTAACCTTAACTTTAAACCAAGTCTTCACCCTAAAATTAATGATTTACGTTAAGGGGACTTGCTTTTTTGTCCCCATAAGTGCCCACAAAATGACTGTGTAAACAGATTTATGAGGAATACCTGGTCCACACACACATACACATATGCACACACGCGCGCACACACACGCACGCACATCATTTGAACTCAATAAATTACTACACTGTAGCTGTACAGCATCTCATATGCCCACAGAGATACCAGCTGTGGTAGTTGAGTCACTTTGTTCACAGGCAGATATTTGCTATATAACAAACACCTGCAGGTGCCAGCAGTAGGCCAGGCCTGTGGGCTATGAGAATGAGGTAATTAGGTTTACGTTTTTTAATCATCAGCATCGTCGTGTCGTCATCATCATGCCCGGTCTACTGAGACACTAGTGAGAGCGAGAGTCACTATAGAAATGCGAGAAACTCTGATGCTGATTTCTGATTTTTATTGTTGTTTTGTTTCGACAGTTGGTGGCCCAAGGGCAGTTCACAATAATCAAACAACCGCTGGGATTTATTAAAGTTCTACAATGGGTAAGTCTTCTATTTTACATATTTTTTGGTTATTGCAACAAATAATGTTTGAATATTTTCCTTGTTTATTGAAAAAAACACACAGAAGAAACTATTGTTATGGATAAACCACTTGGAATGTGCATTGTTTGCAATAAATAATGATGACATATCCCTCACTGAGAGATTTATGACCTTCTGTCACACAGAGGTCATAAAGCTGCATAGGGGCTTAATAATGTATGAATCTACTACTCTCTGAATCTACACTGTTAGAAAAAAAGGTTTGCTATTGAACCCATACTTACAAGGGTTCAGCATTTCTTTTTTTCCTTTCTCCAGACACACAAGCTCCTCTTAAGGTCTAATAATTACTTTTTTATATATGTATTCAAATAATTACTGAGGAGTCTCTCGTATCCTGATGATGAGGATGATGATATTGCCCCAGCAGGCCTGTGCAGGAGACACCAGCAGGAGGTGTTACATCACCGCTGTAGTAACACTAAGTCAGTCCAGTGAGGAATATAATGACATTTTGTCAAATCCTTCCCAGAGGACATGACCTCTGCATACAAGTGCAGTTTATTTCCTGTGTTTGATGTGCACAGTCCCTCTAACCAGATGATGGAGCCAGAAAACTACAGTATTCAGTTATTAGTTTGTTTTTTCTATGAAGAACAGCATTGATTTAGAAATAGATTCACTTAATTATTTCAATTTAGCTCAAGAAGATTTCTGCATCTTGAGGATAAAGCTGTTTCTCTTTTGTTTTTCATTTATCGGGAGCTAATTAACGTGAACAGCTCTGGTGTTTACCTCTGAATTCTCACCGGTATATGAGGTGTTAATCAAAGCCGCACATGTTAAAGATTATGTTCCACCATCACACATACTCTTGTTATAATGTGCTGTCATCCACACTGTCCTCACATCAGCAGCAGCATACTGAAGAGGCTTCAGGGTGAACAGCGGTGCCTCACTATGGCAGATTTTCTTTTTCTCTACAGCTGGGGCATCACAGTGGTGGGAAGAGTGCTTCTAATTATCCATGCAGGCCCCGCAGCAAAGTGAAGGCCTCTTAAATGTCTGGATTTGAATGTGTTTTCTTTTTTTTATATATTATGTTGTTTTGAACTGGTTCTAGCTGGTCATGGTTTTGTGGTTATGGCTTCAGCAGCCAGTTAGTGTTAGCGACATAGTGACCAAAATAATTGCTAGAGCTGCAACAATCAGTCAATGAATCGGTTAGTTGATTGACAGAAAACTCTTTCGATAATCTATTAATCATTTTAGTCATTATTTAAATTAAAAAAAACATTTGCAATTCTCAATTGTGAGAATGTGATGCTTTCCTTTGTCATATATTATAGTAAACTCAATATCTATTGGTTTTGGACCGCTAGTCTAACAAAACAAGCTAATTTTCTGACATTTAATAGTCAAAACGATAAATTGAAAGATAATAGACAAGTTAATCAAATCGATGATAATGAAAATAAACATTAGTTGCAGCCCCGCATTAAACATATGCATGACATATAATCGTGTCTACATTTTGGCGAGGTAGATGACAAGGAAAGGGGTGCCCCTCCTGCACATGGCTCCCATAATTCTTAGCCACACCCTTGCTCCTCAGCTTGGCAACACCCTTAACACAACCCAGATGAAAACGAGCGTGCCAAAGCAGCTCTGACATATTCCCATACTGCAACGGGCTCTGCAGATATACCAGAGAGCAGTCAGAAGCATGAGTGTACTGCATGACTCTGTAGTCCTTCCCTGGAGCTGTGTGAGTGTGCCAGCACCTCATCACAGCCTCCGTGGGTCACTGCAAGCCAACCACCAATCAGAAGCCACGTTCAGGAGGCCAGGGCCCATGAATCATCTGTCAGAGGGCCTGCGTGCCTCAGCGTCAGACTAGAGGAGGAGCTGCTGGAGCTGCTGCTCTTTCTGGATTAATATGGGCATGCATAACCAGCAAGACAGTGTTTTTAGGAGGGGAGAGAGGAACTACCCCTCAAAAGTATTTTTCCAGTTTCTAAAGCAGGATTCAAGCAGGAACTAATGAAAAAAAAGCTTTCTTTCTTTCCAATTTTTATGCATTTACATAAAATACAAAGCAGCAATTTGTGCAGTGTTCATATTTATATAATTTAATTAGAGAGATGCAAGTAAATGGATTGGAACAGTTTAGGACAGTCTGTGGGTTGAAGATGTGTGATTTTTTTTCTTTTTTTCTCCATTTGAGCTTGAAAATTACACTTATTTGCAAAGGCTTCTGAGTGCCATTTTTTGCTACATGTGTGGGATTAAACCAGCGTCCTGTATTTGTGACTCATGTAGCTTTGCCCACCTCGCCGCCCCGCCCCACCCCACCTCTCTCTCTCTCTCTCTCTCTCCCTCTCTCTCTCTGGAGAATAGTGCTGACAAAGCCTAGATTTGATGGATGTTGGAAGACACTGAGTTCCCAAATAAAGCTGATGTAAAGCTCAACCACAGTGTACGTAAGCAGCGCTCCTGCCTCCTCCACTACAGGATGGCAATGCTATGTTGAGTTTCATCTGCATTCAGATTTCTGCTGTCTGACTCATTCCCGGCACACGTAAAAAAAAAAAAAAAAGGCTGTTTGTGAAAACATGAAATAAGAGCTGTATTCACTTTGGCGTCGTCCCTAATGTGTAATAAAGGCTGTTGATTTTGTTGTAGCTCAGGGGGTTTTCACTGCTCAGACACTGGTGACTCTCCAGTGCCTCTGGTGAGGGGTTATACAGTTTGTGTTTATTTCTGTGCTCTTCTGCTTTTGGCTATATGTTGGCATGTATGTCTTATATAACGGTTCGATTATACACAGTATTATATAAGATATCATAACCTTTGTAGTCATGTCATCTACAGCAGATGTGACGCAGGTTTCCTCCTTAACACAGATATATTAAGCAGTCTTTAAATCTGACATGAACACATTTTATTCATTTTATTCATTGTAAAATATATTTTCTGCTTTTAAATGCACCAGACCCTGCTAACCTTAGTTTTAAAGGTAGATTTGCATATGAATCAGGAAATTATTTAAAATTTTTGGCATGCAACAATCAGATTTGAAAGTATTGTATATAATCACAAAATATTGACTGGAGGTAGCTAAATTGGCTGGTATGTAGGCTGATATTATATTACTGCATTATTATATTGATATCGGCATATATGGCTAATAAGTAACATACAGAATTACCAAATATGATCAGAGAGCAATGGCAAGTTTGTTTTTTTAACCATAAAATGTTCTGTTCACTACATATCTTGGTCAAAATTCTAATAACAATTAGATAATAATAATAATTTAAGGTGTCCTCATCAGAAATACTTATCTATATGTGTATGATACCCTCTCAAATATCAATATCAGTATCTCTGCTTCATAAATCCAGTATTAGGCAGGCTCTAATATTGTTTATTGATATTTTTACTCATCTATGAATAAGTTTTCACTGAGAGAAACAAAAAGTACAGACAGTGTGAGAGAAGCAGTAGCAGACAGTTCGTTTGTGTCTGCGTGTGTGGGATTGTGTATCTTCTCAGAACAGAGGAGCTGACACCCATCCAGCATACCAGGATGGGTAGAAACCAGCATCTACCTCCTCACTGTGTGATGCTGCCAATAGTGTTACCATGGCACCTAACACTCACTGTGCCACCATTTCTTTTCTCAGCCTGGCTGGCCCTCCGATTCTCCTCCTTCCAACTCATCCCTCACCATAAAAGTACAGCTCTTCATCGTACTACAGTGCCTCCCATTTAGATTCAGTTTCCCTTCTACTGACTTTTACTTTACTTTAATATGTATCTCATTTCATTTAAATACACTGACTAAACAGCAAACATGTATTTTGAAGTTTTTAACTTCTTATACGTTTAAATCAGGGCTTGTACTCTGTGTTATGATACAGCAATAATGTTCTGAAAAGCTACATTTCTCTCTTGGAGTAAAACTATTCAAGAATATATTCATATTCAGCTTCCCCCACTTCTTATGTCATGTCAGTGTGATTCAAATGCTTTCATTCATAACATTGCATCACTTTACGATGATTCAGTCAAAGCAGCAGTGTTGCCCTAGTTAGAGTAAGTTTCATTTTTTCCAAGATGTCTCTGAGGAAGAAGAACATACAGCTGGGGCACCAAATGTTGGTCTAGATATTGATCCCCCCTCATGAAATCTTAACCTCTAACTGTCTCAGTGGGATAATGAAACACTGATATGGACGCTGGGAGCTCTAAAACCTTTGAACAGCTTCAAAAATAAAAAAACAGCTACAGAAAGTTACCTTGTAGCAGCATAAGGCAGTTATAGCAAACAGAAAGAGATTGATGACATTTGTTTTTTCGGATGAAATATACCATAATGCGCACTGTGTGAAGGATTGTGCCAACACTGCAGTTGTGATAGACTGCACAAGCTGTAGGTATTGATTAATTGCACAACTGCGGCATTATATCCTGTTATTCTGCTTTCAGTTTAAAGGGAAAACACAACTCACTTTTTGCTGCCTTTTCTTACAATCTTACAGATTTCAATTTTGATCCGTTTGCTGGAACCAGATTCTTCCGAACACTGACAGAGTTAAGACAACGTGACAACATTGTAATGAAGCTCAAATATTCGTAAAATTCAGATCAGTTTCCATATGTCTGACTAAGACTGTAATAATGTGGAAATTCTTTGTGTTTTAAGGTGGATTCTACCTCTGTAGCTCCACTGTAGATAGCAAATGACTCTTTTTTTTCTTTACTTGTGTTGTTTATGAGCAGCATCATCTCCCCTCCCCCTCTTTCATCACATCTACAGTCATTTGCATTGATTATTAAAACCTGTTAATTAGCTTTTTACTAACAACACGAAGAGAAGGTGTTTGAGATTTTGGTAGAGAACACTAGAAAATATAATAGCCCTCCAGGAACACAGATGGATGAGTAAAGCTATCACAATGAGGCTCTGTTTAGGCAGCCACTGTGTGTAAATCCAGCAAACGAGCCTGCGACTCACATTAGCTAAAAGATTACTCTAAATAGTCCAGTGTGTGGATGCCTGCAGCAGGTAAACGGTACTACAAGACTAGAATTAAGGAGTGAGGACATGTCTTTGTGTGTGTGTGTGTGTGTGTGTGTGTGCATATGAGCTTATGTGTATGCATGTGTGTATGTGTTGTGACTGGCTTTACAGTAGCTTGTAGTTGAGTATTTGGCGACAGATGGTAGAGCACCTCAGTCAGATTAATAGCTGGATTTTCTGTCCAATCGGATCTGGCCTGCTGCGTAGGGAGGGTGTGGTAAAAATAATCTGACTCGTCTAATCTGCTGTTTGTGTGTGTTAGAGTGTGTGAGTTTATCTCCACGCATGTCTGTTTGTGCCATTCTGCAGAACAAAACTGAACAAAATTACTCTGAATGAATACAATATCACTGTTGTACCATAAAATACAAAAACATAAATACTATAGGAACAACCACAGAAAAACAACATCAACTGAATGTAATGGTAACCATGGCAACAGGTGCAGCCTGTGCTGTGCAACCTGGTGATCATACTGCATTGATTTGCACTCGGTGTGCATTTTTCAGCAGCTTGCCATGATTGGTGGAACGTCAGTCTGCTTGAGAGATGGCAGGTGGTGAAAGCACAGTCTGCAGCTTTTACAGTTGTCACCTGTTTTACACTCTTCGTTTACATGGTTACATCATCTGAAGTAAACTGGAGTATAGAAAGTGTTGGATACATAATGCAGTACCAGTATTCTCTGGGTTTTTTTTGTTTGTTTTTTTTGCAGTTTGTCTGCGAGGTGTCAAAGATCACTGGAGAAGTAGTCAGATTTTCACTCTATCTTTTCTCTCTTTTTCTTCCTGCAGATCTTTGCAATCTTCGCCTTCTCAACATGTGGCAGTTACTCTGGCATGTTCAAGCTGAGCGTGGAGTGTAAAAACCGGTCGGAGAGTGACCTAGGCATAGAAGTAGAATTTGAATATCCATTCAGGTACGTATTCAGTCATGCACATGTTACTTCCAACACTAATAGAAACTGTAAGTTCTTACACATTGTAAATACACATTCGGCACCTGAATCAGAATAATTTACTTATTAGTCATGGTTAGATCTAATTTGGAAGTTTGCTTTTTAAGATTTGATTCATTTGAACGTCTCAGAACATAAGGTTGAGAGTGATCCTTACAACACTGCATCTTTTCCTAAGTGGCATTTGTTATAAATTACATAAAAAAGTGCATATGTATATATAGAGAGAGGGACGAACACATAATTTCTAATTTATAATCAAGGCTGAAGACTTTTCTGTTTGCCTCTGCCCTTGATATGCACCGTAGCTGCACTGTAATTTTTATTCTCCTGTTTAATTTGTCTTCTTCTATATTAGTCATTTCGTCTTCTATTTTAACCCTTATAAATCATATTTAAATCTGTCTTTTGATAATGCCTTGTCTTTATGCCTTTTATATTTTATATAAAGCACTTTGTAAGGTCATTAGCCTGCATCAGAGTTGAAGGTTAAAGGAGCAGTTTGACATTTCGGGGAATATGCTTATTCACTTTCTTGTGAGAGTCAGATGAGAAGACCAATACCACTTTGACATCTGTCCATTAAATATGAAGCTGGAGCCAGGAGATGGTTAGCTTAGCTAACAGTTAGCCTCGCTAGTCCCACATATAACCCCCCATAAAACTTGTTTTTACTCTTCGGGTTTTGTATGGACCAAAAACATGTTAATCAGTGAGCTTTAGGCAGCTAAAGCAGACACGAGTGGTATCAGTCCTCTCATTGAACTCTCAGCAGAAAGCAAATAAAATACAGTCCCTGCAGTATTTTGTTACAGACTGCATTAATATTTTTTACATACATGGATAATTTAAATAGGCATATTTAAAATAAAAATAACACGGCCTGTCTCTGTGGTGTAGCACTACTTACTCAATACTTTTTCTTTGTTCCTCTTGCAGTTTTTCATATCTGTCTCTCTGTCTGTTGCTGTTCTTAGGCTCCATCAGGTGTACTTTGATGCCCCCTCCTGTAAGGGAGGGAACCCCGAGCGTCTATTCCTGGTCGGGGACTACTCTTCCTCAGCTGAGTTCTTTGTCACCATCGGTGTCTTTTCCTTCCTCTACTCTATGGCAGCCCTCTCTGTATACTGTTTCGTACTGGAGAAATACCGTGAAAACAGCAAGGGGGCCCAGATCGTGAGTTTGGTTATTCCTGACATTTCTTTGGCCTACATGCCCTCAAACTAATCTTACTATTAATATAGTTGTTGGTAGTAAAAGTGATCATCTTGTCTTGCTGATCCCCAGGACTTTGTTGTGACAGCGGTGTTCGCCTTCATGTGGCTGGTGTCCTCGTGTGCTTGGGCTAAGGGTCTGTCAGATGTGAAAACAAACACAGATCCAGAAAAGGTCATTTCCTACATCTCAGCCTGTGATGAACAAGAGAATCGCTGCCGTGAAATTTACGACCCCAAAGTCTCTGGCCTCAACACCTCTGTGGTAGGTCCCAGATGCTTCACACTGAACTAAACCATGAGAAGACTTGACATTATGACAGTAAATACTCGGAAATTAAACACTTATCTGAAAACACTCTTTCCAATCCACAGGCTTTTGGCTTCATCAACCTGATCCTGTGGATAGGAAACCTGTGGTTCGTGTTCAAGGAGACCGGCTGGATGGCTGCCTTCGCTGGAACATACGTCCCATCACAAGAAAAGCAGCCTGCTCCTGATTCCTTTGCCCAGGGTGGCTACGGTGAGCAGGACCCCTATGCCGGTTCCCAGGGAGGATACCAACCCGACTATGGCCAGCAGGGAGGCTACGAGGATGGAGGCTACAACCAGGGCTATGAGCAGCAGCCCACTTCCTACTCTAATCAAATGTGAGCCTGTCCAGTCAATCTACAGCTGCAGGATGGTGAGTATAAACATAAGTCATAGGATGAAACAGATCACATTATCTTAGAGTTATGATCTAATCTAGTCTTTCATTTTAAGCACTTGTAATGGCTGTTTTATAACTTCATCTTCTGGATATCAACCTAATACTAATGTCAATATTTTGGTCCAGTAGTGGCATTTTGCTTGCTGCTGCATGATCAACAAGTATGGGTGGAGGTCTGCTGCTATGCAGATGATGCACAAACTTACATTTTTATAATGCTATCCTTTCCTGATTATCTCCGCTTTGGATGCAGTGTTAAAGTCACAGTGAACCAGCAGTTAGAGGGTCTATAGCTTCCATAAAGTGAAGCATTTCAGAGTGAAACTGAATACGTTGGCGGGTTATGATTACAAGAAGGATTTGAATCATGTCCTTCAAATTTGATTGGAGTTGGCATGTGGGCATGGCATAGCAAATACAAAGCAGAGGACTGTTTCCCTCCAACCAAACCTCCCTCACCCTCCAGTTTTTACCAACTGACATCCAAAAACACACCTCTTACTGCTCTGCTAGCTACTTCAACCCACAAGAATCAGAAATAGTTTTATGTGATTTGCGGAGTTAGCTCGTTGCCCCAAATCACATTTGATGATTTATGTATATATTCTTGAGTTTGATATCAGTCATCAAAACTAACAAACTAAACAAGAAGTAACGGAAAACAGGGAAAAATGTATGTCTTTATTTCACTGTGTCTCCTAAAGTCTAACTACTAAAACCTGAAGGTATTTTTTAATTAACAGTAGCTCTCAGTAGGGCTGCAAATAATGATTACTTTCATTATCATTGTTTAGTCTATAAAATGTCAGGTGAAAAATGTCGATCACTGTTTCCCGAAGCCCAAGATGACGTCCTCAAATGTCTTCTTTTGTCCCGACCAAAAGTCCACAACCTAAAGATATTCAGTTTACTGTATAGAAAACTAAAGAAACCAGAAAATATTCACATTTAAGAGGCTGGAACCAGAGAATTTAGACATTTTTTAAAATAATGACTCCGAATGAAGCAATTATCAAAATAGTTGGCGATTAATTTAATAGTTGGTGACTAATCATTGCAGCTCTAGCTTATAGCAAAGAAAAGCCTGAACCTTCTGTCAGCATACCAGAAAATGTGCTTACATGTACTTAAAATATATACTACAAACAAAAATGTCCTCACTAGAATAGCAACCTATGTTTACATTTTCCTGACAAGCGATCTCGTGCAAATGATGAAAACCTCCTCCAGAAAAATTAAAGCAAAACGTTGTTCGTTGAAACAGCATATGTTTATGTTCAGTAGCAAAGGTGATGGTGGCATCACGTTGTTGCATGACAATGAGGTCGGGGTAGTTTGATGGTGCACAAAGCAGTCTATGGTACAGCACCCTGTTATAGTACTGTACTGTAATCTCATCATATATGCACTCACCTGCTCTATTTTCCCGTTGAGTGCCACTATTCCCCAAAAACCATTTTATAGTCCTAAAACTTTGGGTGAAAGAGCTTTTTGGTGTAGTGCTGCATGTTTTTTAACATCATTGGTTAGAGTTCACTCCATAAGTTAGTGCTTTAGTTTTTGTTTTAATCTACTTTGTGACAGTTGTGCTAAATACTGTCTATAACTTCTTATCTGATGTTTAATTTCCTCTTTTTAATCATTTGTACCACTATGGGGTTTGAAAAGAATATTATAAATGAATATATTCTAATAATAAAATTTATTACATAACATAACATACATCATAAAACTACATACAGTACTTGTCATTTTCTTTAATGTGGTAGAAGGTGCCATCATATCAGCTATATCCCATATTTGCTGAGCTATAGTTTTGTTTATATATTCAACATGTAACTAATGTGATATTTTTCTTCCCTCTGTCTCTTGCTTCTCTACTTTTTTTTTTTTTTTACCTCTTCCCAGGGTGACCTTGTGACTATGGAGTGTGGCTCTCAACCACCACCTGCATTTCCGCACTCCTCTGTTTGTCTGTTTGTGTATTTGTGAGTTGACAGGCGGAGGGAGGGCGGCATGGAGGGCAGAAACCGGTGGGGCCTGGGGAGGGGAACGCCACTGGGGAGCAGGATTGTGGTGTGGGGGGGGAAATGGGGGAAATGGGTCTTTGCTGTAACATGATGTTTATTCTCGTGATGTATTTAACTGTAGAAGACAACAGAGGATTGTCTGTTTGGTTATACGAGAAAAACTTGAATACAAATACCAAAACATTCATTGACGAACATTTAAGAGAAATCTTGTAATGGAAAAGACTTACATTTATGGAGAAAAAAAAATTGTAGTAATATTTAACTTGGGAGAATGTATTTGTCTGTGCTGTGTAAATATCAACATGCTGATATATATGATTATATGTACTCAGTTGAATAATTGTGCACTCCATATTAGTTGTTATACAACAAATGTTGAGCACAGAGTTATTCAATTGCATTTACTTTGGTTCTGTTTAGGAGCTCACATAGTTTAGCCTTTGCCCTTCATCTCCCTTTCTATAAATTATTCATGCTATAATGATGTTTTTATTTATTCATCTCAGAATCTATGAACATCATTTTTTTTTTTTTTATTTTCTCATTGTGATATTTTTATTTGCAGCATTACTGACAGGATTTAAGGAACGGGGTAAAGGCTACTGGAAATGTGATGGCAAATGTTAAAAGGAAAACAAGATAATTATAGATATAAAAAGTGAGCAGAGAAAGAGTGAATTATAGTAATAGCAGTGAATAGTTGGTTTTAAGTAGGTTGTTTCAACTTTATTCATGTCTTTATATATATTTTTCCATCAAATATCACTGTCAAGAAAGGACGAACTCACATAATATTTTAAATCCTGACATATAAAGTCAACAATGCATAAGGTTAAGAAAATTAATGAGCATGGTAGCATCTTATATTTGCTGTGCTGTTTCAGAAAATGCTATAGTGTGCTGTCGGTATGAAAATTGTGAATCGGAGCCGTGAACAACAGTTTTAGACGCGTGTGTTTGTTTATTTGTTTGGATTTATGTAATGGCATCAAAACAGATTTTGTGGATGAACCTCGTCCTGTTTCGATCGCCTTTTATGTGGTCCAGAAAGTTGTAAAACAGAGTCATATAGTTTTTTAACTGGTGTTTCTATCACACTGTAATCAGTGACATACATACTCACATTAACATGAACTGTAGGTAAATGAGAAAAAAAGTATATTACACTTTAAAGACCTTGGTTATGCCATGGTAAACACAATATTCTAAGGCGGTCAGAACGATATGTCTCCATATATACTTCTCCTGCATCTTCAATCCTTGTTTATCTCTTCTCTTTCTGAAGGCAATCAAATTTACTGCATGCATCATACTCCTTATATCCTAAAGCATCCCTAAACATAGTTGAGAGGCTGAGGCTCAAAGCTGCAGGAAAGACTACACAGTAAAACCGTGGTATGTTTGATCCATCGTAGTGGTTACTGCGCAGCACATACAGAAGCTCTGCTATATTCCACACAAAGCACAAAGTATGTGCTGCAATAATTACTTCTTTCCAGATAAATGCACCTCCTGTCCTACTGCCAATCCTCTGTTTAGATATAAGAGAACATGTTTGCCAAATGGTAAGAGATGTGTCTTGATTGGTAGTTTTGCTTCCATAGTCCTCATGAGAATTAATTGTTGTCCATTTCCAGTATATTGGTCCACTGCACAGCCGTGGATTCACTCATTTTTTTTAAAATCAGGGTTCTTTGATTCAGGCAGTGTAGAAGCACCTGGCTTTCTCTCTTCCTCTAGTCCCCCATCTATCCTCTGTTCTTTCTCTCTATCTCTCTTTCTCTCTTTCACGGTAGCTCTTATAAATATGCTGAAATGAACTATACTCTGTCGTTAGTGGTGAATGATGTCTTGTGATACTCTCTACGCCTTTGGATAGTGCTGTGTTTATTGTGTATGATGTATTCATATTAGTATTTATGATAATGATAAGTCAGAGAAAAGAAATATCCAAGACTCCAGAATTCTGCTGTATTCTTATTATATGGGATCCATGTGAAACAAAATGAAATAAACTTGAAATTATTCTGTTGAAGGTAAAAATGTGTACTTCTGTTCATGGTCACCTTTTTGTTCATTTGGTCGAGTTGGATTTATTAAAAGCATCACTACTAATAAACTGTCAAAAACCAGTGGTGGAAAGTAACAAAGTACCAGTCAAGAGTTTGGACTTTCTCATTCAGGTGAAAGGGAACGTGTCCAAACATTTGACTGGTACTGTACATTTACTCAAGTACTGTACTTAAATACAATTTTTAGGTTTTCAACCTTTTTGTCATTTGATGTCTTACAAAAAGCAGTGTGTAGTCGGGGTCACATTTCAGATATCTGAGTTGTTAACACCTCCACTGAATAGTGATTTTTCCCTCTAAACTTCTCACATGGTTTCATTTCAATAAATGTTCAAATGATCCAATATTTCACCAAAAATCAGAGATTGAAGAAAAATTCTCTCATCCCTCATCCCATCCCATTCTCTCTTCTCACTACCCCTCAGATTTATCTGGTGACCCTTTGGAGCGGTTGAGAAACGCTGAACGAAACTAGTTAACTGTATATAAAGTAGTTGAAACTAGCTCCACCTGCAGCAGCTACAACAGTAACATGCTGCTCTAACACTGATACTTCACTAATAATAATCTAATGTTGTCATATATAATAATATATCAGTCATAGGGACGAAATAAGTACTTTTACTGTGATACTTTAAGTACATTTTGCTGCTAATACTAATGTACTTAAGTAAAATCTTTCATACAGGACCTGCAATGGAGTATTTTTACATTGTTTTATTGGTAGTTTTACTTCAGTAAAGGATCTGAATACTTTTTCCACCACTGTTCAAAAAAGAGCAAAGCAACACAGATGAAAATGAAATAGAAACTTTCAGGTGGCACAGCTGGGCTAGGCACGGCCTATTAAGTGATGGTTTCAGAAGAAGCTGTAAAATGCAGATGTTGTTTAGGTATTTTTGTAGCCGACCTATTTTAAGAGGCCCTTCTGTATATTTCCAAGTACAGCAGGCATTTAAACACCTTTTCAGGCATGCTGTGGACTCTGCATGGTGCACCCCAATGTTCAATGAGGGTATCAACTGAACTGAAGCGGTGTCCTTAGTCACTTCTCCTCATTTTTCTAAATCTGAGAATTTCTTTCACTTGTCTTGTCCATATAAATAATGCAAGGAGGATCAGTATTTAAAAGATTGTACCATTATAATGTGCATTGGACATTGTACTAGTAGCCCAAAACTGACTTTAAGTACATAGTTTAATTATTTTTGATTCAATTGTCACAATTTTACAGATAACAGACATTTGAATTGAACTGTAAAATACAGTTGGAGTAGTCAAAAAGCTGCCATGCTTTGGCCTGAGGTATAACCTCTGTTATTAGGGTGCAGGTCTTATCAGTTCTTCTTCATTATGTTACTGTAGTTGCCAAAGCAAATGAAAATAAGTTTTCAATCAAAACTCGCTCTCTATTCAAATGTAAAATTTGTAGGCTATGTAAGCTATTTATCATCACCTGTATCTTATACAAACTAAATCACAACCACTCTTCTGTTGACTCACACAGTAGAAAAATCATCCACCTATGAGGATATGCTGCCTTCAGCAACAATCGGAAATACCACAATTCTGAGCTGGAAGAATATCAACGACTGGAGGAGGTGGAGGTGTTATCTTATGAATCAATCATAATAGATAAATATGTACAAGGCTGGAAATGTGACAAACTTCAGGACAGTAACAACTTAAAGTGAAAGTGATTGAAATATTAACTAAATTTTTTGTTTTTATTTTGAGACCACTTTCCCTTGATTAGCAGTCGTGGGAACTAACAAAGTACATTTACTCAAGTACTACACTTGAGTACACTTTTGAGGTACTCATACATTACTTGAGTATTTTGGATTTAATGCTACTGTAAATTTCTACTTCATGTCCTTTTTAGAAGGCAAACAGGATACTTTTTATTACACAAAAGCTGCAGTGATTAGTCGATTAATTGGTTAGTTCACTGACAGAAAATTAGAAAAATCGGCAACAATTTTCATATACGATTAATTGTTTTGAGTAATTTTTTTTAAGAAAAAGTCTGCAATTCTGAATATATCTGACTCTTTTGAGTTTTAAAAATGTTGTGGGAGATATTGGCCTATCTGAAGATTTTCCACCACACTATATATTAATATTACACTCTTAAAGGGCCAGCATTATTCTGCATAATGGGCACTTTTCTTTTTGAAACTTTAGGTACATTTTACTGTCTTCACAGTACTTTAACTTGAGTATAATTTTAAATACAGGACATTTACTTGTAAGGTAGTGTTTTTACATTGTACTTTAATACTTTTACCAAAGTAAAAGATGGGATTACCTCTTCCACCACTGGTGATTAATAAATTATGGAAACACATTGCATTCAGCAAGAAAAAAAAATGGAGGCCTTATCTAATGCTTCTGAGTTAAGTATGCCATAATAATGACTTACTATCTCATAATTACGAAAAAGATGTTGTCGTGGGAAATCACCCACAACTTAGCATTAAACTCAGAACTTATAAGAGAAACCCGTTACCATGGAACAACACAAGATCAACACACGAAATCTGATGAGATGAGCTGATGAGATAACTGACTCATTAAAGATCAAAGCAAAAAGCTGCAATTTTGGAGATCTCTATGAGGAGCTTATTAGAGATAGACTGGTCTGTGACATTAATAATGACAATTTGAGAGAGGTGCTACTGTGTGATAGCGATTTGACATAAGCTAAGGCTATCTCCACCTGCGAAATTCATGAGACGACTGAAGAGCACAACAAAACACTGGCTTCTCCACAGCACTCCATCACAAATGTTGATGCAGTCCAGGTTAGATTCATGAGAAACAAAAGCATGAGATAAAAATTAAAAAGTCAAATCTGAGCAAGACAGAATGCAGAAGTTGGTTGTCATCACACCTGGCTCTGTGCCAACTGATCGTTATCTATGGTTGCCAACAACAAAAACGACAAACAGGAAATCAGAATCCAAGAGACCTGAAAACTGCTTTGAAAAGATAACATTACCTTATATGTAATGTGGAGGAAGTGGCTGCACACATCAAATGAAACTGTGAAACTGACACTTGATGACACATCTTTAGTGCTACCCACTTTCAGCACTCCTTTCTACAGATGCCATTCGGACTCAGCTCTGCCAGTGAAGTGTTCCAGCACTACATGGAACAGAATTTTTGCTGGATATCCCTGTGCGATCATAGTCGACAACATAATCATTGGAGGTAAAATCATGGAAAAACACAAAACCAACTTGAGAAAAGTGCTCAACCGAGTGGTGAACTTGAGGCTTAATCCTCTCAAGTGCAGCTTCAGCTACGTTGGCCACTTTTTTACAAGTGAAGGCATCAAAGCCAACCCCTCCAAAACAAAAGCAATCAGTGAAATGCCAGTACCAGCAGAAGTCCCAGCTCTGCAAAGATTTCTTGGGATAGTCAACTACCTTGGAAAATTCATTCCAAACTACAGTCAGCTTATGGTTGCACTGTGACAACTCACACACAAAGACACTGAATGGACTTGGCATGAACAGCAGCAAAATGTTTTGTTAGCACTAAAGAAGCACTTGTCCAGCCCACCAGTTTTGTCATACTATGATGTCAGCAAGCTGGTGACACTTGTAATGTAATGCTTCACAGTATGGACTTGGTTCAGCGTGTTTGCAGGAAGGAAACCTGCACCCTTTGCTTCACAAATGCTAGCTGACACAGAAACCAGACATACTCTAATTGAAAAAGAGCTGTCGGCAGTGGTTTTTGTGTGTTCAAAATTCAGTGATTATATCTAACATATCAAACCAAGACCACAGAAGATAATGTTAAAACTTCAAAAGTGTGGCATCACCTTCATGTACAAAAGCGGAAAACAAACACGCCTGGCTGACACTCTGTCTCGAGCTCCCAGGTGTTCCACTGCTCAGCAAGCTGATGAGGAGGACAGCTTCGATATGATGACAGTCAACTAAATATCCTCTTCTTGCTTTGAGGAGTTAAAGAGACACACAGCAGATGACACAACCCTGCAGACACTTAGCACTATTATCAGACATGAATGGCCCAGAAAACAGAGCAATCTGCCACATGTCATTTATCCTTATTTTCCTTACAGAGATTAACTAAATATTGAAGATGGGGTCGCCATGAAAGGTCACAAAGCAGTCATTCCTTGGTCACTATAAGAGGAGTACATCAGCATTACATGCAGAGAACATCCTGGTGCAGAAGCTGCTAAACGGAGAGCAAGAAGCATACTTTTCTGGCCTACAATTAGCGACAACGTCAATAAAGAACAGGCGTGCTCTGTGTGTAACAGCATAAAGTCACACCGGCAGAAAGAATCACTTTTGCTGCATCCTGTTCCAGACCTTGTTTGGTCGACTGTGGCAACAGACATCTTTGAATGGCGCAGTTAGCAGAAGTAAAGCTGTACAAGAGGAGTCGCTGACACATTTTGCCCCAGTACAGGTCAATCTAAGTGACACTGACCACCAGGATATTGGACTTGGGTCAAAAGACTATAACACTTTCACAAGAGAAAGACAGGAAATGATGGGACCCTGAGCAGTTCCAGCTTGAGGTGCCTCTAACAAAGCTACCCTTAAACACAACTGAAAGTCTGTACAGGAAGCAAAGGCTGCACACATTAAACAATGGGGAAGATGTAGTAGAAGTCTTAAAAGGCTTAAAATACATGTAGAAATTATTATATATGACTTAAGTATAGAGTGAGTATGTTTTGCTATTTAGTCGGATGATGAAAAAAACATTTTAAATATGTCACATAAAAAAAGTTAAAAGTAATGCCAGACTGTCTCTGCTACCGAAGCAAAGAGCGGAAAAGGAGTCAATGAATGATGAGGCCTGTCTTACCCAAATGTTGCATTTGTAATCATGGGAGCCAATTAACAGTGTGTAGATTATGTTTCTAATAAAAGACAAGCTTTCATTTTTATTTTCTATTATCATCACACCGTTGTCTCATGTTATTCTGAGCTGCAGTGATAGAATCAGAGTGTAAAATCACCCACACTGTCATAAATGTTGCACAATAAAAATGCAGCTAAAATGATCACAATGTGTTTAGTTTTGTAAACGATCTCTCTGTTTGTTAGAAGCTCTGTTTAAAACCAGAGTGGAATTATAAAGCCTGGAACAATTAAATGCTTCTTCTGGCCTATAAAAACATATATATTGCTCTTTTTTACTTGTCACTTTATTGTAAACTCAGGACTTTTGTCCATGTCGGGATCCCGTAGGAATGATGACTCCTTTATTCCAGTGATCTGACTGGTCAGTTTTCGAGGTGTTGACAGGTTCTGATCCAATCCTTTGAAGTTGCTCTGGAGCAGGTTAGCTGTTCAGCATAATCTACCATAGTGATGTACCCTAGTTAGAAGTGAACCACCGTCGTAACCCTGAAAACCTTGAGTTAAACCTGAAATTACCTGCACTAACCCCAAATCCTGCTTCGTAGTACAGACCCCTAAGTGACTGTACTTACTGTCCCTGCTACTACCATGTCCTCGATATCATGGTCAATAATCTAGATTTGAAGTTACAAAATTTATATTAATCCTGCGTACATCCAAAATGCATCAAATAATCACTTTTGCAACAGGTCCTATGGAGTTCTGGAATATACGAGGAGCACTCGAAGGCAGCAGCGACAAACAGCAGACGCCCCCCCCCCCCTCCCGAGAAAAGTAAAAGCCAACGCCCCACTGTTAACTCCTCAGCCATGTCCTCCCCACTCAAAGGGAAAGCAGTGTATCTGCAACTGTACAGCAACTTGTGAATAAGTCCGCCCAGCGCATTTCAACACGACTTTTCATCGAGGAAGTTGATTCACCAACGGGAAAGAGAGAGAGAGCGAGAGAGAGAGAAAACTTGCCTTAACGGGAGCAGCGGTCAACACAGGGGCTGTTATTTAAAAGAGAATATCTTTCCAGTGACGCTCAAGACAAGTTTGTTTATTCAAACGCTGTTCGTCGCTTCCTGGTGATAAGGTTTTTAATATAACATACGCTCGGTTTTAGTACGTTGTTACGGTACAGAATGGCTGATACAAGTGCATCCAGCTCCGGTGGAAACTGCCTGGAGAGGCTGAAAAGTTACGTGAAGACCCAGAAAGGGTTTATCCTCGCAGCAGAAATAGTAAGTTCACTGACCTGAGCAGGCAACATTTAACTTTTTTTTTTTTTTTTTTTTTTCAGCAATGCAGCTTTGTTATGAATGGCTACATTTGCTTTATAACTGGTTATAATATGTTGTGCTGTTTACTCTGCTTAAATCACTGCCTTTAATCAATATTTCATAGATATTAAAGTGGTAGTTATTGATTTTCTCCCCACTATTAGGCTGTATAGAGGAGAGAGATATTCCAGCCTTATAATGTGGTATGCTTTATAATAAAAATAATAATAAAATGAAAGTGTTCTGCTTTCTTCTTTGAAAGTAGTCTGTCTGGTCAGCAGGGAATGAAAGGCATGCTGTCTGGAGGTTGAGGGATCATGCACAGAGGTTAAGGGTTTCCACCTGTCACTTGTGCTCCAGTGTTTTCTCATTTAGCACCGTAGAGCCAAATGCTGAGCTCTAATGGCAGATGAAAGGTCATGTGGGTGAACTCAGTCAGGCATCTCCTTTTTTTACTTATTACCACAGGCTGCAGGTTATTTGTAGGCAGGGGAGGTAGTAGCCCAAATATGGGAAGGAGAAAATGCATTGTATATCACATTCTTAGTGGTATAGAGGCTCATAAAGTGAGGCTTTTTCCACATTATGTTTTTTGTACATCTGGCTCTAGTTAACAGGAATACACGCTCCCTCCAGAGGTGGAAATAGAAACATCATAGTAACACTTTGGTTCGTATTGAGGGACTAATTTAAATGTGTGATTTCAAGTGTCCTGCTTACCCGCAATCCACTTCCTGTTCACTTTGTTTGCATTTCACAGTGGTGTGTTTTCTTGACACATGAGTCACTTTGACCTTAAGAAGTTTTGTATTGTTTAACCGTTTGGTTTCATCAGGCACCGGAGTGTTATTACATATCTCACAGTAGCCCGCCGTGATGAAGTTGTTATTACTTTTCCAGCCTCTAAAAGTGAGCAATTATATCGCTGATGAAAAGGTTCTGCTCTCATAACTCAGCAAGCTCATTAGAAAGCCGGCTGGTGGTCAGTGGTCCTCCCAGTTTCCTTCAGAGGTAATGGAAATTCCAGGCAGTGTGTGAAGTTTGGTAAGAGTGCATGAATTGCTTTACCCACATGTCTGGTGTGCCATTCAAGGATAGCCCCATGCTTCACTGGAAACAGTGGATAGTTTGTTGTTTCTTCTTTCCGCTCACGACTTTACTGCAGCCTGATAAAGGCAATAGGAAGTAATTCCTGATGTTGGATGCCTTAGATAGTTTAGAGTGCAGGGAGTGGACTCAGGGAGCGAAACAGGAAGACAAATATCATTACTGCTTGTTATTTTCAATCTTATAGGAAACAGGGTATTTAACCCCAGCAGCTAGTTTAGATCCAGCTACGAAGCTAAAAGTTACAGAATAAATCTCCTTTTTTGGTCTGACTTCATGCATACCCACATGCAGGCTCACTACAATAACATTATTTTGTGTTATTTAATTCTGCCTGTCAGAGACGTGCCCACACTTGAACATGTCTAAATCTGCAGAGCAACATAAAGATCACAGTTACACACCCCAAATAGTGCAAATTTCTGTTTGTCATGTGGCACCGTTAAGCCAGTAGTGATAAGTCATGAATGAGTCATGCACTGAGCTGATCTTTAACACTGCTGTTAATACTGTGAATATGAATCGGTCACATTGTCTTATGACTGGAAACTGTTTTCTTTATCAGGTCATCTCCTTTTAGTAGCTAATTTATTGATCAGGGGAGAACAAAGGTAGGGTTGAGCTACGGAGAGACAAAAACCGGATGATGAGTAAGACAAGTAATTAAATGAGACAGAACTTTCCGTTTTGTTCCAAACACACATGAGGTATAGACTTAAGTGAACCACAGCAAGAGCTAAAAACCGCCCCAAAATGTAAGTGACTTCCCTAGCAACCGTTGCTATTTGGTGTTTCTCTGTACCACGTACTAGCTCTTGGCTCCTGTGTATCTTCTGACTATAATTAGCCAACCATTGACAACAATTTCCTTCCAGTCTGTTTAAAAGAGTAACTCATTATGCTGATGTGAATTGGTCCTAGCTGGATCTTTTAAAGCTGCCCCCCATGCAAACAGATCTGCCGCTGTGTTGAAAACATAAAGGTGTCAACATCTCAGAGCCTTTCTTGTTCAGAGAGACTCTTGTGCAGTGGGTGTTTCTCTGTGTGACGGCCTCCTCAGTGGCCGCTGCCCTCTGAGCAGCAGGCTCTGGCCTGAATAGAGCCTCTTTTGTGTAGGGCCCTGGCCTCGGCCGCCCCGTTACTCTACAGAGGCAAGCCTGTGCCAGTCTCGAGAACACATGAACTACTGATGCATCTGGCTGGCTGGCTGTGTGTTTGTCTAACAGTTGCGGGTGCGGAGAGAGAGGGGAGGTGAAGCAGTAGTGACAGATGTAGAGCTGTTGTCGAGTCAGTTACATCATGTGTGTATCATATAGACTGCCGAGATCTGACACTGGCTGCAGAGTTGTCTGTGTCTGAGAATAAAACGTTGCAATGTGCAACACAGGCTTTTTTTAGATGTGCATTAGAATCCGTGTCCAACTTATTTAAAAGATGTCTATAAAAATAAATTGTTATACTCGTCACAAGAAACCAATGCGGCCGCCAGATTTCTGTTCAGTGAAACATTTTGATAATTATATGCGACTATAGAGTCGGGCTGCAACTAACAATTATTTTCATTACCAATTGATTAATTCTTTTTCAAATTAATGGATTCTTTAGTCTATTCAAGATCAGGAAATAGGTAAAAAAAAATGCAACTTCCCAGAACCGAAGACGTCTTCAGTAGTTCAAAATCCAAAGATATTCAGTTCAAATACATATATAGGCTATATGTATATACTCTAATATGAGAGGCTGCAACTGGAGAATGTTTGTTGTCGTTTTCACTATTTTTGTTTGAAAAATGACTGAAATAATTAATCGATCATCAGAATAGTTGCTGATTGTTTTTCTGTGGATCAACTAACGGATTAATTCACTAAGCTTTATAATAGAGTTTATAATATAATGCTTTAATTATATCTTTTATATAAAAGATTCAAGATTTAAAGGTTTTATTTGTCATGTGTTCATACGGTATGTGCAGTGAAATGCAGGATGGCATTCACTTAATGTTGTACTAAATATGTGCAAAAAATAATAATAATTAGAATAGGAGTGAGAAAAAATATATAAAGAATGAAAATGAAAAAGATAAGAAATTATGAATATATGTAATGTAAGTATTAAAAGTGGCCCAGTGTATATAAAAATATAAAATATATTTGTCATAGTTGTAAAGCAAACTATGCAATTTTGTACACACTCAAGTGCAAATGTGCAGAGCGGTGCAAAGGAATTGATAAATCTATGTTGTAGAAATTGTTATAAAAGAACAATAAAGATTAGTTTCTTGAAGTAAATGGCTGAAGTAAAACTAAAAGTAAAAAAGGCCTCAGGACATGTAACTGTTTGAAGTTTCCACTCCATCACAGCCATCATATGTCCGTGTTGACTGAATGCATCAACCCACACAGTTTGACAGCAGCAACAATAGCGGTATTGAAAAAAAGCTGATACTAATTCTGAGCTGTAGGCTGCCTAACTTAATGATTTCTCCACGCTGGCTGCATTTCAGCGGAATGGACTTAGAAGAATTCATGCTTACTTTTTTCCCCTCATATGGAAAAATATGATCTCGATGGAACAAACATGGGCTGTAAATCTAAAAAGAAAGCAGTATGTGATAGACTGACTGTTAAACATAACGGAGTGCATTAAAAATCCATCTAGTTGTCTCGACCTGACGAGTATTTTTGTGTAGGAAATATTTCTTTCTTGGCAAAAAATGGTTGCGATGGAAGTAGATGTTGAACTGTGAACTGGCTGCAGTAGATGGAACAATGACGGCTCTGTTTAGATTGATTTACTGTCTGATCGGCTTTGACTATTGACTGGATCATTTTCTGTTACTGAGCCTTCAGATGAGTATACGTGGGATTTCAAGTAAACTGAAAAGTTTAACTGAGAGGAGGAATTAAAGCAGCATCTGTTAGGGGTTTTTTTTGCATAACCCTGAAGTGTTCTGGGAAATCCTCCTTATTCTGGAGGTGGCTGCTATCACCATTGTGCTCAAAAAGTCAAAATAATGATTCTCTCTGTTCTCTCCTCCCTCTCTTATCACTCATAGCTCGTCAGTTTTATTATCATCATCTGCTATGCTGCATCTCTATATGGAGGTTACTCCGCTTTGGCCATCTGTGAGATGATCTTCGCCATGGTCTTCTTCGGCATCTTCATGATGGACCTGGACAAGCAGTTTCAGCTGGTCAACTGGACCTGGAGTGTGAGTGTCTTACCACGTGATCTTAAAGCATGCATGCTGACATACATACTGTACTGTTGCATGATGCTTCATGTTCTGCTTCCCTCTCGTGCAGGATCTTTTCCGTGCTGGTATCGGTGCTATCCTTTACCTCATCACTTCTCTGGTCTGTGTGATTGGAGGAGCTGGGGACAGCCCTCGTATTGCAGGCGGGGTATGTAAGGCTGACATGACTCAGACTGAGCTCTCAACTGAATACTGAAACTATGAATGTGAAAGTTTTACTGTTTGTTTTGACAACCATTGACCACTATCTAGAAATTAGCTGTACTGAAGATGTGGAAACTGATAAGATGTGGAAACTGAACCTCAGGGTTTTTCTTTCTGAATCATTTCATGTGTTTAATGTGAAATAAACCCAGACTCTCAGAGAAGGCACTCTTGTCAGTGTTGTGTAATATTGACAGTTTAAATCATATGTCATACTTCCTTCTAGTTAAAGTGTAGTGCAGAATACAACACTTTTGTCAAGATATGGATCTCTCAGACAACATCCTTAAATGTGAGACAAAAACCCTCAAGTTGACACAGAATCCGCGCTCAGCCCTGTCACCACGAGTCCTTTAGTTCAAATGGTTCAGAGATGTGTCTTCGCCTCATAATGAGCTCCCCCAGATGTTACAGCATGTTTGATTTTGTAGTTTGGGCACCTTGGAGACGAGTCTGAGACGAAAGACTTAGACTTAGAAAACTTTAATGTCCTCCGAGAGGCAATTTATGGTACATCACAGAACATATAGATGCATTAAAAGCGCATCAGATAAACAAAAACAACAATAGTCCAAGATCATTTTTAGCAGCCATCATAAATATCATCACAGTGCAGGCAGGCATTGAAAGTGCATGTCAATAACTGTATACCAACAATTGTAATAAAAAATTAATAGTGAGTATACTGCACATCCTCTTGCTATCCATGTATTTCCCCAGACTCACCATGGCAACCGCATCTTGTTTAACTGACTCATTGTCATGGGAATAAATGAGATTTTTGCTGGGTTGGTTCTGATCTCGGGGTATTAGGGTACCTCCGACCAGAAGGGAGTGGCTTGAAATCCACTGAAAGTAGATTTGATGTTTCCATGTATGGAGAGGAGCGGCACCCGATGAGAGTGCACAGGAAACCGGAGGTGGGGGAGGGACAGAGGCAGCGGACACACACATAGTGCGGCACACAGCCACTGATTATATCTTTAATACAATAGAAATCATTAAACAAGCTTCAGTGGAAATTAAAATTAGATCAAGTGACATAAGATACGTCAAAGAAACAAGCCACTGCAACCGACAGAGAGAGAGAGATGGACAGAGCAGCACGCGCAGCAGCTCTGAGTGCAGCAGGTGGAAGGAAAGATGGTGTTGATAGGACTGATGTCTCACTAGAATAGTGAGGTAGATGCAGTAAAAATGATCAAAAGAGTGAAGTTGGAGCCTGTAGTGATTTCACAATTAATTGAATGTCAAGTTCTGTAAGTTCAAATTCAGGTTTATCAGAACACAAACTACACCAAACCTCTGTTTGCTTTTACAGTGGAATTGAGGACATTAAATATTGTTTTTCCCTTAGTTGTTTTGTTATTGTTGTTTCAGTTTTAGTTAACTATGTTCTCTAGATACACACAGAAATCTCAGTGTCTGATTAGAGGTGAATTCATGTCTCTTTTCCCCACCACAACTTTCCTTGTGCCTTGTATAAATCCCATATGTGTTATTTTTACGCCTTCTCTTTAGTTGATACACACACTGCGAGTGTCTGGGGCAGAATGCATCACATCTGCACCTGAAAAACTGGCGCAATCTGCCCCACAGTCATTTCTAATGGAATTGAGCCCCTCAAGGGTTTTTTCTGAACTACTTTTGCTTTACCTTGCAATATGTTTTGCATTCTCTCTGATCCATAGAGGAAGGCTGAGCTGTATTACGATACAATAATATATATTATTTATCAGTTACAGCCTCTGGTTATGACCACAGTGTGAGTGGGTACACCCTCAGCTGCTACTGGCTCAGCCGCCTGCCGTCTGTATCATTGTAGCTAATGTTTAGATAACGAGCGATGGCTAATTAACTTAGTTCACTGTGTTATGACTGGCTGCTGCTGTGGCTGTAGCTGTTATTATGGCTGTAGCCATGGCTGCGGCTTCGATTGTTATGATGAATACAGCTGTGACACATCAGTTTTTAATGGGTGTAACCAACTACATTCAGGGGTCGTATGTGTGCAGTGAAGTGATGGGGCTGTCCTGGCTGAACTACTGTTAATAGAAGCAGTAGAGAGTAGCCACAGCCACAGTACAGCTACCATAACTGTGTCCAATTGCATCATAGAAAAAAACACAACTGCAGCCACAGTTATATCATGAACTGAGTCAGTAACCACCACCGTATCCATAGCTACAGCTTCAACTGCCACTGCAGCTGTGTTCACTGTCAGTGGACGTATTAGCCTACTGTTGGAGCCTTCTGAAAGGAGCATGAATGGTAAATGCATCATGTAAAGTGTCACATCCGCTCTCCTTTTTGGCATTGTAACTCTCAAGAGGACTTTCCCAGTGCAAACTTCCTGTGAATCAGGGGAAATACAAAAAGCATTGCAGGGTAACACAAAAGTAGCTCAGGAAGAACCACCGTGAATTTCATGGGGCTTCTTCAATTTTCATTAATATTACGTTTTTCCAGTCGTGGATTTGTTCAAGTGGAATAATCCAGTTCACCTCACGTGAGATCAGTTATGTGGTTTGTACACTCGGAAGTCAACGTGACAACAGTCTGGGACTAAAAATGTCAGCACAGCAATGCTGAGATTGTGAAAGTCTGTGTGGTTTTATGTGGTCTGCACCTGGTTTTGGTTGCACTTGGTGTAACATTAAAAAATTGTGGTAGTAGTAAGTATTTCCATTTATCTGAATCAGAAACAAGTTTATTACCAAGTAGGTATATGTATACAAGGAATTTGCCTTGGTGTTGTGGTGCATAACACTCAAAAAGAGATAAGAAAGAGAAAGAGAAAATACAACTTACAAAAATCAGGTGATCATGAGTAATGCAAATACAATTTTACAGAAAAAAATAAGTAAAAATATATTCTGCATTCACCAACAAAGTGTTTTTTTTATGTGACTGTGACTTGTTGTCTCTTAGGTGTTTGGTTTGATTGCTGGTCTGCTGTTTGCTTACGACACCTACACCATCTTCTTGCAAATCAAGAGCACCAGGCAGCACACAGCAGCCTCCACCGGTGAGAGCAAAAGAGGTTTATTTTAACATATATATGAATATTCTGCCTTATTTTACATGTACAACACATTTGTCTCTCCAATATCTTTTACAGATGACAGAGTTTAAACACTCCAGAATACCTGTGCCTCCGTCAAGTAAGCAGCAGGAGAAGAAGAGGAAGTTTGTGCAGAAGTTAACAGAAGAGTGAATCAGAGAGGATGACGGACAGTAAAACGAACAGGTCATAGTTTAATCAATGCCACTGTATGGTGTGAAGAGATGAGAGATTTCTTTTATGGCCACGCCTGAGAAGAGGATGACATAGCCAAAGTGAGCGGTACTGTACATCCGTGCCTGTATTTCAGACAAAACAATGTCTACTACATGAAGAATTCCCCTCATAAACCTCAATGTACCACTGAAGCTCAATGTCTGATCTGATTGAAAAGGGAAAACTGTAAATAATAGGCAATGTAAAACTTTGGTTGATGTCATCACACAGCTTGTCTAATACACATTTCTACTTTTAATGAACTGCTGAACTGCTGTAGTAAGTAGTAACTGTGTCATTTAGACTTTTAAAGTAACTGACTCATGAATGGGTGCTTTATGAATTGTTTAACATCATCATTATAATTCTTGAGTTTGTTTTCTGCATTTGCAGTGAGGTTTCTCAGCTGGTTAAACAATTCATTCTCTGTTTTGTTTTGTTTTTAAAACATTGGTCTTTATGTGTTACAGTGCCATTAACGGACAAGTCCATAATTTTCTGCCCTAAAACAACAGTCAGGTGCCCAAATGAACATTGACACATGTTCTGCTCGCTGTAATCATTCCTCCTGTTCATACTGACCATTAGAAGATCCCTTCGTACTGTGCTTTCGATGTAAGAGATGGGGACAAAATCCACAAGCCTCCTTCTGTGCAGAGGTGTATTTGAAGCTAATACGAAGCTTCAGCTGTCCAAATTAGTAAAATCAAGTTAATATCTTTCAACATAACAGTCCTTTTAGTGCCAGAATCCCTCTTTTACTATTCTTTCACCACCGCTGAACAGGAAAACAGTCCGTTTAGAAACAAAGAGGAACATTTTTACTAAGAAGACTGTAACTGTGGAAGATATCACCTTTATTTGACTTAAACTCAGATGGCTGGAGTCTCATATTATCTTCAGATAAACTTTTGAATACATTTTTCTTAAAATGAAGACCGTGGGTTTTGTCCCCCATCATTTACATTGTAAGTGCATCTGGAGGGGAACTTCTATTGGTGGTTATGAAGAGGAAGATGATTACAGTGAACAAAACCTGTCAATGTTCATTTGGGTACCTGACAATTGTTTTAAGACATACTTGAAAAATTGTGAGCCTATCCTTTAATTCTCATTCAAATTAACTAGTCTTTTTTACCTAAACATTTTGAAGTGATCTACCGGCATTGATCAACAATGTTTCAGAGGTTTTTCCACTAATCAGAGTTTAGTCTGCATAATTAGCAGCATTAACCGCTGACATCCAGTAACCATCAACCACGTGTTCATTCTTGCATTTCTAAAATGATTTGCATCCCAGTGTCATCCTCTGGTTTTACATATCTATTCTGATTGTTGCTCAGGTCTTTTTTTTTGTTTTGTTTTTCTCACACTTTCAACACATTCATAAGGCACAGAATATTCTACTGTTGACATTTTATTTAGTCCAGTAGTACAGTCCTGTTTATAACATTAGAGCATATGCTCTTTATTGATGAGGCAGATGAATTAAAACCAATATGTAGAAAAGTCACATTGTTGGAATTTTATGATATTACTATCAAGATATCTTGATAAGTTCTGCAGTTGTTTCTCAACTCCATGGTCGTTATGTGTCCAAGTAAAACTTTGCCTCATTATTATTATTTTGTTTTTTTTCTAACGTGCTTTACAAAAATGCAGTCGTGATTTGGGAAATAAAAGCCATGTTACTACAAAGTTTCTGTAGCTTCCATTCTATACTAATCTTACTATAAAATCCTATATTTTATAAATGGATTTATTCAACAAGAACTTCATTTGAGTGCATATAATACAGTAGCTCGATACTTGTGTGTTGCCAGATATATTTAGACTCTAACTTGTCTTCTATCAGATCACCACTAGATGGAGGCAGATTGCTACTCATTGTTTGAAATAAATTACAAAACTGTAAGGGGTTCCTGTCCCATTAGCTAGGAGTAACTGGGAGAGTTAACAGGTAAAGATCTGTCTAATATCAACATTACTATGGTGATTGTCTGCACCAGTCTCCCACCAGGCTGCTGGTGTTCAGATATGATCAGGCATTACTGTGTTTTTTACACAATCCCTGCCTGCCAGGATCTTGACTGACCTGGTGAACCTTGCATCTGTAAGCTCTAATCTCATCTGAAAAATGTCTATTGCAGTTATGTTCGCTGGCTCCCCTTTTCATTTTCAGATTACTTTGTGTTTACAAAAATCCTTTTCAACAATGCTCTCCGCTGTGGTGCTACTGCCTTCCAATTGCAATATTCATAATATGACCCATGTCATAATATGACCTATGTCATAATATGACCCATGTCATTTTAAAGACCTACAGTGGAATGATAATCCTTTATTTGGGGTCATAGCCTACTGACTGTTATCAAACTAATTCCCAGTGTTGCTGCTGCTGTAGCAGCTCCAGTGTAATAATAACTCTCACCACACATGTTGCATTTGCTCATGATATTTCCTCGTAAAATATTTATTTAGGAATATTTATTCAGGAGTTAAAGCTACAGTCTGCAGCTTCTCCCACACTCCTGATGAAACCGTTTGCAGCAGACTCTTCATGTTGGCAGTAAAGACTAAACATGGTGTGAATCAAAACATTTCATAGGAATTTATTAAACTGAGTCAAGAGCATAAGGTTTGTGCGTAGAGCAGTTGACTTCCTTGTAGTCTAAGACAGTGGTTCTTAAACTTTTTCATGTCAAGGACCCCTAAACTGACACAAATTAGACCACAGACCCCCATTTGAGAAGATTTTGTCCCCATCCAATAAGATGTTTGCTTTTACATGTTTTACCATAGAAAGTGTGTAAAACCCATGACCAAAATAGTCATACATTCTGTCATTGGATGGAATTATCGTGAAAATACATTATTCCCCTTTTTGCTGGGGACCCCATGAACCCAACTCAAGGACCCCTGGGGGTCCCCAGACCCCGCTTTGAGAACCACTGTTTTAGGAGGAGCATAAGCCAAACTTTGGGACAGTAGGCTCGGCTGCCTGTGTGCAGGACAAGAGGTAAAGTTGGTGTCTCGTCAAGCTAATCAGGGACTGTCAGGAAGGAAGTCAAACCACCCCACCTTCAAGATAAAAGCGTGAACTTTATCGGTTTGAATAAAAGATAATCTATTAATAAACATTTTCATACATGGAATAATTGTTTTTAAATGTACTAAAACGTGTGTCTTAATTTAGCTTTTGTTCCATCTATGCTCAAGAAATGTCTGACATAGGTGCTAATAACTGTTTTGCGTTGAAATCTCACCCGGATGTGGCGTATTTCAGTTAGGCTGGCTTGTCAGTTGAGTAGTTAGGTTAGCAAAGGAGTCCAGGGCAGTCTGAGTGGGACATCATGTAGGTTATCACAGACTGTGTGACTTTAGAAACTCAGACTTCGGTGTTTTCTCCCTCTCTTTGCTCATCTGGAAACTCATCTGCGTTTTTTTTTTTTAAAAAAAAACCTTCCAACCGACAATCATGTTCCTCCGCGGGTCTAAAAAGCGACGGTCGAACCGCTCGGTAAGTTATGTGTGTATTTGTTTTACCATACATTTACTTCTTCACGACTTTAACAACTCAGTAACTGCTTTGGGTAACCTCTCATACGCTAAACAAACTCATTTTAAATGTTTTGAAGCATTTCAATGCTTTACTGTAACAGTAGACTTGAAATGAACTTGTGGGCTGTTCAAGTCCAGCACAGAAAACAGCCCAAGCGGAACTCTGTCCCACCTTCACCTGGCTTTTGTCTCTGTGAACTGTTGTTTGAAAAAACGTCCCACTCATTTCCTGCACTTATAATTAATTATATGGTGGTATTTTATTATACTTTTTACCAGAAAATCCTGCATTCTTTGTGTCTTGAGTCATTTCGGCCGCCCCAGGTTAGTCAGGAGGGGTCAAACTACGTCATGGGTTTGTAACTTACCTGAGCAGGTTGGGATGTGGTGGCTGTAACCTGAACGTGTTTATCACTTTTGTCATGTTTTCATTACAACAACAACTGTTACATTATGCTCCAGTGGGAAGTTTGCCCAAAACACAGCCTATATGGTCAGTTCACTGACAAAATGAAGCTTGTTTACGGGCCAGATTAACAGCTGTGCGGCCATGAAACATCTGGCTCTGCAGCACACTTGGGAAATGTCCAGAAAACTGTAATTATACCACATTTTTTCTTGTAAAATTCACATACAAAGTAGATTTACTGTTTTAACAGCAAACCAGACTATGTTTCTGAACTTAGTTTAAATCTGTGTTAGTAGGTTTATGTACAAAATCGTTAGTATATAATATGGATCTTATAATTTACATGTAACATATCCTTTATTTAAGTGCTTTAGCAATAGTTAAACACTCAACCTGTTCCCACCTGACACAAACAATAACTGCACTCAGGTATTAATGAATGCCATCAATATTTAATGCAACAGTCCATTACATCAGCACTAAAAAGTAAGTTTTGAATCATGTTACAACACAGACGTTTACAAGCGTAACATAAACACATGTGGTTTCTGTGTTTGTGCGTGCATTGTGTGTAGTTACCTCAACAAGTTTGTAGAACAGAGGATATAATCGATGCCAAAAATGTGATGGTTTCAAGTTCTCAAATTTAGGCATTTGCTGTTTTTCCTTGTCCTACATTGCAGGAAATTTGATATCTTTGGGTTTTGGACTGGTGTTTGAACAAAGTAAGAGTCTAGGGAATTGTGATGGACAATTTTCACAGATTTGATGTTTTATAGACCAAAACGATGAATTGATGAATCGAAAGACTAATCAGAGGATTAACCAATAATGAAAATAATCATTAGTTGCAGCCCTAATGTCATAAAATGATATCAGATATCATCTGCTATGATACAGATTAAATGTCTTTTTCCTAAAAGCTGCATTACAATCTAATTTTGTTTATATCTTATATATACACATATATATATCAGGGACCGTATTACCCACCTCTAGTTTAGATTATATATTATTTGAGGGCTCAGTAGTTACAGCCAAATATAATGTAATTATATCAATATCAACCATCATTATGTTATATCGATTATTTAATGTTAATAGACTAAACATGATAAGTGGCATCATAAAGTAATCATCATAAAGATGTAATTAACATTGCATGAGAAATGCCTTTGTTCCGCCACAGTGTTGACAGATATTTTCACAATAGTGATATAATGTAAGCTGCTTTATAAATTCAACAGAATTATGACTATATAAAGCTAAACGTGCGAGTAGGGGAGCTCAATATGAAACTCATGATCTTCCCTTCACAGTTGTGTCAGATGATATCCTCGCGGAATGACTCTACCCAGGTACATGTCTGTTACGCAAGCTGTCATGCACAGTGGCACTATTTGACAGCCATTAGCCTAATCAGCTTCAAATATTAATCACATGACTGTTTAATAGATTTGTAGGTGTAGAAAATGCAAAAATGTAATATAGTCCTTATTTACTGTATGGTTTGCTCCATTAACAGTAGGCCGGGCGTCATATTTTTGACCAAATACCTCGATATCAACGTTGTGACAATATTGTAGGGATGACTATTGGTGCTTTCACAAAATATTTATACATTGAGATTTTTGATAAATAATCATCAGTAATGTGGAAATAATGACTAAGTGGGTCTGATAACTTCACAGAATTACATCACTTTACTGTAATTCAGCCTTTAAAACCAGGAAAAGAACACTTATGCCATATCATGATATTACAGTATCCAAAATGTAAGACCATATTTAGTCTCAATCCACTTCCCACCTCTAGGCAGGCAAAATTTAGCATGACATGTACGATTGTTTTGTGATTGTTTAGTGTCTTTTGTGTCCTTTTGATTGTCTAGTGAAACTGTTGTGGTAGAATAATGTGCACTGAACCTGGGATATCTGTTTAATTCAACCAACATACAGTGATCGCAGCTGCCTGCTGTGTCTGTGAGCTGCAACGATTAGTTGTCAGCTATTAAATTAATGGCCGTCTACTTTGCGATTTTATCGTTTTAAGTCGTTTTTGAAAGAAATTGAAGTCTACATTCTCTGATTTCAGCCTCTCAAATGTGAATATTTCCTGGTTTCTTTAGTCTTCTGTGAGTAATCTGAATATTTTTGGGTTGCGGACTGTTGGTTGGGACAAAAGAGACTATTTAAGGACGTCATGTTGGACATCAACTAATCGATTAATCAAGAAAACAATCGACAAATGAATCTAAAATGAAAATAAACGTTAGTTGCAGACCTACAACACTTTAAATGACTTTCAATAGTGACTTTCTGAAAATCTATCAATAGACCCGTGTCATGGAAGACATTTTGCCATGTCGCAAAAGAAAAAGCACACATGTAAATAATGAAATGAATGATGGCTGATTTCCATTTACCTGCTTTGATTTCATGGTCCTGGTATTGCGCATGCTGGCTGACTGTCAGGGTTTCCCATCGTTAAAGTTATTAGTAACGCCCTGTGCTTTTCCTGCTATGACAAGTCTGAACATTTGAATGAACTCCTGCCCACTCACGACAGCACAATAAAACTCCTGTTTGACCCACAGACCAACACTCATATTTGGTAAACCCTTCCAGTTGTCAAACACTGTTGTTAGAGTTGACCTCGGCAGCAGGAAGCAGTGGTGCATAAACCATAAAAGCAACATGAAGTGTTGTGCCACAGAGGGGGATCTTAGAGCTGCTGGCCTGCAGGCTGTTTGATCCTGTCCAGTGAGGAGAGGTGCATCTACTCTGCATGCCAAGGCAGCAATGGCTCTGACCTCTGACCTCCTCTGTTAATGTTTAACCCCTCCAACACCACAACTTTGAGCAGAGAAGCAAAACTAAGTGACAATCACTGCCTCATTTATTTCTCACTTAATATTAGAGCTGCAACAATTCATTGATTAGTTGATTGACAGAAAATTAATCACCCTGATAATTAATTAATATGTTTTAATTGTATTTTAAGAAAAAAATGCCTAAATTCTCTGGTTCCAGGTTCTCATATGAATATAATATGATACAAATGAATATTTTCTGGTTTCTTTAGTCTTCTATGATAGTAAACTGAATATCTTTAGATTGTTGACTGTTTGTGTTTGTGACAAAACAAGACGTGAGGATGTCGCTTTGGACTTTGGTAAATAGTAATTGAGATGTTTTCCCCATTTCCTGACATTTTATAGACAAAACGATTTATTGAGAAAATAATCAACTGATTAATCGATAATGAATATAATCGTTAGTTGCAGCTCTACTTGACATAGTTTAAAGTTATCCTTCCCTTAACTGCACATAGAGTGCTTTTCTCCCACATGCAGTGCACCACTCACTTGGCATTTAGTATGAGTCTAATAATATTGTTCACGTGTATTAATGATCTATTTTCTCGTGTTTATCCCTGGCTGAGCCATTGCAGTTGCCTTCTGATGTTAGATAACAAAGCTGGAAGACTTTCAGTTTGTCCATTACCTGGTTACACGGTTACTTGGTAGCAACAGAGAGCTCAAGCAAACCAAGGCAGCGCCATGTGATTAAACCTTATACCCACTTAGTGAAAACAAAGGAGCTGATACGAAGCGTCTGACGCCGGTCTAAGTGTGAGCATGTGAGCTAATTTGAACTTGAACGTATTATTTACTTTACCCACACTCAGTTTAGAAGAAACTTCCTACAACCACTCCCACCGTATCCTTCACTCACGGCACAATAGGCAAACCTCATTGTTGGGCCGCAAACTTGAACGCATTATCTTTTGTGGAGAGCTGAAAGGAAACACACATTAAACCTTCAAGTCTGTGTGTAGCCTTGACGTATAGAACGCTACCATCATGATAAGGAAACATGCAAGGAAATGTTGAACTAACTTGTAGTGGTTAATGTTCAAGGCTGACAGGTTGTCCTGTCTGCAACAACTAAGGAGTAAATTAAAGGTTCTTGTCCATTTAAATTCACCTCAGAAAAGAACAGCTGGAAGGACTCAAGATGTTGATGAAATCCCGCTCAGTTCATGTTTTTTTTTCCACCTCATAATCTAGTTTAATTGTGTGATCACATGCTGTGTTAATTAGAAGTAAGTTGATAGGTTTTCATGCATCCTTGGATATGTTTACCGATAAGTCCATCTCTGTGTCTGTGTGTTTGTTTAGTTTAGAGAATTAGCCTAATTAGATGGAGTTTGACCTTGACCAACTTGTATTGAATGTTGTAAAAAACTATCTAGAACGTTGTCTTGTTTGTCCGTCTGGCAGCACAAAATGGGACTAAATATTTCAAGTAAATTCAAGGCTTTTCTCAGGAGTCCTAATCCTTCATTATTTATTACGTCATGTTTGCACACAGGCTTACCTCTTAATTACTATCTGTATCCATGCTCTGATGTTTTTACCTTTCTCACACGTTTAGTGACTGGTTGTTAATGGTCTGGCTACTACAAGTGTGGAAAGACACTTACTGTACAGTTACAGACACTTACAAAGACACTTTTTCCAAACCAGATCGTTATGCTGAACTTAATCAAATGTAGGAAGATGTCCACCTCATCAACCTCTCAGAGTTCTGGAGAAATCCAGGCGCAAAATCTAGTTAGAGATTAATAGAGACACAGTAAGTTATTCTACATTAAACTAATAATATTACACTCTGATGAACTTTGTTTCCAATCAGAGAAGTAACCTCATGGGTTATTTCCAGAGATACGTTTTCAGACTCACCTCATCGAAGCGCTACCTCAGGAGGTTTTCTTGAGACCTCTGTCTGACAATGCAAGATTACCTTGACATATAAGAAACCCTCATTCATACATCTTACCTAATACCTAAAACATGTCATATCTAAAGCGTAACGTTGCCGTCTTTAATTTAAACTGTCCAAAACTGTGTCGTTGGCTCTACAAACCTGTAACTCATACCTGTTGGGGTCAAGAGCTGACCATCTCTCATAGACCACCACCAGACAAGTTCAGGCTCCCATCAGCTCCTTTGGTGTCTCTTACTAAAAGTCTAATCCAATTTCTGGGTCTGTTTTCTGTTCATAAATGGTCTCGTAATGAATTTAGCGCTAATCCCACTCAACCCAAAGGTTTCCAGTTAAGATGAATTATTTGTGATCTGCTGTAAAATGGACTGTACGGTTTAAAAACAAGGCTTTCTGTGTATGCAGGTCAAAGAGGTCCTGAGTGGAGAAAAATTGAAATACAAGCATGAAGATATACAGTGTAATTTCATCTCTTTAATATCTATTTTATGAATGGAAAGTCAGTAACACCCTGTCGTATCCTGAAGTGTAACCATCTCAGGTCGACTACAGTTCTCCAAACAGGTATTTACTTTAATTCTCTCTAACACTCATAATATTTAGGAGTTAAGCCGTACACCGGTGTTAAAAGTACAAGCATTTTGTGCCTCCCAGGCTCAGTCACCATGTCAAAGACAGCTCAGGAACTCATTTCTAAGAAAATAACAAGAGAAAGGCCCAGTCACCCAGAAATCATCCGTACGCTCCATTTAGCCCGTCTTGTCACCTTTCATACCTGGCTCTGTTCCCGACATGAATCAAAGTGCTGGTTAATAAGGCGACGTGGCGCAGGACAGATCTCGGTGTAAGGCAGGCTGTCACGCATTTAATAAACGGCACATAATTATGGTTCACTGTCACGGGATTATTCCGGACTAACTTGTTCATGTTCCTACGACACTGGATGTAAACATCTGAACCCTGGCACCATATACAAAGCTACTCAAAAAACTCACAGAATCATTTCTAATAAAATAACCACCTTCAAATATTCTGTTCTTTGGAATAATACAAGAAAGCGAGCTGATAATTGCTCCCGCTTCATGTCTCCACGGTTTCTTTATGCAATAGTAAAGCACTTAGATCTCATACATCCCTTACAACCCACAGATATCAGTGAGATAAGCAAAACAAACTCAGTGTTTCAGTAATGGAAGTAAATCAGTTCTTGAAAATGTTTATAAAGAACTCCACATGGGAAAACAGGCTTGACTTGATGCGTTAATGGTTAGAACCAATTATCCTTATGACGTGTGCGTGTGTGGGGTTAGAAAAACATCCAAACACAGCTGAGCAGGTACGCACAGGTACGTTGTTGTATCACATATCTGCATTGTTTTGTTTTGCTTGTTAATAGTCCGTCAGCGTCTGCAAGCGCAATGCATCAGAGAAAATATAGTTTGTATGTGCGCCAGTTTAAATTCAACTCAGGCTTGCTTTTTATGACAGACAAAATAGGTACATGCTTTGTCCTTCTCATGGTGAAATGGAAAACAACAGCGTCACAGAGTCCCATCAGATTGGAAAAAAAACACTGATAGCCTGGTTACAGTGTGTTTTTTTTTTACCAATCTGGAAAACAGCTAATAATCAACACATGGACACATTGTCTCTGTCAACAGTTAAGCTCTTCACACAAGAGATAGTTACAGTAAAGTTAAAGCATCAGAGAAAAAGAAAGTAGAGACAGAGTGACTGCATGGAGAGGGAAAGGGTGCAGCTCTCATCCTGTGTCTGCTTCCTTCCTCTCATCTCTAAAAAGAGGCCTGTGTCTGCACACACACACACACACACACACACACATATGCAGGAATAGACTTAAAAGGGAGATATGAGGTAGTTGGTTTAGTGCTAAGCTGTTAGGTTGCTGTTGGCAAAGTCAGATGCACTGCTCAGCACTTTTGGGAAAAGGCATTGCTGAGATTTTACCTCCCTCATTGTACTGTATATCCTCCCACTTACAAAACACACATTATATGCATTTCTCAAAGTCACTGTTGAATATAAATCTAGCTGTGTGGCTAAAATTGAGGACTGGTCTCCTACAAACAGGTTTATCCGGGAGCTAATTATGTCAAATTCTGGATATCACTTACGTCTTTTTTTTTCTTTTTTTTTTTGTCTGTAGGCAGCCAGCAGGTTTAACACCTACTGCTGGATGTAGTGATATTTTTTTACTGCAGTGACTGGTGATTATACACACTCAACAATAGCTGCTGTGTTTCATTTCAAAAGCAGAATCCAGGAGGGAAAAAAAGTTATATATAAACATAAAAACTCTGACTAAACAGAAGTATATTCAGACTAACCATCGGTGCTTTTATATGTGAAATACAACCAGTCTTAATGGTTTATATCTCCACCAGTTCAATGAAGGATTTTGACATAATGTGGGGATATTCATAAACATGAAGTAATCCATGTGAAATCTATAGACAGCCCCAAACGCTGCCAAATAAAAGGCTGAAGCGATCAGCTCTAAGTGCATTCTGCTGGTGGCTTATGTGGAAGCGCTGCTCTCTCCATACCATGTTGCTGTTTCTCCGACCATGTGTAGCAACCACCGTACGTGCTAAACTCTTTCCTTTAACCCGACTGTCTCGCTCCAATAGCTGTGAATGGTTGCTTCATGGGAGCTGAAGTGAGTTTGTTTGTTTTCAGCAGGAGGAAGAGGACCCAGATAGAGGGCAGCCCTGTATGCGCTGTGGAGACCAGTGCCCCGGCTTCCGTGTCCATGGCTGGAGGTACGAACCCCTAGGACTCTTAACCAGGCCTGTTGCCTTGGCAGGAAATGTTTTTCTTGTACTGTATGTTCACCTTTTGTAGTCAGAGTCTCTCCTACTGCTTTTTGGATCTCGTGTGCAGCTTTGGATAATAATGAGTGACTGCAAGGTCTGAAATCACCTTTTTTAGAGTATTTTTTATGTTTTTTTTACCACCCACTTAAAGTTAAAGACACTTGTGTAAAAATATAATAATGATAATAGTTGATTCATAGAGTATTCGTAGGTTTTCAAGCAAGCAAGATATTAGAAACAAACACAAATATATAATACATAAAAAATAGTAAACGCTCAGTAAAAGAACTAAAACATACAGAAATTTGATATACAATAAGTTCCATCTCATGATAAAAGAAAGAATATTGACTTTAATTTAAAAACAGATGTAAGATATTTGTGATTTTGCGTACACAGTAGTTATTGTATGTAATACCAATGCTTCTAATACACGAGGTCGGTTAACATCCCGCCAGCAGAGACGTCGTTTTCCTCGTCAGATACAGCGTGCAGCTATATATATATATCTAAATATATAAGAGTCAGTAGTTCAGGGGTTAAATGTGTGTGTTTGCTCACGTCTTAGGAAGTACAGCAACATTGCTACCAATGTAAATCAGCTTAACCGTGATCTGTGTACACGATGAGTGCAGATATACATTAAAAGACAACAAACATGACCTAGCCGTGGCACCGCATGATATTCACAGAGCAGATCAGCCCTACTGACTGCGCACATTAAGAATCACAGCTATAGACTCATGAGTGCCATTAAGCTCCGACAGCAGCAGCAGCAGCTGCATTTAGTTTGAGTTGACATTATCTTCATGGGAAAACAGAAGCACTACAGAGCAGCAGGATTACCAATAGTCATCCCGCAACATGTGCCGTGCGTCCGCGCTCCAGAGATTTAAACTTAAGATCAGGTCAGGTTAAATGGACTCACAAAGCCTGTAGTATTTCTCATTTATTATACTGAAAACAAGTTCATATGGTGCACTCACTCACCAGGAGGCTTTTTAAGGTATAAAGTGTTATGCTTCTTTGATATTACATTTCATTTTATTGATGTAAAAACCTGATTTAAGGCAGAGCCACTTTGTAGAGCAGCGTGTGTTCATCTGGAACACATTTTTTTTTTATGGACACAAGGCAACCTCTACTTAGCAGAGGGATGACTGTTTCATAGGATGTCTATATTGTGTTTTTTGAGTATGTAGAGAGTTTCTGTAATAGCTTGTAAATCCAGATTTTTTTTTTTTTAATTTAACGAGCTACTTGAAATTTCAGCCTACGTACTTCTCACGACTATTTGTTCAGGAGTCGTTGAACACCGAAGAACAATTCATTTTCCTTCTGTTAAGCAGGTTTTTGCGTGCTTTTGTTTGAGCCCCCTTTCTCTTCACTCTCTCTCCTTTAGTCCTTTAGTGTATATCCAGCTGGTTGGGTCTCTTGGTTAGTCTAATCCTGTCAATCACGCTAATGAGATTAAGCCTTACTGCTGTGATAGTAACCCTCTCGACCACTGCATATCTCCCTCTGTGTCCCCTCACTGTCTCGACCTTTCTCCATATGACCCCTGCTTTCCCTTTTCAGGTGTGACTTTTGTATTTCATGAAGTTTTTAATGTATAAAATGAAAGAAAGTGGAAATTTATCCCATAGATTAGGCCTATATGTTATTCCAAAGTCTTATAAAACAAAAAAAAGTACTTCTTCATTACTGATTATTCATGTGAGTGTAGAAGAAGCAGTATCTCCAGACCCTAAGCCAGGTTTGACACACAGCGAGCTGAATGAAGAGAGAAAGGAGGAACATTCATTTCTGGTTACGAATGCTGCATTCACAGTCCCAGATGGGCACTGCATGGCTGAAGCCAACCGTGGTTTGTTGATGGAGAGAATCAAACAACAGGCACAGGAATGTGTACTTTGCGTAACCAAAAGACTGTAATTGTATCTTTTAGCTTATTCAGTTCTGTTCCCTCTTTTCAGGTCAAGACAAAAGCTTTTAGAAGTTAGGATGTAATCTAAAACACGTGTGCTGAGGCTCTACCTCCGGCCACACTCTAGAGAAAGCCTGGCCTCTATAGGCATCAATATGTTTACAGTATGTTTAATCTGTGTAGCATCAACACAATACTGTTGATTATTGAGCTCTTCCGTTTATACGTTTGGCATTAGGACAGATCTCTAATTACTTTTGGGTGTGGTGTCAAAGGGGAAATGCCTCGTTTGAACGTCCCTCAAGCTGATCAAGCAGAATAAGCAACATGAAAGTGATTAAATGATTGAGATTTATGGGGGTCACTTTTTTAAGACCCCAGAGTCTTGTGCAAATTGCATCTTCCTTAATAACCAATTTAGAGTCACACCTTCTCTGATGGAGAAGATCATCCAAGTGACCACAGGCTCAGCTGCTGATGCTCGCTGAGAGGGAAGTGATCCATCTTCATCTGGTGCTTTCTCAGACGGAGCTTAAACTGAGGTTGGGGGCAGATGGCGCTTCCGCTGCCCAGCAGCGAGCGAATTGAGTTACTTTTGACCCACAGGTCCCCGCCACGCTTCAAAAGTGTTCAAAGTCGCCATCGCTATTAGTCTGGGTGGCCATGCGGCAATTACTCAGTCACTAATTAGTGGCAGAGAGTTATTGGACAAGGCCCATCTGTTTCTTTAGAACCAGATCTAAGGAGGGCTTCACTTTACCTCACTGCAGTCAGCTTAAGTTATAGATTATCACACCAGCAGCACACATTTAAAGCAGAGGATTATCCTATAGCTGCTACACTGGATGTGAACTGACTTATAATATATCAATATGCCCAAAAACAGTGGTCTAGATTAGAGCTGCAACAATTAGTCAATCAATCGATTAGTCCATAGACAGAAAATTAATCGCCAATTATTTTGGTTTTGAGTCTATTTTTTTAAAGGAAAAATGCCCAAATTATCTGGTTCAAGCTTCTTAAATGTGAATATTTTCTGGTTTCTTTAGTCCTCTGTGATAGAAACTGAATATCTTTGAGTTGTGGACTGCTGGTTGGAACAAAACAAAACATTTTAGGAAGCATCTTGGACTTTGGGAAACAGTGATGGACAACAAATCAAGAAAATAATCAACATATTAATCAATGATGAAAATAATTGTTTGTTGCAGCCCTAAGTCTAGATCAGCTGTTTGAAAGTTATCAGCTATCACAATTAGGGCCGTGATGCATGATGTCAGACTATTAAATTGTTACTTTAAAAGATTTTTTTGGTATAAAGCGACTTGGAAAAAACTAAAATGTTGACAGGAGTGACTCATAACGAAGAATGTAAGTACACAGCGTCTTCTCTAGCAGACGTGTCCCGACTGATATAATAACCCAGAGACCAACTAAAAATCAGATGAGCTGGAGTGAATTCAGAAGTTCGTGTGTGTGTGTGTGTGTGTGTGTCTGTTGTCTTGCGTGTCCATCTTGATCACATAGCATGACAAATACAGCACAGTATTGCTCATAAGCCCCAAAAATCTGTGCCGCTTATTTCTGTGATTAATAACTGCGTCAAAGCAACAATCGTCCATCTGTTATGAATCAGTTGCAGCAGTCTGGTCAAAAAGACACAGCGAGTTTACTCTCTCTGAGTGTCGCTCAGTCGGACTCTGGTGTTTGGCATCTCCAAAGGCGTCGTGAGTAAATTGGCTTATCTTTTCAAGTACATTTTAAAAAAAAATCACATGAGCGTGTAGGTACCCTGAGAACTGGTGTTTGTATTTCTGAAGTGCATGTTTGTATTCAATCTTTTTGTTTGAGCCCACTATCAGCACGGAGGAGGGTGGGAGTCGGGGGTGGCGGGGGCATTGAAAAGAGCCGCGCAGATAGAGAAATTACCACATGGGAAGGAGCTCTCATAGAATATCCTGCTCTTACTGACAGACAGGCTGACAGCGGACATACAACAACCTTTATAGTTTTATTGGGAGAACGTCAGCAGGCCAACCTGGACTAATTTGTCATGATTACAGCAGGTAATGGAGAAACCATATTTTACTGTCTAACAGGATTAAAGGGACTAGAAACTCAAACAGTTATTAAGTTGTGGAGATGTGGGCAGAGTGAATGTTTTCTATGTGGTAAGAATAGGGTTCTTCTAGTGTGTCATAGCCTGACTTGTTTTGTACATAAAGAATGATGTGTATGGACTTGACGTGCAGAACATGACGTCATGTACGCTTAGTGTTGTCACTTATCTCACCTGTGCACAGTTAACTGTCCGTTATGTATCTCAAGAAGGAAACTATATGTTATTTTTAAGGGGTTGTCATTTTATTTAATGATTTGGACAAAAAAAAATATACATGTGAAAGTACTGGCTAATATATTACTGGTCAAACTCAGGTCAGTTTGGGATCTAGAGGAGGGACGAACAAGCCTTAATCTCTGTGTTCAACAAAATTAAATTGATTTAAAATCCCCGCGACAAAGGCTGTCAGGCTTCCAAAATTTCAAATGAGTTTATTTCGGCTTCATATAGTATATCAATATTAAGTTTCTGTTTATTCCTCCGTCTAATACTCAACTGGACTCCTGTTGGCAGACGCCGTGTACTCCGTCACCCTGCTATATTATCTTTTTTTTAATCTTTTATCTATCAAGTTTATTTATAATTATTATATAGTTGTAATTATTTTGTTGAGGATTATCTATAGCCAGTAAATACAAACAGAAGATTCACTTTTAACAACAATAACAGCAGCAGCTGTACCAGGAGTCTCAGTAACAATGTTTTTGTCCAGCAAAGCAAATTTAGTGGCAGATTGTGAATTCCTTTCTAAAGCAGCATCTGCTGTGTCTCCTGGTTAACAACACACATGGCTGGTTGTGGATTCAGTGTAGTACGGTTCCCTCGTATTCTTTGGTTTTTATTTTCCCAGGCTGCACAGCTTTAATTTGCACAGATGTTACAGGGACACGGGAGTATAGTACTCCTTAATTTCTGCAGTTTATGCACTTTTATTTTGACCTTTGCACTGAAACGCGCAGGTTCTTTCACAATTAATTCGAGGTACTTACAAGTTGGTATCTTTCCACCACTGATCTGATTTTGACATTTTTTTGTTTTGCCATTTACAAAATTATGAGAATTACCATCACAACTCATTTGTTTTTAACTATAATCATAGCTATTCACAGGACAAACAAACTATATTTGATTTGATTTTCCTCTCTGATATTTTGACATGTCAGCACCAAATGTTGTACATACTTCAGCTTGAGGGGACAAATCCTTGCTGTATTACATCAGAGGCTTGTGACTCAAATAATTGAACAGGACAGGGCTCAGAACAACAGGGCTTGGTGAATTGCAGTGTTGAAATACCCTTCAGAAACAAACTGCTTTTAAGTTAGTGCAGTCATGATGAAACTACCAGAGAAATAAAATTAGGTATGTTATAAAAACAAAAGCCTCACCAGGATCTGCACTATAACTACATAGTACACTTTATTACAGGGGGGATGATTTGCTCATTTGTGGGTTCAGTATTCTGTCTGTTGTGTATGCAGCATAGATGTATATTTAAATGTTTTTGATGTGTACACAAACCAGGTTACAGTCAAGTTCAGCCCTAATGGCAAGATAGGTGGAGAACAAAGAGACATGATTTGAGACTCTCCTGCATATTTTCAGACCTCAAATTTGCTCAAATTGGCACTTTGTCATCTCTCAATTACTGCAGGTTGCATGTGAGGGTTGGCACCCGCTGATGATTATATCCCTGTTACAAATGCTTTCATGATGTGGAGGATGGTGGATGACGGATGGGGGAGGGAGGAGATCGAGGGGTGGGTGGGTACTGGTGGGGTGACACCGGGGTGACACGTGGTACATCTGCCATCTGTCCCATCATGCCAGGTCTCCGGCTGTTTCCTCCTACCCACTTACACAGGCATGCGCGTGAAGCCCTCCCCTTTTTGCACACACACACATACAAATACAGCTGGGGTGGGATTCGTGCCAAAATGGCTTAGGCTAAGCTGACTCGCTGTGTTTACACAACTGTACATCTCTGCTGAACTAAATGCTGCTGCAGCTATAAACTCCATTACTACCTGTCTTTTGGGAATAAATAAATGGATGAGCACTAATTTCTTAAAGTTAAATTAGGATAAAACTGAAATCCTACTAGTCTGCCCTAAAACAAAAAGAGAAGTGCTGTTTAATGATCTGGGGAAATTAACTCCCAGGATTAAATCTGAGGTTAGAAGTCTTGGTGTTATTTTAGATTCAGATCTAAGCTTCAAGTCCCACAATAACAAGATGATTAAAACATCATTTTTCCACCTTAGAAACAGTTAGAAGCTAAAGTATGACTATTTATAAATCAAAAAGATGCTGAAAAGCTGATTCATGCCTTTATTTTAAGGAGACTTGATTACTGTAATGCTTTTTCTATTGACCTTCCAGAAAAAAAAACACTGAGAGACTTCAGCTCAATCAAAACTCTGCAGCTCGGCTGGACTTTAGTCCAGGTGGAGCTCATCTGCACTGGCTTCCTGTATCATTCAGAGTTGACTTGACCTTCAAGTCAATTCTGAATGATACAGGAAACCAAGCTACATGGCTGACTCGTTTGTTATTTGCCTTCAAGAACACTGTGATCATCTGCTGCTGGTTTACTGGAGATTCCCAGCAACAGCTGAAAGAAAATCAGGGATGCAGCCTTTATCATTTACGCCCCAAAGCTATGAAACACACTACTGATAGATATGAGGGAAGCAAGCTCACTAAATACTTTAAAAGAAAGCTGAAAACTTCTATGAATCTATGAACTTTAGCCATTAACTAGCTATGACTTTCCTGATGCAGGCCTGATATTTTTGCACTTTGCTTCATACTGATGCACTGCTGCAGCTCTTTTAAAATTTTGTATTTACTTGATTTTATGCAGTCTATGTATTATATTTTTAACTTAATTACTATTATTATTATTCTTCAATGGGTTTCCATCTTATGTTACATTAATTATGGTATTCTATCCCTGTTTTTCATGTTGAAGCACTTTGAGCAGCATTTCTTGTATGAAAGGTGCTATACAAATAAAGATTATTATTATTATTTATATTGTTTTTACCTGACTGGCAAACATGGCCGTGTAAGGTGTCAACTAAGGACAGCTGTGTGGTCCATGCATGTATTGTCCTGGTATCCCACAGAGCTGCAGCATGTCTTGACTGTTTTTTCAATTGCTGAACAATTAACTTGTGTTGAGTAAAGAGGGCGGAGAGCATTCGCACTGACATGCACTTATTACCGGATATGTCAAAGCCTTTTTTTTTACAAGCCGATTGATTAGAAGAGAAGCACTCACGCAGTTTACACAGTTGTGTGATAGCTTTTTGGTTGTGTGGGGGGTTGGGTGCTGGAATAAATCAGCTTTGTGCCTTGTGAACTTGAGCCACAAGTACCAGCTGGCAGGCGGTTACGCAATCACAACAGAGATGTACACATGCAGTACTTGGTGCATATGGCCGCATTGTCACATCCACACGCATACATGACACCCACACCCTCAGTGTCACCCCGGGGGCACTTTACTCTGGCTCCACCGGTCCCCACACACAGACACACCCACCACCAGATTGAATGTGGTGAGGAGTCCGAGGACAAGACGGGGTGTAATACGAGGCTGAGGGAGATTATTGCTCCTATCTTCACCTCCCTCTCTTTATTGCCACAGGATTGACAGCCAGGCTTATGTCAGTGACCTCGTTTTCTGGTTGTTTGGTAGACAAATGTTTGGGATGTGCTGGTCCTGATGCAGATCTGGGGAGATGTTGCTGTAGTGTGAAGTCTTATCAGTGATGAGATTAAAGTGTGAACACACTAACACTATATATTTTACATATGCAGAAGATTTTCAGCGCTGACTTTTCTGCAAAGACTTGAGTTTGTTTTAAATTATCTGGAGACTGCCCCCGAGTGCCTACTGTTGTATTAGTAATGTTTGACTGCAGGGAGTCTAGTTGAGTCAAACTCAAGAATGTTTGTGGGCTGGTTTGTGACATAATGTCTCCAACGCAAAGTGTGTTCATAAATACAGTAATATGGTAACAAACTGTGGAAGTGCCCACATGAATGTAGTGTAAAGAGAGTTACCATCTTCCTCTGACTTAATTATAGGGTTCCATAATTAACTGAACCTGTTGGCGATAATAATGATATTTTTAAAAAACGCGAAAGGCCCTCTCTAGAGCAGTGTTTGGTTTGTTTGTTCTCTTGTTTATACACTAATTAAAACATACTTATGAATATTATATCCCATTTCTGCCGAGTTCCACTAGATGCCACTAAATTCTACACACTGCACCTTTAAGTCTTGAGTAAGGTTCAAATTTTAATGCTGTAGTTTGCACCTTAGCACCTGAAGCACCAGGAAATCCCATCTCTGATTTATTAAATGTATTGAATTAATATGTATTGAAAGATCTGACATTTGAGTTGCCGTTGCTTGTTGTGGAAATCAGTAAGAAGTCCCCAGAGGTGAAGCCCAAAGCTGTCCTTGTCTCCACAGGAAGATCTGTGTGCACTGCAAGTGTGTGCGAGAGGAGCATGCGGTGCGCTCAGTGCCGGGCCAGCTGGAAAAGATGATGACGAAGCTGGTATCAGACTTCCAGAGACACTCCATCTCCGACGACGACTCGGGCTGCGCCTCAGAGGAGTATGCATGGGTGCCACCTGGGCTCAAGCCCGAACAGGTAACGTTCAGGTTACAGGGCAGACGCAGAGTGGAGACATAAATTAATGCTACAAAAGCACGCTTTCACTTGGACATGTTCATACATTCGCTCAAACAATTTGAAAACTTGCATGTCCACGGGAAAAAAAAAGATATTCAGTGTTTTGATTTATTACACCAATTGAGTAAATTGCTGTCTGTCATTTATGCCTTGATGTGAGCTCACCTGTCTCCTCTAACAGGTATACCAGTATTTTAGCTGCTTGCCAGAGGACAGGGTGCCTTATGTGAACAGTCCAGGGGAAAGATACCGAATCAAACAACTGCTGCACCAGCTTCCAGCCCACGACAGTGAGGTAATATCACTGTGACTCCCTGCTGACTTTGGATGCTCTAGACTCTAATAGAGTGGTGAAATGCCAAATATACACTTGTTCCAGCTTCTCAGTTGTGAGGATTTACTGCTTGTTGTCTCATGTGACAGTAAATTGAACATCTTTGGGTTTTTGGACTGTTGTTCAGACAAAACAAGACATTTGAAAACGTCACCTTAAGCTTCAGGAAATTGTGATGGTCATTTTACACCATTTTCTGACATTTTATAATCATCAGATATTGAAAATGAATGTAAGTTGCTGCCCTGAAACCAACAAGGAAGAGGTGAATAAGTTTAGAAATATATTATGTATGCACATGCTAACAGGTATCTTTGTTTTTGCAGCCACAGTACTGTAACGTGCTTGATGAGGAGGAGAAGAAGGAGTTGCGTTTGTTCAGTCAACAGAGGAAAAGAGAAAACCTCGGCAGAGGCGTCGTCAGACTCTTTCCAGTAACTATGACTGGAGCCATCTGCCAGCAGGTAGAGCGGCATTCTTGTTTTATGTTCAGAAAATGTCAAGGCAGGTCATTATTAGACTCAAAAGATAGGTGGTGTTAACTGAAAAATATTCCTATATAACAATAAGGTATGCAAGTGAAAGCCTGTTAAAATAAATCAGAACCATGCAGAAGAAGCATTTCTTTTTATAAGATGGCAAGTAGGTGCAGGTATAGCTCAGGGGCCGTAGCACACTGGGATTTAATGATTACAGGGCTGCAGCGTTCACCTTTTGACAATATACCATCTAACTTAACTTCTCTCTGTGCCCCATTAAGGATGAGAATCACAGATGAACTCACAATATGATACTATCACGATATTCTCCCCACGATAACGAGATATCATAACGAAGGCGATTCTCCGATACACGAAGAAATAATCTTATATCACGATATCTGTAGCTGAAGAAAGAAAATATTATTTCAAAGAGCAGGAAATATTCAGATAATATACAATGTTTATTAACAGTACATTAGTTTCACAGAAAAGAAATGCTGCCAAGTATAAATATCAGAACACTGCTAACTGTAGCCTCAGTTTATATAAATATCACAACTAGGGTTGGGCAATATCAATATCGTGATATGAGACTATATATCTTAGATTTTGGATACTGTAATATGGTGATATAGCATAAGTGTTGTCTTTTCCTGGTTTTAAAGGCTGCATTACAGTAAAGTGATGTAATTTTCTGTTCTGTTTCTGTTCTAGCTGTTCTATTATTTGTCTTTACCCACTTAGTCATTATATCCACATTACTGATGATTATTTATCAAAAATCTCATTGTCTAAATATTTTGTGAAAGCACCAATAGCCATCCCTACAATATTGTCGCAATATCAATATCAAGGTCAAAAATATTGTGATATTTGATGTTGTCCACCCAGCTCTAATCACAACACTGACAACTGTAGCTTCAGTTTATGCCTCACACAGAGCTGCTAGTAGAGTTAATAAGTCTAGTAAGAAACAGCAGAGAGGCAACGTCGTGCTAATAACCCAAAGATTTATTTACTTTTCTGTGGCAGTAAACACAACACACGACTATATTCAGAACTTTACAAGATATTCAGGGCTGAGTACAGTGATGTTAACATGATAAACAGCAGGGCTACGGCTACATACTGACACTCTCCCACAGACACACACACACACCGGAGAGTCTCTCGTAGTAGAGCCGAGCTGAGCTACAACAAAGTTACCACAGAGAAACACAGAAGGGCCTTGAATGTGCATCTAGTGACTGCCAAAGCTCCAGTGGACTCTCTGTGTCTCCAGTGCAGACAATGACAGTGTGACAGCAGCTGCTCATGGCTGGTTTAGTTTGCTTGTGTTTCTTCTTTGTTGTCACCTATAATAGCCGTCCATCTGACCGTCACCGGTCTGTTCAGCGCCTCCATAAGGAGGTGGAGGATAGTGGCGCTCAGGAGTGGCCCTGCGTTTAAAAAAACAAGTATCAATACCTGGCACCAGTGCATCAATAGCGTATCACAAGTGGAAATATCGCCATATGTTGCAATATTTTTTTGTCTCATCCCTACACCCCACCCTCATCTGATCAAATCTATCTCTCTAGTGTGGGAGACAGATCTGCGGTGGAGACATAGCTGTGTTTGCCAGTCGGGCAGGAAACGGCAGCTGCTGGCACCCTCAGTGTTTCCAGTGCGCCTCCTGCATGGAGCTGCTGGTCGATCTCATCTACTTCTACCAGGACGGACAGATCTACTGCGGCCGGCACCACGCTGAGAGGCTCAAGCCCCGCTGCCAGGCCTGCGATGAGGTGACCGTCCCCGATGTGTCTCACTCTAAACTCTCGTTAACAGCAGTGTTTCGCAGCAGCAGTGCAGTGAGAATCAGACTATCCTGGTGTCCCATCGGTCAAATAAACATATTACATAACTTCATTGTACCTGGTTTAAATCTCTGATTGTTGTATATCATCCTGCTCTTTTTCTCCTCGTGTTTCCTTTAATCTCTCATCTCTAAACTGTCCAATGAAGGCAAAAAAAAATCTTAAAACAGTAAGAGCTATAGTAACTTACTCATCTAAGAAATGAGTCTGTTTATTCAAAGGTGATGTGTGTAGAAAGATATTTAAAAACTGTATGTGTGTCACCTGCTGTACTGTGCTGTTTTGTTCTATTTTAACATTTCCTCTCATCAGTGCATAGTAGAGGGGTATTTTTCTGTCAATCTCTTCTTCTTTTGAATGGCCTCTCAGTGACTTAAGAGATTAGTTGACGTAGTTGACTAATGGATCTGGCACGACCGACCTACAAGAGTTCTTTAGACCCAGAGGATGGCTAAGCCTTCAACTGGAGGGCACCGATAGCATCTTTTTTTTTCTATCTTGTTAACCCAAATCCTCAGTACTCATTTTTACTACCATAATTTGTTTACGTCCCCGCTGTGCTGAGTTAGAACACTGCCTCTGTCTCTGTTTTACTTTTCGTCTCTCAATCCTAGATTATTCTAGCGGATGAATGTACGGAGGCTGAAGGAAGATACTGGCACATGAAGCACTTCTGTTGTTTTGAGTGTGAGGCAGCACTGGGCGGTCAGCGTTACATCATGAGAGAGAGTCGACCGTACTGCTGCTCCTGCTACGAGTCGCTGTATGCGGAGTACTGCGATACCTGTGGAGAACACATAGGTACTGAATTAAGTCTAAAGAAACTCACTTACTTACCGGGGATGACTGGGTAACACTTATTATTCTTGCTAATAATTATACTTATAAATGATTCAGACATATTTTATTTTAATCATGTGTAAATGTAAATAAAGCCTCTTTCAGACATGCACCCATATTACAGAAATGTGATAACAATTTAACATGTCTGATTAATGGCAGGAGACACTTTTACATGAAAATCACGACTGCGATCTTACTAAGTCGGGCTGAGTAACATTTCTGTTAGAATTTCAACACGGCTCAAGTCTGACTTGAAAGCCGTCAGATTAACATAAAGGCTGCAGCAGCACAAGGTTAAATACACAGAGAAAAAGTCTTATTCACCTCATAAGGAGCACTCTATAAATATATCAATCAACAATCATCTCCTTTGCACAGAGAAAACAAAATTAGTTTAATAAACGAGGAAACATTCTAAATGAGCCAATTTTAAGTTGTTGAGTTATTGATGTCACATCAATCTATGAATTTCAGGGTTTGTATTGTCATGAAAAACCTGGACATGTCATTGAATTTTAAGATTGTAAGGAAAAAAACTTGTGTAAAAATGTGAAGTCACGAAAGGCTTTTTGGAAAAGTCATGTCAATCCAGCGGCCAAAATGTGTTAGTAGCGGTCTCTCTTCTTCTGCTGCATAAATATCCAGCAAAAGGCTTCACATACAGCATGTGAGCAAATGAGAATCCTGATGTAACATCTTGTCTTATTAAAAAAAATCGAAAAAAGTAAAAAATTATGATGAAAACATATCTTAAGTGACTCACTGTGAGAAACCAGCAATGTAGCTTCTGTCTGAAAAGGGCTTAAATGTCACAGGTGAATGTTTCTCCCAGAAATAAAATTCTTAGACGGTCGCTAAACAGTACAGTATGTATTACAGTAGTACAGTACAGTATGCATTAATATTTAAATTAACTAGTATAAAAGTTGTGTGTTATATATGAACAGTATAGTAGAAATACTGACATGTATACATACTGTGTGTGTACAGTATACACATACTCAAAGTTCTGCTGTTGACATAAACTATAATTTCCTCGCAGGTATCGACCAGGGCCAGATGACATATGAGGGTCAGCACTGGCACGCTGTGGAGTCGTGTTTCTGCTGTGCCCGCTGTCAACTACCTCTGCTGGGGCGTCCCTTCCTCCCTCGAGGGGGGCTCATCTTCTGCTCCAGGCCCTGCTCTCTGGGAGAGGACCCCAATAACTCTGACTCCTGTGATTCGGCGCTGCAGAGCAGACCACCTCAGCATAGACGCTGTGGGACAGCAGAGAAACACCTGCAGCCCCAATGTGGTTCTCCACTGCAGCCACTAGAGGGCATCAACCTCCCTGTAACTCCTGCAAAAGACTGCATTCATACTGCAGTGGAAAACAGAGGTGAACATGGTACATTGGTGTTACACCCAGATGAGATCACACATTCGCAAGAAATGATTCTGCAAGTTAAAACATCTTTTAGAGACTGTTTTTTTTAACACATTTATTTCCTCTCCCTCTATCAGGTGTTCACTGCACTGCTCCAGTTCAAAATGGAGTTCCTTCATCCAGTGGCCATCCTCATCCAAGAGGCTCCTACTCACCTCTTCCCCACATCCATCTAGGAAATGGCCTAGGACCGTCTTGGCCCAGCGACCTTCCACATTACAGTTTACTGCCAGGAGACTGTGGTATCAAACCAGCTGTCAGTGGGGAGCTAAATGGAAATACTGGACACCCCCTCACTAGTATCAACTCAAGAGGAACCTCTACTGCTAAAGACTGTAGGAACTGGGTGGAAAGGACAAATCAAGTTATGCAAGGTATCATAAATCACTGAAACTTCACACTTTAAATACTTGACTTAAGAAACTTGGTATCAGTATTATATTATAACTCATCTGTCTCTCTCAACTAAACTATGTGCTCTATTTCTCTCCCCAGTGTTTCCTCTCCAGAAAAATTCAGCGTCACACACGAACCACCTCGTTCCACCGGACTCGCCTCCCCTCCCGCCCAGCAACACGTCCATCCTCCCACCTCCTCTGCCCGTCAAGTCGCGTGACTTGATGCCACAGGATTCACCCCCGCCGATCCTCCCCCAACCAGAGGACGACGGACCCTCTGATTCTCCGCCCCCGCAGACTCGCAGCGGGACAGCCAGGGTCAGCTTCAGAGAACCGATCAGCAGCAGCTATTCTGTTGATGAGGATGATGATGATGATGATGATGAGCCGCAAGAGGGTGAGGAAAACCAGCAGGACGAAGATGAGGTGGAGGGAGGTTTCGGAAGCAGGTTAAATCTACAGAAAGGCATTCCACCGCAGATGGATCTACTGGGTGAGAAATGGTTTCCGCAGAGTTTAATATCATCTCAAATTTGGGAATCCGGCTAATTTTCAGTTTTTTGTGTTTTCCAACCAGATGGATCCTCTTACCACCAGCGCAGTCTGCGGCGAGGGTGGAGTCGTTGCCGTATACCCTCCGACCCTGCTCTCCACCCGGGCAGAGAGCGGCACTCCCGGCGCTCGCGGCCTGACCGGCCTCGGCTGGACACCCTGGACTGGAGAGGCGAGAAAGAGAGCCGGGGCTCCGCCATGGCCTCCTCGTTGACCCTCCAGCCGGGCCAGTACAAACATGAAGACTCCTGTTCTACATGCTCCTCATCCTCAGACTCGGAGGAAGAGGGCTTCTTCCTGGGACAGCCCATCCCTCTGCCCCCGCAGCTCCGAAAACACCAACCCGAGGAGGGGAAAGAAGGAGAGGTAGAAGACGACAGGGAGGCACAGAGAGACTGGGGACTGAGAGGCAGCATGAGGCGGAGAAGAGCTCAGAGTCTCGGTGCAAAGGACAAAGATAAAAACTGTGCCATCTCCTAACCCGAAACATAGCATCTTATTTTTATTTTTTTTTTTAAGACAACAAGAAGAACTAACACACTACTTGGCAAAGGGAAGTAAAACAAACCTCAAAAAAAAAGTCACTACCTTACATTTATGGTAGCGACTTCTTTATCTTGCAAACTTTGAGATGTTACAGTGTAGAGAACATTGTTCACAGTGTATGAATCATGAGTAGTGATAAATGTGGAATGATTATCAGCAATGTTTATATTTTTATTATACTTTAACAACCAGCCCATGACTCAGACCTCTGTTGCAATGTGAGAGGCTATGAAATGTTACTGCTTTTCAACATTTCCATCATTTCCATATGCAAACCTTCAGTAGCAGGTATGACCAGAAACTGACAGCCAGTTGTTTTCAACCACACTCCTCCTCGTGTCTAACTGTTAACTCTACTTTAATCATGTTTCTGTGCTCTTATGTGCAATTTTACACGGCTGTAATATGTTACAGATATGAATACTAAAAGGCCAAATATTATGGGATGGAGCATGATGACTCCCAACAAACTGTGGTAGATTAATACTTTGAAAATCAAAAGGATTATCAAAGTATTTTTGGGGAGGTGAGGAGGGGAGGGTTGTTATCTGTGTTGTATAGTCCAAACAAAATATTGCAAAATCTGTATTCACTTTTTAAGTCTCTAATCAAAAAAAACATTTGTATGGCTTTAAGGTCATTTATTTTTATATTCTCGGTGTAGGTCACTGTTCTTTACTGTTTTGTTTGGGTTAAAAGCAAGATTATAATGATAGTTTCTGTTTCTGATTGGACTTTTGAGACTGTTTTATGGTGACAATAAATTTGTTGAAGTTGTTAAAAGTTTCCATTATTTCTATTACACTTTATATCTTTACCACAATCAAAACAGACCTTTAAACAGCTTAAAGTCTTCCGGCATGTGCTGAATAATGAAATATGAGTTGACTATTAACTGAATTATGGCAGCAGAAAACAGAAAGTGCTTATCATCCAGCAGCACAGGATAATGGCACGGAGTCATGTGGCCAAATTGTTTCCTTGTAGGAAACTGATTGGACCAATCAGCAAGAAGGGGCGGGCTCTGGAGGGGCACACATGAGTTGTCAAACAGGTTTGCCTTGAGCTGTTAAGTGGTTTCAAACACATTCACACACATTCACCTCAGTAGGCGAGCACAGCTTATATGTGGGACTTAAAAGAGAAACCCAGGAGTTCAACAGGAGTCGTCAAGGTGAGTTTTCTGTAGCAATGCCAAAAAACTTTTCTTGGTGACTTTGTCCAAGCAGCTAAAAAAACCCAAACCAACACCTTCTCATACAGGCAGACTTCAGCTTGTCAGGACAAGACTGCGTAGGCCGTGAGTCAACAGTTGTTTACCTGTCCTTTTGTGTTTCTGTGTCATTTGTCTTTGGCGTTCTTTTGCCTTCCATGTTTGGCATTTACCCTAAATAGCAGAACAAGCAGACACTTGACCCACAACCACTAAATTAGTGTCTATTTGTGTTTGTCTGGTCCACCTCTTTGGTTTGTAGCCTTCTACCTTAATTATGTATTACCCTGTCTGGGTCTCTTTTAAAGGGAGATCGGTTTGTTTTGTGAGCTCAAGGAGATCTGAAAACCTCAAGGCAGGTAAGAATGGAGGTACGCTGGACAGAAAGTTCAACAGCTCTGTCAGCAGGAGTCCGGCCTGGCTCAGACTGGAATGGCAAATATGTAGAGAATGTGACTGGCAGATGCAGACTGTTGCGAGCGGCATCTTTCAAACTCACTCACAGTATCTTAAGTACATACAGAAGTACAGAAAAAAGTTCCTGTGTTTACCGAGTTCATTATTATGACCTTTACCACAGTAAGAGGCTTATAACTGAACACAAAGATGCTCAGTCGAACCTCTTTGTTTTGATTTAACCCACGGAGGCTCGTAGCTCAAGAAAAAGCCGGCTACAAACCCTGGCAACCGGCTGCTTTATTTAAAGATGAGGAGCCATTGTTCCCATAGCAGCTGTTGGTGTGTGTGATCTGCTCTGTATTGCCTCCAGACAATAGCTTGTTGACAGCTGTCCTGATGCACCTCCCCATCACCCCTCTCTTACACACACACACACACACACACAAACACACACTTCTGCTACTCTTTTCACAGGCCTTCTACTGACTGAAAATGAACTGTCAGTTTTATTGTGTGTTTGTCTGCCGAGATGACTGCGAGTAATTGTTCAAATCCGTCGCAGCCGGCGGCCAATGAACTTGCAGGATGTAAAGTGTTTCAGGAGAGTGATTGGTTGCAGAAGAGAAGGGAGGGTTTATGGGTGTCGGGTCTTTTGTTGAGTTGGCTGTGTCCTGTCTGTGTTTAAGTACTTAAAGTGTGGGAGAAAGAGATGCTTGCTTGTGTTTTGAGGTAAATGTTTTTATTCTTCTTCTTCACCTGACTTTGTTTCTGGTGCTGATGTGATGTCTCTTTTGCACAGGATATCCAAATGTCAAGGAATTGAGATGCTGGGGTTACATCTGTTCAAAAATGGAGGTGATTATGCCACACAGAGGCACAAATAAAGGATAACGTTGCTATCTCTGCAGAATAAAGGATTTTTCTTCCGCAGTAGCTAAAGAAAAAACTGTGGACGCAGACAGGTACAACTACTAGTTTCACAAAATGCCTGTGGAGACTCTCCAGCACCAACTGAGGCAACCAGCGAGGAATGCTGTAGCTGCTACACCTCCACGCTTGCGGCCAAAGGGGCCCGTGGGTCCAGACTTCTACCGGCAATGCCTGACCGCAGCAGAGAGACCAAAGCAGAGTGCAGTGGAGAGGCTGGAAGCAGACAAGGCTAAATATGTCAAGAGTCAGGTGGCTCTCTCTAAGCAGCAGCCAGTGAGGCCTCCTGAAGTGCAGAAGCCTCTGTTAAGCCCCAGAACCGCTCTGCGGCCCACCAGGAAGGCACCGACCCCAACAAAAGCAAAGCAGGAGGGCGCCCAGCTCAATTTGGAGCACCTGAGTAACCTCATCAGCGATGTGACCGATGGTGCTGCTGTGAGCTCAGAGGACAGTAAAGCTCCTGATTGTGCTGCCACTGCACATAGCTCTCCTTGTCCCAAACCTGCACAACAGAAAAAGGTCCCACCATGTCCACCTCCCCGTCCCGCCTGGTCCAGTCAGGCTAAAGTGAGATTAAAAGCATCTGGGCCTGCAAGAGTAGAGAGTCCAGGCTCTGCTGGGGCTCCGGTTGCAGGGACTGTGCGCAGGGTGGATGTCATGCCTCAGACCAGCCCTGCGAGGACACCCAGCAGACCCCCTCAGTACATCCGGCAGCCCCTTCAGCCCATACCTTTACATTCCCAGTTTCCACTCCACCCGGCTACTTCACAGCTGCATCTCTTCCACCTTAGAACAACACCAGGTCCCTCTCCTGTGAAACCTGTTGTTGCCCCATCTAAACCCGACAACCCTGAAACCTCCGTCCCCGCTGCACCTCCCCCCAGCCTCCCTGTTTTCCCCCCTCCCTCCCCAGCAATCACCCGTTTGTCTTCGTCCAGCTCCAGGAAACATCGCCCCTCTCTGACCCGCTCTAAATCAGACATGAGTGACAGATACTCCCGTGCCGGAACAGAGCTGGAGCGCTTCTTCAACTTGTGCGGTTTGGATCCCGCAGACCTGCAGGACTTGACTGGTTCTAGTTCTGACATTGTCTCCCTCGCCCGTTTCCGCAGTGTGAGCGCTCCGGGGTCTGAGTGTGCAGGCTCTGACAGAGAAGAGGAAGATGATGAGGATGAGGATGCTGGGAAAGTTACAGAGCGTGTTCCCTACGGGGTTTCTGTCATTGAGAGAAATGCAAGAGTGATTAAATGGCTCTATGGACTCCGTCAGGCCAAGGACAATGCAAGTAAGAGTACAAATTTATAAGATGAAGTTAAACATTGAAACAAAAGTAAAAGTTTCAACATGTCCAAGTGCATAAAACATACACTGATGGATCTCATGATTTAACTGGAAGCAGGCCTCTCAATGTGTGTGTGTGTATGTGCCAATGATACAGTGATGGATGTGAATTTGTTTGTAATTCACTCTGTTGGTTCACTTGTTTCTTTTTGTTTTGGTTGGATTTTTTTTTCTTTTAATACCTATAAATTAGGAAATGAAATTCTTGTTATTGAACAACCAAGAGTTGTTGTTTTGTTTTTTTTTTACTCTGAGATCATCTTCAGTTTTTTGTTTTATTTTGATTTATACATTTTTTTTTGGATGTCTCATAATGGGATTGTTATCATTGTAGCTGTCTGGACATTAAAGTGACATCTGTGATCGATGCTGGTCAGGCTGTAAATGGACGGCATTAAAGGTTGAATGATGCAAATATTTTGTTTGGTCCTGTGATTTATTTTAATGAACACACCGAATATAGAAGAGCTTAACCAACAGTGATACATTTCCTCAGAGTACGAGGTCAAAACCCCTGATTTTTAAAATAATTATAATAATCATAATAAAACCTTTTATTTATAAAGCACATTTCATGCAATACAAAGTGCTTTAATAAGCATGGACAAAAAACATGAAAAAGACAGACACAAGAAACGGTAACATTAAAAACATCAAACAACAGACTAATCAAAGAGAGATTTTAAAATGACTAATATAAATAAAATGGCAATTAATACTGTAGGCTCGGTTAAAATATAGAAGATATTTCTAGTTAAAAGCACCTTTAAAAAGATTAGGTTTAAATTGAGTTTTGAAACTTGTGAATGAGATGTATGTTCTCAACTCTACAAGGAGACTGATCCAGAGTCTGGGGGCGCAGGACTGAGAAAGGCTTAATGTGATACATCGGTATTTATGTGAAATTGCTTTGAAACTATTTTGCTGACCATATAGGAGAAGCGTTGTATTCTTGTGTAATTTTCAGAGAGAGAAAAAAGCGAATCAACAGGCAGGAAGGCAAGAGTTTCACTGATATTCAGGGTCAGAGCAGTCAACGCTTTGTTCTATAGTTTTAGTGCAGGTGTGATGAAAAATGTGGCCTATTTTCAGATTCTCAGAAGAACTGCCTGCCATAGAGAAACTGCTTTCGAGAAAATAACACGTTTTCATTTTAAATTCATAGTGTATCTTGTTTTTTCTTTGTGTAATATGGGAAATCTTAGAAAACAATTGACATCGAAGAAAGCAGTGTGTTATATTACAGTATTTAGTTGCATCTTACCAGTAGAACCAGTAGGAGGTGCTGGAACTGAGCTCCCTGCCGAGCTGCATGACTGCAATTGAAGTTCCCAAGGACATCTGAGATAAAACAGAAAAGGAAACATGTCTATAAAATGCCTGAAAACAGTGAATAATGTCCACCAGCCCAAGGTGATGTCATCAAATTGCCTGTTTTGTTCAACCAAAATCCAAATATATTGAATTTACCATCACACAAGACGGAGAATAGCAGCAAATCATCACAAATTACATGAAATGTTTGACATTTTCTATCACTTCAATGATTAATCAATTATCAATATAGTTGCCGATTATTTTTCTGTAGATCAATTGACTAATCAGCTCTAATGCTACACAGCCACTATGAGGTCAAGTTGTACCTGAAATGCAAGTGCACTGAACACAAAGCCAAGCATCGATCTGATGATCCAGATCCATTAATAAAGCGTGTTTTTTCACGGAACTCATACTGTAAATAATAAGCTTTGTTGTTGAGTCTATTCATCCTTAAATGTGAGCAGGTGGGCTGAATATGAGTACCTCACTTTCAAATACAAAAGAGTTGTTCAACCAGATTCTTGTGTCAAACAAGTGGGACTTAAGTACAACTGTGTGCAGAGAGCTGCTGTTATTTAATACATGCAGTGGAAGATTGCAACTAGCATGAGGATTACTTCTGGAGAACAGTCCGTATGTGTCGTTATTCTTTCCTAACTTCAAAGGATGAGTTGCCTCAAGGATTTTACAAATCAGCTACAGACATTAAAGGCTCAGTTATTAAATCAGACCGCGGACAGAAACTCATCCAACGGTCAGCAACACAGGGTAAGTTTTCAAACTGACTTTTCTCCTCTACTATTTTTTCAAATCATATTCAAAATATGACAGAAGTTTTTAATCTATTTCATTGCAGATTTTGCAGAAGTAATGTATTAAACAAAATCAACTAAATGTTTGATCGCATGTTTTTAGTGGTTACCAGGGACAACAGTAATATTTTCCTCAACCTTCCTGTCTGCTCTTCTCTCTGGTGGTCTCAGGGGTCGGGGGGGATCCCTCTGACCAGGAAGATGTGTTACGCCGTGGGTGGCGTCCCGTTTCAGATCACATCGGTGGCTATAGGTATTTCCCTGCAGATTTTCCTTCTGGATGTTGTGCAGGTAAAAGTTAAAGTTGAACTTGTATTACTATACGATTATACAGTGTAGTTCCTCAGCTTGTAAATGCAAAATTCTATTAAAGGGGACATATCATGTTTTTTGTGATTTTGACATTTATATACTGTGATAATGTCGGATATTTATGTAAACATGGTCAAAGTTCCAAAATCTGAGGTGAACATATGTAAAAATGTTGACTTCAAGTCAAAAGCCTGCTGTGAATGCTTTGTTTGCAGAGTCACCTCTACTTCCCCATCGAACTGATGTGAGATTGTTTTGCGCATGCCCACAAACCCGTCCATTCTGTAGTCTGTGTTGCTAAAGTTGTTGCCATGGGTGTTTGCGTTGTCCACTGACATGTTTTGGGCTCAAACATGTATGGATGTATTTGAGAAGTTTCTATTTCGAGTTAAGAAAGAGGGGGAAGAAAAGAAGCAAAATCTACTATTGTTTGTTTACGTTGCTAACCAATCAGAACAGAGTGGGCTCATCGGGGAGGGGGGGGTCTTAAAGAGACAGGAAAGGAAAACAGCCTGTTTCAGACAGAGGCCGAACCAAGGGGCTACGTTAAGAGCCAATATAAGATAAATATGGAGAGTTTTTTTTTAAACTGTAAATCATGCAAAGATATTCCAGTAGAGCCCCAGAAATATAATACAGACCTGGAAATGTTCATGATATGTCCTCTTGAAAAAGCAAAGCAAATCTTATTGTAATCAGAGTTTTAAGATCTCAATTACATATATTTCCAGATGGAGGCCTTCTATGTCTCCATGATTTTGTTTGTGAGTCGAGTCTGGGATGCTGTGACGGACCCTCTGGTTGGATATCTGGTGAGCCGCAGCAACTGGACACCCATTGGCAAACTCACTCCATGGTTGGTGGAGCTACTGTACATCCTTAACACACACTTCATCTTCAGTTAAGCTACGATTCATCCCCCCGGCGTTTATTCAACAGAACTATCAATGTTTATCACACAGGCTGGTTCTTTCCACGCCATTTGGCGTCCTGTCCTATCTGCTGCTGTGGTTTGTGCCACAAGGCTCGATGTCTCAGGCTGTCAGCGTGCTGTGGTTCCTCACAACATCCTGCCTGTTTGAGACCCTAATGAGCGTAAGTCAGTGTGTTGCCAGCACCTCTCGCTCCTTTCCCCCCATCTCATTGCCATCTAGCCGCCATCTTGTGTTTCAATCTGTCCTCACACTGTCTTTTTCATGTCACCATGGTGACAGAATGTCATACTACCCTCATGTCATTGTTACCGCTGCCATTTTGCTCCATGCCGTGTCACCATGGCTACAGAGTTTCACACTGCTCATGTGCTGTCAGTTGGCGTCATGTTTTCCCCTGTCGTCCATTAACAGTGCTACAACGTCCCCTACCTCTCACTCAACATGTTCCTGGGGGGAGATCAGAGAGATAGAGACTCTGCCACAGCCTACAGTAAGAAAAGACTCACTCACACTCATGTGGAAAACACCACAGAGCCAAAAAAAAAATGTTTGCTTCATCACACTCTTTGTCTGCCTCCCTGTGTCTCTGTCTGTCTTGTGCAGGAATGAGTGTGGAGATGGTGGCGATGCTGCTGGCTTCTGTAATTCAGGGTCGTGTTGTAGCTGTGTACAACACAGAGAAGCAGGAGGCCTGTCTACAGCAGGACGAGGCTCATGAAATCCCTCAAAGCTCATCTCCACCACTCACTGCATTACTTCAGGAAACGGTAGATGCTGCAGATAAAATGCAGCCCAAAACTGAATTTAAAAAAATATATGGTCACTCTAGCTGAGATACCCTCCCATCCTATCCTTTAGCAGCCTATAGCAGCATTTTTATGGCATTGTGCTGCTATTGTCCCAGGGATATCTTGTTACCCTGTAATTTAGTATTCTTAGCTTATCTGTGTGTGTCGTCAGGCTTGTCTACCAAGTTATTACACAACCACACCTGGTTAAGGAGAAACTAATTAGAGTTAATGGAATTAGACAAGTGTGTGTGCAAAAACAAACCATTACAGTTAAACTATATATAACTTAAAGAGGGATTATTATGTCAGATTAAAAGAATACTTTGACATTTTGGGGAATACACTTATTTTTCTTGCTGAGAGTTACGTGAGAAGATGATATAACTCTTTTATTTGTCTGTAAGCTGGAGCCAATGGGTTAGCGTAGCTTAGCATAAAGATTTACAACAGGGAGAAACAGCTAGCCTGGCTCTGTCTGTAGACAGCCAAATACCTGCCTACCAGCACGTCTAAAAGTCAATAATTAACCCTTCCATACAGTTCATATTCTGACCTCTCACAGTATCCTCATAATTAGTCTCTATACTAAACTTCTTAACCACAAATCTTTTTTTCAATCATAAATACCTTATTAATAAACCAGTCATTAATGAATGGGTGAATAATCCTTAATGAAGCTTTCAGAGAGCAGAGACTGTGTCGTCTTTATGTTTTACACTATTTGTTTATGGGCAAAACCATTTATAATCTCATTATATTATGGTCTTATGTTATCGGGAGAACATAACAGCCATCATGATATTAATGAATGTTATTTAATGAGACGAATGTAACAACATTTTTGAATAAATACAGGTCAAATTTAACCTGGAACACCTTCAATGTACAAAAATCTGTATCAGCTGCACAAAAATATATATATTCTTGGTCAGTTTAGGAAAAATCATCAAATTTCAAGCCAAAAGTGTTTAGCGTGTTTTTACTGCTCTTAAATGTAAAAATGGGTCAAATTTGACCTGAACGGTATGTAAGGGTTGACACATTTATGCTAAACTAAAAATAACTGCTTCATATTTAACACACAAATAAGAGAGTGTTATCAATCTTTTCATCTAACTCTCTGAAAGAAAGCAAATAAACTTATCTCCCAAGTTAAATGACTATTTACAGTCATCGAAGTGTTGATAATAATGCTCTAAAGCAGTACAAACTTCTAAAGTCATCCCTAACTTATAATTACTTTACTGAATAGCACAAATTTTAAGCAGGAGGCATTGTTTACTTGTGTTTTCAAGCCCCTGGGTATGTGTTTGAAGGCAGCATATGCTTTATTTATCTGTAAAGGTTTAACTTGTGTATTTCACCCCCAGCAAACGGCTTTCCTGACCTCAGCTTTGGTCATAGGTGCGTTGTTTTTCCTCTGTAGCCTGGTTCTCTTCCTGGGGGTGAAGGAACAGCGGGGTGAGTCATTTAGAGGTGGCAAATGTCCAAATATACTATAAATAAAAATATGCTGTTTTTAACCTGGTTGAAATTTATTCTTTTATCAGAATATAACTAATGTTTTCCAATTTGAAAATATGACATAAATCAGAGAACTTAATATAAAAAAATAATGTTATGGTTCAATGTTGAGTTCATGAGAGCCTTTTACTTCTACTGTAAAGTTAATCTGTGTGAAATGTGTATATTTCTGGTATTTTACTACTCTTCCTTTGACGTCTCATTTTCGTTTTCTTTTCAGCGCCACTCTGCTCAGATGACAAAGAACGACCGTCATATCTGACCTCTCTTAAGCTGCTGATATGCCACATTCCTTACCAACGGCTGGTGCTTGGCTTTGTGTTCAGTGTACTTGCATTTCAGGTACAACTTGTAAGCTTGTAGTGGCTTTGTTGCATTCCTCTAAACCTTGCCTCTTATGAGATATTCATATAATTATTCATAATGAGTCCTGAGACCTAATTAGAAAACACTCCTTGTATAATCATCCTTGCATATTTTATACTTTATACTTAAGTTCATTTAATGGCTATCAAACAGTAATACAATAAAATGTTCCCCATCTGTTTTTTTCAGATGTCCTTGGGTAATTTTGCACTTTTTTGCAGTCATGCAGCTGGGCTGGGGCCCCAGTTCCAGCACCTCCTACTGGTTTTACTGGTAAGATGCAACTAACATGAATATCACACATTGCTGTCCAAGATGTTTATAAATGCAATATTTTAATAGCTTTCAGAGATTTTCACAAACTGCACATTAATTATTATCATTATTTTCACAGGCTTCTGCCTCTATAGCAGTTCCTTTATGGCAAGTAGTTCTTCTGAGAATTGGAAAAAAGGCCACAGTTTTCATCGGACTTTCAGTAAGAAACCAGAGAAATTCCTTCACAATAATCTGGGTGATAAGAATGAATTTTCCTTGAGCCTCCTTCTTACCCGTGTGGCCTGTTTATGTCTCTCTCAGCTCTTCATCCCAGCTGTGATTATAGTCGCCTGTGTTCCCAGCAACCTGCCAGTCTTCATGACTATGTGCATTCTGATGGGATTCAGCGTGGCGACCATATTCTTGCTACCCTGGTGAGTCAGCTCTCAGCAAGTACACAAAGTTCTCAGTCCTTTCCGAGGCCCCTGTCAGATCTAATCAGGATCAAAACCCAATGCGGTGCACATGAATCATTCACATTGCCTCTACCTGACCCTGGAAACTGATGAATATTCTAGTAACGATCTGTTTTGTTGACTGGTCAGTTCTCATCTAGAGCTGCAATGATTACTCGATTAATCGATTAGTTGTCAACTTAAACATTAAATTAATCGCCAACTATTTTGATAATCATTTTTGGAATCATTTTTTTAAGAAAAAAGTGTCTCTGATTCCAGCTTCTCACAGGTGAATATTTTCTGGTTTCTTTAGTATCTATGACAGTAAACTGAATATTTTTGGGTTGTGGACTGTTTGAGTCGAAACAATACATTTGAGGACATCACCTTAGGCTTTGGGAACTAGTGATCGACATTTTTCATCATTTTCTGACATTTTATAGACCAAAACAACTAACCAATTAATTGACATATTAATTGATAATATAATCATAAATTGCAGCCCTAAAACAGACATGTACTTTTCAGGTGATATGTCAGCTTGTTCGTCTCTGCTACAGGTCCATGCTCCCAGATGTGGTGGATGACTTTGCTGTGAGACATCCCTCGTGCAAGGACCTGGAGCCGCTGTTTTTCTCCTGTTATGCCTTCTGCAGTAAGCTGGCAGGAGGCCTGTCTGTTGGAATCTCAACTATGACTTTGCAGTGAGTCAATCTTCCATCCACTCGCTTTACGTGTTATGTGTGGGCCCTCATCCGTTGGTCTGTCACATTTTTGTTTCTCGCCTTGCCTCTGCAGGTTTGTGGGCTACAGAGCGGGTGCATGTAACCATGGGGACGGAGTGGTGACGGCTCTGATCGTGCTGTTCTCACCAGTTCCTATCACACTTCTGCTGATAGGAATGATCTTTTTTCGCTCTTACCCAATCAATGAGAGGCAATGTTTGCAGCTCCAGGAACAACTGACCACAGTTCAGTAAGTTGCTGTTTGGTTCCTGTCATGTCATCTTTGAAGTCACAGTCAGAGTCTGTCTGTTCGGTCATTTCAGAAAGGAAGAAGCCCCTCTGGGTGTTCTGTATTATTGGTCTGGATATCAAATAGCCAGTCATATCTATCAGTAGTGAAGCTATTTTTCCAGAGCCTTGAATTCTTCTCTTATTTGCATTTGTCAGCATTACTTCAGCATTACAAGTTAATGAGCTATTGAAAGAATAGATCAACCTTTTGGGAAACAGGCTGATTTTATTTCTCATAAAGAGTTAGATGAGAAGATTAACGCCACTCTTATAATTTGCAAACTAAATATTAAGCTAACAGCCAGAAGCTGGTTAGCTTAGCTTAGCATAAAGACTGGAAACAAGGGGAAACAACTAGCCAGGCTCCATCTACCATCACTTTTAAAGCTCTCTAATAAACATGTTATAGCTAGTTTGTTTAATCCATAAATTGTGGTTTTACAGGGGGTTATGTGTGAAACTATTTCTTGGCCCGGTGCAGTGACTTCCTGGAGTCTCCGCTGAACGACACGACTCCAGAAAGTCAAATAGCCAAAAAAATGAATGATAAAAAAATGACATATAACTAGGATGGTAAGCTTACACTTGCAAGTTTCCCATAAGCCTTAATTAAGTATCAAACCTTGGCACAAGTTGGCAACACAGGCTCTAGTCTGGTGAACATGAGTTCCCAAATGCTATGAAGGTGATCTATGGGATACTCAGGGGCTTTGTTGTTATATCATGTTGTTGTTGTTGTAAGGCTTCATCTTTCAAGGGTCACCACCCTAGCTGTCCAAAATTCTTTTTGCCAACATGTTTTCTTAGGTTCAAACCCAACACAACTCTGACTAACTTTACTGAGAGATGGTTTGTCTTTAAAATAATAGTTCAACATTTTGGGAAATACACTTATTTGCTTCCTTGCAGAGTGTTTGATGAGAGGATCGATACCGCTCTCATTCTAGTTGGGAGTGAAATAGCTTAGCTTAGCATAAAGACTGGAAACAGGGGTTAGCCTGGTTCTGTCCAAAGTTCAACAATAAGTCTACCAGCACCTCCATAGTTCACTAATTAAAATATGTTATCTAATCTAATCTAATAACTAACATCTGTTTAATTCATTCACAAGATACAACGTGGTAAACTTTTAAACTTTGGACAGAGTCAGGCTGGCTGTTTCCCTCTGTTTCCAGTCTTTATGCCTAGCTAAGCTAAGCTAAGTTAAGCTAATATAATTGACTCCTGGCTCTCACATATTTAATGCACAGACATGTGCATGGGATCAATCTTCTCATCTAACTCTCTGCAAGAAAGAATGTCAAACTATTCCTTTAAAGGTTTTTCTCAGACCTTCAAACTGTGAATAGACTGAAGTCAAAGCAACTCAAAACAATACCTTTGCTAAAATAGCTGCAGTATAACAGCTAGTATAAAGCTATTTTGTATTTTGGAATAGGCAATGCAAAGACTTTTTTATTTACTTTAATGATTAATAACTTATGACTCTGGGGACATTGAAATTCATATTTCTCCGAAAACTCCTTACAATATGACACCTTATTTTTAACATACAGTACATACACATTTTGGATCTATGACAGTGATGGAAATGTTTTTTTCTTCACACAGCCCAGAAGCTGCATCATCATCATCATCATCAGACCCAAGAGAAAATGCAGAGCAGTCAACCATTCTGCAGCAGCCCCATGCTGGTGTGACATCAACTTCACATTGTAACACAAAGACCAACACATTGCACAAGTCAAATTCCTCACCATGTTGTTACAATCACAATAAGAAAAGCCCAGTGAAGTCAACTATCCTTTTAAATGAATTGAAAGGCCCTTCTGGAAAATACAGCAGGCCTAAATCAGTTGTCCAGTCAAATCCTCAGAGTCATAAGCAGATACTCAGCCCTCACTGGTGCTCTGCAGAAGCCACATTGAGCAGAAATGTTCCTGAAAATGATCCTTGCAGGTCAAATATGAGATCTAAAGTCTCCTGGGTATAGTGAGATACCTTAAAGGAATATTTTGACATTTTGGGAAATACCCTTACTGGCTTTCCTGCCAAGAGGAATCATGTTTGCACACTAAATATGAGGCTAGAGCAATCATAGTTAGCTTAGCTTAGCATAAAGACTGGAAGCTGCTAGTCTGAATCTGTCCAAAGTCATTGGTCCTGGCCAAGAAATAGTTTCAGCATGTAACTCCCTGTAAAACCTCAAATTGTCATTTACATTTCTGTTTGTGTACAGGTTAAATATACCTGCTATAAAGTGCTAATGAGTAAACACTAGAGGTGATGGTAGGCAGATTATTTTAATTTTGGAAGGCTAGCTGTTTCCCATTTGCAGTATTTATGCTGAGCTAATCCAATCACCTGATAGCTCTACCTTCATATTTAGCGTACAGACATATTCCTTCCAGTATTTTTAAAGTTGTGTATTGCATTACATATGTCTCGACAATTCTCCTCTTTCAGTTGCTCTGTGTGATTTAATAGTATTGTTTGTTTCTAAGATGCTGGACAGGAGACTTGTTGACCTTGTGATTTGTGTTAATTTGGTTATTCTTTTTAAGTTATCATAACTTCAGGTTTGTAAGTACTCTTGTTGTCAACAATTGCCCCACATGCATGAAAGTAAGCATTTTCTATTTTTAACACCATCCTATCAATACTATGTTTGTACAATTTCTATGCTTATATTCACACTCTTGCAAACATTTTGAACGTGTGCAAGTAAATGTGGGTCAAAACGTAGTGTGCAAATTCTACTGTCAGGAGTCATTCACTGCTACATTTTCATTGCTGTCATCGAACAACAAGACTGGCTGTTTGATGGATGTGACATCTACATAATAGGCTGGGGCTTAAAGGCAGTACATTGCATACAGACAAACAGAAATACATATGTGCTCTCCTTACCTTCAGACCCATGCAATCGCTGTCTACACTGGATTGGATGAACACAATATTTGTCCCTGCACTGTTTTCAAAGTGGAAAAAACACAGTGGAATGACTGAGTCATGTAGCTGAAGCTACTCTCAGAGGAACAACAATTAGCTCAAGCCGCAGCCTCCACTGCGTCAGTCATTACCAACTCATGCTGCTCAAACCTGTAGTACTATATTAAATTCGAGAGGAGATCACAATATTTCCTAGAGTGGAAGTTACAAATCCCTTTTCTGATTCAAATCACTTTGTTCAGTTCAATTCAGAGATTTGTGGTGACTGGTGATGCTACAGATAACTGTGAAATCATAGGTGAAATCACAGTCCTGTTTCTGACTGTCTTGAATTCTAAGTAAGTTTAGTTTGTTGCATTGTTTCAAGGTTTTGTGCAGTTAGTTACTAAAAATAGGTCTTTATAAGAACCACCACCTCCATATCTGCAGCAGTGATAACACATCATGACATCATCATTGTTAGAAAGAAGTCATACTGGGTAAGGAACACAAGCAAGCAGACAGTCAATCAGGTTTTGAACAATGCCCAAGGTTACGCGACATTATCTGGAAGGGAAAACAAAGGCAAAGAGCAAAATTATCACTCAGGCTGTCTGTTGTAATCTTTGCATCTTTCACTATTTATAGACTCGCTTCCTCATTTAACTTAGACAAACTACACTTGCCGTAATAGTGATTACACAGTTTTCCTGTACAATAGTTCCTTTTCAAGGTCAAAGCAGGACAAGCACAGGTGGAATTAATGACATTAATGCCTTTTAGGTGAGCCAGTTCCAGGCTCTGGTATTGTGCGTGCTCACTCACTGACATGGCTTACTAGGACAATTAATGGAACGGAGCCAAAGTTATTATTTACACCTGTGCTTTTCCTGCTCAAAATCCCTGCTGTGAAAAGGGCCCATTAGGGATTATTAGTTGAAGGAGAATAATTATAAGCACATCACGTCGGTGGAAGGCAATTAGAAAGCAGCATCAATGAAAAAAGTCGGAAAGACTGCACACTGACTCCAAACCACAAAATTTAATCAGTTGGGACAATGTTTCAACACGGGTTTTATCTGACGAAGATCTGAGCAGGATTGAAATGTTGTCCTAACTGATTAAATTTTGTGGCTTGGCGGAGGTGTGCAGGCGTTCCTACTTCTTTCATCAATTAGGGATTATTGCCAACATTTTGGATTAGTTTATTTTCAGTTTTACTTTAAGATAAAGTGGTTTTTATATCGCCAGATCTCAGCAATAACTTTGGTGAATACAATGTTATCATAACATTATCAGAAATAATGACCAAAGGACAAGACCTACATTGTAATAAATCAAAATTACCTTTTAACCAGGTAGTAACATGTTTCACTGCTGAGCTGACAATACTGATGCGAAAAGCTTCTGATTTGGTCAGTGACACTGATACAGTTCAGCTTGAGGATTCGTTCATGTGCTGAACAAACAAGAAAGAACAAATCTTTAGTTTTGAAATACACTGAAGGCAGCATCAGTAACTACTTCACACCCCCTTCCGCTAACAGGCCTTTTTCTCTGCAGGTATTTTGACATGTCATAACAGGAAAAGCACAGGTGTAACTAATAATAATCATGGCTCTGATTCATTTATGTGTACAGCTGATTCCAGTGAGCTGATATCACAATGTAATACACACTGGAATGGCATACAGCCATTTTTGTTATTCGTTATTTATTTTATAGTTTTGATTACTTAAGCATTAATCTACAATGTAGAAAATTGTAAAATATAAAGAAAAACCCTTGAATAGGTAGATGTGTCCAAACTTTTGACTGGTACTGTAAACCTAAAACAATCTTGCTCCATGATTGCTTTAATATATTTTCTCCACTCACCACATTAGACTAGTAGCCAGATTGTGATGTTTTTCCCCAAAGCTCACAAAATAAACCCCTGGAAGCTTCTCATATCATGTTACTCAGCAAACACTTACATTAACAATGAGATGTTGGGGTGAATATCTTCATATAGTTGATCTGTTGTCAATTAATATCAGAATAATAATTTTAAAATTTTGTGTCATAATGTCACACACTTTATTGTAAGTTTAGTTTCAAAACAAGATGAAGGCATTTCAGCTAGCGTGCATATGTCAAGTCAAGTCAACTTATTTATAGAGCACATTAAAAAAACATTAAAAACAACAACAGTTGACCCAAAGTGCTTTACAGAGACTGAGAAATACAATCAGATGAAAACACAGACATAGTTATGGATCAAGGGGAAAAATATTAAAAGTATAGAATAAAATAAATAAAAATGGGATTCAAATCCTAAAAAACACAACAGGGTTGCACAGAGAAGAAATAATTGATAGAGAGAGGAAAATAAATAAATAAAATAAAAACAAGAGTGTGACCATTCATGTCTTCATTTATTTATTTGGATCTCCATTAGCCACTACCACTACCTAGGGTCCACACAAGTAAACATTACATCATAAGAGAAAACAATAGTGTGATAAAATCCAAGGCAAAAGGGAACAAAAACAAACAAAAAAACAATGAATCATCAACAATAAAACTGCTAATAAAGTAAACGTACTTTTACAGAATGGCTTTTCCTAACAGCTGATAGACTATACACTTCTGTGGTGATGAGCTGTTGGTTTTTATTACCTTCATTGAGAGTTTTTATCTTTTATGTGTATGTATATGCATATATGTATGTTTGTATGCATGTTTCATTATTTACCTCTTGCAATTGTCCCTTATGTTTTGAATTTCCTCACCTTTGGAAAACACTTTGTGCTTATTGCTTGAAAACCGCTCTATGAATAAAATTATTATTATTATTGTTGTTGTTGTTATTATTATTATTATTACAACAACAAGTACCCACACTATATGTAAATAGTCAGTAAAAACATTTGATACTCAAACATGGTCGTTGTGCCACTAAAAGCAGCATACACAAGAACAATATGATAAAGAAATTCCTCCTTAATGATCATATAGTCATATATTCTGAAGCCAGCATGTTCTAACTGGAGAGATCATGATGACTGTTAAAAGGCAGTTATATTATTATAATAAAATATATGGGTATTTGGTACTATTATTATAATAAAGCGTCGGCGGCCAACTGGTGCGTCTTCCCCCGTCTATGCCCACCCGTTCGCCCGCCCGCCCGCCGGCAGGCCGCCCCTGCCTCCTGCTTCCGATCGCATTGTCGGGTGGTCGAGAGAAAGGATACCGAAGAGCCAACCATGGGAGTAGAAATCGAAACCATAACTCCGGGCGATGGTGGGAACAAACTGGCTTTGTTTATTTTTTTTTACAGCATAATATTGTTTTACATCCACGGCAGCTATAGTTTATTAATTTTTACACGTTTTCTCTCCATTTTTCCTATTTTCAGGACGGACATTTCCAAAGAAGGGGCAGCGCGTCGTGGTGCACTATGTCGGTGAGTGTGTAGGCTGGACTAGTGCCGAGGCTGCTGGACGGAGCCAGAACATTTGGACGAAAAATGTTTTTATTTTTTAGGCTTGCATTGCACTCAGTTTACTTTAGCAATGAGTGGTGTAAAAGTCTTTTTTGTTTTCGTTTCATGTTGGACCAAGTAGAAATCACAGATTTGTTCCGGCTAACGTCCGTTGCTGTTTTTCCCTGCTAGCATCGCAGCTAACGTCCAACCCCCTGTTTATTAAATTGCTTAGTTTGTCAGTTTGGCTCACATTAGCTAACTCAAGGTGGTCGCCGACGCGTCTAATGCACAGTTTGCAGTTACAAGTACTTAGAGCCTTTTGGGTGTACGGCTTAGCTGGCTAATAGTCAAGCTAACGGTACCGTAGCTGCTGCTAGCCACCGAACATCAGCGAGCTAACCGGCCCCCGCGATGCTAGCCGGCTAACTTTAGCTCTCGGTTACCGTTAGGAGGGTGCTTTTGGCACACAGAAAAGTGGGACTCATCAACAACCAAGTTAAGCCGATTGTCGAGTGATATGTCGCAAGATCTCTAAATAGCTCCCCCTTTCTTGGTCCTCACCAGGAACACTGGCAGATGGGAAAGTGTTTGACTCTTCGAGGTCCCGGGGGAAGCCGTTCAAATTCAAGATTGGACATCAGGAGGTTATCCGTGGCTGGGAAGAAGGAGTAGCCCAGGTGAGGAGGAGCTTTTTGCTTTTGAAGATACACACGTAACTTACAAGTAGATTTACTCAAGTACTGCTCTTATGTACAATGTTGAGGTACTATACTTGAGTATTTCCATTTTTTCCTGCTACTTTATACTTCTTTTCCACTACATTTCAGAGGGAAATGTTGTACTTTCTACTCCACTACATTTGTTTGACAGCTTTAGTTACTTTTCAGACGAAGGTTTGACACAATGGATAATATAACAAGATTTTAAATATACAACACATTGTTAAAAATGAAACTAGTGGTTTCCAACCTTTTTGACTTTTGATGTCTTACAAAAAGCAGTGTGTAGTCAGGGTCATATTTCAGATGTCTAAACCCTCTAAACTTCTCACATGGTTTAATTTCAATAAATGTTTAAATGATCCAATATTTCACCAAACATCAAAGATTAGAGAAAAAGTCCAAAAACTGAAAACAGATTTGTGTATCAGAACTTTGTTTTTTCTTCTTTTCTCTCCCATTAATCATCTCACGACCCCTCAGATTTATCTGGTGATGGTTTAGAGGGGCCTGACCCCTAGGTTGGGAACCGCTGGACCAAACTAGCTAACTGTATATAAAGTAGTTCAAACTAGCTCCACCTCCAGCAGCTATAACAGTAACATGCTGCTCTAACACTGATGCGTCACTATTAATAATCTAATGATGTCATATATAATAATATATCAGTCAGAGGGAACGTGTTATGTACTTCTGCTTAAGTAAGATTTTTCATGCAACTTCTACTTGCAATGGAGTATTTTTTACATTGTTGTATTGGTACTTTTACTTAACGCAAAGGATCTGAATACTTATTCCACCACTGGTTTTAATATACTGTTTTGCATAGAAATATTACCAACAGGAGTTGATGTAAATCTTCCATCTTCTCCACAGATGAGTGTAGGTCAGCGGGCCAAGCTGATATGCTCACCAGACTTTGCCTACGGCAGCAAAGGGCACCCAGGGATCATCCCACCAAACGCCACTCTAACCTTTGATGTGGAGCTGCTTTCTCTGGAAGCCTGAAACTTGTGCACTCACTTTGTTTAATTCCACTCAAATTTTCAGGGTGAGAGATTTTTAAATAATTTGAATAATCAGCTGAATTATTCATGTCATACTGTGTATATTTGGTAACTTGTGTAGCTAGATGCTGCACTGAAGTATCTGAGAGTGCAGGTGATGTCTGTGCAATGATAAGGCCTATTGTATGATTTTTGTGCTACACATGTAGTGACAATACATTTAACCTTTGTAAGTTACTCAGTGATATTAGGAGATGAAATGCTATGTGCATAACAAGCTTTATTCTCCATATCCTGTATTTTTGTCTCTCCTCTTTAAAAGACGGGTTCACAATTTTCCCAGTCTGTCTTAAACCAATAGTGAAGACTGAAACAGGTTTTTCTTGCCATAATTATTCCTCCTGTTCATACTGACTATTAGAAGATCCATTCATAATGCACTTACAATCTAAGTGACGGGGGACAAAATCCACAGTCCTCCTTCTGTGCAAAAATGTATTTAAAAGTTTATCTGAAGCTAATATGAAGCTTCAGTCGTCCAAATGAGTCAAATCAAGTAGATATCTTTCAACATTAGAGTCTTTTTAGTGCCAAAGTCCCTCTTTTTGTTACTATACTTCCACCCCAGCTCAACGGGGAAACACTGTCCGAGGAAACACAAAGAGGGAATTTGATTCTAAAAAAAGTGTAAATGTGGCAGATATCCACTTGATATGACTAACCCTGACTCCTGAAGCCTCATATAAGCTTCAGATCAACTTTTAAATGTATTTTTGCACTAAATGACTGTGTGGACACACTGTGGATTTTGGCCTCCATCACTTACATTGAAAGTTCATTTAAAAGGGGATCTTTTAACAGTCAGTATGAACAGGAGGAATGATTACAGTGTGTTTTAAGACACACGTGAAAAAATTGTGAACCTAACCTTTAATCACAGCACTAAGACTCCCTCTTCTTTTCGCTGCAGGTTGACTCCTATCTCGGGAACATGGAGGAAAAACGTTAACAGATGATTCCTGCTCTTGATTCCTGCATAGGACCTATGTCTATAGCCTCACTAGTTCACTCCTTTTCCATTTACATACAAATTGTGTTATGTCACTTGCTTTAAAACGTTATACTTCATGCTATATTTTAGATTCCATACAGTAATAAGTCATAGGTCATCCCATCACATGTATTTTGTCATATTCTGCTATGTATTTTTATGTTGTTTTTTTTTTTTTTTTTTGACTTAAAAGTTACAAAATGTGTCTGCCATCAGGACCAGGTTTTAGATAAGTGTCATAAGTACTGAATCAGTCTCATTCCTGTGGCTCTGTGGCCTTTACACAAAAATTGTATTGATTGCGGGTAATGAATTGTCTTGAATAAATAGTTATTTGACACAATGATATTTCTATGAATTACCTTTGTGATACTTGTTATTGGACTTAATTAGAAAAGTGGAATACATTGTAACCAGGGATTCATGAATCAAGCACATTATTGCCATTAATAGCCTACAGGTCTCTGCAAAAATGTAGGATTTGCTTTGTCTATACTGCAGCATCAATTCTTTAATTTATAAGAGTGAAATGACTTTATCGCTCAGACGTTCACAACTGGACATTATTTGTCTTGTTGGTTGCTTGTAAAACATTTGGGGAAAGTTTATTTGCCAAAAGAAGGTGTTGTTGGAAAATATTTGGTCTCTGGCAAAAAAAGGTTTCTAGACTTGCAGGGTAAGTTCCCCCCCACCCCCCACACAAAGATTTGTAGGCACACCTTGGGGTTTGTGATTATGTTTATTTCAAGGAGTTGTGTGTAACAAGCTGTGGATGTTGTAAAAGGTCTGTTCCTTACTCTAAACACATTAAAAGAGTAATTTTAACACAAACTGCATTTTTTTCTTCCCTTGAGTTATTGTATCTCATTGTCTAACCTCACTATTCCCTTAAAATAGTTTATATAATCCTCATTAATAAATGAATTCATATTTAAAGATGTTACAATACAAGAAAGCAGATAGAGACATATTTTATTTTCAAAGTAGGGAAGAGACATCCAGGTATTTTTTTTTTTTTGCAATATTCTTTTGTGCAATTTAGTACAGTTAATCACTGCTTCATTGCTTCTGCATGTACAATACAGACTGATGGAAGGTCTTTAATGTATTTGAGTCCAGGCCACAAGAAGAATATGAAGGATGTAACATATTGAGCAAATCACAAATTTAGAAGAGCATCCTTAAATAAATGTGCGATTGCCTTGGAACCAAAGTCAAACAAATTAAAAATAAGGAAATAGTGAGAAGTTCTACAATATGTGCTGCTCCAACTACAGATAAATTTGGATTTGGCACTAACATCTGTGCTTCTACCACAAGTTGAATCATTAAGTAAAACTACTAGTAAAACCTTATTGGAAAGATCCCTGAAAGCTGAGACATTGCTTTTTTTTTTTTTTTTTCTTTTTACATAAGGCTGAAATTGGTCACCATACATATTGCACATCATAGTTTGTAGTTACATGAGCCATTTTCAGTCGGCAAAACGACCACTTGGTCAGGATGAGTATTTACATTTCAGTAATAATGATACTGTATGATACATAATGTACAATATTATTATAAATTGCAGTACAATGCAATGAAAGCAACTTTACGCAAGGAATTATTTCCCAACTATTAATCTTTACTTGTAGCTGTGGAAAGATCTGTTACATTCGAAATGAGAAAATATATTACTTTATCAAAAACATTGATCTCTTCACAAATTTATTAGACAAATCGTCTCATCCGCGTCCTTCATTCATCCAGTACTGTGCGTTAAATCTTCAAGACATATTTCTCCTTTAACCTTTTTAACTTGTCCAGAAATGTTTAATTGTAAATAAACGACCAGACGGTGCATTTCAGGACTTTCACACCCACCTCCCTTTTAGTTCAACAGCATTAAAGGCTGTCCTGCTGAAAAGCTAAGCACGAATAAACACAGGACACTCCAGGACATTGACACGTCATAACTGATTCTGAAGAAATAGAGAGACCATACAATGTTAAACTTACTTCCACCGTTTGTTTATTAGCAAGAGATCAATGATCTGTCTGTCCTGCACCTGAGTATTAGATTTGATGCACATGCTCTACGTTTTCGGAGGGTAAAAAGTCCCAACAGCTTCGTCCAATAATTTCATTGGTATAAATGACTCAAGTACAAAAATGAATGCCTACACACACTGTGCTCTGTAAATCACGTAAGACTTTATAACTTATTTTTCTGATTTTGCAGGATGTTCCCAAAGAAATTTCATGACTCTCTCGTTCACTATTAATTTTTTTTTTTTTTTTTTTAAAACACATGATGATGAAAATTGAGGGATAGCAGATGAGAAACGAGCATTCAACTTCACACAATTTCTCTTTTACTTCATTTCATAATATAAACTGTATGACTTCACCCAGAAGATGGCTCATCTAAAACTAGGCAGAGGTGTTTTAATTCAAGCAAGAGAATCCAACCCAACTGCGGGTTACATGCAAATTGCAATATAATGAAAACAACTTAAACTGCAAGCAGAAGCAGTAAGTATATTTGAGTAATGAGAATATTTAATGTACAACTCATCCTTTGTTCTCTAAGGCAAGTCATGACCACAAAATCACAAGGGCATTATGTAAAATCTAAAAATCTTATTAGTGGGGAAACCCAACACATGGCGATGAACAAAATCGAATCGAATCTGAAGCAAAGTCAGCATTTCTGAGGCTGTGCCTGCACAGGTTGGGAGCTGTTTTCTAAATGTCCGAGAGAGAAGAAAAGTGTCAGATTGGTGTTGTTCCGTTCATGCTGGTAGGCTCTTGTCCCCTGCCCGCACCCTGACGGCGAAGCGAGTGGAGGGCCACAGCACAGCAACCTCTCAGCAGGGACCCGATATGGTACACGGGCACCACGTCCCCTGGTGACCCGCGACACAGCCACGCCATGGTCGGGACCACCGGCACTGCCAAAGCCAAAAGATCTACAAGGAAGTACCGGCTCCAGTGGCACAGCGGAGGGGAATACCCGTCTTCGTTTGCTCCTTCACTTTCCTCTATATTGTCCTCTTCTGTCTCCAGTACCGTAGCTTCCTGCATCATTGGAAGTGGAGATGTACGATGGGGCTGGCAGGTGTGGGGCTCCGCTGGCCTCTTTGCTATATGCTCTGACTTGTCAGGCGGTAGAGTCTCTAAGCTGTATGAGTGCTCAGGAGGAGACACAGGAGGTAAAGATGATGGAAACAGATGTGGTTCTGAGGGGGTGATGTCCGCCGTTGGTAAAGAAATGACACTCAGCTCTTCGACACCACTCTCCTCACACAGCCAGGTCATAGTCGGGCTGCAGGCCTGGGAGCGGACCTCTGGCTTCTTCTCTGCTGCAGGAGCAGGGGTAGGGATCGGCTCAGTGGCAGGGACAGCAGTAGTCGCCGCTGATATCGGGGCCTCCTCCTGAGGTAAGTGCAGGAACAAGTGATGATGGGGGAGGTAGGTGTGTCCACCGTACCTGCAGCTGCTACTGAGAGTGTGGCAGGAGTGTGAGATTGGCAGCACAGTCCCCCCGCTGCACAGCCTTTCATAGGTAGAGGAACGGGGCACAGTCAGGGGGCCTCTGGTGTGGCCCTGTGGTGGAACCTGCTCTGATAGGAGGGCCGCCTCCAGGAGCAGGTGGGTTTGCCCCGCTGGGCGAGACGCTCCGCTTGGCTCAGGCGCATTTGAGCTACACTCCAGCTGCAGAGCCTCGCTGCTCAGCCGGGTGTAGGTGGTGCCGCGGCTCAAAGTGCTGGCTGGAGAACAACCACAAGAACGAGACTTCCCCCCAGGCCGAGGTCCCTGCAACCCTGAGTATGGCTTGTGGTCATGGGGGTCTTGTTCCCGAACACTTGGGGTGGACCTCACTGACTCAACCACCTCCTGGAGGTGCTGGATCTCTTTGCGGGCCTCCTTCAGGGCTAACTGGGCCTCCACGCGGTGGCATTCCTCTTCTATCCAGTCTTCCTGCATCCTGTACAGTTGGGCCCTCAACTCATCTATTTCACAGTCCCTGGTTAAATATAAAGAACAATTGAATAGAAGACTTACTTTGCAGAGTTTTTTCTCTTTTACAGAAACCAATCATGGTAGTTTTGTGCATAGAAGTCTAAAAAGATACATTTTAAACTTTAACTTATTCTTACTGGTTACCACATAAGTTGGAATAACAACCAGTAAAACAGTAGATTCAAAAGATTCACCTGTGTTGTAGTCTTTCCACGTTGTCTCTCAGTCTGGCTCGCAGATGTCGTATACACACCTCCTTCTGTTGCAGGGGTGTAAGGTACTGCTCCGGAGTAGGGGGCCTGATCCCATGGTTGTTGCTGCAAGCTGTGTGCTTTGCCTGACGCCTGAATCAACACACAGGTATGAAAAGGTCATTCACACGAAGTGATTGGCTTTTTTTCAAGGGTCCAGTTGAGGGAAAAAAACAGTAGTGAACTGTGCAAAGCCTGTGTTGAACATGACTCTGCAAGCAGCGTTAAAATTATACACAAGTTGTTTTTAAAACTGCTGATATTAATTAAAGTCCCCCTGCACTCAAAAATGTGTTTTTCTTATTCATTCAGTTGGATGTTTGAGGTCTACTGTGCAGAATGATGTATGTGCAGTTTATTTTCATATTTATCTGCTTATCTGAATTAAAGGGGTGTACCTACATGCATGAGTTGTGACATCCTAACCAGTTTTGAGCCAATCATGGGGCAGTATTCAACTTAAACAAATGTAAGTTGTGTGTAAAGTTGAAGCCTCCAGTGCACATACACTGAGACATCTTCTGTCCAAGAGTTAAACGGTGCATTGCATATTCATATTCTGGATTCTGGATATTTTAATGAGGGAGAAGGAGTATTTTAAGGATTTTAATGAAATATTTGATCTTTTTGTGAAAAAACAGACACTAATTACAGTATTATTCAAAGCAAAGTATTTTATATACATCTTAAAACATGTATTATCTTCCATATTCCACATTATTAACAATTTATTGGGCATGTCTGTCCAATCTGATGCAATCCAATCCAATGAGGCCTGCAAGAAACCCTTAATGAATCTTTTAATGGGCTGTTTTTGTTGGCATTGACTCAGGGAGGTGTTAAATCAACTCTATAGTTATTTTGGAGGCTGTGGTTTGTGGTGCTGTGTAATTGTTTTGAATTATACTAAAACATGTTTCTAATATTGCCTTTCCCAATTTACATACTTTCAATGGGAGCGGACAAGAAGAGCTGATGACTGCTGGGGTCTCAGCTGGTAAATACCCGTCCATCACAGGCTTAACACAGTCCAATCAAACTCAGACTCAACAGAGAAAGATGTGGGGTAGCTACTCTGAACAATGCTTTAACATATTGTGAAAAGAGAGTTTTATAAGTAGCATCTTACCTTGGTGTACTAGGATATGTCCGGGCTGTGGGGCTGCCTTCTACTGCCCGACCCCGACCAGGGTAGGTGTTGGTGCTGGATGTGTCACTGTATCGCCCGCTGCCCCCACTCGTTCCCACTGAGCGCCTGGCAGGGAAGCAATATGGTGAGACGTCCTAATATCAAATGCAGCAGATCTTTTACATCATTCTGAAACAAAAGAAGGAGGCAACAGTACCTGCGCTGACCTGAGGAGGGCTTTCGACTTGGAGTGAGAGACATTGGTGTGCGAGGGACCTCCAACCTCTCCACGGCTGTCTCTAGAGAGGGACGCTAGGAGCCCTCACAGCTGGACTGTAACAACCATCATACACAGAAACACATGGAAAATTAATCCCAAAACACTGTCTTCAGGAATCTGTCACGCTATTTCAGTAAAGCAGTGCAATGAAATATTCAAAAATGGCGTGCTCAGTGTGTAGCATTACTTCTTCACTGAAAGTCAGTGACGGTAGTCTAACCCTAATAACCCTAATAAAGAAAGAGTCTAGGCCAGCGGCGAATAAAGCGTCCTTTCTCTGCTGACACAAAGGGGACACAGTGAGTTCACAGTCAGTGCAGCTGCCTCTCTCTGAGCTGTGCCCTCCCCATCTGCAGAGCTGCAGATAACATTAACTGATGTCAAAGGGCAAAAACAAAGAAAATCTGACATGTAGTGGCTGATATATGATGATAAAATGATCATTATGGTCATTATCTGTCTACAGTGAAATAACAATTTCCCTATTACTGTTAGTTCCTATTGCAGGGTCCCATAACTACAGAAATCAACAATAATTTAATTTCACTCATATGTCACTCCCTATAAGCAGGAGCCAGAATTTTAGAAATACTGAGATCATGAAAGCATCTGCCCCCTTTTAATCATTTGGATTTTTCATATTTTACTGTTTATCACTGTTCAATGTCTGTATTTTTCGCAACGTGAAGGACAAAATGCTCTTTAAAGACAGCACCAAAATGGTGGACAAATACTTCCTTATAGTCCTTATAGGCCACGATATCAAAACTCAAACCAAAATGCATCGAGTATATAAAGCTGGTGTTGAACGCTAGACTATATGTCATTTAGGTAAATCATTTTATTTTATGAAATACTAATGTATTAAAGAGTTTGATATATACAGTAAGGTTCAGACTTTCTGTATATATATATAGTTAAATGAAAAAAGAGTCAAAATATATCACTATTCCCCAAAGTAAGGTATCCTATAGGCTTTGATATTGATACCTAGGCCTATCTTTTATTCATTTATATTTTGTTGGACAAAAGCAATGCAATCTAAGTATCCTGAGTCTAAACACCCATCAAAGAACCTGTAAAAACCCAGAGGAGATGACCTCAGCCTCCACGGCCCGCCCTAAAGGTAAAAATAATAATGAGCTTATATAGATGAGGCTGCTTATTGTCTGTCACCACCTCAGTTATGGAGCAGCTTGGTTCTGTCTAACAGCAAAAAAAACCACTATGATGAGGACAAAATGTTCTCATCTTTCTCTAAAAGTCTCTGGTTTCATGCATCTCTGTAAAGGTTAGAAACCTGCTGATCCAGACCTCAAATATACCTGCTGTCTGGATAAATCTCTGTCATGACTGCAGACGCACACACACACACATACACACACAGATCTGCGCCTGATGAATAAAACAATCTAAAACAGACATAGTCATTTTGTCCTATATTTAAATTCTAGGACAATGAGGCAGGAAATTTCACATCCCTCTCTCCTTCTGACTGCGCAACAAGTGGCCACTACGTTATTGGTGAGAAATACGCAATCATCTTACGTAAGTATCTGTGTTTACTGTGGAGGCGAGCAGCAGACAGTAGGTGGATAAAACTGCACTCAAAGCAGCATTCACACCTCCTTGAGATGATGAGACAGTCAGCTGATGATGCCAGAATGTTTCAGAATTAATAACATCAGGAGGAGCAGGGATGTGAGGAATCATTATGGCATTAAAACGCAGCATTTTCTCCACATCTATCGCCTTATAATAAGTGTTGAATAAACAGCAGAAAAAAAAGTGTCATCATTGGTTTGCGTGTTCAGCTTGAGGGTCCCTAAACAGAACAACCCAGCAGGGACTTTCCTTTAAAGAAAACCCCTTTTATAATCAATGCAAGAAAAAAAAAAGCTGACTAACAAAATTAAGCCCCAGCTGTGTCCTACATACGGTTACTCAACAAGAATATTTACTGGGAGTCTGCATCTAAAGACCGACACACCTTACATTAACAGTACCGTTGTACACTACCATGTCCGCAGGTGGAAGTTGTTGCATCGTAGAAAAGCTTCAGTTCCCGCCGGGTGTGATGGTCGCTGAACAGTCCCTGGTGGCAGCAGGAAGAAAAGATGCTGCTGATGATGCTGATGAGAGTCCATCCTGCAGCCATGAAGCTCGGAGATGAAATGAGGCAACTGCGACTGCTGCATCGGTGCTTCTTAAAGTGACAGTAGTGGGATAATGCTTCATTTAACAGGACTGATTATTGACTGACTTTTTCATGTATGTGGGTAATGTTGCCTGACAGGTGATTTTTTTTTTTTAGTTTAGAAACCAAATTCATTCAGACTAGTACATGATGTACAACACGAATGAATGTGTAGACAGTCATTCACTGACTAATACAGGACACAGTTAGGAGCTGCACACACCCACAGCAAAGTTTGCTTCTATATTATAAAAAAAATACATTTAAAACATTCATTTATGTATTTATTTTAACACAATCTTATAAGCCATAACAGATATTTACAATCTCAAATGAAAAAAACATTTCAAATGGCTTAAATGATTCACATTCTCAGGACTTTTTACAGAATGAGCTCTGAGAACCAGAGGGAAATGGGAACGCCACTGAATTCAAGTCTTGTAAAGTCGTTCCTACGACTTTCAAACATTTGGTCCGTATTAGTGATCATCTCCTACAATCATGTAGAGACTTCTGGTAAAAGAAGTTGTGGGCTAATAAATAAATATAACTCATGAGCATATTAACACTGTATAATGTAACACTAGTCACCCATTCTCAGAAGGATCATTTACAGTTTTCTGGATTTAAGCTGCAGGAAAAAATATTTAAAATATTGACCATGAGTGACAGGTGGATATATGAATTGAGTGTCATGTCCCAAACCCTGATAATATAAAATAAATGTTTGTAAAACATTAAAATTTATACAAATAGATAAAATTTTCAGTCATATTTGTGATTCATATGTATTTTACCCACTGAAACAATGTTAAATTTTGACTTTCTTTTTTTTTTTTTTTTTTTTTAAAAGGAGGGCCAATCCTTAATGTACTGTTTAAGAATAAAGCAAAGATGACCAGCCAACAACGTCAATAATGCCTTTAAAGCAATAATTTGCTATTCTGTCAGATACAACACCACAGAGTGGTTCTTAAGACCTTGTTTGATGCAACATACTATACGTTGTGAGGAACAACAGAATAAATAGAAGAGGAACAGGTGTAAAACACTAACTCAAAATGCAGCCACAGTAATACCTGCATCCTGTCAGATTTTGCCTAAAATAACAACAATAAAAAATATGAATTAATCCAAAAGGACTTCTCACATCACTTAAACTCTGACAAAGAGGTTTCAGGGGAAACGTTCCTTCATTGATGCCCTCCTCATTTCTCACAAAAGAAAAGTGCCGAGAACAAGCAAACAGTATGTACAAGTTTTTAGACACACAGATATACAGACGTGTGTGACATATAATCAAAAAAATCTTCTTTCCAAGCTGTTTTTAACATCCAACTCATAAACCTAAGTTAATAAATTAATTTTACTCTGGGAAAATGACTTCATAACACAGACATGTGCTACTTGTGCATGAGGCAGATCCAGTAGAACCCAAGGCCTCACTTAATAAAACTGTTTTCTGCTTTACTAGTTAAAGAACTTGGGTCCCGGCGTGGCGAAGATGTCCTGATAAGGTCCGCTCTGGTGCAGATGGAGGGCTTGTTGTTTTTTCAGGACCAGGAGACAGAAGAAAGTGGTTGCAGCCTGCGAGCGAGTGCTCCCTGCACACAGTGCCTCCAGGCTGAACATGCTGTCACTGTTGCTCTGGCTCTGCAGCACAAGCACACACACACAGGAGAATTTAATTTCTCCAACATCATCCCTAATCCTGCCCTGTCCTCATCTCTAAATCCCTGTCGACTGTGGCTATAGATTTTATCTGCCATTCAGGGTTAAACAGAGCATGGACCCCGCCTAAACAGGGAATTACAGTCCTGTGTATTGAATGTGGAGGCTTTAGGAAGAGGTTATTCACAATTAGATTGTTCTGAATTTACATGTGAGATGGGGTAGTCGGTGTTATTGCCTCACTAATACCTGAACATTCATTTTTAGGTCCTTACTTTTAGAGTGTTCAGAAGCTTCTCTGCTCGCCTGGTTATCTTCCTCTCCTCAAAGTCCTGGCTGTCCAGCATAGACTGCAGGTTAGAAAAGGACCGTATTTCAGTCAGTGATACCGGGCGCATCTCCAAGACAGCATGGAAAATTAACACCCGCCATCTGTCAAACGCTCATAGATTGTCTACTGTACCAGCCACTTTCACAGACAACCATCCATTATTAGTTCACTTTCTACAGACAAGGCAGGTGAAATTGGGAGTCTGACAGATAATAACTCCCCTGCTCCACTTTACTTTCGTAACTGCGTGTGTTCACAAACACCTGAGTGTGCATGGACGATGACTGAGTCTCTTGCGCCATGTAAGACGGATGAACAAACATGGAGTCTTCTGATGGAAGTTCTGGATGAGTAAATTCAGATCTGTTTTCATCCTGATGCACAGTAGAGATTATAAAAAAAAAAAAAAGAGTGAGAATGAAATCATTTCACCGTACGTACCTTTTCTTTGTCAGAAACGCTAATATTTACCTGTATGAGCTCTGAGTAATTCTCATGTCGGTTGTCGTTTGTGTGACCAAGGTCTGTCAACTCAGTGTTGTGCGTTTTTTCACGGTCTACTGACGAATCTACAACACTGATGCTGTCTGTGTTGAGGGCACTTATGTCTCTCTGCGCTATACGAGACAGAATGCAGAGCTTATGTAACAAAACGGAGGCAGAACAGAAGGCAACACCAGCTATACATCACTGCTTAAATATGCAAGTTCCTACCCTCCTGTTCATCCAGCCGCATCGCCTCAACCTCCTCACTCACACCATGTTTCACCTGGAACATACTCTTAGCAAAGAGCTGCAAAGGCAAAATGAGATTTAACAGTAATAGATTAAAAGATTAAGTGCTTTTATGATGCTCACATTGCAGGGAACAGATCTGGGTTATCTCTTTTTACCTCCTTGATCTGTGGAGTTACTAGGGTGGAACACGGCTGTGCAAAGAGTTTGTCTGCACCTCCGCTCTCCTTCCACTGCATCAGCTGTCGGGTGGGGGGAGCCATGTCCAAAGGGGAGACCAGATCTGAGTAGTCAGCAAGCTGCTCTCTGATAGCTTCATTGGTCAGCTCCTTAGACTGGTCCACCACTAACTTGCGTTTCCTCTTCCCCCTCTTCCTCTCTGAGTTTGCTGAGGAGAAAAACAGTCACAGTTCATATAAATGCTTGTTTTGGTTTAAGTACAAACAGCCTACGTGTTGTGTGTATGTGTGTAAATCTTCGGTTTGGCTCTTCTTTCAATGTTTAGATTTATAAGCGTGATGAATATGTGTGGTTTCAGAAGGCTGATGCCGGTGTTTGTGATGACACTTGAGTAACTGTTTGCATAATGTCGATTTATGAGTTGAGGGAACAGAGTTTTAAAGGAGTTGTTTGGTTGGTTGTGCCTACGAGTGATGGCCACGGGTTCAAGGGCAAAGGCTTCCTCCTCATTAGCGAGCACGGTGGTCTCATTCAGTGTAGGAGTCGCCACCTCCGCAGGATCCCTCCGGTCAGCATCTGGAAAACATATGGGAGTCTATTTTGAGCTTAAAAATAAGTCTGTATGCAAATGTGCTCTCTTGATGAATAAAAAATAACAACACTGTCCACTGTTACTGGTGTATCATCAAACAGAAACCACATCTACACAAGCAACCCCAAGTGAAAATTAGAGCTGAAACAATTAATAGATCAATTAGTTGATCAACATAAAATGAATCAGCAACTATTCTCAGTAATTTTTTATGACAAAAATGCCAAACAATCCCTCTTTCAACCTTCTCACTTGTGATGATGCTGCTTTTCTTTGTCTTATCTGTTAATTAATTGAATATCAGTCAGTTTTGAATCGTTAGTCAGGCATAACAAGACATTTGAAGACGACACCTCTGGGCTTTAAGAAATTTTGACAGACATTTTATAAACCAAACGATTAATTGAGAAAATAATCGGTAAATTAATCAATAATAAATATAGTTGTTAGTTGCTGCCCTAGTGCAAATACAAAATATCGTATGGGCACATCAATAACAATTATTGCATAACGACTAAGCAAGTGTTCAAATGGGGATGTTCTACATTCATGCTAATGGAAGGTAAATACAGGAAGTATATAACTGTAATGTGCTGTAAAATATTTATCATGATGAGCTTTTACCGTGCTTGTAATTGAACCTGGAGTTCTCTGGATTTTCGTTTTTAGGCTCCTCTGGGATGAAGTCTGTGGACTCAGGATAATCACTGGAGTTCGTCAGAAAGTCTACGGGATCATTAAAAATTAATTGGTCACTCTCACTGTTGACGAAAAGGCAGCTAAAAGCACAACATTGGGACAAAGATTTACTGAAGACAGTTTTCATATTTGAATGCCATCTGTAGCAGGAAGTGGGATTTTCCTGCTACAAACTACATTACTGAAGAATGAGTGCAGAAGAAATCTTGTTCTTAGCAGGTTATCATTCATTGTTTATTAAGAAGTGATAAGCAGTCTGACCATGCTGTGTCTAAAATGCTCTTTATTCTTTCCATGCCATTTCAGAGGCTGGATCCTCCAAACGATGCAGCCCAGGAACGCAGGTCCCACAGAGGACTGAAGTTCTCCCCAGATGAGACAGTCTAGTGTCACAGAGACCACACCTAATGGTCTGTTTGTGCAACTTGTGAAATCAATTATTTCACAGTTTATGACCAGGACATTGCCCTGATAAATACAAACACCACTGAGAAACTGGGGCAAGTTTACAGAGTTTACAATCTAAGTTTTAACATCTCACCCAAACACATACTAGATGTCTGGCAAATAGTTCCAGGCTGATGGTAAATACAGTAACCATATCATTTATTTTTCCCTCTAATGGCTTCTGATTCACAACATGTTCGGGTTTCTAACAAGAGCGAACTGCGGAGTTTAAGTCTGGCTTCAATTATGTAAATCCTGCAGTAACTTCTTCATTGGTATAGTTCAAATGACATATCATCAATGACCAACAGCCACCTGATTACAAATACCTAATACCTGGTAAATATGAAGGACACTAATATTTCTTGACTCAATGAGTTGGGATCGCCTACACACTCCATTTCACAACTAACTTACTGACACGTACAAAATGTACTGAATACTAAAGGCTGCACAGGACACACCAGTTATGTCCACCATATTTGGTGAAAAGGGGGCTGCATCTCCTGGCCAACTTTGGTGGAGCCTTTGAAATAGAAATGAAATTCTTTGTCATCTTGCCTCTGAATTGGGACAAAGCAACCAGGTGTGTTGGGTTTGCTCAAGTCAATTCCTCCACAGTTACAGATGAGTCACTTCAACTTAGGTGCATGTATACAAACATAACAGCCACACCTTTTGGCCAAAATAACCCACCATCAAGGAAGCAGCCTGTTTCCTCTTCAAACTCACAATAGTCTGTGACAAAATTATATTTTTACTGTGAACTGTGGTAAGATGAATTAGTCTGATGTGTCTAAGCCCCACAACTACAACAGTAAAGCAAGTCAAATCACAAGGATTGTTTTCTTTTTGTTCATAAAGAAAATACAGCAAAAACTGTTCCAGATCAATTCACAATCACTACCAAGCAGGTCGAATCCTTTATCCTCATCGCCAAAAGTGTCTCCATGTTGAGCCAGGCTGTGGAAGCTCATATCCAGCAGTCCATTCTGGAGGCTCTGGGACTCATCTCCTACCCATCAGAGCACACAAAAGAAGGGAAATATTTGCCAAGTGAGTAAGAGACGTCGCCACTGCACAGAAAACCTTGCCTTAAAAGGATAAGGCTGATGATGCCCTATGTTTTTGTTATAGTCAACAATTCCTATGAAAAAGGAATATCAGGCTTTGGCTACAAAGGCAATACTTAATATTAGGATCAGTTAATTGCCGTTTTTAGTCTTTTCATGTTGACAATATAAAAATCTTGAATATCACCAGACTTATCCTTTAAATCTAATTATAGTAAAAAAGTTAAATGTAATAATAAATTACTGTTGAATGTACCACAAGGCTCTTCACTAACAAAGCAAATGACAAAAACATAAAAACAGGAAGCACCAAAACATAAGAACAAACTGGTTCTTACTGATTTCTGCCAAGTTCAGAAAGCCATTTCCAAAATCCTCTTTCAGAGTGATTTCCTCTGATCGACACTGGTTCAGTGAAAAGTGGTCCATGACATCTATGTCACTGGTGTCCCAGTTTAAAGAGAGCATGGTATGGACAGACACAGAATACTCATCTATTAGGCTTTAAAGGAACAATATGTAATCAAAACAGTTAGATCTGATTTGAGAACTCAAAACACAACATTTTAATTTCCAGCATCAGTAATGTTTATAATCACAGCAGAAAAACTGAATTCATCATTTAAAGCATCTTTGTGTATCTTGAAGAGTGCTCTATAAATAAAATGTATTAAAACACACCTATGTTTTTAAATTATGCTCATTTGAGAGATACAGAAACGCAAAAAGGTTTCAATTACATTTGTGAAAAAAAAAACGGATTGTGCCTTTAAAACAGCAAAGACTTAAATGACAACTACAGTACAGAAACAGCAAGTTGGGTCATGCTGGAGAACAGGAGATGAGTGTACCTTGGGTGTGGCAGCTGGGAATCAAAGGCAGTGAAATCTTCGATCAAGGTAATTGCTTTTACTGTGGCCTCAAGCCCTTCCACAGGCATATCTGTCTGACCTGGTGCGTTAAGAGAGAAAAAACATTTATTGCATTTAGACCTAAAATAGGTAAGGACAGCACCCAAAAAAGAATAAGAACAAAAACTACGGTTACTTTTACAGGAGCTTTATTAAACCATTAAATCTCAATCTCAATGAAGTTCAATGAACCTTGTTGGGTGTGTTGACAGATTTGTTTTAAGCGGTAGAAACATATGCCTACACTCTGTACTGGGTTTTTTTATTCTGTGTGATACTGTACATGACATGAATGCAGAAAAAATTCATGCACTGAGCACTTTCTGTCCCAAAGATAACTTGTTAACTATGTCACCCTCTGGTGGTAGTGCTCATTAAGAGAAGTATTCACCACTGTTTATACAAATATGAGTAAAATGTTTCCACCATGACAGTGATTTCATTTCTGCACTATCATGCTATCCTTGCAATCATATTGTCACATAAAGTAAACAAAAACAGCAGCTCTGATTAAAATATTATACCCCATGTAACTTGTATTTTTAAATGATATATTCTCCCCCTCAATTCATGCATTCAAATGGTTGGAACTGTCACTTTACCTACCTCTGAACAGCCATACTTATCATTTCAATCAGTCAGTGCCTGCAACGCCTATATTTTTCACTGCTATTTAAATAACTGTTGCCACTGACAAATACAACAGGGTGTGTTACCTGGCCTGAATGCCATTTTAATTTGAACCAGGGCATCATTGCAATCTGCAAGGAGATATTTTGCTTTTCTGGAGTAAATCCGGACCACACCGAGGAGCAGATGGCCAGATGTCCGCAAACCAATTTTCATCTACAAAAGAACACACAAACACATCTCAGATGGTTCTCATGCACTCATACATTGGTTTATAAGTTAAATTAGAACATCATCTGTGGGATGCTTTTTAAAGAGATTTTTTGTTTTACCTTAGGGGAAATAATGTCTCTGATGGTTGTTTCCAGATTGCAATCAAATACATGGGCCTTTGTGAGTTTCCTCTCCCAGTGCGCTGCTAACCAAATTTTGGCTAGAGACCCTCGCTTTGAGGTGAAGAGTTGCGTGTAGAACATCATGTTGGAAAACTGCTGTTAGCTGTCACCTGTGACAAACACAACAATGACTGACTTAACCTTTTCCATGTGGCTGCTACATGCGGTAATGTCAATTCAGCTCAGACTAGAGAGTTTAGACAGTGTAGATAATGTGACTCCAAATTGAGCTTGAACGTAAACAAACTTTGAGGTCAATGTCGGCGAGCTAAGTTAGCTGCGTTAGCAAGGAGGTTTGGCTTACTCACAGTAACTTAGAAAGCAGACTAGTTTTTCGGAAGGGGACATATTAAAGGCATGTTTTTGTAACAGTTCACAATTTAGGTAGAATTATAAAGTGTTTAATTTAATTAATTAATTACATGCACCAAGCTAGCTAACACGACATGAGAAGAGCATCCTACCTGAACGTTGTAAGTGCCGCGGTTTGACATTCGGGGCGTGACATCACCGCGAGGAACCAAAAAAAGGCAAGGGTCATTGACGCAATCTTTTCCCCCACGCGCATTTTGTAAAGACCCGCCCTTTTCTACCTCTGATTGGCTAGTAGTCGTTGTCTTCGTTGGGATAGGTTGGCTAGGTATGTACATCAAGGCCAGAGCCAATCAGAAGCAGAGTACGGCGGGTCTTCACGGAAGGCGGGTGGGAAAAAATAACGCCTAATTGACAAACAGTTTTTAGATTGGTAACTTACGGTTGTCTCTTCATCGTCTTTAAATTATTTTCTGTAGTTTCTACCGTCGTTAAATTATCGATACTAGATAATGGCGCGAGAAAAACGAAAAATATTGATAGTTAAATGTTTGTCTTTAGGGGAGTCGAACCGTTTCACTCGGTTTGAATCTGACAGTTGGCTCATGATAACATTAAATTAACGTTTACTCCTATCGATAATGTTACGATTTCCATAACATTTGTCTTTTAATAATATAGAATCTATCAAAAACTGGTCGGTTTAATGTTTACTCGCTACTGGATAACAAATGTGTGTCTTAACTGTCGTAGGTTATGAATTTCACATCATGAGGCCAAAGAGAAACAAGAGAAGCTCAAACTACAGTTTCCCCAAGAAAAAGATAGAGGTCAGTGTTACTCAATGTTACCTACTCATAATTATGTAACATTTGAATGGAGTGTGAAATCATGATTATTAACTCTTGAACATTTTTTTTAATTAATTGTTTTCCTGAGTGAATTTGTTAGTATAACTTTGAAGTATTTGATCGCCACCAAGGCTGTCTTCAGTCTTTTGATTCACCTCAATGGACTATTAATTATTAACCTAACTGCCAACCTTATCTCAACTGGGCAGATTGCTTCAGATTCAAACGTTTCCCCTCCAAACATTTTACTATTCACAGTCCCTACTGATAAGAGTAGATACCTTAAGGGTATTTACAATAAGCCTATGTGTATGTTGGTGTATGATTGGTGTCCCAATCTCCACAGTTTGTATCTCTAATTTCTTTAAGCAGTTTTATCTAATTTCTTAATCTCTGACAGCTTTAATTTTGCTATATGAAAAACATGTAATACAGCAAGAAAGATTTGCTATAATGTCCTGTGACTGCCCTTTTCTGCAGGCATATTGTATGTTCTTAATACAAAATGTAGAAATGAGTGTGAATGAGAGATTTGAGCAGCTCTTGAGTTGTGTGTAGTAGTGGAGGCTGTCACTTTAAATGCACTGTACAGTCACAAAGGTGTTTTCAGTTACCCTGACTGATCACCTTTAGTTAGGTGAAGATTGGGTGGAGCTATGCTGGGAATTCTATGATATCACCAAACTCTATGTGCCAGTAAGAATGATAAAGGTCTACGGTATTACCCTGCCCTAACAGGTGCAACAAAACCAACAAGAGAGGGAAGGAGATGTCAGCCAAGCACAGTCTGAACATACCTGCACAGTCCTCTGAAGATCCCTAAACAGGTAACATGTGAAAACACCTGATTATTTGTGTATAGGAGCTTTAAAAAAATATCAGAATTGATTCTGGGATCAGAATTATAGATTTATTCAGTCTTTTTTTTTTTTTTTAAATCACCGTACACACTAGGCTTTATGGTAGTAGGCTGGGGGTTGTTCCCACATGTTTTTCTGTTTGTATACACTAGAGGGCGTCAGGACATAAGCACAGTCAGTCACTGAAGTACAGACAATGTGCATTGGACACATCTGGCCACCTCAACACACTGACACATGCAGACCTAGCAACACTAGGAAGAAACAACTTGTCCCATGTTGTCACAATTGGATAAGTAATGTCATTTTCACCTCTTGTTAAATGGTTATAGATAAAACACAGAAGTTGCTTATAAGAGATGTCACAATCACAGCACATGTACAATCTACAGTAATGCAACCAACAGTCCTGCTTTAAGTAATAAGTCATAATGTTTAAAGATCCCATCCAGACATGTTTTAAGATGTATATAAAATACTCTACTTTGCATAATAATTTGTCTGATATGGGTTTTCCACAAAAATAGTTAAATTATATTGTTAAAATCATTAATCGTTATTCTACTCCTTCTCCCTCATTAAAAATTCCAGAATCTATAAATATGCAAATTTTTAACTGCTGGACACAAGACGTCTCCTACTTCACTGTATAGTCCATTCTCAGTGTTTGTGCACTGCAGGCTTCAAGGCTTCACATCACACTTGTGTGTCAGTTGAATATATTGGACCAGTATTGACTTCTAAACACCTGTGATGTCACAAATCCTGCTCGTAGGCCCAACCCTAAAAATCGTATTTTCAATGAAACTTTCCACTTTCAGCAGATAAATGTGAAAACAGCCTTCTAGTGTCGAACTCTGCACATACATCATTCTGTACAGTGAAGCTCAGACATTCAACTGTAGGACAAGAAGAAAAACATATTTTTGAATAGATGGGGACTTGAAATATGACACACAAACTGTGTCAGAGAGCTGTTTCTACTCCAGCAATTATTGATTAATGTTCCAATTATATTAGTTGGTGGTCAGTGAGAATTTCAGAAAATAGTGAAATATCACCTTCACAATTTGCCAGAGCCCAAGGCAAAAAAATCGTTGGTTTTTAATGTGTTACATTTTGATTAATACAGGAGGGTGAAGGCTTGACGTTAAGATGAACCTGTCATACACGACTGTGGACTTTTCAGTGAAGAGGTAGGGTGAAGCAGCCTAAACATAGAGATGTTCCTTAAACCTCTCACTCTCTCACTTTCTGTCTCTCACATACTAAAAGAAAAAATGCCCTGGAGTCACAATTGAGTCAGTGATCTCAGGCTGAGAATTAAACACACCACAATACATTTATATTTTGTGTGAACTGGGTATCTGGGGTAGTGGGTTTGCACAAGAACAGCTGGTATGGCAAGTCATGGTCTGGATTTCAAACCCTGTGACTCAGCACAAAGAGACTTGAATTTTAAGGAAACTGGTGGGAAAAGAAAACCGGACTGTAAAGAGGAAGATCAAATGAGGATGAGGATGTGCAGTACAATGTCATCTTTCATTGTTCATTATCTCTGAAGTGACTCTTTAATTAAAGCTTTATATTTGGGTGATGTGCTGGGTAAACTCTCACTTCTTCTGTGATGGCAAAAACAATAGTGGGTAATATTTATAATTGTGTTTACCACAGTTTTCCTCTGCCTCTAGAATAACAGCTTACACTGCTTACAGTAATCAATAAACCTGCCATGGTTAAGCAATGTTAGATTTAGTTTATGGTGTTTTAAATATATATTGAACTACTGTGTGGGTGCCCATGTGGCATTATTCAGCCAGTTCCTCTAAATGTTACTGTATGTGCCATATCAGTTATTTCTCCTTTAAATCCTCCTCTGGCTATATCTCACTGCTTCCCCATATTGGTTGCCAGTGAAAAGCTTATCCTCCTCTTTTTTTTAACAGTGGGGAAAAATAAATTACTTTGCAATACGATCCTTCACACATATTTGCTTGGGCTCCCTGTTGGCATTGGTGTTTTCATTTTCAGTTCATTTCAGCTCTGATGGAAGTAAATCAATTCAGCAGATACACTATACTGATATAAATATGTCTACTTTGTATTCCTCAGATTTAACACCCGATAGGCTTTCTTATATGTGCTTTTGGATGCACATGCATATTATCCTCAAAGTACTGGCAAACCCCCCCGGCTGTAGCTTTGCTGTCATCATGATTTTGGTCAGTGTGCTCAGAGATACTCCTCCAAAAAAGCCGTCTCAGTGGCAAACAAAGAAATGATAAAACTTCTCTGTTTTATGGTAAAGCCAAAATCGATGTATTACATTAAATGGGAAGTCTGTCAGCTCTTGAATAGATTGCCTTCTTAGAGTAAGCATGCCAAATCTACCAAGTTAAACAACAATTAAAACATTTTATTTAGGCTATTAGTGAATGACAGTGTTGCACCTCTGAGTGCTCAGTGAACAAACAGTTTAGTCATTAAATACTGTAAGTGGATACAAATCAAGACACTTTTGTAGGTAATTAAGCTAATTAGTCAAAGTGAAGTATGTTTGTCACCATATTTACAAGCAGTACATTTGCATATTTGGTTGTCTTTATTCTTCAGTTCATGTGTCTTGTGAAACACTAATATTGTTGTTTAAAGAGTGAGAGTAGATTTGTTTCAGCCTCTATACAGTGCTGCGGACTAACTGTTGTATTTTAAACAGACCACACCAAGGTGCCGCCAATATAATAATGTAATGTCAGTACACTCCTTTATAGAAAATTAGATTGCCAGTGAATTTGAACCCGGTGTGCTGTCAAGTCAATGAATAGTTTCCAAAGCAACACTTCCTCACAGATAATTAAAGTGAGTAGGTGTGCTGTAGGTGTATTTTCTCCATTTTTATGGATCCTAAAATATGGGGTTGTTTTTACTGGCAATAAGAGATATTGTTTAAGAGCTCCTGTGCCAGAGAAGGAGATAATTACTTTAATTGTAATGATGCAATTTCCTGTTTCTCCAGAAAAAAAAGAACCACAACAATTCTTGAATGTTTTAATTTAATTTGATTTATAAAAAAAGGCTGCACAATATTTGGTTTTACATTTGATATGGTCATGAATTTGATGATTATATCAACACATACAGTACAATATGTTTTCTCTATATTAGCACACATGAAGCCACACAACACAGTACCACATTAAAAAGGTAAAGCAGAATTAACATAGCAAAGCACCATTTTTTGTTGTTAGTTTAGGGAAACGATACATGCAGGACCAGACATGGTTGTTACTAACTTATGGCTTAATTTTTTTGTTTAGTTGATACTTTGAATAAATTAGCAGAGGGAAATAAAGAGCAGAAGACAAACACAAGAGCATCTATAACCTAATGTATATATGAGATTATAGACACTGGTGTGTGTGCTACTGTCAATTTATGCTAACCAAAAGCATCAATAACAAATTGTTTAAAACATCAATTAGAGAAGTCAGTATTTGTAACAAACGAGCTTCAATCATTTTCACTACTATGGGACACTTTGGAAATCCCTTTTTTTTTGCTGTTTTTTTACTTAGATGACTATGAAAAGAATAGAACTTCCTTTGGTTGCTCTGACCGTTTTCTGAACTAGATTTTGAGATGTTTTTTGAGATGTTGTGTGTGTCAATCATGTTAGTAAGAAGTGTATTTTCATCACAGAGTGGATTACCTTTAGTATTTTACCAATCAAGATCTAATCAAGCTAAAATCAAGTTTAGAACTGAGGGGATCTGAAGATTGTAAGAGTTAAAGAATCCTCCATAAGAAAGAGAGTGACTTGGGGTGGTTTTCACTAAATAAAATTCAAGTTTTATGTCATAAAAGTCATAATTAAAAACATGAGATGAAATTGACCTGTTGTCCCAGTGTTCGTCAGTGTCCAAATTAGTAGAAACTCATTTTTGCCGGTTTTGTCCGGCTGTCTACAGTTGGGAGGATGACTGCAGGCTACGTGGCACAGTGGAGTTTCATACGCACCTCTTCATTAAAATGATACACATACATAAATCTGTCTTTTTAGCATCACATATTCAGCCACTGTAGAGTTGAAAAGTGGCTGTTAGAAGTCGGTAGTTTCATTCTTGACTGAATACAGCAGCTGCCAGTTTGGTTTTGTGTCTCTGTTACAATGAAATCCAGCGGTGACAAAGTCAAAATGTCTGTAAAAACATTCAAGCCTACAGGGGGTGAATACTTGGTCATTTTGGGATGAGTATCACTTAAACATTATCACCACCTGGGTGTAGGCATACATACAACAGTCATACACCTTCTCTTTGTGAAAAACCCCAAACAAATCTTTTTTTTTTAATGGTTACATATCAACCCATTAGTCTTGTTTTCATAGAAGGAGCCTAAACCATATCTTCATCTCCTTTAAAATCCATTACAACAATTCTACATATTTGTTTTCCCATAATTTGTTTTGTTTGAACTGACCAGTTATCCTCACATTAAATAGTATGCTCCTGTTTTATGCAAAACATGATGAGCTGCTTTAAAATGTCATACAAAGGCCTAATTAACCTTGATGCTAGCAGGTGTCTTCCTGTCTCGTTACCTGCTCCTTCACAATCCAGTTTAATTACTGTACATTAAAATGAAACAGGAAACAAGCTGACACAGAAGTAGGTGTCAAAACATTAGAGGTATAAATTTCAGCTGAAAATCTTCCCAGATGAATTGTGGATTTTTGGAGTCTCAAGCATTTCACAATGAAGAATCCGTTTATGAGTGAGGACTTTCAGGAGGGATGCCATGGAAGGTCCTTGCAAGCCTGTGGTGTTGTCATGCTATAGTCTATAAGTCTATAAGTCCTTGTGACACACACTCGTAAAAACTTGCACACTGATTTGTTCAGACCCTTTGTTGTTTTGCCGTCCATGCCCAGTAATCTCTCTGTCTTTTTGAGCACTTGTCCTGTCTTGTTTGCTTCATGAGAGAAGGAGGTTGTACCACTAGAGTAAATCGGCCTGTGGTTTGGCTGAGAGCTGGCTAACTGTCACCTCTTTGTAGGTGGATCCAGTCAGGATGCAGGCAGTCCTTTGGGGTGTCGTCACATGACACAGCGCTGCATTGTCAGTGCACTGCAGACATGGCCCGTAGCTCTCCTGCTGTCCATTTGAGAGGCGAGTGGAAACGCTCATGTCTTTGTTGCGCTGTGAGGTGTATCCAAAACGTTCTTTTGGATCTGACTGTGGACTCCCCCTGTAGATCCTCTGTCTTAACATAGACGTGTCTCTGTAGAGACACTCGCGAAAGTTGGGCTTACACAGCAGGTAAACCATAGGGTTGTAGATTGTGGAAGACTTGGCAAACACGGCGGCCAGGGCGAATGCAGCAGGGGGAACCCGCGTGGCATCTCCGAACGCTGCCCACATGGCCACGACAGCATATGGAGTCCAGGCAACCAGGAAGCCTATACACACTGCTACTGACAGCTATGGAGAAGAAACAGTCACACACACACACACACACACAGAGGCAGACACTCATACATGGACACATACCGCAAGAACATACAGACATGCAAAAGATTTTCTTTGTTTCATATCAGTGACAAGTGTCAAACATAAATGAACATAAATGGTGTAGATACAAATATCTTTAGTACCATTCCCTTATTTGTGATTGCACACACACAGAAAGCATTTCATAATGAATAATTAAATTTAGATAATTTACTGTATCCTATCTTACTCAAATACTGCAAAACCTGACATCACTGGTGCTGAAGTGATAGTTATGTCCTCTAACCTTGACAATGAGAGTGTGTGCATTGGTGGCCTTGGTCTGTGGTGACACATGCTGCTGGACGGCCTGACGTGACCCTCTCACTGTCAGCAGAATAAAAGTGTAGGAGAGGAAAATGATGGTGCAGGGCAGTGCATAGCAAAAGACAAAAAGGCAGACAATGTAAGACAAAGCTGAAAGCTCGTGGTTGGGTGCATGCCAGTCAATGCAGCAGGCTGTGCCGTAAGGTTCAGGACTGTAATGTCCCCACTGTGCCAAGGGCCCTACAGCAAACACAGATGCGTAACACCACACTCCAGCCACCAGGAGGCGGGCATGTGACGAGGAGAACTTGTTACCTGGTCAGACAGGAGATAGAAAGAGATGCTTTGCAGTTTTGCATTGTGGTCTTTTTTTTGACACAGTTCTGCTGGCAACATTACACTAATCATAATTGATTATCCTCTCACCATGATTAGGGAAGCAGACTTTAAGGCAGCACACTAAGGAAAGGGCTGTGAGATTGGTCAGGCTGCATAGACCAAACAGTACTCCACACATTGCATAGAACTGACAGATAATTTCTCCAAACAGCCACCTGTATACAGATAAAGGAAGAAAGGGGAAATGAGATGGAGACTAGGACTGCAAATAACAATTATTTTCATTATTTATTAATCTGCCTATTATGTCCTTGATGAATTGATTGATTGTCTGGTCTTTCAAATGTCAGACAATTGTGAAAGATGCCAGTCACAGTTTCGCAAAGCTCAAGGTGACAATTTCAGAAAGCTTATTTCGTCTGACCAACATTCCAAAACCCAAACATATTATGTTTACTGTGCTATAAAAAACACAAAAGCAGAAAATCCTCACAACTGAGAGGTTGGAACCAGACAATCGTTGACGTTTTTGCTTGAAGAAAAGGGTTAGTTTTATGGTGATCGACTAATTAATTCATCGATTAATTATTTCAGCAGTTGACGTTGCCTAACATGGATTAAATAATATAGAAAGATAGAGGAAAGGGAGCAATATAAGATACCTGTGTAAAAAAGCTGATGGTATTGCCAGTGGGAATAAAGAGAGCGTCATCCCAAGGTCACTGATGGAGAGATTGATGATAAAGAACTCTGCTGGCTTCAAGGTCGACCGCTTGTGATATGCAACAAGTAGCAGAATACAGTTGCCCATGAGGGACAGTACACCTGGAAAAAGAGATCGAGTCTGGCTAGAGATTGTGCTCCTGCAGGGATTTGTTAGACATGTATGGAGTCAGCGAGATTGGCTGGTTGTTTGGACTTACAAAATATGCTGTAGAGTGAACCCATGAGGATGTCATGCTCCTTGGAGATGGTGGAGGCAAACACGGCAGATGTGTCCGAAGCATTTCCCATCTAGAATGTTGTTAACATAAGCACACAGACCAGTCAATTGTCAATAATGTTGTAATGTTTGAAGAATAGACCCAAACTCGATACTGCACTGATGTTCTTTTAGACTTGGATGGAATTACTTAGAAAGCAAAGTTTACCGAAGTAGTAAAGCAGCAAAAACTATGACCTCACTGCCTGATCTCAATAAATCAAACCAAATATGGTTAGATATTGTCTGTACTGTGAGCTCTGCTTTCTTACAGGCTTTATTGCACAGATGCATGCAGACCGTGCCGGAGCAGATGAAGAGATAGATGAAAAAGCCTTTTTTAAATAAAAAATAATCCTCTGCAGAAGATTAGGATGAGTTGTAATAAATAGAAATATTATACAAAGTAGGATTGACAGATGGAAAGAATTAGAAAGACCGTACCCTCCAGGATTTACAGCAGGAGTAGGAGATGAGAGATTGAGAGCCAGAGAACAAAACGAAACAATGGTGATTAAGATAACATGCTCAAATTTGTTTGGAAAAAAGATAGGGAGATGGCAGTTTTGTCTCCAGCGAACACATGTTTACACATGATGTAAGCTTGCACACAGCGAGACACATGCAAATGCAACACAGACACATGAACTGGAAGAAGAGATATTTAATGAGCAGAGGTAAGGGTGTGTTCACTCGTCCATGACGGAGAGCTGACAGGTGCCCAAGAAGACAGGTGCCCAGACACTTCAGAGTTAATAAATTAACCTAATAGGTTGTTCGAAGAATTGTAAAAGTGTCTTCATATCAGTTGAAGCATGTCAGAGGAACTCATGCTCCTTGTTATGAGCCAGACTCGTAATCTAGGTAATCAGTATCTTCTTGCCCAGCTATCTGCAAACAAGAAGATGATTGCTATTCAGAGCATCACTCGGCTCGATAGAAGAATGAAAAATAAAATGGAAATGGAAATCGGAGAGGAAAGCACTGTGCAGGGATGAATCTGGAGCAATACTTGGAATGCCATTAGGGCTGATTCCGAGGCAACATTGACTCTCAAGGACTTAGCCAATCACACAGGATAAAAAATAAAGCTTCATTAGTATGCAAGTCAGCCCGCCAGTCGATGACGAAACGTCCAGTCAGTCTGAGTAGCGGAGACTCAGCAGAGAAAGTAGTTATGGCCGGTTTTAATGCCTCTCAAATGCAAGAACTTCACTATTGTGTCAGCAAATGAAGGATCACATCAATAAAACATGTCTGCTGTAAAATTAACTTGCCAGACCACAAACCAATACTGGCGTATTTTTCAATACAGCCAATATTGGTTTGTCACAGATTTATAAGTATTGATGTACATGTTGGCAGATATGCAAAACCATTTAGACTGCAATGTTTAATAGGCTGCATGTGACTCTTATTTTTCTCTTTGTGTCTTCATGTATATTTATATCTCTTTTTCTCATCTTAATATTATGTGTATATCTAAAGAACAAATATCAGACAATATATAGACAGGTGACAAAGGAAAAATAAATAAGTGGAGAAACATAACAAATGCAGATGCTTCCACACAGATGCACTGCAGGGTACAACTAAGCAATGAACATCCAGTCGTGCTCTGTGGCATGTAAAAAAATACTAAGCGGGCCCCGTTGATTCTTATTATGTATCAAGATGGCAAGAGGAAATGATCAAAGTGAGTTTGAAAGAGGGTTCGTTGTTGGGGCAGAGATGGCAGGAACTTCAGTCACAAAGACTGCTCAACTGGCTGGTCTTTCAATAGGAACAGTCACTACAGTTACATCTGCATTTAGATTTATGGGGAAAACATCAGTAAACAGGGTCGGAAATTGTGGTTGACAACGCACATTTGATGACCGTGATGCTTGTGCATTAGTGTGATATGAAGGAAAAACAGAAGAGCGACTCTTCCTAGGATGACTGAGAATGTCAATGCAGGACGAGATCAGGCTGCGTCAGCAAGAACAGTCCATTGACAGTTACATAGAGAGGAATATAATAGTAGGGTTGCAGTGCATAAACCCCCAATTACAAAGATGAATGCACATTTGAGAGTTCATTGGTGCAAAAACCGTAGGCACTGGTCTGCAGAGATGTGGAAAAAAGTGATATTGTCAGATGAGTCATCCTTCACCATATTCTTGACAAATGGGCAAGTGCATGTGTGGCCTGAATGCTTGACCCCTAAAGTGAGGGGATCTGGTGGCTCTGTTATGTTGTGGGGGGCATTTTGCTGACATCGTTTTGGTCCACTTGTCCCCTTAGAGGAAAGGGTCACTGCAAATCAATACCAATTTGTTCTGAGTGATAACCTTTATCCTATGATGAAACATTTTTATCCTGATGGGAGTGATCTCTGCCAGGATGACAATGCCTCCATCCATAGGGCAGGAGGGGTCACTGAATAGTTTGATGAGTATGAAAATGATGTGAATCATATGCTATGGCCTTCGCAGTCACCAGATCTCAACCCAGTTGAAAACCTATGGGAGGTTTTGGACCACCATCATCAAAACACCAAATGAGGGAATATCTTTTTGGAAGAATGGTGTTCATCCCTCCAGAAGCATCCAGAGACTTTTAGAATCAGTGCCAAGGTGCATTGAAGCTGTTCTAGTGGCATGTGGTGGCCCAACACCTTACTAAGACACTTTATGTTGGTTTTTCCTTTCATTTGTCACCTGTCTTGTACCTAAAGCATATTTTGTATTCTCAAACATCAAATACACAGCTGTTTAATTACATGATGACAAAAGTATTTCACAATTTGCAAATGGATGTTTCCTGGATAACTATTACCATCCTGCACAAGCAGACTCGAGAGAGAAACATCTGTCCACTCAGATCTGTGCAAAAGACATTTGATCTCCTGCAAGCTTTTGGTCAGAAACAGTCATGCCTGGATCAATCAAATGCATCAATCAAAACCACTTTTGGACAGATCTGAGTATATGGATGCTTCTCTCTCTCTCAAGTTTGTGGGTCTTAATGCTCCACTACCTCCACTAAGCCTGAGTGAGCAGTATTTCCCTTGATTTTTTTTTTTGTTTTTGTTTACCACCCCATACGGTATAATTTGGAAGGCATCATTGCCTTTTGAATTTTACATTTTAACAAATGAATGCCTCTAATTAACAATTACAAAGACACACAGTGTATGTGACATCACCATCAAATGTATCTCTACGGCTGTTTATGTAACCAGAGGGACAAAACTAAGACGACCCTCGGCCATGCAAGTGTAAAAGTGAGAGGGAGGAGGTAAACAGAAAGAGCCGGGAAGAGCTTAACTAGCTGAACTGTACCTTCGGTCCACTCTGACAGATTGAGTATTTTGAGAATGGCTGAGCTGTGACACTACTGTTATCATGTCTCTGAGCCTGGCTGAATAACTCTTCTGTTCAGCTGTGATTAACTGGACGCCTTTGAGACAGGAACAGGGACACTGACCTCTGGATAATGATGTAGGAAGCAATCCGTACAGTATATCTCCTGCTGACTTGGCTTATGTACCACATAATAATGCACCTCATCCTTTCCTGCCATGACCCATTTCACAGAAGTTTGCTGTCTCTATGCAATGTCAACCTCAGGTGATTGTGTAATTTAATGAGGAAAATATTTAGATTTATCTATCTTAAATTAACTGCTTTTGACAGCATGACAAGTAATCTGTAGGTTTGTGACAAGATTCCCTGCTGCATGTCATGAAAACTGTGAGATTCACGTGATGCTGCTGAAAACTAGGAGTGTCACTCAAAACCATTAGATGTCTGTGGTCAGAGAAGATAAGCAGCCATTTAAATGCTGGCAGGCATGTCAGGGTGTCTTAGCGCAACAGCAAAGGGACCCCATGCATGAGCTCATGAGCAGTGACAATTAAAGTGTCTGTATCTGCATGGTGTTCTGAGACTGGCAGCCAGTGGCATAGCTCAATCTGACCTTTAAATATAATGAAACTCTTGAGGTTCTTCATCTGTATTTTTGTTCCTGAAACAGAAACCAAATTAAATCAGACTTTTCAGTTTTCTTCAGTATTATCTGACATTGCCATCCTTTATCTTTCACGTACAGTAAAATAATGTTGGCCTTGGTATTACTGATTTTATCTTTAGGAAAAACTCATTCCAGTGCACCATCATTGTGACGTTACATTTACACCCAACTCTCGGTGTTTGTGCCTGTGACATTATGAATCATAAAATTTTTGCGTTTTTGAATCTCAAAGTGTCACATTGTATCTTGTATGCTTGGGTTGATAAACCTGCTTTGACCCTTGAGCATTTTCATTGGTGCATTTCAAAGAAATATACATTTTTCTATTACTTATGCTCTTATATCTTAAAAACATGGTGGTAAATAAATTCTGTTGTCATAGGAAGAGCCATTCAGCTGCTCATTTTGATGTTTTGATGTTGCAATTACCTTCACAGCATTTGCTCATTTTACTCCATGTGTAGAGTTCGTTTTATAGCAGTCACAGTCAGACACAAATGTCTATGTTTTTGTGCAAAAATTGTTGGTATTTTACTAAGCTTGTGGTTCACTCAATAGTGCAATATTTAAAAGCGAGCCTTCACTTTAACATGTATGACACACAGTATGCTGTGCGGCACGTCGCCTGAGGACTTTGTGAGACCTTTGTGAGATTGAAGTAGACTGGATTTACCCTCGCTGGGTGTAAACTGCCTCCTCATCTGAGAGTGACTGACAGTGACAAGTGATTGCCATCACAGTACAATATTTACACTGTGTTTTAGCAGCATGACAGAGTGGTTGGAGGCACCTCTTTCAAACTTTGCACAGCATGATGTGACATATCTTATGTAATGACTGTGGAGACTAATTAGATTGTACAATGTGCACCTAACAATGTATTTAAAATGTCCAGCATGGCAGTTATCTGACCACGAATCAGTCGTCACCTGTTGACTGTACATGTGTTTAAGTTTTGACATGATTTGTGTCATGTAACATACAGAATGTTTTGAGCCTGTAAAAGTCGATTCGTGTTTGGGTTTTTTTTTTGCTTTTCTTGCACAATATCCTTTAACATGTGGCTTTTGCATGCAGCAGATAGGGAACTTAACAGTCAATACATTTACAGACAATTTCTCACAAGTAAACAAGAAAATTAACTTTAAAATAGAGAGGAGGGTTAAAAACTATTTGTAATTTCTGTTTTTTTTTTTCTGCAGAGGTTTGTCCACATACCCTTGTCATTTTCATGCTTAATTACCTTTGTACTTACAAGTATCTGATTGATCGTAGGGCAGTGCTGGCACAGATGTGGTTCTAGAGATGGGAGACTCTTATTCATCAGATTGTCATAGAGACAATTTATCACCAAAGGTCTGGTGCAGATGATGCAAATGGTCATTTGACATGTCTTTGGGATTAATTGGATTATTTTTCATTCTTTGATTACTTGGATGCTTAATCAACAATCCAGATTTTAATATAAGATACATAAAGAAAACTCTGATCTTAATCGGGCTTTCAAATGCTGATTCTTTAAAAAAATAAAGTCTGATCTCCATGTCTATGAGAAAGACAGCAGCTTTGAAGGAACGCAAAATAAATAAATGCAATTCTGCCACCCTAGTATGTCATCATCAATCCGCCACAACTGCCTCCACTTCATGACACAACCATATTACATAATCAGAGTATGAGTATGGGAAAGCAGATATATCTGTGTCAGTGATGGGTAAATGTTTAGACAGTTGTTTTTCTTTATTTGCCTTTGACTCTGATTTTTGGTTGAAGGTCAGTCACTTTGTTAAATCATGTTGTATCCAATAGAAAGACATCATACTCTGGCATCATAATCGGTCATTGTCAACAAATATGGATTTTCTGTACCAGAGTGAACACCCACAAACAAATGAGTCGTCACTCACATATATCCGTGCAGTCAACCACATCAACAATAGGCAGTGCATGGATGCATGCAGGCATACATGTACAGGAGAATAATTTGTGGCAAGCAGCTTGAGATCAAGTCGGCAGGCTGTCTTGAAAATGGTCAGTGAAGCAACGATTACAACTTTGACTTAAAAAAATAGAGAAAAGCAGTAATTTTTACAGAGAAGGGGGATCAGTAATCTCATCACTAATCCTGCCGGAGATCCCACAAGTTGCCTGTGATGTCTGTGCCTTCATCTCATCAGCATTACAGCCAGCACAATCTGTTTTCACTTCCTTGAGATAGTATTTGAATTGAACCTTGACTGAATGTCCTTCAGTAAATTCTCTAACACAACCAGATATTATTACTTTAGAGGGAGAATTGTAAGATAACCATCACTGCAAGTCAGAATAAACTATTAGACCTTTGCACAGAAAATAAAAGTGAAGAAAGAAATACTATTAAGACACAGAATTAAATGTAGTATAAATATTTTGAGTCATATCAGCCTCTATATTTCATCATACATTGCAAGCAACCACTGAAAACAACATCAGCAAAATCTGGAAGATGAAAGAAATGCGTCATCACCAATGATCCCCCTTTTTGTTATTGTCTAATCTCTTTGCATTGCACTAGAAACAGACCAGACACCCCACTGTTGTGCTGCTTACCTTCTAGGGAGGAATAGCTTGTCAGTTAAACTCATGGAGGCCCGGTGAAGAGCAGGACACAGAGGAGAGGAGCTTGGACAGCCACTGAGAGGGAGACAGAGAGGGGGACAGAGCAGGAGACAGACAGAGAGAAAGAGGGAGAGAGAGGGGGGGGAGCACTGGACCTGTATCAGGCTCACAATGAAAAGTCCGGTTAAGGTATCCTCCTACTCTTCAGTGACACACACTTACACACATCCAGCCTGGTGGACATGCACAGATTCTCTCACACAGCATATGCACTCATCATTGTAGAGATGTACTGAAACCCACTGATGTAGAACGAAAAGCCCACAGTGACGGCAGGCCAGCCATAGAGAGAGAGAGAGAGAGAGAGAGAGAGAAAGAGAGGGAGAGAGGGAGAAAGCGAGAGGGATCAGCATAATACTGGCAAGCTCTGAGTGTCACTGATGACTCAAAGTACCACTCCCCACCCCATTTCCTCTATCCAACCTAACTCACTACTTTCCTGCTATACGTATCGCCTATACATTGATTTGTTTCTACACTTTGGATCATTCACCTTTACACATATGAATCATGCATGGAAGTAGTTGGTTTTCCCAAATCACTTTTCACAGCCTACTCATATAGAGCAGCACATTTTTGCAGTTTTGTGTGTACAGTATGTCTGTGTATGTACTGCATGTATACACAAATCTCTTGATCCGTGATTGTAATGATGGTAATCAGAACCTGGAAGAGAGAAAACTGGCAATCTGTTGAATATGTGTGGATGCGACAACCACCAGTGTCGTGGTAGCTATTGATCTAATTTGACATTTGAAAGAATTTCTCTGAATATAAAAGAGAATAGAATTTTAATAGAATATTAATATTGCAAGATGTGCTTGTGAAGTAGTGAGAAAAATTACGGTTGCAATTTGTGTTACTAGAAGAGACTAGACAGTTTATGACCATCTTTCATCACAGCCCTAATAGTTCACAGTGCAGAAAATGGAGCTGCACTCAGCCATGAACAGTTTATGATTGTTCTCAGTAAGCACCTGCTGCTGCTGTGCCACTGGTAATTAATGATAATGTTTGTATGCATTGAAAATGACAAAATGTGCATCATGTGCCACAGGAATGAGATTTCTTAGGTGACTGTACTGAATTCAAGGGTCCAAAATGAATTGGAAAGCCACTTAAGAAAATAAAGTGTTGGCTTGGGTCACACCGTAAATTTCATCCCGGTAGAGAGCATTTAAACTACACCTGAAGCGCTGTGTCATCTTACTTTTATACCCACCCATGCAGTTTGCTTGAAGCCCAGCTGCTCCCAGACTGACAGTCATGGAAAAGCCTCTTAAGGGAGCGTGGGCTCACTCGCTGAGTTGTGCCAAGGCTGCAGGGCTGTCAGAAAACCATAAAGAGCAATGCTGTCATATTAATACCTTGGCACAGGGTCCTGGCCCTTCTCTGGCCCGCTCGCTCTGACACATTTAGATAAACTGTCACAGCCGGTCCCATCCACTGCAGTATGAAGCCCCTTTAAAGGACCGGTGTGTAGGATTTAGTGGCATCTAGTGGTGAGGTTACAGATTGCAACCCCTCACCCCTCACCCCTCACCCCTCCCTGTCAAGAGCGTAGGAGAACCTATGGTGGCCACAAAAAACGCAAAAGGCCCTCTCTAGTGTTTGGTTTGTCCACTCTGGGCAACTGTAGAAACATGGCGGTGCAATATGGCGGGCTCCGTGGAAGAGGACCTGCTCCCTATGTAGATATAAAAGGCTCATTCCAATGACTAGGTAATGAAAACACAACAATTCTTACTCTCATGGGATTATATATTGGGCTGTGCAATATATCGATATCATATCAATATCATGATATGAGATTAGATATTGTCTTAGATTTTGGATATTGTAATATTGTGACATGGCATAAGTGTTGTCATTTCCTGGTTTTAAAGGCTGCATTACAGTAAAGTGATGTAATTTTCTGAACTTACTGGACTGTTCCAGCTGTTCAATTATTTGCCTTTACCCACTTAGTCATTATATCCACATTACTGATGATTATTATATTATAAAATCTCATTTTGTAAATATTTAGTGAAAGCACCAATAGTCATCCCTATTGTCAATATTGTCATCGAGGTATTTGGTCAAAAATAATATGATATTTGATTTTGTCTATATTGCCCAGCCCTAATTATACACTAATGAAAACATACTTATGAAAATTATTTTATTTCTGCCAAGTCCGTTCTGCTAGATGCCACTAAATTCTACACACTGCACCTTTATGTGACTTATTAGAGATGACAGTGGCAGGAAATGATCAGAACGAGAGGACCATGAGCATGAGTGCAGTCAGTTTCCATCAGATCATAAAGGCATCGTGGATGTCAATAAGTCAATGCATTTTTCGGCATGCTCGTAGCATGGCTCGAGGGATGACAGTGTCAGTTGTTGGTTGGTCAGTCCACCAATTTGGTCCAACCTGAAATATTTATATAAATAAATATAAATTTCAAATGAATCGCATTGACATTTTGTACAGATATCATGGTCCACAGAGGATTAACCCTAATGACTGTGATGATCCCCTAGCACCACCAGCAGGTCACAGTTTTTACTTATCCTGTAAAATATAGCAAAATCTGTCAGTACCAGTCAAATGAATTGGCACAAAATGGCACCCAGACAATGTATCCTAATGACTTTGATGATCCCTTGACTTGTTCTGTAGCACCACCACGAGGTTCACTTTTAACATTAAGGTACAACCATTCATGTCCTCTTCAGGGTAAATTGTAATAACTTTGATCCTCTGACTTCTCATCTAGTGCCATCATCAGGTCAAATCTATAATTTTCCAATAAGTTGGTTTACAACCAAATACCTGCAAAACTAATGATATTCCCATCAAACTCAGCTGTATTTTGTTTAGAAAATGTTAGCATGCTAACATGCTAAACTAAGATGGTGAACATTTTAAACATTACACCTAGTTAATATCAGCTGCACTGTGCCTAAGTACAGCCTCACAGAGCCATTAGCATGGCTGCCAACTTGTTGACTCAGCCTTGTTTTTTCATCAGTCAGGCCGCGTTCAGACCAACATCAGCCCTGCATGAAAAAACGCAGCCCCCTCCTTCATTTGAATGGGGGCAGTCTGGCAGTGCAGCATGGGTGCCAACGGAGAGGGCTCCGGCAAAACAGAGCAACGACATCATCCGGCAGGGTGCTGCTTTGGCCAATAACATACATGCCAGCGCAAATTCCTGGTAGATTACTGTGTCAGGTGTTCCTACCATTTACCTCACAATCGTTGCAACAATTTCCAGATTTTTAAAATCCTGTATGTGAGTTTTACAAACCATTGTGCAGTATTATGGTTCCTTCAAATTCACTGATCCGTTACTCAAATGGGACTTCCTGGTATTTCATCTCTCGCCAGTACATGAAACAACATGCACTCACCAACACAGCCCCCTGTGTTGTTTTAACAGGGCTGTTTTTGCACTGAATGCCCACTTAGAAATGTTTTATCAGTGCTGCTGATGAATTAAACTCAACAGACAATAGGATCAGACTTTGACAACACTTTATTTAGGCACTGCAGTATTGAGACAAACTATTGGGTGTGACCTAATAGACTCCAACTCATTTTTTTTAAGTATTTATAGATTAGACACCACATTGCTCACTTCTGGGTGGACACCCATCTCAGTCATGAACCCCCCTAATTTAATCGTAAACAGAAGATAGGACATTAAGAAGATAAGATATTCCAGAGGTATTTTATCCTTAATATATAATAGAATGCTGAATTTTATTTGTAATGGAAGTCTAATGGTTAAGGCTAAGTGAATTTACTTACTGAGAATGGGTTTTAATACGTAAACAGACTCCACAGGATCAATAACAGTATTTTAAAAAATGTGTACTGTAGGTGTTAAAGAGAGACGGGTACCCTCATACAAATGTTTTGGAATTGTGAAAAACTAATCAAGAATTTATAAGGTGTTGATATACAGTACCTTGAGTACCGAGACTTATCCTACTCATCAGTATTGCCTCGGGACACAAGGCATGAAGCACAATTAATTAAAATTTATTTCAAAATAAATGTATTGCTGTGACGTGGAAGAATGATGATCCATCTACCACCTCCATATGGTTCAGAGATATTGTTGAGGAGAGGTGAACCTGAGAAGGCCTGTTTGGGAGATACTACCCACTCTCTGACACAGTCACTCTCCTTTTTATTGATATTTTCAATAACATATAATGTGGGGAAAAAACTACTGGGTGGGACAAAATAATATTCCAACAAAGCATCACTCACGTACTGACTGCAACTCTATACACTCCACGCAATAAGTTGTTGTAAATTACTTGCCCTTTTATTTTGTGACACATTATCATTACTCGATATTAAGATGAAACTGTCATCCAAGCTTCTATTAGGTTAACAGTGGCAGTGGACTCAGTGCAGAAGCCACCCCTTAACCACTTGAGAGACTGGATTACAAAGCTTTAGGCTATAGAATTATTCTGATAAGCCACTGCAATATGACTAATAGGCGCTGCTGGAAATTTTTGGTCTGCCCCCTGCCAGTGAATAATTTGAATGAGAATGTAGAATAATGAGGCAAAAATGAGAACAGCACATTCAAGGTATTGGTGAAATAAATATCAAATTAGACCATTTCATATTGGAAATCTTGTTTAGCAAGATCCTCTGGTATTCATAACCTCAGCTAATTTAAGTTAATTATGCTTTGTTTTTTAAATTATAGTTGTCATGCAAAATCTATTGCAAAATCTAGTCATGAAGAGAAAGTTACGGAATAAAGAAAATGAGGTGAGGTGCATATTTTGAGCTGCCAACCAATCATAGGATTTATTTATTAAAACACCCTCCCAACCATCACCACCTCCCACAGATTGACAGAAGTAAAATATTGTTAAAAATATTGTTGCCGGTATAAGAAGAAGAAGAAAAAGCATCTTGATGTACAGATATCTAAATAAGGTATATTTCTCTTTGCCACAACATGGAATAGATAAATCCTGAATGAGAAGTTAACATAATGCAGAAGCGACATAATAAGAACATGGATGATTTGATAGCTCTTTTCATTGCCTTTCTAATGGTACAGCTTCCAGCTCAGTGCATCTACCCAATGAACCAGTGTTTCTATTCCTCCTCCGGCTGTGAAAAAAAAACTTTTCAGACGTCATTGTCATTGCTCTTTTAGTAAGTGTGTTTCTTGAATTTCAAAGGAGAATAGAACATCTGTTTGAACTAAAACCATGTACAAATTGATTGGTCACATGGTACGGTACAAAGGTCTGTTAATTCTGCTTTTCAGGCACTTGAGGGAGCAGCACAACTAATTAACCTGATGCAAGGTTGGCTGTGTTCTGCGTTGACGTCATTACCGGTCTCACAGTGCAACACTGACAAGCCAGTAAATCATAAATCAATATTCACTGTTGTCAATTTGCAAAATAGAATTAGAAGAAGAACTGAATAAAGACACCTATTACACGAATGTCCCTGTTTTAATGGTTATGTTTCTTCTAATTTTAATGGTTCAAGGGACTGAAACTGAAGTGACACTGGAGTGATGAAAGTAACAAAGGTTCAGTTATCAAAAATTGTGTCATTCCGTTTGGCTCAGTATGGTTGCAGATTGGGCTGTAGCCAATGATTATCTTTGTAATTATTTAACCCATTGATTACTTCTATTAGATTAATTACATCAAATTAATTTAATTATTTAATCAATGAAATGTCAAACAAAATACAGAAAAATGTCCATCAGAAGTTCCCAGAGCCCAAGGTTTTCTGTTGCCAGCTAGAAAGTACTACCTTACTAAGAGACAAAGTGAAGGAATAAAGTAATTAAAGGAATAGTTTGACATTTTGGGAAGTACACTTATTGGTTTCCTTGCCAAGATTTACTGTAGATGAGAAGATACTTTTGGTACCACCCTCATGTCTGTGCATCATGTGTGGATCTATAGCTGGGAGTCAATTACCAGGGTTAGACATCTAACCTGACCTTGTCTGAAGTTCAAAAATACACCTACTAGCACCTCTAAAGTTCACTAATTAACAAGCGTTGTGGTTTTTACAGGGAAACCCCTGGCTCCCAGGCGTCATGCTAAGCTAAGCTCATTGCTAACCCACTGTCATAGAGCGTACAGACATGAAAGTGGTATTGATCTCCTCATATAACTCTCAGCACAAAGCCAATAAAGTAATATCTCCAAAAATGTCCAGCTATTCCTTTTAAAATGTCTTGGGTTTCCTGTCTTGTGTGTCATGTTACACTTCATTTGGTTGCATTACCGGCTAGACATTGTAGTATGAAGCTGAAATATAGGCTGCTTTAAAAGAGATTTTTCTATCTTTTTAATATTGAACCACAAAACAATCTCAACATTCAGAGTAACAGCGGAAGATACAAGTTATGTTTGCAAAATAAGAGGCCATGAGAGGAAATTGGTGCTCGTTGGTGTGCCATGTGACCCTTGTGCACGTCATGCTTTTAACACCCACTCAATGTACATAAAATGAATCATTAAGTCCAGATATACTTGTGTGGAAGACCTTTATGTACTTCCAATTCATAAAATATTTATGTCTGTGGAATATTTTTCTCCCATAGGCTTGAATTAATTTCCCTTCTGCTATCTTTGTTTATCTTAGTAATCTACCCTCCACTTTGAGGACTGAGCCAAATTGTAGTTTAGGCACTTAACTCTGGCAGGAATTCATCTTTTGTGAGTGCCACAGCCAAGACATTTGTTTAGATAAGTACTCAGTACTTTGTCTTCTTGACACAACAAAAGCTAGTTCTGGAAATGGGTGCTGTTTCCAATGTAGCATCCTTACATCTGATATATTTGATTTATCTTTCAAAAAATCCTAATGCTGCATTTCACATTATGTTGAAAGGGTTGACTTTTCAACTATAACTTGTTCAGTATAGAGGACAAAAGCTCCAGCAAAATCTATACACATTGGTGCTCCTTGAAAAATGTCAAATCCTCGAAGCTCTGAGACCTTGATTTAAAGTAACCCTGACCTAAGCGTCCTTGTGTTTGAGCCAACTGTAATCAACACGGTCCATTCTCCGACCATCAGTATAATGAGACAAAAACTCTCCTTTCACCTTAAGCTTCTATGGAGGACACTATATAGGGTGATTCACATATGAGATCACCACAGCCCTCTGTTTATTCAATTATCTTTTGTCCTCTGTTTTTGTGCCAGCTTTGCGTTTTGTGATTTGGGTGCATGCCTTGGACAGTGACAGTCTGCAAGGTTTTGCAGCGAGCATGACTCAGAATGGGATCCATGAGTGCAGTGAAGAGACTCTGAGTCAGACGAGACAAATTCACCAGAGCCCCCGACTGCCCTCTCCGTCCAAGTGTCTGCTTGGAAACAAACAAGATTAATGTGTTGTTGTCTGGCCTTGAGTGAGGTATGAACTTAAGGGAGGCATGAGAGGAATACAAAAAATAAATAAAAATCCCAAATAAATACAGAAGTGCAGTGGAGCTCTGAGGTAATGTGGGACTCCTGTGTGCTGTAACAGAGAGAGAATGTTTTTTGTGTATTATATAGACAGTACACTGTTATTCAGTTATTTCTCTTTCATGGCATCTTTGTTTATATTTGCACTTTAGGTAATGGGTCTCTTACAAGAAAAGTTGGCTATGTGGGTGGCTGTGGCTCAGAGGTAGAGGGGGACATCCATTAATCGGAAGATTGGCGGTTGAATCCACGGCCTCTCCAGTCCACATGTTGAAGTGTCCTTGAACAAGATACTGAACGCCAAATTGCTCCCAAAGGCTGTTCCATCAGCATATGAATGTGTGTGTGTGAATGTGGCATGTACTGTACAGCGCTTTGAGCGGTCGGAAGACTAGAAAAGTGCTATATAAATGCAGTCCATTTACCATATCTATGTGTGAAAGGTTGCTTCTAGCAGTGGAATATATCTCTCACTTTCTTTACGTTTGTGTGTATGTATGAACCTGCATCATTACTCAGGTGTATATTTGTGTCTGTAGGTCGCTCTGTCACTCAGCTGTTCCTACATATATTCGGTGTCTTTCTTTTCTGTCTGCCCTCCTTTCCTCCCTGACCTTTTTCTTAGTTATTATTCACCACATGTCTCAGGCTAAAACGTTTTCACACAACAGTGGGCTCATCTCCCACATAGCTGTCATTTTAATGGTTGTTTGTCCGATAGCGGAACAGGAACTAACAGGGGAGGGTTAGCAAGGTCACCTATAGCCCTATTGCAATGTCCAATGACAACATAGGGAGGGAGAGAATGAGACTTAGACTGCTGTACCGAAACACTCCTTGGTTGTCTGTCTATCACCTTGGCAATAATACCAATTTGTAATTTCCTTCTGGCAAGCATGGGCTGTCCCCATAAACTTGGAATGGAGACCACTGTCATTTGTGCTCTGCAGGAATGGCCAAGTCAAGCCTTCCTGGCCCCCAGCGGACAACAGTATTTGCACTCCTCTAATGCTCTCTTGTGGTTTCCCCACTTCCCTGCATCAGCATGTGTCACCTCTAAAGGAAAAATTACTAGTTTCTGAAATTCAGGATTGGTATTAATCCAATTCAAAAACTAGAGTATTAAGAGTCCTTAATATAATTTGTCACAGATACCTAACACCTCTTGTGTTAAAAGTATTTTAACCAAGAAAACATTGAACAGTAAAGAAATGTGTTTATTTGACTGTCAGTATTGAAAAACCTTGAAATTATACTGTTACAATCAAAATAAAAACTAATGCTCAAAAACTTAAACCATGTAAAAAAACATAATATCATGGATATTTCTAGTCTAGACATAAGAAAATACAAAAACTAAAACTTCAACATGTAAACATTGGTAAACAACAGTTCATACTTGGATTTTTGTAAGCTTTACAGAAACAGTACAATAACAGTTGCAGTTTGCTGTGGTTCATCTCTTCCTCAGTCACTGGGGCTCTAAATAATGGTCCGTTACAGCAAACAGTTCTTAACACCTTCGTGATTCAATAAAAATATTCTGCATCTAAGTATAATGTTATGATTGCAGTCAGAATTAGCTGCCATTTTCATTTCTCATGTAATAGTATACCATGAGCTAACTAAAACCATCCTTATTTCAGTGCAGGTTCTAAACCTTTTGTGTTGTGCAACACAAATAATAAGATGAGGTTTTAGTGGACTTTCACTACACCTGCAGAATATTTTTGTTTTTTCATTCATTGTTAAAATTTATTGTCCACATAAACTAATTTAAAGTGAAGGTGTCCCCTCGTCTTGGTTCGGATTCCAACTCTAAACTCTGTTGTGTTGGCTCCATTTTGGAGGTACAGTTTCTGAGTTCGCCTCTCAGCTCAGACAGCTGCTGAGCATGGCTGGAGAGAGTCCCATTGACTTGCAGGAGAAGCCCATTTGATTGTCTCTCCAACTCTTCTCTAATTCTCTCCAGGTCTTCTGCCAAGTAATTCAGGCCCTTACACTGGTCCTCCACACTGGCAACACGGCCTCCAACCTCAGTTACCTCTTTCTGCACCCCCATAGCTGTGCTCCGGCAGCCCCGGACCTCCACAGCTAGCCGCCTCTTCATCTCCTGCAGCTCACCCTTAAGTCGGGTCAGTCTGCGCTCCCCTGCCCCAAGCATGGAAGCCTGATGTCCAACCAGCTGGACCACACCTTTCATCTGCTGGGCCATGCGTGCCTCTCTCTCATGCCAGGAGCTGTTTGCTTTACCCACCTGGTGGACCACTGTCCTCAGGGAGTCCTGAAGGCCTTTCAGGGTGCGGTTGACTGAGTGGACATTGAACTTGAGGATTGTGAGCTCTCCCTCTATGGGAGCATCACCCTCTGCTTGTTCCTGCTGGTCCCTGAGGGTCAGACGCCTCATGATGTCCTGCATTGTGATGTTGAGGCTATTCAAACGGTCACCTTGCATTTCCAGTACCCCCTTCACATTCTGCTCCTCTGCCAGGTTAGCACTTGCATCAGCAGCAGAGTCTCCCTGGATGGATGTCGGGTTTTGAGAGGAACAGGAAGAAGAACACAGAATCTCAAGGCTGCTCAGATGCTTTTGCACTCTGTCCACATCCATCTCTAGTCTCCCTCGGAGGGACTCCACCTCTGTCTCCAGGGTGGGAACAGCATGACCCTCAAGCAGTGCAGGGGCAGTGGCATTACCCAGCTCCTCCAAAGCTGTCAGTAAACGCCCTTCTAGTGCTCTTAACTTATCCTCCATTCTGGCCTCCAGGCCCTGTCCTGTCTCAGCTTTATCTGGGAGACTACTTCTACTTCCAGACTCAGCACTTTTAAGCTGCCCAGTCAGGTTGAGCTTAGCCTCTACATAGCCCAGACGCCCCTCCATCATCCCCTCTATGTGATCTTTGTGTCCACCCAGCTCCACTCTCAGGTGCCCCTGGGACTGGTTGAGGCCTGCCACTGATGTTTCCAGCAACTGCACCCTTTCAACCAGTCCACTCACTCTACCACAGCAGCTTTCTACAGTCTTTAAACCATGGACCTGTGCCTGGAGGTTTCTCAGCTCTGTTCTTAAGTCTGTGCTACTTTCTACCAGAGCATCTTCCATCTGTTCCTGTCTCTCCCCTTGCTCCCTCTGGCACTGACGAAGCACATCCCCAGCTTTCTCCTTACATCGGCCCTCTGCACTCTCCACACGTTTCTCAAACCCACCCAGAATTTCTGTCCTGGCTGCACTCAGTTTGGCATTCATCAACTTCTCCATAGTTTCCCCAAGATTGCTAGTGGAGTCTGATGCCACTCCTGTTCTATTCGACATCTTCTTCAATGCTCCATCATGTCCCATCACTGTTGCTTTGAGTTCCTGCAGCTCTGCTGTCTTGGCGAGCAGCTCTGTCCTGAGCTCTTCCACCCTTCCATTCAGTTCTGTAAGGCCTGGAAACACATGTCTACCATCTAGACCCTCTGTCTCAGGATCTCCCCCAGGAATCTCTACAAACCCTACAGTGGATGGACTAGAGGCCACAGCTGGAGCTGGAATAGGACCAGGTGCAGCAGAGAGCAAAGCTGACAGCATCCTGTTGGCGTCCTCTCTCAGTGAGGCTCGTAGACTATCTTCCAGTCCATTTACAGTTCCCCTCAGGGTCTCCAAACCCTGGTTCAGACGTTGCACGTCCTCCTCCATTCGATGTATTCGCTCCTCTGTCTCACTGTCTAGAGCTTGGCCTAAAGAGAGAAGGAAGAGCTGTTAACATTTGGACAAACAGAGTACACATTTGTTCTTTAATGTGATTAATGTCAGTCATGTTCAAAAGAATATCATTAATCCGTCTTGTAGAGATTGATTTTATTCTGTGATTTTGTGACAAAAAATATAAGTATACTTAGTCTTGTCACTTATCTAGTGTAAATATACTCAAAGCAGAATTAATACGTAGTAAGGAGTTAGTACACACCTATGGTTTCATCTTCAGCCTGTTCACCACCAGAGAGAGGAGGGGTTTCCTCTGGAATATGTTCCTCAGGTTCCTGGCTATGCCCATGCTCATGCTCATGTTCTTGTTCATGCTCTGAGTGATGTGCTTCCTGGTGGTCTGGCATTGGCTCTGGCTCAGACGGATAAGTCTCGAAGGAGGTGTCTGGATAGGAGGAGGACCTTGGAGGCCCAAAGTGACGCATTGGATAAGAGTTAAAACTGCCGGTGGGAGGTCCTTTGGGTTGACTCCATGGGTTTGCTTTCATAACAGAGTTAATGGGTGGGCCCTTGAACATTGGACTGGTGGACATGGGACCTTTATACTGTGGGCCCTTGAACTGTGGGCCATTGAATGGTGGGCCCTTAAATGGCGGCATCATTTTCATGGGGTGTTGGTAAGCAGGAGGCCCCTCCATACAGTCATAACCAGAGTACCCTGGACAACAACGCCACTCCAGCTCTGTGACAGTTTTATGTGCCACCTTGTACATTGGTTTGTACATCAGGCGATACCTGAGGGGAATAACGAAATATTGGTCAGAAACACACACTTGACTGTGGTATTTTGTACCCAAAAGTGATGTGAATAACTATTTTCTATTATGATAAGACAAACATAATTGCTAAATATCAAAATAAGACCTTTGGTTTACTCACAGGAGAGTTGGACACTTCTGACCCCAGGAACACTTATTGTACTCAGCTTTTACATAGGGGGCTGCCCCATCCTGAACGGTGAAGGACACTGTCTTTTCAATGACATAGGCACAGTGGTTTCTTTCATAGAGGAGAGAAAAGATGATAAGAGAGGGAGGACAGAAAAATATTATTTATAGTTTGCTTTAAAATACAGAATTTTGACTCTCAAAGTAAAATATAAATTAAGATCTGAGGTGCTGTAAACTTGACAGACGGAGAGAGACAGCACTTACTTGTGTCTGCTGGTGGGTTTCCCTTGGTCATGGTGTTGACTCAGCCCAGCTTTATACTGGTTAAACTGGAGTGGTCTGTAGAACTTGGTTTCTCCCAGTGACAAAAATAGTGTCATTAATACAAAAGGACTCACAGCCATCATAAAATTCATCCTGGATTATCCACGCATTAAAAGTCAAAAGCTTAGTGATCACTGTTTTAAAACAGAGATGAAGGTGATCTCATTGAAGAAAAAAGTATTCCTCCATCAAGGGCAAGTAATGCTTAAAAACAGAATGCCCTAAATATTCCACTCCTTTCACTTGATGTGGAAATTGTTGAATTGTCAGGTCTCTGACAAAACAAAATATCTCAAAAAACACAACTCTGAAAAATGGCTACAGAATTGACATCAGTAAAAAGAATCCCGTCTCTGCAGTACAACCGTTTGCCTTCACTATAAAGCAGAATGTCACCCTGTGAATGCTGACCCTGACGCAGGCTATGGGTGTGGTGGACTCTGTTTGAGTGACAACAGTCCACTGTGAGTTTGGGGGACTACAGACGCCACTAAAAGGGCCCCATGGGCGCCATCTGCATATCTCCTCCCACTCAACCTCCTCAAAGTAACACCAGAGTGACATTGGAGGAGAGAAGAGAGGACTCACCTTCACAGCTAGTGTTATTCCTGTGGTATTCTGTATAAACTCAACTTTATAGAAAATCCTGTTTTTATGATACATGGCTACCTAGAAGTCTCATGAACTATTTTCCCATGATGACATCACGCCACACTAAAAGGGAAATAGTTCATCATCTCCAGAGTGTACAACATCGGGTGTTGTCCCAGAACATTTAAACAGTTATTTATTTGCTCATTAGAGCATGAAGAACACTCATATTCTGTTTGAACCTTAAATTTCAAGAAAGACATTTTCAAATGTCACAGTAGGAAAAACGAGGGGTGTGAATAATAAACTAATGATGGCTTAATAGTTCCATTTAGCTGGGTTGGTTTCAGGATTGTGGTATTGTGCATGTTGGCTTATGACAAGTCAAACTGTCTGCTGTGAGAAAGGTCTAAAGGTGCCCCAACCTGCATCACAATACCTGGCAGATACTTTAAACTAATTGATAATGCCAACATTATCAATCAAAAGCATTTTTGATGATACCAGCACTTGTTAAAAGCCAACTGTATAATATTCACGTGATCCTCTGTGACCATTTCCAGCTCCCCTTCTCCCTATTGCCCTGAAATCCACTCTGATATCATCATCATCCTCAGAATGCTATAGAGAATATGTATGTTATACATAAGTTGCTGTATAATGTCTTATACTAAACCAGCATACACAAAATCTATAATAATGAATGAAATCTGTATTGGAAGTCACATAGGTGTTTTTATCCTAGAATGATTGAATTGAGATGATATTGTTGAGGTTATGTAATGGCTTGGCAGTCTCTAAAGCAAAATCTGTTAAACACCTTGGGCTCTTTACTTCACACATACAGACTGACACAGTCTAAATTCCAACTTAACAGCAAACCTCCAGGAACGGGAACAAATAAATGCAAATACCCTGTGTTGAAGGCTTCAGTACACACCCATGCCTCTGAGCGCCCTACCCCACAAACCAACACATTCATTCACAGCAAAGTCTTTGTACAGTGTAAAAAGTTCACCGCCCTGAGGATAGAAAAAGCCTGGCAGCCTCACTGTACCATAGCTAAGACAAGTTCCACTTAAAAGTCAGTTAGACAGACTTTAATATGTGCCATTTATCTGCTTATACTCTTCATAATCAATTAAATGTGACAATCAGCTTTTCCAACAAAGCCCAGTGAAATTTGGAATTTACAGTATCAGCTTCTGGAGAACAAACTTAACTAGAGCTGCAACGATTAGTTGAGTAATCAATTAGTTGCTTACTATTAAATTAATTGTGAACTAATTTTGATAGTTGATTAATTGTTTGCAGTCATTTTTGAGACAAAATTTTCTGATTCCAGCCTCTTAAATGTGAATATTTTCTTTAGTCTTCTGTGACAATAAACTGAATATCTTTGGCTTATGACTGTTGTTCAGGACAAAACAAGACATTTTAGGTTGCATCTTGGGCTTTGGGAAACAGCAATCAACATTTTTCACCATTTTCTGACATTTTATAGAACAAACAGTTAATCCATTAATAGTGAAAATAATTGACAGATTAATAGTGAAAATAATCATTTGTTACAGCCCTAAACTTAATACTCTTTTGAATAAATTGAAAGGTTTTGAAATAATGAAATAAGTAAAAACCTTTAAAACTGCTGATTACATTTCACTTTTCTTTCCAGTCTGTCTCTCTTACGTTAAGGCATGCAGGACAGCATCAGAATGTGTATGTAAAAAAAAATTGCCATATTATTATGCAGTTCACAAAGCTGTCTGTCTATGAAGACAATTCAAAGGAAAGTGGCTGAGAATGGAGCAAACAGAATAGCGGTTTCCATTTATCACCTAAAGGACGGTTTGAAGGTCTGTGCTTTATATGCCAGACATTGTTTTTGTTTTTTGTTTTTTTTAGCGGACCACCATTACTGCCAAGAATCCTAGAAAAAATGTTTGGTTTTGGCCATTATAATATGACCTCATTTGGAACAAGAGTAACAGTGTGTCCATTTCATTTGCAGGGATCTTTTGATTGACCCTTTTTAGAAGCAAGCCCATTTCCTGTATCCTGTTTGTACCAGGACCCACCTCTTTTACCTGGAAACACCCTATTCTGTGCAGATACACAACAGTGTGAGTTTTTATGTTACATATTCTCCATGAGCGCTTTTACCCCTTGGTTTGTAAACAAGCTCTCATTGTATTATATGAAACATGTTGCAGAGCGCACAGCATCCAGGCTCGGCTTTCTGGTCCTGTGAAACAAGTGCAGCTTTATTCTGCAGGTCGGTGGCGGCTCCACCCAGAGTTTTCCTTGAATGGCATCACACAGTTACAGCTGTTTTAACTTCCACTCACCTGCACGTCATAACGCTTACGTCAGGCTCGAGCTGTTCATGGACCTCTCAACAATGCCACTTTATGAACAGGGTGAGGTCTCAATTGCCTGCATGCTTATGAAAAAAGTAGAGAATCCACAGATTCAGAAACTTTTAACACTGCTATCTGTCTCTGTGTAGCATACACATTGATTTAAAGCTGCAGTGTGTAGAATTTAGTGGCATCAAGCAGAACAGACTCGGCAGAAATGGAATATAATATTCATAAGTATGTTTTAAATTAGTGTATAATCACCTAAAAATAAGAATCTTTGTGCTTTCATTAGCTTAGAATGAGCCCTCTATATCTACATAGGTCCTCTTCCATGGAGCCTGACATGTTGCACTGCCATGTTTCTACAGTAGCCCAGAACGGACAAGCCAAACACTGGCTCTAGAGAGGGCCTTTCGCGTTTTTTGCAAGTTTCGTGGCCACCGTAGGCTCTCCTACACACTTGGAAGGGAAGGGAGAGGAGAGGGGTATTCAGTTTGTTGCGATCTGCAACCTCACCGCTAGATGCCACTAAATCCTACACACCAGACCTTTAAACACTCACACAAATGAGAACACCATGAATGTCTATGGTCTGTGGACTATGGGGAGTTAGATTTTTGTTTATCCCTTCCCTATTTCTCTGTGTCTATTTAGTTTTAACACCAGCTGCCCACATTCTGAGCAGGCCTGTAAATCATGTAATGTGTGTCTTGTGTTTTCAACAAAGTCAGTGTGTTACTGGACTGTGTGGCTTTGACAGAGCTTTCCCAAACTGATATTTGCATATCAGTTTTTGCATTTGTTTTAACTTACATGTAAGAACAGATGAGTTGGGTTTGCCACAGAGCATAATCCAAAGAATATTTATATAGTATAGTATAGTTTTCTAATTTATAATCATCCAAATCTGTCCATTAGGTCAGCTTATCATAAAGGTTCATGTGTGAACATTAAAAAAAAAAAGCAGTTAATGTGGCTTTTATTCATCAGAGTAACTGTGGGAGATTTTAGGAGGAAAATATTGGAGGTGCAGGTTGAGAAACTGCTTTAAGTCTGGTTTAATTTGCTGCACTGTTTGTTTGTTTTAGAGCAGCCTATATCCGCTCTTGTATGTTCACAGCCATGTAAAAGAACAAACAGGAGTAATTGGTCTCAACACTTCACAAACCTGAACCTTGTTTCCTGTGCCAGTGTCCCCATATGTGCTTTTTTTTTTTACCTCTTTATGTAAGCTTGTTCTGTTTCAGTTTAATGTAGTTTGAGATGCATGTATTATCTTTTGACGCTTGTCAAAATGAATGAATTCTGAGCTGTTATCATTGTAAGAATTTAGTCATTTACTAAGACAAATGTTGCCCTGAACAAACGTAATTTGGTGGCCACATGGGGAGCCTAAGGTCACGGCACACTTCACACATTAGCCAAGAGGATCAGTGTGTTTGCTGTTGCCAGGCTCATGGCAGTGTGTACACATCTGGACAGCCCCACATGTGCACACACATATTCACACACACACTCTCCATAACAATTGTCTGCTCTACAGAAACCATTTTGCTCAAATTTGGCTTTCATAGATTTCCATTTTTCTGCCTTGATCCTTCCTGCATTCTGTTTTGTTCCATATTCCTGCATTATTTTCTCTGTTTGTGTGTATTATAGTCTGTAGGGCTGCAACTAACGATTATTTTTTTTATCGATTAAACTGTTGATTATTTTTTCGATTAATTGATTAGTTGTTTGGTCTATAAAATGTCAGAAAATTGTGAAAAATATTGATCACTGTTTCCCAAAGCCCCAGATGCAACCTACTACTGTAGATCAGACTGTCGATTTGCTGTTTGCCCAGACAGTTGGCATCTTTGAGCAAGTCGTACACCTTGCTGTGTAGGATCAATGAATAATTATCTCTATCACTCATGATGTGATTGGTCACACTGATGGAACATAATTTCTATAATATTGGAGATTATGAGCAGGATCAAGCAGCATCTTTGAATGCTGTTGAGACAAGATACAAATAAATCTACTGTATTTTAACTTCCAACGCCTTTTCAAGTCTACATCACCAAACACATTATTACTGGATCAGACTGTGAGCTTACAGTCATGTCTCTATGTCTTTGATCTATATATTTTTTAAATCTTTAACTATATTTTTCATCTTCAGTTGCTGCCTCTTGTGTTTTGTCCCCATAAGATTAAAGCTGAACAAATGTATTTCAAATGTGATTTTGCTACAGCCTGATATACAGTCAGATTCCACTTTATCATCCATTTAAGGAAATATAAGTCTGGTAAATGATGATTTAATGGACAACACTGAATAAAACGTAGTTTTATTGACACTTTTCCCCCCTCTGACTCAGGCTCTTCCTTTAAAGATAAATGTGCACCGTCCACATACACATGCATTAATATCTCTACATCCGCTGGATTAAAATGGAGGCTCTGCCTTTTATTTACCTGTTGCCATGGTGAATCATAGTATTGGAGCTCTATTGATGATGGCTGTTTTCATTCATCACACACACGCTTAACTCAAAGTGAACATAATCAGAGTTGATCGAACTGACTCTGATCAGCTGATCTGGAACTGAGAACTTGGAGTTTCCCATCTCAGGGTTCATCAACTCAGAGTTCAGGGTTTAACTCTGAGTTTGTTGAACCTACTTTCTGGAATGGACCCTCGAACACAGAGACATTCAGTTTACTAACATAGAAGACTAAAGAACCAGAAAATATTTACATTGAAGATGCTGGAACCAGAGAAATTTGGCATTTTTGTCTCTCAAAACAATTAATTATCAAAATAGTTCACGATTAATTTTCTGTCGATCAACTAATCATTGCAGCTCTAATAGTCTTTTACAATTGTTTAGTTTAATAACAATTTGCTTTTTACATGTGTTGAACTTAGGTTCAAACCTAAAGCAACAAAACTGAATGACAAAGTAACTCAGTACTATGTAAAAGTTGATATGTTTTTTTGGCCATAAGCATAGACACATTTCTTAAAGCATTTTGTAGCATATTGCAGCATTTTCCGCAAATATAGACTTTAGTACAAACTGTAAAGTGAAGAAGTACCATTCTTGTTTTGCAACTGAATATTGGTTTATGTTAAAAAAAAAAAAAATTAGATACTTAAAAGACAAAATGGCTATTACGTTATTCTTTGAGTGCCAAACTTGAGTTGCTTTTGATGCCCACAGTATATTACGTGTTTTAGTACTTTGTGCATTTTTGCTTTGAGATTAACTATTGTGGAAAGTCCCATGTTGATGGACAACATGGGACTTTCCACAATAGTTAGTGTGAACTAGATATTAAAAAACAGTGTCACATATTCCTCAAAACCAGCATACAGTATCTGATTGTTGACAGAATCTTACTGCCCCCTTGTGTTTACTACTGGTTTAGATGTTAAGGCCGGAAACTGGTACCACAGTTTTCCTTTTCTCTGCCAAATGTTCTGACTTTTCTATTAACTTCTCTGCACAATATGTTTAATGTTTGGTCTAAAAATAATAGACTGGGCAGGACTTTCTTGATCACTCTGGAATGACCATAAAAACAATTAATGAACAAGAATTCCTTAGTTAAACATTAAAACAAAGGCTGCTCAAGTTTAAACCTCAAATGTATACTCTTAATATTTGAGGTTCTTTGATGTTCTCTCCTGTGGAAACTATTAATTCAAGTGGTCCCTTTCATCTTTTAGCGCTCTAACCAGGCCAAATGTGCCCCCATGCTTAAAGTTTAAGAGGAGCCCCAATGCTGCTGCACTCTCTTTTTTTTCCTCAGAAACATCTGCAGAAACTACGCATGCCCACACACTGCCAATTAAACTCAAACTAGTCAGCTGGGTTTATTATCCCATGTGCAGTTTGTGGTGTAACTGGGAAAAACTACAATGCATTTCTGTGACCACTGTTTTGAAAAATCCGGCTGATCGTGGGAGGATGTAGGAGAAAATCTGGCAGATGTTTTTATCTAGTGTGGAGGCATTTCAAATAAACATCAATCACATATTGCAATGTAAAAAAAAAAAACAGCAGGGAGTTGTTTACATCCTTACATCCACTCTTGGTATCTTTTGATTATATAAAAAACCCAGAAACAGTGTGAAACCAGGACATTAAAGGCACCCAGAGTGACACACCCTTCATCACAAACTGGTGGAGCTAGGAATGATGCAGAGAGCCAGAAGGGGCTCCTCCACCCACCAGGATCATGTTAAGTCAGTTTTATTTGTATAGCCAAATATCACAAATCACACATTTGCCTCAGGGTGCTTTACAATCTGTACAGCAATACAACATCCTCTATTTAAATCTATTTGACTTAAAACAGCTCAGTTTTCATTTTTGATATTCAAGATTTCAGTCTTAAAATGCCTTGAAGGAATAGTTCAACATGTTTGTAAATTCTTTAAATTGCTTTAATTTGCTTGCAGAGTTGGATGAAAAGATCGTTACCACTCTCATATCTGTCTGCCAGGAGATGGTTAGCTTAGCTTAGCATAAAGACTGGAAGCAGGGGCAAGCAGCTAGCATAGCACTGTCTTCCTTATTTAACCTTGTATTTAAAATTTTTACACTTCATATTATCTACAGATTAAACAAACAAGGTATAGTGTGTGTTTCCCCTTGTTTCCATTTGTTTTACACTAAGTTAAGCTAGCTGTCTCCTCGCTCCAGCTTCATATTCAACAGACAGAATTGACAGTGGTGGAATGTATATAAGTACATTTACTTAAGCACAAATGTAGGTACAAACTTAACTAAAACTTATTTTTATTTAATGCAATTTTATACTTGTAACCCACTACATTTCAGAGGGAAATGTTGTACCTTTTACTCCACTACATTTATTATAAAGCACACTCACTGAGCACTTTATTAGGAGCACCTGTGCAATCAAATGCAATCTGATACAACAGCTCCGCCATAACAAAGCTTATACATTTTCACTGCATGCACATCAGTCAAGACTACACTAGGTGGCGGTATAACGTGTGGCTGTGATCTGCATTTTAACCATTGACTGTTTATAAATAAAAATGTACATACAATCTATGATTTTAACCCAGAAGAAGACAAATGTGTTGCATTGTTTGACATAATCCAACATGTAGTAGTTAAAAGCAGTGAGTGTCTTTAGCTATTTCTGCCAGGAAAAATATTATTTTTATATTTTGGTGTCACTCAGAACCTCTCAAGGTTATTACACTCATAAAGTGAACAGATTCCCTGTGACATACATCTGTGTTTATCCATCAGTGCACAACAGAGCACCTGCACACATTCACTGATCATACAAAGCCCTGTTTAATATTTTGGGTTTTATGTGCTACCTGTCCTTGATCTCTCTAATCTCCTTTCATCATTACACTTTCACCACTATAGACCCACGCCAAAATCTGTCTCAGGACAATCATGTTTTATTCCCTACAGGAGGAGAAAAAAATCTCAAATTTTCTCCTGCTTGTTCCAGTTTGATAACACAACAGCTGCAGTGTCAGATTTTTGAGAAGGTTTTGTTTGTTGTTTTGTAGATTTCAACCAAAGTGTTTAAAAAAAAAATCAGAGCAGCCTGATCTAAAACTATGAAATATTTATAAATATACAGATGAGAACCACAAAATTCATTTTAGTCCAGACCCTTTAGGGGCAATCCCTCAGCTATCCCCCAAAGCTCTAGTAAGTTTTGTAGCAGTGGATAAACAAAATCTAGTTTGCCCTCCTTTTTGAGGTTTTTTTTGGGGGGGGTCTTTTTGGATGCGATAAATAGATGTTGATGCCTCATATGGTTTGAATTTGGAAAGGTTAAAAAAAAAAGAAAATTGTTTTGCTTTTCTGAATGATTATAGGTGGTTTGTATTCCTGTTGGTGCTTTTATGCTCATAAATTTCGAGGTCATATGTACGTAATTATAACTTTCCATTACTGTGAGACCAAATGTGATCAATAAAGTGACTCTGTGGGCAGGTGAGAGCAGGATCAGTGCTCTCTGATATCTGCTCTCATGTCCCGCAGCTCCTCTGGACAAACTCCACACAGAGGGTCCATCACAGAGAGGGCCCACTGCCCACAGGCGCGCACAGAGCTCCCTTTCTTTAAGAAAAGGCAAAGGGAATTCCTTATGGTGGATGCTGCAGTGATGAGAAGCCTTTTCATCCGGCGGTTTTTTTTTTTCAGAGTCTCCACTGGCTGCGTTAATTACAGGGCCCGGGGCTGCACTTTGAGCTTCCTGCGCTCATGCAGGCTCTTGAGAAAAAGCCGCGCGTCTGATTCTCACGACACAGATAAAACGACGCACAAATACGCGGAGACACACACGCGCGCACACGCATGCATAATGTCAGAGCCAGCGGAACCAGTCAGCCAACCCGCCGGGGGACATTCCTGTCTGTCTTCAACAACTTCAGCCCACAGACACCAGCAGCTAATGACACCGAGGACGACGTGAGCTGGTTTTAAGGCATTTCCCAGTCGGACCAGTAGGACTGTAGAGGATGTGGAGCGTCATCCCCCCTGTTCGACCTCACTGAAACTTTTGTCAGTAAACACAGCGCGGAGAGGAGAGAGGAGAGGAGAGGAGAGGTGGGCGCAGGACTCAGGACTCGCAGCCTGTGTGTCGGTCACCGGAGACGATGGGAGACTTTCACTAGATCCACTACGGCGCAGAAACACCATGGCTGTGGACGGTAGGCAGTTTGTTGCGGGTTACATTTCGATACAGAAACCAATAATGTTTTAAATATTCCCAGTTTAAACTTCCATTTACGTCACGTATTAGTTTGTTGTTTTTACCAATTACTTGCAAGACCGGTTTTCCAGGTATGTAAATCCTCGTATCTAGTAACAAAACGATACCTGTACTATTATTTCCGTCTGATAAAGTACTTCTATGAGGTCAGAACATTAAAATAGCCGCTAAAAACACCGCCTACTATAGAAAATCTAATAAAAAAACAAAGGAAATAAGAACAATAAGCCCAACCACACAGCTCTGAAAGGTAACTGTGTGACATTTAGCTTTAAGAACATGATGGTGACTTTAAGAAACAAGGCGAGGATGCAGGGTGGTCTGCTGATGGACAATGACTGGGGGTGCTGAAACGGACAGCGCACCAGAAGGGACCAGCATCACCAGTAACATGGTGTGACTGTTGTGGTCAGTTTTTGGCAGCTGACGGTAATTACTGCATTGGACCCTTTAAAACCCTCATATGTAGAATTTGTATGTGATTTCAGTATGTTTCATCTTATTCTGAGTCTCAGTAAAAAATGGACACTGCAGGTGAAAATTGGTGTAATCTATATGCTGCTTTTTGTGCAACTTTTCAAATCCTGCAAATAGGAGATTTAATTCATACTTGAGATATGACCAAAATGCCAAAAGTACTGCAGGCAGACTCTTCACAGCATGTTTAGTAAGAAAGAATTTTCCTATCCGGTGCTGAGAGTTAATGAGGACTTTCTCCTCACATGTTAGAAGGGCAAAACTAAAGGAAGAAAATGACTCAGTCTGACAAGTGGTTTTAATTATCCGTATTTAATCCGGGGAAGGGGCATATTTATGTTTACAGCAGCAGCCTGGGGGAGTAATCACCCTATGAAGGAGGTTTCATACGTACATAGTTTTAGAGCTACAGTTACAGCTCAAAGAAACAAAAATCATTGGAAAAAAAAAACTCCTACAGAGTTTTATTCATAATAATCTGATGCTGCTGGTTCGCCTTGTTGATTGCAGGACTCGGTTTTGCTCGGCTTTCAGTGGGAGATATTGAATGACAGAAAGGAGCGGCACAAAGCTAGAAAACCAAAAGACACTCTTTCATCTACTCAAACCCTGCCCCCCCCCCCCCCCCCCCACCCTTGACAGTCTCGCTCACCGTATCCTCTTTTCAAATTCTCTTAGTCAATTTAAGTTATTGAAAATGCACGTTAGGCACAAACACAGCTGCACACATAGCTTCAAACACGAGGAGAAAATCCTTCCAATCTGGCACATGAATCAGTAATGACCCGTGGCTTTCTGCCAGGATCTGTGCCTGTAACTGCGTGTTTACTGTAGTTCCACACTTTCTTTAATCACTGGATGTTGGGAAGCCACCTGCTGTTGAGTAGGCTTGGATGTCTGCCTGCAGGCCTCCCCGTAATGATGAGAAAGTGGCTCGTCTAACAGCTTTGACATTCACCTACAAGCTCAGCACAAATTAACAGTGGTACCTGAACACCGGTTTCCGGAACTTTACCCAAGAGCTTGTACAGACTCAGATAACTTTGAAAGTTGCCACACGCCTGCTCTGTTTTAAACCGAGCAGGTACGAGCAAGAAATTTATAATGAGATCATTGCTGAATGACGAGGTGCCCAGGTGGGTTGAACCCTGGCTTTTGTTTTCAAGTCACGCTGAGCTCTTTACAGAACACGTCTCATGCTGTTTTTTACGTTGTCAGCGGTAATAGTCAGATCCAGCTGTCTAATTATTATACTTCCTGCTTTTATATCTCCAGCGGCATCCAGTTTCAGTTTCTGCAGGCCAGCTGTGGAGTACAGAGCTCTGCCTGAAGACTTCAAGCACCAGCTGAGTCGACGGACAGGTGGGAACCTAACCTGGCATGACGGGCGGGGACAGAAGACGGCAGGAGGCAGAACAGTGAAGCTGCTGCAGCAGCCGGGCACAGAGGCCCTCCAGGTACTGAACACCTACATAACCTAAACATGTCAAGCAGCACACCTGGTTCATGGACTGATGTGGTGTGATACCCCCTGGGTTTTTCTTGTCTCCTAGATCTAATGCTGTTTAACTAAAGGACAAGGCAAGGGTTTATTTTTTTATTATTTTTTTAAATCCCATCAACAGACCAAAGCTATCAATGTGTTAGTCCGTCTTTCTTAACACTTTCCAACTTCCCTACACTTTGAGAGATGTCAATCTTTAAAAACAGTTAAACAAATATAGTTAAATTTTGAATGTAATGGTATCAAAAGGCTAAACCAGCCCCTAAAACAGCTGCTCAGTGTAGTTTTAGCAAACTTTACTCAATCAGGAGTAAATAGTGTTTGTTAGGGACTATTTTCAGCTTTGTGTTTGGTCCTCTAGTGAGTACAGCAGCAGGTATGTGTGTGTGTGATGTGTGATTGAGTCGAAATTAACTACAGTTTGTTTTCATGGTAATAAGGGAACATGTCACCCAGTGCAACAGTTTGGCTCACTGATGTGTTTTAAGAGATTTTGGACAACAGTGGAGGTCTACGAAAAATATCTCAGGCTGTGGATACACAGGCAGTACTTGTTGGTAGGATCAACTTATTGTGGCTTTAGTCTTTTCATGGGATTTGTTTAAAAAAAAAAAAAAAAGAAAATCATGAGCCTTAAGCTTTAAGTAAGCTGATTCTTGACAAAATGTAATAGTGATATTTCTTAAATAGAGGAAGAAGCAGCTAAATGGATTATTTTTGTTTACATCCTTTGTTCCATTAATGCAAATTGCCTGCTAATACTTAAATGAAACTCAACAGAAGTGATTGCATTATATGGAATAAGAGATCTTCATAGCTATATACTAAACAACTTCAATACAGTCATACAGTGATCTTACAGCACACTGATGCAGTTTCTAGTGTTGTACATTTTCAGCCTTCCTTGTCATCATCAAGGAATCTGTCTCACTGCATTTCTACCTGTAAGTTATGCAGACACAAAATAAATCTAATGCTTACTTAGGTACTTTTCCTTGTTGACTCATCAAACATGAGAGTGAACACCAGTGATCCTCTCTGGTGTTCAGCAACTCGTCTCTCAGATTTCTGTACAGAAACGTCTTAAAGAAAAGATTCATAGTCTAGCAAATGCAGCCGGTCACCATCCATTGTTGCAAATGGGCACTTTGTTAGCAGAGAATGGAAGTTGCTCTCTCCCCGGCGGGTTGGTGGGCTCTAACAGCCTTTTAGCTTGGCTTTAAATAGCACAGGTCCTCCAACACTCGCGCTATGCTGCAGCACTGTGTGTGTTGACTAAGAGCAGGAAGAAACAGCATTTAGTTTGATACCGAATGATGCAGTCTGTGGTTGCTGCTGCAGAGTAATAAAACATTATGTAAAGCCTTTTTTATAGCTCTCTTTATGAGACGCATTGTCAGATCTACTTCCACGAGCTACTCTGTTCCAGTTTAAATTTAATTTTTTCGTTGATATTTGTTCTGTTATCTGATACAGCATTGTCTGCTCGCACAGTCAGCGTCGATAGACACAATCCATTTGTGCTATTTGTGTAAACTGGCCTCATTTAAAGCCCTTGGTTACAAGTCAGAGAGCCCATGCCTTTGTCTTCACCCCATAAAGGCTCTTTAAAAGGCGGTTATGAGCTGAGGCTAAAGCTGCAAACATAGAACTGGGCTGGGCTGATAACAGAGTTGTATACAATGCGTTGTTTGTTTGCTTCAATCCTCTTGGATGCACATAATGTAGTTGTCGCTTTATTTTTGTCTTGAGGAACATGAATTTAATCTGTCGTGTGTTTGGAAGATGGGCTGCACTGTGTACAGTACTTCTATTTTCACCTCGTCCACAGTTCAACATTCCTGCTACAATTAGGTTCATTTAGTCTTTCTCTATATTCTGCCCTCTTATCCACTCTCCACAGTCTCCTCACAGGCAAACTGTACTGTTCATGCTGTTTGTGAGTGATCCTGAGGACAGCAGAAAAACAGTAAACACTCATTATAGTCTCCAACTGTCACCTACAGTAACCACCCGCATGTTTGTGTTGCACCACAGTAGATGAAGAGCAACACAATATATTCAGTGATTGTTGGTTGGTAACAAGTAAAAGTGAGTTTGTTGAAATGAAACAAATCATCAGGAGATATTAGAGCTGAAATTATTAATCAATCGCCAGAAGAATAATTGGCTGTTGACAATTTCAATAGAAAAAAATGCCAAACATTCCTTCATTCCAGCCTCTAAATAGTGAGGATTTGTTGCTTTTCTTTCTCCTTTTTGATAGTAAATTGATTTTTGGAGCTTTGGACTGTTGGTTTGACAAAACAAGCAACTTGCATGTGTTACTTTGGGCTTTAGAAACTTTTGAAGGACATTTTTCACTATTTCTGACATTTTCTAGACCCAACAGTTAAATGACCAACAATATAATCAGGAAATTTATCGATCATAAAACTAATCGTTATTTGCAGCCCTAGTAGAAATGGCAACATGTTGGATTTTGAGGCAGTACTGCATTCTGAACACTGTCTGATTGACACATTCATAAAACAATTCATTTTTGATGAATTGAGGAAAATGTTCACTACGTATCAGATTTGTCAGCAACATTACTATGATTTTAAATGTCATAATACACATAACAGGAGGTACCAATCCTTTGTGTCAAAATTCAGAGTCCATGCAGCCATAAAGAAGCCGTCAGCTGTCAAGATATTCACATACTTGACCCATTAATGGCAACAGTGCAGAATTTTAAGGGGCACCTATGAGTCACGCTGTAATACTAAATGTCGAATGAGTCGAGGGTGTGAAGTGAGAAACACTAAAAGAAAAAAAAAACAAACGAATAAGATAAAAAGAAAGAAGAGAATAAGATTAAAAGAATATGATATTGCTGTGCCAAGTTAAAAGGAACAAGTCAAATCAAAGGAACGGAAAACAAGTGCTGCTCCTCAACATGAAGAGCAGGAAGTGTAAAGATAAAAACAAAAAGTTTTTAGCAAAGTTGAAGAACCACGGTGGACTGGAGGCCAGTCAGGAGGCAGAAAAACACTTTTATTCAACTTGTAAGAATACATTGATGAGTTTTTGTGGTAAAGAGTAACTCAACATGTTAGATTTTAATTCAAACTGGCATGATCAGTCGATAAATCGATTAGTTGATTGACAGAAAATTCATTGTCAACAATTCTGATAATTAATTAATCAATTAAAAGTAATTTGTCAAGCAAAATTTAACTGCTTTCAACCTGTCTAATGTGAGCTTTTGCTGCTTTTCTCTGTTTTGTATCATTTTAAACTGAATATCTTTTTTTGGACTGTTTCAAATGTTTTGTTGGACAAAACAAGACATTTGAAAACATCATCTCAGACTATTTGGACTGAAGGAGTGACAGACATTTTCACAACTTTCTAATATTCTGTAGACTAAATGATTAACTGATTAATGGAAAAAAAGATTGACATATTGATCAGTAATGAAAATAATCCTATCCTAGTCCAACTTTGAGCCACATAAGGATGTAATTTCCAAAGAAGGAAGGTGATAAAGATAAAGTGATAAAGATATTTAATAGATAGAGCAGAGCTTTATCTTCAGCAGATAAAGTCATCACTATATTCTGACACATTGAGCAGACCAGCATAAACTTTGTCCCACTGACGACGTTTACTTCAAGCAACTCTTTCCTGCACCAGAAAAAAAATCTGAGTTGGAGAAATGCTGAACTTGCTGAATTTTTTAAAACTGATTGAATGATCAAAGGCCCAATTTGATTAGTCCTCCACAGTTTTACATCCAGTACATCTATAAGATTAAAGAGCTGGATTTCATGATCGCACTGGCCTACATGCCCCTCTGTCTGTTCTGTTGCTGTTGCAGGAGCTGCTGCGTGTTCACTGATCCTCCAGACAACTTAGAAATTCACATCTACATGAAGCGTTTGATCTGCAAGCACATATTATCAGGATCTGTATGCTTTAATGAGTTAGAAACCTGTTATGATAAGAGGGCTGATCTTGTCAGTTCCTCATGTTTAGGCCTATGTATGTGTGTATGTATGTGTGTGTGTGTGTGTGTGTGTGTGTCTTTACCTCAGCCTGTTTGTCTGTGTTTGATACAAAGTGTTCAACATACAATTTTTATAACAGATTTTTGACTAAGCAGCTGTTCAGAGATCACACGGAAAAGCCACGTGTGTTTGTGGATCTGAAAACATCCATAAACACACGTCAAAAACATCAAACGGGGAGTCAAACAGGACAGGAAGCAGCTTTAAAGGAAAAAGTTTGACGTTACAATAACTATCTTGTGCGCACAAGATAAAAAAGCATCATCTGTCAGGATTTCTCAGGAGTTAAATGCTGCTGGTAGCTGTGTAACTTTGTCAGTTCATGAGAGATATGCCTGAGGTAGGTTGAGATCAGTACTCCATAAATTAGCACATAAATGTTGCTAATTTAAATCAATACGTCCCATGTGTGAACATGTTGGTGTTCTGACTTATTAAAATGTTACTACAAAGTGTAACAAGTGGACATAATGTTTTGCCAAACTACTTTTATAGTACATTTGGTCTTAGTAAACCGTGATGACCCAACAAGCTACTGCCAGCTGTCATTTACCTTATTAACACCGCACCTGGCTAAGAAATAGACCTGCATATAAAACTACAACTAACACTCGAATAAATTAGATTAAACAAATGAGACATAAAAAGTTAATTCATGAGCTTTAGAGATGCTGGTAGGCAGATTTTCTTACCTTCAGGCAGAGCCAGGCTAGCTGTTTCCCCCCCATTTCCAGTGTTTGTGCTAAGCTAGGCTAACTGTCTGCTGCCTCCAGCTTCATATTTATCTCACAGACATGAGAGTGGTTTTGATCTTCTCATTTAATGCTCTGCAAAAGAGTAAATAAGTGTATTTCCCAAAATATTTATCTCTTCCTTTAATACATAACCATCATCTCTGTATTTATCTTTGTTTGTCTGTCTGTTCGGCTGCAGTATCATTCCAGCGACAGTTACGGGATATATCACACCAGCCCGACACAGCCCAGCCTGATCCGCCCCGTCGTGCTCTGGTCACAACAAGATGTTTGTAAATGGCTGAAGAAACACTGTCCACACAACTATCTAACCTACGTAGAGGCGTTCTCCCATCACGCTATCACAGGTCACACTGCAAAGATAATCAGTACTCATTTTAATGGAAGATGGATTTTTAAAAAAACAAAACCCAAACTGACTTTTTTAGCTCTTTGCTTTTAACTTCCAGGCCGGGCGTTGCTACGTTTGAACGGGGAGAAGCTAGAGAGGATGGGACTCGTGCAAGAGACGCTTCGGCAGGAGCTGCTGCAACAGGTGCTGCAGCTGCAGGTTCAGGAGGAAGGACGCAACCTGCAGCTACTCAGTAGAGGTGAGGGTGTGTGAGCTTTGGTTTTTCACCACTTCAGTCTCAAACCTTGCCTTTAAAACATTTAAAGTATTAATCTTTCTGTTTTCTCACAGGTTCCTTTGGAAGGATATCGTAACCAGGTTTCTGGAAGATGTGGATGAAAGGAATTCGTTGTATATATGATCAAAAAACTCAAATGTGAATCAGATCTGTGGGAACGGAGCAATCTCTAGGATTGTGTTGTTGCGTGGAAGATCGCAGCTTTTCATCTGCACCATAAACAGACTGACTATGAACTGTGATGAAAAAGCATTATGACAATCTGTTTTGTCAATTTATCACTCTATTCTGTGATTTATTATCATAACTATTCCTCTCGTAGAGTCTCTGCCTCTTTCTATCTCTCTTTTTTTTAATGTAAAAAGGACAAATAAATAAAAATATCAAAAAAAATATATGTGTATCTCTTGGTTAAAAGCATAGACTGTATAAATGTAGGTTAAAAGCCAGAAATGTGTACGTTATCCTGGGAAATGAGGCTGCAGTGGACACGTGATGATAAACTACATTACCCATAATCCCTCGGCACGGTTAAGAAGGAATCCATCCATGGCTTTAACCAGCCGATGCCGGCTCCGAGGTCGCAGGATCCCCATGGAAACGGAGTGCGGGACAATAATGTCATCCCGCTCGGACAGGTACATGAGAATATGAGTATTTTTACCTGTGTTTGAGTTCTTTATACCGAAATTATTCATGTAATTTTTATTTTTTTTCCTTTGTAGTCCGCAGCAGCGTCCCGGTTCTGTAATAACCACACTGACTCCCCCCTCTCTCCTGCCTGCTCGTCCAAACAGAGCGAATATATCTGACAATGTTTGGGCTCTTATGGTGATACTATTAAATTAAAACCCCTCTCTGTTAGTGTATTAATTTATTTGCACAGTATAGGGACAGAATAGTGGAAAAAAGATTGATCAAATTCGCTGAAAAACGAAGCTCTCCAGAAGTAGGAGAGCTGCATGCTGACACAGTTGTGCGTCACCGGCTGACTACTGAGAAACCACTAGAATAACCCTATAATATACACATACAGTATGTAGGTTATAAGTGGTTTTAGTTTTCAGTCTGTGGGACTCATTGCTGTGCTCACAGAAACCATGAAGATAGTTTTTGTCACCCCTTTTTATTTTCAATATGACTCTTGATTTTTTTTTTTTAGTATTTTGATATTTGTAAGTAACCTTCAAAAATGTATTAAAAGATAAACAGCTAAATTATATCACAGCAACCTGTTATACATAATATTAACTAGTATGTATGTAGCTGCAGATTGGCAGTGGTGGTCATTTACTCAAATACTATGGTGGAAAAAGTGTTTTTAGTTAAGTAAAAGTAGCAATACTACACTATAAAAATACTACATTGCAAGTAAAAGTCATAATATTAGCAACTAAATATGTTTCAAGTATCAAAAGTACTCATCATGCAGAGTGTCTCCTGTTAGTTTTATGTTTTTGGATCATTATTGTTGATGCATGATGTAAGCATTCCTTTAGCTTTGTAGCTGGTTGAGGCGGAGCTTATTTGAATTATTTTTAATTTATTGGTACTGTAGGATTAATTAAGTCATAATGATGCATCAAATGTTTTGTGTGTAAAATCTTAACCTGCAAAGTAACGTTTACAGCTGTCAGATGAATGTAGTGGAATAAAAAGCACAATATTAGTGCTCTGAAATCTACAGGGGTCGAAGTATAAAGTAGCAGGAAATGGGAATTACTTGTACAATGTCCACATCGTAATTTTATTATTGTTAATTCTTTCTATTCTGCACACACAACATCTTCAGTATTGCATGTCTGTCTCTTCTCTGTTGATCCTCGTCATGTTTCCTGCTTTTTCCCTCTGAAGGGATTTTTTGGGGGAGTTGTCCTTTATCTAAACTGAGCATGTAAGGACAGAAGGTAGTGTATTCTGTACAGATTGTAAAACCCTTTGAGCACAAATTAATGATTTTTGGACATATCGATAAAACTGACTAGACTTGAAGAGAAAATTGAGCTTTGAGTCATTAGTGCTGTCACTATAAAGGCCATGCAGGTAAAATCATTTCACTCAGCTCACACAAGCAAAAGACAATGTCAGACTATCCTTACTAGGGCTGAAAGGATTGTCGATTCATCGTTCAGTCATTTTTTTTTGTGTGGTTCCAGCTTCTCCAGTGTGAGGATTTTCTTGCTTTTCTGTCTTATATCATCGTCAACTGAGTATCTTTGAGTTCTGGACTGTTTGTCAGACAAAACAAAGCATCTGAAGATTTCATTTAGGGCTTTACGAAGCTGTGATGGACATTTTTTTCACTATTTTCCCAGTTGTGTCTCTTGCTACAACATGACTTTAAGGCTATAAACATACATGAATGTCGTTGTCTCTCTAACTTTGCCGTGACTTTGCGTGGATTAGATCAATGAACTGAGAGGAAGGATCAGCAGAAGACGTCCGTCCTGTCCTCTTTTTGCTTACAGGTGCCTCTATTAATACCAGCCCAAGCAGCTCTTCACTGCCAGTGTTACGGTGATCCTCTTAGTCTCTGGCACACACACAGGAAGAGTCGCACAGAGAGAAAAGAGGACACATGGACAGTAACAGATGATCATTTTGGCTCCACGGATAAAGACGTGTGCATGAATGGAGTAAGAGCAGACTAGAAACAGACGTACACACACACGTTTACGGCCTCAGTCAGTTTTATTCCACTGAGGGCCTCTCGCTGTTGTTTTGCGGAGGTTGCCACGGTGACAGGCAACCTGGAGGGTAGGAGGTTGTCGTCTGAAGCGGATATGACTCTGCTGGACTGCAGCGGAGCCAGAATCTCTGGCTGTTGGTCCCTGAGGTCTGACCGCAGGTAAGATCTGACTGCGGTGTTTGTGCTGTTGTTTTCCTCTCGGTGCAGGCAGGAAGCCAAGTTTTCCCAAACACAAAGCTTCACATACATATCGCGCGATGGTGTGTGAGCTATAAATAGTCTCAACAGGGGTGGTTGAGAGGTCAGAGGAAGTGCAAGGATCTAGGTTAGTTTGCAGGGATTTTGGTGTAAGAGTGGTTTTTTTATTTGTGCTCAGTCACAGAGGGTTGCCTGTTGTGTATCATTACCGAACGAGCGTTTGAATCATCCGTTAGTCTTGAATGCAGAGAGTGTGACGTAAAAGCTGAGCTGACTTTTACATGTCCCATAGTAAACAGTAGTGCGGGAGTCAAATCTCAATCACAGTGATCCAAGCTGTGATGTGCAGGTTAAAGTATTATAGAGCAACATTAACACCATCTAGATTCCTTTACAAACCTGAAATAACATTAGAAAACATCAAAGCCCTTGTTTTATTCCACAGCATTTGGATTTGACCTCACAGGAGGTTCAGCAGCTCAACAGGAAAACTCAAAACAAAATCTTACGCAACAAACGCAACATTGTGTTTGTGTAACTGCTCAGAAATGTTTTCTTCTTGCACCACAGGTTTTTGGCATACTTGAAATCGCATCTTCATGCTTTGTTGTTCAGTGCGACGCTGTCAGTCTGTCAAACTGAAATATGAAAGTTCAATTAAATCCATTTCTTTTCTTTCTCATCATAGAAATGTCTTTTTTCTTTCCGTACATACATAAACAAGACAAAGAATCTACGCCCACGCTTGCAGCTCTGTGATGCTCGTTCCAAAGAAAACCAAACTAAAAGCAAAATTAGTTTTTGATCTTTAGCGGCTGTGTTGAAATAAATGGAATAATTGGCTGTAGTGGGTGGTGTCAGAATAAAAGCCTTTATTAACCTTTATCAGAAGGTTTCAAAACACCAGAGACGACGATGAAAATAAGTGAAAGACCTTATTGTTCTGTCCCTGACAAAGTCTGATATGTTGTATTATATTTTTTCACAAATATGTTAGAATGTGGTCAATAAACTAAACCACAGAAGTAGTGTTAGATGAGCAAAGATATGAAAAATGAGAGATGTAAGAAGATGTAAAGGGTTCTCTACTCTGGCACCAGGTTCTGTACTGGCTCCGGCACTGGTCCATGGCTGGCAGTGACCAGTGCTGGAGCCAGTACCAAACCTGGTCACACACTGTTTCCCCAGTGCTGCTGCCTATGACATTGTAAAAAAGCTCCAGGGTTTACTGCCATCACTCCCGTCCTCCATTAAAAGACTAATAGTCCACATGGGAACAAATGACACAGTTCTTCAACAGTCCGAGTTGACCAAATCTGATTTTAACCATCTTTTTAATTTCCTAAAGTTTTGTGGAAAGTCTGTTTTTATCTCAGGTCCCATTACCACAGTAGGCCGCGGTACTGGTTGTTAGACTCCTTAGCCTTCACAACTGGCTTCAGTCTGCTTGTAGGGCTCATGATGTGGGTTTTATTGACAATTTTAACCTGCTTCAGGACTGATTGTCTCTCTTTAACAGTGATAGAATTCACCCAAACAAACTGGGCTCACAAATGCTAGGTGCTAACATACAGCATGCAGTGCAGTCCTCTCCATGTGACCATTTACACTCTATTAACCCCCCGGAGTGTCCCTGCATGGTCAGGCACCTGTCCACATCTCTGACCTGCTTCATCCTTATATCACCAGTAGGTCACTTAGGTCTTCTGACCAGGGCTTACTGGTTGTCGCTCACTCTCAAAGGTGATTGTGCCTTTGAAGTGGTGGCTCCGACACTGTGTAACTCTCTTCCTATAGACATACAGTCTCTGTTGACGCCTTTAAAAAGCAGCTGAAGACTCATTTATTCAAACTGATCATTGTCTCGCCTCATACTGTCTAGTGTTTGTAATTTTGTGTGTTTTTTACGGTCTGTTGTTGCTTATGTTATATTGTTTGTTTCTTTTTTACTATTTTTATGGTCGTGTTTTTTCACAGTTTTACTCTTGTGAAGCACTTTGTGACCTTCCTCTGTGAAAGACCATGAATGTCAGCACCAAATTGCTCGGTAATCCATCTAACAGTCGGGTAGACATTTCACTCTGAAGTGGCACTAGGGGAAAATCCTAATCCTAAAAGTCCTAAAATTAATCCTCCGGAGACCGTGAATGCCTGGATAAAATTTCATGGCAATCCATTCAAGATATTGAATGGGATATTTCAATCTATTTCAACCAAAGTGACGGACGGAAAAATAATCTAAGAATTATGTTTTTGTTCATGTATATTTCTGTTCTACATGTATTGTATATTACGTGGACTCCATGTGGAAAATACGTACATTTGTGTTGTCAAACTGGTATATAAAAATATATAGAATGATCTGTAGGTATAGAAAAAGTACATTTTACCACATTTCAGATTTTTATGTTATTCTTAACATGAAGTTTTGTTGTTTGAGGACAGTTCTCTGATACTGCCGTGACTTTTATCAAACCTTTGCATGGAGCTGATGGTTCGTTCAGGCTGTAACCTGCCCTGCTGTTTGTTGTTTTGCAGTGGGAGTGGGGAGGACTCGTTGGACCGGCTCCTGCCCCCCGCTGGGGCCCCTCGCAGAAAGAGCGCTACCTCGCTGAGTAAAAGTGAGCCTCCCTTGCTCCGCACAGGCACACGCACCATCTACACCGCTGGCCGACCTCCCTGGTATGACGAGCACGGAGCGCAGTCAAAAGAGGCCTTTGTCATCGGTATGACACTCACTGATGATGTATTTACTCCTCTACCTTCGTGCCAAGTTGTGGCTTTGAGCTGCAGAACCTGTCTTTTTGTCCCATTCTGTCTTATTATACACATAAACACATGCATACCGCCAGACAACATTAGACACACTCTGAAAAACACACATAATGGGCCATTGAAATGCTGTGTGGATCCGCAGGGTTGTGTGGGGGCAGCGCCTCAGGGAAGACCACCGTGGCCAATAAGATCATTGAGGCTCTGGATGTGCCGTGGGTTGTGCTGTTGTCTATGGATTCTTTCTACAAGGTGAGAGATTCATGCATTTTAGTCACTTTTGTCTTGTTTTATTTGGTTGTTAGCAATTATCTGTGGGTTCATTGTAGGAAGAATTGATCATCTCTGGGATGACAATGTTTTGTTCATCTTGAGAGCGTGATTTGTTATCGCAACACTTCAAAATAATCATTATCCTGCTGTCACAGTTTTGAGTGTTGTGGTAACACTTTAAATTACAGTGTTTATGTTTTGTACATATGAAATAGGAGGTGCATAGAAGTATAGGAAATAAGGGATAACAAAGTTGTTTTTAGGAAGGACCTAAAAACAACAAATGAAGAAATGAAAAGCATAATTAAAAATCAATTTTAAGTCAACTGTCAATAAATAAAGGCATTTATATACACTCACAAGTGAATTTCACACTACAGAGAAGCGAGCTGGTCTGACAAAAATAGATCCGATGATGCCTCTGTCCTTTTTTTTTTAGAAACAGGTACTTACAACTTGTATATGGGAAGTAGGTAGGCAGAGTTTAGATTTTATTTTATGTAACAGTTACTATACCAGCAGGAAAACAATTATCTTTTCAGTCGTTAATACTCGATCTGATCACCAATTGTATTTATTCTGTAATCTTAAGTTTGTTTATGAGTTACTTACATATTCTGCTCCATAAATCTTTATGATATAATGATATAACAGGACATAAAAGCTGGTCTACGTTCTTCTCTAACATCAGTATTGATCGTGAGATGGATCTTACATTGGACCCCAAAACTTCATTATTGCTCCCCAATAATTAATTATCATTTAAAAACATTTTATAACTATCACTACGTATAAAGATAAACCTGTCTTCCTATGCCAAATGTTTTGTTCACCAGCAACAATACTTTTCACCATATTAATGATAGTAAGTACTTTTTAAATATATCAATATATCTTTAGCGTTAACCCACTTCTTGTACAGTAAAAACATTATTGTCTTTTAATTAACTGTGTTTTCTTTAATTACAGTGCAATTTAAACACAACACAATTTACTTTTTTCCTAACTTCATGTCTTCTTCCCTTGTATGTATATATTTGTCCCGGTATAGGTACCCAGACAGTATTTTGTTAATATTGTATGTTCTATATAATTACACTGTAATATGTGTGCTGTAACCTTAAGTGTTACAGACACACTAAAACCACACATGCACGTAGAAAAATAGGAAAAAACCCCATCACATCTTCTCAAAGCCCAATTTGATGCCCAAATTTCTTGTTTTGTCAAATCAACAGCACAAAAACACAAAGATGTTACATTTTTTGTCATAGAAGACAAAGAAACCTGATATATATTTTTATTTGAGCAATGGGAACCACTAAATTTTTGGCTTTTTTTAAATGACTTTAACGATTAATCAATTATCAAATTACTTGCTGATTTTCAACCACTAATAAATACCAGACGTGCCAGCTGACTGATCAGCTGCACCAGGACTAAATCAATGATTTTAGTCCTAAAACCGTCTGTAAGTTAAAACATCGACACATATCAACACCAAATGCTCCCGACATCATGTAAACATCTTTAGTTCCTCCGAGGCTTTTAGTGCACTGTTGAGAGGAGGTTTATTTCTGCTGAAGGCAAATGCTTCTTTAAGAAGAAGGACGTCTAAATATTTACTTTGATCAATTATTTACATGTTTTTGTTTTTGTTGCGATTGTCTTATTCATGAGTCGTCTCCACCTACTATACAATATGTTTCCAGGTGTCGAGTCATTTCAACAGGAAGCTTCATTATATCAGTTACATGTTTGAATTCATTACATGATGTTTGGATCCTCTGGTGAATTCACTAAATATGGAAATGTTTCAGATATTCAGTGATGTCAATGTAATCAACATGCAGCCGGAACATTTGAACTGAACTTTTACATATTTAAGGTGTCAAATCTTTTAGTGAGTGTGAAATATAACATCTCCTTGCAGTCCTGTGTTGTTATGAACTATTTGGTTCGAGTCTTACAATTTGTTCTAGAGAGAGACTGATCAATATTTTAGTGTGTTTTGGTGTCACTGGAAGGTTTTCAGAACACAGTTTAATCATGATCTTATCTATAATCTTGTATGGAAATCTTTCAGTGAAGTTCTTCATTAAAACTGTTAGTGAGTTTTTTGGCTCCTCTGATCCAAGAGAAGTCTCTTTTTATTAGCTGTTTATTAGCCTCTAACTGCTCCTGATGATTGTTTTCAAGTCAAACCTAAAACTTGAAACAATGCCCGTCCTTTTTTTTTAGAGTAATTCTGCCCTTATATATATATTTTTAAATATCAGTGGATCTACTGGTTTCAGGAAATACACTCACACAGAGAGAGACACACTATAAATAGATTAAACTCAAAGGTTGAAGAGTTGTCACTGACATGGGATGAAAATGTACTTCCTCTTTTGTCCTTAAAATATTCATAACATGCTTTATCAGCAACATCGTGTGACTCTGAACATTAACCTGTTGTGTCTGACAGGTTTTATCTCCCGAGGAGCAAACCTTGGCAGCAAGTAACGACTACAACTTTGATCATCCGGGGGCATTTGACTTTGAGCTGCTGGTTGCTACTTTGCGGAAACTGAAGCAGGGCAAGAGTGTGAAGATCCCAGTGTATGATTTCACCACACACGGAAGACAGAAAGACTGGGTGAGTTGTGTTTTTATCACAGCAGGCAGCCTCGTTTCTACACACTTCTCCTCAATATGGATTTTCTGAAAGATTTTAACTGCTTAAAGTTTAAATATGCATTATGCGTATATCCTTTCATTTCGGAAAGAAGAAAGAACCTTCAGTTTTTCTCTTTGTTAAATTTTCAAAGCTGAAAATATATTATAGACTTAAATAAAACATTACTATTTTAAAACAATGTTTCTCATAGTGACATTCTGCAGCTTTAATCTTGTAAACGCTGAACTGACTGTTCTTGAAGCAGCTTTCACAGTGCTTTCCGCTTTGAAGACTCTTATTTTTCTCCCCTCTTTATGCAGAAGAACGTGTATGGCGCCAGTGTAATCATATTTGAGGGAATTATGTCTTTCGCGGACAAAGAGCTTCTGCAGGTAAAGCCATATGTTTTCTTTTTTTCCTTTCATTTCGAGGAATTTGTGAGTGAAAGAAAGTAAAGTAATCATCCGCAGGTATTGTTGTTTGAGCGAATATTATTGAACCGTTGGGGGGATGTTTGCTTTTCCCACCTGCAGCTCCTGGATATGAAAATCTTTGTGGACGCAGATTCAGACATTCGGCTGGTCCGCCGGCTCCGCAGGGACATCACAGAGCGCGGGAGGGATATCGAAGGCGTCATCAAGCAATACAACAAGTTTGTGAAACCGGCCTTCGAGCAGTACATCGAGCCAGCCATGAGACTGGCTGATATTGTTGTGCCGAGAGGTGAGACAGCTGGACTTCTTCACATTTTGGCATTTTAATCAATTGCTAAGAATACACCACCAACATCTGCAACTGTACCGCTCTGTTCATGCTTTTCCTTTCAAGGTGGCGGCAATATGGTGGCTATTGATCTGATCGTCCAGCACGTTCACAGCCAGCTGGAGGAGGTGAGGGCCACAACACTGATGGTACATTAGAGGGTGGCGCCACCATGTGTCAGAAAGCTGCAACATACAGATAGAAAGAGAGACTTAACTGTTTATACATGATTTCAAACTAGAATGAAATCAGAGCGTCTCAGTTACCTGCTTTCATCCCTCAGAGTTCAAGGATGAGTCTGGTGTTCTTTCTATATTTTTCTTATTGTCAACTAACCCCATGAAAAAGACAAAACCTAAAAATTGCTCCTCTGTGCCATAGAGCTCCGTTGTTGCCCAAAAACTATTAAAAACACATAATTGAGCTGCACTGTTTTAATGAGTGACATGTTCCTTAATTACCATCAACAGTTGTAGTTTATTTTGATGCGCATAAATATTCACTTGTACACCAAAATCTGTGGCTGAAAACAGTCCCCAAAAATGCACAATTTATTCCTGTTTGAGTAATAATCGCTAAAAACTACAGTCTACAGCTGTTTAAGAAAACAAGAGCCTTTTTTAAAAAATGAAATTGTATATTTGTGACCATTTATAAAGATTTATGTCTTCAGCTGGAATGAACGGGTTGGGTCTGAGTGCTACACACAGAGTAGGGAAGTCAGAAAGTATTAAGAGACAGATTAAGGTTTTGGTCTTTTCATTGGATTTGTTGACAAAAACAAAAATACATCCTTATTTTTTTTCTTCTCACTATCTGCCTTTTCTCTTACCTTCTCTTTATGCAGCGTGAGCTCAGTGTCAGGTATGCTGATACATATTTTGACTTCTCTGGCGTTGGTCTACATATTGTGATTGGAGATGTTGTATCAGTCTGTCTCTGCTCTGTGTTTGTGTGTTAAATGACTCAGAGAATCTTTTACTGTCTCAAAATCAGAAAAACAGTCAAACATTTTGTCCTTCGTCTCAGGGCGCTCCTGGCCTCCGCCCAGCAGACACAACCACTGCCCCAGACGCTCAGTGTGTTGGAGAGCACTCCGCAGGTCAGAGGCCTCCACACCATCATCAGGTACCGACCTGTGCTCATGCACACCTCTGTGTCCTTGCCACAGTGTGTACAATATGACCTTTTAAACCATTTCTTTTTCTTTAACGCAGGAACAAAGAAACCAGTCGAGATGAGTTCATCTTCTACTCAAAGAGATTAATGCGGCTTCTCATAGAACATGCACTAACGTTTCTACCATCTCAGGTAGGCAGACTTTAACTACTTATTAGATTATTGGATATTAAAGTGGCTATAATCAATATTTTTATGTTAGCAATGGATCACATGACTAATTGCATGTGAAAGGTGACGCTTATAGTGATGAACCCCCGCCCACAACTTTACTGTTTTGGTTTTTGGTTGCTGTAAGCAACAGTTTTGTAATGAAAAAACTCTAAAAACCGACTATACACTACCTGCCCAGCACCAAATGACAGACAAAGTTAGTGACTGACTGAACATAGTGGAGCATTTAGCAGCTAAAGAGTCAGATATTTCCCTCAGGAGTTGGTGGAGACCAAAACGGAGCTAAAAGCAGAGTGAATATTGGACTTTGCTAATGATGCTCCATATCTGCTGTAAACAGGCAACTGTTTGCTAACAAGTTCTCCATATGAACTTAAACGTTGATAATATTTCAGTGTCAAGTTTACAGATGCTTAAACTACAAAAAAAAAAATCAGTTAGCAGGTTAAAAAAAGATCATTGCAGTGGTTCTGCAATTGTTAGACCATTAAATATAAACCATAGCTGCTTTAAATGCCAACCATTTTTAATATACTACCTTCCATGAAGCCGTCAATTCTACTTTACAAACACTGATACATTGAATGACTGTTGTTTGAAAATCCCTTCAAAATGTCTCATAAAGGTTCAAACATAGTTTCAAAATGAAAGTAGTGCCGACGTCCAGGATGTAACCTGACCGCCAGCTGGACGTTCCAGCAGCGTTTAAATATGTCGTTACTGTCGTCAATGGGCCTGTTTAGCTGTTCTGCTAAGGTTTATGTCTTCAGTAGCTTTATACATCCTGAACGTCTAGATTAACAACTTAGTATGGTATATTTTCTAAAATGGTCCAACTCACGTCCTGCTCTGTTATACATTTTAACAACGTGTCACTTTCAAGATAATAAGTTTGAAAATCAGCATGCAGAGACATGAAATTTGCTTATGATAATAAATCACACCTTGATTACTTTTATAATTATGGTTTGTCACAGTTATTGTCACATGATAATGAAAACAGACTTCACATGCTAGAAACTCCAGCTCCTCACCTCCAGAGTCGACTTCACTACATCTTCATGTTTTCCTTCTCACTATATTCATGTTTGCATTTTGTCTCCTTTAATGTTTTTTTTAAAAACATTAAATTCAACACAACTTTATTTATCCCTGTAAGAGCGATTGTATGCAGCAACTCACCACCCAGATCAACAGATAGACACAGCTGGTAGGAAAATAAGAAAAGATAATGTTAATCACAGAACTAAAAGCAATGAATTGTTAAACACAGCTCAGGAGTGCAGCGCTGTCAAGCAGCCAACTCTCAAATGTCAGTTGTCATTGCTTGAATGTAGCAACAAGACAGAGTTTTAAAAAGAGGTAAAACAGCTCTCAGTGATCTAACTGATAAAAAATTAAGCTTGAGGCTCATTGTGAAGGATCACCTGTGGTGTCTCAAACAAAGTTCAAGTCTCTGCAAGTTGCTTTCAAACCAAAACCACCGTCTGCCTCGAAGGTTTCATATAAAAACTCTTTGGAGAAGAGTTGGTGTTAAAGTTGAGTGTACACCTTTTGTAGTGAATGAGATAAAGCAAACAAACTGTCATCTTTTAAGGTGAATTTTGTTGTGGTAATAAAGTATTAAAGATAGAAAGACGTTATCTCTACTGCTCCTGAGGGGAAATTTGTTTCTGCTGTATAAACTCTTCACATGCCTCACATAAACACAAGACATAGTTGGACACATTTATAGAAAAACATGCATAGATACATCAATATATTGGCACTTTTATGTGTCAGCATCTGTGGGAGTAGCATGTTTGTGTGATAAAAATGATATCTCTTTAAAAAGCTAACTCTGTTTCTTTGTGTTTTGTAACAGCCGTGTATAGTTCAGACTCCACAGGGCCATGAGTACGAGGGCCGCAGTTACAACGGGAAAGGGGTGAGCGACGTTCTTGTTTCACAAGGTCTTGTTAACTTCCAGTCGAGTGTGTCCTCTGGGTTTCTGTCATCACACTTGCTCCGCTGCCTCGTCTCCGCAGATCACCGGTGTGTCGGTCCTGCGGGCAGGAGAGACCATGGAGCCCGCCCTGAGGGCCGTGTGCAAGGACGTCCGCATCGGCAAGATCCTCATCCAGACCAACCTCGACTCAGGGGAACCAGAGGTAAATAAAATGAGTCATTGTCTCACCATTAATATCTTCAAGATGCTCGTGTGCGCTGCATGTTTTGACATTTCACACGACGTCGGGCCGCGTCTCAAGAATCACATCAAACAAAAGATGAAAATGTTTTGATTGTTTTTCTCCACATGATGTGTGTCTCCCTGGTAACTACCCTTCCTGCTTTTGTAACCATGGTAACCTGTCTCCTCCTCTCTGGCCTCGCCAGCTGCATTACCTGCGTCTGCCCAAAGACATCAGTGAAGATCATGTCATCCTAATGGACAGCACAGTCTCCACCGGCGCTGCTGCCATGATGGCAGTACGAGTCCTATTGGTGGGTGGAGATTAGCGTCATTATTCTTCAGTAAGACAACAATAGAAACCTTCTCCTCTTGGTCAGTCACATGAGTTTTATTGCTCATCAGTGTAGTTATTGATCTGAAGGTTTGTTTTGTCCGACTGAAGTTAGATTAGAAATGTCTCTGCAAAGAGAAAAATGTCACATTATTACTTCTCTTGCGTTCCACTTACTTATTAATTATCCTTCTGATAACGATCGAGCAGCCGTTGACAGTTGTTGCTGTGATGTGTGTGGCTGAGCAGGATCACGAGGTGCAGGAGGATAAGATTGTGCTGGTGTCGCTGTTGATGGCAGAGCTGGGCGTGCACTCTGTGGCCTACGCCTTCCCGAAGGTCAAAATCATCACCACCGCTGTGGACAAGAGTCTGGACGATTTTTTACATGTAATTCCGGGTATCGGTAAGCAATTACACGCATTTATTCAATCTTTCTGTAACTGTAGTGTGGACTCAGACGGCATGAGTCACTCATTTGGTCTAAAGTTGAACCTTTTTGCCTGATTTGAGTCTCTCAACCTGAGAAGGATTATTGTTGACGTACAAAAACTATAATTTAATGGCATTTTATTTTCAGCTTACTAGCCTTTCTTTAGTGATTTTAGTGTCAGGCAGGAAGTAAAAGTGTCCACAGTTTGTGCCGGAGATGAAAGAAAATAAACATCTGTGTTTCGAGCTGACAGAACATTTAATTTCATGTCCCAGCAGATTCTAATTTTATGGTTGTCACTTTAGATTTGAAGCGAGTGCTGCTCTCGATCACCACTGTAACTTAACTAAATAAAATGATGTTGTCTGTAAACATAAATAATTACATAATTAAACATTACTCGCTAACATTAAACAAGATGAATATTTAAACGGTTTATGTGACACCAGTTAGGGATCTTTTTTATGCAACAATCACAAAAATATGTCATAATTTCAGATAACCATCACTGAGTTCACTGTTTTGTGTTTTCAGGGGACTTTGGGGACCGCTACTTTGGGACGGACGGATCTGACGGCTGGAGTGATGAGGAGGACGAAGAACAGCCGTCATACTGACACAAACGTCTGTGAGCCTCTGTGACAGAAAAAAAACAAAAACTACTTGAAAACTTCTGTTATTGTGCATCCTTCTCTTCAGGCAAAGACTAGCAAAAAGAATTTGTTATATTCACTTTTTGTGTACTGTACATGAAGTTTTGTACTCTTATGCAACAGATGAATCTCGGTCGGGTTGTATGCATGAGGGATATTTGTTAAAGGGTCACAATGAGACAGAAGTAAAGCAGTGCCATTATCTTACAGATATAATAATGCAATAACATTATTTATGTAATTATTTTGCATCCACTATTCTTGAATCCATCACTAGGTTTATTTATAAAAGCTTTCCTCAGTTCTCAGTAACTATTAGCTCATTTCTAATTAGTTAGTTACTAAATCTGGTTGCACCATTAAAACTTGTGTGAGACTGTGAGTAAATCTGTTAACAAACATCTGCAGCGCTGATCAATCAAAAATAGAATACAGTGTAAAGAGGAAGTCACTGTAGCACAAAAATGTGACAGTGATTTCAAAAATAACCTTTTAAAGGCCAAATGATACATCATCAGCTAATCCTTTTAAATGTAGGCGTGACTTTGTTTTACTTATATATGTTTACAAGGACAAAATTAAGTGTGTTTCAGAATGAAAAGTATTCATGCAAAATTGATCAAGGAAATATTTTGCAATTTGAGTTATTCTGTGTTATTTTTGTGAAACGTAATTTAAAATCTTCACAGTTTACCTCATTATTAAACAGTATTTTGATAGTGTTTAATTCAACATGGTGAGAAAAACCTGTTAACTCTTTTACTCTTTAATCTAAACCTATATATATATATACCTATATAACAGTCACACACCGGCTTTACTTGGTGCAATATTTAGTAACAACTAATCTCTGTTGTTGAATGTTTTAATTTTGTGATTCATAAATCTCCATTTAACAAACATGTTATAAATTAACCCCAGTTTGCACCTTTTATCTATTATATCTGTGTTAGAGAGTTCAGCATCAGATTTTTACGATAAATAAACACCAGATCTTTGAAAATGCCAGAAGTTTGTTAACCAACACTTCCCTCTCTTCTTAAGGTATTTCCAGAATCCTAAAAAACTTTTCTAACTATTTGAATGAAAGAAATATTTCATCCATATTATAATAATATTGAAAAGTAACATCAATTTATACCAATATAATTAAAATTTTATTTTTGGTTCACATTGTACAGCCTGAGTAAGGAGATATGTCAAATCCAAAACCATCTTTATATTGATTCAATTTAGGAAACAAGTTTAAAAAAATATTATCGGTGCAACAGACAGAATGTTTTTTCACCTTCAGAACAGAGAGAAGTGTTGTAAAACGAACATCTGGGTTTTTCAAAGATCACCAGGTATTTATTTTTCAGAAAATCGGACGCTAGCTCTGTGACTTAAATATAATCTTAATAAATGAGAGGCACAAACTGGGGCCTCTTATAACTAAGTCAGTTTGAACATCTGGTGACTCAAGATTATGTTCTGATATGACAGAATCCACACTTTACGCTGCTATAATAAGACATTTTTATATATATGTTATGTGACAAACTCACATCACAAGTAGTTAACAGAAATTTTATATTAAACATGTATCACATTTTATTATTTTCAATAGAATCACAATCTTATAGGTTTACACATCCACAAAATGACAGTAGCTACACAATAAATCTCAAATTCAGGGTATAAAAAAACCATCATGGAGATTTAATTCAGATGTATTTTTTTCAGTTCTCACTGCCACTTTCTACTTCTGCTGAAAACTGACATGTTATACATGACACGCTGCTCTCGTTAAATGTCCGGACTGATCACTGAGTTGTGAATCAGATCATCAGTGCGAGGTCACGGACGGTCACACGCTCACTCCTGAATATTTTTCCACACTCCTGGTTCAGATACAGGCTGCTTTGCTCTCCCTCTGTGATGCACATTAAGGCCTGAAGGGGTCAGTATAGATCACATTTAGCTTCTCTCAGAAGTGATTTATAGTGTTTCCCTTTGAGGAATCGATGTCTCTTTACAGTGCAGAAGCATGGATACGGACTTACCTCAAACACCTCCATCGTACATGTTGAAATATGTTGAGATTTGGTGTCATGAATGGCAGTTTTTGCAGGAATGTAAACCCCCCCGCCCCCCTCCCCCCTTCTGGTTTCAGGTGAATGATCTGGTACAGAATGCATTGTGTTAATGCTCAGTTATACACATGTAAGATAATGATAATAATAATGTAATTTTCAGGGTTTGCAAAATGAGCAGTAAAAAAAACCTCGAGCCTCCCTGTTTTTGTCACACTGTTTACTCCAAACATGAACACGCCTCGTGATGCCTTTGATGAGACGCTGCTCGGTAATAATATAATTCCTCAAGCCAGTTTGTGACCTTATGCTCGGTATTATCTCTTCTCTTCTCTCTCTGATCTTGTGTCTTTTCACCGTCAATGAATCTGACTGTCTCATTCATGCTTTTTATTCAGTCATTCATATTCCTCACAGTGCGATTAACACATCACATAAGCTGTGAGTGTCGTATCGTCTCCACACCTACAGTATATTCTGCTCCTACACATTTGTTTTTGGGCTGTTTTTTTTTTTTTTTTTTTTTTTTTTTTTTTTGTGCGATAGCTCCTCGCTGAGCGGGTGACACTGTGATCACGGATGTCATACGACTCACACTGTATTCTCCAAGACAGCAGAAGACTGGCTTGCCCATGTGACTACTGCCTCAAGGTTAACCTGTTACCATGGAGACAAGCCCGCCAATGAAAATTCAGCAGACGGTTGCGATGTTGACTGCAAGCTTTTTGTTTTAAGGGGTGACCTATTTTCCCCCTCCCTCCACAGCTACTCAGACGCAAACCCTGCTACTCTGGCACATGTGCACGTGCACGCAGACATTCACCCAGATAAAAAAAAAAAAAAAAAACATGGGAAGGCTACTCAGACACACACATGCACATACACGCTCCATGTGAAATGAGGTTGTAAGGTTGTACACAAAAGAAGCGAAGGATGATGGAGGAAACAAGCAGAAAAACATGTTAAAATGACACTTTTAGAGTTTTTTTTTTTGTTTTTTTTTTTAGTTTGTCCCATAGGTATGTTCAGATTTTTTTTTCTTTCCTTTTGAAAGAACTGAAGACATGAAGCTTTTGAGATCAGAAGAAAATGTTTAAATTAAAAAGAGAGTCTTTGATCCGTCTGTAGTAGATGAGCAAAGTGAGCTCTTCAGAAATACACTCGGTAATATTTAGGCCTAAGAGAAAGTTGTCCTCAGCGTCACTCTGAGATTTCTGCTTCCTCTCCATTTTTAAGAACTGAGACTATGAGATAAAACGTATTTTTTTAAAGTGCCACTTTATTACAAAAGTATAAACTTGACTGACATTTCATGAATAGTAATCTTGATATAAAACATTACAATCTTTTGCACTTAGCACTTAATTACACGCTTTTGAGTACAAGACCCTGTAGTCTGAATAGCAAACACACAACATTAGCTGCCACATTTAACTTAGCTGGGCTTTCCAAGAACACACCGTAGCTTCATGGCTTCAAAAACAACAAACAGAATACACTGAAATTTACATTGCAGCTGTTTTGCAGTTTGTGTCACAAGATAAGTCATTCCATAACACAATTAAACATAATAGAAAAAGATAGATTTCTTGACACTGATGATATATTTATTATTCTTTCTCTTTTGTAATGTACATACACATTGCATCAACATACAGTATAATCACATTGTTTGCTGGGGATATTTGGTCAAATGAAATCATCATCATCCAGGATTTGGACGTAATTTTGTGTGTGTGTGTGTGTGTATGTGTATGTGTGTGTGAGATCCTCAGGGTGATGCTCTGCTTGCTTAGCAAATCATTTGCTTCACATTTTTGTCATTTCTGCAATATTTTAACACTGATAACAGAGAGAGGAGGAGAGAGAATGTCCGTCGATGGATTGATGATGAGACATGACGTTTGCTAATACACATCAGTTCTACTGTAGCTTTCCGAGCTGCACTATAGTGAAACCCAAGCAGATTCATATGACCACAAGGCAGGGACTATGTGGATGAACGGTCCACAGATGTGAGTGAGGACTGAGCAGAGGGAAGGGAGTGGGTGGGTGGGTGGTGGTGTGGAGGGGGCGGGGGGGAAGGGGTGGGTTGAGTGGACTGTCTCCACCTTTAGGACTCGGGCAGTTCTCTTTAGTCTTGTTTCATCTGTACTGTGTGTGCGTTGCAGACGTCGGAGGAGAGAAAATTAACTCTCCTCCCTGCAGCACAGAGTCCCACTGAGCCAAAGACATCCTTAATCTAACTGGCATTATGCTCTACAGAGAAATAAAGCAACACACTAAAAAAGAAAACAAAAAAAACAACCAACAACAATAGAAAATAAAAAAAAAAACATTCATATAGGTACCACATGACAGTGCTTGATTTTTTGTGTTTTTTTTTTCACATTTTTAGCATGCAACTTGTAGCAGGCAAAGTGCAGAAACAGGATCAACAAAGTAAAACACTTCATTTACAGACGGCAGTGGAGACAGTGTTCAGTCCATGTAAGATGAAACAAAACATGACGGAGGGAAGTATCTGGTCAGTTTTTAAATGGAAATGGTCTAAATTAGTCGAAGCTTTTAGGAGGAATGCAAAATGTGTGCAATTTTGTTATAATACTCTCATAATTTTTTTCTCTTGGTCCCTGAGCTTTCAAGTATTTTGATTAGTAATTCATTCCTTTATATCATTTAAATTCCGTCCTGAATCACATCTTGACCAACTACAGGGAAGGCCTGTTCACGACAGACTAAGTGCTACCAAAAGATTTCACACAATGCTGTGCCTTTTCCCCAAATAAGAGTCCTGCTCGGACCAGATAAACGACTACTTTTACCCGCTAGAATTGAGGAAGAACTCATCACTTTATTGTGCTTTGCACATATGTATCAGTAAAATAGTGCTACTGTTACCTACAGATTGCTCTGCAATGGTCTTGTGCTCATTTATTATTCACTACCTTTGGATTCCTTATAAGGTTTATAGATTGGACTTTGTATTCAGCCCAGGTCATAACAGATCAGCATTATTGCCCCAAGGCCTCTGGAGCCTGTGAAAGGCATGACTTGAATGTAAACAGTATGTGTGGGTGAGCATGACAGGGGCTCAGCCGTCACTCCTTGTGGTGTTAGCTCAGCTCCTTGTGTTGGAAGGGTAGGGGTCACAGTGCAGCAGCCGCCTCAGAGCCCTGTTACATACATCTCCATGCCATCGTTGAAAGTGAAGATGGTGGTGGTGCTGGAGGTGGCGGAGCCCTGCTTCAGGTCGCCGATGCTCTCGTACAGGTTCTCCCCCGGTAGCAGCAGGGCTTTGGCAGGCAGGTGCTGTAACTTGGGGGTTTGCTGCGTCGGCGGCGGCGGAGGGGGCTGCTGCTGCTGCAAGGGCTGCTGGCCTTTCTTCCTCCTCGGCCGCAGGGTGGCACACGTGTTGGGGGGCCTCTCTCGCTTCCAGGCGCCTCCACCTTCCATGTTCTCATAGGCCAGATCGCACTCCTCTGTCCCGAAGGACTCATAGCAGTGGTCGTCAAGGGACCCTCCAATTGCTTTGCCCTCCTGAGGGGCCCAGGTCTGGGGTTTGACCACTACACTAAACCCCCCATCCCGGTCTCGGTCCCGGTCACCACGACCCAAGGTCCGGAAGCCAGGATTGGCTGGGGGAGATCCCGGCACAGCTCTCTTCTTCTTTCCTGGTTTACACACCTTTGAGTACATCTCAGCCACCTGCAATCCAACAACATCATCACTGAGATTATGGACTGTAAATACTTTAAAGGAATAGTTTGACATTTGAGGAAATGCATTTATTTGCTTTCTTGCCGAGAGTTAGATGAAAAGATTGATACCACTCTCTGATATGAGGCTAAAACCAGCAGCAGCTTAGCTTAGCTTAGCATACAAACAGGGGAAACAGCTAGTCTGGCTCTCTCATAAGAATAGTTATCAATAGATTGTCATCGTCATTTTTACACTTTTTTAATGGATTAAACAAACAAGACATAATGTGTTAATTAGTGAGCTTTAGAGGTGTTGGTAGGCTAATCAGCTGCTGTCTGTAGCTTCATATTTTCAATTTTAACAAAGTAATTTAACAAATAAACCAGGTTGATGCACATATTGAAGTGTCACACCACAGCAGCAGACGGTTGTATGTTCTCCACTGTGTGAGCAGCCAACGGGCCCAGGGCTTTATTCTGGAGCATGACGATTTCTTCATCCTCTGGAGGCTTCCAGATGTACTGCTCTCCGTTGCCCATAAACATCACTTCCTGTCAACAGAGCAACAAATCACATTTGGGGCAGAACTGAATGGTCACATGTCCATGCATGTACTCTGATGCTCAGCTGATAAATGAGTGATAAATGATCCACTTTAAAGGACAGGTTCACAATTTTTCAAGTCTGTCTTAAAACAATAATCAGGAGCCCAAATGAATATTGAAATAGGTTTTTCTTCTTCTATCCCTTCATAATGCACTTAAATGTAAGTGATGGAGATCAAAATCCACAGTCCTCCTGTGCAAAAATGTATATAAAGGTTTATTTGAAGCTAATATGAAGCTTCAGCCGTCCAAATGAGTCAGATCAAATAGATATCTGCCAACATTACAGTCTTTTTAGTACCAAAGTCTCTTTTTTTGTTCTTCCACTGCAGCTCAACAAGGAAACACAAAGAGGAGAGAGACTTTGATGCTAAAAAGACTGTAAATGTGGCAGATATCCACTTGATATGACTAACTCAGACTGTTGAAGCCTCATATAAGCTTCAGATTAATTTTAAATGCACTTTTGCACAAAATGACTGTGTAGACACACTGTGGATTTTGGCCCCCATCACTTACATTGAAAGCACATTTGAAGGGGATCTTTTAAACGCCAGTATGAATGGGAGGAAAACCTCTTTCACTGTTCATATGGACACCAGACTGTTGTTTTAAGACAGACTTGAAAAATTGCGAAACCGTCCTTTAAACGTGTTGAACCGCAAAGCTGACACCCGAAATGTACTTTATGGATTTCATGCAGTATTGAATAGATTTTCCCTGGAAGGTGGAGCTTGTAACATGAGGCACCATGTGCTTATATTCTGGATGACTCAATTTCAACATGTTGCGTCATCCACAGGAAAGTCAGTGGTGATCGGCCCTGTGAACAGACTGCGTACACATGTAAGCCTGTGAACTGTGCATGTTACCGAGCTCAGGTCACAGCAGATAGCGCGACCTCACTGACCTCACACAGGGCAACAAATGGTCTCCCACTGTCACCTGGAGGGGAGCACGTAGCCTTATATCCACAGTAATAACTAGACAGTCCTGCTGCTGCGGATATATGGAGGAGGTGACACTGTTGAGAGCAGAAATACCCCACCATCGCCAAGAACTCTTGGACATATAAACACCGCTGACTGCCTGGACTTCAAAGAAATATCTACAGAAGTGCAAAAATATCACAACACCATGCATGATGTAGCCGAGTGCAGGAAAAACTGCAACACTGGCACATTTACAACCGCAGCATCAACAGGAAATATGACAGAAATACTCTCCACATCCTGCTCCCTGTACCTGGACAACAAACTAAATATTAATATGCTAACTACAGAATTTGTTACACATGTTAACACAGCCAGTAACAGAAATCTGAACCTGACACTCTGAATAGAGATCTCAGGGAGTCCTGATGGATCAACTAAACTCTTGCACTGAAGCATCTTTAAAAAAAACTCTCCCAGTAAGGCCAGTACACAAGACATCAACTCAATCTTTATCGACTGTTTATGATCTTATGCTGCTCGAGTCAGACCTCTGGAGGACCAACACCGACCCAAACAAGCTTTAAACTTCCTCTCCCCCCCTCCAGTCTTCTCTTCCTTATGTTTTTTTTTCAGCTGACTACTCAGGTGTTAGTGTCCAGGATTATTCCAAATCATCTTTTTTTTTCTGCAACATTAAGGTCACCAACAATACAATATGTGAAAAACATTTACCTCATTTCCAAAACAGTGTTTTTATGTTTTATTTATGTGGGAATCATTTCATATTTATTGGTTACATGTTAAATATTACATGTTTTGGACCGTAAATGTATCAAATCAGTACAAAAAACATGAATACATACCTTCTAAGATCTAAACTGAAAGTCTAATCTAATCTTCCCTGAAATTAACTCTTCTAAAGGTTACAAATAACCTAAACATTAAGTTAAAACCAAAATTCCCTCTACACAAGAGCTGTTGAACTGTTTTAAAGGAATAGTTTGACATTTATGGAAATACACTTATTCGCCTTCTTGTTGAGAGTTAGATGAGATGATTCACACCACTCTCATGTCTGTACGCTAAATATGAAGCTGCAGCCAAGAGACTGTTAGCTTAGCTTAGCATAAAGACTGGAAACAGGGGGAAACAGCTAGCCTGGTCTGTCCAAAGGTTAGATAATCTGCCTACAAACACCTCTAAAGATAACTAAAGAACATGTTTGTTTAATCTGTACAAAAACTGAAGCGAATAAAAATATATTTATTATGTCAAACTATTCCTTTCCACCATGTGATCCTCTGTATGCGAAACATTTAACTCTACTAACCTTTGGGAATGAGGGGACGTTGAAGGCCTCCATGTTTCTACGGGGCAGCTTTGTGCTGTGAGGGTGTGGCGGTGGAGGGGCGGGGTGTGACGGCGGGGCGTGTCGTGGCGGTGGCGCCGGCGGCTCTCCCATATCCGTCCCGCTGTCCCTCTTTTGTGGCGCCTTGTCGGCCTTCCTCAGCTTCCTGACACAAGCGTACTCAGCCGTCTCCGGAGGGTGTGGCGGAGACATGACCTGGGCCTCGGGTTCGGGCAGCCCTCCTTCCACATCCCCGTCTGGGTCTGGTGGAGCCGGGGTGTTGGCGGGGACGGCCGGAGGGGCCGGGGTGTCCGTCTGCCCGGCCCTGCCTACCATGGCGTAGAGGGCATCGTCAGTACGTGAGGTGGAAGAGCGTCGCCCCACTTCAGAGTAAGTGTGCTCTCCGTCCTCTCCAGTCCCAGAGGGAATCTGGGGAAGCTGCCTGCCTTGAGAACGAAGGTCAGAGTTAAACCGACTGCTTGAGCGGCAGCAGAAAGGTCCATGCCGACTGGACATTTGTCTTTAGACGCCTTTAGACGGCACAAACAAGCTGCTACTACTACGTCCACCATAAAGCAGAATTCACATCCTCTTCTTTTACCATTCAACAAACATTTGCGACCAAGAATTTCTCACTATAAAGAGAAAATCTTGGAGCTGACAGTGAACTGGGAACTGACGTAGATGTTTGAGAATATGCCTCCAAATTGGCTTCCATCCACTGCAGTGGAAGCAAGACAAGTATGAATCAGGACATATGCTTATATTTCTTCAAACCCTCTCAGGCTACTGTCACACTGCCCACAAACGCAGTTCCCTGTTGACTGTCAGTGATATCAGCTCCAGGATTTGTCTTGGCGCTCCGATTTCTGTCTTTTAGGGAGAGATGCATGTTTATAAATGAAGGCTGAGTTGTAAATGTCATGTGAATTCTGTTTTAGGGTGAATTTCTCCTCTAAAATCTTGATACGGAAAGGTTTTTCATGAATATAGGGCCGGATCAAATACTGGAAAACCTGGAGAAAAAGTGTGAGGCGGGAAGTGTCTTTAAGCAACAACCTATGTGACTGTTTAACTAAACGTTCAGTTACGTTATTTGGGGTTGGTAATGTTGTCTGGCAATAATTAATGAGGGTGAAGCTAAATCAGAACATGCTACATGCTATCTTCATTTGTCTTTACTTGTCATGCTATTAATCTGCTGCCAAATTTTGCGATTGATTTTCCATTTTTGCCATTTCATGGACTACATCGTTGGTGTTCGGTGAAAACTAGTATCTCTAATTTTGGTGATTTTCACACTTTCTAGATAACAATCTCCTCATGTGACTGGCAAAAAATATCACCCCCTTCGGCTCAGAAAATTTCCCTCAACATTCCCCCTTTAGATGATGCCAAAAATGCTTTGTCATGCAGCTAAAACGAGACCAGGCTGTTCAGTCCCCGAAAAGTTGACATTTGGAAGTTATAAGGTTTTCAGCGAGGTTCCAACAGCGAGGTGCAGTTCATAGAGCGCACAGGTCAGGATTTGTATGTGAAAGATGAACTCACTTTTGCCATTGCAGTTCATCTTGTTCATCTCAGTGTCTGATTTACTGATGGACCGCAGCTTCGACTGCCTGAGTATACCCTGAAAACACACACGCACGCACGCACGCACGCACACACACACACACACACACAAACACTAATTAAGACTGAAGAGGTGCCCTCTGAATGATATTGTTCCCTGCTGAATTGAGTTGCTTCAGCTACCTCTGCTGCAATACAAACAAAACAACGAGGAGTGTGTTGCCTGATACCTACCATGTCCATGAGACGGTGTTTTCCACCCTCGCCGGGAACATTGTGTGTCTTTCCCTTCCTGTGGTAAACACAACCTCTCAGTCATACAGGTTGACACTTACTACAGTGATGCACTTCTGTGTGTGTGTGTGTGTGTGTGTGTGTGTGTGTGTGTGTGTGTGTGTGTGTGTGTGCAGAGTTTGTGCCTGAGTCATTGTCCATATGAGTCTGAGTCATCTTATGACTGTGCACATGTGTCTAAAGGGAGACATTTACTTGTCTTTGCATTTGCAAACGAGCGTCCTTATCAACACATGCTTACATCCACGTGTGTGTATTTGTGTGTGGTCATACGTGTACGCGTGCATGCTCTCACCTCTGGCAGCCCACGCAGAGCACCACGATGAGGATCGTAACAACAAAGGCTGAGGCAGCAGCGATAGCACCCAGCAGCAGGACCTTGCCGTAGGGAGGAGCCGTGAAGTTCAGCCCGTCCTGCATGGAGGCCATGTGGGAGCGCTGGCGCTCACTTGCTCTCACACACTCACACTCTCACCCTTACACTCATGCACGCAGGGAAGTGCCACAGTCTCACTGGGATCTGCAGTGAGAAGGCACAGAGTGGTACTTAATTACAAAATTATCTAACCTTTACAAAACATCGTGTAGGTTAACAAAGCAGCGGAACCAGAAGTAAAATATTCACGGTGGGAAAGCAGAGAGAAAGCAGCAGTTTGAAAAGAGGAAAAGTGAGATTTCCTGCCAGCGATGAGGCAGTGAAGTGAACTGACATTACGCCTGCGGCATGTGCTGCTGTTACCTTGTTTGGGATAACTGAGCTTTCTGTGTCACACTTATATAGACATCATACCTGCTCACCACTACGTAGCATGATGGTGAGCTTGTCACTACAGCAATACAACAAGTTTACATTTAACAACTGCTTTATAAAACTGACATAAACCAGAAAAAACATGGTTTCCCGTAGAACTGCAACTAACCATTAGTTTCAATGACCCTCCATCGGCTGCTTTTCTGCTATCAATTAATCTACGTATGATTTTCTCAATTAACCGATTAGTTGTTTTGTTTATAAATTGTCACAAAATAGTGAAAAATGCCTGTTATAGTTTCTTAGAGCTCATGGTGTCATCTTCAAATGTCTTGTTTTATCTGATCAACAGTCCAACATCTGAAGATACTTAGTTAACCATCATGCATCACACAGAAAAGCTTTCACATCTGAGAAGCTACAACCTGCTGCTTAAAAAAATGACTAAAATGATTATTCACTTATCAAAATAGCTGCAGATTAATTGTTGCACCTCTAGTTTCACAAGAATACGGTGCAAATCAATTTGTAAGGTAGCTCCTATGATGCATCCAGGAACACAGGATTTCCCAATGGTTTTAACCACTCCAACAGAAAAAAAAACTACAAAAAAAAAAGGTACAATGAGTCACAGCACATCTGAACATGCCAGCAGGCAGAGTAACCTGAAACACTGAAGGAGCCGAGATGAAAGCAGAAGGAGCAGACAGAAACATCTTTCTTGCCTCCTCTCTACTCGTCGCTGCTTGCCAGACAATTTCACATTTGGCAGTGTAATATGTTTCAAATAAACAATAAAAACACGGAGCTATAACAAAAAGGCGAAACAAACAAACCCATTGTAATCTCTGTCAAATCATGCCATCTGTCTGCTGTGACAGAGTGTTTTCATGTGTGTTTATTGGCTGCGTTGTCGCCTGTCCATCAGCAAAACAAGACTGCAGGAAACATACTGCCTGGTTTTGTCCAAAGTCTAGTTGCACTGAAGTTTTGGGACATAATGCTTATGTCTGTCATCTATTTATTCAGTTTAAAACCACAGATGTTCTTCCAAACAAAACTCTCTTAGCCATTTTCATATGTGAAAACCCGGCTAGTGATCTCCTCCTTTTAGACAAAGTCTTTGTATCTGCATCATGCCCGCTCATGATCAAATCTGACACTTCAAACGACGTGCTTTAGTATTGGATTCCACATAGATGCTTCCCTTCCAGACAAAATGTAATCTTCACAGTCCAAATTACTTTAACAGTTTGTCTGTAGTCTGGTGAACAACGTGTCTCTTCTCTGAAAGTTAGCCGAGGACTCAAGACTGTTGCCGTGTTTTTAGGAGAGACCATCACATGACTGTTGGGCTTTTCTGAGGACAACATGTCAGTCTGGTCCATTCTGCTGTGGCTGAAATACAGTATTACTATGTTCTTACATAGCTAAAGCAGTTCAAATAGTTTAGCTTTAGCTTTGTATTATTTGTAATGTTAGTGAGGAGTGATTAGGATTCAAGCAGCATAAGCTCTTCTTCACTGTTCCCTCTTCTTCTTTACTAAAATCATCAGTTCAGGAACTTGTAATTTGGTTTAACTGAGTTTTGGCCTGATAAGGATTTAATATTTGATTTAAACGACTGAAATTATAAAATACTTATACTTATCAGCTGCACTGTAGCACCCACTCCTGTTTTATCCATATATTCCAGTGTCCAGCTGGCTCTCCTAACACAGGCCACACCTGTTCCCACCTGGATAAATTTGGTTGAAATTTGCAAATTATGCAAAACCAACTTTTGCTATCTAGTCTATTCTCTTAACCCAAGAGGGACCACGTTGATCTTAACATAAAAGACTCTCTGGAGTATGAATGTCAGTGATTATTCAAAACAGAGACCAACGTCAAATCTCACCAAGACTTGTCTGCATATGAACAGATTGAACATGGTGAATCTGGCACACATCTCACCAAATGTGGCAACTATTTTTCCCACATTTTGAATTTTCTAAAACTGACATTTAAAAAGATTTCCTACACCAGTGGAGGGGGGGTCGGGACCTCCTCAAAGTGTTGCAAAATAAATCCGTGGGTGGCGAGATGATTAACAGACTGGAAAAACATTTTTTTTAAAAATCAAATCAATTATGATCTTTTCTTTACTTTTCTGGCTAATCTTTTGTGGATTGCTGGATAAATTCACCTCCACCTAAATTACTCAAATAAAACAAGAAAAAATAATTCATTTGAACTGGAAGACACATGCAAACAAAGGTGAAGGGTCGCAGGTAGACATTTGTTTTAAGGGGCACCAAACCAATAAGTCTGGGCCTCCCCGTCCAACACCTTTGATCCCATCACCTCCAAATGTGTCATGCATCACGTCTGATTAAAACTAAGTTTGACTATAGAGTATGAAACGGTTATAAAGTGTTGTAGTTAAAGTTATCCTGAGCATAATTTCACACAAAGCTTTAGAGACTCACAGGGAGTTGAGTTTTAGCCAAAAGGGCTCCAGTAGAAATCTTTCACTGTGAAGCATCAGCAGCTCCATCAGCACAGGAAACCAAATCAGATCAGTAAAGAATAAGAACGTGATGTCTCCATTGTTACACAATTAATGATTATTTTCATTATCAATTAGGCGATTCATCACTTGGTCTATAAAACATCAGAAAACTGTGAAACATGTCCATTACAATTTCCTACAGCCCAATGTTAAGTTATCAGACCAACAGTCTAAAACCAAAAGATACTCGATTTACTAAAATGTTAAAACCAACCAACAGATGTTTGGCACTTTTGCTTGAAAACTAACTCAAAGGATATGTTCTCAATTTTCCAAGTCTGTCTTAAAACAACAGTCAGGTGCTCATATGAACATTGAAACAGGTTTTTTCTTGCTGAAGATAATATGAACCTTTAGCAGTCGGAGTTAGTTTTTCCTGTTCAGCTGCAGTGGAAGTATAGAAACAAAAAGAAGGAATTTGTCACTAAAAAGACTGTAACATTGAAAGATATCTACTCAAGTACGGCTGAAGCTTCATATTAACTTCAAGTAAACTTTTAAATACATTTTTGTGTTGAGGGAGGACTGCATCACTTACATTATAAGTGCATTATGAAAGGATCTTATGATGGTCAGTATGAACAGGAGGAATGATTACAGCAAGGACAACATGTGTCAATGTTCATTCAGGCTCCTGACTGTTTTACAAAACGTTTTATGAAAAATTGTGAACTTATCCTTTAAATGATTAATCAACTATCAAAATGTAATTTTCTGTTGAATCAACTTATCATTGGCGCTCCTCTACTGAACAATGAACAAGGTTAGTTTATTTAAAAATGATACGACTGAGTAGAGGACGAGGTCTGTTAAGGCCAAAATATCACTTTTCATGTTGTAGTTTATCGACGTGCCTTTTTCTCTGCTATTTTCTTTTCTTATTGAATATTTCTTCTTTTATAATTGAGCTGATTTTTACAGGTACAGTATCTGATCTTTCCGTTTAATCCAACAGAGTAAAGGTCTAACAGATGTTTATCAGGCTCTGAACTGTACAAGTTTTGCAGACATTTCTCTTTTTGAAGTTCCAACCATGAACCCGACTGTTCTCAGCATGAAATCCAATTTGCACCAAATTTTATACACAGATGACTTGGTGATTCTTTTCATGCTGCCTCTAGTTTTCTTTGTATGTTCACAGCGTCCTGACCAGACAACAACTGCTTTGTTCCCTAATCTAAATTAACCCCACATTGATTAATATTAATCTATCAATTGGTCATATTTCCAACTGTGGATTACTTCTTCCAGCTTGTGTGACTGCAGCAGCGAACACGTTTGCTCAGCACGTCAATCAAAACTATTTTGTGTATTTTAACAACATGTCGAGGATGTGACAAACTGTGACCTGCTTTTAACGCGACTGATTCATCCTCCGGTGCTTCATCTTCACCAGAGCACTTCATGAGTAGTCTGGAATGTGATATTGGATATGAAGAGCCGTACGCACCTACGAGGCAATGATCATTTAATTCACAGTTGCAGCAGTGTCAGTGCAATTATATCTATTCTGATTTGACAACAGAGCCGAGGAAAAGAGATGGGGGGGGGGGGCGGGGGGGGGGTAATGAGAGAGAAGAAAGAGGAGAGGTGTAGGTGTGGAGGAAAAGAAAAGAGAGGGAAAGAGATAGAGAGAGAGAGGAGGGGAGGAGGACATGCGTGGGAGTCCTGTGGCAGGTGTTTGAAGACGCTGAAAGCAGATGATGAGAAGAGGCTGTCATATTTCCCCTACGAGGTTTTCCCGGCCTCCCTTCTCCCTTCCTCGTTCGGCGTGTCCACACCTCCCCACCCATTCTTCTCTGCCTCTATCCCCCTGCCTCCGCCTGCGGTGTTTCAGCCAGAGTGACGCCTCAGCACTGCAGTGTAATCTCTGGCCCTCGAGCTGCCTCGTCTGAGCCAACCAATTGGACGTAGCGTTCAGAGCAGAGCAAGAAATGGCCCTCCACCGGCTGCTTTTCTGCTAAACAAAGCCCCCTTCTCCCTCGGCCACAGAGAGACCCCCCCACCACCACCACCACCACCACCACCACCACCCAACCCCTCCCCTCTCTGCCTGTTCGTTAGAAACTACCAGCACTCCCTAGAAATACCTGCAGGTGCAGATTTGCCAGGTGTTGCTCTGACTGTATATCACAGACCAGGAGGGGCCATAAAGGAAACTGGAGCATCACCGAGCATTAATATCTGATTTCTTAACTGCCTCAAATGCTTTTTTTTTTTTTTTTGGTAAATGAAACTACAAAGTGCATTCTTGACATTTGGAAACAGTATATGTGACAAAAATGAGCAAATGAAGACTGTAAGGTGAGGCTGAAAGCTCCAAAGGCTAGTAAGTGGACCTTTGAGCTTTGATTATTTTGTTACATATAAAAAAAAAATTACAAATTTCCCTTTAATCCTTGTATATTTGCTCTCCTCTTGTATTAGAGTGATGTCTATGTTGGGTACAGGTGGGTGAATGAATGAATGAATGAACGGATGACTTAAAGAATGACAGCAGCAGATCACCTGTTGACTCATTAATTAAACGCCTTTAAAGGAAGGGAGACACATTTCAGATCATATTTTATGTGCAAAACTTAACTAATAAAATATATATTATTTTTTTTTAACACCAAACAAATCCTCACATTCAAACCGTAAAGAAGAGCTACATGTTTCCTGCTCTTACAGCACCTGATGAGGCCACAAAGTCAACAAGGAATTACAGTGTAATCTGCATAAAAATGGAGTATAAGAACAACATTTAGCCCTCACAATCAACACTAGTAGGGGTTTATTTTCCAGGAACATGCCCTGCATTTACATGTGTGTGTGTGTGTGTGTGTGTGTGTGTGTGTGTGTGTGTGTTCATTATTATTAATAATACTGGAGCTCCTTTTCGACAAGCCCAGCCAGCCAGTCAGCCAGCCAGCCAGCAGCGGCCTCTCTGCCAATCTGCTCAGGTTTTGATAAACCACCTGGGAGTTCATGTGGAGCAAAAAAACCTCACCCTCTGTGTGACATAAATAACAGCAATGTGTGTGTGTGTGTGTGTTGGAGAGAGAGAGAGAGAGAGAGAGAGAGAGGGAGAGAGAGATGAGGGGGGGAGAGAGAGGAGGCTGCTATTGTGTGAGAATGTGAATTAGGTCAAATGTTTGCTTGCAACAACGATTAACCATGCCCCTGTGAGGAAGAAAGCCTTGTGTGTGTGTGTGTGGAAGAGGCTCTGTCTTTATCCGTGCAACGCTGCCTCTGACACAAACACCGTCTGACATTATTTATCTACCAAAAAAAAAAAAAAAAAGAATTAAAATAACAATAATTTCAAGTAATCACATCCTTTCCGGCAGCTGTGGCAGAGTGAGGGACCTTGAAACAGCAACAATACAGATGCTGGAGGTTAAAGAGGAATCAGCAGCAGCATGTTTTTTTTTTTTTTTACACTGTGGGTCTATTCTGTCCTCTTGGAAAAAATAATAAAGAAATCCTCCATGTATATGTGGCTCATGATGGCACCCACTCATCAGGCATCAATCACACACACACACACACACACACACACACACACACACACACACACACACACACACACACATACTGGGTGACGGTTCGGGTTTGCAGGCTCTGGGCTCTGACACCTCAAACTGCAGTGATGCTGGTGACAACAGGTTACAAACCACGACTCTCTCTCTCTCTCTCTCTCTCTCTCTCTCTCTCTCTCTCTCTCACACACACACACACACACACACACACACACACACACACTGATGCCGACTGAAGCCGAAAACCAGGGTGTGAACGGGAATTTTTAAAGGGGGGGGAAATGCCCGCGCAGGTGGAGGCTATAGGCGTTGTGGTCACAGAAAAGGAAAAAAATTTCAGGCTGATGCAGCGTGCTTTTTTTTTTTTTTTTTTTTTTTTTTTTATCATGGTTTTGTTTCATTAAGCCTGTAGAGAGAGATTTTTTTTGTATCCTCCCTCCTCCTTTTCTTCTCCTCTAATCATCAAAGCGTTTCCGATTCATTTCCAGATCAAAGTGAGGATGGTAAAGGATGTTGTGTCCCTGAGGTCAGCTGGCAACTTACACGACAAAGCCCCCCCCCCCCCCCCCCCCCCCCCTCCACCCCCCTCACCCCCCCCCCCCCCCCCCCCCTATTTATGAGGGGAGGGGAGGAAGGTGGGGGCTGCAAATGTTAACGGAAGGTCTAACGTTAATTATCTGTATGCTTCACAGTGTCGGCAGTGAATATTACGCATGAAAACGCGTGATTGGAGGGCTCCTGCGCCTTCAACACGTCAAATCACAATGAAGTTCTCTGATGAATACCGTTAATTTCGGGCTTAAAATCACAATAAAAAAAGAAGCAATGCAGTAAGGTTGAGGTGGCTGCACACGTGTCTGTGTGTTAAATGTATGTATGACCAGTGGAAATGGAGGAGAGAAGGCAAGCGCGAACACAAAGGGGGGGAAAAAAACAGGCAAAGCGGTATAGGCTTGTGTTTCCTGCATGAATAAAAGGATACTGGGTGCCAACTGCGTGTGCAACTTATCAAGATGAATCTATAGGCACATATGAATGACCCACACTCCCCCCCACACACACCCACCCACCCCCTCTCCTTCCCTGCCTCCCTCCAGCCTGTCACATAGCCACGGGCACAGAGCATTGCGCTATAGCATCCCTGTACTCACTCAGCTCACAGATTTTGGGAGGCGCAGCGTCAACCCTGGTCGCTTCCTTCAGTTTCTGCTTCCACTCGGACCAGGCGCTCCCCGCGAGCATAATCAATCACAGGCGATAACTTGGCTTTCTTGGGGCTCCAGAAAACGGGAATGCAGCATATTGCATGTGGCATCCTCTGGCGCCCGCTGACCCCCTTGTGCGCCCCTGTCCGCGCTCCTCTTGCTCCCCAGCCAGAAGGGAAAGGCTGGGAAGTGTCTTAACAACAAGCCTTTTCCTACTGCCGCTGCCTCCGCCGCCGCCGCCGCCGCTGTTGTATCTCCAATATTATCTCCAAGTGCCAGGTTCTCCTCCACAGTCCCTCAAGCCCCCTCCATCTCTACTCGCATCCCCTCGGCTCAGCTACTGTGCTTCCATGTGACACAGGCAGAGCTGGAGACCCCCCAAATATGATTTTTGTCTTTTGATTCTAGCGTCATCCCTCGGAAGAGCTGGGAAGTGCGGGTTTTATCGTCTAAATGAATGGACTGATTCCCGTGTAGGAGGATTTCTCAGTGCCTGATAACATCCCCGCAGGCTTGTAAAAAGGTGCATTTACACTTTAGCTGATTTCAGAGGCAGATAAAGCACATTTAGAGTCTGTAGTGTACTGCAATTTAGACACTCACAGTCCAAATTACACCACAAGACTCTGGTTTTCTTGCGAGTAAATGTGATAAACTGTTGAAACTGTTGTCATTGTGTCTTATTTGCGAGACCAGAATGTGATTATATTGACACTGAGACTTTTTTAAATGATCCCTTAAAACCTGCAAGAAGAGATAGACTTGCTGATTGATGAACAAGCTTCACAAACCAGATCATGACTCCTGTTTGAGCCACTAATAACCCAGTATGACCCAGTGTTATATGTTTACAATATCAATTTTTAATGAAAGTTAGTCCAAGTACAGCTGAATTGGGAAATATCTCTGATGTTTTCAATAGCAGATTATTTCTGACATGTTGTCTTATTTATCTCTGACCTAGTTTGAGTCCAAATGTTGTAAAAAAAAATATAAATAAAAGTAGGACAGTAATGTATTTTTCTTTGGTGTAGCATCTTTTAACCTTGCCACTCTCTCACACACGTTTGAAGCTTATACCTCCACCACTACTACCACCTACTGGACCCTTCAGAGCATTGTGGAAGAACAACCACCTATCAGGGTGGAGGAGACAGTGTTGCTGTATGAGGATCAATTCATGCCACAGTGAGGGAGAAGTAGAGGCATCAGAGGACAAACAGTTGGTCTTTTAAAGGGTTTTAATAGAAACTGTCCGATCCAGACAAACAGGTTCCAGGTTTTGGCAGGTTTATGGGAAGTGGAAAATATATTCCATAATTAAATCTCAAGATAGTTCCAGGAGTTAAGGCGTCTTCAGACTGAGCGACAACAACGATCGTGTAGGTTTATTGTATGTCACGTTGTGTGATAAAATCTTAGTCACATCAGTTTGAAGCTGTCAGATTGTGTGCTGAATGCAGAGTGAATCACAGCACTATGATGTAAATAGAAAAACGTTTATGAAATCAGAAGCACATCATCAGCTCATATGTTTTGAAAATGCAGCAAAGTCACAAAAACGTCTTGTTTTTTTCACCTCTATCATTTAGTTTTTATGTGCGGTGGATTTATCAAGGAGAACAAGTGTTCCTCCCCCAAAACTTTATTCAACACTAATGAAATGTCACACCAGCCAGTCTCATTTCATGTCATACTCTGATTGGTTTGTTTGTAGTCACATGGTGAGAATTTGGTCTTAAATTTATGACACTGGCAGAATTTTGCCTCAGGCCGTCTTTGGCTCCAAATCTGTCATCGGTGGATGTTTTTCATTTTGGATTGATGACCAAAGATTTTACCAAGTTTCTCTCACGATGGTGGTACACATCTTCAGAAATTAATGCTACATGACTGCAAGAATCACTGGTTGGTGCAGTATCAGAATTTAAGGTCAGTGCGCCTCGGTGCGCCATAACTGCAACGTTTGTGGTCCGATTCCAGCAGCCGTCCTTTGTTTCATGTCGCTCCTATCTCTCTCTCCCCTTTTGTTTCCTGTCATCACTCTACTGTTGCTATAATAACAGCATAAAATGCCCAACCAAAAAAAGAAAGTGAAGAAAGCAGCACACCAGTATCACCACTACAGTAGTGGAAGTTTTTGAGGAGAAACTTGTGGAGTTTGTCCACAATTATCCACATTTACATGACGTCTCCATGCTGCTCCATGGTGACTATCTGTGCCAGAATAGCCAGCATGAAATCAATACGACGTCACTGTTGACGCTTTTTCTGCTGTGATCTGAATATCCTCTCAAGTGTTGCCAAGGTTTCTGTTCATGCTGTGCAAAAATGAAAGTTCACAACAAAGATATTCTGGTGTCGGTCAGGGATGATAAGGCCTTAATATGCCCCCCAGTGGATAAACTCTGGTATACACAAAGTATACCAGAGTTGTGTGAACAATGAGGCTGTCGTCGCAGCCTTTATGTATTTGTAGATGTTGGTATAAAGCAAGTATATCAGTGAAATTACTGAGCATCACAGATGTGTTGTCAAAAAAGCATCCTGTGGCTGATTTTTGTCCTTCAGGGTTTCCCTCTCCTCTGCGATTTGTGGCACTAATCGCCCCTCATACAGCTACCCTCCCCCTTCTCTGTAGTTTTCTCACAATGTTTTCCTCATGAGGTAAAGTGCACTGAGCGTTTCCCACACATCTGGCAATGGATCTAAAGCTTCGCAGGTTGGCCCTTGTGTTTGAGCAGTTTTAAAATCCAGTCACTTCACTGCTTTTATTCACATCATCAGACTCAGCGGGAGCAGAGAGGAAAACATGGGGTGCTGCTCGGCACGATGCACGCTGATCCTCCTGTGTTGTCTTCAGTTGGTAAGATGTTTTTTTTCTCTCTCACACATGATGCTTCGACATAATAAACACAGATCCGCTTACACATCAGGCCACCACCTTTCTTTTCCCTCTGGAGAGGTGATACTTGGTAAAAAATTCATGAAAACCACTTAAAATTACAATTTAAAGCTACTTTATTAATGAATCAAATGGATGAAATGACTTGTGGTTTATTATAAAAGAAAGCTCCTATGTTGTTGCTTTTAATGCGTCACTTTTTATATTTTTTTCTAAAGATGTAAAATCTTAAAACTTTAAAAACCGACCAAATACTTCAACATTTTAATCACTAAAAGTAGTTTAAATACCCCTAAAATCAGGTTCTTTGATGTTGTATTTGATGACCTTCTGTTCACATTGTCATTATTAATTGAGCTTTCTTTTAAAAAAAACTGCAAATTAAAATGAAATTCTTACTAGAAATTAGAGCTGAAACTGTTACTAGATCAATGGATTAATAGATTAGTTGAGAGAGTTAATAACATTAAGCAGCAACAATTTTAATAATTGTTAAATTTAATTTAACTTAAAGTTGTTTTTTAAGGTAAAAATGCCCAAAATTCACCGGTTCAAGCTTCTCAAAAGCAAATATGTTCATGTTTTTTGGCCTTCTGTTTTAATAAATTGAATTTCTTTGAGTTTTTGACTGTTGATGAGACAAAACAAGCAATCTGAAGGCGTCATTATGGGCTGTGGGAAATTGTTCACTACTTTCTGTCATATTAAAGACCAAACAATAATCAATTAATCTAAAAAAAATAACCTGCAGACTAATTGATAATGAAAATAATTTGTGTATTTTCTTTTGTGAACCATCTTTATAGTTAGCTTGTTATAGTGAGAGGTGCTTATAAAAAGCAGTGACCGCCCACCGCTTCAACCACCACAATGAAGGGCCGCATTCACTTTGTCCTCCTCCTCTCTGGTTCCCACCCTGCCCCCCCCTTCATGACTGACTGGGGCACCGACCTCAAAGGACATAAAACTAAAACCCACATCTGTGCTTTGTCCCCCTGTGGATCAGTTGCCTTGACAACTTATCTTGAAATAAATAATAAACCTTGTGGGATGCACAAGCGAGAGATCAGCGTCTAACAAGCCAGAGCAAAACCGTCTCACCTGACACAGACTGGATTCTTAAAGCTCAAAGAGACATGTTCAAATATCTTGTTTTGTCCGATCAACAGTTCAAAATCCAAAGATATTCAGTTTACTATCATATATGACACAGAAAAGCTTCAAATTCTCACATTTAAGAAGCTGCAACCACTGAATATTTGGCTCATTTTTGCTGTAAAAAAATGAAAAATGTATCTAAACTCTGCTTCTTCACCCACAGATAACTGCACTGGAGAGGCAGGTGTTTGACTTCCTCGGCTACCAGTGGGCTCCGATCATGATCAACTTCTTTCACGTCATCATGGTCATCCTCGGCCTGTTTGGTGTCATCCAGTACAGGTCGTGTTACGTTATTATGGTGAGGGGAACTGTCTGATTTCCTTTTAAGCTTGCAAATAGTTTGTGTTAAAGCATTAAATACTGAATGTTAAGTTGCAAATACAATAATGTACAATCAGACTGTACAATTTATACATGTCTCTTAGAGTTAGAGGTAGGTCTTGTGAAGTTTGTAGATATGTGCTTATAGTTTCTTATAATTATGTATTTGTTTTATATTTAATTCTCAACTCTGTTTAATTATCTGTGGCAAATAGAGCCCAGAGTAAGAATTTATGTTCTCCGTCTGTACAACAATAAAGATTTGATTTGAAGAAAAAAAGCTACATTTAGATCAAATTTAAACATAATTTTGTGTAACAGAAATACATTTCTTTCTTTCTTTTCTCTTTAGATTAGATTCAACTTTATTGTCATTGCACAAGTGCAAAATAGGGCAAAAAAGTGCAACAGTTACAAACATTATGTACAGAATACTGGATGGTATTAATATGTTAATACAAGTGGATCTAACTGAAAAGTGTATATGAATGGTTGTACGTAGTATATACAACTATATGCATAACAAGTAATATAAATAAATAATAAGTATTATGGGTTAGGATGTATATGTACAATAGAAGCTATTTAATCGCCTCAGATTTATTTTGGGATTATACAGATGAAAAGAGAGGAGCATCTTGTGAGTTTCCTTCATTTCATATATATTATATTATAGTATATATTACATATATTATAGCGTCGTGTTTCTGTTTTTCTCAGTACCTGCTGTGGACGTTGTTGTGGGTCGGCTGGAATGTCTTTGTCAGCTGTCTCTACTTGGATTTGGGAGGTCTTTCAAAGGTAAGTCTAATGGTCACGTAAGTGTCAGATAATTAGAGACTCACACAGCTACAAAGTCCTAAACACAGTGTTCATCTCTCTCTCTGTGTCACAAGCTCCTCTCAGGACGTTCAGACACATAATAAAAACGCCTTTACATGTTACATTAGCTGTTTATGTCCCCTGTCTGCATTAGAAAACATACTGAATAGGCATTTTTTGGTCTTTTTTTGATGATGATGACGACGTTAGTATTAGTGGATGTTAGTATTAAAATTATAATGATGATTAGTACTAGTACAGTAGTAGAAGTGGTGGTAGTTGTACCTGTAGTAGTGTTAGTTTTAGCAGAGAAAATTCTTATATAATGAATTTATTATTAGATAGTTTACAGAAAGTGAATTGAATTACATCTCAAGTCAATTATAAAGTAAGAATACAAAACATTTGTTGGTTTAACCTTCACAAAAACATTTTTAGTCAACATTAGACTTTAAATACTTTAAATGCTTTTTCCACTGATTGTTAGACTGAAAGAGAAGTTTTTAAACATCTTTGGGGTCTGATAAGGTCTGATGAGTGTTTTCCGTTATTTTTGATATTTTCTACACATATTACTTACAAATAAATCAATTGATAGCTCAATCGATAATGAAAAATAATCATTTCGGTCCCAGACAGGAAGGAAGGCGCAAACTAAACCATATCAGGTTCACAGTACACCTGATCCTCGCTACTGCACACAGAAATAAATACAGTATCTGTAAAAAGCTGAATGCTGGAAGGTTTCCTTCACGTCTCATCTCTCGTCTCTGTTTTGTCGCCGACTGCAGGACAGCGATGTTCTCTCCCTGGGAGTGTCGTCACATCGCTCCTGGTGGAAGGACAACGGGCCGGGCTGTGAGAGCGAGGGACTTCCCTCCGCTGGATGGCAGAAACAGCAAAACCCGGAGCTGACCACAGTGCTGAGCTGCTGGCTGGAATACCAATACATAGAAATCCTGCACTGCACCGTCCAGCTGCTCATATCAGTGAGTGCCCTCTCTGTCTGTCTTTGTTGGGAACAGGCATCACGAAAAAACTCTTCATCACATTCGTTTTAGAGCTCCAACGATAAGTCGATTAATCGATTAGTCGATCGACAGAAAAACGAATAATTGTTTTGCAGCATCTTAAACATGTCATACATTATAGTAAACTGAATATCTTTGGATTTTGGACAGTTGATGGACAAAACAGGATATTTGAAGAAGTGTCTTGAAGTTTTAAGGCATTTCCTCTATTTTCTGGCATTTTATAGACAAAATGATTAATCGATTAATTGAGAAAGTCATTGGCAGATTAATGGATAATGAAAATAATCATTAGTTGCAGCCCTAATCAGTTTTGTGTGATACATGACTGCTTAGTTTCAGTAAACAAATTAATATAATGAAATGGAAAGCATATTTATTTACTATTGAATATTGTTTTATAGTTTTTTACAACATCTACACACTTTCCTCAATACTAAGTTCACTCAGTATTGTAAACTGTGGATAATATTTCATTGCTTTGACACAAAATACATTCAGTAACCACATCTTTTTCAATTTCATGAATTTGCAGTCCAATTTGCACATTTACGTACTTTTTAGAAACAGTTAAATGTATATTCATGTATGTAAAATTACATAAAATTACTGCAAATTAGACTGAAAATTCACAACATTCTGCAACTTCTACGTCTAAATGAAATAGAAACTTAAACATACATAAACCAGTAATTGGTCCACACAACACTGAGCACCTCATTTCATTCTCTGATGACCTCTGATGACCTCTGATGACCTCTATGGAAGACTGGTGCCAGTTGAGTAAAGAGATCACATAAGAAGGAGACGGTGTTGACTCGAGCTGCTGTGTATCTTTATGTGTAGCCGTCTTATACAAAGGGAATATTTACACTTTTGTATTTCATTACTGGAGTTACTTTAGTTTAGGAAAATAAAGTCTACTGAAGTATGTTTGCAGCATCTGTGCAACTTAATGATGCATTTTTGTGACAGTCTGACAAAACCATAAAAATGTCCTTTTTTTTTAGACGCTTAAAAAACAATTCTTAAATTTCTGTAGCATGTACTGTAAAGTAGCACAAAGAGTAAAGAGATATAATTATTTTCAGTGTAATGAAATCTTGGTTTATGCAAAAATAAATAAATAAATAAAAGCTACTTCACTAATTTTTGGCAGACAAATGTCCGTGTTATAACACCAGAGTTAAATCTGAGGTGTGTATGTTTTAGTTGCATTAATGCATTTTGGATGTGAGATTAATTGTTGTACTGAGCTGTATGTTGGTAAAGAAAACTGTGTGAAGAGTTTAGAGAAATCCAATTATTAAAAAACCCAAAACTGTAATATCAGCAAATGTGCGTCTGCACACACAGGAACAAACTGTTACTAAGCAACAGCAACAGTAAATTGGGAAAACCCAAACTAGAACATTTAATGGCATCACATTATCACACTGATATCTACTGTTAGTCAGTGTGTTACTGAGCTTCACAGACGTCCTTAAAGCTTCTGTATTATGTTTACATGTTATCTGTTGACATGTATCTGATACTGAGGGAATCTGCTTTTGATAAGTACTAGTTTCTGTGTGCTTTGTTTTTGCAAAGACGTGAGTCTGTTGTATCATCCTAAACACACTGAGTTTGTTTCACTTTGTGTCGTATGTGTAGTTTTCTCATTACCTTCAGTTTGTACGTATTTATAGAAAACCACAAACTGTTTTGTCATACCCTACAAAAGGTGACATGTCCTATTTTTTTGTAATGTGTGTATTTCAGTGAAATCAACACGAAAATGCCACCACCATTGTTTCAGGTTTAGCAGGTTTATTAGAGTTAGGGTTTAAATATTCTAGTTAACATGTTGGGTTACTGAAAAACAAACAGATTGTGTTCCTATGGTCCATCTCTTTTTGTACATGTCAAATTAAAACGTGACATTTTCTTGTACAAGTAACACTAATTCTCTGAAAACTGAATTTGCCATATTGCCACTATTACATAGACTATTACTTCAAGATTCAAGATTCATTCATTACTATCATTTTACAACACAAGGTTGTATAATGAAATGTAGTTTGTAATCCTTTTATGCCACTCACAAAAAACAGAAATGATATAAATGAATAAATAATAAGTCATAAAAATAAAACTTATTTTGGAGGATGAATTGAGGAGTCTGACAGCCTGAGGAAAGAAGCTGTTCTGTAGTCTGGTGGTGCGACAGCGATTACTTCTGTGTCTTTCTCCAGACGGCAGCAGGGTGAACAGGCTGTGGTCGGGGTGTTTACTGTCTTGTAGGATCCTCTGGGCTCTGTGCAGCCTCCTCACCTCACCGATATCACTGATGCTCAGTAGATGAGCACCGATGATGTCCGGGGCGGTTTTAATCACCCGCTGCAGAGCCTTCCTGTCTCGGGTCTCCCTGCACATCTCATGCTAATTTGTGATGTTTCCAGTCAGGATGCTTTCTATTGTCACTCTGTTAAAGTTAACAAGAACTTGAGATGGGAATTTTGCTTTCTTAAGTCATTTCTGAGCTTTTTTTTTACAAGGGTGGAGATGAAAACTGTTCACCTGCTCCATCTCAGCTCCCCTGATGTAGACAGGGGTATGTGTGTGTGTCTAAAATCAACAATCAGCTCCTTGGTTTTGTTGACATTGCTTAATAAGGTACTGAGTTTTCTCTGAGGAGCCCTGCAGATCTGCAGATACAAGCGGACTTCTTCACAGCAGACAGGTGTTACTAATAAAAATACCAATGGATCTGTTCTATTCAAGTGTCCCAATAAGCCACGACAGTCATTATTTTATTATTTACATGTGTCCTTTACCTACTATGGCATGTTAAAATAAAAGGCCTGTAAAATATTACGGTCACTGTCAAGAGAATCTTTATGCACTTAAATATGCTTCGTAATCAATAATGTACTTAAAGAATGAAAACATGAAGAAAATGTGAAAAAAACCCACGCTTTTCACTGCATGTGATTCACTTTTAAACACATTTGTGTTCATGTCCACAGCTCCTGGGGTTTGTTTACGCCTGCTACGTCGTCAGCACTTCCTCAGATGAGGAAGACAGCTGTGAGTACGCTCCTGATTAATAATATTCTCACACACACAAGAGAGCATATAAAGCCACAAATGTCATTAATCTCACATTTGTTTTGTAATAATCCACGATGAAGAACCATCATCATATGTTTCTTCCAACACCAAAGATTTGCATGTATTGTATCACCTTTTGTTTCTCTTTAGACTTTCTTTATGTGGTTGTTTTTGTTTTGGACATTATATTTATGTTGTTCTTCTCTCACTTGTTTTAGTTAATTTCATTGGTGAATTTCATCATCCATCCAAACCCTCTCAGTTGCTCTTCTAGCGTTAAAGACCTGCGGGTATGTTTACCTCTTATTTGCATTCATTCTAATCCATTTCATTTGTTCAACGTCTCATATACAGTGTATTTTTCTATGTTTAGATTATAAATAATTAACCACACAAAGAAGGTGGTTGAGAGAAGCCGAGAAGGAACCCGAGCAGAAGATAAAACAACTCTGAAGACCTTCGAGGTGTAATTGGTTTGGTTGTCAATAAAACATCTGTCACAGATGCTGAACCTGAAGAGGAGAACGTCCATTATATCACTGTATAAAACATGTAGATCTATTCTTAATGTGTTTTACTTCAGGCTTTAAATGCTGTAAATCTACATGTAAGGCTACCTCTGTATGTGTGTGTGTGTGTGTGTGTGTGTGTGTGTGTGTGTGTGTGTGAATGAGATAGAAACCACTAGATATGAAGCACTCAAAGTTCAGTTGTCTTAAAGAAAGAAAAGGTGATTTGAAAGATGTAAATAAGGTTCTGTTTCTTTATGATGCTTTGTAAAATGCATAAATTATTCACATGTGTCATTTCAGTTAGAAAAAAATGTCCGTACCAACTTGTGTCGTGTACGATGTTCATTAAGTGAAATAAACCACGTCTATGATACAACTCACACTGGAGTGTAGCACAAAAGTCTTCATCATTAAATATTTAAAGACTAGAAAGTACTGATTCATCTATACTTTCTTCTCTGTGTAGCCCCCATAAAAACACCTTTTTTCCTTTTTTTATTTTTTATTTGAAGCACAAAAAAAAGTAGGTTAAAAGTATGAAAGTATAGCAGTAGCTACAAATGAAAGACGACTATAAAGGATCCCCTCCAGACAAGACATGTAGCTAAAAGTAAGCAAATATTTTTCATTTTTAAAGTTTAACTCCATTACTATCAGTCCATTATCAGTGTTTGTGCACTGGAGGCTTCAAGTTTTCACATCACACTTGTTTAAGTTCAATATCGAACCTCAGTTGGCTTCAAAACTGGTTGTGATGTCACAGATCCTGCCTGGAGGTTCACGACTTAAAGTCTCCAGTCAAAAATTATTTTTTATTCTTGTTACTTCAGTCGGATGTTTGAGCTTCACTGTGCAGAGTTTGACACTCAAAGGCTGTTTTCACTTTCATCTGCAGAAGAATAAAAAGTTTCTCTGTTCTCACCTTAAATCTTGAGTTCACGGTGTGTAGATCTGTGAGCAGGATTTGTGACATCACAACTAGTTTGGAGCCAATCAGGGTTCAATATTCAACTTACACAAGTGAAACCTGAAGCCTCCAGTGCACAAACACTGAAAATGGACTTCACAGTGAAGTAGGAGACGTCTTGTGTCCAACAGATAAACTTTTAAAATGATGCGTAGGTTATTTGCATATTCATAGTTTGTGGATTTTTAGTAAAGCAGAAGGAAAAGATGCCATTTTAAGGGATTTTTAACATGGTAACCGAACATTTTTTGTGGAAAAACACGTCAAACACAATTTATCATTCCAAGCATTATTAACATAAACATGTCTGGAGGGGATCTTTAAACTCAGATCAGATGAATGTGAAAACAGCCTTCTAGTGTCAAACTGCACAAACATAAAAAACAAGCAAAACGGAGCTGGACTTTAAGAAAAAAAAAAACCTCAGCTTTCTTAGTGGACAGAAACACTCTCATAAACTTCTGAATAGATGGAAAAATATAAAACAAGCGTTTTTAATCCGTATTTGTGATGTAAACACAGACACATTTGGCTAACTGGCAGGTTTGTTTTCTTTTTTTTTTTTTCATAAATGCTTTATTGAAACAAGTATCCAACAAGTTTACAGGACCTTGTGTCTACAACATGCCAGAGGAACTGAAGGTTGTAATAATAATAATAATAATAATAAAGAAATAGTTAAATAAATATCTTGTAAAGCTTACAGTGCTTATATGTTTTGTACATACAGATATTGAAGAAATGTGTTGTTTGATATTGACAGTCAGCTCTGAAGAGTTTGACTTTTTGCTGAAGAATATTAATTTGTGAATATAAAATTTGGTCAAAATAGAAAAGAAATTAATCAAATAGAACATTATGTACAGTATATACAGCCTGTTCAAGTGTAGAGTGAAATGTATCACACATTTTGTATTTTAAACTAAATAAATATTTATAATTTGTAAGTTGTTATTATAGTGTTATTGCACAGTGAAGTTATATATAATTATAGAGTTGATCATGTTGGTTAAATAACTGACTTAACAATAAAACATTATTACTAAACCACTGTTGAAAAAAACAGATCTATTTTTTATGTAAGATATATCTATAGCTCCAGAGAAAAACCTGTGATTGTAAATTAAACAGCAGCGGTCTGTTTTGCTGCTAGGTAGCCGCGGACGCGTCCTTTACGTCACCGACGTCATTTCCGCGCTGCACACCCCGGATGAAGCTGCCATAGGGGGCAAGTGAGCAGGACCACCGAGGCTGGCTGGCTGGATATTAATTTAACGGTGAGGGGGGGTCGGAGCGGATTGAAGCCCCTGTAGCTGGATTAATGTGGACTGGGCAGCGCGGAGCGGCAGCAGGGCGACGACCAGCAGACTGTCCGCGCCGAGCAGAGACACCGGCTGACGGCTGCTGCTAACTGTGTTGAACTGTTAGCGTCTCCACACAGCGGAGTGTGTGCAGCTGCAAGCCTGCACGTCTTCTCAGGGCTGCACTTCAACACACCTGGTGGATAAATGATGTCTGCCGCCAGTATTGACCCTCAGGTAAGCGGAGAGAGAGGTGAAGAAAAAAAACAAAAAAACAAAACAACAACAACAACGCTCAGCTTCGGGATTTTATTGCTCTTCAGGGAGGTGAGATTGTGTGTGTGTGTGTGTGTGTGTGTGTGTGTGTGTGTGTGTGTGTGTGTGTGTGTGTGTGAGCAGCATCCCACACTGAAGACGATAGTTAGCCATCTGAGAGCTAGAAAACTGCTTTCTGCTGGTAACCAGGGCCTGCTGTACCACAGCTCCCAGTATCTGAATCAGAATCATCTTTATTGGGCCAAATATGTTTACACATACAAGGAATGTGACTCAGGTTTAGTGGCTCTCAAAATGTACTTACACAGAATAACAACACAACAATCCTCAGAAATATACAGAAGGAATGACTGTATACATGTGAAACCGCTTCTCTGAACTGTAAACAGGATACAAATAGTGGAAAGAAGTGATGAGATAAATATTAAATGGTAAAAGAAAACAAGATACATCTTGTCATTTCCCTTTAAAACCTTTAAAAAGTGAAAGAATACCAACTGAGAAATCCTTCAGAGACACAGAGATTACATACTGTTGAATAAATTCAACATCAGAATCGTCTTTATTGACCAAATATGTTCACAGAAACAAGGAATGTGACTCCGGTTCAGTGGCTCTTGATGTATTTACACAGAATAACAACACAACAATCTTCAGAAATACACACAAGGAACGACTGTATACATGTGAAACCATTTCTCTGGATACAAACAGTGCGAAGAAATGATGAGATAAATATTAAATGTTAAAAGAAAACTAGACACATCTAACAGTACAGGGTGATCGCCATTTCTCTTTAAAACCTTTGAAAAGTGAGATAACGTCCGAGGGGACGACATCAAAGACAACTGAGAAATCCCTCGGAGAAACACAGATTACATACTGTTGAATAAACTCAACATCACAATCGTCTTTATTGACCAAATATGTTTATACAAACATACAGTGTGACTCCAGTTCAGTGGCTCTCAATGTACAAAATAACAACACAACAATGTTTTATTTATTTATATGAATATGACGGGAATCTCTGCTCATAATATACTATATATAAACAATATTTAGATTGTTTTTCTGACTACAGAGCTGCACACAGTGTGCGATACATTTCACTCTATAGTTGAACAGGATGTACATACTGTACACATGTATATAAAGTAACATGTCTTGTTTTCTTTTACTATTTAATATTTATCTCTGTGAACTGTTCACTTCTTCGCACTATTTGTATCCTGTTTATAGTTCACAGAAACTGTTTCCTGTTTAAAGTCGTTCCTTGTGTGTTTTTCTGAAGATTGTTGTGTTGTTATTCCGTGTAAGAGCCACTAAACCGGAGTCACATTCCTTGTTTGTGTGAACATATTTGGTCAATAAAGATGATTCTGATGTTGAATTTATTCAACGGTATGTAATCTCTGTTTCTCTGAAGGATTTCTCAGTTGTCTTTGATGTCGTCCCCTCAGGTATTATTTCACTTTTTGAAGATTTTAATGGAATCACTTCATACTGTTAGATGTTACTGAAACAACTGTTGGGAAAACTGTTTTTTCATGGCAAACTAAGAATAAAAATAAGGTGATCCATCATAAATACACCCTCTGCTTTATCATATAGGTCCACAATTTGGCTGCTGCCACATGAGATTTTTATGAAAGTCAAAAAGATGTCGCTTAAAATGCTTCACAGGTTTTATCCAACTATTCATTATTTGTAGAAACTCAGACGTTGATGTAAGTTGAACCTTTTTTTCGAGGAGCTCAGAGAAACGCTGCTACATTTATTTTCTTCTTTTCCTGCATACAAATGTATTGTTTTGGATTCACTGAATGTGACGGGAATCTCTGTTCACAGTTCTGTTTCATTTATTTTGCTTTCTATTTTGACCAGATTTGATGTTCACAAATCAATATTCTTCAGCAAAAAAGAACAAAACTTTTCAGAGCTGACTGTCAATATTGAACAACACAATTCTTCAATATCTGAATGTACAAACAAAAAAAGCTGTTCAAACATATTACATACTAACTATTGTAAGCTTTACAAGACATTTATTTAACTATTTCTTCTTTTTCATTACAACCTTTAGTCCTCCTGATGTGTTTGTAGACACAAGGTGCTGTAAACATGTTGTTTACTTGTTTCAATGAAGCTGTTTATTAAAAAAAAATTATTAAAAAAAAGACCGATAAAGGTTGGAATAACATCACACACTGTTCGGTGCTAATAGTTTATATAAAGCAGTGTGTTTGTAGGATAATATGTGATGCTTTGAATAACATGCATGACCCATGTGAGCTTTTTCCCTCCTTTCACATGCGTTCATCTCATCAATATGACCACTAAGACATCGAAAGGACAAGATGCAAGCAAAGGTAATAAAAAAAACAAAAACAGGTGTTTTACCTCCAGATGTTCCTGCATTTAAAGATGTTTACTCAGGATGTTGTGTCGAAGTCTGTTCCCCCATCAAACGATGTTTCCCTTCTGTTAGAGATGTGTTTTCCGTAGCGTCACCTCTGCAGTTATGGTGAGGACGTAGGTTGTGGTTGTGGTTAGAAGAAGCAGAGATAACTGATTGGGGTTAAGATAAGCTTTGGGTGCAGGTTAATGTCAGAGGAAACATACGTCGACGGAGAAACAGACTTCGATACAGCACAGTTATCATAGGTAAAACTACCACGGTAAACAGTTTTTATCATGTTTCCTGAAATCCTTCTATTAATGCTAAAATACAGTTAAATTACTTCTCATCATGATCGCCTTGGATTTTACTCACTGAACAGTGTTTTGTATGTTGCAGCTTAGTTGGACTCTGCCTAAGAAATAACATCCAGAGTTTGTTCACAGTTTAAGACAGTCGACTGGAAATCACTTTGAATGCAGCTCAGTGTGTCTTAGATTCTACAAACCCATTCATATTTTTGGAAATTCCTGATTTTTTTTTTACTGATGAGTGCAAAAACTTTGTAGTGAGCGTCATCTGCTAGCAGTTAAATTAATATTTAAAAGGCAGAGAAATCTGTAAATGCACACAGAACATAAAAACATTTACACTGAGCTCTTACAGGCTAAACAAAATCAAACTGCTCTGTGTTCACGGACGCTAAACACAGTAATAGAAATGATCGGCGGTATTGATACCACATCTCTAATGTTTACCTTGTGTAGCATAATGCTGTCACCTTATACCTGTTATAACTGACTCATGTATGATTGTAGGCCTTAAATCTAAACATATCTATAGTATCATTAAAGATGCCCTCCACACATATTCTAAGACATATAAAAATACACTGCTGTGACTAATAATTTGTATCTTATATGTTTTTTTCTGCCAAAAAAGTTCAGTTAACTTAAGAAATTCTTAAAATGATGTTTACTCTATTTACCTCATGGAAAAATCTAGAAACTATGACTATAGACTATAGTTTCCTTTTTATAAGTTTAACAAGACGTCTCCTCCTTCACTATAAAGTTCATTCTCAGTGTTTGTACACTTGAGGCTTCAATTCGCCACATCACACTTGTTTAAGACGCATGCTGGACCATAATTGGCCTGCAGACTAGTTGTGATGTCATAAATCATGTCTCGTAGGTACACACCGTAAACTCAGATTTAAGCTGAGCACAGAGAAACTTTCCCTCCTCAGCAGACGAATGTGAAAACAGCTTTCTAGTGTCAAACTCTGCACAGTGAAGCTCACACATCCTGCTGAAGTAACAAGAAGCAAAAACACATTTTTGAGTGCAGGGGAACTCTAAATATGTCTTTGCATCATTACATATTTTCAGCCATGTGTAGGTGTCATGGTTGTATTTATGAAACTCATTGTTATGTGCAAACAGTTTATCAGTGGAAAACACATCTTTGCACATTTAAGTTTATCTCCCCTAAAGGTTACGTTTATCCAGCAGAGCAGCGTTCTGAGACGGACAACGTTATCTATTTTAAATGTAAATCCATGTTGACCATTCATGGACTCGTTTGTCTTTTTAATTCTCCCACTATAGCTTCAGTGATTGTAGTGAACGCTGCACGTTAAAACATGTTTTTAGCATAAGTGCAAAACACATTTTAGTTGCATATTTTCAATGAGCACATCCTGATGTTCCTGATATTGTGGGCTTGGTGTCATAAAGGGCTGCGTTCACATTACAGGCCTTAAAGGACGGGTTCACAGTTTTTCAAGTCTGTCTTAAAATAATAGTCAGGTGCTCATATCAACACTGAAATATGTTTTTCTTGCTGTAATCGTTCCTCCTGTTCATACTGACCATTAGATCCTTTCATAATGCACTTACAATGGAAGTGATGGGGGGACAAAATCCACAGTCCTCCTCCTGTGCAAAAATGTATTTAAAAGTTTATCTGAAGCTATTATGAAGCTTCAGTCGTGCAAATGAGTCAAATTAAGTAGATATCTTTCAATGTTACAGACTTTTTGGTGCCAAAGTTCCTCTTTTTGTTATTATACTTCCACTGCAGCTCAACAGGGAAACACAAAGAGGGAAATTGATGCTAAAAAGACTGTAAATGTGGCAGATATCCACTTGATATGACTAACTCAGACTGATGAAGCCTCATATAAGCTTCAGATGAACTTTTAAATGCATTTTTGCTCTAAATGACTGTGTGGACACACTGTGGCCTCCATCACTTACATTGAAAGCACATTTGAAGGGGATCTTTTAACAGCCAGTATGAACAAGAGGAATGATTACAGCGAGGAAAACCTCTTTCACTGTTCATATGTGCATCTGACTGTTGGTTTAACACAGACTTGAAAAAATTATAAACCTGCCATTTAATGCTCAATTCTGAATTTTTTTGTCAGATCTGATCTTTTTGTGTTTAAGGTTTGCATTCATGTTTGTAAGTGACATCTATCCGGCACGCATGTACAGATACAACTGAAATGTGAGCTGCATGCGTACAAAAATAACAACAGTAACAATAATTTGTGTGACAGTCATATTATAATGACATGGCTGCGCTACCATTCGGTTACAATAAGTTCCTTCCGGTTTGGCTTGAATAGAAGCTTCTTCATAAATGTCCAACAAATTTGAAACTTCCTCATCTCTATATTGAGCCTCACGGCTGTTGTTGTTCTCCTCCATGTTAATTTTCACCAGGCTAAGAGGTGCCGACACGATGATGACGATGACAACATGTCTGTGCAGAGAAGTGAGACATTAAAAAAAAAAAACACACATGAATTCCGATCTGACCGTTCTGACAGCTTTCGCATAGCTAGAGATCAGATCAGATCTAGGACCACATATGCAAGTGTCCCAGATCTGATATGGAAAAAAATCTGATTTTGGCCACTTCGGCGTGTGACGTGAATGTAGCCTCGGTTGTTTGGAAACGTGTCGATTCTGATGTGCAGCTTTGACAACAGTTTTGATTTTATTGCAGCCTTTCCAGTTTCAGTGCAGAATGGCTCCCTCCACCAGAAGGACACAGTCCACGATAACGACTTCGAGCCTTATCTCACCAGCCAGTCCAATCAGGTGGGAGACTCGAGTTGTCTTTTTGTGATACTAAAAATAAATTTAATTAACGTCTGTTTTTCTGCGTCTTGTTGATGTAACAAGTGATTTTAATTCTGTTTCCGTTTGTAGAATAACAGCTATCAATCCATGACAGACCCTTACCTGTCCAGCTACTATGCCCCATCCATTGGGTTTCCTTACCCCCTCAGTGAGGCTCCGTGGTCTACAGGAGGCGATCCACCAATTCCCTACCTGACACCCTATGCCCCCCTCAGCAATGGAGACCATCACTTCATGCACGACACAGTATTTGGGCAGCCGGGGGGGCTCAGCAGCAGCATTTATCCACACAGGTTTAACTTTTTCCCAGAGAACCCGGCCTTCTCAGCCTGGGGCACCAGTGGCTCTCAGGGCCAGCAGACTCAAAGCTCAGCTTACGGGGGGAGTTACAGCTACCCGCCCAGCTCTCTAGGAGGCACCTTAGTCCCCGATGGCCAGACGGGTTTCCATAGTGACACCCTGAGCAAGGCTCCAGGTATGAACAGCCTAGAGCAGGGCATGCTGGGCCTAAAAATAGGTGGGGATGTGACAGGAAGTGGCTCGGGTGTGAAGAATGCAGGCTCTGTGATCGGTGGCGGCGGTGGTGTAGCCGCAGCCGTTGCCACGGGCAACGGTGGCACACCAATCGGAATGCCCCCTCCGAAACCTACATCGTGGGCCGCTATTGCTAGTAAACCTGCCAAGCTGCAGCAACAAAAGACCAAGAACAAGCCTGGCACGCCCATCATAGCCGGAGGAGCTCTGCCTCCGCCGCCAATTAAACACAACATGGACATCGATACTTGGGATAATAAAGGGGTTGCTACCAAGATGGCTCCTCCTTTGCCGCCGCACCACCACCACCACCACCATCACCACCAACAGCACCAGCCGCAGCAGCTTCACTCCCACCCTCCCAGCCTCTTACCCCCCCTCCAGCAGTCCCTACAGTCTGCCCAGTCCCTCGTGCAGCAGATGACCATGCAGGGTCCTCCGCCTCCTCCTCCGCAGTCTTACCAGAACCACAACTCCGCTCCGACACCTCAGACGCGCTGGGTAGCCCCACGCAACCGCAACTTGTGTTACGGAGGTGGGAGTTTGGACAGTAGTGGCTCCTCTAACGGCGGCGGTATCGGTAACGGAGGTGGAGGTGTCGGTTGCGTGCCTCCGGAGCTGGGATCAGAGTCCCACCCTGTCCTGGAGAAGCTGCGAGCCGCCCACAGTTACAACCCCAAGGAGTTTGACTGGAACCTGAAAAACGGCCGAGTGTTCATCATCAAGAGCTACTCCGAGGACGACATCCACCGCTCCATCAAGTACTCCATCTGGTGCAGCACAGAGCACGGCAACAAACGTTTGGACTCAGCCTACAGAGCCATGAACTCTAAAGGTCCCGTCTACTTGTTGTTCAGCGTCAACGGCAGCGGCCATTTCTGCGGCGTGGCGGAGATGCGCTCACCCGTGGACTACGGCACCAGCGCCGGTGTTTGGGCGCAGGACAAGTGGAAGGGCAAGTTTGACGTGAACTGGTTGTTTGTTAAGGACGTGCCTAATAGCCAGCTGCGCCACATCCGCCTGGAGAACAACGACAACAAGCCAGTCACCAACTCTCGCGACACTCAAGAGGTTCCTCTGGAAAAGGCGAAGCAGGTGCTCAAGATTATCGCCCAGTACAAACACACCACCTCCATCTTTGATGACTTTTCCCACTATGAGAAGAAGCAGGAGGAGGAGGAGGTGGTGAAAAAGGTAATAATTTACTTTAGATTTAACACATGACAGTTAAATTATTAAGAATATGGAGGGCGGGTTTATGTTTCACCTTGTTTCAGTGATATTAATATTTTCCTTGAACCTTCACCTTGACTTAAATAATAACTACATTACCTTCTCTCCCAAGTATCAATATAATGTAATACTATTGAACTTGTACAATTGTGTGTGTGCACCAATACACACATTAAAAGTGAAATTAGCAGTTGCCACCATCTTCGAGGCTTCTGACAGTTTTGAGCACCACAATACTTCAGATTCCACATAATAAAATATTTTAAAAGAATAATAAACAGGATTTAGATCTGATTATGTTGCCTAATATGAGATTAGTTGTGTGACAGTCCGTCATAATTAAACCGATTACCTGACTTAAGTCGTATTATCGGGAACATTAACCAGCTTTGTCTCCGGAGCGACGTTAGCTTCTCGTGTGACTGCGATGAGGAAAATACAGCTCTAATACAGACACGGGGCTGTTTCTACATGTTTAAAAACACACCTTTATGACTCACTGCACACATGAAAGTCGTCTTGTTGATGTAACTATTTGATCTCTTTGTGTGTGTAATATATCTCAGAAGGGAAGGCTGAAATAATATAAATATGGGGTAAAAAGAAGACCATCATCTGCTCTCCCAAACTAGCAGACTTGCCTCCTTTCAACAAAAATAAAAATTATAATACCCCCCCCACCCTTTTCTACCAAATAATATTCATACAGACCCTTATTTGTAAGCTGATTTTCATTCTTATGACTATGCTTTAGTCATTGAGTTGAAATAATTGGAAAGTTTGCTAATGAGAAAAATGAATACTGTGATATTAAAAGCTGTTATATTTGTATCTCAAGACTTTTCATGTTTTTCCAACAGAGCTACGAGCCTGCCTCAATACCGAGCCGATCCCGAATTGATCAGGTGAAGTCTGTTATCTTGTTTATATATATCATTGTATGAAAAATGTACGCAAAATGACATAAATACATAAAATAATCTAATTAATGTCATGTTCCTCTGTTAGGCTTTACACCAGAGAAAACTAAAAAGAACTAAAGTATCTTGTTTAGTTTGTCAATAAATAAAATTTGCTCAAAATCATCAATTTGGAAACACTAACATAATACAGTCAAATCATCAAGATATAATTCATTAATTCATTAATTGATATATTGAATCATCCAGCCAGTTTGCCGCTATGAAAATCATACAGTAGAATATTACAGTTGTCAGTGATGTGATATTGATCGATCTGTTAAATAATTTATTGCTTTTTATTCTCTCTCCATTCAGGATCGTCAGAAGTAAACAACAGTAAAGACGACTTCTTGAAAGCTCGATCCGCGGTCCAGCTCGGACGGACGTAATGAAATTTAGATTTAAAAAGAAAACACGAGGACAAAAAAAACAAACAAAAACAAATTGAAAACTAATATTTTTTTCTATTTAATTTTGTTGACTTTTGGCCCTTGTCAAACTTTTTGAGCCACACCGCTCCTGGTTCCCAGTCTTTCAGATGCGTGCAGGGATGAAGCTAGTTCCACCAGTCGAATCGCTTCAATGAGATATATTTTCTTGTTTTTTCTGTATTTTTTAGCCTTATAAATCTCTATTGCTACCCCGGGAACTTGCATTCTTAACTAAATATAAGTAAACAAAATATCTGCACGTCTGTTTTGAAAAATCTCTTGACAACATGCTGCTGATATTCAGTGACTGTTCACTTTGTGGTTTGTGTGTTGGAGAAATGTTAAGTGCTTGTATTGGTTAATCTTAACGAGTGAACAACACATTCTTGACAAAAATGTCTGCTATCTGTGTGTGGCCAGTTGTATTTTATATTATCAGAAGAAGAAGAACAAAAAAAAAGAACTTCTATAATGCCCTTTTTTTTTTTCATGGCAGGGGTGTCTTAATCATGCAAGGTTGTGACATTAGAAAGCATAAATGTTAGAAGCATATTTTGAATAATGCATCACCTGGCTTACAGCTGATTTAACATTTAAAGTGGAGAAAATGCGTCTTTTTTCTCTCTCTCTCTCTCTCCAGAGTGGAGCCTTAACGTTTCTTTTCATCATAAGTGTAGATGATTTTGTGTTTTGTTTTGTTTTGTTTTTTTTCAGTACTGTACCTCAAGTTTTTTTCAGATAGAGATTCAGGGAAAAGATGTCTAGAGATCAAAAGCTCTTAAAGGTTGTTCCCTCTCTTTCTTATTTATTGGATGAAAATACAAATATACTGTATGAGTTCAGGTTTTTATCAACACAAAATTATGCTTTCTGTCTATTTCCCCTGTTGGTCTTACAGTAGCTTTTATGTCTCTTTGTTCCCGCGCTGTTCCAACAGGGGTCTCTGTTTATTAAAATCTGGAGATAATGTAGCATGTACTGCTTTTAAAACTCAAGCCAGGCCTGTCACTTTGTTAACTTTTTGTTTTGTTTGTTTGTTTTGTTTCTTATACTTTCTTAACATAATTATAATCTTGACATTTTCATTTTCATCGCTATAACCTGTCCACATCATCCTCAGAAAAATGTAAGCTTTAATGTACCGGCATTTCTAACTTGAGATTGCCTCAAAATGTTTAACTGTAGCATTATACTTAACTGATTTATTGTCAAGTGTATGGAAAAACCCAGAGACTAGCCTATATGGTATATGTTTGTGACTTTTTTTAAAAATTGCTTGCTGTATTGTGTGTATGTGTGTGTATGCAAGCGTGAGAGAAGAGAGAGGGAGTATGACTGCGGAGCAAATCAGAGTTATATAAACGGTATTGGAATATAGAAAATTTATGCAAAAAAAAAACAACAAAAAAAAAAGTTTTAAGTCACCCCTGAATTAAATATCCATTGTATCAGAGGTCACTATCACATTCTTAGATTTGATCATGTTCATTATTAAAGATATACTTATCTGTTGTTTGTGGGTGTTTATTATATGACGAGGAAGATGTTTGTTTATACAGCGAAAAATCACACAAAATGTTTTACAATCCGCTCCTAAGAGCCTCGATTTGGTTAAAAAAGTCGCTCTGTCTGAGATCATTGTGGCACCTTTTACACCGCTTTTGATTCTTTTATGAAAACACATGAGTATGTTGTTTAGGTCTTAACACACTTTTTGGATTTTGAGCACCATTTTCAAAGAATATTTAGATTCTGGCTCACAGCTTATTTCATTAAACTGTTATTTAACATGTTTATTATCAGAATAATCATCTGTAGAGTTAAAAGATAAGTGGTGTTATTCTATATTGATCATACTATATTTATTATCATCAACCATTTTTAATCCTTTATTTAATCAGGTAGACTTATTGAGATTAGGATTCTGTCTTTTACAAGAGAGACTTGTGTACAAGAATAAACATAAAGTTTAAGCAGACACACAGAAATGTCACACATACACACATTTGATGTTATTTCACATTAAGAAAAAAGAAAAGTGGAATTGCAAATTCTTGAGTTTGGACTAAAATCTACAAGTGTAACGAGAAAGTTTAAAATCCAATGAAAAGGCCAAAACTGATACCATCTACTTTCTCACCGCCTTCACTGTCTGTGGATCTCAGCCTCATTTGTTCTTACTGACAATATAAATCTCTAAAAAAAACGTGTCACAAATATTAACTTTCATTGTTTTAATGAAGACCGTAATTTCTTAAACAGCTGGGCGCTCTAGTTTTTAACAAACGAGACTAAAACAGAAGTAAAAAGTGCATTTAGTGGTGGATTAATACACTGAGATGAGCTCCAGTAACACCAGTCATGTTCATTTGAATACATTTGAAACTGGATGTTTCTTTAACATCATTAAATACATAAAAGTGAGTTTTATTGCAACATTTTTTCCATACAGGATACAGTGATTTTCCTCTTTTTTTCAGTAGGTTTGGTCACATTTGCAGTCGTACAACCACTGCTGATCATTTCAACCATTTATCAGCACTTTCAGTATCAGTTTCTTCTTGTCTGCTCGCTTGCAGACCAGTTTCCAGTCACAGCAGCAGGAGGTGCTCAGGTGTTACAGCTGTGTCCTCTGCAATAGGCCTGTTATAGATGAGAGTTTATTGCTTATGGAGACAATAACGACACTAAAAATCACCAATTTATAATGATATTTATGTTTATTTCTCCCCCTAAAGATGAATATATGGACATACTTTATAGAATCATTAATCAGTGGATGACAGGAAAGTATTAATTTACAAATAAGATCATCTATTAATGGTCTGAGTCTGAGCCTCTCTCTGTTTTATGTAATTTAATAATAGAAAAATGAACATATTTGGGTTTTAGACATTTGAAATCATCACCTTGGACTCTGGAAACTGAGATGGACTCTGACATTTTCCTATTTTCTGATGTTTAAATAGACCAAACCAGTAGGAACATAATCTTCAGTAATAACCAGTAATGAGAATTAATTTTGTTGTCAAATCATAAATTCAATTTCTATTCCGTCTTTCCAGGCTCCTCCTGCAGAAGTAGATCCTGATTAATGTGGCAGCCTAATGGAAGACCTGTAGGATGACACGTACAAAATCTGCAGAAAAGAAAAAAAATAAAACAACAACAATACAGTTTGATGTGAGCGGTGAGAAAACAGGGAGTCTTTGTTCTGGTGTAGCCCGGCCAGGTGTTCTCTCTCTCTCTCTTTCTCCTTCTCTCTCTCTCTCTTTCTTTCTCTCTTTCTGCAGATGTTTGAAATCTCTCCATCTTCATGAATGATGCAGGACGTGGAGCGCGTGATTCCTCTCTTGGCATTCACCGCGTGCCTTAATTGTATGGCTGATAAATCAAGGTCCGCCGTGAACACGAGGAGTGGCAATCCTGTCCTTTTTATGTGGAGAAGTTGGAGCTTTTATGAGCATTTGAGCATCACAAGATGAAACACAGCCTACAAACACACACACACACACACACACACACACACACACACACACACACAGAGAGAGAGAGAATGAATAAGGCCTGAACGCCATCGCAATGCAAAGCTATTTATAATCCCCCTTTTTTCCTTTTATACCAATAAAACAAGACTGTAACAGAAATAGCACATTTTAAACACAGCAGACGGTGTCACACAATACGCTTTCTTCTTCTTCTTCTTCTTCTTCTTCTTCTTCTTGTCCTTTTTTGGTACTGAATCTCTCTTCTTGTGCGGGCTTCAAATAAACGCCATAATTAACTGTCCAGTCTCTCCGGTCCGGCTCCGGTGTGCGCAGCTGCATGCCTTCAATCCTCCACACTGCAGCTGATTTTTCAGGCTTAACAGCTGACACTCTTCAGAGGAAACATATGATTCAAAAGAGATGAATCGGTGAAGGTAAAACGGGCCAAACAATACCGTTCACGGTGCTGGTATATGGAGGCAGGAGGGCAGGCCCACTGATGTCCAGGCAGGTTTTTGTACCAGGAGATAGAGACATGATCAAAAGACAAACCTTCTACACAGAGCTACAAGACTATTCCTCGTTTTTTTCTTTTTTTTAAAAGATTTTAAACATTTCTCTACAGCTAAAATCCTGATTTGCGTGCGGCTTTCATGTCCCGGTCCTCATAGGCTAAAGCAATAACGTCATGACGTGCATCCACGCTGAATGCTGCCCCCATTAAACGCGTCCTGCAGACCGGGTTAATATAATGTATCGGATCTGCTGCCGGCTGTATTGCATTTCCATCCCTGTGGACGGAAAAGCGCTGCGGGCCACATGATGCGCTGACCGGGGTGCTGAAACCGGAGCCGCGGTGGATCGATGGAGATCTCCGACATGGCCCCTTTCCGCTAGACAGGAGCCTTCCTCCAGCCTCCCTCTGCCAGTTCAACTTCAGATGATATAAAGTTCCCTTATATGTTATATATTTACTGAAAAATGTGAGGCTTGAATGTGATTAATATATATATAGTTATACGTATACACAGTTCATAAACCAGCAGGTCTGATGATCTGTTAGGATGTAAAAGAAATCAGCTGAAGTGAAGAAGTCATTTTATGATAATGTAAACAAAATAAATTTGTAAATATAATTTTTTATTGATTTCTCTGAGTAAAAAAATTTTAATATGGTTTAAATGTTTTGGCTACTATCTATCTATCTATCTATCTATCTATCTATCTATCTATCTATCTATCTATCTATCTATCCTTACATACTGTTCAATTTTACTGTTCATTTTTACATTTGAGAGCAGTAAAACTAAACTTTATTATGTTTAGTTTTTATGTTAATAGCCTGATATTTTATGACTTTTCCTAAAGTGACCCAGAATACACAAAAATGGAAATATTTTTGACTTTTTTTGTTTTTTAAATCATATTTTTATACATAGAGGATGTTGAACAATTCTGCTATTTTTTCCCAAGTGGCTCATACATATATAACATATCATTACCTTTATACTACCTGCACTGCCACTACTACCTCAAGGGTTTGTTTTTTTTTGCACTATAACATATTACATTGATTTTGCACGTGTGGTTAAACTATACACACACACACACACACACACACACACACACATATTTTCACTGTAAATATAATAGTTTTACCTTTTTGTATTTCTTCCTTTAGTGCTACTTTTACATACTTTGTGCTACTTTATTGCTAATTTCATTGCTTTATTCTACTCTAATTTAAAATGTTTATGTCTATGTGTGTAGTGTGGAAGAGGCTAAAGCTGCATTACATTGTTCAATCTTGTATTAAATAATGACAATACAACAGAACCTTGAATTCTATCATCCTGTCTACATTTTAAAGAAATGTCTGTGCCTACATGTAGTTCATTCTTCACTTCATTTGAATGCAAATTGTAGTTAGCAGTTAGCACAAGCTAGTTGTATTATTATCAGAATATGAGTTGATTGATTGTCCTTTCATTTAGACGTAATATCTTCATTTGTCAGAGATAATGGTGTTTGTGTCTTATAACATTTGTGTCTATAAAAATAACTCAGGTGTTGGGGAAGTTGCTCCGGGAGCATTCTGCCTCCAACCAAGTGTAAATGATGTGTGAAATGAAATTTTCACATTTTTATAATAATCAGATAAAAAAAAAAAAAAAATTCTCCAAAACTAATTAAAAGTTCTCTGACTCTGATGAAGACAAAGTAACGTTGAAACGTTAGTCTGTTGGCACAATTAAAGGCTGTGAATTAATCAGTGTGCTCCCGTACCTTTTGTTCTCTGGAAGTCTGCTGCCCTCAAACTGAGAAACACCTGATTCAGCTGCATTTTGCTGGAAGAAGCTCAGAGAACTTTGTTTCAACTTAATGAAAAGTTCTTCACATGAATCTCCTTGTTCAGGTGCCAACATCTTTGTCAAAACCAACAGATCCTTAAAATGTACATGAAATTATCTTTAAATCTGTTGTGCAGAATTCCTAAAACAGAAACAAGTTGAATTATTTCAAACGAGCCTTTACTGCATGTAAACAACACACAGACATTTCCTCTCTTTTAAAATACAAGTTTTATTTCTTCATCTTGAATGTTTACATCGTTCACCTTCAACGGTTCAAAACCAGCCTGCAGTTTTACTTTATTATTCAGTTCTTTGTACCCTCGCTTGAAAAAAAAAAAGCTAATAAGATTGTGTTAATCAACACAAAAGCTTTAAACAGTTAGTGCAGCTAGAAAAATAAATTATTCTGTAATTAAAAACATCCGCAGTCTGACGCTGTTTCATCTGTCTTATAAATGTGATAATAACACTGAATAGTTCCGCCTGAAGTCGACAAACCTTCCAAAAAACAGTTTTTAGCATTATCTTCTACATGACAGACAATTAAATGTCAATTATATTCTATTAATTATATTACATATGTTCATATTTGTTACTCTTTTTCATATTTTTGGATTTATTTTACAGTAAACAAACCTTCTGGTGTTCCAGTATCAGATGGAGGAAAATGTTTACATTTTAAATAACTAATAATGAAAAAGTACTTTGTAATATTTGAATCAATTTTAATATTTTGTTAACATGCTCAGGCGACTGGACCACAGTTTGGTAGATCAATGCAATCAAATGCAGTCAAATTGATCAATTAAATCATTTCACCTAATCAGAGTCCTTTTGTCCAGGTTTCCCATGTAAAAGAGATAATGTATCTCAAAAGACTTCCTGGTTCAATAAAAATAAAAAAAATACACATGTACAAAACAGTTCACAAACGCAACAGCCAAACTTTGAGAAACAATGTTAGATAAATATTTATAATAAATATATAAACCAGTCATAAGTGCTTGTAAGCAAAGTTCATGTCGAGTCTCATTAATGACACCTCACTAGTTCTAGTAGCTTTGAACATTGCGGCCAGCGGCGCAGCGCACACACAGGACAAGCAGATAAGATTCACCAGTACACAAGTTCCAACTTCAATAAATAAAGTTACAGTACAGGTGCATCATCACATTACAACAGACCTCCAAACCCAACATTTCATGTCATGACCGGTTAAAAAAATATGATTTCTTGGTGTCAACAAATCCCAAGAAAAGACTAATGGTGTAGCCAAAAAAGTTTATGTGTAGCCAAAGCTCTCCGACAAATAAACGCACTTTATGTCATGTATAATTTGTCCTGATAGAGTTTGTCTGTAATTCACCTGTTAACATATGCTGTGTTATTACATGTTACAGTGATCAGCAGCTTGCATCATGCATGTAGTCATTATTAATGTAAACATTTATGTGTGGATATCAAACTTCCTAAATTAAATATTTATACAGTAATAAACATTTATACGCTGCAATTCATATTTAGCAGACGTTGTTTATCCAGAGAGATTTCCAGTAAGAACAACAGAACAAAAACTTGCCTGAAATATTCCAGTTCCTTCATTTTCGAGAGAGGAAGTCTGTTTCCACGTACTTTTACAAAACTATGATTCTCTTGTCAAAAATGACAAAAAAAAACATGACTTGATACCATCCAAAACTGCAGTTATTCCTGATAAACACTGTGTTTACTGTGTGTACTGTACAATAAATGACATGAAATGAGGGAGATTCAAATGTAACGCACATTTTCACAAATCAGACACTGACTGGTATTTTCAGCAGAAAGTTCTGGGTCAAACCACCACGACCTGGCTGTAATCTTCCAGGTCGACACGACGGGCATCTCCAAAGATGAGGAAGACTCCGAGGCCTGTGGCGTTTACTAAAATGATGAGGGAGAACACTGTGGCCCACGACATGGTGACATCAATCAGGTAGCCCGACACCGAGACCATCACCAGTCCTGTCCAACACACACACAAGGAAAGAGGACAGTTTGAGATCAGTGGTGCTTTAATAAAGAATTTACACTTTTAAATTGAGTTTCAGACACAGTTTCTGTTTTTTTTTTCCAGATACACTGGAATCTTTTTTTGTTATCCACTGAGTGAACACATATCTTTTACTGTATATGCTGCAAAAAAGGAATAAACATTTTGGATACTTACCCGTGAAAGCACCCAACATATTCATAAAACCTGTTGGAGAAAAGAAATATTGATTAAATGTCTATAAACATAACAACAAAATGTTAAAATAAGACTCAGAGTCGAAATGTTAGCAGCTCTGTGAGGATGTACGTCAGCGCAGTGATGCTTTGAGCTAAATGCTAAAATGCTAACATGCTAATGTTGAGCAGGTATCATGTTTACTTTGTTTAACATCTTTGGTGTTTTAGCACGCTAACATTTGATAATTATCACTAAAAAACTACAGCTGAGGCTGATGGCTGTTAGTTTTGCAGGTATGTTGTCATAGAGCAAAGTATTGATGATGGCCGAAGAGGAAAATGTAAAGATCACCAAAGTGCTTATTATTCATCCTGAGAGAGACATGAATGTCTAAAACAAATTTCTTGGAAATCCATCAAGTACTTGGATGAACTGGATACACTGGACCACAGTGGTGGACCGACTGACTGACAGAGACGCAAAAGATTAGAGAAGTTTGATGGAACTGAAATATAAACTACAAGAAGCTCACCATAAAGGGCACCAGCACATGATGGTGTGAGATCCTGCACATTCACAGACACACCACTGAAACATATAGAAACTCATTACATAAACAGCAAACAGCTAAAAGTAAAGCACATTTACAGATGATAACTCTAATTTACTCATTTACAACATCATCAAAAATATGACTAACTATGAATTTAAAGAATAAAGTTGGTGATATTCTGCATTTTTCTTATTATCAACAAATCCCATGAAAAGCAACAATGACTTGATTCCACTGACAAGTCTTTTACTTCTGTTTGAGTAACATTTGCTAAAATCTATGGTGCCAGCTGTTTTAGGAAATTGCTGATCCTTTTCAGAAAAATGAAAGTGTATATTTGTGACCCGTTTTTAAAGATCTCCAGTAGGAACCGATGCCACAGACATGTTAAACCTTTCCGTGGGGTTGCCCAAGGATCTATACTCTGTCCTTTTCTTCATTTCTATACTCCTGTTAGGTCACATTATCCAAACATACAACCTCTCTTTTCACTTTTATTCTGATGATCTATGTCCCACTGGTTTCTGCCACCATGTGTATATGGTTATGATTTTCTTCTTCTCTGTTTGTCTCCTAACGTTTTGTTCGTATTTCCTGTCTGTGCTCTAAAGAACTCTGGATCAACTGTATGTAAAATGTTATTTAAATAAAGTTTCAGATGAGTTAGTGGTGGGGAAGTCAGGAAGTACTGGGAAACAAACTACACATCGTTGGTTTTGGTCTTTTCATGGACTCTGTTGGCAATAACTGAAATAGAGAATAACTACAGTGTATCCTACCATATAAAATTCCCTGTACATATATTCCCATATATATGACACACAAACAGAAACTTTTTATTTATCTAACATACCTGCTGGTGAAGGTGGATACACTCAAAGCAGCAGAGACGAAAATGACAGCGGAGGGAAATTTGACAGCTCCAGACAGGAGCATGATAAAGATACTCGATACACCCATAGCGAAGAACTGAGGAGGGGGAGATGTGCAGATTTAAAGTACAGTCTATAATCTAAATAAATATGTAAAATATATCTAAAAAAAAGTGAAGCCACATAACCAAAATTCAAAACAAAGGATTAGATTTTACTATCACTTACAACTCGATTGAGATTAGTATTTGTTTAGATAATAAGAGATAAAATCATTAAGTCAAGCTTTTTACTTATACAGTATATACTAGTACAGACTTGTACCCTGTATGGTCATAAAAATTACTGATTGGGCTTTTAAAGAACATCAGCAAAGGTTTTTTTTTATAGATTTTAGAGAGTCATACAAAATGTAACAGTACGTCTGCCCTGCGGAGACTTTAAGGCTTGTAATCACATGTTTGAAAGAGACTAACAAAAATTCCAACATGAACACCTGAGCAGATAGTCAGAACAAACTTTTCACTACACACACACACACACACACACACACACACACACACACACACACACACACACACACACACACAAACACACACACACACTATTATTTAATTGCTTCAAACGTCAACTTTTGTTAACTGGATGACTGTAAAAACACAACAGTCTCATACTGACCTGCATTATCTTTCTCACAGATGCTACACCATATCCTACAGACAAAAAACACAAACTGTAAACAGCTGCCTTCATATTATTTTTTAAAAATTGAAATGTGACCTAAAAAGACTTTAAGAATAATGACACTTATTTAATACCTTTTTTGATGAGGAAATCTGAAACATATCCTCCACCCAGCGCTGATGGAATTGCAACTAGCCAAGGAATGACATTATACACCCATCCCTGCAAGAATAGACAAGTCGGTGTGAAAATAACCAGTTTGTATATGGAATTTAAACTATGTAGTGAACTTGAGGCTATCTAAAGGCATACTAGGGTACAGTGGAGCATGTTTATTGGCTAAATAACAACACAAAACATTGTGGAGAAAACAAATACCATAGCATGAGGAAATGACTCTTTGAAGTATGTTGGCAACCATGACAGTAAAGTGTAGGAAGTGCCGCACATGCACATGTGAGCAAAGATCATGGCCCTTAAAGAGAAGATGACAAAGACAGAGAGAGAGAGAGAGAGATGGTGTTCATTAAGGTATTTAATACACTTAAACCATCATGTACTGGTAAATAGTGAAGGATTAAAAAAAAACATATAAGCCGTACCAGACAGACTGCTTCTTAAAAAGACTCAGCCAGCGTGTTCTTGACATCTTCCATTGTGAGTTGTCACTTGTTTCCATCTGCTTGGGGGTAAGGTCACCTGAATCACATTGTATGCCAAATTTCATGGCAATCCATTAAATAGTTGTTGGAATATTTCACTCAAAAACCACAAATGCCAACCTCATGGTGGCACTAGAGGAAAAGTCAGTAGGATTTATCATCTGGGCAACATCAATATCTGTACCATATTTCATAGTAATTCATTGATATTCCCAGGATTGATATCTATAGAGCCGCTAGCGTGGCTGAAAATATAAGCAGAGCTATTCTCTCCTCAGGTAATTTAAGGTAGAAATGTGACAACCTATCATCATGCGCAGTACGGGGGTTCATTCAGGGATTCAGTTACTGTACCTTTCAGAAAACGCTGCCAAACAACGAGCGCCCAGAGTCCGGACAGGAAACCGATGCTGTAGAACATACTTTCCCAGCCGTACCTGTCCAGCATCAAGGAGCCCAGCCCACCTGCTAATAATGTTCTGGAAGAGCAATAAAAAGAAAAAGTGTCACCAGAGGTAGATGGTGAGTTTATATGTAGATTAGTGTGTGTGAGCGTGTGTACAACATACCCAAGATAGCTACCACTGTGTATGGTGCTCATGAGAAACCCTCTCTCTCCTTCCACCACACGCTGTGAGCACAGGCTGGCCAACGATGGAAAGAACACACCTAAAAGACAATATCGGAAACTCTGAGACAGAATTCATATAACTCCTATGAGCCTGGACGTTTCAATCAACCCTTTATCAACAAAATCTAAACACCGTTAACGACTAGTGTGAAGGGGCTCCTGGCGGAAAGAGGAAGAAAAAGGATCACAGAAGTTCAGATTGCACTATTATGTTTAAGGGCGATCATGCAAGATGCTTCCTGAAAGAGACAATGAATACCCGTTCAACCACCCCATTCAGTGTGGTATGTGCATACTGGGTATTGTACATGTACTGTGTGTGTGTGTGTGCGCACGCGCGTGTGTGCCTTTGCCTCACTTCCTGGAGGCTAATGTTTATTCCCTTGAAACACCTCCTAGTTAATTTCTCCTTTAGGAAAAAATAATTTAATGTACATGAAAGCTAATTATCTTTGCAACAAGGGGGAGAATAAGAATACTGTTTAAAGGTCAACCACTAAGAACAGCTATAGAGTTGTAACATTTACACGATGTGAACACAACAATTACTGTCTTTTGCTGCAAGCACTTTCAAAAGATAGACCGGCTTTATGGGAGACTGCATAGATAGCGCCTTTACTCAAAGTGTTTTCATTCACATATAAACAAACTCACACACAAGGTTGTGTGTAGCAGAGCCGCCCTGCAAGACACATCTAAACATCAGGAGCAACTTTGGGTTAAGTGTCTTGCTAAAGTATATTTTGAGATAAAGACAGGAGGAGCAGGTACTGAACCGACAACCGTGGAATTAGTGGACAACCTGCTTTACCTGCTCACCCATCACTACACTGGTTAATGTGGGCCCTGACCTTTAACTGTGGCTTGACTGATCCAGGCTAACATGTTGTTGTCCTGTTGATTCACATCTAGTTATTTTGGTTGAGTTAGAGGATGAATTTGTTAATCTTGAATAACAGTGTCTTCCTGAAATAGGCAACATGAGTAGAGTTAAAGGACACGTTCACAAATGTTTAAGTCTGTCTTAAACAGACAGGTGCCCATATAAACAATGAAAGAGGTTTTCCTCGTTGTAATCATTCCTTTTGTTCATAATGGCTGTTAAAAGATCCCCTTCAAATGAACTTTCAATGTAAGTGATGGGGGTTAAAATCCACAGTGTGTCCACACAGTCATTTTGTGCAGAAATGCATTTAAAAGTTCATCTGAAGCTTATATGAGGTTTCAGCGGTCTGAGTTAGTCATATCAAGTGGATATCTGCCACATTTACAGCCTTTTTAGCATAAAATTCCCCCCTTTTCCCTCTTTGTGTTTCCTTGTTGAGCTGCAGTGGAAATACAATAACAAAAAGGAGGACTAAAAACACTGTAACATTGAAAGATATCTACTTGATTTGACTCATTTGGACGTCTGAAACTTCATATTAGCTTCAGATAAACTTTTAAATACATTTTTGCACAGAAGGAGGCTTGTGTATTTTGTCCCCCATCAATTGTAAGTGCATTATGAAAGGATCTTCTAATGGTCAGTATGAATGGGAGGAATGATTACAGCAAGAAAAACATGTTTCAATGTTCATTTGGGCTCCTGATTGTTGTTTTAAGACTGACTTGAAAAATTGTCAATGCCTGCTTGCTGGTTGTACTGTAGTATTGCTTACAGGGCTACATTTTATACATTTTTATGAATAAATGATAAATCTTGATCATAATATCAAACTTAAATGTCATGTTTTCTGGTTCAGTTGGTCGGACAACTCAACCAAACATTTTTCATCGTCCCTCTAATAAAGGAATCAAATGTATCTGAAGTGAGTTTATGTTTGGGGATCACCACAAGAAGATGAGCTAACTGTAAATAAGACCGAACATTTTACAGCTTGTTGCTCTGACAGCAGCTCCAGATCAGTTTAAAGCCAGTTTTGAATAACCAAAAATTCCAGTCTTCCAGTCAAATTAGGTTAATTTATTTACATTTATTCAAGTGCTTATTTCAATACTGTATCTGACGCAGCAGCACTCACCTTGCAATAGTCCCATGAGGAATCTGGCCATAGTCATGAGAGCGAAGGTGTGACAGCCTAGCCGGGTCAGAAGAGGAGTCCCAGCTGTGATCAGAGACCACAAGGCTGCAGAGACGCACAGGACCCTCTCTCCTCCCACTCTAACAGAACAACAAACATTTAAATCCTGAAACTATAGACCATAACAATATAAACAAGCCAAGCAGAGCCCTGTGAGTCGCTTACTTGTCGCTGGCATGTCCTCCAAGGATCTGTGTGAGACAGTAACCCCAGAAGAATCCACCTAGGACCAGACCAGAATCGATCTTGCTCCAGTGAAAAGTGGCTGCCATTGAGACCGCGCAGATCGGCATGGCCATCCTGGCACAGAAGAGGAGGCAGGTGCCCATAAACAGCATCACGATCCATTTTTGAGCCAGAGGTCTGTCAGTATGAAGGGCAAGAGTTTTGTCTGATAAAAACTGTAACCAAAGGAACTGTAAACTGTAACTTAAGACCAGGATAAACACACACACACACCTACAGCAGCCTGTGCAACACCGGTAATGTCAAAAATACTAAAAAAAATTAATCTAGTAATGTAATAACATGAACTACAGTTGATAATCAAGGTAGATCATGCTTTATTAGCTCCATCAGCAAAATCATGTATCATGTAATGTAGACTGTGACCATATGAAAGTAGCATGTGTCACATTTTAATAGATTTAAATGACATTTAGCTCAGATCCAAGACTAGAACCTGGATGGAGCTTATTAGGAAGTATATTAACAAAACTGTCGTATTATATTCTTAGATCTAAAACTTCTGTAGTCTCACCTGGGCCACAAGTTCTGGTCCTCTTGCATCTTTTCTGTAGAACCATTGCCGGTGTAAACCTTGAGATCCAATAGAGAATCATCAAAAACATCCCTACCGTCTCCGGATATGTGCTTGTCAGCCATTCAGAGAATACTGGAGTCTCCTCTGTTATCTGTGAAACTCGCCCACACTGAGAGGTGTGCTACAGCTATACCTCATATCCTCAGGCGGACGAGCCAGACAGGTAAAACTTGTTGCTACAAAACTCAAAAGAGCACCTGGTTGTGATTTGTAAGACTGACGGCAGAGGCGTTAGCATTGGTTTCACTGGAAATAAAATTTGCATATTTCCCTTTTAAGGACAAAGGCGTAGTTGTTGTTGTTTCAAGCTTTCGGTTTTACTTTAAAACCATCGTCAGGTTTTTGAAATAAGACAAAAAGTCCTTTTATTGAGTAACTCCACTCTTATAAATATCAGTGGCTCTTTGGTTAAGTTTGCACACATGCACATTCACAACTCAGAGAAAGAAAAAAAAAACTGCTTTTATGGTTCACAAAAGTTTTGTTTATTTTAATAATTGCAAATCTGATCTTAAAAATGTTGAATAATAAAAGGGATGTGAGTTCTCTGGGTCTCAGTATTTGTCAAAGCCAATATCGATATAATACAACATTAAAGGACCAGTGCGTAAAATTTAGGGGGCAGAAATGGAATATAATATTCATGAGTATGTTTTAATTAGTGTATAGTCACCTAAAAATAAGAATCATTCGTTACCTTAGAATGAATCCTTTTATATCTACATAGGGAGCGGGTCCTCTTCCATGGAGCCCGCCATGTTTCTACAGTAGCCCAGAATGGACAAACCAAACACTGGCTCTAGATAGGGCCTTTCGCGTTTTTCACAAGTTTCGTGGTCACTGTAGGTTCTCCTACATGCATGAAAGGGGGGGGGGGTGAGGTGTATTCAGTTGGTTGCAATCTGCAACCTCACCACTAGATGCCACTAAATCCTACACACTAGTCCTTTAAAAGAAATTAAGGATGGACAACTAGCAGCAAGTTTGTCTTTTTTTTTTTATAAAAGTAAACAAAATAAACAAAATAAACAAGCACAAGTGCCTTTTCCCATTGAAAAAAAAAAGATACACTTACATGCAGTTAAAGTGAAAATACTAACGGCTTTAAAAGTGGCAAAATGGACAGAAAGTTCTTTTCAAAATGCCAGTTAGTTCAGATTCAAAATTTCAATGCTTGTGATCATTGTTATTGATTACCAGAACAAAGCCGATGAACAGAAGAATCTGTTCTAGTCTGAATGGATTTTAAATGCGAGTTTTCAAACTAGAGAGAAGCAATAACTGACAGCCCCGTCATTCATTTGCTTTTCTTGGTTGTAGCAGCCGTTCCTCTCGAGCAGCGTATAAATCCTGCTTCTATCACTTAGACTGGCTGGAGCTTATTCTAAAATGGACCCCTTGTAACATAAAACCAAATTTAATCATTTGGAGCACGTTGGGGGGCAATGCATACCCTAGGCTGGGAAGAAGCCAAACGGGGCGCAACTCGGCAAGAAAACCATCTCTGATTTCAACCAGTCAGTCAGGACCTATTTCACCCTCCCCGACACACACGTGTGAAATGAGACCAGCAGAATATAAAGACATATTGTAAAGTTACAATCAGATCTTCATGTGTGGAAAGCAAGTGGTCGATTCTTTTTCAAATCACTTCAACATCATATTAAATAAAATTCTGAAATATTAACATGAATTAAAACTGTATTACATGAATAAAGTCCATCTTTCCATTTAATTGAAAAATAGTCACATTTTGGGTAAGAAATTTAGATTTCAAACTTCAACAAAGATACATCTACAGTCCTGCAGCGTCCTCGATCTCATTCGAAACATTTCTTCCCTAAAAAGGCTAATTGTGTGTCTGCAAACTTTATACCATCGTACTTTCTTCCATCCTCTGCAGCCTATATTTAGGCTCCACACACGCCACAGTATTAACATTATTCATTTATACCACCCACTCTCTTTCTGGCAAAATAATGTTACGGTGGGGAGAAATTGTCACAATAAATAATACTACTTACTGGCTTAGGCTTTAGAAAGACAAAATATAAAACAGCAATTTGAATTTTGTTGTCTCCGAGATCTTTCTAAAAATCCAGGATCTGTATTTAAACTAAATAATTTCTGTCACTTTGCAAATACAGCAATTTACAGTCTGCATAATGAGTGAAGTCTTGACTCTCCTGAATGAAACATGAAAAAACAATGTAGCATTTGTTTATACATATATGTTACCTGGTTGTCACACAGTCACTGACTGATCATAAATTAAGGGGACGTGGAAGGTGGTTGTTCTTGTCTGTTATGTTCACTTGGGGTCCTCGATGGTGCCCGTGCTAAGGTCAGTCATTTTGGGATATTTCACCTTCTTCTGGTCCAGCTCGTTCTGTGCCCACAGCAGTAACTTCAGGAGTTTAGCCAGCTTGGGCGTCGACTCCCTGTTTTCATAGTCCAGCACAGCTTGGTTCACCTCGCTCCACACCTGCGCACCAAAATATGTGTTGAGATGTCAAGATGAAATAAACACATTTCTGGCACAATAATGTATCCATTGCATTCATTGTGATCTTAATGTTTACATGCCGTCTACACAACAAGTAAGAATTCAGTAGCCTGGTTTCAGACCTCTAAAGGTGTTTTCACACCTAATCTGTTTGGTTCAGCTCAAACAAACTCTGGTGCATTTGTCTGTTTAGTTTAGTTCATTTGGGCTGATGTGAGAGCTGTTAATCAAACTCTGGTGAGGACCAAAACAACTGTACCAAAACCACCTGAGAGGAGGGGTCTCGGTATGCATCCAAGCAGACTCTGATGTCGGTTTGTAGTGTGAAAGCAAAACAGACTAACCACAAGATTTTGTGATTTTAGCATGAATGTAAAATAAAAACTACTATTAAATCTATCTGCTGATCGTGAGCTGTTAAGAAAGCAATTGTTCCATCTGTATAAGCAACTGCCTATATTTATGCTAGATCTTTTGTTAACCATGGTAACATATACTTTATGCACATTATCACGAGTGCAGGAATTTTCCTTAATACATCAGAAAGTGAAAAGCCATTAAAACACAGGTGTTTTGAGCCTGTCATAAAATGTGTATATTAGAAATTACATATAAAAAGTGAGTGAAACAAGTGAAACGTAGTAACCACACAGTAACTGTCCTCCAGTAATACTGTAGTACAATATGCCTCTTTTTTGTCCCATTTCTACCTCTCCACTATAACCCTCATAAACAGTTTTTTGAGCTCTTACTGACACCAGAGAAAATAAATAAACACATAAGGTGAAGTAGAGTCTGTCTCACGAATTTAATTTCCCTCCACATGAGTCCATGTAGTGGTGGTGATAAAGGATGAAAGTCACCATGCTTACAGTTTGTGGTTTGTTTATAAAAAGTTAGCGTGAGCACAAAAAGGACTAAAAGGAACTAAACCTCAGATAGAAATAGGACAAAATAAAGAGGTATTTTCTACTGTAATATTACGGGATAAAAAGGTAACAATGCATAATTTTCTTCCTTGATCCAAACCAAATGAACTGAACTACACATGTGAAAGCTACCCACATCTCAGATTTCTTTTAGTGATTCAAATAGTGAGATAAAACAAAATGACATTTCAGTTTGACTATCAGATAAAAACCAGCCTACCTTTTGCCTCTGCATCATATTGAGCAGATCTCCAAAGGGCGACTCCTCTGGGTTGTCAAAGGCCAACAGGGCTAGTGTTCTCTCCATCTCTGTCAGACACTCGCGGCTCTCCTCCCCCTGCTCGGCCAGTTGTGTCTGGGCGAACTCCAACGCTGACTCAGTCTCCCTTAGCCTGATTAACTCAATCAAATGTTGCTGCTGCAAGAGGGGAAATTAAGCACAAGCAGTGAATGTTGAAGTCAGGCAATATCAAGCTTTATCTAGTATCACAATATTTTCCTGTTTAACCAAGCAAGATGACAAAGAACATAATCTCATCATGTACAGTGACAGACTGGCTTATTTCCTACAAGGGATGATGGAGGAAGTTAAATGTCTATTCACACTTCATCATTGCTCCCAATACTGTCGCTGTATTTTACTCTCGCTGCTGTTAAGTTCACCCCTATAAATCTCAGGCTAACATCTTCTGTCTACCACAAGACCTGCAGAATTTGCCACAAACTAGTTTCCAGTTCACAGATACACATACTATCATCAGAGCTAGCGATGAACACAAGGCTTTGTGCGAATGTACCTGCAGATGAAAATACAAGTATCGATTGGTGTCAAGCAGCTCTGGGTGTAGGCTGTTGATGAGTGCAATAGCTTCCTGTATCTGTCCCTTCAAGATCATCTCTCTAATCTTTATCCTTTCATCCAGAGAGTCCAGGTCCACGCTCGGCTCGATCCCAGACTCCATCCGGAACTTCTCCGCAGCCTCTTTGAACCCCTCTTGAAACGTGAAACGGATACAGAGAGAGACAAAGACAAAAGCGATAGTTATGAATGTTATCTCCTCACTTGAGTTTTGTTTTCAGGAATCACTTGCAGTATAATATAAATACAGTCAAACAAAAACTATTAAATATCCATAAGGAACAATGGAAGGAGGAAATTTGTAAGAAGCCAAAGCTTAAGCATAGATAAAATTAATTTTACAGAGAAGGCAAAGCTCCCTGTGTGCTCAGTTAAGAACTGGTACTTTACCGCTGGCAACTGAGGTAGGCAGATATTCCTGAAGAACTACGTTTATGTGTTTTTTGTGATCTTCGTATTGTCAAGGATGAATTTCAGTTTGTATTCCATCACTCTTTGTACAGTGACTTGAGGAATTATGTTTGTTAATATTTTTGTTTAAAAAGATCCAATTGAAGAATCCTGATTTGTTTTGATTGTGTGAAGCGGATATGTTGAGCTGGCTTTTTAATGTGGAGATTTTTGTTTTGGCTTGATTTATAGGAGAAGCCTGACAGCTAAGACAGAGAACACTGTATCTATCATAACAGGATATTTCTGTCATGTAAACTGAATGTTTAGAAATGCACTCTTTAAATTTGTGGAACTGTACATTATGATTTGTCATGTAGCCATCCTGGTTATTGTTTCGTGTACTGTTAGCCCATATGGGCTGGGCACCAGAAAGGTGCAGGTCACTTAAATAAACAATCAATCAATCCTGTATCAATCAGTCATCTCAAGTCTCACCTGTCACCAGGTAATTCATAATGAGCCGATTCATGTCCGCCCTCTGAATATGTACATTGTTTAATTTGTCCATCCACTCTTCTTTTGTGATGTCTTCAGGCTTTTCAGCATAACTCATCATTGGGATCCTGTTAAGTGGAAAAAAAACATTGGTTACACAGGGATTCGTGAGCAAGACTGACACAGCTTGGTCACACTTTGTACCTACATGAACAGTAACGTTATAACCGTTTAAAGACAAGATATTAAGGATTGAACGTAAAAAGAGAAACATGACAAAAATGAGAAGTTAATAACAAAACAACAAAAATGATATAGCTGCACTGAAATAGCGTTTGAACGCCACTAAAACATAATTTGGACATTCTCAGAGGCTTCCAAAACAAACCCATTTCCTCCTGGGCAACAGCGCTGGCTAGTTAGCCGATTGTACGCGTTTACTCAACTTACCGTGCAAACACAAGGCCCGACGTTTGTCCTTTCTTGCAGACGTGACAAGACAAATCAAACCAACTATGCGCGTTGTCCTTTTCAGTGCTAAAAGAAGAATAAAACTGTAAACTGCGGCTACACAGTCAAGCTTTTTCGCGGCTAGCTTAACTAACCAAGCTAATGTGATAACCTCGCGATAGGAACGTCAGTGCTGCGAGCTCTCCGATTGGTCAGAGCGGTGACGTCACGGTTGCCGAGGAACAATCCAATATGCTGCGAGACTATAGGCCTACTGTTTGTTTGATTTTTAATATATATCTAAAGCCATATCTATACATCTGTATATTTTTCAACACGTCAAAGAAACCTGAATAAAGGGGCGGTAAATAGAGATACTTCTAGACAGGGCAGGAAGGTTCACTGAATAGATTGATGGAGATGATGTGGATAATGTGCTATGTATGGCCTTCACAGTCAGCAGATTTTAGAGGACGGGGGTCACAATTTTTCAAGTCTGTCTTAAAACAATAGTCAGATACCCAAATGAACATTGTTTTTCTTGCTGTAATCATTCCTCTTGTTCATACCGACCATTAGAAGATCCCTTCATAATGCACTTAAAATGTAAGTGATGGGGGACATCACTCCTCCTCCTCCTGTGCAAAAATGGATTTCAAAGTTTATCTGAAGCTAATATGAAGCTTCAGAAGTCCAAATGAATCAAATCAAGTAGATATCTTTCAACATTACAGTCTTTTTAGCGCCAAAGTTCCTCTTTTTGTTACTATACTTCCACCGCAGCTCAACTCAGCTCAGGGAAACACAAAGACGGAATTTGATGCTAAAAAGACTAAAAATATGGCAGATATCCACTCGATACGACTAACTCAGACTGTTAACGCCTCATATAAGCTTTAGATCAACTTTTAAATGCATTTTGCAAAAAATTACTTTGTAGACACACTGTGCATTTTGGCCCACATCACTTACATTGAAAGCACATTTGAAGGGGATCTTTTAATAGTATGAACAGGAGGAATGATTACAGCGAGGAAAACCTCTTTCACTGTTCATATGGACAACTGACTGTTGGTTTTTAGACAGACTTGAAAAATTCTAAACGTGGATTAACCAACTGGGCAAAGCAGGTAACAAAACTCTACAGGTTTACTGCATGTCAAATGATTAATTTGTAATTTGCTTAATTGCAAATTGGTTGGGGATTTTGCTGAAGTACAATATCAGCTAAAGTGGTTCCTGTGTTATTGTTGGTCAGAATCTAGTTTTGATACTTTAATTGTTTTTAGATTATTTTGATGCCTGTCCAAAATAAAGTTGTGTTCAATCAATCACAACAAACTAATGGACTAATGGTTATTCCCAGCCCCACCGCCAGACAAGAAGGTGGGGCCTTATGTTCACTTTTTAAAATTCAAAGCCAATGTTATATAAATTCTCACTTTCTAGAATATCTGCACATGACAACTACAGTTCAGTTAAGGTTAGAGACAGACTGTGGTTACAGTTAATGAAAAGGCAGCCTCAGGTCTGTGATGGGAAGCAAATCTGTCCTGTCCACCACACCCTTATGTTCTGCCTCGCTTCATACATGGCACACTACTTCCTGCACTGGCACTCAATGTTGGCATTGTTCTCCACCACCAGCATCAAAAAACCCAAATGAGGGATCGTCTTTTATAAGAACATGTTTTGCTCATCCCTCCGTTAGAGCTCCAGAGACTTAGAATCTATGCAAAAAGACTATTGAAGCTGTTCTTGTTTTTCATTGTGGCACAACGCCTTCCTAAGACACTTTATTTTGTTTTTTTTCCCCCATGCAGACCTGCACTTTGCTTTATAATTATAAAATAAAACTCTTTTGCTTAAGGATTTAAAGATTTTTAGCACATACACACCACAAGATGTACAGCGTAAAGCAACAAACATCACAAGACAAAAGTCAACAAGAACAAAATGTGAAATATGAAATTGGATTTTTTGCCATAAACAACCTATTTATATGCAAAAAGTGCAAAAGGTGTTAAAATAAATAATATTTAGAAAGAATATGTGAGCTGCTGACTGTGTATTTGCAGGACTAGGGGAGTTAGGGTTGTGTGTGTGTTTTCCCTATATATCTCAGTGGTGTACAATCATTTATAGGAGTGGGGTGCTGCATCTAAGCACCCTATGATTTACTATGTAGACTAGATATTAGGCCTTTTTCCTAGCAGGCATTTTGACATTGGCTGCAGTAACCTTACGGATCTCACATTAATACTTTCCATCTCTCTCTGTATGTGTCTTGAACTGGGGCCTCTGTTTGGTTCTGGGATCAAATCCTGGTTAAAATTAGAAAAAAATGTTGCAAAAGACCAGTCAGTGTGTCTCAGGGGCCCCTTGATGGTTCAAGGCCTAGAGGCATTTGTCCTACTTTCCCAGCGGATTATCCAGGCATGACACTGGAGTTGGTAGATTGTCCCGTCCACAAAGAGCAAGTCACATTTTTGACAACAGCTGAAAGATTTAGACACACAGACAAATGGTTATGGTTAGAGTCAGGACTGAATCATCCACCCAGTATTATATAAGGAAATTAAATCACGGGCCATTACTTTTTGTAACAATTGCTTCAAACTCAATTTGAGATTAGTTTGTAGGGAAGTTCAGTACTCAGGCAAAATCCATGAAGGTTTCCTGTCAGTGTCAATAACTGTAGCTTGAATCTCTTACACCTCTTAAATACATCATCTGTATAATAAACATCTAACTAGTGAAGTAATGTTAGTTTTATTGTCTAAATCTTATGTAATAGTCCTGTTTTCTGTATTTACAGTAACACTATGGAGGGTTTTGAACTCAGTCCAATAAGCCTTTTTTTCACATTTTAACTCATATAGTAAGAAAACTACAGGTTTTACTAATAACAAATGTACCAGTACAGTACCAGGGCTCTGAAACCAAAACATCATTTACACCTTTTCTTTCTGTGACACATCAAAATGTGTGCTGTGGGGAAAGGCCTTTACAGTATATAATGAATGTGTAGTAACACATACAGTACTGCATGTTGATGTTAGTGCTTACATATCACATATACTGGATACTGTCATTGCACTGTAAATACATAAAGGATATGATTTAGGTGCAACTTAGAATTTGCAATCACACTGGTTATAGTGTATTTTCTGACAGGGGAGGAGGAGGACTGGGGATAAAAACTGGCCTGGTACAGTCTCTGGGGCCTCTAACACCCACCTAGAGATACACCACTACCCATACGGACCATGTCACACTGTCCAAGAATTAAGTAGTATACAGAGATTTGATTTCTTAGATAAAGTATCATAATTTGTGGAACTATATATGAAATAAAAACTCCTTTACAATGTTATATTCTGCGCAATTATTGTAATACATTTATGTAATTTTGTACAGTATTGTTATAATTGGTATATACACTGTGTTAAATCAGATTCTATGGTGATTTTATCACTGTAGTTTGTTATGAAGTGGATGAAATATAAGAGAAAAAGCCGTTCTCATATCCGACAGGCCTCACTACCACTTACACACAGCACAATAAAAAACATTCTCAAAGACTACCATATAACTGTCAACACACAAACAACTAAAGAATTAGTGTCAACAAAAACATTTATTGTCATCCCATTTGCATTGTATTACAGGTATTTTAAAGTCTCTATGGGATATTGACTGCAGGTAGATCAGAATTCAAGCTGGGCCTTACAGCAGCAATGTAATTACTTTTAATGGCTTTTCTTCCTATTGAATCCCTCTGTAAGGTCTGAGCTAATCACAAAATACTGAGTACTTTGGTTAATTAGCATATTAGGTTTAGCAGGAATCATCTTATTTTTCCATCCATTATCCATTTATCCCTGTTGTCTTCTGCCAACCAGCTGCATATCCCTGACTGGTGTGTTCAGTGGGCTGTGGACTAGATTTATATCACGCCTTCCTATTTACTGTTACACACACACATTTGTTCTCTGCATTCAGAGTCAGATAATGTGGACCTAAACAGATTGGACATCTAGCATATAGAAAAGTTCAATAAATACGCTTATTGGCTTTCTGGCAGAGAGATAGAGAGCAGATTGATACCACTTGCATGTCTGTACTGTTAAATAAAGCTGCAGCCAGCAGCTGGTTAGCTTAGCTTAGCATAAAGACTGGAAACAGGGGGAAGCAGCTAGCCTGTCTCTCTCAAGTGGTAACAAAATATATATACCAGCACATCTAAAGCTCAGCTGTTAACACATGTCCTTGTTTGTTTAATCTGTACAAAAACAAAGAGTAAAAACAGACTATTTCAGCGGGGGTTGTGCTATTTCTTGGCTGCAACCAGTAACTTCCTGGAGTCTCCATTGGTTGCCCGGCAACAGTCAGAAACATACCTGCCTGTCAAACTGCTTCTTATTGATTTTACACTTCAATTTGTACAGATTAAAAATGGATATAGCCTACAGTGTTTATTAGTGAGCATTAGACGTGCTTGTAGGCAGATTTTGTTATCATCGGACAGAGCCAGGCTAGCTGTTTCCCCCTGTTTCCATTCTTTATGCTAAGCTAAGCTAACTGGCTGCTGGATGAAGCCTTATAACAGACTGGTACTGATATTCTCATTTAAATCTCCAACAGAAGGCAAATAAATGTATTTCACAAAATGTACAACTTTTGTTTTATTTAATTGACATTAAGTGAGACCTACAGTAAGTTATGCTAGATAGTTTTTGTTTTGTTTTTTTAGTTTTTATTTTTATTTCTGTGTCATACCAAACATTTGGCTCATCTCACATGGGGTTACAAGACATCAATATTTTACAAAACATGTATCTTCCAGTAATACATAGTATACAAGGTATACACACAAGTATGTAGAAAAAGAAAAGAAACGCAAACAAAAAAAAATGAAACAATACAAAACAAAAATTGTAAATGACCTGTTCACAGAAAAGAAATTTAACATATCTACAGATGATCTTGATAAAGGACTTTTTTTCCTCTTCTCTCAGGCTTTCTCCAAGTAACTGGCCTATTATATATGTTTCATTTGTGAACAGCCAACTCAGTCTTATTGATTTTCTCATTTAACTCTCCCACATAGGGCAAATAAACATATTTCATAAAATGTCAAAGTTTTCTTTATTTAATCGACATTGAATGAGACCTATGTCATGCTAGATTTTATTTTTATTTCTATGTCATACTAAATACCATCTCCTGGTAGTATACAAGGCATATACAGAAGCATGTAGGAAAAGAACAAAAAAAAAAGTTCACAGAAAAGAAACAGCCTCCTCAGTCTTTGTGCATCATCCACATTTACAAAATCGAAATCGATATCTATTTTTATCTTATTAACTAAAATATTACGCAGTTCCTAATAAAATGACAGTAGGAAACAAAATGAAACTCATTTTCTACATCATTTAGACACCACATTGGACAAACATTTTACTCGGTAATATTACATTAACTGAGATTGTGCACGCGCGCTCTGCATCCAGCAGCATCCTCTCTCCAGCCCACCTGTGCACGCGCACGTCGAGTCGCCATGGGGTGTTGGAGGAGGGGGGCGGGGCCAACGTACTGCTGCAGCTGTCCATGGTTGTGTAGTGGAAGCCAGAGAGAGGGTCCGGGTACGTGCGAGATGCAGCCATAGTCACGCCACACTGTCTGAAATTATAACCTGCTGGGATCGTTAGTTTTGCAGCGCATCAGAGCCGACTGAAAGGTGAGCCTCCTCGTGCATTTTGATTATTTATTTTGCCTCGAGACACCGGCCCCTTGCCCTTGAAAATTATACTGCTGACGATCCTCATCCCTGTCTTGCATCAAGAGCAGGCCAGGAAGCAAACCAACATGGATGCTGTGCGCTATAGCAGTGCTGCTGCTGATGATGATGCCTGTACAGAGATTAATGCTGCCAGCATCGTATCCACAGTCTAATCCTTCTTATTGACATTTCAATTCACAACCGATGCGATTCGAAACAAAAGGGGAAATTTGACTATTTTGGGTGAAAATATACAGGAATAAACACTGAGCAGTGACTATTCATTTGTGTCAAGATGACACCCATTTGGAAGCAGCTATATAATCTTAGGAAGAGCTTCACCCCCTTTTTTTTCCTCCTTGCAGCATCAATTCGATAAAGCTTGCTCTCTCTTGCAGTGTGCTTGGCTGTCAGTTACTGATTCATTTACAGCAGCAGAGGCAGTCGGTGGTCCTGCCAAGATGTCACAGTATAATCATGTAGGAATGTAACTGGACAATTAAATTCTGGAAATCTGTGAACATTAGATTAGTGCAGGAAAATGTAATAATCCATTTTTTATTTATTTTTTGCCCTCATGTCTCTTTCTCTTCTCTCTATTTCACACAGAGCTGAGTCTCTCCACATATAGCATACAGGACAGTTGTATCTAACAGAAGCAGCATTGGATCAGCTGTTGCCTGCAGTCAGGAAGATAACACAGGCCCTTCTTTAGTTGAAAAGCTTTGAACAGATGTATATAATGATTAAAAAGCTATCCTAACAAAGCAGGTCTGGTCCCACAATGCTTGCTTATGAAGCATGACGTGCAGCCTGAGCGGCGCCTTTTTAATCGTGCATTTCTGTTGTCCAGCCTGTGGACGTGAGACATCATGGCCGAGCAGCAGAGGCAGCGCTCCCTGTCCACCGCTGGTGAGTCTCTCTACCACGTGTTGGGAGTTGAAAAGTTGGCCACAGCTGACGATATCAAGAGATCTTACAGGTGAGGCACCACCTCTGTTGACTCAACCTCGCATAATCGCCGCACAAAAGGGTTTGGTCGCCCGCACTGTCAATTATGATTTCCATTTGATCATCATCTTCCGCCTTCCTCTTCCGCACAGGAAACTGGCGTTGAAGTTCCACCCTGACAAGAATCCTGACAACCCAGAAGCGGCAGATAAGTTCAAGGAGATAAACAATGCCCATGCGATTCTGAATGACCCCACGAAGCGTAATATTTACGACAAATATGGTTCTCTGGGACTATATGTGGCTGAGCAATTTGGAGAGGAGAATGTTAACACTTACTTTGTCCTCTCAAGCTGGTGGGCGAAGGTAAGACTGGGAAAAGGCCTGGATTATTTACTATTTGTGCCATGATTTCCATTTTCTGCATACACCTCTCTTCCTATTCTTTGCCCACACACTCACTATATACTCTGTCTCTTTATTCTTGCTTCCTCCCATGAATCTGCTTGCCTGCAGGCTCTGTTTGTATTCTGCGGCCTGGCCACTGGGTGCTACTTTTGTTGCTGCCTGTGTTGCTGTTGTAACTGCTGCTGTGGAAAATGTAAACCCCGGCCTCGGGAGGGACAGGACCAGGAATTTTACGTGTCCCCAGAGGACCTGGAGGCTCAGCTGCAATCTGATGAGAGAGGTGAGAATGAACTACCGCCGCGCGTCGCCTTTTTTAATTTGTTAGAGAGTCGTTAACAGGAAGAGGCTCGATGCTTAAAATGTTGTTTCTGTCTATCAAACAGAGGCCGGTGGGGACCCCATAGTCCTGCAACCATCTGCGACAGAGACAACCCAGTTAACATCGGATGGTCACTACTCCTACCACACTGACACCGGCTTCAACTAACCCTCCACAGCCCCCGTCAATCCTGGCCTGCCTGCTTCCCTGCTCCACCTCAGTGAATGAAAGAGAGAGGCAATCCATCTTTCCACTTCAGAGAGAGAGAGAGAGAGAGCCATGCAGAGGAGAGGGACTAGTAAGCATGGCCCTATGAAAGGAACTAATGAAGTCACATCCCTTACGCCCCTCCCTGATTGGTCCACTACTTATTCCCCCCCGCCCCGCCCCGCCCCGCCCCCTCCCAGTACGAGAAGAAAAGAGAAACAAATAAATTGTTTCCTTTTCATTTCTTCTTTTGTATTTCTTGGCCTTTAACCGCACAGGTCGCCTACCCCACTACCCCTCTCCCATATTTTGCATCATGGTGTAGCATGCACTGTTTCTAAAAAAAAAACATGGTCTCCAAATTTTCTTTTATCTTTTGCAGCATTTTTACTTTGCAAGGTTCATAACGTACGTACGTATATGTGCAATATGTTCATATGAGTACAGTTCACAAGGAAGGAGGGGTGAAGTTTACGTGATATTTTATGCTAAAGGAGAGGAGAGCCGTGGCTCAGGGAGGGAGGTGTTGGTTAGAGAGACATCTTTGTTGGCTTAAGTGGTCAGTGCCATCGTTAAACCCTCAAGAACAGCGTTGTCATGCACATAATCGTCACTTCTGATTTGCAGTCAGTAACGTTTTAGTTGAAAATGCCACCGCTGAGAGTCAGACCTACAGTATATCTTTGGCACCGTGTTTGTCTTTAGTGTGCTCCCCTGAGTGTTTTTAATGTGAACCATGAGGTTGTTGAGACACAGAGCTTTATTTATTTGTCAGTTTATCATAAACGCCTGCTGATGTAACAGTTCTACTGTAGTTATTAATTAGTGGCGGCTTTTCATTCCTCTGCCTCAGCTTTATTTCTGTCCATCATTGCAGGATATAGACTACTTCCCCTTGTTTTTCCTGCATCACCGAACAGGTTCACATGATAGTTAATTTCAAGGTAACTTAAATGTTGCTTCATAATGTCTTGCATTATTTTTATAACGTGAAATGTTTCAGCCTACGTGGATGATTTATTTAAAAAGGAAGTGACAAAACAAAATAAGATGTTGCTTCATTTTGTTTTATATTTTTTCCGTCATACTAGCAGTCACATCTGATTTATTAAAAATGGTGACATTGAATTCATAAATCAGAAGCATTAGTGTTTAAAGGAACCTCTAACAAAACACAGATTATTAATATTTAAATAATGTAGTTTTTCAATAGTGGATGAAATATATCTTTAATTTATAAAGTATCTAAGCCTAAGGAATTTTGCTTTTGTTTTTTGTTTATACTGATAGCAAAATGTATTTATTTTTGGACATTTCACAACTTACTGAGTCTGAAACATGTTAATTTCATTTAATTATTGCATTTTTTTTAGTTTACTTACTGATCTTGTGCTGTATGAAGCCAAGGAGCTCCAGGTAACCCAGCTGACTCTGTTCAGAGCTTTTAACAGGAAGAAATCACAGATCTCTATCAGCGGCAGCGCTTGTTCAGAGGGTGACATGTTTTTAGCTCTGAGCTGTCTTGAATATATTAAGTAGTTAATGTGATACGGAAAAAAAAGAACATGTTACTTTGGGAAATAAAGCTGACTACAGAATATCCACACGGGGATTTTCTGAGCGGTGAGGAATATGATTTTTCATCATGTTTTTAGTCCTTGTGTTTTGAACTGAAGTCTGATGACTCTGACATTTTGTCCAATGCTGTGATCGTTTATCATTGTTGACTTTTGAATCCATGTAGAGTAAGAAGCTCGTGAGGCATATCATCTGTGAGCCAGTGCTATAGGCAGCTCTGAGAAAAATGACTCTAGATTTTTCATACTATTGAATTTGCATATATTGCCACACGTTTGCAAAATTGCCATAAATCGCCATGAACATCTTTGCCACTTTGTCAGTTTCATAACTGCTAATAATGTGTTTCAATGGTTTACAATTGGTGAGCTCCTATTGCCCACCCTCTGCTATTAACGGTATGGATGTTGACCTCTGTGGCCCTTGTATGATGTTTCCTGTAACCCTTGATGAAACATAGATGTACCTGTCATGGCTTTTTCATTGAGATACTGAAAAATGCTACTGTAAATGTTCTAAGTTGAATGCACTGTGTGTTTAAAAAACTATAATGGATCAATGATCAGGAAATGACTCCATAAAAAGTATATAGTATATAGTGTAACTATAGTGAAATGGTTATATGATGCATTTTTGGGAATTTTATTTATTTCATACTTTGTCATGTTTCAAATGATGATTGGCTATCATTTTAACTGGTATGGTGTTGTAATGTAACCATTAAATTGTGCAAGGAAAAGGTTTAATGGTTAAGGTCGCTTGTACATACACTTGGCCCATATAAAGTATAAACCTTAACATTTATGTTGTAGCATGGTAATTGTGTGTCTGGAAGAAAACAAGTGGATCATTGATCTGATTTGCTGTTGTTGAATAAATGTTCCTGAACATTTTGACTTGTGTCCTTATGAAACTGTCTCATATCTCAGCACATGTCGGGTTTAGTTTAGTTTATTTGTCAGCGACCATGTACAAAAGAACATCTTAAATCACTAAATCTAACTACATTTTCATCTGCGTCTCCTTGTCACTGGCAGGTAGATACAAACAATTTAATAATACATAATAATCATTACACCCAACCATGTGAAACATAAATACTCATTCCCACTCAGCTCCTTCCAACCATGTACAGAAAATGATGGTCATAATAACAACATTAGTTCCTTTAACATCCACAGATGTCTTTAAAAGGTTCAAATCTGACTGACAGGATTTATGAAGGCTGCAGTGGAACATATTCAGCACAAATGCACATACAAAATATGCACAGACATTTGAGACATTGATTTACTTTCTTTGTGGTCTATCAAACTTTTAACCTCATCTCTGTATCCTGTAATAATGTCTAAAACTCAATATTAAAAAATGGATCACAAAAATACTCTTAAAGACATGAACATTGGTGGTAATAAAAGGTGAAACATGTATGTTACGACCCATAGCAGGCAGGTCTAAAAACATTCATATATGTATTTATTACAAAGGTCAAATTAAATTAACCTTTATTGAGCAAAATTAAAACTTATTTAGCATATTTATTAAGCTTAATCAATTGTGATTTATAATTACTTGAAGAATGTAACTGACACTTCGAAGGTTTAAGATACACAGTAATTTAAGTGAACCAAACATGTGATTATACGTTCCTGATGTAAAATCTCCATCCTAAATTACCAGCTGTCTTGATTTACTGCTGTTTTGTTGTTTATTGAAGAGTAACATAAGCGATCAGTGAGTTTGTCTAATGACATAACCAGAGAAAATTAAAAGCTTTCAACTTTTTGTTCACATGCTTTTACAAGAGACTCATCACTGTGTTACAGTTTGGTGGTTTTACCAGCAGATGGAGACAAGACTTCTGTTTTACAAACTATTGTGTGATGTAAATGACAAATGAGAATTTACATACTCAAAAATTGCAACTTGTATTTGCTCACTTGAATCCTTTGAACTGTAAATACAATTATCTTGCTTTATAAAGGCGATTTCATGTAAAGTTAAAAGTAGTGACTGTATAACTCTCATCACACAAACTTCATGTTGAATTATTTACTCAACTCAGATTTTAACTCTCTGTGAATAAATATCATCGGTCATATGAAAAAACATTATCAGCCAGGATTTATCAAGAGGACTTCTCCTTTTTTAACCCAAAACACTGGTCAATTTTAACTTATTACAACTTTTCATCAAATGCCTGTATACTGTAGAAATAACATAACTCATAATATATTTCTCACTTGTTTACACATAGTATTAATTTCAGTGGTGACTAAGCACATTTACTTGATGTGCATATTACCTGAGTATTTATTTATATGCTACTTTATACTTTTATAACATTTTAATGAAAATATTGTACTTTTTACTTCACTTCATTAATTTGACAGAATTACTACAGATTAAGAAGTTACATACAAAACATATGATGGATTTAAAAAACACCATGTATTTTAAAAAAAAAAACAACAAAAAAAACTACACAACATATATAAAGTAGAAAAAAATTGCTTCTTCATGATTAATTTCAACGTTAAAATGCTGCTTACACATTAATGCACCTGTAATAATAATCCAGTAATGTAATATATATAATAATGTAAGACTTTTCTGCATAACAATACTTTAAGTACATTTTGCTGATAATACTGTTGTACTTTTATTTAAATATGGATTTGAATCCAAGACTTTTACACGATGCTATTATTACTTTTACTTATTTAAAGGGTCTGAATACGTCCACTGGTGAATGTAAACAGCAACAGTCCATTTATAGCCTCAGTGATCCTGACTGTGTCTCCTGCTACAGTCTCAGCTGAGCTGACTGGATGGAGGCAGCAGGCTGCTGCTAGCTGGTCAAAACACTCCGAGGTGAAAGGAGCAACAATGAGCCGACAAGGTAAGACCATCCCACACTGGTTTTATGTTACTCTACGGTTATTTTTACGCAAACATTTGGTCAGTTTTAGTTCAATGTGTTTATAAGTGAGTTTATTCTGCCGTCGACGCTAGCCAGCGTTAGCTCTGTATGCAACAGGTAACTGTTAGCCGCCTAGCTTCAGCTAGCAGATACAGTGAAGTTCAGCACCGCGGACAGCTCCGGTTGTATTTACTTTGTTATAAAAACATAAAACCGACGATTATCTGTGGCTAACAAAACAACTGCAGCTTTAAACTTTACTGACTCGTTAGACAATGATGTGTCTTTATAAAGTATGCAACAACTATTCAAAATGTGCCTCAGAAAATGTCCTGTTCGTTGGTTGTAAGAGTCATTCACGCTGTAATCTAAGTAGAGCTGCAATGATGACTCGATTAATCGATTTGTTCACTATTACATGAATTGGCAACTATTTTGATAAGCGATTAATCATTTGGAGTCCTTTTTTAAGGTATAAATGTCCAGATTCTCTGAGTCCAGCCTCTCAAATGTGAATATTTTCTGGTTTCTTTAGTCTTCTGTGACAGTAAACTGAATGTCTTTGAGTTGTGGACAAAACAAGACATTTGAAGACGTTTCCTTGGGCTTTGACAAACAGTGATCGACATTTTCCACCATTTTCTGACATTTTATAGACCAAATAACTAATCAATTAATCGGGAAAATAATCAACAGATAAATCGATCATGAAAATAATAGTTAGTTGCAGCCCTAAATCTAAGGGTGTCCTATGCATTAGTTATACATACTTGTTCCTATTTACTTACTTACTACTAATAGTTGTAAGTAAAAGGAAAAGATCTCTGTGTGCCCAGCTGAGCTGCATTATCTTACCATTACATTTGGAAACAGAAAGTTATGTTGGTATTGAAGAACAGGATCGGCTTTGTCAGTTGTGTGAGTAGGGCTGCAATTAAGTATTTTCTAACAAACTTTCTCCATTAATCAATTTGTTGTTTGGTCCATGAAATGTCAGAAAATGGTGACAAATGTCAATCAGCATTTCCCAAAGCCCGAGAAGACATCCTAAAATGTCTTGTTTTGCCTCGACCAACAGTCCACAACCCAAAGATGTTCAGTTTACTATCATAGAAGACTAAAGAAACCAGAAAATATTCACATTTGAGAAGCTGGAATCAGAGAATTTGGACTTTTTTCACAAAAAATGTTGTTTTGTTTTGCCATTTTATTATAATCACAGAAGGAGATTATTTCGTAAAACTAAAAATGATTACTTCCTTTTGGAAGATGAAGAAATCATGAAAACACTTTGTGAAATGGACATTTTTGGTACGTGTGAGCACCTGGTCATTAAGATTAAATGTTTTAGATATACGTAGCATTTATATTGTTTTTTTAGTTGTTTTTCTGTGTAAAGTATGTTTGTTCCATTCAACACACAGTATGTGGTTGGTAGTAATGATTTGTTTCATGAATGTCAATCGTAGGAAGTTATTTATTTGCTGTATTATTGCATGTCATGTGATCTCATGTGGGACGGATCATTTTTAATGGTTTGACATGAAAATAAAAAATAATTCATTCATTCACTAACATCTATCTATCTATCTAATACTGTTATATGTTGAATATTTCCTCCTCGTGCTGCTTGGGAAGGTGTTAGTGGGACTTCACCATCCATGAACTTCTCTTCGAGGGTAGTGGGAAATGGATGCTCACCCACAGATCTAACAGAGGAGGACATCGACAATCTACAGTTTGAACTTGCAAAGGTGATGCAGCTTTTTTGGGATATTCATCACTTGTTACATGAACATGATCATGTGTTACAAAAAAATATGTTTGGCATCACGTGATCTCTGTTGTCTCTACTGAATGAACCATTTTGTGTTGTTTTGTGTTTTTCTCCTGAACAGATTGAGGATGAAATTCAGACCTTGCGGCAGGTGCTTTTGGCCAAAGAACACTATGCAGCAGACATCCGGAGACAGCTGGGTTTGAGTCCTCTCAGTAACATCAAACAGAACTTGTCCAAAGGATGGCAGGAAGTCCAGACTTCAGCCCCGTTAGTGCATTTGCACCCTCACACACATTGCATGTTTACACTGGCTCTATAGCTTTCTCTAGGCTTTAACATGACTTTAAATAGTAGTGAGGACTCCACTACGCACCTTTATAGTCTTACCTGGTTTACATAAGACCTCTAACCTCTCCACTGGCAGAACATTTGCCACGCATTGCCTTTGTGTGACGTGGTTACATAACCTCGAAAAGCACGCTAATGACAAATGACTGTCGTGGTCTGTCTCCAAAGTAATAATCTGCCAACATGTGCGTTTCCTGCTCTTTTTTTCAGATATCTCACTGCTTCTGCCACTCTGGACGACATCAGCAACTCCAATGTGTGAGTGTTGGTTTTGTGTTTGCATCATATGATGAAGAACATTTGCACTGCGTTTCATGCCGCAGGGGTTTCCCAACGTTTTTGTCCTGTGCTAACATGTTAAAGAGGGATTCCTTCTTAGAGACAAGTGATGGGATTTTCTAGGTCAAATAGGATTGGTGCCCTGTTAATAGCCTTACAGCCTGACTTAGCATGAGGAGCAGTAGTATTAACAGACAACGGCAGGACTGGCCTGAAGCGTTTGTTTGAAACAGAGCGAGCAAAGGATCCTCTGCAGCCAGATGGACCACAACCATTGACGTACATGTGCCAGTTGTTAAATATCTGTCATAAGTGTGTATGAAATAATACCTTTGTGCTCTCTTTATGCATTAGAGCTGCAACAATTACATGATTACTTTTGTACTGTATTTATTTATTGGGACAGTTTTTAACGTAAATGATGCACTGTACCAGATTTAGCTTCAAGCTCATTTTCATCTGCAGTCCCTTACAATTAAAACATATAACAGCAATGATGAGTTGTCAACTACTAAATTAATCGCCAAACATTTTGATAATCGATTAATTGTTTGAAGTCAGTTTTTAAGAAAAACATGTCCAAATTCTCTGATTTCAGCTTCTCAAATGTGAATATTTTCTGCTTTCTTTAGTATTCAGTAAACTGAATATCTTTATGTTGTGGACTGTTGGATGGGATTTCAGGTTGTCATCCTGGACTTTGGGAAATAGTGATTGTTTGACATTTTATAGACCAAACAATTAATCGAATAATCGAGAAAATAATGGACAGATTAATCGATCACGAAAATAATTGTTGCAGCCCTAGTATGCACTCTCCTGTTATCTAAAGGTCGCAGGTGTGATGGCAATGTTGTGACTTTCCTCCATTCAGGTTCTGACTTCTGTTACTTCTTTCTACCTGTAGATACATGAGGACCCGGGAGAGTCTCTCCTATGCAGGCCAGGTGACGTCTTCTGCGTTGTCCAGTGTGGGTGTCGTCATCACCAGGAGACTGGCAGAGATGAGGTACACTCAGAACTGGCTTGGCTCCTCACCCCTAATCTTTAAAGTGAAAACAAAGCAAACAATTTTCTAATTTTATTTGCTCAAATTTAGCTCATTTTGAACTACTCATGTTGTTACTTCTCGAGGATTTAAGTCACGAGTCATAACAAACTAAAATGAGTACTAAACATTTCCCCGCTGTAGGCTTGAAAGGTTGTTTTAAAACGTTTGAACTTTGTGCAGAATATCTGTTCAAGTTCGAAGGCCTCCTGTCTTGTGTTTTTGTTCAGCCAGTAAACAACAGTAATCCAATCACACCAGTACATCTTAACATCAGCGGCGGTAGCTGATAAGTCTGTTGTTCTCATCCGTGTGTAAACTGACGCTGGTGTGACGTTATCTCGGTGTCTTTCTTTATCTTCATGCTGCAAACCCAACAGAGCTCTGCCTCTTCCAGTCCCACCACGGTAAGCTTTGTGAGTGGTACAACTAATTGATCTTATTGTTGTGAAGCTGAAGGGTGTATGTGTGTGTGTGTGTGTGTGTGTCCTGACGAGACCACCTGTCAAATTGAAAGTAGAATATAGAGATTTTAAAGGGAGTTTAATCTTTATACAACTGTGGTAGCTGTTTGATAATCATGCAGTTCATATGAATATGGTATCTACTGTATGAAACATTAGGATGAGATTGTAATAATTAATCGAGTCATTGATTGACTGAAAATAAATTGTCAGCAATTTTGATAATCAATCAATCATTTAAGTCACTCTTCTCAAAAAATGAGCATTTGCTGTTTTTCTCAGTTTTATATCCTTTTAAATCAAATATGTTTGAGTTTTGGACTGTTGTTCAGACCAAACAAATGTCACATTGGGCTCTGGTTTCTCTTTTTCCCCACTAAATGAACAATAATCAATAATTAATTAGACTAAACAAATGATTTAAAAAAGACAGAGTTATTGATCATGAAAATAAAGTTAGTAGCAGCCAAACACAAGAAATATGTAACATTTTTAATAAATTCTGGGGTCGTTTTTTATTCTTATGCTGATTCTGTATGATGTTTTTAAAGAAATAGTTTGATATTTTGGGAAACAGCTACACTGTCCAACGGTAACAAAATCTACCTCCCACCTCCCTCCCTTTAAAGTTCACTAATTAACATGTTATATTTTGTTTGTTTAATCTGTCCAAAAAACAACAAATTGCCATTTTATGGAGGGTAATGTGCGGGACTACTTTGTGACTGGTAGCCATTACCAGGCAAACAGCAGAGTTACTGTTCTCAGCCAAGAAATAGTCAGTTAACAGTTTTTGTGCTAAGCTAAGCTAACCAGCTACTAGCTGTAGCCTTATATTGAACGGACAAATATGAGTGTGGTATTTATCATCTCATGTAACTCTCCCCCAGAAATCAAATAAGCGCCTTTCCAAAATGTTAAACTTTTGATTTATTTGTTATTTTTAATGCTCAAACATCTTTCCTCTTCTTCCTTGTTCCCATCCCTTAACGTGAAAGCTCCCTGAACCACACCATGAGCGTGCCGACTATGAGGTAAAAAAAAATGTCTGTCACTGCAGTTTCTATATTTATTGCTTATCGCTGTATTTGTGTTGCTCAGCTAAAATATTTGTCTTCATATTTCTCTCTAGACACTCCTCTACCTTCAAGTCTTTTGAGGAAATGGTTGGCAATGTGAAGGTGAGTTTGTTAAAGCAGCAGACACATAGTGCACATAGAACTGCAACTAATGATTATTTTCATCATCAATTAATCCGTCAGTTATTTTCTTGATTAATTGATTAGTCGTTTGGTCTATAAAATGTCAGAAAATGGTGAATAATGGTGAAAAATGTTGATTATTGTTTCACAAAGCCTAAGATGACGTCCTCAAATGTTTTCCACGGTCTACAACTCAAAGATACTCAGTTTACTGTTATAGAAACCAGAAAATATTCACATTTTAGAAGCTGGAATCAGAGAATTTAGAATTTTTTTTCTAAAAGAATGACTCCAAACAATTAATTAATTATCAAAATAATTAATGTAATAGTTGACAACTAATCAATGAACTGACTAATCATTGCAGCTCTACACACACAGTGCTCTTATATGAATGTTGATCTCTTGTTTTTGTGTGTGAATCCCACAGGAGAAGGTGACTGGCAGTCTGACAAATAACAGAGACACCTCTGGGTTTGAAAGAGGATCCTCGCGCCACAGCACATGAGATGGACCCGTTTAACACACCACAATAATTTTTCATACTTTGTAAAGTTATGAAATAATGTTTTATTTTTGCTCCCTTGTCTGTGTAAATTTGTTCTCAGTTATTTTTGACTGTTGTGATAATACATCAGTAATCATAATCAGTTTGTATTGTAAAATTATTTTGAACTCCAATATCAAAAATGTAATTTTCATTTTGACATGTGAATGCAGTAAATCCATCATAAATATGCTGAATTATTTGGAATATGCATTCATTGACATTAACTGGGATATTTAAAAAAAACAGAAAAAACAGATTTTTCAATTAAAGTCATTTGAATGGTGTGTGGTTTTTTGTTATTATTGGTCATGTAAGTAAATCAAGTTACTGATAGTGTTGTTTTTGTGTGTATATATTAATAACCAGGCTACAATCAACAGTGGTCTTATTTTATATGTAGCCTGTGGGTGGCGCTTGAGGTCCCCACTGTATTAACAGGTGTTTTCCCTGCACGTGTTCCCTGTTTTGTTTAGGGTATATAAACTAATGTGTTTCTACCATTATACTGCATGTCAGGGGTCAACAAATAAGTGAGGAACAACAGAATTAGAGCAAGTTACATGAGTACAAATTAGGCAAAAATGACTCGTATATGAAAATGTTTCCTTTGTTGCACCATCAGACTAGAGATGAGATAGTAGATAGGGTTAGGGTGTACTGATAGTTTATAGTTTATTAAAAATAACAAACGTTTTAATGTAAACTACGAAAGTGAAAAGTTCAGCTTTTTTCAGGGGCCTACCACTGCTTTATGTTATCCACATTTATTGAAATCAAAGGCTGAAACCCTCAAGAAAATGCACCAGGTCCTGCTCATAATGGCCTCTTGCTTTAGTACAAAAACATTAGTGTTATATTCTACTTATTTTCTTATTATTTAGGTTTGACATGTCAAAGTGACGGCTGTTAGTACAGTGTGTAGGTGACCTATGTCAAACTATATAGGAGGGCAAGAAAACAGTTGTTCCCTGACCGGGAATCGAACCCGGGCCGCGGCGGTGAGAGCGCCGAATCCTAACCACTAGACCACCAGGGAAGGCTGATGAATCGTGGTGGTAGCACAATTTTTATAGATAAGGATGGCAACGTTATAATGTACGTCGTGGTTTATACAAACGTTAACCTGTCACGTCCGTGTATGTGTATGAACTGCATAAATATAACGTCATAAGCTAAAGATATCCATGACACACCACCTGAGATTTAAAAACAGTGCAAGTTTCCCTTCGCAACACCATAAATTAGCTTATTTACGGACTTTATTTAGTTCACTATTTCTGAAGGCAGTAATACTTTAGCGTTCTTTGTTGTTGTCAGGATGACATTAAACGTTGTCAGAATGACATTAAACATAAATCACGTCACATAACGTCAAACATGTTAAACCCGCTCGTCCGAGATTGTTTTATTGATTTAGCCTAAATGTGTGTGTCTCTGTCAGTTTGTCTCCACTAAAACTAGCGAAAAAACATCAAGGTTACGTAATTTGTCATCAGGGGGTTGAATAAAACATTTGTGTTAGAATGAATCAACCTGAAGGGCGATTTGCAAAACTCTCGCGAGATCTTAACCCTAACCCTAACCTTAACCCTAACCTTGCGAGAGTTCGTCCCTTCGTCTTATCCGACCTAAAGCCTGTTCAAAGCCTCCTCTTGTCGCGTGTCATCGGGTTCCCGTCCCGGTCCCGTCTGGCTGAACAACAACAACACGTTCTCTGTCCTCGAGCTGTCATGTTCCCGCCCCGCCCCGTGTCTCAGCTGCGCGCGCCGGGGCCAGATCCTATAAAAGCCAGTGGTCAGTCTGCTTTGATTTAGAAACAGCAGCAGAGTTGTGACCATAGGGGTCATCACAGATATTTTATCCCCAAATGGGACACTGTAACAACTAGCACCTCTTCTTACTTCAAGCCATCCGAACCTTACAACCGCACCAGGTGCCAACTACAGCATCCTCATCTTACAGGTGGGTAAAAACAGTTAAATTTAAGTTTTTGTAACGTTTAAAACCTTTCTTTTCTATGTGTTAATATAGATTAAATATGACAGCTTTTCAAGAAAGTTGTCAGTGTTTCCTCACATTTATCTCACTAGAATGCAAAGGTAGTTTTTGCACAGTTGCACAATTTTTTAAAGCTTAAATGCTTCAGAAAATGTTCTCTAGTAAGGATCATACCTGTTATTTGCACAGGTGTCATGTTTTTTAAATGTTTGCTTAATTTATCCTCTGCAAGGCTATGCATACAAATAGGCCCATAAACACTGTTAATTAAAGAAATAAGTATAATGTAAGTATTTTTTTATGTTTACTGCATAATTGGTGTGTTTATGCATCAGCTGCTGTGTCTATTTAGGCTACAAGGTGCAGACATTTATTTGTCTGTTCCTTGAAATCCCCAAAGCCATCTGCTGCTCACCTTGAGTTAAGCTTTACAGCTTTTAACTGGTTCTCAGGCTCCAGGCTGTTAACTTTTATTACACTTATAAGAATCAGGAATGCATTTTCTACTGTTAATGAATTTATATTAGTTAAATGTAAATAAATATTTATACTTGTGTTGTTTTAATTCAACACATTCAGTTGTTTAACATCCTAGAAATTCTCAAAAAAGTTATATTTTTGTTTTTGGCATTTGAAAAGTCAGATATAGTTTCTTGGCTGACCTCAGTCATACTTTGACATCTACAAACGTCCTCTATGAGCGGGACTGTAGTTCAGTTTTTTTCCAGACACTTCAGTGATCATGCAGCCAGCTCGTGCACTACGCTATCGGCTGGACTAGTGGACACGCTCTCACACAGCTGCACACTCTAGTTATTTGAGACATGGGAAACCAGATTCTCAGAAGCAGCTGCCACGGAAGTTCCGTGGACGGGAATGAAGCACAGATGGCATGAATGCACATGGCAAAGCTTCCTTGAAATGAGTCCAGAGTGACATGTAATTCTTTGCAATTCAAGTTTGCTTACTCACCTTATGTCTCCACTCTATGTCATAACTAAAAAAAACAACTTAACAATATACAGAAAATGCAAGGGATATAAAATAAAATATAGATAGATAAACTAAACCAAAAGCAGGAAATAATGGTGAAAATGTAACAGCATCATATTTTCATTTTATTTCCAGCCTAATAATACCTCTGCTTCTGTGTCTTCTTCAGGTTACCATTTTCCATCTTTGAGCGGTTTTCCACCTAAGGTCGGAGAAAATGGCAGCAATTCCATCAAGTGGTTCCCTCATCGCCACCCATGATTACTACAGAAGTGAGTCAGACGTGGCCAATATGCATTTAAATTGTATTCATTTCACTACCAGATTAAATCTGTAATTGTTTTTCATTCTGCATCTTCAGTCTTGCATGTCTTTCCCCCCCTCCTGTGGAAGCTTTAATGAGATATCCTTGAGTTGAAATGTTGAAAATGGAAATGTTGTATCTTTGTTTCCAGGGCGTATTGGGTCTACCTCCAGTAACAGCTCCTGTGGCAGTGCTGAGTACTCAGGAGAGGTCATTCCACACCCTCCAGGTATGAAGTTTTTGAAAGTGTGAAAAAAGTGAAGTCTCCTTGCATCTGCATGCAACAGATTTCCAGTCTGACATTCGTTTTGCTCTCTACAGGACTTCCAAGGCAAGATTCTGGACACTGGTGGACCTCATTTTTCTTTGCAAAACCGAACCAGCCCGGCATGCAGAACGGATCTGAAAATCAAAAGTGAGTGTCCAGTGTTGTATAATGAAGTCAAACAGGTGCTGTAACCTTTGATTTATTTTGTTTTGGAGGTTAAAATTGTGACATCTCTCTGTGTTTCAGAAACAGAACCTACACAGTGGCTGACGGTCAGGTGACCTGCATCGCCAGGGAAATGGTTCTGAACAGACAAGTCAGCGAAAGCAGTGAAAATGGAAAGTTTGAACCATCGACCCCTCCGCCAACTCCCTCTTCCTCCTAACCTTCGTCCCCCACGCCTATACCCCCCCCCTCGCACTTCCCTCATTCTCAACTTGCCGTCATCAGTCCAGCGCTGAAGATGGAGATGATGAGGATGATGATTTTTTTTACCTTTAGCAAATGAAGTTTGTTTTTCCTTTATTGCTTATGTATAGTTTATTTTTTATTATGATGAAAAGTCAAAAAAAAAATTCAAGTATGTAAAAAGTTTTTTCATTTATTTCTTCTTGTGACTGTTAATAATAATAAAAAATAATAAAAAAAAATGCTTGCAGTCAGTTCTTCATTTGTGATTCATTCATCCCACACAGCTGTTAATATACTTTACCGCTGCAAAAAGAAACAGTTTGTGCATCATATTATCATTCATTATTTAGGAAAAAAATGTGACAGAATCTGTTTTGTGTTTTTAGCAAACCTCAAATCTCCCAAACTACATTTTTTTTACCTCTTTTCATGTGATCCACAAAGCAGAGCAGCTGGTTTATAACTCTGCAAGGAAATACATGCAGCCTACTTACCGAACTGATCTAAGCTGTTTAGCTTGAATATGATTAGCAGCTTGCTATGATACAACTTGCATAAGGTCTCACCTTAGCCTGGATGTAGGTCAACAGCTTAGGTTACGACTATTATACGATAATATTGAAACGCTTTCAATATGTTATGTTTATATGTTTGCGTTAGCAGTTTTACAAATGATTAATTGGAAACAGCAGGCAAAGATAGCTGACCCCTGATATGTCTGCAAAAAACATTTCTGAAAGCAGATCATTGCTATCAAAGGCCTGCTGCATAGTTTATCACACATCCTGACATAATAACTGCACAGTATAAAAATAAAGCAGTCTACTTGATGGTATTAATTTCCTTGCATGTGCTGAAATTGCTTTTAAAAGCACTTTTAAATGTCACAGCACCTTGTTGTAAAAGATTAAGTCTGTTCATATTACAAAAGCTGCAAAGAGAGAGCTTTTAATGCTATTCCTGCAATTTGCGTTTTTCTTCAAATGCAACATGTGTTCATAGTTTTTGGACTGAGCACTTCAAAAGACAGCCATAAACCTTGAATCCTTGAATCCTAAACCTCTCGTCGAACCAGTGTCTTGTGAAATTTTCATACATGCAGAATTCATTATCATTTTGGACCTTAAAAATATCCCGATAATTACGATGACATGCACCACTGGTAACTGTTGGAAGGATCAATGAGTGCACTCGGTCTCTTAATTGACTTTTCCTTGAAATAATATGTAGGGAACATTTTGCAATGTGCACACTGACAGCTAAGAATAGACTAAACAAAGTCTAGTTACAGTCCAGTTCTGCTATAAGATAACCTTTCTGTTCAAACATGAAAGTCAAACAGCTTCAGCACTGTAAGTGGAAAATTTTGAGACACATACTAGGTCAAGCAGTTTGGCATTTAAAGGACCAAAGACGTGCTTTGTGTTTTCATTCTTCCAAGCAACTCAACCTATTTAAAAACAACGCGGTCTTTCCTACCTGCCCTCCAAAGCTGCACTATTCCTGGCAACGTATCACAATGACACTTGGGTCTAAAAATATCCCGTGATCCCAGCCTAGTACAAATACTCCCGTGTCACTTCACTGACACGAGAGTCTCCCATCATTCAGATCTTTTTTTATTACTCCAGAGGGCATGCTGGGTTTCTGAGTGCAGAGTTTACAGCACACGGTTAAGGACAAATCCCCAGAATATTTATATCAAAACAACACAGCTGCAATGACCATAAATCACTGGACAGGGGAAACAAACAAACAAAAACGTGAATGAAGATAGGTCATGTGATGCTGCAGAACCCTGTAGAAAGTCAAAGGTTTTATAAGAGTTGATTACACTACAGTGTTATTTGTAATGGAAAGTAAAAAGTAGGATACTGAGTGCAAGAACAAAATCTTTAAAGACTAATCTGACCAACTGTGGAGAAAGATTTTCAACAGTAATTGCTCTATAAGATGACTAACGATTGGTGTTTGGAGATTGATAAGAAAAATATGGTAAATGCTTTAGGACTTGTAAATCATCATACAGGAATTTAGTTATATATGTTTTATTAATTTGAAGTTAATTCAACTTAAAATCACGATTCTTATTTTTAGGTGATTATACACTAATTAAAACATACTTATGAATATTAAATCCATTTCTGCCAAGTCTGTTCTGCTAGATGCCACCAAATACTACACACTAAAATTTATGAGGCAGCAGGAAACATTTTCTAACATTTTCTAATGTTTTCTAAACTAAGTTGAACCAGCTTAATATGTTTTACAGTATTGACTGGATTGTTTTATTCAAATGATAATCAATTGTTTTAAAAGAATAGTAAATGTTACAACTTGACCAATACAAAACTGTCAAGTGTAAAATCTACTAGTTGCGGGATACCTCAGGGAAGCTGTCTAGGACCATTATTATTTGCCATTTTACAAATGACGTATCATTAATCTTAGACAGCGCAGAAGGTTGTGTATATATACTGATGTTTCTACAATATAAATGACAAAATCTACTATTAAAAAACTAGAAAGTGAATTAAACAGAGAGTTGCAATCAGTCGTGGAATGGTAACAAATAACAAGCTTACACTTAATTTATAAACTTTACTAAGTAACATGTAAAGGACGTGCCTGTGGAGCAAGATTAACTTAGCTTCTCGATATAATGTTGGACTATTAATTATTAGAAAATACTGTAATATACGCTCAGGTATTATCTCAATACCACTTAAGTTATGAACAGTAGTAATAATTGTTATGTTAAGTTTGTTTATAGTTGTGCTTTAGTGACATATGAGATATTTAGCAATGTTATATTATTCATCTATAAAGTATTTAATTGTTTTAGTAAATACTTTGGTGTATTTTTGTTTATGTATTATTCGGTCTGGTTTTGTATGTTTTGTTTGTCAGTTGATGTTTTGGTGTGTTGGAATGAAAATGTTGGCACGGCCAAACAGTGCCCTCATACACATGAATTGGCTCAGAGACAAATGAGGAATCTGGGGCAAAGGCATCTGGCCCGTGAGTCAGGACTACACAGGAAGAGTCCAATCCCTCGAAACAAAGTTGATTTTGCATTGACAAGATAAGAGGAAAGATACAATTCTCAGTAGTAGGAGACACATTGATTCATTGTATAATGTTATATGTTTGTCTTTTCTTTTCATGTGAAGGCTTCATGCCATGGATGTATTGGTTCATACTGTTTGCAGGGGGTCGGGTTACATCCTGTTTTAGGTCTATATTTGATCAGCAGCATGAGCAGAGAACGTGAACCACTGAGCGTGCATGAGTCCACGTGTCACTGGGGGTCTTTCAGTGTCAACACAGCAAGTTGCACGCTGTCGAAGTCCCACTGTGATCGATTGTCTCCACATTATTAGATAATCAACAGGCCACGTTTGGACACAAATTTGAATCTGACCTGAAAGCTGACATAAGTCTGAACCTGTATTAGGACATTTATCACGTATAGTGCAGGTGAAGGTTTGTTTAAGTGCTACAATGACTTTAGTTAAATTTAATACCCCTTCTCTTTGTTTCTGTTATAAACTCGACAACCTGAAGCCATGTTGAAACGTCTATAGAAAAATAAAGAATATGCTTGTTAAACAGAAAAGAATTAAGTGTAATTACACATGAAAGAGGTTTCAAAATGATTATTATATTCTGTATATTTGTGTGCAAAATATTCTTTCTAGAAATTGGGACTTGGTCAAATAGTTGGATCCCTCATGGCTTCTTTTCCAGTCTCCAAAAAAAACTTAAATAAGGTGATCTGCAGTGGTGGAATGTAACTAAGTTAATTCACTGAAGTACTGTACAATATAAATATAAATTTGAGATACTTTTACTTCACTTGAGTATTTCCATTTTAGGTAAATTTATACTTCTACTCTAATACATTTCAGAGGCAAGTATTATTCATTACTTTACTCCACTACATTTGTCTGACAGCAATAGTTACTCGTTACTTTACAAATTAAGAATTAACAAACAAAATGTATGATAATCTTATCAAATATGATGCTTTATTATCTATTAAATACACACCAGAATATAAAACTGGAAAAGAAGCCATGAGGATCCAACTATTTGACCAAGTCCCAATTTCTAGAAAGAATATTTTGCACACAAATATACAGAATATAATAATCATTTTGAAACCTCTTTCATGTGTAATTACACTTAATTCTTTTCTATTTAACAAGCATATTCTTTATTTTTCTATAGACATTTCAATATGGCTTCAGGTTGTCGAGTTTATAACAGAAACAAAGAGAAGGGGTATTAAATTTAACTAAAGTTAAAATTAGCTTCATCTCAACCAACTACAACATTTAAACACTGCTTACACATTAATGCATTTATAATAATAATAATCCAGTAATATTATATATGATACACTCACAGGGGCCATTTTTCTGCCTAGTGAATACTTTAAGTACATTTCACTGATACCACTTTTACCTTCACCTATGTAGTTGAGTGTTTTCACATTGTGGTATTACTAAAGTAAAGGATTTAAATACTTCTTTTAATACTTCTTATTATGATAATTTTATAAAATGTGATTCATTGTCATAGATTAAGTGACCCAGCAGTAAATTGTCCACATTAATCTTGACCACCATAAAAATGCTGCATACACATTAGTGCATCAGTAATAACAATCTAATAATCTAACATGATAATTTAACACTCACAGGGATTTTTTTTACTGTATTGAGCACTTTTGATACTTTTTATTGTAATCTACATTTTAAAAGTTTTTTTCAAACAGTATTTGGATCAGTGTCAGAAACTGCATTGCTGGGAAAATCTGCAGAAAAATAAGTAAATAATGAGGTCACTGCTGCTGTTTTCACTGTGTGAAAATATTGACTTTGCTCTGATGGAACACGGCGTTCATTTTCACATGAAACTCTTGTTTGTGAAACCAGATGTGAATCTTTGCCAGATCAACAGGAGCAAACTGCCAGTCTGAAATCATAAACCATGTAAGATAAGTCACACTAGATGAAACTAGAAGAGACTAGAAGACTACGCTAAAAATATTAGAGGTCTTGCATCAGAAGTATGAATATCAGGGTTTGTGCAATCCATAATAAAAACACTAACAACTGCCTGAAAATGCTAAAATAAAGAGTGAATACAAGCTTCAAAAGTAAATAATGTAGGATTATATAATCCTTCGCAGAACATGGTGACGTTTTATCTGTGTTGTTATTCCAGGAATGGACATTTCTATTGTTTTTATAGTTTTTCACTTTTTGTATGAGATTTCTGATTATCAGGTTTTATTCTTACAATAAAACTATGTGTAATCTAACTGTCGTTATGTAACTGGGATGGCAATGTCAGTGTGATAACACACCAGCTGGGTCCAGACTGAGATATCTCAATAACTATTTGATGGATTAAAACTGGGTGAATCTGGACCACTTTGATGATCCGCTGACTTTTCATTTAGCACTACCAGCAGGGCAAAGTTTGCACTTATCTAGTTAAAATACCTCAACATCTGCAGGGTGAATTGGCAGCACATTTTGTACAGACTGGTGTTTACTAATGATTTGATCTCCTGACTTTACCTCTAACATCACCATAAGGTTGACATTTTGTGGTTTTGAGTGAAATGCCTCAACAACTATTGGATGGATTTTGAAATTTGGATCAGACATCCATGTCCCCCATTGTTCCCAGCATTGTGATCAGGGCTGCAACTAACAGTTATTTTCATTATCAATTAATCTGTTGATTACTTTATCAATGAATCTCTAGGTCTATAAATGTCATAAATATTAAAAAATGACCACCAGAATTTGCCAGTCAAAGATGCCTTCAGATTCTTTATTTTGTCCAACCAAGAGTCCAAAACCCAAATATATTCAGTTTGCTATCATATATGACAAAGGAAAGCATTAAATCTTCACATTTGAGGAGATGAAACCAGCAAATCTTTGCATTTTTTCTTAAATAGTGACTACAGTGATTATTGTCAAAATCATCAAAATAGTTGCTTTAGAGTAATTTCTAAAGTAGACTAATTTCCTGTCAATTGACTAATCAATGACCTGTCTAATAGTTGCAGCTGTAACTGTCATGGTGAGCATGTTAGCATGTTGAGGTTCAGCCTCACAGAGCCTCATCATGGCTGTCGACTCTGTCGGACCACACATTAGTCCAAACTACACATTAATTCTAAGCAGGTTTGAGTATGTATTGTATACTAGAAAAGTGACTAAGTTAAGTATACTCTAAACAGTTGGCAGCATACTATAAAAGTTGATTTTTGAGTGTGCTATTGATCACTATTCTCCCACAATGTAGTTTTAGTTCTTGTATATGGAAAAGCTGTATGCTACAGTATTAGGATAGTATATGCTGTGTACACAATTAGTATGTGGTATTTTTGGGACACAACTTTAGCCTCATTAAATAAATATTCATTTAATTACTTAAATAGCTCTTGCTGTGTGTGTGTGTGTGTGTGTGTGTGTGTGTGTGTGTGTGTGTGTGTGTGTGTGTGTCCAGCAGATTGTATTTCCACAGTCTGTCACCTCTGCAGCTTGTTGCCTGCCGTCTCTCTCTCAGTGCTTTCTATGACTCTGCTGCCCTCTTGTGAGGGAGGACCTTATGACCCTCATGATGATACATTAAAGGACGAGTTCATAATATTTCAAGTCTGTCTTAAAACAACAGTCAGGAGCCCAAATGAACAGTGAAATAGGTTTTTCCTTGCCATAATCATTCCTCCTGTTCATACTGACCATTAGAAGATCCCTTCATAATGTACTTATAATGTAAGTGATGGGAACCAAAATCCAAAAGCCTCCTGTGCAAAAGTGTATTTAATTTATTTGAAGATAATATGAAGTTTCAGACATCTAAATGAGTCAAATCAAGTAGATATCTTTCAACATTACAGTCTTTTTAGTACCAAAGTCCCTCTTTTTGTTACTAAACTTCCACCGCAGCTCAACAAGGAAACACTGTCTGAGGAAACACAAAGAGAGAATTTGATGCTTATAAGACTGTAAATGTGGCAGATATCCACTTGATATGACTAACTCAGACTGATGAAGCCTCATATAAGCTTCAGTCCACCATCACTTACATTGTAAGCACATTTGAAAGGGATCTTTTAATAGCCAGTATGAGCAGGAGGAATGATTACAGCGAGGAAAACCTCTTTCACTGTTCAAATGGAGAACTGACTGTTGTTTTAAGACAGATTTTTAAAAACTTTGAACCTATCCTTTAAATATGTGTTTTGATCAGAGATGTTTAAGCTACAGAAAGAAGAACAAAAAAGAAACCAGGAAGCCGAGGTCTCAGTTTGATAGCTCATCGCACTATTTTATTGAATTTACTGACATCTCAGGAGAAGAGGAGAGCCTTGCAACTCTGCTGTTGGTAAACCACTGTTGTTTTTTTTTCTTTTTTTTTTCCATAGCGTTGATGCAACACTGAAAAAGCGCTATTTCCAAACAAACACAGGTCCCTCATTAGTGATATGTAAGAGGCAGAGAGAATCTCACCTGGACAGTTTTGCATGAAACATACAAATGAAACAGGGTCAACCTTTTCTTTTGTCTTTTTGTAGTTTCACATATAATAATAAATATCCATACCTATAAACACTCCAAAAAAATCAAAATATTAAGTCACAGGTACTGGAAAAAGCTCCACTTTTAAATCACAATGATAAATGTACAAAACAATAGACATCTCATATAAATGCTAATGGTTTTCGTTAGAGATTTAAATCTCATTTCAGAAGAAATCAGTGGATAAAAACTAAACTTGGAGATTCAGTATTTCCTGAGGTTTATGGGTTCCCCTTAAAAGGCCAGGAGAGGGGAATGGCTTTTATGTTACCGAGGAGACAACAGGTCAAAGTGTACCTTTCAGGGCACCAGTCGGGTTAAGGACAAGGAGTTTTCCTTGACAACACGGCCGGGATATTAAAATAATCTGAGCACTTACTGTAGTACAATAACTGTAGTATAATAACCCCGCCGCTTGTCGCTAGGCCACAATAGTATTTTAAAACAGTTGATTAGTCGTCTTGATCCTTAATAAATATTTGCTGGTCCACTTTGAGAAGTTGTGAAGCTCCCTTTTACTAACTTGTCAAATGCCGGAAGCCACCACAACACCCAGTCGACCACAACCAACCAGTTGTCACGGCACACTGTGACCATGTGACCAAGTAGTCAAAGAGGTCACGTCTGCGCTTGATGCAATGAAACAACAAAATGAAAATATCTGGGTAAATGTACACAGATTAGGGGTATATAGGTGAGAGAAAAAAAATAATATTTTGAAAGAAAATGCAAAAAAAAAAATGTATTCTGAAAAACTGTACATGTAAACATCACACTTTCACTGAGTCCAAAACCAGAGGGGAAAAATACAAAGCTTCACACAGGTATACAGTACAACCTCCTGCACAGAGCTACAGTCTCTTATCAGCGCAGGAGAGGCAACAATTGAAATAATATAAATAACAATAGAAGACCACCACCAAATGATAAGTTAAAACAGGCAAGGGCTAAAACCACTTTGATTTTTTTTTTTAAACAGTGCTGTACCCACAGAAAAAAAAAAGAAAGGTTTAAAACATCTTTTATCACTCTTTGTACAGCTATACAGTACATTTATCTGACCACTTTAGCAATCCACAAGCTACCAGGGCATTTTTAATCAACACCAATAGATTACATTTTCCAGTCAATACAAAGAGAAAATCCATTGGGCATTATTAGAAAAAAAAAACAAACAAAAAAACCCCAAAACAACAACAACATGACAACAAGTGGTTGTCGTTGATCACAGTAAACTCCAGCACACCGAAAATGTTGCTCAGCGTAGACTTAAAGACGTTTTACAAATCTGCAAGCAAATGTTTTGAGGGGAGGGGGGAGGGTGGGGTTGAAAAATGGGACAAAGATCAACATCACTGAGTAAGACGTGACGTGCGGAGGGGTTTTGTGTGACTGCTATGGCTACAAACAGTAAAACGAGCAGGTTGGAGGAGGAGGAGGAGGAGGAGTAGGAGGAGGAAGAGGAGACGAGGAAGACATGTGTGAGGACTCGAGGTCCCACGTACATCTATGATTACGTCTACTTGAACCCGGGTGGACCATGCAAACTGATGAGTTCCAAAAAGGAGCCGCTTGCTTTTTTTTTTTTTTTTAAGTCTTTGTTAAAAGTCGTGTCAAACTGTCCTTTGTTAACGATCCGTCCGTAACATGTTTTAACTGAAGCTGATATTCCAAATGAGGTAAAGACACACTCACATATCACTGTGTTATCTTACCTTAATCCTGAGCTATAAAGTGCTTCCAAACTTGCAATAGATAATAGGATTTCACACTTGAAATGTAAATGTAATGCAGCCTAATCATGGCGCGGTAATAAAAATGTAAAAATGGTTCCTTTAAGCACGTCTAGACTGGCCTGGTAGTGAGATGAACTGCAAATTTATGAATGACACACTGAAATAGAGTGATTCATGATAGATAACTGATAGAATTTGATAGATTTGTGATAAATACAGAAATATATCTCTCTAGACTTTGAGACAAATCAATAAGGTGCGAGCCGGGTCGGCTGCGTGAAGAGTCATTGTCCTTGTTTGGAATGTTTTAGCCTACTTGAATTAAATCTTCACAGATTGATGTTGTACAAACAGGGTCACTCCACTTATACACATCAGAAAATCTTAACAAACACTTACATCGAATGAACAAAAGGATTAAAAAAAAAAAAACACACACACACACACACACCACATAAAACTAACACACACACACACACACACCTAGACCACTGCGTTTGTGCTGAGTGACTCACCATCTGTTGTGAGGCTGTGCTCTAGATCTGGATTGAGTACTCTGTGTGCCCTCAGACCACACACACACACACACACACACACACACATACACACACACATATACACACACACACCATAGCAGAAAGCTGGGAGAGTAAACTGTGATGCAATTACATCTTTTTCAAAGATTGTCTCTTGCTTCTTTTCAAACAGTGTGTTTTCAGACGTGACATCGATGAGGAATGTGGAGATGAGAGACAGAGAGAGAGAGAGAGAGAGGTTTTGAAACAGCTGAGGTCAGAGGGGAAAATATGGACGGAGGAGTTGTTTTTTTTTTCTTTTGTCCGAGGCGAGCGAGCGAGCAAGCAGCCCACACACTCTCACTTCATCCGGTAAAGCCATATGGATGTCTCGGGTTGCCTCAAATACCGCTGCATTCATCTGACAGTCAGTAATGGATGCATTTGAGCTCAATGTGCTCCTTTTAACTTACAAAAAGCCGAGAATACTCACAGAACATTTCCTTCACAAAATGACCCCAAACCACTTTAAAGTTTAAAAAAAAAAAAAGAAAAATACGTGCAACATTAAGTCTCATTTTTCTGTCAGGTCCCATTTTTATCACGATGGATGACTGATCCCAGTACATGAAAGTGCCTCAGTTATGAGGTTAGCGATAAAGATCAGTATTCACAACAAACGACAACATTGAAATTGGCTACAATGTTGCATGGGATATCGTCTCTTTTTACAACTTGACAGTCACAACAAGAGGGGATTGTGGTAAAGTATTCCCCTCTTTGCCTTAAAACGCCTCAGCAAGTCTGACCAAAGTCATTTCAGTAAGCACACCTTTACTGATTATCCTCAATATTGCACCTTTCTCCGCTTTCCAGTAGCACTGGTTATAAACCAAGAGTCTAAACAATATATTAATCTCCTTTTTTTTTTCCCTGACAGGTGTCTGTGACCTCAATTTGCATACCCAGGCTTCTTAAAAGCCTCTGTCCTTTTAAGTAATGAGAAACTGCCCGTGATAAATATATTCATAATAAAATAACTGAAGGTAAAGTCAGGTTGGATAATGAGTCTTTGTCTCTTAATAAACCACATGCTTAAGAATCTGGAAACCACTCCAACAGAGCAGGACCGAGGTATCGTTTTGACCACACGACTTGACGGATCAAAATTTACAGGCGAAAACTGTCAAAACGCTCTTTACTTTCTTTTCTTTTATTTCTCTGCTGTTTTTTTTTTTTAATTATTTTTTTTTGCTTATTTGTGAGTCAGCACATCCTACAGTAGCTGTTGAGGTCAACAGGTCAGTGGCAAGCTGCCACATCTTTTTAGCAGCGATTTATCTATGAACTTCCAGAAAGCAACGCTCCAAATTTTTCAGGAAAAAAAAAAAAAAAAAAAAAAAGGTGTGAATTTGGAGAGAGTAAAACGTTTAGAAATACAGTATCTTTTTTTTGGAGCAGACGACCAAATCAAATCATGCCACTGTACAGCGTATTTTACAGTTGTGTAAAAATAGAAAGTAGGTTATGAGACTAAATCACTGCTATGCAACTATTAATTTGTCCAAACATCTGCACAGGTGAGCTGATGTTTAACACCTCTTGTAACTCCCCTATGTATGTAATTTTTTTCACATAGATCATCGCTTCCTGAGACGAATGGAGGTTGAAGTGGTAAAAATGAACTGAATGGGATGAATGGCTACAGATAACAGGGCACTAAGGTCAAAGTGAACCAAATGCATAAATAAACATTTTTCAGCCTGTGATATGTTCTGGCCCTTCCAAATACCTAATCGTGTGGGAATAAGTAAAGGTACCAACCTACAGGACCCACTGTGCGCTGCAGAATCACTCGTGTACATTTGTGTCTTTGTTTGGATTTCAAACTCTGCCCCAAATATGTGTGACTGAGAGCGATAGAGGCGGACAGGCTAGGAGAAGGTCTTGGCACGGTTTGGCTCGGACTCAGTTCTGCTGCAGGATCAGGTTTTCCAGCTCGTCTGCTGAGCGGAGCAGGAAGGCCGCGGACTCCCGGTAGCCTGCGATGAGCTGCCTCACCGCTGTGACCTCCGGAGGGCTGAGCTGAGCCGAAGCGCCGCCGCCGCCACCTCCCTGACCGTGGCTGTTTGAGCTGGAGGAGGAGGAGTTTGGGCCGACGGACTTCATACTCAGATCTGTGGGACCTGCGGACAAAACCACCATAATTTAGGGAAAACATACAATACAGGAGATATAGTAGAAATAGAGTCAGGAAGCATCCATACCCTTTAAGACAAAATACGCAACATCTACGAGCAGATCAAGGATTAAGAATTAAATGTCACAATATTCAGTATACAGGAAAATGAAACTGTGCTCCTTCAGTGCTTCCGTGTACACAATAACAACAGATACTGTACGATAAAAACTGAAAAAAAATCAGATAAATAAAAAGACAATCAAGCGTACACGTGTAATAGTGTGTCTTATGTGCATCCAGATGAAAGTATACCAAGGAGGAGCTCAATATCTTGAAGAAAAGGAGATTCCTGTACACTCATTTTTCCATTACATTTATTACACAATACAGTACAGATTTCTTTTTAAAAAATTTTTTTAAAATGTTCATCCAAATAACAAAGAAATAAACAATATGTTTTGACTAATCTCTTTTTGTATCTGGCCATGCAGATAGTTTCGGTTTTATTTTTGCAGGTTTTGAGACATTTGTCTCTGAAATTTCTGTTTTCACCCCAAAAACAACTGACTGAATGAATGAAATTTTGTTTGTGGTGCTCACAGCTTTAAGCAATAATATTAAAACAGGACTAAGAGTTGACAGTCATGCTAGCTAAGCTGACTTTAGCATGCTAACATGCTCACAGTGACAATGCGGAATATGCTAATGATTAGCAGGTAACCAAACACAAAGAATAGCTGAGAGTTGATGGGAATTTCATTAGTGTTGGAGGTATTTGGTCATTTCCAAGTTATTGGGCAATAAAAGTTTAACCCAATGATGCTAAAGTCATCACTAAAGTTAGGGAACCATTAATGTTTGTACAAAATAAAATACCAATCCATAAAGTAGATGTTGATATATTTTACTGGATAAGTGTAAACTTTGGCCAGTTGGTGGTGCTGTAAGAAAGGTCAGGGGATCACCAATTTCATTAGGGTTCAACCTCTGGGCACCATGAATATCTATACAAAATTTTATTGCAATCCATTAAACAGTTGTTGAGATATTTCAGTCTGTTGGTGGACAGAATAACATGTTGATATCGCCACGCTGCTAGCATGACTAACTAGAAATACCGCCTCGCAGTTGTATGCCTCTGCCAACCAGTCAAGTTGCAGTTTTTATAAATGTCTGTCCAGACTCATACAATATTGTGGTGAAGATAATAGATTAATATTAATATAACGTATTAAGTGTATTTTCCTTGTATGTGTTCACATGCTTGACAATGCGTCAGATATGAATGTTGCTGCAAAGAAGCTACAAATTATAAAACGTGGATGATTCACACACATCTGCAATCCAGCAGAAAAACGTTTTTGCAGAACGTTATGATGTCACAGTGGATTTGACCTTTGACATTTTGGATATAAAATGCCATCACTTCATCATTTTGACCTTTTAGACATTTGTGTGAAACTTAGTCATAATTAACGTATGAATTCTTGAGTTATGGCTAAAAATGTGTTTTGTGAGGTCACAGTGACCTTGACCTTTGATCTTTGACCACCAAAATCTAATCAGTTCATCCTTGAGTCCAAGTGGACGTTTGTGCCAAATTTGAAGAAATTCCCTCAAGGCGTTCCTCAGATATCGCATTCACGAGAGAATGGGACAGACAGGCGGACGACCCAAAAACATAACGCCTCCGGCCTCGACTGTTGCAGCACTGAGGCATAAAAATGATTCAGAAACATCTCTTTCTAAAAATAATGAATTATCCATTGTATCAGGGACATTATCTCTTCATAGACAGCTGTTGAAATTCTTTAGATGTCATGTAATTATTCACTGCTGTGAGTAACACAAACAAAATTTAGTTTACCTTCATTATATCAGGGTTGAGATTCGTATTAAGGTGGAGAGTTAAATGAGAAAATATGTGTTTTTGGATACATCATTCGTTTGAGCTGGACTGATAAAAGCTGCTCACCGTTGGTTTGTGCAGCAGCAGTGTTCTGCTGGTTGCTGCCGACTGTCCCGTATCCCCGCAAGTTGTAGTTGAGGCCTCCATTGGTGTAGAGCTGGTCTTGGGCGAAAGCTGCGCTGGAAATCGAGAAGCTCGTTGGAGCCGCAGAGGCAGGGTCCCTCGAGTTGGACTTGTCGGAGGCAGGCTCATCCTACGAGAAATCAAAATGTTTTCATTTTGGGCAGAGGACCGGAGTTTACACTGTGCACTTTGGCTTTAATGATGCATAGCCACCCTAGCACATTCCCAAATCCCTGCTGGGCAGACTCACAAACACCTCCTGCCAAGACATTTACCGTTGCTTGGTAGACATCGAGCCGCATCCTCTTGGCAGCATTTCGGGTTTCGCTCTCACAGGCAGCAGCGAGGATGTTCTCAGCCATGGCAGAGGTGAGGTGAGGAGGTGTTGGTCGTATCTGGCAGCAAGAGTCAGCGAGATTTTTGCATGTTATGAATGCAAAACTTTTTTTTATTTATTTATGTGAGTGTATGTTGAATTTATCCAGAAAACATCACAACTGGGGGCACTTTATACCTCAAAACCGCCTTTTTTCATGCGGCGACAGGATTTGAGGTAGGTGCGGATGCGCTTGCGTGAGCGCTCCTGGAACTCTGGGAACTGGCGGCTACAGGACTCGATGATGGCCTGGATCTTCTCCTTGGGCTGTTTGGAGATGGGCACCATGCGGTCCAGATTCTCATCCACGAACAGACGCACAAACATCTGAGAGAGACACAGAAAGAGAGAGAGAGGAGGGGGAGGGGAGAGAGAGAGAGAGAGAGGGGATGTAGAGCAGAAAAATGGAGTGGGGGTGCAGAGAGAGAAAGAGAGAGAGAGAGGGGTGTGAGGGTTGAAAACAAAAGAGAGGAAAACGAAGGCAGGGGATGGGGGAGCATTAGAGGTAGAGTGGAAGAAGAGAGGATAAAGAGGGAGGGGGAGGTTATGAAAACAGCAGCGATGAAAATGGAATCATTGCTTCATATGCAGGACAATATATCTAGTGTTTGCTTATTCGCTCATGTTTGCATTTTTGCATCTCAACTGTTCTATTCAATTTCATTAGACTCAGGAATGCAAAGATAGTGCTTTTCACAGAATAAATAGAGAATATTTTCCCTTTATTGACTTTATATATGAGAATTCTTCCCATCTTTAATATTAGTAAGTATAATGTCTATTTTTAATAATACATATAATTTAGCACCAGTACTGGAGAGCCAAAAATAAGAACAGTATGTGTTACTTTAACAGTTCGGCGGGTTACTTACATTGAAGGCTTTAAGTCTCTCAGGGTCCATACCCTCAGCATCATTGATCTTGTCACTGTCATCGTGGTCATCATGATCGTCGTCGTCGTCGTCGATTATCTGTGCCCGACCAGAGGTCAAGTCCTCTGCGCTCATGCTCAGTTCAGTTTTCACAGAGTCATAGCTTCCTGAGCTGTAAGGAGGCGACTACAAACACACAAAAATACATAAAAATACCGTTATTATGGATTATACACACACATGCACACATTGAAAAAGAAAAAGTTGGTTTCTGTGCTTACCTTGTTGGCATACTCTGTTTTGATGGGGTACTTCCTGTTGGGGTCTGCGGGGTAAGAGTTTGGCGGCGAGCTCCCGACAGGCAGCAGTCTGTCGCTCAGGTTGACCGGCTGCTGATCCTCTGAGGAGGACGAGGACGAGGTGGTGCTGAAATCCAGGGGAGCGCTCAACCCGTTCTCTGTCACCTCCCCGTATGGGGCCCCGCCATCTGGGGGGTTCCCACCCACAGCCAGCACTTCCGGGGAGGTCAGGGCCGGCAGTCCGTTGGCACTGCCGCTCTCTGAGGAGTCATCATCTGGCAGAGGGGAAGGAACAGGAGGACGGGGTGAAGATGCAGATACAGAGATGAGCAGTTTGTCATCAGGGGCAGTAATGTGCGTTTGTTTACTACAATAGACTCTATTTCTGTCTTTGTTTACAACACAGTGGGTGTTTTACTACAGGGGGATGGGACTTCCTGACTCGTGTTGTGCTCTCTGAAACTGTTGAGGAAGTGGGTATTGGGGTCAACTGTCAAGATAAATAAAAGTTAGGTTAAAAGGGGGGGATCTCTGGAGTTTTAACAGCAAAGAAAGAGATGAGGATGAAGAGGGACTGGTGGGGGAGGGGAGCCTTCGTTCCCTGCTGTGTGCAAATTACAGCATTTTAACCCAGTTCATGGCAAAGTACAGATTTCACTGTGATGATTCCTACATGTGTCATGGTTACACCTCCTGTTATGTTGACTGGAACAGAGTCATGTTCAATGATTCGTCCCAATTTTAGTCTTTTCTATAGTGGCGTCTAATCCGTGAAGGTTAATATCGGCCTTTGTCCTACTTCTCTAAGCCCTGTACCCTGAGAGAGAGGGGTGCACAGTGGATTGGGGCTGCGGTGGTGTCCCACCCGCTCTAAGAGTGGATTTATTTGGATTAGTCCAAGGCAAGCTGTTGCAACCTGCATAACACCAATCTGTACCCTTCATATATAACGAGTATACCATAAATTCCAGATGTAAATACTAAAAGCACCCATAACAAACAAAAACTAATCATGCAGATAACATCCAGTATCGAGTTAGTAGCGATGAGATATAAAACTCACCGTCCTCTTCTTTAATGGTGGCTGTTGGGTTGCTGACCCGCTCTCCATTAGGTGGACTGGGCTCAGGCACTGGGGGCTGCTCAGCTGCGACCCATGTGGGCTCGGCGCTGTTCATGTCCTCGCTGCTCACCGAACTGTCATCCTGAAGGGAGACGATGGCGGCGGAGGGGGGGGGGGGGGGGAGAGAAAGGGGGACTGTGAGATGGGAACAGAAAACTGACACAAGAAATTCACACTTTGACAGCAACTCACAACTTTCCCGGTGACGAAGAGATAATTATGTCTTGTTAAGCTCACTGCTAGTGGATATTTTTTTTGATTTAACTCTTGATGAAACACGCCAAAGTCTTCCCTGTTAAGTAATAGGTTTTCTTGAAGCAGAGCTATTTTTAACTGTGTGACGCAGAGACCCCAAACATGCTTGTTGTAGCGTAACACAAACATGACCACAGGGGTAGGGATTAGCAAAAGAGAGCAGGGGAATAATCTCACAAACTATTCAAAGGCTATCCTGAGCTTTGGCTTCATCGTCTGCTAACAGGCACGACCACATTTCATTTCAGACCAACGCTGAGCTTCAAAGAGGCCGGTTCACTTTATGCTAACGTGGACACGACTTCTCTTTGGCCCGCGTGAGTGATGTTGTGTGACATTTACAGACGGGGGCAAAACTACTACTGTGTGATGGAAACAGAGCAGAATCACATCTCGTCATCTCATTCCCCCCACACACGAGCACACAAATAGGCCTAAACTCTTGGGAATATGCATCCGTCCCTCTGTAAAGGGGGTTTGAGGAGGACCAAAATGCTCAGTGACAGCTCTATTAGGTACCAAGTGAGCCATGTAGCATTAAAGAGAGACGCGCAGAGAGGGAGGGAGAGAGTCTCTAATTACACCATTTATGAGTAGATGGAAATGTAGCATCATTAATGTCCGTGCTTTAGGAAAATATATAATTGATAAAGTAGAAGGATCTCGAGTTCACAAAGTGGAAGCACTTTGGTAGCCTTTAATCTAAGAAAACGACCCAAATTACAAATCTTCACCATCACGGCAACACATGTTTAGAAGTTGACACAACTTAAAGTTCAATTAAAATATTCCAGCATTTTTGAGGAGTTATTTTTGAGTAAAGATGGGATGATTAGTTGATTAATCGATTAGTTGATCAACAGAAAATTAAACTGCAATTAATCTGATATCGATTAATTGAGTCCGGCTGCCCTTTTTTGTCTTATGTGATACTAAAACTGAATAAGTTTGGTTTCTGTACTGTTTGGACTAAAGACGTCACATTGGGCTTTAGGACAATTTAATAGACATTTGTTATTGTTATCTGATATTTTACAGACAAAATGAATAATCAATAATGAGAATAAGTGCTACTTGCAGCCCTATTGTTGTCCTGTTTGTATAACTAGGCCCACATTTAAAGATTTTTTTTTACTGCACTTTTATTTAATTTGTTCCATTTGGGCAACTTACAACTTATTACTACACAGTAAACTTGTCCTGTATTTATGTTTCTGTTCCTAATTTTTTAATTTCCATTTAGAAAAGTTTCCATTCTCTTAATTGGCATTTTAATGTTGTTTTTCTGTCTAATTGTTTTAAAGCATTATGTAAAGCACTTTGAATTGCTCTTGTGTATGAAATGCGCTGTACAAATAAACCCACCTTGCCTAAAAATGTGCATAACAGAGTGTATGTTTGTTCCTTTGCCATTTATCAAACAGAAAGGCAAGTGATGTTTGCACTTGTCAGCAAAGTTCTGCAAAACAACACGCAAGCAGTGGAGTAGCACCTGCTGCAACACATGACATACTCATTCTCATATGTTGCACTAAAGTCCAAGTAAACGCAAGGAAATTTACTTAAGATCTGCTTTTGTCAACAGAAACCAACTGCTGCTTTAAGCTGTTCTCTAAAACAGTGCAGAGATATGGAACAAATTACTACAAGTCTCCTACAACACTGAAACAACCCTCTCTGATGGTTAATTATTAAATTATTGGCCTGCTCGTTCTGCACACAGATGCGGCCAACAGTCTGAGCATTTGTTAATTTGTACTCACCCGCGAATCACAGTCTGGGTCATTGTTCCGGATAATCCAAATTATGCGCGAGTGTGGTCGACATTATCCTCGTAGAGTGCCGCTCCCTGCACTTTAGTGACAGTGGTTTCTGACTGATGCATAGACTGCATGTGTGAAAGGGGCTTTTAAGTGTTTCTGTCACAGCTATACATGGGAGTGGTCTCACACGTGACGTCACTCATTACAGAAGCTTTACTAATCCTCATTACACACTGGGCACCTCCTCCCAGCAGGGGGACCACTCTGATTGTTTCATAATGAATTAAAACTTGAGAGGAAGGATGTCCTATTCTGCACACACAAAGCGTTTCTCCCTACAGCCTTGATGAGACTTAAAAGAAAATAACCAGAGGACTTGTGCAGTCGATTCAAATGCAATTATAGCAAATAAGGAGATCTCAACGGTGCCAGATTTTCTGATTAATCCATTGAGATGCCGTCTCTCCACAGACGCACAAACATTCACTGTGCTGTCGTAAAAAGATGCACTTACCCTCTCAGTGGCCGTCATGCACTGCAGTTTCATTTGTTTCAGGTAGGTGGCAGTCAGAGGCATGTTGTAATCAATGAGGTCCGGGACCAGTGAGGTTGGTCTGTCATTTTCTGAGAAACAAAACAAAAACACACACACACACACACAAATGACAAAAGATGGAATGAAATTAATAGCTATAAATATGATGATTTAATGTCTAATAAATGGAGAAGCAAGCAGTTTAATAATGTTAGAACTAATCCTCATTTCTGAGTCATTTCTTTGTCATCTAAAGGCAGAATTGCTGCAAATGGTTGAAATTAGAATTGAAACCATTAATGGACTGATCAATTAGTTAATTAGAAAATTAATTGGCAGCTATTTGAGTGACTGATTAATCATTTTAGTAATTTTTTTCAAGCAAAAACGCCAAAATAATTGCTTCTTCCACCACAAATCAGAGGATTTGCTGCTTTTCACAGTTTCCTTTCACTGTGAATTTGTTTTTTTGACTGCACATTCAAAAGAAAGTGCATTTTTAACTATATTCTGACATTTTATTAACAAAGTAATTAATTGAGAAAATAATCAACAGATTAATCAATCACTGAAATAATTGTTAGTTCAAATTTAAGCAGCTGTCCCCCTAAAACACCTGAAGTCAAACAATCTGGCTGCCTGCGGTCTCCTCGACGGCCACTAGAGGGACTCTGTGATCACTTTAAAGAGTCTTTACAGTCCCATGATGTGGTCCTCTTGGGTCTTTGTTACATCATGTGACTGATGGATCTACACATATGTTTTAATAATGAGGGTTCGATTCAAAAAACTCTTCAAAGTACAAACACCTAAGATCACATCACCTCATATTTAGTGTCTGGCAGGACTCAGGAACTCAGCATGTCTGTCATTCAGATGTTTTTGTCAGTGAACACCTCGTATGTGATAATACAACAGAAAAATTTCAATGAATATTATGATGAAATTATTTCAGAGGATCTCACAGCGATAATGTCGGCTGTTGTGGTGGTTGGATGATTGGCTCATAAAATCTCAGCATGCGCTGCAACATAGTAATTAACCCTTTTCCACGTCAGTGTGTCAACGGATCTGAGCATCATCCACTATTAAAGGTTGATCTCAAAAATAGCATATCAGTTAATGACGTCTCCAGAAGGAGCGAGCCATCCACAGGTCACATATGTGCGATTACCTTTGAACTCTGCGGTGCTGGGGTTGATGTGCATCCTCTTCTGACACTCTCCACAGCTCATTAGGAACCGAGTCACCGCCTCTCTGGGCAGGAAGGCGTAGGTCTCTGCTATCTGTGCCAGGGGAGTGAGCAGAGGAGACGGGGTTTTGGCCAAAAAAGAAAAAAAAAAAACAATGGCAGCAAATATGGTTCTGGCTGTGGCTGAACTCAAACTGTGTGCAGGTATTTTTTTTTTTTCTGTTTTCATACCATGCATGTGTGAAAGTTTGGGGTCAGTGATTATGTGTTATCTCGGCGTGGCACGAGGAGGAATCCTCCCTCCAGGCAATCTCTCGAGCCTTCAGATGGCCTAATTCCAGCTCCGGCTCTGTGCAATATTTCTGCTTTGATACCTTAAAACACGAGTGGTGCTCGTCACCCTTTCCGTTTCCATTTCTCTTTCCTGCTCTTTCAGGTGCAGCCGACTCATATCCACACCTCTCTCTCATGCTTAGCCTTCTTTCTCTGTTTGTCTCCAGTGCTATGCCACCCTCCCCGCCTCACCCCCTCTGGCGTTTCCCTGTAAAATGCGACCTTCACGTGACCATGGAGAGGCAGCAGGGGTGCCCACCCCCACCGGCCCACCACTACTGCCACAGCTCCCCATCCCCTTTGCGCCCCCCCCCCCCCCCCCCCCACCCCCACCCCGCCCACCCTTCATGGCCCCCTTGAGGCAGCTGAGAGGGAAAGGCCACCCAGAGGAGCGTGCACCTCCCAGAAGGCCACAGTGACAGTTCCATATTATGCCCTGCCCCAGTGATGCTGCCTCCTCAAAAGGGTACACTCTATGAGACGTGACAGGACCTCTCTACAGGGCAGGGGCACGAGGAGGAATTGGCTCTATGATTTTTTTTCAATCCTGGGGGATGGAGGGAGGAGAGGAGGGGTACCAAAGTCCTGCTAACCCCTCCTCCACCCCCCACCCCCCAACACTGCCTCCACAAACAGACGCAACCCTAAAGCTACGCACAAAGCCCCTCGTTTTGTCCTGCGCCACTTGGTCCGGGCATCACACCCGACCCAAGACCACACCTCAGTCTGCAACGTGAACTCATATACTGTCTTTGTTCCTGAGACATGCAAAAATAAATCCACCGCTCTTATGGTTTGAGCACAGAAGTACTTTGTTTTCCTGGTAAAGGTGGTTTGTTCCCTAGGTAACTCCTGATGCTAAAAATTACACATTACGTTGCCTGTGCTGCTTAATATATAGCCTTTCACAGAAAAAAAAAATATTCGTGGTCTCTCTGGATGTTAAACGTGCCTTTAGTCTGGAGTGCTTCAAAGTTTGGGCCCCTTGAAAGACTGTTGACCTCATATTGAGCCTCTTTTTTAACAATAAAATACTTCTACTGGGATTTGTTGAACCCTTTCCAGCTTTGGGCCACTGTTGACAGCAATGAAAAGGAGAGAGGAAGAGTCCACAAACACATTTGCAAGCTCACGAAAAAGATGTTTTTATTGATTGCAACGTTTCAACCTTCCAGGTCTCCATCAGGAAAACATCCATGTGAAAAAAAAAGCAGGCTACAGACAAAAAAGTGAGAGTTCCACCTACAATTAGGAGATCCCAAGACACGACATCTCTAAATTGTATGTATTTGTTTCCTTCTTTTTTAAAAAATAAATAAATAAATAAATGTTAAGACAAGCTTAAGAATTTATAGCCATGACAGCAGCTCCATAAGGCTGTACAGTGATGCCTTGAGCTAAATGCTATCTTTAGCATGCTAACATACTCACAGTGACGATCCAAGCATGTTGTTTACAATGTCCACCAATCTTATTTTAGCATGTTAGCATGCTAAGATTTGCTATTTGTCACTAAACACAAAGTACATTTTTGTTTTGCCAGTGTTTAGTCATATAAGTATTGGACAAATTAAAGTTTTGACTTAATGATCATCAAAGTGATTACTATCATCCTAAGAGGGGCAGGAGTATCAGAACCAAATTGCATGACAATCCATCCAATAATTGTTGAGACATTTCCCTCAAAACCCCAAATATCAACCTGCCGGTGGCGCTAGAGGATCAACAAAGTAAGTAGGATTCATCCTCTGGGCACCATGAATATCTGAACTAAATTTCATGGCAGTCCATCCAATAGTTTGGGCCAAAATAGTGGACCGACTGACAGAAAATGTGTATCATACGTGTCCTGTAATGGGTTACAGTCCCTCATGAGTATTTTAAGTGTGGCGTAAACTTGTTTGGGAATAATGAGTTTATTTTTTATGATCTGATCTCCAAACTGTAGGTGGAGCTGTCATTTTTTGTCTGTATATGTATCCTGTTTATTGCTCACATGTTCACGTTTGCCTGATCAGACCTTGTAGGTTGAAAAGCTTCCAAATTTCTTTCTTTTTTTTATGTGTATGTGTGCTGTTTTTTTGTTTTTTTTGTCCTGCACTTGTAACCAGCTGGGGCTCAATGTGCAAACCATCCACCTTCTTTGCTTTGCCACTTTTCACACCACTAGATCGGCCTATAGACGGATAGACGGAGACGAGAAGGAACTAATATGATGCTTTTAATGTTGACTTGGATGTTTTTACTGTCAACATGCTCAGTATTGACAAGGAACAGTGTTTGCGAGTTTAGCTTCACCCTTCAAGCACCTGGTTGGATTTACTCACAGCTTTGTAGGTCTTCTTCTGGCCTGCGTGTTTGGGTGCTCGGCCCGGGTCGGCACCCATTTCCACATGCATGGCATAGATGATGTCAAAGAAGTCTTCGACCACGGCTACACGCTTCAGGGAGGAGTTGTCTTGGGCCGAATTCCCATCTGAACACTGAAACACAAACAGAGAGACTGGAGTTTAGTTTAATGTCCCGCCTCAGGCTCGTAGAGATAAAACGAATGATGTGTGTGTATCATCGACAGCAGAGGATTCCTGATATTTTGGCTGCACATGGAGATTCCTGCAGCCATGTGATGTGAGCGGGATAGATCTTTAAGGCACATGAGTCATAGGTCATGTGGTTACAGACACGCATACATGCTTGCACAAGGTGTCCTCACCAGCACTAAGAAAAAAAAAACAAAAAAAAAACTGAAACAACCTGCCTTGTTTTGTCCAGCAGTCACTCTGTCTGTAAATTTCTCTCTCAGGTGGAGAAGTCTCGGCCCCGGCTGGGTCGGCAACCATCACCTCATCTCTGCAATGTTTAAAAATAACACCACCGACACTGTACAAGACCAACAGTCCCTCCTACCACCACCTCTGGCAGCTATCCTGCCTCCCGTACTGCTGACCCTGTCGCCATAGAAACTGCCACTGATTTCTCCCGGGCAGGTGTGCTGGGCAAAGGGTCATGTGACACACCAGAGAAGTGGGATCGCCAGGACAACGGTCTCCATCCGCAGCACCGCAACGGGCTTTCCTTCCCTACTGTTGGAGGTTTTTTTTTTTTTTTTTTTTTTTTTACCTCGAAGTAACTCTTTCATCCCCTCCTTATAAACAGTCAACACTTTGCATCCCCCCCCCCTCCTTACCACCTCCAGATCTTATCATTATATTTCTGATATTTTAAACATGAAGTAGCCCAGCAAGCATGAAATGGAACAAATGGATTTGGCCATTTAATTAGGTTTTTTTCATGAGTCCACCTCTTCCACACAGATATGAGACACGCGCTGACATTTTCTGGAGATTAGGTTCTAGGTGGGGAGTGCTCTTTCCCTGTTTGTGTGAGAGGAGGGTCCCGAGTTCAAAAAGTTGTCCCCTGGCATTGAGGAATCACACTCTTCCCTCCCTCCCTCCTTGACATTTCTGCGCTGTTCCCGGAATCTGACATTTCATTTCCTCGTTTCCTCCTCCAAACTGCATCCTCTCTCCTGCCTCCGTGTCTTCATCCCCCCTACCTCCGTCCCGTCTTCCTCCCTTTCTTTCTTTCTTTCTTTCTTTCTTTCTTTCTCCCCCTCAACCCCCCTCTCTTTCCCTCTCCTTGCTCCTGCTCTCCCAAGTGCAAGGTAATGATCGTTGCCATGGCAACTAAAACCAGCTCACAGAGCGGGTTTGTTTTAATCCGGCCCTCTCCCTCTCTCTCTCTCTCTCTCCCTCTCTCTCTCTCTCTCTCTTCCCAGCCACTCTCCCCTGTCAGCATGGACTAAATGTAATGATAATAAATGAAATAATAGCGATCCTCCACCTCATCATCACAGCTGTAATCTATCGAGGTATCATCATCATTCCCTCCGGTGACATCACCACCACCACCACCACTACCACCGCCGCCGCCGCTGCTGCTGCTGCCGATGCTGCTGCTGCTGCTGCTGCTGCTGCTTGGGACAATGGTGTCAGGTCCATTCACGCTGGATTTAGATAATCTCATACAACTGTGGGGTGTGCAGTGCACCCACATCCTTCACTGGATTCTACCAAAAAAAAAAAAAAAAAGAGAAATATCCGACATACACACCTACTACTGAAAGAAAAAGCAACATACACACCACATCGCAGCCCAGACTTGGTGATTTTGTTGTTTTGCCATGCATGCATTTGAATCTGGGACCAGTATTTGCAATGTTCTTGTGCCTGACTGCGACTCAAGTAAACAACATCCAATCAAAGACTTCATTTCTTTCACTAAACACCACCTCAGTCCTGTTACCTGAAGGCCTTCTCTCTCTCGCCCCCCGCCCCCCCCCCTCCCCTTCACCACCGTCTCTAGATAAGCTCTTTACCATGTAAACGCAAGTCAACAACAGGGAGTTAAAGATTCACCTCTCAACTCAACATGCTTTGAGTGTGTGTGTGTGTGTGCTATGTGTGTGTTTAAGCGCAGTACATGTCTACGGGCAGAGCTTGTAGCTGTAGCATCTCAGAGGAGAACAGCTGTTGAATGGCGCTGTAGATATTTGGTCTCATCAGCACCAGCGTGCCGTTTTTAAAGAGCAAAGGAGACATGTCAGCATCCCTAATCGGCAACAACACATCATGAACACAGCACCGCAAAAAAAAAAAAAAAACTCTCGCCCTCCTCTCTCCTTTCCTCCTTCTCTCTATCTTTCTAATCCCGTAGGACTTTGCTCTCCCCAGCCACTGTACAACCAGCCCCCATCCTCACCGCGCTCTCCCTGTCCCGCACCAAACCGCTCTGTTGCTAGGAGACTGGAGGGGTTGAGTCGGCGGCCCCCACCCCCGCTGGCAGTCACACACACACACACACACACACACACACACAAACACACACACACTGTAGCAGAGAGTCGCTGATGGGGAGGAGAGGAGCAGTCCTGCACACAGGCAGGTCAGGAGGAGGAGGTGAAGGGGAGGGAGGGGAGGGGAGGAGGGGGGGGGTTCACGGGAAGCAGCTGGGTCACAAAGACAGGCCGGCAGAGAGCGAGAGGAGAGGCATCACACAAGAAATTAGCTCCACGGGTGAACAGATAAACACTAACATACAAAAATATCAAGAAGCAGAAATTTAGCGTTGAACGTAACTTTTTAAAAATACTTAATTGCAATGTTTCTTTCATCTTCTTCCAGACAGCTGTATACTTCAGAGTCCATTGCACATTTTTATACTTTTAATACAAGTTAAATTAATAGATAATGGAAAATAACTCAGAAAAAAAAGGGGGATTGGGTTTGGGATGGGGGAGGAGTACCTGTTTACTGTGAATCTTGGGCTAGATTGAAATAATATGTTATTTTACGGGTCTCTGATTGTAAAAGTTAACGTTTCCAGGTCCAAAATTTGTTCTATTGTTGATAACCATGAATTTAGTGTTGGTGAATTTGGCTGTTTCTGTGTCCTCGTCACATGTGATATGTTAAAAAAGATGCACGTCAGCTGATTTTATCTGATTTTATCCTCCTAAATTAATCCCCCAAATTATTTTCTAGTTTTCTCAACCTCTTCTCAGAAGGGTTTCAGTATTGGACACATAAAGAATGTGTCCGTGTAGTTTGTTACTGGTTCCTCTCCAGTAACTAGTCCCTGTTAAGGGGGAACATTTTCCACACTTATAAACAGTAATAAAATATCTCATGCTCACCTTCCAAGAAAATGCCCTCCAGCGCTTTTATTGTGATGTCTTAAAGTTTCCACTCATGGAATCTTTCCAACTTAACTTGTAAAGTCAAGCCAAAGTGCAAAGTTTTTTATTTTGTAAGGTGGCTGTGTGTGTGTGTGTGTGTGTGTGTGTGTGTGTGTGTGTGTGTGTGTGTTACAGCCAGACCGATACAGGATTATTGAGGCCAATACTGATATTGATATTTGAGAGTTTAAAAAAATCTGATAATTATTCATTTTTACACAATTTTCTTTACACATTTTTGATAAAGTCACTTGAATTTGTTTTCAATTTTGTTTTGTTTTGTTTTTTAACCAGGAAATGCACAAAGCAGGACATTATTTCACTTGTTTTATGTAACTGGATATCATTCACTGGACTAAAACTAGTGTCCCAACCATTAAGATGTGACTTGATTAACACCTAACATTTAAAAAAGATCCAATACGCTTTAAAAAACAAACTCTCTCAATCTGATTTGTTCTGTTTTCTCTCTTTTCTTTAGTAAGTCTTCACTGAGTGAATATCAAGTTGATATTATAACACATCCTTTGGCTTTATAATTGTTAAACTGAGCAATAACTGACTCATTGTCATCTTTATATGAACCAAAATGAACTAAAAAATATCTTTGACATGTAATTGGATATCTAATTCATGGATATTGCCTCCTTTGCACATCTGATTTTCACATTTTTTATTTATTTTTAAATCTTTTATTTATGATAAAATATTTATTATGATCTGATTATTATGATATTTATTTATGATCTGACACTTTACTGATCACAGGTAATTTTGCTTCATTGTTTGAAGAACGGTGTCATGTACATATGGAGATTATGTGCCGATATTATATGTACCTTGTAGTTTCCAGACACTCAAGCCCGAGACAAATTTCCCCTCAGAGCCAATAAAGTACATCTTATCTTATTTTACAGTTAAAAAATAAAGTTGTCACTACTTTCTGGTGTTTCAAAACATACGTTTGTCATTTCTGTGCTTCAGTTTTCTGTCATTTACATACACAACATATAAGCTCATAACAATAAAGCTTAATAGCTAATATCAGCCCATTCTGTGTGCTTATGTTTGTGTGTGTGTGCGTGTGTGTGTGTGTGTGCGTGTGTGTGCATCCAGAGAGGAGGATGTAAAGATGGCTGTGTCAACAGTACTCATGACTCAGATTATCTCACTGCAGATGTGACAACAGGTCATCTTTTAAAGCCCCATTTCCCCTCCGTAAATCTATCAACTGGCTAATGGACATGTAAATGGGACAATCTTGTATCTCCTGTGTGTGTGTGTGTGTGTGTGTGTGTGGGTGTGGGTGTGTATGTGTATGTGTGCGCATGTGCCAAAGGGCAGATAGTTGAAGATAAAGGTTCATATGACAAAAAAAAAAAAAAAAACTGGGATAAAAGCAATTATTACCTCCACAGTGTCCACAATCTTTTCTAACAACGCCCCCCCCCCCCCCCCCCCACCCTTCTATTTCTTCATCCCTCCGTCTTTTCTTCTCATCATCATCCTCTCCTCTCTGCTTCAATTCATAAAGCCTCATCATTAAATCCACATTAGGTGCACCGAGCTCTAACCCTCTGTCCGACGTTAGTGTCTGTGTGTGTGTGTGTGTTTCCCTTGATGAACATTATTTGATAGAGTGTGTGACATTCCTAATATCCCACCGAGCCGGAGACACAGACAGTCCCACCGGCCCGGAGACTGGCACTGTTGACGTTCCAGTCACTGACTCAAAATGGTATGTAAATGACTCGCACATACATCATCACATCAGAGTCCATTTCGCCATTTTCAAGCTATTATCATACTGTCCCAGTTCGTTAAATGTTGGCCTTGGAAAGGTATTAAAAATGACAGTAGCGGTGTGGTAGGAAGATTATTGCCGTCTTAAAGACTCTCTCTCTCTCTCTCTTTCTCTGTGTGCATGTGTGTGTACATGTGTGTGCGTGTGTGTGTGTGTGGAGCAGAACTCAGACTATCTCCCACACAGGGGGGAGGCCCCCAGGCCAGTTAAAAATGGTGTTAATTTCTCCTCCTATGGGAAAGCAAAGAACGGCCTCTCCATGGCAACAGAGAGGGTGCTGAAGGGAGGAAACACAGAGCATGCGATCAGCGACCCCCTCTTTGTACGAGCACACATACACGCACAAACTACCACATACGCCAGGCATGTATTTTGTCACCCGTCTACAATAAGTCACAGCAGAAATTACCAAATTAACAGATACTGACGTCGACTCGCGTCTTTATGGATCTCAGTTTGAGTCTAATTTAACAAAGAAGTGTTTTCTCGACCCTCAAAACAGACCCATCTACACCTTTAAGCGCTCCAAAATTCATGAAAACAAGTCATCCGTGCTCAGGTAAATCCTCCCATCATTGACTTCAGAGCAGCTACAGTAGGTGATTCTCGTGAGCGTTTGCTGTTTGAACCCATGAGTGCGAGCCCATGTGTTGCCCCTAATAAGTGCCGGCGGAGAGCGGGACGAAACAAAAACACTGGACAAAAGCTCAGGAGATTCGCCATGCAAAAATAGCATTAATGCAAATGCTGTTGAATAATAGGGCCAGTATTCTTTTGACTCTGTGGCCCGACCACAAAAGAGGAGCTCTCAGGGGAAATGTGGACTAATTAATCAGATAATAATGATGATGTTCCTCTTCCCATCTGATGGCGAGGCGCAAACATTTAGGGCCCATTTTTAAACACTCAGATTGAGAATAGAGGTTTCTGATTTCTAACAGAGGAGACGGGGGGGGGGGGGGACGTCCCGAGAAACACCTTCATTTTGTGTTAAATGCTCACCTCTTTCTCAAACAGTCCTGTTTAATTGTCTCCTGTCCTGTCACTGGAATGAATGGGACACTTTAGGGCTGCAGCTAACTAACGTTTTCATTATTGATTAATCTGCAGGTTAATTTCTCCATTCATCATTGGGTGAATAAAATGTCATAAAATACTGAAAAAATGTACATTTTTACGTCCTGAAGCCCATGAAGGAGGCATCTTATAATGCCTTGTTTTATGTGACCAACAGTCCAAAACACACAGATATTCAGTTTACTATGAATGACAAAGAAAAACAGCATTTGAGAAGCTGGAATCAGAGGATGTTTGGTGTTTTTGCTATTAAAAAAATGACAGAAATGATCACAGTAGTTGCCAGTTAACTAAATGTTTCAGCTCTAAGACTCTTATTTATTTTCTGTCTTGTACTTGAACCAATCATACAAGTTAAAATATGAAAGCTGATGTTGATTGGATTCATAACTGTGTGACAGCACGCCCCGCGAGCACGATTCAAGCACTTTTAAACGTCATGCCAAGTGTTTCTGAACTGTTACATGCGTCTGTATGTGAGAGCAGGTCCGCCAGTACCTGGTTGCGAGAGACGAACAGAGAGATATTTACAGATTTCAGTTGACATGGCAACAAAAAAGCAACAGCTCGCAATATTTCAAATTTTTCAGTACAATGCCCGTGTCAGCCGAGAGGGAAATGCACAGGGCGTTTAAAGCGTTTCTTTTGAGATTGGGTGCACTCTGACTCTCCTCGCTCGTTCGTGCTTATATCGTGTGCAGTTCTGTGGTGCATCTGTGTCTGTTTCTGGTCCGATCCCCCCCCCCCCCTCCTCCTCCTCCTCTGTAGCGTCCTCTAATCAGGACATAATGAGAGCTAAACGAGGTTGCATCTCCACACACTGAGGGCTGCTGGATTCTCTGAGCTCCAAGTTGTGCAGAAAGAGGGCGAGACAACACGGGCATAGAGGAAAGAGAGACGGACAGAAAAACAGACACACACACACATACACAGAAAGAAATAATTCTGTGTGTCCGGCTTGAAAAGAAGCAGTCTGTGCACTACTGTTCGCTGCTACTGTGCCCTGCCTTTCTGTCCCGTCAAACACTGAAGCCGCCTTGTATGCTTCCACTGACACACAGAAGAGACCTTCTCTGTCTGCACATCAGCCACCATCCATCCCTACCCCCACCCAGCCTCCCGTCATTTAGCCCCATGCCTGTCCCCATACAGAAACTTGGCACACCCTGGGAGCAGCTGCAGCGGGGCTTCCAATGCTCCGGCTCCAGAGACACGCCCCCGGCCCTGCAGCCGCACGACGAGGCAGTGACCATGTGTGTGCGTGTTTGTACGTCTGCTCGTGTATATATGTGTGTGTGTGTGTGTGTCACTTCTCCCTTGGCCCAGGACAGCCTATTTATAAAGCCCAGGAACACAAGCAGGATAAAAAAAAAAAAAATCCTGCATTGTAATACAGTTACAGTCACATGCATATAAATTGGTTGATTTGTTGCTTCTGACTCATCATTAGAAGCAGCTTGTGTTGGCTGATGTTTTGTTTGTTGTTTAAATTTCCCAAGTGGAGCTGAGTCAGGGGGAGGTTTCCCCCTGCCTTATGATATTAGCTCCAAAGCGTGTGCCCTCCTCTCAAATAAATAGTAAGCTTCTCTTTTTTGCCTTCCTCAGCCTCTCGTGGAGCCAAAACCTGCCCTCAGAGAATTATTTCAGCTCAGCCAATGTTAGATTAACCTAACAGACAACAAAACTGACCTGAAGAATGTTTTACAGATAAGAAGAGTCCATTTAAGGATTTATATCAACAATAAATGACAAGAGCTACATACAAAAGCTAATCAACAACACATTTCAGGCACCATCTGCACCTGCAGAGACAGATCACACCTGCCCTCTCGCCCAGAGGGAAACATAATATTGAGTGGAGATTAGAGGAGTTTTGTGAAGGCAGTTGGCCTAAATCTAAATTGTGCATTCACACAGGTGTAACACCTGTGGAGGGATCAGTGCTATTCAACCAAAATCAAAGGATTCAATCTCTAATCTGTGCCAATATCTGCTCTGGTTTGTTAACGTACAGCGTGTTTCTGCTCTTTGAGGTCCAGAGAGACTCTGTCCCAGCAGGGCGGGTGGGGAGGGGGGGGAGATTATTCCCTGAAGGCGCTTATTTAAAATGGTGGTTGTCTCTTTGCTGGCACAGCAGGCCCAAACACCATACAGAGACATGGACGCGCGTGCACATGCGCACACACGCACGCGCTCACACAGAGAGCGGCTGGGGCACTGCTAACAGTTCATCATCTACATGTTCATCCTTCAAAATGCAGAATGTGTTATTTAACCGTCAACACACCTGCAGCCTCAGTGATCAGTGGGACTTGTGGTCACCTGACTTTCATTTTACAGAAAAAAAAAAAAAATCACCTCAGCACCCTTCAGAGACATGTAGAAGTGAAGTCTGAGCACTAACTGTGGGCGTATGTCGCTATCAGTCCCGAGCAGACCCTTTTGTTTCCGCCGCCCCTCACGTGGTCACCAATTACGCACAGCTGCCACCCTCCATCAAATGTACAATTTCATTTTAAAATGTTTCTCTTGCAAAGTCTTAAATGGGCTGGTGGAGCTTAACGTCGGAACACAATAAAATGCGGCAGCAGCAGACTATCCTGGACTACACAGGTGTTGCCAGAGCAACGAGTGCCTGCGAGCCGATCCGCATCCTGCCCAGGACAATGAAAAGTGGGGTGCAAACACTAAGACTGTCTGCCACACAATCACATTTTTTTTCTGAAACAGATATTTGCGTATTTTAGAAAAACATATTTGCTCTGTCAAAGGACGACAGATGAATCTCGCCGACGCACGGACTCGTGCCCGTTTTGCTCGGCTGTAGATGGGACAGTGAGGGCGCGTGTCGTTTGATGAATCGCTGACAATCAACCTGCTGAGCCTCACAGCAGAAAAGGTGTATCTGACATCTTCTAAGTTGCTAGTTAATAGTCTGACCTCCCTCAAGAGGCACACCGGAGCATCCTGACATACCCGAACCACACAACATGCCGTTGCATCCACACACGCGCGCGCGCGCACACAAACACACACACGCACACAGCATCACCACACCGGGCTACACGAGACCTGAACAACACGGTTCAAACAAAATGTTGTCAATAGTCAATTATCTCGTGCTTTGCACCCGGCAGCGTGCCGCTGACAGGACTTCAACCTCACTGGCGAGATGGCTATGCATGATAGCCTACCTTTCACAATTGCGATTGCCAGGAGGCACCGGCGTTGCTATGGCAGCAAGGGATGAGAGTAGGGCTGTTCTGGTTGGGATGTGGACAAAGTGAAGCTTTATCGGGAAAGATGAGGGCGAGCCGGGACGACAAAACATTATAAGTTGTCATTTTATTCATGTGTCAGGTGCATGTGTGCAGCCTGAAATAGGCCTAACGACAACTTATAGGCGGCAACGGGACATCTCGTGCGCGTGTACATGCACGTTCCCCCTGTCATACACACACACACAGACACACACATGCACACAAACACACACACACACATAGCCTACACATGCACACGCACACACTTTACCGTTGACTTGACCGGGACATATAGCACGGGTTTCCCTGGAGCTCCTTTCTTGTTGTGCTCTCCCAAAACGTTGGTCCCGACCTGAAATCCTTTAGACTTCACCCAAAATTTGAATTTGGCGTTGATGTGGCTGTTGTCGACATACACGCCATCCGACTCGTCGTTCTGCAACAGTGTCTGCATGATTTTGTTATATTTTCGCCGGGTGACGGTCTTTGTTTTACCGGAGTCTCCATAAGTCCGGAGACACCAGTCCTGAAATTCACTGAACATCTCCGCCTCCAACACGACCGGACTCCGGCTCCTTTTGGGCGCATCCACGCACGCCTTTTTCGTTGCCATCGCTCCCCCTCTCTCTCGCTCTCTCTCTCTCTCTCTCTCCCTCTCTCTCTCTTTCTCTCTCTCTCTCTCTTTCTGTCTGAACCCGTTCAAACAGCCCGAGCTAATAAAGACCACACTTGAGCAGGGTTGATCTTTTCCTCCTCTAGTCCCCCCGCTGTCCCGCGTCCAGGCGGCGGCTTGGTTCAGATTCTGGGACGCTTATCCTCCTCCCCCCGTGGTTTCCCCAGCAGAAGTGACCCGGACAAGCAGCACACCTGTTTGCAGAGGAGCAGTGCTGTCCCGAACTGCAGCGGTGAAAAATGTCACTTCCTCAAATCATCGGCTGAGGAGCAGAGAGGGGGGCTGTCCTATGCTGAGCGGGTATCTCCCACCTGTGCGTAAAACGCTCTTCACTAACAGGGTAGGCTTTGAGAGAGAAAAAAAAACCTCACAGTCCTCGCTAAACAACAAAGAACACAGACAAAAGCGTGGAAACAAACGTTGCTCTCAGTTCCTATCGACCTACTTTCTAACAGCCAACACTATTTTCAGATGCGGGTTGCTCAGCCCTTAAAAAAAAAAAAAAAAAAAAAAGCGCAAAGATGCTCACAATCTGCTCTCCTATACGACCACATATCCGATCAACATGCGCCACCTGGGATTGTTCCTGCTCCTCACACCTGTTTGAATGGGATCTGCGCTCGTATTGTCTGCTCTCTCAGTATATCCCGTAAAAAAAAGAAAGCACACTCATCTCTGCATTACGCTGCTAACTGACTCAATTTGCACCAACAAAAAAAAAAAAAAAAGCCTGCAGGTTCACAAGTAGTGTTATGTTGCCCAGCCGCAGAGAGAAAATGTCCGATTTGGCGACGAGGCAGGTGAGAGAGGGTGGGGGCAGGATTTCTTAGATAAGGATATGTCAGAAAACATTAATAATGTTTTAATCGTTTATTTGCAAATGGGAAACACTTTTTTTTTGCAGATGCAGGTAGTCGGTGAATGCGTAGATTAATAAAAAAATGTGGGTAAAAATCCACTAAAAACAATAACATTTCTCTTCAAATTTGATTCTTCCTATAATAAAGGCTGGAATCAGGCTTTTTTTTTGGTGCTATTGTGATATCAACCCCGAAAAAAGATGATTTAACTCTTCTGTGTGGATGTATATTTGGATATAAAATAGTTTAGAGAGTTAAAAAAGCTTGTTTGAAGGTGATTTAAATTCTCATCATTTCAACATCTGTCCTTGTAAATAGAAGGGGGAAAAAAAGACTTTTAAGGATTATTTGTATCTGTCTTCTTTCATGCATGAAGAGACAAGAGCAGAAATATCTATCAAGCCATAAAAAGCTTTAAGTGTCTTTCTGCAGATGTGTGTGCAGATGTTTGAGGAAGAACCAACAAACTGAACACATTCAGGATCATTATTTGTCTTGAGGAGGCCTTGAATGTGTAGTTTTCTGCCTGTGTGTGTCTGTGTTTGTCTCTGTGTGTGTGTGTGTGTCTGTGTGTGTGTGCAGCCTGTGTGTGACTCCTCCTGGCCTGTGCATTATAGGCCCATGCTGGCGGTGGTGACTGCTGCTGTTGCCATGACAGCAGCGCAGCAGTGTCTCCGGCCGTGCAGAGGGTGAGTGGGATGCCCCGTCCTCATCTCTCCATCCTGACTCAGACAACGGAGCGCTGGACAAAAAGCCCCACCCCGACCGAATGATGAGCAGCTCAACACTCCATCAACAGCTCGTCAAATACAGCAAAACATGTCTGTGTGTGTGTCTGTGTCAGTCTATGTGTGTGTGTGTGTGTGTGTGTGGCCGAGGTCTTTGCATGCTATTTCATTTCATTTCATCATTTAGGTCTTGTGTTGTGTCTTCTCTCAGGACTGGCCTGCATGCAGGATGAGCTCCAGGGCTTCGCATCCCTCAGGGGAGGAAACATCTCAACACTGCTGATTTTGTAAGGTTTTCGTTTTTAGATGTGAATCTCCGGGTTTGTTGTTACTGCAAACTGCTTTCAGATGTGAAAACATCCATGAATGCAAGGTGCACAGGACTATTCCTCTACAAAGATCACTTGACAAAACCAGTGGTGGAAGTACATTTCCTCAAGTGCTACTTAAGCACAATTTTCAGGTATTTGTACTCAAGTGTTGCCATTTTATGCTGTTTTACTTAAGACAACTTTACTTTACAGATGTAGATTTTACATACAAAACAATCCACTTGTTAAATATGATGCTTTATTATAGAGTAAACTACCAAACAGAATAAAAATCAGCTACAATTTCCTGCATCTTGTGCAGCTACAATGGTAGTTGCAACCTTTATGACTCGTGACCCCTTAAAATGAAGCAATATCTAATTGGGACCCCCCTGGTCATGTGTTGTGAGCATTGATTTTCCATCTGGATTTCTCTCATTTAATGGTTTTTAGAGGCCATAAGAAGTCAACCAATGTAGTATGTTATGTATCTGGAGGATTTTTAGAGGTGGAGGGAGTGAAAGTCTTCGGTATTTCACAAGAAAAAAGCAAAAATTAGAGAAATGCAAGAAAAAAATGAACTACTTTCTGTAACAGATTTTTTTCTTTATACCGTTACTCATCCGGTGACCCCTAAGATTTATCCTGGGACCACCATAACACAATAATATTATACAATAGGGCTGCAACTAATGACTATCAATCTATCAACTAATCGGTTTGTCTATAAAATGTCAAAATAATTTCTTAGAGCTCACAGATCTCTAGAGCTCTCTGATCAATAAAATCCAAAAGAAATTCAGTTTACTGTCATGTATGACACAGAAAAACTTCAAATGCTCACATTTGAGAAGCTGGAACCAGCAAATATTTGGCATTTTTGCTTAAAAAAATAACTAAAACAATTATTCAGTAAAAATAGCTGCAGACTAATTTTCTATTGATTGACTGAATCATTTAATAATCTAATTGCTGCAGCTCTATTATAGAATAATTTAACACCTACAGGGGTCATTTTCTGCCTAATGAGTACTTTCACTTTTGATATACATACATACATATTGCTGATAATAACAGTATTAGTATTATTAGGATTATTAGTATTATTATTATAACTAAACCCAAGTAGAGGACCTAAATACTTCCATCACTGGTTAAAAAACACACATACACAGATCTAACAGGACACAGGACTCGGATATCTCTCCTCGCATCCCTTCAGCAGAGAGACTATAGATCATCTCTCGGCAGCACCATCCGAGCGGTGCAGCTGTCGGACCTGTAGGCAGGGTCACGACTCCTCGCTCCTAATGAGGCAAAACTGCTGTAATTACGCTCACAATCCCCCACTGAGAGCTTCCCCTTCACCACGAGGAGGACAACTCCTGTCCTGGAGGGCCGCAGCGAGGGTTTGTCTGGCACTGAGCTACCCCACATTCAAAAATAATAATAAAAAAAAAAACAACCCTTACTTAAATACACGAGCCTGATGACAGCATTTTCACACCCACCTACTTACTCTCTGACCTGCACCCTGCTAACCTCTGGATTAACTCAGTAGTACGGCAGCTTCTCTTGTCCAAACACAGCATCGCCTCCATCCCACTGATGAAATATTTCTACTTACAAAAGCCCTGAACATGTTCTAGTGTGCATAGTTTGCAGTGGTGGAAGTATTCAGATGCTTTATTTAAAAGGGTACTACATCAATTTTACACATGAAGATCATTTTGTTTTATGTGTAAAATCAACTGTTATTACTATTAGTACTATCATTAAATGTCTTCTGAGGCTCTGGGGGAGCTTGAAGACTACAAATTTATAACAGAAACCCTGCGATCAAGTTTGAAAGACAGTGACACACACCAGTCAGGAACAATTTAATGAAAGATACTGTTGAGTTGCATTATGGGAAATGTAGGATCCAGTGTTTTTGGGGAATTAATATAATATCTCAATATGTAATATCTCAGCCTCTGCTGCTTTGATTCTGAACGTTCTTTGTTTAATCTGTCCCTTGCAAGTCGCTCAACTTCATGGAAGTGTACTACTACATTGCTGATTTACTCCTTTAAAGGATATAGCTGGCGATTTTCTATATTTTTCTTATCGTGAGCAAATCTCATGTGCAGAGGCAAACCTAAAATGAACTCATCCTACTTACAAGAATTGCGTGTGGTGTATTCAAAGTCTGATATATCGTATTCGTCTGTGTCGTAGGCATCTGTTGGTGTCCAAAATTGATTAAAATCAGTCAGGCACACCGCTGCACCGGGTGACATGTTCCTTTAGCACAAAGAGTTTGTGCACGTGATCATATTTTCAGTCTCCACAGACCAGTTCTGTGTAAGACAAACTAATGTGCCCAAACTCTTCGTGCTGAAGGAACATGTCATGTAGTGCAACAGCTTCTGGACAACAATGGAAGTTTATGGCACAGAGAGAATTAGTTATTTCAGGCTTTGGAGACACACACACTATACTCGTAGGTAGGATGGGTTCATTTTTGGTTTGGCTCTGCACATGAGATTTGTTGCCAATAAGAAAAATATATATAATTTACACCTTTATCCTTTAAGCAGAGATAGTTATACAACAATGTAAAAATACTTACAATTACAAGTAAAATGTAAAGACATAAAAGTACAGACGCACTATCAGCAAAATGTACTTATTTATATATATATGTATATATATATATATTATATCACTGAATAATTGCAGAGCTAGAGAAACAAATTTTTACTATTTTATATACCGTTAGGTAAACATGCTGATCTGCAAAGCTGTCAGATAAATGCAGTGTAGTAAAAAGTCAAATATTTTCTCCTAAAACGTAGCGGAGTAGATGTAACCATTATGCATAAAATGTAAATACTCAAAAGTGCAGCTACATTAAAACAGTGCTTTACAGCCACACTCGAAGTTTCCTCCTTGAGGGGTATTTACACTGCTAACAAAAAGGATGTTTTCAGATCTTGCTGTAAAGAGAGTCCTCGTGTAGTAATGTAAACAAACAAAATCTGTCTTTGAGGATGTTTCAAAAACCTAAACAGAGCTGTAGGAGGGGGGGGCGGAGGAGGGAGGTGGAGGAGGGTGGACACAGAGGCAGAACTCACAGTAAACAGAGACACAGTGTGACACACAGCAGCGAGTGTTAGACTGAAGTGTATGAGAGGCAGACACATTCAGGGGAGTGATGACGGTGAATCAGCTTCAGTTAGGTTAGACAAGTTGTCCCCTGCTCATCCTGGTGTTGATCTCCAAGCGTGATAAAGTCTGAGTGACAATTTAACTGACTACTGCCGCCTCATGGTGGAGCTGAAAACTGCACCTCCTTTGTGTCCCATCCTGAACCGGACCGTCCTACTCAAGACCACACGTACTGTACATATACGTCCCTACATGCATGTTTTTATACATATATATGGTTGCATTTGTATTCTGGATAGAAATATTCTTAAATATAATGTTATAATATGCCTCCTTTTAAATTAAAGTTTCAGTTCACCCAAATCATATATGAAATATTTTCCCACTAACCATCATAGTGGTATCTAGTTTAATAGTTTTGGTTTTATATGCAAAATTTTTAAGTTATCAGCTGCTGAGATTATTGCTGCCACCCCAATACAATAAAAATAAAAATATTTATTATTATTATCATTTTGTGGTGCTTTTGAATTAAAAAAAAAATACAATTTAAAGACTCAACAGTAACAGTTTGTTCCAGTTTGTCCTAGTTACTCATGAGACATCCACAAATATCAACAGATTTCAATTAGAAAAATATATAAATTACAATAGTTCCAATGAAAAATGTCCACACTGAGGTCCAGGGATTATCTCGTTAATAGGACGTTCTTTCTGAAAGGAGATGTTTGCTTTTCAAATATAATTTTGACATGTTTTCCATTAAAATTGATTGTATTGGAAAGTATCTTCGTGGCTCGATACAACTACACATAAAAAATCACTGAGTTAAAATTTTACTCAGTTTGGGTCAATATACCAAAACACCACTGGGATACCTTCACCCAGTAGCAATCTGTTATGTTGACCCAGTATTACACACAACAAGCTTTAAGCTAAAAAACTGTCACAAATGTATTGTGTCTTGTACAAAATAATGTGCATATGACATTCAAAACATGACATGTAACATTTAAAAACAGTAGATTATAACAAGCTTTAGTTTGGGTACAGTAAAATAAAAATAACACTAAAGCTGCATCAGAACAACCCTCGTCTCGAGTGGCTTTCTGGGCAACATTAACCCAGTATTGTGTTGTTGCTCTATTGACTCAAACTGGGTAAACATGTAACCCAGTGATTTTCAGTGTGTGGGGTTAAATGATAAAATATGTTTTGTTCTTTTTTTGTGATTTGAGTGAACTCATTCGTCCCTTTTATACACTGACGTTACATTTTAGGTGTGATGAGACATAGCCGTATAAAGGAGAGAGGGGAGCATGCTGACTGCATATTTAGTGTCTATTATATCAACCCTCTCTTTGTCTGCTCAGTCAGTCAGCCACAACACGGACCAGCCAGAAGCTGGATTACCAGTCTGGCATGGCGAGGGGGCTGCAGTGTCGATGTGAACACACACTGACAGCCTTATGGGACCATGAGGCACGGACGCAGGGAGGCAGAGAGCTGTGGGTCAGGGCCCGGGGTGGCGACAGGCCATTGGGACAGCACAGCCAAGAGGCAGCCAGGAGACGACAGAATGGGCACAGTCACCATGGAAACACAAGCGGCCCAGGCAAATCATGGCAACTGGTAACTAAGTAACAGGAAACAACGGACCATGGAGGACGATGAGTCTGGTTAATCATGAGGAGAGGGGGGTTAGCAGAGAGAAAGGAGGGAGGGGACAATGACAGGGAGATAAGGGCCACAGACCTCTCTGCTCCAAAGTGTGAGCTCGTTCTCGCCCCACGTGCGCTGGATTGACACTGGATTACTGTCAGCAGGAGCTGGAGAGGGAGCCTCCACCCTTCTTTCACCATCATTTTCTTTGTAGATCCATGAGGGGGTGTAAATGAGCACAAGGAGAGGGGAAATGAGCTGGAGTGCAGCCATTAAACTGATCTTGTGTGTGTATGTGTGTGTGTGTGTGAGTGTGAGTGTGAGTGTGTGGGGCACTAGCATTGGTCTGCCCATACATGTGGTTTTCTCTGACATTATTGTGTGTCGTGTGTGTGTGGCCTCAGCCTCGATATGAAGAGGAAGCTACCCAGGAAGTAACGCCTTTGTTAGGTGTTGTAGGAGTTCATCCAGCAGTTCTCTAAACCACCTGCTCTTCAGAAAAATGTTTCCTGTGATGTATTCTGGTATTCTGGCCTTCTGAACATTTCTTAAGTGTTAGGCTACATGCATTTGAGTTTATAGGAACTGCTCTCCTAGCACATCACACCCCATGAAACCACATTATGTTGTTTTTTGCACTTCCTCTTCTCTACGAATTTAACAAACAAGATATAACATGTTGGTTATTGAGCTTTAGAGGTGCTGGCAGACAGATTTTGTTACTACAGGAGTCGGACTTTGCACCTTAGGACTGCAACAACTAGCCGATTAATGGATTAGTCCGTCGACAGAAAATTAATCTGCAACTATTCTGATAATCAATTCATCGATTTGAGTCATTTTGTAAGAATTAATGCCAAAATGATCTAATTCAAGCTTCTCAAAGGTGAATATTTTCTGGTTCCTTCAGTAAACTGAATATCTTTTGGGTTATGGACTGTTGTTGGACAAAACAAGACATCTGAGGACGTCATCTTGGGCATTTTCTGACATTTTACAGACAAAACGACTGATCAAATATATCATCAAATTAAACACTAATGAAACTAATCCTTAGTTGAAGCCCAATTATAACAAAGCCAGGCTAACTGCCTCCTGGTTTCCTTACTTGGATAAGCTAAGCTAACCGTCTCCTGGCTCCAGCTTCACATTTAACAGATAAACATTAGTGTGGTTTCAATTTTCTCATCTAACTTTTGGAAAGAAAGCGAATAAGTATATCCCCCAAAATGTCAAACTATTCCTTTAAAGGCAAATCATTTTCTCAGATCAGATTCTTACCACAGGATCCTTCATGAGGAAAAGATTTTCTGTCAAAGTAAAAACAGTTTTGGTTGTAACACATTTACATTCTTCTTTTTTTGCCTCTGTGCTTGTCTCAAGGTTTCACTGGACTAAAAGATTAAATTAAAGAATTACAAGATGATGTCATTCATTCCCAGTCAGGATTTATCAACATTTGAATCTGAATCAGATGACAGTCTGGTGACAGTTTTTGAGTAAAAAAAAAAAAAAAAATCTGTTGATGGTTTTTTTTTTTTTTAAACTTAAGATGTTGCTTATTTAGTCGCCGCATGCTGTAGATGTACTGTTCATGTTTTCAGAACTGCTTTTTTAATAGTTTAGGTTAGGATCTTTTTACTTGAAAAGTGCTTTGTATTATTATTATTTATTCTTAATGTGATATGGACAATTCATTTCATAATTAAGAACAATTCATTAAGTCAGTAAATAGAAAAAGCTAAATAATTGTCCTTTCACCATGTGTTTTTGATTCAACTGAGGCACAGTTAATGCATGAATTTAAGGGAAATACATACAGGAAGGTGTATTGTATTTCAATTATTATTATTATTTTTAAATCAGACATTTCAGATCTTCCATAAGAGGAAGAGGTGAATATGGGAAGTGGAGAGTTTGTGGTCTGTACAAAGTGTTCAGAACAGACAAGAAGTCAGACACGAGGACAAGAGGATCTTAAAAGGTCTAATCTGCAGATTAACATCTGGTCGTCCGCTGAGATGATGCCTGGATGTTGTCGTCACATTTGTCCTTGACATGTTTTTACTTTTCTAAGAATGTTTAAGAGTAACTAGTATTTGCGGTTGAAAGTTTCAAATCAGTTGCACCTCTGACAACATCAAGCGCTACTGATGGGGGAGTTTGTCATGGTTGTTGCACCTGTAACCACACGTTAATGTGATGGTATATTGACACGCTCTGAAGTACACGTCACACATCACTGCAGAAAGGTGAAACCACTAGAGGGTAGTGAAACAAGACTCTCAGCTGGTGTTAAAGTATATGTATAGAGTTTTTCAAGTGTGTCTCAAACTCTCAATAACACTTTTTTTCAGCCACTTGGGGTCAGCAGAAACAAGCTGTGAACACATCATTGAAAAATTATCATAAGTCGATATGGAAAACTTTCGCAAACAATTACCTATTTACACATTTAGCAGATATGGAGTAACATTATCATTCATTTGGACTCATGTTTCTGTCTACCTGATGAATGCAAGTCCAATATTCACTCTCCTTTAGCTCTCTTTTTGGTCTCTATCAACTCCAAAGGGAAATATGTGTCTCTTTAGCTATTAAAAGCTCCACTATCTTCACAGACAACTTCTATCTGTCTGTTGTTCAGCGCTGGGCGGATACTATACGGGGGGTTTTTGGAGCCTTTTTACTGGAAACAGCTAACTGTTGCAGCAGAAAACAATACTATGAGAATGATGAAATGAGTCAAAACAGTAAATTTTCAGGCCATAAAAACAAAATAATGAGCTGACAGTGACTCTAAGGCTTTGTGGAGAAGGGAGGAGAGAATTTCCACATACAAGTAGCCATGTGATCCACTGTAAATATAAAAATAAAATATCGATTAAAGCCACTTTAAAGTCACGAGCTTTGCGAGCTTGGGCAGGGATGTGACCAGATCTTGATTAGATCACTCAAGTTGTCATGGCTTAGCAAGTATTGAGTCTCAGGAGATCCACTAGCTACTAAAACCTAAACATTTAAATTGCCATCTAGTGGCTGTTTTATAGTATTGCATGTAGTTTAGTAATTGTAATTCCCGTGAAACGTAGAGGTCAGGCAGGAAGTTCTTTCTCTGTGGTCCTAAAAATAGTGGTCCGGGGAAGATAATCGTCGGCCATCCTTCTGTTTGCAGACCTTTGAGTGGCATTATCAGTAAGCTTATTGTTGATTATTGCTATCTTAACGATTTTGATTAATCACTTTCGATAATTTATTCCAATTTGCTAATATTGTGTTAACATGTGACTACACATGATATTAGCTTGAACTGTCGACCAGTCGACCAGGAGACTACAGCCCTACTTATGAGAGATTAAGATTAACACATGTGACAAAATGACAAATATTTTGAGAACACATTGTTTTATAAATTATTTTCTTAACAGATTCCTCTCAGATTCCTATTGCACAATGTGTCTTAGAGAAGTTGCGTGTCTGTCGGCCCAACCCTCTTGAACACTCCTCCTGTGGTCTAAGAGCTTCGAGGGGCCCAGAGGAAGCCTACACAAAGGCAGATTGTATGTGTGACCTCGGTGGCCTAACCACTGTTCATAACTAAACTTTATCTTTGACACAACATCTGCTGATTAAACTGGCAGGTATGAACAAGTTAAGTGGCAGCGAATTTCTGCCAGTCAAGTAATAAACAAGTACAAGTTATCAGAAAGCCATCTGCTATCGTTTGCAAACCACAAACATGACTTTAACCGAATCTGTGTATTCATAAATAGCATAAAGCTAATGCACCTGATCAACCACTCCCTCTCACATGTGTGCGATCTGTCAGTGCCACCTGTGTTTGTGCCGTTGATCGTGCCAACACTACCCGGCTTCGACAGCAGTAATGGGCTCACCGCAGAGAGACACAAACACTCCCTGCTGCCCAAACCCTCCACAGCTCTTACTCTGCTCTCCTGATTGGCTGTGACATGCTTATAGTGGCCCCCCACAGCTGCACTGACATCCACTTTGTCATGGCTGTGTGACACATCTGATTGCACCTGTCAGGCCCTGTCCTCTAAGCCTTTTCCCCCAAATGCTCCCGTTGACCTTTGTCTCTGTTTTCTTCTCCTTTTCAGACTTTTCTTCCCTCTTTTCAAACCACCTGTTGTACTCTGCTCACACCACATGACACTCACAGGAGTGGTTTAGTTAGATCTTTTTAGCTACAGAGCCTCAGATAAAAATTGTTTATTGCATGTCATAGTTCATGCTTTCTGCCAACATTGTTAATTTACTCACAAAACAACAGGAGGAGCAATAAGGCACTGGTTTTCAGAGAACAAATCTTCACAGTATGGCTGCTCCTGCTTTCTTTTTCCTTCCTCTGAAACACAAATCTAACTCTTGAATCATCTTTCTCATTGTACAATTTAAAAGATAAAGCTGGCTTTAATCCAATTTTTTTCTTAAAGTCAACAAATCCCATTAAAACTACCAAATCCAACAGTGTTTTACTTTGTCTCTCTATACTCACCGACTACCATGTTAATGCCGCACAGCAACAAGCCAATTAGTTCCTATTGAACGCATTTTTAAAGCGACTATGATCATTTTCCTTGTATTAAGAATGAATCATATGTGGGAATTAGAAATGAACGCAGTAATTACAGACCAAGAGTGGGAACAGTCATGTGGAGAGGGACACAAGGTAACCAACAGTCCCACTTGGAGGGAGTTTAAATGGAAAATTAAAATTGCCGGGTCATTGCTGAAGGGGCTGCGGCCTGCTGGGAGACCATACACATATATTCTGGGACTGTCCAAAACTGTCAGGTTACTGGTATGACATACAAAATGAGATTACAAAATGTTTAAAAATAGAGGTGCCATTAGAACTATCTTACTTTCTTGTAGGAATATTGCCAGAAAATTTAGAAAACAATAGTCAGACATCATTACTGAGAATCCTTCTTGTAGTGGCCAAATAAAATGATTACGGTCTCATGGCTGAAACCTCACAGTGACACAATGGAGAGAGAAGATAAAGGACGTCTATTATATGGAAAACATAACAGTGAGGTTATAACTAAAGACAGAGGTGTTCTTGACGAAATGGTCACCTATTATTTCTTTTCTTTCCCGCTGAGGAGAATGATGTAGTTTTACTTTTTTTTTTTTTTTTGGTGTATATATACGTATGTATGTATTTGTAACTTTTGTTTTGTTTTGTTTTGCTTTGCTTTTTAAAATTTGTTTATTTATTTAATTTATTTATTCACTTTTTTTTATTTACCCTTTTTTTTTTTAAATTATTATTATTCATTTTATTTACTTATGCACTAATAATGGCTCCCATGCACTGATAATGGCTGTATGGATGATGGACACATGGACACATGATGGAAGGTCAAAAATCATGAACGGACCCTTAACATTGCTTCACTTACACCTGTATTAATGTAAATATTTGAAAAGCTGATTGTACTGTATGACTGCACTTGAGAAAAGGAAGTAAAATAAGTTCCAAAAAAAAAAGAAGAATGAATCATATGACTACTTGTGTGAAAGCTGTTGCTCATAGTGACAAACGAACCGAGAATAACCACAAGGACTCTGTCGCTACCCTCAGCTCATTCAGCTCATTCTTTTTATTTCCGCTTCTCAGTACAACTCCACATGCTCCATATTTGCTGAATGTATAAATAGGCAACTGTTTTCTAAGATCACCATGTCAACATATAAGGTGATATTTAAAAAAAACCCAGAAATGTTGTGTTCACAGCTTGTTTCTGCTGCCCCAAATCAGCCCAAAAAATATGATTTCAACAGCTTGTTTCATTCTAATAAAGGCTAAATAATTTCCAGGCTGGCTTCTGTAGTTTGTATCAAACACACTCAAACAGGAGTATAAAACATAATAAAGACGATTTAGGTAGGCTGGTTTGAGCAGCAGGACAGTGTATGTGGGATTGAGTCAAAACAGACATGTCAGTACATCAGTGTGGCTCATTGATGGAAATCTATAGCACAGAGGAATAAGATACATGTATAACAGGTTTTGGCTACTCAGAAAATATTTATTAGTAGGCCAGTTTATTGCTGGTTTTGGTCTTTTTATTGGATTTGTTGACAGTAAGAAAAACAAGCTTCTGTTATGCTGGTAGACTGTTCAGTTAAGCCACAGGTTCAGTGTCTCTAACAGCGGTGCATTTTTCAAAATGATGCTCATTCATAAGTGTCAGCCTCTGTCCTCTAACCTTTGGACCTTTGTCTCTGTTTACTTCCCCTTTTCACGCTTTTTTTCCCTGTTCTCAGACCACTTCTTATTCTTCCGTCTCTGTCGACACCATGTTACTCGTGAAAGAAAAAAGACTTTTCTTAGCTTAACTTCTTAGCTCCAGGGTCTTGATATACATGATTAATGTTGCAACACTTGTTGATTGCATGATGTAGAATACTGCTTTTTCAGTTTTCTATCCAATTTTAATTATTATTATTTATATATGTATATGTATCATTATCATTATTACACTCCGAGGGCCAAAATAAAACAGTGAATGAATCATAACTGCTTACAACCATAAAAGATCAAATGGCATACAGAAACGGAAGTGCTGTAATGTTTTAAGTTTGAGGTTATATGTTCTCCACCCAGAGTTAATCATTTACATAAATGGTTAAACTATTTCTGTCTTATAGAGTAATCTGAACGTCAAGCCGCAAGAGCTTACAATCCTAGACTAACAGCAGACTCCTTATTATTCAGAGGGGAATGATTTTATCCATGATGAGATCACCTGAATATTTGCTACAGAGGAAAAACTTACATTAGGACAGGCTAACAAATGTGATCCTCAATGCATACACTCTTAGCATTTATCCCACTTGAACAAGTGCTTTCCTGACATGTTAGACTTTGTCATTCAGGCTTTTGACCAGTGAAATTTATGGTGGGTTTCTTCTCCTTTTGTAAGCACAGTTACAATTGAGACCCATAAAATCCTTTTGCCTGACCTCTTGACCCAACGCTTGATGAAGATGTGAAGAAATGTATAAAATCTCTTCTAGATGTTATAACTCTTTATACACGCATATTCACACATTCTCAACCACCAATCCCTCTCTGAACATCAGCCACATGAAGAAAAGTGAAATCAAACGCCTTGCTTTCTCTCTTCCCACTGTGATGACCCTGCCCTTTGGGAGGATGGGCTGGTGGAGAGGTGGTCAGACACACAAAGCCTACCCTGACCCCTGTGACCCTGCTGCAGGCTACCACTAGAGTGTTTCTACGCTCACCACAGATAGTGTCACAAAGGCCTGTAGTTATCTTCATAATGACATCATAAAACGACATTCAGGGACAATTTGTTGTTTTCGGTATTAAAGCAATATTTTACACTGTAAGAGCATTTTCACATCAAGGGTTGTACTCCTCAATATCAGTCCATAAATACTGTGCCATGAATGTCAGCTCCCCTGAGGACTTGCAGCCTTTTTGTGGTCCCGTTTCTAAACGTTCACTTACATTTATTCCAAGACTGAGCTTGAACATAAATTCAGACACACACATTAACCCCTGGACTTCCTTAATGACTCTCTGTACCATTAAACATAACATAAAAATGCTCTAGAAATCATTTCACGTCATGCAAACCAAGTTTCAAGGCATAAAATGTTACTTGTACTTGATAGCCATACAAAAATATTGTATTTTACTAATTTTATAACAGGCTACCATGCAAGGTACTGGCCTAACCGTTGCGAGCAATTTGGACAGACGGAGCCAGGGATCAACCTGTCAACTTTGTGATGAAACGAGCACTCCTCTAACATTCCTCTTCCTTCTCAAAACCTGGCGCCTACATTACCCACAATGCAACCCTGCCGTTGACCGTCCAGTCAAAGATTCAGGTATGTTTTTCTAGCTATTAGCTAATGTAGCCTTGCGTTGTATTGTATTGTATTGTATTTATTGGGACAATGTACAGTTTTAAACATAAATGTTAACATTTGACGTACTGCACCAGAGTTAGCTTAAACTAATTTTTATCTGCAGTCCCTTACTATTAAAACATATAACAGCACAATAACAAACAGAAGAGCTGCTAGCCTCAAGCAGAGTTGAGGAGCAGGCTATGGAGGTCTGATAACTTCACTCCTTTCTAACGCCACACACCCAGATTTTTCTCATTTTCAAACTTGTAGTCTTCAGTCCCAAACAACACTGCCTCAAGCAATGGCGCCTTAATGCGAGGCGACAGGGGCTTAAGCCCTAGGCCACCAGGGACCTCACAAGACATGAGCAAGCTACCTGTGATGTGGGGGGAGACGTGATGAGGAGTGAATCCTCTCACTATGCTTCAACACTCATTTGTAAAAATGTGATTCATGTCATTACGTTGTGTTTGAATATGGTGGTACAGCCCCAAGCAGCAAAAAAGTTTTCATCCTGTTTGATGGTTAGTTTCATTTACTTGTCAAAGTAAAGACATCAAAAAGGACAACAAAAATATCACATGGACAAGGACTTTGTGGCAAAAGTGACTCAATTTCGGGAGTTTGTGAGCAATGAGGTGAACACATCGATTGTTGAACTACTTTAACTCTTGAGGCGAAAAAACCTCCGTAGCCCCAGGGCCTATAGTAATGTTAAGGTGCCCCTGGCCTCAAGTGATGTCACTTGAGTCAATTTATCAGATTGCACAAAAGCCACAAAAGGTTTTATATTACTTTTTCACACACGTAGAAAAAGACCCCTATCAGAGAGAACAGCAATATTGTCATTAACTAGCAGATTACCAGCTCACCATTTTACAGTAAACTGTTACAAAAGGTTTAATTCCTGATATACAGTAAAATACTGAGATGGGGAAAGCTTGGTCATTTTGTTTAGTAAAATGTATAGGATGTAATCATTTGCGCATTATGCTGTTATTTTACTCAGAAACACACCTTTGAGATTTTCACTGGAAACGATTGTGAAACTGTGAAAGCAATATAAGAATAGCCGAATGGTTACAGCTCGTGGTTACCACACAACCACAACCAGAGGCGCCTCGGCAATGGAGCAAGTCGAGCGAATGCATCCCCATTATTCAATTAGGGGGGGGGAGTTATGGTTTTGCTACCGAACTTCTTGTCTTTTTAAAAATAAATGTATTATCATACAGTTCCCGCAATCCGGTGATTATATTTAGGCAGCCTATATCAGTGATCATTTTTCTGTTTTTTGCAACTGACAAAAACAAGTAATAAAAAAATCTGACATTTTCGGACCACCCTTTGAGTTGGTTCAGTCCAACTTGTCACGAGATAGAGACATAAAGACAGAGCAGAGCTTTTCCTGACAGTGTTAACAGTCAAATGTTCAGCAGTGGAAAGTAACTTGTTTAGATTAAATATGATGACAAATCACTTCATGCTCTGCGCTGTGCTTTCATTATTATGATTATTTTCTCATTTTCTCATACAAGTTTACTCAAAGGGGAAGTAAGGTTTTCATAGCATTCTCAATATAACTAATCTAGACTAGTGCAGGTGGCTGTTTCTTGACTTAATCCAAGAAGTTATGTGGTGTAGAGATGCAGGAAATGAGTTTTAAATTACAATTTGCTCCCCCATTTTAATATATGACCAGGTGCCTATGACCACAACGTCCCCGGTTTGACTCTGGGCTGGGACCTTTGTTGCATTTCATGCCCCTCTGCCTCCCCTTGTTTCCTGTCTGATTTTCCACTATCAGCTGTCCAATAAAGGGTGAAAGAAAATCCACAATACATATCTTTAAAAAAAGAGTACAAAAGATATAGCACAAATTAATAAGTAAAGTAACACAGAAACTATTTCTGCCATCAGAATTCTCATACCTGTTGTTCTGGAGGGTGGTTACTTCAATTTAGAGAGCTTGTTTGAGAGAAAGGAAAATCTCATGCCAGGAAGAAACAAAGTATCATCAAGATCAGCATTAAGTCCCCATAGGATGTACAACACTGTAATGAATCTAGTAAACTTAAAAACTCCACGTAAAGAGTCAACAACAACAGTTAGCACAACAGTAAATTACACTTACTTAGAAAGTTGTATTAGCCCTAGTCTCGCGAGATCCCCGCCTACGATTTCTAAATGGACGTTAGGCCAATTTTTTTCCATAGGATGTTAAAGTCATGAACCGCCCTGCTCTGACTCTGATTGGCTAGTACTCGTTACCTGCGTTGGTTGGGTTGGCTACGTTTAGGCATGAGGACTAAGATTGGTTAGGATCAGGGTAAGAATATCAGGGTAAACCAATCAGAGCAAGAGTAAGGCGAGTCACGACTTCGCCATCCTAGGACAAAAAAAATTGCGCACGATAGATGCTTGAGCGGTGGCAAGAACGGACGCTAACAAACCTACGCCCCCTACATTTCATCAAGGATACACCTTACCGGAAATTATGCTCTCCCTCGATTCTCCTTCGAAGCGAACTGCTTGTCGCCGCCATTGTTAATACCAGGGTAACAATAACCCAATATACAGGCCAAGATTTAATTGATGGAAACGTTTGTTTTGTTCCTGTTGCAGTTTACTTGACACAAGATTAGTCACTTTCAATTTTTAGCGTGAACGTTACTCACATTTTCCTGGGTCTTACATGTAGTACAGCAGGTGCTGTAATGGCTTCACTTGTGCCCTTACAATTTCACAAAATGGCCAAAGTATAGGCGCCATATTAGCTAAGCTTTTATCAACTTTTTCTTTCACCAATTTGACAATGCTACACATCACATCAAACCGCTAAAGTTTCAATATGCGATAAAGTTTTCTTTTGATCGACAGCCCTGTTGGGTCGCCATTACACGGTTACAACAGGCCTCGCAACCAAACGGCCAGCCGTTGAACCGAAACAACCGCCATTACTGCGGGTTATGTAAGCTGCATTTCATTGTAATTACAGCACAAAGACACGGGGTGTTCACGACTTAAAATTTGCTGTTTAGTGAGCCCGGCTGCCATGTTTTAGTAGTTAGCATGTACCATAACCGACACAGTTAACAGTTAACTAACAGTTAACTTCAATTTTAGTATCTTAACACAATATGCAGGCACATATGCAACGAAAGGAGGTTACGAATAACGTCTCCTCTCCTACACTAACTATTGAATGGTGTAGTTTTTAATCTCGATTATCTGTCACATATATAACTTATTGGATACCGATATAGCTAAACATTTCACGTTTGTAGCTATTTAATGTTACAGTGGTTACACCGAACGTTAACGTTTACTAACTATAGCAGCATAGTTTAGTGATATAACGTTAACGCCAGCAACCATAATTTTCGGCCAACTGGAAATCGGCGAGATATTGATTTTTTTAAAATTTCATTTATTTATTTATTATTTTTATTTTTGCTTTGGATGTGGCGCCACTAATATTTTGGCCCCAATGCGATCATGAGGTGGGCGTAAGTTCGTAAGCCTCGTCCAATCACGACGAGAAGGACGACACAAGGACGAGTCAGATCTTCCTGTACGTTGTCGGGGAACGACGGGGTAAGTCACCTATTATATATCATATACATTTACGTGTATAAAACAGCCACACATAACCTATTGTAACTTCCCCATGTAAAGCCGGTCTATGGATGATAAGCACAGGTTAAAATTACAGCCTTTATTGTTCTGTTTTGTTTCCAGTCTTCTTTTTGCCGGTTCTGTAATTACCCTCCGTATTCCCGTAGAGTCTGCTGATAAGCCCATTTGCAAACACGGGGATACTATCGGTGCATATCAGTTTTAGCCACTTTCTTAAATGTAAAACTTAAAAAAAGATCGTTCCCTGCATGTGAAATCAAGCTGTAGCTGCAGGACCGTGCATGTGATGTGAAATGTTGAAGACAAACCGTGTTTAATGAAATGAACATGCCGGTTGTCTGTGCAGTTACAGTACCACTTTTGTAGTGCATGGTATTGCATTGCTTCCATTGTATTGTAGTGCTTCCACTGTAATTAATGTAAGGATCTAATGTTAAGGCTCACGTTTCCTTGTCTGCATCTGGGACGTTCGCGGCAAAACATTGACAACGCGAGATTTCATTTACGCTTTCTATATATTGAGGGGAAGAGAGAGAGACAGCAGCAGCAGCAGCGTGGCTCCGGTATCCTGCAGCACTCAGTCCTGTGTTTTTTCGTGCATGCACGTCAAGAAAAACTGTCAGACGCAGTCGTGAAGGTGTCTGGCAGTCATGATTTGGTGTCACCAAATTTGATAGAAAGCCCTCAGCCTTTATCCTCCACAGTCAGTCAGACAATAGGAGATTTAGTACCCACCCACCCCCCACCACCCCCACCCAGTCATGGGGTAGGGGTCGACATGAGCTTTGGCAACACTGAGAGCTATGTTTTGTCAAAGAGTAGCAATATAGCAATTCCCTTTTGAAAAATGAATTTGTGCAAGGGGATATATCACTGACATGCATGCTACAAGCTGTTGATCATAGCATGTATGCTAGTACAGTATGAAGAGCAGACGGATCAGAGTAATGTTGTGATTTTATGTTTGGAATAGATGGCAATGTACAAATTATAGACCTAAATATGTGTAAACTACAACAAGACCTTTTCTTATTATCTAACCATTCATTCTTAATACTCCTCTGAATTTATTTTTAAAAAATGTGATTTTTTTCTGTTTTCTTTCGTAGAGAGCTGCAAGATGGCAAGTCCAGCGGTTGTGACACCAGACCCCTTCCTAGATAAAACCAGCCGCTTTCAACTGGTGACCTGGCTCAACAACCTGCTGAAGACAGACTTCAAAGATGTGCGGCAGATTGGTTCAGGTAAGTCATCAGTAGCAGACCTAAGGCTGTATTCAGACCAAATCAGGCAGTGCGGCGAAAACGCCAGTCTTCCCGTTTATTCGAATGGAGGTAGTGTGTTTTGACTGCAGCCGGTTTGGCCACTGCGGTGCCGCATCAGACTGAGCCAGAGTCAACTTTTGGAGAAACACAACCTGACGTCACTGTGGCTGAAGGCTGCGGTGGTCGATCACAACTGGAGATCAGACTGATCAGAGCTGTTAACTCTGCCATGAGGGAGCACAAGGATGTTACAAGGATGAGAGGAGGACATTTCTCTTCATTTGATATTGTAAAGTAAAGTTAGACTTTGCTGTCGTCTTCCCGACTCATTTTAAAAAAGACGAGAGAAAAAGAGAGAGAGAGCTGAGAGGACGAGAGAGAGCAGCTGTGGTCGAGCGAGCTAGAGAGTGAATGAAGAGAGGGAGCGCTGGTAGCGAGAAAGCCCGGTGAATCAGATACATAAACGTTATTTTCTGATTGTTCCACAGTGGTTACATTCTAGAGCACTAATAAACACGTCCACAGCCCCACACACTCCGCTCGACCCTGCGGCTGAACGCTGCACCGCCTGATTTGGTCTGAATACGGCCTAATTCCTCTTTTTCCACGGAGTTGGTTTAGCCTGCTTTAATTATGGCAAGCCATGAATGCACGTGTTTCCGCTGCTGCCTCACAGTAACGGTGTATGGCCCTATGTAGTAGTCTTGCGTCTCAAATCACGACATGTCTTCTGCTAAACTTATTTAAGTACTTGTTCTTGTAACCAAATCTTTGTGGTTTCAACTTTTAGATATCTTTTACTTTGTTAGCAGGGCTATATTTCAATAAAAATTGGTCAACACAACAAGCTATGCAAATATTCAGCACTATGTGGTCCACAGATCAGTCATAAAGGTGCAATAAATGCAAACAACTTGCTATGCAAAGATATAACGGAGTAATGGCGACCTGAGCAGTGAATGAAGTCACACGCCGGCTGTGTGTGTTCTTATCTGAACCTCTCTGTTCTTTGTTTTGGTAGCCAGTCCAGCTGCATGTGCATGTTTGTGTATGTGAGTCCCTCCGTGTCTTCCATGTCGGTTTCCACCATGGCGGCCGGGTCACAAACTTCTCTGTTTGGTCTGAGATCTTGGCGCTATAGTGCAGCATCTAGTGGCTGAATGTCATGTATTGCAACTTTAAATATTGTGGGAAGGAATATCACAAGCAGAAAAAGTCACAGTGAGCTTGAATGGCCATGTACATACAAGCACTCTTTCCTCCATTTGTCCTGGTTCAGGTAACAATTCCTGAATTGTTTTGATGTGTGTGTGATCCTACAGGTGCGTGTCAGTGTCAGCTCATGGACTGGGTTATCCCTGGCTCTGTTGACATGTCCAAGGTGAAATTTGATGCACAAGGTGAAGATGACTGTAAGCACAACTTCAGTCTCCTACATGAGGCCTTCAGCAAGAACGGTATCACAAAGGTATGCAGTTTTTCTCTAGAAGAGAAGCATGGCAATTTGTTTTTTTACTTCTGTTTTCTATGCTTGTTTTAGGAGCTAGTTATGTGTCGATGTCTGTCATTATCATAATGAATGTTATCTATCCAGCCATTACGAGGGAAATTTTTACTTACAGGAAGTATGCCAGTGTTTTTGCATGGTGGGGTTTATCAGATTGTGTGTTAATTATGATATGAAAATATTGTAGAGCTAAGAACAGTGACTTCCTGGAGTTGCCAATGGTTGCCTGGCGACTGCACAGTGATGGCAAAACTCCAGGAAGTCACTGCACCTGGTCAACAAATAGTTCTGTGCTATGCAACTCCCTGTATAACTACTGTGCTGCCCTCGGTGTATGTGCTGTATATAACTTGACAGACAGATAAACACCTTCCTAACGTCAGACTCTGAAGACAGTTTTCCCCTTGTCCTCAAGTTTGTTGACATTGCAAGGAAAGGTGAAACTAAAACACACAGAAAGCATTATCAACACTATGCTTGCTTTTAACATGTACAGATATACACAATATATAAATAAACCAACTCAATCTTTAGTATGAATTAAAGCTGCAAGCAGCGATGAACGGGCCCTCGCACCTTCATGCTTGTTGGGTTGCACTGCAGTCAAAGGGTTTTATTGCGGTTATGTAGATGTGTTCAGGCCTGGACTATTATCGAACATTGCAAGAAGGAGATAAATATCACTTCATGCGTCCACTATGAGGCGCTAGAGAACACCCACTAATTATACAACATGTTCCTGTATATCATGTTTAGACCACACCATGTAAATTCCATGTAAATCGGATGATGTTTGTCATATAAAGCTGACTTCCTGTTGTCAGGTGTTGTAGGTGGCACTATGACTCAATATTGACATGTTGATGTGTTCAGGCCTGGACTCTTATCAAGCATGAGAAATTTGGTGCAGGTTGGACGATGTACATTGAAGTTACAACAACTTCCTGTTTCACGGCCAAATTTGAAGTTGGCCAGGCTCAATCTCTAGGAGAAGTTTGTTAACGCCTACTAATGGCAAAAATTTGCGAAGTAAATTCAAAATGGCTGACTTCCTTTTGGACTTAGGGTATGACTCCAAGAGGCTTTTATGTGTGTCTGGACTTGATACATGTGCCTACCAAATTTCGTTCATCTACGTCAAATTTAAAAATGGGGGCTTTGACTTAGAAATCTTCTAGGGGGCGCCCTTGAGCCATATTGCCACACTCAAACAAGTTTCATGAGTTTTCAAGCACATTTAACCCCTCAAAAATGCGATTCTTCTGGACAAAAAAAAAAAATAATTCCCTCAAATACAATAGGGCCTTTACACCGTTAGATGCTCTAATTAAATCCCCTTGTTTTTTACTGTTACAGGTTTTAAGTGTCTCTTGTATATTTAACTTCAAATGTAATATAGGGCATCATATTTTATCATGTAATCAATTATCTGTTCATTTATTTATTTGTATTTATTCTTATATGAACTTCCAATGGCCTAGGAGCATTTGCATTAGTCATTAGCAGTAGTAACTCAGTAGATTTCTAGCATCAAACTTCACAGAATGTAACATTGTCCCAAAAATAATGATCTCCGATTGATCGTAGATAACAATAAAACAATAAAACAATCAGGACATACCATGATGCTTCCATAAGATGTATGCAGATGTTCCTGGATTAGCTCAGAGTAGAAACGTGCCTCTCTTTGTGAGCTCATTTACTTCCTGATTGGTCACATCACGTAACTACATAACTACGCAACTCCGTCACTACCCATCACTGACGTGCTGTGATTCTTAAAGTGACCACAAAGAAATACAGAAAAAATACTTTAGAAAACAGAAATAAGACTTCTAACATATTAACTTAGTTTTAACGAAACAACCACAAATAGTCATTTTAACATTCAGTCTTCTCATCTCACTCTACTGTGTACACAGGTATTTCCCAAAATGTTGAATTACAATTACAGATAATTAAGAAAGAACTTAAGATTCCAAACTATTCACGGGGAAGTTTACATTGAATCACTGACTTCATCTGCCTTCTAGGCTATGAAAGCACAAGAATGTGCAGTGTTACCTGTGGAACAAGTAGATTCCCGTGGGGGCGATGTGAACTAGGGTTGGTGGGGGATTTGTACACTAGAAGACTTTAAAAAGACTTTAAAAAGACTTAAGTCTGATCACCTCTCACATCTAAAAACAATGTGTCAAAAGTCACTGAGTTTAGTTACAGACTAAGATTTTGCAAAGACTGGGGATCTTGCAGGGTCTAGACTACAACTAAATTCATTTTGAGATTATTTCCCATCCTGCTCCTGGTGAAATTTACAAACAGAAACTTCCCTCGTGTGTTCAGTGGTTTGTTCTGAAAAATCAGCCAAAAAGAAAATGTAAATTAATTAATTAATTCAGTTATTACTGAGCAACAACAACTGTGAAGAGAAACAACAGACACTACACACTTACTGTTCCTGTTATTAACTCATTTTCATTTAACACATCACATTTCAAAAGGTGTCATCCTGTACTTGAACAATGCCTTAAATTTCCAGGTTTTCCAGAATGGAGGGAAAACTAGGTATTTTTACAACATTAAAACAGCTACACAGTTTATACAGCTGCCTACAGAAACCCCGCAAACTGCATGAAATACATTAGAAACAGCAGCAGCCTGGACAGTTATACAAAGGCAGAAAGTCACAGGTTTAACTCCTCCAACTGGCCTGAAACCATGTGTGAAAAAGCAGTAAATGCACTGCAGACAAACAGCAGCTGACAGACAGGGGAGGTCATATTATGAGCTTTAAAGTTTCATTAGGAATGTAGTTTAAAAACACGTAAACAAAAGGCAACCATTTACAGCGTACCAACAAATAACAGCAGTCAACATCAGACAACCTTGTCATACTTTAGCTGTTACCTAGTTTTTGTGCGGTGGTGACAAAATGTTAAAAATATACATAGCAGTTTGAAATAAACTGAGGCAACTGTGCTCTCCGGGGAAAATATTACGCCAATAACTCTTTATGAAATATGACATATTAACAATTCCTTACATGTCCGCAAAAACACATAACTCTAGAAACACAAGGTAAAATGTGTTGACAGTCTTCTTGTCAATTCAGCATCAATATAATCCATAAAGTTAAACTGTAATTTGCATACAAACCTTACATTTTGGATTATTTTTGCCTCAACTCGCTCCCACCCTCCGTTGGGTAGCTGCACTATTCTAGTGGGAGAAGACGGGAGGAATGAGAGGAGAACCATTTAAAAAATTTAAGATTTCTCACTAAAATACGTGACGGTGAATTAACACTATTAATTCACCATATTTGCTATAGTAACTACCCAGCTTGCTGCTTAATGTTTGTTGCTCGGAAGAGCCAAAAACCTCCTATAATCCTAAACGTGTTTGATTTTTAACGGAGCGTCAAGATGAGAAAAAGACTAACTTCAGACAGCTCGCACTGAGTTTTATGACCACCTTAAAGATGATTGTTTTGGTTTTTCTGTGGGGTTTTTGGCATGGTGGCAAAGATTTTGGCTTGGTGGCCCACCACAGCAAAATGTTACCAGCAGAAACACTGATGTGCATTTAAGTATAGGTGTAATTAGGGACTGAGCCCAAAAGCCCTAAGGACGAGGACCCTATTGTTTTTCGTGTGTTTGTTTCTTTCCTTCTTTCTTTCTTTCTTTCTTTCTTTCTTTCTTTCTTTCTTTCTTTCTTTCTTTCTTTATTATTACGGGACATCACACCTAAATTTGACCCCCTTAACATGCTCAAAAATTCACCAAATTTGGCACGCACATCAGGTCTGGTGAATAATTTGATAAAATGTAAAAATTAACCCCTAAAGTGCCAAAATGTGCTCTCTAGCGCCACCTATGTACTAATTGAAATTCAATTGAATGGGCCCAAAACTTGTATAATTTTGATGACACAGGTGTGAGCAAGACAGACATGTCTCACTCTGCAGGAAATTCTCATCCTGTCAATCAAACTTTCAAAATAAAAGCACAACACACTTGTAAGAAATACCCCTCATTTTTAAAAAGCAAAATGATCTGATCCCGACGGACCAGAGTTCGAGGTCCCGACCAATGCTGCTTGCACCTTTAATTATTTCAGTCCCTGTACCAAATGTATCCATGTTGTTCACTGTGTGAAGTCAGATTCATTTTAAAACTGTCATGTCTTCTTTGTTTTGATTTAGACGATTCCAGTTGAGGAGCTCATAAATGGGGATTTTAAAAGCAACTTTGAGATCCTGAAGTGGTTCAAAGCTTTCTACGTGGCAAATGTGAAAACTGAGGAATACGACCCTGTGAAAGCTCGGGACAGCCATGATATCAGCCCTATTCTGGCATCTCCCCAATCATGTAAATATAACATAGCATTTTCTTTCATTGTGACAATAAAACATAGCAGTGCATGGGTTTCATTTACCAGATTTACAGCAGTTGTGCAGTCGTAATTTTGCTCTTTTACTTTGTCAGGGAAGCCTAAATTGGAATCAGGCACTGAAGAGAACGGCACTGTGACAACGACAAAATACATTTACACTGAAGAGTGGAAGAATACTTTTGACTGGGCTGAAAGAAGTACTCTTGGAGAGAGCTATACCTACTGCCGCATTTGTGACAGAAACCTGAGCACTCTTCATAAAGGCTTTATTGACCTCAAGCGACATGTGGAAACAAAAATACACATGAAAAGGGCTAAAATCGCCAAGAGTGTTCGCCTACAAAGCCAACGCTCTGAGCCGCTTCCCTGTAGCAACGCAGCTATCCGTTTTATTCACAAACACTTTAAGCATGGCTCCAGTGATGGCGGGCAGGTGTCTAGTTATTTTGCACGCTGTAAACTGGGGTTGCAGTACCCCAAAGATATTACATCTGTTTGCCAACATACTCCTTACTGCGTATACATTTATGAAGGGGTAACACTGGGCAAGGATGAGACTGCCTCTGTGTTGCTTGTTGGGTTTTTTGATGTCGAAGCCTCCAAGCACCGCATCCGATTTCTGGATGCTCTTCAGTCTCCAGCAGATAATGGAGGAGATCAAACGGCGGCGGCAGTGGTGGAAACCTTGAAGAAATTTGAGTTACCCACGGATAATCTTGTCACTGTTTATTCTGACAGTAAAAGTGCAGCCTCACAGCAGATCTGCTCACAGCTCAGGGAGCTCAACCCGAACATAGTAGCCTTAGGGGGGCTGTACAACATTGGTGATGCTGCTTGCCATGCTGGGGTTAAAAGACTCTCCAACCAGGCTCAAGAGTTGATGGTAGACATCCATGCCCACTACTCCTCCTGCTCTACCAAGAATGACAACCTCAAGGCTCTTTTTGACTCAGATATCACTGGAGAAAATGCATCATTTCCTCTCAACACCAGCTGCCTTAATTTTTGCCAGTTAGTCACAAAAATCTTAGAAATATGGACAGATCTTATATTGTACTTTAGCTCTTGTGACAAGGAAGATGACAAAGCCAAGTTAATCTGCTCCCAGCTGCAGGATCCCAAAGTCAGGGCAACATTTATGTTCCTGGAGCAGGCCCTAAAGCCTCTGCACAATTTCCAAAGGCATATGCAGATACACGAGGGAGCTGCCCGAGCTGATTTGCCGCTCATCCTAGAAGAAGCCAGTAGCCTGCTGTGGACCTACACCTCCTCCTTCCTTCATCCTGAAGCTGCTGTTCGCTTCCTCAAAGAACGTGATGCCCAAATCCTTAATAACAAGAAATTCCACCTGTCAAGCTCTGAACTCAGTCTGGGTGGGAAAGCTGCAGAAGACTTCCTGAACGAGTCTAAAGCTGCAGAAGTGCTGCCACATTTACAAGAGGAGGTGTTGCCGTTCTATATAGCGCTCGCAGGTAGCATTGCAGAAGAGCTGCCTCTAAGTGAGGAGGTGCTAAGAGGCTTGGCTCAGCTGCTGAACCCCCAGAGCAGGCTGAAAGTAACAGGGGAAGCAGTAGGAGAGCTTGGCATTACATTGGGAATCTGCAGCTCCCCTGAGGAGGTCAAGCAGCTCACTAGTGAATTCGTTGAGTATCAGCTGGCTGAGGAGGGAGAAAAGGAAAAGTCAGCAGTAGTTTCACTGGAGAAACACTGGGCCAACGTACTGAAGGAAACCAAACCAACCTCAATCCTCAGGAAGCTTGTTTTTACCCTGTTGTGCCTCCCCTGCCCTCCACTTGATGCTCAGCTGGTGTTTTCTCAGGTACATAAATGGAAGAGTTGTATCAAAATCTTTTGTCTGTCTTTGTGCTTAGTTTTTGTGTGTTTTAATTCATTTATTTCATATATGTTCTGCTTCCTTTCTAAGGCCTTGGAGAATGGTGATGCCACATTGTCTGACAGTGAAGCCTTAACAGAAAGCGAGAGTGACGTCACGTCGGACAGCACTCTCTCCGACAGCATCAGCAACAAGGAGTCCTCAATTAAGACTGAAGGTAAGAAGAAGATAGTCCATAGGTAGTGCAATTAAGTAAAATGTGCATGTAAATTAATTTAATCATCTGATAATATAAACCATATTTCATAAGATAATGATAATGATTCTTATGGTGTATGTGTAAAAGACTTTAAACCTGCAGTGTCGAACTTTTGCATATAAATGAACGTCAGTTACATTCAAGCAGTTGCCAAACGAGTTCACACAATGCTGATTAAGCCTATCGCTGCCAGATAAATCTCTCTGTATTTCACAGTATAAGGATTTTTTATATCTCATGTCTGGGGCAACATTCCTGTGCTGGGCGTTTGGCCGTTTTATCGTGTGGCTGTTCTAGACTTTCCAAATGTTATCAGACCGAATGGATCAAATTCTGATAGTGAAACGAGTCATCTCATTTAGTCTCTAGCCCGCTCGACCAGAGTAGCTCTCTCTCTCCCTCTTTTTCTCTTGTCTTTGTTAAAATGAGTCGGGAAGCCGACAGAAAAGTCTAACTTTATTTTTAACGTTATCAAACAAAGAGAAATGTCCTCTCCTTGTCCTGGTAACGTCTTTGTACTCCGGCGATCACAGCCAAGTGCCCCTCATTACTCTCACTGCCAGAAGGGGGAGACAAAAGTCCTGCACGCAAGCTGCTTTAAGCAGAAGTGTATAAAAAGTCCATACACTGGATCCTACATGTTATCCACACTTTTATCTTATTTTCTAGGATTCAATGGCCTTGATGTGACCTTGAAGCCATGTAAAGTACGCCTTACAAAATTAAATGGTAAGAAACAGTTTTTCAATGTGTCATTATTGAAGTGTAATTTTACCTGTAAGGTATACTGAGTGAAAGTTAAATTAAGTAAATCTTACTGTAATTTATTAGCTGAGAAAAGAAAAACAAGAAATATTTTGTGTTGTGCACCATATTTGGCTTCCTTTTATCCTCCAGATTTTTAGGATGTCAGAATGCAGTTATCATGTCTCTGATTTCAACACTAAAAATACTAAAATACTTTGTGTTTCCTTCCAAAGATCCAAAGAGTTATCATTATGAAGAGAATGGATCCTTATTGAAAGAGGTAACACTTTTTCTTTTCTGATCTTCTGCTGCTTCTTAATCTACTAGATCTACATAGAAAATAAGCAACTTGATTTAAAAAAAAGTCAGATTTGTAATGACAAATAGGACTTTATTGTTCTGAATTTAAAAACAATGTCTGTTATTTCACCATAAATACCGGCAGCTGCACTTGACAGCAGTTTCTAGGGAAATTTAATTTTTTGCATCCATATTTGTATATCGTTTAAAATTCAAAGTTGCTGCTTTTGTAAAATAAACCTTCCTTTCTTTAATCCCTCTGACCTTACCAACAGTCTTTTATCCTTTACTTACTTCTTTATTCTCGTTATCTGGCCAATATAATTACTGCTGATGATGAGGTGCAGTTTGCCTGTATATGAAGGCGTGTGTGCGTTTTTTGGTGTACATTTGCATGATATTTGAGTGTGTAATGAGAGTGTGTTGTCTCTCAGGGGACCATTAGGGGAGGTTTTGGCTGGGAAAGCAGCTTGCGCCAGACGCCACAGGCCCGTACAGTGTTTCAGGCTGGCCGTAGCACCTGGTGCAAACCCATAGCTCTTGATAAGGGTCCGGAGTCCCGAGATGAGGTGGTAGGTATACTCAAGTATACTACCAGGGTCATGACAGCCCTCTCTGCCCTCTGTAATGCCAGCATAACAAAAACAAACGTAGTGGTTTACCCTACAACATGTAAGCATCCTGCACAATGACTAAGGTTGGGGCTTGACAGCATTTAATCAAATCTATTTAGGTTTAGCATCAACAATTTCAAATTACAAAAGCTTGAGGACTCTAAAGAATGAAATTTAAAGAAGTAAAAGATAGATTACACATTTGCTGTTTAGTTAAAGATACTCTGTGGAGTTTCTGACCAAAGGCAGAGAAGAAGTTGACTGAAGGCTAGTAAACACGGATGTGGGGCTACAACTAAGAATTAATTTCTTGATCAATCATTTAAAATTGAAATCATTTCTTAGAGTCTCTTGTCATATATGATAAAGAAAAACAGAAAATATTTTCATATGAGAAGCCGGTACTAATACTTGGTATTTTTGCTCGATAAATGACTGAAATGATTATTCGATTATCAAAATAGTTGCCAGTTAATTTTCTGTCAGTTGACTATTCAGATAGCCAAATCGATTAATTACTGCAGCTCCTTCTGGATGTAAACAGTGCAGGATTTAAATACACTTTTATAGTGTCCTGGCAATGAGTAGGCGAAGTCATTATCCAGAGCTAGACAGCTAACAGTTAGCTAACAGTCTGCAGTCATCCGATAAACTAATGACTTAACTTTTCACATGTTAAATAAAGATCCACATTTACTGTAAAACAACAAAAAAGCACAAAATGCAAACACAAATCAGAATCTGAACAATATTCATTAAGCTGACATAACTATGTAAGAAACAAAAAAAATGCTGTGTCATGAGCTAAGCAGGTTAGCTAACAGGTTGCAGCTATGCTAGCCAGCTGTTAAGTCACCTTTAGACCGAATCTGCAACAAAACAAATACACAGCAAATATATCATGCATATAGTGTAAAGAAATTGCTAACACAAAATACTCACGGATAAATAGTGTCCAAGGCAACAATGTTGAAGATAAATAGCAGTAGCAGATGCTGGCACATGTGCTCTCTACTCCGTCCTGTTAGCTCTGAAGGAAATTCCCTGTCGTATAACTACTTCTGTTGAATGACCAGTAGGGGTCACTGCAGAACTCAAAAACTACTTGCTACTACTTGGCAGAATAACGTTTGTTAAACCTCAAGGATACACACCTTGCGTTTGTGATACAAGAAAACTCCATACATACATGTAAATTACTATAATATACTATAAAAGATTCAGTTACTGGGAATCCGCGTCCATGTAGCATCCATTTTGTTTTATCTCACCGACTCCAGCTCGACCATTACATTCCTCAGAATAAGTGTCCTGTCAGCAACACACTTCCTGTGGAACTGAAATTGATTGATTCATTGATTTATTTCCCTTTTCATTGTTCTATTAAAAAGTTCACAACAGATAAACAGAGATTTGTGTGATTTCTACAGTTGCTTGTGGACATTATGCTTCATTAAACACGGCGGAGAAAACAAAATAGATTCAAAGCGTGAGCGGTCCCATAGTGATGCATGTGATTCAGAGTCGGTGTTGATTGTTAAATTTGATTAAATGGAAGAAAATCTGTTCTGTGACACGGGTGAGTTCTGAGTTAACAAATAAAAACATGAAAACAGATTCAGCTATTGGAGTCCAAACCACGTCTTAACACACCTTCATTTCAGATTTTGCATTGGCTTTGTTCACCTGGAAATAAGGCAGGAGTAGGAAAATACATCCTGCCAAGCATAATGCTGGCTCCTATGTTTAAAATTAGATTTATAGTCATATATTACAGTGTATTATGCTGCTTTGAACAAAGCGAATCCTCACATTTAAACATTGATGAAGGGCTCCGTTGCTTCTTGGTTTTAACACATTGTCTTCTCCTTGTCACCTGAAATTAAAAACATAAAAAAATCAAGACGTAAGTGATTGGTTTTTACTTAAACTTACTATTGCAGACAACTGGATTAATGTCTCCTCCTAAATCCCTTTAAACCTTTGACGTCTTTGTCCTCAGGAGGAAGAGACATCACCATCCAGTAAACCCACACCAAGAGGACGACGGAAACATGCCTACCAGGTATGTTACAGTTACAGGAATAATCCCACAATACAATTTTCTCCAAGTCTGCTAATTAAACACGTCGTAGGAAATATCTCTGTTAGACTTTTAGCTTTTATATGAACATTTTGTTTTCAGTCATCACTGCTTTTTCTCTGCAGGACGGTAAAGGGTTTCTGACAGGAGAGCTGGTGTGGGGGAAAGTGAAGGGGTTTTCCTGGTGGCCTGGGATGGTGATGCCGTGGAAAACCAAGTCAGCTCCTCCGGGTATGCGGAGGGTGGAGTGGTTCGGCGACGGGATGTTCTCAGAGGTTCGTAGCACAATGTTTGAATGTTTGTTTTAGGTATGTAGTCTGCTGGTCTACTGGTCGATTAGTTGGTCGATATGCTCTCGTCCGACTAAATTCTCATTGGTCGAATAATCTCTGTGTTATTTTCTTAAGGAGAAAAGTGTTACATCAACAACTTTCCAGGAGTAATCCATTATTTCCTGCGGCGGGAGGGACAGACTAACAAATAAGCTTTGAAAACGGGGGTGTATTCAAAACACTCCCGTTGTTTTCACAACTTTGAACTCGCCCAACCTAATGGAGACTGCTGGATCTAACTGTACCCAACGTTTACTGAACGTTTACTGAATCTGTGTTTCTCCATAATGACATAACGAGAACCCCCGCCAGGCCAAAAAAAATGTTTTTTAATATTTGATATGGAAATCGATAGCGTTTGGGAGTTTCTGTGCAGCGCTGTTGCGGTACTTGACTCTACCTCTGTCGTTGCCTGGGAAACCACTGGTAGCGTGGCTCCGTTAAGGAGTATGTTTGCGTAGCGAGTGGGAGAGAGCGAGGGGCAGATAAATGATGGTGGATGCGAGCGGGGCAGAGGAAAAGATCAGTAGTAAGTTGTCAGTCTGGCAGTAAATGTACAGTACAGACTACAGTGTGTCAGTAAATAAATCCTAAAAAGTCATGTCTGTTGTTTCCCAAAATGCTGGAAAAGTAAAAGGGGGTTAGCTCCAAAGTTAGCAACAATGGGCTAGCATAACCCGAAGACACAAAACAGAGAAATACAGAACAGAGAAATGTGTGACTGCCGAGTTTACTGTGCACTCTGTCCCGTTACACCCCCCCCCCCCCATCTTTGTTTGACTACAGCCCTAGTTTGTTTTGATATTTATGTACTCGAGCTGCAGGAACATTTTTCTGAACTAATGATTTTCACATCATCATTGCCATCTGTTGCAGATCTATATGGAGGGTCTGCTGCCATTTAGTACCTTTACAAAGTGCTTCTGCAGAAACTCCTTCGCCAGCCTGCCTCTCTATAAGGAGGCCATCTTCCAGATCATCGAGGTAAAAGACCAAAACTGTCATACAATCAGTATTTTGTATGTTTTTGCTGTTTGTGTCTTACACTTCCTGTTTTTCCTCGCTCACCACTATATCACTGCACAATGTTGTACCACATTGTTGAATGCAGAATTTGTCAATGCTCAAACTCGGGAAACTACAACTAAATGACCGTCATGACATTGGTTCTGTAACTTTGTGTGGTGCTTCTTCTGACAAGGGTATTGTCAACTCAAAGAATAGAGGATGAAGTTGGTTCTCACCAGTAGTGACCTTGTAATTCAGAGTGATCATTTTTACCAAGTTTTTTCTTGATTATAGTGAAGAAGTCCCAGATTCCTTCAGACAATTCCCCTCTGTCTTCTTTCTACTGGGATTTTATTAGTTTCAGATTAATTGATTATTATGATATAACAGGTTATTTGGACCTTTAAAACATCATATTTATGACCATTCAGCTTTTTCCATCATTCCACCTATTCAAATATAAAATCTTAGTCCATATCTCACTGTTATCACGTCTTACGTTGTGTCAAAGGCAATTGCAGTGCTATCAAGTTGTATTCACATTATTGTGTAAAAACAACCCTTTTGCGTGTGCCTCCTCCGTTACTGTGAAAGCTCAAATTTGTCGAACTTTGACCTGAGCTGCACTGACCATTGTGGGTGCAGCTAATCGCTGTTGATCACAGCTTGAACTGAAAGGTGGACGAAAATTAATTATTTTTGTTTCTGTATTTCCAGAACTGTACAGTAACAAATTGGCCTCATACCAAAACCAGACAAAAAAGATTTTTGCTCAGTGAAATAGTGATAGTGAGTATGACAGTCCTGGATGGGCAGTTACTGGACAGCTACTAGGCTTTATTGTTACTAAACACTGTTTGAGTCTCTGAAATGTAGCTTCCAACATTAACATTATAGCTTATACTTTTTTGTTTTTTTCCAAAAGTCAGTCCGCCAGCTAATCAGTGAGCTGAGTGAGCAACACAAGACCATTTTAGCTGTAATGTGAATATTCCTTCAAAGCGTCATAAACCTTGAAACTAATAAGTGAAGTGGAAATTTGGCTACAGCATCAGCGGTTTGCTGATTGGGACCAAACTGTGAACAAACTTTTTTTTATGACAAATAATTTAACAACTGATGGAAATAATAATGAAACAATATGCTATTTCCCAACACTGTTTACCTTTCAAACCATTGAGTGACAGAACCAATGTCATTTTTGCTAACATGTTTTTGTTTGATGGTGTCAAGCAGATTGTTCATAGTCGCTTGAAGAATGTGTTAACTCAGTGGCTGGAAATATTTCACTAACACACCTGTAACTTGCAGCTGGCAGGCGAGCGTTGTGCGAAGTCTTTTGCTGCGGCTGAAGGAAACAAAGAAAAAGAGCTCAAGCTGATGCTTGACTGGGCCTTTGAAGGATTTCTGCCTACAGGACCGGAGGGATTCATACCTCTTGGTACTTGCACATTTATAAGTCCACCAGAAATGAATAGCTCCTTTCAACACACCATCCTTTATGTCCAAATATTTTATTTAATATTTATAATCAAATGCAGCATATTATGGTAATTTTTCTTCATGTCTGATTCATAGAAAGCTTGAGAATATAGAGTGGTTCAGACAGTGTTGCTATATGTATTAGTACTTTAGAAGTGAACTAAGAATTAACTGATTAAGAATAAACTGTCAGTTTATACTTGTGTCCGTCTGGCTCTATCAGTAATTTCACAACTCGTGTTTTTTGCATAAAATTTGTCTTGATTCCATCTTTTTCTGGTTCAGATTCTGCTGTACATGCTGACTCCTCCGACTCCGCCCCGTCCGAGTACCAGCCCCCAGCAAAAAGGAAATATGTTTTTAAAAATAAGGCCAACGCTTCCATCGTCACCTGCAGCAGAGGTACGTATCGCTTTTGTTGGAAGTCCATAAAAATAACAACAAACTGGAATGAGAGTAAAAAATTTGAGGAAGCTACTAGATTCAGTCATAAGCTTTGTTATTATCATCATTTCGTTTCCCTTTGTGTGATCTGTTTTAATGTTTTCCTTCACAGAATCGATAATAGAAAAGCTCAAGGAGAAGGGAAGAAAAATCGAAGGTAAGTTTTGTGTGAGAGTATTGAAGAAGTTTGTGATTTAAAATCCTCTTTGATGTAACTATAACAATCTCAGTTCTAAAGTAAATGTGTGTTATTTCAGATTTTTGTTTGTCTTGTGGCACATCTGAGATTGAAGTGCAGCACCCGTTGTTTGAAGGTGGTCTTTGTCTAAAATGCAAGGTAATCTAATAATCTAATGATCTGATCTCTGTCTACTGTATGTGGTCTGCTTTTCCTCATTCCACTCCAGTTTGTAAACGTCTAACCTCCATCTGAAAACCAGCGACTATTAACATCCCAAATGCCGCAAAACTACCTTTTCACTGTTTACAGGAGAACTTCACAGAGACCCTGTATCGCTACGATGAAGATGGCTACCAGTCGTACTGCACAGTGTGCTGCGCAGGCTTAGAGGTCATTCTGTGTGGCAATGCCAGTTGCTGCAGGTAAACACTGCTCAGGTGTTATTTCTGGCCAGTTTATTGATATTTATTGTTTATCATCCATCAGTGTGACCATACTTGGGTTTTTTTTTTAATATATTTTGAATTATGACACACAACCTTAGCCATCGATATGATTGTCGTCAGATAGACTGCGACCACTCATTTTCATTTATATGTTTTCTGGATGTTTGTGTGTGTCTGTCGCTCCCAGATGTTTCTGTAAGGACTGTCTGGACATCCTGGTGGGTCCGGGAACCTTTGACAAGCTGAAAGACGTCGATCCCTGGAGCTGCTACATGTGCAAACCGTCACAGTGTGAAGGAAACCTCAAACTCAGACCAGACTGGAGCGTTAAGGTCCAAGACTTCTTTGTCAACAACAGTGCCATGGAGTTTGTAAGTACAACACTTTGCTGTCTCAATACGCATTAGTTACACCTGTCGACATCCAGTGTGATCTAATACGACAGTTCTGCACTAAATCCAAACATTGGTAAACTTGTCATGTTCGGTGTTTGTAGAGACTCTCAGAGAGGTGTGTACGGGCCCAGAGAATGAATCCAGATGACTTTGATGATCCCTTGACAAATACCAGTTTATGACCAAAATACCTGATAAACTAATTAACAAAACAAATTGAGCAGCAGCTGGTACAACAGGCTGCATGTACATAACCAGTGCTGTAACTGGTGTGGTGGCTTCTGTTTACCTGTGATTTTATTTCCTTTATCACAGGAGCCTCACAGAGTTTATCCCTCCATCCCTGCCGATAAGCGCAGACCAATCAAGGTGCTCTCGCTGTTTGATGGTATTGCAACAGGTAAGTTCATCCCGACAGTCATCTTCAGTCAGACAATCACCTGAACCAAAAGTACAATGAGAAGACAGTAATGGAGATCGTGTGAATAACTTGCTCTTAACCAACTGTATCATCGTGACAGGATACCTGGTGCTCAGAGATTTGGGCTTCAAGATTGAGCGCTACATCGCTTCAGAAATCTGTGAGGATTCGATCACCGTGGGGATGGTCAAGCACGATGGAAAGATAGAATACGTCAATGACGTTCGCACCATCACGAGGAAACATGTGAGTGCGAGCTGAGAAAGATTTCTCATTTCTCAACCCCCTGAAAAATAATCTGAACTCACCTTCAGCTCTGTCGTCAATTTCTGTGAGCTTGGCACATCAAAAATGACTGAAAACGATATAAAAATATGAACTTACACTCTGGAGTCATGTGTTACAGCTGGCTGAATGGGGTCCCTTTGATCTTCTGATTGGAGGCAGTCCGTGTAACGACCTGTCGATGGTCAACCCTCTTCGGAAAGGATTATTTGGTATGCAGCTTCCAAATATCTGAACAGTTAACAAGTAGTTGCTGATCAAATGCATGTTCTACACACATAAACTCTTCATTGACAACTGTTTGTTTTTCTTGTTTTGTCCTGCAGAGGGCACTGGAAGGCTCTTTTTCGAGTACTACCGCATATTGACCTTGTTGAAGCCGAAGGAGGACGACGACCGTCCCTTTTTCTGGTTGTTTGAGAACGTGGTTTTCATGAGCGCCAATGATAAATCAGATATCTGTAGATTCCTTGAGGTGATTATACTGTGTGTTATTTCTGGTGAAAGCTTCCTTTCAACCCAACAGACTGCTTTAAGTCTTATTGCTCATTATTTTCCATCCCTTTTTTTTCAGTGTAATCCAATTCTTATCGATGCAGTGAAAGTCAGTCCTGCTCACAGAGCGCGCTACTTCTGGGGAAACCTCCCTGGCATGAACAGGTACATACTAATGCACATGTCGTATCATTTCTTTCCTGCGTATTCTCGAGCTAAAAGACAAAGATTCACTTCCTGAAGAAACTTAAATTACATTGCATGCCCGTCCACCTTTCTCTTCAGACCTCTCGCTACATCTCTAGATGACAAAGTGGCTCTCCAGGATTGTTTGGAAGTCGGACGCAAGGCGAAGGTATGATCAGTGTTTTTTGTTGTCACATAATGTTTAGTTTGCAGTTTAAAAGAATGAGTGCCTCCATTCTCCATGTGACCAGGAAGGCTGGGTTAACTGATCTCCCCAGAAATGATTCCTAAAAAGGCAAAAATGCCCTGATTCTGATGTTTTCTCTTCCTACAGTTTGATAAAGTCCGCACCATAACAACAAAGTCAAACTCCATAAGGCAGGGGAAGATGGGGCCGCTACCCGTCTGCATGAACGGCAAAGATGACTACCTATGGTGCACCGAAATGGAACAGTAAGCAATTAACATTTAAACATATTGTTTATATGCAAAGCTTTAATCTCAAGTTTAGTATGTAGATGTTAGATAAAGCATTTTTTTAAATCTCCAAAAGTTGTACTTTATAGATTGCAAAGCACCTGAACGAGAAACAAGAAGACAGCAAAGGTCAACTGTTCCAGGCAGCAGAGTAAAACTCCCTCGTTCATTCATTCAATACTTCCTGTATAATAGACCCTCGGTAGTTTACTCTTTAATGAGCAGTAGATGGACATTTTGGACACCAGATAATCATTGTTTGGTGTCATCACTGATGTTGTTGTTTCGCACGACTGTAACTTTCACTTCTATGAAATGCAACACACTGCATCATGGGATTGTTGTTTGAGAGTAGTGTACCTGCTGTTGACACTTTCTTTTTTGTTGTTCCAGTATTGACGGCTCTATATAATCGATAAAATACACACTCATAATTTTGATACTATGGCAGAGTATAAATGTAGTACACTGCAGAGTAAATATGGAGTGATTTCGGACACTAATTTTCAAAACAACTGTACTCCATGTTACTCGTCAGATCCGCTCTGCAAATCAAAAGTTAAAAAAAAAGCTTTCGCACTCTTTTGGATGTCTCAGAAATCTCTCTTTTTATTAACTAAAAAAAAGCTAAAAGTGGTTAATATGTTTACCATAAACACACAATCTCCCCGTTTGATTCCAGGACCCTTACTCTCTTGCTGTCTGTATACTCTGTCGCTAGCTAAAAAAAAGGCAAAATGTACCTTAAAAAAAGAAGAAAGTTGAGCTAAATGCTGACACTTTTTGTAAATATAGAAATTCCACTCTGTTTTTTTTTGTTGTTTTTTTTTTAGCACATTTCAGGTAATTGGATGTTTTGTATCTTAAAAGTTTTGCATGTGGTTGACTCTTTTAGGATCTTTGGCTTCCCCAAACACTACACAGATGTGAACAACATGGGCCGGATGCAGAGGCAGAAAGTCTTGGGTCGCTCCTGGAGTGTCCCTGTTATTCGTCACCTCTTCGCCCCACTGAAGGACTATTTTGAATGTGAATAGTAACTGTGAGGAAGGTCTTTATATCAGAGCTGCAGCGGTAAATCCACCGCTGTATCCTGCCCTGCATTACTAAGTAGTTTAAGCTCTCCTGTCTCTTTCTGAAAGACCTAATTTAACATTCACTATTTTGACTTTGAGAAATGTTTGCCTTCAATCCTCTGAGATGTCTGTCATCCATGATCCACTATCACCAGCGAGCAACTGACACTTTTCAGGTTTCCTTCATCGTGGACGAGGTTTCCTTTGATGAACGACGGTGCTGTGATCAAACAGTAAGAACGCGGGCCTGTCTCTCGAAGCGAGATTAGTGGGTCACCCAGCTATCTTTGGGCTTTACTCGGGTTTTCCGGGATCACAGAGCTGGCTCACTGTTAACACGGTTAGATCACTATATGCTCTAGGACTAACGTGCTTCAGTCAGACAGAATCAAAACCTGTTAACAAGCCCACCGACTAACCAATCAGATCACTGGAGTTTACAACGACATGACAAGAGAGAACAATAGAGACATTTTAAACGATAATTATATCATGTTTGCACAACTAGATGTTCAATCTGGGTTTAAAACTGAATTTTAGGTAAACAGACGGATTTTTAACCACACTGACGACCCGATAAATAGCCTCATATCATTCATTTATACTCATATCCAGAATCACCAGTATTCAGTTCCAGTGAAACCAGGTAAACCAGAGAGAGCCGTCAGATCTGGCTTCAAGACACAGGCCCTCTACCTCAGGTCTCTACCTCAACACTGGTTAATTGGTTAAAAAAATCAGCAGTTACACTTTTTTTATCCTGTATTTAATTCATAAATATGAAAAATGTTAACTTTGTTTTCTTATAATCTGTATTTTATATTTTTTTATAATCTTTTTTTTTTATTTTTTTATTGTGATATAATTATGTTCATCGTTAGCTATGTTGAATTTTTATCTTTTTTACCTCCTATGTGAAAAGTTTTAGATAATTAATCAACCAGCCTTTTCTTCTTTTACTCAGTTTACTAAAACGTTTTTATCCAAATGAAATTATTTTTTTATTTTATTATTAATCTCACTATGGTGCACCAGTAATTTTGTCCAAAATTACCTCACTGGGTTCGCATTTGTGCTATAACATGTTATCTATTTCAAGGACTGTTATTTATACATGACCAAAAAAATATTTTGTGTCGGCTTATTGAGGCCAAACTCATATGACTGTTATCAATATTTCAACTGGAGTGTTTTAAATATGACTGTAATTAAGTCGTCAGTTACTGTAAACTTTCATTACAATACCGCAGAGGTCAGACTTCAGCATTATTCACAGCGTCTTCCGATGAAGGAGCTGTGTGCTTTAAAGGACCGTAACAGTGGTTTTGCATGTTTGATCCCTTTTTCAATAAGAGAGCGTGAAAACATTATAAACAAGACGAGCCGACCGTATTTCACAGCGTCCTTCGAGACACGTCGCTTTGTTAAAATACAAAAGTTAAAAGACCTTTATCATTATGACCATGGTCTTCCTCAGGGTCAAACAATAATATGCACAGAAAAATGAATACTGTAAGAACACGTTTCAATCACGTGAGAATTTGTGCAGCCATTTTAATTAAAAATAATAGTTTTTTTTTAATTATTAAAGAAATAATGAAAAAGGAGCACAAAATTTAAAAAAGTTGAAGAAAAAAGCAAATAATAATAATGATTGAAAAAAATAATCTGCATTATTTTAATTTAAAAAGATAAGAATAAATCATGAATAAATAAATAAAGGATGAGAGACCAGAACCTGTTTAAATTCATTTTTATAGAGTGAGAAACAGATGGTAAATGGCTGTTTAACATTGTATGCAGTCGTCTTTTCTGGCCAATCACTGTCCCTTACTGGGGGATTCAGAAACGACGCCAATGATCACGGCCTCTAAAGATGCAGGGTGACTTTTTTTTTTTATCATGTAAAACAACGATAAAGTCTTTTAAACTTTTATACTTAAACAAAACACAGTGCCTTGAATTTGAATTTATCCAAATCCCTTTGTTGTACGTGTGCTTTGAGTTTTTCTTCACGCAGATCCAAGTAGCGTTTCCTTCTTTGATCTTCGTGTTCCTGCTCGGGACAGATAACACAACACACTGCTGCAATTTTAGCAAATAAATTATACTCGAGTCCTGTATTTTATTCCAGCAAAGTTTCCTTTCTCCATTAACAGTTTTAACTCAACAATCCCCTTTTTTTTTTTACCAACAATTATTTTATATCATGATGCAAATTTCCATCACAACGTTTTCGGCTTGTCAATCAAAACAAACAGATGTGACAACCAGACTGTTATGTGATTGGCCGTCCGCTCATTCAGACCAAACTTTGTGATGAAAAGTGGCATCATGAACATTGATTTTAATACCATTCTGGCTGTAACGTTTTTTATATGCAAGTATTAAGCAAACATGCAAAAACCCCACTGTTATGGTCCTTTAAATCTCAGTGAGTCGTGACCCAACATGTAGCATAAGTGTCATATATCTGTTCTCAGTGTTTGTTGTGGTGTTTTTATAAGACAGTGTTTGAAATCCTTTTTAAACATCGACAGTACTGTTCAGGTGTCTCTGAAACATGACTTTATGCACACCTGTGTTTTTATTTTAACTTTACTGAAAGTTAAAATAAGTGGTGCTGACTTAGGTTTAAATCACTGTTGCTTTTCCTGTGGTTCACCACACATTACACACACACACACACACACACACACACACACACACACACACACACACACACACATATATGTTGTGCATTTACACACAAACACACACACAGCTGTGATGAAAATGCCAACAGTGAAATCGAACCGTTCTGTCGTGGTCAACACTTTTACCTCAAGTTGTTTCTTTTGGATTCTTGATGGTGCTATGCTAACGGTGCTAACTCTGTATGTACAGTTTGAGGGTTTTTTTGTTTTATTTTTACCTCTGACCTTAATTGGCAGCTTAAAGTTTTCTTGTAGCCTGTTGTTTTGTTGATTGTTTAATGTGTTTTTATGAAAGGATAAAGTGATTTAGTGGGATTAGTGTGATGTATCATCAATTTCCTCAGTGAAAACAACAAATGGTAATGAAAAATAAGGAAACAATAAAAGTGTTAGTTTATTGAGTGAGCTTGTTATGAAGTATTTTTTCATTGGAGCATGTGGGATTTTGCCTGATGTTTGTTTTTTATGAGCAGACTTTAAAGGACGGGGTTCACATTCTTTCTAGTCTGTCATTAACAACAGTCACGAGCCGGAATAAACATGGAAACAGGTTTTTCTTGCCATAATCATTCCTCCTGTTCATACTGACCATTAGAAGATCCCTTCATGATGCACTTACAATGTAAGTGATGGGAGACAAAATCCACAAGACTCATTCTGTGCAAAAATGTATTTAAAAATTTATCTGAAGCTAATATGAAGCTTCAGTCACCCAAATGAGTCAAATCAAGTAGATATCTTTCAACGTGAGTCATTTTAGTGCCAAAGTTCCTCTTTTTGTTACTATGCTTCCACCGCAGCTCAACAGGGAAACACAAAGAGGGAATTTGATGCTAAAAAGACTGAAAATGTGTCAGATATCCACTTGATATGACTAACTCAGACCGCTGAAGTCTCATATAAGCTTCAGATAAACTTTTAAATGCAGTTTTGCATAAAATGACTGTGTGGACACACTGTTGATTTTGGCCTCCATCACTTACATTCAGAAAGCATTCAGACTCCTTCACTTCTAAAATTTTTTAAATTAATCTTTTCCCTCATCAATCTACACTCAATACCCCATAATGACAAAGCAAAAACAGGATTTTAGAAATTTATGTAAATTTATTAAAAAGGAAGTGTGATGCTGCCACCGTTGGGATGGTATCGGGGAGGTGACGGGCGGTGCCTGGTTTCCTCCAGACATGACGCTTAGAGTTGAGGCCAAACAGTTCAATCTTGGTTTGATCAGACCAGAGAAGCCCAGAAACCCAATATCTTGATTCTCACAGTCTGAGAGTCCTTTAGGTGCTATTTGTAAACTCTAAGCAGGATTTCCTGCGTCCTTCACTGAGGAGAAGCTTCCATCACACAGGATCTCTGGACCCTTTAATTTCTATTGGGACCAAACTAATTTATCTCCAAAAAAGTCATTTCTTGAGCAGCTTTGATTTGTTTTATTGCTTATGATTAATACTTATACACTCATAAATTCAGGATATTGTGTTCTGGAGCTTTAAAAACATCATCTTCATGTCGTAGACTCCAACTTGCTACCTGGAGATACTGAAACATCATCTAGTGGAATAATATCCACATACTGTATCTGTCACTCTAGTGCTCCTGATTTACTGTATATCAAGTTATGGTACAGCTGAAGGAATCTATATTCCACCACAAGAGGTCAACAGTGTTCAGTTGCTGCAATAAATCATCCGGGACATGCTGAGTGAGGATTTGTGGCTTTATGTTGAGCTCATCAGCCTCCTGTGGACCTGCATCCTGTCACAACTGCACCTGTTAATTTAAAGGAAACTCAACAAAACAACTTCTCCTGTGATCTGTCTCAGCGAGTTTCAGCTCTCGTTCCTCCTTTGCTGTTCAAACCTTAGTCTTAATCCATATGGTAGCAATTTTCCAGTTTTAATTCAAAAATTATTTGTTTATTATGTGCACAGTGCTATAAAGTGTGAAATATCACTCGGGCTCTGATGCTTTTTCCCAGGGTTTCAGTATCCTTTCCATCTGAGACGGAGCTGGACTCTGGTTTGTCGGCTGTATGTCCAGTTTTGCCACTCCAGGCACTTCCTTTCCCTCCTGAACCAGTCGCATCACCTCGGCAAAGGAAAGCTGCTTCGGCTCCGTCTCTGCAGATGTTTCTGTTGTCTGGTTTTTACTGGTATCAGAGTCTGAATCTGAAAGTGTCATCTGGTTCAGCTGCTCGACACCGACGTCAATCTGTGTCACCTGAGAGGAAGCAGAGCTCCGCTGTTTGTAGCCGGTCTCGTCTATGGGCTCAACGAACCTGGTGATGACAGAGAGCAGAGGAATGATGACAGGTTTTTTAAAACAAATGTTTGGGCTTAAAGGAAAAGCAAACAAGAATTGATTTTCTGTGGTAGAATAATATCCAGTGTTTCAGGGCTGCAACTAACAATTCATCTGCCAATTACTGTCTCACTTAATTGAATTGGTCTTTAAAAAATGTCAGAAAATAGTGAAAAATGTTGATCACTGTTACCAAAAGCCCAAGATGTAACCTTAAGTGTTGTTTTGTCCGGACCAACAGTCCACAACCCAAAAATATTCAGTTTACCAGAAGAGAACCAGAGAATTTTAGCATTTTTTCTTTAAAAAATGACTCAAAACAACTAACAGACTATCAAAATAGTTAGCAATTAATTTTCTGTTGTTCACTTAAAGTCCCCTATCAGCTATTTAGCATTTATAAACAAGCATTTAATAAATAGGTTATTACACATTATAATAGACTAAACTCAGACTGCTGAAGCCTCATATAAGTTTCAGATAAACTTTTAAATGTATTTTTGCACTAAATGACTGTGTGGACACACTATGGATGGATTATTTACATTAAAAACACATTTGAAGAGGATCTTTTAACAGCCAGTGTGAACAGGAGGAATGATTACAGCGAGGAAAACCTCTTTCAGTGTTCATACAGACACCTGACTGTTGTTTTAAGACACACCTGAAAAATTGTGAACGTTTCCTTTAAAAGTACAAAAAGTAAAAAATAATCATTATGCAGCAGAATGGCCCTTTTATTAATTATGATGCATTGATGTGCTGTCAGTGTTTTACTGTATCTAATTAAAAAGTGAACAGAATAAATGAATATAAACAGGAAATTGGAGTGTGTTTACATTTCCAACACTCGTGGTTTAATTTACAGTTATAGGTCACAGGTGATTATTAGTAAATTAGAAGCTGAATCACAGACCTGTTGTAAAAGTACAGTTTCATGTCCAGGACTAAGGTTTCAGGCCTGCAGGTGTTGGACTTGTTTAGAGCCCGAAGGCCGGACTGAAACCTGCGATCAGCCTCGAAGTTATACGAATCAAACCTCGAGAAAACGGACTCCATCTCAGCATCTATGTTTAATTTAATCGACTACAATCAGCTGAGATCTGTTTTCTTTTTAGGAAGCAGCAGAGAGGCGGTTCCGGTATTGATTTTTATATGGTATCAACAAATGTGGATGAAGAAGGTACACAGCTGGCTGAGAGAGCAGGACTGCAGCTGCAGCGCCTCATGAGGAGAGAACCAGTACTGCAACATCAACACAAGGTTAAAGGATAGGTTCAGTTTGTCAAGTCTGTCTTAAAACAACAGTCAGGTGCCCATAAAACACTGAAAGGTTTTCCTCGCTGTAATCATTCCTCCTGTTCATACTGGCTGTTAAAAGATCCCCTTCAAAATGTGCTTTTAATGTAAGTGATGGGGGCCAAAATCCACAGTGAGTCCACACAGTCAAAGCGCAAAAATGCATTTAAAAGTTTATCTGAAGCTCATATGAGAATTCATCAGTCTGAGTTAATCATATCAAGTGGATATCTGCCACATTTACAGTCTTTTTAGCATCAAATTCCCTCTTTGTGTTTCCTCAGACAGTGTTTCCTTGTTGAGCTGCGGTGGAAGTATAGTAACATAAAGAGGGACTTTGGCATTAAAAAGACTGTAATATTGAATTATATCTACTTGATTTGTCTAATTTGGATGGCTGAAGCTTCATATTAGCTTCAGATAAACTTTTAAATATATTTTTGCACAGGAGAAGGCAGCTTGTGGATTTTGGCCTCCATCACTTACATTGTAAGCGCATTATGAGGGGATCTTCTAATGGTCAGTATCTAATGATCCGTTGGTTGCCTGGCAACTGCTCCCAGCCAAGAAATAGTCTGGTGTATTAACCCCCAGAAAATGTCAAATTGTTGTCTTTACACTTTTACAGTTTTTGAACAAACAAGATACAATGTGTTAATTTATGATCTTTTGAGGTGTTTTTAGGTGGATTTTGTAACCTTCAGACGGAGCCAGACTGACGTATATATGATGTATAAAGAGAACTACATAAATAAATGAATAAATAAATAAATTGATACTGACATGAAAGTGGTATCAATCGAGCGAATAAGTATATTTCCCAAAATTTTAAATGATTTCCTTAACTGTGAGTGTACACTGACTGCGTTTTTAAAGTATCCTCAAAACATTCTTACAAGTTTATATTAATTGGTCCACTTTAGTTGATACTGTAATTTTGCTAAACTGCTTGTTCTAGCTTAGAAATTTATCTGAGACTTGTCATTCACCTTTTTTGGTTTTTGGAAGCATTTAGCTACTTTTGTTACATCCAGAATTCTTCATGCCTTTCTTTTGAAATTGGAAAATATTTTTGTTTTTGTTTTGTTTTTGTTGTTGTTTTTGTTGTTGTTGTTGTTGTTGTTGTTGTTTTTGTTGTTGTTGTTGTTGTTTTTGTTGTTGTTGTTACCATGACAGGATTGATACAGACAAATTCTATCTGATCAATTTAATCATACTTGTGGCCAGTCAGTGATTTGTTAATTTCTAACAGAGACTGAGATAAAAAGGCGCATCTACAAATCTGTGTGCTACTTCAGCACCAAGGACAGCGCCATGGATTTATCAATACACAGCACAGTTCAGCTACTGATATTTCATAGGCTGGTGCCATAAATTCTAACTTGCACAAACCTCAGTCAGATATAGGATCAATGAGTCAGGCAGACTAGACTGACAGATTCAACTGAACTACCCCTCTGCCCCTGTACTCTCTCTGCTCGTAGGGGATGGAGAGGGGGGGTGGCAGGTAAACAAGTGGGATGCATTTTGGTTATTTTGCTAACAAGAGGGACGGCATCCCCCCTCAAATCGCCTACTGCTTATGGCTAAATAAGTGTTAAGTGTTTCCTGCTCTGGTTAATGGAATAAAAAACTACATCTCAAACATTTTGAAAAGCTGTCAAAACCCATAACTGTGGCCTTTGTCTTTCGATGTTTTAATTTAATTGTGTTTTTTTGTTCAATTCTAAGCACTTCTCCCCAAATTTTTGATTATTCCTTTACTGTGAGTGTGCAATGACTATTTTAAATGTATCCTCAAAATATTCTTATAATTATACAGTATATTCATTGATCCATCTTAGTTGATACTGTAATTTGGTGGTGCAATTTTCATGAAAAATGTTGCAAATAATCAAATTACATAAAAAATAATTTGACAGTTTATCCAGGACTTTTGTGGCAAAATAGTATGTTCTGAAAAGTGCACAGAAGGAAATATATTTACAACAAAAAAGGATTTGTAATGACACTGTCATGTTCATATGCTATTTTGTATTGTAAAATCTGTGTTTTACAGCTTTTTGTTCCATTTGTAAACATACTGTAAAATACAGTCTATGTGAATGAGGAAGGATTAATCATGTCACCTTTGTCAGATAATTTTGCTTTACTTGTTTACTGCATTGGCCCATTTTGTATGTGTTTTTGGCGCCTTTTCACTAATCTTGTGAAACTGGGTTATGGTAAATTGGAGATACTCCACTGGGATGTAACCCACATTGTTGTGTGTGTTTTGTGTGCAACAGTAGACGAACATGTATGGTGAGTAGAAACGTGACACCGTGTGACTGTGTGACTCCAACATTCGCTCTGCCCTTGACCGCACGGGCCAGCTGCTACCCGCACCGAGAGGAGGCAAAGTATTTCAGCTGATCTAATGTGAGAGCTGCGAGAAAATCTGAGCTTCTATTTGACTCAATGATTCAAAATTTAGCATCCAGGTTTATTTCAAAGCTGCAAACGTGCTGGCTGTAGTGTTTTCAATGACAATGAAAGCCACACAATTAGAAAGGAAGAGGATGGAAGGGGATCATGCCCCTAACACGAGAGGAGATCTTATCTTATTAACTACTTAGCAGTTACTTTATCTTTTTTTAACATGTGACGCAACTGCCAGCAACCCCAACCTGAAGCAGCTGATTACTGCAGAGTAAACAAGTTTCTACAACCTAAATAAAATCTACAGATTTTAAGGGGAGGTGTGAATGTGAAGCAAAGACAGAACACAATAAAGTGTATGCTTGTAGGTCAGATCATAGAAGTTTATTCAATTAAACATGAGTTTATTCTCTACAAAATACCATAAAGATTATATAAAATTACATCACAATATAAGTGCAAAAGTCTGTTTTAGTTTTAAATTTTTTATGTATGAATGAATATCCAACATTTGCAAGATTGTAGTTTCTAGTAATTAATATAAGGATTAAGCAAAAGGAGTGTTATGAATTGCACCAAAAGAAAAAATAACTCTCCTAAACATCCCATACATAGTCTAACATCTCTCCCAGTTCACCATCCCGCAGTTAAGCAGGGTTTACATTTAAGGGTTACATTTTAAATGGCGGTCCCGTGACTCTCAGCTGTTGGATGGTGTCAGTATAGCTGCTGTTCCTCCTCCAGTTCACTCACGGTTGGAGTCTGCAGCCGCGCTCACTGGAGGCGAGTATCTGTGTCGTTGTAGTTTGCTCTGGTTTGACGCCTGTCTCTGGGTGGAGCGAGACGGACGAGCGAAGCAGAAGGTCAGGGTGCTGCTGGAGCTGCAGTCATAGTTTCCGTCCTGGTCAGAGGGAGACATGAGACAGAAACACTCAGAAGAGAAATATTTGACAGTAATAAAATAATAGTAGGAATGTTTGTTAGAGCTCCTATAACAGGCCTAATGATAATTTATTATCAACAATCATACAATTATTTTTTGGCATAGTCAAGCAACCATTTAGTCTATAAAATGTCAGGAAATAATGAAAAATGTCCCTCACAATTTTTCATGTTGAAATTTCTTGTTTTATCTGACAATAAGTCCAAAACCGCAAAATATTCAACGATACAAACCAGAGAAAAGCAGCAAATCCTCCCATTTGAGAAGCTGAAACCAGGAAATGTTCTGCATTTTTGCTTGATAAATGATTAACCATTTATCAAAACTGTTGTCGATGAATTTCCTGTTGATTGACTTTAATCGACTTTTCATTGCAGCACCAGAGATCAGGTTCAGTTTTTGATGATTTTACTTGATCTAGCTTCTGTGTACCCATATTAGTTTTCTGGAAAACTCACATAAATGCTGAATGTCTTAAAGTTGACACATATGACTAACGGGTATCCAACCTAATGACTTCATTTTATGGCTGCCTTTGTAATTTACAACAGTCACTGTTTGAATTATTGGTACATCAGTCACAAAAAAAGAAAAATATGAAATGTGGAAAGCTGTAAATCTAACTAATATAACTTAAATAGAAGAAAACTGCACTGGCGAAGAGTAACAGAGCTCACAAGTAGTAGCAGTTCTTCCCCTTACAGCAGTAAAAGCTACAGTCTTATAAGTGACATACAGGAGTTTCATCTAGAGCTGTAAATATTAGTCGATCAACAGGAAACTTATCTGCAACTATTTTGACAATCGAATAATCTTTTCAGTCATTTTAAAAAGCAAAAATATCAAACATTTGCAAAAATTTCCAGCTTCTCAAATGTGAAAATTGGATGCTTTTCTTTTTTGTACATGATGGTAAACTGGAGGACAAAACAAGATGTGAAGATATCAAATTGGGCTATGGGAAATTATATCGGCCTTTTTAAAAATATTTGCTAACATTGTACAGACAAGATGATAATCAACAGATCAATTGATAATAAAAATAGTTGCAGCTCTAGTTTCAACGGAAACGAACATTATGAGCTTCATCAAACTGGCATTAACTGGTGTTTTTGCACATAAGTAAACAGATAATGTTTTTGTGACACACACCTCTGCTGTGATGGTACTGTTGCTGTGTCTGACACCGTGGTTCAGGCTGCTCCCCTTCTCCTCTCTCTGGGCTCGACTGGCCTCCTCTCTCTGCTTCATGAACCTCTGGTTGACGATCCTGGTCACGCTGTCGTTCCTGTGCAGCGTGGCGGCCGGAGGCCTCGTTGGAACACGTTCCAGACTCTTCACGCTGCTCTTCATCTTCTGCCCCGCCACCGGTACCGGTTTCTCTGCCGTCCGGCCGCTCACCCTGCGCAGGAACTCTGTGACCAAACCGTAACGGTTGGCGCCTGCAGATTTGCTGGGGGGTTTGGCACTCCGGCCTGAAAGCTCACTGCTTAGAGAGCTGTGGTTCTGTCCTGCAGCTGCTCTGTGACCGGTTTGGCGGGTCCATGTGAGGCCAGATTGGCTTTGGTGAGACAGGTTCCACAGTGCTCGATCTCTTGAAGTGGACGCAGATGAGGAGGAGCTCAAATTGGTGGATGAGGGGACAGAGGATGCACCGGATGCAGAGTGTCTTCGGTACAATTTAGGCGAGGAGGTGGATGATCTGGTCCTCTCGCCTCTGCCTGTTACTCTGTCCAGTGAGGTGGAGATGTGGTGAGTTCGGGCAGAGACCAAAGAGGAGTTCAGGACCCGGGAAGGGCTGTTTCTCACATTGATCGGTCCATCTGTCTGCAGACCGACACTCACCATCTGCGGCTTGATGTGGGTCTGAGTGCCCGAGCAGGCCACATCCACCCACCGCCCCAATAATCTCCCTCTCTTCACCTGTGAACTGCCATGAACTGTCTGCCTCCAGCTGGCCGTCATTTCCTTCATGTCATCGCTCAGGTTAGTAGAGGAGCCCAGACAAAGAGGAGAAAAGGAGGTCGGTGGTGTGCACCAAGGAGAGGACGTGTCGACAGATTCTGCGTCTGCGACGGGGCTTTGCTTCAGCTGAGCCAGCTGGACTCTGCGAGCTGAGGGGGGGCTGTAGTAGATGCGGACGGTAGATTTCTCTGGGGCAGTGTGGCTTCTTTCCATGGACATCTGCTCAAAGTCAAGATCAGGGAAGCTCAGCGGCATGATTAGATGGTCCCACGTCTTAACAGGGTCCTCTCGGTCCAGCTGGGCAGCTTCCTGGTTCAGATAGCACCAGTTCTTCTTCTTGGAGTCATATGGAGAAAACTGTCGCCTCAGTCTTTTTCCTTTTGAGCTGCACATTCTGTGAACACAGCAGGTGATTCATGAGTTACGACCTCAGTGACCTCATGAACAAAATGTGAATGATGGTAGAAAACACCAACCTGTCAGCTTCAGACTGACGATCATCTTGAAAATTACCACTGACAGCACTCTGAACAAAGAAAAAACAGGAAAATAATGGTTACTGAACTTGTAAATCATGTTACTTCTGAAAATTTTTAGCTCCACTAGTAGAGTGGAGCTAGTGATGGCAACATCACTCTGTATCGATCAACCACTTTGGTCCAGATTGAAATATCTCAACAACTATTGAATGGATTTCCATAAAATCTGCTTCAAACATTCATGACCCCCTAAGGATGAATGTAATAACTTTGATGATCTGTTAACTTTTCATCTAGGGCCATCATCAGATAAAAAAAGGGGAAAAAACTCTCATATCACTCCTAAAAACAGGCATGTTGTTTAGTCATTTAGTGTTTCTCTGTTTGTCATGTTTTTATGCTATTTTATTGTTCTTTGTCATCACTGTGGGATGTCAGAAAACCTGCTGGAAAACAGTTTCTGAGTCAGGCCCACAGCTGGTAATGTTTTACATTGCTCTGCTGTCTTTCCTGCCAAAACTACAAAGAAAATGAGAAATTAGAACATTTCAATTTGTCCATATCTTTGGTTTTTGACGAAAAACCTACAAAACTAATGATGATTCCCATGAGCCTCAGCTGTATATTGTGTTTGACACTAATTAGCAAATGCTAGAATGCTAACACGCTAAACTGGAAGTTAACATTGTACCTGCTCAACATCAGCATGTTAGCATTTAGCTCCAAGAACTGCTGTGCCAAAGTACAGCTTCACAGAGCCGTGGCACTCTTGTTTTATCAACGCAAACTAAATGTGCCTCTGAGGAAAGGAGGGATTACAATCTAGTCAGTGGAGTTAGAAGGAAAAAGGAAAAACAACCATTAAAGAAATAAATCTGGTCCTTGCAAAGCAGATCTTGAGTCATGCTGTGCAAAGCACCAACAGTTCAGTGGCAACAACTCAAATGTTAGATTACATTTCTTATCTGGGGTGCATTAAGACTAGCTGTATTTGTATTATCAAGCAGCTGGAAACAATCATTAAGGAGCTGTAAGTGTTAAGAATCGTTTGAAGAGTTACATGCATGTACCTCCAGAGGTTTGCACAATACAGAGAATCAGTTCAGTGTGTGTTCATCATGCAGCAGATTTGAACATGCCTGCCCTGTTTGGCTGCAGTCTCTACAAGAGATTAGCCTAAATACTCTGGCATGAGTCTTTTCATGATGCCTGTTGAACTGAGAGTCAAGAGGACGTGTGGCAAGGGAGAGAGATCATCAGAAGGACTTCCCGCTGTATCACACAGCAGGGGGGACACATATGCCTGAAGGGTAAACACCATCCTTACCTCAGCTGCTTTGCCCTGTGGGGTCTTGGCCTCACTATCGAATGTGATCCACTCATCCTGAAGCTCTGCACCGAGGTTCAGCAACAAACCCCGCAACACAGACACGGTTTTGTCTCTACCCTGAATCAAAGATATATCAGATATTTACCTTAATGTCTGTTATAACAAGCTCCATATTTTTGCTTATTTGAAACAGTAAATGAAAGTGATCTGCAATTGCACCTCTTTTCCCTGCAGGCCGGGTCCTTTAACTTGACACCACTGATGAAGGATCCACAGAATCTGCAGGGAAAGTTTCATTTTCGGGTCCCTGCAGCTGTGGATTAGGTCCCACTGGAAGGAAGGTTGTTGTGTCACTTGTTTTGCTCTCTCTTTAACCTCTGTTGTGCGGAGATCTTCAACACACTCCCGCTTACTTGGTGACTCTTGATCCACGTCATGATCTGCACTTTCTCCACAGAGAGAGGAGAATGTATCCCAAACGTGTCCTTCCTTGCTAAGGGAGAGTTTGCCTAAATCTTCTCCTGTTAGAAGCGTCTCCACCCTCCCAATGAAAGCCAACAGCATGGCCTGTAGAAGCTCTAATGCCTCATTTAAAGGCCCAGGTAGGAAAATCGCCTGTGCTTTACCCTTTGAGTCCACATCTGTCGGAGAGACAAAAGCACATGAGGGAGATGAGCAATGGCCATTTTTGGGTGGTGTCATCAGGAGCTGGATGGCTGAACTCAAAATGCAGGAGTGATCTCTGAGAGTGAGAAGACTTTCGTAGTCTTTCAGAGTCATTCCTTTGAGTCCACTGTCAAGGTTTTTGTTGTTATCACTCTCATGACTGTCTGAAGGGTCCCACTCACCACCTACAGGACCTTCTCGAGTAATATGACAAGTGGTGATCATCCCTTCAGCCTGTGATTGGCTGCAAAGCAAAGATGTCTCCTCTGCACTTTTACCTTTAGCTGCTTCCTCGTCCATTTTCAAACTTTGTTCCCTTCCCTTTCTGTCCTTCACTGGCGTAGAAGTTGACAGATTATCCTCCAACACATCCCGATTATCTTCCTCTTCCTCTTCCCCTCCTCCTCCTATTTTCTCTCTCAGGTCGCTCATTTCTGCTCGCAGTCCACGGTTTTCCACCTCCAGTTCTACGATGCGCCGGCTCAGGAGTGTGGCCTCCTCCTCAACCAGTTTCAAGTGAACTTTGACTTCTGCATCCCTGGCGTGGTTGCCGTTTTGTTTGCCTTCAGGTGATTGGGTGGCATCTATGTCGCCGTAAGCTGAGTGGTATTTGGCCAGCCGCTCGTGCATGCCTTCACTCTCTGACACCAACTTTGTGAGCTTCTTGCACATGAGAGCTAATTCCTCTTTGGCAAAGTGGAGTTGGCACTTGAGATCGGCGCTGTCATCCTTCAGCAAACACACAACAATGATTATGTTTCTGATGATTCTGGTGGGGATGATGAACAAGTATACTGCAATATGCAATTTCTCATGTGTGCTGCCAAATTTGAAGAAGAGAGACATGAATAATGAATATATCAAACCTCAATCTGTTGAGAGAGCCTCCTCTCAGCCTTACTGGCTGTTGATCTGATGCTTTTCTTCTTCACAGAGCTCTGGAGAACAAAAAATGGAGAGTTTGATCAAAAGCGTGATAAATAAAATATCTCAGCCAAAAACAGATCCCACCAAGCAAGTTGTCACTAAGGAGCCAGTTTAAAAAAAAACATGAAAATGGTTTTAGATGTCTTGATTTTTTAAATTTAAGCATAAAACATACAAGTTCAACTACACTTTTTTGTACATCTTTATCAACCTTTTAAAACTGTGATATACATGACAACATTAAGAACTTTAGCTCTACAGAAACCTCACTGAAATCTCCCGAAGATCAGCAGATACAAATACAGATCAAGTTCAACACCTTGGGAAATCCTTTATTCTCTTTCTGGTGGAGAGTTAGATGAGAAGATTGATACCACTCTCATATTTGTTTGGAGCCAGTAGCCAGTTAGCTTAGCATAAGGGCTGGAAACAGAGGGAAACAGTTATCATTGTTCTGTCCAAAGGTAACTAAATTATCAGAAAGATTTGTGTAATACGCACAAAAACTGAAGTGGAAAAACAACAATTTGTGGTTTTACGGGGAATATTTACAGGACTATATCCGGATTCAGTGCTTTCCTGGAGTCTGTTGTAACCATGCGGCATATAACAACCTGTAAACCCGCAAATTACTTTTACAAACAAGATATAAAGTGTTAATGAGTGAACTTCAGAGGTGTTATTAGGTGGATTTTGTTACCGTTGGACAGAGCCAAGCTAGCTGTTTTCAGTCTTTATGCTAAGCTAAGCTAGCTGGCTGATGGCTCCAGCTTCTAATTAAACAGACATTAGAGTAGTATCAATCTTGTCACTTCTGAATAAATGTAATTTAAAATGCTCATCATGCCCTTGTGCTACTTTCAGAGACACCTAAACGCAATAAATGCAATGTCCACGGTGGGCTACGAAAGCACAAAATCATTTCATTTAAGCTTTTTCTCACCTCCGAGTGCATCCCTATTCTACATGAGTGAATTAATCTCCAAGTCTGAGCATGAGAGGAATGTAAGCGTCTGTGTGGCAGTATTGTCTCACTCCTAGACACTAGACAGGATGTCGCAGTGTTAATAATAGTCATCTTCTACAGACTAGAAGTGGATAACATAAGCAGTGGGTCACAGTCTTTTCAATTCAAGGTCAGTGAGGCTGTGTGTGACACAATGTGACCTGAATGTGACATTACTAATAAAAATATGCATGATGGAGATAAACATTGACATTTCTTGAACAGAGGAATTGCTCAAAGCTGTGCTGCATTCTCAAATCCTGATTTCGTTATTGCTCAGGCATGTGCTGCTCAATGTTACCATTAAAGTCCAACAAACAGGGTCACAGACAGTCCAGTTGTGGCCTCTGAGATGTTCATCCTCCTTCCCATCGATCTAGACTGTGTTTTGTGCTCCTAGATTAGGTAATCTAAGTGGATTTCCCTGCTGGGATCAAAGGGACTAGCAACTGTCTCAGCTGAGTGGGCCAGACTGAGCTCATGCCAAAGCACCGAATCCTGGATTAAACCAAACACGTGTCACCAGAGTGCACGATCGTTATCACAGGAGAGGCGACAAGAATAAAAAGCAGACTGGAAATTCAGTCACTGTGAGGGTGTGGTAGCCACCGTTCATTGATGGTTGTAGGTCAGTATGCCTTTTCGAATGCCATAATACAAGCTGATCCAGATTTAGCCGAGCTTAATAGAACCAGAAAGAGAGAAAGCCAGAGAGAGAGAGAGTCTATATTTGTAATCTCTCACTCGTTTGCACCCTGTCTCCCTTTTCTCTGTCCTCTCAGCTGAGGATGTCAGCTGTGCCTCGAGTTCAGACTTCAGCATACCAGGCTGCTTCACCCTGCTCAGGCACCAGGCAGCTGCCGGCCGTGCCCTCCTCTCATATCATTGATCTGTAAGGGGTCATATGTCATCTGACATCAGGGTGACAGAGGGATGAGGGCGACAACTGGCTGGGATGGGTGCAGCTGTGGGGGGTAACAGCAGAAATGGAGGGAGGGATTCCTGACTAAAGGGATGGATGTTTATGGAGCGTTTTGGCGGTTGCAGCTTATGGATCTGTCAAGATTAAGGCTGCATATAAAGACCCAATTTGTCTAAAATACATTGATGTAATGTCCCACCTCTCTTGCTTTCTCCACCTCAGCCTGCAGGACCTGCTTTGCCACTTCCATTTCCTGCGTCTTCTCACGTAACGCCTCGTTTTCCCACTCCAACTGGGAATTCTTCTTCTGCACAGCCTCCAGCTCGTTGTACAGCCGCAGGGAAACACTCTTTGCAACCTATAAGCAAAGCCAACAAAGCAGATTACTCCCATCAAAACAAGAGCTGTGAGAAAATCTTTTGCCCCATTTTTTTTTTTTATCCTCATGAACATAATTTATTTTGTGACTGAGTGCAGCAGTTGGTTAGGCTGTGACAGGAATTCATATAAGTGGATGGACGGGTTTGAGGGTGGGCGTCTAGTGAGGCTGGTGGGAATCTCACACCATGCACAGCCCGATTCAAAGAAACAGAGTTCAGCCGCCACCACAGAGTCTCATTTAACAACACAGAGATTGACCTGCTGTGATTCTAATGAGCGTTACTGTGCTTTTATGTTTCCTACTCATGGAGAACAACCCACCACATAATTACACAACGGTACGACAAAAATATAAACAGGATGCATGATGAAGACATTTAGACCTAATGAAATTTTTGTGGTGTGGCTCAACAGCAGGGAGCACTTTACTGCACAGCAAACAGTCATGACTCAGTGTGCTGTCAACTGATTACAGTCTTTCAGTGTGCATGAACAAGGCAATCACTGTTTAGTGTACTGAAATGAGAAATAGCTTTGTGGTACGAACAGCAAGTGTTCACTTTGATGTCAGCAACTGGAATGGCAGTGATTCAGTCAGAAGCCAATTTTAAGAGAAGGAGCTTTTACTGTTTGTTGGTGGCGAGTGAGTGAGTGAATGTGACCACATGAGCACACACAGAGAGGGAGGAGAAGTGAGAGAACTTCTGACCTTGATATCGTGCTCCAGTGTCCTGACTAGTTCCCCGTCCACCTGTCCCGTCTGAGCTACTCGAATGCTGCGGCGCTCTGCCTTGCGGAGGCGGTAGTGCAGGATGCGGCAGGTCTTGTTGGCCTGCTCCAGCTGCAGCCGCAGCTCCTGCAGCTGGTACACCTCCTCCTCCTGGAACATGTCACGCATCTCCAGCATCTCGCAGCGCAGCTCCTCCACCTCATCCTGGGAGAAACACACAAATACAGATATTAAGACCAGGAATGCAGACAGATTGTTAAAATCTGTTTTTAGTCATGCTAGCAACACACAGTCTGTCGGTTGGTCCATCACTTTGGTTCAGACTGAAATATCTCAACAATTGTTTTGATGGATTGACATGAAATTTTGTACAGACATTCATGATCTCCAGAGGATGAATCCCACTGACTTTGGTGATCCCTTGACTTTAGCGCCCACCACCAGGTTGACATTTGTGCTTTTGAGTGAAATATCTCAACAACTGTTGGATGGATTACCATGAAATTTAGAACAAATCTTCATGTTCTCTTCAGGATGATTTGTAATAACTTTGGTGATCAATAAACTTTGTCAAATACTTTGGTTTATGACCGAATTCTGTCGTCAAAAACTTATGACTTTCCCATCAAACACTTCAGGTTTAGTGCTAATTAGCCAATATTAGCATGCTAACACTCTAAGATAGTAAACAAGGTAAATAGCACTTTGAGTTTCACTATGAATGAAAAGTGCAGCACAAATTAAATGTATTATTTATTTATTTATTTATTTAATCATATTACACCTGTTAAACATCAGCCTTCTTACTGTAAGCATTTTAGCATGCTTATGTTAGCATTTAGCTCAAGCTTAAGTGCATCCTCACAGACTCGTTAGCATAACTGTCAACTATCCACATGTATATTGAAATAATATGTAATAAGCTTTGTTTTTTTTAAGGAAATGAAAGTAAATTAATTATTGTCTATTATGGCAACTCAAGCTCACGTTCGCTCTGAGCAGCTGAAGTGAAATTTAAAGTCAGGAAACATTCACTTCACTTACTTTGTATATAGACAAAAATGTACCATTGTAGGCCAGTTATCAAAGTGCTGATGGATGGTTTGATTCAGAAATCCTTTTGACTGCTGATTTATGTTTATTATGGGACAGATCTCAAATACTAAATATATCAATGTGTGCATTTTTCATTATAGTGGGTATGATTACAGCTTCCAGACTTAAAACACTGGAAACTAGCTGAATCTCCGGATTTGAAATAATGAATAAATGCAATGGTAGAAATGGCATTTTATGAGCATGCTCAGTAGATTAGATTTCAATCACCACTGAGAACATCCTGTGAATATGATATGAGTTTCTTTTCTGTCCATTTTATTTGTGACTTGGTCTCTGGCCCTTGTATGTGCTCCCTATTCTTATGTATTTAGTTATTTATTATTAATTTCCTGCAACACAGAAGAAGGAGAAGAACAAGCAAATAATCCCTCCAACTGGACCTTTTAGTTTTTTTTGGTTTTTTTTTCACTTCATCTTCCTGTAAAAACATTGATGCTCAAGTGATATAGTGACTCATATAGAACTACAGTATTTATAAAGCAAGTCTTACACACTTAAAAGTGAAAGGAAAACAGCCTCCACCACTCACACTGCATTGATGTTATTGTTCAATTAAATGACAACAAACAGATGAATCTGCGAGTCACAACTTTGAGTTACTGAGTCATTTCCTGCTTTTTAATTGCACTAGTAAAAAAAAAACACATTCCAGTCGATGACTCCTCTTCTGTTTAGAAAATATTCCTGATGTCAAAGATAAGAGTTTTATTTAGAAAATGACTCTTGACTCTTGATTGTTGCATGCCGGTTTCTTATTTGTCCTACAGTCACTAATGAAGACTGACGTGAGCATTTACAGAAAATCGGCTCTGATGTTCAGAGTCTGTGAGCCTCTCTCTGGGACCCACTTTTGATCTCATAAAGAAGCACAAACCAACTCACAGATATGTTGAAATGTAGATGCAAACCACCCGGATATCATGCAAATAGAATTAAAATTGCAAATCAAATTAAACAAATTGAATTAAACTAAATTAAATCTAAAGTAAATTAGACCTACTTTCAAATACTCGTTCTCTGATCTCAGGTCTTCCACCTCCCTGGCGAGGTCCTCGGTTGTTTCTCCCATCATAAGATCCATAAATGCTCCTGAAGAGTTAAACAAACTGGGACCCCCTCCGGCAGCATCGGGGTGCAGAGCGCAGGGATCTGTCGCTGCTTTTGCGCACAATTTGCCGTCGTCTTTCTCCTCTCTGTCCGGGCTCACATAAGCTCTGCCGTCTGTCCAGCTTAATTCATTGTCGCTGCTTGGAGAGTCCTGCTTGTTGCCGTCGGAGGGGCAGTCGGATATTTCTGAGCTGCTGTCTGAGGAGGAGAGTTTCCCAGACAGGCAGCCGGAGTCTTTGCTCAGGTCCTCTGAAGCGTTGCTGGCATCGGACAGTTTCCTCTGCGCGCCGGGGCTCCTCTGGCACTCTACGGGGACATTTGATGAGGGTTTTCCCGGACGTTTTCCCAGCAGTGCCGCTGTTTTCACCTCCTTCCCGGAGTCGCACTGACCTGACTGTGTCTCCTTTGAATGAAAGACACCATGAGCATCTTTAGAAGACGCTTCTTTCTTCTTCTTCTGGATGACACTCTGCTGGTGCGTCCTGGGTAGTTTCTGGCTCCGGAGCGCATTCTTTGCGCTCTTGTCTCCTTCTCTGCTCATCCCGACTCTCGTTCACAACTTCCTCTTCTGTTTCAGGTGAGAAAAAAATAAAAATAAGTTCAGCTTTTTCAGTTTGGGGTGATCATGATGATTTCACAAATGTGGTAAAAGTTAAAGTCCGCAGCTCAAAGCTCACTGAAGAGATCCGACTGGGTGCTCTTCATCCAGAGGACTGAAACTTTGCCATGATTCACGCACACATGAGGGCAGGCGTTGACCCGCATGGTCAATGTGACGCAAATTAAACTTGATTTCCGGTCATCATTTGCAAAATAAAGCTCCTTAATTGACCCTTGACAAAAAAGTAATGTTTTCCCCCCCTCATCACCAAATTCAAGCATTTATTTTCCTAATTTTTCATCTTTATAAACCATCTGTATAGCCTAGAGAAAGCATTTACACAGTTTTGATTACTTTATATCAACTTTTTATAGTTTAGCCATATAGCCTAGGCCTACATCACAAAATAAAATATAATAGAAATAACTGAGCAAAATTAAAATGCCCTAACGGAAGTTATCCTATTCCCCAAAATAAATTTCTATAACTATATCTTCTTTTCAAATTCAACCAGATGCAGACATGTAATTTATAAGCTTTTATTTCAGAAGTTTTTCCGGTGTCCTTCTCTAATGACTTGACGCAGTTGAGTCCTTTTTATTATACATCTGATGCCATATTTCTACTTTCTCATTTGGAAATCTGACAACCAATTAAACAGACCAATTATAACCATTTGTCACTCTGTGTATGCAGCTATTATATATTTACATCAGCAGCAGCTTGATTGATTAAATATTTACTTGGCAAATCGCCCATTTAACTAAAAACTGCTCTTTGGACTTCAGTAGACCTCAATCACTTCAATATATTCACTTCTATGTGACACTTTAAATGGGACTCTGATTAAAGAGGTTTCAGATATTTGCCATATATATATAATTCATATGTATTTTGAAGCCAATCTCTAACTTCAGAGTTAACTGATCACAGGTATGAAGCTGCCACCTTGTGGATGACTTGAGTCGTGTTTCGTGAGACCACAGCGTCCTCCTCTGTTTTCCTGCGGAGCTTCAGCTAATTAGGAAGGACTAATTTATTTAATTGAACGCGCATGTTGTCCTCTGTGGCCATAAATTGGAAACATTTTGCGTCACACCCTTTATCTGTTTGGTTATTTGCCCAAAATGTTGAAGATGGTTCGTCTTCATACTTAAATTGAATTAAAACAAAATCAAGACATCCTGCAGTCACTGAATGGAGCACGTGGTGTTTCGCAGGATACGTCACATTTTTTAATGTCTTTCTGTTTTTTCAGGTGAATATTTAATGGGATGATACTAACATACTTTGATTGATTAATTAAGCCTTTAATTATTCCTTCTTAGTGCCACACCTTTGTCCTGTGCAGAGCAGAATCCAGATGGTTTTATTATTGGCTCACTGGTCTTCTTCATCGCCACCATCGTCTTCCTCCTCCTCTCATTGGACACAAAAGTAGGTGTGTCGAGAGACACGCGGGGTTTCTGATTGCTCAGTGTGCTGTCCATCAATACATCCACCATAGAAAAGAAGTAAAGAACGGGTACATGAAGTAAAAAGATAAATGGATATCTGGATAAATGTCATTTTTCTGAATCAGAGGAGTAAAACTTTACTTTAACCCCCATATTAGCATGTATAAGCAGAATATAAATATTTAATAAATGGCTTATAAAGCACTATAATGAAGTTATAAGCAGTTTAAGTGATTATTAAAGCATTTGACAACAACTATAACTCATCCTGTGGGTATGGATGCTGGTGTATAAACAGATAAACAGATAATTAATAAAAACTTAAAATGTCCTTATATATGTTTATAACTCCAATAATGTGTATTATAGACCATTTATTACATATTAATAATGAATCCCTTACAGATGTTTCATAGAGAAGTTATAAGACAGTATTAAGGACAACTCTTGGGTTGCCAGGTTGGGAATAATCTCTGGCTGCTGTTGTTCCTCCTTCTGCTGAGTCCAGCAAGATGCTTCATTTGTAGTTTTAGCCCTTTAATTCATCATGAAGACCTTCAATGGACCAACTTACCGTCTAGGAAAGGTCTGCAGAGGATCTGGACCAGAATGCCTTTAATGGATTATTCATAAAACACTTTATTATGTCATACTAACATTTATATCTACAGACTTGTTGGGCTTAATCCAAGGATATTTATTAATGGATATTCATCATGTATTAATGTATTATTAGCAAATAGAAAGGATAGACATCAGCCAAAGTCAGTAGATATTTCACACAGATGATATATTGAAACTGAATGCTTTAATTTAAAACTTTAACTGTAACGTTGAAAGATTTCTACTTGATTTGAGTCATTTGGATGACTGAAGCTTTATATTAGCTTCATATAAACTTTTAAATACATTTTTGCACAGAAAGAATCTTGTGGATTTTGGCCCCCATCACTTACATTGTGAATGCATTATGCAAGGATTTTCTAATGGCCAGTATGAACAGAAGGAATGGTTATGGCAAGAAACATCTATTTCAATGTTCATTTGGGCTCCTGACTGTTGTTTTAGGACAGACTTGAAAAATTATGACCCCATTAAACCGTGCATATAAGCCATTAAAAACCTTAATACAGAGTAATATATGAATTGACCTATTATTTAACTCGATATTTGAGAAGTCACCTCCATCCAGCCTGTAATGAAGTCCTGTGAAGACTTAAATGTCACATTATTTGTTTATTACTTGAAAACAGCAGCTGGACTGAACTTCTGCTCTTTGCCTTCTATTTCTAGTCCGCTCCTGGCTGCGATCTGATTGGCCGACGCACCTGTCAGTCACGGTGTCCTTGCCGCCCACTTCCGCCCTGCTCCAGCGACTGTACTCTCTTCGATTGTTTATGTTACTAGAGCTCTAATTTGACCTTAATTCACAGGTATACTTTACTAAACTGTGTTTAAATCTTCGTGTCCGTCTCCGTGTTGGTATTTGTGTGTCAGTGAGTGTGTTGATAGCGTTAGCTAATCTCTGCTGCCCACTCTTCAGCGATGCTAACGGCTAGTTAGCTAGTCAGATAGCTAAGTTAACTAGTAGCTGAGGCTGTTTGGGGAGCAGAGAGCCAGCGAGCGGTTATTTTTATTTCATAGCAAGCTTAAGACACATGTTTGGCTTTAACCTCCACAGCCAGCTAGCTGCCCTGCTCGCTGTAACGAGGTGTCCGTGCTGTTGCAGGTGTGTGTCTGGCTGTCTGTGATGCTTTGCAGAGAGGCTGGGCCGGTTGGTGGAAACATGACTTCTGAGTAACGCACAGTTACTTTGTCTGCTCAGTATGAACAGCGAGGAGGAGTTTTACGACGCGGAGACAGGTGAGACAGGTGTTTCAGATCTTACTAGTGACCCTGTTAGCTGGTGACTTCCATACATACGAATCTGTGCTGTTCTTAACTATTTACGCAAGTGAAATATGTGTGCTGAGCAAGAAGCATTAAAGGGGACCTATTATGCTTTTCTTTCTTTTCAGTCAGACATATAATGTTACAATGTCGGATGTTTATATTAAACGCGCCCAAAGTGTCGAATAACGAGATAAATGTTTGTAGACGCTATCCCTGTGAGCAAAAAGCACGGGCTTCAGACTGCTCTAAATGCTCAGTTTCCAACATCTTTTCTACTTTCAACCCGAGCTGATGTCAGCTCGTGACAGATGTCTTTATATGGTCATCTGCTCCAGCACAACATGCAAGTTCAGTGCTCAGCTCTGCTAACATTATGGTATTTTTTTCCAATATTTTTTGGGTGTTAATGCTGAGCCATTACTTGAGTCAAGCTGTCGTGCTGTGAGTGTTTTTTCCATTACACAGCGTGGCAAAATAAAATGAGTTGTTCACCTGTTGGAGGTGTGCTGGTCATTTGCAGCTCTTCATTAAACATCATCATCACTGTGGCTGTTTCTGCTTGTACTATGCCTCCCTGCATTACTTCTAACTGATCCGCTGAACAAAGAGCTCCAAATAGCTCCATATGTTGTTTTGCCTAACGAAACTCTTCTAATTTGGTGAGGAACACATTTAATTTCCTGTGAATTCTTCACATTAAAAGTCTCCCATCATTAAGTCATTTAAAACCTTTTAATATGAAGCAGGGAATGTTGTATTTTCATCAGCGGTAACTTAACACGACTCTGATATGGCTGCCCCTTAGCAGGCTTCTGGAAAGCTGGCCAATAAGCATTGCCAGATGGGAAATGTGTCGTACCAGAGGCTTAAAATAAATGTGGCGTAAATGTGTAATTTCAGAAAACACGTATTTATAGAAACAAACAACATTTTGACACTGCCTACAAATTTAGCCACATTATTTAAAAAAAAATAAATTGCTGATGTAGTTATGTTATGTGTGGAAGGGGGTAGTCTTTTGGGACTCACTCAAATAAAAATGTTCCAACACTGAAAACAAAAGCATAGCTGTTCAATAAACTAAAGGCTATTAGTAAACTATAACAACACGAGTTGTAGCCTGTTCAGCATCTACGTTGGAATTAAATACATAACATGCTTACCTTATCAGCCAATCATGCTTGTTGCGATGATAAACATGAGTCACATTTATCATCACAACAAGCATGATTGGCTGGAAAGAGGTGATGTGAGAATAGAAGCATAAACACAGACATAGGATCCATATTTTACTATCCTGGTGTGTTGGGAAAGGAATTAAAATGAAATAGCCTAGACTGATTGCAACTACTATTACTAACTGTCACAAAATGATCAAATTATGGTACATTATGGGACTTTTGCCATCATTGACCTTACATTGTACAGAAGGCAAAATTATCATGCAAATACGATAACTATTGATCGTACATCTGGCAACACTGTGGCCAATCAGAACAGAGTAGGCTCATTGGGAGGGGGGCCTTAAAGAGACAGGAGCTAAAACTGCCTGTTGAGAGACAGAGGCTGAACTGAGGGGCTGCATAAAGGGCCAGTATAAGATAAATAAGGAGTTTTTTGAACTGTGAATCTTGCAGAGCTGCTCTAGTGGAGTCCCAGAATAAAAATATAGAGCTGGAAATGAGCATAATGGGTCCCCTTTTAATGTGGGAAACAAAACGTATAGATAAGCACTGCAGAAGATTTTACACCATTATTTTCAGTTGGAAAAGTGACCCATATTCACATTAAACTTAACCCAATAATTAACCTTAACCTTGTAATTAAAGGTGTAGTGTGTAAAATTTAGCAGAACAGACTTGGCAGAAATGGAATATAATATTCATAAGTATGTTTTACTTATTGTATAATCACCTGAGAATAAGAATCATTGTGTTTTTGTTACCTTAGAATGAGTCCTTTATATCTACATAGGGAGCAGGTCCTCTTCCACGGAGACCGCTATTTTGCACCGCCATGTTTCTACAGTAGTCCAGAAAGGACAAACCAAACGCTGGCTCTAGAGAGGACCTTTCGCGTTTTTCGTGAGTTTCGTGAGCCGCCGTAGGTTCCCTTGGTGTTTTTCAACAGCTGCCATCACTACAAGCAATCACGGACGCAGTCAGCCAAAAGTCGCCAGTTAACAGGGTCACTTGCTGCAGATTGATCGGCTGCCAGAGGTCTCAAGTAGTTAAATATACTTGCTTCTTGTGTTAAAATGAATGAAAAGCATCTTTTCTGTGCATCTTCTTCAGGGCTGGAGTCAGATGATTCCTGTGAGGTCAGTTTTAAGGATGCCCTGGTGTTTGAAAGCAAGCAGGTGACTGATGGCAGCGCTGCACAGGAGAATGGAGTATGGGAGCGCAGGTGAGGGGTCATGCACAAGTGTGGTATGCATGTATATATGTATGCATGTTACAGCATTTAGGTGAGGTGCTCCAACATGCATGCACTTACATTTGGAAGCAGACAAGACCAGAGCAGACACATTTTTATGAGCACTCTTCCACTGCAGAGTATCTGTTGCTGTAGCTAGTTAGTCATCTAGATTTTGGTGTAGTAAACTGTGTTCTGTGACGATATCCTGTCACTTTTTGTGCTTAGGGTTAGGGTTAGTAAGCTGTTAACAGATACACTGTCAGATGTTTGGTCTTTTTTTTAATTTTTCACAAGATCTTTTTAATCTTTTTTGGTCAAAATGTCTACCAGGAAAACCCTGCCATCTGAAATGATCTCCAGAAACAACTTCAGTGTGTGGAGCATACTGAAGAAATGCATCGGCATGGTGAGTCCTACCTGCTTCCTCCATAACCAAACTATGAGAATACAAAGCTACTATGCAGAGCTGATATTTTATGCAGTTACTCTTTTAGATGATATAATATGAATTTCTAACATCAGATTTGCTGCAAACAAACTGTAGTCAGAGTCCGGGGTGAGTGTGACAAGTATTTTTTTAAATAATTGAATGTGCACTTGTTTCCACTCTCATCGTGATGCTACAAGATCAGTCATGCGTGAACTCTTTCTGCTCTTATTTCTGCTCAGCTGGCTATAATTGGTTTGGGGAATGCATTTTTTGCAGCCATCTGAAAGATCCAAAAATAACTTAAATGAACATCTGAATACGATAAATAAAAAAAACACATCTTTTGTCACTACTACAGTTAAAAGGCAGTGCATTATTGTTGTATAAAAGGAAAGTAGTATGGTGCAGGACCTTTACAAGGAAGGTATTATATAACACTGCTGAGTCACACTTTGAATCTGGTATAAAATTTGGATATATACTGTATGTTAATGCTTATTTATCTGTGGGTTTTTTTGGTCTCTTGCAGGAGCTATCCAAAATAGCGATGCCGGTTGAGTTTAACGAGCCGCTGAGTTTTCTCCAGAGAATCTCGGAGTACATGGAACACACTCACCTCATCCACAAAGCCTGCAGTTTACCTGACTCCATAGACCGCATGCAGGTAAAATGAACACTCTGATGTTGTGTTCTTGTCAGATTTTCTGCTTGTTTTGCTCTCTCTCTGCTCTGTGTTGTCAGCGTTGTTCTAAACACATCTGGACAGATAAATGCACAGTAATGACCATTAATGTCTCTGTGACAGGTTGTTGCTGCATTTGCAGTTTCAGCTGTAGCATCTCAGTGGGAAAGGACTGGAAAGCCATTTAATCCTTTACTGGGGGAGACATATGAACTCACAAGGTATCAGAGAAGACTTTTTACGCCTTTTAGAAGCTGAAATTGCATAGTACAGTTTTGCATTGCTGGTAAATAGAAATCTTGTTAATTAATGTGAGTTTTCTTCTGTTTTTTGTTTTTTTTACAGAGAGGACGATGGATACAGGTTGATCTCAGAGCAGGTGAGCCACCACCCCCCCATCAGTGCCTTCCATGCTGAGTCTTTGAAGAAAGAGTTTGAATTTCATGGCTCCATCTACCCGAAACTCAAATTCTGGGGCAAAAGTGTCGAGGCTGACCCCAAAGGCACGATGACACTGGAGTTACTAAAGTGAGTATTTGTGTCTTTTAATCTGTGTAGATTTCTGCATCCTCACTCACTTTTGATTTGTTGTGCTTTTAGCTGCGTTTAATTGTCTTAATGACCGTATTGGCCACGTTATTTCTTCTAGAAATAACGTTTGAAACATTTGATATTCTTTTTCAATGAGAGTGTACCGATGTAACACAAGCTCCTACAGAGAGTGTTGCATTATGGGTTATTTGTAGCCTTGTTGCTAGGCGAGAAAGTGTATTCAAGTTTGTTTATAGTGAGTCTGTTACAGTCAGCCTGAAAAGTGTTTTTAGTTTAACCGCAGGAGTTTCTGAAGGCTCGTGTAACATGTTTTTCTGCCACGGAGGAAATAAATTTGTGACGAGTGAAAACATCTTTACTGCAGAAACACACTGAGAATTAAATGTCAAGCAGCCAGAAATTCCTGCTGTCACAGATGACGAGGAGCTCGAAAAGACAAACAGACAGTCTGACAAATGCCAGAAAAAATATTTGACCACTTCAAAGAGCCTGACTGGAGAAAATGTGACTAATAGACAAGATACACAAATGTGCGATTTATTATTTCACTTTTATAAGAGAAAAGACTTCAAAGATGAGGACTTTAACCAGCAGGACGAGTGTGAAAGTGAAAAAAGGGGGTTTGTCTTACAGTCGGGCCAGTATGCTACTTGTTAGTGTTTGCATGTGGGTATGCTTTGATTATTCTTGACTTTTCCCTCAGAATGAAGTGTGTTACAATATTTCCATAAAAGTTTTGTTTGCTTTCTCACTCACTCAGATATTTAAACACAGACTGTAACTTTATACTCAAGACTGGTGAACGCTTACAAAACAGCCATGAAGTCAATATAACCAAGCTGTGAATTTCTTACAGACATAAAGAAGCGTACACGTGGTCAAACCCAATGTGCTGTGTGCACAACATCATCTTAGGAAAACTCTGGATTGAGCAATACGGAACAGTGGAGATACTCAACCACAAGTACGTTGACAAATACTTTTATTGTAAGATTTAAAATGTCTGGATCGCTGATTATTTATTGATTAACGTATTTCTTTTGCATTTAATTGGTCAGCACGGGAGATAAGTGCGTGTTGAACTTCAAACCGTGTGGCATGTTTGGGAAAGAGCTGCACAAAGTAGAAGGTCATATCCAAGACAAAAGGTAAGAACAGGACAACAACACTGCGACAACAGGCGACTTGTGTGATTTACTTTCTGTGAACTGAGCTTATGTCGTTATTGTCGAACCAGTAAGAAGAAGAGGCGAGTGATCTACGGAAAGTGGACAGAGTGCATGTACAGCGTGGACCCCAAGGTCTATGAAGCATACAAGAAGTCAGAGAAGAAGACGGGAGGAGACTCTAAAAAGCTGAAACAGGTGAGCGGTGTTTAGAATTACACTAGAATTACAGTAGATGTTGCTCTGACTGAAATCTGATATCAAGCGTCTCAGAATCGCTCGTAATAAAACTCGACATTTATTTATGAAGCTTCTTGCACTAACTTTCAGCCAGGAGAAGAGTTCGTCTCATTGTGACTTTTACAACACTCAAAGCTGCAAAGCAGAAATTATAATAGTTTTCTAACATTTGTAGTTTGATATACTAATTAGACAAGATTAAAACTAGACAGAAAATAGCACTTTTTATGTGTTTGCTTTATGTGTATAAATCAAATAATGTTGGTGATTAAGTTATCTAGGTTATATGTGCAAAATATGTCAAAATTAATAAATCTACTGATGATATTTATCAATAAAACATTTGCATGTCACGCTGTAAGTAAACACTGACAAGTCATTCATGTGGTTTAAAAAAAAAACGTTAAAACGATTAAAAATAGTTGGTAACTTGACTCAGCCCTCTCATTGTTCTGTTAAACCTGTAATCTTGCCACATCTTGCATATTTTGTGCATTATTTCACTCGCAGGAATGATGTTGCAAACCATCTCAACATGGAGATCATGAAATTTCTCTTCCACTGTCCAGTTTCCCTCTCAGTGACACTCCTTGTTAACTTATGTGTCCATACAGCTGGTTGAAATGTATTGTAATAATATGATGCACAGTTTGCTTCAATGCAGCCTGTGTAACTAAATGAATCTGAATTCATTACTGCATAAACTTAAACTGATACAAACCCAAATCATCAGAGCTGTGGAGCTGCATTTTCCCTGTTGCCTTAAGTTTGCGAGGACTTCTGTTTATGTGGAGAGCATCACAAAAATTATTAATTTTTTCCTTAAAGAGTACCCTTTAACATCAGTGAATATCTCTCCTCTGTGCATGTATGTCTCTGCCTGAAGGTCATCTCCTGGCAGTTCCTAAAAGGAACTTTCCTAAATTTTGGCGGAGGTGGGAGCGATTTCCTGAGTTAAGAAAGTTGATGAAATTCGTTTACTCTTGACTCCCCTTTCTCACATGCACTGCAACCCTGAAATTTTTCCGGACATTAGCCTGAGGAACTGTATGTGTGAACACAAATGTCCGAATCAGTCAGACTAGACATGAAACGGATGTTATCCTGCCAGCTCTCTAGAACAAAGTCTGTGTAACGTCCAATTGAGTCCAAGCGAGCGAGTGGGCTACAACTGCTCGATGCTACAACAAAATCTGGCAGTAAGGGAGACGGTACAAGTAAATACAACTGTTGAACAAGCAGAACATAAACTTAAACACAACATCTTTGACTTCCAGCAGTTAACTCGCCTCTCATCCACAGCCGCCATGTTACACGTGCAACTGGTGCTGCGTAAATGCAACAGGCAAGCTAAGCTGCATTGTTTCGACTGAGCCTGAATGCTCTGCTGTGAAGCTAGCGCTAATGGGAGAGAGGACTTCCTGTGATTTATCATAAAATAGAAGTAGTTTTATTTCTGATGACAAGCTGAAAAACGCAGAATTACAACTGCAGCATTCTTTCTGCGTCATGTCCGGCCTCCTGCAGTATTTCCAGCAGGTGTCTGACCTGGATAATCTCCTGCTGTGTGCTACATGTGTGAAAGGGCAACTCTGGAAAATGTCCGGACATGATTCTCTATGTGAAAACGGCTATAGACATAAAAGGACGAACATATTTGCATCACTCTGAGAATTGTTGGCCATTTAGGACTGATTTCCTGCTCTGAGACGCTTGATGAATACGGACCCGGATCTGCCTCCTGAGATGAAATTCTGCCTCCAGTTTGTTCTCACATGTGTCTTTGACATGTTTTCTCTGTCTTACAGCATGAAATAATCTGTGAATTTACTCACCGCTCTAAATTCTTTTCTCAAACGGTATCTTTCCTTTCACATTAACATGCAGTGGCTTTAGTAGAAGGTAAGGTAAACATGTATTTTGGTATCTGTAGTGTGCTACTGCTGTTGTCTAGTTGGAGTTATGTTCAAAGTGTAGTGTATGATTAGATCATTGCCAGCACTAATATGTGATGTCTTGCAATGGCATACGTTGTTGCTTGAGAGACGTTGAGTGTTGAATTTGTTGCAACTGTAGTTCTGTGAATCACTTGTTTGCATTTGGACTGTTCGTACTGTGAAGTCAAGCTGGTGGTCCACGTCTGATGATGTCATTTATCTTTGTGTGTGTGTGTGTAGGAACATAGTTGTGAAGGTGAGGAGTCAGATGAGATGCCAGAAGTTCAAGAGACTGTGACTGTGATACCAGGAAGTGCCTTACTGTGGAGGATAATGCCACGGCCTGCTCACTCAGCACAGGTCAATATCACACACACACACACACACACACACACACACACACACACACACACACACACACAGAAAATGATGCTACATGATTAACTTCAGCTGGGACGACTAAGATTCGAGGGACGATGATAAATGTGTTTTATATTTATTGTTGACATAGCTTCTCCCTGCTATGTTTCTGTTCATTTCACCTACATTATTCAAAATAAACATGTATTTACTTACTGTACCTGAAATAGTATCTAGCAATGCACCAGACCTCAGTATCAACAGTTTTCACTGGAGATACTTTTCTACCTAATAAATGGTCCCTATGAATAAGACTGCAACTAACGATTATTTTTATTATTGATTAATCTGCCCATGTTCTTCTCGATTCATCGTTTTGTCTATAAAAATATCAGTAAATTGTACAAAAATGTATATATTATAATATTATATATATTATATAATATTATATTTTCCCAGAGTCCAAAGGTTACATCTTTAATTTAAAGTTTTGTCCAACCAACAGTCCAAAACCCCAAATATTCAGTTTACTGCAATGTATGACAAAGAAAGGAAAGGCAAGTTTATTTGTATAGCACATTTCAACAACAAGGCAATTTAAAGTGCTTTACATAAAGCATAAAAGGCATCAAGACAGAATATAAAAGCAACACAAGGCAATGTAAAAAGACATTGAAATACAATTTTAAAAAGTGTTAAGTGAAATAAAAAGATGTTGAAATAGAATGAGAGAGATAAAACAGGAGAATAAAAAGTTACACTGCAATGTAAGATATAAACCCTCAAATTTGGTTTAATAAAAGGCAGCGACAAACAAATAAGTCTTCAGCTGTGATTTAAAAGAACTGAGAGTTGCAGCAGATCTGCAGATTTGAAAAACCTCAAATCTTCAGATCTGTGGAGCTGAAACTAGAGAATTTCTCACAGTTGCTGATTAAATATTTTGTTGAGCAACTAATAGATTTATTAGTTATTATAATTGTTACAGCTCTACCTGCAGTATGAAAACTGTTGACAACGTCTTCTGTGGATTATCCAGAGAGAAACAGAGAAACTGTTCCTGGAGAGAGATGTTGTTGAATTTTTAATGAAGTGAGCAACACAAACAAAAGTTAATTCACCTCCATTCTGCAGAAATATCTGAGATTCAAAAATATAAAAACCTGCACAAATAAAACTGTCTGTTATTTCATGATTTGGGTGGATTAAACCTTTAAACCTTAAGTGGAGCTGCTCATACACACATATGGACAAGTTTTTTTTGCCCAATTTAAAAAATACTAATGTTTATTAACAGTTTCTGAACAGAGATGTTATTTTCCCACTGTAACCTGCTGTTTCCTCCTGTGTAGATGTATAACTTCACCAGCTTTGCCATGACACTAAACGAGCTGGAGCCCGGCATGGAGAGACTACTGCCACCAACAGACTGCCGGCTGAGGCCTGACATCAGAGCCATGGAAAACGGAGACACAGGTAACACTGACCTCACATAAACGCGAGGTTTTGACTCGCATGTATCCTTCTACACACAAAGACTCCGTCACCAGGACCCTCATATGTTTCTCTAATGGCTTCTTTGTGTTTTTACAGACACAGCAAGTACAGAGAAAGAGCGGTTAGAGGAGAAACAGAGGGACGCTCGCAGAGAGCGCTCCAAGGATGAGGAGGAGTGGTCAACCAGGTCTGTATTTATAAAACCACAAATTTATAACTTGCAAATATGTCCCCTTTCTGTCGTGCAACTGGTTACGTAAATGTGATGGTTGTAAAACAAGTTGGCCTCGTGTCAAGTGTCAGACTCGCTGTTATGTAAAAGTCACTACAGAAGGTTAAATACACAGATAGACTGAAAACACTCTAAATTTAGCACTGACTCACTGTATCTCTCATACACAAACAAAATAAAATGAGTTTATAATAAACTGTAGAACACTGAGAATGAAACAGTTTTAAAATGTCATTTATCCCTCAGAGTTTGGAGGTAAAGGAGGGAAAAAAGCACAGTAATAATCACACCTGTGCTGCCTCTATGTTTTCAGTTTTCCTTCATGTCAACTGTAAGAATGAATGAATATCCACTCTTAACATACAGCGTGTGAACAAATAGGAATTAAAAAAGAGACCCAACTAAACATCTTGTCATCTAGTAATTGTATACTCAAGCACTGTTTGACCTTTTCAGAAAGGCAGCAGATGTTGCTGTCTAATCATGTTAAATTAAGACACTAATTTTTGTTTTGTTTTTGGAGAGTTAACCATTAGAGTCAGCGGTAAACGTCCCCCCTGCTCACATAGGTCAATAATTTCAGCTTCAATGGCAAAATAAGTTTTAAAATCCATCAGTGATGCAGCTGTGAGAGAACAGAAAACTCTTCCTCCTTCATGTCTTTACTTTCAAATCACCTTTCCGCTCTTTCCATAACGTTCCTGTCATGTCTGAGACTACGTCCGTACCATAGACTGTTTAAAAATAAAGGTCGTAGCCATTGTGACGTCATCCATTGGTTTCTGAAGCCTTGAGTTTGTCATTCTGACCGCCGCCATCTTGGTTTTTTGGAGTCAGAAGTGAACTACAGCACCTCACACACTGCTGTGGTAGCGACTTGTCAATCACAACGTAGCCATGCCCTAAAGCATACCCTGCTTTATCGTATATTTAACTCTACATGAGACCATAATTTACAAAATGAATATAAGCTGTATTGAAGAAGACTTGAAACTAGCGATTGAGACCATAAACTCTTTAGGGAAGTGTAGGGTCATTTTCCCAGACTTCTATACAATCAGACTTCTTTTTGGAGCCAGTGGAGTCGCCCCCTGCTGACCATTAGTGAGAATACAGGTTTTAGGCACTTCTGCATAGACTCAGAACTACCTGCCTGGTCCATATTGTGCCACCTAAAAACACAGTTTTTGTGTGAAAACGATTTGCGTCGACACCAGTGTTTCCAGCTCAGGAGACCGTTGACAAAAAGCTAAATTTTTTTGTGAGAGAAAAACACTGTTGTAGTCAGGATGGAGAGCTGAAACAGAGAGAAAATGATCTGTTCACAAATGTATCCCGCTTAGTGTGGAACTGCGTGAAGCTGTAAGGAACATTTATGTAAAATTGACCTCCGTCTGAATCATGAAAATCCATCATTTTAATGTTACATATTCAATGTCTAAAAAGGGTTCATAAGTGTCTCCTAATTCCTGGAATTCTGCCGTTGTTAAAATAAAAAACTGTCCTAAAATAAGTAAGACAAGTTTCTGTCACACCTTTTCAACAACAAGGCAATTAAAAGTGCTTCACATAAAACATAAAAGACATTAAGATAAAATGTAAAAGAAACACAAGACATTATAAAAAGACACATTTAAATAGGAGAAAAACAAGTAATCACAGTTCATCTTAGTCAAATGATCTATTTAGCAGCCATGTGTCTTGACGGTGCAAAGACCAGTTAAATGCAGAAAAAAGTCCTGGAAACTTCCTGCAGTCTCAAACTCCTCAGATCATAGTTTTAACATTGTCTCAGGACTGTACATTTCTCACGTTATACAATATTTCCTTTAACCCTGTCATTAAAAAGACGTCCTGCGTGTTTTCTGTCTCTTCAGGTGGTTCCAGCTGGGAACGAACCCTCACACAGGAGCTGAGGATTGGCTGTACACAGGTGGATACTTTGACAGGAATTACACTGACTGTCCCAACATTTATTGACACAGGGAGGTGTGAAGATCTCCTCTCTGATGATCGGATTCACTTTGTTTTTTCTCTCAGCATCTAAGATTTGTCTAATGTGACGTTGCGGACGCTCGCCGGTACCGTTTTCTCTGTTTTGAACCGATGAAAAGCTGATATCAAAAAATGTTATCAGACAGTTTATCAAGTCAACTGTGAACCACACGAGAAGTAAAACTGAGGAGAATTTTAGAGTTTACTTACTGTAAATGTTGATAAAACATCAACCACCTTCATCTTTATATGCCCTAATCATGATTCTGACAACGATAGTCCACATGTATGTTACTCACCCGTCGAAGGTTTTAATCTCTGGAGCGGAGGCCGTGCCGCTGCAGGACACAAACCTCTTGACTTCTAGAGGATTTATTTTCATTTTTAGTTCAAGTACTCAACCATAATGTAGTAGCGTAACCCACCACACACTTCTGTCAAAGTCGCATTCAGATATCAGGGGTTATTTAAACACACATCCGCTACTTTTATATAACCTATTTGAATATTAGATGTCTATTTTAGTTAGCACTAAACATCCCTAAAACTTCACAAGTGTGATCATTTTCTGTGAATAGAGACTTACAGTAGAAAAGAAAGCTGCTTCTAACCATGTTTACTGACAACAGTAAACACATATTGTTGGTACATTATATTATTGTTCCGCTGTAACATAGATTATGTGTATAATAATTGGTGCATGCATGGCCACCAAGATGACTATTTACACAAAGTTAAAGCCATAAGATGTTTTCTGCACTGAGGAAAATACTGTAAATGTATTCATATAGAACTTTAAAGCAAAGGGATTCACAGCATTTTGGTTTAAAGAGAACGCTGCGTCATATTGACTCCTGATTATAATCATTTGTTTTTACACAGGAACACTTCACTCTGTTTCTGCGTTTTCAATTTGACGTCGTTTTTTCCATCAATCAAAGCCGTGTTTTCAGACACGGTAGCAGCAAATAAGGGTAGCTCTTTGTGATAAGCATTAATTGATGGTTTTATTAATGGTTAATAAATCATTTTTAAAGACTTTATAGATCATTTATAAGCCAACTTTTAGGGTTGCCAGGTTGTGGAAATTCTTGCATTGTCTTTTTCACTCTTTAGTTCATCAGGAAGGAACACCTACCCTCTGGAAAAGAGCTGCAGGGGATCTGGACCTGAATCCATTTATAAACTGCTTATTAACATTTAAATATATATTTTTAGGGCATTTTTGTGCCTTTATTATGGCGACAGGAAGGGGAGAGAGAGATGGGTGGGTGACATGCAACAAAGGTCTGCTGCTGGAACCGGACTGCTTTATTAAAAGACACGTTCACAATTTAATCAAGTCTCTCTTAAAACAAAAGTCAGGAGCCCAAATAAATACTGACACATGTTTTTCTTGCTGTAATCATTCCTCCTGTTCATACTGACCATTAGAAGATCCCTTCATAATGTCCTTACAATGTAAGTGATGGAGGACAAAATCCACAGTCCTGCTTCTGTGCAAAAATGTATTTAAAAGTTTATCTGAAGCTTATATGAAGCTTCAGTCGTCCAAATGAGTCAAATCAAGTAGATATCTTTCAACGTTAAAGTCTTTTTACTGCCATAGTCGCTGTTTTTGTTCGATGCTTCCGTTGAAGCTGAAAAGGAAAACGCTGTTTAGACACAAAAAACTGGAAGATATCCACTTTATTTAATAATATTTTTATTTTAAGGCAGCTTTTAGGACACTCAAGTTCGCATTACAGAGAAAAGAAGATAAACATGGCAAAAAAACATTAATATTTCACTAATTGCGGTGGCTGAAGTCTCATATTATCTTCAGATAAACTTAGATGAAATTTTGCCCAAAACGAGGACTTTGGATTTTGTTCCTCATCACTGACATTGTTAAAGCATTTAGATGATCTTCTAACAGTCAGTATGAACAGGAGGAACGATTACAGCAAGAAAAACCTGTTTCAATGTTCATTAAGGCTCCTGACTGTCGTTTTAAGACACACTTGAAAAATTGTGAACCCGTCCTTTAATGATTTATTGACATATAATAGCAGTTGACTGACAAGCTGATGGGATACTAGACACTGAGAAACTTAAGAACCATCATTAACAACTTATTAACAATTAATAACTGCAGTCTTGACGGCTTTTTATAAAGGGAGAAATATGGGACCCTTTATTATTGGAAGGTCTTCCTGATGAACTAAAGTGCTAAAAAGACAAAGAAAGTTCGATGCTGTTGGAGGATTTTCCACAACCTGGCAACCCAAAAGTTATTCTTAGTTATTAATGACTCATAAATGATTTATAAAGCATTAGTAAGTTATTATAAAGCCTTAATATAAAATCATTAATTCATGCTTAAACCCTTTATAAAGGGTGACTTATCAGAAAGTGGTAACCACATGGTACAGGCATCATAAACCTATGCAAACGGATCCATCCAGTCTCCTGAAATGTGAAAAATACAAATAAAACACTAAGTTCCTCTGTAGCTAGTAGCCGACATGAGCTTGAGATGCTACAGAGGCACCAGTTAATGAATGTTGTGTGCTGATGATTATATAACTCTTTAGTGCGGTTGTTAAGACAGTATAGAGGTGTTTTTTTTGTGTGTTTCTAAGCACTAACATTGCATAAAACTGCACATTTGAACGCTCACTGTCCTATGCACATACTGTATAGTGAAACATCCTACGTGTCTTCCCCAGCTGCTCTCAGCTTTACTCTGAATTCAAAGCACTTTGTGACGACCGCAGATACTCAAAGGTGCAGGTTCGATACGATCTCATACTCTTACCCTCTTTGTCTTTATGTCTAGCATCCAATTGAAAATGTTTACATGTATGTTTCAGTGATCTTTTGTTTCCTCTTCATACCACACACATCTATATGCATACAAGGCATATTTAAGAAATAAATTATGGACTATTCAAACGAGCAGCCCTGTCGTTGTGTGATAGTGTGATCGGGTTTTCCTCTCGGTGTATCATCACATCTTTACAGCAGCACCAGTGTGTGATGTTCGTACCAATCAGGAGGTCACATGATATAAACCTGAAGGTTCATAAGAGGATTTATAAGATAGAAAAGAAGAAGAAACGTCCCTCTGCTACACAAAGTAATGTATTTTTTCGGACTTTTCTCTAATCTTTGCTTGTTTCTTGTGGAAAAACTGGATACGTTTACCTCTTCAAGTCAATCTGAGAGGATAAAAATCACTCTCCTTTACTGGTTATTGAGGTAAGAATGTTGGGAACCACTGGTCTGTACAGTCATAGAGTCTCTACAGCAGTGGTAGACAAATAGCGGCCCTCGGGCCAAACCCGGCCCTCCAGCAAAGATATTTGTCCCCCTGAAGTTATAAAGTGTGAATTCCTACACTCTTTTAATCCCCCAACTTCAGCCTGTTCGATAAATAAGTGACAATCTAACAGGAATGATGTATTGATGCCATTTCTAATGTAACTACAACAGTAGTTTCAATCAACGATAAACAAACTGTTTATCATGTGTGGTTAACAAATAAACTGAGTTTCTAGTCTCGAAGTGCAACAGAGAACATTCACATATGAATCACTTTTAGCCCAGTTAGTATTATAGTAAGCTGTAACTATTTTAGACCTCAGTTACAAATAGGAAAAGTAAAAATGTGTTTCCACTGTGTTGGTTAACATCCCCCCCCCCAATGAAAAATCCTGAAAACACTGGCCCATAGTTGAACCTGACTGGAAACATCGCCAATATAGTGTATAAAACTGACCAGTCAAAACACACAAAGGCCCATCATGAGCTTGAGTTTGACTGTTTGACAATTGATTATTTGGGAATATTCATCACAAACAGCACAAGATCCTCTGACATGATACAAACTTTAAAGGATAAAGTTGGAGTTTCTCTACATTTTTCTTATTGTTAATAAATTCCAAGAAAGGACCAAAACCAGCAGTATGTTAGTCCGTCTCACAGAACTTCCCTTTGATTTCCTGTCTGTCTGTGGCCCCAAAACCCATCCGCATAAATAATTTCATTTATTAAAAGAGGTTCAGTAATTTCCTAAAACAGCTGTACACTGTAGTCTTTAGCAAATGTCACTCGAACAGAAGTAAATAAAATGTTTGTTGGGGATTATTTTTAGAGATGATTTCATGTGATAGTCAGTATTTCCTGCAGCAGGATGTTGTATGTGGGACTGATTCAAGATAAAGTGTGTGTTCATGGTAATGAAGGAACATGTCACCCATTGCAACAGTTTGGTTCACTAATGTGTTTTAATAGTTTTTGAGCTTTATGGCACAGATGAATAAGAAACATCAGGCTTTTGATACACAGACAATACTTGTTAGTAGGTTGAATTTATTGTACAAAACTCACAGAGAAACGGCGACACTGGGCCTTTAAGCAGGTTTATTCGGACATGTTCAGGTAATTAAATGAATTATAATGAGTTATCCATTTGATTTAATTCTGTAATAGACAAAAAATACATAACACTCATCCAAATATTCACAAAAAGAAGAAAACCGCAACAACAACAACAAAAAGAATAAATCCAACCCAACATGGGACCTGGACACACAAAGACAAACTGATATAAAATGAAGTTAATAAATACTATTAATAAATTGCATAAACATAAAATTGAAGCATGACATGGGATAAAAATGGTAAAAAGGTAAATGTTAATATTTCCATGTGATCCTGACCACCTTAGATCATAAAGAGATCACTGAGCCTCTGCTACATCACAGACCAGATGATAGTTGTGACATGTAGACACAAAAAATTGAAGTTCTCATATCGAGAAATTACATTTTTAGCCATACGAGCGGGATGGCTCCAATTTGTTGATTGACTGATCCACCACTTCGGTCCAGACTGAAATATATCAAAAGCTATTGGATGGATTGCAATGAAAGTATAAACAGACATTCATGGTACCCAGATAATGAATCTTAATGACTTTCAGCTCAAAGTTTTCACTTATCCTGTAAAATATCTCAACATCTACTAGACGAATTGCAACAAATATCATGGTCCTACTGATTTAGATAATCCAATTACTTTTTCCTGCATATCCATATTTGTGGTTTTGAGTAATTTTGAAGGTTTTGTTAAAGATTGTACTTTGGATAAAAGCTGCAATTTGTATTAAAGAAAAGTACATATTTTTTGTTTTACACAATATGCAAATTGTAAACTGTAACTTTCCTAAAAATATAATGATCTGGTTGCTTTATTTTCAGATGACATTAATTACATGACAAATAGTGTTTTGAGTAGAAATAAGTTAACATTTTGTTATGATGGTTGTTTCTTACAGTAGTTAATTCTTGTATGTTAAATATATTGGTAGAATGAAGGATAAACATAATAAGTAATAAAAGGAAACGACCTTTTTTCCTTTGTTAAAAAGGCTTGATTATCTCGTGATCTCGAAATATTATATATAACATTAAAAAAAATAATTGCAAACATGGCCGCTCTCGGCTTCCGTTAAATAACGGCGTCACTGTCTGTATTTAACCAGCAGGTTGTGTAGTGTTATCTCTACCGAACATGAGCTTTAAAGGCCTCAGACTGACACACGGCTCGACCAATCACATCGAGGCACAAGTACCAGTCAGCCAATCACAACCATCGTCTGTGAGTTTGTCTGTTCTGCAGCTGAACGTTATTTCACACACAGAGAGAAATGTAAGTACGATCATTTTATTTCTTTTATATGTGTTGAGGTTGTAACGTGGCGGTCAGCTGCGCGTGCTGTCCGCGTGTATGAAACGTAAAAAGTGTCGGTGTGTCGCGGCCTCACGTAGCTGAAAACAGGCTGCAGGCTGCAGGATGCAGAGTCATCTGTGGGGCGTCTGTGGGGCTGCAGTCTGCCCCAGTAGCTGGTTTATTATGGGAGCACTGGGATCAGTCAGGTTCCAGGCACATTTTATGTTTAAAATCTGCGTCTGGTTCTTATTTTCTGCTCAATATGATGTTTCATTTCAGTCTAGAAGAGTATTATTATCTCTTTATGGTAATTAGAAAACAATTGTTAACATGTAGAAGGCTAGAAAAATAAGTAAAATGTATTTGTAAATAAGAATTACTGTTTATAATATATAGAAATGACATACTGGTTATAAATAGACTGGAGTGACTCAGCAGGAAGAAGAAAACAACCTGCAGCAGTCTGATATCTGGGACCAAACCTGCTCTCATTCCTCCCACAAGATCATAAGAAAAGATAAACAGATAAACAGATCCAAAAGGAAAATGACAGATATCACAAAATACAAAAACAATGAGGCAGGTAAAGGAAATAAGTACAGTTAAAGGCTCAATTATATACAATATATAGACTAACTCAAATATAAACATACATAGAATAAATAAAAATAGAATAGACACTATTGATATAACCATGACTAGAATATACCATTTACTGCACTATATGCTGCACTTTTCAATGTTATTGATATGCTATATAAACTGTAAGGTGCAGGATTGTCCATATATGTTAGAATTAAGTGGACAACTAAAGCTTATTATGTCTATAAAATGTCAGATATTAGTGGGAAACGCTTGTTATAATTTCCCACAGCCCAAGTTGAAGTCTTGTTTTATATGATCGACAGTCCAAAACCTAAAGACATTCAGTTTACTATCACAGAACACAAAGAAAACCATAAACTCACAGATGTTTGGCATTTTTCCTTAAATAATGATTGAAGCGATTATTCGATTACCAAAATAGTTAAGATAAGATACTTTATTGTCTCCTTAGGGAACTTTTTCTTGGGCTCAGCATTACTGCATCACAAAAAAATTATCTTCCAAACATACACACATAACTTACATCATTCATACAAAAAATAAAAGCAAAAAAACACAATTAAATCAATGAAATCGATAAAACTACTACAGTTTATAAAACCAGGAAAATAATATTGCACCAGTATTCCACATTGTAGCAGAATATTGCACAAAATAGTTGGCGATTAATTGAATAATCGTTGCAATGCTACATACAAATAACCCGTGTTTCAGTCAGAGTTCATGTGTTTCGGTTTGTAACAGACTTCCTCCTTGTTGTCCCAGCAGTAGCTCGTCCTTCTCATCCTCATCATGGCGTCTGGAGCTTTGTTTCCCAGCATGGTGTCTGGGTCCCGCGGCTCCTCCAGCAAGTATCTGGTGGAGTTTCGGGCCGGTAAGATGACCATGAAGGGCAGCACGGTGACCCCCGACAAGCGCAAAGGACAGGTCTACATCCAGCAGACGGACGACTCCCTCATCCACTTCTGCTGGAAGGATCGGACCACCGGGAACGTGGACGACGTAGGTGACGCCGTCTGCATGTAACACTGGCTGCTCTGTGTTTGACTTTTTAATCTTTTTAATATAATCTCTCTTCATGTCTGGATTTTAGGACCTGATCATCTTCCCTGATGACTGTGAGTTCAAACGGGTGAACCAGTGCACCACCGGACGGGTCTATGTGCTGAAGTTCAAAGCTGGATCCAAAAGGCTCTTCTTCTGGATGCAGGTAAGCAGCTGGATTGTCCGCTTCACACACTTTGATGTACACAAAGCTTTAACTTGATGACAGATACACTCATAATGGTAAATTTACAAGAGAAAACATTTATCATACAGGTTACCTTTTGATTTTTTTTACTTATTTTACTTATTTTCAAACACATTTTCTGTCACTGTGGATAAGTAAACGTCTGGTGATTTACAATATTCTTCTTATTGTCAACAAATCTCTTTAAAGGACCAAAACTAACAATGAATTGCACCTATAAACAAGTATTGTGTGTTTATCCAGAGCTTGATAATAAAGCTTATTTCTCTTTGCCGTCGAGCTCCATTGTTGTCTAAAAACAATAAAAACGTTGCACCGCTGGTAACATGTTCCTTTATTTAGCTTATTTAGAGGCTCTTCCACCATCCTACTGCCTTAAATACTCAGAGCACCAAAAAATGTGTTAATTCACACCTGAAATGCATTTATTAGTCCCCAGTAAATGCATTATTTACTCCTGTTTGAGTATCATAGCCCAGCTGTTTTAGGAAATGACTCAGCTTTTTAAAAAAAATAAAATTCTATATTTGTGATAGGTTTTAAAGAGTCACATCTTAAGTAGCAACAAATGGGCTGGGAATCAGAGAGTATTCAGAGACGGACTGAAGCATTTTCAATTTTGGTCTTTTCACAGGATTTGTTGATAATAATCAATTCAGTTTTATTTATATAGCATCAAATCACAACAGAAGTTATCTCAGGACACTTTTCCTACAGAGCGGGTCTCTTTAATATACAGAGACCCAACATTCAGTGTGCAGAACACACACACACAGCTTTTTTTGTCCAGATGATGAGCTTGTTTTGTTTCCTCTGTAACCGACAAAGAGCCGAGTGTGAAGTCAGTGTATTTATAGACCACGTTTAAAAACAACAAATGTTCAATTCAATGAAATTCAGAATACTTTATTTGTCTCCTCCAAGGGGCAATTTGAGGCGAGTGAATTTGCAAACAGAAGCACACACAGACAAATGTAGACTAAAAACACAAATATGACAATGTTAGAAAGAGTTGAAATACACAAGGATTAACAGCAGTGGCCAGTCCACAGCTGGCTAACAATATCTGACACCACGAAGTGCAAATACATTTATTGGTCAGTCTGTGTTCACAATAATGACTTCTGCATTAAAAACCAAACTATCTTCTATTTGTTTTACATACAGGCATCTGAAGCACATTTCTGATAGCATTAGGTTAAAGTAGGCATAGAGGACATACGGGGTCGTTGATAATCTTTCTTGACCAAAGTGCTTTATAAAGACAATCACAATCAGATAAAATTATTAAGAATATTGGCTAAAAACATTTTCTAATGTAATGAAACAGAACTTTTGAAGGGAGCTTTTAACAGTGTTGTGAGTCCTTCGGAGGAAGAAACTAGTTGACATGAAGAAAAATATAGAATAACAGCAGCATTATCATTAAACATTTGAAAGTCAAACCAACTCTTTCTGTATTTTTCTGATTTATCATAACTTTAAATCAACATGCAAGTGATCGCTGCAGAAAGAAGACGATATTATATCATGGCTCAATACAGTTAAACTACTTAATGATCAGATTAATGCGTAAACTGTTTCTTTTTCAGAAATTCATCACCAAGGAGTCGGTTACTGCAACATAAATGGAACTTGACCAAGTTTTCTCTTTTGTTTTCTGATTTTAGGAGCCCAAGACTGACAAGGATGAAGAGCACTGCCGTAAAGTCAATGAGTATCTCAACAACCCGCCAATGCCTGGCGCTCTCGGTAGCGGCGGCAGTGGAGGACATGATCTGTCTGCTCTGGGAGGTAACAGATACACACATCCTCTTAATTGTTGTCTTAAAACATGCAAGAACCTGAAATATGCTGTCAGAAATCACCTTAAAACTGAATTTCATCGTCATGCTGAGTGTCACATGTTGTCTTGTCTGTTTTCATGTGAAGGGGAGGGCGGTCTGCAAAGCCTTCTGGGTAACATGAGCCACAACCAGCTCATGCAGCTCATTGGACCGACTGGACTCGGAGGGATCGGTGCGTAACTTTTTTACTTGACGTGTTGCACCAGCAGGTCAAAAAACTGCAGAGCTGACGTTCTCCAAAGAGAGGCGTATCTTGGTAAATGCTGTTTCATGTTTCTGGATGACAGGTGGTCTCGGGGCGCTGGCTGGTCCAGGTTTAGCCAACCTGTTGGGCAGCAGCAGCAGCAGCAGCAGCGTTCCTGCAGCCAGTAACTCCTCCACAAGGTATCTTATTCCTGCTGGGTATATATGGATGTTTGGTGGCATTTTTTCTTATTATTACAGCATCATTTACCAAACAAACAAAATGCAACATTGCCAAGAAATATTTGAGGAGCAGCTGTGACAGATAAATGAAAGGAGAGACAGTTTTTTAAAACATGAACAGTATGTGTTTAGTTTTAATGTCAGTACAACATAATCAAAGTGCAGAGAGGTTTTATAGACTCACCATTTTGCTTCAGTGTTCAAACTAAAGGAAACTCAGAGGAAAATCTTGAGCTTAAAGGTTCATCATTGACCTTGGAAATAGCAGAAAGAAATCTTAGTGTAAGTTCCACTTTTTAGAAATTTGCTGGAGCTTTCAGCTGAGAGCTTTCTTCCAAAGATTAAAGTTCCCCAAAATGTCCAGTAAAAGTGGATTTTGTGCTGCTTTTAAAAAAGGGAGAAATCTCTTTTGAGACAGCAGATACCAGTTTCCTCATTCACTGTTACATTTAGAGCTGCAACTAGCCATTATTATCATTATCTGATGGTTATTTTATTGATTAATTGTTTGATTTGTAAAATATTAGAAAATAGCACAAAAAAACCTAAATTTCCTAAAGCTCAACATGACATCTTCAGATTTTCTTCTGTCTGACTCAAAGATCATTTGCTTACAATCAGGGGAGAAAAGCAGCAAAACCTCATAACTGAGAAGCTGAAGCCTTTAGGTGTATGACGTTTTTGCTTAAAGAATTACTTAAAAAAAAATAGTTGATTGATTTTCTATCAATCAATCGATTCGATTAATTAATTAGATCAGAATGCAAACTAGCCACAACCGTAAAACTGGCTGATATTATGCATATTACACTGTTGTTCTCTATGAACACATCAAGTTCACCCTTCATTCTCTGAGGTTGTTGAAATGCTTTCAAGATCACTTTTATTATCTGCCTCAGAAGAAAATTATCTCGGATAAAGAGAATCGTTGCAACAACAACAATAAAAACATATTAAATAGAAATACGTGCAGATGCTGGACTAAGATTAAAAAAAAACAAACAAGCTAGTTAGAACAAAAACCATTAACTTTATTAAAAACTACAAAGTACTGAGGCAAAAAAACACCTCAGTAAATAAATTACAGACACATCTCACTTTATATGCTCACAAACGAGCACATCAGTCTTTAAATGTCGGAAATAACTGAAGCAGAAGTTTATTATCTAGATGAAGGGAACTGAGTAAAATAAGAAAATCACACACAGGTTGATGACGTCTAACTGCTTCATGTTTGTTTTAACAACCATCTTCTCTCTCCTCTCAGTCCGTCCACGGCCGTCACCCCCACCTCCACCTCCACCGCCAGTCGGCTCGGCTCCTCCCAGGTTCCCACCACACCCATCACTCCCTCCGCCACCTCAGCGGCCTCCCCGACAGCCACCACCCCCTCCACCCCGGCTGTGACGTCTCTGGCAGCGGGGGCGGCGAACCCCACGCAGCCCATCCAGCTGAGAGACCTGCAGAGCATCCTGGCGACCATGAACGTGCCTGCCAGCGGACAGGGAGGTGAGCGACCAGCTGTAGATGCAGAGTAGGAGTTTCTGGAACAACTTCACCTACTTCCGAGGTGCACGGAGGTCAAAACTCCAGCAACACTTGTAGTATATAGAACAACAGGGTCATCATAAAACACATTACAAACAACATTTAAATAGAGTAATGAAGGAATGAAGGAGAAAGATAAAACAAATATAAAATATAACCAGTCATGTACATCCAGACACACATCAGCCAATGGTGCATCTACAAAGATGGGTTGGATATATGGTCATGTGGCTTCAGGCCAATCAAGAAGGGACATGGATGACATCATATTTGGTCCATTAACTGGAAAACTGCAACTTAGGGGTCGTACTTGGGTTGAGCAACCAGCTGCAAGAACTAAACGGTGGAATTTAAACTAATTATACAGCAAATAATTAGCATTATGAACCCAACAGTCTCTGTAATACTGTGTAATTCTGACATCATAAATTCAGTTTGTCGCAGAAGCAGGAAGCCCTTTACATACCCTGCAATCTATCTGTCACCGTTTTGATTTAATTTTACTGTGCTGCACTACATTAAACACAACTCTTCATCGTTCCTGCTCCCAGGATGATATTTATCACCCTTACTCGGCCCACAGATTCACACACAAAACCAGAGGATGCATTTTCTGATGAAAAAACCTGGTGTGATTGCTTGCGATGAAAGCTATGAATCAAAGAACAGCTGGAATATGAAGAGTAGGAGGAGTGGTAAGGTTGATGAAGAATAAAATATATGAAGAAATGGAAGAAATACAATATCAGCACTAAATGGCAGACAAAGTTAGCGACTAGCCGGTGAAGAAAGTGAAACATCGAGGAGACAAAGGCTCAGGCGTTGGTGGAGAGCACAACAGAGCTACAAGGAGACTAAAATTCATCAGGTGGACACAAACAAGACTCCAATTTTTTAAAGGAAAGGTTCACAATATTTCAAGTCCGTCTTAAAACAACAGTCAGGTGTCCGTATGAACAGAGAAAGAGGTTTTCCTCGCTGTAATCATTCCTCCTGTTCATACTGGCTATTAAAAGATCCCCTTCAAATGTGCTTTTAATGTAAGTGATGGAGACAAAATCCACAGAGTGTCCACAGTCATTTAGTGCAAAAATTTATTTAAAAATTTATCTAAAGCTTATATGAGGCTTCAGCAGTCTGAGTTAGTTGTATCAAGTGGATATCTGACACATTTACAGTCTTTACGCTTAATTGATTAGCTGATTGTCAAATAATACACAAAACAAAACACCAACATTCTCTGGTTTCTTCTCAGATGTGATGACTTTCTGCTTTTCTTCATCATATATGATATAAACTTAATATATTTGGGGGTTTTGACTGATTGTCAGATAAAACAAACAATTTGAAGAGGTCACTTTTGGCTCTGGGAAATTATAACTATTTCCTCATATTTTATGGATAAAAAGATGAATCGATTAATTGAGAAAATAACCAGCAGATTAATTAATAATAAAGATAATTATCACCTTGGTGCTTGTGCATGAATGTTGGCAGAGAAGCATCATCAATACTGTAAGTGGACACATTAAGTTAAAGAGAGATTCTTGTCTTTTCTGACCTCTAGTGGTTTAATTTCTCACCTTGCCAGAGTGATGTACACGTGTACTCCAGGACCCTGTGACATCACTGTTGCGTGTCGTCCCAGGTGCAACAAGGCACACGTCCGGCCACACCCTGCACGTCTGTTATTCCACTTTCAACCACAGAGGGCAGTAAAACACTGCGTCTCAGCCTTGTGTTCAGTCATTATTTGATGCAGTTGGTGCTGAAAACTATGATAAATATGTGTGAATTTCTGAAACTAGTTAATTAATAAATAACTTGACAATTAGTTGAGCATTGAGATTCCCATTGCATTTGAATGCACCAATGGCGGTTAACTGCTGAGTCACTTCTCATACAAACCAGTCAGTTAAGCGAGAATGACACTCCTGCTCGTCATTTTAAGGGTGCGTCACCTAGATTAAGATTGACCTAGATTATCATCGAACCTGCCTACAGATGTCTACACAAAAATACAAAATCTAATTATACTGAAGTCTGTGAAAACCAAGCTGCCAAACCCGAGAGAGAAATAGAGAGTAATGATTTTATAATTAGTAGGTAAGAGAATGAACTAACCAGTCAGTGGCGATGTCTGTTGTTGCAGTGGACTTGGCCAGCGTCCTGACGCCTGAGGTCATGGCTCCCATCCTGGCCAACCCTGAGGTGCAGCAGAGGCTGATGCCCTATCTGCCCACCGGAGAGTCTCTGCTTCAGAGCACCGAGGAGCTCCACAACACGCTGAGCTCGCCTCAGTTTCAGCAGGTAAGAGCGTTCGCTGGATGCCCTCAGTGGTTTCCAATCACCTCCGTTTGTTTGTAACTTGATATCATTTGAAAATGGGGTAAAAATAACGATTTCTTCCCTCGTTTGGAACAAGTTTGTGCTTGAATTCAATGTGAAAAAGTTGCTTTTCTGTTTTCTTAATTTGCTATTTAACAGCAGCCTGGTCAAGATGAAAATAATGACTGTGTAGTAAAGAAATATTACTCTAATATCATGAAAAAAATCAATCAAATTAGCCTCTTATTTATTGATGGTCGTGCAGTTTCAGGCTGTACATCTGATAAACACATAAAACATTCTTGGCTCTTATTTCCAGCTTGAGACTGACTTTGACATTTAACATTTTACTGTCCTTGGGCTCAGAAATAGCAGAAGAAGAGTGTTTTCTCCTCTCGGCAGGATTCTGGTCATCGTCTGGCTCTCTTTTATTGGTATTTAGCATCTTGTTCTGGTATTTATTGTCTCTCTGCAGGCGATGAGCATGTTCAGCAGCGCTCTGGCGTCCGGGCAGTTAGGACCTCTAATGAACCAGTTTGGTTTGCCTGCTGAGGCCGTCGACGCGGCGAACAAAGGAGGTCTGTGTTTTGCCCACATCATGCAGACACTGTAGCCGTATGTTTCATTGCTAGAAAGCTCGAATTCCAGTGTTTACAGGACAGATTTATTCTAGAGGATACATCTTTTCAGTATATTTACTTGAGTATTTCCAGATTATCCTACTTCACCAGGGTTCAGAGGAGATATTGTACTTCTTTATATGACAGCTGTAGTTACTTTGCAGATTAAAAGACACGTTCACAGTTTTTCAAGTCTGTCTTGAAACAACAGTCAGGAGCCCAAATAAACACTGACACGCGTTTTACTCGCTGTAATCATCCCTCCTGTTCATACTGGGACAAAATCCACAGTCCTCAATTTGACCAAAAATATATTTTAAAGTTTATCTGAAGATAATACGAAGCTTTAGCCGCGTGGATATCTTCCACAGTTGCAGTGTTTTTAGTAAAAATTGTCTTGACGGACAGTATTTTCCTGTTCAGCTGCAGTGGAAGATTCATAACTAAAAGAGGGACTTTGGTACCAAAAAGACTGTATAAGGATATCTACTTGACTGATTTGGACGGCTGAAGTTTCATATTAGCTTCAAATAAACTTTTTAATAAATATTTACACAAATAGAGGACTGTGGATTTTGATGATGGGGAAAGACCTCATCTTTATGACTTCGTTAGAATTAGAGTTAAAAATACAGTGTACTGACGACATAACACTATACCCATTAAATTTGGGTTTAACTGACATGAACAACAGACTTTGGCTGATGTGAGGCCTCCCTGTTTGCTACATCTTAAAGTACTTTGTAGTATGTAGCAGCCAGTCGGACATATCAGTGTTTTCAGAGAGTTTCCTAGTCGCAACTACAACTTGGAAGCAGGTATGAACATTATTTACAAGTCAGAATCTCGTTATTACAACTCCTATATGACGTGAATGCAGCACAAGATTTTACATACGAAACATATAATCTTAAAACAAATTGTATATTTTATATTTTTATAAAGTACTCAAGAGTATAAAATGATTAAATCGAGCTCCTTCAAGTCTACTACAGGATTAAAATGCTAACACACTACTGCATCAGTAATAATTATTCCATTCTTATTATATACAATAATAAAATACTGCAGCAGCAGCAGCAGCAGCTTGGCTCCTGTCCAGCTGTGCTGCATAATGAGTAATTTCACTTTTAATACTTAAAGTGCTTTTTGCTGATAATATTTCTGTACTTGTCCCAGTACATTTGAATGCAGGGTGTTTTTAGTGAACTTTATATTCTGACATTGTGGTTTTACTACTTGAGAACAGAAAGTTCAGAGCACAATATGTTCCAAGTTTTTGCCAAAGAATTTTGTCAAAGTGTGAAAAAAGATGAACAAATGGGATGAAGTACAAAGAGCAAGTAACCTTATAAAAGTTTGAATCTAGATAAAAGTACAAAGTACGGCCCAAAGAGACTGAACTGCCGTCTGAGATTTGAGGCTTTTGTTTAACTCTTTAAATCCTGCAGGGCTCTTCATCATTTTCTTGTTTTTTGCAGACGTGGAGGCTTTTGCTAAAGCGATGGAGACTGAGACAAAGTCCAACCAGGACGGAGACTCTAAAGACAAGAAAGACGACGACGAAGACATGAGTTTGGACTAACAACTCTTTAGGAGAAAATAACTAATAATTATTTAATGTATTTATTTAGCTGCTTCTGCTGTTTTGTAACTATTACACATTAAGGATATAGATTATTGGGTAATATAGTAGAAACTGTGACTCAGACCCCTCTGAGCTGATGTTGCCGTGTTCAGTGTTGAATTAATATAAACTGATCGAACATGTGTTTGACCTGCATGTCAGCTACAAGCCCGTCCTGTCCTAACACAAGGGAACAGTAAAACCATGAGAACCACATTTTTTTTGTCTTGTTTGTGTTTATTTCCAGTTTTCTGTACTTTTAGTATCCGTACCAAAGAGAAAACAGCTGCATTCACGCTATAAATTATTAATTGCTGATTTGAAAAAAAAACAACAACCTCAAACTGCAAGAACTTTTCAGTGTCTGAAAATATATTTCAAAAACATTCATTTTACAGTATGAAAAAAAAAAGACTTTTTTACCAATTTGACACCAAACATTCAGGTACATTTTCTGCACTTACACAGATCTATTTGGACGTTTCTTGTTAATACAGTTTTTTTCATCACTGCGGACTCACAATAAACTGAATCACCATTATGTCTACAACTGTAAAGACTGTCCCCAAAGTGTTAAGAGATTATTTCTCCCAGACAAGAACAACCTTGACATTTAAGATCTCTACAGCAAAGACTTTAGAAATGTCAACGCTAAATATCACTTACGATAAAGACGGTTAACCATTTCACTCCCGTTGTAGTTTCAGGCACTTTTTTTTCCATACTTGTACATCCAATGACATCTAAATCTGAGGAGTTATTATGTAATTAAGTACTGCAGTCAGGTTAATACCGTCGAGTACAAGTAGAAGAAACACTTGTTGAAGGTATTAAGTTCTCCCTTCCTGAACAAAGCACCACAATCATTTACCTTCCATTGACTTACAACGGAGCACAGGTTGATTTCACTGATGACAGCTACAATAATAACTTTAAAACTTCTCTTTGGGTTAGATTTTATGAGCCATTCGAAGATGTGAGAAAGTAAAATTCCTGAGAAATGAAAAATGTGACGACTAGCCAGACTATTGAGGAATAAATTTCAGTGCATTTTACAAAACATATCCCTGGGTAATGACATGAAATATTAAAAAAAACAAAAACACATTTACTATAAATAATATGATTCCATAATCCTGTTTCCTTGCACGTGACACCACAGCAGTTATAATGTATATTAGCACAGTTTTTCAACAAAGTCTGAACACGGAGCTGCCACAAGAGTCTGAACTGAAATCCCCATTTTCTTTCTCTTCAAGAACATGATCAATATGTGATTGTAGCTGGCTGGATTATTGTGGGACAAACAGTACAATCTTCTCCTTACATGTCGAATGAACACGAACCAATTAAAGGGGACATAACACGCTTTTCCATTTATATACTGTTATAATGTCGGACGTCAGACTTCCAAAACTTGAGGTGAATATATGTAAAAATGCTCACTGAAAATCAAAAGTCAGGGCTTCAGCTCGCTCTGAATTATGGATGTATTAAGAGAACTGGATACGGCGCCACCGCTCAGCCTTGCTGTCAATTTCTCCTGGTGGATAACTGCGGTATTGCAACATAAAAAATCCCTTGTGGCCCAAATCGCATTTTCCCCAAAGACCACCATTATAGAAGAGATGTCTGTAAAACTGTCGACAGGACACTTCAAACGGAAAATAAGGTCAAGTATTACTTTTTAAATCAATGGAGGTTTTATGTTTGTAAAAATGTCTGGAGTCTGGAAAAAGGATTTTAAAATCTGTGACGTCACTCCAGTGTAAAGTCTTCAGTCCGAGCAGGAAATACTGCCTGTATTCAGTGGGCTGCACGACGCAGAACCAAACCTGGAAGGTAAAAACTTTTTTGGCTCATGTGCCAGGTGAGAAATTTTCATGCGATTGAATAGGCGCCATCTTGGAGTCCAGTATCCAGTTCTGATAATACATCCGTGATCTGAACGCTTCTTTTGCAAATGACCTCTATTTCCCCATCGAACTGGCATCAGATCATCAAATTCCACAGTGTCTGTTGCTACGGTGGTTCACATTGTCTACTCGCACATTTTGGATCGGATTTCATCTCAAACATGTACAGATTACAGATACAGATATTTGAGAAGTTTATATTTTGAGTAAACAACAAGTAGCAGAAGTGAAATCTTATTATTGTTTGTTAACGCAGCCACCTCAGTCGGCACTGAGAAAGACCAATCAGAGCAGAGTGGGCTCATCGGGAGGGAGACATGAGCTAAAACGGCCTGTTTCAGACAGAGGCTGAACTGAGGGGTATACAGAGCCAGTATAAAGATAAATATGGAGTTTTATTATCTGTAAATCATGTAAAGATATTCCAGTAGAGCCCCAGAATAAAAAGACTTGGAACTAAGCACGTTACGTCCCCTTTAAAGGCCACTTTCTTGTTCTTTCACCAATAACAGACTAAACTAACTAGAATCATGTTTTCCATCAACAATCTACAGTATAATGTTTTAGTCTGACGGCTAAAAAGAAAATGCTTCAATGTCACAGTGGGTTTAAAAGGCATTTACAAAACCAACAGTGTGAATCTTTGTCATTTTTCAAAGACTGATCATAATAAATACTATACAGGCTGGATAGTAAAGAGAAAGGTGCAGGTTAAGAGTTTCCCACAAACACAAACATCACAATACATTTCACTTAAATAGAGTTTGAGAATACGATGACGTACCGCGAGAAAAAAAAAAGGGTCACGAGGAAATCGAAATAAAAGCACAATTAACGTGCTCATTGAACATCTCTAACATAGAGGTCATGACTGGATCGACACCAGAACGCCACACGTACAAAGACATTCAGATAGACACACACATGCCATAAAGTCTAAAATATTTGTCAACAAATGTAAACTAGTTATTCTTCATTTACAGAGAGCGACTCAACCCCGACTGACAGGAAATAAATAGTACCAGAATTATTTGATTCAAACACCACAGCTTATAAACTGGTCGATCCACCGCAACACGCTCGGTCAGTTCTCTCATTCACAGTCTTGATTACTTTGCCCGCACGCACGCACACACACACACACACACGCTGGCTGATGTTATTATGAAACCAGCGGACAGTCAGACGTCACCGTATCCTCTCTAACCCTGCTGCACCAGTCTGCGGTAGTGCGGCATGACCTTGCTCTCGGGGAGGTAAAGTCCCATCTCCAAGGCAACCAGCACCGGGAACTCCAGAGGAATCAACTCGCGTCTGTTTATACGGAAACGCTCCTCCAGCTTCTGCTCGTCCGTGGGGGTGAAAACAGAGGAGTTTAAAAGGGAAAACATGTTATGATGTGGTTTGAGTTTAAAAATGTCAAAAAGATGCAGATGACTGTACACGGTGAAATATTAGTTATTTTATTTTGATCATGTGGGATGAAAACGGCAGGATGTGTTTTATGTTATGTTGTCATTGATGTACGCTGAGCTTGTTTTTATATATTTTGTAATATGTTTTATTTATTTATTATGTTTTATGTTCAAGTCTATGAGACAAATTCACCTTTGGGGATATTAAAGTTAAATCGATTAGTTCTTTGGTCTATAAAATGTCAGAAAATGGTGAAAATGTTGATCACTCAATGACGTTTTGTCCAAAACAAGACATTGATATTCAGTTTACTGTCATAAAGGTACAAAAAAACTGGAACTAGATCATTGTTGTCATTATTTCCTAAAAATAATGACAACAATTAATCGATTATCTAGATAGATGCAGATTAATTTTCTGTCCATTGACTAATCGATTAACCAATTAATTGTTGCAGTTCTAAGTGCGTCCAATAGAAATGTTTATTTAGTCGACAGTGATCATGATGATTCCTGATAGAAAGTTGTGAAATATTATTTTATATTGGCAGAGAGATTGCTCTTATGGATTATAAATTAATTTCAAATTGTTTTCTACTGTAGGAACAGTTTGCTCTGATATGCAAGTAAAGAAAGACCATTAAGATTTAAATCTAATAAGCGACTGAATATATAATCGTGAAATTTATTCACTACTGAATACATAATATTGATATTTAAATACAACTTAATTTATTGAACTGAAAAAGAACTTGAAATGGTGTCATTTTAAATTCCAATCTTTGAAAATTTCACTACATAATTCCCAGCTGCAGGACTTCAAAAACTGATTTTAAGTTATTTTTTTAGGGTAGATCAATTCAGACGGAAAGTTCACTTGTTCAATATTAAAAAAAATTATTTAAATATATTTAAAACTAATGTACAGAACCCAGGAGACGTCATGGAGGGAAAGAAAAACTAATTTTTCCATAAACAACGCAGAGCACTTGGTGACTCAAACTTCTCCGAAATCACAGAACAGCTTTCATGTATGTTGAGTTTGTCGTCTTTCATTTTCACAGTCTGTCATGTAATCAATACATCTTAATGATTATGTTCTATGGGTTTATTAAATACCCGCAGCCATCACATAACGGTAGAATGGGGCTGTGCTCATTTTTACACACGTGGCACAGCAGCGGTAACTTCATTAAATTATTTATAATTATTAATTATCCCGTCACAGCAACAGTATCAGTCAGAGTCTGATGATAAATGACTCTGTACTTTCCTACACACGTTTAAGAATGAGTCAAATATGTTGGAACATTTTTATTTTGTTGTAAGTAATAAGTCCAACAAATTACTAATTAACGAGAACAAATTATTAAATTAGTTTTTTTTCCCCTCAGTTACACCCGCTGGGCTCTGTACACATCTAAAAGTCAAGTTACTCAGATCGGACTGATGAAACTAAGACACTGAAATTCAAAATGAAAATCCAGACTATCAATCAATCAATCAAGCCTGCCTGGAATCGATCAGATCTCTGTCCAATCAGGTTAGATTCTGTCAGTCATATGATCTTTCAGATGAGCAACTGGAAAACCCCGACGCTTAACGTTTCTGTATGAATTATATGAATTTATGAGCAAGAAAATTAAGTTCGGAAGTCACATAATTGGAAATTACTGTCTTGAACTTCAAAGGAAGAAATTAAAATTGCATAAATTCAGACAGATGGTGTTTAAAGTCAAATATATTCAGCAGTGATTAAATTACAAAATTAAGTATTCAGTTTCTTCTAAGACTCACATTATTATGGCTTTTCTTTGCTTTCATACTCTTGTTATATACAATACATTTGATCAATGTTTAATGGGAACGTTGTTAAAACTTAAACGTGAGGTTTAATTTTTGGTTCACTCAGCAGCAGATGAATTAGAGGAGCTGCTCTTCTCAGCCGCTCGCTGTGCAGTAATAAAACTTTATTCTTCAGCATCAACTAATGCATTTGCATTTACTTGCATAACATTGTGAAGAACATGTTTCCAATCCTGAATGACATGGGAGCTTAAAAGGATGTTTGGTAAATAACCTTGAGCAGCTACTGCATGTGTTACAGGTTTTTCCACTTCTTATTGTGTTAGAATAAAACAACACGTCCCGCTTTGTTTTAGATTCACACTCTCTGTAAACAACAAGGTGTGTTTCTGTGGAAACTTTACTCACATCAATGAGTTGTCTGACTTCTGGCTTCCGCAGATCACTGCTGATCTTTGCAGCCAGCAGCACGCACGTAGCTGCCACCAGCTTCCTGTTCTGCTTGTTGAGGCGACCCTGCAGCACCAACTTCTCAAAGTAAACAAAAGCCATCGCTATGGTGACTGGCTGGAGACTGCACTCCTCGCTCATGGCCCGCATCTCCCTCTTCAGGCTAGTAGAGAGGGAAAAAAAAAGTCACATTTACTGATCAGTTTTCTGAGAAAGTGCACTGCGTGACTTGTTTTAAAAACCACAAAGAAACGTTTAACCTTCAAAAGGCTCTTAGAAGTTTTCTTAGAAAGAATCTAATAAATATGTACCTTCTGATCTTGCTCAGCGTCAGTTTGATGTGAGGAAACTTCTCCTTGAAGGTCTCATTCATGTCCTTCTTCAGGTCGGACGGTTTAACATACTCAACAACAGTCGTCTGCAGAGACAGAGAAACACACCAGCGTGTCGATACAGAAGAGCCTCATGTGAGCATGAATTATAGCTTCAATAAAACTTTACGGCTTTTCTTGTAAACCGTCTCAGTAAGAATCATTTCACACATGCGCTAGTTACAGTCTTGTGACGCGATCTGGTAAGCAGCAATAAAATCATGTGAACGAGACATAATAGACGTATTTTACAGTCGTAGAGGGCAGGAGGTCGACTTACATGCTGCATCAGAACTATTTACAAGTCAAATTAAACCACGCTGTCCCTGATTTCTGAGACAAAGACAAACAGCTGCCGTATGAGATAATGAAAAGAAAACTCACCACATATGATGCAAATATCAGAACCCTCTTGTGTCTCCCGCAGGGCCACTGAGGGTCACTGAGCAGGTTAGGATCGTACTCTGCCACTGCTACTTCCTCTATATCTGAAAAACACAAACAACAGAGAGTGTAAGAGTATCTGAGGTCAGTCAAACCGCAGGTGTGTGTGTGTCTGTGAAGCCTAAACCTGGAGCCATACATGAGTCCTGTGCCACAGTGTTGCTCAGACGAGCAGGGGTGAAGTTCCTCTGCCCGTTGCCACGGTAACGCGACTGAGGGGTCTGAGCGGTGCAGTTCTCTGGCGCGCCGCCGCTCTTTTGTCTCACCAAGGCATTGGTCGGGTAAAGGAACTGAGCGTAGGACACAGTCTGAGGAGGGAAAAAAATGAGACAGTCGAACCTTCAAATCAAGAAAACGTTATCTGAGTAACGTGTGTGTTTCCGTTTCATTCACACATCCGAGAGACGTGTGTGAATGTCAGAAATACTCACCTTGCCGTAAGTGCCCAGCTCCACACCTTCAAGACAAGGCAGCAGGTCTACGGCCACCACAGACGACAGCCTTTGTCTCTGAGCCTCCAGCTTAGGATCACTGTTCAGAAAGAGTCACATGTATGTCATTTTCACCACATGCTGCAAACATGCTGCCCTCTCCTTGAGAATGAAATGGATCACACAGGAGGTTGATGAAACATAAAAGCGGGGGGTGAGGGGGTGCAATCTGCTTGAGATGCTGCTGTCTTTGTACCTGAGGTGAGCACTCTCTCCGTACGGCAGCACTGAGAAAGCAGCGTATAGCGACCGCTTGGCACAAATCAGCATGATCCTGCAGGACACAGCAAGTACAGGCAGACAAAACAGATGGTGTGTCAGTCTACAAGCAACAACCACAGTCACTGCATTCATCAGGACTGGAGCCACTTCTGTGTTTGATCTGTGTCACAACTGAAGCTAAACAGCTATCGACAACAATCTAAAGCTAAGAGCAGGAGGAGGGGAATCTTAACAGCGGGACGAGCCCCAGTTTGTGCCTCTCGGGTATTAACTGTTATCTGATCACTGAGATAAGCATCCAAAATTCCTAAAAATACATAACTGGCAATCTCAGCTGTTTAACAATACTTCTACAATCCTAAAATACTCCTCTAGTCATCAGGATGGAAAGATATTCTGTCTGCTGCACAGTAAAGAGTTTTAAGACTGTATTTCCTATCCAAGTAGCCTGCAATGACATATATGTCAAAATTAGAGCTGCAACTAAGGATTATTTTCATTATCAATTAATCTGTCAATTATTTTCTCAATTTTCTTGTCTTCAAATCTCTTGTTTTGTCCACAATAGTCCGAAGATATTTAGTTTACAATCATAGAAAAGTAAAGAAACCAGAAAAGACTCACATTTGAGAAGCTGGAATCAGACTTTGGGTATTCTTTTCTCAAACAAGACCAGGTCAAACCTAGTATATGGCCCAACCGTGTATGGTGGCCACTGGCCAAGTTGTTACAGGAATGGTGAGCAGAGGTGTCTACAATGTGAATTCCTGGATATTAAACGTTTATCTGCAACTTGCTTTAGTGGTCCCAGTAATATTTGCTGGTAAAGTACTGAAGTAGCAGATCACATGATGTGGTTAAAAGTTATAAAAGTAGTTGCAAGAACAATACTTTTCACTAGTATCTTGGGATGTTTGATTTGAAATAGAACTTATTTTAATTCTAATTATAACTATTCTAATTATCTGTTAACTCCCGCTGCTCTTTCATCTGTTTCACTCTGTACTGAGTGTTTTGTCAGAGTGATATTTGGGCTTTAACTGTTTGTTCTCTTTCAGGCCTCTATGCACCTTTTCTCTGCCTCTTTCCTGGTCAATGTCCATGTAGGCTGCGGTGGAAACTGTAAACGAATGTCTTGACAGCACTTTGGGTGCAAATTCATGAGGCTTATCTCCGCCCGGTTACCACAGTTACAGTCAAATCAAGCGCACCCGCAGAGCAGCCGTCCCACACTAAACTGATATATCAGCTACATGAGTCGCATGTTTTACCTGCAAGACTCGTGTTTTAATGCTGATGTTCATTGTTTGTGATGTGAAATGTGCGTCCTGCTATTAGTTCAGTTCATAAAATCAAAACGCACCGCATCTCTCCTGGCAGCTGCTGACAGCGTTGCCAGCCGCAAGGTGGATCACACTGGACAATAGAGGAGGAGACGGTAGAGACGCTGGTATATATCTGTTTAAAACAGGAGTTTAACTGACTTCACTGCATTTAACATCGGAGCTGAGAGCGTCTGAGCTCGGAGCAGAGACACCATCGCTCTGCATCACTGCTGTCCTCTGCTTCCATCATCTCACACTGATTCATTATGAACAAGCATCAGCCAATAAGGAAACTCCAACACTCAGCCGGCCGACCAATGATGTAACTTCATCACTCACTCAGGTTAAAGGACTGGTCCGTCATAATTAAAATAGCTGGCAATTAATTTAACAGTTGGTAACTAATCGATTGATCGACTAATCGTTGCAGCTCTAGTCAAAATATTACTGCATTATTTTCTGTGAAAATAATAAAATATTAGAAAGTAACATCAAAATTAGAGCTGCGACTAACAATCATTTTCATTATCTTTTCATCTATAAATGTCAGTAAATATTAAAAGCCAAAGTCATCATATGTCTGGTTCTGTCCGACCAACAGTCAACAACCCAAAAACATTTAGTTTACTGTCGTGTATGACACAGAAAAACATACAGTTCCCACATTTAAGAAGCTGGAGGCAGCAAACATTTCACCTTATTGCTTTCAATAAAAGACTAAAGGGATTATTCGATTATCAAAATAATTGCAGATTAATTTCCTGTCCATCGACTAATTAATCAACCAATCGTTGCAGCTTGAATCATCATATACCAACATACAGTAACTGATAATATTTTGACATTTTGGTTTATGCTGTACAAACTGAGCAAGGAGATGTCAACTTGGAAAATTACCTTTTTTAATCTGATAACAGAATATTTTTTCATGAAGACGATTAAAAGAGTCTTTGAGGATTCTGGAAATACCCTCAGAAGTGCTGTTAAACAACCTTCTGTGTTTTTCTAAGATCTTCTTATCCCTTCTGTTTTTGTTTCTTCAGCCCCGCAGGCATACACTCAATATAATGTTAATACATGAGAGGCACAAACTGGTGCCAAGAGCTGAACTAGATAAAACAAGGGACAAGCAACCACCAAACGTGCTACACATTCACCAGTACTCCTATTTTTCTGACAAAAATGAGGACGAACCGATTGATCACAACCTACTAAACATCACCACAGCCAGTGAACACAACAGTGTTTTTTTTGGGACTATAAGAAAACTGCACAAACGCCAAGGGGGGTCTTCAGCTCCTCACAACAACAACAACAACAACAATCAATACAACATACAGTCAGCAGTCTCTGTTGTGACGCTCAGCAGTAAACAGCCAGGCCAGACCTTGAGGGAGAGATATCAAATCTCTTACAGCGGACAATGTTGCAACACAGAAAAATCTACTGGTGTTAATTAGCTTCGTTATATAACCTAGAGAGCTTTCAACTCAGTCAGTAACATGCGCTTGCTGTGTGACTGCCTAAAACAGAAACAGAAAGTCAGACCCGAGGGCCCGTTTGTTATAGCTACATCATTGTTTAGCACACACCAGCAGAAAACACATGACACATTAGCAGGTATGTGGGTATGAATGTGAGGTTGACGGCGAGATGTTGTGAAAATGCAGGATAAATTAAAAAAAAACAAAACACTGATGATATTGAAAGTGGGCATTTAAAAAAAGAACAAAACTACATGACATGTTTTTGTCAGTGTCTACAGACAAATTAAAATCCCAACAAATACATTACCACAGTCTTGTTTTTCTAACTTTCTAAACTGGTCAACGAGCTTCACAGAAAGCCAGCAGTGTGATATTTCAGTGCTGTCGTGCTTCGGGGTAACCTTACTGTTGAAATAGGGTGTTACATTTCCTCACTGCACCTCTTTTGGCTTTTGCAAAGCTTCCAAGGGTGATTAAATTCACTGTAGCAATCACCACTCAGCAGCTGTACCGCTGTTATTCCTCTGCGGGCCAAACTAAGTCGCTGTGCCAGAGATAAGCAGCTTATTACAATACTAGCGGGAGGAGTATAACACTGCTAGAGAAGGCCTATTTCACAGTCCAACATAACACAGCCTTTGTTGTTTTTTTTTTAATTTCTCTGACAGGAAACTTGGTGTTGCAAAAATTTCTCATAAATTCCTCTATTGTGAATTGTATGGAAATGTTTATGTAAATTCCTTTCGGAGACTCACCTACATCCCCTGGTATCATACTGCCTCATACTCTTGATAAAGTGGACTTTCTTTGGCACCTTGGGTCCAGGGGAACCAGAGACATTCCTCAACCTGAGAAGAGACCGAGAAAGACACAAAGACCTCTTCATTAACATCAAACCCAACAAAGGACTTTCACATGCTCTGTAATCTGAACTTGTACAGTGATGTAAATCTCTTTACAACACAGATTTGAATGTAAATCTAGTAGTAGAGGTAGTAGTAATAGAAGGCCAAATCCAAACCTCCTCATACAAGACAGGCAAGATTTAATAGGGTATTTTCTTCCTCACATCATAAACCTGACAGCTTATACATAAGCTATGATTTATTTTGAGGCAGGCAAGTGATTGTGATTTATGTCCAAGACACTAACAACACAGGACACCAAGGAGCAGTGAAACAACCATATTGTAAACATAGGGTAAACTGTATTTTCTATCTATATATCTACACTATTTACACTTCACATGTCATAAAGTTTTATATTTTAAAAGGTTATACCACAGAAAATGCTGGAACATTATAACATGAGAATCAAAGTGAATTCTTCTGTTGGTACCTGCTGGTTTCATTTTATGCGGAAGTTTCGTTTAAAGGCCCGAGGGGGAAACACCGACCACTAATATTCTCACCTCTGCCGTGAATCCAGGGAATTACCGGCCGGCACCGGGCTCAGCGCGGGCGTTGACTTGACACGGGAGCAGCTGGGCTGGTGTCCGACGGGCACAGGAGACAGAGGGGTGTCGGGGAGCAGCGTCTCGGCCGCACCGAAACCCTCCAAAAATACCTCGTTGGTCCCCACAGCACTTGCCCCAGCAGGACCCGGAGACATTACCAAAGAAGGTCGGGTAGGACTGACTACCCCTGGAAAACTGGAGGAAGAGCTACTAACGGCCGCGGCGGGTTCTGTCACCGGGGCGACCGGTGCTTGGCTATCCGCCGGCAGGGGCACGACCGTTGCTCCGTCGTCTCTCTCCATGAGTCGCTGCTCCTCGGCGGCTTTTTGGTCGGAATTTCCATCGCTAAGCTGACACTGGGGCCGTCCATCGAGGGAAATATTATTGAGGAACAACAAAGCCGCCTGCCTCTTTCTGGAGTCCCTCACTTTCCTCCGTTGCTCTCGGTGTATCTTCGCCGGTCTACTGTTACTGCCGGTGGACTGTAGACCGCAGAAAGCGGTCGCCATTCTAGTTTGAAATGTGGCTGTTGAACGCAAAGGCGACGAGTGACCGGTACTAGCGCTGTAGCCCCGCCCCCGCTGTATGATGATTGGCTGTGGTAGTTATTATGCAAAGTTTACTCTGGACATAGTCGTAGGTGATTGGGTCAGAGATATATTATGCAAATAGAATCTTCCTGCTCGCTGTTGATTGGCTGTGTGGGAATAGTGGGCGGTACGCTAGAAACAAAAGACATATTCACAGACACCAACTTCAATTTGATGACTTTTCTGACACCAATTTGCATATATAGGTTATACAAGTATTGATTAAACCACACAGTACATTATTGTCCTATACCTAAACATATAAAAATTCCCACTATTTCTTCCAAAATCAAATTAAGGTCTGAAAACTGATGAATGACACAAACGCAACAATATTCTGTAGTCCCACAAACTGTGGTATCATTTAATCCACAAAAAAACAGTGGAAAAGATGGGCCGAATAGATTAGTATAAACTTATCAAAGATAAGATAGGGGAATGTTGAATGCATTAAAGTGAAAATATTTAATATACAGGCACTCGGTGGCATGAAGACCTCAGAAAAGGCCACAGTCAACAGACTGGATTGTAAAGTATGCTTTTCTTCACGCAGCATTATAAAGTTTTTTTAAAATCCTTTATAATAGGTATAATGGCTTAAACTTTCTGGATCAGATAATAATGTGTTGGGTTTCCAGGTTGTAAACAATCAGTCTGGCTAGTGTTTATGGTTTCTGTTTGGTGATATTGCAGTTATACATTTTAGTGATAGACATTCATTGTTTTTTCACATTCTGATAAGCCATCAAGTCTGTATTATAAATGTTAATAAGTCTTATAAATGGTATTTACAATAATGCATCGAGTCTGCAGTTGTAAATGATAATGGATTTTGGCCCAGATGCAAACCTTTCTGATTAATTAAGTGATCTAAGGATTAGCTAAAGTTTATTAGGTACACAATGCAGTCTAAGACAACAGCCCTGCAATAAATCCCACCTTCATCAAGGCTGTAATGTTCAGTTTTTGTTGAACCTGTTTTACAGACGTGTTGATTCAACTAAACAGTTATTTTGCAGGCTGTGTAGTTTGTGCTGCTGGTGTTTTTCAGGTGTTTTTCCACTCATCAATATAAATGTGATGGATTAAAGATTAGAAACATCTGCCAGTATAAAAGCATACAATTCAACAGCCTCCAAAATGACTTTAGAGTTAATTTAACACCTTTAGAAAACACTTCAGAACATTATACCTTCTATAAGGGTATGATATTATTGCAGGGCTGTTTTATTACAGCATTAGTTTTGGCTAGCTGTACCTAATAAACTGGCACATAACTGTATAAAACAGCAGTAAAAATGATTTTTCACCACTTGGCCACCCCAAAGTTGTCTATATTAATGGATTATAACTGATCCATAAAGCATTAAATCATTTACAAACTATTACTAAGCCATTAGTTACAACTTATAAATCCTTTATAAAGGGTGTGTTATTATAAGGTGCTATTAAATTCACCACATACTTCAATCAACAACTGAACTTGAGCTCCACAAAGGTGATAGAATGCACTACAAGATTGGGCTGCTGTTTCCATTATTTTGTCCACCCTCTGATGCTGTTTCTATCTATCATTAAAATGTCTCTTCTTTTATATGTTGCCCAGGAATGATCTGTTGGCATTTATTCGGATAAAACCAAATAACCAACCACAGCAGCCTCCAGCTCTGCGGTTTTCACATCAGAACAGTTTTGCTTTTGATAAAATGGCAACAGCTATCTCATCTTATCTATTTAGCATTTGTGAACAAGTCGGAGGAATGTGAGACTGTGATTGTGAGATCAAAGACGAGCTCTGGCAAACAGCTTGGCTGCTTTTTCTCTCATTTCGCTACAGCAACAGGAGTTAATTGGACAGTTTGCACAGGATTTTGATTCTGGTTTCACACTCCATTGACTTGCAAACATGAAGCCTGAGTCTGTTTCTCAGAGACAGAGACCAGAGTGTGAAAGCTTCTACATCTCCTCAGTGGGAGTGATCAATAGAATAGACTAAATCCTCCCTTCACTGTTCAGGAGAATTACAATGATAAGAGCACGCCAAAGAGTGCTGTTTGTGTTGAAGAATAGGTTCATCTGTTGAGAGGTCGCTGACCTCTGTGGATATAAACTACAGTAGGTATCAGTGGCAACTTCAGAGCCGCTGCTAATCCACTGATCTACTGCGACACAGAGACGGGATTTAGTCTCAATCTAATCAGAACAATCTGTCAAGATTGCAGTCGCCTTAGAAGTAGAACTATCTATTTCTACAGTATCTTTAGCTAGATATATATATCTATATCTATATTATATATATATATATATATATATATATATATATATATATATATATATATATATATATATTGATTGTGGCTACCATGAAGTACTGTACTTGATAATTCTCTTACAATTTGGGGTATTATGATATGCGGAGAAGTTTACATTCTATAATTAGACACATACATGTTGGGTTTTTTAAGGCTGATATATTTGATCAATTTATAACTATATGTTTAGACTAAATTTGATTGTGCTTGGACAAAAAACTGAATAAATTAAATTATGATGAAAGGAATAAATTATTCTCCACCAAAACCAGCACAAGTCAAAAGTTTGGACACACCCTCTTATTCCCGAATGATCAGGCCATTATGTAGAGATAAAATTTACAGAAAATAATACCAAACTGTTCATGAATAAATAAAATGTTCCATTTTAGCCACGCTAGCGGCTCGGCTCTGGGGATAACAATAGAGTATCAGTTGACTGGTCCACCACTTTAGTCCAGACTGAAATATCTCAACAACTATCTGATGGATTTCCTTTGACTTTTGTTCAGACATTCATGGTCTCCAGAGGATGAATCCTACTGACCATTAGTGCCACCATGAGGTTGATATATTTGTTTTTTAGTGAAATATCTCAAGAAATGTCGGATGGATTGCCATGAAATTTGGTAAAGATATAATCTCCTCCTCTAGCACATCCAGCAGCAAGGTCAAATATTTCACTTATCCAGATAAATATCTCCACATCTCTCTCTCTCTATATATATATATATATATGTAGGATATGGAGTAGTAGGATATGAATCCTACTGACTTTCCCCCTCGTGCCACCTTGAGGTTGACATTTGTGGTTTTTGAGTGAAATTTCTTGACAATTCCATAAAATTTGGTACATACATTCATATTTAGTGCTATCATCAGGTTAAAATTTGTATCTGTCAAATTTGACTAAATTGCTGCAAAACTAACAACATTCCCATCACAGCTCTACTTGTTTTGTTTTTGTTTTGTACTGTGTTTGGTGCTGATTAGCAAATGTTAGCATGCTGACAGGCTAAACTAAGACGGTGACAATGACAAAAAAAGCCACTAATTCCAAACTCAGATCAAGGTATAAAGGTTAATGAATGATACACAAGCAACAACATTAGCTAAGAGAACCACTAGCATGGCTGTAGACCCTTAGTCTTGCTGTAAATACTCTATCTATCTATCTATCTATCTATCTATCTATCTATCTATCTATCTATCTATCTATCTATCTATCTATCTATCTATATCTCATATTGTCTGTCAGTGTTTCTGTGTAAAAAGGCAGCAGCTCAGCACAAGTCAGGTAAACACATTGCTCTTTATTTTAGCAACAACAACATAATGAAATTGTCTTCACCTTCTTGTTAATCTTTTTTTTTTTTATCTTGCTCTGAACGGCAACAGTCTGGCATGACCAGTTTAAGGCTTTTTGATTCTAGCTTTGTGTTTGAGGTACAGCCCCGCCCAACTCCTGCCACAATAAGCTCCTTTTATGGTACACCGTGTGGTTGTTACATGATGGACTCAAACAGTTAGCACCATAATCAAAGCCTCTCTGGCTTTTGTTACTGCAGCAGGGCCGGTAGAGGTGATCTGTGGGCAATTTATTTATTTTTGTGTCATCTGGAAAAACGAGCTGACGACCGGACAGTGTTTAGAACAAAACTGTCATATCTCAGTGACACAATTTCAAATTAAATGTAAATGCACATGGCAGGAGTCTTTCCACACACATACACCCATACACATGCTGGTATGTGAGCTCAAACACGCACACAGACACGCAAACACGCTTACACACATGGTTCAGAAACTTCCCTTTTGTGACTAATCTATAGAAAAAACAACCCTGATTAAAGAAAGTACCACATGCCCGTACCATCGATAATATCAAAGCTATTCTGTTAGGAGTCTGGAGTCTGCAGCTAATATCTTTTTTTCTTCTTCTTTGTTTTTTTTTTGTTTTTTTTTTTACATTTTTCACACAACAACGTATGGATACAGTACAATTACAGACAGTGCTGTCCCTCTATAACTTCATCTTCCTTGTAGAGTTTAATTTACATGAAAAATAATGTCTAACCTGTCGCCTTCACTGTGTAACGGATGCAGTATGAAAATACAAGTCATGTCAGTAGAATACATCCTGCAAATGTGTTGGAAATCATAATGTAGCTATAGTTCAGTACATACACATTCTTGAAGAAGGTGTATCTTATTGTAATAATAGTGATGGCATGGCCCAAAAACAACAGATTGCTTGTAAACACACACATATCTCTTTTATTTTCTAGCTTACCTCAAAAAAAAACAAAAAAACAAATATAGTACCACAGGAATGTCGTTTATCCCACTAACAGCATGAAAATGCTCAAAGCCTTGTCACAAATTATCACATTTTCAACTGTTTTTTACATTCAACTCAAATGTTGCTTTTGAACTTCAGCTTCGAAGCAGCATTTTTAGAGACTCCTTCAACATGAGTGAATACCTAGGAGAAACTGTGAAGATCAGTACCTGTGTTGTTGGCCTTTTTTTTATTGTAGATTGTGTTTAAAACTACAGTGCGAGTTTACCGTCTTTAAAATGCCTCACCTACTCACTCCTGTACGTCTAGCTGCCATAAATAATCATGCATGTTGAAGGGTCGTCTCTGTTGTTGTGAGATGTGCTGAAGCACCTTCACTGAGGAGGACTTTCTGCCTCTGATTGATAACGTACAGCTCCACCTCCCTTCCTGCCTGTGCTTCTCTAAGTTCATGTGACAGCGAGCTTTGCTGCTGACTCTTTAACCTCGACCTCTTCCTGTACCACACCCTGACCTGAGAAATGATACAGAAACCTAAATATGCACCATCATTAGACAACACCACAGCACTTTGCCTTTATACACTCCTTCCTTTTCTTTGCCTGTTTGTCTCCACTGCTTGACAGTACAGAGAGCAAGCAAGTAGGCGCGGAGCTGAAACAGACTGCTCGGTGAGAGTCATCCACCTGCCGTTTTAAGACAGGACGTCCACGCGGCAGCGAGCTGAGTCACAGCACCTTCAGCACATCACACGGTGGTCTCGTACTCCATCACTTCTTTGGGTGTGCCCAGACAGCGGTACTGTATCCGGGGCGTGACCGGAGCAGCACTTTCGAGCACCAGTATGGTTTTACGCAGCCGGCGGTCGATGAAGTGAGCGTCCCAGGCGGGGTACTTCTTCCTGGGCAGGTCTATTCGGATGACGGGCCCCTCTGTCCTGGGTGTGAGGGGGCGCACTGGGGCCTGAGCTCCCCGAGGAGGTCGTACCTGAAACACATCTCCGTCTACCCCAGGCCCCTGCTCTCTGTCTGACCCTTTAGTTCTCTGGAGGGTCCTGGGGGGGCTGCTCACCAGGTCAGGGGGGAGGCTAGAAGCTGGGGAGGCCAGCGACTCCACAGCCACCTCCTTCTCCACCATATAGCCCCACCCTGAGACCGGGCCGTCAGGGTGCAGCAGACAGTAATACACAAACATGAAGAAGGTGCCCAGAGCGTAGCTGCTGGCCACCACGCACACCATGATGACGGCGTAGAAGTCTGAGGTACGGGGGCCGCGGTACAGGTACCAGGCAGTGGTGAGCGCCACATTCTCAATGAACACAGTCAGGCTATAGATGAGCATCCTGCAGCGAGTGCGCCCCTCTCTCACACTGAACCAGCAGAAAACGTACACAATGCCCACCATCATGTTATAGATGATCTCCTCCCATTTGGACATGCAGAAGTCCGTTTCGCCTTGAATTATCCAAAATGTCATGATGCACCAGTGCGCCACGATGAAGATGCCGAAGTAAAGCTGGAACACTGAAGCAAACAGGGCGAAGGCCAGCGTGCGGGCCCCGATGGTGAACAGGTGCCACAGAATCTGAACTATGACGGCTTTGTAGGTCATGGGCAGCTTATCGTCTCGGGAGTCCCTCAGCACCTTCTGATAGGAGGCGATCATCCAGGCGAGGGATATCAGTGAGGCAGAGGCTGAAAGCCCTGGGAGACAGATCGAGCAAGAGAAGTTAGACAGGAAGGAAATGGCTCCGGGGTAACTGTCTTCACATTTAGCACAGCAAGATATACGTTCCCCTGCTCTGTGGGGGCCTGACTGAGGTGAACACAAGTGAGTCATCAAGCACAGCGTGGGCTGTATGTGTGATTGACTTATATCATGATTTATTTTTGACATGTTGATGATGACCGTGCATGATGATCGGTCATTTTGGAGGCACTCACCCTGAAGGGGCAGCACCTGACTGGCCTGGATCATGATGGAGAGCTGCAGCACCAGCTGAGGGGCGCTCTTCAGGAAAGACTCCAGCAGACGCAGCATGCTGATATCAGCACTCTCGAACATCATGCGCCAGTAGTAGTGGCGCCGCTCGGGGTCCCCGTGCCAGCGGCTCTGCACACCCAAGTACAGGGCGTGGACATACCTGTGCGTCAGAGAACACAAACCAGAAACATTCATCAGTGCTTTAAGTATTGCTGAAAAAAAGTGAGATTCGTCAGAATTTTAGGTCTTAATACTGTGCTTCAAAAACTTTTGGACATCAAACGTAGACTCTCAGAAGTCAACTCATTATTCCAAACTCTGGGAGCTGTCAGTAGTTCTTGCCAAAAAGCTGGTTACTTGCTCCTCCGGGATTTAGATTAGACTGAAACTGAACTAAGCAGCTCTGTGGTTTTAATTTTAGTACAGGCATCAGAGGGGGAGAATGTAGAGCTTGTCTGCGATCTCTCTTCAAATAAAATAAGTCAGAAAGCTGCAGAAAAGCAAAATATGAGGCTCTGAGGGGAGAAAAGAAATCCAAATAAATACTCTCAATCCAGCCTTCAGATTGACAGTTATGAAAAAAAAAAAAGAGCTCACTGTAAATCCCTTGTTCAACTCCTGAGCTCTGCTGACATGTTGTCCCACAACCAGTCTCAACTTATTCTATAATGACCTTGTGTAACCAACACACATCATTTGTAGACACACACGTGCTCTGTGCAAACATATCTCTGCACAAATGTGTTTTTCTTTAAAGATATGAGGTGACATGTGACATCCATTGGAACTATGCAAATATACAATGTGTAAATCATTACCTTTATCACTACACAGCACTTGACTGTATATGTTTGAAAAAGACTGGTGCTTGCCATGGAGGACTGAAGCTATAAATGTCTCGGTAATTGCCTCGGGGAGAAGGGTCAGAAGAGCCCTATGTCAACAAGCCCAGTGAACCACACGGGAATCTGTGTAACCCTTTTTTGTTCTGCTTCCTGCTACACAAAGTGTGCCTTGGGATGTAACACGCTGAGAAAATAGAGCATACGTGTAGTAATGAGGGTCAAAGACCCAGCCGCACAGGAGGAAACACACACACACACACACACACACACACACTCGGCTTCATCCTGCGCTTTCTGTTTATAACACAACCCGTATCACATCTCGCGTGCGCTGACACTTAATTCTGGTAGCCGGCCCAGATTGATCCCGGCTCACCTGACTAGCTGTGTATCAGTGACGGATCATTCCTGAGTTAACAGCTGAGGGTAAAACACACAGCGGTAATCCTCTTAATGTGCAGACACGCTGGTCTGAGAGCTGCAGCAATTGAACGGAGTACACACAACAGCTTTAATGGCATTACCGGTAATTCTGTGCAGCCACAATGTTTTAATGTGCTCCTGGACACACACACACACACACTCTCTCTCTCTCACACACACACACACAGAAGTCTCCAGGAGGAAATAAGGAATCAATATATATTGCCCACTGGGCTGTCTAAAGAGGCAGGAAGAGAGAGACCACAAAGATAGAAACAGACAGAGATTATGCAGGCCTGCAGATGTATGAAACAATTGATTTGCATCTGATTTCATGTATAAACGCATAATTTGCGCTTCTGTGACATCCCAGCATCTCAATAAAGTATGACTTGTCTATGAATATCATCACGTTTAGTCTAACCCTCCTCCCACCACACTTCAGCTGAATGCCTCCTCCTGGCTGGCAGCAGTTCAAGCCTGTCAAAACCGATCAGGGCACTCTAAGCCTGAGCACTGCCTCGCCATCACTGACTGAGTAGCTGACCTACAGACCTACTACCATCCATGTGAGAGTAATGCCAAAGTGTACACTGGTTTGTTTTTAGTCTCACGGCATGCCCGGTAATTAAACATGTTTGTGCTCAGCTGAGAGAAACAGTTGGGAGATTTGAGAATAGGGATTTTGCAGACATAAGAGCAAAAGCCTCCAGCTAAGAACTGAAAATACAGTGATGGAGAGGCGAGTAGGCTACACATATCTCTGCGAATAGGAAGCAACTCTCTTGACATTTATGACTATTCATTTTCTTCAGCAGTCTGGCCCAATCTCGCCCAAACCCCAAAAGACAAAGGATTTTTTTTTTATTTTTATTTTTCTATATAAGGCGATTGGTGAGGATGAGTTGATGATTTTCCCGGGAGATGATTGACCTAAAAGCGCGTCAGGGGGGGTGGTGGGGGGTTGGGGTTGGTGAGGGGGGGGGGGGGGGGGGAGTGGGTGGAGTCTAATAATTCTCCCTTTCTAAGCTGGGGAGAAACGTCAAACAATACAAAAAGACATTCTGGCATTTTGGGCACAGTCCTCTCTGGATGATTTCGTAAGCGTTTAAGCTACAGGGAGTGATGCTGGGCCTTGAAGGATGCTTGTACACACACAGATGCACGCAAACACACACACACACACATATACACACACAAACACACACACACACAAAGGCAGAGGCATAATGTGTAGTTTCCCCTCCCCTCAGACGTTTTGAGTGTCCAGACTTACCTCCAGACCTGTGCGAGCTGAAAGATGTGAATGATGGCCTGAAAGAGCCACATGAATACTCTGCAGCAGCCCCGGGCTCCTCCCCCGGTGCCCGGCCTGGGCAGCACCCCGGCCGCGGCAGTGCGGCCAGCGCCCCGCTCGCCGCTGTCCTTGGTGCTGAAGTCGTTCTCCTCCGCTCCCGACGCCGCCACCACGGCGGCCGCAGCCGTGCCGCTCTCCGCGGTGTCCGAGAAATCGTAGGCGAACCATCGGAAACTGAGCACTTGCACGACCACGGACGGGACTATCACAAAGACCAGAGTCAGTGCAAAGCACCAGTATTCCCTCCTTAGATAGTAGTCCGCGGCCAGCCACAGGTCTGAGGCCCCGTCCGAGAAGAAGACCAAAAGGGCGCACAGCGTCCAGCAGCAGTCCGGGAGGGAGTAGCGCTGCTCGGCGGGACGGCGCTGGGGAGGCCGCGGGTCCGACCTGGCAGGACACTCGGGTGGGATTTCGTTTCGTAGAGAGACGGGTGCACCATCAGATTTCGCGGCCATGTTTGTTGTAGGGAAGAGAGTGAGTAAGAGATGGGAAAATGATGGAAGGGGGGAGGGAGGGGGGGTCGCGTAGCCTGTCGGTCTGTATGCATGCGTGTGGGAGAGAGAGAGGGAGGGGAAAGGAGGCGGGGAGGAGGGCCAGGGTAGGTGAGGGAGATGGGAGTCACCGCCGCTCATCGATCAGCGGTGATCATATATACAGAAACAGGAATTTAGTAGAGACGACGTAAAAGCTGCAGGTCTGTTCTGGTGCCTTTAGATACAGGATTTCTCCGCTTTTAGGGGGCTTGAAGCTGGATCACATCTGGCACATGAAGTTATTCTGGATCATAATCCTGCACAGGTACAATTAACCACTTACCCAGCGGGACCAGAAACACTGTGAGTGCTGACATGGGCCCTTTAAGAAATTCAGAAACAGAAATCCTCCTCCTTGTAGACCCAGATCTATGACTTAAGTGAGACAACGTAAAAATACTCCGTTACAAGTAACAGTCCTGCATTCAAAATCCTACTTCAGTGAAAGTGCACAAGTATTATTAGCTAAATGTACTTAATATCAAAAATAAAAATACTTGTTCTGCAGAAGATCTTTTACTTAAGTACCAATACAGCAATGTAAAAATACTCTATTACAAGTAAAAGTCCTGCATTCAAAATCCTACTTAAGTGAAAGTATTAAAGTGAAAGTACTCATTTCATCCCTCTGACTGATATATTATTATATATGACGTCATTAGATTATTAATAGTGAGGCATCAGTGTTAGAGCAGCATGTTACTGTTGTAGCTGCTGGAGGTGGAGCTAGTTTCAACTACTTTATATACAGTTAGCTAGTTTAGTCCAGTGGTTCCCAACCAAGGGGTTGAGCCCCTCAAAAAAGGTCACGAGGTAAATCTGAAAGGTCCTGAGATGATTAATGGGAGAGGAAAGAAGAAAATAGAAGTTCTGCTGCACAAATTCAGCTTTGTGAAATATTGGCTACTTTGCTTTTTTAAGCTTCATCAATTATTTAAATCTTCTGAGAAGCAGTTTTAGCACTTTTAGTGGAGCAACGATCAACTCACATCTGAAACGACAGAAGGACACAAGTCAAAAAGTGAGTGAACCACTGGTTCAATCTTTGACTTTGTCTTTTATTTTTTCTAATCTTAAAGGGCGGGTTCATAGTTTTTCAAGTCAGTCTTAAAGCAACAGTCAGGAGCCCAAATGAACATTGAAAGACGTTTTTCTTGCTGTAATCATCCCTCCTGTTCATACTGACCATTATCATAATGCACTTACAATGTAAGTGATGGGGGACAAAATCCACAAGCCTCCTTTTTTCAAAAGTTTATCTAAAGCTAATATGAGACCTCAGCCGTCCAAATGAGTCAAATCAAGTCAGTATATTTCAAAGTTGCAGCCATTTCAGCCCAAATTTCCATCTTTTTCTTACAATCCTTAACAACAGAAACCCTGTCCAGGAAAATGGAAAGAGGGATGACCAACTCTGACCGCCGAAGCTTTATATAATCTTCAGATAAACCTTTGAAAACATTTTTGCTCAAAACGAGGCTTGTGGATTTTGGCCTCCATCACTCACATTGTGAGTGCTTTATGAAGGAATCTTCTAATGGTCAGTATAAACAGGAGGAATGATTATGGCAATAAAAAACGTCTTTAAATATTCATCTGGGCTGCTGACTGTTGAACCCACCCTTTAACCTGTAACTACAGCTGTCAGAGTGGTGTAGTGGAGTAGAAGTATAAATTAACATAAAACAGGAATACTCAAAGCACTTTGTGACGTCTGTTGAAGAGAAGTGATAAACATTTACTCACTAAAGTATTTAAACATTAAGTACTCAGACCTTTTTCCCCTATTAACATGTAGATGTTATTGTAGCGTGATGTTCTGGTGTAAATCTTTTACATGTTATACAGACACGGGTCATCAGGAAATTATATTTGCAGTTATGTGTTATGACACCGTAAAGAGGCCCTTTGTGTCTCACCATCATTCTGAGGTGGAGCAGCTGACTGAAACCCTTCCGCCTTCACTTTGCCAGAGTCATCATCTGATCAGTTTCTATTCTGCTTTTAGCTGCCTTCACTCCACTCCCTCTGTGCCTGCTGTTGAGGGCCTCCAGTCAAGAGTTCCTCTTTCACAAACTGTGCTGACTTTTGTTTTCGTTTCTGACTCCAGAAAAACGCTTTCAGCTTGTCGAGGTGCTGCTGCTGCTCCTAGTTATTATCTGCTGAGGAGAAACATTTCATAAGTATTAAAACAATAATAAAAAACATTTAAGTAATTTAACAGTTTCAATAAGGAAAAAACCCAGACCAAAAATAATGAAAATGTACTAAAATTTAATCATTCATAAAAGCTGGAAAATCATCTGTGACAGGGTAACACAAGAAGCAATATTAGAGTCGGTTTAGTACAATATATTTTCAGCCTCAAGACACAAATCAGAACGCACCATTTTTCCCCCCATCAGTCTATAAAATACTAATTTCCTTAGCTTTATTATGCAAAAATGGAAGTAGAATATATTATGGGAAATATGGAAGGCTTGCAGCTCTCAATATAAAACAAAGTCACTTAGGAAAGATGTTATATCGTCAATACACATCCTTGTAAGTAGGAGCGAGTAACTTATGGACAATGATGCATCTTCGTTGACACTGTTAGTGCAGAGATGTAAGAGAAGGCCAACATTTCACATGGTATCTTATGCGAACGTATTGTCACAATATGCCAAAGATTGATGTTACTTTTAATAAAAACATTTTAGCTCCCGTACAGTATATGGATTTAAACCCATGGCCTCTTCTTTAACATTGATATTTCCAAAAGAAAGACACCTTGGAGAAGAAGAAAAACAAAAAAACAAAGTTGTCATCAGGCTGATGATAGGAGAAAAAAAAAAAAAAAGAGGTGGATTTCTTTGCCATTAAAAAGCAGAGAAGAGTATCTTGAGTTATGTGCCGTCTCCTGCCATTTTGCGAGCGGTGAGTTTTCTCCGTCAGCCTTCTTTCAAAATGTTCTGGAGAGGACTTGGAATGCTGGCATGATCCACTGGGAACAGTTAATCATTACAAGTTTCTGCGTACAAGAGAAAAAAAAAAATAATGTCAGTACAACTTGTTAGAATAAATCTGTCGAACATGAGCCGTCTGCAGAGAAACAGAAGCCTGGCTTTAGAGATTAAATCTGTTTTACGTGTTTATTAAAATAAGACCAGACTAGAAATTATTCCACAGTGGAGAAAATAAACCAAACAGTGGTTTTAAAAAAGATCAATGAACCGATCACTTGTGTTTGTTTCAATACACTGAACGATATTAAAGACTTTCAGTGCTGATGTGTGTTTTCATTCCCACATCTGAAACGTGCTGCTTGTTTTAAAATGTTTTAATCCCTCTAATTTTATTTGTCAGTGTATTTTTATCAAGTTTTTATTTAAGTTTTATTGTATTATTTTTTAAATCTATTTTATTGTTGTTTTTATTAAATATTTATTTGTATTCTTGTGTATTAGTCTCGGATTGTTTACCGTTTTCATCTGTACTGTTTTATTATCAGCTCGTCAGTCATCTGTAAAGCACTTTGAATTATACTAATCTGTACGAAAGATGTGATACAAAGAAAGTTTAATTGACTAAACATGCAGCAGACTTCACCCACACTTAATGCTACTCTAGTCCAGTGTTTGGCAGTACTGCACCTAAAAACTGGTTTTAGGATCAACAATAATAAAATAAATAAAAGTTGTTTGTGTCATTCTGGATTCAGCCTGAATATTATTTGTGTCTAATCACAATTAAATTATGGCAGAACTCTCGTTCCAAATCACTTCACTTATCACTTAATATCAAATACAGTTTCTTCTTGATGAGACTGGAAATAATATTTGGCATAAAAATATTAAAAATATCTTTTTAGCAATGATTTTAAGTCATATGTTCCTTCCCTTGAACTGACAAGTTTTATCAGACAGAAAGCATTTAAAATACCATGTTATGTCTTTTTAAATGATCATTAGGCCAATATGTTTTTAGATAACATTTAATTGCTTCCCCTGTTGTTTTAGTACTTTACACTTAAAATTATGTGTTTTTACATGATGTACAGTTGTTCCTACTTATTCGTTCATGACTTAGAATTAGAAAAAAAACAATAAAGCATCTGAGCTCCATTGAGTCACGTATTTGTGAGTCACACAATGGTTCGGTTAATCAATTGTGTCCCAGTGAGATCTGATAAACCTCCACATGGTTTCAGTCTTAACGGGCACTGTGGCAGTAACTGGAAATGTGTCACCAAGGTATAAGTACTTGACTACTTGCAAATACTGCAGGTGTGAATGTTGAGACAACCACATCCTCTCAGGTCACACCACAGAAGATTTTGAGTTGACACAATCCACTAAATGCGAAACACTGTGCGGCTAAATTAGTCCGATCATGTCGGTCTCAGAACTCATCGATACATTTCCAAAGAAAAAAAAAGGACCATACCAGTGTTTTTGCACATCTTTGCCCTTTAACACATATCACACACATTTTGCTGTCGTGTTTTCATACTTTTAAAAATGTTTTTTTCTACATTGTGTTGACTTGAAGTTTATCTTTGTCTCAGTCATGCTTTAAGTCGCCAGAGGCTGGTTTTCATATCAAAGTGAGAAGACTGTAAACCAGTGATTTACATTCACATACAAAAATAAATTGGTGCACAGCAGCTGGTCATTTTAAGTGTAGTGTATGAGAGCAGTACATCGATCATAGTAAATGGGCCAGAACATGAAAAAAACTGGTTTATCTGAAGTACAGTTACAATGTTCCCACAGCAGATGGAGCCAGAACATTCAATAAAGGCTTAAAGATTTACATTATTTACATAAAACTTGCATAAAATTGAATGGTGAGGCCTTAAAAATGCACTTCCTCATATTCAGATTTTAATAATTTGGTTGTCACTGAACATTGGATTCAGATTTCACTAAAAAAAAAGGTAACATTTTTAACCTTCAACACTACATCTTAAAACAGAAGACGGTACATCTGAAAGGTCCCACGAGGCAAAAAGGAACCAGAGGGCTTTAATTTATTCAATTCCACCAAACAAACTTGCTTTTAAACATACAGAAATGAGTCAGCATAAAGCTTTCAACTCCATTTACTGTGTTATTCTTATTACTGTAACACATTTACCACACCTCGTTGCTCGCTGTCAAAAGTAATGAAATTGCTTTAACAATTATTGCAGCGGACCTCTAAATGTTAAGTGACAATCCAGAGCTCAGTGAGCAGCGGGAGCCGTGCACGTCCTGTCTCGACACCCACTCACCTGGCCTGGAGCTACTGTGGGAGGGCGTTTTTAGAGCAGTGTGCAACTCGACTTCTTTTTTGTCTTCTTCTTTTCCATCGGCGTTTTTCTGTTGATCTGTCGCACCAGATCATAGAAAATCTGCAACAAAGGAAAAAGTTCGACGGTCTCAACGGTTTGCTTCAGCGATCGCAGCGCTAATAGTCTGCAGTGAAACATCTGAGTCATTTCATCATGAAATGGAAGAAGAGGATACTAAAAAGGAAATAAGGAAGACTTGCAGATCTCAATATAAAACAAAGTCACTTAGCAAAACTTGGATTTTTGTTGACACTGTTAATGCAGAAACGTAAGAGGAAGCCCTCTCTCTCACATGGTTTCTTTTTCAAATTACCTCAGTAGCTCATCTCTGCGGTGAACATGCTGTGTGTAGTATTTGAACTCACCTCATTAACATTGATCTTTGATTTAGCTGATGTCTCTAAAAAGGCACAGTTGTTCCACTGACGGGCCAGATTCTGACCCTGCTCCTTCCCAACCACACGCTCGTCCTCCAGGTCGCACTTGTTTCCCACCAGGATCATGGGAACCTGATTGATTGATTGATTGTGACATAAAAAAAAAGTTTATTTGAAGCTCAAGTCTTGTTCTGTACAACATTTTCATTCTTACAGCTGAACATAAATTAATAAATTGCATCTACCACATGTTTTTATCACCCAGTCCTGGTTAAAGATCATCTTTACAGTAAATGCTACTCGACAGCAAAGTGAGACATTAACCAGGATATACAGTCCAATTAAGCGACCTGCTATAAATAAATAACGCTCACACACAGCATGCTGTAGATCTCTGAAGATCAAAAGATGAAGACACCGAGACTGAAAGTGACAGATAGCATCTAACAACAGCTCTGACATTTCCACCCTCGTTCACAAAGTTCCTGTCCCCCTTCGCTCTGCCCTCTCCCCCACAGTGCGCACTCTAATGAGGCAGTGCAAGGTTACACAGGCACATTATACAGAAAGACACTGAAAGGTTATCGCTGGAGAGAAACTCTCTGTAGACCGAGGAGGTGTCGTACAGTATTACAGGGCCGGGAGATACGGGGAAAAATTAACCATTTTAATCTTGATACATACAGTTTAATCGAATAACATTATCGCTGTCCAATAAAAACTATGCATTTCTTGATTTTGAATCAGATACAGTGAGAGATCAAGTGTTTTGTGAAGTCTCTTCTTCTGTGTTAAGATTTGCAACAACATGCAAAATGATGTGATTTTTTTTACTGATGTTAAAAGGATAAGGCTGAAGATTTTCTATATTTTTCATATCATCAACGAATCTCTTGTGCAGAGCCGAGCCAGCAATGAACTGAACCTACTTACACGTATTATGTGAGTATGAAAAGCCTGATATATCTTATTCCTCTGTGTCATAGACCTCCATTGTCCAAAAACTATTAAAAACGCGCCAATGAGCCACACCGCTGCACTGGGTGACAAGTTCCTTCGCCACAAAGAGTTTGGTTACTGTAGCTTGTTTAGAAAGGATTCAAAAGTCTAATGACAGGGATCACATTTTCAGTCTCAGGGGAGAAGTTCCTTGTACGAGGGGGGCGCGGTTCCGTTTACAGTGCTTTGTCAGCTTCTTGTGGTACAAACTGCGACCTCTTGACCTCTCGGTGTAGCTCATTGACGTGTTTGTAATAGTTTTTGGACAAAAACGCAGGTCTATAGCACAGAGGAATAAGATATATCAGACAGACATTGAAATTATATATTTCCGTAGTATCTTAATGTGATACTTCCATGTTGTCATGTTTCACATTCCTCTATGCTACAACAATTACTGTAAAAAAGTCCACTTAATTACTTGATAGATAAGATAAAGATAAAAACTGTAACTGGGAGTATCACACTTACGTCCTCAGTGTCCTTTACTCGCAGGATCTGTTCCCGGAGGTCCTGTAGGTCATTAAATGTTGACTGTGCTGTAATGGAGTACACCAGAGCAAAGCCTTGACCATTCTTCATGTACAGGTCCCTCATAGCCGTGAACTGCTCCTACAAAGCGAGAATACGAGAGAACCCATCAGAGGCCTGTTTGCATTCATCTTGTACGTCTGCATCTGCTTCCTGTTTCTGACTCGACTTACTGTTCCAGCCGTGTCCAAGATTTCAAGCATACATTGCTGCCCGTCGACCTCGACTTGCTGTTGGAGGAAAACAAATAGGAACATTTTTATGGATTAAACAACCAATCACTGAGTTGCTTTTAAAAAGATCAGGAAGTGTTTTTTTTTTCTGAGCTTACCTTTCTGTAGGAGTCTTCTATTGTGGGGTCATACTTCTCCACAAAAATGCCTTGCACAAATTGGACTGTCTGAAGTGGACGAATGAAGAGAAGGAAAATGTCAAGACAGTAAATCATTACTAGTCAAAAACTGGTGCACATCATGATGCAAAGACAGCAAGACTGAAGCGAACCATGCTGCACTATTTCATTCAAATCTCTTTTACAACATAAAAATACCCCAAACTGTATATTTGAATATTACGATTCATCATCAACACAAAGATCTTTTATATTGTTGAAGATTCCTGTCTCAGGCTTACTGTCGCCCCCACCCCACCTCAATTTTTAAACATTTCTTTGTAAAAATACTCACTTTTAGCACTAAAATATTGTAAAAAAACACAATTACATCAATAACATCACTTTACTATAAATTTGTAATAAACTGTTGTCAGTCCTGCTCTGTGCCTCGCACGGCAGCGGCCGTCACTCACCAGTGCGGATTTTCCCACGCCTCCTGATCCCAGCACCACTAGCTTGTACTCACGCATGGTGAGGCAACTTCACTGGACAGCACAAAGGTCTGCGGTGAAAGGACAGAGAAGTGAGTCCTTAAAGTGAGTTAAAAGGGTGGCTGAGTCATTTTCAGCTGCAGGAAAAAAAAAAAAAAAAATTCAGCTAAATCTAAACAAGCTGATTAATTATTTTAATCATCTGACTGCAGCGTCCATGAACAACTATATTCCATTTGCACTGAGGAGGTGTAAAAAGAAATGCTAAGTGTCAAATCTCCCCCAACGTTGCTTTCAGGCTGTCATCAACATCATTGACAAATTACTGAAGTCCAGTCTGTTTGCAACCAAAGATTTTCTTTTTTTTTTTTTTGCTGCAGCAGATTAAAGTTACTTGCTGTGTACGTACAGCACTGAAACCATTAACTACGCTGATGGCAGTGTGAACGCCCTGTCAATACAGTATCTACAACAAACTGTCATCATAGGATTAAAACGTCATTCCTCTGCCAAAAAAAAAAAATGAGCTGTTTCCCACCCACTACCATGGGACTTCAGTTGTCATGATGATAGGGGCGTTGCCTCTGAAAAAAACATTTTTAAAAAAAATTCAAGAAGGGTTGAAAGAAACTGAAGACTGGTTTCTGAAGTCCTGGAGTTCAGTCCAGTGTTTCACCTGGTAGAAGCACCGACTGGCATCAGAGAATAACAAAGTGTCTCTATAATAAAAACTTCAACCTAAAAGACAGACTGTGAAGCCAAAAACCGCAATAGATCCTGAAAATGGGAGAGCAGTTGGCAGGTAAGAGTTCCAGTGCCACAAATAACTTAATCTCATTACAATATGGAAGAGAAAGGCCACGAAGGATGACCCATCATCAACTCCATCAGCCTGACACAGTTTAGTACGTGGCCTAGAAAAAAAAAACTGGCAGGCAGGAGAACAGTCACAGGCATGAAAATGTTTAGGGTGAAGAAAAGAGGCTTTTTCTTACAATCAGTCAGACCATCGAGTGAATTTAAAGTGGCAAAATCTTTTCTATCTTTGCAGATTTAAAAAATGTAATAGTTAATGTATCATTAAAGCAGCCAATGAAAGATACAGAATGCTTTTCTTCTCCGGTGTCTTTTTGTGCTTTGTCGTCAAAATGTGTGAACGCTGGTACAATCACGTCCTCATACTGATAATAAAACCTGACATCGTTGTGGGTTTCATATGCGAGTACTTCAAAGAAAACTGAAGCAGTCCTGCCTTATTTGCTGTGTACTTTGAGCGTACAAAAACAGGAGACTTGACTGAATGAGAGAGAGAAATTACAGAATTTTCATCTTGAGTTGCACTTTTGATATTAAATTAAACTAGAAGGTGGTGTTAAGAGATAATTAGTGGTGGCAAAAGAAAAAAAAAAGATATCTAGGGCAGCCAATAATGATATAACAATACTGTTCACAAACATGTACGAGCACGTGTGATGGAAAAATTAAAAAGGAGCTGTGTTTTAAACGCTATTCTAAAATGCAAATGTATTATTCATTTGATGTATAAATGTCAAAGAGGGGGTGATGCACAGTAAATTCTCATTTAACAACCTCTTTGAATCTACTAATCACACTTAGGTCTGTGGGACCTTTGTCAAACGTTGAGACAAACAATACAAAAACCACTCTGTCACACTCGACCGGCATTTGCAATTCTAACTACGACGTATGAAGCACCACCAGAAACCCACAGCGAGAGACAGGCACACGAGGCCCTCTACAAAGGGCCATTGTAATGACCCTCCTCTACTCAAGTGCACCATACAAACAGAAAATAGAGATCAGAGGGTGCATGCATGAACACTGCACTGAAATCATTACCGGGGCGAGGGGGTGCACCTAGAGATGACGCAAACATGTGCCTGATGCTTTTGTTAGCCTAGAAATGTGCGTAAAAGCAAATCATACTGTTTAAAATGCACATTTATGTGGGTGTCAGAAAACTTGCCTAAAAGCCTTGACATCAGATAACAAACCTAAGCCTTCCTCTGATAAGATATGAGCCTGGACTCGCATATTTTCAAGTATCAAGCACTCGAGCTGACAACCTTCACCAATCCTACTCGTGAATTTTTGCTGGCTTTGCTGACAAGAGTGCTTCCTTGTTGAGAGGCTGAAATGCTAAAATTGTGTAACAAACACTGTGTTGCACACTGACAACAATGCATAAACAAAAATCTGACCCCATTAACAAATGCAAAAAAAGTGGACTTATCACAAAATCTGTTCAGTGAAACAAAAAACATATTCATGCTGTGAAAACCGGTTACTTACTGTGTACACGGCTACTGCAGATGACAACTCCCTCTACATCTGGGGACGTGGGGGGACGGGGTAGGGGGCCGGCGGATCCTCAGGTACACTGATGTCAGCGGACAGGGTGCTGAGGGTCGGTTGGGAGCCAGAAAGCTGGGCTACACCAAACTGTTCAGATAGGAAACTGACCCTAAATTATAACAACATTGATGCAATTACATTAAAATCAGCTCTGTTCTACATACAACTGGAATAATTTACTACAAAACTCAATATTTTGTCTATTTAGAAAGGCAGACACAGCGGATACAACTGGAAAAACACCCAACATGAAGAATGGTTATAGTCACCTGCTCAAGTTTTGCATCTGCTGTGCTGTGTGTGCAGTCACACGTAATCACCCCTTTTGAGGGATAACTTTTTATTGCCAATCAATGTTCTGTGTGCGCCTTCGCTATGTCAGGAGGTCAGTTGTCACATGTTGCGTAACAAATAAAACTTACTCATTAAAAGACCTGTTGCTGTATTTCCATTTGATGCTACCTTATACTTCCACTCCACTACATTTCAGAGGGAAATATTGTACTTCCTACTCCACTACATTTATTTGACAGTTTCAGTTACTTTTCAGATGAAGATTTGACACAACGGATAATATAACAAGCTTATAAAATACAACACATTGTTTAAGATGAAACCAGTGGTTTCCAACCTTTTTTGCTTTTGACATCTTACAAAAAGCAGTGTGTAGTCGGTGTCACGTTTCAGATGTCTATGAGTTGTTAACAACTCCACCAAATAGTGATTTTTCCCTCTAAACTTCTCACATGGTTTTATTTTAATAAATGTTCAAATGATCCAATATTTCACCAACAATCAAAGATTAGAAAAGAAGTCCCAAAACTGAGAACATATTTATGTCTCAGAACTTTGTTTTTTCTTCTTTTCTCTCCCATTAATCATCTCATGACCCCTCAGATTTATCTGGTGACCCTTTGGAGGGGCCCGACCCCTAAGTTGGGAACCACTGGACTAAACTAGCTAACTGTATATAAAGTAGTTCAACTAGCTCCACCTCCAGCAGCTACAACAGTAACATGCTGCTCTAACACTGATGCTTCAGTATTAATAATCTAATGATGTCATATATAATAATATATCAGTCGGAGGAACCAAACCACTACTTTTACTGCAATACTTTAACTACATTTTGCTGCTGATACTTCTGTACTTTTATTAAAGTAGGCGTTTTCATGCAAGACTTTTACTTGAAATGTTGTATTTTTACATTGCTATATTTGTACTTTTACCTAAGTAAAGGATCTGAATACTTCTTCCACCACTGACTATGTTTTCAGCTTGTTATGGCTATAAATACAACTCCTCGATTCATATCAACATACAGAAACCACAAATGTATTTTAATATAGCAGAAGAGCACAATCATACTTCTAGTTGACATCATTTTATAAAACTTTTTTAGAAGTCCACTCTATAAAAGTACGACTTTATAAGTTAAACGAGTTGTGCAACGTTGGTATTTGATTGCTAAATAAAATGAAAATGAACTTATTTTCGTACCAACTTGCAGCGTAGTTGATTTCGAAAGGAAGGGTGTGGCTATTAGTTTCCCAATGCAACTGACTGACTAACACCGTTAAAAATAAATGCACCACAGTCTGTAGAATTAACGGGGTCGACAGAAATTAAAAGTGACTTTAACGTCAAGTTTGGAGGTAGCAGGCGTTGGCAAAAAACTAGTTTAATCACGACAAACTACCGCTTGACCGCTAACATGCAGCTAGCAGCATTTGGTAAATGCCAGCTAACGTTATGGGCTGTTAGCCTGGATAAGATACGGCGAGCTGTGCAGCACAAACAGAGGTTTAACTCATGTTGGCTCGCCAGGGAAAGAAAGTTGGTCTCACAGTTTAACGCTATTTCTTGTCTGAGAAACATGAAACTCCATATTAAGTTAACGGTTACTGTTTAGCTAACGCCGCTATGCGTTAGCTCGCCAGTTAGCATTAGAAGAAGTAACTAATCTCCTTTTATATATCTTCAAACTTTGCTTTGAGCCCTCACCCAGATTCCCGTTTACTATGTGAATAAACTACTACCAAATTGAAGGCGAACAAGACACAGTCGGACATTAAACCACTTCAACTACAGCCCGTGTTTGTATCGACAGCTCGTTAGTTAGTCGTTAGCCACCGTTAGCCTCTAACTACGATCCTCTAGCTTCTGAGCTAAAGCTACTTTACCCACAATTACTCCAGCCAGAAGTCGTTTTTGTGTCTTCATCGGACTCAAACACATGTTTACGGACTTATCACTAAACTAATGAAGTCACATGCTGGATAATTAGCTATCAAACTGCTTATTTAAGACAGAAGTAAAGCTTCACAAGACACTCACCGAGCTCCGATGTGTGTGCGCTAAATCACAGAGTGAATGTACGGAAGGGACAAGACAGCAGCTGCCTCTGATTGGACCACGATCAGCCAATCACAGCTGTCCAGGTAAAGGTATACTCTAAATTCAAACACACACTTTTGTCGTCTTTTTAGAAGACGGGTTCATAAATGTTTAAGTCTGACTTAAGGTGCCCAAATGAACACTGAAACAGGTTTTTCTTGCCATAATTATTCCTCCTGTTCATACTGACCATTATAAGATCCCTCGTGTGGAAGAGGTAGAAACTGGGACAACACCACTGCTAACTACCAACGTTTCTGTGGTTTGACACTACTTGGTAGGTCAACCCACAGAAACCAGCTGGTCCTGATGGAATAAAAGAGAGGGTTTACAACTGGCAGGGGTACTCGCCAACATCTTCAATCGCTCTCTGTCACAGTGCACCGTCCCAAAACGCCTGAAGTCTGCTATCATCGTTCCGGTCCCCAAACAAACAACCATCAGTGGCCTAAATTACAGACCAGTGGCACTAACACTGACTGTCATGATGTGCTTTGAGAGACTGGTCCTAAGGCATATTAAATCCAACTGGTCAACTGAGGATGCCATTGCCACAGCCCTCCACACGGCAATGACCCAACTCAAGCACTAGGGGACACACTGTACATGAGGATGCTGTTTATAGACTACAGCTCCACATTCAATACAATTATCCCCAGCAAAATGGTCACCAAACAGCTCAATCTGGGTATCAGTCCCCCACCCTGGTACTCAGCACTGGTGCACCACAAGGCTATGTGCTGAGCCCCCTCTTCTATGCTCCCCACACCCATGACTGTGTTCCAATCCACAGCACAAACACCTTTAAGTGATGGGGATGAGTCAGCCTACAGAGAGGAGAAACTAGTGGAGTTGAGCTCCGACAACAACCTGGCACTCAACACCTCAAAAGCCAAAGAACTGATCATCAACTCCAGAAGGCAGGGTGAGGATCTGGCTCCACTAAACATCAATGGAGACAGAGTGGAGAGAGTTCCCATCTTCAAATTCCTGGGCACCCAAATCTCTGAGGACCTGACAACCAACACCACTTCTCAGGTGAAAAAGTCACAGAAGCAGCTCTACTTCCTCAGGACATTTAGGAAGGCCGACCTGTCCGAGCAGCTCCGGTTTCTATCGCTGCTCCATAGAGAACATACTCACTTACTGCGTCTCGGTGTGGTATGCCATCTGCTCTGCAGCTGACAAAAAGTCTCTCCAGAGAGTCATTAAATATGCCCAGGAGATCACCAACACACATCCGCCTACATCAGAGGACATCTACAGCACCCAGTGCCTCCGCTGCATCACAAACATTATCAAAGACTCATCCCACTCCGGCCACCATCTTTCTGCCTTGCTCCCCTCTGGAAGGTGCTACACGTCTATCAAGACCAGCACCTCCAGACTTGTGAATACTTTTTACTCCAGAGCCATCAGAGAACTGAACTCTGCCCTCCTAACATCCCCCCAACCCACAGCTTCCTTATGTTTTATGTGCAATACTCACCATCCAATAACTGAGAATGTCTGTAAGTTTACCATCAATGCTAGTTTATTTACTCATTTATTATTTTTACTTTGATATATACGTATGTAAATAGGAGTTAGTGAGTGCGTCTGCATGAATGTGAGCACGTAGATGAAGTACACAAGAACAGGTGTGTGAATGTACACTGTGTATCTGAGGTGTATGAATCACGTATATTCAAGTGTATGTTACTTATCTGTTCTTGTAACTCTATTTACAGAACATCCTGTTCTTAGTACCTTTCAGGAAGTTGTACCTTCAGTCCTGTTGTGCAACGACAATAAAGGTGTTCTGTTCTGTTCTAATATGTTATAATCAAGTATTTTCACAGTTTGATATTGCTACTTTTAGGAGTAGACCAGGAAAGTAATTGATTGTATTTACAGGTGGTAATGATACAATCTGGAAGGAAAATGTATTTCATGAACAAGCTGATAAATACGAAAGATTATGGAATCTAAGACTCTGAAATGACTGAAAAAGGTTTTATCTTGATGTGTGTATGATGCATCTTTTCTAGGTAGTGTTACTGCAGTGACAAGAATCAGTGGAGGAGAGATAATAGCAACAGCAGTATATATTTTAACTGTATGTTTCTTTTTGAATTTCATCTCATATAAAGTAACACGTGTTTTCTGTTTAAACGTTTAAAAAATATCAAATTTTTACAATATACACTTTGTTTATATTCCTATTCAGAAAGCTGAACATCTCATAACATCTCTGAAATTATATTTGACGCACAAAAACTCCAAGAAGAAAATAAGATATAAGGTAAGATATGTATATAAATATACTGCAGAGGGAACCTTGTACGACATTTTTCAGATTGTGAAAAATAGCACAGCTGCACTGAGAGTAGGTGCTTGGCAGGTGATTTTTGAGGTGACGTTTGAAGTTGAATCCAATAATGAGTGCTTTGATGCCCCCCGTGTGACTTAAAAAGTCTCATATTTGTGCCCGTAGGCATTTTAGATTTGCAATGAGATCAGTTTATACAACACAACTATGTTATATTCAACATCTATAGTCATCATCTGATCTCAGCTTATTGTTTTAGGTGTCTGTCATATATGTGGTTTAAAGCATGAATGTGAGTCAGTTCTGTTCCTGTTTCATTGTATTTTTAGATCAAAATCCTGTGATGTTATTCACTCGTCGCTGGATGGATCATTCAAAACATGTGTGTAACATCTGTAACATGTGTAACACGTGTAACATGTGTGATGCAGCCGTTTGGTGTCGACTCTTTCCTAAACTGAAATACATGCACTTGCAATATGTACTGTGTCCCTCTCGAGTAGTAATCTGATAAGTCAGTACATATTTAACTTTTAGATCACATGGTGCTGCTGAGCAGACTGAGCGCCTGCCAGCAGTCAGTGGACACAGAGGTGATGTGATATTTAGCTGCACCCACGTAGCTCTCCAGCTGTGGTCACTGTGGTGAAGGAAGCACATCTGAGTCATGACACATTTGTCTTGCCAATGTTTTGGTGTTTGGAGTGTCTGATGATCAGCAAAATGCTGCAGGAGAGTTTGGTCACCTTCATACTGCCTTGAGAGGTTGTTGTGAACTGTACACAATGCAGACTCACTGAATAATAATAGCAATAATAAAATCTATGACTTAAAGGACATGTTCACAGTTTTTCAAGTCTAAAACAACAGTCAGATGTCTTTATGAACTCTGAAAGAGGTTTTTCTCGCTGTAATCATTCTTCCTGTTCATACTGACTATTAAAAGATCCCCTAAAAATGTGCTTTCAATGTACAGTAAGTGATGAGGGACAAAATCCACGGTCCTTGTTTTGAGCAAAAATGTATTTAAAAGTTTATCTGTAGATAAAATGAGGCTTCATCCATCTGAGTTAGTCAAATAAAGTGGATATCCTCCACAGTTGCAGTCTTTTTAGCAAAAAATTCCCTCTTTGTGTCTCAACGGACAGTGTTTTCCTGTTCAGCTGCAGTCAAAGGATCAAAACAAAAAGGCGGAGTTTGGCACTAAAAAGACTTTGACAGATATCGACTTGAAGCTTCATATTAGCTTCAAATAAACTTTTAAATACATTCTTTCACAGAAGGAGGACTGTGGATTTTGTCCCCCATCACTAACTATTATTATTATTGGACATGTTTCTGTTATTATAATTGTTGTTATTGTTGTTGTTGTTGTGCTTCTCTGTGTCTCTCTCTGCTCTCCCCCTCCCTCCCTCTTTCTCTCTCAACCCAACCGGTCGAGGCAGATGGCCGCCCACCTAGAGCCCGGTTCTACTTGAGGTTTTTCCTGTTAAAGGGAGTTTTTCTTGCTGCTGTTGGTCATGAGGGAACGTTGGGTCTCTCTAAAATAAAGAACACAGTCTATGTGAAAAGTGCCCTGAGATAACTTTTGTTGTGATTTGGTGTTATATAAATAAAATGGACTGGACTTACATGGAAAGTGTATTATGAAGGGATCTTCTCATGGCCAATATGAACAGGAGGAATGATCACAGCGAGAAAAACATGTGTCAGTGTTCATTTGGGCTCCTGACTGTTGTTGCTATCCTTTAAGCATTTCACCTTTTGGTACCTTAATAAATAAACAAAAATACACTTAAAGAAAGGGGCAATCCAGCCATTTTACACATAAAGATCAGTTTATTTGTCATGTAAAATACGACTCTGTGAAAACAGATGTCGAATGTTTTCTACCCCTGATGATGTCATAGGGCTTATCTTGAGTTAGACTTGAGACAGAAAACCTGCTGAGAGTATGGAGACCGAAAGATGAGGACATATTTTAAGTTTAACACAGACCATCTCGGCCTCTGGTGCCTTTTAAATAAAAAAAAAAAATTTAATCTGTCTCTTGAAACTCCCCCAAACTTTATGGAAGTTTAACACTAAATCGCTGGATAACTCCTTTAAGCACACTTTTTAAAGCACACACTCAATTCTAAGTTGCCCAAGCAGTCTGTTTATTGATGTAACTAAACACCAACATGTTCACTGTTTTCATGACCTTTTATTTTCTCAGTTCACCAGACTGTTTCACTGTGAGCTCTGTGATAAACACTGAGCACTTCTGTATTGTAGTTGTTATAGTTACATTACCAGAAGTATATAAATATTCCCCTCAGTTGATCGTCCACTTTATATTTACATATTTCCTCTGTCATTGTGTGTCTGCTTCCTGTGACTCTTGACATGACAAACGTTCACATGAAACTCGCAGCTGGTCACGGCCCAGTGACTGAATGGATCAGATGAGTTTCTCTGACTGCATATCTTCCTCATTACATCGGCTAAATACGGATGTTGAGTTCATGACAGACCAGAGGCTGTGCATCATCATGACCTATGACTGCAAATACAATTTGATAGATTGTGTGCTGAGGACAGTGCTGCCGTGTTGGTCAAACAAAAATGTTCCTGCTTTTATTCAAACAAACAAGTTAACTAGTTATTACCACGGTGACAGTCATATATTATAGATATAGAAGTTATAAACGACAGATTTATGATTAGATTGTGAGTAAAGTAAACAGGATTATATAAAGAGTCCGTTTCACTGGCGTCCTACAAACAGACCCCATGAATACTGACTGTCCTTCAGACTCATCACACAAACTGCAGACTCATGGTCTCTTATTGTCATTTCAGTGCAACACTGGTGATCGAGCTTCAAGCCAAATGTGTAGAATAAAAGACCGATCGACTGAAGTGATGCACAGTTTATCAAGAGGAGAATAAAAAAAAAGTTTTAATATCCTTACAGCTGTTGTCACTTTCCTGCTACAAAAGTCAACCAGTTGAACCAAATCTGATATATTTCAGATTACATTTTTATTTTAACTGTTAGACAAAAATCCATCCTGTTAATGTGTTGGTGGCTCTGAAAGCTAATGGATATTCATTCATGATACAGCTGTTTTGACTAGAGCTGCAACTAATGATTATTGTCATTATTAATTAATCTCTTGATTATTTTCTCCATTAATTAATTTGTTGTTTGTTCTTATAATGTCAAAAAATGGTGAAACATGTCAATCACTGTATCCCAAAGTCCAAGGGGATGTCTACAAGTGTCTTGTTTTGTCCACAACACAAAGATATTCAGTTTACTGTGATAGAAGATCAAAGAAACCAGAAAATATTCACATTTAAGAAGGTGAAATCAAAGAATTTTGACTTTTGTTTCTTAAAAATGACTCCAAACGATCGATCAATTATCAAAATAGTTGGCAACTAATTCAATAGTTCAATTAATCAACTAATCTCAGCAGGACTTGTTTAAAATTCTTAGAGTTAACAAGTATTTACAGACAAAATAATCCAGAATCCTTTTTGTTCAAGCTTTTATAATCATGAGTACAACACAACAGGAGCCCGTCTTTGTAGAAAAGTCTTCATTTTCATTTGTGGTTTTGCTGTTTCATGTTCCACAGTGTAGATAGTTTCAGCCTTTCAGTCTATTGAGATTCAGTACTATACTATATAGTGAGAGTACTTATATGATGTGTGTGTGTTTATATATATATATATATGTATGTATAGTAGGCCTACATATGGTAAGAGTACCTCCCATCCTCACCAGATCTGACAACACATACATATTCAGGAAAAAAAAAATGCTGCAAATACAGAAAACAACCAAATACAGAAATGCTGCAAGCTGAACAGAACACAACAGAATTCCAGTTTATTTGTATTATTGTATATTATTTAAAGTTAATGAGGCGCTGAACTAAACTTTTGTTGTTTATAACACATTTCCAGTCTGTGCAGCTAGCAGTGTTTTCTGTTTTCTATGTTGTCAATTTGCTTCTTTTTTCTCTTCTGTACACACAACATATATTTCATGTCTGTCTGTCCTAGAGGACAGATTCCTCTTCTGTTGCTCCTCCTAATTTTGTTTCCAGTTTTTACCCATTAAAGGTCTTTTTTGGGGGAGTTTGAGTCTCACTAAACTCACTTAAAATGTCGTTCAAGCCTTTTTTCTGTTTGTCTGCATAGTTTTGTATTATGTTGTCACATCTGATAGACCCTTTGGTCTTAAAGTCTAAGTAAAATCTTTTTTTGGTCCTTTTCTGCTTCAGCATTATTTTCTTTGGTAGTTTTTGCATGAGGTCATGTATTTTAATGTCACACTATTTACTGTACATCTAAATCTGTGGAGTCAGTATTTATTATTCTGTCATGACCCTCCTCCATGTTTGTCATATTTTGGCTTCCTCTTCTCGCTCTGTCGGGTTTTGGCTCCCCCTTCAGTGAGAAGCAGATTAAGAGCCGAATGTCTAAAAGGCTATTAAGCATCTCAGCTAAATTAATGTTCATTCATTCATTGTGTAACAAAGACATACTGAAGGTGGACATTGTTTTTTTTGTTGTTGTGAATGTTGTGCTTGTGAACGTTGCACTGAAGACAAGCCGCTGCAGAGGAGATATACAAGAATTGTCTTTGTCTGTCCGGTCGTTAAACGGCTCGTTGGTTTGGCAGCAGATTCCTGTAAAGGAATTTAATTTGTCTTCACATCAGGAGCTGTTTTCACTCTTTGAGCTTCACTTCCTGCTGCAAGAGGAGGAAATTTCTCCTCAAAACACAAAAGACTCCAGATAGAAGTCCAGCAGAAATGTGTGAAATATGTTCTGAATATAATAGTTTGATATATAATAGTTTTGTGCTTTTGTAACAGTAGATTTATTAATGTCATACAGCTTTATTTCACTTATCATGATACAAAATCTGAATAATCACAGTTCTGATCTGAAACAATCACATTGCTGTTGTTTATGTTTGGTGACTGTGTTGATAAAATAAAAAACATCATCTAATCTCACTGACATGAACATTTTTTTTTTCCCTCAGTGTCTTTTTAAACTCTCATTGGAGATACTAAGTGTTTTGTTTTAATGTTTCAGGATCCAGAGGACAAAAAGTGCCACAAAGGCCTCACAGTAAAGTATCTGATCTGTACATTTGATCAATAATAATAATAATAGATCATGGGGTTTATCTCAATCCTGTAGCCTCCAAGAACAAAACACCACAACATGTTTTTACCCTGATAAAACCTCACTTGATGTAGCTAGTTATTAGCACATCAAATCAGTCATTTTTCAGTTAAATCCTATTTTTATGTGTTTTTTATGTGTTTTTCTATTGAATCGCGTTTCTTCTCTTGAATCCTTTTCATGCACTTTGAACCTCCTCGTTGTTGAGAGTTGCTATAGAAATAAACTGTTCATAACAACCTTTTTATCCTGCAGTTCTTCATCACTCAACAGCCGTCAGAGAGGCCCGTCGCTGCTGCTTGATGACGAGTGACATTAAGGCTTTTTTCACACCTGCCATCGATGCTTTATAGTCACACAGTCTAAAGCATCTGACACACACAATCCTTAATTTCCATCCAGGATCTAAATGCACACACAGCATGTGATATTCCTCTTTGTCTATTTACATTTATATTCATATTAATTGAAAATTTGACACATAATTCATGTTTTTAATGTCTCTTGTTGCCCTCTTGTGTCTTGTTAACCTCTGGCATCTTATTATAGAAAATTACATGTTTTTATCTTATTGTATCACTTGTCTATTCACATGTATGTATTTATTTGCCCTGTGACATCTTGAATGTGATTAGATAAGATAGATGATGATGTCACTGCTCGTTTTGTGATATATATACTGTATAAATACAGTCCAGACAGTATTTGGACACACAGACTCTTGTGTTTCAGCACATCAATTTGAAATAAAGTAATGGATACTACATTAAAGTCTCAGTTTTTATTTTGAGTAGGTTTTCATCAGTATAGAAAGCACTGTCTGGGAGACGAAGCCCTTTTAACAGACAGTGCCCAAAGATTAGGGGTTCAAAAGTAATTGGACGCTTGGCTACAGTGTTTGTCGGGCAGAGAGCTCACAGACGGCTCAGAGTTGATTGTTGGTTGAGAGTTTAGATTGAGGTGGAGCGAAGAGGTGACCGTGCAAGTGAAGAAGATAATAATGAGGGTGGAAGAAAACAGAAAACATCCATCAGAGAGATATCAAAGGTTTGTTGGTTTGACAAAGTCAACAGTTGGGTTCGTTCTAAAAAGCAGGTACACACAAAAAAAAAAAAAACGGCAGATGAGCCGGTGGAGCAAGAAAATCACGTTTTTTTTTTTGAAAACACAGCAAGTCGAGGATGATCACTACTCTGATTTACAGTCTCACACTGATGGATTTCCTCCTGAACCTGCTGTCAGTAGCTTTCTCTCTCTGTCTTTATGACCCGTTTTAAAGAGCAGGATCATTCAGTCTGTCTGAAGTCTTAAAAAGTCTTAGAAGTGCACCAAGGTTTAGCTGTTAAAATGTATTGATTTAAGAGCAAAATCATAAACTGAAGTCAGAGAGAAAAGAATTTAAAAAAAGTAATATTTTTAAGTTTGTCAGCAGAAAAGGCTTTTAAAGTCATTAAATTCTTTCTTAAAAGGCTGCTTGTGCACAGCCAGAGGAATAATAATCCACCAGACTGAACTTGAAGCTTTCAACTGGTTTTGTTTAAGTGTGTTTTAGCTGAGTGGTTTCTTTTTTTTTTTTAATATCATCACCGATCTAATTTATTGACACCCACAGAAAGAAATTAAAGTCTTTGCAATGAAATAATAGCTCCGCTTTAAAGGTCACATTTCTTTGTTTGTATCTTTTATTAACTCTTAATAACTTCATGTAACCCACAATGACAACCGAGTTAGTAATTTTACTTAAATAAAACATGTGTTGCGGTAAACGTTAATTAGACACAGAGATGGATTAATGTGCTGCCTCTGAGTTTACGAGGACATCTAGTGGTGTTTTTTTTTTTTTTTTTTTTTTAATCGTTTTCCAGTGAAAGGACGAGACTTCTCCATAGAACAAAAGGGCTTTATTCCACAATATAAACTTGTAACATCTTCAGCTAACCCCCACCCCATCGCCCCCCCCCCCCTCCCCCACTTCTCCCTCCCGCCCACCCCCAACCCTAAGTCCTTCCTGCAGTATCCTACGCCGGGTTACACGCCACGGTGGTACAATGAGAGCAGAGTCTGTTCCTTCGGTCCTGCTACATCACAACTCCGCAGCTGGAATCCATCCATCTGTGCAGCTTTCTGTACATCATCACACCATCAGCTAAAAAAGCACCAACACAACTCAGCGGAGAAGATCAAGCCGTTTAAAGTCAATTCAGACAAAAAATTATTGCTCAGATAAATAAACCTATTCTACAAAAAAAAAAAGGGAATAATTATATTAAGATGCACGTACTAAACACTGGATTTCAAAGAAACAAACAAAAAAAAAAATGTAAGTCTTTTTTTTGCGGTGATAGGGGATGAAAACCTCGACCCTGTAGCTCTGGTTTAACATGCAAGGAGGTTCCAGAGAAGATAATATTAACCCTTGATTAACCCTCTTTACTGTTGTACGACTCCTTTGCGTCAATGTATTGGAATCCCATGCAGCACACTTCACATCCTGTGTTTGTTTTTGTTTTTGTTTTTTTGTTTTTTATCGTTTAGACAACCACAAACATTTCATAAGAAGAAAGAAATATATAATATATATATATATGTAAAAATACAAAAAAATAACTAAACATTATAGTTCTGGACACCAAGTCAAAGAGGAGATAGCACCGTTGTTACAAAAGGGTCGGACAGATGGGACTGGGGGCGGGGGGGTGGGAGGCGGGGAGGGGCGGGGATGGGGGGGCGGGGGGGTAGAGGGTGATACAGGATCAGTGACTGGTGGCTTGTTATGACGGACTGACGACCGGCAGCCATCCTTCACAAACATCTCTCCTCTCGTCTTCATTTTCTCATGTGTCCGTCGTTCAGTGTACACCTGACGCAAATGTAGTCCTCCTTCTCCGCCATCTCGGCCGTGACACCAACGCAGACCTGGTGGAACCACTGGTTACAGCTGCCGTCGCACTGGACCCAGTCCACCTGCAGGAGAACACAGGAGTTTAAAAAAATCAGTATCTCGTTTTCAGTCGCTCCAGAAAACTCACTTTTATTGTAAAATATCTTTATTTTTGTGTCTATTTTTATCTTTTCTTATTGAATTTCTGTGTATTTGGTATTTTACTCCATATAAATAAACTTTATATTATTTAATGTATGTTGGATTAAACACTAAATCATGTTTCTCAGTTATCTCGATCTAAACACAAGCACACATTTAAAAGGGTCACACCACTGATCTTTCTCTCTTTTCTTCCCACTTCCACAAATATCTTTATTCTTCCATTTTTTTTCCCTGTTATAAAAGTTTTTCTCATCCACATTGCAGGTCTGAGGACAGACGGGTGTTTTATGCTGTACAGGCTGTAAAACTTCTTGAGGCAAATTTGTGATTTGTGCTTAATGAATAAAATTGCCTTGACTTTCTTACAATTATTGTTTTAAAATCCTCTTTCCCTCTTCTAATCCTTAAGCTGAAACGATTCAATAATTAAAATTTAATGCTTCAGTAATAATGAAATAAAAGAAGAGAAGAGCGAGCCTCCGGGTTTACTCATCGACTTCATGAAAACAGGCTCCGTAGGAGGAAATAACCCTGATGATGCGTCGGCTTCGATGTGCTTGTTTTACTAAGTGGTTATGTGGAGTTTGAAAGACGTGGGTGTTTACTAGTCACGGACGGTCTAAATAAAGAGGCTTTCCAATTGCATTATGGGAAATGTGAGATCCATTATTTTTGATTCTAAACCCATAATAGGTAATAAAAGTCAGGATAGGTCAACCTCTGTCTTCCTACTAGTATCATACTGATCTGCTGGAGGAAATGAAGATACTGAGAAAAAGAACCGAATATTTCGTCTTTCAGTGAATCTATGTAGAAATTAAAAAGACATGAATTATGACCTCAGAAGACAAATAACAAAACACAAACACATCAGTGTAATTTTCACAGAACCAATACATGTTCATGTACTTATATTAGAGATAAAACATGTAACTGATTAGTTGATCGACTGAAAATTAATCTGCAATTATTTATTTTTTATTTTTGTAGCAAAATTGAAAAACATTCATTGGTTCAAGCTTATAAATTGAAATGATTTACTGATTTTCTTTCATTTTATGATTGGAAATTGAAAATATTGAGATTTTAGACTTTGCTGGACAAAAAATAATCGGGAGATGAATCAATAATATATAACCGTTAGTTGCAGCCGTAGCTCATATTAATGAATTATATATATTTGGTGAAATTTCAATAAGAAGGATTTTTTCTCCCACGTTTACTTTTCATTCCTCTATTGGTGAGTTGATTGCGCTCTAATGTGTTACTTCTACTTTCCCACGCTGTCACGCTTTCACTCATCATATCTGGCCAATCATCTTTCTGCTTGAGCCAGTTGGTCCTTGGATGCTGCTCTTTAAATATCATTGTGATCCTGTAATTCTGTCCGTCAGATTGACCGTTGTGAAACCCAACTCCCCCGTTAATAAAGATGTTTTTTTATTGTTTTTGATGGAGTCCAATCATCAAAGTCTTCCTCTGCTCTTAAACTCAATACATTCACAGTCTGATACACTTGATAGTTATTGTGTATGTTCTGTATTTAGATAACGTCCCCCTGAAGTGGAAGGCAAACTGTCCTCTGCAGAGAAAAGGTAATCTGAGGTTCTACAGACATTTTTCTCACCTCGTCACCCTCTGGGAGCTGACACCTCTCCGCTGGACAAACAGCCATTTCCTCATCAGAGTCATCAGACTGGGAGAAATCGGAGCGCAGGGAGGACGAGGTGGAGGCCGGCCTCTTCTTATTCATCTTCTGTCTTTTGTGAGAGTGTTTTTTGTCCTTCCCTCTGTGCTCTACATCTAGACTTTCTCTCTCCAGATGCCGCTTCGCTTTCTTCTCTGAGCCAGTCATAGTTTCCCTCACGCCATTGACGCCGTCCTAAAAATGAAAAACAACAAATTTAAACAGACGTTCAGTTTTTTAAATTAAGTTTTCTGAGGGCGTTCACTCGGTGGTGAGGTTTTATACCTGGTTCAGTGGCAGATTTTTTCCCTGAGAGTTAAACTGCATGTGTTGGTCACAGTCTGAATCGTCCTGCGGTGGCGACATGCATCTGGTTGTGTGTTGGCTGGTGGCTCTGTCCAATAAAACATGGTAGAGGCTCTGGACTTCGGGCAGAGACACCTGCAGCAGGAGCCCCTCCACCATCAGCTCCTCCAGCTCCCGACTCAAACCTGTCACACGCAAACACACAGAACAAAATGCACAATTAACCGAAACTCCTTTTTTCAATCTGACCATTTAAGTCACACGAAACAATGGGAAGGAATAGTTTTCAGAATGAGGCGACACTCACCCTGCAGCGGTATGCATCTCTGCTCGGTGTAGAAGACGGTCTGAGCATGGCTTGTCCTATTCCACTCTGGAGTCAAACAAGGAGCCTGCATCCAAAACATCAAAATCCCAAACTTCACATTTGTAAATAAGACTTTTTCAGTGAACTGTTACAAAAAAAAAAAGTGTCAGAAGGAGAAGATGAATGACCTGAGTGTTGTTGTGAGTGTCGTTGCCGCCTGACGCCCAGCTGGTCAGAGTCGGAGGAGTTCCCGGTCGCTCTTCCAGTTCCGGTAGGTTACAAGAATGTGAGATCTGCTGAGCTCGATGCTGCCAGTCAACTGTCCTCTCAACCAGATAGTGAAGCGCGTCGCCCTCCGGCAGGCGCACACCTATGTGCCGCAGAGATTCTAGCAGAGGGCGGACTTTGTTCAAGGGGGGCTTTTCTGATCGCTGGCACTGCGGGCAGAGCCACGGCTGTGTTTCGCAGGAGTCTGACGGGTCTCTGACACACACGCTGTGGAACGCATCCCTGCAGAGTTCGCACTGCAGCATCGCCCCCATGGGCGCCTTCTGACAAACGCACACCTTCAGGTCCATGCAGTCCGCTGTGGGAAGGAGCTTTGACTCATTTGCTGCCCTGAGATGAGAGAAAGCCTCCATCTCCCTTACCCGCAGCTCCTCCAGAGTTGCCATCTGGTGAATAAAACAAAGACACAGTCAGAGCATTTCCTGATGGTGACAGCTCGTTAATCCCTTTGACTTCAGCTCCTTTTATATTTATGTTTAAAGCAGTTCTTACACGGTGTCTATACATGTCTGATGGAACAAATGCGTTCTTATTATAATTAATAAAGCTATCCACAGAGGCTGCGTAGGTACTCAGGTTTCACAGGTGCTTTACCTGCCAAACTGCAACCTGAAGGACATTTTTAAAATTTCAAATCTGTTTTCTTGGGTTTTATGCATGTAACTACACTGATTGGACTCTGAGTGCTGCCAAAACACAGGTGACCTACAACATCCTGTGTAGATAACGATGGAGGACTGATGCTGCAGCTCTGTTAACGTGCTGTTTTCATGCTGTGTGAATGATGTGTTCAAACACTTACTGCAGAGGTAGAATCCTTGGTCTCTGAAAGCGCTTTTTCCACGTCACTGAGAGTGTTGAGTCTTGGTGTTTTCTTTTTGTTACTTTTGGGTGATTCTTTCCCTTTCTTGGCCCTCCTCTTTGGAGAACCTACATTTCCAACCTCACATCTTGGACACAGGGCCTGTGTTGAACAAAGTAATGGTGAGGCTGAGACCTGATATCCTCATGGGTTTAATATTTATTTGAACATTTTTGGGATTTTACCTCCAGCAGGCTGAGGGTTGAATCTTTCTGAAGGAACGTTGTAGCTGTAGATTCTTTCCATTCTTGCACTTCTACCATTAAAGACTCCAACCTGTCTAAAGGCTCCAGGTGGACTTGAATGGCTTGTCCTCGTAGCACCATGTCAGACAGACTGTCCACCAACGGTATGCAACCGCTGGCCTGAAAAACAGAGAGTTATGTCAGTGTTACAGTCAAACCAAATCAACCCATAGCAGAAATGTTAAGAGCGTACTAACCTGAAGCTCCTCAGCTTCCTGAAGCCACTCTTGGGCTTTTCTGATGGTGTCTTTCAGGAGAAGACAGTTTGGGAGGTAAGCAGGGATCCCAGATGCCTTCTCAGCAGCAGCACTAAGGGTCTCTATGGAGTGTGGTGGTCTGGTGGGAAGTAAAACATAATGACATGATATACTGTAGGTGATAAAAACTGGACACAAACCTCCATCACCTCCAAGTTAATAACTAAATGTCATGACATTTTCTGCAGTCATCCTCACAGGAAGCTTTCAAAAAATTATTTTTTTCCAACAAACACTTTAAAAACGTTGGAAATATCCTGTACACACAGGTTTTATTGGGTACCTTAAAACCTACAGTTATATTGAAAACCAGCACTCTTTACATGGAGTAGAACCTTTATGTCATAAAAAGTGTCAAACATCTCGGGCAAAACACTTGAAAATACTATTTCAAACAACACTTAAAATGCTGTGAAGCTCAAAAATTCAAAGCTGTGATAAAACTAAGCATGGTGAAGGAACATAACACTTTTGGAAAATGTAGAAATTTAAGCCCCAGCTTTAAATTAGTTGATTTGATAATGGAGAGAAGAGATGCACATTCCTGACAGCCATGCCATTAAAAAGCCTTTGAAAAGCAACTTGTGACAGTTAATACTGAACAGCACTGAGTAACAATGGAATGAGGGCAGAACTAAACATGATGCTCACTTTTTGTTGATCTTGTTGAATATTCTAGCAGCCTCATTTTGCACTAGCTGGAATTAAAATGAAGCAAAATCAGGAGCACTGACGTAATATTACATTTTTCAGGTACAATCAGTGCAAAGACCTGGACAGAAAGTTACAGCTAAGACTGACAAAATAACATTTTTGTAATGACTTGCATATGTTTTTTTGGATTAAAGCTAGTGTTAACAGAGCATGACAACCTATTACAACATGTTCTTGTTGATGTTTTGGATGTTTTTCCACCTTGAAGCTTAGACACTGACACCATGATGGATCAGTCAGTGCTGCCCTCACCTGGCTTTCAGCAGACTGCTCGCTTTGTCCTCCCAGTGCTCGGACACAGTGAGCAGCTCCTGAAGGCGTGCCATGGCTTTCTCCACGGACGGATGAGCTGCCAGGCCGACTCCCTGGTCAATGAGCCTCCTCATGGTTTCCAGAGTCAGGGTGGAGGGCTGGACGCTGGCTTGCTGCACCCCCTCCAGCCAGCGTGCCTGCTCCAGCCTCACTCTGAGGCGGGGCAGCTCGGGCAGCTCCACGTCGAAGTCGAAGCTGACATCTAACAGGCTCTGGATCTCGCTGACGCTGGGAACTTCATCTGCCAGGACCTTCTCGCTGTGCTGCTGGAAGTCTTCGATGCGATTCAAGAGTTCCTACAGACAGACATCAAAACAAATGTAATGGTATTCAGGATTAATGCTTCTGCATACCTGATTTCTGTCTTAGTGTAAATATAATTCTTTATTAAAGGTGTAGGCTGAAGCCAGAGCTCATTAGCATTTCCTTATCATGATACAAAACATATATATATTTTATTTTTTTGAATAAACTACACAGTAAATCGCAACTTTTTGAAGTCCTAACACACTTTCATACGCGGCCTGTTGGGAAAGTTTCCCTGAGATACAAGAAGAAAGAGAAAAGTCCTCATCCTTGAAGCCTTTTCTCTCATAAAACTGAAACACTTCCATTAAAGCAGAACATAAATCCCATATTTATGAAGCTCGTCTATCAGTTATATATTCACATTCTCTCCTGTCAGGCTCTTCGAAGTGGCCAAAATAATTTTTTCTGACAGTTAGCATTTTTCAGACTGTGTTGTCTAGTCCTCGAATATAAGACGATATAAGACACTTATATCGTCTTATATTATATAAGACACTTTATCAAATATAATTTCAAGATTAAAATATTGTCTTACGTTCTGGCCAATATATTATATCCCACAGCAAACTATGTGGCTGTCTAAATGTCTAACATGAATTCAATTTTACATCATAGGATTCGTATCTCAACCTCAGCCTACCTTCAACAACGGGGCTTGAGGGAGACTGCAGGAAAGGTTATACAGCTGCCGCACAAATGAACTCAGCTCCTCCACCGTCAGCTGGCTCCGTGATTTCACAGTGCCACACCGATACCTAGAGGAGGGCGTCCAGCGGATGAAAAAATTAACCTCGGTATTATTTCCTGACGAGAGGAAACATCTAAGGAAATGTGAAGACAACTAAACCTGTTGTAGTTAAGTGAATTAACGCTACCTTGTCTGCCTCTTGCCGTTCAATAGCTGCTGCGCCACCAAGGAGCATTTCTCTGCATCTTGTGTGACGAGACGTAACCGACGCAGCAGGTCGTTGTCGGGGAACCGCTGGGACTCTGATTCACCAAGAAGGGAACGAAAGACTGGCAGGCCTGAGGGAGAGGACACCTCGTTAATCACAGTCTGGCACGTAAAGCAACATTCACAGTTTTAACAACACATTACTGAGAAACCAATGGCTTTGTTTGTGATTGTGATAATGATTAACATTTGCTTTGTTTTCTTACTTGCTCTCTCTCTCTCTTACCTTTCTTCTTTTCCAATTTAGCCTCCAGAGTCTCTGCCACACGGGAGGCCCAGTCATCATACAGTTCAGCTCGCTGCTTCACAGCGTTCACCATGGGTAACAGGTCGTCCAGTGTGTATCTGTAACTGCAGGAGCAAATAGAGCAATGAATTTACCCTGAATAGATGCACAAATCTACTTAAGGAAGTGCAGAGTTTTCACTGGTAAAAAAAAACATATTCATTACATTCTAACATCTTACAGATCCCCTGTACTCCCTCATCTCTGTTTACCGCCTGTCATTCAGCTCCTGTGGGACTTACTTCAGTGTGTAGTTGGTGATAGGGCAGGAGCAGAGATCGCTGATGTGGTGCAGACACACCAGTACTCCTGGGCTGCAGGGACAGGTGACGGCAGACAGGTAGCAGGTGGTCCTGCACTTGACACACTGCCGCTCATCGTCCTGGAGATCATCATATTTTGCCTCCTGGCAACGCAACATCCCCTGAAGATGTGAGACAACAAAGGTGTTGAAAGCAAGTTAAGTGTGAAATGGTGAGTGTGTTTGCTTGAGTGAACATATGATATCTGTTTACACTGTGTTTAACTTGTTATTGTTGTAAAGAAAGCCTTGACCTTTGTATTACAAACCTACAAAGCTCGAGAGAGAATCTGCACACTAAGAAATCTGCGATATGTACAGTAAAATGGTTTTTATCAACACCATCACACTAAGTATCCTACCATTTTCTTCACTTTGTCTCTCAGATCCTTCTCTTCTCGGATCATGATGACCATGTCCCTGTGGACAGATGATGCCAGGACCACATCGAGTGTGTCTGCTTTCAAGGCCATGTTGCACACCATCTCATCATGGGAGAACACATTGTACCGGTGCAGCATTCGATAGTGATCAACGCACTGTCTACCAAGAGGCATCTGGTATGACAGAAAAGAAAGAAATGGGTTGTAAAAACAGTTGGGAGGCGTGTCGAATCTACATGTGTAATCTATTTCTGATAAATTACAAAACAAGCTGCGCCAGTTCTCTAGTTCTTATATACAATTCATTGACCTATCGAGTTGCAGAGCATTACATGGAAATGAATCATCGAGGCGATTACGTCAAATACAAGGGAACTAAGAGGATATGTCTGCCAAAGAGAGGGGAGATTTGGGGAAATTGCTGCTTAAGGAGGAGGCATTCTGGATTTCTAAATTGGGAAGTTTTGAAATTATTTCCGTAGGGTCTACTGGATTATATCTGCTCTAAAATAACAGTCTTTTTTTTTTTTTTTTTTAGAACGACTGGAAATTTAGTAAATGGATGAATGTGTTGCGGTCAAATGCAGATTGGCTTTGAAAACAGGGTTATTCATACATGTTAAGTGATGGAAGGGATTGAAGTGTTTGAAAGAATACAGAATTATATTGAAAAATGTATATTCAACCTTTTTCCCCCTGTTGATGTGTTAAGATGAAAGATTGTATTTGTTAAAGAATATTCTAACAAAGCTGATTGTAATATATGTCATTTATTTATATTCTGGCGATTCAACAACAGTAATGGTGTTTTGTAAATATTCTTTTTTAAGAGAGGAATGTTAATAATGTTTTGTAAACATGTTTTCTATTGTGATTCATCCGTCACACCATTGATCAATGAATTGTATATGAATGGGAAACTGAAAACAGCCTCAGAACAACGCTGATAACTGAAAATGTTTAGTGAACGAAGCGTAGCGGACTGGAGAAGAGTTGTGTAACCTGTTTTCATCTTGAAGTACTAACCAGTAATAACTCATATCAGTATGTGTTTGTTGCTCAGCCATCACTTAGACTAGCTGTTGTTTTTTTGTGTAATAATATAAAATCTTTAACGAATAAATAAAAGAATACTGAGAATCAGTTCACTTTATATGGGCTGCCTTCTTATGAAATAATGCATGAAGCAGATTTTCCATTTCTTTTACAAATAACTACAATGTGCTATTCAGGCTAACACAAATAAAATGATGCGTACCCAGTCGACGGTGCAGAAGTTGACCGCCTCAGCGAAATTGAAGCCCTGATTGAATCCACTGTGGTAGGCTCTAGGAAACGTGATCACAAACTCACCAGCACACTGGTTTGTTCTGTAAATCTGAAGAACAGGTGAGACAAAAAAGACGGTTTGTGTTTGTGTTACAGAGAGATCAGCTGCTTGTCGCTGTGGATGAGACATGAAAAGCATCAGTGCAGGTGAAAGCAGCCATGTAAACACATACTGGGACTCCGTGGTCCATCAGGGTGTTGGGGTTCATGATGGTGACCAGCTGGTGCAGCAGGTCAGGCTGAGACTCAAACAGCTCCGGGGCCAGTTTCTTCATCACCTCCTCCAACTGCTCTGCAGCAAAACCAGGAGCTCCGTACCAGGTTTTGGGTTCCCCCCTTAGTAGTGAATAAAACAAACACAAGACTTTAGTTCGCTCGAGCCAAAAATGAGAAAAAAACAAAATCTAGACCAGATTTTTGCAGCAGAAGCCACGGCAAAATCTAGAAATGTATCTTTAGTATCAGCAGATGTTTTTTTTCTGAAGTACCAGTGCAGGTAGTTGATGGAGTAGCTCCAGTGATCCTCAATATGCCAGCAGAAGGAGGAGAAGCACATGCCAACATAGAGCCATGGCAGCGTCATCCCACAGATGTCAGCTGTCACATGAGTCAGAACTGAAGGGTTCATCATCGCCAGGTTGTTGAGGTTCCAGCCACACTTGAGGTATTTCTGCAAGAGACACGACACATTCAGATCAATAACTAAGGAATTACTGTTCAATATACAGTTCATATTGCTTAACGTTACATTAGACTGAAGCTACCAAATACACTAAAAAGACACGACTGCTGCATTTTGATTCCACAGACAGAGCTGTATGGTTTTGGATGACTTATTTCAGGGGAATATTTTCAGTGTTTGGCAATCTGTTTACCTCATCAGCCGGGGAAACCTTAAATCTTCCATTCGGAATGGGGAATCCGCTCCCAAACTCCTTTGAGGCAATATCTGCTCCATATTCTACAGTAACATCCTCTTCGATGGCTCCCACCAAGCGCCAGAACTCTTTCTCCACCAGCTCTGTAGGTACCATCTGCAAAATACATGAAAAGGACGTTAAATTTTAAAATATAAAATATAATAAAAGAGAGACAGACAAACCTACTTTGAAACCTTTCTACTTACATGAACTGGCATGTTGAAGTAATCAGATTTGAATGCATCAGCCATTTGCCCAAATGCACGCAGGGAATAGTCTCTGTATGCCTGCTCAAAGCCGAACGCCTCATGAGGTTTGTTGCATTCCTACGAGGAAGAAAAAATGGTTGAGAAAATATGTCAAATATGTTTTGTTGCCGTTTCATAAACATAAACTGTCTTTTATGAGTAGACAGACTTATTGGTTTTATAACTTGCATCATGAATCAAGAGTCAATGTGCATCGAGTTAACCGCAGTGCAGTTTATCTTCACCTGAGCCAGACACTTGGGGCACCTCCAGTCTCCTTTGGGGACGTCATGTAGAGGAGGGATCAGGCAGAAGGTGTGGTAGCTGTCGTCACAGCCGTCACACAGCAACAGACGGTCTTCATCTCCCCCACTGCCGCACATCAAACATACGACCAGATCCACCTGGAGAACACACGAGCGGTTTGTGATGAATCAATGAAGTCACATAAATTATCTGTAAAACACTCGGACAGAACCGCTTCAGACTGGAACTTATTACCAAAACACACCAAATTTATTTCAAATATTAAAAAGTTGAACTGGAAGTGAAAGTTGAAATGTTGTGTCACGTCAATTTCCAATTTAGAGACGATCTTCTGAGTTATGTAACAGTTCAATCATGTTTTAAAACTAAATTTTCCTTAATTTCTGCCACTTTTTACTTTCTTCCTGTCAATTTTTCATTTTTTCTTGTATCTTTTTTATCTTTTATGCTATTGCAAACTTATGTTCCTCAGTAAGACAAGAAACCACATTAACAGAAGCTAATGAGAGTCCTTTTAACAATAAACTTATATAAACAAAGGACAAAGGAAAAATATTCTACAGCTGAGATTTTACTTTTAATGATGCACTAAACTGACAAGCCTATTAATTTTTGAAGAAATTTGACACAATTAGCAGATAAAAGACTTACTGGACTCGGAGGAACTGGAGGGAGGTATTTCTTGTACCGTTGCTTGGATTTGTCAACTTCAATCATTGGTTCCTTACTTTCGACTGGTTCCTGTTTCACTGGAATGGGAATCTCTTTCTCTACAAGAGGACAGGAAATATTACTGTTACCAAGCCTAGTCATGTTTTAATGTGAACTCCTACAGTACATATTATAAATGCTGCCATTATGACTATGTTTTTCTACTGGAGGCTGACCTGGTTCTGGCTTGGCAACAAAAGAGCCCATCCTCCGTCTCAGGTTCGGCCTGCTGTCACCTGGCTCACCTGGTTCAGTCTTCACACAGACGGTCTACAGAAAAAGTGACAAGTGAGGCTACAGACAACTTAAAACTACTTAAATTGTAATGGCAAAACGTTAATGGATGTGAGGAACAGTCAGTACTGCTGGTTTCATGTGTCTGAGGCTCTCGTCAACTACACCCACCTCACACTTCATGCGTTTGGCTCTGCGAGCACCGGGGCAGTTCTCAGGAGTCTGGACCAGCTGCCTCTGAGCCTGGTCCTGCAGCTTGTAGTCCTTGATGTCAGAGCCCTCCATGCTTTCTGCACTCTCCACTGGCTGGACTGGCTTCTGAACATACTGAAGGAAAACAGTATGCCAGTTTAAGTAAAAACTATACTTTTCTCAACAGTCTACAGCTAAGTTCTTAATGTGTGTGCGTTTTTTTGTGTATATTTTGACATTTGTATATTCTGCCCTGACTTTTGCATAACCGCACTAACACCTGTTGATGCATATCTATCTTCTGCTCTTGCACTTCTATGATTGTGTTGTGACCTTATTGTAATTTTATGTAAAGCAAATTGTGTTGCCCTGTGTATGAATGTGCTGTAAAAATAAAGTTCGACTTGCCTTAAAACTACAACTCACTGGTTATTTAAAAAAAAAAAAGCATTTGTGTGCCTGGAAATACTTGTAGGCTCAAACGGATGAATGGAAAGAAGCTTTTAATATGAATATGCAAATACACACTGGATAGATTTAAAACAGGAAGTGTGAGCTTACCACAGCTTTCATTCCGAAGGGATCTACTTATATCATTATTACATCGGTCTACCAGTGATAATAATATAACTACTGTATGTGACAATTACTAGGAAGTACAAGCAGCTGTCAAATGTGGCTGACAGATGGTGAGACATCCTATATGAAACACATCAATTGGTATTAATTTAGTTTCCATTTTAGCAGCCTAAAGGGAAAAAATAGGCCATAAGAAGGATGTGGTTAGTTGTCACCCCGTACAGGGAACACAGAAACTAAGAAGGAACATGCCGAATCAGAAGGAGGACACGTTTGAGCTGAGGCAGCAGCAGCGTACGGGTAATGAATGTCAGACTCTTGAGAGCTGCAGTTTAATTAATTATAGTAGCACTAGAGAACGACAGAAGAGAACAGAAATTCTACTACTAATACTACTACTACTACTAATAACAATAATAATAATAATAGAACCGATTAATAATGATCATCTAATTGCTGCCAATTGTATTTTTTTTTACATTTGAGTCGAGATAAATATAAATTGTTCAATGTAAACTATCTTGTAGAGGTGCTGATAGCCTGTTTATTGTCATCCATTAGCTGTAAAACCAGCTGATGTCATTTAAACATTGAAAAAAAAGACAGGTTAATTCACAATGTTCTGACTGCAAATATTACAACAATAAGCTGCAAATACAATACACTGCCCAGCCATAGATAAACATGCATGTTGTTAATTGTGAGGCCAAGTGGCTTCTTAACCATGACACAAACATACCTTTTCAAGTTCAGGATCAGCCTCCAAACGCATCAGTTTGGAAGCTGCCTCTGGTGCCTGAGGCAAGAGAGAGCTTGGGTAATTAAACGATTTAGAGTGACCTATCCAAGAGGTCACACAGTACCAATCCAATGATCTTGGATAAGCTCTCTTGTAAGATGTTATGGAATATTAGGATGCAAATATAGATAAATTACATCAATAGACACCAGATGATAAATTCACGGTCAGTGTATTAGTCAGACAACAGAGTTAAGGGCTCCGCAAAACAGTAATAATAGTAATAACTGCCATCTCTAAATAAAATATAACACAAAACATGCGTATCCTAATAATGCATTCATTTCCATTAAATGGTATTGATGCGATCCATATTCCCTTCAAATCTGATAGGACTAGTGGCTCCTTGTTCAAAGTGAAACACAAAGGTTTTAACATATGAATCTGTAATTTAATTTTGACTGTAACATTAAATAATTGGTTGCAATAAGCGGTATGGATACGCATTATTAGGTCTTTGTTCTCAGATGAGACACTCACTGCCGTTTGTGCGACAGCTTCTCTTGGAGTGTTTCATCGCGAACACAATATGCAGCCATATTGATGCAGTGCTCAACTCACCAGGAGGTTTGCTCCACTCTGAAAGAGATTGTAGGGATAGAGGATTTTCTCATAATGCCCTCGCAGGTGTGAGCCGACAGCTTTGCCAGGGGCGAAGCCCATTTGTAGTGCAATCTTGGTCCATCGTCTGCCCTGACAGACAATGTCAAATCCACCCTCATCTGCTACCAGCTGAAAATGACAGTAAGTGACTTTAATGGTACTGTTGGTATGGGTGGTATTTGAAAATTAATATAAAAATGAGGTGTAATGACATCAATCATCAACCTTATTTAGCTTATATAAATCCAAAATCTTCCTCTCCACATGAGGAATCTTCAGGGCACATCCCTGCAAATCCCAAAATTTGGCAATCTGGTCCAAAAAGTTGAGCTTGACTCTGGTCTGTGCCTGGGAAAACATACAAGCAATGACATCAGTCAGCTACAAATAAATTCAATTAAAACAAACCAACCATGACAAGGAATTCAAGGCATTTAAAGAAAACCAAGAAATGTACTGGGAAAAATAAAACAGGCGCCAAAAATAACCTGAAAAGGCTGATATTCATCCAAGAAAACGAGGAGGTGTGTCCTATTGTTTAAATAAATAAATTAGTTTGGATTCATTTCCAGTCTTAATTTGCAGTTTATCCTTTGTTACATAACATTATTACAGGCATTAATAACATGATTGTTCTTTATTACATAATTGTAATTATCAGTGTAGCCTGCACATACCCTGTAATTACATTAATGAGGTGAAAACAGACAATTGACAATTTTAGAGAATTTTCTGGGACACACACATACAGATATAGTCTGTATCTGAGTATCTGAGTATCAAAGCTCACCTCCAACTCATTGAGCCTCTGGATCCGAGGAACAAAGTGAAGTCTGTCAACATCGCATGCAAATGGAGGCTGCCAACCCTGAACAGCAACAAAAATACACAAAACAGCACATGAAGGTCATCATGGCATATAATCTGGGTGGTTATGCAGTGGGCAGATTTTAGGATTGACGAGTCATATTACAATTTGTTTTTCTTTTCATGATGATATAACCTTGTGACAATAGCTTTTTCAAAGCTCAGACCCAAATTTTGGATTTGTAAAAAAAATTCTTCACACATAGTGACTTCACTAAACTTAAATTAGACAGATGAACAAAGTAGATCACATTTGTAGATTTTTAAACTGAAAATCAAGTTTGACAGAAAAGCAAGGCCTGCTGAAATTGAAAGAACACAGTGATCTTTTCCAGCTTTCCAGCTTAGCTCACGAGAAACAATCCATACCACACACAGTCAAGCATGTGTACGGACAATACCCTAATCATAAAAAGGAGAGAGACCCAAGTTCTTGGTTTAAGTCAGTAGCCAACATCCCCCACTGGCACACAAAATGGCCAGATGGAAGACTCACTCACCAGCCCAGCTTACCACAAAGCCAACATGGAGGACAACACCCTACAACACAGGCTCATACATGAACACAGGCTCCTCTTCACAAGACACTTAAATGACAATAACGTGCAATAATGTTGTATAATAGACATAAACTTCAAAAACTTGTCATTTAACAACAATAGTGGTCTTCGTAATTAAAATAACCTCATGTACTTCTTGTGCAACCGTGGGACCTTCTCTTTTTTTTTCTTTTTCTTTCTCTTTTAAATACTCCACCGCAAAAAGAGGACATTGGTTAAGCCTAGCCATCAAGAATAAACACACACACAGCTTCGGTTATTTATTAGAAACTGCCAGCTGATCGAGAGGTGATGGATCACACACACATACACACACACACACACACACACATATATACACACACATACTGACTGACCCAACTGCATCATGATGCTCGTCAACAAATATATCTACAAATCACTAATAACTGCAGGGTTGCAGGGCCAAAAATACAAACATACAATATAATATTATAATATATAATTATGATTATATCATCACTATCATCTTCTACGCAGCCGAACAGCTTCCGCATAGCCACCTAAGTCAACGCGGTGTGCTGAATTATGACAGGTAGCTGTTGGCTAACGTTAGCCTGCTAGCTGAGCGGCTCAATGACCGGACCAGCGAAGCTTTGTTGACACACGGTGGACGACAACTAATATCCACTTTGACACATTAATATCACTTCTAGCGAGCTCAGAGTCTGTTAAAAACGACGCGGTTGCGACGTACATAACCCCAAAATGTGAGCTGACTGTCTATGGCAGCACAAAGAATGAACATAGCCTTTCCGCCATGTTGAATAGTCCCTTTAAATCCCCGAGACGCTCGGTCCATCAACGGCCGTCTCAACGGTCAACTAACTCAGCATCCGCGTCGGTTAATCAGCGGTTAACACACTCACCGGAGGCGGCCGGACTTTGCAAATGCCCGTTTTTTCAGCGATTGGACGGATCTTATTGATGAAAGCAAAAGGATCTTCAAATTCTTCCCAGCTGGGCTCGAAGACCGGGCACTCCGGGGGAGGCTTGAACTCGTCCGGCCGGGGCTGGCTCATCGTTTTCGGACAGGACAGGACAGGACAGGTCGCTAGGTTTTTTTTTTTTTTTAAAAAAGGAACACCGTGTTTCGGTTTTCCTGAAGTGTTTAGTTTTTTTTATCCCGTTTGTTCACCGTCAGACTCGGTCGACATCAACACGAGAAGAGGCAGCTTTACACACACACGCATACATACACACACTCACACACTCTCACACACTCACACATCCACGCACAGTGAGGGGAATGTTCCACGGCAGTGAGCACGTCCGCTCAAAAAACTAGACACCACACACTTCTTCATTAATGCGTGTGTTAAGTTTAGTCACAGGCTACTGGTGACGCGATCACTTATATGATATTATATGAACTGTTATTTTCTCAGTTTGCTCAGCACACAATTATTAAACACGATATGCAGCAAATGTTTTTAATGCTGCCTTATAATGCGAAAACAAGTATGATAGTATGATAACAGTCGTGCACAGAGTCACAGTCAGGTGCAATTCATGTCCACTAAAATATTGTTCAAAATTTTGTTAACAGTATCTTCAGACATTTCAGGAACCATAATTGAATTGTGTGAGAGTGTGAGTGTGTGTGTGTGTGTGTGTGTGTGTGTGTGTGTGTATGTATGTGTGTGTGTGTATAAACTAGTGAAAACTGGTTTGAGAAATAAAATGTAAACATGGATTAAAGTAGAAATCGCTGCAGGGAATGAGTAATATTCTTTATACTCTTCTTCTTGGATGTCATTGTACAAGGATTTATGTTTATTAAGATAACAAAAATCAAGTTTGCTGTGAATACTTGAGGAATTGTGATTGATTTATAATAATAATAATAAAAATGTTTGTTTTAATGTCTCGTTGAAAGGATGACTATGTGTGCTTGATTGTTAATTCAATGAGATGAGCTGGTTTGATTGTTGTTTTTATGTAAATGTTTTGGATCTTTGTCAGTGCTGTGGTGTAATAAACATGTTGTTTGTTGTTTATTGTTTGTCCATTACACCCCATTTTATATAAATACACCATATTGTCACATTTTCATTTTTAATCTGCTCATAGCTTCAAACTTTAGTAACTTCACAATCTAGTTAGGCTGCAACTAACGATTATTTTCATTATCGATTAATCTGTCGATTATTTTCTCGATTAATTGATTAGTTGTTTGGTCCATAACGTGTTTATTATTGTTTCCCAAAGCCCAAGATGACATCCTCAAATGTCTTGTTTTGTCCACAACACAAAGATATTCAGTTAACTGTCATAGAGGACTAAATAAACCAGAAAATATTCACATTTGAGAAGGTGGAATCAGAGAATTTGGACATTTTTCTCTTAAAAAATGACTCAAAATGATTAATTATCAAAATAGTTGGCGATTAATTTAATAGTTGGTGACTAATCGATTAATTGACTAATTGTTGCAGCTCTACAGTCTCCTGGCACTTGATTGAGCCTTATTTATTGTGAAATTAATGAGAGATGTGGGGTTCCTTGGTGTCCACAATGTGCAACCTTTGGTTTTAACTGCATGATGCTAAAATTTAACATTCAATAGAAATACATTAGAGCTGCAACTAACGATTATATTCATTATCGATTGATCTGTTAGTTATTTTCTCGATTAATCAGTTAGTCGTTCGGTCCATATAAAAAGTCAGAATGTTCGATCACTGTTTCCCAAAGACCAAGCTGCATCCTCAAATGTCTTGTGTTGTCCACAATCCAAAGATATTCAGTTTATCAGTTTCTATAGAAGACTATAGAAACCAGCAATGTTTAAGAAGCTGGAAAAAGCTAATTCTATTTTCTTTTCTTTAAAATGACTCAAAACGATTAATCGATTATCTAAATAGTTGGCAATTCATTTTCTGTCAATCGACTAATTGTTGCAGCTCTAAAATACATTACACCTCTTACCATTTTATTGCCAGAAAGTAGGCTATGGGATGAACTTGGCTGGGATTGAGGTGTATTTTCTGATCCTAAACCACAAAATTTAAACATTTGATTGGAATCCCTACTTCATTTTGAATACTTTAAGGTAAATAAACACACTACTCAAACATTTCCATATTAAGTAAAGAAGCTGGATTATATAATGGAATCTGCTCCATAGTTTAGAGTCTAAATTCTTAAAAAAATACATCCTGCAGTTTAAGAGTTTTATTGTAGGACGACAACAGCTTGTATCTAACTGTGAATAAAGTCACAGATAATAATCCGCATCGTGTTGTTAAGTAACAGTAAAATGAAACTTGTAGAACAATGTTCGTCTTTGTGGACTATCTTATGTTTACACTTTACGCGGATGAATATGTGTTCAGGTGACACCTTCACGGCCACCGGGACTCATTGTATAAATAGCCAGTGTGGGCAGTCTGATTGGATGCTTCTCATAAATGTTTTATAACGTGTAACTTCTGAACAATCAGGAGGCACCTGTCACCTGTTTCAGTACAAACACTTGGTCCATTTCATATTCATGGATGAAACTCAGATTAATAAACTCACTTCAACTCATATTTCATCCACTTTATATAATATATTCATCTTTCAGTCTGACAAAAAGTTAATGATGAAAATCCCCACTGTGTATTTTAATGACTTATCTCAAAGAGATGCAAATAATATATATAAAAAAAGAGATTTTTCTGCAAATACGATTGCTTTTTGTTCACACTAGTGGATGTTACAGTGATCCCATTCATGAACAGTGTCATAGTATTGTATTTATTGGGACGATGTGCAGTTTTAAACATAAATGTTAATATTTGATGTGTTGCACCAGAGTTGTTAGCCTTAAAGCTAATTATTTTCATCTGCAGTCCCTTACAAATAAAACATATAACAGCACAATAACAAACAGTACAAAGCAAAAAACACACAGGACACAAAATACAAAGCTACACACAACAGCACATCACATACACCCACAATGTCGACTAGATATGTATACTCGCCAAATAGTATATTGTAGTTATGGTTATATCTCTAGTCTCTAAGCGGCTGCTGTAACACTTTAATTTACCTTTGGGATCAATAAAGTACTCTATCTATCTATCTATCTATCTATCTATCTCTGTCTATCTATCTGTCTATCTATATATCTATCTATGTCTATCTATCTATCTATCTATCTATCTCTGTCTATCTATCTGTCTATCTATATATCTATCTATGTCTATCTATCTATCTATCTATCTATCTATCTATCTATCTATCTATCTATCCATCTCTGTCCGTCTATCTATCTATTTCTGTCTGTCTATCTGTCTATCTATCTATCTATCTATCTATCTATCTATCTATCTGTCTGTCTGTCTGTCTGTCTGTCTGTCTGTCTATCTATCTATCTATCTATCTATCTATCTGTTTATCTATCTGTCTGTCTGTCTATCAGTCTGTCTGTCTATCTGTCTATCAGTCTGTCTATCTATCTATCTATGAATGATTAAACCACCTTTCTATTCACCAATAAATCATCACTGGTTGTACTTTTTGTTTCCTCTCATTCACTAATGGACCTTCTCTGAGGATAGACCTCGCCAAATCCATATCTGGCATTTGTATGAGCTTTCAATGGCTACTAAGTTTATTGATTCCTGGCTGATCCTATCCCATCCTCAGTCCAGTGAGTTTAAGTTGCTCCAGTCTGGCCACAGATACAGTTCAGCTACATGCAGGACCAATAAACTCAGGAATTCTTTTGTTCCAGCCACCATTGGCCTTTTAAACAACACATTGTTATTATTATGTTGTATGTTATGTAGTATTTACTGCCTTTAATATTTACTGTTTTGTTGTATTCATTGGTCTGATGGTTGTGTGGTACTGCTGGTTGTACAATAAATTGCCCTTCAGGGATAATATTTCCTTGATCCTTGAACCTTGAACCTTGACTTGACGGGACAAGAGAAGGCACTTAGTCTCATTTATTTGAGGGGATACAATAAAAATATTGAACCCTGTAAAGGCCTTTTTCAGAGCAGATATCTTGAGTTGTCATGATAGGAAAAGCACAAGCGTTACTAACGACATGAACAATGGTTCTGTCTGTTCAGGTGAAGCCATGACAGTGAGTCAGCATGCAGAGACTCCGAAACCGAAAGCAGCTACATATGTGCAATCCAGCCGTCATTAATGATCCCATCCAGACGTGTTTTAAGATGTGTAAGAATATCAGGCTTTGAATAATTTATATCTAATATCTTTTTTTTTCACAAAAAAGTTCATTTATCTAGTTAGAAAGATGTCTCCTCCTTCACTGAAAACTCCATCCACAGTGTTTGTGCACTTCAAGTTTCTATATCACATATAGTGTAACCTGCATACTGGACCAGGATGGGCTCCAAAATAGTTTATGGCGTCACAAATCATGCTTGTAAGTACACGTCAGCTCAGAGAAGCTTTCCACTATCAGCAGATGGATGTGAAAACAGCCCTCTAGTGTCAGACATCTTTCTGCACAGTGAAGCTCAAAGAGAAGAAACAAGCATTTGAGTGGAAGGGGACTTTAATTTTATTATTTACACCAGTGATTTTCCTTCTGTGACATGTCAAAGTGTCTTCCTGTGAATAAGATTTCATTTTACTAATAGTTACGGGTAGTATACTTGCATGTTTGTCATGAGGTAATTTTTTGGGCTTGTACAACACAAAATATGCCAAGACAAGCTTTATTTCACAGATTCAAACACAACTCAGAGAATTTTGTCTTATTACGCGATAATGATTATTATTATCATCATCTCTGATGTGAGATGATGATACTAATTAAAAAAACATGTCAGTGAGAAAGTTAATCACTTTGGTTAACTCTAGCTTATAGAAGATACACATACAGTTATGAAATCATTATTGACTCAGTACAGGAGGCCTCACGGGGTTCAGTATTCTTCGCCTTCGTCATCGTTTTCAGAATCGGGATTCATTTGACCCAACTCCTCGTAATCTCTTTCGAGACAGGCCAGGTCCTCTCTGGCTTCTGCAAACTCTCCCTCCTCCATGCCTTCACCCACGTACCAGTGGACGAAGGCACGTTTAGCGTACATTAGGTCAAACTTGTGGTCGAGACGAGACCAGGCCTCAGCGATGGCGGTGGTGTTGCTCAGCATGCACACGGCCCTCTGGACCTTGGCCAGGTCTCCACCGGGAACTGCGGTCGGACGCTGATAATTAATGCCGACCTGTTGAGACAAAGAGGACGATCAGAAATATAAAGCATCTCAAGTTTCACCTCTTACCTTCATAACGTCACTCACCTTGAAGCCGGTGGGGCACCAGTCGACAAACTGAACGGAGCGTCTCGTCTTTATATTCGCGATGGCGGTGTTGACATCCTTGGGGACGACATCACCTCGGTACAGCATGCAGCAGGCCATGTACTTGCCGTGTCGAGGATCACACTTGACCATCTGATTGGTCGGCTCGAAGCAGGCACTTGTGATCTCTGACACGGTCAGCTGCTCATGGTAAGCCTTCTCGGCGGAGATGATGGGCGAGTAGGTCACCAGAGGGAAGTGGATACGTGGAAACGGGACCAGGTTGGTCTGGAACTCCATCAGATCAACATTGAGGGCGCCATCGAAACGAAGGGAGGCGGTGATCGAGGAAACGATCTGACCAATCAACCTGTTGAGGTTGATGTAACCAGGACTCTCAATATCCATGTTGCGGCGACATATGTCATAGATGGCCTCGTTGTCCACCATGAAGGCGCAGTCAGAGTGCTCTAAGGTGGTGTGGGTGGTCAGGATGGCGTTGTAGGGCTCCACCACAGCAGTGGATACCTGGGGAGCTGGGTAAACAGCAAACTCCAACTTGGATTTCTTGCTGTAGTCTACAGATAGACGCTCCATCAGCAGGGAGGTGAAGCCAGAGCCGGTTCCCCCTCCAAAGCTGTGGAAGACCAGGAAACCCTGCAGGCCTGTGCACTGGTCCGTCTGATGAGGGGGACAGAAGGACAGGATGGTCTCCGATAAGTCTAAAAACTTCACTTAGGAACAATATTTCCATATATTAGACCAAAAAAAAAGCTTTCAACCACATCTCATGGTCTTCATCAGTAGATAGAGTTTGCTCAGTGGTGATCATGTGATCTATAACCTCTGTCTTTCTTTAAGGATGGTCTTTGACAGAGACAATGAAAGCCGAGCAAACTACGTCAGCTGATGAAGACTGTGGGATGTGGTTGCAAGCTCCGGAAAAAAACAGTAAGTAGACCTTGAGTCAAGATTTTTTTTTGTCAAAGTACTATTTCAAAGATTAAGAACAAACTTTCATACTCACGCTTTCCACACTTTGAGTTTCACTATGAATGAAAAGTGTGGTACTAATTACATATATTTATGATGATTATTATGATGATTATTATGGTTATAATGATGATGATGATGATGATGATGATGATTATCACATGTTTGTGAACATGAGTCACAGAGTTGAAGTGGTTCAAACAATCATAGTGAACAGCGATGGAAGAAGTATTGAGATGTTTTACTTATGTAAAATAAGCAATATAGTATGAATACAATACAATACATTATTAGTGATATAGAACAAACTCCATTAAGTAAAAGTTCAGACATTTTAGTTGTAAAAATGTTAATAACAGTGTTTTTTCTTTAAACAGAACTCCTCATGCACAGCCAGTATTTTCAGTCAGGTGCTGGTCGGTCACAGGAACATCTCATGAAGATCAAAATTAACTATCACCTGTAACGTAATGTTTTTTCTTTGTTTGCCTAATTATTTCTGCAAAGGGCACATTGACATTTGTTCATATGAAAACCATTTTTGAATCAGGAAAATTCACTGTAATCAGCAGTCATTTTGTCACTTGGTTTTATTATTATTGCTGACCATTTTGCGGATGCGCTCCATGACTCCATCGATGATCTCTTTCCCGACAGTGTAATGGCCGCGAGCGTAGTTGTTGGCTGCATCCTCCTTTCCAGAGATCAGCTGCTCCGGGTGGAAGAGCTCTCTGTATTTTCCAACCCTCACTTCATCTGAGGAGAAAGATTTTGTTCAGAGAGGACATTCAAATCAAACCACAGCTTGATTTACATAACTGTCACAGTATCTCTAAACTGTCACATTATCTCTGAACTGTCACATTATCTCTAAGCTTTTAAACCCACTGGTGGGTCCAATAATGTTTCAAACTCATAACTAACTTTACATATCCAAAGGTACCGACTATATCAGGCTGACTGTTTGGGAATTGTGTATAAAATGATGAACACGATATCTAGAATAGAGTGTATAATATCATCAAAGCATTATGAAAATGGGAAGTGTTGCTTGGGAAAATAGGAAACACATAAATTATTAAATGTGTGCCCCCAAGACTCCCCAAAAATAGGAAAACAAATAAAATAAAGTGAACTAGTGAAAAATAAATCGAGGAGTAAACCAAATTAAGTTAAAGGATGGTGTAATTGGTAAAGATTCAGATAACAACCCCCAACGTACAGCATAATTATTTCCAATTTACAGTGTCAATTTTTTGTACTAAAAGTGAACCTGTACAGTTCATACTGATACATAAATGTAGGTTTTAGAGAACAAGATGTGATGTTAGGGAATAAGGAAATAACAATCTGGATAAAGTTAAAAAAAAAAAAAAGAAATAATCTGGGAACTTACAAAGAATTTATATTGCTGATATTTTTTAAATAACAGGTATCTGCTCTAAACACTGCACCTTCAGCATAATTTAATTGCTTTTCTGCTGTATGTTTCATTTAATAGTTGCTAATAGTTATGAATTAAGAGGGGATGCACGATATTATCGGCACGTCATCGGTATCGGCCGATAAAAGCTCTAAAATGAAATATCGGCATCGGCCATTTCTGCTGATTATAAAAGGCCGATCTGTTGCCATCTCCTCCGCCACCTGACTGTGCTTCCCTCCACGGACCGCTTCACCCTGACGATCCCGGTGCTTCCTCCGCAGGCTCCACTTCACTCAAGCTGCCCGTCAGACCCGCTGCTTCTTCCCACTTTAACTAAACCGGGACTCGGTGCTCTGGTTGGATCAACATACAGAACCGGGGCTAACGTTAGCTGTGAGGCTAGCAGAGGCTCGCTGGCTGTGCTTCCCTCCGGTCATGCTGCGGCTAACGCTCCACTAGCCTCTCAGCTAACGTTAACCCCAGCTCTCCATGTGGATCCAACCAGAGCACCGAGCCCCGGTTTGTTATTCAGGTTAAAGTGGGAAGAAGCAGCGGGTCTGACGGGCAGCTGAGAGAAGTGGAGCCTGCGGAGGAAGCACCGGGACCGTCAGAGAAAGGTAGTCCGTCGATAGCTGCTAAATTCGGCTGCACAGATAGGAAACACCTCGGCTGACAGGATGTACCAGTCTGTTTGAAAAAAAAAATAAATCTTTTTGGTTTATAACGGCGGTTGGCAACCAGCGTATTAGGTGCATTACCACCACCTTCTGCTCCGGAGTGTGGACCAGAGATTAAAACCTACACATTAATCCTGTCCGTCTAATGAACTCAATGAAAACTCTACTGCTGCACCAACTTGGCAGGTTCATTAAAGGTTTAATGCTGAGCCCCTGAATCCAGTCTTCCTAGATTCTTCCTTCATATATTGTCTTTCTTGATCATACTTAGTACAATCTATGTCTGCATGCATAATAGTCTCCTCAGCCAGCTGGAAAAAAATATGCGCATATATCGGCATTGGCAATCAGCCACCGTGAGTTGGAAATATCGGCATATCAGATATCGGCACTTTTATGTATCACAGGAATTAATTTCTCTGTATTTTTGGCTTGATCCTTGTGTCACTTGGTGACTCAGTGATGGACTGTTAATGACTGCTATTGTGCTGATGGACGTAAGTGGTCTTACTGAAATGATGCTGCTTTATTTTCCCTTTTTAGTCTGTGCTTTTTGGTTCTTGTTTAAATGTTTATTTCTTGTGATCTTTAGCTGTCTATTAGTTCTCATTTCTCTTAAAAAGAAAAGCCTATAAAGTTACATACTGTACAGTAACAGGACATAAAATCGATCATCTTCCATAACTGCCTTGGCCACACATTAGATGAAAACTCCTGTTTTTCAGTTCAGCTGTAGGGTTCAGTTAAGGGTTGCAACGAACGATTGTTTTCATTACCAATTGATCTGTTGATTATTTCCTTGATTAATCAATTAGTGGTTTGGTCCATAAAAAAAATCAGAAAATGGTGAAAATGTTGATCACTGTTACCAAAAGCCCAAGATGCAACTCAAGATGTCTTGTTTTGAAATAAAAGTCCATAACCTAAAGATATTCTGTCATAGAAGACTAAAGAAACCTGAAAATATTCACATTTAAAGAGCTGCAACAAGAGAATTTTTGTGTTTTATCTTAAACTTAACTCAAAACAATTAATCGATTATCAAAATAGTTAGAGAGATAGTTGGATAAATTTTCTATTGATCGACTAATTGATTAATCAACTGATTGTTGCAGCTCTACTGTATTTACCGTAGAAACCTCATCATGAAGTTACTACTTACTGTACTCAGATTTATGAAGCGCTACAAAACTCATTACAACATCTTCCCCCAAACGTCCAGCTTTATTGCTCATTAATAGCCACACAATACTCGGTACTAACAGAATAAATACTTGATGGTTAAAAATACTGACAGTATAAGTTCTCTTTAAGCTCTCAAATGTCAGATTGTTGCTCAGTAGGTCATACGTACCCTGTAATATTAGAATACTTATCACTTTAAAAAGTACATACAGTATAAATTATTTTTTAATTGCCAGATTGTTACCTCTTTATTCCCTAAATCCACATATTGTTCCCATGTACCTACAGAACATGTTTGTATTGGTACGTACTGAACTGATTCAGTGTTAGTACAAAAAAATTACACTGTAATTGGGAATAATTACGCTGTAGGTTACAGGCTGTAATCTAAAGAATTACCCAGTTATTTGACAAATAGTATTATTTATTGACATATTCAGTTATATTCTTGAGTTGTCTGATTTGAATCCCAGTGCTTGTGAAAAATTCAAATGCAAGAAAACTTATAGTGGTGTAGCTTCAGTGAAGAACGACTGACGGTGTTGAACAAAAAAAATCTTTTAAGTTTTAAGCTTTTTAAGCATAAATTGAAAGTTCATATTGGAAACTGGGTTTTTCCAGGATAAAAATCAATCCAATATTCCTCTCTGCAACTTGCTATTTACACAATTCACTTCAGTAAATGTTAGCCAGTGTTGAATAAAAGGTAAAGGAGTCACCACTGGACTTGTTGCTTGGATACCTGTGTTCGCCTCAGCAGTTACCTGCATGACCTGCGTGGATGGAGACGCTCACACTAGACGCATAAGACCACACATAATATGATGATGAGAACGGTAATAAAAAAACTGAGATAAGGAGGGTAAAAATAAACACATGGCTGCTCACCAACCACTGTGGGCTCCAGGTCGACGTATATCGCTCTGGGAACATGGCGCCCAGAGCTCCCAGTGTTAAAGAAAGTGTTGAACGGGTCTTCACGAGAGTTCGGTTCTGCAGGACCGTCCAGGAAGACGCCGTCAGGACCGACACCGTGCTCGAGACAGAAGAGCTCCCAGCAGGCATTACCTGTCTGCACACCTGCCTGGCCCACATGGATGGAGATGCACTCTCTCTGTGCAGAACAACAGTACAGATGGAAGTTAAGATGCTGTCACAAAGTTTATTACAGTAAAGGCATCAAGTATCACAGTAAAAACAACCTTCTGAACGTCTATAATACCCCAAGACTTTAATGATTTGTAAGCACAGCCATCTGTTGGAAACCTAAACCTCAGAATGATGAATAAGGAGCTTCTTTAAAATATTATTTTGTTAGAAATATATATTTTTGCAATTTATCTGATCTTTAAATGACCCTCACAATTTAGAACTGCTGTTGAAATAAATGTCATGGATGTGTAGATATCTATTTCAAATGGATGAAGATGCACAGCTATGGAAGCAAAGAAAGGCCAGAAGGATTTTAATCTAAAAAAAAACCCCAATGTGTTTTAATATTTACTGTTGAAATTTAAATACCACTTAATTTATAGTGTTGTAATATTTTACTTTGAAAAACATCTTATGAAGGTTTGAACTTCAAGTTTCAAGTAAAAAATTTGATTGAATTTTTTTATTTTTAGGGTTAAAAAAATTCATACAGAAAAATGTTTTGTCCGTTTATTATACTCAAGTTGTTCAAATTCAGTGAGTCAAATTTTGATCATAAACGTCAAGTCAGGTAAAAAAAAAACAAAACAAGTTGCTGAAGTTGAATTAGTGAAGTTCAGACACCAAGATAATAAATTTAAACTTTAACCAAAGACAGACAACTGAATCTGAATGAAATCTATCAGATCTCCTACTAGGTTACATTTTGTCAGTCAAAAGGTTGTCATGGTCCGGCTCTTGTTTTAACGAGATAAGTTTATTAACCACATTAAACCAAATTAAAGCGTTAACTGAATGTTTTAAGTATGGGATGTGGAAATCAGTGATATCAGTGGTGCATGTGATGCGTGATCGGAGAGTGTGTGAGTGTTGTAAGGCTGCATAGACGCAAAGTAAACCACTAAACCAACATAACCAAATCAAAAGGGCTGTCTGTGGGAAAGAGGAAAAAGCTGAAGCTGTGTCAGAGAGCGAAAGCTGTGGTGCTTCCAGGCTCTAACAATCACCTGCACAGAGGTAAAGGTTGTTTTTTTGTCCGTCTACAATGTGAAGCTCCTCAGTGAAGATTTAATGTGAATATAATATTAGCAGCATTTAGCAGCTCATGTAAAGGGAAAATCTCACTGAGCGTTCTGAGCAGATTTGTTGAGTGTAAAGCAGTAAACCTGCACATATCAAACCGCCAAGAACTGTTCAGAAAAACACTTTGAAATGAGTGAACAGCGTCAGGAATTTCAATATATCTCCATGGAAACACAGGAGGTCTTAAGTCCCGTCTCGCATTTTTATCCCCTTGCAGCTCAGGGCCCTCACAGACTTGATGTGATGACGGTGGACACGTCACGATACATACGGCTGAAGTCCTCAAGGGCTCAGTCTGCAGGTCTAGAGGGGGGACACTTGGATTCAGCCAAACACAAGATGACACCACTTACCAAGAAAGAGACGTTCAGACTGAGACACTTGAAATTTTTTTTATCGAAATTTGTGAATTTGGAAAAAACAGAAGTCAAGTTTTAGAATTTGCACTACTTGTTTAATTCAAACCATATAAAATCAGACAGATGGTTTTTAAAGTAAACTATTTAATTGCTGGGCCCATAAATTTAGTGGTAATTACATTTTAACAGAAGTATTCAGTTATGTTGATTTGTCTGTAAAAATTCAAGTTATTTTGGCCTTTTTTTGCTTCCATACACAGCAGCTCAGCATGCAAAGCAAAAATGTCTGATGATACACAGCATTGTTTGTTATATTCGTGCGCTTTTTTCGCAATTGTTTAGTGTAAACAACGTCAAAGCAGGGCAGGCTTTATGCCAGAACTCAACTGTTGCATTTTCCAAGTCTTTCCAGCAGTCTTGTTTCAACATGTTGAGAATTTCTGCTTTTGTTTTCCCTGGAGGAAGAACAACCCCCAAGATGATTTTCTGCTGTTGAGTGACATTTGTAAGACATGGTTGGACGAAAGTTTGGAACACGAAAGCCAATAAAAATATTAAAATGTTCACAAAAAGAAATCATCTACAAGCCTACAAAGAGACAGGTTGAATCTGTTCAGATTCATTCAGGCTGAAGATGAAACTTTTAGCTCCTCTTGTTGCTCGTCTACCGTAAACAGCCTGTCAGTTATTATTACTGTGCATTAATTAAACTATTAACACATAAAATGCAAAGAAGACATCATTCGAGTCTTCAAAAGACATGCATGTTAACACAAACAGCCGCATCTTTTAATGTAAAATACATGTAATGTTCAATGTCTCATGTTTTTATAGTTTGGATATAATGATGAATTAATGCATAGTTTTTCCTTGCACATCATTTTTAAAATGTCGTGGAGATTTCACAGTAACAGTAAGAATCATATGGTGTATTAGTTTTATAGAAAAAGGAAAAGTAAGTTAATTTTGAGTGTAAAATCACAGAATGTCTCAGTACAGTTTTACAACAAATGATCAAATATTTAACTTTTTACAATGAGATTTTCTTACCATGTTGCTCCAGATGATATGAGTAGTTGGTTTTATGAGAAACTGTAAGTTGTTAGTCAGTCAGCGGAGCTCCGGACTGACTGTCTAATTCCTCTGCAGTGTCCCAGGACGGGTAACTTGTCTCCAGTCGCTCTTTATACGTGCAGACGTTCTCACCGCGCTGTGTGTCAGTGACTGAGGAGGGTGTACAGTACATGCAGGGGGAGGGATGAAGACTTTCCTCCCACATGAAGCTACCTCTCCCTCAAAGTGTTGTTTTAGTCACCTTCTTCTTGTTTTTACTGGCATAACTCAGACAGAAAACTTCAGATTTTGTCATCTTTCACATTTCATTTTACACATTAATTGTCTCACTGATTATCAATAAACATCTTACGGTGGTGTCATAAGTAGCTTCTTCAGAAAGAAAGAAAACTTCTGAGCTGCGTGAGTTGTGAAAAGTGGAAAAGTGAGTCATACATAGAACGATGATTTGAGAATCATTCGAATCATTCTTTCCATCAAATGACTCGACGAAACGCTGAAATATTCTGGTGTGTAGGTGTTTCGAAATAGGAATGGCTGTTTCATTTTTGAGTTGTTGTTTGAGTTGTTTTCTGACTTCGTCTCAAAAGCCGTGGATCATATAATTAGTATTTACTCTGATCTCTCCAGCGTTATACAGCAGGCCCACACGTATTGTCGGTAATTTATTGAGGTGGAAAGTAACTAAGTACAAACTGAGTACAATTTGAGGTACTTCAATTGAGTATTTTTCCATTTAATTTTGCTACTTATTACTACTTCACCACCTTTCAGAGACAAATATTGTACTTTTCCCTCAACTACACTTATTTGACAGCAATAGTTACTAATTACTTTGCTGATTAATACTTTAAATATAAAATATACGATGGGCCGGTAAAACAAAATGTACTGTTATAAAATGAACCACCCATCAGTACAGCTGTTTGAAACAGCTTCAGCACAGTCAGCGACAGCAATAAAATACACATTAATGTGTAATAATCCAATAATATAATATATAATTTATATAATATATTAAAATTATATAATATAATATATAATAATATATTATATACATTTCCCTGCATTATGAGTACTTCTGATCATTTTAAGTACATTTTGCTGAGAATACGTGGATAAGACTTTACGTGCAAGACTTTTACTTGTAATGAAGTATTTTTATAGTTGGTACTTTTACTCAAGTAAAGACTGGATTCTTCCTCAACCACAGGTGATTTACGAATGTTGTTGTAGACGTGAAGTTTGGAAAATTTAATTGTGAAGATTATTTGTTTTATTTATTAATTGGTCTTCTTTAATTTTGGACATTTTTTGTAGAATTATTTGAAATTGTATAAGCAGCGTTCACAGCACTTTGTGATGTGTTTTAAAAACTTCATTTAGCCACTTAAGTAGAAATACAGAAAAACACTGAATACGACTCAAGTCCTGCATTAAAAATCATGGATCAAAGAACAAAAGTGGCAAATTTACTTATATATCATAAGTAAAAGTGCTCAATAAGAATGGTTTCTTTATATTTTAGTATGTTATTAAATTAATATTACTGATGCATTTTAATGTTGCAGTTGATCTAAATGAGGCTAATTTAAAGTTTATATATTGTAGTAGTTTATAACAACACATCATATATTTTTTTTCCAGCACTGACGTAAAGTTTAGAGGACTGCAAGGACGGAAAAAAAAGAACATAGCGAAGAAAATAATTTGTAGTGTAACTGCAATAAAACTATTATTTTAAAGTTTTAATCAGATAAATAAACAGTGAAAGAGTTTTTGTACTCATTGAAGAGTAATTTATCCTCCTATCGTGTCTTTAATTTTTAAAAATTGGACATGAAAGTGCAGACGTTGGTGAAATTGAGATGTTTTGTCATTTGGTGATTATCCAAATTTACCATTGAATACCAATCTGGTGTTCAATCTTAATGCTCCATTTATCAGAATAAACATACTGACAGATGTACTAACCTTGCAGGTTTACTCTCACTGGTTGAGTGAAGATGATCTTTCTTAGGAAACACAGGTTAAAGAGTAACTGATTGCTTAATTCAACGGATTACTGGAAACACTTTTCAGATGGTATTCAACCGTTTTATCAAGTCATCAGATCATGTTTTCTTTGGAAATACAGTTGGTGGCAGAAAGGTGACCCCTCAGAAAATCTACCAGCACGGAAAGTTAGACTTTTTTTTATCAAAGGGGAAATATTATCATTCAAAGACCGACACAGCTGTCATCCCCGAGAGGTTGGAGAGAGTGAAACCAGGTGTTTGGTGGCATGAAAGATGTCTGAATTCAGTTTTTCCTGTTTCCTCATATTTAAATGGAGACATTAAATTCCCCCTTCATTCTGCAGAATGATGCATGTGCAGAGTTTGACACTAGGGGGCTGTTTTCACATTCATCTGCTGAAGAAGTTTCTCTGAGCTCACTGAAAATCTGAGTTTAATGTTCCTCTCCATACATGTTTTAAGATGTAAATATAAAATACTCTGCTTTGAATAATTATTTGTGTCTGATATGGGATTTCTTTTCACAAAAAAAGTTCAATTATCGAGTTAAAACCCTTAAAATGACATCTACTCCTTCTCCCTCATTAATCCGGAGTCAATAAAAATTCAAATATATGTCATTTTAAAAGTTTAAGTGTTGGACACAAGACGTCTCCTCCTTCACTGTAAAGTCCGTTCTCAGTGTTTGTGCACCGGAGGCTTCACATTTCCACATTTCATTCGTGTGAATTGAATATTTGACCGGGATCGGCTTCCAAACTAGTTGTGATGTCACAAATCCTGCTTGTAGGTGCACGTCTTCAACTCAGATTTCAGGTGAGCGCAGAGAAACTTTCATTCTTCAGCAGATGAGTGTGAAACTGGTTTCTAGTGTCAAACTCTGCACAGTGATGCAACTGAAGTAACGAGAAGCAGAACGCATTTTTTAGCGGAGAGGGACTTGAGCATGATTCATGACATCACAACTAGTTTGGAGCCAATCATGAGTCCAATATTCACTTTATACATGTGTGATGTGGAAACTTGAAGCCTCCAGTGCACAAACACTGAGATTAGACCTCACAATGAAGTAAGAGACATCTTGTGAGATTAAAAATATTTGCATATTCGTAGATTCTGGATTTTTCAATGAGGGAGAAGCAGTAGATAGAAAAAAACACATCAGGTACAATTTAATATTCTGAACAGATGATTTTTATATATTTTATATTAAAATGAATGAATCTACACTGCAGTTTGGTGAATGTGAGACATCAAACTGCTCTGAGTGGCTGGACGGTTTCTTTACATTTGAAATGTGGATGTGAAAGATGAGTTTTCTTACCACTGACTCAGCAGTCGACATGTGAAGCGTTTTTGTCTCTCTGCGTCACTTGACAGGTGTTCGTACGCTGAGACGATGCACCACAGATGAAAAAAAAAAAAAGTGTCAGTTCTCAGTGTGTTTATTCACTTCCCAGGCAACAGTGATGGCAGGACTTTGTGTCCTACATGTACATGATGTCCAAACTTATAAGCTGAAGAAAAAAAAAAAAAAAAAAAAAAAAATCACATGCACCTCATATTTATTACTTTGTGATTTTTTCAGTTTTGCCAAATAATGGGACAAAATAATCAGACTTAACTGTTACAATTCAGTCATTTTCTAAAACAATATTCATCTCTAAATATATATTCTGAGAGCAACAATAAGTAATAAATCTTTTGTAATAAAGTGATTTGAATGTAAAAGCACTGTTTACAGGAAGAATTACAAAAAAGGGGCTGAATTACTGACCCATTAATGACCTCGCAAATGCCACGTGAGTACACTCGATAACAAGCCGATGCAACTATCGTCAAAGTCAAATGGGAGGCAACATGGATGTTCACTGTTCGATGTAGGCCAAAGTCATATAAGGCATATAGCAGCAACTGGAGTCTAAATCAGCTCCATCTTTTCTGTTTTCTTGTGATGAGTAGAAATATATTGCACTTTGAAGACAAACTGAAAAAATAATCTCACAGGTAACGACAGCAACAAGGACCACTGAAGAGAGTCATGCAAGTGGTGATGGACTCCTCGGAGGCCTCATTTTGAGAAGAAGTCTACCGCGGCGAAGCTTAATCTCTGTTGCGCAGTCCAAGTGGTGAAGGGTTAACCATCCAGCGGAGGAGGCAGCCCGAACGGCTGCATTCAAGAGGGTTTTTTTTTTTTTTCTTTTTTGAGAGTTCCTATTTGCATACTGGCGAACAAACAAACATCTCCCTTTGTTGGCTCTGTTTTAGTAGCATTTTTATCAAAGTCTAGCTGCCTGTCCTCCTTGCTGCTTTTCCTCTTGTGGTTCATTTTCTTGGCAAAAGATCACTTTTCTCGTAGAACACAGACGCCTGCGTCACACCGCTGCGTCGCCATGGAGGTAACAACCTCCCACGAGTCGATAACTGGATCGTAACATTCGATACTGCTGAGAAGAGAGTTCCCATCGTATCTAAAAAAGAGATATGAGACAAACAGAGAGGAACTGAGAGTTTGAACCACAACAAAAAGCACTGTGTCGCGCTTTCAAGTCGAACTGAATATAATACTAAAAGGCAGAACAAGTTACTACACTTGGATTGGCCTGTTGCGGCATGTTCAATCAAAACTTAATTCAGATGTTGAAACTACTGTCAAGTTTCATGATACAGCTGTCTTAGTGTGTTTGTACTGCGGAGACATAAAGAACAACTTAATTACTACATCTGAACTTAGGTAAGAAGATAAAAAAGAAGACTGATTCACTTGTAGATTTTCTCTGTAACTCATTTAAATTCTTCACCAGACCCTGTTTATTATTCTACTACATCTGGAAACGTGATGTTATGTTGGTATTGATGAACATGAAAGAATTTGTCAGTTATGTGAGTAAAATGAAAGCAGAATGTAATGCACTTTGTTTTATATCATCCTTAGTATCAAGATCTAAAAAAAAAAGAGGTTATTCAGTAGAACTAATAAGGATTGTAATTAGACTGAATGAATAATTACATTACAAAACTGGTCCTGAGTTTTAAAAAAAATGCAAGTTCGAAGGCTTATCAGACGCAAAAACACTGCAGAGAAGTTTCTAATACTGAGAAACAGGATTTTACAACTCTAGAGAGTTATCACAATGGCAATTATTTCATCTTTTGTCTCACTGATTGCAAGGCTAACAATAGAAATACGGCGTTCACGCTACAAAGTAACCAACCAGGAATGTGAGCTTGCATGTATTTGATTGATCACACTGCATTATGTTGCATCATAAGTTGAACATGTTGACTCTGTGTTTATTCAGCTGGAGCCTTGTGCATCTACACCTCCACTGGATCGGAGTCATTCAAATGAATGAAATTATGTTGTTTTTTTTTCCAAGCAACACTAACATTAATCTGAACACGGCTAAACAGAGGGGACATGCATGGAAGTGTTGTATTGTATCTTTTGGTACATGTGAAGTATTTTATTTGGTGCAAACAAACATATATATATATATATATATCATGTATGTTCAATCTAGCCTCCATTTAAAAGGACAAGTTTGATGCTGTGATCATTCCTCCTCTCTTTAGTAGCCATGAACGGGAAGAGGAACGAGGTCCACAGTCCTTGTTCTGTGTAAAACTGCATTCTGAGGTTTCAGTGGTCTGAAGTTACAATCAAATGTGTGTCTTCCAAAGTTACAACCTTTTCAGCACTAACTTCCCTTTTTGCATTTCCCTGAAAAGCATTTCCTCGCTTAGTTGCAGGGGATTGGTACGTCCTGTTAGTTGCATGGTTGATTTTGGATAATTCACTGCTGAAGGTCCATATTTGCTTTGGATTAACTTTAGAAAGTATTTTTACACAGAACAAGGACCATGAATTTTGTGCCTCATTTCTTGTAGTTTAGTTTTACCAGGGTATCACTCGGAGGGGAGGAGCAATTACCGCAACCCACAAGGGTCGGATTGCTCGGAAAAAAAAAAAAAAACAGTTTGCAACCAGACCTCGCCGGTAATCAAATGTATTTATAGTGGTTCCAAAGAAAACGTGTCATAGAGGAGGAGGAAACATGGTATTGTTTAAAAAGTTTTTTAAAAAAAAAGTTTAACCTCTGCATACTTTCTCATCTCTGCATAGCTGGACAATCACAACATGACGTTGGTGTGAATGTGGGATTGTCAGTTTCGGTAAATTACTGAAATTGTTGGACATGGCCCCTAAACCCCACCCCATCCCTTATCGGAAAGGTTTTGAGGGAGGGGGATGCTGAGACTATGTGATCATCTGACAAGCAGTTCTGACATAGTATACACCAGCAGTTAGTCTCTGAGTAATGTATTAAGATAAACTTAAAAAAGCTGAACTTATCGTTTAAAGGCAGAATGAGCAGGATTAGTAGGATTGAGGATCAGTCACAGTGTCTGTATCTGCAGAGAACCCGCCCTCTGCCTGTATTTTCTTATTTTGCTGTGTTCAGGATGTTTCTGAGTCCCCAGCAAATAACCGTGCACAGGGTGTGGGGGTGGGGAAATAAAAATGTAGCAACTGCTTCGTAGCATGCACTTCTGGTGTTGTCGTTACAAACTGCAACCGACAAATCCTCATACTCATTCTGCCTTCAAGCCCGCCGCCACAGAAAGCAGGAGGAACATCAGGACACTCCTTCCTTACCCGGCGATGGCGTAGAGACGTCCTCGGAGAACGGTTGCTCCTACGTAACATCGAGGAGTGGTCATACTGGCTACAGTGGTCCAATAGTCTGTTCTGATGTTGTAGACCTCAACAGAGTCGAGGTGCGAAACACCATCAAAGCCTCCTACTACATAGATGTGGTCGTTGAGTAAAGCCACACCAGCACCTGAAACAATATGAAGGTGTCAGACAAACAGTACCACAGACTGTTAGCTGACAGTTTTCTTACCCTGGAAAACCTACCTGACCGCTTAGTGGCCATTGGTGTGACACTGGTCCAGTGGCCTGTGTGAGGGTCATACCGCTCCACTGAATTCAGTATATTCAGTCCATCGTATCCACCTGTGAGGAAACAATCAATGAAACAATGAGCTGTGTTTGTTTTCTCAATGTGACCTCAAGTGTCAAAGCTATCGAAGACTGAGCTGTTTGGATTTTGTGTCCGTACCTAGACAGTATATGAGTCCACTGGCCACCACCAGACCAGCCCCTTCTCTTGCTGTCTGCATGTCTCCCAGCATGCTCCACTGGTCAATGTTTGGGTCGTATCGCTCCATGCTGGTATGGCGCCGGCTGCCGTCAAAGCCACCGGCAACATAGATCATATCTGTCGAGAGTCAAGAAGGAACAAAATGGAAAACCACAACTTTACTCACATTGTTTACTTTTCTGAGATAGAGGAAAACATTCTCAGGGGGATTTCACGGGAAGAAAAAAAACAGTGGAGGTGTGAGTCATTTGGCAGAGAAACCCTCCTCACCTCCGAGTGTTGTGGCCCCAGCAAGGCCACGACGTACATTCATGGTAGCGACGGTGTACCAAACACCGTCCTCGTCCGCCGTGTAGTCCAGGCACTCCACAGAGCTGAGCCTCGACCGACCGTCGTAGCCCCCGATCACATAAACCCGATCGTGGAGCGACACTGTGGCGACGTAACGCCTTTTCCGTGCAATGTTCTATAAAGAGTATTAGTCCTGTATTAGTCAAACCTGCTGTGATAAAAACAACAACATAAAATCTTTAAAATCTTAAATACTTACAGGAAGAAAGCTCCATTCTTGAGTTTTTGGATCATATTTCTCAACTATGTCTATTGGTGATTGTTGGCTGCCAAACCCACCTATAACCAGCAGGACTTCTTTGGCACCTAAAAAAAAAACAAACCCCAAATTCATTTTATTACCAACAACAGTGTGAATTACAAAGTAGATAAATAAATATAGTTGTTAAAACCTACCTAATCTGGCTTGTGTGCGTGGACCCTGCATCTCACTCCTCAGCTCCGGTCTTAAGTGGAATTTCTTGGCCTCATCAACAAGGTCTCGACATGGCAGGCTACACCGAATGAGGGGCTAAAAACGTGTCAAAACTTGCTTAATTACGACGGTAAATGTAATGAACGCTTCAGTAGATAACCCTTCATTGGAAGCTTAAGAGTGTTATTACAGAAGAACCTGCTGTCGGGCTCACCTCAACATCAATGACATCTGTAATATAGCGGGGGGTCAGCAGCGGCATCCGAACAAACTCGAGCATGTCTGGCAGATAGGGCTCTCTCTCTTTTCGGTTGTGTTTGACCCAGTTTAACACTGCTTCAAATACCGGCTCCTCCGAGTCCACCTACATATAGACAGCATATAAATCCACACATTAACTAAACAATTAGCTGACAACTGTAGTTAAAAATGCTGCACAATATTCATTAGTGTCCATTTTTGACTATTAATTGTTTATCGATTGCAATTATTTCAGTAACTGCAAAGAAATAACGTGCGACAGAACAGTCTTCTTAAAGGTAAAACAAGCCACAAATTTACACCCTAAATTCCTCACATGAGAAAGATGACACGAAACGAAAATAGTTTTACTGAAGGCAAATTATGCGTGACTGTGATTTACATGTATAGTCTAGTTTTATTTTAAAAAACACAACAAAAATGACAGGAAGGACCTTCTGAGTGAATTGATGATCTATAAATCATCATGTGATAATAACTGTGTTTACACAACACAAGGTGTGTGGTTGGGAACAGGAATTTCCTGGGCACACAGGCAAACCTAAATCAGGTTTTCTTCTCTGCAATTTCATTGTCAGCCCCCCCCCCCCCTCCACAGTGGTGAGCGGTATTGGGGGGGCCCACTCACTGAGATTACAGCAGGTTCGTACTTGCTTTTCTCTTTAAGTATTCAGGGGTTTGAAAGACAATATGAAAGCTGTGAAAGTCAAGCTCAGTTCATACTGTGTAAGTCATTTTTCATCTTAACACCAATTCTGCAGGTATTAAGATGTATCGAAGAGCAGATATGTCATTAATTTAACAGACTGGTTTCAGGTGTTTCAAATAATAAATATTCAGCAACAACAGATCAAGCAGCCGCCGTTGCGCACGTGATAATAACACCAAAAAGCTCAATGCCTGAAGTCATCCAGTTTTCTTACCTGGATTTCATCACATTTTATAAGCTTTTCGACTTCTGTCTGGCTGAGCAGCATGAACTCCTCATGCTGGACCACCTCGGAGAAATGCTTCTGGGAAAAGAGCTCAGCCGCCTGCATCAGGTCAAGGCAATTGTGAGTTTCAGCAAAGTCCCGAATACCCAGACAGTTGGTGGGATCAAGCTGACTCTCCAAAAAATCACAACACGCTCTTTTTACCCCTGAGGAAAACAAAAATACATCTGTAAACAAACACATGTATCATTCAAATTCTGACAAATCCCACACATGATTCTCCAATCACTCATCTGAGCCATGCCTTGCTGTGCCTGTACTCACAGCGATATCAGCTGGCTTAAGCACACAAAATCTCGGTACGGCAGGCGCTCCTACCTTTGAGCTGAAGCAAACACGCTGCAGGGAGCAGTTCTTGTACATTTTCCACGGTAACTAGCACAGTCTCGGTGTAGACGAAATCCAACAGGATCTCCATAGTTGATGCTGTGAGCCCCTGAATGTCGACGAAAGATTTTCCCTTTTCTGCAAGCTGCAGAGGCACATAAACAGAGATTATCAGGTGTAATTACAAGAAACATATAACTTACGAGCATCAAGTTTTATCCTGTTGCAGTTCTCATAATCATCTTGCATGAGGCTCAACTGTAAAATCTAAAATTTATCTTAGAGGCCAAAAAAGGAGATAATAAACATCATATCAGATATGTAACCGGGGCATATTAGATACCCTTATTCTCTTAATTCAATATGTAGAGGCACAGAATTCATCATGTTTCTTCAGCACTGAAGAGTCAATAAATAACCAACATTTTCAGAATTACCTCACTGGTGAACATGGCACAAAAGTAGTCGCTGCAGGCAGCCAAGACAATCCGGTGAGCTGGAAAATCTGTGTTCTCCACCCTCAGAGTGATATCGCAGAGTGTGTTGCTCTTGCGTAGTGAGTTCATCGCATTAAGGATGGATTTGGCATGGGAGTTGGTCATGATGTCTTTGGGAGCCATGTCGCCTTGAGAATCTCTCAAGGATCTCAAACTGCTCCAGGAATCTAAAAGAAATAACACAAAGATTTTTAGAAGACAATAATTCTTATAATTTTTACACACTGAGCGTAAAAGTCATACAGCACTTACTGTATGTGTTTGTGTCTATACTGTGTGTGCACACAACATAGGTGTGTAATGTGTGTGAGACACAAATTATACATATTTGATGTAGAGCTGCAACTATTAAATTAATTGCCAACTATTTTGATCATTGATTAATCATTTGGAGCCATTTTTTAAGAAAAAAATCTTCTAAATTAATCTGATTCCAGCTTCAAAAATGACAATATTTTCTGGTTTCTTTAGTCTTCTGTGATAATAAAGTAAATATATAAGAAATATTAATATTATATTGTGTACTACTAAGTACAAGATATAGTACTACTAAGATTTTCTATGCAAAACATCTGATAAACAGATACAAATACGCTGTTTTAAATATGCTAAGCAGTTAAACCACCTACAATATTAAAATACTTCTTGCAGGTAATTAAGTAATCCTAAATAATATAAAAAAGAGAAAAAAAGAAATCTACAATAAAAAACATGTAAAATATATCCTGTGAAAAGAGCTGCTACAGGTTTAAATTTTAAATTGAGGAGAATGAAATTAAATGTAAAAAATATTGAACAGGAATGTACGAATGTTGATCGTGTAAACAGTATATGCAGTGTGCAATTAATAATATTAACAGTTGTGTTAATGTAACGTGCCAAATCAGATATGCAAATATAAGATTATGAGATTTTATGTTAACATAGTGACATTGAACAGACTGAAATACTGCTTTCTTCACGATACATAATTACTTTTTTTCCTCCACTGCTGATACTTGAGTCTGTAAACTTCTGAATGCAGGTCTTGTGGTTTGAAGACGGGAGTGTTGTTTGCATTGTGGAATAGCTAAAACAACTTACCGTTAAAAGATCTGAATACTTTTTCCACCACTGGGAGGCAGTAACTATAGCTACACATCAGCTAGCAGCCAACGACAGCTGAGCGCTAACGCCAACGCTAGACAACAACTAAGAAAATACAGACACATAAAGTGAGCAGCCGGCCGGAGGAGGACAACACATGAAGCGACACACACAGAGGAACTTGTCAAGAATTTGCATAGTACCTGTCGCTTGTAGTAAAGCTGATTCAAAACGTCTGGCTAAGTTGCTTTGCTAGCTTAAAAAAAAAACAGTCCCTTGTCCCAGCTCTTGCTTGTCTGGAGAAAGAAAACTACAGCTAATCCATGACGACCTCTGTCAGATCAACCTCTGCGAAGCCTGCTTGAGGACACATATGTCTGAGCTTTCAAATGAGTGTCATATTATTCCCGTTACGCTTTTCTGTTTTTAAAGCCAGCTACAATATTTCGTTGACTAAACTGCAGCAGGTCACAGCAACAGCAGAGAGACTCCACAGATTGGACGTAAACAGACCGTTACGTCAGTGTACGTGCGCGCTCCAGCGGGCCGCACGGACGCAGAAACAAGACGCCTTTGACGCGCGTTCATGTTGCACGGGGGCGGATTTAGTGATTTTGGGGGGAACCGGGCTTCATTTTCACCCTTCCTCTAACTGGGAGTGTTGGTATTGGCAGTGGTAGAAGAAGTACTCAAAACTAATAATGCTGCACAATAAAAAATACTGTAAAAGAGAAAGTCCCGCATTCAAATTTTCCCTTAAAAGAGTGAAAGAGAGGTATTATCAGCACAATGTACTTACATTTACTTAAAGATCCCCTCCAGGGCTGTTTTACAATGTATATAAAATACTCTACTTTGAATAATAATTTGTGTCTGATATGTTTTTTTCCCACAAAAAGTTCAAGTATCTTGTTAAACATGCCTAAAATGGCATCGCCTCCTTCTCCCTCATTAAAAAAAATCCAGAATCTAAATCCAGAATCTAAATATGCAAATATATTTCATCTCCAAAGTTTAACTGTTGGACACACAATGTCTCCTGCTTCACTGTAAGGTCCATTCTCAGTGTTTGTGCATTGGAGGCTTCAAGTTGCCACATCAGACTTGTGTAAGTTGAATATATTGGACCATGATTGGCTTCCAAACTACTTGTGATGTTACAAGTAAAACCTCTTAAAATCCAATTTTCAATGAGCACAGAGAAACTTTCCACTTTCAGCAGATGAATGTGAAAACAGCCTTCTAGGGTCAAACTCTGCACATACATCATTCTGCACAGTGAAGCTCAAACATCCAACTGTAGGAACAAGAAGAAAAACATATTTTTGAGTGGCGGGGGACTTTTCACTTAAAGTGAAAAGTGAAAGAGAGTTATTATCAGCACTATGTACTTAAATTTACTTAAATTAGATTCAAGTTGGAACTTTCAATTCTTATATAATGATGAATAGTTTAATTAATAATAATGAGTCATATTTTATAGCATTTTTTGTGAGTAAAATCTGAATCTGCAACGTAACCAGTAACATTTATCTGTCAGGTCAATGTGGTGATACAATGTTTTCCTCTGAAGCAGATGTATACAGTTGCATATTTTTTTATGTGCTTTGGGGGCCTTTTGTAAGTTATATGTGAGTTAGAATAGTAACATAATTCAATATTTTTTAACATCTAAACATCATAATAAATCCATAGCTTTTTGGGGCCCTTTTCGTTGGGGGCCCCAGAAAAAGCAAAACCACAATTAGTTAATAAAAAGTTATCGAAACATTCCAATTAGGGAAGGTAATTTGATGGATAAATTAAGATAATTGAAATATAAAATAAAATACAGTTATGTAAAATAGTTGCAAGTGGAGGTTGGGAGGTTTAAAGGATCAGTGTGTTGGATTTAGTTGCATCCAGTGGTGAGGTTGCGGGTTGCAACCAACTGAATACCCCTCCCCTCCCCTTCCAAGTGTGTAGGAGAACCTACGGAGGCTGTGACACTTGCGAAAAACACAAAAGGCCCTCTATAGAACCAGTGTTTGGTTTGTCCATTCTGGGCTACTGTAGAAACATGGTGGTGCGACATGGCAGCCTCCGTGGAAGGGGACCATGGATGTATAATAAGAGCTTGATAGGGCGCTGCCATTCAGCCTTGCAGCCAGTTTTTCCCAGTGGCCACTCACGGTATTGCAGCAAAAAAATCCCCCTGCGGCCCAAAACACATTTTCCCCATAGGCCAGCGTCTGTAAAACTGTTGACAGGACAACTTGAACTGCAAACAAGATCAATTATAACTCTTTATATTATGAATTTTTGATCCATGGAGGTTTTATATTTGTAAAGCTTTCCTTGAGCTGAGAAAAGCGATTTAAAAACTTGTGATGTCACCACAATGTAAAGTATATGGTCCGAGCAGGAACTCATGGGTGGGGCCAGTGGGAGAAACACTACTACACATATTCAATGGGCTTCATATCCCCGGAAGTAAACCAGGAAGCTAGAAACTTTTTTTGGCTTATGCGCCAAGCGAGCAATTCTTATTAGACTGAATGGGCGCCATTTTCAGTCCGGTATCCAGCTCTTATAATACATCCATACATAAAGGACTCATTCTAAAATAACAAAAACACAATGATTCTTATTTTTATTGAATTATACACTAATTAAAACATACTTATGAATATTATATTCCATTTCTGCCAAGTCTGTTCCACTAGATGCCACTAAATTCTACACACTGCACCTTTAAGATCTATTTCTAAAATACCCAAAAGGTTTAAGTGTATTGATTTTATTCCAACTTTAAAGAACATGACAGCCTCAGAGACACAACATGTTCATACCCAGGTGTTTTGACAGCATGGTTGACTCGCCTTGTTATTTGTAAATGTATTGTTCAATAAAGCATTTTAAAAAAAAAGAAAAGATGCCTTCCGCGCGTCCTCGCTGCTCTACTCATGGATGTATCTACCTCTACAGCCGCCGCAGGAATGGTAAAGTGACTCTCTCTTAAACAAAGTTACATATCCCGGTTGGACAAGAGCCTTTAAATCCAGGTTTATACCCAGAAAGCCTGCAGCGGAATATTATCGCTTAAAAAAAACAACAAAAAAACACATTTTGCTGCTTTTTTAGCCACCCAAGGACGGCAGCTGGCTACAGCGCGTAGGAGGAGCCTACGGCGTGTTTCCGCTAAAAACCAGGCCGAGAGAGGCAACACTGTAATCTATGCTGTCCGACTGACAATTACTCAACTGTGGCGGAACAGTTGTCAGTAATTGCGGGACACTTTAAGAGTAAAAAACTGTCTAATCACTGTGGAGCTGCGGTTGTTCACACCGGGAGTTAAACAAGAAGAAGAAGAAGAAAGAAGAAGAAGGAGTGGCAGCTGGACTGTCCGCAATGGAAGCCGAGTTTCGGGAAATCGATGAAAACGGGAGTTGGAGCGCCATTTATCAGGTAGGACCTCTCTGTAAAGCAAGGTGGTGGTGGGGGGGAAAGAGGACTGTCACTGTTAGGGCCAATTGAGAGCCGATGCACAAGAAGAAGAAGAAGAAGATGAAGGAGAAGAATAAGAAGGGTGCATCGTTTATGTAGTTATCAGCCTCTTTTTTAGTTGAAGTCGGTGTTCCGCCTGCTCGGACCAATCCGATGATTGATTGATGGGTCTGTCTGGGTCTATGAAGCCTGCAGCACATCCATCACATTATAGCCAGCCGCATACAAACTGTACTTTAATCATTGGTGGAAAGTAACTAAGTACATTTACTCAAGTACTGTGCTTAAGTATAAATTTGAGGTACTTTACTCGAGTATTTCCATTTTCTGCTACTTTATACTTCCACTCCACTATATTTCAGAGGGAAATATTGTACTTTCTACTCCACTACATTTGTTTGACAGCTTTAGTTACTTTTCAGATGAAGATTTGACACAATGGATAATATAACAAGCTTTTAAAATTGCTTTGAAAAAAGTTGTTTGTGATGAAACCAGTGGTTTCCAACCTATGTGGTTTTTGATGTCTTACAACAAGCGGTGTGTAGTCAGGGTCACATTCCAGATGTCTGTTAGATGTTAACCACCACATAGTGGTTTTCCCTCTAAACTTCTCACATGGTTTCATTTCAATAGATGTTCAAATGATCCAATATTTCACCAAAAATCAAAGATTAGAGAATAAGTCCAAAAACTGAAAATAGATTTGTGTATCAGAACCTTGTTTTTTCTTTTTTTCTCTCCCATTAATCATCTCATAACTGCTTAGCTGTGTCTGGTGACCTATTGTAGAGGCCCGACCCCTAGATTGGGAACCACTGGACTAAACTAGCTAAATGTATATAAAGTAGTTCAGCAGCTACAACAGTAACATGCTGCTTATGCACTAATAAATAACAATATATCAGTCAGAGGGACTAATCCATCATTTTAATGCTTTAACTACATTTTGCTGCTGATACTTATGTATTTTTTACTTAAGTAGGATTTTTCATGCAGGACTTTTACTTGTAATGGAGTATTTTGACATTGCTGTATTGGTACTTTTACTTAAGTAAAGGATCTGAGTACTTCTTCCACCACTGACTTAAAGTGTCACTTTTTGTAACATTGCAACCTTCAGTCACTCCGGATTAACTTCTTTTTTAATGATTTCTAGTACAAAACAGCCCTTAATTACAGATCAGCTTGAATCATGGGTGATATTATTATATTTTTACCATACAGACCAGTATGTGCTATATGTCATGTTATACACCCTATACACACACTACACAGGCACGTATGAGGAAGGCACACTCAGAGAGTTCTCATATACAGTTTACATACATGTTAAGAGAACTGGACAGATGGGGTTAAATGTAGGAAGGAACAAGATGCTCTTTCAGTATCGCTCAGACAACTTTAAAGCACATGACAGTCACAGAGACACAGCTTGCAGCGTGCATGTTACATCCGACCTTTAATGTGATGTTAATGTAAGGCTATTTTTTTTTTTTTTTTTTTTTTTAATTCTGTTGCAGGAGATTCGTCAGCAGTCATGTGAACTCCCTTGCAAGGTTGCGAAATTACCCGAAAATAAGACTCGGAATCGTTACAGGGATGTTAGCCCATGTAAGTTGCCTGTTACTATTATTTTTTATTAGCAACTGTTTTGATAATCAGTTGATCGTTTCAGTCATTTTTCCAGCACAAATGCTATAATTTCACTGGTTCCAGCTTCTCAAATGTGACTATTTAATGCTTTAGTGTGTTATGTATGAAAAGAAACTGAAAATGTTTGGATTTTTTTTTACTTTGATTCAGATAAAACAACACTTTTGAAGATGTTAACTTAGGTTTAGGAAAGTGTGACGGGCATTTGTCATTTTTGTGTGTGGACATTTTATACACCAAACTATTAATTGATAATGAAAATAATTGTTAGTTGCAGCTCTACTCGATACTCTGGACAGAACAGTCTTAAACGTCTTATACAGTCCTTTACCTCGATGACATTAAAATGTCCTGTAGAGGACAGTTTGGGACTCGATCTACAGTGTTTGGGTCACATGTGAGAAGCGCTGTAATCTCTTATTTATGCTCAAACATCAGCCAGTGGTGACTTATTCTTTACAGACACAGTAGTAGCAACAACAACACACTTGCTAAGCCGATCTTTCCACAGTTGAATGTCACTGCCCGCTCACTACTCACTGCTGACCTTAGGCACAAGAAATGTGGTGATCATTTGAAATAACACGATGTTAGTATTACGCAATAGGCAGAGCATTGCGTCATCTGGGACAGACCTGCGTAATATAACACGTAACTTTCAATTTTGAATCTGTGATCTTGTTTCCAGAGAACTGATTTTATGAGTTTCTTTATTGAGGGTGTTGGCACGGTGACTGTAAATGAATGCACAAGGTTTTTAGATAACCTATCGGAAACACATTTTAAAACCAATTTTTACAAGCTGCTCTTGTGCTTTTTAATATATTTTACATTCTTTTATGAGTTTCTTGTGCATTTAATTAGTTCACCTTGTGTCTCTTTCTTTAAAGCACTTTGTAAACTGTTAAAGAAAGGCAATATGTAGATGCGTTTTAATTATTACAATAAATCTTTATGTCAGTGTTATTCAGTCATCTTCTCGGACACGCTGCACTGAAATACAGTGAAACCAAAGAATAACTGTGAGGTGAACATTATAATTCAGAGTCTCAGACAAATGATCATTTAATAAAATGTTTTTCCGTTATGTCACAGTTTGACAACTGAACTATGTGGTTTCCTCTTTTTCACAACGAATAAGCAAATGCAAATGGTGCAAACCATGCTGCAAATAGTTACTGTATATGCTATCAAGCGTTTGTTTCTTATTCACTTTTAACAAGATGTGAAAATCAGTAACCTGAATCTTGTTCGTGCTGTTTACTTTTTAACTGAAATGTTCTTTTTTTTCTGGATATCAAGAGTGGTTGACGTGATCCATTTTACTGTTAAAGCCAAAAGATGACACCTGTGTTTTTGTTCAAAGTATGTATCATATGTTCCCAGCAGCTGTGTTAGTCTGGGACCTATTGTCCCTTGGGGTCATGAGATTAAAAACACATTTTCATAATTTTTTTTTTTTTTTTTTTTATTATCCTCAGTTGACCACAGCAGAATATGTCTGCAGCTGAGTGTGAATGACTACATTAATGCCAGCCTAATAACAGTAGAGGAGGCACAGAGGAACTATATCCTTACTCAGGTAAGCATGGAGGCCAAGGTGCACTGCATTCTTCTGCAAATGCAGCATTTCCTTGGTTCTTGTAGAACAAAAAAAAACCACTCAGTTACACAAAATTTATACCTGTCATTTGTTTGATATTGGACTATTTAAAGTTCCCCTCCAGACATGTTTGAAGACTTGTTTAAAAAAAATACTGTACTGCTGAAAAAAAGTTCAAAAACCTCCTAAAAAGTCCTTATCAAATTAAATCTCCTTCTTCTCCCTCATTGAAGTCTCTTAATAAGCAAATATTTTTCATTTTTATAGTTTAACTGCTGGACACTTCACTGTTAAGCCCAATCACACTATATGTGTGCCGGAGGTTTAAGTCTCCAGATTACACTCGGGGAAAGTTGCCGATTGGACCACGATTGGCTCCAAAATAGTTTTGATATCACAAATCATTCTTGTAGGTACATGTCGTAAACTGAGATTTAAGATGAGCACAGAGAAACTTTCCAATTTCAGTAGAAGAATGTAAAAACAACCTTGTAGAGTCAAACTCTGCACATGCCGCATTCTGCACAAGTGAAGCTCAAACATCCAACAAGAAATAACAAGAAGTAAAAATACAGTTGTGATTGAAGGGGGATTTTAAGTTAATGTTTGTGTTTTGAACAACAGAGATTTAAAATACAAGGATTGTGTCATCAGTGAGGGTGTAGTTCACCCAAGAAGGGGATGCCCAGTGAAATCAGAGGTCCTTGAACTAAAAAAAAGCTATTTCCTGTATTTAAATAACTTCTTATTTTAATCTAGAAAATAACATATTATGATTGATTGTTGTACTTTTCATAATAACGTAATGTGCAATTCCAGCTTCTTTCTAGGAGGATATTAAATAGAGATTCAATTAATTGTTTTAACAAATAAAACATGCACAAAAGGTGTCAATCTCTACTATATGTAGCCTGAGAGGTGAAACCCAGAGTGAATAAGGCAAAAAATAATGCTAAGCTGCTCATAAAGCTTATTTCTGTGAGTGCAAAGTAATAATTGAAGGTGGTTCAGATGAGTGTATTGACATTTTTATGGACTCCTCTCTTCTCTCATCTGGACCTGGCAGCTAGACAATAAGAAGAATCAGTTTAGAGAGATTTTAGTGAGTAAATCAAACAGAAACTGTAGAAGTTTGGGGTACAAAAATAATATTTTGAGGGGTCATGTTTCCCCCATCCATAGTAGAAATTTGCACCCTTGGTTTAGAATTTGTTTTGGACTGTAAAAAGATGAAGAGTGAACACACACTCTCAGGTTCTTTTATAGTGTGTAGACTGAAGATTCAATCCACTCTTCTCTTTTTAAGAATAGTGTGATCGACAATATCAAATGTCTTTGCTGAGATCTTTAAATAGATCCGCTGCTCCTCAGTCATACTAAGAATAAGCTCCATTGTTCTATTTCAGGGACCCCTTCCAAATACGTGCGGTCACTTCTGGGAGATGGTATGGGAGCAGAGGACTCGCGGTGTGGTGATGCTGAACCGAGTCATAGAGAAAGGATCTGTAAGCAGTGCAATGTGTTAATGTGTCACGGTTTCAGTTCATCTTGTACGCTGCAATAACCTCTCTGCTCTTTCTGTTTCTGTTGTACATGTATGTAACTCGCACCTACGTTTTGGTTTTAGGTTAAATGTGCCCAGTATTGGCCGCACCGAGAGGAGAAAGATGCTGTCTTTGAAGATACCAATTTCAAGCTCACCCTTGTTTCAGAAGACATCAAATCTTACTACACAGTCCGTCAACTGGAGCTGGAAAATCTGTCTGTAAGTTTTCTGTCTTTTAGAGGTTATTTTCTGTGTAAAAGTCGAATTCGGAAACACTGGAAACATCGGGACTACAGTCTTTTAATATTCAGAGCATGCGGTTCCTGGTTTCTTCTTCTGTCTTTTAACTCCTTCCTTGATGTCTGGATTTGTTTTCCCTCTCATCTTTCTGTGTAGACACAAGAGACTCGGGAGATTTTACATTTTCACTACACCACCTGGCCTGACTTTGGGGTACCAGAGTCTCCTGCCTCCTTCCTTAACTTCCTGTTCAAGGTGCGAGAGTCGGGTTGTCTCAATTCGGACCAGGGACCGGTGGTGGTGCACTGCAGCGCTGGTATCGGACGCTCTGGGACCTTTTGTCTGGTGGACACCTGCCTTTTATTGGTTTGTACAGAGCCCTGCTATTGAGAAACCATGACGTTAACAGACTTTCTCTCTTGTTCTGTTTTCATTTATCCTTATCGGACATTACCTCATGTTTATCTACAGCAAGTGCAGTACTGGAATAACTAAATTCCTTGATCATTATTACAAGCAATGATAATAAAAGTGTCTTTACTGGTGTTGTAAGACTTTACAGCTCTCTCACAATGATATCTAAAGCTAACTTAATTGCTCAATCTGTATGTTTTTGCTGTTGTATGTAGATGTCCATCCGTAAGGACCCGTCTTCAGTGCGTATTCGTGACGTTCTGCTGGAGATGCGACGCTATCGTATGGGCTTGATTCAGACAGCAGATCAACTTCGCTTCTCCTACCTTGCCGTCATTGAAGGTGCCAAGTACATCAAGGGCGATACATCTCTGCAGGCAAGTCCTCCCCGTTCAATCTGCTCTTTGTTCTTAAAGTTCAAATTTTTCTCAGTGTTATCTTCTTTTCAGATGAAGTCAAGTCAACTTTATTTTTATAGCACCGAATCACAACAGAAATTATCCCAGGGCACTTTTCACATAGAGCCGGTCAAGACCATTCTCTTAAATTCACAGTGACCCAACATTCTCCCATGAGCAAACATTTGGCAACAGCAGTTGGGGAAAAACTCCCCTTTTAACGGGAAAAAACTTAAGTGGGCTCTAGGTGGGCGGCCAGCTGTCTCGACTGGTTGGGTTGAGAGAGAAAGGACGGGAAGAGGGGAGAGAGAGAGACGCAGAGAAGCACAACAACAATAATAGAAATATGACTAATAATACTAATAGCAAGTGTAGGCGTCAAGCATTAAGACACCGCATTACACATATTGTTCCCTGTGCTTGATGAAATAACACTTATGTCACAAATATTCAAAGGGAGTTTGTTTTTTCTCTCAAGGAGTCATGGAAAGAGCTCTCAAACGAGGAGGATGATCCTCCAGAGTTCACCCCTCCACCTCCTCTTCCTCCTCCCAGAGACCCTTACAATGGCAAAGTTGAGCCATCCTTCTTTCCAGAGAATGACGAGATCATCCCACAGATGGAAATCTGGCTTGGGTAAAACTCAGATCATATTTTGAATGAATGTGTGTCTGTCTTTGTTATCATGGTTAGTTTAAATTATTAATTCATTTTAGGACAGTACTGGGTTGCACCAGTTGTTGTTAATCCATCATGTATGTGTGAAATCCTTCCTAAGTTCTTAGTAACTAATACCTAGTTTCGAATGAGTAATTTACTAAATCAGGATACAATATTAAAACTTGAGAAATGTCTGAGGTAGCAAATTCTTCAGGAATGTATAAATTAGTTGTTAGGAAACCTTTGTAATGTCGTCCAATCAAAAGCAATCAACTACTAACTTCTGATAACAGTTTTAGGAAGGCAAATGTTATATTAAATACATGACACATTTTTTAAAATGTAGGTATGACTGTTTTATTTGTATAAACATACATGGAGAAATATGTATGTTTCAGATGCAGAAGTATTGAAGCAGTTTTGAATGGGAAGAGTGGGAAACAGCTGATTATGCTAACCTAGCTATTAGGTCATTAAGTCTAATGTTTTGTAATTTGGGGTGTATTTTTATTTTTGTGAAAGAAAATTGAAAAGCTTTCAAGTTATAGCATCATTAAACAATATTTTATCAAGTGTCAGGTCAGATGTGTCAACTGTATTCCATATTATCTTTAACGGGTAGTATATTAGTAAGCTAATGCTAGCTTTGTCAGTTAGCCACATAGAGCAACAACTAATCTTTCACTAAGACCTAGTTTGTGTGGTGCCACCTGTTTTAATTTAGTAAGTTGTAAATCTCCACTTAGTAAACACTTGTGTTAAGGTTGAAGTTGAGCTGGTGCATGTCGATAGCCATGCTAGCGGCCCTGTACGCAGGCACAGTGATGCTTTCAGCTAAACAGTACATCAGCATGTTAACAATGAAATGCGAACATGCTGATGTTTAGCAGGTATTATGTTTACCATGTTCATTATCTTAGGTTAGAATTAAAGCATGCTAACATTTGCGAATTAGCACTAAACACAAAGTAAAGTTGAGACTGTTGGGAATGTCATTAGTTTTGCCAGGAAGTAAAGTATTGGACAAACTGTAATTTTAAGTTGATGATGACACTACATGAAAAGTCAGATTATCACCAATTCATCCTGAGGGGGAAATTAATGTGCACCAACTTGCAAACAACTCATCCAATAGTTTGTAAATTAGTGGTTAGTAATCGAGAAATTTCACTTAAAATAAATGTCAATCCTCTTGGTGGCGCTAGAGGAATAGTCATAGGATAACTAGAATCAGTATGTTCATCCTTCAGGGAACATTAATGTCTGTACAATTTTTCATGGCGATCCATCCAATAGATGTTGAGATATTTTCATTTCTTTCCTCAAACAGGTCCTATCAAGAGTCTGAGCTGCGAAAGAGAACCATTGCTGCCCCACAGCCTCCTCCTGACGGTGCTGATCAGCTCGATGGTCACATGGGAATACAAGCTCATACCTCCAAAGCTCCAACCAAATCCCAGCAGCAGCACGAGACCGAGGAGCACGAGTCGCCCGAGTTGCCCGAGGCAGCGGAGCAGCCAAAGGAAAGCTCTCCTGTGCCGGGGACCTGGTCCCCTCTACTAGCCAACGTGTGCCTGTGCACGGCACTGGCTCTCAGTGCTTACGCCTGCTATCGAGCCTATTTCCACTGATGTCTGTCTTTCCTCCTCCTTTTTTGTTCCTCCCTTTCTCTCCACTGTTGTTGCAAAGTGGACTAGGCTGGCCAATCAGCCTGCTTTGACTCTGGGTTTACTCCGCGAGTGAGTGGATTATTTGGACTTCAGCAGATTCAGGTTCACTCGTTTAATTTTACAAATGCAGTGCAAAGGTTTGGCTGGTTGGAAATAACAGGTTGCCAATCCTTATTACCCACCCAAACGTTCTTTCAATATGTCATTGTGGATGCTCAGGGCCTCAGTTTTTCAGGTGTCACATCCCAAATATATGTGCCGACTTAAACACAGACTGAATATGTATCTCAGTCTGTAGAGGAAAAGGGTTTGTTTCAGCTCCCTTGTTCTGTGAACCAGGATGAATGGCCTGTCAGCCCATTTTACATGCATCTCCTCTCTTATTTACCAAATGACACTTGTGTGTGTTCTTCCATTTCATCCTTTACTAATGTGTCCGCTCAGATTTCACCATATCTTTCTTTTGCTTACAGAAATGGATCAGAAATCATAGAGCCAGATCTTTGACCAGCCTGTCTGAAAATATGCCAGTAAGAGGGAGAGTAATTACATATATCTGTTCTCCTGTTATGGGTCAATATTAAAACCCAACATTAAGGTGAAGTGTGTGAAAGTAAGAGGGATGCAACCCTGTGCCCACTAGATAAGAGATGCATGCTGGGGTTATCTGTCCTCATTCTGCAGGAGGCATGCTGGTTGCGTACATACAATATGTGTGTTATTGTGTGTGTGTGTGCGTGTGTGTGTGTGTATGTATGTACATTTGTGCAAGTGGTAGTTATTGGAGCTTTCTACTGATGCTTGAGTTAAATCTACTCAGTGAGAAATATTAATATAACATTTACAGTATGTCAAATGTGAGATGTAGACTGGGTTACCTCCTGGTAACCGATTCCCCCCTGTGATTTATCTACCTGGTAGCTTGACAGTGACACAAAAAAGCATATTTAAAGACAAAATATTGCAGGGACAGGATGAGACGTCCCATTTGTCTGGCATTTTTTGAATTGGCGCTGGCAAGATCTTGAAATCTTAAGACTGAAAACATTGTAAGTAGGGCTGCAAGTAACGATTATTTTCTAAACTTTTGTCTATAAAATGTCAAAGTAGTGAAAAATGCCTGTTTTCATTTCTTAGAGACGTCTTTGAATGTCATGTTTTTGTCCGATCAACAGTTTAAAAATCCAAAGATATTCACTTTACTATCATTTTTGACACACACAAAAAAAGCTGAAAAATCCTCACATTTGAGAAGCTGCAACCATCTGATGTTTGGCATGTTTCCTTTAAAGAATGACTAAAACAGTTATCAAAGTTGCTGATCAATTTTCCGTTGGCTAATTGTTGCATCGTCACTGTTTGGGGGGGGGGGAGCAACTTTTCAGTTACAGTGGATGAAATTATTAGGAAGCTTTTTCATGCCAAGAGAATGTGTATTCCTGTTTATAACCCGAGTGCAGCTGTAAAGTAGTTTTGTGAATGTGTGTTCAGTCAGTGGAGCCCACGAGAAACGCCAGCTTCATGAACGGAGACACGAAGTAGCTAACACCCAACTCTTTTTGCCAGCAATACAAATACTTCATAGCGTGTCACCCTTTTACGTTATGAAACTCTCAAGTTTGAAACGGTGAACCAGGGATTTTTTGAACAAACCAAAAACCAAACACCAGCACAGGGATGAAAACAATACACTGTAGTGATGATCTGTTGTATCATGGCGTGGCTCTGAGCTGGCGATATTGTTTTTGTATGATTATGTTGAACTTTTTTTTAGCATGCTGCATTTGTGAATCAAAAGGTTTGTCCTAAGAAGAGATTAGTTAAGCTGCTAGCATTCGGTTTACCTTTGTGACTCAACAAAGTTCAGTACTTGAGTCCGACAGCTGTACCTTTCTTTAGAATGTATGAATGTCCTATACACGGACACACCCTTATTAGATATATATATTTTTTTCAAATCAGGTTTCAGTGTGCTGAGTTTTTTTTTGTTGTTGTTGTTTTGCTTTAGCAAGGGATTAAATCTCAGCACCTGTGCAGCCATTGCACCAGGTTTTCTGTTTTTCTATACTTATGCTGAGCTCGAAAACATGTATTTTTTTATTTACGTTTGTTGTTTAATAAAAAGTCTACTGCCGATTTGTTCTGGTTTTTAGAATTGATTTACATTCTCAGTCTTACTCCTGAACAATGACTGGTAATAAATCGTCACACATCACTGTGTTTTCATGTCATTGTTAGGTCAATATTATAAATGAAACAGGCTGTTGTGTCTGAATGCAGAACAACTAACATTCAGCATAGTGAAAAATCAGTACTAGAAAAACAGAAACGCACTTCTCGTTGCCTCTATTTACACACTGCTTAGTACAGTAGAGTAAAATTAGTCACCTTTTATAAATGGTTTCCCACCAAGCCACTAATCAGCTGCATGAATTTCACAGGTTTTTTTTTCTGTGGCTGAATGAGATGTTGACATTTGAACATTTTGCACAATCAGGGAATTTTAAAAGCAGAAGGTTTAATGTTAAACTTCTCAAAGTAGCTTTTGCACGTATATTGTTCTGTCATTACATGTATGAGTTGGTAGATGAACAGGTTTCTTGTAATTAAAGATATTTTAATGAACGGGTCATTAAAATTAATGAAACTGCTTTATAGCCAGAAACTGCATGCATCAAAAACATTGACCTAAGCTGTGGCAGCCCCTGTTTAATAATGTCTGCAGACAATGCAGGTTAATTTGTGTTGCATGAACAATGCAAAGTGCTTCACATGAGGTGAAGAAATGCATTTAAGAGCCATGCTAGCAGCAGTGGTTTTTAAAGCTAAATGCTCACATCAGCATGCTAACATGCTCACAATGACAAACCTAGCATGTTGATATTTAGCATAATGTTCTTAGTTAAGTGTGTTAGCATGCTAACATTAGCTAATTAGCACTAAACACAAAGAACAGCTGAAGCTGATGGGCATTTCATTTTTGCAAGTATTTGGTCATAAACCAAAGTTTTAAATAAAATAAAAAAATAAAAAATTTTGACCTGATGTGGTGAAAGGTCAGGCGATCTGAGTTTTTACAATCCTGCTCTGGGGACATGAAGGTTTGTACCAAAACTTATGGTACCAGAATCAAAAATGTGAACATGGTGGCACCAAAGCAGGAAGTCACCAAAGTCATTGATTCATTGTCTGAGAACCGTGATTTACTGTACAACGTTACGTGCCAAGCCATCAAATTGATGTAGATATATTTATGGATAAGTGAAAAGTTTGCTGGTATTTCAGAGCAGTGGTTCTCAAACTTTTTCATTTAAACGACCACTAAACTGACACAAATTTGACCACAGACTCATATTTGATAGGATTTTGTACCAGGGTTCCCCATCTGATAAGATTTTTGATGTTTCATTACAGAAAGTGGATGAAACCCATGACCAAAATATTCATACATTTTGTCATTGTGTTACTTATGGAGGAATTCTAGTGAAAATAAATTATTCCCCTTTTTTCTGGGGTCCCTCTGGAACCCCTTCAAGGACCCCTGGGGGTACCTGGACCCCACTTTGAGAACCACTGCTCTAAAGGAGATGTCAAAGAATCTATTTTGGGTTGCCCTCTAGGCATTTATATTCTGTAGTGTAGTGTCTGGCTCCCTCTACAGCCTTCTGGGAGAACTCCTTTGTAGACAGGAAGTAGGAAAATAAATCATATGTGGGCCAAAGGAGGTTAAATTTCAGCCCAATCAGAGCACAGGAAGTTTATCTGCTGCCATCCAGTTGTTGTGCCATAGCATTGCCTGTAAGTTGGAATCTATTAATAAGCAGTTGGACAATTAATGAAACTTTCGTTAAAGTTGTATTATAAAAGTAATGTTTGAAATATTGTTTCTATGCTAGAATTTAACCCTGCCATGTTGTTTCTTTAATGATTAGCTGTTGATATTTAGCATTTAGCCTTCATCCTCTCTAGTGCAGTGTTTACGTAGCTGTTTAGTTAGTATTCATTTGGTTTTGAGCCTTTTATTCATTATTATTACATAAGATTTGGTGGAGCTGACCATGCTTGTGCACTTAGATACTTACCTCTGTATAGCAATACGTACAGTAATTATGCTGTATTCTGTCCTTTCAATTTCACTCCGTTTCCACATCTTCATGCACCTTGAGTCTGCAATGAATATTTGGAGCTTGAAGGCTGCATCCTGACTCTTGTGTCTTTTGTGAATGGACTTTGGTTATTCATCTACTTGTGGTTGCTACACCTTAAAAAGGGCAGTGCAGGATCAACTAACTTATTAGATTTTATCATACAGAGAACTTGAACGTGTGCACCAAATTTCATGGCGATCCATCTGATAGGCATCCAGATATTTCACTCTAAACCACAAACGTCAAGCTCAAGGTGGAGCAAGAGGAAAAGTCAGGGAATCACCAAAGTCATCAGGATTCATCCTCAGGGACCATGAATGTCTGTGGCAAATTTCACAGCAATCCAACCAATAGTTATATTAGATATTTCAGTCTGGATCAAAGTGGTGGACCGACTGGCAGTGGCATCCCTAGAGCCACGCAGCTAGTATGGCTACAAACACAATAAAAAGGAAAATGACATCAATTGAGAGATAATATGGACATAAAACAAGAGACCAGAAATACAGTTACAGTGCAGTTAAGAAGGTTCAAATTCAATAAAGAGAAAAGAAAGTGCAGGAGAGAAATCAATCAAAGTCACAGGAGAACAGCAGTTTTTAAATGCAGATTTGAAAAGGGATAAAGTTGAGGAACATTTAAGATCATCAGGAAGTTGTTTATATTTGCGTGCAGCAGTGCAGCTACAAGGAGCTTCACCCTTGTTTCAGACTGGAGGCCTTAACAGCTGACCGCTTCCTAAAAGACCTACAAAGTTTATATACTTCAAGTTGTCTTAGAACAAAATATCTCCAATTATCTCAGGAAATCTTCCAGTTAGACTGTGTCTGTTGGCGTCTTATCATGCGCTGTATATTGTTGCAGGAAATATATACAACATTATGAGTACTGATGATTCTCTGTTTTCAGGAAGGCTAAAGTGAAGTGTTTTAAACGCACCACAAGGTGGCTCTGTGAGACTGTAAAACTCGTCGGTTCCTGGCTGTTTCTCTCAGTGACTACAGAGTCTTGGCTTTTTCTTGCAGCCCACTCTGTCCTGTTTTTGGTATTGAACCTGGATTTGCTCATCAATTATCTTTTATTTATAGTGAACTGGAGTCAGGAATATTCCTCTACTGGCAGAACACACACTGCTTTTAGTTTTTAAGTGAAAATTGATGCTGTATGCTACAAATATCAGTCTCATTTTGTTTGCTTCTGTCTATAAGAAAAAGTATTTATCATGAAAATGTTGTTTACCTTCTAAAACTGGACTTTAAATTCTAATATTGGTTCTGGCCACTCTTGCCACAGGAATTAAGGATATAAAATGAGTTTGTTTCTCAACAGTTTGCTGTCTAAACACACCCAGTTCCTTTTGAAACACCCAAATCTTTGTTGGTGTCCAAACTGCCCACTAAACAAGGGCTGAGAATGAGTTGAGGTTCATTTTAGTGTAACGGCCACAACAGTGATACAGAGTGTACACTGAGAAAAGAAGAACATAAGAGACATATGCATTGCTTGAGTAAACTTCACCACACTGGTGAAGCGCAGATGATTTGGCAACTTGGCTAGAACTTCCTGTTTTGGAAATAAGAGGCAGGCACTGTGCTGTACAGGAATGTGACTTAAACAGAGTGAGTAATAGCACTCCCAACCACTGCTGACGTCAAGCAAGCCAACAAGATTGAACACGCACTCATCTGCAGTAGGAAAACTACAATCAAGGTGTGACCAAGGACCGGAAGTCATCTTAAAGTCACAGATGTTCTTTTGAAACTAGAGTCTGTCTGATCTGACAGTTGTCATGACTCATGCTCTTTGAGGTGAAGAGTATAATTGTTTTGGTGGTATACGAATAATTAATAAGGTAAATGTCAATGTCAGTCTGTTATCTATCTATGTCATCTACCAGGCCTGCACCTTTTAATGGTTTTGATATGGGTAATCAGAATATGACATTAAACTTTTCATACGTCAAAGGTGCATTATGTGTTAACTCACAGTGCTCCCTTACTCAGCCTAATTGTGAACAATGCTGACTCCACAGTCACAATCGACCAAAAAGGATATCTGCCCTGCCCTGCTGACTCTTCCAGCATGTGTCCCCAGTTTAGTTATTAACCTGGAACTTCCCAATAGCTGGCCAGCTGTGAGGGTGGGTGGGACGATCTTTGACTGTAAGTCTCTTTTGTAGCCTGCAGATCATTTTCACAGGGAGCCGAACAGGGATCAGGAAATTCCTGAACGCGAGGGGAGTCAGGCCTTTCCAAGTGTGACTCTGCAAAGTCTGAGTCACAACACACGCACACACACAGACACATAGACACACACAGACACACCAGAGTTGTACAATGGAGGCTGGAAACAAGGAAGTGTGAGTGCACCGTCAGGTGTACCATGTCTCTTCTTGCCCTTATCATTTCAAAACTTTACAAAGCCGAGGGAGTGAATAAGACTTAGCTTTCAGTATCGACCTGTGTTCATCCAGTATCCTCAAGAAATGCACTCAAGTACAACTTTGAGGTTCTTGTACTTGAGTATTTCCATTTTATGCTACTTTATACTTCTACTTCACTACGTTTCAGAGACTAAATTTATACTTTTTACTCCATTACATTTATCTGACTGTTATAGATTCATGTTTTGCATGAAAAACAAATAAATACAATGCATTGTTAACCCTTACATGTCCCCTCACAGTATCCCCTTATAATTAATCTCTATACCAAATTTCTGAACTACAAATCTGTTTTCCCATTCATAATGAGTCATTAATAAATGGGTGATTAATCTTTAATTAAGCTTTCAGAGAGCAGAGAAAGTGTCTTTAGTTGTTTATGGAGGAAAAACATTGAGTCACACTATCTTATGGCCCTGTGTTACATGAAACAGGAGAACAAAGCAGCCATCATGATTTAAAAATAATATATATATATGTATGGGACATATTTAAGCTGGAACACTATATTCTGGGTGCACAAAAATAAAAAGAGTTGACATATTTCTATTTTTGTATATTCTGGGTCACTTAAAGAAGAGTCATAAAATTGCAGAACTGTGTTTAGATGGTGTTTAGATTGTTTTAATTGCTCTCAAATATAAAAATAGGTCAAACCTGATCTGAACAGTAAGGGTTAAAGGAATAGTTTAATGTTTTGCGAACAACTTCACTTTCTTGCCAAGATTTAGACGAGAAGATTGATACCACTCTCCTTCTTGTTCGGTAAATATGAAGCAACCACCACCAGCTGGTTAGCAACGCTGTTTTAACTCAAAGGTTTTGTACGGATTAAAACAAAAATAGATATAACATGTTTATTAGTGAGCTTTAGGATTTAGTTAAGTTTGGCTAGCTGTTTCTCCCTGTGACCAGTTTTTGTGCTAAACCGAACAAACAAGTTGCTGGCTGCAGCTTCATTTCTAAAAGAGAGACATAAAGGTGATTCCCAAACTTTTTGGCTTGTGACCCTTCACAAAAAGAATGTGTCTATTTTGAGGCATCTTGTCAGCAGTTGTAAGCAGATTTCCCTGCTACATTTCTGTTCAAGGCCCAAAGAACTAAAACTATCATTCAATATTTCTTTTTTTTTAAAAAAAAGCAAAGATTAGAGAAAAGTCCAGAAGATGACTACTCATTTGTGTACTACTCCATTAATCATTTCCTACTTTTATCTAGTTGACCCTTTGGAGGGGGGGTGACCCCTTGGTTGGAAAACACTGGACTTAACTATAAAGTAGATTAAATGAGCTCCACTTCAACCAACTACAACAGTAAAATGTCGCTTACATGTTAATGCACCAGTATAAGCAAAAAATACTTCTGTACGTCCACTTGAGTAAAGTTTTGAATGCAGGACTTGCAGTTGAATATTTCTACATTGTTGTATTAGTACCTCTATTTATGTAAAGGATCTAAGTGCTTTTCTTTTTAACCTCAACACAGAATAGTGGGTCTTTACTCCTAACCAAACACTATGATTGTTTTTTAGTCAAATGGAAAAGCACCGTGTTGTTGTTTTCATTAGACTGCAGTCACTCAGTCAGAAGCTGATCTCTCTGGCTACGTCTGTTGAGACATTCACCCGTGAGCAGTTCCTGTTCCTGTTCCTGTCCCCCCTGGCTGCTACTGCTGTGGACCAACCGTCAGACACACACATCACTGTGACATATAGTGTTTCGAATGTCATAGGCTAAGTTCATGCATGTAGGTCATAGCGTAAATACTGAGAGGTTGAAGCTGGTGCTTCCCCTTGGGGTGCTTTGTGCTCCCGCATCCGCTCTCTCTGAACGCACTGAAGTAGTGATGACGTCGACATATGGTCCGCATGTAAACAAAGCCTGCTGACCCGCCTGCCTCACCACAGATGTCACCGCTGTATTCTTTTGGGGTTTTTGTTGATGTTTATATCACAGCAACTGTGGAAACAGACTACTGAGAATTTGATCTGCTGATGCACGGCTGAATCTGTGACAGAAGTACCCACATGCTTGTCAGTGATTCTCTGTTTGTAACAGGGTAAAAGGTAAGAAGTGGTGAACGTGAGGTGGGTCACATAGTTAAGCAAGTGTAGGAGGAAAAGTGTTTTGATGGCTGCCACATCTGTCAACACACCCTACTTCCTGTTGAGTAATCTGTACATGTAAAAGCTCACACATCACTACTACTATCATGTCAAACTGGTATCTGTGATTTCACGAGTGTACAACAGAGAATTTACTGTACATTTTACTGTTTTATTTTGCAACAGCTAACTATCAAAACACTATTTCCCTTTTTAAAATAATGGCCTTCAGGCTTTTTTACATGCAGTCATAAGTTTCATCCAAAATAAAACAATCTTCCCATATTTTTATCTTCATATCATTGGTTGAAATTCACATCTATCCTCCTTTAATAGTAGATATGATATAATACTTTTTCCCCTACAAATGGTAGCAAAGATAAATGATAAAACCTTTAGAAACAGGGATGTCCATCCTTCACTCCTTGATTTAATGAATATCTCCAATTTACAGTAAGTGCCCCTCTTACGTCTGACATTCACACAGTCATCATTATCATTGCTTAAACGTGTTTAATAGGGTGCAGGAGAGATTTTCACTTCCATAATATTGATGATTCGAGAGGCCTGGTTGTCAAAATAAAACAGGATGTTGGTATAAATGAACAGTGTGTCACAGTGAGAAATCTAGGAAAGTTTTTGAGGAGCGCTTTGAGGAACAGTGCAATGAGCTGAACTTTCTATATCCATCGAAACTTTGGCGCCTTGAAGGATTAGTCGGATTTCATAATTTTTATGAGATCTGTAGTATCAGTGTAGTAATGGTGTATCATTCTTAAATGAATGTTCGCTCATATCTGGTGACTGAATGTGGAGGATTTTCTTCATGTGAGGTGACACTGAACTCATATCCACAAATCAATTGAATATTGATGTTGATATTGATGAAATCTGAATTAGTGCTTCCTTTTGGGTGACTTAAAGTGTCATCTTCTGTTTGGTAGTACACAGTAAATAAGTATATTTACTGCTGTTCTTTTTATTTCACTTTAACTTTTTTATACTTCTACCTCACTACATATTAACTACAGTTACTAATTACTTTGAAGATTAAACATTTACATACAAATCATATGATGAGCTTATGAAATTTGATGTAATGTTGATGCTTAAACTACCAAATGGTATATAAAGTAATTTCTTTCCTTCAACCTTGACCAAATACAACATTACATTGATATGTGCCTGTTAATACATCCGTAATATTCATCCAATAATACAATGTAGACAATATAACACTCTAAAAGTGGGCTTTTCTGACATGATCACTGTTTATCAACCCAGCAGGTTTCTCAGGTCACAGGACAGCTGTTTCCTCCAAATAATAATAATAATAATGATAATAATCATGATAATAATAATAATAATAATAATAATAATAATAATAATAATAATAATAATAATAATAATAATAATAATAATTGCATTTATAAAGCACTTTTCAAGCAATAAACACAAATTGCTTTCCAAAGAGAGGAAATTCAAAAACATAACAACATTAGGGACAATTGCAAATTGTAAAATAATGAAACACAAACATACATATACACATATATACACAGGCCTATATCTACATAAAATAAAAGATAAAAACTCTCAATGAAAGAAAAAATCCAAACAGCTCATGACAATAGAAATGTAGTCTATGAGCTGTTAGGAAAAGCTTTTCTATAAAATATATTTTAGACAAGATTTAAAGACAGAGACAGAATCAGCTGATCTGATGCTCAGTGTGAGGCCGTTCCAGAGCCGAGGAACCGGTACTGCAAAGGCTTGATGGCCCTTTGTTTTTTAAATATGGACTCTGGAATAGTTAGAAGACCCAGACTGGCAGGCCTGAGGGGCCTGTTTGGACGGTACGGTGTAAGGAGCTCAGTTATATACTCCGGTGCCAGATCATTCAGAGCCTTGTATGTGATTAAGAGCACTAGGTTTCTAAAAGAGACTGGAAGCCAGTACAGTGAAGCCAAAATTAGTGTGATGTGAGAGAATTGCTTTGTTTTGGTCAATAGTCTAGTTGCTGAATTTTGAACAATTTGGAGCTGCTCCAGTGCTCAGTTGGTCAGGCAAGTAAACAAGGCTTTACAATAATTGAGGCTGGAGGATATACGAGCTTCTCTGTGTTACTGAAGGACAGAACTGATCTCATTTTGGAAATATTCCACATTTGATAAAAACACGGCAGGACTACTTTCTTTACTTGTCGCTCCAGGCTCAAGTTACTATCCAGAATAACACCCAGATTTTTTGTAGCTGACCTTATGTTGGGAGTGAGGGGGCCAAGGAGTGGCTACATTTGTTTTGAGACATGTTCAAGGCCAATGATGAGAAAGTTTCAGTGTTAAAACTTAAATGCAGCACTTTTAATTGAAATGGAAGGTATTTACATTGTGGTATTGCTACTTTTAAGTAAATATTAAGTGACTATGTCCTCTACCACTGCTGTCTTTTATCAAAAAAAGTAGGTACTGCTCTTTAAAAAGGCTCATAATATGATCTGTATAATGTTTTATAAGTGCAGGTGCCAGTGTGCTCTGAATTCAGGAAGTAAACTTCAAAAATATTTAAATATATTCTAACTGTTTTCCAACCTGAAGGTCAGGACACCTCAAGACTAATCTGAGGGGTTGTGAGATGTTTCAAAGGATAAGAAAACAACATACTTCATTTTTGCTACACACATTTTTTTTTCTTCTTCTTTGCATTTCTTTTAAAAGTTTTACCTATTCAGCCCTATAAATATTATTCAATGGAACAACCTGGGTAATGAAAAATCACTTCTCACAGCTCATAAACATATGCAACCTGTGACGAAAGTAAACGTTCATTTAATTTAAGGGGTCACAAGTCAAAAAGATTGGGAACCACTGTTCTAGAGGATCTTTTGCACTCTGTGTGGCATTTTTTTTATGCAACAATGATTAAATCTGTATTTTCTAAATAATTTTAACATGAGAGGTATGCTAAAATCACCACAATCCATATTTATTCCCAGTTGTTATTATTAATTTAACAGGTACAATGCACAATGCATAGATTGCAAAAGATACAGCTAAAAGGTTATTTTCATCTGTAGTTCCTGGGCGGAGGTCACTGGCGATTTGCACAATTGACACTTTCTCCTACAGTTTCAATTAACTATTTTCCGATCAGATTACAAAATTTTGTAATATCTTGTGAAAAGGAAGGTCTCACCCATTTTTGCAAGGCTTAATTCACATATTGATGTTAGTGATTTTTAAAATAACTTTACTTTACTTTACTAAACAGTAAGAAGGCACCTGTTGGTCACTCTGCGTAAAGAATAGATTTAACCTTCATATACTGTAAGTGTCTTGAAATAAACTCTTCTCACACAGGAATGTTGCTCTAATTATTAAGCCAACACTCATTTTGCAAGGATGGCCTGATGTTACACAAGATCTGGGCAGTGATACTTGCTGTGTAGTGACCGCAAGTCACTTCTGCACGTCAGTTTTGTGTTTTCACAGTCATCTACGACTAAATAGCAGAAGTGAACGAAGATGTTGAAATTTTGGTTCACTTCAAGACAGATCATGTTCTGGTCCGTTTACCGTAGCTCAGGCGGTCATGCTTCCCGTTACAACCCATGTTGCGGATATCCGGTGCTCCTTTCACTTAGAAGAAGGAACTGTAATTAAACACGCAAAATCACAGTGTTAAAAATCACCAATACTTCACATTTATAAATATCTGTTTTAGTTGTGGCTAAAAAGATGACACAAGTTTGTCATGAGATGGCAGATGGTTCTTTAGAGTCATGTTACACTACACTGTTAAAGATATACACAAACTTTACTGAAAGATTAACCACAGCTTCATGTTTACAAAATCAATTTCAGCATCTGAATCTCCTAACTCTACCCCCCTAACCCTGATCCATAACCCCTAACCCTTACCCTACTCTCAAACACTCACACCAACTGCAACTCAATGCAAGTTCTCTAAATTTGAGGTTATATGATTCATCATTTGTGCTCTGGGTAAATTTCAGGCTGTGAGATGAAACAAAATGATCAAAATTATGAGCAACTTATGGATCCTCAAAAGCATAACTGAACACTTATGTTTGTCTGCCTGGTTTTGAAAGTTTGGACCAGAATCAAAGTTGACTCTTCCTGCTTCCAGTTGCTAAATAATAAAGCATTTTGGAGGGAGTAGGTGGAGTATCACTACGTTAAAAATGAACAACTCTGTTTGATCTGCATTTAGCTTCAGGTAATTTGACACATCCCTTCAATCAGCAAAGTAATTAAAGGAATTAATGTGTAAAAATGGCATTTACATATAAAACAAAACAGGGCCCAGAATAGAACCTTGAGGTACCCCGCAGCTTAAATGTGATCAGGTGGATATAGAATAACAAACAGCAAAAGAGAACTGTGTATCTGGGAGATAAAATAGGATAAAAAGTACCTGAGAGTGGTGTCTAACTGAACCAGACAGGTCAGGATAAGTCTGTTGATATTCTATATTTTCCTATTGTCATTAAATCCTGTGAAAAGACCAAAACCAACAACGATTTGATCCTACCATCAAGTATTCTCTGTGTAGCTAGAGCTTGATATATCTTGTTCCTCTGTGCCATAGAGCTCAAAAACACAATAATGAGCCATACTGTTGCACTTGTAGACATATCTATCCATCACAAAGAACACAGGCGCTGTCATTTATTTTGTGTCAATCCCACATACACCATGAAAATACTCACTAGAACACCAAATGTGTATTAATCTGCAGCTAAAAATAGTCAATTCAATTTTATTTGTATAGCCTAATATCATACATCACAAATTTGCCTGAGGGGGCTTTACAGTCTGTACTGCAATACAACATCCTCTCTCCTTAGAACCTTGATTCGGATGTGGAAAAATTCACCACAATACCCTTTAACAGGGAAAAATTGGAAGAAACCTCAGGAAGAGCTACAGTGGAGGGATCCCCCTGACAGGACAAACAGGAAAACAGAATGACAAAAATACAGATAGATTTATAACACATAGGAAGAAGGACGTCGAGCAACTTCCAGGTGCCGCCAAATAGACAGGACCTCAGCCACGCGCCCTCCATCACCGTGGAGACCTGGAAAGTGGACAGACTACACATAAACACAGGGGGAAATCACATTACAGCATCCAAACACACACACAGAGGAAGGAGAGACAAGGAGACCATACACACAAATATAAACACAAATTTGTTAAACACACTTGGGAAATGTGTATTTCTCTGTAGCTAAAAAATAGTCCTGAACAACTTCACTACTTCCTAAAAATGAGAGCACCCAGCTGTTTTTATGACTTATCTAGGCCCTTTTTTAAAAAAAAAAAGCAAAAGCTTTATGTCTTCAGTAGGGATGAATGAGTAGCAGAAAGAGTAGGGAAAAGTATTGATAGACGGACTAACACATTGTTGGTTTTGGTCTCTTCATGGCATTTGTAAAAAATATTGAACACCACCAGCTTTATCCTTTAAAATACATTGATCAAATATGTCAAAAGTAGTATTTACCCACAGTATTGAACTGTATTAACAAAAAATAGTAATAATTTTGCTATTATTGTCATGTGCTGTTTTGTTTGTTATTGGTTTGATGACTGCCTTGATCATGAAGATGTTACGAAGCAAAGGTCATGGCCACGCTATGTTTGTTATGACCTGTGAGGTGAAACCAGGAACAACAGCTGAACGTTGGTTCTGCAGTATTAATATGAACATGTGTCACACTTGTTTCCATAAACTCTAATCTGTGGAGATGGCATGCAACTTCATTTCTGTTTGTTCCATGTTCATAATACCAGTTAACTTCGACACGCTTTTGTTTGGTATACAGAAGACTTTATGTTAAACAGTGACAAATGTGTTGTGAATCTGGTCTCGGACAAACTAAACAAGCCAGAGGAACTGGACCAAAGCCAAATGAAATTATCAGAGGGGTTAAATAATAGAAGGCTGAGCTTTCAGCATCCGGCTATTTTTGATATTTTGGGAAACACAGGCTGACAAAATGTACGAAAAGTGTTTTGAGGAACAACTAGTGCAAAGCGCTAAAAACACATATTAATGTGACTCATAAGTACAAAAATCTACCATTTCACAACTGGTACAGAGTGAACATTAGAATGACAGGTGTGTATGTGTGTGTGTGTGTGTGTTTTGTCTGTTTGTATTGCTTTATCAGCGGAGTTTTTAGGAGGCCAGTTGGCCTGTGGAGGGGCTGTGATGCAACAAGGACTTTACGGACAGACACTGCCCATTGACGGTAAAATGTGGAAAGGAGGCTGGGCTAAACTCTCAAGAAAAGAGGTCATCCTGTGTGGGAATTTCCCTCTCTCCTGTCACCATGTGAGCCAGGAACAGGGAAAGACTGCGTGGGGCTCCAATAGGAAACAAGGGGTCATCGAAGAAAGAATGCCTAGAATGTTTGAATGAATCTGCGCCAACAACGCTGACAGCTACGAGAGCAGAAAGAGAGAAAGGATCAGCTCTCAAAAACAATGGAGTGTTAGATTTTGAACTAGTCACACTTTATTTACACTTTGTTGCAGTGATTGTGTTAAATATGTTTTTAAAAATGTGGAACTTTTAATAAAATCTGTTAACGATGTTTTTGTGTTTGCACTGGTTTTGTAACCAGTAAGGCCTAAAGCCAAGCCACAACTACTTACAGCCATTGTCATGTACATGGAGGATAACAATGTCTTATTTAAATGTGGGTGTAGCATTCTTCAAGTGGTGATGTGTTGGAAAGGGAGGATATTGCGCAACAGCTCAAAGCTAAACTGTTCATCTCGGAGTGTGTTGAAATATCCACAGTATTCAAAATGTCATGTCTCACCACACAAAATAGCAGGACACAGTTTTTTTATTTTGGAGAATATATAACGTGACTTTTCAGTGCCATTATATAGTAAATGTGCCCACTCTTGAAAAACTAGCAGAAGTGGTTTTTCCTCTGTGCTATTTGAAGAGAGAAAACACTCCCCACCCTGAAATTGTGACAGATCACCTACAAATCCCACCATGCTCCTGCTCCTTTCTTTATCTCCTCTGTCTGGGGGTTTGCTTGCTCGTGACAGATATGTTTCATTTTGTGCACACAGTGAAACGCAGTCAGAGGGCTCGGTAAATTCCACTGCAAACCAATTGTCAACTTATCTATAATGTCTGGTGTAACCTACTTCGTCACTCCCATTTTTAACTTCTATATTTTCTGCTGAGTGTTTTCCACTTGAGGGCTGAATGAGGTTTGCTCAGGATTATTCATATCTCTGCCGCAACGACTCCCAGGTCTCGGCTGTTGAAAGCATGACCTGAGGTGGTGTGAGGAGGTTAGTTGCTGATTAATTTCCATGCAACCTTGAACCCCTCTCTGGGCCAGTGGACCCAGCAGACTATTGACAGAGCCGTGCGCTACAGATAAAGCTAACATTTCTGTGCTGCATGCTGTGTGACCGAGTCTCTCTTTCTTTTTTTTTTTTGCTGCTATCAGCAGTATCATTTCAGCATAAAATTGTTGATTCAGGATCTGAGGACTTTTGTGTCAAATCACTGAGTAAACAGATGAATGTAAATGATTCTGGCGTTAAGTGTTAGCCAATAATAGTGTGGAGAGTCTCTTTCTTGCTTCTTTTGGTCAAATAAACACATTTTGAGGGATCGCGTTACCTTCTTACCTATTTACAATCCCCATTTAGTAGGCCTAATCTCTATTCAGTAGCTGAGAAGGTTTATATATCGATGTACAGCTGATGTAATTCTCTGTCTTGGTGTTACAAAATGATAATGAATAGTGATGTTGGTGAGCCGAGGTGTCATTAAAATGTCTGTACGCTTGTAAAATTCAGTTTATGTCGAAGAAGCACCGTCACATTCCTACAGTATGTCGTGTGTCTTTCAATTTCGGGATAAAAGATTGCAAATTTGCCTCACAGTCGAGCCATTTTTTTTAAAAAACAAAACGGCCATGTTTTCTAATGAAAGACGTGATAATACAGTCTGTCATGAGTGTGAATATTTAAGGCAAGCATTACACCCGCTTGTCTGTCTGTCTGAGCCTACACCTCCTTCAGAAAGGACAGAAAAGAAGAAATTACAAATGAAATTGTTTTAACAAAGTATAAATCTGTTTAATTCAATAAAATATCAAGTACAATTAAAGCATTTCACCTTTTTAATATTAAATAATTAGACTTATTTCATTCACTGCCAATAGTATTACAAAGAGTTGCATCATTTCACTGCAGCACAACTCTTCCCCTTGACAACCATTGCTCCAAATACACAAAATGTATAAATTCACTCGCATGTATGTAAAACCTGCACAGAAATACTGCATGTACACAAAATTACATCTGGGGAATAAAGCTAAGGTGACATGTCAAGAATCATGAATGATTGCGCAATCCATGCACCCACTTTCTTCAGTCCCATTCAAAGTGTCCTTGTAAACTGGTGGCCGCTGTCTTCACCCGTGTAGCGTACCGTGTTCAACCCTTGCTCAGTGGTTCACCTCCGGCTCTAAAGTCCATCAATGATTAGACAAGCAGCCCAGAGAGCCGTGTTGAGTCTCTGCTTGGAGGCTTCTAACATTGTCCGGTGGCAGAGAGTAGGTTGCGCAGGGTGGCCAGCTCTCTGGACAGCTGCTCCACACGCTTTTGTAAACGATCGTTCTCTGCAGCCAGTTCCAGCACTTTATGTTGAGTCTCCAAGTTGCGCATTTTGGCTTTGTCCCTGCTCTTCCTCACGGCGAGGTTGTTCCTCTCCCGCCTCATCTTGTACTCTTCACTGTCCTTGTCCAGGCGTTTCTTTGGTTTCCCGCTGGACATTTTGCCACCGTGCGATGGTGACCTGCTTTTACCTGACGGGGCAGGTGTGCCGGGCGGGCTGGAGCAAGTCGAGGACGCGGTGGAGATGTTTCCGAGACTGCCGCTGGTGGATTGGTAATGAAGGTAGGACCTCATGTCAAAGCCAGACGACCCGTTCTCCATCTTTGCGTCTTCCTGGCTGTCGTCTCTCTCAGCAGCAGCAGCAGCAGCAGCAGTTCTGTAGCGGCTCCCGACGACTTCAGGGCTGAGCACACTATCCACCCGGGTCTCCTGCAGCTCGGTGTAACCCAGCGCGTAGGGCTCCCTGGGGTCCCTCAAGTTGTCGCGCTGACTCGTCTCCAGCTCGTTGAGCAGCGTGTAGTTCTTGTAGTTCGCTGCAACTCTCTTGATCTTATTCTCAGCCAGGAAATCTGAGAAAACGTCCCCCTGCTGCTGGTGCTGTTGCTGCTGGTGCTGCTGCTGCGTCTGCGCCGCCAGCTGCGGATAGTGCAAAGCTGAGTCCAGGTAAACACTGAAGTCTATCGCTCTCTCCCGCTCTTCAATTCCCAGCTCCGTCATCGAGTCACCGAGCCTCCAATAAGAGCTGCCGCCGCTGATGGGGCTGATAATGCTGTCTCTACTGTGGATAGCAAAGCTGCCCTCGTCGTAGAAGCCGGCTACTTCCATGGATCTTAACACCCGCCGGATTGCAGGAGCATGGAGGGCTGAGATGAGGCGCCCACAGTGGTTTTGGTTCAAGATGTCTTTTTAAGTTGTGAAATGGCTCAAGAATGTGGTGCGTTTAAATCCCCTGTGTCACTGACTATCTGTGGTAACATGCAGTGAGAGATACTTTGAAGAGGTTGTGCTCATGGATTGGGAGGAATTGACAGGTCTTCCTGACTCCGGAGGTTTTATTACAAGCGAGGGGCGGAGTTTAGCTGGGCAGGTGTGTGTGACGCGCAGCGCGGAGCCAACCGACAAACCTGTGCTGTCTTTAGAGGACTTTCACGCATTCATCCGTGTCTGTTTGTAGATAATAAAAACGGACTCACTAGTGAAATTCATGTTTTTTTAAAAAAAAAATAAATGTGTGTGTGTGTGTGTGTGTGTGTGTGGCACTTGTGATAGTTGTAGTTCGGGACAGCATGAAAAGGGAACCAACATCAGCCACTTAACCACGAGACCCGGAGCCACTTGCACCGTGACAAAATGCAGTGAGGACTTTCAACCAGCATTTGTTGACACGCCCTCTAAAAGACATACTTCATGAACTCGACAATAATGGAAAAATCCCACTCAGTGATAACCTGTTTACCCCTTTTTCTAAGTTAATGCTTATTCATCTCACAACAAAGATGCACATGAAAGTAGCACTGGACACATCTCCTGACAGCTGTTTTCCCCACGTTATTTACTGACTAGTTTAAACCAGTCTCCCTGTGTGTGTGTGTTATTATTGTTGTGTGGTGAAACTATCCAAGATGATGCATCCACTCCGATGCCGTGTAAGGGGTGGGTGTTATGAGAAATATCGTCAGCCGGTTCATGTAAACGATTAAGTGTGTTCTTTCTAAGATGTAATGTTTTTTATGATGTTTAATCGTGGTTTTTCGCAGAGAATTTAGCTGGAAAATAAAGTTTACATATAAATAGACCACAAGTATGCAGTATTAACCGGATATAATGACTCAGGTGGCCCCGGTGCCAAAAACGGGTCGTTACGCTAAAGTCTAATGGGCCTTAGTGTTGGCTACACTGGCTGTTCTTAACTTGACTCACAGTTCTTGTATTCCGGGCTGTGACCAGGGATTTAATAATATGAAGACTTACTGCCATCATGTGGTGAATGTTGAGAATTGCAAATGAACGATAATTACATAGCAAATGAGTGTTTTAACGTGCCAGTTTCGATTCTGTAAAGCCAAAACACTTTCTGTTTGAGTATGTTTTAAAAAAAGAAAACGCATCTGTCACCCTTCCCAGAAACATGACCTCTTCCCTTTTTTCCCCAACATTAACCTCAAAAATGCAGCACACTAGCTCGAAGAAAAAGCGCAGGCAGCACATTATGGCTTCTCTCCAAAATTGTTATTATCTATCAGTTTATGAATGATATATTGCTGGACGTTGTGTCCATTTAGTTGCGTTAAGTCTCTCAGTTCAGCTAACAAGTGTGTTCTGGATGTAGTGCTCTCGAGTTAAGATGAAGGGAGGCTGATAATTTGCTGTCTTTGCCACTTAACTTTGAAATAGTTCACCTCTTACTGTCAGATTATCCAGTTCAACGGAAACTTGAAAAGAAATAAAACGTCTCATAACTCACTTATATTCACTGGCTTTCTTGTTTAAAGTGATGTTTTGCTGTTTTGTAAATCCTATTTTGTTGTTACTGTTGTAGCGGCAAACTAAGAATGAAAAGGCCACTGATGCAGCATGGGGGTCCAGTCCAGTGTCCATACAAAGTCCTTCCAATTTATTTATCAAAGGTAAGTAAACTAACAAAAGAACTAAGAAATCACAGCTCCTGCTGCCTCTCCTGCTCTGCTATAAAACACAAAGACCCTCATGTCAGTCCTGCACCTGTGAGACAATTCACAAAAATGAACAAAACACTAGTAAGCTAAGACTTAATAACCTAAACAAGCATAAAATTAAACTAAACTAATAACTAGCAAAAAAAAGAACATTGAAATGTAATATAAATGAAGCAAATATCTAGAGTAATCAAGCACTCAAAACAAATACTAATTATTATTAATAAAACAACACACAAACTAACAAATAGCTCCTACATCTATCCTGCTGATTTGATATTTAATGCTCTTAATGTAAAGCACTTTATAACCTTCGTTTCACGCCAGTGTTACACATTATTCTGTGACTTGTTAGAATCTGTCACTCGATTAGCTGCATTTTTCCTTTCTGTTTCTGTTTTAATTATATGCTTTTTGCTTGCTGACTTATTAGAAAGGACAGACACAGCCACAGACGCACACACAGCCAAATTAACTTGTAAAGACGCCCCCGGGGCAAAAATGTGCTGTTCGGCAACGACTGATCAACGTTGACGCCTCCAAGTTCCAAGAACAGAGCACACAGCAGACAACACACATCAGCTTCATCACATTCCCACAGATCCAGGAACTACGGAGAACTTATGTGCGGACGATTACATCACCTGTCCCCGGGTTTTCTAAATAATAAAGCTCAGTATTTTGGGGAATATGAAGGTACAGCCAGTAGCTGCTTAGCTTAGTTTAGTTTAGCACAAAGGCTGGAAACAGTGGGAACAGAATATAAAATCCACCTGCCAGCTTTAGAGCTCTAGAGGTGCTGGCAGATGGATTTTTTTTTCACCTTTGGCAGAGCCAGAGTAGTAGTTTCACCTTGTTTCCAGTCTATTCATCAAATTAGCAAAAATTAATGGACACACAGTGAATTTGGGATTTGCAGTTCCCTGTTTTGCCTGGTTGGTAATCCAGTCTTGGACACACATTTCGAAGTATGTAGATCTGTTACTGGAATAAAAGTAAAAATACCACATTGCGAAATAAACTCCATTATAAGTTATATGTGCAGAATTTAAGGATTTATTATTTTCTTTATAAAGTACATAAGTATTATCAGCTAAATGCACTGTAAGTATTACAAGTATAAGTACTCATTATGCAGAATGGTCCCATTCACACTGTCATAGTATTATTCACTGTGTATCTTATTATTGCTTTATTATTTCTGATATATAGGACACACTTACATGTTGCAGCTGGTTGGGATGGAGCTAATTTGAAGTAATTTGTGAACAACTGTGCTGCCAATTTTATAAAAATACATCATATTTTCCTAAGCTGGTCATGTAAATGTTCCTGAATCTGCAAAGTGACCAGTAGCTCCAGCTGTCAGATAAATGTTAGTGGAATAAACAGTATAATATTTCCCTCTAAAAATGTAGTGGAGTAGAACTAGGAGCAGAAATATAACGTGGCATAAAATGGAAATACTCCAGTGATGCACAAGTACCTCGATATTGTAGAGTACAGTACTTGATTAAATGTACTTAAGTTACATATTCCATCACTGCAAATAGTGAACCTATGATATTTACAGTAGGGTCACAAATATTGTTAGTTGCTACAGAAACTGGTGGCCAGTATAGTGTCTGTTGAAGAGCGGTGTAAAGTAACTAAGTACATTTACTCTAGTGCTGTACAAGTACAATTTTGAGGCACTTTTACTTTACTTGAGTATTTATATTTTCTGCTACTTTATACTTCCACCCCACTACAATTCAGAGGGAAATATTGTACTTTCTACTCCACTACATTTATTTGACAGCTTTAGTTACTTTTCAGATGAAGATTTGACACAATGTATTATATAACAAGCTTTTAAAATGCAACACATTATCAAAGATGAAACCAGTGGTTTCTAACCCTTCTGGCTTTTGATATCTTACAAAAAGCAGTGTGTAGGCGGGTCACATTTCAGATGGCTATGAGTTGTTAACAGCTCCACCAAATAGTTTCCCATCTAAACTTCTCACATGGTTTCATTTAAATGTTCAAATGGTCCAATATTTCACCAACGATCAAAGATTAGAGGAAAAAGTCCAAAAACTGAAAACAGATTTGTGTATCAGAACTTTGTTTTTTCTTCTTTCCTCTCCCATTAGTCATCTCATGACCCCTAAGATTTATCTGCTGACCCTTTGAAGGGGTCCAACCCCCAGGTGTATACAAAGTAGTTCAAACTAGCTCCACCTCCAGCAGCTACAACAGTAACATGCTGCTTACACACTGATGCTTCCGTATCAATAATCTAATGAAGTCATATATAATAATATATCAGTCAGGGGGACCAAACCACTACTTAATACTTTAACTATATTTTGCAGCTAATACTTTTGTACTTTTATTTAAGTAGGATTGTTCATGCAGGACTTTTGCTTGTATACTTTTTACTTGTTTACTTGTACTTGTTTTACTTGTATTGAGTATTTTTACATTGCTGTATTGGTACTTCTACTTAAGTAAAGGATCTGAGTGCTTCTTCCACCACCGCAGTTGGGCCGTTAACACCTCACCTGTCAGTTTCTTCGGTCTTTCTCATAACTGAAGCAGTTGTGTCACAAAAATCTGTAACACCTGTTGTAGTCTGTATGTCCTTTTAGAGGAGAGAGAGCTCCATCTGCTGTACATCCAGCAGAGGGCTGAGAGCACAGCGGGCACCAGGCAGGACGGGTGGGGTCAGGAAATGCGGTCTTTCCCCGCTCGCGAGCCTCATTGGTCAATCAGCCGCTTCTGTTACGCTTTCCCGTCCTGTGATTGGTTGCTACGCTCAACGGCTTTCACTTGATTGGCCGAAAAGGCTTCGCTTTCTGTGGGCTGAGAAGTCGATGATTCCGTTTGTTCCTGGCTACGAGTAGAGACGCTGAAGGGGCTGGGCGGGCCCACAGTGGAGAAATGGCGAGAATGGTGAACGAGAACGGCCGTGGAGTGGAAACACAGAGCCCCGAACCGCAGGGACCGGGTCGGGGGACGGCCAGATGGGGCCCACAACACGCCGGTGCCCGAGAACTGGCCAATTTATACTCGCCAGGTGAGTCGATCCCCTCCGCAGCTCCGTCTTACGAGCTTGATCCCCCCGGTTCAAGTGTCCATAAGTGGCGTGACATAACGTCAGCCTTTATTTAGTTACCGAGTAACAAGCTGGAGGAGCTGCTAATATTCACAAAGAAGATTATCGTTAACTGCTATAATTAAATGACAGTGAGCAAACCAGCTTGTTGCAGCCACACCGCTGTTGTTACACAATAGGAATCATGTGAGATTGGTTGAATTTGTGTCTGAGTCGCTGCCTGTTGTCCTTTGACATTTCGAGCATCAAGCAGAGGTTAGAAGACTCTACTGCGTCTGCTTTAGGCTCACAACAGAAGCCTCATATTGCCACGGAGTTGCTGTGACCTTTCCTAACAGTGTTGTTTTTGTTAAAGTTAACTCAGAGAGCAATGCAAGAACTAATAGTCCAGTAGCTTACATCTTGGCCAGTCCTTCCACCATTATTCATGGCATTTGAACTTGACAACACAATGTGAACGGCCTTTACGCCCATTAAACAAATACTTTGACGCCTTTCGAGCTCCTCATATCAGTTTAAGACTTGCATGTGACAGCTTTGACTGCACAGAGATCAGACTTTTACCCGCCAGAGGGGTTTTTTTGTCTTTAAGTTCCCAACCTTCTTTAAGTTGTAAACTGTGGACAGGTATTTCAAGCCCAGCTGCTCACCAGAGTAATTTAACAAGTAAAGTGCAGAGGAATGTTGCCTCACTATGTGCAGATTGTCACTGTTGCAAGAAAAATCTCACCTGATAATTAGGTAATGCTGACCTTTGAGACATTTTGGTTTGGACTAGATGATGGTACATCATGTTCAGCTGCTGTGGATTGGAGACGTTTAACAATATGCTTGCATATCTTGTATTTCCAAGTCTGCTGCTCGTGTGTTGCGCTAATATTTACGCTTGTTTTTTTTTCTTTAAAGGCAAAAGATGTCAAGAATGGATAAGTGTTGTCCTCTGCTTCTCTCTCATGGCCTTCAATTTCATTCACCTCCTTGCCAATTTCCATCTGGGACATTTGTGGTACATCGTGTTGGGCATTGGTAAGCACACTAACAAAAATATTTAGTGTACAGTTAACTGAAGGTTGCATAATATAGACTGTTTCTCTCCTCATTTTATTGATTCTTTCATCCTTTTTTCCCCTGCTACTCCCCTCCTTCCCCCCCTCCTCCTCAATCTCATCTTCAGTGGCAGGAATACTCACCGCCGACTTTGCGTCAGGAGTTGTTCACTGGGGTGCTGATACGTGGGGATCAGTGGATCTGCCCATCTTTGGAAAGGTAAAGTATCCATGTTTCAGTCTAGAATACATCTCTCTAAATAATCTGTTTTTAGAAAGGAACATTTTTCTGTATTTCCTGTTTTTCACCCTGCTGTACTGTCTGTCCGATCTGTCCCGCAGGCCTTTATACGACCATTTAGAGAGCACCACATAGACCCCACAGCCATCACCCGTCACGACTTCATTGAAACCAATGGTGACAATTGCATGCTGACCATAGTCCCGCTGGCAAACATGGCCTTCAACTTCCTCACCCTCTCCCCCGGTGCGTTTTGTATCAACAAACTGAGCTGGACATTTTAGTCTACATGAAAATATTATAATCTGATTTTAATCTGTTCCCGTCTCACCTTGTTTCTTCTTTTAATTGCAGCGGAGATCTACCATATCTACCCCTTGTACTGCTACTTGTTTGCACTAGCCATCTTTGTGACGCTTACCAACCAGATTCACAAGTGGTCGCACACCTACTTCGGCCTCCCTCGCTGGGTCGTGTTCCTACAGGACTGCCACATCATCCTTCCCCGCAAACACCACCGCATCCATCACGTCTCCCCGCATGAGACGTACTTCTGCATCACTACAGGTTCGTCATTATAAAATCAGCATTGTTGTTTCGTAGGTGAGCGTCTACGGCAGATTTTGTCATTGAGCTTTGTCTTTCCAGGTTGGCTGAACTACCCTCTGGAGAAGCTGGGCTTCTGGAGGAACCTGGAGGATATTATCCAGGGCGTGACGGGAGAGAAGCCCAGAGCAGATGACCTGAAATGGGCTCATAAAGTCAAGTAACGCCGCAGGCTAACTGCACCCTACCTCAGAAGACGCTGGCTCCGTCCAGGCTTCTCATCCCCTTTTTGCCTCACTTAAACTGTAATCCATTGGAAGAAAAACTAACAGTTTCTGATGCCATAGCTTTAAGTCTTGCACATTTTGTCTGTTTTTTCAAGAGGAGGGCTTTGTTGGAATTTTACATCACTCACGATGGAGATCATCATCTCAAATTGCAATATATCCTTATATACTCCTTGTATGTCTAACACAATTTATCTGTTTTTGAGGTGATTTACAGAGGCTTTATTGCAAAGAAGGTTTGGTCAGACACATAATTTGCAATCACTTTCCAAGGAGATTAAAAGATTTCCTTCACTTCAGAATATTCAAACAATCCCGAGCAAGAATACTTGAAAGAGGAGAAAAAAACCCACTTTTTTTATCTCCTTCAGAGCCACCACTGATCATTTGTAGAGGTGATAGATCACATTATATTTAGCACTGCTTTATTTTCTCTGGATCGGTCTTTGCGTCTATTTGATGTGCAAGTGATAAAATTGGATTTAGACTTGGGTAAGTAGTAGACGTGGGGTTAAACAGGGTTTTTGGACGCTTTACCAATGTTAGTAGCTAAAGAACAAATTGGTTAATTACTGTTACATTTCTTTTTTACCTCTTGCACATTTGGGTTCAGCTGCACACTCTTGGAACTGTTTTTTTTCTCGTGAGGTGATGACAAGATGTGATTTTTTTTTTTTTTTTTTTTTTTTAAATATTCAACCAATTCCTGTTGTTGCTTCAAGCTACTTGCTTCAAACAAAGACTCAGTCATATTTAACAGTTCAGGCTTTGTCAATGGCTTTGTCAATCTGAGACAATGATTACAGTTACACTTAAAACGCCAAAATCATCCCATCAGGATGCTAAACGACAGGTCTGACAGCTCAGAAAACAGAAACCAAAAAAAGAATAAAAAACAAACAAATTGCTGTCAGATCCTCAGCTGGCATTATGATTGGAATTTTCTAGATGATATCCGGCCAGCGTGCATTGCGAAAATGTGCATTTCTATTTTTAACGAAAATGCAAAACGCAGAAGTTAAATAATTTTCAGGAAGAGTGTGAACATAGAGGTAATTTGATATGAAAAAAACTCACATTGAAATGTGTGTAACTTTAGTCAATGTTGATGTATGCCATTAGGAAATGTGGGCAAATAGAAATGTATCTTGTTTTACTTGTAATCTTCTCAGATGATCATGTGTCTTAGGTGAAAAGCATTTTTTTAGATTTTGACTCATTAGCAGTCAGGAAAGAGGCACATGCAGTCTTGTCAAGCTGCCTTACACGCCGCAGATGCAGTACTTGCGTATTTTTTTTATTGTTTCTTCTTCTTCTTCTTCTTCTTTGCGTTGTCGCAATGACTATTCTGTCTTTCTGGGATTTGTCTCTCGGAGTTAATCACACGCAGATACTCCAAAGTTACGTGCCAACTTGATGTAACACTGTTTTCACTCCTTACATCTTGCTCTTCTTTTGTATTGTGGGAAGGAAATGACAGTTTCTAGAGCGTAACATTCCCCTTGAGTAATGTTGCCATTGTGTACCGTCTTGGTAACTGCGACAAGCAGACTTGGTGATGTTACAAGGGCTTCAGTGAAGGCTGACGATCCAGGATTTTCTTCACTCTATAGATGAGATTATGTAATCAAGTAACTGGTTGAAAGTTTGTTTTTTTTAAAATGCTTTAGTCAGTAATTTGTAAATGTATTGTACAGCGAATAACTATGCAGTGTAATAAGAGGCCCTTAACTATACGTCTTAACTCATCTGATTAGATTAAAATGCCTTTCTTTTTCTAATAGTTTTCAGATATTTGCAAAGTTGGGAAACTGGAGCTTGAAGTTTTAGCTACTTATAAAAGTGCATGACAAAAAAAATTTACTTTTTAATTAACATGTCACTTACACAGATGTAAGAATGCATGCATGCATACAGCATGTTGGCTTGTGCAAGCAATACACTGGGTCACCAGCTTTCCTTTTGAGTTTGTGTAAAACAGACACTTAACAGGGAGGATGAAATTTATTGTACTTAATTCAAAAGATGTCCCCAAACTTTGACCAAATGGTCACACGTTTGAACTACCAAAATATTACCTTCATTCCAAGGAAAACCTGGCAGAGTTTTGAGGTTTTAACAGGAGAAGCTAATCTTGCTGCTCGGCCGGGTTGACCTGGTTAAAAGGATTATTAAGCTATATAGTCAAAGTAGGAAATTTAATGATAGTAATAGTTCCTTTTGGAGCCAAAATTATGTTTTATATTATGTAATATTCCAGTTTTTGAATCCTTCATACTTGATATATTCACCATAGGTCAACAGCAGAAGTACACTGCAGACTGCATAGTGCTTGTAGAGTATTGTGAGAAGCAGTTTTTGTGTGCGCTAGGTCGTGTAATTATATATACAGGTAAATGGATGCCGTTTTGTGTTGCTGCAGCAAAGTTTGAGGCCCGCTTATTCAACTCCTGTAGTCCTTTTTCATCAGTATTAGGAAATTACATTGTTTGGGCACTGCTAAATGCGCAGTTAGTAGACACATTGGAAGCCTGACAAACAATTTACTATGTAAACAGGAACTTTGGCGTTGGCTCTACTGGATGCTTCTGCGCTTCAGTAAATTGCTTTTTGTGATAATATAAGAGTTATGACGATTTTAAGGAAGTTTTGTGTTTATGTAAAACTGCAAAATAGGTAAATGACAAAGGATAATAGTAGAGATGAAATGCCATATTTAGTTTGGAGATATTTGGTGAGCTCAGAACAGACCCATACTATAATAATCTTTGACTCATGTTGTTATTTATGGGTGTCATAGTGAGGAGTCAGGTTGTGAGTATAGATGTAACATGCGTTAACTTGTTCTTCATTCTTATTCTCCAGATGAACTCAGGATTGTGGTTAGATTGAATTAGTTTAATATCAATTGGTGATTTAAAAAAAAAAAGCACTCCATTAGTAAAGTTAAGGCAGATATTTAGATGATAAAAGTTATTTATGTCACTCATTTCCATCAGATTTTGTTGGCCAGAGTAGCCCAATGATTTTAAATGCATTATATTGTAGCCATATATGAGTACAGTTAACCTCTTGTTATTGAGGTAGAATTTGTGATTAAAGCTGTGTTTGGTTTTTCGGACTCACAGAAAATGGGCTTTCCTTGGTGGATTTGAATGGTATTTTTGTGACAATGTGTGATTAACTAAATATTTTCCCACTGGAAACAATTTTGTGAAAACAAATGAACATGTTAGTAAGTTGGGTGGGCAGTTGTCGTCGGTATGTTTGACATGCTGTGTTGAAATCACTTTTGTAAAGATCCTTGGACTTTTTATTGAATTGCCTTATCCTCTTCCCTGATTGATTTATTGTAAATCTTGCCAGCGATATGGGAAAACAATTTATTGACTGACTTTAAATTGCCCTTCTCTTGCCTCTTGCGTTGTCTGAGGCAGGACCCATATGGATGTTGTAGTTGGTTATGTAAGCTGGTGGTGATGGAGTTTTAGATATCAGAATAATGCCTTGATGCCTTTTTGTTGTCTTCCATTTGGGAGACTTACAATGTGTATATTAAACTGTATTTATAAATAAACTAAATAAACGGTTAATAAATTACCACAATCTGATTTCTGTGAAAGTGTTTTTCTTTTTTTTCCATCTGTTGACAGATAACAGTACTCAGGAGCATCTTTTACACAGTCAGCACAACCTGCAACAGACAAAACGTCAATGCGGAAAACCACATGGCTTTGGTTTTAAGATGCTGTAGCTGTTTAATTAGGCAACACACACACACACACATTAGTTTCTTTCCTGCCTCTCTTTTTAGGTCCATCAGCCTTTTTCACAGAGGACATGCTGCTGTGTAAATGATAAAATGAATGATGGCTGAGTTCCATTAAGCTGTTTCAGTTTCCTGGTATTGTGCATGCTGGTTCACTGATGCAGAAAATGCAAAAATAGCGCGCTAAGACAATTAGTAGTAGGCTATATAATGTACACTATTACTATGTAGTACTGAACTAAGATAAGATAACCTGTATTGTCCCCAATAAAAATTGTCCTAGACCATGAGAGCATGCAGAGCTGCTATACCTCACAACATGTAAACAACAACAGCCATCAGACAACATCTAGTGCAAAAGAACAGGTCATACAAACATAAGAATGTAAAAGATGTACAAAATAAATAAATAAAATACCTGGATGCACACAAAGACTAGCAACATGCCCAGTAAAAAAAGTGCTCACATCATGGTGACAAAGAGACCTAGTCCTTGTAAATGGGACACACTCACATGACTTGACTGGGACACTGGGAATAGAATAGAGCCATCGTTAAGGTTATCAGTAACACCTGTGCTTTTCCCTCTATGAAAGTCAAAATGTCTGCTGTGAAAATGGCCTGCTACTGATTAATTCATGTGCTGGCGCTTGTTGGACCTATTTAAGCCAACCCTGCTGTCCCTGGTTTCGGTTTGTCATCTTTGCAGCCTTCAGCGCTTCTACTTTTCTCACTCATCCTCACACTGATGCAGCTGACCCTCACACCCCATCATGATTTTGTAAATAGTTATGTTTGTGTATTATAAATAAAACATTGACAGTTGAACTTGACTCGTCCTCCTTCCTTCACACACTTTGAGATGTGATTTGTGACCATACGGAGCAGCTGTATATTTGTACATCATTCAGTTTGTTTCAATTTAGCTTTTGAAGGATAAGTTCACAAATTTTCAAGTCTGTCTTAAAACAACAGGTGTCCATATGAACACTGAAAGAGGTTTTCCTCGCTGTAATCATTTCTCCTATTCTTACTGGCTATTAAAAGATCTTTCAAATGTGCTTTCAATGTAAGTGATGGTGGCCAAAATCCACAGTGTGTCCACACAGTCATGTACAAAAATGCATTTAAAAGTTGATCTGAAGCTCATATGAGGCTTCATCAAGTCTTAGTTAGTCATATCAAGTGGATATCTGCCACATTTACAGTCTTTTTAGCATCAAATGCCCTCTTTGTCTTTCCTCTGAATGCGGTGGAAGTATAGTAACAAAAAGAGGGACTTTGGCATTAAAAACACTGTAACGTTGAAACATATCTACTCAATTTGATTCATTTGGATAGCTGAAGCTTCATATTACCTTCAGATAAACTTTTAAATGCATTTTTGCACAGAGGGAGGACTGTGGATTTTGTCCCCCTTCACTTGTATTGTATGTGCATTATAAAGGGATCTTCCAGTGGCCAGTATGAACAGGAAGAATGATTACAGCAAGAAAAAACTATTTGAATTTTCATTTTGGCTCCTGACTGTTGTTTTAAGACAGACTTGAACATTTTGTGATCCCTTCCTTTAACCGGTCACATAGTTTCATGTACTTAGTGTTGCTCAGACTGGGCTCGCATGGAACAAACAAAGGAAGCGATGCGTTGCGTTCCTTCCTCGCGCACGCACCGTTGGCGACAATGGCAAAGCTGCGTGCGCGCTCCCGCTGTGTAGCGACAAGATGGCGGTCGCCGCCGGATCAGGTAAATGTGTGAGAGAAATAAATCACTTAGATAAACTGCCGTTAAATAATCAGTTAAATTAATTTTCATAATGTAGCTAACACGCTTCATAATGAGGTTGATTGTGTCGCTGATGCAGCCGCTATACAAAAACGTGCAAGCTAACGCGCAGCTGGAGCCGCCGAAGAGAATGAATAGGAAGCGATGCTATCAGCTAAGCTAACGTAAGCTAAGTTAGACTCAAAGGCAACGAGACGCAGTTTGACTTCCGATAAAGGAGTGAGTGAATTGAATAGAAGCCACAATACGCGTTGAATAATTTAACACTAATTATCTGCATGTGTAACAGTGTATAATTTACTGGCTTTTCATTCAGAAACGTAATTTAGCATAGTAATTGTAGCTAGCGGCACCGCCACCCTACCGTCTGGGTGTTAAAGCTACTTAGCGACATAATATTGTTTACTGACTCTGAAAACGGATGTATGACAAATCGAGCAATTAAACGTTCCCAGTAGACGTTAGTGCATCAACATTTATCCTTCGTGCATGTTTAACCTTTGACTGTTAAACGTCAACAATGACAGGACGTTTTCTGAGATACGGACTTCCTGCTTATCAAGAAAATATTCTTTTAATGAGGACTCTCGAGATGTCGGTGAAGTGAGCTTAAAAAAAAACTGCTGCACCAGCTGGCTGTGTGACTGTTTGTTTGCACGGTTCACTTCTTCAGTGCAGCACCAGCACATCTGACTGCAGAGGCCAAATGATGCAGCATCGTCGAAACCAGATGCTGATTTAAAGGGCATAAATAACATGAATAACATCCACTATTTTCAGGAGGAAAATGGAAGCCAGTTAAATTAGGCGTCCTTTATTTCACTGTCACGTTATGTGCGTCTGAATGAGTCACGCCTTGACCAGCTCATACCTGTATAACTGCAAGTCACTGCTCTGACAAGTGTGGTAAAAGCTCAGTGGTACCTAAATCCACTCATCGTGTTTGAGGTGTGCATCTGTGATCCAAACTTCAGTCTCCTAAGAACTGATCATGTGGTTTGTCTGTCCACAAAACAGGCGTTAAAGTTCCTCGCAATTTCCGGCTACTTGAAGAGCTGGAGGAAGGCCAGAAAGGTGTGGGGGATGGAACAGTGAGCTGGGGTCTGGAGGATGATGAGGACATGACTCTGACACGATGGAGAGGAGTGATCCTCGGCCCTCCTCGGGTGAGTGGTGCCATTTTTAGACACCCCAATGAGGACTGTGCAAGAAGTATTTATGTGGTTAATGTAAGACGGTCATGTAACCGAAAGGTGGCAGGTTTGATGAAGTAGACTAAATCTCAAGGCAGATTCAAAGGGATGATATGTAATGAATGATGCTACAGTAGTTGCCAAAGGGAATTTAAGGCAGCAGCACCTTCATCAAGATAAAATATCACAAAAATGACAGGAAGCAACAAGTAGTGCAACATATAGCACAGTCCTCGGAGGGAACAAGATCACAGAATTGGTTCCTTTCTGAAAATAAACATCTTAGCTTTATTTGATGCTAAATGTAGGAATTACTATTCTGAGTGCTACTAAGATACTCTTTGAAAATTTGTCTAGTTTTTTAGTATGCATCCATAATCTGTATAACAACCTTGTTCAAAAGACTGTGGACATGGCTCAGTTAATTTGAGCTCTCAGAGTTTAAACCTACATATTTACTGTTCCTATGAAACCAAGTAAAAATGGTTCAATATTTAACAGTGAAAACTCTGATTTTGGGTATTTTATCGTATGGATTTCACATGAATGTTATTGTTGAATACGTTGGACATTGTATGCTGTTTATTGTTGTGTTGTTTTCTGTCCTCTCACCTCTCCCTACCTGTCTCTGCCCACAGACAAGCTACGAAAACAGGATGTACAATCTGAAGGTTGAATGTGGGCCGGGATACCCAGAGTCACCACCGTTTGTCAGATTTGTGACAAAGATAAACTTGAATGGCGTGCACACCTCCAACGGTGTGGTATGTATATCTTCTATACCAGTTCTTATTCCAGCTCGATTACCCACACTCGGATGCCTCAGCTGTCAGTATAAATATATAGTATGTCTTGCAAAGTCAAACTGAATTGCTCGTGTTGAAGAGCACTGGTGTTGTTTTGGGAGTATGTGTATACAGTATAAAGAATGTCAACACATTAGAGTGGCATGCATGAAAGGAAGTCTTTTTTGCATGACTCTCATACCTGCTCTGTAGATTTGATCAGTTCAGATAAGAAAGTGCATACTTGAAATCCCTGACAGCTAACCATCAAATAATTCTGGCAAAAGAGAAATATCACACTGGCTAGTTTAGTCCAAACCTGACTGTTGTTTATCGAAACATTTGGTAATAGGAACGCCTCTTCCTAGTTTTGTTTCCAGAGCAATAAAATTCAAACTATTCAAACTGTGGTACATGCAGTCAGTGCTGTGTTCCTTCCCACATGAAGTAAATCAATGTGTGCATGTCATACTAACATCATTAGTGGCAGTTTTGCATTCTTAGCGATCAGTGTGCAGAACACACACACACACACATCTTTCACATCCAGGTGCTGAGTCAAACAAAAAGTTTTGCATTCTTAGCATGACAATGGGAGACAAGAAAGACATGTTGGTTGCTACCAGAGTTTAGTGTGGAGTGTGCACTGCCCCCCAATCCCCTCGAAAGTCGAATATTCGTCCCAAATTGGCGATTCAGTCAACTTGAAAAATTCTGATTCAACTATAGCCCTATGCCTCACTGATTTAGTAGCACAAAAAATATCCTGCAAGGCCAACATGACTAATTTCCCTTGAAGGGAAGCGGAGAACTTTGAGTGATTGCGCTCCTATCAGTTGTTAAAATGGGGCAACGCCTGCCCATCCATCGTCCTCCCATTTCCAAGTGTGAGTCTAAAATGGGCACCAACAACTGGCACTTTAATGAGGGAATCTTCATGAAATGGAAACTTATACCCTTATGTTATTGTCTTAAGATTATGTTATACTGCCTTTATAGCCAAAATCACGTTGTAAGACTTTGTCTCTCTGCTTCCTGTGTGAAAATGTTCCCAACAGGTACCATCAAAGGTGAGCTGTTGGACTCAGTCACTGTAACTTAACTGCTGATGAGACAGAGGCAGAGAGGGAGAGTTCTTAGGAAGGAAAAGCAGATAAGGATTCAGTTTTCAACACTTAATTCTCGGAAGACCGAGAGAAACTCCCCAGAGAGATGATAAATTAGTTAAAAGAAACCTATTAGGGTGACGGGTATGTGATGATTATGCGGCTGTATTTACAAATACTGACACTGAACTTCATACAGTATCTCTTCAGCCTTGCAAACTGGAGGATTTGCATTTGCAAATGTGAATTAGTTATTGCAATAAAACTCTAAAAGACAACTTGCTCTCTTTGAATTCATCTTTAAAATTTCCATGACACTTTAAACATAGCACAGATTGAAACAACAGTAAACCAGTCTGAAAACAGAGCAATTGGCTTAGTGAGGAAGGAGACAATCACATTCAGGTCTGGACTCAAACAAAGCTAGTGTGAAAACTGACCCGAGCACAACTGAAGTCACCATTAAGTCTTATTTCTAACACTTTTTTGTCATTTAGAAAGGTAAAAGCTGAGCTAGGAGACAGTTTCTGTGATGTAGAACATAAATTGTCCTCAAGCTTCGGGCACAGAGCTTGAATGTTGTGAGCGTTTCCAATTTTTTTTTAATTCCCATGAAAACCCACACGCCAGTGTTAATGAGCTTAGCAGGATTCAAAGCGTAACATCACATCCATCTTCACTCGTTCTGTGTCCTGCAGGTTGACATGCATGCGGTGACTGCGCTGGCTAAGTGGCAGAACTCCTACAGTATCCGGATGGTGCTGCTGGAGCTGCGACGGCTCATGACGTGCAAGGAAAACATGAAGCTTCCTCAGCCACCGGAGGGCCAGATCTACACCAACTGAGCCCGTGCTACTTTTGCCTCCATCTTTTCCTTCTCTCCTCCCCACCCCCCAAAATTTCTGTTTGCCTTCATCCCTTCATCCCATCCACCGCCATGTGACATTCCATTGGCTGAGCGAACACACACACACACACTCACACACACACTCAAACACACAGAAGACCTTAGTATACAACAACAATTACAGATACATGCAAACATACATACACACATACATATATATATCTATACACATACAGTTATTGAGCATCTATAAAAGTCATTCCTGGCCCTCGTCCCCTCCCTCTCCCATCACTGGAGCTCTGGGTGGACTCGATGTGACGAGGCAGGCGGAGTCCTCAGTCCACACCAGACGTGATCATTCGAATACTGTACATCTTACTAATCTTTTTTTTATTATTTGTTAAAAAATTGCAGATTGTACAATAACATAAATAATCTTATTGAGTGTACCTCTCTGTGTGTTGCCTTTTTGTAACATTGAAGACATAATTGCACATAGCTCACTAAAACCTGTTAGTTCTGAGATAATCTTTCAAGATGTACATATGAAGCCTCGTATCCAAAACACATTTAACTTGGCATAAAAAAAAGTATGTCTTGTTATGTGACCAGTTATCTGATGAAATATTTTCTTTTCTTCAGTGTGTGTTCACAATATTGTCTTTCAAGCAGTCCCGTAGTACATGCATGACTGCAGCTCAGCAAGACGCCTGGAAGTGGTCACTTTGGTCAACTGTCACACGTAGCTTTGTTTCTTTCATGTAAGAATTGTCCAAAGTGAACTGTGTGTATCTATACCACTATATCTGATCTTATATGCTTAGTAGCATAGTTTGCATATCTACTGTAGGTCTGCAGAAATCACAGTTAAATCATGCTTGAAAATAGAACTGAAACCAGCTACCTCTTTTGGTCCTGTGTAACGTCAGAGGAGAACTTCTGACTTGTGAAACTGTCTTTGCTACTTCATGTGACAATTAGGTTTTCTTTCTCCACTTCTTTCATAAATATTCATGCTTTCATAAATAATTTTGTGTCGTTGTAGATCCCTGTGTGTTAGTGCTCATGGGTTAAAAGGTCACAAAAGTTTATAAGTAGCATTTTTACATAGTTATTTAAGTTGCACAGTGAGTACATAACCTCAGAAGGACCTCGGCAGATTTAGCTAAAGTGTGGTGTAAGCACTCCTGACCGGGAACTAATGTTTATTTTCCTAGGATAGTGAAGGCATGACCCGCCCTTCTCTGCCTCTGATTGGCTAGAACGCATTGCCTTCGATGATGGGTTTATGTATGAGGAGTGAGATTGGTTAGAGGTAGGGTAAGACTGTGAGGGTCAGCCAATCAGAGGCAGAGTAGGGCGGGTCATGACTTGCCGTCCTAGGAAAAAAATATCGCTAACCTTGAGGAACAGTTAGAGAAAACGTTAAGGCATGTTGTAAAATACTTATTCACTTTCTTGCTAAGAGTTAGATAAGAAGATTGATACCATTCATGTTATCTGGGATAAGTGTAGATCCGAGAAGGGAAGAAAGAGATAAAAGAGGGAGTGGTGGGGTGAGAGAAAGATAACGTCCCTTTAATTCTTTATCTCGTTTGTTGACTTAGATGGTGTAAAAAAAAAACAAAAAAACTGAGCGCTGCATTCATCCAGATGTTCTTCGAAGATTGTCACATTGATAGATAAAGAAACGTTTCTCCTGTTAAACTCACGAGCCAAAGGGGATTGTTTACAGCGTGCGTGTGCGTGATACAGCGCGTGACCAGCGCTGAATATGTAAACACAACAACTTTAGCTCATAGCTCTGAGTGAAAAATCAAAAACTGGAGCTCAACATGACGGAATAACAACGGTAAGATTCGTGTTAAAGTTGTTCAATGTTCAATCAGTGAAAACGAGTTAACATAAACGATGGACAGATGGCTCATGGTTTGCTACAGATGGTAAATGACTAGCTAATGTTAGCCTTCAGCTGGGTAAGTCCACGTTTAGCCTACCAGCTGAAAGTAAATAACACGTTGTTATTAAAAGAACATAAAATGCAGATAAAAGGGTCATAGAAACTGTTTTATCTGCAGCCGAAATAGTCACTCCTTGTGTATATTTCTGAAGATGTGTTGTTTTGTTATTTTGTGCAAGTACACCGAGAGCCACTAAACCAGAGTCAAATTGTATTTGTAAACATACTTCGCCTAGAAAGCTGATTCTGATTTTCACAAAGTCATTGACTATTGAAGGCTGCGGCAATTTTGATTAAATGTGAATTAATTGTTAGATCTGTCCAGCACATTTTGTCTGATCTAATTAATGTCCTCTAATGAAGCTGGAAGTTGTGCAGCTGCTTGCTGTGTTTAGTACTTCGGATTTTGTTGGGCCTCTTCTTGAACAGCGACAGACGGGAACTCAGTAATTTTAAATAAAGTAATTATTTGTGTTATTGAATTTATCGTTTAAGTAACTTAGTGTTTATTTGATCCATTCTTTTAACTTCTTATGTAGCCTACTCTGATTCTGCCTCGAACACAGGTAAAATGATGTTACTTTATATACATACTGTATAGTAGGTTAAGTATATACAGCCTGTTAAGATATAATGTATTGCACATTTTGTATTTTAGACTAAAGTAAATACATATAATGTGAAGGTACAGTGAGTATTATAGTGTTGCAATGTAAATGTAAAACATGTAACCCCAATCTCCCCACAATGGATTTCAGTCTGACTGGTTTATCTGCAGACCTGAGGGGTGTACTATGAAGCAAGTTTAACATACCCAGGCTTTCTTTGTGTGAGCAGGCTCGACAAACCCTAAACTCGCGATCAGAGATAAGTGGTATCGCGACGGTGGTTATGAACTTTCTTTGTTAACTCAGGCTTTCTGCTTCGGACTCTGTGCGCGTCCCCATAAAAGGGGCGTTTGGCGCGTCATTTGACTCTTGTTCCGCACAAAATGGACAGTCAGGAGGAACAGATCATTATAATGGAGAGCTATGAAGAATATAAATACATTATCACAGCAAAAAGCAACGCTGTCGGTGTAAATAAGCGAGGAATGCTGGCAGAAAATTGCTGATGTCAATTCGTTAATTTATTAATATCATAAAATATATGCGTTATATATGCATTGAGTGGTAAAATATCATGTTTTACCACTCAATGCACTCTCCGTGCCTCCCACATCCAAAGCTCTTAAACTTTAAACTTGATGCAGCAGATTTAAACATTATACTCAAGAAGTGCATTTAGGTCTGACTCTGTCCCATAATGAAGGATAAGTGGAAATCACTTTAGATTCTGGCTAAATCAAAGTGAAACTAATATTATAGATTGAATATTATCTGAGATAAATGCCAATAGATCCTTTTTTTGTTCAAAGTATTTCTTCATTAGTTTTTTTTTTGGTTTGTTTGTTTGTTTTTTTGAAATACAAGTTGATATATTGTAACAAAATATATGTAGAACACCCCTCAGATCTACATGATGAAGTGATGTGTGTGTTTACTGTAGCTAACGTTATTCCAGCTGCTGGAAACAGCTGCAACAGAAGTACAAATGTCGCTCCAACTTTATCTATTCATTTACTGCGACCGCTAAAATGCATTTATACTCAGAGCAGGAGAGTGTTGCTTATGCAGTTCATCACTTATGTGTTGATTTTGTTGGAAGCATGTGTAATTAAAGTCCTGCTATCTGACACTCAGCTCTCAGCCTGCATTAACCGAGCAGCTTCTGTTCAACATGCTAGTTTAGCATTAGCATTAGCCTCAGATAGTTAAACTGCACAGCTGCCAAACAACTTCCTTGAACTTTTACAACTTTATGCTTCAGTTTTAATCAACATGAAACAGTCAGCAGATCATACACTGTAAAAAATAATGGACGTAGCCAATGTGATTCAGCCACTAGTTCGTGGACTCCTGATTTGCATTGAAGCCTCAAGTGTGCATTTTGACCGTCGCCATCTTGGATTTTTGGAGCCAGAAGTTACCAAATTTGGATAAGAAGGTGGAGTTGAACATTAGCTGCTAGCTTGGTTAGCACAGTGCATTTACATTCTATGGTTAACTGTGATAATGCTAATGCTCATTTTCGCTAGCAAAAAACAAGCTTCAAACTATTAAAGCAAAACGTAGTCAGTGCAAAAAACTGAACATCAGACTCCTTAGAGGGTCTTTTAGTACAACCAAATGCTGAACAAGAACTGCAAACACACTGAAATAGTGACCGTTAGGGCTACGCCTTTACTCTGAATGAATCTGAATCTGGGGTTACGCCATGGTTACGTTACCTAACCAACATTGTCACCAGGATAGCAACGACAAAGCAGCCACGCCCTTAATTATGCATAACTTTAAGCCTTAATGAAATGTGAGTGAGTTATATAAAAATTCACCCTCCTTACAGTTGTCATGAACTGAGAAATTAGCTATAGAGACCCAAACCGTTTTTCGTACCAGGCTGTAAACATGTTTATTTCTGCTGTAAAGTTGGACACTTTAACATGGGGCTCTATGGGTATTGACTCGCTTTTGGAGACAGTCTCAAGTGGCCATGCGAGGAACTGCAGTTTTTGGCACTTCCGCGTCGGCTTCATTTTTCAGCTCCGGAGTTTGCCGCTTGAAGCAGATTGAGGCACACTGTGACTTTTATTCTCCTCAGATGGCAGGGAGGTGCGTTTGTTTTACCGTTTTGTGCGGCAGTTACAGGCGGTCACCAAACACACCTGTAACTCAATCTCATTAAAAAGAAAGAGGCTCCAACTGGTGGCGCGGGCTCAGACGGTTGTAGCTGTGGCAGTTAGTCAGTTGCTCAGTCTCTGCACTCACTCGCTTCAAATCACTTGTTTATGTGATATTCTCCTGTTAGGTGTCTTATGGTAATGTGTTGCCTTATATTAAAGTTTTAACAACCAAATTAATGTTTATTAGCATGCTAATCGCTAATCGCAAGTTAAGATAATCTCCAATTAGCCACCATGCTAGGTGGACTTTGGCAAGAAGTTTGTACAAGTTACCTCTGTGTCCAGAATGTTAACCCGCATGGTTTATGCTGTTTTAAGCTAAATGCCAAAGGAATATGTTGCATTAGAGTTTTACTCCTTATTTTAGGGAGTAATGTGTGAAATGTTTTGCATTTAATATACAGTGAGTTATAGTTTGTATTGTGTATTAAACCTAGAGCACTGTACTGTTTATTACCTAACACCTAAGAAGTACGGTAAATAAATATATGTATGTACTTACCATTTTGTGTTTGTTGTGCAGTGACTTCACTTGAGCAGGTCATAAACAGGTACAGGTGTGTCCTGAAAAACATACAAAATCAAATGAAAAAACAAAATCAATCTCTGTGTGTCTCAGGCCTCAAAACATCGCCATGTGGACAAAACGTTGATGGTTCTGACAGACTTCATTGCTGAGGTACAGTATGTGCACACTGCATGAGAAAATGTTACATCTGTATTTGTGGTGCCATCATGCGTACATTTACAATTTAAACATAGTTTCCTGTTTTGTTCTTGTTGTTTTTTTTTACTATAATTAATAATTTCATAACTACATTTTGATTTTGATTGCCATGAAAATTTTTAGATCCTTGTTTCCTTAATTCAGATAATAGATTAGTATAATTTATATAACATACTTATATTGTATAATAGTAGTTTATGTAGTTAAGATGTTACAAATAAAACATATTCTATTTAATCATGTTCTATAATGTTTTTTTTCATTGTCTGTTCAAAATGTAGTTCTGGTCTGTTGTTAATGATATATTGCATGGTGTTAGTTTGTGACATGAAAGGTAACGGCACCAAACAGCTAGTCTTGGTTCCCTTATTGTAACATCAGATGGGCAAAAGTCCTTTAATGTTTGACAGTGTTTACTGTGATCATTTGTTTTTACTGGGTAATTAAACAGTAAGACAGTAAACAGTACGACCGAGAGAACAGAACATACCTTGTTGGTTCTGTGTACTTACAGAGTAAGAACGGGAGAACGGGGAAAAATAAATAACTCCCTGCATACCTTATTATTGTATAAGTAAATATATAGATACGTATATTATTACATTACTGTATCAGTAGTTTTTCATTCTTGGACGTTCGTAGCTCTGTACTTGAGAGGTAAGTTTGCTTTCTAGTCCAGTCTGCTCGTTATGAGCTGCTGCAGCACTGGACCAACATAGCTGCTAGGAGCTAATTTTCAAAAGTATAGACCCATTTCTCAACTTGTTCTTATTTAAATTCGTACAATGAAGTACAAGACATAAGCATAATAAATAGTGTGGGTGAAGCCTGTCTGCCAAACTCGCATGATTGTCACAACTGCCATGAGCAAAGGGCAAAAGCATTTGTTTTTATTGTACTTCATCCATAGACTTATATACTGATTCATTTAATAAAGTTACACTGTAAGCTCTGAGAAATCACTCTGTAGATGACGGGAAGCTACACTCTAAATCCCCAATTGTTACTCTCTTGTTCATCGCTGTCTTGTTGTCTTCTGTTGTACCTATATTTAAGTACTAGTAGGAACCAAGAAGTATTTTATATTTAGGGATTCATAACCAATTATTTGGTTATTATTCCCCAAATAACCAAAAGCATTTGCTTCCAGTTTGGCTTTTACTTGCTTAACAGCACAGTTTCTGCATGTTTGTAAAAAAAATTGTGAAATCTTTGTGGTCGGATTTGTGTGGAAGCAATATCAAAAGTTAATTTTACCAACCAGTTATAATATAAAGATCCCCTCCAGACATGTATTAAGACATGACAAAAATACATCTACTCATTCTCCCTCATTAAAAATTTTAGAATCTATGAATATGCAAGTGTATTTCATTTCAAAAGTTTAACTGCTGGACACAAGATGTAAAGATGCAAACTAGTTGTGATGTCACAAATCCTGCTCATAGGCCTGCCAGTTAAACAGATTTCAATGAGCAGAGAGAAACTTTCCACTCTAAGCAGATGAATGTGAAAACAGCCTTCTAGTGTCAAACTTCTAGGAACAAGAAGAACATATATTTGAATGGTGGGGGACTTTAACTTAAATGTTCAAGACCCCCATCACTGTAGGTTTCTATTTACCACCAGGCCTTTTCTCCCTTTTACAACTGTGAACCACAGTAGATTACTCTTCATTGGCACTGATCAACGGAAAGATTCTTAAATGTCAAACTGAAAACATCAGTCTAGATATATATTTTTGTATCTCATGTCTACATAGATTTCACAAGTAGTCATCCTTATTTTGGTATGACAGCTAAATTGTTACTGGCAGAACCAGTAACAATTTAGAAGTTGGATAAAAGGTTGGTGATCACCAATTCCCATCATCGAGGTTTGGACCCTCCAAGAGGTCCCAAGACAAATCTGTGGAACCCACAAGATAAAAATACAAGAACGAGAAATTCTGTTGCACAAAATTATTTCTATTTTCCAGAAATGACCCTTGTGAATTATATGACATTTGAACTCTTTCGGCTTTAAAGGAAGCAATCTGAGAAGGAAAAATAAACCAGCTCATGTCCGCACTGACGTAATACCTTGTGACGAGCGGTTCCAAGAAGACATTGATTTGTTTTAAGGGGTAACAAGCCAAATAAGGTTGGGGACTACTGTTAGTTTACAAGACAAATCATATTCCAAACAAATCTGCAAGTTATTGAAAGGTGTCAATCAAGGAACAAAAATCTAGTTTTTTGGCCGTGATACTTCACACCACACCCCCCCCATGAAGCCTCGTGACAGCTAGACGCTAACACAAATGCAGCAAAATACAGGGAAGTAACCTGCTGTAGCCGGCAGGACAACTGTGATTTGCCAGAAGATTTATTTTCCAGTAAGACAACGACCCCAAACATACATCCAAAGGTACAGAGGAATAAGTTAAAGACACAAATGTTAATGTCCATATCAATCCATAGTCAGTCTCAAGGCTGCAAAAGCTGCCTCTACTAAACACTATCTGGGGGTGTGTACTTAGACAACTGATTATTTAGTGTTCAAAGGATTTGTTTTCACTTTTTATATTGACCACTATCAAAAAACCCTGATTACAACTCCTTAAATTCAGTGTTGTAAAAAGATAAAAAAAAGAGAGTGACACCTTTTTACAGACACTGTATCATGTCCTAGTATCTGACCTGGTTTGTGATCAAGCAGTAATGATTTCATTTTTATTGCAGTGCTAAATGTCACTACTGTGCTGACATAACACTTAACTTTGTGTGACGCAACACGAGGAACTTTCCTGGCAAGACACCCAACTTTATCCTTATTTGAGGTTCATTTACCAAAAGTTTTATAAAACCACGGGCAACAAAACCAGTGAAGCTGTGTAAGAAAAATACTGACGGGAAGAAAAATAGGAAATGTTTAAAACATTAAGCAAAATTGAATACATGCACAGGCTCAGACAACTACTAACAGTGAGCACAGGGAGACATTAAAGTCTGATTTATCAGATAATGAACACCAAGAACACTAGAGTATATGTACTAAATGGTTCAGATGAATGTTTTTTACTCTTAATATATAACAGACTTCACAGCAGACAGTGTTGTTCATGCTGGCTTCAATTGAGAAGAGCCATCGTTAATGTTATTAATTACACCCGTGCTTCTCCTGCTGTGATTAAAAAAAATGTGGTAGAAATGTTTACATGGATATTTGCTGGAAGAAGGTCACATCAGCTCATTTAAATATGCATTTTTCACAGCAGACATTTTGACTAGTCATAGTAGGAAAAGCACACGTGTTACTAATAACATTAACGATGACACTGTTCTGTTAAAGTATCCCAGAAAGCCATGTGAATGTGTCCCAGTTAAAATACAGTAATGCACACTAACTGTATACAGTATGTACTAATAGATTATTTCCATGTCAGACATTTTGACTTGTCAAAGCAGGAAAAACACAGGAGGAATTAATTTAATTTAAAAAATGCCACAACTCTCTATTTCCAGCCTCTTAAATGTGAATATTGTCTGGTTTCTTTAGTCTTTTTTGATAGTGATCTGAATATCTCTGAGTTGTGGACAGAACAAAACATTTTAAGTTGCATCTCAGGCTTTTTCTTTTTTATAGACCAAACAACAACTAATTGAGAAAATAATCAACTGGTAAATTGATAATGAACAGAATGGTTAGTTGGAATAATGTTATTATTGACATGTGATTTTACTGCTTTGACAAGTCAAAACGTCTGCTGTGAAAAGGGTTGATTGACTTTCTATACGGGTTTTGCGGTGAGTCTAGAAAAAAGTCAACATACTTGTTTCGTACCAAATGAAAATGCATTTGCATGTCAATCAAACTGCTCTTTGGATTAGTCATTTACAAACCGACCCAGCAAATCTTTTTCTTAAGATTTAATAGTTCTCTTCTGTTTTTGGGGGGGTTCACAAAGCTGTGAAACAATAACACAATTTATCTACTTGTGAGCAGCTCATCAAACATCATCAAATACACTCAAAACTCACAAAACTTTTATTTTTTAATATGCATACTTACTTTTTTTGTTAACGTTTTTTTTTTTTTGTACCAGAGCATCTACAAGCATACATGCAGGTGTAAAACATAGAAAGATGCATATAACAGCAGATGTAGTTTGTAGCACTACAGAGTGTATTTTAGTTTGTCACACTTTGTCCAGTGTGAAAATACTACATACTCAAACCTGCTTAGATGTATGTAATATCTAACTGGGACATGTGTGACAAAGAGCCAGCGTGCACAATACCAGGACCCTGAAACTGAAGCAGCTAAATGGAAAAAGGTTTATTAGAACAGTTAGAAAAGAAAACATAATGGTTATGAATACAAGCAACATGTGATACCAGCTGTTTTGGCGGTTTGATTTATGAATGCTGATGTTATCTGGTGACATCAGTGACCTGTAAGGAGTTCAGCTCAGTTCACCCACTGAAGACGGTGGTTGCGTTGTGGCCTTTGCTTTACATAAAACAGCGTTGTCTTATTAATAAGTAGAAATGAAGAAGTGCCTACTTCCCTGGAATCAGTTTGCAAATGTTTGTTGCACAGCCCTCCTACTCACTGTTCAATGTGTTCAAGTGAAACTCTTGAGGTTTCCACTTCAGGGACGAATCACATGCTGTAACTTGCACCTTGCAGGCCAGTAGAGGGTGGTTCAGGCTTGGTTGAAAACAGCCAGTGCAGCACATTTTATATTGCAAATGTTTTTTATGTGCGTGACAAAATGACAAGGGCACCTCGAATTGTCTCAAGACCAACTTGACCTAATTAAGAGGCGGGTGCTGTAAAGAGAGAGCTCAGTGGATTTAGACAATGCCCTCTGTTATCCAGTGGAGCTGATCAACAGCTGGAGTGGACTCTGCCCTACCCAGAGGCCATGTGACTCCCATCAGCGTGTGTAGCTATGTAAGAGCAGCCAAACCTCTATTTAAGATGACAGTAAGTCATATTCAAAGCCTCCAGGGACTGAAGAGAGTTGTGAGTACATTTGCATGCCTGAAAGGAAGTTTATTTGCTTGTGTTATCAGCAGGGTGTGCATGATAAACGCTGTATTATCTGTTCTTCTGTAACATTAGAATCTGTAGTAAAGTTACACGTGTTTTACTCTCTCATTTGATTACATAGTTTAAAAGCACAATGCTGCTTTTCTAACCAGCCTTTTGTTATGCTGTATTGAACAAATGTGGATATAGTTGTAGTGTGAAAGCTACAAGCGTGCCAAGAGACGGAGCAACGAGACCCATATGGTTTGTCTGATTCTCCAACAACGTGTGAAGGGGATGTGAAAATTGTATCAGCTGCCTGAAACATGAATAGCATACTGCGGGTGTGAACTAAAAATGACATTGGTTTTGATGGTGTTAGTTTCTGTTGGGAGAGACTTGATTTCCCATTGGCTTTATTTATGAAGAAAGACACCTGTCCTTGACTGGCTTTGTTATAGTAATATACACATGGTTGAGAGAGTTTACTGAGTATGACAGAATAACTTAACTGGCCTCAAATGACATTTGCTCAACTAAAGCTCTACTTGAGGATTGGAGATATTTACTGCTTTTGAGAGAACTGCTGAGAATTTCTTTTTCCAATGTTGTATGTAGGAATCAGCTCAGAGGAAGTTTTGATTCATGTGATCTGAGATGGAAACATCATTGAGTCAACTGACCTCAACTCAGCGTTTTCCTTCATATTTCCCACATTCAGCAAAACAAAACTGCTCAGATTCATGATTAAGATACTATCAGACCAAACAATACTACTGATCAACTGATCACAGGTGCAAGAATAACAGGAATGTTGGATGACAATACTTCCAACTGATACTTTGGTATGAAGTAAATTTCATGTCTTCCTGGTGGTTGAAGGGTGTTTTTTAGTGGTTGCGGTTGATAATTATTCCAATTTTCTAACTGTAACTTCAGTATTATCAGAGATACAAGGATACAAGGCCCTTTATTGTCATCTTGCCACAGTTACATTTATACTTTTCAGCTCAATACAACATATGGTGGTGGCATGAAATTGCCTCTACCGGGGCTTTGGTGAGAAAGGAGCATTATACATTTACGTATAGCTTGTTGTACTACATGTCACAACCTCTTGACTTTGACAATATAAATTCCTCAGAGAAGTTGTGATGTGTGGCACAACAATATCTTATTAATATCTCATTTCTCACCATTTTAATCTCTTGGTTTGGCACCGCACATGAGATTTTTTGACAGTAAGAAAAAATCAAGAAAATCATATCCTTTCAAAGTGTCAGTTTACTAAAATTATAAAAAAAATTTTTTATATCTTCTCACTTCCTTCTAGTGCTATCTAATCATGCAGGTAGTTTTGGGTTTACCTGTCAAGGTTTTAAGACATTCATCTCTTCCACCCTGATACAATGTAGATAAAAGCAAGTTTGTTTATGGTGATCTGAAAAATGACTCTTAAAATATGACAAAATAAAGCCAATGTTCTCTGTATGGCTAGATTCTAAGCGAGAAAATATCTTTATTCTTTGTAGATTTGGTGAATTAATCCTTCAGTGAAACTATTTTGCAAGATTTGTTACAAAGTATAACATTTAAAATTGTCTAACTTCTTATTTTGGCTAAATATAAAGCTTATGACTGTTTGTTCCTGAAGGTACGACACACAGCTGAGGTGGAACCATTTGGGGAGACGGCTTCTTCTTCTTACACAAAGTTTCTTCGGACGGCTTCAGACTGATCGGGCTGCAGTATGGCTTTGCTCATCCACATGTTGGCCTGCGCCTTCGGACTCGGCTCCTGGGTGGCAGTGAATGGCCTCTGGGTGGAACTGCCGCTCATCGTCAACACGCTCCCCGAGGGCTGGGAGCTCCCCTCCTACCTGACGGTCATCATCCAGCTGGCCAACCTGGGACCTCTGCTAGTCACACTCATGCACAAACTGTGCCCGGGCCGCCTAAAAGAGCATGTCGTCATATACGCCATCCTCTCCATCGGTGTCCTGTCCTGCATCCTGCTCGCCTTTTTCTGGGACAAGACCACAATGGTGGCCGGAACATCACACAGCACCGCCTTCTTCATCATCACCTTCTTCCTCTCGCTGGTGGACTGCACTTCCTCGGTTACTTTCCTGCCTTTTATGATGCAGCTCCCAGCAAAATACATCACTACATACTTCATTGGAGAAGGACTTAGCGGTTTCATTCCTGGCGTAGTCGCCTTGGCACAAGGCGTGGGCATTGCCAAATGCGTCAATTCCTCTGAAACTGCAGGAAACCACACAGATGGAAACACGTGGTCACTACATACTGAGTATCTTCCTCCCAACTTTTCCACTGAGGTGTTTTTCTTCTTCCTAGCAGCCATGATGTGCATAAGTCTGGCTGCTTTTGTTGCACTGAACAGACTTCCTCGGAGGTACGAACTGTCCACTGAAAACCTTGTGCCAGACTCTGAAGCATCTGTCTCCGGCCTGGACAACCCCGGAGCAGAGATTGATGAAGACGGTGTGAAATGCCATCGTAAGGGTGCAGCCCAGAGCAAGCCTCTGCAGACAGGCCCAAAACACTCTGTGTACCAGCTGACCTTCATCTACTTTCTGGTGGTTTGGGTTAATTCCGCAACCAACGGCCTGCTGCCCTCCGTGCAGACGTACTCCTGCATGCCTTATGGGAATCTGGCCTATCACCTCTCTGCTGCGCTGGCATCAGTGGCAAACCCAGTGGCTTGCACCATTGCAATGTTCTTCCAAAACAGGTACAATTATTGCTATTTAGAATTTGTTAATATGTTTATTTTCAGAGTAGGTGAGAGGAAAAAAACAACCACATATAGTAAAAGTCAATCAATCTCTTCAGAAGGACAAATTGTCTTTTATCTACAAGTGGAATCCTTGAAGTAAGGAAACTGCTGCTGATAACAAATCCCTTCTGTTTTCAGGTCACTGGTGTTTCTCGGTGTGCTGACGGCGTTGGGGACAGGATTTGCCAGTTATAATATGGCTATGGCAGCTATGAGTCCATGTCCTTTGCTTCAAGGGTCTGCAGTGGGAGTGATGATTATTGTGAGTAAAACACAAACATGTTGCATAAGAGACCGTGGCGTTTAAAGAATAGCCACAGAAAATATCAGGGATATTATTCAGGGCTTTATCAGGGAAATGCCGGTAGCAAAGTTCACCTCTTTCTTTACAAAAGACTTGAGTATTGAGCAATTCTGCTGATAGTTCTCATAACAGATGATGATGTAACATATTTGTGTTGAGGTATCAACTTTTGAAAATTATTTTGTTTTTCAGACAAATGATGTTAAAGATTTTCCAGATTGTCATTCAGGAGTCCACTTTGTTTCTTTTTTTGCCCTCACCAGGTGCTCTCATGGCTCCTCTTCACTGGAACGCTGTCTTATGTCAAAGTAATGGTGGGCGTCATCCTGAGAGACCGCAGCCACAGCGCCCTGGTCTGGTGCGGAGCTGCAGCACAGATGGGCTCACTAGTCGGCTCGGTCACCATGTTCCCTCTGGTTAACGTCTACCGGCTGTTTACGTCAGGAGACATCTGCAACACTAAATGTCCCCTATGACACTTAACCAAAGAACCACAGTACTGAGAAAAAGGCTGGATACTTTTTAAATTTTTTTATTTTATTTTAAAGGAATAGTTTTACACTTGGGAAATATACTTGCTACTTGCTTTGTTGCCAAGAGTATATAAATTTTTTTTTTTTATAATAAAAATGTATCAAATGACAATGTGTAATGTCAGAGGCATCACTCGTAATGAGTCTCTGACTTGGGTCTCTGATGTTAATGACCGGGAGTGTGGTCGACATGAACCAATAAAGGCCGGCCCCAAAAACAGGCCGGGAAAAAACAAAGGGGAATAAACTCCCGGTGCCTGTTTTATAATGTGAATGCCAGTTAAATCTAATGTACATTTCCACCACTTTAATAAAGTCAACAATATAATTATGCTACTTTCAACACTGTGTTGTTCTAGATTACTCATCTAAAGTATTATTGTCCTATTTCAGTCACTGTGGGTTTCAGTCAGTATGTGTTTTATTCCTCATGATCCGCGGCTTGTGGAAGAGCTGTCGCTTTGACAAACGTGCCAAACTCTGTTTATAATTCTTGATGTTTTAAAAGTTTCCTCACTGAATATCAGAGATGAACGCTGGTTTTAAATGACTTTTAAGTCTTTTTAACTGACCTACAGTTACTCCTGGACTTGCTGGGCCTGATTCTGGCAGTTTGATCTGCTGTGTGGACACCACAACACGGCTAACGGAGCTACCAGCTAATCTCCACTCTAGAAAAGCCTCCCATAAACCTATATTGTATGGTATTATTTTGTGAAGCACCTTGTGACTCTAGTTTAGAAAGGCACTATAGAAATAAAGTTTATTATTATTATTACTATGTGTTAATGTCTCAGCCAACTGTAGTTTGTAGTAATGTATAAGTGCTATAACATGGCAGTAGCTACATTTGAAGTACTATATGAGACCATTGCAATGACTGAATTTTCCAATATCATTGAGCTGCAGACCCGGAGAACCAACACAGTTCCTAATAGATTTATCTGCAGACTCGCAGTATCTACACAACACACCCACATATGTACGCATGCACGGAGAACCAGGAGAACCCCTGCAGCTCTAGACGCAACACTTATCGACCAGCTTTTGGAGATTGCTAAACTCTGTCAAGGCTGTCGACATTATTAAAATAATAGTCCACTTTTCTAGTCTTTTATTAAATAAAATGTGTATATTGTATTCAATGAGGGATTTTCTATCAGTATAAACACACAGCCATGGAAATCTGAGTGGAGAAATAAAGTGCTGTGAAAATTATTCCACTGGTGTATTTATTTTTGTGGAAACTAATGTTCGGCCTAGATGACGTTTATAAGAATACCAGTTGATGTTGTTCAGTCTCCCTCAGTCTCCCTCAGTCGCAGGATTCATGAACTTCATAAGTAAGTATGTATTAGTTCAGTTTAATTTAGTTTGTTGGTTTGAGTTTGGATTAGGAAACGCATATGTGAGTTGCAAAAATTATTTTGCATTCAGTGGTTGTTTATGGCTATGCATGTTTATTGGTGGATTAACCAAACACAGACCTATATTACAGTACTGTACACACACTTACACTGATTATTCTCAGTGCTCATTTGCATAGCTGTGTTTGCCCTGCTATTATACATCTGTGAATAAGGTCTTTCGATTAAGAATTATACAAAATTGCCACCAAATAAACACATTTGAACAACTGAAATGGACCATTAGGGCCAACACTCTGTGGGGAAAAAAACAGGCTTAGTTTGATAGTGTAGTTAAGAGGTGTGCAGTTCATCTGCCAGCACAGTGGTTTTCAAACTCTGGGTAGTGACACACTAGTGGCTTACAGCATCTGGACAGATCTGTTGTAGGAAAGCTGTAATGGCTGTAATGCAGGGTTTTCTTAAAGGGAAAGTTTGGTATTTTTCAACCTGGACTCTGTTTTCCCATCTTTTTGTGTCTAGATGAATAATGTGGACAACAATTTTTGAAATTGGTCCAGCATTTAGCAAGAGCGCTGCAGCCGGCAGCTGCAATGTAATCCGACGGGGCAATAGCTCCCTGTCAATGTATGTCCACCAATAGTGCCTGTTTTTTGCCACTGACAGGCTCAGATTGTTATTTTAAGTGTCTGACAACATTATGGAAAGGACCATACAGAGAAATATAACATTTTTCTTTATCTTTCGCTTGATCTCGACTGTTGTGTCTAACCAAGTCTTGCTCAAGTGGAAGTCTTGTTCTGAAATATCAAGTAGATGTGAGTTGTTGTCAAAATCAGCTAAATATTCAGCCATGACAGAGTTGGAGAGAGGAGTGCTGGGAGGAATTTGTTTTGTTAGAGTACAGAAAACATAGCTTAGTGTTATCTAAAAGATTTTCAAAGTCATGGCTGAATATATGGCTGATTTCGACAACTGTCTAACGCTTGTGAGATCTCAGTGAAAAATCTCTAAAAACCGACTGTAAATGACCTGCTCAGCACCAAACGGCAAACAGACACAGTTAGCAACTAGCTGGTGAACACAGAGCAGCATTTAGCAGCCTAAGAGCAAAATATATCCCTCAGGAGTTGATAAAGAGCAAAAACAGAGCTAAAGGAGAGAATATTGGACTTACATTCATCAGGTGGACAGAAACACGACTCTAAATGAATAATAATGTTGCTCTGTAACAGCTGGATGTTTGAATTTGCATTTGTTGGCTAACAAGTTCAACATGTCAGATTAAAAGGTGATGATATGTCAGTGTCACAATTAGTTTCAGCTGAAAGCAAGTGGCCAAAAAAATCAGTTAATGCAGGTCTAAATAAAAAACTGGACTCCACTCTCATACCTGTCCGTTAAATATCAACCTGGAGTCAGGAGATGATTAGCTTAGTATAAAGACTGGAAGTAGGGGAAAGTTCACAAATCCACCTACCAGCACCTGTGAAGCTCACTAATCAACACATTTTATTTTGTTTGTGTAATCCATACACAAAGTTGGATTTACGGCGCGTTAGATGATGGAGCTGTTTCTTGATGACCCCTCATGGCACCATATTTGTAGCATCTAACTCCCCATCAAACCACAACTAGTCTTTTTCATATTTCATTCTTAGTTTTGATTAAAAAACAAAATAATGTTAATAAGTGAGCATTAAAAGTAAAAAAATTTCTTTAACCTTTGGACAAAGCTAGAATTGCTGCTTTCAGTCTTAATGCTAAGCTAAGCTAACCACCTGTTTGCTCTAACTTCAAATTAGCACATAAACCAGAGAGTGGTGGAATCAATCTTCTCATCTCACTGTTGGCATGGAAACAAATAAACATATTTGGCAACACTGTCTCCCTATTTAGCATTTATAAGCAGTATATAAACATTTAATAAATGGTTTATAACACACTGTAATGTACGTACAAGCAGATAAAGAACAATTTAAAGTGTTAATTAATGTACAGTATTTGTCAGCAATTATAACTTATTCTATGACGTCATTTTGAACTTATTTATTATTAGTATTATTATTACAACAGTGTTTTACTATATTGTCATTCATTATTGTGTCATTCATGTACGTATTATGTCATAACAGCCTCTACTTATGGGTGTCCACAGGATGAGTTCTAGTTGTTGACATATATCTGCTTACAACCACATTATAGTGTTATAAATCATGTATTATCTGATTATACTCTTCTCCTCAGTGTGAAATAGGACTTAAGATAGTGTTATTTCGTATTTCCCAAAATGTTGTTGAACTATTCCTTTAAGGTTCTTCTGCAGGACGATTCTGTGATCCTTCAGCCTTTTGTTGAAGAAGTGATATTTTTGCATGTTTTCTTTCCTTTGCAGGTTTGTGATTTGTTTGTTTGCACTTCATCATGATATTGCCATCTAATACACTATGAAATGAATTTATGTCAAAATAACTTTTAAAAGATAATCACATTAAAATAGTTAATATCAGAAGTTCAATACTGGGACACACCTCTTTTATTTATTCTCTTGGTTTCCTGCTGTAAAGTCTATTTCACCAGTCATGAAACTGTCAGCTTGTTTGACCACTAGATGGCGCAAGAACACTTCTAAAACCTGTCAGTCCACCTTCTGCAGCCACCCAGTGACCACAAATCCTCACAGGACCCTTGCACATGAAATACATTTACAGTGTGTCCATAAAAATAATAAATGAGTAAAGACTGATTTTACTCCTGGAGGCTAAAGATAAAATGCTGATATTGATACACCTGTTATATGGGATGTTTCCCTTTAAATTCAGGCACGTGTAAAATGAAAAAAAAAAATGTAATAAAAACAGGTTGTTGATGCATTTTACCACCATGAATATGACAGAGACACAGACAAGACATAGAAAGCTGCATAAAAATGCTACTAACTCCAGCTCAGGAGGAATCAGTGGGATGTTATGTAGATAAACAATTGCATCTGACATACAGGGAGAAGACACTATAACACAGCATAAGTCCTGCAGTAAATATTAACTTTGTAAAGCGTAAATAGTTCAGCTCTTGTTGAGACTGTCAGAGAAGTGTTGTTATTTTTGGGTCCATTTTTTGTACCTAATAGTTTTTCAACCACCCCTGAAAACTGACTATTATACTGCGCAGTAGTAGTAGTTGTAGTAGTATTAGTAGTAGTAGTAGTAGTTTCATTTTTAATTAAAATGACCATATAAGTAGCATTTTTTTTCAGTAATGTTATTGTCCTCCTACTGCAATTTATTATTGATGTGATGCATGTGTCAAGTACAGCTGAAATGCTTTCAGTAATAAACCACCAAAAGATGAATAAACCGCCAACTATTTATGATAAACGGTGATTATCAAGAAACAAAAAGAAAGAGAAAAGGATAAACAGCCATGGGAAACCAGACAGCACAGAACAGATATCCTATAATATGTCTGGTCCGAGCCCCCACCCCCCCACATCATCCCGATTAAAGATGCTCCCACACATCGCCCGAGGTGGACGGAAGGATGCTGGTCATCCCTGGGAACCTGAGAGTGGTTTCCCATCAGCAGCTGCTCCTCCTCTCTGCTCCCCTCGCCCTTCAGAAGGAGAGAGCTGGAGGTTCCCTGGCCCGGGTCTGAGGGGAAGCACAGGGAGGAGGAGGAGGGCTCTAATTACTGATGCTCAATGGGGGGGCGATGGCTGTTGCTCCTGCCGCTGGTCACTTGGGAGATTCCCTGACCCCGACACTGAGTAAAAACAAAAAGATAAGGAAGGAAAATGGGGCCACAATTAGCCCTGTGTAGCCTCCAGGGCCCAGGATCAGTGGAGGAGAAGCACAGATGGGACTTTCTCACTTGGATTTGTTGAATCTACATCGTAGTGTGCGTAAGCTGTGCAGAAATCACTGCAGTCAGTTGTTCATGCAGGGTTGATGGATGGGTTTTTTATGAAATCTTAATCACCTCAAACAATTCATCACATTTATTATTTTTGGTTGAAATAAAGACATTCTTTCAGTGTTCACCTGAAGACTGCGTGGAAATGCTGTTCTCCCGTTGTTAACATGACCTTGAATATTTATATGTAATCAAGAGGATTTTCTCTCTAAGCTTCATTAGCTAAATTCCTTGATTGGCTTGGGGCTTTTGTGTCAAGACAAAACAAAGCAGCAAAGAAAAGTGTATCATTTTCCTGCGAGTGTCAGATGGTCCCATCGCTCCTCCAGCTGGTCAGGAGGGGCTGTGGCCACCTGGATGCTGAGTCCCGGTCCTGTGAGATCCTGCAGTCTCCTCTGCCATGTGAAGACTCCGCTTACTACGCCACTGAGAGGTCCATCTGCTCAGGACGACACCTCCCAAACAGTGCACCCCACCCCCGCCCCCTCCACCCTCCACCTCACCGCTGCTCCCCCCTCGACTCCCCTCCCTCGAGCCAGCCACTGTGCCTCTCAGCTAAATGAGCAGTGTGTCAAATGGAAGGAGGATTTACCCTTCCTTTAACTGGATAAGAGAATGAATTCACAGCACCATGATGCAATGAACGAGTGAACCCACCTTACCCTGCTGAATCGACAGATATGTCACCTGTGTCTGACTTTGCACGATCTTCTCGTCGTGAGGCGCGAGCGCGGGGTTCACTGAGTAGCATGTTAACATTAAACAGGACAAAATGTAAAAGCACGGCCACACACAATGATGGAAAGCTGGGTTTTTTTTTTGGTGTCGTTCAAAAATAACAAAACGGCACTCAGAAAGTGCGGATATGTGCTTGGATGAACCCGGAGGCCGACGGATTTTGGCAGCTGATGCTCAGGTGAACAGCTTGTGGGTAAACCAATTGCTGATGCATGCAGACAATCACGGCTCAGACAGCATCTCACAGCCTCTCTCCCATCAATTTCCACAGACACCCCATTTAATAAACGCTGTCCATTTATTTGAAATTGGATGTGACAGGCCTATGTCATTTCACTATAGTGTCTCGGAGCAGACAGTGATGCACACAGGCCCACTCCTCGTTTTCTATCAGCAGGTATTGATGTTGCTTTAATGAAGTGCCTAGCACTCCACCCTAGGAAGAGACAAGTCTGTCAGCATATGTAAATGCTTCCTGCCTGTCATTGTTGCGGAGGGTTCAGCATGGGTCAGCATAGATTCCCCCTCTGGGAACCCTTTGTTCTGGGGCCCGACTGTGCCACATGAGGGGACCAATTACAGAGCTGCACAGCAGGACGGGGGTGCAAACTTGTTACCCTGCTGTAGTGAGCTAATTATTACCTCCACACTGTGGGTAGTATAGAGCCAGTTCATCATGGGTGGGTAACAAAAGCTAGCTCCTCTGGAAGCATATTGGCTCAAAATAAATGTTTTACATTCTCAGTATACGGCGAGACATTTGACTCCTATGAATTAGTTTATATTGAAGGCGCCATTATCACAGTTTGGGAAAAGGTCACCCTAATTCTCCAGCCATAAATAGCTACTGAACTACTTAAATCCCAGTGGAGCTCCTTTGCATTGTCAATGCAAAGGCAATTTACAGGCTACAGGCTGCCAACCACATAACCTTGATGTGGTGTCAAGAAATGATTTATGAAAATGCATCTTGCTCTCCCTCTGTCCCGAGCGAGACCTGACTGGACCTGGAGTGTTGACACAAAGCCCATATGGCCGCGCAAACAGACACCGGCTGAATTATCATTCATATCGTAACATCTCAAAGGGCTTTTGTTCCCGGTTCCTGATGAGATATTGGCAGTCTGTTTCTCATCAAGGAGTGCGAGAGATCCGCCAGGTTTTTCGCAGAGCAGCAAAACTGTTTCAGCTCCTTCAGCTGAAAATGAGGCTTTGTCTTAATGCTAATGAGCGCAGATCGAAGTCAGGTGTTTGATGAAGTGTTCAAAACAATGAACAGGTCGAACTAAATGGTTAAACACACCTGGGCTGCATTATCAAAGGTGTTCTGGAGGGTAAAGTAAAGCGTATATTTTAGGACAAAATACCAGACACACCTCCTTGATGCATATAGACGCCCTTCCCTTCTTGCTATTAGCCCCCTCCCCATACATCTAGCCCATTCATCTCCTTCTCCCCACCCCCAGTGACCAGTCTAGCCCAGCTGCTAGGGGCTACCAGTCCCCCTCGTGTGTGGGGCCAGTCAAGTGGAAAATGGCTGCTACAGAGAGAGCCTACTTTAGAGAGCCATCATCCTTTGAAGGGGCATGATGGCCTTTGACAGCCACAGTGTTAACATGGAGCCCACACGAACACAGCACTGCTATTATTGTGTTTACTAAAGCAAGAGGAGAGGAGAGGGGATCAAGGGGAGACCCTGTTAGTTGATGTTTGAATCCAGAGGTAGCGGGGTGCTTGTCTGAGCCACGCCACACTGCCATTGTGGGGGAAACATGACATGGGATCACTCACAGCCAGGTGGAGATTGTATTTCAACACGTCGGCTGAGCTTTTAGCAAACAAGTGTTGTTGTTGTTTGCCTCGTGCTTCCTTTTCTTGTGCGATTATTATCCAAGCGTTCACCTGTTTTTCGGTCGAATACTGCAACTCCTGCACTTATTATGCTCATTAGCTGATGCAGTGCGCTCCAATTCACCTTTGACCTTCGGCACTGCTGCCCACTTTATGGATGCAGGTTGGATCAGCAGCAGAAAAAAGCTGAAACAGTGTCATCCGGCCCTGCTCTCGCTGGCCTGACGCCAGCGCCGGGCTGACTGCTGATCTATGGCTGTAACTCGACCAAGCCGCTCTCACAGCTCCGGCACATGTTGCTGGAGGACACACGTGGAGCTCCGAATGAGCAACAGTGATTTTAACTGCAACAAATGGTCGAGGTATGTCATTATCCAGATTTTTGGTGAAGGGATCATTACCTGCCACAGATGCCACTGTTGTTTTGTGTCTCCATTTGTCCTGAGGCTAGTATAACCCTGATACTTGAAAAGAGCAGGAGGCGCCTTTGTGTAGACGCACACCTGATCTTAGCAATCAATTGGCAGCTCTCCCCTCACAGAAGTCTCTCAGGCTCTGCCTCAAGGCCGTCCATCTGTTGCTGCGAGGATGTGTGGCTATGGGTGAATGTGCCCGTGTACAGGTCGACATCTATCTGTGCGCACATGTGTGTGTGTGTGTAAGAAGTGGGAGGTTGCAGAAAATATGTGATTTGTGGTTTTGCGCCGTTTGACACCTCCGCTCCCAGAGGTGTAGCTATCTCACTCTCTCCGCAGTCATGAAACTGATATTTAAAGCGGAAAGAGGTGACAAACAAATGTGGCAAGATGCTCGGTGTGTAATTAGTGCAAACAGAGGTAGCATTAGAGAGCCGCGGGGAAACACTTAGATCTATACGTTCTAATGAAGCGAGCCTATTACGCCCTTACTCTTCTCTATAACCAGATGTAAAGATACACGTGGAGTGAAGAAATCTGAGGTAAAAAGGACAAAAAGATGCAGCTTTGCTAACATAATGTAATAACAGATTTTTATTTCCTGCTGAGTCTGCGCTACGCCGCTGTTCATGAGCGCCTTATCTTCTTTGAGAACATTAGAAAAGGCTTTCGATGGTCATGTGGAACGCCTTCTGCATTAAATACCCCTGAAAATGCTCAGACGTTTTACCACGAGTGTTTTGTTTCAGTGAAATTCAATGAGAGAAGCAGTCTAGGAGAACAAAGTAAATGATCATGACAGAAAGATGTAATGTCCTTGTATACAGTACATGAGATTTTAAAACGGTATTCTGTCTTGGCGCGTCAGTCGCTCAGCGTGAAACACGGCGACGATGAGCCCACCTCAGAGGACAATAATACTATTAGTTCACTTTCACGTCTCTTTACTTTAATGTCTCTTCAAGGGAAACTCGTTTTGCAGCTGCTATTGAAATACAAGACATGCAGTACGTAATAAATAAACTGTAAACACATAAAAATGCAAGAGCAAGAACAAACAAGCCAAAGACATAAAAAGCAGGAGACTAATGGGCAACAAGGGTGCAAGAACAGCATTTATCAGCTTTGCGAATAAAAAGGTTATAGTACAAGGTACCAGTTTTTATACCTCTTATACTTTTTATTCCCGGCTTAAAAAAAAGCGTATGCTTTCATTTCAAGATGAAACTTTCCTTTAGTGGGTGAGCAGCCATAATGTATCTGTGCTTTGCATTACAGTGAAGAATAACTGCCTCCAAAGAGCTCATGGGAATATGAGTTTTGATACCACCAACCTTGTAAATACTGAATCTTTCTGATAGATGTGTGATACATAACCGGATTCACGGCTGTTCTGCATTGACTCTAATTATATTTGATGTACATAATATATAAGAAATCGATAAATAATTAATTGATAATGGAAAGGAAGCATGTGTTGCGCTGTTGCTTTGTTGCACTCTTCTGTGTTGTATCCTATATTCTCTGCATTGTGATTAAAAAAATGTTAAATTTACACTCTACTTGTATTAAATCTGTGTGACGTTTGGATTTTGTATTTCCTTTTAATTGGTATCAAAGGACTCATCAGTTGTTAAGTAGTAACCACTGTGGATTTTTATGCTTTAATGATTTATTTCATTATCTCACACAGATTATTGATCTCTCTCATGCCTGCGCCGCCGCCCTGTAAGTAGAATAGGTGGAGATGAAAAACAGTAATGCGCCCTCTCTCTCTCTGTACGCTCTCACTTTAACATGATTTAGTTCATTATGGGGATTCGGCGCTGGAGAGAATGTCATATGCTAAGTTAACCTCTGCATGCCTCACTGGCTCGGTGCCAGTTATGAAAGGACAAGAACATAGACACACTCCCTTTGATGACGACAACTGGCAAAGTCCCCAACCTTTAAAACAACTTGAGCCGCTGCAGGATGCATCCGATAGGTGTGAGTGCACTCAATAAATCTGCGAGGGTCTGATTCAGTCTCCCACACATCGCCGTTCGGTGTCCTTGAAAGCAGCTAACGCCATATCAGTTCAGGAAACACAAGATCTATCCGAGCTGCCACAAGTCAATGAGTCACTGAGAGCATTTTTTAGTGTGTGGATAGTGAGTGATGTCCATTTCATAAATATATTGAGTAAAATACTCACAGATCATTTCAAACCGACCCTCCAAGCTTGTCTGTTCATTGGACAGCCTACTGTGAGGACAGCCAACAATCCCATTGAGAAATTAGCAGGGTCCCCTGTGCTTTCCTCTCCTTTAATGAATAATTCAGCTGTCAGGGTGAAAGCAGGGCGAGGAGACCTTGTCAGTGGCGACTGACTCAGCACTCTGTGGCCTGAGGGTGACACTCTAAACCTGAACGTTGCATCCTGTACCCTCCATAACAGGTTGTGGTGCTACAGTGTGTCTCCTGTGCTGGCGGCCGCATGATCGTCAGAGTGCAGAGGAAGCAGAGAGGTGGAAAGGAAGCTTTGTTTGGTGGCGGGGGGGAGTATGGATCTACTCATCAGGGAGATCAGGTCAAGATAGTTTTTTTGGCTGTCAAAGCATTTTTTTTTAGCCTCGCTAGCTGTGTGGTTAAAGGGAAAACAATGATGGTTAGTCAATCGTTCCACCACTTTGGTCCTGACTGAAATATCTCAGCGACTTGACAGGTCTTCCATGAAATTTTGAATGAAGACGTTCATGGTCCACAGAGGATGAATCCTGCAGTCTTCAGTGATCCCTTGACCTCTTGCATCACCAGCAAGTCAGAGTTTGCATTTATCTGGTGAAAGTTACTTGATGGTTTAGCACAAAATTTGGAGATTCATGTCCCCCTCAGGATAAATTGTAACACCAAATTTGAGTTTGTCCAATACTTTGGTTTACGTCCAAACTCCTGCTAAACCAATAACATTCCCATCAGCCTCAGCTGAACTAATTAGCAGATGTTAACATACTAAAGTTGAACATGTCAAACATTATACCTGATAAACATCAGCATGTTAGCCTGGCTTTTGATTAGAATTTTTTATGGGCATTATTTATGTATATTATATATTATTTATTCATTGTTTACATGTTTTAAATGTTTTATTCCCATTTATCTGTTTTATTTGTCAGTGTCCTTTATCTGTTTTATTTATTTCTTATTTATTTTAATCTATTTTATTGTTATTTTTTACACTTTTATCTTTTTGTGTGCATTATTCTCAAACTGTTGTTACTGTTTACATCTTCTTCTGTCTTATTGTGAGCTTGTCAGTCATCTGTAAAGTACTTTGAATTGCACCAACCTGTACAAAGTGCTTTAAAAATAATGTTTGATTGATTGATTGATTGATTGTGAGCATGTCAACATACTGACTTAAGCATTAAACTCAAGAAGCAAAGCCTCTCAGAGACACTAGTGTGGTTGGAGACTCTTGGTCTTGTTTTTTTCTTGCACAAGAAATAGCAAATAATGATCAAAATATATTATTTTCAATGCACATGTTTGTGTCAGTTTATTCAGCTTTCATTATCTCTATTTACCCTCATTTCTAACACCATTCTTTATTCCTGAGTATGTTTTGTCCTTTCTGTCTTTCCATTGGGTGCATCATGCCTGTGGCTGTCTCCTGCATTCATAGCCAGTGGAGGAAGAAGGCATTTCAGTTACAAAAGATGATGATTCCACATCCAGGGCACACGAGCCCCCTGGGCCCTGTGCATTGGCCTCCTATGGTCCACAGAGCTCTGAGCAAACATCTGTTTTGATCTGGAAACAACCTTTGATCTCAGAACGAAGGCTTGCTGTCAAATTAATGAAGAAAGGGATCATTACAAACACAGAAATGGAAACTATGAAGACTGTTTTCCTGTTATTGATCGAGTGTGTAAGTGTTAGGTTAAAGATGATTCATTTCATCGGCCTCTGCCCGTGAGCTTATCACACTAGATCGATGCATTCCAGGTTTGTAGAGACACAAACTCAGCAAGTATCACAGAGAAAACATGACATAGTGCAACTGTCACAGAAGTCGCATGTATATAGAATATGTGGAGGGGTGTAGTCAGGATTTCATGACTACATAAAAAAGTCTAAATATTATATTTTAATGTTTGATGTATTTAGTATGCTGATATAATCCTAATATTAGTGCTAAATTACTTCTGCCAAGATTGAAATTCTGGGGGAGAAATATTAAATCCTTTATCTATTTATTTAATCAGCCTGAAAGCAGTTAAATTTAAATATGTGAAAAAATATGGGTATCAGCATAAAAAATTAGGGTTTTTAAACTGTATCAATACACATAGTGATTCCCCAGGTTGCTAAAAAAAAATACAGAGGACATGACCTCAGTGTCCTCAGTGGTGGCTACAGTCTTAATTACCTTAGACTGGGAATCTAGCATATTGATATTGATTGATGTACTGATTAAAATCTGGTGTAATTATGTTACAGGCTGTTTCTTCAAGCTAAATCTGCAGGAGTGAGACTAGTTTACTATCATCAGGCAGCAACAGCAACACAAAACATAATATCTCAAAGTATTTTGCTCTGACCTAAAGCTTCTATAGTCAATAGTCTCATATCAAGAAAGGATTGAATGACTATGTGAAATGGGTCGCTTGTGACAAACTCACAGAGAATTATCACGCAACTCTGCACATCCCTTCATTTCTACAGTTTCAGCATCTTTCAGCTCATTGTTTTGGTTTTCCGGCCTGCAGCTTTACTGCTTTGATTCACTCTCACCGCTTTCACCGATATTGGACAGAATATACAGTCAAAAGTTTGGACACACTTTCCAGACCTGCCAACCTGTACGTGTTTTGACATCAAAGTACTCTGGTACGATTTGTCACTAAAGTACACAAAACAGCTGGTGTCACCTTGCGAGTTTGACCAATTGTGCAGCAAACGGGTCTAACAGCAAGAGGCAGCAGCAATACGCCAACGAGCGTCTGGCCTGCCGAAAAACAAATGAAGAAGAGTTCGACCAATCATAGCGCTGGATTTGTTCTCCTTACTTTCACCCACCTATGAAAAAAATATTTGCAAGCAGGGATGATTGACAAATGTGTAATGTGATTTCCAGAGACAGTAGCTAGTATCCGCAAACCAACAGTAACACTTGATTTTATCCCTCTCGTTCGCCCTCCTCACTCCGGCTGGCTGGTTCGTTCTTTGAACTCCTTTGCAAAGGTAAACAGACTGGGGGGGGATGCGGAAAGTTGAGACTGTGAATTGAGTTAACGTTAGCCTAACATTACGTATGTATTTGCAAGCTAGCTTGCTTGTTTGTTCACCAGTCATTTAAAGTGGCAAAGTAAGTTATATTATCCGTGTGTCACAGATGGTTCATAGTATTCATACTAATAATTATTGCAGCCAAACTCGTTATTGTAATGAGAGGAGCAGATCATGGCACCCTTGGCTGAAAAAAAAAAGCAACTGCACGCGCCGCAGAAATTACCGGGAGAGATGGCCATGCCTCTGTATCTCCAGACTTCCCCACCATGCATTCTGCACAGTCTGCAAGACATCAGTCATCAAGGATCAGCAGGTTATAATTGAACACTGAATGATGCATTTACAGAGCAATACTTAGGTATTGGCAAGTGTTGTGAATTAAAAGGGATACAATTACGACAAAAATGGCAACACCAGCTATATATTCATGTATATCCCCAGAATGAAAATAACATGAAGTGCTCATGTTGGTGTAAGATGTTATGAGGGAGAGACATGTCAAGTTAATTCATATTTTTTGACGATAGGAATATGACAGTTTATGGATAAAAAGAAGTAATAATATAATAAACCCCCCCCCCACACACACACACACGCACACACACACACTATTCAGTCTGCAGACGCCATGTTGAAGGGACCGAACATAAGAAAATGGAAGACATAACAGCGCCAGGATCCAAGATCAACACAAAATTTTTCACAGAACATGATTTGCGGCCAATCTGGGCAGACACACTGTTCACAAACTGCAGCTCAATTTGCCATTATCTGTAGCTGACCATGCTGGACCATTATTTAAAAAGATGTTCCCTGATAGTCAAACTGCCAAGCAATAGGGCTGTGCCAGATACAAAACGGCAGCCATAGTAAGAACACTTGCCTTGAACGATGAACAGAGCATCAGTGATCTTATGAGCCATTACCCAGAAAGTACTGCAACTGATGGGAGCACAGACATGGGTGATGTAAAGCTTTATCATGTGGTCGTCTGTGTCTATGATCCCAGTGTTGGCAAATAGTAGTAATGCTGCTCAAATGTGTTGAGTGTAAAAGATGTACTAGAGAAGGAATCTATGATCTTGTTGACCTCAAACTAAAACCATGGATCAACTGTGTTTGCTTTGCAGCTGACAATGCTGCAGTAATGCAGAGCTTAGTGAAAGGAGTTGTAACATTCATAAAGGCAGAGAATATCCATATCTGCTTAGTTGGCTGAAACAGCAGCTACATGTTGGCATTAAGGACCAGCTTATCACAATATACTGCTACCTCGACAAGACCAGCAAGAGGAAAACTGTGCTGTGTGACGTCCAAAGTCTGTGCGATGCTGAAGTTGTCCTCTACAACATGAATGTCTCTTGGACAATGTGTTTATCGGTTCTCTGAGTCTCTTTTCTGCAGAAGAGGCAGCAGGGCAGAAAACAATGCCAGTGCCTCTTAGCTCTGTTAAGGGAGCTGAACTCCAGCCTGCATCCTCAGCTGGTCTCACTCTGAAGACCAAGCCCTCAGCTGCACTCAAAGCCCTCATCTGCTCGACAACACACACACACCTGCTCCAGCAAGCTAGAGCTGACCTGAAGACCTGAAGAAGTTATCCTCAAGCTTTTTTAAAACCAGAATCTCCAATCACGTAATGCAATCCAGCAGCAAGTCAGCAGATGGAAACAGGCCCTCAACGTCCAATCCAAAAGTGTTTGACCTGAATGCATTTGTCTTTCAGTAAACAGAGGTGGTAAAAAACAGAAGAAATACTCTCTAAGAAGGCAGAGAAAAAAAGGAACAAAGAGAAAAAGATGACAAAACTAGAAAAGATTTACAAGATCTTGATTGATCTACAATCAAAGCTTTATTCTTTCTTTTTGAAACGGGCCGTTCCCCTGTTTGAAACTGCAAACCAAACTCTTCAGAAGGAGGAAACCTTGCATCCAAACTTTACTTCTGACATTAAGAGCTGCAGTTTCAAAAAATTCTGTTCGCCCTCTGTAAAGCTGAGCATGTTGTCAAAATGATGGATGAGGCTAAGAGGATGTAAGCCTGCTCTTTGCAAAAAACAAGAGAATACAAGCTGTCTGAAGAGAAGTTATCCATCGGCTACGAGACACATATATTCATTGAGAGCCAGTGTAACCTTCGGCTAGGAGGATTCTTCAGTGATGTGAGGAGCTACTTCACAACTGCAGCAGATTACATGGTCTCCAAGTTCCCCTGAACTTCTGCAACAGACATGAATAGACGCCAAACTGCCACATTCTCTTCTCTGAGGTATTTCATGGTCAGGTTTCCTTGTCTCTCACCCAAAGAGGTGACAGTGGATGATGTTGAAGAGGAGTTCCGGCTGTTTTCAATCCACAAGCCTGGATGATGGCATTTTTTCCGAGAGAGCTGATGAGGACTTGGAGAGAATTGGGTCTGAATTTCTATTGTCATGCTGGGTGTCCTTGTCATTTTTCACAGTAATGCAGACTGTGAAAGAGTCTTCAGCTTGGTGACCAAAAACAAAACTCAGTATTGTATCAGCCTTAGCACTGATATGCTAACTTCTCTTGTGATCAGAAAGGCCACGATGGCTGCAAAAGACAGTGTGTCACATGTCACATGGAGAGTTTTAGTGACACCTTAGAAAAACCAAGTCTGTTACTCATGAGGCCAAACAGCAGAATACAAGTATAACTAACACATGAACTCTGTTAGTGTCAACTAAGTAAAACTGACAAACTGAAGCCCATGTGTCAGGTGTGTGTTGGAAGACGGGTGAAGGACGTCAAAATGGTCGGACAGAATGTTATTTTTTCAAACCTGTTTCCTTGATTGTGTTGCTGTTAGTTTGCCTATTTATTTAATTGTAAACCTTTTACTGCCAGACTTTATATTAAGCATTTGTAAATGGGTCAGTTTATTTTCAGGTGCATGCTCAGTCATCAAGGTCATGCTTTCAGTCAGAATTTAATTCATTAAACCTTTTACTTCCAGAGTTTATATTGCGTTACTGTAAATGGTTCAGTTTTTATTTTCAGGTACACACTCTGTTCAAATTTAGATTTCTGACATTAATAAATGAGTCGTCTAACCAAAACATACTATGTGTTCTGTCTGTTTTTGGCTGAAAATTTTTTCAGCATAACGTGGTACTCAAAGACTTTCTTCAAGGTTGTGAATGGGAAGGTGTGTCCAAACTTTTGACTGGTACTGTATATGACTACAAATAAAAGTTAATGATGCTTTATTTCTGCTGGATGTGTAAAGAAGCAACAATTCAATTGCAACAATTTCACCATATCAACTTAAAAGGTGATAATATGTCAGTGTTGTGTTTACAGCCTTTCTGTTGCATCCGAAGTGGCCAAAAAAATTATAATTTAATGTAGGTTTAAGCAAAGTTGGCATTTACATTTTTCTTGTTATGAATAAAATCGACAATACAATCACAATATAAGCCTTTTTCATGAGAAAGCCATGCCTGTGCTAATCAGACCATGTCAAATTTCCATCTATCCATCCATCCATTATTGCTTATCATATGCAGAATCGCAGGGGGGGCTGGAGCTTATCCCAGCACATATTGGGCGAGAGTCGAGGTCACCAGCCTTTTACAGCCAGGGTGAACATGGCACATTAAATGAAGAGTCGTACATTACATCCCCTTAATCTAATGATACATTTAGAGATTAAAAATCCATGCATTTCTACAATTATACAGTTCAAATATCAAATAAAAATAGAAAAAATGCACCATAATTACCAGATATTCTGATCTGTTCATGGAGTGTCTCTGCCTTTTTCCCAGTACATGCTGGAAGGCTTCAAACATTCAGGTAGTTTAGGAAGAAAATATTCCTGACAAGTAGCGGTTCCCTACAGAGCCACTAAAAAATTAGATTTTTGCTGTCAGCACGTAAAGAGAAAATGGAGCACTGATTTAATTCACGTCCAGATGCACATGAACACCTCAACGACTCTTTGATTTGTCGACCTTTGATGGCTGACTTGATAATCATTGTGAGCCCAAATTTTCATCAGCAAAACCAGAAACATTACTGTCTATCTCATGAGAAAACCGAGACAGCAATCATTAGTGATGTTGGGAGAAAGATTAAGTGACAACAGCCTTCTCCCAGACATAAAAAAGCCTTTTATTGAGAATTCAAACAGGTGTCATACTGGTTTCTGAGAGGCAAAACAAATGACAGGCTACTGAGCCGTAAATAGCACAGCAGACGATGGGAGATTGGCCATATGTCCACTGTGTGTGTGAGCGCCAGCAACACTGGCTTGGTTTGAGATAGGATTCTTTTGGGAACGTCCCAGTAAAAGCTCCTTTGGGACGGACTGGGATTCGACTGCAACATCCATTTACTCAGTTTTGGTCAGCTGAAATGCTTAAACAGTGCATCTGTCTCCTCTGAGGTTTGGATGTATAAAAAAGACAATTTTGCTGTGTGTTATCTGTCACCGCTAAGCAATCAGCTGACAATCAAAACATTATTGGAAGTGACAGATCATTGTTGCTAGGACACAAATGTCAAATATGGTGAAAAAGCATGAATTGATCCAAAATAAGGGCTAATGAGGGTCCCAAATTCATATTTGGGATCCTCATTAGCCCTCTTCATGTCCCCCTCTACCTTCACTACCAAGAGAGTGAAGGGTCTCCAGACTCCTGTGTGTGTGTGTATGTGTGTGTGTGTGCGTGCGTGCGTGCGTATGAGGCAAGGATAGGGTGTTCTCCGAGGAGCACACAGCTCCATCTGGGCCAAAGTAATTGGTCTGCTATTCATATTCAGCAGTGTAATAGCCTCTAGCTATTCATACAGTCACACGTGAACTACTTACACTGAGGACAGTCAGAAGATGGGTTGACCCGAGTGTCACAGTTTTTGCTAGAAGAGGTTACTGAGACAACATGGTGAGAAAATCAAACCTGGTACATCCTTTTCTGTTCAGATCTGTCAAACATTATCCACACGCTTCCACTCTGCAGCATTTAGCAGATTTGCAGTTTCCGTAATGCAGAAACACATTGTACCAGTTTTATGAATATGAAGGTGACAAAAGAGTAAGAGAGTGGAGTCAGGAGCCCCTTTCACACATGCAGTCTATCCCTGAAATGTTCAGGAACATTTCCTGCATGGGGTCACGTGTGAATGGGAGCAGGGAAATCTGTGCCACCAATTTCCCATCTTAAGACCCAGAAACATTTAAGGGAAAATGCCAGTATGATTGTACTGTGAATGAAAGCAGTAACACTGCAGAGACAAGCACATAAAGTCTGACAAAAGACGCTTTCACATGGAGCGAGCGAACCAGTCACAAGACTCTGTCAATGACGTATTTGAATCTGCAACTTGTTTACTGTTGTCTTGCCAAAGCGTCCGCAGGTGATTCGATAACTAACAAGCAATACAAATTCTGTTGTTTGCAAACAACATTGGCTGGTCGCCCGCCATGTTCCTGAAAATATTAAGAGACGTCTTCCACCGCGTACATCTGGCTTTGCCCCATCTTCTTCTTCTTCTGTTGAATTTTATGGCAGTTGGCATCCGTAAGTGTTGCATTACCACCATCTGCTGAACTGCCCCTTGCCCCATCTATTGGCATGTGTGAAAAGGCGCAAGATGGAAATGTTCCTGAATGTAGCTGCATGTATGAATAGTGAAAACCACTAGCAGTGCCTGAAAGGTTATCTCAGTAATTTACCGGGAGCTATGTATGAAAGAGGATAGAGAATCTTGCATTATGATGAACTGCCATTAATAGAACCTGCTGCACTTTGAATGAGAAAATCTGCCCTCCTTTCCCAGAGAAAGGCCTACAGCAGTCCTGCACTCTGAAATGTATGCAGTGAATCATCAATTACACTGGCAGCTTATGTTGAATTATCATCACTCTGAATACAGAAGGACCAAAGAGTTGTGAGTACAATAACATGTGCACAGTACATACACATTTCCTTGATAGTCACAGAATAAACTGGATCTATTTCACTATTAATGTTATCCCTCACCACCATCAGCGCAATATGACTACTGTAAGGCCCCCTGCTCTAAAGGTAAGCTCCCGCTAATGTTTTTCCTGTGTAAAAACACCTATAATTACCTGCGTAATGGAAGAAAGCACCCTTCATCATCTGATCATTCCTCAACAAGATAAATATGGTGGTCAAGGCATTTAGAGACAAATGCTATCCTCTTGGTCGCGAGGGTTTGGAGTGGTGTATTTATCATGGTTTGAAGTGGTGTCTGAGTCTAACCAAAGTACTGATTATTCAGAGTGAAGAGGAGCTGCCAGCCCATTACCTCCCAGAAAATAACAATGTGAACACCCGCCTCCCTGGCCTTTCCCAATGTAGCCTGTCAGAGCTTGTCAGCTGCGGCACCATTCATTCAATCTCAACAAGCACCGTGCTCCAGGATTCATTCCCCGTACTGCACTATCTCTCCCTCCTTTTAGTTCACTCTCCCTACGCTGCCTCGCATTACCTCCCAATGTCTTGCAGGTTGTCTCCCTCCCCCCCCCCCCCCTTCAGCCCCACCCCGCCCGCTCACTTCCTCCCATTCTAGCGAGCCTCCGCTGCTCCACCCCTCCACCCTACTTGGTCCTGATGAGCCATTGTGAGATTCAAGCAGATGGATGGGGAACAAAGGGGTGAGAGGGGGGCCCCCTCTGCCTGTCCCCCTTGTATCACTGCCAACCAGGCTCCGGGTAATCTTCTCAAGCTTTCACAGCGGAGCAATGAATAACCTCAGCCTCCTCTCTGAGACCCAGGCTCCACCGCAGCCGCCCCCCTCTTATCTCACCCTCTGCAGGCTCGCCAGGGCCGGCTGCTCCCCGGATAGCATCTCTCACCCTCGCTTTCTACTCACTGTCTCTGCCCTCCACACCCAATCAGGTTTTTCTTTTTTTTTTTTGTTTCTAGGGGCGTGTTACAAGGCCCGGAGATTAATTGGGGCTGTGGCTGGATGACATCTGGTCCCGGCTTCATAAAAGTCTGGGTCCTTGAGGTCTGCTGGGTTTATAATGAAGTGTATATAAGTTAATTTTCTCATCAACAGAGCGTTAATCAGAGCTTCTTTAACAGCCATTTCAACGCTTATCCGGGGATAGTTCAGAAAACAGTTTGGTAAAATTGATTACTAGAACATGGAGCAGAAAAAGAAATGCTGACGTAAACTGCACCTTTATATAAAAATCTTTACACCGGTCGCACTTCTTTTGCTATAAAGGATAAGTCCAGTGAAAGTCTATATTTTTATTATTGCCAACAAATCCCACGAACACCAACAATAAATTGATTCTACTAACAAGTGTCATCTGTGCATCCAAAGCCTGATAGATCTCATTCTTCTGGGCCATAGAGCTCCAAAAACTATTGAAAAGCCACATTGTTGCACTTTGTGACAATTTACTTCACCACAATGTGAGCAACATGGGTACTGTAGTTTATTTTAAATCAATCTGACATTCATCATCCTATGCTGATAGTTCCCAACAAATACACCCTGTAATCCAGTTTGAGGAACATCTGCTAAAAACTACAGAACCCAGCTGGTTTGGGAAAGTTATTTAACCTTTTTTAAAAATTAAAAACATATATTTGTGACCCGATTTACATTTTCATTGGTAACAAATGGGCTGAGTGTCACAGACACAGTAGCGAAATCATACAGTACTGAGAGCAACCCCGTCTCCTACAAATTACATTCATGTACTACTAAATTGTTTTCCCCAAGTGTAATCGCTGCCTGGATTATGCTCACAGTCAACATTTTTCGAATGAGTGAAGAACTACATTAGTATATCGCTCTGAAGTCAGAGGGAGGAGGTCGGGGTGGATGGCGAGCGTACAAGACGCAGTCCCGGGTGTGGTTAGGTTTAGGCGATAAAAGCACTTCGGTTAAGGTTACTGAAAGATCGTTGTTTTGTTTAAATGTTAATAAACACGTTGTGTCTCGTGCTTCAAGTCATTGCAGACTTTTTTCTATATCTTTCAGTCTCTGCCAGTGCTTAAACATAACCATAAAAAGTTTAATAACAATATACTTATTGTCATTATGGTTATTAGGTTCTACTAGTAGATATTGTACTGCAAGATGGGATATTTTAAAAGAAGCACATTGTCTCTGAACATTTCACTCATAAGTTCAGTATCCACATTTTTGCCACTTGCCAAATAAGTCCATTAACATTTTCTCATTATGTTGAAAGAAAACATAAATCAGCCAGCATCACATTTCAATCAAAACATATTTGCTGTTGCAATTTAATTGTGTATGAACATAATTTCAAAGAGACAGGCTTACTAAGAAACAAATTTGTGAAAAAAATGTAGATAGTAATGCATGCCAGAGCCTTTAAAATGCAAGGATAACCTACAGTAGCCATAAGCGATTAGACTTTAATTGATTGATTGACTTGATCTTAATTCCCGGTGTAACTAAATCACAGCACTTTCAGTAGAAAATGTCTGAGTCTATTTGTTTCATTGAACCTGAGTAGAGAAGCTCTGCAGTCACTAATAAGAGCTTTACGCTGTGCTTCTCCACCAAAAACAATCCACCTGTTCTACTTTACAGGAACAGCTCAACCACTCCACGGCTTCCTTGCACAGCCCTGTTAAAATATTGAGCATGTACTTAAGTGCTATTTGGCCAAGTGTCATTTAGGCTGAAGGGCTCTCCATCCACAAAAGATGTCTTGAAGTGACTGGATCAGAGCTGGTAGCGAACCACAGAGGAATACACAGGTGTTGAATTATTTACTCTCCATAAAATATTTATACTTTTGTCCCACAAACTACTAACTACAACTATGAAGTAGGGCTGCAGTTGCACTGAGAGAGCAGAAGCCACGTTAGTGAACTATACAAATTATATTAAAACGACATAAAGCTGCTGTTTGAGATCATGATACCAGAATTTACTTAAACTCGTAATACAAATGGAGCAGGTCTTTAATTTGTGTAACAGTGCAGGAAGTGAATGCAACGAATGCTTCACTGACATTTATTAATAATACAACGTTTATGTAACATGACTTCAATTCAGATTTCATTATAAAATACCACCTCAGCTGCAACTCTTTTACAATCAGTTTCTATAATAGTCTTTAAATATAGTGAACCATCCAGTTCAATGTTCACACTAATGAACATCAGTTTTAACTGCGTTTGAACCTCAGCTCTTCCACTGCAACATTTCCATGTTTTCTTTTATAAAAAACATGTTTGTGCAGATGTATTTCACTGCAGAAATACAACACGGACACTTTTCAACCACAGTGTTTCTTGAAACTCTCAGCCTATTGTGCACAGAGGTGATCCGCTGAAAGTAAATACAAGACCTTGTCTGTAAGCTCTCCATTTTGCTCCATAAACTGCGATGACATTCTCTGATTAAATTATAGCTGTATTGACTTTTGGGAACCACTTGCTTAAATCTACAAGATTAGCGTATGATTAATGATGGACACTTAATCCTTTGTTCAAATTGGACTGTTCAAAGAACTGCAGCGGGGAGGACAAGACGATAACTTTCTCCCCTTCCGACACCTGCCACCTGCTGTCTTATTACAGGGCTGCTGCGTTGAGAAACAGCCTGTAAAATGAAATAATCACATCATGCTTGTTTTTATCCGTTATCCTTTCAAAAGCGTCACATAGCGCGGGTGTATCACTTTCATACAGATAAAATGATGACAGCAACCTCAGCAACCCTTACGTGACATGAAAGGCCAAGTAAGCTCCTAAGGCATGTGTGCAAGGCCTTCAGTCTTCAACTACAGGAAGAATATCAGTAAATTATCAGGAATCTCATGGATGGGACGAGAAAAACAGTCGACTCAAATTCTGGACCCAATTGGATCGGAAAGGCTGATTATCGTGACCAACCAAAAACAAATCTTTGCCATTGTGACAGAGATTTTGATCTAAAAGCTGTTAATATGTCTTTTTTAGGTAGAAAGTAACCATGTAGATTCCAAATATGTGGTCAGTTTGTCCAAATGCCTGTTTGGAAATTTGCTGCGATGTGTTTGAGATGTGAAGAGGCTGTTGGCCGGTGTTACACTGAATTTGGCGACCCATTAGATTCTGTGACCTGTAGTGCTGGAAGAAGTTCTCAGATCCTTTACTTGAGTAAAAGTATCTGATATACTAAATGCATTTAAAACAGAGTACATCATTAATACTGATGAGTCAATGCATAAGCAGCATTTTAATATGTCAGTCACAGCCCGATCAAGTATTTCCTCTAATACTGCAGGTCACATAATCTGATGGGTCACCAAATACAGTGTAACACCAGGCGAGTATACTTCAGTGTGATCAGTCTGCTGGTAATGGCATACCTAATCATTCATTTAGTGGGCAGTATGCAGTATATATGAGAGAAAATAAAGCTGTGATGTACATAGATGGTGATGTAGTCCACCATTGTTTTTGTTATTATAGTTCTTTTTTCCATTTTATGGCAGGTGGCAACCGGTGTTATGCTGCATTACAACCATCTACTAGGTTGGAGCGTGAAGTGCTTGAAGTTAGCGTGACTAGAAAACTGGAGGCACGTACAGTTACGTAACGGCTTGGCTCTCTAGCCTGTGGAAAAGCAAACAGGTTCTTAGAGGGTTTGCTAGTTGCAAACCTGCACAAGTCCAGCACCAGGTTGTTCCAGTTGGTGGAAAGGGGATAAAAGACAACTCTCCTAAACATCTTTCTCCAATATGGCCTCTCCCCATTGATTAGCTTTATAAGGTCGGCGTCCACAGTGGCACCTGTGGCTCTATGATGCAGGGAAAGCATACAGGCCACATGTTCTCCACTTCTGTCGTGCTTGATGATTCACTCTGAGTGTTTCCAGTCACAGTAGCCACTAACGAACTCTTGTTGTTATTCACATCGTTCATCGGAGTGTTTTTGAACAACCTGGAAATGCAAGGAACTTGATGTAAAATATCTGCTTCCTTTGCTTTTTTTTTCTTTTCTTAGCTTTTATTTAGCTGCTCCACTTAGTGTCCAGCGGTGCTTCACTTTGCACATGTCAAGGGGTGCTTCTCATTTGAAACGTGTCTCCTCGCTTTCCTCACTCACGTCTCTTATTCGCGTCTTAGCTCACCCCGCGAGGATGCGAGAAAGAGATGTGAGGACGGAGGAATTTAACTCATCAAATGGGACGTCCTCACTCACTCCAGCTTCATTTTGAGGAAACGACAACTACACGTCGCACATCACCTCAACTGTTAAATATGTAGAAGTCAGCTATCAAGTTTAAAGTTAAAATTCATGCACATTTAATTAACACTTTAAAGTGTAACTTAATTTCTACATAGTGATAGCTAGAAACATCTGATAACTTTTTTATTTGATTATAGATCTATAGCAGCGTCTGTCACAGAATAAGACACAAATAGACAATTTAAATCCGTTAATTACTGTAAGAACAGAATAAACATAAAGGAGCAATAAAAACAGCTGTAGTCTGCAGAATATGTTTAAATAAAATATTGCTTATTTAGTTTGTGACAGTCTAACGTCCTTTTCCTTTTCCTTTTCAGACTCAGGATGATTTTATAGGAGATGCGACTGTGCCTTTGATTTATGAAGATTGATTCATTATTCTGTCATTTTTATTTTATGAATAAATATGAAAAGCTGTTGTAGGTGTTTTCATTCCTGTTCCACAGGTAGTTTTCATGATCTGCTGCATTACAACAACAGCCCGACTGTTTACTGTTCTGTCAGATCAGCTGACCAATCAATAATAAACACATTCGATCAAAGGGATGTTGCTGTCTGGTAAAAAACTTCCACGGATGACGCACCTGTGGTTCCTCGCTCTAAGCTCCTCCAGGAGCCTCTTCTGTCCTCGCTCCTCGTCTCCTCCGAGGTGCATTTAAGGGATTGGAAGATCCTCGATGATGGCGGAGGGAGATCGGTCTCTGTGTCACGGCCAGAGGACAGAAGAGAGAGGACACAGAAACTAGCTAAATGAAAAGCACCCAAGATCATGCATAGATTGACCTTTTCGTGACTCGTGACCTCACCTGTGACCTGTCTCCAGTTCATAAACTTTAATAGTGCCCTTTATTGACCAGTTTCTATACTCATTAATCTAATGGGAATGGACATTTGTAGCCCACACAAGCTTCTCTTTCACAATAATAGACTCAACAATATTATAACTGCAATAAACAGGGCATCCCCTTTTTTTCAAGAGGTGGGACCTTATAGACTATTCCAAAATATCTTTTTATGTTCATGTAAGGAATCTCACTTGTCCCAGTTAAAGCCTAATACTAAAACATACAGTCAAGTGATACACCACAAAATAAATAAATAAAAAATTTTGAAAAATCAATCAATGTATGTTATCTGGCATGCATAATATTTCAAAGAGCATTCTTCAACAGGCAGCACTCTCAAGACCTCAAATATCCCGCCTTGCCCTGCAAAAAACTCTACTGTACGGCCATGCAGTTGTAGACTGAAGGGCCCCGTTCAGACAGATCAGGGGTGGACAACAACATTATGGGGTCCTCGTGAACCATGACTTTACGGTACTTTTAGGGCTCTGTTATTGATATGAATGAGTAATGACCATAAAACAAAAAATGCAAAGTTAATAACAACGACTTCACACAGAGGCTCTGGCTTAAGGGCCCCCTAAACTCTTGGACCCCTGGGCCTGGGCCCAGTAAGCAAATCCACTCGTGTGTATTTATGTGTGTTGGTATATGTATGTATTTAATACTTATACATGTATTATATATATATATATATATATATATATATATATATATATATATGAACTTATTTTTCTCATGTATGTGTATGTGACTGGTGCATTTCTTTATTCCCTATAAAGCAGTTTGTAATCTCTAGTTTTGATAAGCGTTATATAAATATATTATTATTATATAGTTGCTTATTGTTATACACTTTTCTCTATGATGAGCAGAAAATAATATTACAACCTAACAGTAACCGTGTTACATTAACATGAAACAAGTTTGCTAGAAATGTTTTTCCTTTATGAATATGTCATGAAATAGTTCAACATAGGCTTTTTTTTTTTTTTTTTTTTTACAAATGTTCTATTTTTGTAGAGTCTGTATTACCTGTCAGATGATTGTATATTCATGTGTCACATAAAGAGAGCTACCATCAGAGGTTTATGGATATCCATGAAAGACAATGAAGAACACAGAACTGTAGCCTTATTTAGACAAAAAAAGCTTCGCCGGGATATCAGACATCATCGTGTGACACTTTAGTCACAGACTGAGAGGTTGTTTATACATAATTCCTTTGTAGTTTCAGGAGCTCATTCTGTGGTTGATCATATTCTCTTCTATCTGTGTTCAGAAGCTGACCTGTTGTGCAGAGACGTGCATATTTACTCTATTCATAGGCTCCACACAGAACACATGCTACAGGCACATATTCATTACTAAGTAGCCTGTGGCGACTGTCATGTGCAGACAATGGCGGAAGACAAAAACAGTGCATCTACCACGCAGGGAATCTTCCACACTTGTAGCCCCAGTATGGAGACAGCGCTCCCAACTAGCGTGTTTTTTTTTTTTTTTTTTTTTTTTTTAATCATATTCACATAATCTGGTGAGAGTCGTCTTTGGAATCACAGATAAGCCTCCTCATGCTGCTCAGATATTACTACAAATGAGCATGTCTGAGAAATGTAACACCTTGCACAGACTCTTGCATTTTAATTTCTATGGCATCTGTGACCAGTCCGTCATGTCCCTAACCCCCTCGGGGGACCCCCAACCTATCTGCAGCAGACCCAAAAACCCAGGAGAGGGGGGGTTGTAGGGGAGGGTTGGAGGGGGGGGGGGAGGGCAGGGACACATTTGATTGATGATGGTGTGAATTAAACAGAAAGAGATGGAGAGAATCCTTTTATCAGGCCAGAAACACGAGTGGATTAAAATGTAGTTGTACAACCCCTCTGTATAATGCAGCAGCCTGGCCGCATATCACGAGGCACCAGAAGCCAAGATGAGAGCCGCTCGTTATTGTTGCCCCCCCCCTCCCGCATCACCCCCGAACTTTGTGGAAGCAGGAGAACAGGGGCTGAGACGTGTGAAACAGCAGATCCAGATCATCATAACATTATTTTCTCTTTTATATTCATTATAGGACTCGACACTGTGACAAGTAGGCAATAGCGGTAAGCATATTCCAATAAAAGCATGAAAATTTTATGATGCAAAAATATGTGTGTTTATTTGTCTGCAGCTGCGTTATGAGCTTCGTGTCATGCAATCCTGCAGGTAGAAGCCCTTGATTGTCCTTAAGCACTGAGTAAAGCACTTCATGACCACGTCTGAGGCTTTAATGGACCTGCAGCGTGTCTCCGTCTGGCAGAAGCCGCTGTGCCCGACTCCGGGGTTGCTCTGCTGATGTTTTGTGCCACTGCATAATTTATTGCCCTCTTTGCAGGCCTCTTCTTGCACATCCCCTTCTCGTGGTGCAGGTGAGAGTTCAGCTGTTGGGTTTAACACATCACTGAGAAGGGCTTCAGACCTGGCTCCACAGCAGCAGACCCCACATGTGACAAATGCAATTAGAGGGAAATATGCAATTACCGCAATCCCTACTCTCTCATGCGGCCAGACAAGGACAATTTGTCAATGAGGCCCCAGTGGTATCTCCTGAGCCTGGATAGGGACCTGCAGGTAACACTGTCCCTGCCTTCTTCTCAAGAGCTGGCCTGTGGTGTTGGATGGCCCGAGGCCCCTGGGAGGCCTGGCAGAGGAAGATGTATTGCCAGAGAAAGGATACGAGGTTCAATAATCAAAAACAAACCCCTTGTCTATGACTGTTTCTGTTACATGGCCCCTTTTCTCTTGTAGACCACAGAGACGCTGCATTTAATAACTGCTGGCAACAAGACACAGTGAAAAAATGACTGTGACAAGGGATATGTTTCATTTCTGTTCTTTTTTTTAACATTATTTCAATCTCATCAATTAAAAGCAATATACAGTAAAATGTCTAAAAGGTGCATATTTGAAGGGCAAAAGATAAAAAAAAAACATCCTGTGGCCCAACTTAACTGCAATGATTAGTCTCTTAATCAATTAATCCATCAACAGAAAATTAAACATCAATTCTTTTGTTAACAATTAGTCATTTTGAGTCATTTTTTTAAGAAAAAATGCCCAATATTTTCTGGTCTCTTTGATCTTCTATGATAGTAAACTGATACCTTTGGGTTGTGGACTTTTGGTCGGGACAAAACAAGACGTTTGAGGACGTCATCTTGTGCTTTGGGAAACGGTGACATTTTTCACCATTTTCTGACATTTTATAAACCAAACAATTAATCAATTAATCCAGAAAATAATCGTCAGATCAATCAGTAATTAAAAAAATAATCATTAGTTGCAGCTCTAGTCCAACTCTGATCCTTAAAATCTTTAGCGTGTGTTTCAGGGACAAGTTAGTCTTCAAATACGTTCCACCTTACTGAGAAAACTAACGGTTGAAAAGATACACAGTTGCACAGTGCACTAATATAATTCAAAACAATGATTTGATTGATCTAAAGACAAAAGACAGACAAATTATTAATTTAATTCCACACACTCTCTTTGTTGTATCGCCTCACTGGTCCTTGTCACTGTTCGGCATATCACATGCACTAAGATGTGTTTCTGAAGCACAGAACGGGTTAACGTACAGTATCATATGCCATTGGATCTAAATATAGGTATCTGCTGAAGAACACATGAGCAATGACAAGTGCAGTGAGAAATCTGTTAGTGGTGGTGAGCATTTGAAGAAACCTTTAGGATTTTAAATTATGATGCCGTAATGTACTGTAGTGAGATTTTATATATTAACATTTCTCATAGCTGAAACTAGTGGTTTTTAATTTGTATAATTATTTTTAACAGACTGACAACATGTGAAATGTATTTGTGGTCATTTCATCGTGTGATGTACAATGTTCACATCTGATGGACTGTGTATATGAAGGACCAGGTGTTATTAATGTGTCTTTCATCAGTTTAGCCCTGATTAAGACTCTGTGAACATTAGAAACTGCTACTGCAAAATTCATCCATGTGTCCTTGTGAAATATTTATTTCTGGTTTGGTGATGTAGTGAAAACTTGCAGTGGTATTTAGTGAACTGCTGTCGCTGGCGAGCAACCTGCTATCACGTTAGCAAGCCGCGAACTTGCTAGTCACAGCAGCTCTCTGAGCTTCTTTGTATTTTCTCTGTGCAGGAACATTTAATGTTACTCTGCTCCAGCATTTTGTTCTCAGGATTGTACATAATTTAATTCAAGTTTAATTCGAGTTATTGAAGAAGGGGAAATAAGATCTTTGGGCTAACTAGCTTGCTAACTGTCAGTTATCAAGCTCGTTAGCTTGGTGGCTAATGCGACAATAAGCTCACACAGTTGATTCAAAAGACGTTAATGTGCCATTGACTCCTGGCTCATAACTGTCTGCAAACTCTTCTTTTGTGGCAGCCCGTCCTCACAAGAAAAACGAAAGCATAGGTCTAAAATTCAGCCGGAAAAAATTACCTATAGCTTAGTTACGTTTACGCCATCTAGTGGCCGTAGTAATTATGACCCAGGGAAGTGACGCAGTTCAGATGACGTCAATATGAGTCAGGACAGTTTTTTAAAAAACGTAACTTTGATGTTTACTGTTGCCATGACGGCAAAGGTTGAGTAACTTTAAGGAAGTCATTTTAACTCAAACCGTGATCTTTCACTAACCTTAACCAAGTGGATTTTGTGCCTAAACCTCACCAGACCAAAGCATTGTCACACCATAAAACATAATTATTTTTTACGATTACTGCTGATAGAGGCGGCATAATAGAAAACGCTCCTGTGGGGGTTTCATTATGAGGATGTGATGTTTGTGTAGTTTTTATTCAAACAGAAGAGTAAAAGCGGACGGTGCAACACAGCTAATGTTCACCAAACTAGAACTAGACATGAAAATTTTGTGCGGATTGACTTCTCCCCTGTGAGAGAAACCACTGATCGCACCGATTCCATTACAAAGAATTGATTTTGAAATCCATTGTTGTGTAACTGATGGAAATTTTTGCCATTTTAAATGCTGACGCGACTGTGTCTTGAGGTCAAAACAGCTATTAGTTTATTTGACCATAATCAAGCCTCATGAAATAAATCCTGTTTCTCTGCCTTCCAGTCATCGATCTGCGTGTGATGTGATGATGAAATATAAGGTGAGAGGCGCAATCTGATAGTAAAACAGTTTGTTTAGGTTGATAACAAGCTGCACTGATTGTGTGATTTAAGTTGCAATTAAACAGAAATTTGTAAAATGCCAATCAAAGGCACATTTATAAACGTAACTGATTAATTACTTTTGTGTGATTAATTTTATCATTCTTTTAATTTACATAAGAGTCAACATTTTACTTTGCTCTTAATATTCTTTTTATTTTATCTTTAGTTGTCTCACACCATGTAAAGTCGGTTTAGATATGAGAGCTACAAACTAATCATTCACAGATCACTGTGATGAATTAACAGTATAGACGGTATAAAGAGCCGCAAAGCCGTGCGTAATGGTTGAGCATAATGCGTAAAGTTGTTCTACTATTGGAGAACCTCACCGGTGCAACACAAACGGTGAAACGGCACTTCTTCTTTCTTGTTTGTTTCATTGACAGGTGTAAAGACTGGTGGAGCAGGTGATATGAAAACAGCTGGTTCAGGGATTGTCTTCATCCATTTATGGTTAATTGTAGGAGTGGAAATGAGGGTCGTGCATGGGCGCCCAGTTCCTTAATGATTTATAAAACAGAACCATGTGTACGCACGGCTTTATAAATCTGAGGAAAAGAGTGCATCTGCGTATTTCTGGCTTTGTGCGTACACACAGTTTTAGTCATGAATCTACAGTTTTATGCATCTGGCCTCAGGGCTTTTTCATCACTGGATCTCACCGCATGGCGACCTGATTAATCACTTTGCTTTTGTATCTCCTGCATGATGTAACTTGTTGTCACCTCATACAGATAATAATGAAGAGAGCGGTTTCATGTCTGAGGCCACTTGTCTGAAGCGCTCAGCGCTGGCTGACACGTGAAGTGCACGACCTGCCGTATGCCTTTGTCCCCTCTTTGAATGGACATGATAGATAGAACTGGAGCAACAGAGGCGAAGACCATGACAATTTGAGCACTGACCTGGTTTTCACTGTAGTCATCATAAAACACAGAGCCAGCGTCCTGGGGACATGTAATAACATCAGGCCTTTGGTGTAATTCACTATCTCAGTGTGTGGCAATATAGCAAAACCCATTACATTTGCCTTGTAATTTGCTGTCGCCCCAGCGAGGGATTCAGGTGACTGCAACCCCCGTTAATGGAGTTCCAGTGATAAGGACAGGTCTGTTTATTAGCCACATGCGGTCAAGCGTGGCAGGAACAGCTGAGCGCAGGCAGGTGTCGGGCCCTTCGAGGGCTCAGGCACCGCTGGCAGGCCTCGGTGCTCATTTCACGCACGTTATCGTCACACTAGCTAGGTTGAAAAAGGAGGTCGCTGGGTGCACAACAATATAAATGCTGAGTGATGAGGTTTCCTCAGAGTCACACTGGTGTGTACCACCACTGGCAATTTGGTTTGTTTGTGGAAATCAATGAGTCATCTGCGGTTTTGCTTTTAGTCAAGCTGGAGGAGGAGCTCTATTAACAGAACATGAGGATTTACTTTTTTGTTTTTTGGACGCCACTTAATTTCAAAAGAGCCACTTGAATAGTCAGCTTGCACCAATGAATTTACACTCTTTAACAAAGTCAAAATGTAGTAAATGATAAGTGAACATTTCATTAGGACACAAAAATAAAAAAGATCACACAAGCCAACACCGAAAAGAAAGGTTATCTCTTCCAGCATGCGTGCTTGCAGACATTTACAGAGCCTTGAGGAGAAAATGAACTTCAAATTAAAATGTCTATTTGATGCATTATCCTAATAGGGACGGATGGGAAAAGAACTCTGTAGCGCTCTCATCCCTCAGCCTGAGGGGACAGACTTGGGGAGTTGTCATTACCAACTTAGCCCATCAAGATGAGCCTGTTGGGAGGTAGATTCACAGAGATTGTCTGCTGTTTTGACAGGTGTCTGTGCTGGTTAATTTATCGGGAAATTACAGAATAAATGGAGCTATCTTTACATGGGAAACATGATTGATCCTGTTAAAACTCACACAACTCCTCTCTTCCTGGAGTTAGATATTGAATATTGGCTTGAGCAATGAAAAGAAGAACAAAATAAGCTAACATAACTGGTCTGGAAGTATGTAAACAATAAATGCCTGATAATCTTTTTATGAATTGCCATATACAGTATATATGGTTATATTTTTAGCCATGCTAGCAGCATAGCTTTAGGGATGGCAGTCGGTCGGGCTGCCACTTTGGTTCAGACTGAAATATCTCAACAGGTATTACATGGACTGTCATGAATTTTGGTGCAGACATTCATGGTGCCCAGAGGATGAATCCTAATGACTTTGGTAATCCCCTGACTTTTCCTCTATTGCCACCATGACGATCATATTGATGGTTTTGAGTGAAATGTCTTTACGACTATCGGATGGATTGTCAGGAAATTTCGTACAGATTCGTGTCCCCTCAGAATACTTTGTAATAACTTTGGTGATCTCTTAATCAAAGGTGTAAGGACAGAGGATGTTGGTATGCTGTATAGATTGCAAGGCCTCTTGAGACAAATTTTTTGATTTGATTTCCTGACATAACCTTTCATCTAGCTCCATCATCAGGTCCAACATTTAATTTGTCCAAATACCTGCAAAAATAATAATATTCCCATCATCTTAAGTTTGTGCTTTGTGCTAATTCACAAATGTTAGCATGCTAACATGTTAAACTAAGATGTGTTAGCGTTTAGCTCACAGCAACATTGTGGCTACAAGTACAGCCTAACAGAGCCGCTAGTGGCTGTAGACTCTTAGTTGTCTTTTAGTTATTTTCTGTTTAGCTGCATCTTGTAGCGTTTCTGCATCATCTTACCATGAATGAAAACGTCACCCAGGGAGAAGCAGCACAAGAACAACAGATAAAACCTCTTCAGTATTTATGACAAAGAATTGGTATTGACTCAAATTGTGTCTGTACTTTTCAGTCTGCGCATCACAGCCGTTATCGATGGGCCAGACAGCAGACGGGCAGGCAGCCTTTATGTAGCCTATATAAAGTGTGACCCAGGAGCCAGAGCTTTCTGTAAGTGTGCCAACGTGGACATGCTTCCAGCAATAGTCATGCTTCTGCCAGCTGCATCATCTGTGCCTGCACAAAAGCATGCCCTTTGAAAAGCGCTCAACACACACAAAAGCAGTGATGCGTGCAGCACATGCATCAGTGTGCAAACGTGCATGCTCACATTACTCTTTATTCAACTTTAGATACACAATAAATCTAACTGTTGCAAGAATAAAATACGTTTCACAATCGGGAAATTAAATGTGGTTTCTCTTCGGTAGGATTCACCTCATTTTTTTCTTCTCTTTCTTTAGACACAAATCTTGTACAAACATTAAGAAGGAAGTGAAATACTGAGGCTGGTTTAAAAAAGATTTGAGGTGAAATCTGAATATGCAGCAGCAGCAGATTGAAGTAGAAGCAACAGAGCTCATCTGTCCTCTAGCAAAAGACTCACTGTGAGTCATACCAAGTGCACACATCACTGTAGAGACACTCAATTATGATTCAAATCTCCATAACGGGGCAATAAAGCCATTTGTCATGTGACCATCTGCAGTGCATCTCCACTGATTCTGCCTGAATATAGTTAGCCCTTGCACACTGTGAAAGTGCAAAGAGTGGAACGTGTGCATTTATTAGTGTCAGGCTCAAACTGTAATCACCACAGGATCAGTGCTGTGCCAATAGATTAATTTCATTTTCTGTGAATTTTGTAGCCTCACGAAAATCTCAGGGAGCCTCGGAGACAAAGAGGTGCCCCGGAGCCGTCTTTGTTTTACTTTTTCTCTTCAGATTTAAAACAATGTGTGAAGGGAGAGAGCAACACCAGTTTAGTCCCAGCACCGTAATTATCGCCTGCTTTCGTCTCCTAGGGATGTTCATGGACAAGGGCCTCATAACAGGTGACAGAATGCCTGCCAGCCGCCCCCAGTTCCCCGCCCCCACCCCAGAATGGTGACTATTATAAACCAAAAACGTATGCTCTCAATATATATGCAAATGATGCTTGGTCCCAAGGTGAAGTTCGCGGAGCAGCAATGCCGCTTGCCTCTGTTTTGCTCATTTGCAAAAATGTTGAGAGTAACAAAGACCACAGGAAATTGAAAAATTGTTACTAAGTATTAGAAAAAGCAATCATTTTCCACAGGCAGCCTAATCCTGTGGAAATTGATCTCACCTCTCTCCCTGACATGCATTGGTAGGAAAAACACATAAAGAGGAAAATGCATGTCTCAGTGTCGCCTGATGGAAAATTTGTTTGGTTGCAGATTTCTTTATTTTATTCATAAAAAAAAAACAAAAAAAAAAAAAACGTGTCGTCCTGTGGAGTCAGAAAGTGATTGTTTAATTTCGCTTGTCCCCTTGGCTGCAAACAGGTGAAGTGAATCCTCAAAAGGAAAATAAGTAACTGGTGTGTAATTATTTTTCCACATTTGCTGCTACTGCTGCTGCTGCTGCTGCTGCACTCAACATGCTACCTGAGTAATTTCTCTGCTGTGCTGCTCCATCCGTGCTGCATGCATGCAAATCTGTCCATTTGTTGTCTAATTTTAAACAGGCTGATACCATCTCTCTAATGCATTTGCTCTTCCTTTTGCGTGGAAGTACAAATTGGAAACGACAGTCTATTACCCACTGCTCTGACCTTCGTGATGGAACATAATGCGAAAAGACCCTACAATGCCTTTATTTGAGGGAGGGAGGGCGAGGACGCGGTGGTGATTAATTAACCCAATTAATTTAGACTAAGATTATCTGAACAATTATTTCTCGATAAATCAGAGCAAGGTGTGATGATGACTATTGTAGTTAAGGTTTAATTACAGCATTAGAAAATGAAAGTGCTTCGCTAGGAACACTTTTGTGGAACGTCTCGCATTGTGGACGAAATAATTGCTTCCTTTTTAAAACAGAAAATAACATTTGGGAGACAATAAAACCACGGAGAAGAAATCCTCTCCTACAGAAAACCTATTCCAACTTTAAAAGTGCAACCCACATTTTTGATCAGGCTTTCAGTTTTTTTTTTTTTTTTGCCGGTGCACAAAAGAAATTATCCTACCCTTGGTGGCTGACACATTTGTTCTTAGTGGCTGACATGAGAGCTCCTCACCGTGCATGATAGTGGGTAGCTGGTAGAGATTTCATATGGTTTATTGCTCCTACTTTCGCTAGGGTTATTTATTGAACTGCCACCTTGGCCCTCCTGCTCCCCGCAGCCACCCCAATGCCTCTGTGCCCCCCCCCCCCCCCCCCCCCCCTCAGAATGATAGAGGAATTTATGCCACATGAACAGCATACTGAGCTCGAGTTTAAGTGTTATTAAGAAGCATCACTCATGCATAGGATACTATTTACAGTAATACATTCACACATGCTGCGACTTGAAGGCTCTTGAAGGAAAAATGATGATAGATTGTGTTGCAGGGTGTGAGGCTAAGAGAGAGCAAGGAAGAGACGGAGGCGAAAAAACTAGGTTTCAAGTATTCCACAGGCTAAATGAAGAACAAACATGCACCATACAAGACAGTGAAGGAGAAAAGATTATCATCTGGAGATGAAAGGCAGAGAGAGAGAGAGAGAGAGAGAGAGAGGGAGAGAGAGAGAGGGAGAGAGAGATTCATTCACTACCACACAGCTGTCTTATTTGCAAGGTGTTGAGAAACCACTTTTTTTTTTTTTTTTTTTTTCCCCTCCAAGAGGATGAAAAGATTCTTCTGAAGCCAAAAGGGTCCGCTATCATTTTTGGGCAGCTTGAGCGGTAGAGATGTTATTAGCATAAATTATCTCCCCCAACCAAAGAGATAGGAACATGCTAGCTCCTTTCTGCTTTTCACACTTAATTGCCCTATTTACTGAACAGTTGCCCATGGACAACAAATGCACACACGCTCCGAGATGCATACAGGACAACAGGCAGACACAAGCCAAATAGGGCATGAGTGATACACTGAACTATCTGCCAAACAGCATTAGATACAGTATGGCTGGGGAGGCAGTTAAGGTCCATTCAGACTTCATGTTGGACGGGGAATCCGCAGTAAAACGACCTTCTTCCCTGAGCCATGTGTAAAAAGATATTTAAAAAATAGATTTTGAGCCAAATGCGTGCATGACGGCTGCCACAAAAGGCCTCAAAATGATAAAATACAAATTTTTCTACTGAAATAAATACTTGTTGCATCTAAAATGATTGAAATTTGAAACGTTTTAATCACCATTAGCTTTGAAACAGCACAATAGTCTCCTACTGTAGCAGCAGCTCAAAAAAAAAAAAAAAAAAAAAGCCTCATTGAAGTGACCCAGTAAGCAAGAGTGAGGTGAATTATAGATGGCGATGCCTAATGGACTCTTAGCTTCTCTTCACCTAGCCCAACAAGCTCAGAGTGACTTTATGTAAGCACTGCCTAGTAAAAGACACTTAAGTTTCAGGTTTAATGCATCACAATCCCACTGAAAGTTACATATTCTGTTCTTCTTTTTGTCAGAATTAGCTGGAAGTTGAATAATTAAACAGGCGTCTGTAAATAGATATTAAATAAACGTTCCTCTAGACGGGGTAATTGTCTGCGGTGTCTCTTGCGGAACAGTGTGAAGGAACAAATCAAGTAGATTGACTTCATTTATTCTGCAGGCCCGGTCGTCTCCATAACCCTGGAGGGCCATACAGGATGTTAATGAGGTTGATTGTATCACAGCCTCACCCCCCATCTGACCAGAGCCTCACCCCTGCTCCAGCACCACAGAGTAGAGACCATTCCTCCAGCCTGAGGGGGTCAGTCGCTATGGTAACGTCCTGAGGCAGAGACCACATGTCGGAGGGAGTCTGGGGGCCATAAGTGGACCTGAGCGCCGGCCTGCAGGAGGAGGAGGAGGAGGAGGAGGCGGAGGAGGAGGAGGCGGAGGAGGATGTGGAAACAATTGGCAATGTGTTGCCTGCTGCTGGATACGTAACCTGAGAGACGTTTCAATCACAGCGTGTTTCCTTTTGTTTGTCACCTCTAACCTGTGGCTAACTTGTTGCACACATTCTTTAATTTGTCACGTGTGAAGGAGTGGTGAACTAATTAAAAGTGCAAATTATATAATAATTATAATGATCAGTAGAAAACGGTCTGAGAGCAGATATTTTAACCGGATGTTACTGTCAACATGCTGCTTAATGTCTTTCCCAGTTACAGGTGGTTTCTATCAGCTACGGCTTAAATCAATGTAAGAGTGTTTTTCTGATGTAAGTATTTATTAAGCTACGTTAAAGGCAAGTAAAATGTATATAAAATCATCCACTTGATGTTCAATACAATGATCTGTGCTCCACTATTCTGCTTTATATCACAAAACTCCTCACACATGTCAAACAAAAACCTTTATAACTAATTTTGTTAGTTTTTGATTACAATTTGGAAAACATAAACGCAATATGATTCTATTGTTACGATATAGTTCCCTTGAAAAAAACTGAAGTAATAAGGCCATTGATAGAAAAATAATCAGCAACTATTTTAATAATTGATTAATTGTTTCAGTCATTTTTCAAGCTAAAATAGTGACAAATCTTTTAAAAAGAGGATTTGCTGCTTTTCTTTCTTATATATGGTTGTAAGTGGAAAATCTTTGGGTTTGAAGACGTCACCTCTGGCTCTGGGAAGTTGTGTTGAGTATTTTTTTCACTGCTTTCTGACATTTCAAAGACTTGTAACAATTGATTAATTGAAAGAATAATCAGCAGATGAATCAGTAATGAAAATAGTCTTTAGTTGCCGCCCTAATTGAATTTCTACTCAATCCGACTGTCAGCAGCAGCTAAATATTTGATAAACTTGCAACACTGATGTTAGTGCACAATGTTTATACTTTGGGGGAAGTAAACTGGCTTTGCTCCACTTCACTGTACGAGGAGCAGAATAACAAGTGCTTCTGCCAGAGGTGAGCTGTAGTTCAGATGGAGACAAACTGCAGGTTTGAGAGGCTGCTGGAAAAGCTCGATATCAGTCCAGGAAGGTTCATTGTTCATTTAACCTCCCTGCTCGATGGAATAAAAGTCTGAAAAATTATTTTTGCGGCTACAAAGATTTTTATTTCTCATCAAGAAACCAAACACGAGAAGCTGCGGTTGATGGTGAGAGGTTTGATTAACAGGTGCAATTTGTTAATTAAACAGTTGTAAGTGATTAGTTTATGAAACATATTTCTCCACAAGATGACTCATACTGAGAGGTGTTTATTAAAAAACATATTTCACCGCAAAAACAAAAACCTTCACCGGGGGGCTCATCATTTTAGACAACGACTCTTCCCCCTGACCTTTCTCGTCCTTGCCTCCTCACTATAAGCCTGGCTCGATGACAGCAATGTGAACCTGTCCTGTAATGTACAATCACATACATGTGATAAATCCTGACCACACTGATTTAACACCGTCCCCTCTTGAATCCCGTCTCATCCTGAGCTGCAGGGTCACTGTTGGTGGCGGGGAATGATTTACAGCGACGCCGGAGAGAGAGAGAGAGAGAGAGAGAGAGAGAGAGAGAGAGAGGACACCCCTCGACGACTGGATAAATCTATGGCACCTTTAACCACAGTCAAGCACAATTTCGACATGAAAAATGTAAAATACACAGTAGTCAGATAGTTAAAAGATGGACGTCTTATCACAAGATTGAAGGACCTTCTGAATTTTTCTAGAGGACTCTACAAGTGGTCTTAAACAATCTCAACGTTTCTCAATGGAAACATTAAAATGTGACTTCTAATAATGTAACCGACATAAATATCCAAGATGTTATTGATTCAAATATCTAACAGTACTACTTGCTTGTGATACATCACAGAAAACTAACACAGTTAATACAACAAGTGCTGAAGCAATAAGTTGATTTGTTAATTGGTACCAATAATTTTGATAATCAATTATCAAAAGACAATTATTAAGCAAATATTCTCTGGTCCAAGCTTCTTAAATGTGAGAATTCATTGTTTTTATCTGTTTTATATGACTGCTAATTTAATATTTGGGAGTTTGAGCTGTTGGAGGCTATTTAAGCTACTTCACCTTTTGGTTTCTGGGAAATTATAATAAGTATGTTTTCTGACATTTAACAGACTAAACAATTAACTGATGAATCAAAGAAATAATTAAGAAACTACTTGTAAGCATCACCAAATATTATAAAGAGGATTATTTCAAAAGAAAAATGCTGAATGGAGTAATTTCAATTTCCTACTCCGATGGCTGCAACTAATGATTATTTTCATTACCGATGAATCTGTTGATTATTATCTTCTAGATTAATCGATTAATCATTTGGTCTAAATGGTGAAAAATGTTGATCACTGTTTCCCAAAACCCAACACACAATCTAAAATGTTTTGTTTTGTCCCGACCAACAGTCCACAACCCAAAGATTAAGGTTATTATCATAGAGGACTAAAGAAAGCAGAATATATATATAAACCTTATATTAAAAAGAACGATGAGGCGCTACACCGGTGTTGACAAAAGACGTTTAATTTGAACAAAAGAATTTTCCTTTTTACGCTGACTCAAAAATTTAAAAAAGGCAAAATAGAAGAATTGTCAGCGTGGTTAAACGTCTAACATCAGCACTTCTGACGTGCTCGATTTTCTTTCCCCTCAGACATTTGACTTGTGAGTGTCTGTCGAACAGGTGCAGATTTTCTGTTTCACTCGAAAACTATCCACTGTTGTTTTTAGAAACTACCGCGAGATTTATTCTGTATAAATATTTCACTTCCATTTCTCCTAACAAGGGAAACCGCAGACGATGAGCTCTGATGAAAAATACCATGTATAATGTGGTATATAATTCATAGAATGAGCTAATGAATCCATACAAATACAAACCAACCCACAGATATCTGGCCAATTTAGCGAGCACGGATCTAATTCTAGATTTCACCCTAATCAAAAAAGATGTAATTAATTAATCAGATAATTCACTGCCACGCATGGCAGGACACACATCTGTGCAGCGGTAATGGGGAGGGAGAGGGAGCACGCTGAGCTGTGCAGCACTAGTACCTCCCTGTAGCCCGCTCGTCAACAGTGCTGGAATCCAGTGCGGCTTTTTAAAAAAAGGGTCCAGCACTCTCAGACGCTCGGATAAACCCTCTCTCCTGTACTGTACATGTGCTCTCAGCGTGCGAGTACAGTGCAGTGTGTCGAAGGGACGGAAAGATCTGAGGCTGTTTGAGGTAACAGAGATGACATGAGGGAGGCAGCGCCTGTACAAGGCAAACATAAACTGTGCCACTTCATCTGAAAACAATGGGGGACAGGACACTGAGTGTGCTCTCATCCACATCTCCATTGTCTGCCCTCCTCTTTTACTCCTCCTCCGAGCATGGAGCATAAGCGGGGTGAAAGAGGGAGGGGAGGGGAGGGGAGGGGAGGAGAAGGGGGGAGCAGCAGTGGGGGCAGTGGGGGTCTGGCTGTGTTCTTTCTCCTCTGTCTGTGTGCGAATGCACAGACGGTTCAGTAGTAATTTGATGTGTGTCCCCGGGGACATTTGATGGATTAAAGCTAAGCAGCTCCATTTCGCAGCACCACCTGATCTTCCACTGCCTGTGCCCCATATAAAGGCTGGCGTGATTGCTGATCTCAGCTAGTCTGACAGTCTCTCTCTCTCCCTCCTCTCTGTCTGTCTCCATCTCTTCTCTTCCTCACTGGTCCTTTAAGCCTGCTGCATCACAGGAGCTATCCAGTGCTGAACAGGATCGCTTTTATTTTTTATTTTTTTATTTTTCCGGGGGAAGCTGGGGGAGCCAGAGAGTATCACACAGCATTGCCGTCAGCCTCGTTCTTCCACTGGTTTCCATTTTCTTTCTTATCTTATGTTTTTGGCCGTTTGTCTTCACATTGACCGCAAGGATTACCGTCAAGCCGGCTCTGCTCGTGTGCTTCCTCAGTGGGTCTTTGATTTTCTCTCATGCGTTTTTCTCAGCTCTGTGTTTTTATCCATTGAAACATGCCCCGCTCATTTTTGGTGAAGAAGATCAAGCTTGATGATTTCTCTTCGTCCAATGTGGCCACCTCCAATCATCATCACCACCTGGACGACTCGTTCACTTTTGCACGCTCCATCACAGACTCGGTGACCAGCCTTGGGGTTCGTCTCAGTGAGAATGGTGAGTTAACATGCCTCCAGTCTGCCCCGCTCCAGCCGTAGTCAAAGATGTGCGAGCACTCCTGCCTGTAGACTGCTCCGGTGCTGATTTCAGCATGCCTGGCATTTCCACACTTAGCACAGATGGCTTCCTCTTTTGTTTTTGTGTCGGGTGAGATATTGTTCCGCTTCAGCCAATAACATGCTTGTAGTGTGCAAATTAATATGAAATGTTAACATGCAGCCAGCTGATTTTTTTTGCATCAATATCCCAAATAATCCCCTCCAGAGGCACCCCACCCCCCCCACCCCCACCTCTCACTGTGCTCCCAGACTTTTGTTTTTTGACTCCAGTGAAGGACAGACACAATTCAGGTCACAGCCACGGATTAGCTTATGTAAATAGGGAACAAAACGTGTGTCTAATCAGGAGAAGCTCCGGTTACGTATTTGTATGACTGCGCCAACCCTGTGGAGGGCTGAACACACATAGGCTGACTATATCTGGTCATCATGTGGACTAAAAAATTCATGAATATGAGAGATGAGTATCGGATGATACATTTGTCCTTAGCTGTTATTGTCCTTGAGTTCCCATCACGGTCCGATCCTCCCTTGCCCCCCTCTTCCCATCCAAATGGAGCATGCACAGTCTCCCCACCCCCATCGCTCCACTACATCTTTCTCTTCCTTCCGGGCATTTGAAAACTAGCAGGGGTTAGAGTTTCAGCCGTGCAGGCCTATCGCCGCCACAAGAGACATCAACACACTGTACAGTACAGCCGGGAGGGAGGTGGGGAGCGAAGGGCTGAGGGGGATAGCGAAGGGAAGGAGAAAAAGGAGACAAAAATGCTTGGGGCAGCAATGAGGCTAATCACGTGACAAGAGGTTGTACAGTAAACACGAAGAAAGGCACATAGCTGCACTGTGGTCAACACACGGTCCGGTAACACGCTAAAGCTCCAGTCAGCGTTGAGAGGCGACCTTCACTTTCACAGTCTGCTTTAAGCTCGCCGCTTCCATTTTGTGGCCACGTTTAGAGGGCCATATGTGTGTCTTTGTTGTGATTTGTTGGGATATTTTTTCACAGCGAGAGAGGCTGAATGTTGTGATGTTGCCCACCTGTTATTCATCAACCGTGTCAATAACAAGGGTTTGGTGAATTTTAGATGGATGAGGATTAGTGGAATTAACAAAATATTTTATTAGTGGTAAAAGAGACTGCACTGCTTTATAAACTAGAGCAGGTTGTTAAATTAAAAATAACTTGCTGGGTAAAGACTGAAAAATAATGACAGGAAATAAAAGCATTTGTTTTTCATAAAAATAAAAGCTTGTAATGAATGTTATTTAGATTTCCTGCTGCATTATTTTATATTACTATGAAAGAATCTGTTCATATTATTATTGTCCTTCTCTATTGTTCCTGAATCTATTGTTCAACACCATGAAAAATAAGCCTTATATTTAAAAAAAAAAAAAAGAAGAAGAAGAAGAAAAGAACAATAAGACACTGGTGTTGACAAAAGACATTTAATTTGAACAAAAGATTTATCCTTTTCACGCTGAGTCAAAAAAAAAAAAAAAAAAAAAAAGGCAAAATAGAAGAATTCTCAGCGTGGCTGAAATGCCTCACATCAGCACTTCTGCCGTGCCAGGAGATTTTCTTTCCCCCCATTGTGGAGACATTTGACTTGAGTGTCTGTCGAACAACAAAGAGGGGTGGCTGAGAGGGTCCATTAATTACATGCTTGCTTTGCATTAGAGAAATGAGTCTATGAGCTGTAAAGGCTGATACAGCACGAGTCCTAAATGATGAGCTCCATGTCTGACCTTGGGTAATTGAAACATAGCAAACAAGTCTGCTTACACTGATACAGTATGTTTTGTTGGAGGAGGAAAAAAAAAAAAAAATCTCTACGTAATAAAGACCTTATGTAGTGAAGAGGCCCTTCAGCTGTTATGGAGAAAGTCTGTGACTGTTAAACAGGTGGATGTGGCTGCTATTATAATTTTAAATGTAATTATAATAGTAAGAATTTAGTTTAAAAAAAAAAAGAAAATATGATCTCTCCTTTGTTTTTTTTTTGTTTTTGAAAGGAAGTGTGCGTGTGTGTCTCTCTCTTTTTCTCGGACAAACACCATCTGTGCAGTTTAAAATAGTGAACCCATGCAGTGTAGCATAATAATGTGTGCACAGGCCTGGTGTTTCCCTGTCCCCGGGTGTCATGGTCATGTCTTTGACAAAGTGGGTGTGTGAACAGAAAAAAAAAAAAACCCCTTGGGAATGGAGACGCTTGTATAGTAAGAGGAGCACTTCAACTGATTTCTTAATGGCCTGTTTTCTTGAAGGCACTTGAGCGTGCTGGCTGCTGCAGACAGGTGACCCTCTTCACAAACAATGTGTGTGTGTGTGTGTGTGTGTGTGTGATGCCGCCGTCTCACCGTTATCAGTCCTCCAGCAAACTGTGCTCAATAAACTATTATTGTGTGTCGCAGATACTTGATCTGTTCCTCGCGCTATTTCTATCTTCTCCGCCGCTCGACTGTTCTAACAGCTGCGCTACTTTACAGATGATGGCCTATTGATCAGTTCAAAACTTTGAATTTCATTAAAAAGCAGTCAATACCTAATTTCCACTGCTTGCTGCACACAGTGCTTAGGAATGGCTTTTTTTTCTACAGTTATGCACTATTTCTCTCAGGAAAGAAATTTTTTACCACATATTATATTTGCACTCAAATGTTCAACCTATAGACTAAAGGTATATTTACCCCGGAGGTCAAATGCATTTAGAATTTATTCAGCTCCTGAGATTCACAGCAAGAGAATATATTGGATTCTGTTTGGATGCTTTTAGCTGCCAGCAAGCCTTTTAGCTCCTCTGGCACCGGGCTGCTTTGAAAGGAAAGGAAAGACATGAATGATGCCAACAAAAATATATCTCTTCAAAATCATGTTCTGTACAGTTGGGGACATTTTAAATCACTTGTGGTGCTTTTTATGCTTTGCTGCATCATGCTTAAACCTCCTTGAAGACGTAGCATGAAATCTTACAGGATGTAAGCTGCTGTGTGACACGTTTGATCTGATCCAAAAAACCTGCTACAGTATGCTCCAAAATGTATTTGTTTGCGACGAGAAACACAGTAATTAATACATAAAGCAGCATATTCGCATAACAAACCACACAACCCTTGCTGAAATAATAATTCTGGAGAAATAATGTATTTGTCAAGGGTTAGAGTTGAAATATGATGCTGTCTGTTTGTGTAATGCCAGTGCTCACAGAGCTTTCATTAAGCAAACATGGAGACAGGCCCCGGCCACACAAGACTTAACATAAATGGAGAAAAGGAGGTCTAATCAATGAGACTACTTTATTTAAGAGGGGCTTTCAATATGCGTCTTCTTCCACCGCAGGTAGAGATCTTTGATGAGCTATTATCCATCCTCACTGTAAAATTACAACCTTCCTCAATGCAGCTGAGCACATCATGTTTCTCTGCATCACTGCACTATTGTGAATATAACCTGTGAGATCTGGAAAAAAAAAAAAAAAATGCAATTAGCTCTGTGCTGTGCTGCTCTTTCACCATTTCATGAAGGGCAATCATCCAGCATCATAATCATGTAATCACCAGCATGTCACTGTGTCCTTATCCATCACAACCGCTGGCCAACTGTGTTTGCGTGTGTCTCTTACTCAGGCTACATCCAGGATTACATCACGCCATCTGTATACCAGGGGGAGAAGAAGATGGAGCACAAGCTGGCCTCGCCGGTGTCGGATCCCCTCTACACCCAGGTGAGCAGCGGAGGGGAGTACTGTGACCCCGACCTGAAGCACCCCGACAGCCCGCAGTCTGGCATGACAGCCAGCGGCTTCTACAGTGGTGAATCGGAGGCCCTGGCCGAGGGTTACACCATGGATGCCTTCTTCATCTCTGACGGGCGCTCGAGGCGGAAGGGAGACAGCGAGAGTCACGAAGGGGGTTCGAGAAGCAGCAGTGCCAACGCCGCGGCTCAGGAGAGGGGGGGAGCCGGCACGCCTCGCCACACCTGCAACGAGTGCGGCAAGACGTACGCCACCTCCTCCAACCTCAGCAGACACAAGCAGACGCACCGCAGCCTGGACAGCAAGATGGCCCGCAAGTGTCCCACCTGTAATAAAGTGTACGTGTCCATGCCGGCGTTGGCCATGCACATCCTCACCCACGACCTCAAGCACAAGTGCGACGTGTGCAGCAAGGCCTTCAGCCGGCCGTGGCTCCTTCAAGGTCACATGCGCTCACACACGGGGGAAAAGCCCTTTGCCTGCGCCCACTGTGGCAAAGCCTTTGCTGACCGTTCAAACCTCCGCGCCCACATGCAAACACACTCTGCCTTCAAGCACTACAGATGCAAGCGCTGCAATAAGACCTTCGCTCTCAAGTCCTACCTGAACAAGCACTATGAGTCAGCTTGCTTCAAGGGCTCTGCAGACGAAGACGACTCTGGATCAGAAAACTAACCACGAGGAAGAAGCAAAATTTTGAACCCCTGTTGTAGGTTCACAACCAATAACCCTGTTCACTCTGCCCTCCATGCCTTTTTTCTTCCCTTTTTTTAGAAAGCAATATTTTCACTGAGATTACGTGAAGAAAACTCTAATGATTATGGCAAAGACAATTTCAAAAGATGCTGGATTTCTTCCCTGCACAGTAGCTAATCGTCCACAGAAACATACAATCAAACAACCTTCCCCCAAATAGAAACTGTAGATGATAGTTGTACACAATTAAGTAACATGTTGCTCGCGAGGATGCGGGCAACATGTAAACACACACACACACATACACTCACACGTATGCACACACACACACGCACACACATTCATGTACACACGTGTGCACACACATACTTACACACACAATTATATATGAGGCCTGGCATGTGAATTTTTATCAATGACTATAATGATATTGATATCAATAGTAATAATATTTAGATTCCTGATATTTTATAGCAAATAGTAATGAGAAAATGAAAAAAAAACAAACATAAAAAAGGACTAACAGTGTTCTTTTGTTTTTTAGAGACAAAATGACCTCTTGTATTTTTATGCTGCTTTTTATTTGCTAAGAATTGAATTCTTTTGCAACTGCCAACATGAACTTTTTATGAAAATGTGAACTATGACAGTATTTGCAAAAAAGGGAGATCATTTTAAAAAGGTAAAAAGACAAACCCCCTTTTTTCCACACCAATGTTTCAATTCAACGGATGTTATTTTTCTATTTGATTTTTCTAAATTTATTTTTTTGTGCTTATTATCCCTTGTTGATCAAAAGCATCTTTGTAACTGTGGGTATTCAACAACAACAACAACAACAACAACAACAAAAAACGCTAATTTAAATAAGCTATACATGATCATAGGCCATAGGTCATTCAACTCAATTCTGCAAAGAGCAGCGATTTTAAAAACGTCTAGTCAACCTGTTGAACAGGTCATCACTCACTCCGTCTGATCAAATTCATAGTCTCACCCTGATGTACAGACTTGGACAAAAACAACAAAAACACTGAGAGCCAGACCAAATGATCTATCGTAATAAGTGCCATGTGCGGTTGACTTGTCTATAGCAATGAAAACTCTCGTTGTTCTTCCTTCCACCTTGGTGGCTTGCATAAACTCTGCTGCCTTTACGGTGCATCCAGTCCAGTCTTAAACGAGCAATCTTCACCCAGTGTTTGAGGTGCTCCCCCCTCCTCACCCCCCTCACCCTCTCACCCACCTCCCTCCTCCTCCCCACCACCCACCACCTCTCCCCCTCATCCGCCAGTGTTACCTCAGGGTGAAGGTATGGACTCAACACACACACACACACACACACACACACACACACACACCCTCAGTTACAAAGTGACAGTCAAATTATTCTGTTTGTCTGTTTTATATGTCGCTCAAAGCTCCGCCCATGGTTTAGATGCATACCATCTATTTATCATGTAAATACTTTATTTATCTATTTATCTATTTATTTATTTATTTATCTACCTTATTTTTGGCGTATTTATTGAAAACTTGCTTATTTGTTAATTATCATGTATTTATTTATTGTTTATAATTTTAAAAAAAAAATGAAACATCCATTGACCTTGTAAGATGCTGC